>NC_084485.1:90726837-93180587 GCF_030035675.1 Rhineura floridana | reverse complement strand
TCTCTCACCTCTTTACCAACACTCATTGTGCATCATGCTGCAAAGGCTATATGTTCCAGCTGCTGACTGTTGCTAAATATTCTTTCTTTACCCTGCTCTCCACATGCCACTTTCCCAAGGGAACAGGATCCATCCCACAACCTGTTCCATACTGACCATGAAGGAGGCTCACACCATAACCAGCAGCAGTTACCGGGTAACCTCCATGGGGTGTTAACCTACGTGCTTCAGGCAGACTTCTGTGCCCTTATGAGTTTCACAAAAGACAGTTATCCAGTGGATGCCATGGCATCCACAAAGGCCTTCATTGGTGTCCTCAGCCAGGGGTCAATTCCAAAAAGTCTATAGGCCTCCTAGAAATCATTTTAGCAAGATGTGCAAGGTACCCTTCTAAATTTCTGTGAAATCCTGGCTGCTCCCACCTTTCAATGTTTTAGCTAATAAGTGAAGTGAGAGCTGTGATTGGTAAGTAATTTGTTTGGAAATAGGAATCCTTAGGGTCTTAAAGGGCTGTTCTTTTCCTCTCCCTTTTTGTGTACTTTTTCTGCTTGTGTCATTTTCTAGTCGTCCTTGGAATCGCTGTAGCTTGCCCTTCCTTTTTCCCTAGCAACTAGAATGCATCTTTCCTGTGATGGGTTTCTGCAAATACTAGTCTACAAGTGTAGGTGGATTTAAAGAATCTTCTCCCTAAATGGTAAATGCAAAATAAAATGTCAAAACTTTGCAAAGAGGCTTAGGATTGTCTCCTGCCTAGGACCTAAAGTCAGACTATCTTTAAGAATTATATGGTTAGTTAACTGCACAGTACAACTTGCCTACTCAGTAAATCTTTAAAGGGGCCTACTCCCAGGTAAGTGGGTACAGGATAGGAGCCTAGACTTTGAGAGAAACAAGGTTCTTGCTGAAGAGAGTTGTTTTATACAGCAGAGTTCATTGGAGAGATGAAAGAGAATAGTATTTATCGGAAACAAAATAAACTCATTTTATTAAGAAAGTACATGTGGATAGGAAAGCCTAATCATCTACACTAGCTGAATTCAAAATAGTCCTTTCTGTTGCGCATCTCTCACACAGTGGTACTTGGTTTCAATGTGCTTTGTTTGTGGTGTCACCCCTTCTGATTGGGAGAGCAAATTACATCTCTTGTTGTCTTCATGCATTCTAATTGGCTTTGATTCATTGATTTCAAAGTCTAAGAGTAGTCTGTATAACCAGGTTGCTTTTTGACATGCTTATGCTGCAGATATGTATTCTGCTTCTGTAAAGGAGAGGGCTACAGCTGACTGTTTCATACTAGTCCAACTGATGACTCCTCCTCCATAATAGAACAGATTCCCACTAGTGGACTTTCGGTCTTCTCTGTCTTCAGCCCAGTTTGCATCCATATAGCCTACCAGTCTGGGATTACTGTTTGCTGGTAACATCAATTTCAGATCTGCAGTTCCCTTTAGATATCTTCCTATCCTCTTGACGGCAGTCCAAACTTTCTTTGCATTAACTTTTCTGCACAGTATCCCAACTGCTGCTGCAGTGTCCGGTCTTGCTACAGTTGATATGTACAGGAGCTTTGCAATTGCTGTCCTGTCCTGACTGTTGTCTTGCAGTGGTTCCTTGGTCTCATTGACTTTAAAGAAGCCTACTTTCATTGGTGTTTCTGCTACATTGGCTTTTGTCAGCCAAGGGTGCCCTATCAGGTCCACTGTCTTCTGTTTCTGATTAATGAAGAAGCTTCCATTTTCTCCCCTTTCCATCTGGATTCCAAGGTAGTAAGACATGTCTCCCATGTCTTAAACTTCTATTTCCTTGTTAAGATTTCTCACAATTTCATCACTGTCTTCCTTGCCTTGGTGACATAAGACCAAATCATCTGCATGGGTCAAGGTGAATGTCCATCTATTGTTCTTAGGCAGGGGTCAGCCTTTCCCTGCGTGAACCCCTCCTTAAGTAGTAGTTGGTTTAGTCTGTCATTCCAGGCCCTAGGGGCGTGCTTCAGGCCATACATGCTTTTCTGAAGCTTGCACACCAGTCCTCCTTTTCCAGGTTCTTCAAACCCTGGTGGTTGCTGCATATATATATCTTCCTCAATGTCTCCATGTTGGTAGGGTGTCTTTACATCCAGGTGTTGAACCTAGATCTTCCTAGAGGTGGCAGTAGTGAGGAGTGTCCTTATAGAAGTGTGTTTGATCACAGATGCAAAAGTTTCATAATAATCTTCACTGTTTTTAAGGATGTTGTAATATATTTTAAAGTTTGTTTTTATGATATTTCAGAGTGTTTTTAGTGCTTTTGTTTGCCGCCCTGGGCTTCTACTGGGAGGAAGGACGAGGATATAAATCAAATACATACATACAGCTAGAGATATGTGTCCCATGGCTTTCCTGTTTGCAGCATCTCATTCATCTTGTTTCCACATGCCTTTGACCTTGGTTCTTCGAGGACAAAGGCTAACCCCAAAGTATTCAGCAGCATTTTCATCCGAAAGGACCATCTTCTGTAGTTTGAGTCAAGTCTCATATAGTAGCTCAATGACATCAGACCTTCTAGCAGATTCAGAATTAGCTATCCTTTCTTTCCTAATCTGTCTGTATTACAGACTCCACAGACTCCTTTTTCTTTTTCCTTTTATAAATCTCCAATTATGTCTGGGCCCATGGCCCTATCAAGAGAGTTACTTTATGCAGCAGAGTTCACTGGAGATATAAAAGAATATGAAACAGAGTGGTGTTTATCTGAAACAAAATCATTTTATTAAGAAAGTACACATGGATAGAAAAGCCTAATAATCTACAGTAGCTGAATTCAAAAGGTAGGGAGAGAGAGAATTGTGGAAAGAAGAAGGAGGAACTGGAAGTGATGATGATAGCCCTAAGAATATCAGTCTAACCAATCAGAGGCATGCTTAAACTTGAGGAAGTAACAAGGAGAGAATTCAAGCAGGAGCTCTTTTAACTTCCTAACTATAACTATTGCCCCTAATGATCAATAAAGTCAGACCACACAGTGAGACAACATATTGATTGAAGTGAAACATCCAACCCTGTGCCTTTAGCATTTGTACCCCTACAATCAGGACCAGCGGGGCATAGCTGACTTCCCATGGTAAGCATGAGGTTGTCTGGGAAGAGGTAGAGGAGAACAGCAATAAGTGTTCAATCTCTCTTATTTTGTGTTATGCCTTGCCCCCATGGCAGCTCACAGCACTCTCTCAAAATTTGTAATGTGCCCACTGGTCCAAAAAGGTTGGCGATCCCTGCAGTAGGTGAAAGTGTACTCACTATGGAGCTGATGCCACAAAGGACATTCACCAGCTACCCTGCTGTCTGTCAAGCCACTGTCCAGGCACGGGATCCTTGCTGGGATGACTGGTTGGCAAGTCCCCATGAGTCTTTCTCATTCAGGATCTACTCCATCCCAGGTGCTGATCAATAACGATGTGTCATTGCCACATATGTTGTTTCTTTGTTGCTAGGGAGATAGGGATATCTTTTTCTCATCCTGGTAGAACATGGATTCAGGTGATCTCACAATGAGACTCTTGAGAGGAGTGGAGAGAGATCTTTATAGGCTCAGGGGCAGTGACTCGAGTTCCCTAAATTGGATGGGGTCTTGTCTGTCAGAGTGCACAAGAGTGAGTGGTGCTGCCACCAAGGTGTGTAAGGCAATCAGTTTGGGCAGGGGAGGGAGGGGGGGAGGGAGAGACAGTGAGGCCTGCTGGGATGCTACCTAGCAGGACTGGCCTATCTAGCAAAATAGCAGGAACATTGATTGGTTGCCCTAGATGTAGAATGTGGCAAAAGGGCTGGTTGATCCATGCAGGGGCAAAGCTATCAGTCCATGCAGTACTCCTGCTGATTGTCTCAGATGTGCCTGGCTCCCTCCTTTCCAAGTGTGTGAGTGCTTTTTGTGTTTGTTTTTTTAATTTTTCACAATATTTCTAGTTACAGTGAATTACAGTGTGCATTACATCTTTGTCTCAAGAAAGAAAAATAGGGTTAAACTTTATAAAGCTATTATGACAGCCTCGTTAAACTTTTCAATCCTAGTGTGTGGTTGTACCCTGGATTCAACTTGGGATCCCCAGCATGTAAAGCAAGTGGTCCCCCTTGGCTAGGACTCCTCCTGCAGCCCCTCTATACCTGGCATTTATGACTGGGTGTTGAGAGTGGGAAAAGCATAAATGCTCTATAATGTATCTGATTGCTATCTGCTGCTATGACTGAGTGTTTAGGAAACTTTTCTGAGTTATTTGCAGTGTCTGTTTGAATCTTGAGGGTGCCATCTCGTTTGCCCCTGACACAACTAAGTTTGTTGTAGGCATGCAAAAGGTGTATATGGGCATATTGCCTCCTCCCTCCTGGTGGCTCTCCTACTTTCAAATCCTGTGCCCTATGCATTGAGCAACTGGAGAATGCTACTTTCAGTGTGTGTCTGTGGCTTCCCTAATAATATGACCTGGTCCCTCTCCTTGGCTTCTTGTCAAAAGAGTCTTTTCCTCCTTGGGTGGGTCTTGAACTCTTGCCCCAGTAGGACTGTGTGTACTTTCTGCAAGCATCCTGCCCAAGTAGCTATGTGGGTGCAATGTTGTGAGTGCTCATTGTATGTTGTGCTAAAAGAAAAGTGGTTGTTGTGAGACAACCTGGGGACTGGCTGTAATGGGGTTATTGCTTGCTATGCCACTGGGGTTGATGGAGTGGGGACACTCTGGTGTTGTGCTATGTGTGGTGAAGCAGGAGAAGGTGCTGATGGTGTGCCCCTATCATCATAATTGTGTTGGTTCCTTTCATGTGGGGGCAGCATGTGGGCATTGCTCCAAACACATGGATTCATAGTCATTATCATCAGTCTGGTGACTACCTGTGTGCTTTCCCCCTCACCTCTAGGCTAAGCACACTCTGGATATAGCAGTTATTTCACTAGTGTAATAGTGACATATCTCCAGTTGCAGTGTACTGTGGACATAGGATTGTTCCACCCATGTGCCACATTCCCTCAGCACATCCACTCAGTCTTCCTTGGATATCTTTTTGCCTGACTCAGGCAATAGATGTCAAGAACAAGTTTAAAACAAGCATAAGAGGATTCTTTAAAATATTAATTACACCAATGATTTTTTCATAGTGTATTTTGCTGGTGACCACACAAAATACCCAACAATAGGTCCCCACGCAAAGCTGAGTTTATAACATTTTGTTTGTTTGTGACTATAACCATGGAAACCTTTGAAAATGCCACAGAAGGCTAGCCTACTTTTATTGAAAGGCTGAGACACTGCTGGGTATTATGGGAAGAAGACTTACAGGACGGGATTAAGCAAAAATTAAGCACTCTTAAATCCCACTGACAGCAATAGAAGGTATAACACTTATAAGGTACATGCCAAAGGAAGGGTAATGATTCTCCTTTTCTCATAGCCTGAGACATTGATAGAAGGAGCCTCAGAAATGGTAGGGCCTACCATTGCTCACATCAGGCATCACTGTAGCTGGTGCAATCACAGAAAATCACGGCAATGATGTGCTTCAAGTAGCTGTTTTGTCCTAGCCATTCTGTTGCGAAATCTGATTGTGCATATGCTGATCAAATAGCGTCTGTTACCATTGCAGAGTCTGTGAGGCTTGTTGTTACAGATAATTCACAGTTTGCTATAATTTTACTGTTATACCGATGTGACTGTTATTATTCTGTTATAAAGTATGTTCATAGCATAATTTTGCTTGATGTTTACAAAACTGGAGATCAGTTAGACCCACACGCACCGTTCCTGAAGCTTTATGTGCTATACCGTATGGGGTACTGTTAATCCCAATGACCAGTGCATTTTTGGTTAAACAAATGCTTGTAGTACTAATTTCTTGAGAAAAGTGCTTTGGGTGTCGCTCTCAGCACAAAACAGTTGCAAGGGCATCAAAAACAGAGGTGCTGATGCTCCATACTGGTGAGTACAGTCATAAAAAAAGCCCTGCCAATGACTATTGTACAACTATATTGTTTTACTAGAAAAGCAAAGTTATCAATGAAAGCTTGATTCTTTTTAAAAAGAACAATCTTGCAAATGGTGTCATCTGTAATACTTTCAAACAGGTATTTTATTTGTACAGCTTCCATGGGGTACATTTGACACAAGAGTGATGCAGTCAGTTTTACTATTGTAAAGTACTTTCTGTTTTGCTTGTGGCAGCCGATTAACTGATCCTTACAGTAGCTCTTGTGCTAATATTAAAGAGAACACTCACTAAATTGAACACTTTTTTCTTATTTAAGCTCCTTTACTGTATCTTGAAGTCTTAACACTGTGTGCATACGAGAATACAGTATTACCAACTCCTTTGCCATGCATAGCGATGGATTAAAACAGTGGAGCACAATTTGTTTCATCCATAAACTTCAGCAGATGTTCTGAATTCTGGTTGATTTGTTGCATGTCCACTTTGGATTGTTTTTTCAAACACTGTATTCATTATAGCAGGATATGGTTTATTTAATAAAGCTTTACAGAGTTTTTTATGACTTTATTGCAGTTTGAAGGTTGCAACAAAGCATTTTCTCGACTTGAAAACCTTAAGATTCACTTGCGGAGTCACACGGGTGAGAAGCCATATCTTTGTCAGCATCCTGGATGTCAGAAAGCTTTCAGCAACTCTAGTGACCGGGCTAAGCATCAGCGAACACACCTGGATACTGTAAGCATGACGTTATTCTGCATGATGCTATATGTAGTGCATCTTTTGTAACAGGATCTTTTCTGAAACCAGCACAGGCCTCGTTCGCTTAAATATAGCATTTTAGTAAAATCTTCAATGCAAGAAGAGGGATGAGAATGGGCTTCAGTGCATTCCTGTGTGCTGTATTGTAGTTTTAGACAGAAAAAGGGGAAATTATTAGTAACATATCAAGAGGTTCTGCATGGGCTTTCTTTTATTTGTTGAAATAGTTCTATGCCACCCATAATCAAAATTGATTCCAGGGTAGTTTACAATAATTAAAAATACAAAATCCTCTTTAAAATACAATGCACAGAAAAACATTGGCACGCAACAGATAAAAGATCCAGTAGCAATATTTAAATACCTGAGGGGTGGGAAAGGTTTTCCCCAGCACCTGAAAGGTAACAGTGTTGGTATCAGGTGTGTCTCCTTGTGGAGGACATTCAACAGCTGTGACATCACTTCCAAAAAAACCTCTCTTTTTAGTTGATTTCAATCTTACTTCCAGTAAAGGAGGCATTCACAGGAGGGCGTTGGCACATGACAAGGTCTGGTATAAGGGGTCAGCATCATTGGGCACTTGCTGGAACCTTGAGCTCTCTAAAGGGCCCACTACCCTTCTCTCACCTTGAGAACGGCTGGCACCAACAGTAACAGAAAAACACAGCTGCTAGTGCCTGCCCTTTAATTCCCTCACACTGTCTCTAGGGCCCTGACACAGCATTACTCCTGTGGTATTGGGGGGGGGGATTAAAATGGCAAGAGCCTTCAGCTCAACCACCTTTTTTGCTGCTGGTGCCCACCTGCTGCAAGATATGAAGAACAGAGCTTCCACTGCTTGGGGGAGAAGGCTTCACTGTCTGCTGCTCCCCTGCTGTGGAACCCATTCAGGGATTGCCCTGCCAAACCAGGCATCAGCCCTGCAGATAACCTTAAAGGGCAGACACGTTGCTACAGGAGTTGACAGTCCTTCAGGTGCTTGGGTCACAGTAAATAGCAGTACTTTGAATTGGACTTGGGAGCATGTTATTTATTTATCTATTTAATTTATATCCCACCCTGCATATTAGCAGGCAGAGAAGGAAGTTTTGTAAGACAGGCCAGATATGGTCTGAATGAATTGCCCCAGTCAAAATTCTGTCAATTCTGAACTATCATCAGGGGCAGTTCCGCATATACACAATTGCATAATCCAAACTGAAGGTTCCCAGAGCATGGATGACCACGAGCAGACTATTTCTGTCCTGGAGAGGACACAACTGGCACACAACCTGTTGTTACTAGAAGGCACATGGGACTACTGAGGGCACTTGGGGGTTACTATAGGTGTGAGCAATAGTGACCAGGATCTTGCTGCCATATGCATATCTGGCATGATAAGGAATTATACATTACATTCTGTGATGGCAAAATAGTTTTGGTATTAAGTCTTAACAGGTTATCACAACACCTACCATAAGTAAATGGAACACCCCAGCTGATCACCAATTTGCTTTATTGCTTCTTGGCCATGCAGCTAATGTGATGTAATCTGAATGAACCCTGTGTGTGCCTTTCAAAATCTTTCCCTATATCTTGATTGTTGTCATTGTGATGTGTCAAAGTTGGGAAATGTGAATATTCTGTAAAAAGAAAAGAAAAGAATTTGGCCGTAATCATTGTAAATGCAAGCCCATGATTCAAAAGTAAAATACAGTTAGTTTTTAATTTTTCAATTTACACACATACTACTACTTTCTCTGTAGTCTATGCAACCATTCACTCTCCCATCCACCCTTCATTTTGTTATCCATATGGAGAATAACCCAGCAGTCTGAGCTGCAAGTGCAAATGTATGTATTTACCTAAGAAGCAGGCTTTTACCCTGCATTTAAATCACTGAGACTTAAGACTTAGTAAAATAAAAAAATGCTGCTTTACATGGGAGATAGTAAAGGCATACCTAGTTCTAACTAACTGAGTTGGAGGCGCAATGTCCAGACTCGGGTATCGCCTTCTTGGCTCAGGAGAAAGACAAAGAGAAAGATGTCTCCTCTCTCCCTGGACAGTTGAAGAAGAAAACAAAGGAAGGAGGGGCAGGTCAGCTTTCCTGAGCATATCAGTTTACAATGAAAGGAAGTTAGGTAGAGAAGAGCACAGGTAAAGGTAGGCAAAGTCAGCTGGAGGACCCTAACTCTATCTTCCTTCTGGAATACAAACAAAAGAACCCAAACAGGAGTTGCTGTTGCCCCTCTTCCAACACATTTGCATAAGGCTGTCAGCTGAATGAATGGCAGTCCTCCTTTGGCCTGCCTGACTCTATAGCACAGGGGTTCCCAGACTGGTCTGTGGACCACCAATGGTCCACGAACTTCATTCAGGTGATCCATGACATGTCCACATTAAATATTCATATTGATTTTTAATTGTATTTTATTGCATCTTTTATTTCTTAAATTATATTTCAGTTTGAATTCTATGGAATGCAAATTGTAGTACCATGAAATACAGTATAAGAAAAGAAGCAATAACAATTCAATGAAAAATCATATAGCATCTAGCACAGCACATTGCAATTGCCAGAATAGGCAGAAAAATAATTTAATGGTCTGTCAAGGCCATCAGCAATTTTCAAGTGCTCAGTGGAAAAAAAAGTTTGGGAATCACTGCTCTATAGGAGGAGGATACTGGATTATTAGCCAACAAACATGCAGAAATGGAAATGAGCATATCTAAAACCCGAAATAAGATATGGCAGCCCTCCCCTGCAGTGGACAGCGTAGTAGGGCTGCGCCTCTCTCCTGATCTCCATCCAGCTGAGTCGCTGCAGTATACTAGGATGAGAGGTGAGATGATGGCAGGGTTGGCAAGGAGCACATGCACCGGTGGAGCCAATTCGGGCCTCCTGCCTATGCATTTGCTGCCACTGTGCCCCTCCCCATCCTGGTATGCTATAGCGACGCAGTTGGATGGAAGTCTGGTGAGTGCTACAGCCCCACCATGCCATCTGCTGCTTACCCTCCTCCTGAAATCCAAACTGAAACAACACTTCACAAGCAACGGACATGTTTTTTCAAAGTCCTATGACTTTATATCAGCATTGCCCAACCTGGTACCCACCAACTCCAATCAACCCAGCTAGCATGGCCAAAAGTCAGGGCTGATGTGAATGTTAATCTAAAACAGCACCAGGTAGGGATGGAAAGATCTGTCAATTTCGGTTGTCTTGGTTTCTCACTTTTCTAATGTTAAAATCAGACCTCTATATTTCTGCAGCAATGTGATTTTTTAAAAAAAAAATCCTCATGAAGATTCTCCACCATTTTAGTGTGAATTTCTCCAAATAAACACATTTTTGTAGGCAGTTTTGACAATATAGTACACATTTTTGCAAGGGATTACTCATCATATGCCTTTTTGCATGCTATTTTCATTCATATATTCATTTTTATGCACACTTTCCCCTATGCATTTTTGTTAATATTGTTTAGTTGGGGAACTGCATCCCAAAATTCTAATAAATGCAAATTTTGAAGGATGGTTGTGTTTAGGTTGTTATATTGCTTCAGAAAGTGCAAATTTGATAAATTCTGCTTGAAATGCGAACTGAATCAAAATTCTCACCCATCCCTAGTACCAGGTGACGAAGTCTATTTTATTAAGCTCCCCAGCCCAACAGCACTCATGGCCACTTATGCAATGGAGTATAATGCTGCTTTCTGCTGACCTATACTTCATCATTTTCAGTGCTATAGTAAAACATCATTAATTCAGATAGCCCACTGTACTTCCAAGAACACTTGGATAGTGAGAAACTTAGATGATGTGAACAGGATTATATTGTCTTGGAGCAAACTACCACCAAATAATCAATAAGATTTTCTAGGGTTTTCTAGGTGACTACAGTTTGGATAATAACTGGGCTTCTGCTGGGAGGAAGGGTGGGATATAAATCAAATAATTAAATCAAATAAAATAATAAGCATTTTACTATATTGTCTAGATCCTGTTAGCAAAGCAGACTCTTTAGGTCACCTAAACTCCTGGTCCAAAGCTCACAAAGAATAACAGCAAGAGTCCTTCCTTTGTCTTTTTGAAAGAGGTGAATATGCGGTTTAATGTTTGGGTGGGTGTTTATGGGGCAGAAACCTGGCGGTTAATTGATATTTACTTTTAAAACAGCTATATATTTCAGACAGTACAGCATTAAGGAATGTGTAATGTACATTATGCCCTCCAAAAACAAACAAACCAGTCAGTCACATTTTCCAAACCCAAGCATACTTACAATAACAATGTTTTATTTATTTGAAAGTCAGCCTTAGATATTTGAATTTGTAATTACTTCTAAAATGTGGCTCTTTTGAAACTTAATATGCTGTATAAGATGCACTTTTTTGAAGTTTAATGGCTTGACATTAATGTAAGTGAAATTAGGGGGAAGGGCAGACTAACTTGGCTCACAGAAATAATTTTGTAGACTTTGTGGTTTACACAGAACGAGGTCCTTCTGTCTTCTTGTATCTTTTTGTATGGGTGTTGTTGCAAATCATTTTGTAGATTTAGTGGTACACCAGAACCAAGTATTTCTGTCTCTTTGTATCTTGTTACATGGCTGTTATTGCGAAGAGCTCCCTTAACTTTCTATTCTCTTCCCCCTCTTCTTTCTTTCTTCTTACTTTTTTTCCTATCTCTCTCTTTACTCTCTGAAATATTCCTAATCAGCAAAAAGGTACAGTAATAATTTTGACTAACCTTTTGTCAGTGCTCTGGTTTACTTTTCTAGACATTCTTTAAAGTTTTTGTTGTATTCACAACCTGCAGAAGGTGGCATTCATTTTCTTAGATATTTTAACCTAATTATTTAATCAATAATTTTAGCTTTTTTGTACTATAGTGCTTTGTTTTGTCTTTTGCCTTTTGAACATAGATGTAAGAAATTAGAATGTAATTTGCATGCTGGTGTTTAGTGTTCCAAATGCATGAAACAGAAGACCTGCAGTTCATGAAGCAAACTCTGATCCCCTTTATATGCCTGCTGTGTAACAGAATCCTGTGTGAAAGTGAGATTGAAAAAGTTGGGCTAGTATAGATGGGTTTTTTTCTGATCTAGTTTCCCCCATCCTTAATAATGTGTTACCATAGCTGGGAAAATACTCTACCCAGTTAATTCCACTAAGGAATTGTTTAATGGTTTCCATCATCCTTCCTCAAATTTCGGTTCTCTGTGTGTTCCAGGCACTTTTAATAAATCGACTTTCATATGTAAGTTTTTGGGTACATATCGGGTTAGCCTTTGGAGCCTTGAGCTGGTGAATGATCTTATTATTCCTTTGGAAATTTCCTGCTGGTACAAGGAGCAGGACTACTTATTCCTCTAGAGGCGTCTACAAAGAGAAAGGATTTATATGGACTGCTTAGTTCTTATTGAATGCATGTGGAAGTGATTTGAGATTCCAAATGCAGGTCAATCTGTCATTTATCTTCTCTGAAAGGAGAATCTGTAAATAATTACAAAGACCTGTTAGAATGTGCTGGTTTGATCAAATAACAGATTATTAGGTTAGGGTTAGGTTTAGGGCTGTCCTGGAAACTGGATTAGAATCTACCTTTTAAAGAAGACATAAGATGACTATTTTTACAATGCTGGTAAGATTTACTATTAATGTTGTAAAACAGAATTATTAATTTTGTCTGAAAGGGCAGAGCTTTTTCATAGGGCAGAGGTAGCCAACTTGGTGCCCTCCAGATTTTTTGGACTACAGTTCCCATGATCCCTGACTGTTGGCTATGCTGACTGATACTGATGGGAGTTGTAGTCCAAAACATATGGAGAACACCACATTGGCTTTCCCTGTGCATGAAAAAGTTGTAGAATTGTACTGGAAGATGCTACAGTCTAACCATGTTGTACCTCTGGTATGTCAACTCGGTCAACTAGATTGTAGATAACAAATGCACAGAGCAGTAGTGAACAAGGTATATCGTAATGTCAGAATTGTCAGCAGAGTGAAGAGTAAGTAAAATGGATAATACAAGCCATGAATATGTGCAAGGTAGTGCCGAGGAAAACAAACTTCGTTAGAAAATGAAGCTAGTCTGATATAGGAAATACATTTTCAGATTGGTTGGAGTCCTAGGAGCTGGTTCATACCTCCACACTGTGTCCATGTGAGTGTCTCTAGGATTGTACAGGGTTCTGATGGGCTGTTGGATTGATGTAGGGTCACATAAAGATCACATAGGGGCTATTCACAGGGGACACAGCAAGGTGCACAATTGTGAAGACTTGGGGGGGGAGAGAAGTATACAATACTGTCTGTCTCCTGTAATTATGGATAGAAGGAGTGCCTCTTAAAATTAGTAAAAAGAATTGATATGTAAAATATCATTTAGTTGTTAAACCTCATGGCATTTTCAAAACCTGATGTAATTCTTCTCATTGTAGTTTCAACCAGTCCACCTTATCCAAAAACGTTAAGTGCCCAGATGTGTAGAGTGCTTTGAGCATTAAGTTCAGGATAAAAGCGATTGCTGCAGCAGATCTAGATGTACTACATCTGGTTCTTTGCCAGGCCTGTTATATACAGTTATGTTTGCTTGACCAGCATTTTCAAGCTGAGCAAGCAACTAGAGGCTTTACAACATGTTTGCACATCACCAACAATCCCTAAATATTTCATGTTCTGAACATAACAGTTCATACCTTAAGAGGAATTTTTCCAAAGCAGGCATCCTTCCATGTTATCTTTCCCCCCCTTTCCTCTCCACATGCTTACAGAAACCATATGCCTGTCAGATTCCTGGGTGCTCCAAGCGCTACACTGATCCAAGTTCTCTCCGAAAGCATGTGAAAGCTCATTCTGCCAAAGAACAACAGGTGCGTAAAAAGGTAAGAACATCAATCCCAAAGGGCAACATTCCAAGTGATTTTTTTACCTAAAGTGTTTAATTAGACAGTGGTTATTTTTTCTCCAGGAGTTTTTGCAGCTGCCTTGCTAAGAAAAAAATTGGATTATTAGTTTTCCTAACTGTCTAATGGTCAGGTGTCACAAGTCACATTATTTTGCTGGTCACTTTCATGGTAAAATTAATCTCCTAACCTAAGCAATATCAATGTATTAATTAGCCACTAATCAAATCTTGCCCAGTCATGATATAAATAGACATGATATAAATAAACAATGGACAAGATCACCTTGAGGAGATTGGCAACAACTGAGTTTGTTTTAGAAAAATCAGGAAGAGCTATGTTCTTATCACCCATCTCTTCTGTTGCTGTATATATTTACTGATTTTTTTTCACATGATGAATCAACATAGGCCCAGTTTCATTTCTGAGTCACAGATAGTTTCAGCTTGCTAGGAAAGTTTCTCTTTTACCTTTTGTTGGATATTATATATCCAGGAAATAGATCTACTTATCCATCAAATTATGGATTTTGGACTATGCTGCACATGTGAGGGCATGTTTGTATAAAGCATAGAGTTGTAATCCTCCTATACTGAAAGGAGAATCTTTTTGAGAATTCTTTAGAAGATTTAGCGAATACATATATATTCATATGAATTCACCAAATAGTTATATCTCAATAAGGGGGACTGAGGGGAGATATGATAGCACTCTTCAAGTACATGAAAGGTTGTCACATAGAGGAGGGCCGGGATCACTTCTCAGTCATCCCAGAGTGCAGGACACGGTATAATGGGCTCAAGTTGCAGGGAGCCAGACTTCGACTGGACATCAGGTAAAACTTCCTAATTGTTAGAGCCATATGACAATAGAACCAATTAACTAAAGAGGTAGTGGGCTCTCCAAATGGAGGCATTCAAGAGGCAGCTGGACAGCCATCTGTCGGGAATGCTTTGATTTGGATTCCTGCACTGAGCAGGGGGTTGGACTTGATGGCCTTATGGGCCCCTTCCAACTCTACTATTCTGTGATTCTAAGGTGTTGGGAGTAGTCATTAGGAGACTTGGAACTCTATTTCTCTGGTACATCTGAATCAGGTGTGGCTGTGGAAGTCCTAAGACACTGTCTGGACACAGTGATAGGTGGACAAGGGCCAATAAGCTGAGGCTGCATCATTAAAAGATTGAGGTGTTATGGGTAGGTGGTTCCCAAACACTGGGTAAGTTTCCTGTTCTAGACAGAGTTGCACTCCTCCTGAAGGAACTAGTGAAAAGTTTGTGGTAATCCTCAATCCAGCATTGTTACTAGAGTCCCAAATGGCTACAGTGGCTAGGAGCACCTTTTACCAGCTTTGGCTGGAGTGCCGGTTGTGACCGTTCCTGGGCAGAGGGATAACCTGGCCACAATCATCCATGCATTGGTAACCTGAAGACTGGATTCCTGTAATGCATTCTTTGTGGGGCTGTCCAGAAGCAGCAGCTGGTGCAGAATGCCACAGCTAGTTTGCTCTGTGGTACTACTACAACAAGCATATTATATCACTTCTAAAAGAAGGGTACAGGTTGCCAGGTTGCTATAGGTTTAAGATTTTGTTGATGACTTACAGATCCATAAAGAGCTTGCAACTGAGCTACCTGAGGGAACAATGTCTCCTGTACAGATCAGCCTGGTCACTGAAATCTGCAAGTGAGGTTCTCCTAGTAACACCTCAACCCTTTGGGGATAACTAGGGTGAGGGCCTTCTCTTTGTGATGCTCACAATATGGAATCACTTCCCCTCTGAAATAAGACAAGCAGCAATTGTGATGTGTTTTCAGCCCTTGATGAAAACTCATTTGCTCTCCTTTGCGCTTTGTTACCTTTTGCTTGCTATATTTTACTTTGGTTCTTTGGATGCTTCTATATTTTTTAATGTATTGTTAATGAAATCTCATTTTTATTATGAAATTTTTTGAAAGGAGTATATAAACATAAATAAAGTACTATGCAACACATTTTTTAAAAAACTCAAAAGAATTAACAGGAAGAGAGCATAGTGAAAAGCAATATAGAGCAAAGCAAAATAACCCCAAAATAACTAGAAGTCAGTTTTCAAAGGCCAACTGAAATGTTTTTACTTGCCTTCAAAAGGTTGGCAGGGAGGAGATTGTTCAAATTTCTCTCAAAGAAAGTTCCACACTATCAGGACTGCTAATGAAAAGGCCCTGCTCATGATGGAAGCTAATATAGTATCCCTTATAAGACGGAAGCTGTAACAGGGCTAAACTTCCTCTTTAGTGCCAAGATACCCATATAGGAAGTTGCATTCCCTGAGATAATCAGGATCCAAGCCTTTTAGGGCTTTAGAGATCAGAAATAAGCACTTTGAAATGGGCTGGCAATCATTGCAGAAGTTTCAAATCAGGTGATATATGTAATATCATTCCCGTTATGAAGAGCACCATATTCTACACTAGCTAAAATTTCTAAACAGTCTTCAAAAGCAGCCCCACATATTAAGTATTTCAGTAGTCTCATCTGGAGGTGACCAAAATGTGGATGACAGTTTCCAGGTCACAGTCTTCCAGCAGCAAGCATAACCCAAGAGATCTATGCAATTGGTCCTGCTCACATGGTGCAGAGCCTTTTAAGTGGCATCAGTAGCACTTGCTCAGCCAAAACAGGATGGCTGGAGATTAACGTCTATCCTCCCTCATATTTAAGACATGTAACCAAAAAATCTCATCCCCCTCCTCTATCACACATGTGCATTTCCTGATTAGGACTTTACACTGGAGAGCTTCCAGTGAAACTCCTTTATACAGAGGCTTGGTCCATCATCTTTCCCATCTCTACCTGGAGATGCAGAGGACGGATCCTTTTGCATGTGGCTTCACCACTAAACCACAACCTGTCCCCTGTGTATTCAGTTCCTCCCTTTGTTCAGGCAATCTGACATCTATGAGCTCTAAAATTCTTTTAAGAGAATAAAATGAAGTAGTTATTTAGTAGTAGTGTAAGCCTTTATTGGCTGCAGCTGCTGCTGATAATCCAGAATTCTCAATCTTTGTATGTGAAAAAACAAACTGCCTGCTGGACAGAATGTTAAACTGATTTGCCTGGATCTTTTAGTTTAGAATAGCTGAGCCCAAGGGAAGGCGGAATGCAAAACTGTAAACTTCAAAACAATAACCATTTATTAACGGTCACAGCATAGGAAGGCTGTTTCTGTGTAATTTGAGCCTTGTGTTATGACAAAAGCTTGGCAACATTAGCATGTTTGAAAGAGAATTAGAAATGCTTTTCTTTCTTAATTCTCTTCTCCTGCTGTTTTTAATATGATCGGCATTGTGGTTTGCAAAGAGCATGCTTTGGACACTTTTGCCAGTGCATTAATTTACATGGAAAACAGCTGATATATCAGCAGTACCTCTTGCACATTACTAACAGCCCGCCATTTTGTCAGCTCTAATCTGATAAGTGCAAACACTTTTCCTCCCCTATCAAATGCCCTTCCAACCACTGCAGTTACAAAAGTGATGCAATCCTTTCAAGAGCAGGAACACAAGATACTAGATACTAACGGGAAATATGCAGCCAAATTACTCCATAAAATTGTGAGGAGCGCAAGGGTACATTGTGTTTCTGAAAAACAAAATGCTGCTGGTTCAAGATTAGCATGCTAAATTTCTGTGCTCAAGAAAACCCAAATGAGCTCTATTTAGAAGCACTAAGCACCTACTATATCTTCAATTACTCCAGTGCTGGAAACCATGACATTTTGTTCTTCCTTCGATATGTAGGCTATAAGCAAAACAGCATATGCATCCAATTAGCTGCACTTTAGTTCTGCACTTTGAAATGAAAATCTTTGTTTTATCCTTCCCTTATAGCTACACTCATGCTCTGATGCTGAACAAGAGATACTGAGTGAGTGCTTAGCCATGCAGCAGCTCCATCCTTCTTCGCAACACATTTTGGACAGGAAGTGTGGGAGATCAATGGGCCGCCATGATCTAATAACAGGTGGGAGCATTTCTCATAAATACAGTACAGCATGTGCCATCCAGTCTGGTACCAGCAGGAACCAATATTCAAATCCCCACCTAGCCACAAGGCTGACCTGGTTGGCTTGGGGAAAATCATTCAATGGCATCCAGTGCTAGTCCTACTCAGAGAAGACCCATTTAAGTTAATAGACATGACTAAGGGCTTATCCACACGGGAGCATTGCTTGGTACTAAAGAAACTGTTTTTACCTCTGTTTTCTGCTTGCACCATCCACAGTAAGGGCTCAATGTCAGCTGCAATTACAGTGTTTTCTATTCACACTAAGGGGAAGGATCAATCACACTGTTTCCTAATGACTGTGCCCTTTAATTTAACATTTCTACTCCCTCTAGTTGCTTAGCAACTGAGCATGCTCAATTTGTTCTACCAGCTGCAGTAGGTTCCATTTTTAAAAAACAACAACCCAGAAGTGTGATTATTTGTATTTTCACTGGTGCAATAGAGTTGAAATACAAATCTTTGTTTGAGCAGTATTATGCTTTTGCGCACAGGTTAGGGGGGATAGAAAAATAAGGCACTATTTGCAGCAACATAAAAAGACGAGCAGAATGGAAGAGAGCAGCTGGAAGTTGCTTGTTAGCCTACAGGAAATGAAATGAAAGAAGGGAGGAGAAGACAGTGGGTGTGGAGAGGGAACGATCGACATACCCACCTAAAAGAATTAGCACAAAGCGTTTGCAAGCACTAAAGATACGGAGTGAAGACTTTTTTTCTTCCCTTTTAGCATTATCAGTAGATTGGGTTAGTATGGATTTACAGGGGGAAAACTGTGTGGTAGTTTCTGTTTGCCGATAATGTCACGTGAACCATGCAAATTAAAAGGAGATGTGAGTTGCACCATACACACAGTAACCACCATGTAGGTGAGCCCTAATTTAGGTTTATTGATTTCTGTGGGTAGGACCTAGTTGGATTCACCCACAACCTCTTGGTTCACCCTACCTCCAAAGGTTGTTATGAGGCTAAAATAATGTACTGAACTCCCTGGAGCAGAATATGACAATAAATACAAATCTGAAGTTTTGAAAAAGTTTGCCTATGTTTGAAGTAGGGCTAAAATAATAATTGATTGACAACCTTGAACTGTTGCAGATAAAATATGCAGATAATTAGAAGCTTGTTTGAAATGAGCCTTCTGAATGAGTGTTTCCCAAAAATATGTGTCGTAGCATGAGGGCAGCAGAAGCAAACTCCATTTTATTCCTGTAATTGATTTAAAAGAGTTTAAAATGCCAAACTACATATGGTCAGAATATTTCTTTTTTTTCTTTTCTTTTAATCAGGGTTGGCAAACTGTTGTTGTTCTAACCTATCAGGAATGTAGATGCAGTTGGAAAGCATGGTGTGGTGATTGTGGGGAGAAGAGAAACATAAATTGTGTGCTTTGCAACTGAAGCAATACTGTCTAAAGGGGTGCCCCTTAAGACCATTAAGTCTAGGGTCTAAAATTATCTACTTCACCATTGGTGATGGCAGAAGATACATGGAGAATCCATTCACAATAATTCTTTGTGAATTTCTGCCATATGCTGACTGTCTGATTTTCTTAACAATAAATAATTTTGTCTGATAGCCAGTTCACATGGGTATCTCAAATGTGAATTGGTCACCAGACAAATTATTTGCTGTTGGGAAAAATCATCATGGATATATTGTCTGCCCCCAAAATGCACAGGAATACCATCAGCAGCAATAAGTACCATTTTGTTGTAGAAAGCGGTAATCTATTTTTAAAATAAAAATAATAAAATCAACATCTGTAACCATGTACATACCGGTACACGCATCCCCTGACTATTTTTTTTTCAAAGAAAGAAAGAATGCTACTGTGACCAGTATCAGCTCTGGTGGCTCCTGGCATACCCATGCCAGGCCAAGGTGGTGATGCCAGGTCTGATTGCCACTGCCTCCATCATCTGCCACTCTTGTGGGCTGGTGGCACTGGCTGCAGGTTCTCACTTTTAGCTTGGAGATCCATTACTAGCTGCATCACTGGCCGTTACACCATGTATCCAAGTAACAGCTCCCTGGAGATGGGAGGGGGGAGAGAGAGAGAAAGCTTTCAATTTGTAACTGTTTGCTTAAGAAACAGGCTGACTCATTATTTATGTCATCCTTTTTGATAGTATTAAAGCTGAAACCATAGTTTCTTTGTTAGCAGTAGTTAGGCCTTCTCTCTCAATCAGTTGTATTGGCAGAAAAGCTTGCCTTGTTTGTTTGTTAAAGTTGATAATAAAATAGAAAAAGAAATTTTCAGAAGTTCTCATTTCAAATAAGCTATTTTGCTGGGACCTGATCTGCAACCAGGGCTGTGGAGTCGGAGTTGTGGAGTCGGAGTCAGCAGCAATTTTGGGTGGAGTCGGAGTCGGTAGAAATGTACCGACTCCGGCTTCAAAATAAAGTTTGATTGACAAATTTTTTAAAATATAAATTCAAAATGTCAAAGAAGCTTCCCATGAAGTCAGCCGTAGTTGAGGATTTCACCATAACTCAGGATGGAAAACATTTTGTGTGTCAGTGTATGACACAGGACCCAGATGAAGACAAATGCTGTGATGCCCAGATCAGCGCATATTCAGGCAGCGATAAAAATGCTCCTAGGAGAGCTTCCCATTTAAAAAGACATTTACAGCCCTTTCCAGGGCTGTGGAGTTGGAAGCAATTTTGGGTGGAGTCGGAGTTGGACAATAGAAAAATAGAGGAGTCAGAGTCGAAGGTTTGGCGTGTCGACTCCACAGCCCTGTCTGCAACATTATGAGAATTAATACAGTCCAATTTGTTTTGAGGCACATTAGCCTGTTAACATTTATTAAACATTATTGACAATATTATTAAATAGTTTAAGCCCTGATTTATTTCTTGACCCTTACCTCTTGTATTATGTGGAGGCCCAGTTTCTTGTCACAAATCATCATTATTTGTATTATTTGTAGTAGTATTCCTATATTTAGAAGAATTACTTTGCTGCCGGCATCACATCCTTGGTGTAGTTTCCAGCAGAGTTATTTTGGGTGGTCTGGAGGCTAACTCTACTCTCTGGAGCATGTACTTGGTAGCATGCTGTGAGCAGTTTGCACAACACTTTGAGGATATTGTTTATTTATTTATTATTAAATTTCTATCCTACCCTTCCTCCCATAAGCAGCCCAGGGCAGCAAGGATAAAGTCACTTGGTTCCATAGTGCCTTAGATGCAGTTGTTTTTGCAAGTCCAGTCAAGATGTCCAGTGCAGCACCTTCACATATTTTATGGGATCAGTTTCAGTTTATGTGCTCTAATGATGTGGATGGAACTCTTGCAATGATGTGACTAGCTTCTTGTTCTCTTGATCCCTGTCTATTCTGGCTGGTGAAAGCCAGTTGAAAGGTGTGTGTGTGACCATGTGGGTCCAATATGTGGTGACAGACTGGTGCCTGCTGCCCTTGAAACAAGCAGGCACTGCATCCATTCCTAAAGAAGCCCATTGTGGAACCTCGGCTCTCCCTGAAGGAGCAGGGAGGGGAGAGGCATGAGTTTCAGGCGCCTCAGCTGCCAGAAGGCGTGGAAGGCCCAGGAGTTGTTGAGTCTGCTCGGGACCTTGGGGGGGGGCAGTGAGCCTGAACTCCAGCAAGTTCCCACGCGTGGTGCAAGTTCCGAAGAGGAGAGTGCACTGCCTCCAGTTGTTCCCAAGGACCCATCAGGGAACGCCCCAGAGATCGTGCCAACTCCTCCCTTGCCAAGCAGTTCCCAGGACGCTTCCAGTGTGACGCCCCCTCCTGACCTCGAGCCTGCAGCCGAAGAGCAGGTGTCTTCCGATGAGCCGTTGGAAACACGCCCCCCCCTTCACCTCGCGCCCGCTGCCATGAGAAACGGACAGGGCAGAGACAGGACTTGCGAAAGAGTCAGAGATTACGATCGAAAACGTTCCCTACTTAAGCTGGCAGCTCACAGAGGGGAGTTGCTGAGTCAACTTCCTTTACACACCGCAGAGCATGTCTAGAGTGCAGATAGGGATTTCTAGTGAGTAAGGCAGATTTCTATATGAAGCGCAATGTCTTTGATGTATCCATTACTTTAATAAAGCAAGATTTAATTGCACCCGCGTCTCCGTCTCGTGGTTCCAGCTCTGGATGGGACACCCATGCTGGACCCTGCAGTTTTCAGTAACTACCACCCAGTTGCAAGTACCCCCTTTTTGGACAACGTTATGGGAAGAGTGCTGGTGAAGTGCTCTTGCAGGAATTCCTGGAGGATATGGACTATCTGGGTTCAGTCTGGGCTCAGGTGTGGTTTGGGGACTGAAGCAGCGTTGGTCACCCTGATGGATGACCTGTATCACGATCTGGACAGGGGGAATGCATATCTTGCTGTTGTAGCCATAGTCATATAATAAGAGTCTGATGGGAATTTCCTCTATCCCAAATATTTTCTTGCCATCGATTCTGAATAAGTTGCTGAAATATTGTTGTAAAGTCATATCTGTGTTCTTCTTTTTTACAAAATGCACTGGCTCATCTCTTGAGAGTTTTTCCATTGTCATATGGCTGCAGTTAATTCCATAGATTTTCTCTATATCAAGCTCCATCACGTCATTCCAGTCCAGAAGATTATCCAAGCCATTGATAACTTTATCTCTAATATCTTCATTAATTTCTTCAGAGATAACGTTAAATTCCAAACAGTAGATTTTATTTCTAATATCCATAAACTCCAGATCTTTTTCCAATTCCACATTTGTTCCAATCTCCAGGGCTTGTATCTTCCCTTTATTTTTTCTTTTCTCATCTCTGATCTCATTCTCCTCTCTCACAGGATCCCCTATTTCTTTAAGCTCCTGCATCATTTTGCTCAGTTCAATTTTCAGCTCCTTACTGCCCTGTCGCAGGGTTTGTTTCGTTATCTCAATCTCATCCATTATTTTCTGAAACATAATTACTTCCAGATTCTCAGCCACTTTCTTGATTGCCATTTTTAAAACCACGAAAACAAAACAAAACAAAAATAAAGAAGAACCACTTCTTATTTCAGCAACAATTGGGTTAATATTCCAGGCTTGATGACATCACAGTATAAACAGAGCAGCCTGCCTTATCTCTCTATGTTCAAGAACACAAAACAAATTTAGTTCCCAGCATCAAAACAGTTAGTGGCGTCGTGAAGAAGCAGATTCGTCAAAATAAAATAGACCAAAAAGAGAATAGTCCCAGACAATATAATGTTCCTCGGAATAGAAATCCCTCTTCTGTTTATATCTTTAGAATGTACTTCCAGGACAGCTTTTTGCAATAGAAACAGAGATAAGCTGTTAACTTCGTGAATAACAGATCTTTTACCAGATCTGTCTACCAGAGTGTCTTTTACCAGCTATGGCTGGTGCACCAATTATGGCCATTCTTGGACAGGGATAGCCTGGCTGTTGTGATTCATGAATTGGTAACGTCAAGACTTGATTAAGCAATGTGCATTATGTGGGGTTACCCTTGTGCTGGGTCCAAAAGCTCCAGCCGCTGCAAAATGCTGTGGCTATAATGTTGATGGGGAAAGACTACCACCACATAACTCCAGTGCATAAAAGCTTTTACTGCAGCCAAATGTTATTGAGCCAGGTTCATGGTTCTTGTATTAATTTACATGACTCTTATTAATTTGAGTCTAGGATATCTTAATGATTACCTGACCCCTTGTACCCCAGCCCAATCATTGAGATTTTGGAGGGGTCTTTGTTGATGGTCCCCCATGGGACCAGGGCTCAGTGGGGTACTGCAGGACTCAGTCCTGGGCACAGTGGTCTTCACTATTTTTATTAACGATTTGGTTGAGGAGGTGCAGGGAATCCTTATCGAATGTGCAGGTAATTCAAAATTGGGAGGGATAGCTAATACCCTGGAAGACAGACACAACATTCAAAGTGATCTTGATAGGCTGAAGCACTGGGCTGAAAACAACAAAATGAAATTTAACAGGAATAAATGCAAAGTTCTAAACCTAGGTAAAAAGAAGTCAAATGTACAATTACAAGACTCAGCAATATTACATGCAAGAAGGATCTTGAGATTGTTGTTGATCACAAGTGGAATATGAGCCAACAGTGCATTGAGCAGGGAGTTGGACTCGATGGCCTTATACCCCCTTCCAACTCTGCTATTCTATGATTCTATGGCTCAGATACATGGTTTGTAATGACTGGAGTGGACCCAAGGCTGTGGAACTCCCTTCCAGCTGAGATTAGATAGCCACCCTCCTTGTTGAACTTCAGGTGTATGACTAAGACTTCCTTGTTCCAGCTGGCATTTTAAGATAGTGTTTGGTTTTATGATGATTTAATTGTTTTATTGTTTCATTTTATGTATGACTCATTTATGTATATATATATATACACACACATATATGTAATTGTGATTAACAAAACAGAGTTTTTTATTGTATTACCAAAATGTTTCGGCTTCCGCCTTCATCAGCTGCTAACATACAAATGCTGTCACCAAGGTGGCAGTTATCGAGCTTTGAGGATGGAATGCTCAGAGGGGCTTCATTTGCAGAAGCTAAGTGATGCTGGTACTGTCCTCCAGGTTCAGGCCATGTGGTGCCAATGTGTCCAGAGAGTATATCCAAAAGTTCTCCCTTTTAGTTAATGCTGCTGGATCTGTTGGCATTTCTATAGCTGTTACAGAAAAGTCCAATAGGCTGTGACCCTCAATGTTGAAATGTTTTGCAACTGGTTCCTCCACTTTTTTTTTGTTAAGATTGACGATTTGTGGTTTCTGAAGCGTGTGCTTAGGTCAGTTGTAGTTTTTCCTACATATTGGATATAACATCCTGGTCTTTTGCATTCGATGACATAAATTATACTGCAGAACCTGCAGGTGATGTTCTGTTTGATATAATATGTCCTGCCTGTCCTAGTGCTTGTGAAAATAGCTGTCTCCCTGAGGCACACACAGGTGATACAGTGTTTGGAGTGACAAGGATGAGACCCGGGATTGGTGGTAGATGGCTTAAGCACAGCTCTCACTAACAGTCTGCGCAAATGAGGAGGCTGGCAAAATGCTACAACAGGAGGCCTGTTGATGGCTCTAGCAAGATGTTCAGAGTTTGCCAGCAATTGGTAGCTCTCCCTGATTGCTCAATGATAATTAGGAGATAATTAGGTGATAATTAGGAGATGCTGGATGGAAATCTACCACAAATGGAATGCGTTGCTCTCTGCACTTTGACACCTCATTATGATGGAGGAGGTTTTCTCTAGTAAAATGGAGGCTCGGGGGATGTTGCAGTCGATAATATGTGGAGGATATCCTCTCAGAAGAAGGCGTTCTTTAAGGTCACTGATCCTTCTCTGGTATTGATCTTCAGTGTTTCAAATAAGTTTGATTCTCAGAGCTAAGATATACACAATTTTCTTTATAGGCTTAGGATGGCAGGATTTCCAGTTTAAATAGGTGTGGGCATCTGTGGATTTGTTGTAGAGATCAGTGGCTATTTTGATGTTTTCAATGGTGAGAAGGACATCAAAAAAAGGGATGTGCGGATTATCATTTGCACTATTAAATGTAAACTTAATAGATGGATGGATAGAGTTGATGTAATTTTTAAATTGTTCTAAACTCTCTTTACCATTTGTCCAGACCATAAAGTTGTCATCAATGTATTGCCACCATATAAGTGGTTTATTGATGACCTTTTTGAGGATCTCCTGTTCCAGTTTACCCATAAAGCGATTCACATATGATGGAGCCATGCAAGTCCCCATAGCTGTGACTTGTAGTTGCAGGTAGTGTTCTCCATTGAATGTAAAGTTGTTGTAAGTTAGGACTAGTGTAGCTAAAGTTGTGATAACCTCTGTTGGAGGATTGTTCGTATTCCTGGTGTTAAGGAATTCATTTAAAGCCTGAATTCCATCATTATGTGGTATATTGGTGTAAAGAGATGTGACATCTAAAGTAGCTAATATAGTATTGTTGTGGAATTGATACTGCTTGTTTAAAGACTCACAATTTTGAGCAAGAAGTCCTTGGTGTCTTTGATATATGATGGGAGGTTTTGCACCATGTTTTGTAAATTTAAGTCAATCCTTTCAGTAGCTGTGTTGTTACCTGAGAAAATATATATATAATGAGTCATACACAAAAAGACAGACCCCTTCCCCAAGTACCTTACAAGATAAATTCTGACAATGGAAGAGCAAAGAAAGGGAGAGATGAGGATATCAGGGGATGAAAAGGTACAAATGGAGTCACACATGCTTAGGCTTAGTTTTAAGAGATGGGACTAAAGGGTTAATGCTTCGGCTCAATGTAGAATAGTGAGTTAGTGCCTCATGAGTGGGTACTGAAGAATTGTGGGTGGGATGCCAAGCTGCTAGCGAATGTTTAAGATAGAGCACAAAGCACTAAAGATGTTCTTCTTCCAAGTTAGTAATTGGAACCAACAGGTGGGTCTCAAGCAGAGGCAGAATTCCATGCAGTAGTTTGCTTTAGTAAAATGTTTGGGAATCAACATTCCTATGTAGTGTACATAGTAGACTACACATGCTTCAAAAAGTAATGTGCAAGTCAAATTCACTATATAATGCTTCCCTTTATTCTGTTTGAAAATACTTGTTTATGCTGAGTTGTTTTCTCAAAGAAACCACAGCATTAAGGTACTGAGTGCTGTGCCACTGGGATTACTTAGATTACCAAGAACCCTTTCCCCTAAACTAAGGCTGCAGCCTATTTTTAATATGTTAAGGATGAAAGCTAACATACAGAGATGAATTATTTTTAAAGTCTCCTATCCCTTGTGCCAAACTTCAAGGCAAGCCTGCTTGTGCTTAGGCTAGAAATAGAGAATATATGAGAAGAATGCTCTCTATAATCACAATACATGAATGTTACAATTCTGCATTTTTAAAATTACTAATACGATGCTTTAATATAGCGTCATTGAAACCTCAAGCTGTTATCAACCATTGATGGAAATGTTCATGAACATAAGAAGATCCCTGCTAGGTCAAACTGTGGGTTCAGTTAAACCAGTGTACTGTTATAAACAGTGACCAATCAGAGATGCTTCCAGGAAGAGAGCATGCAGGGAGAGAAAGATGATGGCCCTCTCCTATTTCATACATGCTAGTTTATGCAGACCATATCTTGTTCATCTACATTAGGGATAGACAACGTGGTACTCTCCAAATGTTGTTGCCTACAGCACCCATGAGCCCCAGCCAGCATGGTTAATAGCCAGGGATGATGGAAGCTGCAGTCTAAAACATATGGAGAACAGTACATTGACTACATGATAGCTCTGTGCGACAGGATATTATAATTACCATCTTGATTTTATAGATGAGGGCTAAGACTGCAACACAAATGAGTTACCCAGATTCTGCCAACTGATTTGTGCTTGGGTGGTATATGAAGGATGGAGAACTTTAGGCCTTGAACTCAAATGTGGCCCTCCAAGCCTCTCTATTTGTCTCTTGGGACTCTTCCCAGGCCACACCCCTTCCTGGTCCTGCTTTGCACCATCCTTGAGTGTTTTTGCCTGGCTGAATGAGTTCTTGAACTCTAATAGTGCCTCTTGCTTCCCCGGATGGACAATGAAGAGGGGTGTGTGTGAGTGATTGTAGAGGCTAGCTTATTGTACAAAGATAACATTTCATGTATTGATCTGCTCACTTTTGCCTCTGGCCCTGCCTAGCACTAGCATATGACACACACACCCGAAGGTTGCCCAGAAGGCAATGCAACCCTCAGGCTGGAACGGGTGCCCCACCCATATGCTATATGGTTTATCCCGTCTATTAGATCCAAGTATAACAATCCACTGGACCATCTTGACCCCTGAGGTGAGATGGATGATGGAGGAATTTGTAGGTCAAGTCACACCATGCAGACGACTTACTCTCTTTCTCTTTTTTGGCATTTCTTCTATCTATGCATTTTCTGGACCGGCTTTTTAATCCTTTTTTTCCCCCAGTTACTTGGCAGAGACCCTAAAAAGCCCTTATCCCAGATGGTCTGTGAAACTAGTTTAGTAACAGATGTTAGTGCTAAAGGTTAAACCATTTAGATTTTGATGGATGACATGCATTTATAAACTGAAGTGGTTAATGTGTTAAGAAGCCCAAGGTACTCTCCCTTCCAAGCTGAGATACATAGTAGGAAGACAGCATTTATTTGGCTTATGTGCAGCACATTGCACCTTGTGATCATTCCTTACTTGAATGTACATTGAGGGACTGAAATAACTGAATGGTTTCATGCTTTAGGATCAGTCCAAGGAGACAAAATCTCAGCCTGTATTGCAGTGACCTTTGCTTTTCTATAAGTGCACAGCTTTCCAGGATAACTTGTGCAGAATAGAAAAGAGTCTTTTCTCATCAAACCAACAGACACTTCACTGGCTTCAGTGTGTACACTGTTTTGTGGCTATGGTGATGCACTGCAAATAGACAACAGCTCCTAAAATAGCTATTCTTTGGTGATTAGTTATCAATCAGTGATAGAATGTGAGCACAAAAAACCCTAGTGTATACTGGAATTGTGTAAATTTTTGAGAAACTTATCCATCACACTCAGGGTAGATGTTTTCAGATGTGAATTTGTGCAGAGTGGTGGCATTATCGTGGCAGTCTCTGATCCATAACCATTGTGCATGCATTAGGATGCCTGAACAGAGCTTTGTGTATACAGCTGCAGCTGCATGTGTGGAGGGCTCTATCTACATGGTCAGGAAACCTCTTGTATGCACAGGAGCTTTTTAAGGTATCCTTATGAATGTGTGTAGGTCAGGAGTGAAGCTGCCACTGTGATGCCACCCATGTTCACTTATTCATTCAGTGTACAAATTTATATCTGAAAAGGGCTCATGTGTCTTCTTTATACTCATGTCTCTTTCTTATATGGGTATATGCTACTACAGGGATCTGGAGTTCCCTGCAGTGGGTACCCATATCAAAATTGGTACGTGTTTCATTGTTAAATGTTATGCAGTTGGTGAAGCACTACTCAGATCGTATTACCTGCAGTTGCTATACAAAAATATGGAACAACTGCCTAAGACCAGTTGAGAAGAACTAAGTTTTCATAAGAAGCATCCAATTTTAGAGACTGCATACCCGCCAGTTGCTATGGATTAACACAAAATGGTACTTGTCTGGCCACTGTAGATAGACAAATTGTTGGGGTAGACAGATCATTGCTCTGTCACATCGTGATTCTGGGTTGAATCTAGACTTAATCATGCTTGGAACAGATCCACTGAAACCAGTGAGAATTTAGTCTAACTGAAATATTGATTTCAGACCAGGGTTCAAGTCCTCACACAGCCATGAAGCTCACTGGGTGACCTTGGGCCAGTCACTGCCTCTCAGCCTCAGAGGAAGGCAATGTTAAACCCCCTCTGAATACCACTTACCATGAAAACCCTATTCATAGGGTTGCCATAAGTCAGGATCAACTTGAAGGCAGTCCATTTCCATTTTCAATCTAAGCGTAAAAATCTAATACATGTCTGCTCAGAAGTAAGCTCCATTGGGTTTAATGGGACTTACTCCCAGGTAAGTGTATGGGATTGCAGCTTTAGTCTGGATACCAACCCTCTGCACAGCCAAAATAATTTTGTGACATCTGAAAGCAGACAAAAATAAGTTATCAAGCTGGAGAGGTTACGCCTGTAACTTGACATGCCTTCAAGTCGATTCCGACTTATGGCAACCCTATGAATAGCATGCATGGGGGACCTGGTCTGAATTGAAACTGCAGTGGCAGGCAAAGATGAAGTCCCCTACACCCCATGCCAACGTCTCAGTTGCCACACTGACTATTCATGAAAGAAGAAAAAACTGCATTCAAGGGCCAAGCATGTGATTTATTTATATATTTATTTATTTATTTATTTATTTATTTTATTTATATACCGCCCTAAGCCCAAGGGCTCTCTGGGCGGTGTACATAACAATAAAACAATCAGAAAATATATAAATACAATAATACAATGGAATCAAACCAAACAGACGTAAACAAAAATCAAAACAGCAGCAAAATACATCAATAAATATTAATAGTACACATTAAAATGCCTGGGAATATAAAAAGGTTTTCACCTGGTGCCAAAAAGATAGCAGCGTCGGCGCCAGGCGCACCTCATCAGGGAGACCATTCCACAATTCGGGGGCCACAACCGAAAAGGCCCTATTTCTAGTCACCACCCTCCGAGCTTCTCAATGGGATGGTACTCGGAGGAGGGCCTTAGATGTTGAGCGCAGTGTACGGGTAGTTTCATATTGGGAGAGGCACTCCACCAGGTATTGCGGTCCCATGCCTTGTAAGGCTTTATAGGTCAAAACCAGCACTTTGAATTTAGCCCGGAAACAAATAGGAAGCCAGTGCAGACGGGCCAGAACAGGTGTTATATGAGCGGACCTTCTGGTCCGCGTCAACAATCTGGCCGCTGCATTCTGGACTAACTGTAGTTTCCGAACTGTCTTCAAGGGCAGCCCAACGTAGAGCGCATTGCAGTAGTCCAATCTAGAAGTTACCAGAGCATGAACGACTGAGGCGAGGTTGTCACTGTCCAGATAGGGACGTAGCTGGGCTACCAATCGAAGATGGTAGAAAGCATTCCGTGCCACTGAGGCTACCTGAGCCTCAAGAGACAGGGAAGGGTCGAAAAGAACTCCCAAGCTACGAACCTGTTCTTACAAGGGGAGTGTAACCCCATCCAGAACAGGGTGAACATCCACCATCTGGGCAGAGAAGGCACTCACTAACAGCGTCTCGGTCTTGTCTGGATTAAGCTTCAGTCTGTTAGCTCCCATCCAATCCATTATCGTGGCCAGGCAACGGTTTAGTACGTTAACAGCCTCACCTGATGAAGATGAAAAGGAGAAATAAAGTTGCGTGTCATCAGCGTACTGGTGACAACGCACTCCAAAACTCCTGATGACCGCACCCAGCGGCTTCATATAGATGTTAAAAAGCATGGGGGACAGTACCGATCCCTGTGGGACTCCACAATGGAGAGTCCAGGGTGTCGAGCAGTGTTCCCCAAGCACTATCTTCTGTTGACGACCCACCAAGTAGGGGCGGAGCCAGTGCCAAGCATTACCCCCAACTCTGTGAGCCTTCCCAGAAGGATACCATGGTCGATGGTATCAAAAGCAGCTGAGAGATCAAGGAGAATCAACAGGGTCACACTCCCCCTGTCCCTCTCCCTACAAAGGTCATCATACAGGGCGACCAAGGCTGTTTCGGTACCAAACCCAGGCCTAAAACCGGATTGAAACGGATCGAGATAATCAGTGTCATCCAAGAGCCCCTGGAGCTGGCCGGCCACCACCCGTTCCAGAACCTTGCCCAGGAACGGAACATTCGCCACAGGTCTATAGTTGTTCAAGTTATCTGGGTCCAAGGAGGGTTTCTTCAGGAGCGGTCTCACTACCGCCGCTTTTAGGCAGTCAGGGACCACTCCCTCTCGCAAAGAGGCATTAATTACCTCCTTGGCCCAGCCGGCGGTTCCGGTCCTGCCAGCTTTCACCAGCCAAGAGGGGCAAGGGTCCAGCACAGACGTGGTCGCCCGCACCAGTCCAAGGATCTTGTCAACATCCTCAAGCTGCACCAACTGAAACTCATCCAATAAATGAGGACAAGACTGTGATCTGGATGCTTCATTGAATCCAACTGCTATAATATTGGAGTCTAAGTTCCGACGAATGCAAGCGATCTTATCTTGGAAGTGTCCAGCGAACTCTTCACAGCGGGCTACAGATGAATCTATAGTATCCCGAGGGCCAAGATGTAAAAGCCCTCATACAGTTTTAAAAAGCTCCGCTGGGCGGGAGAGTGATGCCTTAATACTGACAGCAAAATATCTCTTTTTTGCTGCCCTCACCGCTGCTATATATCGCTTAGAGCAGGCACTTACCAAGGCATGATTGCATTCGTCGGGAGTCTGCCTCCATCTGCACTCAAGCCTCCTCCTCTCTTGCTTCATCGCTCTCAGCTCCGGGGTATACCATGGGGCTGTATGAGCTCTACATAGGAGGGGGCGCATGGGAGCGATCGTGTCAACTGCCCTGGTCATCTCCATATTCCACAGTTCAACCAGGGCTTCAACAGGAGCGCCAGTCTTCTCAGTCGGAAAATCCCCCAGAGCCTTTTGGAAACCCTCAGGATCCATTAATCTCCGAGGGCGGACCAATTTAATAGGTCCCCCACCCTTGCAGAGGGAAAGGGTCGCCGTAAGCCTAAACCTCAGCAAGCGGTGATCTGTCCATGACAATGGGGTAGATGAAAAAACCCCAATCTCCAGATCACCATCTCCCTGTCCAGTGGCGAAGATCAAATCAAGGGTATGTCCCGACACATGCGTTGGGCCAGTAACAAACTGAGACAGCCCCATGGTTGTCATGGACGCCATAAAGTCCTGATATTAATATCATGTGTAGCTTGGTCCTTAGATTTGCCCAAGTTTGCATAGGAAAAGACCTTAATTGTTGTGTTCAGGCATTGGATAGCAAGCTGTAAAATACATAAGCTTGCTGATTTTTCTCTTGTTTAAAGCAGTCAAGTGTTATGGCTGTGTCACATGGGAAGGCTTGAGGTAGCCAGAACTGTACTAGGCCCAGAACTGTACTAGGCCTTTGGTGAATGTGGCAATGGTCTGGGGCTCCTTTTATGTTTTGATTTCTGTTTTTTAGAGGAAGATAATCTTTGGTTTAGATGTATTTAAACATGTTTTGTAATACTGCAACTATACAGTGTATATTCTGTAAGTTTGCTGTTGTAGTAGCTAATATATAGAATTCTATATTAGTCACTGTTAATAGAGGACTAATGGAGAGCTGATTCAGACATTACATTACTAATAGGAACAGCTGATGGAAGAATGTCTGCTGGTATATTGTCCACACTGGACCTGAGACTAACAGTATCCTAAGAAAGCTTTGGTGTGGTGACTACATGAGTTGGGCACAACATGGGGAAGATAATTGTTAGTTTATTTTATTTTAAAACTAATGGTAATCACAAGTCGCAAGTTGCTCACAGTTATGTGTGAAATTATAAAAAGGGATATCATTCAAGCTTAAGATAATTGTGCAAAGTCACTCCTGCACTCAATTCAGTAACTTACAATAAAATAAAATGAAAACATGATACAAAAGAACTTCCACAAATGACACCTCACAAATAACATAGCCCATCAGGAACGGTCCTACCATTAGGCAGAGCAAGATAGCTGCCTGAGATAGCAGATGCTGTGGGGTGCGGAATGGACAGAGCTGTGTGTGCCATGTGACCTGCCCTACAACTTCTAAGCTAACCTGCTGCCGTCGATTCAAGTACAGTGGAGGATGATTTCATTTTGTGTTCACCACATCTGTCCTGTCATCTATCCAAAACTCTCAGTATCCCAACTAGATTCTTGGACAATATAAATTATCCTGGAAGGGGATGGCTCTTCCCATTTCCCTTCCAGGAGAAACCTTTACTGTTTAAAAATCTAAACATCTGGATTTTTCTCTCATATTAAATCAGTTATTAATATAATCTGTGTTCCAATCAGATAATTGGATGTGATGTCTAGCAATAATGTGATGTCTAGCAATAATGTGTTGCATCTTTTTAAAATGTCATCTGGACGTCACTAGCATGGATTCAGCATCCATAGGCTGTGCCAAAAGGAAATTATAACACCCTGGAACCATACAGTTGTCTGATATATAAATGAAAGCAGAGGTAGAGTCAATGATACTGTGTGCAGAGAATAAGTGATAGAACAATATTTTCCCAACTGTTAGTAATAGACTGTTGTGTATTCCCCCCAGCGACTGTCACATAACACAAGATAGGTCTCGTGGTTTGGAGCCCTTCTTGTAAAAACATGGACATGTGGAGCTAGCTAGCTCAGTTAAATGCAAGTACTACATCAGCCCATTCCAAAATCACAATGAGAAAGTAAAATTGTGGATAGTAACAAGCCAGACTAAAAGACGTCATGAAGTTTCAGAAGATTCCCAGTATGAAATGAATCAAGTTGAGGCAACAGCAATGGGCGATGGAGCCCCACCGCCACTGGCTTGTATAGGGTAATCTTCCTTTGGTTGATGGTTACAAAGCATGGGAATGCACAGAAAATACAGGGGAACCCCCCTCCCTTTTATTATGCTGCCTCCCTTGTTATTTGACCGGGACTTGGATGCCAGTTATCGATATGACCCAGGGACCTACGTACATCAGGCCGCCGCCACCGCCTTTCGTGGTGGAAAGCGCCAGGCCGGTCGGAGCCGGGGAGGAACTGCGGCCTCTCGGCAGGCCCATTGTTGTGGTCTGTCCTGGAGGATGTCAGTTCCTGTGATGATCTTTTGGCGTTTTCGGAGGCGGTTTGGAGGCCCGGGAAGCGCCCCTGCAGTGGCCGCTGCCCTTCTATACAACCTTCATCCACTTGCCTGATATCGGCAGCGTTTACACTCTGGCCCCTTCGCGGAGGCTTCTCTAAGAAGAAATGCTCTGTTAGTTTCATTTTTGAGAGGCTGGTTGTTCTGCCCCTCTCCTCGCTGGAACTGCTGGATGCTGGGGTTGGGGGTGATGCCAGGTTTTGATCTTGTAAATGGACTATCCCCCACACTGGCTTTATGCCAGGGTGGGAAGACTTACATCAGGAACTCCTATCTCTAGTTACACCTCGGACCATACAGGCGAGAAGCCTATTATTGAAACTGAGTTGCCTCTACCTTGTTGTTTAGTTATCATGTATTGCTACAGTTTTTATTGTTTGCTTTCTGATATTCTGTTGTTTTATATATTTTGTTATGTACATCGCTCAGAGTGGCTGGTAAATCCAGCCAGATGGGCGATTAATAAATCGAATTAAATAAATAAATAAATAAATAAATTTGGCCTCATGAATCTGTAATGACTTCAGTCCTGTTCAAAAAGATATGGCTCACTAGACTGATATTCTTTCTTATTCATGCTCATATCATTTCTTTATTGAGCTCAGGAGTGTAACGTGCACAGTTACTGAAATTGCACTTCTACCTGGCAGTAGGGATGCGGGAGAATATATGCTAAATCGACCTTATTACCAGATTTTGACATAATCCAACAATCCACTGTGTTATCAGACTGGCACTGATTCTTTGAAGTGGGTTGCAGCTGTCATCGGCACATTTTTAAAAAAAAATCCACCCCAATTTTTACATAATTGTCTTCGTAATTGTCTTTCCTTTAAGCTGATGCATTTTTAACTGCTGTCCAGGTGATAACAATTGCAATTTACATCTATTAACATCCCTCCAATTTTCTCTTTGTTTTGTTAATTCTCAGAAAAATAGTCAACAACCCATCCTTCTTTTTCCTCCCACCCATTAACTTGTAGTGCAGAGCAGACTTGGACAGGATTCCCCTCGCAGGCATTTGAAACTCTGCTGCCAGTGTGTGTGTGTGTGTGTGTGTGTGTGTGTGTGTGTGTGTGTTTGAGAGAGAGAGAGAGAGAGAGAGAGAGAGAGAGAGAGAGAGAGAGAGACTGTGACTGATTGTGTTGTGTGTGAGTGAGTGATCGGTAATCAGGAAAACAAATAGGAACAAAAATGGCGGATCAGCACTGAGAGCTGGACTGCTGAAATTAAATCAGATAGGAACCAGTTAGCGAACCTCATCCCTACCTGGCAGAAGCATATGTGTATAATATGTAGGATCTGGACGAAATCTTTATCCTGTTTGCAGTCTGGTGGGAGGGGGAAATCATAATGCAGGTGAATAAAAAGAGTGGAAATAACCATTATTTCTAGCTCCCTGGAGCATTATTGTAAAGCTGGCATAGAATACATTTGCTGAAAAAGATGTTGGGTACAGCTCTCCCAAACCAGGAAAAAGCCAGGGCACAAAGACATCTTATTCTGTTCCCTGCTCCCTCCACCCACCTACCCACCCACCCCATTTCAGCTCAAACAGTAATGTTTCTTAGCATGCTTCTCAGATATACACATCACCTTGTGAAAATGCCAGGAAAATGAAGAGGTGCTGAGGTCATCTTAGGAGATGGTCTGATGGGAAATGGCAAGAGCTGAAGGGATGTGTCTCAGGCAGAGACTCAAGCTGCATACAGACATGCATAAAAACAAATCAGCATGTGTTTTTCTGTTTTTGCTTTTTCCCACTGTTGGATGAGCCCAGCTTTCCTCAGCCTTTCATCTTCAAGTGTCATATATTCCTGCCTCCACAATGAATGCTGATTTCCTCACAGGTTTGGCCTCTCCCCTCATGTTTCTGATGGGCTGTCTTCCTTAGTTGTTGTTTGAAATGCTGTTTATATGTTTATACAGTTCAACAACCGTATAGCATCTGAATTTATTTTATTTGTATGTTTGCTTACTTATTTGTTTGTTTAAAAACTGAAAAACATGCTCAAGGGTGAGGTGGACTTATTTACATTCCCTTTTATTTCTCCCCCTCACTATGTTCATATGCTAACTATGAATGTAAATCTTAAAGCCTGCACTATGCTTTCTACTAAGGCCAAGCTAGTTAAGAAAACAAAGTTGTACAAATATACCAAAAAGATGTTTTAAAAACTCCTGTTCATTGCCCGGCACTGATTAGCTAGCCCTGGAGGGACCACTGTCAAAAGACAGTTGCAGTGATGCACATCTTTCTGGACAACCAAACAAAAAAACTTCTGGGAGGGAGAAGGAGAGAAAAGGGCCAGCCTAACAGATCTGTTTTGAGGCATCTGTCCTAAGGAGAGGTTAAACAAAGGTTTACATTTTTCAGGGCTGAGCTTTTTCACTGGCAATTTTTCTCTTTCTTCCTTAGGCATGTGCACAGGCTCCAGCACTAACCACAATGGACCATCACCTGGTCTCCTGCCACCACCTCATGATGTACTTTCAAAGCAACATATGCTTGAGTCAGCTCTCACCAGTACACACCATCGTGTATCATCCATAGAAAGTGCCAGAGAAGGGTATGTATTAAAACCAAACAGAATATTGCCTTGAGGTGTGTAGTTCATAGAATCGTGGACTTGAAAGGGGACTATAAGGCTATCCAGTCCAACCCCCTGCACAGTGCAGGAATCCAAATGAAATCCTGCACTCTGGGACGATCGAGAAGAGATCCTGGCCCTCCCCTGTGTGGCAATCGTTCAAGTACTTGAAGAGTGCTATCATATCTCCCTTCAGTCTTCTCTTCTCAAGGCTCAACATGCCCACTTCTTTCAGTCTCTCCTAATAGGGCTTTGCTGCTAGTCCCCTGATCACCCTTGTTGCCCTCCTCTGAACCTGTTCCAGTTTGTCTGCATCCTTCTTAAAGTGAGGTGTCCAGAACTGGACGCAGTACTCAAGATCAGGCCTAACCAGTGCCAAATAGAGGGGAACCAATACATCCCGACATTTGGAAGCTTTACTTCTGTTAATGCAGCCTAAAATAGCATTTGCCTTTTTTGCAGCCAAATCACACTGTTGGCTCATATTCAGCTTGTGATCAACAACAATCCCAAGATCCTTCTCGCATGTAGTATTGCTGAGCCAATTATTCCCCATCTTATAACTGTGCACTTGGTTTCTATTTCCTAGGTGTAGAACTTTGCCTTTATCCCTGTTAAATTTCATTCTGCTGTTTTCAGCCCAATGCTCTAGCCTGTCAAGTTTCCCAATTTTGTATCATCTGCAGATGAGATAAGCATTCCCTGCACCTCCTTAACGAAGTCGTTAATAAAAATGTTGAAGAGCACTGGACCCAGGACTAAGCCCTGTCGTACCCCGTTCATTACCTCCCCCCAGTTTCAGAAGGAACCATTGATAAGCACTCGTTTGAGTACGATTCTGTGGCCCAGTGGTTCCCAACCTGGGGGCCATGAAATAATCCAGAGGGGGCCGTGAACAGTAAAGAAATATTTTTTTTTAAGTCTTCACTCCCTGGATGCTATCTGCTTCCCACTGCCGCTGCAGATGATGCTCCCCCTTGCTCCAAATGAGAGGGGAGGACTTTTGCTGAAGCACCAGAGAGTCTTTCAGGCACACCGAGGGCAAGCATCTGCCTATAAAATACATGGCAGACACCAAAGGAGGCTGAGGGTGGAGATACCAGGAAGAAGAGGGGATTACTATCTCTGACTCCCCTCTCCTCGCATTGCCATTGCTGACGACACCCTTATTCTGAACAAGAGGAGAAGGCTTTTTGTGAAGCAAAAAGAAGCAAGGCTGCAAGGAAAGGCTGCTTACCCCCTTCCTTCTTGGCAGCCAGTTTGCCTCCCTGGGGGAAAGGGGGTCACGAATGTTTTTGAGCTTATAAAGGAGGTCTCGTACTCATAAAGGTTGGGAACCACTGCTGTAGCCAACTGTGGATCCACCTGATAGTTGTTCCATCTAGCCCACATTTAGCTAGCTTGCTAATCAGAATGTCGTGGGGCACTTTGTCAAAAGCTTTGCTGAAATTGAGATATATATACTATGTCCACAGCATTCCCACAGTCTGCAAGGGAGGTTACCCGATCAAAAAATGACAGAAGATTAGGCTGGCAGAATTTGTTCTTGATAAATCTATGTTGGATTCTAGCAATCACTGCATTGCTTTCAAGGTGTTTAGAGATTGAACACTTTATAATCTGTTCCAGAATTTTCCCAGGGATCGATGTCAGGCTGACTGGCCTGTAGTTCCTGTTCCCAGGTTCCTCCTTTTTGCCCTTTTTGAAGATATGGACAACATTTGCCCTCCTCCAGTCATCCAGCACGTCACTTATTTAATGCAGTATTTCTTAAAACTTTTCAAACTCAAGCTCCCCATCTAAACTCATACCAGTTTCTGGGCATCTCTTGCTGGGCAATAATCATATGTTCCACAGATGGCTGTGCAATGATCCTTGTATGCATGATAGCCTCCAACTGCATGTGAAGATCTTTGGATTGTAGAAGTAATACCCCAGTGGCTTTAGAGCAGTATGGAGTGTTTTTCTGTTCAGAGTTATAGCCCTCCATTCCATTCCATTCCCCCTCCTCTGTGATTTCAGTCATATTCTGTGCCCACTTAGTGTGCTGTGCCCTTGCTGGGCTGTTTGCAGGGTTTTTCCTCCATTTGAGGTTGGGATGGGATCCATTGGCTGGTGCAACTTCAAAAGCATTCTGTCAACCTAAGAGGCAGTATCGATTCAAGATTGTTCTTTGTCTGCTAGCTGCTGCTTTTACACCTCCAAAAATACGGATATTAATATCAATATTTTCTTTCAAAATTTTGACAAATGAAAGAAAGGATAAATTTTTCAATCAGTTTTTTGGAAGGGTAAACAGATTGGGGGAGCACTGAAAGCTGCTTTTCTCCTTTCTGTTTGAAAAGGAAAACAGCTGGTCTCTGCTTGCAAATGTGAAAAATGGCCAGCCTCAGTCACAGCGGAGGAGAAGGCACCTGAGCTGCTTTCTTTTCCTGTATAAGAACATAAGAGGAGCCTGCTGGATCAGGCCAGTGGCCTAACTAATCCAGCATCCTGTTCTTACAGTGGCCAGCCAGATGCCCATGGGAAACCCACCAGCAGGACCTGAGTGCAAGAGCACTCGCCCTTCCTGTGGCTACTGGCTACTGGTTTTCAGAAGCATACTGCATCTGACTATGGTGGCAGAGCACAGCCATCATGGCTAGTAGCCATTGATAGCCTTATCCTCCATGAATTTGTCTAATCTTCTTTTAAAGCCATCCAAGTTGGTGGCCATCACTGCCTCCTATGCGAGCAAATTCCATAGTTTAACTATGTACTGTGTGAAAAAGTACTTTCTTTTATATGTCCTGAATCTTCCAACATTCAGCTTCATTGAATGTCCACAAGATCTAGTGTTATGAGAGAGAGAGAAAAACTTTTCTCTATCCACTTTTTTCCATGCCATGCATAATTTTATACACTTCTATCCTGTCACCTTTGACTCGCCTTTTCTCTCAGCTAAAAAACCCCCAATGCTGCAAGTTTTCCTCATAAGGGAGTCGCTCCATCCCCTTGATCATTCTGATTGCCCTTTTTTGAACCTTTTCCAACTTTACAGTATCCTTTTTGAGATGAGGTGACCAGAACCATACAGAGTATTCCAAATGGTGCTGCACCATAGTTTTATACAATGGCATTATGATTTACAATATCAGCAATTTTATTTTCATTACCTTTCTTAAAGATCCCTAGCACAGAATTTGCCTTTTTCACAGCTGCAACACACTGGGTCAACATCTTAATCAAGCTATCCACTATGACCCCAAGGTCTTATTCCTGGTCAGTCGCCACCAGTTCAGACTCTATGAGCATATATGGGAAATTAAGATTTTTTTGCTCTAATATGCATACCTTTACATTTGTTTACATTGAATTTCATTTGCCATTTTACTGCCCATTCACTCAGTTTGGAGAAGCCCTTTTGGAGCTCCTCACAATCCCTTTTTGTTTTCACAGCCCTGAACAATTTAGTATCATCAGCAAACATGGCCACCTCTCTGCTCATACCTAACTCTAGATCGTTTGTGATCAGGTTAAAAAGCACAGGTCCCAATACCAATCCTTGGGGAACCCCACTTTCTACAGCCCTCCGCTGTGAGAACTGTCCATTTATTCCTACCCTCTGCTTCCTGCTGCTTAACCCATTCCTGATTTACAAGAGGACCTCTCCTCTTATTCCCTGCTAAGCTTCCTCAGAAGTCTTTGGTGAGGTACCTTGTTGAAGCTTTTTTGAAAGTCTAAGAGCACTATGTCTACTGGATCACCTGTAGCTATATACTTAGTGACCCTCTCAAAGAATTCTAATGGGTTAGTGAGGCAGGACTTTCCCTTGCAGAAGCCATGCTGGCTCTGCTTCAGCAGGACTTCTTCTATATGATTGGTTGAGCATATACTTTCTACCAGTTTTCCCAGGGCAGATGCTGAGCTAACCAACCTGTTATTTCCTTTTTAAAGATTGGCATTACATTGGCCACTTTCCAGTCCTCAGGTATGGAGGCGGATCTGAGGGACAAATTACATACTTTTGTTTGAAGATTAGCAATATCACATTTGAGTTCTTTGAGAACTCTCGGATCGATGCCATCTGGACTTGGTGATTTGTCAGGTTTTATTTTGTCTGTTAAGCCGAGAACTTCATCCCTTGTTGCCACTATTTGCCTCAGTTCCTTAAATTCCCTTCCTACACATGTTAGTTCAGGTTCAGGGATCTGCCGTATATCCTCTACTGTGAAGACAGATGCAAAAAAAATCATTTAGCTTCTCTGCAGTTTCCTTATCTGCTTTAGCACACCTTTGACTCCTTTGTCAACCAAGGGTCCAATCACCTCCCTAGACAGTCTCCTGCTTTGAATGTTTTTAAATAAATTTTTGTTGGTGGTTTTTATGTTCTTAGCAATGTGCTCCTTAAATTCTTTTTTAGCATCCCTTATTGTCTTCTTGCATTTGTTTTGCCGGAGTTTGTGTTCCTTTCTATTCTCCTCATTTGGACAAGACTTCAATTTTTTTGAAGGAAGCCTTGCCTCTAATAGTTTCTTTGACTTTACTCATTAACCATGCTGGCATCCTTTTGGCCCTGGTGGTACCTTTCCTGATCTGAGGTATACACTCCAGCTCAGCTTCTATTATTGTGTTTTTAAACAACTTCCAAACTTTTTGGAGTGATTTGACCCTCTGGACTTTGTCTTTCAACTTTCTTTTTACCAATCCCCTCATTTTTGGGAAATTTCCTCTTTTGAAATCAAATGTGACCATGTTGGCAATTGGCCATTTCCATGTATGTTTAATTTAATAGCACTATGGTCACTGCTCCTGATTGGTTCAACAACACTTACATCTTACACCAGGTTCTGGGTACCACTTAAGATTAAGTCCAAGGTTCCATGACCAATGTTCTTGGGCACAATCATTTAGGGTATCTAGAAATTTTGCTTCTTCATCATGATTGGAACACATATGTAGCCAGTCTATGTCAGGATAGTTGAAGTCACCCATTTTGACAACATTTCCTAGTTTGGATGCTTCCTCCATTTCATTTCTCATCTCACTATCTCGCTGAGCATTTTGATCAGGGGTCTGATTGGTTTCCCCCCCTCAATCAGTTTAAAAGCTACTCTGCCTTCTTTTTGATTTTAAGTGCCAGTCATCTGGTTTGCTTCTGGTTCTAGTGGAGCCCATCCCTTTTTTACAGGCCTTGCTTGTCCCAAAATGTGCTTAACAAATCCAAACCCCTCGTCCTGACACCAGCATCTCATCCACACATTGAGACTACAAAGCTGTTCCCGGTTGGCTGGCCCTGCAAGTGGAACTGCTAGCATTTCAGAGAAAACATTGGAGGTCCTGGCTTTCAGCATCCTACCTAGCAACCTAAATTTTGCTTCCGGGATCTCATGGCTGCATTTCCCCATGTTATTGATACCAACATATACCACAACCACTGACTCCTCCCCAGTGCTATCTACCAAGCTGCCTAGATGATGACAGGCAACAGCCGCAAATCACCCTGTCGTCTGCACACCCATCACACACCCCACTGTCTATGTTGCTAATGATCAAATCACCTACTAGGAGGATCCCTCCACTCCCCGGAGAAGTATACTTGGCACGAGAGGATTCCTCATCCCCAAAGGAATGGGTCTCTTCTAAGGGATCATTTCCCTCTTCCTCAGATAGATGCTCTTCTTCCTTGAGACCCTCATTCTCCATGATAGCAGGAAAGCTATCATCCCTGGAGTGGGACACAGCTATAATGTCCCTGAAGGTCTGATCCACAAAGCTCTATGCCTCTCTCAGCCTCTCCAGGTCAGCCACCTTGGCCTCAAGGAAACGAACTTGTTCCTGGAGAACCAGGAGCTCATTGTACTGAGGGCACATCCACGACTTCTGTCCAACAGGTAGATAGTTATACATGTTACAGAGAGTGCAAAACACTGGAAAGCCCCCAAACCCACAAATTATATTAATAATTTGAAAGAAAATATTGATAAGATAGGCTGGACTCTGGCAAGTTGCTCTAGTGTTGAGAGGGAGGGAGGTGAGGGGATTGCTGCAGAAGCCAAGTTTAGCAAAGATGTTTGAGGGGTGAAATTGAGAAACAGGGCATCCAGGAGTGAGGATGAGAAGAGAAAGAGGGGGGAAATCCCCTCCTCTATTCCCCCCATACCCACAGCAAGTGCACACATGTGCGCGCACTGAGGGCCCATCCATACCTAACCGCAAAATCCGTGTTTTCCATATTCGGTTGGTGGCCTCGAGATCCAGACATGTCCTGTTTGTGGTCAGATTATTGTGAAAACCCACTTATCAAGCATCCATATGTGTGGACTTTTTTTCTTTTTCTTTAGCCTTGGTCACTGCCCTAAATCCACCCCTTTTCAGTGATTGGCCCATAACAGGAAGAGCACAGAAACATGTATCTTTTTTTTAAAATTCCCATGCATGCATAGGTTTGTGGATGTGCAAAAGGGCAACGTTCATGCCCCCCTAAATGCAAGCAAAATAAATGTCTGGGTTGTTACATATAACACACTGCATACTAAGGATGGGAGCCGCTGGTTACTCCCAATTCCGATGAATATGCCAAACTGGGAGGCAAATCCCTTTCCATGTTCGATTGTTTCCCACTATCTCCTGCTGTTACCATTCTGAAATGGCTTTCCTTCTGCCCAGTGCACCCACCAAATCTCTTCATGCCACCTCGTCCCAAATTGTATCAGAATCTCCACCACCCATCATGGGAGAAAGCAAGAGATCCTCTCTCATTCAGTTTCAAGTTAGCAAAAGGAGGACCCAAATTAGTCAGTTTTGGGCTCGGAGGAAAAACACACAACTTACAGTGCATGCAGTCACACACAGAGAGACAGAGAGAGATCTAGCAGCCTGAAGGGAGAGAAGCTGATCTCCCCTTCCTCTCAGTCCTCCCCGATTTTTGGCACTTTGGTATGTTTGGCTCCCCCTCCCCTCCCCATCAGGTGTTGCGCAGGAATAGGGAGGCTTTGCCTGCTGCTGGATCGGCTGCAAGATCAATGCCACATTAAAGTACTAGAGCTTGCTCCTCTCCCCCCCTTTCCCCCTATCAGCCCAAGGAAGCTCAGTTAAAAACCTCCTCCTTTAAACTCTTTTTCAATGAATTGTTTGTGTAACATTGCAAAATAGCTTTTAAGTGGAAAATATTAATTGAACATTTGACTTTACGTTTGATTGCAAAATAGTAGGTTTTTTTTAAAAAAAAAAAACCCAATGAGGTACAGTTACAGAAGCCAGAAGGAGGAAGTACCCCAGTTCACTACCAGAAGCAGGAATGAACTGTAAGAAAGGAGGAGGAGGCTTGGACAGAGGGTGGGGGGAAGGAGACAGGGCTTGGCATCTTTGCTTTACTGTGTGAAACTGTGACAAATCTGCTGTTTGCTTGGGAAGAGGGGAAAGGGAGAAGATATGAGGTGGATGAGCATGCTGTTTTGAAAGAGGGGAAAAGGTAAAAAGTTTTGCTGAGAATAGCCTGGCCTCACAGCTATTGGAAGAAAAGATGAAACAAGACTTAAGGTCACATCCGATGCAGTTTAATATCTAGTGTCGGGAAAAGTTCTGGAAGCTCGTAGTATTCTGTACTGTTCCACAGAGATTGCGAATATGCAAATTGTTGGGGATTCTGGTTTTATTTTCAATTCCAGCAAAATCCTTGCCCATCCCTAATTTGGGGAGGACATGCTTATGCCCCATTCCAGCTACATTAAAATCCTGGTTGTCTTCATTGATTTCTATGGGCAGGTCTTACCCCCCCCCCAACGTTTAAAAATGGCTTCTCTGGAAATTACCTACTCAGACAATGAGATGCTTCTCTGTGCCCTTGTTATATCTATGTGTTTCTTCCTTCAGCCACCTTTCCCAGCCAACCCATTCCACTCAACCTTCTACTCAGTTTTCAGTGTTTGCCCCCTCTCAGTCAGTCAGTATTCCTTGGCATTGAGTTCTCATTGGGATATTTTGGAGGCTTTCTCCCCTTTGTTCCCATCCCAAGTTGTTTTGTACTCCTGCAAACTTCTGAATCTGCTGGTACCTTTCCCTTATTTGTAGGTGGTGCTATTTTGGCTACATTTGTGTGAGCATGCAAAGACTTGAATTGGAAATAAAAGGAAATTTTCAAATAGGATTGCTCTGACCCCTTCCTAAAGCTACTCACAGGGAAATTTAAGAACAAAGCAGTAGCTCTTTTTAAACTCTCTTCCCAAACCACACATGGTGAGGGTGCAATCATGCCCAGAAATCTAATATGGTTCTTTGAGGGTTCACTGCCAGGTGGCATTAGTCTACCCAGCCCTTGAGAGGATACCATGACATCCTGGAACCTTGTGTTCCTCCCTCCAGGTGCCTCACATCCCCTTAAAGGGTGGCTTTTTCTACCATATGATAGCTGTTGACTTAATGACCGAGCATCTATTCAGCAATGATGAATACATGAATGCATCTTGGGAATTACATGAATTTCTTCTTTGGTAAGAATAATTAAGCATGTATAAATTTAAAATGTTATTTCTAAGAACTATGGTACTTTGGTGTGGTAGAATTGGTTTATAAACTGGGTTAAACTGAATTCCACTGACTTCAAAGGCAAATTATAGGTTGCACTACATTAGCCAAAAGTATACTTAAGAGAAAAGGTTGAGAGTTTGACTTCTAATGATGACCTAACCTTTAGGGTGGAGAAAAAGCAGAGATAATTACATCTGACCCACAATCATTCTTGCAGCTGTAGGGCTCACCAGCCTAGCATATGTCTTTCTTGGATAGTTTGGAAAACCTGAAATTCTTATGAAAAAAAGAGGAATTGGGAACCAAATAATCTGACTCAAAACTGCCTATAATTTGAATGTGGATACTTTATGAAAAATTAAAAGCATGTGGATAACCTCTCTCAAGAGTTTCATTGGATAGCCTCTTCTATTTAGTTGTTCTGTAAGTATTCTTGCCTGTATGTGGAAATCCTTAATTTCACAAGCTCCTTCTTATTCTCAACATCTGTGAATAAGTAAGATTGTGTTTAATGTGCATTGGATGGTAACTATCATATTGTAAGAACGAATTAGCATCTGTATTTTTATGAAATACATTAGTGATAAGTCCCCTATGTATAGAGACCTCCACATCTAAAAAGTGAACTTTAAATTGATTATAACTGCTATCAAATTTTATGGTATCGTGGACCCCATTGATGTGCTGTAAAAACTGTTCAAGGGTCTTTTCAGTACCCACCCATATCATAAAGATATCGTCCAGGAACCTCTTATATAAGGTAATACACTTTTTAAATATATTTCCTTCCTTTAAAATGTGCGTACATTCAAAGTAACCCATGTATATGTTGGTGAGTTAAGGTAGCCATGCCCGAGATTTGCAAAAAAAACCCCTTTTCCTGGAATTGATTTTTTTTCTCTAAGAGCTAATTCAGCCAATGAGCTCAAAAATGTTGTAGGAGGAGATATCTTTTCTTTTATTCAATGTTAATTCAATAATCTCCACAGCCTCCTTTTGAGGAATATTCATATATAGTGATACCACATCCATAGTCACTAGCCATGTATTATCAGACTCTATACTAACACCTTCCAAGATGTTTAAGAAATGAGTGGGTCTTTTATATATGATCCAATGTTCTGGACAAAGGAGTTCACGTAGGTGGGTAAGGGTTCCAATATGGAGCTACAACCTGATATTATCAGTCTCTGTGGCACAGGAAAACACTTCTTATGTATTTTGGGCAATAGATAGAATCTTGGTCTCCTGCCTTCTGATTCCAACAGGTAATATATGTACTCTTAGTAATAAACCCCTCAAGAAATGCTTTATCAACCACTCTAAGTACAGTATATCCTTCTTAACCTGTGGGGTGGGGTCCTGGGGGCATAATGTATAATGTGAAACATTAAGTTGATGGTAGGCTTCTTGGAGATAGGCTTTTTCATCTAATAGAACTATGGCACCTCCTTTGTCAGCTGGCTTGTATACCACATCCTTATAATTTTTAAGGTTATGTAGTGCCTTATTTTCCTCAATAGTCATATTGTGCCAGGAATGTACCCCGTTTCTCTAAATCTTGCACATCTTTAGTCACTAGGTCTTCAAGTACTAATATTCTTTGATTATTCAAGGGTGGATTAAAGGTGGATCTAGGTTTAAACATTGCCGATCTCTCTAATAGGGAGACGTGGCTACCCTTGAAGAAATCCGAGATCCGTATTTTCTAAATAATGCTTGTAGTTCTACCATAGACTGCAAAAAGTTATGTCTGGGAGTGGGAATGAAAGTTAATCCTTTTTGTAAAACCCTCATCTCACATTCACCGAATCTCCTTTCTGATAGGTTAACTACCAATTTGCCTTTAAAATCTTTTTCCTTTGGATCTGTCTGTGTTCTGTTTCATTTTCTGTAGGTCTGTGTTTCTTTCCATATCCAGTGTTGTGAACACTGCCTAAAAAAAGTGTTCTTATTTTGGAGAGAGTCAGACGAACAACCTTCCCCACCACTAGAAAAACAATGGTTTTCTGTAACCTCTTCATGGCTAGTTTCCAATCGCTTATTATACACCTCTCCTTCCTTATAGTCTCTTAGGTCTCTCTGAAATTTTTTAAACTTGACCTCCTTGAGCCTAACAAATTCTTTATCTAACTCTTTGTTAAACTCACTCAATTTATCAGAGAAATATTAAACATATTCAGGAGAGTCTGGCTGGGAGTCCAGAATCTGTGAGTTCAAATCCCCGCTTGGGTCTCCTGGGTGTAAAGGGCCAGCTAAAGATCACCTCACAGTGACTGGCTCAGGGGTTACATGCCCTGCAACCAGTGCAGCCATGAGCAAGCTGCATAGTCCCAAGGAGCCCAGTTGCCCCCCAGCTGACAGTTGCAGACAAGGGGCTGGCTTGTGCATCTGTGGCAAGCTGAGCAGGTCCTAGCCAGCTGGGGAGGACTAGCCTCAGAGGGAGGCAATGGTAAACCCCCTCTGAATACCACTTACTATGAAATCCCTATTCATAGGGTAGCCATAAGTCGGGATCAACTTGAAGGCAGTTCATTTCCATTTCCATTTATTCAATTTCCTTTTATTGTACGGTCACAGACCCATTTATTGTTATATCATCCTATATCTTCTTAAGTTCTGTCTTGTTCTTTTCAGTTTCCTTATTGGAGGTTTCAGTTAATAATACCATGAGGCCCATGGAACATTTCTGTAGGATTGCTATCCATTTGTTTTTAATTCCTCATCTAATGGAAATTTACCCGGTTCCTTTAAAATTCTAAGACCTCTAGGAATCCAATTGTTTTTACAGTAATCTCGCAAAAGTTGAGATCATTACATATGACCCACAATCATTCTTGCAGCTGTGGGGCTCACTAGCCTATCATGTGTCCCTCTTGGATAGTTTAGAAAACCTGAAATTCTTACCATGAATTTCTATGTCCTGGGGTTCCTAACCCTTGGGTTGTAACCCTCTCTGGCTGTGTAGGTAGGGTCTACTTCTGAATGCCTCTTCCAGGGGGAGGGGCCATCCCCGCTCTTCAGACTGGATGTCAGAGCAAGGACAACCCCTCAACCCCACTCAGGCTTCAATGGTGTAGCAGGAACTATGGTAGAGCTATGCTAGTGGGGCCGTATAGAAAGTTAACAAATAAAAATAAAATAAATAAAGTAGGCCCAACTGGCCCCCACTCCAACGGGATCCACAGTAACTTATAAAAAAAATAAAACATCAAAGAAAAACAAACAAAACTAACAAATACAAACAGTAACATTTGCTAGTATCAACATACAAGAATATGCCAGGAAATCTCTGGGAGACCCTAACTACCTCCCCACATGTAAGGGGCTGGCAGAAGCCACTAATCCATGCATGACCCAAAGTCCGAATTGAAGAGGTTGGGTCCTGCCCTGCAGGAACCCCCAGGAATAGAAATCCATGATAAGAATTTCAGGAATTACCCTTGGATGTAACAGCGCATATGTCCCAGGGCAGAAGTCTGGACTTACAGTTAAGCGTGTACTACTTTCTGTAGTATCTTGCCACCAAACACTGCATCTGCAGATGCCCAGGAGTCAATTTTATAGTGTTTACAAAATGTGTACAAAAAGGCCCAAGTGGCCACCCTGTATATGTCTAAGTGAAGGCTGCTGATATAGAAGCCCCCTGAAGGGAATGAGCTGTAAGACCTCCAGGAGGGGGCTTTCCCAGTGCCTGATAAGCCAAAACTATTGCCTTCCTGAGCCAGCATGAGATGGAGGAAGATGAAAGCTTATGCCCAGGGACTCCCCTCCAGAAGAAACAAACAGAGCCTCCATCTTGTGGAATGCAGCAGTCCTGTCCAAATAGAACCAGAGAGCCCTCCAGATGTCCAAGGTATAGCACAATTTTTCCTTAGGTAAACCCGGTGAGGGCAGAACAAAGGCAAAACCACCTCCTGTGATCTATGGAACAAAGACATAATTTTGGGAATAAATGATGGGTCCAGATGAAGGACTACCTTGTCCTGGTGGAAAACGCATAACTGGCTATCTGAAGACAGCACCCAGAGCTCAGACACACAATGTGTCAATGTAATGGCAACCAGAAACATAGTTTTGAGTGTAAGGAACTTAATATCACAAGTGGCTAGAGGCTCAAAAGAAGGACCTAAAAGCGCAGATAACACCCAATTCAAGTTCCATGTAGGGAAACGGTGTACTACTGAAGGATTCCGCTGCCCAACCCCCTTAATAAAATGTTGAAAAACAGGGTATGCAGACAACGAAAAATCCCCTCTACAGCCCAGCATGCTGCTTAACGCCACAGCCTGTCGCCTAATGTATTAATACTGAGATTCTTATCTAATCCTGACTGAAGGAACCCAGAACATCAGCCAGCCCCCTGGAAGAAGGGTCCCTCCCCTGGGCATGACACCAACCCAAGAACACTTTCCAAGTTGAACTGTATGCCTTAAAAGAAGACAGAAACATATCTTGGACCTCTCCTGAGAATCTTATCTCCCTCAACCAGAATGGCTCAGCCGCCATGCTGTCAGAGGGAATAGTTCCGGATGAGGATGCACTATGGGCTCCTGGATCAGCAGATCCTCCCAAAGAGGAAGGTACCAGGGCCTCTCCCTGAAAAGATGTAGCAGGAACCATGCTCTCCTTGGCCAGTACGGTGCAATGAATATCACCTCTGCCCTCATGAGCCAAATTCTCTGCAGGATAAGGCTGAACAGTGGAAAGGCATAGAGAAGTCCTTTGGGCCACTCCATTGTCAGAGCATCCAATGCCAGTGCCCCCTCTGACTGGTGGTGAGAGAAGAGACTGGGCATCTGAGCATTGTGCTGCTTCACAAAAAGGTCCGGGATCGGACACCTGAAGCGGTTGGACACCCTGAAGGCACATGAAGCCAGCTCCCTGCTGAAGCTAAGCAGGGTCAGGTCTGGTCAGTGCCTGGATGGGAGACCGCCTGGGAACCATATGTAAGTCGCCTTGGGTTTCTATCATGAAAAGAAAGGCGGGGTATAAATGTAATAAATAAAATAAATAATAAATAAATAATTTCCACTCTGCATCCAAAATCACCATTCTGCTGAGCCAGTCTGCTGTGACATTCAGTGCCCCTGCCACATGCTGCGCTCTCAGGGACTGTAGATGTGACTCCACCCAGCTGAACAGATGGTGTGCCTCCCGCATCAGGGCCCTTGATCTCGTGCCCCCTTGATGGTTCAGATATGCCTTTGCAGACACGTTATTGGTTCTCACCAGCACATGGCATGCCTTGATGAGGGGAATTCATTCATTTATTTATTATTTGATTTGATTTGAATTAAGTCCAACAGTGCCAACTGCACTTCCCACAGTTCCAAGACAGCCACAGTTGATGCTCTACTGCATTTCCCTGGTGGACCACACCCCTTGCCAGTAGTGTAGTGGCAAATTCAGAAGTGCAGGGTCCCTTCATGACAGTCACACCATATCCCCTCACAACCATGTCCCCTTTCCCACATTCTCTCATCTCCCTTGCTCTGTGTCATCTTGCAACTCCACACTTTAAGAGCCACTCGACTTGAAAGGGGAGGCTGTGTTAGCTACTGAGAAGAGTCTTCTCAGTGGCTGGTTCACCTTTCACTCTGGCTGGCTTCAATCAGCATGAAAGGACAAGGACTCTTCTCAGTGCCTAACACGCTCCCCTTCATGCTGATTGTCTCACACATAGGGACCTGGCTGAGACCCTGCTCCCAAAAAAGTAATGGGTCTACAACACCCCACGACCCTGGACAATGACACCCCTACCCCTTGCATCACGTGAGAGTCCAGATGTGCCCCCCAGCCAAACAAACTGGCATCTGAGGGGATTACACTCCTGACAGGAGTCTCCAAACTCACTGACTCCAACAACCACTGTGAAGCTTGTTACCACCTCAGTTGTCTCCACAATGCCTGTGGAATTGGAATACTCTGCTAGTACGACTGAATAATCTGCTTCTGAAAGCAGTAGCTAGAGAACAGGGTTGGAGTGAAAACATGCCCAGTCCACTAGATCTTGGGAAGAGACTAGCATGCCCTGTAATTTGGCTAATTCCATCACATTGAATGATTCCAAAATCACCATCTTCTCCACCAGGGTCTGAATCTTGTCTACTCGCTCATCTGTAAGGCCTATCCGCAACTGCTGTGAATTTATGCACACGCCCAGGTGAGTCATGTCCTGTGTGGGCTCTAGAGCACTCTTCTCGAGGTTCACCACGAACCCATGGCTCCTAAGGAATGACAAGGTAGTTTTCACATTGGTGCGACATTGCTCCCTCGAGAGCGCCCTCACCAGGATGTTGTCGAGGTAAGGGTGTACCTGCACCCTCTGGGTCCTAGCATGAGCAACTAAGGCCACCAGAACCTTGGTAAAGACCCTGGGGGCAGAGGTAAGCCTGAAAGGAAGTGTCCTGTACTGGAAATGCCAACTTCTCTAACAAAAACGCAGAAACCTCTTGTGTCTCTTGTTGATTGGAACATGAAGATGGGCCTTTGACAAGTCTGTGGATCCCATCCAATAATCCCGGGCTATGGCTTCTGAGATTGAGTTGAGTGTTTCCATTTTGAACTTGTTGTAGGCTATTCTCCTGTTGAACCATTTGAGATCGAGTAGAAAATCAGAAGAAGGCAAGGACTGGGAAGGGCAGCTATGAGAGAACTGGAAAAGGTCCTCAAATGCAAAGATGTATCACTGAACACTAAAGTCAGGATCATTCAGACCATGGTATTCCCGATCTCTATGTATGTATGTGAAAGTTGGACAGTGAAAAAAGTGGATAAAAGAAAAATAAACTCATTTGAAACGTGGTGTTGGAGGAGAGCTTTGCGGGTATCATGGACTTTGTGCATATCATGACTGCGTAAAAGACAAATAATTGGGTGTTACAACAAATTAAACCAGAACTATCACTAGAAGCTAAAATGATGAAACTGAGGTTATCATACTTTGGACACATAATGAGAAGACATGATTCACTAGAAAATACAATAATGTTGGGAAAAACAGAAGGGAATAGAAAAAGAGGAAGACCAAACAAGAGATGGATTGATTCCATAAAGGAAACCACAGACCTGAACTTACCAGATCTGTATTTTATGTATTTTAATTGTATTTTATGTATTTTAATTTATTTTAATGTTTTTGTGATTTTACTGTTTACAATTTTATTATGTACGTGTTTGATTTTATTTTTGTAAGCTGCCCTGAGTGCCTTGTTATAGGGGAGGGCGGGATAGAAATATTTTAAAATAAAATAAATAAAATCTGAATAGTGTGGTTTATAACGGATGCTATTGGAGATTGCTGATTCATAGGGTCGCCATAAGTCATAATCAACTTGAAGGCATATAACAACAACAAGGGCCCAGACATCCCCATTTTTTTTTGAGACTAGAAAGAAAATGGAGTATACTCCTCGCCCTTGATCCCACTGCTCAGATCAACAAGAGGTGACTTATCGCCTTGCAACACGACTGGTGCTTATCTGACTTCTTGGACCCTGAGGTTGCTATAAATTTCTCCCTTGACCACCTGGAAAACTCCAAGGAGTACCCTGAGGAGACATTTCATGCACCCACTTGTCCTTTGTTGTTTGCACCCACCTGTTTGCAAAACAATTGAGTGTGCCCCCTATAGGTCCCAGAGGAGCTGGGGCGCTGGCATCATACTGATTGTCCCTTCTTTGATCTCTTCTGAAACTTGGTGTTGGGCAAGTAAGATGTGGAGGATTGTGGTCGTGAGGAAGTGGATCCCCTTGACATGTCAGATCTGCCCCAATGTGGCTTCTAGGTTTCTGAGGAACATTGCTACTGGTAGGATTTGGAGAACCAAAAGGACTGACTCTGCCTCTGTTTACGTTCATCCTTCTTCGGACTTGGAAGCTCTTTCTGATTATCCTGCGTCTCTACCAACACCATCTCGAGTGGCTCCACAAACAGCTTGGTCCCCCCGAAAGGGTAGTTGGCCAGTCAGTTCTGAGACTCAGGATCAGCATCCCAGCTGCGTAGCCAGAAGTTGCAACATGCCACAGTGCTGGCTGCCATAGCTCTGGCATGAGATTGCATGGTATCCCTTGCAGCATCTGCCTGGAAGGCTGCTGTGATGACCAGTTTTGCTAGATCATCCATTGCTGGCTCTGGAACATCACCTCTTCTAGCAGGCTCCTCTGCCCCACAGCATGCTGGTCCATGCCATGACTAAAGTGGCTTGGATGTGCTAAAGGCAGCTGCTTCTGCCTCAAAATCTCCACCCGTTTGTCACAGGGATCCTTTGGGCCCCCTTCCCCTTCTGTGGGAATGGCCGAAGATGATAAGGCTGTCATAGGGGAATCCACTGCCAGTGTCTTCAGCTGGTCCATCACCCACTATAGGAAAAGTTTATGTTTGTTGGGAGTGACCCAATCCACTTTCCACAGATCCTAGACAGAGTCAGGAAAGGGAATGGTGGCCGCTCTCTGGAAAGGCAGTTTTTACCCCCTTAGAAGAGGAAGCCATATCTTCTGTGGCCTTAGCCTCTTCTTCAGAGAATTCCACGGTTCTCCTGGCCTTAGCTACCAAAGCTGGAAAAAAATCAGAATGGAAGAGTTTTCCTTTGAGGAGCAGGGCCTCCAGCTCCTTCTTGGAGAGCTCTCTCTGTTCCCTCTGCACCATGGAGAGGGAGCCCTCCAAGTCCAATAGCAAGCCCAGATCGGCCGCCACTTTCCTGCTGTGTTCACATTTTCTCCCTACAGAGGACACCCTGGCAACCACCTGTCTGGAGTTGTGGCTCAGCCCTGCGGCTATGCCCTTGGCTCTGGCCCTTGTCATGGATCGGACAGGACTGGAGGGAGGGCTATTATAATATTTCAGATGGGGAGGGGGGGGAGGAAGAACGGACTGAAAACATGAGAGAAGGTGACTTGGTGCATCTGTGTTTTGAGTGGTAAGACTCTGTAAGATGTTTCCTCTTTTCCCTTTTCTTCTTAGCAAAGTCTTCTCCCTTTTCTGATCCCTCCTGGGAACTATGTGTAGCAAAGGCCCTGACCTTTCCTGCTGAGGCTGTGGCCCCCTCTACCTCCTTCTCACCTATCCCCCTAATCCAGGACATGCATTTGAGGAACTCCTCCTCCCTGGGTAACCCAGTCATGGGATAACCATGTGCACTCATCCTGTCCATGTGTGGTTCCTGCCCCTGATTCAGCCCTGGAAGATCAATTGGAGGTACCTTCCTGGTCGCTGTGTGAAGACAGCACCTGATCCTCCGTGGGGTTAGTCTCCTGGAATCTGGCAGCTCTGCTGGTCTCCATGGTGGCTGATGTTGTGGCCTTACCGATCCCAAGGTAGGGGTGAGTAAGGAGCCAATGCGGGCTGTAAGCCCAAGCCACAATATGGAAATGGGCTCCTCCACCAGAGGTTTTGACAGGAAAAATGTGGCCCGCATAAATGCAGCCGCCCGTCAATACTTACAGTCGCACCTCTCCTGGGCTGAGTAGGTGTGCCCCGCTGAAATCTTGGTCCCGTGCCTGCCTGGTGCTGAAACACGGTTGTGTCTCCACTTGTCTCCAGGAGCATAAGCCGCAGCTAGCTCCTTCACAGCGCTGCTTCACAGCCTTCTATCCTGGCTGAGTTCCAGGGAAGGGGGAGGGGAGAGAAAAAGAAGATTAGTAGAAAAAAGAGAAGGATGCAATAAAGGAAAAGGACAAAAGAATAGAAGTGGCTGAGCTCTTAAGAGGCTCAGTCAGACCCAACCATTCCCAGCGAAAGGCAGGACCAGTCTGGAGAGTGGGGATGGCCCCTCCCCCTGGATGAGGCATTCAGAAGTAGACCCTGCCTACACAGCCAGAGGGAGGTTCCATCCCAAGAGTTAGGACTGCCCTCCAGAAACCTCCAGGGAAATTGAGTTTCCAAAGATCCTGTACCTTAGAAGACAAACAAAAAAGTCAACATATTTAAAAGAGCTAAAAGGTTCCACTCAATTCCTATTACAAAGTTTTTCCATCCAGTCAGCCACTTTTTATTTGATTTTGATATGTCCCATATAGGACCTTGCGTAAATATACTACAGAGCCTTGCTTTTGTTTAAGTAAACTAAAAACTGTGAGTTGCTATTCGCATCTGTCAGGTTTGTGGATGCTCCCTTTTAAAGCCAAGATTGAAGAAAAGCTGAGGTCCCTGGGACTGTTCCATGATTACCCAGCTGCCATTTATCTCCAAACTACTACTCAACCAATGGCTTGTAAACAAGAAAAAGAGGCAAACCTTTGCAGAATAGCAAGTCGTAGTTTTCCTGAAAAGGAGAATGAGCTTAGTCAGAAATATTGCCTATTGGAGGGCAGGAGCAAACTCAGGTGTGGTAACTTAGGCTGTGTACACACTCCCATTTACTCTGCGTCCAGTGCTTTCCCACTGCTAGCCACAATCCATATCCTGTCATTTCTTATTAAATACTGCATTTTGATGCATTTTCCCCTAAACAAGCTTTGATCCAAATTGAGAAAAAGAATAACCTAGCTGTGCTTTAAGACAGTGATGCGTACATAGCCCTTAATCCACTGCCTTCTTCAATAAGCAGCTTGTGAAGCTCCTTCTACAGTGAACATGTCAACAGAGCCATTTCTAAGACAGTTGTCAAAGGAAAGCATATTTATATCTATTTTATAGATAAGAAATAACAAAAATATATTTCTAAACTGTCCATCTCTTGCAGTGGTGTATTTTTTTTAAAACACACCACAAGAAAGCACACAAGAAAGTAAATGTACAAGTGTACATGTATGCTACTTTATGAAATACTTTATAATACTATAAAGGTAAAGGTGTCCCCTCACTTGTAGTGCGAGTCGTTTCCAACTCTTAGGGTGATGTCTTGCGACGTTTACTAGGCAGACCATATATATGGGGTGGGATTGCCAGTTCCTTCCCCGGCCTTTCTTTACCCCCCAGCATAGGCCGGGTACTCATTTTACTGACCACGGATGGATGGAAGGCTGAGTGGACCTCGACCCCTTTTACCAGAGATTCGACTTCCTCCTTCCATTGGAATCGAACTCCAGCCGTGAGCAGAGCTTCGGCTGCGTTACCACCGCTTACCACTCTGCGCCACGGAGACAAATGAAACTGTACTGGGAGAGGGGAATTATACTCCATACGCAGGGAACACTGAGACAGAGGGTTGTAGGGAAGCCTGTGATCCTGAAGGATTAGGATTTCTTTCTTTTTTTACAATAATTTTTATTCAAATTTTCATAAAACCAACAAAACAAAATCAAAAAACATAACACAATAAAAATAAAAAAATTGACTTCCGATTTGTCACAGATCAGCTATAAATATATAATATATATCAAACCTGTCCCTTAATACATACAAAATCACTTTTCTCCATAGTCTTTCTTAATTAATCGTCAAATCCCATTGTCATCATTTCATTTTTATCTTTCAACAAAAAGTCTAAGAGAGGCTTCCATTCCTTAAGAAATGTATCTGTCGATTTTTCTCTAAGTAAATATGTCAATTTATCCATCACTACTAAGTCCATTAATTTCAATAGCCATTCTTCCGTTGTTGGTGTTGATTCCATTTTCCACTTTTGTGCATATAATAAACTTGCTGCCGTAATCATATATAATATTATTCTTCCAAGGATTAGGATTTCTTCTATTAATAAAAACTGGAATAAAAACTTCTATTTGTCTTTGATCCTTTGCTTCCTCCACTCGCTTCTTCAACTCTTTGTTGTTTTCTCTTTCTCCCATATTATCACAATGGTGCTGATGAACAACCCTTTATCAGATAAAGCATTTTGCTGAGCTTGTTGCTTGTTATGCACTGCTGATTTATTCCTTCCCACAGAGGCAGTCTTCATTTTGGTTAAATCAGCTCCCATTGTGTGGAATGAACTTAGCCCAGTGATTCAAGTTTTTATTGGCTGTTCCACTATAAACTCCAGTTGCCAGGAACAGATTAGAATTTACTGGCTTTGGTCACAACTGGATTAAAATAGTCTTTTGACTAAGCATGCCATGGAAGAGCATGCTAATCTCTTCCAGTGCCTGGGTACTTTGGCAAAATGAACAATATCATGAACAGTCCAATCCTATCCATGTTTGTTCAGAAGTATGTAGCATTGTTTAGGATTGTAGCCTAACTATCTTTAACACAGTGTAAGCCTAAATCCACAAACCTATGTACTATGTGCAGTGGGGCTTACTCCCAGCTCACTGTGTGTGGGATTGAAGACTAAAACAATAATTAGGTTCTAGCTAGGATGCAAACCTATAAAAACAAATAATGAAATTCCAGAATAGTTTGTTTAAATACTTACTTTAAAATGGTGTTACCTAATTTTGTTATATTCTGATTTTGTTGATGGCATTTTCACTAGCTTTATACTTCAAAGTAACTTGTTTTCTTTAGTATTTTATTAGAAAATCCAACATAAGATACATTTTATTTGTAATGATCTTTAGTTTTATTGCAGAGTTTCAAATCTAAATCCTATCTCTAATATGTTGTAATATTAATTTGGAACAGCTCTTAGTCTCAAATTAGGTTTGAATTAGCCAAAATAATGTGACTACCCATATGTACTTGATAGGACTTTATTTCATGCTAGATGATCACACTACTGGGCAACTCTACATGACTGCTCAGGGCAGTACTGCTAGCTTCAGCAGCAGATTTGTGTACTTCACTGTGCTATTTTGCTGTATATGTTGCTACTGTTAGGCAAACCTTCTTTAAAAATGTAGTCTAAAAACAAAATTGTTCCCCCAAATTTGAAGAAGACCAGAGTTGTTTTCAACACCTGGCATGTAATTCCTTCAACTCCTGAAGTTCTGCAAAGAAACTTCGGCAAAGAAAGGATGCTGATCCTGCGGCTATGAGAAGATATGGGAGGCCTTACAACTTACAAGATGTTCTGGTGCAACAGGAAGGGAAGGGAATAGTGTGGGCTTATCCACATGAGAGCATTTATTTGTAGTAAACACACTACTTTTACTTTCTCTGTTGTTTTGCACCATCAGTAGTTTCTGCTCAATAGTAGCTGCAAATGTTTTTTTCCATCCACACAGTAGGCCTTCCTCCATGAAGGATCAATCACACTGTTTCCAAATGGCCCCACCCTCTGATTTTGCATATACATGCCCTGTGGTTGCTAGGGAACTGAACATGCATTGTATATATTCACTAATAGGCAAAAAACCTTGTGGTTTAAGAACGTACCTATAGCCCACAGTAGGGTTGCCAGGTCGGAACCATCCAAAAACCTGAGAAAATGGGGCGGGCCCTAGTGACGTCATGGGACGGGCCCTAGTGACATCATGGGGCGGGCCCTAGTGACATCACAGGGTGGGCCCTAGTGACATCATTAAACATGATACATTGTATCAACCACAGTTGCTTGGAGCATACCATTCAAAAAAAAATTCTCTGGAGATTAAAATAGAAATCTTACCTAAAATAGGGTGTTCCTAGGTCCATCTGAAGTGACAAGGTCATTCTTTCTCACAAGCTTAGGGTGATGGAAAATGGAAATGGACTGCCTTCAAGTTGATCCCAGATAGGATCAACCAGATAGGTTGATCCCAGATAGGTCTTCATGGTAAGCAGTATTCAGACAGAGGTGGTTTACTATTGCCTTCCTCTGAGTCTGAGAGGAAGTGACTGGCCCAAGGTCACCCGGTGAGCTTCATGGCTGTGTGGGGATTCCAACCCTGGTCTGCCAGGTCACAGTTCAACTCCTTTAGGGAACATTTAATCTAGTTTACTTGCTTCTGGCAAGAAGGGTTTACGTGTCCTCAGGCCAGGCCATTATTGGAAGAAAGGAGCTTAGTGTTGCAGAGATGTTAGATGGGAGCACAGATGGATGCCCCTGAAGGCAGCAACTGTAAACATGCTTATTAAGGAACTAAGCCCCATAGAACTCAATAGGGCTTACTTCTGAGTAGATATGGTTGCAGCCATGTTAAGGACAAGGGAGGGCATTCTAGGCAAAACAAATAATTGGGTGTCAGAACAAATTAAACCAGAACTATCACTAGAAGCTGAAATGATGAAACTGAGGTTATCATACTTTGGACACATCATGAGAAGACATGATTCACTAGTAAAGACAATAATGCTGGGAAAAACAGCAGGGAGTAGAAAAAGAGGAAGGCCAAACAAGAGATGGATTGATTCCATCAAGGAAGCCACAGACCTGAACTTGAAAGATCTGAACAGGGTGGCTCATGACAGATGCTCTTGGAGGTCACTGATTCATAGGGTAGCCGTAAGTTATAATCGACTTGAAGGCACATAACAACAACAACAAACCTCCCTGATAGACTGTGGGAATGCTGTGGACAATATATTTCAACTTCAGCAAAGCTTTTGACAAAATGCCACATGATATTCTGATTAGCAAGCTAGCTGAATGTGTGCTGGGTGGAACAGCTATTGGGTGGATCCACAGTTGGCTACACAATCATATTCAGAGTGCTAATCAATGGTTTCTTCTCAACCTGGGAGGGGGTTAACTAGCGGGCTACTATAGGGCTTGGTCTTGGATCCAGTGCTCTTCAACATTTTTATTAATGACTTGGATGAGGAGGGGCAGGAAATGCTTATCAAACTTGTAAATGATGCAAAATTGGGAGGAATACCTAATTCCCTGGAAGACAGAAACAAAATTCAAAGGGATCTTAATAGGCTGGAGCATTGGGCTAAAAACAGCAGAATGAAATTTAACAGGGATAAGTGCAAAGTTCTACACCTAGGAAAAAGAAACCAAATGCAGTTATTAAGATGGGGGATACTTGGCTCAGCAATACTACATGCAAGAAGGATCTTGGGATTGTTGTTGATCACAAACTGAATATGAGCCAACAGTGTGATGTGGCTGCAAAAAAAGCAAATGCTATTTTAGGCTGCATTAACAAAGTGAGTGAAGTACTAGTTCTCCTTTATTCAGCACTGGTTAGGCTTCATCTTGAGTACTGCGTCCAGTTCTTGACACCACACTTTAAGAAAGATACAGCAAACTAGAATGGGTTCAGAGGAGGGTAACGAGGATAATCAGGAGACAGGAAACGAAGTCCTATGAGGAGAGACTGAAAGAACTAGGCATGTTTAGCCTTAAGAAGAGAAGACTGAGGGGAGATATAATGTACCCTTCAAGTACATGAAAGGTTGCCAAGACAGAGGATGGCCAGGATCTCTTCTTGATTGTCCCAGAGTGCAGGACAAGGAATTATGGGCTCAAGTTACAGGAAGCCAGATTTCGACTGGACAGCAGGAAAAACCTCCTGTTAGAGCCATGCGACAATGGAACCAATGACCTAGAGAGGTAGTGGGCTCTCCTACACTGGAGGCATTCAAGAGGCAGCTGGACAGCCATCTGTCAGGAATGTTTTGATTTGGATTCCTGCATTGAGCAGGGGGTTGGACTTGATGGCCTTATAGGCCCCTTCCAACTCTACTATTCTATGATTCTATGAAATTATGCCCACTAAGAACAGCAGCGAGGGGGACTGTCACAAAAGGTAATGGGGCTAGGCCCCCTCTGGAATTTGAATACTGCTATGATTTGTTTGCACTGTGGTTTTTCCCCTTCTCTGTAAAGGAGCAGCACTGGTCTCTGATTTTGATTGGAGGGGATGATTAACACTTTTCTCTTTTCCCCCACCCCATTTATGATTCCTTGGGGGAAGTCATGCTTTAAATCTGCATTGGGGGTTCTTTAAATATATGGTGTGGACCTGCCCTTGGTGAACTTCAGAAGGGATAGTGACTGTCACATTCCCCTGTGGGTTCCACTACAGCGTCAATGGTAAAAATGAGGATGAGAGAGCTGCCTTTTCCCTGCTGTACCCAATGGGGGAGATCAGGGAGCTAATAAAAATGAATGGCTTCCTACAGAAGCTCTCTTTCTTCATCTGAGAATGTCAAAAACTCTGTTGCCTGCAGAAGTGATTGCAGCAAACAACGGAGTGTTTCTGTTCATGCCCTGATGCTCAAGGCATAAGCAGTGTGGCAAGCACTATTAATCGTCCTAAGGTGATGTTGTGACAATTAGGTTGCCCCCACTCCTGTGAGAGTGAGAGGGGCCAACATTCTGATAGGGCTTTCCCATTCCCTGCCAGATGTTCATCTGTGTAAGGCTAAGCGTCAAACTAGATATGACAACAGCAATCACGCTTGTTTAATCATGTACCTGCCACATATAAAGTAGAGAGGTGGGTGTTTAATGTTAACTTCAAAAGGTCCAAAAGGAACTAAATACTCCCATACTTACTCTCCCCCAAGGTGAGTTGCCTAAACTCTCCCCCAACCCACCCCCAAAAGCAAGTGAGCTAGGCTAAGAGAGGAATTTATTTGTAACAGTCATCAGCCACTACGGTTTATGTACAAAATACAAACATAAAAACTTAACTGAGCAGATAAAATTGCCGAAGTAAGTTAAAAATTATACAAATTAAAACTCAAGAGAGCACCATGGTGACTCAGCCCTGTAGCCAGCCTTCCTTGTTAGGTGGGGCACACATATTTCTCGGTGGGGCATTTGGCAGGGAGAGGTGCATAGTGCCAGCCAATCCCCCCCCCCGCCTCACTGGTGGAGTGGATGTGAGGGCCAGGCCAGGGGAAAGGAAAGGCAGTGACCTCCCCCCCTCTACTCCTCCAGAGTGTGTGTTAACTTACATAAATGAAGTTTAATCTGTTGAATTGTCTCAGCCTTTTTTGAGAGAGCCCCAGGAATACCAGACTTCTAAACTTGGCTTTGCCAATAGCTACAGCGCACTTTCACCTGTTGTCTGTCCCTGTGTTCTATTTCTTCAAGAAATAAACTTCTTTGGTAATGACAGTGAGTTCCCGAGCTTATATTTGATGCTGCAATAAGAATTACTTTTTGTCCAGTGCAAACACTGCGGCTTTAATACCAAGCCTTACCTCCTGCTTTGCACAACATCCAGCATGATGAAGAATTCTAGTAGATTCAAAAGGGTTTTTAATGTATGTACATAAACATAATACAAAATACCAGTGTATCAAAATATACTCAGTACAAAATAAACTGAAAGCAACAGCTACAGGCCAGCTACTGGAAAGCCCCTCACATTGCTCACTATTTTGTAGCATTTTGATTGACTAAAAAAAACCCTCTAGGGGAGGACCCGTCCCATGACCCCTGGTAGAAATCTGGTGTGTCTTCCCGCGTCCTAATGGAGTCATCAGCAGTAAACTGCAGGGCCAGCAAAAACCAGGAGACAGAAAGGAAGAGGGGACCACAGACATGTGAAAACCAATGTCAGCTTGCAGAACCAGGCCGCAAAATCTTACAGAAGAGAAAAATAAATAAGAGTGTGTCCAGATCAGCACAATGTCTTATAGCAAACCTGTCCCTCTTGAAGCCTCCAGAGAAATGCGGAGCGAGACAAGCAATGCGTACTCTTCCAGAATGCAAGGGGGGGGGGTCTTTGCCTAAAGCTAGCATCACAGACAGGGAGCCCAGCACAAGGTAGGGGGGTCATTTATAGAGAGCCAAATCAGCCACACACACCCAACCTTTGCCACCTCTCCCTGAACACCCGCTGTAATACCTTTAGCCTGGGAAAAGGCACCTTGTTATTTCGAGATCAGGAAAGGTAACTGGGAGGGCAGCTGGGAGCACAAAACCATCTTTGGACACACCTGGGGAAGAGTGACTGCATCTCTTGGGGACAGGGGAGGCACAATTCTTTTAAAAGAGCAGTAGAGGGGGTGACAGGCATTGCCAAGGCAGGGAATCAAGCAGGATATTTGCTTTTTACACCCCATTGAAAATCCTATTCATAGGGTCGCCATAAGTCGGGATCGACTTGAAGGCAGTCCCTTTCCATTTTTCCAGAGAGCAACACGATTGAGCAGGGAAATGTGCATCAAAAAGCATCCCATGCCCCTGACACACCTCCATTCAACGCAATCAGATTTCTTTTTTTAAGGAGGTTGGCTCTCCAAGTTGTGCATGGGACATGGAATTAGAAATGCGCCTGATGGATGAGACCCCAAATGCTTCCATGGGGGGGCAGGGGAGAATAAAGAGGATTACTCTGTACAGTAAACAGCCCCAATTCCAGCTGCAGAAGAACCAGAGGGGCAGGGGCAGGAAGACAGGTGAAAGATGCATGCGAAGGGCTTTTGGAGAAAGAGCCGGCAGGTAGAAGAAGGTGGCTGCTCCCCAGGGCGCGCATTTATACTTGGGGGGGTCTGGGAAACGTTTCCTAGTGCGACTGAAGTGGGATGTGCGGTGGGTTGTGGCATGGGCAGGGGAAGCGATTCATAAGAAGGAGGCATTAGGAAAGAGGAAATGCAGATTGCACCGGGGAGGGGGTGTCAAGCCGCACAAGAAAGCGCTTTTTTGCAGCATGATTTTCACGCGCCGCAGAGAAGCACTCGCGGCTCGTGCCGCCACCACCGCAGGAACCTGCCGCTTTCTGTTGGAAGGTGATGCGGGATTAAGGGGCACTCCTCAGGGAGACAGAGGCGGCCGGCCAGCCCGCGGCCAAGTCACGCTAGGGAAGGTGGGGGCGGCAGGCGCCCTACATCCAAACCGCAGGGAAGGCGCGAGAAAGCGAGCGGCGGCTCTTACACCCAGCCAAAGTTGCAAACGCAGGGCTTGCAAGTGGCACCCTGGAGAGGCGGAGGTCCTCACGGGGAAGGGGCCGCCAGTTTGATGGCACGGGGATGGGCGCACGCCGCGAGAAAGAGAGCCTTACAAAGCAAAAAAAAAAAAGTCTCAGCAGTGAGAGCTTTTTGGAAGGCAGGAAGGCAGGCAGGGGCAAAGTTGCAAAAGGCAAGCCAGGCTTCCATAAAAGCGCGTTGAAAAGTTGCCAGCAGGTTTCCTCAAAAGCCGCGCCGCGCCGCGCCGCACCCCCCCGCCAGTGCTTTGCTCGTGAGGAAATGCGGACAGGGGCTGCTGCCGGAGCCGGCCACCCCCGCTCCCTAATACTGGCCTGGGTGTCAATCACGCATGCGTGGCTGAGGGGGCCAATGAAAAGCCGGAGCTCCACCAGTTTAGCTGAAGTATTGCCGGAGGCCGGAGACGGCCCCCTTTTGCCGGAGACTCCGGCAGAAAACCGGAGACCTGGCAACCCTAGCCCACAGCTATTTCTATCAAACTTTAAAAAGCAGGGAAATTGGACAGCTATAGTGAATGCACCAGGGGAGCAGGACACCTGACCTCCTCTCTAAGATATTGGACTGCCCTACAAATTTGTCAGAGTGCAAACACAATTTGGGTTGGTCTTTCACAGTCCAATCCACTTGCTGTGTAGCTTGCAAGAATTTGGTATATTAGTTTTCAATGTTTTGCTATTTAAATTGTGACTGTGTTATATTTTGCTCCTGTTGCCTATTGTTGTAAGCAACCTGCAACCTCTAGGTAAAGGATGGGATATAAATCATAATATAATATAATATTTCAGAACTTTGTGAGCAGAGATTAAGGTGGGCCTGTCATGTGATAAGCTAACACTCTTACCATTTATGTCAACCTTTTGGGGCATGCTTATTTGTTGGCTTATATCAAGAAAAGAGTAAGCATTCAGTGCAATTTGGCTACTTAAATCTTCTCAGTTAACTGTAGTGCTGGGATGGAGAACCTATGGCCCTCCATATGTTGCTTATAGTGTAGCTTCCATCATCCCTGACCATTGGCCATGCTGGCTGAGGCTGATGAGAACAGGACTGCAGCAACATCTGGAGGGCCACAAGTTCTGTTGTAGTGCACCTGTGTTCCCTCTGATAAAAATGTATATGGCACAAATTAAATAAACGCTTGTGGCTATCTTTTTTTTATGCAAACTGCTATACACTTCTGGCAAGCATGCAGTGTTTTGCCTCATTCATCACCTATCTCAGCCTCCATATTTAAGTACATGTACAGAATTTCTACACTGTGAACCAATGTGATGACAAGGTTGGATTCCTGGGTTTAAGTCTTTGGGATAGACCAAAATGATTGCTATCAAAAACCATAATGATTGAGTCATCAAATATGGGAGAAGCCAAAAGCTACAAGAAGCAGAGCACAAGAAGTCTACTCATGTTTGACAGAAAGACTAAGATTTTGATTTAGAACCTTTTTTAAACAAAAAAAGCTCTTGTTATACCATTCTTTGCCAAAGTCAATAACAAGTGCAGCTCTCAGTTTTCCCAAATGGTTTGCTAAGACATTTAAATAGTTTGACAACAATTATTTAATTTACTTGAAAATGTTCTAACAAAATCTGACTTCATTACCAAATATATTTACCCTGGCCACATATGAGATGTATATTTTTTCCCCTCAATAAAGAAATGTGTGAAGTGTATAGAATGCTGGATCAAGTAATTTTATACTAATTTATATTAAAAATTAATTAAAGGAGGAGTGTTTGATTCTGGCATATAGAAAGTGGACCTTTTCATGGTCTAGTTTTTTGTTTCAGGTAGTGAAGTGTTATTTTAGCTTTACTTACAACACTCACCATAAATAATGTCAAGCTCTGTTTAATTTCACCAGTTGTGAAGATACTAAAATTTGATTTGTGGCAGGCTAAAGATAGAAAAACAACACTGCATCTTAAGACTTGTCTACACACACACAAAAAATCACAGGTATACGTGTGTTGTAGTGTGTGGTTTGTGTGTAGTAGTAAGTGTAGCTTGTGTCCATAAACACAGTTATGCCTCCCGCATGACTCAGTGCTGGTTCCATCTTGCTCATTTCAGCTAGATAAATTGAACTGTCTTTATACAACGCTGTTCACAGAATGACAAGAGTTGGAAAGGGACTAGAGTGCCATCTTTAACAAAAAGGTGTCTGAAAAGCAGGTATGTTTAGGTGGCTCAAGTAAGGAAACAAAAAAACCTTTGTGTTAAGTATTCACTTTATTGTGGCTATAATTATGGTATTTTTCAAATGGTGGGTCATATTTGAATTGTTTGAATATTGTATGTGGGGCAGCCACTGAATATTAGGAATATTAAGTCAGGTCTTGCGTTTCTTTAGTAAAGGTTTGGCAGCAGCTGTGCCACTGTAAAGTTCTTGTTTGTGGGTAGCGTAGGAGTTGTTTGTGTGTGTGGGGATATATGTATAACACTTTCACACCTGCAGCTTTGCAATAGTTTAGTCTTAAATATTTATTGAGCGTTGATGCATATTAACTGTGGGGCATTTTAGAGTGTTAACCCTTCTCATTTCTGAGTGCATGAAATAACAGGGATTAAGAAAAAATGTTTCTGAAAACTGGAGATGTTCAACACTGAATATTCATACGTTCAACATAGAGGAAGAGAGCAAAATGAATGCTTTATAACTAGAGCTTGTTGAAGTCAAGTCAATTTCAACAGAACCAATATGCACTCCTTACTTGAGAGCCAACAGTCTTATATCAGCAAGGAAAATGGATAGATACTATGTGTATAGCACTTTCTGATATCCTAGTTTAGCAGCATAGTTCTAAAGATGGATTTAAAATAAGAAATATTTAGAAAGATTAGTTGGGTTCGGACATGGGCTCCGACCGGATTTTACTGTTACTTATGATTTTGCAAAGCAAAATAACGTGGGATAGGCTAATCTCCATAGAGAACAGCAATGCTGGATATTTCTATGGAGAATCATAGTTAGAGAGCCTTGTTGGCCATCTAGTCCAAGCCCCTTTGATGCAGGAATCCAGAGCTAGAGCACCCCCAACAGATGGCTGCCCAGCCTCTACTTGAAGGCCTCCAGAGAAGCAGAGACTATCAACCCCTCAGTAATTAGTTGCATTGTTGAACTGCTCGTGAATTTTTTGTCCATATCTCTTGATAGCTGTGTATTATCTCCAGTATCTCAGGTGGTCTGTCTCTGAATACCAGTTGCTGAGAACCATGAGTGGAGAGAGTTTCATTGTTTTCATATCCTGCTCACGAGCTTCCTATAGGCATCTGGTTGACCACTGTAAGAACAGAATGCTGGAATGGATGGGCCTTTGGTCTGACCCATCAAGGTTCTTCTTACACTATCCTAATGTTCAATTGAAATCTATGATTCTATAATTTAGATCTGTTAGATAATTTCATATTCATCTTTGAGAATGTCTCCTTGAGTACCTGCTTGAGGCTTGGCTTGTTTTGTTTATTTATTCAATATCCTACCTTTATATCTTACTTTTCATCCAAGGATCTCAAGATGATGTGCATGGTTCATTCCCCCACCAACTGCATTTTATACTAATAACAACCTTTGTGAGGTACGTTAGACTGAGAGATAGTGACTTGCCCAGTGTTACCCAGTGAGCTTCATTGCTGAACTTCCCTCCACAGCCGTAGTCTTCCATTCTAATCACTATACCACACTGGCTTTTTCACCTTCTTGTGACTGCCCCTTCTTCTAGGTTTTTTCTTGGGTTGGGTGGGGTTGCATCTTTCTCCCAAATTATAGCCATAGTGAAATTGCCTATATATAAAACCTGTCCTTACTTATGCAAAATGAACTAATTTGTTTAATTTATATTGGATGTGGAATTCTGCTTTTTAGGGCAGAATTTGGACTGCTTTGATGCAGAATTTTCACCACAAACTAAATGCAGTCTTGGCAATAGGTATAGGCAACATTCAATATCACTAAAACAGAAGCATCCTAATTGTTCTTTTTGGTTGCAATAAGAAAACAAACTGTCAAATAGTATAATTTCAGTAGCATCCAGCAGCTTCTTTAAAGTTATATGTGAAAGATGTAGAACTGTTTCTGTTCCTCCTCCCACTTGATAACATTTGGCCTGCCTTTTAAAAGACCAAATCAGCAGACTAGGTTTTGGGTTTTATTTCATAGAATCATAGAATCGTAGACTTGGAAGGGGCCTATAAGGCCATCATGTCCAACCCCCTGCTCAGTGCAGGAATCCAACTTAAAGCATACGTGACAGGTGGCTGTCCAGCTGCCTCTTGAATGCCTCCAGTGTTGGAGAGCCCATCACCTCCCTAGGTCTTACTGGTTCCATTGTCGTACTGTTCTAACAGTTAGAAAGTTTTTCTTGATGTTCAGCCAAATCTGGCTTCTTCTAACTTGAGCCCATTATTCCATGTCCTGCACTCTGGGACAATTGAGAAGAGATCCCGGCCCTCTTCTGTGTGACAACCTTTCAAGTACTTGAAGAGTGCTATCACATCTCCCTTCAGTCTTCTCTTCTCAAGGCCAAACATGCCCAGTTCTTTCAGTGTCTCCTCATAGAGCTTTGTTTCCAGTCCCCTGATCATCATTGTTGCCCTTCTCTGAACCTGTTCCAGTTTGTCTGCATCCTTCTTAAAGTGTGGTGTCCAGAACTGAACATAGTACTCAAGATGAGGCCTAACCAGCGCCAAATAGAGGGGAACTAGTACTTCATACAATCATACTTCTGTTAATGCAGCCTAAAATAGCATTTGCCACATCAGTATTCAGCTTGTGATCAACAACAAATCCAAAATCCTTCTCACATGTAGTATTGTTGAACCAAGTATCCCCCATCTTATAACTGTGCATTTGGTTTCTTTTTCCTAGGTGTAGAACTTTGCACTTATCCCTGTTAAATTTTTTTCTGTTGTTTTCAGGCCAGTGCTCTAGCCTACCAAGATCACTTTAGATTTTATTTTCTGCCTTCCAGGCTATTAGCTACCCCACGCAGATTTGTGTCATCTGCAGATTTGATAAGTGTTCTCTCCATCTCCTCATCCAAGTCATTAATAAAAATGTTGAAAAGCACTGGGCCTAGCACTGAGCCCTGTGATACCCCACTTGTTACCTTCCCTCAGTTTGAGAAGGAACCATTGACAGCACTCTTTGAGTACGATTTGGTAGTCTACTGTGGATCCACCTGATAGTTGTTCCATCCAGCCCACATTTAGCTAGCTTGCTAATCAGAATATCTTGGGGCACTTTGTCAAAAGCTTTGCTGAAGTCAAGATATATTACATCCACAGCATTCCCACAGTCTGCCAGGGAGGTTACCTGATGAAAAAATGAGATACGTCTGGCAGGATTTGGTCTTGATAAATCCATGTTGGCTTCTAGTAATCATCACATTGTTTTCCATGTGCTTACTGATTGACCGCTTTATAATCTGCTCCAGAATTTTCCCAGGGATTGATGTCAGACTGACATGTGTGTAGGTCCCAGGTTCCTCCCTTTTGCCCTTTTTGAAGACAGGGACATTAGCCTTCCTCCAGTCATCCAACACTTCACCCATCTCCCATGATTTCTCAAAGATAATAGGCAGTAGTTCTCAGAGTTTCTTCATTACTCTAGGGACCCCTGGAGATTTTAATTCTTTCAAAGTGATTAGGTATTCCTTGACTATTTGTCTATCAATCTCAAGCTGCAATCCTGCCCTTTCAACTTGTACTTCACATTTCCCAGGAGGGTCATAGACCCTCTTTTGGGAGAAGACTGAGCCAAAGTACAAATTTAGCACTTCTGCCTTTTGTCATCTGTTATTTTGCTATCTTCATTGAATAGTTGAACCATCATTTCTTTTCTCTGTCTTTTAATATGCATGTATCTGAAGAAAGCTATTTTTTTGCTTTTAGCATCCCTCACTATCCTCAGTTCATTCTCACATTTAGCCTTCCTGACACCATCCCTGCAGTTCTGTGCTCCCTATGTGTACTCTTCCTTTTTGGCCATTTCCTATATGTATCCTTTTTTCGTTTTCAGATAATCTCTAAGCTTTTTGTGAAGCCACAATGGCTTCTTCAGCTGTCTTCTACCTTTTTTTCCTTGTTGGAATTTTTTGCAATTGTGCCTTTAGAATTTCCTTTTTTAGAAATTCCCAGCTATCTTGCACTCCTTTTCTCATTAGGGTCACTTGCCATGGACCACTACTTGTCATTGTTCTGAGTTTATTAAAAACACGTATTTTAATAATATCCAGGGTATGTGCATGGCTACACTCAGCTTTTACTTCCTTGAAAATCAAGAAATCAAGTATAGCATGGTCCCTTTCCCTCAGAGTTCCCATAAATGCTACTTCATCCACTAAGTCATCTCTGTGGGTTAGAATCAAGTCAAGGATAGCTGATCCTCTAGTTCCTACCTGTACTTTCTGTAGGAGAAAGTTATCAGCAACGCTGAGTCAAGAATTTCTTGGAGGGGCCATGTTTGGCAGAATTTTCTCCCAACATATATTGGGGTAACTGAAGTCCCCCATTACTACTACATCATGCCTCCTTGAAACATTGGCAATTTGCTTTTCAAAAGTTTCATCCTCATCTCTTCTTTCAAACTTGGTTAACTTCTGCATGTCAGATTCCGGCATTGAGCAGGGGGTTGGACTTGATGGCCTTGTAGGACCCTTCCAGTTCTGCTATTCTATGATTCTATGTCATTTTTTGTGCATTGTGACCCATTTGTCTTGTTGCAAATTCAGATAGTCAGGGTGTCTGTGATAAACTACATGAGAGTCAAACAAGCACCTTGTCCTTTAAGCTGTAGGGAGAATGAAACAAAAGTAGAAATCCTGGTCACTCTGATTTTGGTTGGGTTTCCTTCCTTTGGCCACCAGGTAGACCCTGAGCTATTATTCACTAAGAAGATACACCACGTTGCTGGGTTTCTGCTAAGTTCCAGTACAATGTACAATATGTTTATTGTCACATGCTTATTGCGTACACAGTAATGTAAAACAATAAAGTAGAATAGTTCTTTGGAAGAGTAAACTGCAATGACTGATTTAATATCATGCTGTTGAAGGAAATCTGTATATTCAGTAAAATGAGGCAAAGGCACCTGGGACTGATTAGCAAAGTTCACCAAGTTTCAGATAGAGAGATTCCCACCCCCAGTTGAATGGTATAACTTTTTCCTCAGCTCATGTTGACAGAAATTCCCTTAGGGCGACTTCCGGGAAGTGGTGCTGGCTGGTGGTTGTCTCTGAGGGAGCTCTGCCTCAGAGGAAGCTTTTTCCAGGTTAAAAGCCAGCCAAGAGGAATCTTGGACTGGCTCAAATGTTCTCCAAGGTATAGGAGAACCGATCAGATCTCCCACAAGACTTCGTTGAGCTGTCGGCGGCTGGAATTGATCAGGAAATTCCTGAGATAAGAAGGCAAGCCGATCGGCTGAAGACGGAGTCTGGACTTCCACGCAAGCTGCACTGGGATAAAGCGAAGCGTTTTTTCTTTTTAAAAAAAAACGTTCTTAACCAGCGAGCCCACTTCTACCTAAATCTTATCATTCGGCTTAAATTACTGCAATAAAAGGGATTTGTTTATGAATCAGCAACTGAGAAACCTGGGTGAGTCATACCTTTTCTCTTTTAAATATAATTAAGGAAGAAAGAAAATATAAACAACTTATATACTTCTTTTACGACAAAAAGCTGGCTTGAATTTGGAGTTATAAAGTTTAAAAACGGATGAGAGGCAATTATTATATTTTGGACTAATTTTCTCTTTGGACTATTTCTTTTTGGATAAATCCGCTGCTCGTATATGCTAATAACTGTTTAGTCTTGGCAACCAGAATTGTTTTGCATTCTTGGATACAGATAAGAACTGCTGGCTGGATTTCAATAATAGGCCTGGAATATTAACTCTTTTTTCGGTGGAGAGAAAAAAGAAAAGAAATAGATTGCCTCTAGGTTCTGAAATAGTGATTAATATTAGAAATTAAAGGCTTATTTTTGAAAATGGCAACTAAAAAAACAACTAAGGGGCGAAGAGGTTCTATTGATACACAGGAAGAGGATATGCCCTCAGAAATGTTTCAAAAAATAATGGAAGGGATCAATGCTATAAAACAGGAGATGAAACAGGAAATGAATGAAATGAAAACTGAATTGACAGATATAAGAGACTATATTAAAACACAAGTGGATGAGATTAAAGGGACAATTGGGCAAATAAAGGAGGATGCAAAAAATACTAAAGAAAAGGTACAAACCTTGGAGAATAGAACAGATATATTAAATCTGGAATTAGAAAAAAATTTGGACTATGGGGCTGTGACTGAAATGAGAAGTAAAGAGCATTGTTTGAGATTCCGTGCAATCCCTGAGGAAACAGGTGAAGACATCAGAGATAAAATTGTTAATGCTTTAGTAAAATTTCTGGATTTGAATGAAGATCGGATGGAATTTGAAATAGACAAAGTTTATAGAATTAATTCCAGATATGCAACAATGAAAAAAATTCCAAGAGATGTGCTTGTTCATTTTGTAAAGAAAACGACCAGAGATATGGTATTACAGCAACATTTTAAATATACCTTTAAAATTGATGGTAAGGAAATACTGGTGTTGAAAGAAATCCCTATTAGACTTTTACGTAAGAGAAAAGAATATGCTTTCCTTACAGAAAAACTTAAGCAATGCAAAATTCAATTTAGGTGGGTTGTTCCAGAAGGAGTGATTTTTACATTCAGACAACAGAAATATAGATTGAATACTGTTCAAAAAGCAAGGGACTTCCTGAGAAAAGCTTCAAAAGATATGGAAGAAGATAAACTCAAAGATATGGATATAGTTCCTGGGAAACAAAGTCAACAAGGATATGCAGAGGAGGGGAAGGAAGATGATGGATCAAAAGGAGCACCAGGCACATTTTAAAATACATGCTTAATGATGGATTACAAATACCTAACTTGGAATATAAATGGAGCTAACACGGCACAAAAGAGAAAGAAAGTGTTTCATTACTTGAAAAAATTAAAATTGGATATAATTTGTTTACAGGAAACTCATATTCAGAAGAAAGACTCCAAATATTTGATTTGTAAAAATTTGGGTGAAGAATTTATTTCAGCTGGACCAAAAAAAAAAAATGGAGTTGTTCTTTATATTAATCCACAATTGCTTCCTAAATTGGTATTACTGGATGATAGTGGTAGATTTGTGGGGGTTGAAATTACTTTACAAGGTACAAACATTTTGATAGTGGGTATTTATGCCCCCAATGAAGATAAAACAAGGTTTTATACAAGACTTATGGAAAAATTGTCAGAGCTTTCATATGAGCATTGGTGTGTCATGGGTGACTGGAATGGGGTAATCTCACCAAAAATTGATAGGCTTTCTGAAAAAAATATCAAAGAGACACAAGGTAAATTACCGAAGATTTGTTTTGAACTCATGGAACATTTAGAATTGGTGGATACCTGGAGATATATAAATGATAACGCAAAGGAATTTACTTATTTTTCAGAAAGACATAAAACATTTTCGAGGATTGATATGATTTGGATGTCTAAAATTTTAGCGAAGGATATCTTTAAAATGGATATATTACCAAAAACTTTTTCGGATCACAATCCCGTGATATTAACTTTAAAAAAAAAAAATCTTGGATTTAGATGGAGACTAAATGAATCTTTATTACAGAATGATAAAGTAGTACAAGAATGTAAGAAGAAATTAAAAGAGTTCTTTGAATATAATTTATATAAAGGAACAAGTGAAAATATTGTTTGGGATACAAGTAAGGCATTTATGAGGGGATACTTTATTAAATGTAACTCTGAATTAAAAAAAAAGAAACAACAGAAAATGCAATTAATTTTGGAAGAAATAAAACAAAAAGAGGAAGAATTGAAAAAGAATCCAGCTAAAGTTTCTATTGTAAATCAAATTAAAATGTTACAGAAGCAAGTATCAATGTTGACAGTCAGAGAAATTGAAAGGAAATTAAATTTTGCTAAACAAAGGACTTTTGAATTTGCAAATAAACCTGGGAAATGGTTAGCATACAAGTTAAGAAAAGAACGTCAAAAAAACATTATTTTAAAGATACAAGAAGGAGACGAGATGCTCACAGATAATGTAAAAATTAAAAAGATTTTCCATCAATATTACTCAACATTATACAAGTGTCAAGAAATTCCATCTGAAAAAATAGAAGAGTACTTATCCAAACAGAATTTGCCTAAAATTACAGATTTTCAGAGACAAGTTATTAATGGCCCTATTACGTCAAGAGAGATATCTGAAGCTATAAATAAAATTAAATTAGGAAAGGCACCAGGACCAGATGGGTTATCTGCAATGTATTATAAATGTTTGGAGGAAGAACTCTTGTTACCCCTACAGTCTACAATGAATTCTATTTTGCAAGAGGGAAAGATACCCGATAGTTGGAAAAATGCTAATATAACATTAATACCTAAAGAGGACCAAGATTTAACTAAAACAAAAAATTATCGGCCAATATCTCTATTGAACAATGACTATAAAATTTTTACAATGATCTTGGCTGAAAGATTGAAAATAATATTGCAACAATTTATTCAGGAAGATCAATCAGGGTTTCTACCTAAAAGACAATTACGTGACAACGTCAGGAATGTTTTGAATGTGTTGGAATATTTAGAACAACGAAATGATAAACAAGCAGCTTTGATTTTTTTAGATGCTGAAAAAGCGTTTGATAATTTGAATTGGAAATTTATGTTCCAGGTTTTGGAGCAAATGGATTTTGGAGACAACTTTATAAAATGGATTAGATCGATTTATACATCACAGAAGGCCCAGATAATTGTTAATGGAGACTTAACGGATTCATGTGAAATACAAAAGGGTACAAGACAGGGATGTCCATTATCTCCCCTTTTATTTATTTTGGTTTTAGAAGTGCTGCTTAGAGATATAAGGCAAGATAAAAGGATTTCGGGTTTGAAAATAAAAAAAGAAGAATATAAATTGAGAGCATTTGCTGATGATTTGATAATTGTATTAGAAAACCCTTTGGAAGGAATTCATATATTGATGGATAAATTAAAAGAATTTGGACCGTTAGCAGGATTTAAGATCAACAATCAAAAAACAAAGATGTTGGTGAAAAATTTAACTTTAAGTGAACAGAAAGAGTTAATGGACAAGACAGATTTTACAATAGAAAAAAAGTTGAAGTATCTAGGTATTATTATGACAAATAAAAACTCAAAGTTGTTCCATAACAACTATGAAAAATTATGGACAGAGATTAAGAAAGACTTGCTAAAATGGGATAAATTACAACTGTCATTAATGGGTAGAATATCTGTGATAAAAATGAATGTATTACCGAGAATGATGTTTTTGTTCCAAACAATACCTGTAATATCCTCTGATTTACCTTTTAAACAATGGCAAAAAGATATTTCTAAATTTGTATGGCAAGGAAAAAAACCAAGAGTTAAATTTAAATTACTTCAAGATGCTAAAGAAAGAGGAGGACTGGGATTACCAAATTTGAGACTTTATTTTGCTGCCTGCTGTTTAGTCTGGATAAAGGAATGGATTTTATTGAGGAATAAAAGACTATTGGATTTGGAAGGCCATAACTTGAAGTGGGGATGGCACGGATATCTATGGTATGACAAAGTAAAAGTAAACGTAGACTTTAACAATCATTTTATAAGACGTCCTCTGTTGAAAATATGGAATAGATATAAACCAAGGTTTTTTTCGAAAATACCATTATGTGTCTCAAGTCAAGAAGCGTTTTATAGAAGAGAAATGACTGGAAAAGAGAAATGGTTAACTTATCAAGATCTATTAGAAAATGTACATGGAGAATACACAATGAAAGAGAGAGAACAACTGATAAAGGAAGGATATAGTTTTCATTGGTTTGCTTATTTACAATTGTTAGAAAGATATAAAATGGATAAGAAAATGTATGGGTTTGAAATAAGTAAATCTGATTTTGAAATAGGTTTGTGTACAAATGATGAAAACATAATTGCGAAAATGTATAAACTTTTACTGAAAATGGATATGGAGGAAGAACAAGTAAAAGAGTGCATGGTAAAGTGGGCAAAAAATTTTGGTTATAACATACAAATGGATCAATGGGAAAATATGTGGAAAAAAGGCTTGAAATTTACATTATGTTATAATCTTAAAGAAAATTTTTATAAAATGATGTACCGTTGGTACATGACTCCAGAAAAGCTGTCAAAAATGTATAGTAATGTCTCTAATGTTTGTTGGAAATGTAATCAACAAGAAGGATCTTTTTATCATATGTGGTGGTCATGTAAAAAGGCAAAATTATTCTGGGCACAGATAGGCAGGAAGATGCAAAAAATTTTAAAAATAAATATTCAGTCAAAACCAGAATTTTTTTTATTGGGCTTTATGGATAAACAAATAGAAAAGAAATATGGAAGAATAATATTATATATGATTACGGCAGCAAGATTATTATATGCACAAAAGTGGAAAATGGAATCAATACCAACAATGGAAGAATGGCTATTGAAATTAATGGACTTAGTAGAAATGGATAAATTGACGTGTTTACTTAGAGAAAAATCGACAGATACATTCCTTAAGGATTGGAAGCCTCTCTTAGACTTTTTGTCAAAAGATCAAAATAAAATGATGATACTGGGATTTGATGATTAATTAAGACAGCTTATGGAGAAAAGGGACTATGTATGTATATATATTAAGGGACAGGTTTGATGTATATTATATACTTATAGCTGATTTGTGACAAATCGGAAGTCAACCATTTTATTTTCATTTTTTGTTGTAATATTGTTATGTTTTTTCTTACTTTGTTTTGTTTGTTTTTGGAAAAATTTGAATAAAAATTATATATAAAAAAAAAAGAAATTCCCTTAGGGCAGGACCCAGAAAAAAAACACGTGGCAAGAAACTGGGCATCATCCAGAAACCAGATTAGGAGAGCTTTGCACTTCATTTTTAATATTGTTGGAAGAGATGAAAATCGATACTAACCTTTTCTCTTTCCTTATTTTTTTTCTTTTCACTTTGCTTTGGTCTCTTGATCCTGTACTTGACTTGGAGTTTTTCATAATTTGGGTGATTACAGTGTAACTTTTATAAATGAAGAATTTTGAGAGGGCTTTTGTAGTTTACTAATATAGTGTTATTTCGCTTAAAGCTTGTTTATATAATCATAGATACTTTCTGAGATGTCTAATTTATGGCCCCTACACTGAACTAACAATCTAGTACTGAGCTTGTGTATTGCTAAATGCCCAGCTCGGGCAGGCACCAAGCAAATTAGTTCGAAATTTCAGAAGGCAATGAACACACTGGTGGTGAAGAAATTAAAAGATTTATTATATCAAAGCTGCTTACATTGAGCTGTCATTTGCAGGCAAGAAAACACTAAAATGAAACTAATGGCTAATGGGTCCCTTCCTCCCCCTGCCTTTGCCCTTATCTTACATTTGCCTCGCTGGCTGGAAGCCTCACAAATCAGCACCAGCAAGGATTCTTGCTTGAGATTTCTGCTTACTTTGAGGCTTGTTGAAGCTTATCTTGATGTTACTTTGAGGCTTAATCTCCCCGATCTAGAGGTCCTCTATTTATACCCAAAAGACCCTCTGGGAGGGGGCACATACCTATGAGATCATTATCTTCCCAGCACCCAGGTTGCTGGGTTCTCACACAGGTGACTTTTGTTTATCCCTTCTGACCCTTTATTTGCTACATCCTGGACTGGGAATGCAGCTGTATTCCCAGCTTTCCCTCCATAGGCATAGCTGCTTTATTTTGACTAACAAGAGTCTTTATCTGACTCTTGTTTACATAAGCAGGGTGAGAACATTTGCAAACCAATTAAGCTCACTGTCCCTTCTCAGCTTGGGAAAACCATAAACAAGCCCACCTGGGCAAGCAGGGGTGTGAGCTCATCTTGATTGCTTTGGTAAATTGAACAACTTTTCCCAAGCCCTGTTTCTGAACATAGGCAGAGTGAAAACCTCTTTCTCAGCTTGTTATATACAATGTCAGAAAGCCTCTTGTGCTGCTTACAAATTATTGTGGACATTTATGCATCCAAATACAGGAAAGAGTTCTTGATTTTCTCTGAATTTCATTAGTTTTATTCCATTTTGCCTATAAAGTGAGTCTGAATCCTAGCAAGACGGAGGCGCTGTGGGTAGGTGGTTCCCGAGTTCAGATAATTGGTCAGTTGCCTGCTTTGGATGGAGTCATACTCCCTCTGAAAGAGCAGGTCTGTAGTCTGGGGGTGCTCCTAGATCCATCTTTGTCACTAGAGGCCCAAGTGACCTCCATGGCTAGGAGTGCCCTTTACCAGCTTCAGCTGATAACACAGCTGCAGCCGTTTCTGGACCGGGATAGCCTGACCACTGTTGTCCACACACTGGTAACCTCCAAGCTGGATTACTGTAATGCGCTTTACGTGGGGCTGCCCTTGAGGTTGGTGCAGAAGCTGCAGCTGGTGCAAAATGCAGCGGCGAGACTGCTCACTGGGGCAGGGTATCGCCAACATGTCACCCCGCTGCTGAAAGAATTGCACTGGCTGCCTATTTGCTACTGGGCCAAGTTCAAGTTTTTAGTTTTGGTGTACAAAGCCCTATACAGCTCGGCACCAGGATACATGAAAGTCCGTCTTACCCCTTATATACCCAGTCAATCACTGGGCTCTGCAGGTGAGGGCCTCCTGCAAATACCATCTTATTAGGAGGTTCATTCTGCACAACATAGGAAACCGATCTTTAGTGTGGCGGCACCTACCCTGTGGAATTCCCTCCCCTTAAATATTAGGCAGGCGCCACCTCTGCTATCTTTTCGGTGCCTTTTGAAGACTTTCCTCTTTCAACAAGCCTTTTAAGTTGAGACCTATCCCAGTCTGCATCTGTGTTAGAATTGCTTTTAATATGTTTTCTTTAATAACATGTTTTAACCCTTTTTTTAAAAAAAAAGATGTTTTTAAAGCTTTTTTAAAAAATGCTGTTAACGTTGTTTTGTTTTAATGTATTTTAAGGTCTTTTATGATGTTTTAAAGTGTTTTTAGCATTTCTGTTTGCTGCCCTGGGCTCCTGCTAAGAGGAAGGGCGGGATATAAGGTAGAGCCTGACACTGATTTTATGTCTTCTACGTTAAATTTTACCTTTGTAGTCCCTTTAGTACCAATCCCTATATATAGATATAGATATATATTGTACCAATCCCCCCTCTCTCTATATATATATTGTATTTTATGTATTTTAATTTATTTTAATGTTTTTGTGATTTTAGTGCTTACAATTTTATTATGTACATGTCTGATTTTATTTTTGTAAGCCGCCCTAAGTGCCCTATTATAGGGTAGAAGGTCGGGATAGAAATATTTTAAATAAATAAATAAATATACTTCATGACCACATAAACAAATTTGAGGTAGAAACCAATTAACTGATGGTTATACCAGGATGAGTAATCATATGAAAGAGTTCTTAAAGTTCCCCGTTGGCTGTTTGTCAAAAGTTGGTCTAGAGTTTTTATGATGAATGTCAGAATACTGACATTTCCCTTTGGCGTCCCAAAATATGAAGTATTACCATTAAACATAAACATTCAGTGAGTTTCTGACATTTACCCTAATAACACACATACATCACCTTCTTGTCCACCTTTTTTGCCTGACAAAAGTAGGCTGTCACTCACCTACAGAAGCTTTTATCATATTAAATAAGTTAGGGCCCATTTGTATGTTGGATTTCACTGCTTACTTGCTCATTTAATAGTTTGTGTGAGTGGTTATTTATATAGTATATGTGAGAAGAAAACACATGCAACATCTCTGTTCCACATTCTGTGAAATGTTAAAGTATGACATTATGCCCATCTCCTTCTCCCATGATACATTGTTCATACTGTTATGAGAGACCAGTGATGTCAGTGGCTGACATGCCAGCAAACGGTGGGATACAATGTATGAGTCGGCCTTTAGCCTCTGAGAATTCACAGCACTTTTGCCTTTCTTTTGTGTTAGCATTCAGTGAATAATCACCCTCCAAGTCAACATTTATTATATGCTCTTTGACAACACTTGATAAATGGTTTGAAGTACAGGCAAGCACCACATCACAAAACATATAAGAATTCATTTGAGATAAAGTACAGATGGACTGAACTCTGGATCTGATCTTCTTCCTGCTGAGATGGATGGAAGAAATATCAGGATCCATTGTCTAACAGAGGAATCTGACAGTAAAAGCTTTCCTTCCAAAACAACAATAAAGTGAGACTGTGTTCATATTGGAAACATCCATGTCTCTGTTGTGGTTGTATTTTACCCCCAAGTATAAGTAAAAGAGAAGTGGATTTCTCTGTCTTTCAGTTTTATATTCCTTAAAGTAGCCTCCGTGGTGCAGAGTGGTAAGCAGCGGTAACACAGCCGAAGCTCTGCTCACGGCCGGAGTTCGATTCCAACGGAAGGAGGAAGTCAAATCTCTGGTAAAAGGGGTCGAGGTCCACTCAGCCTTCCATCCATCCGTGCTCTGTAAAATGAGTACCCGGCATATGCTGGGGGGTAAAGAAAGGCCGGGGAAGGAACTGGCAATCCCACCCCATATATATGGTCTGCCTAGTAAACGTCACAAGACGTCACCCTAAGAGTCGGAAACAACTCGCACTACAAGTGCGGGGACACCTTTACCTTTAGTTACCAATTACGCATGCTGTGCTGTATTTTCTGTTGTCAGGAACATTTTAAAGAAGATTAGCTGAGTAGAGGAGTGAAAAAAATTCATTTTTTCCTTGTCCATTTTAATGGTTTATAATATTTTATTCTATAACCCTTTTATTACCTGCTTAGTACTGTCTACACTGACTGGCAGTAGCACTCCATGGTTTCAGGGAGGAGTCTTATACAAAGATAAAACCAAACTATTTCAAAATCAAATGATTTTTGTAAAAGTTAGGAATGCCTAAAGATGACTTTGAGATGTTAGGTCAGACCAGTCATGAGGCAGAAGATATTTAAAACGATACCTACTCTCTAAAAGACAGCTGTTCAGGGTGGAACAAGGGCTCCCTAGAGAAAGTGTTTCACAAGAGGCTTTTGAGTTTCTGTTGGTGATATCATACTATAATAATACAATAATAATATAACACTTTAGTGCTTGCTTATTTTTCATTTCAAATAAAGTTGAATTAGCGGCAGGAAATATTGTGAAATAAATGTGTGTGTTGTGAAAAATGACAGTAAACATTTATTTAAATACAAAAAGGAATAGAAAATTATGATGGCATAAATCATATTTTTTCTACCTCTAATTCACAAATAATAATCTCAATTGTCTAAGTGCCAGTCCTTAGGTAACTAAAATAGCACTAGCCATGTACATGAGGGGGGTATCAGCAAACTTGAGGGGAACCCTGAAGTTTTCAGAGGTACAATAAACCGTTAGGAAAATACGTTCCTCGTATCTCCTGCTTTAGGAAAAATGAGCTTCTTGCTTCCAGTTGCTTCTTCTACGACCCCCTTGCTTGTTTGCTTCCTTCTTCCGCTCATTTCTGCTTTTGTCATCCCTCTTCTGCCTCCTCCTCTCAGCTGTCTCCGTCCTTCTCCCATCATGCATCCCTTCATGCATCTCCTTCATTTGATATGAAGAGAGAAGTTGCATATTTATCTCTGGACTCCTCAAACCTTCCTAGTTCTTGCTGACAGTTGTGATTTTCTAGAATAGTGTAAACCAGGGTGAGCTTTTCTGTGGCTTCTGATCAGTTTATGTGTGGTCTTTCCCTCTGCCAAATGCAGGAAAGTAGTGAGGAGATGTACTTGAACTAAGGACTAAACTACACCTTACATCAAATGTGATGAGTGTTTGATTTTAAAACTTTAAATAGCAAAATAGGAAGGGGGATGGGAGCATCAAAACTGGGACCATGGCATGTCCTAATTCTACACATATGGTACAGCCCCCCCCTCCTGGTTTGTTGTATGGGAGGGAAACTCCTATTAACACCAACAGGAACTTCCCTGCTGTACTAAAAATGGGGGGGGATTTTCAATGGGAACATGACATGGGGAAAAAAGGATTTTTGTTTGCCTGCTTGTTTTTAAAAACCTCCCCATGTGTTGTAGTCCTGACTGGGGGTCACCCATGGTTGTGTGGAGATAGATGATTAGATTAGCAGGACACTTTTGTGGGCTCGAATGTAATGGACACTGTGAGTATCACTACCGAATTCATGTAGCACCACCCAATAAGCAATAGCGCCTTGAGGCAGTTCACTGCTGGATAGCTACCAATGGGATTATGGGAGTTGCTGGTTCAGTATGGTGCAGACCTGCAACTGCAGAGTGGCTTGCATTTCCCAGTGCAGGCTGCTGCTAATCACTTAATAGCCATTTCCCTGCACATTACTGAGCTATCCATGCCTCTGTTTCCACCTTGTGATGCACTTTGTTAAGGTCTCTGGGTCACCCTCTCCCACAGCACTGCCAAGTAGTGGACACTGTTATCTGCCAGTGAACTTGTTCATGAGTTAATAAGCATACACACTGTTGTTCAAACATGACTGTGTTACATGTTTTGCCTACATGATTATCTTTTGTAGAAAATCCATCAATAGGAAGCAGCTGTCAGCCTTTTGAAGTTCTTCATAAGCAGCTATTTGGCCAGTAGGATACAGAACATAGCAATGCTAGGTTTGTGTGCAGGAAGGAAGTCCAGATCTCGCAACAGAAAAATGAAATAGCTCAGGCATTTTTGACCAATTGAAAGCTTAATGCATCCTGTTTTCTTTTTCAACAAGCCTTTTAAGTAGAGACCTCATTCCAGTCTGCATCTGTGCTGGAATTCTTTTTAGATTTTTTAAAAGATGTTTTAAAGATTTATTTTTAAAGATGTTTTAAAATATATAAAAAATATTTTAAAGATGTTTTTAGTATCTTACAAAATATTTTAAAGATGTTTTTAGTATTTTTGTTTGCTGCTCTGTGTTCCTTCTGGGAGGAAGGGTGGAATATAAATTTAAATCCTCCTCCTCCTCCTTCTCCTAAAAGGGTGAGTGATCTTATACTACGAGAAATAGATCCAGTAAAAGATACCCACCTTAACCACCTCCTGCATGCAAGGCAGATGCTCTACCACTGTAAGTCTGAAGTTCAATTCCCAGCACCTACAGCTGGGCTGGGAATATCCCCTGTCTGAAACCCTGGAGAGCTGCTGCCAATCGGGGTAGACAATACTAAGCTAGATGGACCAATGGTCTGACTGAGTATAAGGCAGCTTCCTATGTTATCTGTTTCTGTATCTCTTGGCAATGTAGGTAAGTGCAACTTTACCAGTGAATGGAGAGTTGGTTATTCCTGTTTGGCTATTTTTGTTGTTGATGTCATGCTAAAAAGAACGATTTGTAGTTATTAATACTGTACTTAGGTAAAATTCATACTCACACACAGAAAAACAATTGTTATACTTGCCAGAGTGCTTTATGCAATGATATAAAATCAAGCTTATCTCTCTCATTCTTTTCTTGTTCTAGGATTGTTCCAAATATTCATTCTCCACTTGTTAGTCCATTGAAAACACTAGTTGCTCCCTCCCTACTTCAGAAACACAACTCACCATCATCGCACAGCCAATCTTCAAATGGGCAGCACTTCTCAGCAAATAAAACATATATGCAGTTTCAAAACCAATCTGCACAGCAGGGGCCACAAGGTAATTCTATACTGTGTGTATGTGTATTGATGCACTGTGCATACAAGAAAGGCCAGATCCATTTTAAGAGCTAAACAAGAAAGGTATAGTATACAAGAAACGTATAGCACAACTTGCTGGTTGTCCTGACATCACTGTGCTATGTAGTATACTGTGATGTGGAACAGGGATGGGAATGTATTAAGTGTGATGACATTAGGACAGTAAGTTGCACTGTCCCATTGTCAATGGGAAGGAAAAATTCCTCCTTGTTCTTCATAGAGTTTAGTTATGTATGGAGAGTCATTTATTATTTGAAATATTAATTGAAGTTCTGCCTTGTTTGTTTGGTTGCCGGGTTTACTTGCATTAAGGGAGCAAATGGCAACTGAGACACATTTCTACTGTATTGGAATCATGTCCCTCTTTTATACTGGAGAAGATGAAAGTATAATAAGCAGTGATATAATGTGTTGTAATCTGGGGAAATAATAACTGTTTTTTGACTGGTAGAAGCAGCCACCCTTGACAAAATAATGCAAGTGCAAATGAATGTAAATGAAGTCCATTCTGTAGGTGTTGATGTGTATATCTGCAACAGCAGCTTAAACAGAACTGTGCATAGTGTATTCTGTTTAGTGGTGCCATGTACAGTGTTTAAATGTCCACATCAGAACATGCCCTTTCAACAAGATGGAGACAGTTTGCTACTTTGGTCCATAGCCACCCACCTTTGGGGAAGGGTCTGTGCAGTTTCTGATCTAGCACAAAAGGGTACAGTACAGGGGAAATCCCCAATCCATCTGAACCAGTTTCCAGTTATAGACCATGTATAAGCCTGCCCACAGAGTAGCCCATGTAACCTGGGCAGAAATAGGGCTGCTAGTAGCTATGTAGGCTTATACACAATATATAACTCAAGCTCAGCTAGCTGAAGGAATTTCCTGAGTTTGGTACTTTTGAATTAGTTCAGGTCTCTGCAGCTCAAGCAAAGACACAAAACAGCCTTAAGCTGTGTACACACAGCAGTTTAAAATAGATTTGCTGCATCCATTTATGCAAGTTTTTCACATCATCTGTGTGGTGTTGTCCTCATCCAAATGGCAACCCATTCTTTCCCCCCATTTAATTCAGATGTTCCTGATCCATGGGTAATGTGGCAAGGGGTAAAAATCCAACATAAAATCACATGTCACTCAACTGTGGATGTACTGAAGTGGATTGTGGGGGTGATTTTTTTGTACACATGTGGAGACCTTTTGCTGGATGCCATCTATCACCAGGGCCCTTACTTGCATTGGTTAAGTGCTCCTGTTTGGCTACTTTTGTGGTACCTGGTGGTATGACACCCATGTTTTCTATTTTAATCTGCTGTTTTGTGCAAGTATGGTATATTGGAAAACCTGTATCTCAAAAATAAAAAAAGAGTTGGTTGTGCACATGCCCACAATGGAACTCAGGTTTCTGGAACTCAGCTGACACACACACTTTTTTTTAACCTGCTGTTTTGTGCCAGTCTTATATTGGAAAACTTGTATCTCAAAATTAAAACATTTTGTGGCATGCGCAATAAACAAATAACTGTGTGCCTGCCCTCAATTGACCTCAGGTTTCCGGATCCAGGGTGGGTAGGGAGGTATTAATTAAAGGGAGAGGACAACAATACACAGTGTGAATACATCACATCAAGCACCACCCACTAGTGTGGATGGGAAACATTGAGATAGGGTTCAACTGAAAGTGCTCATGTGTGGATCCCCTTGTGTATTAACATTGCATGCCCCCCAACAAATGTAGTAATTTTACAGGATGTGTCAGTGAAAAGCAGAGAATGTGTGTCTTGTACAACAAAATGGAAATCATTTGAGTGGTTTTGGCATAGCTTTAGTTATGTTTGTTAAACATTTCTATCCTTTCTACAAAGGAAAAGCCTAAATTGATAAACTGTGGGTTCTGGTAGTCTGATGCTTCTCAGTAGTTGAAGCAAGAGGGCCAGATCATGCCACATACCCAGCTTGTAAGAAATGACTTTATTGTGTTCAGAGTTAAGTGGTTGCTGAAATTACAACTGGTTGTTAAGCTTTACGTTTTTGGGGTGTCTGTGTTTTGTTTTATTTTGTTTTGTTTTATTCTTAAAGAAAAAAATCAAGCATCAACAGAGATAAAAAATAGAAGTAAATATTAAGTTTATCATCAACAAAGAGTAAAGATAAACATTTAGAATAAATTAAGCCAAAATCCAAAGTCTTGAAACTAGGCTTAAAAACAAACCTAACTAGCTTTAAAGATAGCCTCACTTAACAAAATGGAAATAAAGTGTCAATTTAAGCTAACTAGCAAATCTACAAACAGAATATCATAAAAAGGCCTATAGTTGGCTATATTCAAAACACTGATAATTTTTCCCTTCTGCTATAGTTAATAAAAGGGCTCCAATATGTTATGAGTTTATGCTGTCAGCAGGTTATATCCAATTCTGCCAGTCCACTAATGTAGCAGACTTGCTCTTGCACGACAGAACTCCCCCTCTCCTCTCCCCTACAGCCCCCACCTCCTCAAAATCTGCTCAAGAGGGTTGGGTAACCCTTTGGAGTAGATTTTGGGAGCACACAGAGAGGAAGAGGAAGTCCCATTGTGAAAGTGGAACTCCACTCGCACTGCGTTGGATACAACCTATTGTCTTTTTTCTTTATAGTGTCTATTTCAACACTGAGGCAAATTCCCATAATTGTTTAGTCTGTTCTTTAATAGACTCTATAGCTGACAATCAACATTTTCGTGCAAATAATATCCTAGCAGCGGCTATCATATATGAGATCAGCCCTTTATGGACCTACCATATTGGATCATCCACATAATTCAACAAAAAGAACACAGTGTCTAATAGAATTTCACATCCTAGAATCCTGTCTAGGAATCTGCACATTTTCCACAGCTTTTTTGCTTCTTTATGTTCCTACTAGATGTGGTAGAAATCTTTTTTTTCCTTGGTATTTCCAGCATGTTGGGGGTATTTTTTTATTTAGTTATTACTCAGCAGAGTAACATACCATCCAAACATAACTTTATAGCAATTGTCCCTTTTGGGCCATGTTAAAGAAAATGTATGTGCTCTATTCCATAATTTTTTCCAGATATATTTACCTATATCCTGGAACAATTTAACCATGTATTCTTTAACCTGTTCTGATTCTGTCTCATACTTCAGTGTTAGTTTATATATAATTTTTGAAAGTTCTCAATTAATTTCTCAAAACTCTGTTACATCTCATATTTGTTGATGCACACTAAGATACTCCTGTAGAAATGATCAAACCTGGAAGTAATCAAATCAAGCTGGATTTTCCCTGTTTAGTCTTCTTTAGTCTGTTTAATCTCAGAATATGATGTTCTGGCTAACCAAATCTTAAACCCTAAAGAGTTTTACGTTTCCAAATTTCAAACCAATATTTGTATCTGTATTTAACTTGTTAAGTACTGATTCTAATAGCGATGGATGCTGGCTCAACAACGCTATGGATCCCAAACTTTTAATACATTTGATATTAGATTATTATTCTTTACCAAACCAGTCCTACAGTTCTAATTTCCCCCAAATATCCTATGGACAGACTAATTAATTCTTGTTTGAAATATGATATAGATGAATTTAGGTCAATTATCCAAATTCAAAATAATACAATCTGCCCTGCAAAGTAAATTGAAAATTGGGACTTGCAGTCATCCTCTCATTTTTTCATTTTGCAAATCTTTCATATTATATTTTATTTTTTGCATGTCCTTGTGGCAGAAGCATAAAAGGCACAACAATCCAGTTTTTGGTATGGAAAAATGGGCATAAAAATCTTAAATAAGCAATACAATCAATTAAGATTTCATTGGACTACAAAAAAAACTAAAATGGAGCTTGCTGCAACACATTTTTGTCGCTACACAAAAGCTAGCTTGATCAGAAGCTAAACAGATTATTAAATTTAAAAATATTAACTCCATTAAGTAAAACAGCAGATTTATGATAAATAATAATGAAGTATAACTACATTACAGTAATACGCTAAGTAACCATAACACTACAAGGGGAATGTTTAGCTGCTTATGAGTAGAGCAGAAACAAACACACAGAATAAGTGTTGAACTGTTTTAGTAAATGGAGTTTATTCTATACAAAAACCACATAGTCTGTTGGAGAGAAGTGTTGCTTGCTAATTGTTCCATATCACAGGGGTGTTAATAAGAATTAATCATTTCCAGCATCAGCCAAACACCAAAATATTATTTGAATTTCATGCCAAGGAAATGACATTAATATGTTCTCTTCGAAATAAGTTCTTTGCTTAGAATAAATGTCTTAAAATCAATATTTATCTATATTTGAAAAGCAGTAGCATGTACTCAGCTTTTTTAAACTCTAAAAATGAAAATACAGGCAATAATCCAAATGCAAAATCTGTCACCATGAGGGTAAAAGCCATATTTATACTCCTACTTGCTCTGGATATTAGATGTCTCAAACAAATCTTCTTTGGACACATTACGGATGAAAATGCAGGGGACAATGGATGAAAACCCAGCAGAATTTCTGACTTCAGCTGAAGTATGATCAGATGGAAATTGTTATGCATTGAAGGAATTTGGCAACCAAATGAAATAGCACAGCTATTTATGTATCTTACATGATGTCTTTTTCGTACAGATTTTATGTAATTTGATGAGTTTGACTTATTTGTGCTTATACATTTAAGTGGAATGACACGAATGAATTGGCGTTTAATAGACATATTCCAATAATTTCCTCATTACATCATTCGTTTAAAAAGTGCTTTAGATTTTTAGGTTGTGGCTTGAGGGAAATAGAGGCAACCAGCATACTTTCTGATGTGGTTAACTACAGCTTTTCTGTGTCACATTCAAAGCAAAATTGTAACTGAATGTTATGTTTGGAACACAGTCGATTCCTTTATTAACTGTTATACTTCTACATTTTATTCCACATAAAAAGTTTAACAGTGATCATTTAAACCGACAGAGTGTTTGGGAAATTCTTCATTGGAAATTAGCTGCCACAGATTTGATTTAAATTTGACAAACTGAAGGAATGCCTGAAATTGGGCGGGGGGGATGTCAACTCAGCTGCTGCTGCCAGAACATTTCTTAACACAAATAGAAATGTTACTTTACAAAACATAAAAAAATAAAAGGGAAGGGGGGAAACCAATTTTATACAGTTCCATGGAATGCTTCATATTTTAGCCCCTGAAGAATTTGACAACCTTTTTAAAAGTTCCATGTTTAGATTTCTGTACTAAACCACATGTGGTTGTTAATTGCACTATCGTTATGGGATTTAAACCTTGTTTTAAGCTCCCACTGTTACCCTCTGTTAGATCTGGAAAGACACTTTGGCATGTAGGATTAACAAATCTGTAAGAATGTAAGCACAAAATGTTCTTAAAAACCCACAACAATATAAATGTTTCCCTCTCTTCCCCTGAAAATAACAACCGTGATCTAGTGGTGGAATGATGAATAACAGGGAGAATGTCTAGGACTGATTGACAGAATGCCCAAAGTGAAATATCAGAAAGATAACCATGTGCAAAGTATGGCAGTTACAAGAATGAAATGACAGTGGGAGATTCTGTTCCACAGTACAGTAATAGTTAACGATAATCTAAGTAATGGTTTTGTCATTACATGAGCATTCAGTGAACCAAGTTGAATGATACCGATCACAGTATCCTACCATTATCTGGAATGGAAGTGCAAGTGAACCAGTGTTTCCAGTGAAATCTACTGTGAGCATTGTCAGTCACTCTGCAGAGTGAGGATACTAGGGTACTACCACTCTAGCAATTTTCCCTGGAATTGACATTGTCTTGATCCAGTTAACACACCTGCTAACAACAGACAGAGGCAGTTTTTACAGATGCCCCATGAAGCACTTCTCCACATCCTCAAGAGCAGATTTTGGGGGTTGCAGCAGAGAGAAAAGGAATTAGTGAAACTCTCTTCTTTCTATTTGGGGAGGCCTTCATTGGATCAAAGCCCTTCCATTGGATCCAGCACATAATGTTCACTCAGTTATTGTAGAGCATCTAGATACTTCTGCTGCCAAAGTGTTGCATCCCGATATTTTCCCTTATGTCTTTTGAAAGAACTAGCAGCCTGGCAAAGGGCCTGGTGCAGAGGAATAGTCTGTGATATTATTGGTAACATGGGCAGTGAAGCTCTGCCTTTCTGCACTATGTGCACTGCATGTTCTGGTTGTCCTGCTACCATTACCTCGCTTGCACCATGGAGCCCTTGCAAAAAGGATTCTGCAGTTCACTTATTTGGGAACTCCTCCCCTCCACAAAGATCCAGTACAGATGGTATGCTCTTATTTAAACCCTTGGCCTTTCCTATAAGGGTGGAGATCATGGAGAAAAAAGCTGCTTACAGAATGCTATTTTGGACAGAAAAATAGCAAGGAGGATGGATTAAGCAACCGCTTTCTCCACCCCCCTTTTCTCCACTTATGTTTACCACTTCACAAGTTGGGTTTTTTTGGTATTGGTGGGGAAACATACATTCAACAGTACATCATGCCTAATTTGTATCTCAGGAGAGAAATACAGGGAAAGAGAGATGACATGTCATCTCTGGAAGATGTCTCTTTTGGGCAAGCTGGAAAATGTTCTGCTTTTCCTTTAGCAATGCATACAAAATGCTCATTGGAGTTAGAGTGATGGCTCATTGGCATCCAAGTGTCTTATTTATTCACTGCCCATCTTTAGTCATTTTAGAAGTTGTGTGCAAAGGAGTTCATGGTTCATAAATACAGAAATGAGAATAACTCTCAGCATCAATAAACCACTGTCCTTGAAGTCTCAAAGCGAAATAGCTGACCAGCCTCTCATATGAATTCTTTGAATCTCTCAGCCAGATATTCCTTGCCCAGTGCCAAAAGAGGATATACCTCATTTAGAATCTGACATTCTCTGCTTCTGGGCCATCTTCTTCTCTGCCATAATACTGGCACCCTTGGCAACTGCATCCAGTACCTTTATCTACTGCATGCATCAATGCTATGTCATGGCTATTAAAGATGTAGTTTGGCGGTTTTTTACATTGAATATTATGCTTTTTTTAAAAAAATGGGAAAAATAGAATTCAGCTTGGATGTTTTTCCTCATTGGCACTAAAATTCATTGAGTCCTCAAAGAGCTGTCCAGCAGTGCTATTTCAGGTGGTCGGGAGGCTGGTTGGACCAGAAATGTGGTATGGGCCTCTGGAGCACTCAGCAGCATTCTGAAAATAATTTGTATAGCACTTTGAGGATAAAGTCACTAAGCTCTGTAGTGCATTGGATGCCCAGTTGCAACTCCAGTTAAGGTGCCTTCCCATACTCTGTGGGATTGATTTCAGTTTATGAATCCTGATGGTGTAGACAGGGCTATTGCAATGATACAACCAGCTTCTTGCTGTCTTGACCCCTGCCCATCCTCGCTGGTGAAAGCCAGTCAGGGGTTGACCAGATGGGTCTAGGGTGTGGTGAACATGTCTCTACACAATGGAGTGGTGCCTGCTGCCTTTAAACAGGTGGTAGTGCATCGACTCCTAAAGAAGCTCACCCTGGACCCGAGAGCTTGGAAAAGTTACATTTTTGAACTACAACTCCCATCAGCCCAATCCAGTGGCCATGTTGGCTGGGGCTGACGGGAGTTGTAGTTCAAAAAAGTAACTTTTCCAAGCTCTGCTGGACCCTATGGTTAATAACAACTACTGCCTCGTTACAAATATTGCTTCTTGGGTAAAGTGATGGAAAGGGTAGTGACTGAGCAGTTGCAGTTCCTGGGATACATATTATCTGGATCTGGTTTGCATTTTGATGCATGTTTCCTCAAACCAGCTTTGATCCAAATTGAGTAAAAGAAGAACCTAGCTGCATTTTAAGCTGATAATGAGTACATGGCCAAAATGACACTGCTTTGGCTTTGCTGCTAGCAGGTAACCATAATGATCACTACATCACCTCTGAGACTACTTATACTTTCTGCCACATCTCCTTAAAATATTGCACCCTTTCTTAAACAACAAAGAACATGGATGTTCCATTTTAGGATTCCATTGACACTTTCTTTAGCCTGTGAGAAACCTATCATCCAGGAACTTATTTCATTCTTTTAAAAGCCAAGTTTGTTGGTGATCATGAATTCCATAAGCTGATTATCCATTGCAGGAAGTGCTCAATTTCATGTATCTGAAATCTCTTACCAATCAGTTTTATTGCATGACCATGAGTTCTGGTGTTTTGAGAGACAGCAAATGCTCTATCTGAATTCACTTTCTCCATGCCATTAATAATTTTCTAAACCTTTATCATGCTGACCTTTTCAGACACTTCCAGACTGTCCTGTTTTTGTGTGGGATTCAATCACATACAGGCAAATTCAGGTTGATAATTATAGTTGATTGGAAGGTCTTGGCAACAAAAACCTACTTCCCCAAAAGATGGAACTTTTTGCAATAAGGAAAGTTATAGGAAAATGCACTGGAAAGTGTGGGATAACACTTACTTTGATGAAACATCAGTTAACCTCCCTGCAAACAAATCAGAATGAATGTTCATTAAATAGCCCACATTGTCTAGTGTACCTCCAAACAAATCACGATGAATGCCCTGGATTGTCTTTTTCCAAATGAAGCCTGTTATTATATGTGCTGTTTTATTTTCAGTCCTAATGCATGCGTTATAGCAAGGGTAGCTAACATGATGCCCTCCAGGTATTTTGGAATACAACTTCCATCATGCTTTGCCAGTGGCCATGATGGCTGAGGCTGATAAGAACTGTAGTCCAAAACGTCTGGAGGGCTATCTCTGTTTTATAGTATTTGTACAGTGGTACACATTTTTGCCATATGAAAACTAACAAGCCTTGACTATATCCTGAGCATATGCTTATGTATACATAACGTCCAAGTCTAGTCATGGTTTATAGCTACCTATCAGCCCTACACAGTGGTTGTTACTGTGCTCTGTGAAGTAGGGCTGTTGCCAATGTTGTGTACCATTGCAAACAAAAATGCAGATATTGGACTGATAAAGTTAACCTTTGATGTAGCCAGTGTACAGCTTCCATTTGTACACAGAACTCTTCCATATGTAAGTGCTTCTCAGAAGCTCTGGCTGGGCATATGGAATTGCCCTCTCCACTGAAGCGCTCGCAAGATTCTGGATTGTGAAGTTGATCACTACCCCAGTATTGGCTTGGTTTTGAAGTGACGGGCTCAGAGTTTCATGTGCAAAATTGGGTTCCCCCCCTTCGCATTGCATCCCCTTCTGAGGATAAGACTCCCCAATGACTTGTAGGATGGCACAGGCTGCAACCAGGGGGGGAATCAGCTGAAATCAGCATTACCACCCTGGAAGTGAAAGTACCTTGTGCCAGGCCTGGATAAATTCTTTTTTCTTTTTTTTTGCAGGAGGGGGGGAAGGGTGTAAGTTGCCCACAGTGCCCTCCGCCATTTAACTAGTTGGCAAAGAAATGTTTTAGCAGGACTCCTAAAAACAAGCAATGATAGCACCAGCTGTACTTTCTTGGAGAGAGCATTACATAAATGGGAAGTCACCACGGAGAAGGCCCATTCTCATGGTTGCCACTCCATGCACCTCACTCAGAAGAGGCATATGGAAAAGGACCTTTGATGATCAATGTAGCATCCAGATAGATTCATATGGAGAGAGGGGTGTTGGTGTGGGGCTGATATCCAGCTCCGGTTCTAAAGGGCGGCCAGGTTGGGCACTGGCCCGAGGGCCCCCAAGCTACAGGAGCCCCTGAGGGGCCCTCTGCTCCCCTTCTGTGATCTGCACCCCCCCACGTCCCCCACTTACCTGTCAGCCCGCTTTTTAGCATTGCCCTTAATGAAGATGGCGGCCGCAGCTTTCCTAAGGTACTGAAGCTGCTGCCGCCATCTTAGTTGATGGCAGAGATGTGCCATCAACAAATATGGCGGTGGAGGCTTCATTCCCCTTAGGGAAACCGCGGCCGCCATCTTTATTAAGGGCAATGGTAAAAGACTAGACAGGTAGGGAGGACAGGGGGTTGCGTGGGGGGCTGTGCATGTGCACGCATGCGCATGCACACTGGGGGCCAGGGCAAGCTGATGCCCAAGGGCCCCCACATGCCTGGAGCCGGCTCTGCTGATATCCTTAATCGAGGAGCACCACAAGTATGCATGCACAGCCCAGGAGCTTTGTTCAATACTGCTGGACTGCTCTTCCCTCTCTCTCCTGGTAGCCCTGTTATGACCCTAGTCCTGCTCTGACATGTGTACATGGGGGAAACGCTGATGGTGTTAACGTGGTGGTGATGATTGCACACAAACCAAGCAGGACTCTGCACAGTTGCCACCCAGCTGAACCACATCAGCTGCACTGACAGCTCCAATGGCCTGCCAGCAGTTGTGATAACCCTTGCCATGTTCCAGGGGTCCTAGCATTTGCTCCACTGTGTCAAGTACAAGAGCTGGGCCTACCCCTCTGCTCAGACAACTAGCCTAGAAAATAAACAGAGTGTCCATAAATTTAAGGAGTCTGAAGACTGATATCCGAAGATTGATATCTAAGAATATAAATGCTTAGGAGCTAACCCCTGTGAAAAACAATTTACCACATCTAGCCAAATGCATACTTCTAGTATTATACATATCTGCACAATATCTGTTTGCAGGTTATCAAGGCAGCTTTCATTCTATACAGAACTGTTTCCACTATGGAGATTGCTACAGAGCACTGGACTCATCTGTCAACAGTGATGTGCTATCAGGGGAATCCCATTGCTTTAATCCTCTGCGACAAAATGGCTATAACATCCTCAGTGGACCTGTAGCTTCAACAGGTAATTGATTTGAGCTCTACTGGCTTAATCTGCTTTGTTTTCCCGCTGAAATAAATTATTAAACATCTAATATATAATAAATAAATAGGTATGTATAATACTTCTTTTTTATATTTAAAGCCTGGTTCACGGGTTTTGTATTGTGGTTCTCTCATTCTCTTCTTTCAGAAACAGAGCTATTGAGGATGCACTGCTAGAATTTAGGCTCAGAGTCAGGTGTTGCCTAAAATGTGTGGCTGTAACCAATCCCCATGCCTCCCAGTATCATTTAGTTAAATCAGACATATTGACATCGTATTAATATTACATGTTTGTTTCAATTAAATATTCCTGGAAAGCACGGAGAAGAATTGTGGATTGACAGTGACTACATATTTCATGGAATGTCTGGTTTAGATCTAGTTCTACAGCTTGATCAGCTAATGTTGTGGCTAAAAGTTTGTATTTCATAGAAACGGAGACAACTGTTTTTATTTCTGTATTGAAGTTCACAAAAGTCACATGATTGTGGAAATTTTGATTTTATAAAACCTCAACCAAATATTAGGGGAAATTCCTCTCTGCTTTTTAAAAGGTTATTTTCATACTTTGGAATGGCTCACACACATAGTGCACAGCCAATAAATTTTTAAAATTCAATTTTATTAAAAAAATCAAAGGTGTAAAGTAATTGAAGTTGCAAAGTAAAATATACCCCTATTTTCACCATACCTAACTTTAGCAAAATTCTTGCTGGCATCAGTAAATGGTTTGCCTGAGATTCTCTTCATTGGAATAAAAGTGCTAATACAAAATGGACACAATTAAATGTTCCGCCATAGCTCCATTGACTCCAGAGCATCTCTGCTGCACCTAAACAATGGCTAAGGTTTGTTCACAGTGAGGTGCTTCTGAGCAGTAACTCTGCTCTTCCTTTTTCTGCCTGTTGTAATCTCTGTTCTAAGCCTATCCACACTTTAGACACTTTAGAGATGTTTACTAGCCAGAGGCGAGCGCCTCCTTCACCCTGTGGCTGGGGCTTATGTGTGTTTTTTAAAAAAAGAGTTGGGGAGGGAAGGAAAAAGCTGTGGAGACATTATTCCTACAAGCTCAGCCTGCTGCTGCTACCGGCCTACCAGCAGCCGGTACCTCCTGCAAGAATTTGGTAACATGTGCCTCTGAGCATATGGTGAGTATGCAACACCTGCAACCAGCCCAAATAATAAAAAGAAGACGTACTGTGCTGATCTTGTTTTAGCAAGGAGGAAGCAACATTATTAAGACATTTGATATAGTTCAGATGGTCACTTTGAATATGTCTGATTTACTTTGCAATTTTAGTGAAATTTCCTATAGGAAATCATTTTCTTTCGTTTCTATTTCTGTGAATATGTGAAGTACAGCAACACACTTTGCAAAATTTACACTAAAAAAACTCCAAACATAATTGTGGAATAATGGCACTGACGTCTGCAGAATAGTCTCCAGTGGACCTCAGGAGTGTCTCAATTTGCACAAGATAAAACACTGGGAGGTGAAATATATTCTAGCAAAATTCTAGGTGTGCTCCATGTTTTTAATTGACCGTGCCCACCTTGCCTTAAATGCAGTGGTTTAAACATAGCAGGCTCAAAACATGCATCCTCTTTTTTCCAACAGCTAAGAGTCATTGCTGAAGTAGCAACATATTGTAATCAGTCTGATTTTACATCAAACTGCAGTTTCAGATTCAACTGTTAATGCACCCAAAGTAGAAATAGAACATAACCTCCAATTTGAAACACAAAAGGCTGTCTTCACCATCATATGACATTGACCAATAAAAAGGCTTTGAAATTAATAAAAATAAATTTGACACATATTTCTACCATGAATAATGACAGAAATAAAAGTTTCTAGTTTAGATTCTCCGTAGAAACATTAGTAACACAGGAAAGAAGCAAAGTAAGAAGAACACCAACAAACATACAAAAATGTAATTCTCAATCTTTGGAGATGGCAGGTGTTGCTACCACTCACCATATGCTCAGAGGCACATGCTACCAAACTCTTCCAAGCTACACAGCAAGTGGATTGGACTGTGAAAGACCAACCCAAATTGTGTCTGCATTTTGACAACTTTGTAGGGCAGTACAATATCTCAGAGAGGAGGTCAGGTCTCCTGCTCCCCTGGTGCATTTACTATAGCTGCCCAATTTCCCTGCCTTTTAAGGTTTGATAGAAATATCTGTGGGCTATAGGTACGTTCTTAAACCGCAAGGTTTTTTCCTATTAGTGAATAAGTACATACAGCTGCATTTGCTCACATTCATCTTTGTTATCTTTTGTCTGTCCTTTTGGTTCTTCCTTTGTTGCCTTCCCATGATTGAAATTGTAATCTCCTTGGGGTAAAGACCTTGGTTGACTGGGTGGTGATGGTGATTTGGGAGGGGGGGTTATGGCAATCTGCAAAGTACCATGCACACTGATGGTGTTACATAGAAATAATAGTAAATAATTAAATACCAAGGGCTAAAACTATACATGTTCAAGAATGCAACACTGAGCAGATCTGAGCTTCGTGTTTACTCAAATTCTGTTGATCATTTGAATGGTAGCAGCTGCTAACACAGAGTAATACTGGAATATATGGAATTTGGTCCCACATTTATTGAGTCAGAATATTGCAGAATGATCTTAGCACAGAGATTAAACAAGTTCCTGGTGCAATGGTCCCACTTACTTTTTTCTGGATGTTGTGCTTGGATGCTCTTCTTAACATGACACTCTAAAAATCCTGAAACTGGAAAATGAGTTGGATATTGTGGGAATGGGGGACAAGTTCCACAACTCCATACTTTCTTCAGCCCCATCTTCACCTTCAAGTGAGTCCCTTCCTTCTCTCCCCCTCCCCATCTCTCCATCTTTCCCATTGAGCCCCTGTTGACGTCAACAATTTCTGGATCTTGCCTTTTAGAAGAATTACAACCTTGAAATGTAGTGACTTCTAAAGTGGTGTTGGGGCCAGATTACTGAGGGGAACATTAACCTGTACCACATTCTTCAACATAGCCAGTCAGTTCTCTCTGTTCACCCCCTTCCCCTGTCCAGCAATGTTTTCATCAAACAACTGTATTTGGTTTCCACAGGTGAAAAAGGATGAAGGGAGCCTGCTGTTAACAGTTGGGTCTCTTACAAACAGGAATTTAAATCATAATGAGGAACAGATATGTTCTTTAAAGAATGGTTTGCAGTTGATAAGTAACCTCTCTAAGGCTGTAGTCCTATGAAGCTACTAAATGCACAGGGGAGAAATGCAAAAGCAAACAGAAAATGGCTTTCAAGTTTCTACTGCAGCTGCTCCCAGGGCTGACTGGTTTTAAACATAAGTGACATGCCTGTACAACTATATAAGTGGCTGCAAGGGCTAGTTGCTCTGTGGTTATTATTTCTCATTTGTCTGGGTCCTATTGTGCAAATTCCAGTGTATCCCTAAGTCATATTTTTAAAACATAAGGAACAGAATCCATTCATACAACAGCTAAATGATCCAGCCACTAAAATTTTATTTTAGAAATGTATTGTTTGTATCCTGACCCAAAATTAAGAAACAATCACCCCCTGTGTGTGTCCAGCAGTCTGATGTCCTACCAGTACGGCTACTGTGACTCATTAAGTGGAAATAACTGACAAAGCCATGATAGAAGTTGTATGCTATAACTTCAAGACAAATTATGGTTACTCTACATAGTAAAGGCTCCTGCTGGGAGGAAGGGTGGGATATAAATAAAATAAATAATGATTGCTTGTTAATACCATATTGGGTAAAGAAAGAATAAATGGCTATTTTGCAACAATAGCATGTATCAGGAAGCTGGTGTGTGGAGTAAAGCAGCCTACAATATCACAACTCAATGACTTAACCTACAAGCTAAGGATGTGCTAGAATTCCACCCAATTTTATTTTGATATCGAATTTTCCATTTGCTTATTCTCAATCGCTGAGGATCGGATTTTAATGTAGCAAATTTCCAAGGCTTTTTTCAAAATGGATTTTTTTAAAAAGATCTGCCTCTATAACATTGATTGTAAGAATTATAATTTATATTTCCTTCAAAATATCTATATTTCCTTTAAAAATAATATCAATTTTTTTTTTAGCAAAAACCCCCAAGGATTGGTAAAATAGCAGCTAGTGGTTAAAGAACAAATTCAAATCAATGCCAGCCTATTAGGTCTACTGAATGCTTTTGAACTGGCATTGGTCAATGGATCCCATGCCTGCTACAAGCTCAGGTTTCTCTGCAGGCATGAAAGCAGTGGGAGGATTTGAGTGAACAAATGGTAAGAAGGAAAAGGGGTTAAGCAGCTCCCCTCCTCTTCCTGTTCTCAAGTGTACAGGCTGCTTTGCATTAAACACATACATACACACAGGCACACACACAAAAGAAAGAAAAAATCAATTTTACAACTGAGCGGTTTGCACCTCAGACTCAGATTGTGTTTGCCACCTCGTAGTATTAATCAGTCTCATGTGCTTGCCATATTTCTAGGGTATGAGGTCATTTCTGAAGCACAGTGCGTGTCCGAAGAAGTAGTTCTCAACGGAACAGAAGAGAATAATGGATTTTTCCAAAATGGCACTTTTGATCACTGTTTGAATCATATTCCTCCCATTTATACAGATACCTAAGCCTGGCAGAAACCTTTGCTTTCTTTACCATGTTTATGCCTTTTGTATTTACAGAATTGTTGTTCAACTACCTTTACTGTATTTACTCTGCAAATTTGTAATGTGCTCATGTAAGTCAACCTCTGACATTTACCAATCTATTTTATAAAGCAATATACTGTATAATTATTGGAATCTATTCCTTTGCTGTGGCACTTTGAAAATGATTCTCTTAAAAGAGAAGGAAGGGCATCTGAAACTGCTTGTTGTGTAAGTTCTTTTAGTAAAATATAAATCTAAATTATATAATATGCTTGTAAAGAATTTTTAAGTATGTTTTCAATTTAAGAATGCTGGTCCCTTTAATCACAGTTAATTCATTGGATGTTTTCTTGACTATAAAATGACTTCTTTAAAAGTCACAGACCTCATGTACATAAAAGTTTTCACTTGCTGAGCTGGTTTTATATTTTCAATTTTACAAGAAAACATTAAAAACTGGAAACAAGTCAATTGTCTTTTTGAAAATTTCATCTGCCATTTTGCTAAACCTTAACATCCATGACTTAGAGTTGTTCATTACAATTTATATCTTCCTCCCCAAATGCCATAATTTTGAATATTGGTCACTGCTCCCATTACCTTCCCATACAACTCTTCTTCCTGAATATAATTGATTTATGATAGGTTCCTATATTAGCACTTGCTTGCCATTTTGACATGACGCTGAAGCTGATTAGTTTTATGTGGGTGCTGGTCCTATATATCAGGAAGCAGTTGCTTTAATCCGTACCCTCAGCCATTGGGGAAACCACTTCACCTTCGTTTTCTACAGAGGAAACAGGAATACACCATGTATGCAATGCTGGGTGAGGTAGATGCAAGAGTTTTTAACCCCACAGCAGCATCATGTACATGCAGCATGGGAAATCCATCCATGCAAGCTTGTTTCTCCACATGGACTTTTCCTTGCTAGATCGTGGACTGTGTTTAGCATTTTGCTGGGTTGCTGAAAAGTTTTAAACAGCCAACTCAAAGGTGAGTGTAGCATCCAAATCATAAATACTGTATGCACAAAACTTGTGTTCCTTGAAACAAAGCCATTATATTGCACCATCAATTTTTTTTAAAGAAAGCAACAGTATATAAATATAAAATTGGATGGTAGCCTAAATGATTTTCAATAGACTATGCCTATATCCCCCTCTAGTGACTAATTAATGCAAAGTTAAAATAACTTCTTTATTTCTCTGCATGAATACAGTCCTATCCCCAGCAATAAGTCAGAAGAACTACGTTGGGTGATTGTGCACAAGGAAGCGATGCTAAGGAATCTCTGTGTTAGCCACCATTTTGTAGTGCCACTGATTGTCAGTAACATTTGTTGATTCTTATTGTTGATGCAGATATCGTCAAAATAAAGCCAGTATTGGACTGCTTGAAATGTTTGATTATAGACACCCCAATCAAGCTACTGCTATGCTTATGTGAAAGCAGACTTCCACAAAAGTATCCTGTTTAGATGGATGAAGAATTGCATGCACAAACAGGTTCACTGTGCTATCCTGTAGTCTAGGGTAGCCAGCATGTTACCCTCTAGATGATGTTACACTCCTAATTCCTATTGCCCTTGCTACCCAGGGTTGATGGAAGTTGGAATCAAAGAACATCAGAGGACACCATGTTGACTATCTGTGCTATGTCTAGCCTGATGCACCAACTAAGGCTGTGTACATTCCACTCAATTACAATAGCATGGATCAGTTGTTAAAGACAAGGAGTTGGAAGGATTCTCCTCGCCTCTCCCTTTTTTCCACTGAACTGGATGCAGTTGTGAATATCTGACTGGCAGTGTTGGATGTTTGCAGTGAAAATAACATAATTAATTTTTCTGGGTTATGCTAAATTCTGTTTATAGTGGCAAGCTGGCAGGTTTGTGACAGCATCATTCTGCCCTCTACCCATTCCCATCCAACAATACAATTAAAGTAGGTGAGAGATGGATATTATTTTTTGTAAATATACAAATACATTTCATTACATGGAAGTGTATTGTTTCACACAATCTAGTTTTTCCTTATTTGCTTGAAAAACAGATAAATCCAGGTAATGTCCTAAATTAGATTTGGGAAAGAAGAGGCACAGCATAAGTAGTTGCCATGGGTGGGCATCTACCAAGGCCCACTCTGTTTTAGGGATCCACTACCAAATGTTGATACTGGCCCTGGGTTGTCTCCCTTCTTTGGTCCTTAGCCACTACGACTCTCTCCCCTTTTCTCTCTTAACTGCACAATGAGTGTGAAGGAAAGAACAAAGAAACGCTTGGTCATCTCCTCTTGACTTCTAGCTCCACCACTTTCTCTTGTGTTTCCTCTCCACTTAGGGCAGGGGTGGGGAACCTATGGTCCTCCAAATGTTGCTGGACTACAACTCCCATCATTCCTGACCATTAGCCATGATGGTTGGGGCTGATGAGAGTTGGAATCCAACAAGATCTGAAGGGCCACAGGTTCCCTATGTTAAGGGAAGGCCCGTACTTCAGTAGTATTGCATACAATAAGGTCCAAGGTTCAATACCTGGCATCTCCAGTTAAATGGTCCAATATCAGGCAATGCCAGAGATAGTACTGTGCTAGACAGACTAATCATCTGACTCTGTATAAGGCAGTGCATATATTCCACAACTACTGAGAACTAACAGGAGTGCTCTTGCCGGTGTGTGTGTTCCACAGCTTGTTTTCAATTTGGGAGGAGGGAAGGGGTGGAGCTAGAGATTGTAAGAGGGAACCAAGTTGGTTCTTGGGCTCTCCCTCCCATTGATGTAGCGACTGGGGGCAAAGGAAAGTAGCAGTGTCAGCTGCTGCTGTTCCATCTCCTCATACACATACTTCAGTAATTAAGTGGTATATAAATATCTTACATAAACAAGTACCAAGTGGGAGAATGAGCCCAGGCCAAGGCCAGTCCTAACAGTGGGTGGGATGAGACATCCACTAAAAGCAGCAGGTGCTAGGGGACAATGGCATCTGTCCCCCTGCGGACCCAAGCAGTAATTCCCATCTTCCTTAGCCGGCACCCTGGCAGCAGCAATGTTTGCTTGCTAGCTGGCTGACTTGCCTTGCTGTCTTCTCCCAACATGGTACAGGCAATACCATTTGAAAAGGCCCCTTACTGATCAAGCAGGCAGAGAGGCAGCCAGCCCAGGCCATGCGCTCCACCAGACATGATGTACAATGGCACTCCTGCCACAGCATTGCACTACAGTACTTGTTTGAGCAGGCAGCAAACAGGCAGCAGGCAAAGCAATGAGCTAACTGTGGCAAGATGTTGGAGAACAGAGCTACGTGTCTCACCCACCCTGCTGCCCTCAGCTGTGGTGGCAGAGGCTGTCCCATCACCACTCTTTAGGTAAGATTCAACTGCCAGTCTGGTCAGCTTCTGTACCTGGAATGGGGGATTACCTTGTCTTTAGCACTCTTCAAGTACATAAAAGGGTGTCACACAGAGGAGGGCGGGGATCTCTTCTCAATTATCCCAGAGTGCAGGACACGGAATAATGGGCTCAAGTTGCAGGAAGCCAGACTTCGACTGGACATCAGGAAAAACTTCCTAACTGTTAGAGCCATACCACAATGGAACCAATTACCTAGAGAGGTAGTGGGCTCTCCAACACTGGAGGCATTCAAGAGGCAGCTGGACAGCCATCTGTCAGGAATGCTTTGATTCGGATTCCTGCATTGAGCAGGGGGTTGGACTTGATGGCCGTATAGGCCCCTTCCAACTCTACTATTCTATGATTCACCTCAGTCCAAAAAAAGTGTCTTGGCTCACCCCCTAGCTCCAGGCCAGTTAGCCCAGTACAACAATGGCTGCCCTTATACAAGAGGGAATTCATGGAAAGGGAGGCAGAAGCCGGTATCATCCAGATGCAGATGTCTTTCGGGTCTCCACAAATGCCTGAAGGCAGGATACCTTTTGCCATTTGAAATATGGGAATCTCTGCTTGTAAATGTCATGTTTTAAATACACTAAAAATACAATTGGGTTTTCACATATAAACTCCTTTCTCTCTCTTAGCACAGGCCTGTGTCAAATACAGGAATAAACATTCAAAGTTGAGCTTTGGATAAAGTATGAAACTAGATTCAACAATAACTCATTTTCAGTGCAGAATTTGTAGGCGTTGGCTGTATTAATGATTACAAGAAAGTTGTTATTATGTCTTGTAATCCTTCCAACAACCCTATGAGCCTCACAGTGTAAGGTTCTTAGAAAGATGTTTAAGGCTCTTGGATGTCAATAGGCCTTTCAAATGTATAAACGTCAGTGGGACTGAGACCCTTAACTATGGGAAATTTTAACCTTATTCAGAACCCCCCCACACAGATTCTGAGGTCTATAATGGTTCATTCCTATTCATGCTTTCATTATTATACATACTATACATAGGGCAGGGCACAACCTCGACTTGGTTTTTGCTCCAGATGGAGGAAGGAGTGGTCTGGTGATGGGGGGGGGTGGATGTCACCCCATTGTCATGGTCAGACCACTTCCTGGTGAAGTTTAGACTTATGGCTCCGATCCTCCCCTGCAGGGATGATGGACAGATTAAGAAGGTCCACCCCCAGAGACTAAGGGAATCCACTGGATTTCTGAATGCCTTGGGGGAGTTACCAGTAGATAGACCAGGTGACCCTGTTGAAGCCCTTGTTACATTGTTACAGTGAGGCACGTCAGGCTCAACACTGTTGCCCCTGAGCACCCTCTCCAGCATTGTGGAGCCCGGTTTGCACCTTGGTACACCAGTGAGCTAAGGGCATTGAAACAGGCTGGATGACAGCTAGAGCGCAAGTGGCAAAAGACGTTCTGTGAGGATGACCGGGCACAAGTGAAACATCATAAGCTTGCCTACTGTGTGGCGGTGAGGGCGGTGAAGAAGGCCCACTTCTCTGCCACCAACACATCCTCAAGTAGCTATCCAGTGGAGCTTTTCCATATTGTCAGGGGTCTGTAGATATCAGCTCCAGGAAATGGAGTTTTAGACCCTTCGGAGGCCCACTGTGAATTGTTTGCAAGGCACTTTGAGGGTAAAGTTGCTCACCTCTGTAGTAATCTTGATGCCCCATCCACATCTACTGTAGTCCCCAGTGAGGTGTCCAGTGCAACGTCTGCCTCAACTTCTTGGGATCGGTTTCAGTTGATGCGGCCTGATGATGTGGACAAGGTGCTTACGAAGATGTGGCCAGCAACGTGTCCTCTCGGCCCTTGCCCTTCTTGGCTTATTAAAGCTTGGGGTTTGATCAAGTGGATCCAGGGTATGGTCAACTTGTTGTTGCGAGAAGGAGTGGTTCCAGACACCCTGAAAGAGGCAGTGATTTGACCTCTCCTGAAAAGCCCACTCTGGCTTGTGATAACTCCTGCCCAGTTGCAAATACCCCCTTTTGAGAGAGGGTGATTGCGAGGGTTATGGCACAGCAATTGCAAGTACTCTTGGATGCAACAGATTATCTTGACCCAATGTGGGTTCAGGCCTGGTTATGGGACTGAATCGGCCTTGGTTGCCCTGAGGAATGACCTTTATCAGGGGAAGGACAGAGGGAGTGTGACTCTATTATTCTTACTTGATCTCTCGGCAGCTTTTGATACTGTTGACCATGGTATCCTTCTGAGCTGACAGAGGGGGTATTCACACGTTACTCTGTACCCAGGTAGAAGCCCCCTGTACCTGGGTACAGCTGCTCTTGAGAAAGAGTCTACACATGGTGATTTGAAAAATCCCCACGTGTACCGGTACCCTGAAAAAAGCCGTCTTTGGAGCAATTGGTTTTTCTCCTCGGGGACAGCCTGAGGCTTTGTTCTGCTGCTGCCAATCAGAAATGAGCTCAAGGAAATGTTAGTTGCTGGAGCCACAGAGCGGGAAAGAGGAATAAAGCTAAAATGGAGGCAAAGGGCAAGAAAGAGGGAAGGGAGATCAGCCTGAAGCAACGAATGAGCTTGAGGGAAGGAAAGAGGCAAAAAACGGAGGGGGGGGAGCTTTGAAGGACTCACTACAATTTTTAAAAAGTCTACTCAGAAGTAAGTCCCATTGAGTTCAGTGCTTCTATGTGCTGGCAGTGATTGAGCTTGAGGGAAGGAAGAAGAAAAAAATGGGGAAGAGGAGAAAGCTTTGGAGAAATCACAGTGGAATTTTAAAAATGTCTACTCAGAAGTAAATCCCATTGAGTTCAGTGGGGCTTACTCCCAGGTAAATGGAGTGACTAAAATGTGAGAGAGACTTGGTCAGGAAGCTAAAGCTACATTTAAAAAATAAGTTTGTTTTACAAACTTAAATGGAGTGGAGTTTAAGCCTCTTGTGGGCTCAGACAAGTGAAAACTGCTATCTTGAGAGAAGAGCAGAAGGAAGCGGTAATCAGAAAGTTAGTGAAGAGAGAGAAGGGGCAGAGATTCTGAGGGCTCGCAATATAATTCTAAAAACATCTACTCAGAAGTAAGTCTCACTTAGTTCAATGGGGCTTACTCACAGGTAAGTGGAGTTAGGATTGCCTAAAAAAAGCAAGTGTTCTGTCAGAGAAGCTAGAGCTAGGCAAGGACTGTTTACATTTTTACAAAATTAAGTTTGATTACATTCCTAGTACAATCCTAACCCCATGCCTACTCTAAAGTAAATTCCATTCAGTTTGGTGGGACTTACTCCCAGGTAAGAAGGATTAGGATTCCAGCCCCTTAGAAGAAACAGTTGGGGGGGCAGAGAAAGGGAGGGGAGTTTGCCTCTGTGTCTGCTCACAGTCCAGTCCAGTCCTAGCCATGTTTACTCAGAAGTGAGTCCCACTGAGCTCAGTGGAACTTACTCCCAGATAAGTGGGGTTGGGATAGGATTGCAGCATCACTTTGAGGGGAATGTAGGAAGAGGTGAAAGAACAACAGAGATAATGAAGAGAGAAAAGGCTTTGGGAGGGACCCTAAGACTCTGCAGCAGAACTGTGGCTCAGACAAGTGAAAATTGCTATCTTGAGAGAAGGTGGGAGGATGTACCAGTAATCTAGTAAAGGGGATGGGGAGAAAGACTTAGGAATCTGAAGTTACAGTGCAGTCCCAACAATGTTTATTCAGAAGTAAGTCCACTGAGTTTAATGGGGCTTACTCCTGAAGTGAACATGAATATAGAATTACAGCCTTTAACTTCTAAATTCAGTCATTTCCTTTAAATACTAGGTGATTTATAAATATATATATATATATATATATATATATATATATATATATATATATATATATATATATATATATATATATATATATATATAGCTAGGTAACACATTGCTCAGAAATGAAAGTTATCAATAAATAATAGAAATTCTGGGTAATAGTTATCCCTTGTATATTAACAACATAATCCCAAGCAGGTTTATCAAAAGTAACTTTCACAGTTCAATGGAGCTTACTCTCAAGTAATTGTGCAAAGGATTGTAGCCTTAATCTTATTTAATGCCTTATTTCCTTTACGTCTCAACTTTCTTGCAAAGAGCTCAGTGTGACATACGTAGTCCTGCACCTCCCAAATATATGCTCAGAATAGCCCTGTGAGGTAGTTTAGGCTGAGAAGGTGACTAGCCCAGAAGTCACCCAGTGAGTTGCATGGCTGAATGAGGGTTTGAATCCAGGTCTCCCAGGCCCTAGCCCAGTACTCTTATCGCTACATCACACTGGCTTTTCCAGAACTTGTACACTACAGTACCTCTATAAATCCAATATAAATTACCCACTATACTTCTCTTCCTTGGTCTTTTAAAACCTATTGAAATCAATGGTAAGGTAAATTCTGTGTGTGCTTTCTAGACTCTTCCAATAATTTGATGACACATGGGGGGGAGAATGGCAGTGGAAAGGCTTTCCAGGGGACAGAGTATGTTACAGTGGGAGCAGCAGGCTGGAAAGCCCAACTGATAAATAATTTTCCCCACATTTATATTTTGAGTGTAGGTTTGTGTATTTTGTGTATATTTAGGTCTGCACTTTCACCGATTTATCTATGAGTAAGTCCTATTGATCTCTATAGGACTGTATAGACATGTATAGGATTGTTCCATGAAAGCCTACATTAAAACCCATACATACTCTAATAGCAGGCAGTGAAAAATGCAATATTTTAATAGCTATCATTATGATAGTTACAGGCTGGTATTTTCTTTTAAATAGTTGGTGTTTTGATTTTAAAAACGTAAGAATCTGCAGGAAAAATGAAAAGAGTAAAACTACATTCCTGTTTCTGCCAAAACTCTTTCTATTGAATGTACCCCTTAACAGGAAACAGTTTCAGGAAGTATAACAGACCCAGCATGCCTTGCCTTGTTGCCAGTAAAAGGGAATTGCTTCAATGGCACATTTAATAAGTGTCATTGAAGCCATTTTCTTTCCCTGGCAGCAAATGTGTATATAATAGACTGTACACTCATTGAATGTTACATGTGAATAACTGTACGAGTGTACAGCCCAGCTACTTGTGTACCCGGGTACACAGACTGTACACTCGTTGACTGTAACGTGTGAACAGGGCCTTAGTGAGATGGGCATCAGAAGCACTGTTTTACAGTGGTTCTAGTCCTAACTCCAGAGTCATTTTCAGAGAATAGCATTAGCAATTGCCATTCGGCCCCCTGACAGTTGTGCTGTGGGGTGCCACAGGGTACCATCTTGTCCCCCATGCTGTTTAACATCTATATGAAGCCTTTGGGAGAGGTCATCAGATTTGGGGCTAGGTGGCAGCAGTATGCTGATGATACCCAGCTTTATTTCTCTGTAATATCTGAATCAGGAGAGGCTGTGCAAGCCCTGGACTGGTGCCTGGACTTGTTGGTGGGCTGGATGAGGGCCAATAAACAGTCTGAATCCTAGCAAGACAGAGGCACTGTGGGTTGGTGGTTCCCAAATTCAGATAATTGGTCAGTTGCCTGCTTTGAATGGGGTCATACTTCCTCTAAAAGAGCAGGTTCGTAGTCTGGGGGTGCTCCTGGATCCATCTTTGTTGCTAGAGGCCCAGGTGACCTCAGTGGCTAGGAGTGCCTTTTACCAGCTGGTAAGACAGCTGTGGCCATTTCTGGACCAGGACAGCCTGACCACTGTTGTCTATGCACTGGTAACGTCCAGGCTGGATTACTGTAATGCACTCTATGTGGGGCTGCCCTTGAGGTTGGTCCAAAAGCTGCAGCTGGTGCAAAATGTGGCAGCGCAACTGCTCACCGGGGCAGGGTATCACCAACATGTCACTCAGCTGCTGAAAGAATTGCACTGGCTACCTATTAGCTACCGGGCTAAGTTCAAGTTTCTAGTTTTGGTGTACAAAGCCCTATGCAGCTTGGGATCAGGATACCTGAAATAAATCTTCTTACTCTTTATACACCTAGTCCAGCCTTTCCCAACTAGTAGGTCACCAGATGTTGTTGGACCACAACTCCCATCAGCCTTGTTGTAAGAGAAAATATTCCCTTTGGGATCTTTTTCTAGGTACTGCAAATAACTGCCATTCGACAGGGAGTAAAGTAGCAGCAGTTTATTCGTTCAGAACTAAGACCCCAGTCTCTGAAATGAGACTGCAGCAGCAAAGAGAAGAAGCCAGTCACTTTTATACCTTTTACATTGTAACTTTGCATAGTGGTCTCTGCCTCATAGACATGTCACATGGTATCCATGGAGACAGTTCTTTGGATAGATAAGAACTTAGCACTTTGCTAACCACACAGGCTATATGGTACAAAACAAGCATGGCAAATATACTCTGCATAACCACAGAGGCACACTGTCTAGGACAAAGCAGGCTACTGGAACAAAGTTTGTGGTTAATAACAGGATGCTATATAAAATAAGCTGAAAGAACAGGATGTGGTGCTCTGCTACTCCTGAAGTCACTGGGCAAATTTTGCTGTGTATGTCTCTTGCTCGCCTCGAGCCTATGTCTATCAATCACATGGTCTCAGAAATATGGGGTAACTTTGGCTCTTATCACAGCCTCAGCCAGCATTGCCAATGGTCAGGAAAGATGGAAATTGTGGTCCAACAACATCTGGTGGCCCACCTAGTCAGTCACTATGCTCTGCAAGTGGGGGCCACCTGCAGATTCCATCTTATTAGGAGATCCGTTCCACACAACATAGGAAGCGGACATTTAGTGTAGTGGCACCTACCCTTTGGAATTCCCTCCCCTTAAATATTAGTCAGGTGCCATCTCTGTTATCTTTTTAGTGCCTACTGAAGACCTTCCTCTTTCAATAAGCCTTTTAAGTAGAGACCTTATCCCAGTCTGTGTCTGTGGCGGACTTGCTTTTTAAGATGTTTTTAAAGCTTTTTTTAAAAAAAGTTTTAAAATATGTTTTGTTTTAATATGTATACATTATTTCTATATATATATATACATATATATACACACACATATGTATATACATATATACATATACATACATATATATATTAAAGTGTTGTATTTCTACCCCTCCATTAACATTGTGGTGACCACCAGCTTTCCTTTTGTTTAAAAAGGAATATATAATAATAATCTTGTAAGTACATTCAATCCAAATAGTAGATCTAGCTGTTGTTCATTAGAGGATTTTTAAAAAGTCCTTATGTTGTTTCAGTTTTGTAAGATCTGTTCAAACACCTTGTTTCAATTACTTGCTTTGTGATACATAATTTAATAAGCCAATGTAGTTATCTTAACCTGATCCTATAATCCAGCATTCCAGCTGTAGGCCTTTAACAGATGTATGACAATCAACAGGTGAAGGTTTTCAGGGACAAACCATGCATGATGTTTGGAAATCCATGATTTATCTTCTTCATTTTTAAAAATCATGAATGCAGCTGGGGGGGGCAGAATAGAACCACAGCACAGGGTGAAGGGATTTTCCAGTCTCTCCATCCATTTTCTCCAATCTATAATAACTCCCCTCCCCTGGAAACTGCACCCTTGAGCAAATAGCAGATGGAGAGACAGGGATTCGTAAAGGAAAATGGAACGGGGAAAGGTATTTTTTAGCAAGCAGACTACCCTAGCATTGCAGCCCTAATCGGAATCTGGCCTGCCTATCTTCGCAACCGCTACACTTGCCATTTTTAAAAATGTCAATTCTCACAATATAATGTCTAGCTCGGCTCTCAGGTTGAAAATGCATTGATGGGAAAGCACCTGTAATTCACAAGGCCTTAGTCTACACAATGGCAGCAACCATTCCTCTGGGACATACAGTATGTAATAAAAACTCTTCTCTACAAATCCTCCTACTGGTCACACTTCTTAATCTTAGGTAACGTCTCTGTATATGTGAGCTTCCACATAAAGAATGAGAATACTGTACAGACTAAACAGATTTAATGAGAGTGAAGGGGTAAGTACATAAAGACAAATTTAGGTAATACAGACTGCTTAACCTACCTATTTCTATGTAGCTCTCTTGTTTTTTCCTCACCAGAAGTTGAAGTACCTCTTCTGTCAATTGGCCACCAAAATTCCAAACTCCTAAAACACAGTTAGTTCATGTGACACATATTGAACTAGGTTTCTTCCCTAACACACATGACCACTGGCTCAAAGATGCACCAACCATCACTGGCTTTGTGGCTTCCTGGAATGCTGGGGCAGAGAGCATCAGATTGCTCCCACGGGTCGAGCTCCACAAATATCAGATTGTTTTTAACTAGTAGCAGCACACATTGTGTTCAAGCGGTAGCAATGCAGTTCTACTCATGTATTTGTTACCATCTGAAATGATACTGTGTTTCATGTTGTTAGTTCATTCTGTAAAAGAGAAAAGCAAATTATCTAGAATTTATTATTTATTTTTAACTGATTTTTAATCACCTTCTCCAACCAAAACAGTCTCCCAGAGTGACTTACAAATAACTAAAAAAAAGGAAGAAAAAGACAATCTAAAAAGACACAACACAAAATGGAAGCGCATTGGGGAGGAGGAAATGAACTCAGGTTCAAGTTCAAGGATAACAGTCCATCCATGACAGCAGTTTTAAAGATACATGAATTTACCATATTGAGAACATCACAGATAAACTCAGCAAAAATATCTGGAGTAACAGAAGCATACACATTTTATCTCAGGTTGGTGAAGAAAGCCAATATTTGCAATGATGCTACCTCATCTGAAATAATATTCTTTTTGTTGGAAGTGTTTCACATACATTACCTCAGAAATATTTAAGGGCACTACCTTTTTGGCACCTCTGCTTCACTCTGACTAATTACAGTGGTGAGACCTTGCAAGACAGATTCTGAACAGAGGGATATTTTATTTGGGTTTTCCCTAATTAGGCTTGCCACGTGACTGCTTGAAGATGATTTCTCTACCATTAAATCCTGAAGAATCAAGATAGGATGCAGGTGCCATTACACCAACCAATCACAAACATACCCCACTTCTCTTCCTGGTCATGGAAGAAAGGGGGAAGAGGTGGAGCTGGATCAGCATCGGGAATCTGCCAAGGATGTACGCTGCAGACACACTAGTTGCTTCAAAAGCAGCCAGACCATTTTCTCTGGGGCGTTTTGAAATGATTCTGCCCACAGCTGGACATATGAACCTTCCCCACTTCTGATTAAACTCCCCACAGCAAAGTGTTGGGCTCATCACTGTGTCTGTCTGAGCTTACAGCAAAATGTTTTCATTGGACACACCTGGACTGGCAATGTGGTTGATGGCCAAACAGTTTTGAAGCCTGTGGGAAGCTAAATTCAAGGTAAAATGCCTTGGAGGTAAAACTTCTGAGGTTTTAGACTAAAAGGGGGAAGAGTTTTACTAGCATCATGTGTCCTCGCATTCAGAATGAAAACACAATGAAGCCAGCACAGCCGCAAGTGTATCTCAACCCCTACTATAAACTCCCAGAACCTTGCTGCTCCTCCCTGTTGCAGTCATTGTCTGTTCATCTCCCCTCCCTGAGCTTGCGACAAGAGTGAGGAGAGTGCATACTCCTCTTAAGAGCAAAAGAGCCCTGCTGGATCACATCAAAGGCCATCTTGTGCAGTATCCTGTTCTCTTAGTAGCCACATGCCTTTGGGAAGCCCACCAGCAGGATGGGAACAGCACACTCCCTGCTGGTGATTCCCAGCAACTGGTATTCAGAGGCATACAGCCGCTGACAGAGGAGGCCCAACATGATTGGGTCCAGAGGAAGAAGGCAAGGAAATGGGCAGCAGGGATAGCAACAAGGAAAAAGTGGGCTAATTCAGGAGGAGATGGGTTGCTGACAACATCTTGACTAAGGGCTCCCAAAGCCTGAAGTTGGTACTGGGAGGAGATAATACCAAGTGTGTGTCTGGCTGCTCAGCACTCCTAGTTAGTGGTTCTCGTCTCCCCCGCTCTCTCTCAAGCCCAGTTTGGCGGTTAGCTGCACACAGAATCCCTTTCACACGCTTGTGAGAAGCAGATGCCACCTTTCACTGTGTGATGGTGCTGCTTTGCTTGCCGCTGGAAGCCAACAAATATCCTGGCCTGCGGAGGGAGGCTAAGCCACTGTCCTTTTCCATAAGGTGGCAGGAAGCCACTAAGGGCTCCCAATTTGTAATAAAATGTTAGCAAATACCCAGTTAGACCAACCCAATGCTTTTTTTAAATAACACAAGTTAGCCTGTGCCTGCCAAGTTAGAGACAAAATTAATATATTTTACATGCAAGTCACAAAATTAGATCAGATTTGTTAAATGAGCCAACTATTTTTCTGCAAGTTAGTGCCTATTGGTTGTATTAGTTAACTATTTTGAAGTAATAATAGTAATAAAGTAAGCAAATGATTGCATGCAAAGGGAATTGCCTAGTATCCTAATACTCATGATGGTTGATGGTGGCAACTGTACAAGGAAATAAGAAAAACAGTTATTTTGTGTTTATAGTAACAACTACCAATATGGAAGCAATTAGAGCATGCTTGAACATTCTTTTTGTCTAGAACAATCGTAAAGGAAATAGTATAAAATTATTGTTACTTAACCAAATCCATATGTGTTTAATTCAATTATACAATGATAACATATAGCTATTGGTAATTAAAAGAATCAGAAAAGTACAAGGACACCCAAAGAGCTGACAGCAGCATTCTACTCCATTCCAACGTTAGCAGAAAGCTGTTTGCCAAATTTAAACACGGTGTAAGTTTCCCTGAACTCTGTCAAGTTACACCCAGAATGAACCTGGCACATTGAAGCAAAAGTGCAAACATTAGCATTTTTTAAAAAAAAAACTCTTTGGAATGAGTTAGTCTCCTGGGGAATAAAACCCTGCAGATTTCCAGAATTTGGAAGACCATAGAAGTTTGTGTATTTTGGCTGCATGGTCTAACTCACTATTCACAGCCGTAGGACTAGTCATACTATGGAAGACATTTTATAAACATGACTAAACTGTATAAAGTATTGAAACATTTTTAAAAACCATCCAGTCAGGTTTCTCCCCCCCCCCCATTTATATTGTATAACAAATTTCTAATGGTAAAAAACAAACAAACCCTGAAACCCTCCTAGTCACTCAAATGGCCTCTTATACTATCATTTAGAATGTGACCCTCAGAATCACTTTACTTCCCCCTTCGGAGGGTTATTTTTCTCCACTCAAACTGAGGTGGACTTCATATGGGATAAGGGTTGTGTAGAGGATCCACAGAAGGTCAACTCCTTGGCTATAATTTGAAATCCTAGCTATAAATGCAATCCTATTTTTTTGAGGCTTGTGGTAGATTCTTTGTATTAACTAGACACACATGCATCTTGCCATTGTGGAGAGGGCTGAAAAAAGTTGCTTTGTGATAAGAAAAATATGGCTGTGTCAGTTGTCCACCCACCTTTGGGACCAATTTCATAATCTTTTGAGCTTTTTTTGCTGTGGGAAGCAATCACATGAGGTGATGTCACCTCTTTTATATCAGTTTTTAAATGTACTTTGCTAGAGATCCTGGTTTGATAGTTGCAGCCTCTACACCTGTGCCATAGGTTTACATCAGCAGCATACATGTGCCCATGCATTCTGTTTAGTTTTTTAGACTAAACTGAGAGTATAAGATCAAAGCTCACCCCATCCCCTGCGTTCTGTCTCCACACTTCACTGCTTGAAGCTGCTTTCCCCTAGCATGGCTTACTTCTGATACTGGAGCTTCATCCACTTTAGCCAAAAGGGGAAAAGATTACAGAAGTATGTAGGTTCCCCATTACAGCAAAATGGGAAACACAGAGTTTTGTTTTATATAGAGCAGCTTAGAAACCAAACTGCAGATCAAAGCTAAGAGTAATTGCTCAGAATTTCTAAAAGATACAGACACATGGTGAATCTCGGGGCCTCTACCTATCCGTACCATTTAGTTTAAAAAGTAAAACTCATAGACCCATTTTATAGCTAAACATGCACACATCTAGTTCTCAATTTGTGTCATATCTGTGCAGTGCCGTTCCACAGGTAATGTAATAATGTATGGTATGGTATGTGCCTTCAAGTCGATTACGACTTATGGCGACCCTATGAATCAGCGACCTCCAAGAGCATCTGTCATGGACCACCCTGTTCAGATCTTGTAGGTTCAGGTCTGTGGCTTCCTTTATGGAATCAATCCATCCCTTGTTTGGTCTTCCTCTTTTTCTATTCCCTTCTGTTTTCCCCAGCATTATTGTCTTTTCTAGTGAATCATGTCTTCTCATTATGTGTCCAAAGTATGATAACCTCAGTTTCATTATTTTAGCTTCTAGTGATAGTTCTGGTTTAATTTGTTCTGAAAATGGAAATGGACTGCCTTCAAGTCGATTCCAACTTAGGGCAACCCTATGAATGGGGTTTTCATGGTAAGCAATATTCAGAGGTGGTTTACCATTGCCTTCCTCTGAGGCTGAGAGTTCTAACACCCAATTATTTGTCTTTTTCGCAGTCCATGGTATGCTCAAAGCTCTCCTCCAACACCACATTTCAAATGAGTTAGTTTTTCTCTTACCCGCTTTTTTACTGTATCAGGAATACCATGGTCTGAATGATCGTGACTTTAGTGTTCAATGATACATCTTTGCATTTGAGGACCTTTTCTAGTTCTCTCATAGTTGCCCCCCCCCCCCCCAGCCCTAGCCTTCTTCTAGTATAGTATGATTGGGAGAAAAATGTTGTGAATTTGTTGTGCATCAGCTGTTACCTGTAGGAGAGTGATGATGAAAAATAATTATAATAGCTAACCTTTTGGGGGCTTTTTGCCCATTGGTGTATTTATCCAACACCATTAGTGTCATATTATCTTATGCTGCAGCTGTTTGTTTGTTTCTCTGTATAATATTGATATGTTTTATTGTTTTAATATTTTATAGTGCTGGTCTTTGACCGTAATAAATGATTGATTGTTGTTAGATTAATCTAGGAGCATGACCATGCTGCAGCAGCATACGGAAAGTTCCATGAATGAGCAAAAAGACAATGCAAATTGGGAAGGCCCAGTTCATAGCAGAGCACATGCATGGCATACAAAAGTCTCAGGTTCAGTCCTTGGCATGTCCAGACAGAGCTCCTGCCTGAAACTCTGGACAGCCACTATCAGTTAGTGTCAACAATACTGAGCTAGATGGACCAATGGTTTCACTTGGTAGAAGGCAGCAATACTCCAAAATTACTAAGTAAAAAACCAGGCAATCACATATATTTAATCTGTTGAAATATTTTGCACTCCTTGAACTTTATTTAGTATTGCACTTGTACTTTGTTGATTGTCTTCTGCTTGTGTGTTTTCCACTCTCCACTGCTGGGTTAGGGACTCATGTGTCTGGGCTGGGGTGGAAGAATGGAACTGCACTCCCCACAACAGTAGGTAGAGTGAGATACGGAGGTGGGTGAATGTGTATGGGGGATGGTGGTGATGGTGAGGAGGGCTAGTCACATCAAAGCACTTGCCCTCTCTGCTCTGCCCCCTATGTGTCAGAATTTGAGGATGCCAGTCAGCCAATCCTCTAATCTGGTGGTGGTGGTAAAACTCCAGTTCTGCTCAAAATAAAACATCTATCATCTAGGATTTGATTGTTGATGAGGGGGGCCAATTTGGCATGCATAGCCAAGACGTGAGTGGATGAGCTGGGTGGCCCTATGCTGACCCAGTTGTGTCTTCCTAGGTGAAAGGTGTGGATCACAATCATCCATGAAATCATCCATAAAAAATCCATATTCCTCATCAGGAGACCAGTCTGGTGTGCATCTAGGTTTGAGGAATTTATTTATTTATTTATTGTATTTCTATACCGCCCCATAGCCAAGCTCTCTGGGCAGTTTACAGTAACTAAAAACATTAAAAACAAATATACATGTTTAAAACACATCTTTTAAAAACAATTTAAAACACACTTTAAAAAATTTAAAACAATTTAAAAAACACATGCTAAAATGCCTGGGAGAAGAGGAAAGTTTTGACCTGGCGCCAAAAAGATAACAGTGATTGTTTGTGGTTTGGAGCCACAGAGACATTATCTGATGTTAAATTGTTTTACTAAATTTTAATATTGTATGATTATATGGTTGTAACTCACCCTGGTACCTTGTGGAGGACAGGTAAAAAATCTCTTAAATAAATAGAGAAATAATATATTGTATTATAATGGTGTTAGGTTCACCTGTGGCCCAGCTGCCACTATTACTTATTTTTAGCATTTTCCCCACTGCTAGATGTTGTTAGTTTACAGGTCCCAACATCCTTCAACTTTGGCCACGCTGGCTGGAGCTTATGGGGGTTGGAATTCAACAATATCTGGACAGCCACAGGTTTGGAGCCTGTTTTACAGGCTCTAGGATTATGCCTTTGCACAGCCAGGTTTTAAGGATGTGAAGATTCTCTGCCTAGGAGCAACTGGAGGGGAACAGAACATAGTATTCAGGGAGTAGGGAAGGGAGATCCTGCAGAAAGGAATGGCTGGATTTGAGTGAAAGGAAAGACCATAGAAGCTGATTAGTGGGATATGTATGTTTGTGGTCTTGCTAATTTCTCTTCTTGCAAATGCAGTCACATATCAGACAGCCTGATATATGATCAGAGGAACATGAGAAGGAGATGGTGGGTGGACTGAAGCTCTTTCCACTTGTTGGCTCAGTCTTGTAACGGCTCGTTCACTGCCCGATAATGCATGATTTATTGAATCAGCACTGTCACATCTGAACCTTCCAACAGAACTTCTAGATTACTCATGTTTCTTTTAGTCACACTAAGCAAAAGAGTTAAGGTTGAAGTAGGCTCAGTTAGCATCAGTGCACCCTTGAACCCTTATCTGGATCCATGTCAATCGGGCTTCAGGCCTGGACATGGGACTGAGACAGCCTTGGTCGCCTTGGTAGATGATATGAGGAGGGCGTGGGATAGGGGCGAATGCACCTTCCTTGTCCTCCTTGATCTCTCAGCGGCTTTCGATACCATTGACCACGTTATCCTCCTGGACCGCCTGAAGAGGTTAGGCATGGGGGGCACTGTATTGCAGTGGTTCCATTCCTTCCTCTCTGGTAGGTACCAAAGAGTGGCATTGGAGGATGAGGTTTCGGATCCTTGGCCTCTCACTTGTGGGCTGCCACAGGGTCCCATTCTCTCCCCGATGCTGTTCAACATCTATATAAAGCCGCTGGGGGCAATCATCAGGAGATTTGGGCTGCAATGTCATCAGTATGCGGATGACACACAGCTCTATCTCTCATTTAAATCTTCACCGAGGTTGGCTGTAGAAACCCTGTCCAAGTGCCTGGAGTCGGTGAGTGGCTGGATGGGAAGGAATAAGCTGAAGCTGAACCCTGACAAAATCGAGGTACTGTTTGTGGGAGACAAGGGAAGGCTGGGGGATGTGGACCTGATGCTCAATGGGGTACGTTTGCCCCTGAAAGACCAGGTCCGCAGCCTGGGGGTCATTCTTGACTCCCAGCTGACCATCGAGGCTCAAGTCTTGGCTGTGAGCCGGGCGGCGCTGTATCAACTCCATCTGATACGGAGGCTGCGCCCCTACCTTCCCAACCATCTGCTCCCACCGGTAGTACATGCCCTGGTCACCTCTCGCCTAGACTACTGTAATGCGCTCTACATGGGGTTACCCTTGAAAATGGTCCGGAAGCTGCAACTGGTACAGAATGCGGCGGCTCGTCTGATTAAAGGCAGCCGCCGGCAAGATCACATCACTCCAGTGCTGAAGGAGTTGCACTGGCTACCGGTTGTTTACCGGGCCCAATTCAAGGTGTTGGTTTTGACCTTTAAAACCCTATACGGTTTTAGCCCAGTCTGTCTGAAGGAGTGCCTCCAGCATCGTCAGGGATGCCGCTCAACAAGATCAGCCTCAGAAGACCTTCTCTCGATCCCACCGGTTAAAACAGCTAGACTGGTGAGGACTAGAGAGAGAGCTTTTTCAATAGTGGCCCCCACCCTGTGGAACTCTCTCCCAAATGATCTCCGCCATGCCCCTTCTATGATAAGCTTCCGCCGGGCCTTGAAGACCTGGCTCTTCAGGCAGGCTTTTGGGGTGGGTTAGGTTTTTTACTGTTATGGTTTTAAATTTTAATGTTTTAATGTATTGTTTTATCTTGTACGTCGCCCAGAGTGGCTGGACAACCAGCCAGATGGGCGACTAATAAATTAAATAAATAATAATAATAATTATCTATGAAAAGAATTCAAAACATCAAACTCTAAAGCCTTCTTCCTTGTTTCTTGTCACTTTTGGTTAGAACGCAGTCATGCATCTTGTTTAAAATTTAATTTGGGGTAGAACTAGCTTAGGAACAGAAACCTTGTTGGAGACCAGAAACAGAATTACAGTCACACCTGATACCTGGTACAATTGGCAGCAGTCAAATTACAGTTTTACAGTCATTTATTGTCTGATAAACAATTTTACAGTTGACTGATGAAAGGCTAAAATATTCCACACAAGCAGCATTAACACTTGAGAGGACTTTTCAGATGCAGCCAAAGCCACATTCCCAAGCTGATGGTTCATTTGCAAATCTGGTGGCTACTGTGTCCACGCAAAATACCCAAACAAAGCAACTGTAATAAATCACAGAGCTCTGGAAGTGCCATTGCAGTTGCACAAATCAAGATCAGACATACAAATGATTAAAAGCTTGAGAACAAGCAACATCTCTGCCTTTTTCTCATTGACAATCAATATACATGTCAAAAGAAATTCCCAGTCAGTTACAAAAAATCATAAAACACTACTTGGAAGCCTTCTTCAAAAACATTTTGATACTACCACATTTAACCTTTGCTTCCAAAGGGCAAGCTAGTTAATTTTGTTGATTGCTTTTGTAAAAATACAGGCACGCAAAGAAAACACATTCCTCATATCATAATGAATGTCATCAATGCGATTATGAAGATCCTAGCATTTTTTTTAAAAAAGCAATGAGTGTGTACTTCTCTCTCTTAGAACATTTTTTCTTTTTTAACATAAGAAAGTCATTTTTATTATAGTAAATTATTTGTTTTTAATGTTATTTGCAAAATTGCCTTTACCTACTCTATAATTAAGTAGTAATTTCTTGCCTGGAACTCCAACCATATGCCAGTTGTTTGCTTTCAACCACACATTCACTGATAACTGCAATTTCCAGAAAAGAAGGCAGCAGCTGTCTGTTCCTCAGTGTAAAAATGTATTATCTCCTTCCTTTATTAGCAGAAATCCAATCTTTCTAGAACCTTTGCCTTTTCACAGGAAGAACTACTTCATACTCATGTTTTTTGGGGGAAATCATGCCATATTCTTTAAAAGAGAGAATGCTATAATCATGTATTCAGCTCTAAGTAGGCGCCATTGAGGGTAGAGACACACTTACTGTTGTGCTGGTTCCAGTGCACCTCCACCTCTGTTTTCTGAAACTCTAATCAAACCCTGCCCCTTTTTAGTCTAAAACCTGGTGGATCAGCTTGAGTGCTTTTTTAAAAAATTCAGCTTCAGACAGATTTCTCAACTGATTTGTAGATCAGCCAGTTGGTCTTCCAGGTGTGGCCAATGGAAAAGCTTTGCTATAGGCTCAGGCAGAGACAGTGATTGGCTGACAACTTTGCTGTGGGCGGTCCTAAAAGATTTGAAGTCAGCTGTGGAGAAGGAAGGTGTATTCAGCCAAGGGCAGAGTCACTTCAAAACACAGCCAGAAAAACCATTCTCGCTGCTTTTGAAGTGACTAGTGTGCTCACAGCCTTAATTTAATTGGACTTACTTCTCAGCAGGCATGAATACTGTTTATACCATTTGTTGATACTGTTAATGGAGGAGGGAGAAGGCCTACATATTCATATTTAAAGAGGAAGTTATGCCCGTATTCCTCAAATGTATGCTACAAAAGTAGGCTCTTCTCTCTCCACAAAATGCTTCTGCCTTCCACAGAGAAAATGGCCACAATCTCACTAGAAAGCAGACTACAGGAAAATTCTAGGATGTCATCTCTGGTTTAAACTTTGCTGGGGTGAACTGATGCTATACATAAAAAGTGCATTAGCTTTTTAAGAATGAACAAAGTAAACTAGTTATCCTGACCATCTCTTGAGCAGAATACTTGCTGTGGCTCTTATTAGTGCATATAGTATACAGAGCATTATTAGTTTTAAGAGCAGCTAGCTCTGAAAACTATTAAGTTGATTTAGAGATGGGACTTTAGAAAAGACAGCAATGTCCTCATTACCTAGGCAGCCAGGGTGGCACTGAAGTAGTATAGCAGAGGAGTGGCACAAACTCCTCCCCTTCAAGAGGCAAGCAGCCACTCCTCTAAACTAGGTTCTTCACATAAACACCCAATTGCACAGAGACCAGGTTACATGATTCTTTTCCCACAAAAAGGAAGGGGAAGATCTCTGTGGAATCTGGCGCTCATGCAAAGGGAACAGTTCACATGGGAGGCTCTCTCTGTGGCAGAGAGGAGGAGCTCACACTGCTTCTCCACCATGCTGTTGTACTGCCACTAATACTGCCTGAATGTAAGAGACAGTGCATGTAACTAGTTCAGGGAGCAGAGTATACATACAGCGGGAAAGCAGTCTGAGCCTACTTCTCTACCACATTCCTTCTAGTTGTGGCTGATTTGGTGTAGTCCTACATCAACCTAGAAGCATAGCAAGACAATTTTCATTGGGTGGACAGAGACAAAAAATGGGGGGGGCAGATGGGTTGGGCATTGGCCATTATAAAAGGGGTTTCTGAAGGAAAAAGTTTTCAGAGGTAATGACAAAAATAACCCCAATCTATGCATTTTAATTAGGTTAATTAAAAATGGTTTCTGCCCTTCCAGGGGGACAGTGGACATGATCTTCACTGCATGACAGCTTCAAGAAAAATGTATGGCATTTATTGATCTGACTAAGGCCTTTGATACTGTAAATCGAACTGCTCTCTGAACCACCCTTCTGAAAATTGGATGCCCTGATAAATTTGTGAATATTTTGTGACTCCTCCATGACAACATGATGGCAACAATTTTGGATAACAATGGCTCTCAAAGTGATCCATTCAAAGTGGGAGCAGGTGTCAAACAGGGATGTGTCATTGCTCCAACCTTATTTGCTACTTTCATCACCATGATTCTACACCTTGTTGAGGGGAAACTTCCCATTGGCGTGGAAATCACATATCAAACAGATGGAAGCTTTTTAATCTCAGTAGGCTGAAAGCAAAAAGTAAGGTAATTACAACCTCTGTCATAGAACTTCAATATGCCGATGATAATGTAGCCTCCACACATTCAGAATGTCGACCACTTTTCTTATCTTGGCAGCCATCTGTCTGTAAAAGCTGACATCGATACTGAAATTCAGCATAATCTGAGCTCTGCGAGTGCCACATTCTCCTGAATGAAGCGTAGAGTTTTCAAGGATCGGGATATTCGCAGGGAGACCAAAATGCTTATTTACAAAGCCATTGTACTACCGACCTTACCGTATGCCTGTGAAACATGGACCATCTATAAACACCATTCCCAACTTCTTGAAAGATTCCACCAACACTGCCTCCGGAAAATTCTGCAAATTACTTGGGAAGATAGGCGGACTAATGTTAGCGTACTGAGAGAAGCAAAGGCCACCAGTGTTGAAACAATGATCCTCCAACATCAACTTCGCTGGACCGGCCATGTGGTTCGAATGCCTGATCGCCGTCTTCCAAAGCAGCTACTTTAGTCCCAAATTAAGGATGGAAATTGGAATATCGGTGGACAGCAAAAGAGCTTTAAAGATGTTCTCAAAGCTAATCTAAAAAAATGTAACATGAGCATCGAGAACTGGGAAGCCTTGGCCCATGAGCGTCCCAATTGGAGGTCAGCCATTATCAAAGGTGCTATGGACTTTGAAGAAACATGAGTACAGGGCGAAAGGGACAATGAGCTAAGCAGAAGGCATGTCAAACAAATCCTCATCGTGACCATCTTCCATCTGGAAACCTATGTCCTCACTGTGGGAGGCTGTGTGGATCCAGAATTGGCCTCCACAGTCACTTACGGACCCACCGTTAAAGACCCTACCCTGGAAGACAATCTTACTTGGTCACGAGTGATCGCCAATGAATGAATGAATAACTTGTGAAGTTTACAAAAAAGCTAATCAGTTTAATATACAGTATGTTCCACATGCAAAAGTTGTATAAACTAAATAACAGTGACTGGAAAGTAAATGCATATCGTGCAAGTCATCCGACCATAATGATCTGAACTGTTAATAAGGTCTAATGCACAGTGATTTCTCTGCAAACTTACAGAGGAACTGTTCACTTGAAATTCCTTCAAATATTTAAAAGCCAGGATTACCAAATTTGCTTTTCTCTGATGAAGCATTCAGTGCCTATATGATGTCAGCGCATGTGTCAAAGGTGAGAATGAATTTTTACACACAGCTATAGATTTACTAAAGATGAGTCCTGCAGCATTAAAAGTGTACATACATGGAAAAACTTTCTTGTACAGGTACAATGTTTTAGTAAGCTCGTGAACTGTGAGTTCAGTTTTCCTGAGGCAGCTGCTTCCCAGAACTACCTTGGTCTCCTTTGCCATGCCAGGAAAGCAATTAAGAGAAGTTTCACTTTAAAAATTAAATTAATACCTATAAACATCTCTTTTCATAGGAACTTTTCACGTCTCTCTGAACTACAAGTGCTAGAATTAACTGTACAAGCACAGTCTCTGTTCTACAGAAAGGCCCTGGGCCAGCCAGCTAACACTGCTTCTGATGGCTGTACCAGCAAATGTCACACGCCCTATTTTGGCAGTACATTGGTTCGCATGAGAAGTGTTAAATAAGGTGAATTTATGAAGATCATTTGCACAGTTGGGTGGAGGTCTAAAACCATTGCAACTAAGGCTCCAGCCACATTATACTCTTCAAAACCATTTTGAAATGGAACCAGCTTGAAAGGATTGAAAGGATATATTTTTCAATATTTTTTGACAAACCAGGGAAAAATGCCCTCCAGACATGCGTGTACACACTATTTCAGCTCTCCATTGCCTGGGCTAAGTTAGTAAGGTCTCATTAGGCTTCCTGGGCCTTGGAAAGCCAGCTCACTCACCTCTCTGCTTCTTCTCAGGTCCTGCCCTGGACTAGGCTAGGCTGCTACACAGTCTAGGCCCCAAAGCCTAGGCACACCCACCAGATGCACTAATAACACTCACCACCTACAGAGGCTGGCTGAGCATTACAGGGGAGGGGGAGATGTTCTGCAGTGCATAACAATATTGTCCTTCCTGCCTTTCCTTCCTCCAATTGCAAACTCTTAGGCTTGCCAACTCCCTCCCCCATCCATCAAGATTTGTGTTCACTTCATTCACACTTTTAACTCTTGTATTAGCTGTGTTCACATTCCCTTGGTAACTTTGCCCTGCCCCTCTCTTTCGATGCCTAAACTGTATTTCTAAAAGCTCAACTGAAGTTTTAAGTTACAGCAATGCTAGAAATTTGGGGACTGAAGGAAAATTTCATTGGGGGGCAGAATTATAATTGGAGGGGCAATGCCCTTATTTGCCTTCCCCCCTTCGCTACACCCCTGCATCAACCAGAACGCAACATTGAGCCCTGAACAAACGCTAGCTACTATTCTTGTTCTTAAAGCAATCTTCAAAACTGTAGCTCACTATTTGGAGCTGAAGTGTTAAATCTCACATGATATAATTAGAATAAACTTATGGCAAGCTGTAACCAATATTATGTGGGTAACTGAAGGCCAATTCATTGTGATTTTTTTTGTAACAAAAAAAAAAAAAGGAAAGCAAACAATTTATTTCCTATACCCAGCCTTTCAGCACTTATCCCAGGCTGCTTCTGTATTGGAATTGCTTTTTAATGTTTTTCAACCTTTTTTTTTAAAAAAAACTATGTTTTTTAACCTTTTTAAGATGTCTTGAAAGCTTAAAAAAATTTTTTAATTGTTTTGTTTTAATGTACCATACCTACCCAATTTATGAGATTTTCAGATAAACAGGAGGGGAAACCACCATTTTCTGGCCTCGCAATTGCAGACACTGCCACCAAACAAACACTTCACTGATTGGCTGAAATCCTGAACGGGCGGGGTTAAAGCTACGAAGTGCTATACAGTAGTTTTTAAAAAGATTTAACCGGGGGGGGGGTGCCTGATGTTTTTATATATATCTCGAGAACTGCACCACCTAGAAACTTAATTTTTTTTTTAAATGAAAGCTGAGAATCCGGGCCACCTAAGGGGCTAGCCGGGCGCCAGGTGGCATGTTTAGAATCCGGGTAAAACCCGGCTATCCCGGCAATATGGCAACCCTAATAAGATGACACCCGACGTATAAGACGACCCCCGACTTTGGAGAAGATTTTCCAGGGTTAAAAAGTCGTCTTATACGCCGGAATATACGGTATTTTAAAGTCTGTTTTTATGATGTTTTAAAGTGTTTGTAGTGCTTTTGTTTGCCGCCCTGGGCTCCTGCTGGAAGACAGGATGTAAATCAAATAAATAAATAAATTTATGGCATCCAAGGTGGCTTTAATATTTTCTTCTGTAAATATTATGAACTATACAAATAGAAAAGTAGAGCATGTACCCAAGAAACTTTATTGAAACTATGCAAGTCTTACCGTTTAATAAGATGACTGCTACTCTACTTTAGATTACTATCTCTTACTTATCATTCCCCAGATCCATTTATCTTATACAACTACTCATAGTTTTCCATATTGTAGGATCGCATAATATAAAAGAGTGTTCAGAAAATAACAGGAGGCAAGCAGAATACAAAGTCAGTCGTACAGGGATCAGCAATGGCCTGTTCAGTAATATATGGTTTTATTTGTGACTACAGTTGGAGAAGATGGAACCAAGTTCAGGAAAGTCCACAGAGCCCACTTCAAGGTTTGTTTTTAAACTGGGCAGATGAACGAAGTCAACCCAGTTTGAATTTGTACATGATGAATTATGGTGAGAAACTGGAAGGAACACTCGTTGGAACAAAAATTGTAATGCAGAAAGCTGCTTTATCTATACTAGAAGAACTGCAAGTCTTGCTTTTGTCACAAGAGGGAGCTCCAATTAAAGTTTTTCTTTAATGTGAATTTTGAGTGTAAAGAATTGTTGTCAAGTTAGATACAAGGTTTTGTCCAGCAAGAATAAATAAATACAGATACTAATAAAAACCAGGAAACATTATAGATGCTTTGTTGCATGACAGCATGCTCTTTCAGATAGGCTAGGCAATGGTGTTTATAGAAATAGACATACTTTATGTATTTTCTTTGTAATCTAAATGGTTCTTTTTTCCCCTTTCATTGAAATAGACTGCCTTCAAGTCGATCCCAACTTATGACGACCCTATGAATAGGGTTTTCATGGTAAGCGGTATTCAGAGGACGTTTACCACTGCCTCCCTCTGAGGCTGAGAGGCAGTGACTGGCCCAAAGTCACCCAGTGAGCTTCATGGCTGTGTGGGGATTTGAACCCTGGTCTCCCAGGTCGTAGTCCAGCACCTTAACCACAACACCACACTGGCTGTCCTGTAAAAGCAACAAGCCCAGCCAAGTACATCCTATTAACCTGACCTTTTCCTATAGCAGTCTCTAGCTTTGTAGTATTGAATATATTTACTATATTTATATAATATTGTATATATTAGAGTGGACACTATCTGATATCAGGGGAGACTGAAAAAGATAATCTGTTAGTCAAACAAAAATACATTTTATGTATTTATATAGTTAATGAGAGATCATTTGCTGCTTTGTTCAAATTTGTGTAGAATCTCTAGGTGAAAACATGCTTATATGAATGATGACTGGACTTGGGACTTGGGTTCTTGATTCATTAGTCGCATATTCTTCAGAAAATAGGTGGTTCTGTTTTCACACCAATGTTGAAGTTTGCAACCTACAAAAGCAGGTAACTGGCTTCACTGACCTTGCTTTAGCATAAATATTTCCGCAGAATTTCCTCAAGTGCTAGTGGATAGATCCTAAAATTAGGGTCTATTTGGGGTCCGTTAGAAACCACTATTACACTTTTCTGTAGCATAAGAAAAGTGGATGCAAATATCCTCAGCACACATACATACAGAAGGCGATTAAAAGTTGTATCACTCTCCCACTTCCGGGAAGGGTGACTTCGCTTGTGCCTGCTTTTGAGACGGGCTCCCGCCTCAAAAGAAGCTTATTCAGATATAAATCAGTCAGAACATTTTTTTTTTGACTGATGAAATTTCTCCCGGGCAGGGAGAAACGTAGAAATCAACCTCAAAAGCCTGTTTTTGTTGGGAGGACAGGATTTCATTAATTTATGAGAAAAGGTCCAGCCAACAATGCCGCACGGACTTCCAAACTTTTGCTCTATCTGTTTAATGCGATACGTTTATCTTTTCTTCAAAGAGAAAACCGACTAACAGGCAAGCACCCTTCTTTCTATTATTTTTCTTACTTGGTTTAAATTGTTGCAGCAAAAGGAGATTTGTCAGATTGATCGGCTTTGAAGTACTCCTGGGTGAGCTATAACTCTTCTCTGTTATTCACGAAATTAACAGCTTATCTCTGTTTCTGTTGCAAAAAGCTGTCCTGGAAGTGCATTCTAAAGATATAAACAGAAGAGGGATTTCTATTCCGAGGAATGTTATATTGTCTGGGACTATTCTCTTTTTGGTCTATTTTATTTCGACGAATCTGCTTCTTCACGACGCCACTAACTGTTTTGATGCTGGGAACCAAATTTGTTTTGTATTCTTGAACATAGAGAGATAAGGCAGGCTGCTCTGTTTATACTGTGATGTCATCAAGCCCGGAATATTAACCCAATTGTTGCTGAAATAAGAAGTGGTTCTTCTTTACTTCTGTTTTGCTTTGTTTTCGTGGTTTTAAAAATGGCAATCAAGAAAGTGGCTGAGAATCTGGAAGTAATTATGTTTCAGAAAATAATGGATGAGATTGAGATAACGAAACAAACCCTGCGACAGGGCAGTAAGGAGCTGAAAATTGAACTGAGCAAAATGACGCAGGAGCTTAAAGAAATAGGGGATCCTGTGAGAGAGGAGAATGAGATCAGAGATGAGAAAAGAAAAAATAAAGGGAAGATACAAGCCCTGGAGATTGGAACAAATGTGGAATTGGAAAAAGATCTGGAGTTTATGGATATTAGAAATAAAATCTACTGTTTGGAATTTAACGTTATCTCTGAAGAAATTAATGAAGATATTAGAGATAAAGTTATCAATGGCTTGGATAATCTTCTGGACTGGAATGACGTGATGGAGTTTGATATAGTGAAAATCTATGGAATTAACTGCAGCCATGTGACAATGGAAAAACTCTCAAGAGATGAGCCAGTGCATTTTGTAAAAAAGAAGAACAGAGATATGACTTTACAACAGTATTTCAGCAACTTATTCAGAATGGATGGCAAGAAAATATTTGGGATAGAGGAAATTCCCATCAGAATCTTATTATATGACTATGGTTACAACAGCAAGATTATTATGGAATACTGATAATGGAAGATTGGACACTGAAATTACTGGACTTAACAGGACTATTGAAGATGGAAGATGAAATTAATAGGGATAATGGAATAATGGCTATTGAAATTATTGGACCTAACAGATTTTGAAGAGATGGATTAATCGAAATGTTTATTTGGAGAAAAATTGATAGATATATTTCTTAAAGAATTGAAACCTCTCTTTGACTTTTTGTGGAAAGAATAAAGTAATGTTTATGAGATTTGATGATTAATTAAGATAACTACTGGAGGAAAGTGATTTTATAATATAATTTAAGAGACAGGATTGTTATATATTGTAGACCTATAACTGATTTGATCTGTGACAAATGGGAAGTCAATATTTTATTTTTTTGTTTAATCATTTTTGTTTTGTTTTGTTTTTTGTCTTTGAATGTTTTATGATTTTGTTTTGTATGTTTTATGAAAATTTGAATAAAAATTATTGTAAAAAAAAAAAAAGTTGTATCACTCTCCCATGTGAAGGCCAGTGCATAACACATACCAATGTCAGGACTCCAGGTTGGCAAGATGTAACATTCAAAAGGCTTGTTTACTGTGCATCAGACCATGCGCATGCAATATCTGTACATCAGCATTAGAAACCCCAAGTGTTGCCATACAGGCATGCAAATTCCCTGATCATATGGATCAGTCTGAGATAAAAACCTTTTAAACATTACATCTGCCCATGAAAGCTGACCTAAATAAATGCACCTTCCATTTCAAGATCATAATAAATCAGTCCTTAGTCCACTTCATTTCTTTCTTTCCCTTAACTCCCAGTTAAACTGGGCTAAGAATTGTGTAAATTGTAAACCGGAACCATATTTTTAAAAGTATTTTAAAACGTTCAGTGACATATTTGCTGTATATTTCCTTCTTCCTATATGTATCAATGCCTGAACACTTCTATGCACTTATATAGTCATGTCATTTATTATTGATACTGCTATTGGAATATTTCAGTATTCTTCTGCACTGTTATGCATTTACTAGAAATATTCTATCATTGTATTCACATATATGTGTATCTTTAAAATATACATAAGAAATGGTATTGAAAATGTCAGAAATACAGTGTTTGAGATAAAGCCAGGAATGTTTATAATTTTCTCCATCTTGTTTGCAAAATAAAGATTTGTGTTGGTTATATTGCTTGTATGTACTATGGAATCAGCAAATTACCCAAGGCCACCGATGACAGAGTGATCTATAGAGTGATTTATGTTATGATAACATACAGAGGATGTGTGGGTGTCAATGAATTTCTCTTTCTAGGGTTTATGGTTGAAACTGGGGGCACTGAAGGTTATCAAGACAACTGCTGGATGTCTGGAATACATCAAACATAAATAAAGGTTATAATTCTAATGTAAATCTGAATACCCTAAAAGAGATTCCATGACCAGCACCCTTGATAGGCACCAGAGCTTGGAAAAGTTACTTTTTAAAACTACAACTCCCATCAGCCCCAGCCAGCATGGCCACTGGATTGGGCTGATGGGAGTTGTAGTTCAAAAAAGTAACTTTTCCAAGCTCTGATTAGGCACCAAGCTGGTATGAGAACGTGGAGGTGCAGTCCTGAGAACGTAGATGTGCCAGGAGACTGACATCACTATAAGCACCAGCTGACCGACTGATGGATGAGATACCGTGGCTCAGTAAAGATATCAAAGAACATCAAAACATCTGACTATAAAGACACTCTAGCTCCACTGGAAGATTTGAGTTTTCTACCACAGGCTACCTCCCGAGGCTCCGTCAGCACACCTCCTCCCCTTCTCCGTCTCTTTTGCCTTGCTACAGTATTGGTTGGTACCAGTTACTTGTGTGAGTGTGTATGAAAGATCAGGACAACTGGGCATATCTGATTTTGCATTTTATCATTCCTGCAATGGGTGACTCACAAGAGCACCTCTGGCTGTGTCAATTGGTCATCTTTCCGTAAATTTTTAAAAAACTTTTATCTTGGTGTGGTCCCAATACTCCTTCTGCTCATTCCTGTTATCTCCTGGCTTGATCACCCAGAAGAGGCTTTGGGTTCATTGGTAAGACTTAATTCCCTGACACTATGTGTAAAATGATCTCATTCAGGCCTCCTAAGGTTCCTACCATAGCTTCTTTTTGTGCAACCTTTGAAAAAGTGTGCATTCACCTAACAGAGAGTTGGAGAACCTGTGGCCCTCCAGATGTTGTTATAATGAAATTCCCATTCGCTCCAGACAGCATGGCTAATAGTCAGTGATGATGGGAATTGTAGTGCAACATCTGGAGGGCTACAGATGTGCCCATATCTGATCTAGTAAGTAGAAACCAAGTGAAAATCTCTTGATTTGTTGACAAAAAGCCAATATGTTGTTCAGGGAATTGGGAGGTTTGAGAAGCTGAGCCATTTGTTCCCTTCTCCCTGCTTCAAAGCCCATAGATGGAAAAACTTTCTCTTTACCATAGCGTACATTTTGGTGTCAGTTTTGTGGTGTATCCTGATTCCTCTGTCTGTAGAACGTCTAGATCAGTCTGTTTAATTTTCTGCCAAAGACATGGTTTAGCAGGCAGTAAACTACAGGCAGATCAGAGTTGTTCTGCCAACCTTTTACATTTCCTCTATTCGCCTTCCAATTGCAGATTCTCCTCAACAGACTAATGAGATGTGGTAATTTATTTCATTTTAATTGCTACTCTTGTCTCGAATTGTTACTGTTTTTACATGAATATTTTAGAGCCGGGAAAAGCCTTTTGTAAAGACCCAAATCTGGTGTCATGCTATTGTCTTCCTAAAGCAATGAATGGATGGGATGGGTATAAATACAGGGTATGTGCTCTGTGCTGTTTCCTAGGCTGTTTTCCTCTACTTCAGTCACTCAAGATAAGAGGGCAATATTTTATCAATGCAGAGTTCAGTAGGGCACTTGTTGTGCTTTACATGATGGGAAAGGGAGGATGAGTATAGTCAGTGGACAATGTATGCAGAAGCTGCTCAACTTGAGGCCTACTTGCCAGTCACATCTCCAGTTGAGAATACTAAATGCTGGTAGACCTGGAGGTAGGGCAACTAGGCGAGACTATAGTGGAGGCTTCACAGTGGTCTACACCTAGCAAATAAATAAGGGCCTGACTGGGGTGAAGATGCAAGGTGATATCCAGCTAAGTTATACTCAGAATAAACCCATTGATTTCAATGGTCTACTCTGAGTATGACTAACATTGAATATTTAGCAAAATTCTAGGTGTGCTCTGTGTTTTTAATTGACCATGCTCACCTTTTCTTAAGTGGAGTAGTTTAAGCATAGCAGACTGAAAACATGCATCTTGGGCAGGCCAAGTTTGATTTTTCCAACAGCTAGAGTCTTTCCTGAAGTACCAACATATTGTAATCCATCTGGTTTTACATCAGTTTCAGATTCAACAGTTAATGCACCCAAAATAGAAATAGAGCATAACCTCTAATTTGAAACAAAAAAGGCTACCTTCACCATCATATGACATCGACCTATAAAAAAGCTTTGCAATTAATAAAAAATTGACACAGATTTCTAGGATGAATAATGAGAGAAATATAATTTTCTAGGTTAGAGTCTCCATAGAAACAGTAGTAATACAGGAAAGAAGCAAAGTAAGAAGAACACCAACAAGCATAAAAAATGTAATTCATCTTTGGAGATGGCAGGTATTGCTACCACTCACCATATGCTCAGAGGCACGTTACCAAATTCTTCCAAGCTACATATGAAGTGGATTGGACTGTGAAAGACCAACCCAAATTGTGTTTGCATTTTGACAAATTTGTAGTACAGTACAATATCTCAGAGAGGAGGTCAGGTCTCCTGCTCCCCTGGTGCATTCACTATAGCTGCCCAATTTCCCAGCTTTTTAAAGTTTGATAGAAAGATCTGTGGGCTATAGGTATGTTCTTAAACTGCAAGGTTTTTTGCCTATTAGTGAATAACATTTTAATTCTTGAGGAAGGATTTCACAGTGCTCCATTTTCAAACAATACAATATAGCTAATACAGAACAGAGGTATGCAAAATCAATGTCTATGTATATTTGACCTACAAGCTGTCAAATGCATTATGTCCACTTTCCCAAGTTCTCAGAAACTGATTTTTTACATGTATTATCAAGAGAAATGTACACAGGTTTGATTTTTATTAGATTTGCTATTTATTGTCAGACTTGGATAAATATGTGAGGCACAAAGTAGCATTAAATATAGGCACTGCAAGGAAAACCAGATTCAATGATATACAGACTTATATTGTGTTTTGCTCTGGAAATAATTTGTCTTAAAAGTTAAATTTGAGATTCTTGGGTGAGATATTTTTATAGGATTAGGAGTTGGTCTGAATGTAATCTTTAGGTCCCCTTGGTTTTTATAGCTGTAAGATGGGATTCTGTAGCAGAAGAGTGTTTAAGTCATCAAACAAATCTCTTTGTTAATGGCCCTAACCAAGTTTGTTAAGCATCTCTTTGCATGACTAAAAAGTTGGTCAATTACGGTATGTTGCCATAGAAAGTACTAGCTAATAATGCTTCCAACAGAAGGGGGCAAGCCTTCCCCCTTCACCTGGGAAGAGCAATGTCATCCTGGATGTAGGAGAACCATAGACCAGGGCCCAGACTTTTATCTTGTCTACAGCTGGAAAGACACAAAAGCCTGGCTTGCTCTCTCTGCTTAGTCCAAGGATATGGCTTAGGTGGCTGGGAGAGATCTAGAAACCCAATGGCAGAGCAAATCTGTTGGAGCCCTTCCATCTTATGCTCAGCAAATAAAACCATGTATCACAAAGGCACCATGTCTCCAGTGACCTTCATCCCAAGAAAACCAAAGCTTAATTATATGCTGGCACCCCTGAAATACCTCACCACTCAGACTGGGGTGCATCCAACAGTATTCTAGAAGGGTTGTTTGTTGTTGTTGTTGGTGGTGGTGGTTGGGTGGTTGGGTGGTTGGGTGGTTGTGGGTTGGTTGTGGGTTGGTTGTGGGTTGGTTGTGGGTTGGTGGCTGGGTTGGGTTGTGGTGGGTTGTGGTGGGTGGTGGTGGGTTGTGGGTGGTGGTGGGTGTTGTTGGTGTTGTTGTGGGTGTGGGTGTTGGTGGTGTGGGTGGTGGTGGTGGTGGTGGTGTGGGGGTGTTATGGTGGTGTTGGTGTTGTGGTGGTGGTGGTGGGTGGTGGTGGTGTGGTGGTGGTGGGTTGTGGTGGTGGTGTGGTGGTGGTGGTTGTGCTTGTGGTGGTGGTGGTGGTTGTGGTGGTGGTTGTGGTGGTTGTGGTGGTGGTGGTGGTTGTGGTGGTGGTTGTGGTGGTTGTGGTGGTGGTTGTGGTGGTGGTGGTTGTGGTGGTGGTGGTGGTTGTGGTGGTTGTTAAAGTTGAAATGAAAACAAAACTGAATTGAGAAGCAAATTGTTTACATAGAGGCTGCTTTCAGATATTTTATTTATTCATTTATTCATTAGATTTATATTCCGCCCTTCCTCCCAGTAGGAGCCCAGGGCGGCTCACTCTTTGACAAGATACACTTATAATTGTCAGTGATGTCAACCATTTAATTCTAGCAGTGTTTCAAATATTCTTTAAATTTGGTGTTTTGCCACAAAGGATGTTTGAGTGGTTATAATTTCCTAAATTGTATCCTATTATACACTTCCCTCCAAAACACCACAAGGAAGACCAGGAACTGCTATGCCATGTGAACCCTGAATACTACTTGAGGGGAAAAGAAAGAAAGAAAGAAAGAAAGAAGAAAGAAAGAAAGAAAGAAAGAAAGAAAGAAAGAAAGAAAGAAAGAAAGAAAGAAAGAAAGAAAGAAAGAAAGAAAGAAGCCAGCACTTGAACCAGATGAAGATGTGGTAGGTGGCTCTCTTGCCAAAGATTGGAAGGATATAGATTATCACCAGCACTTGAAAATCACTGCCATATGAAAGTTTAGCATTTTATCTGTCATAGACACACAGAGAGATTAAGATGTTCTGTACAGCCCCTCTCATATGTTTTGAGCATTAATGACTGTTAGACTTGCTACTGAAATTCATAAAGAACTGGGATCAAGTGTTGCATTACCAAAGCAGCTTCATGTCTCCTGTAGTAAGCTTGAGGGGATGAATGGGAGGCCTTTTATCAAGACCATGATATGAAAGAATTAAGCACTCTTCACATACTGCAGTTCCTCTTCCCATACACACACAGACACAGACAGCTATGGTTTGTCCATAAAGGCTCCTTTTGTGCTCACATTCTCTCTAGGAAGAACATGGAGCTCCTTCCTCTGCTTTTTATATGCTTTGTTCATGAGCAGTCTATAACTCCTCATGAGGAGTTCTCAGGGTCAAGGGAGCTGCCTTTTGCCTCTACAATAGTTCTACTGCTTTTCCTGTGGCTTCTCTGTTCATTTCTCTTGTCCTTTTCTGCCCTCTTGCCTGTCACAGGCCATAATCCTGGATCTAAGGGCTTTGTTACAGTGAGGATCCCCCCCAACCTCAAGTGGCAGTGATTTCTGTCCTGTGTTTGTCACACTCAGCACTGTTTCCATTCTGCTACAGTTCAGCTTCCGCTAAAACCTATGGTGTGCATTTCACTATCTGCTATGGCCAAAACTAACATAATAGGACTTAGGAGACAGAAATGAAGCAGGAGAAAGACTTATTCAATTCTGTGAAGCCAATAATTTGTTTCTTGCGAACACTTTTTTTGAGCAACTGAAAAGATGACTGTACAATAATAATAATAATAAATTTTATTTTTCAGCCGCCTATCTGTCCGGGTTAGGGACACTCTAGGCGACGAACAACAAGAATAAAAACAATACATATAGATCAACATAATCAAATTTTAAGCTAAAAAATCATTCATTAATTCAGAACATAAATTAATCTGTCCCAATCTTGTAGGCCTGCCTGAACAGCCAGGTCTTCAAGGCTTGGCGATAGCTGGACAGGGAGGGAGCATGTCTGAGATTGAAAGGGAGAGAGTTCCAGAGGGTGGGGGCCACAACAGAGAATGCCCTCTCTCTGGTATGTACCAGCCTAGCTGTTCTCACTGGTGGGACCGAGAGAAGGTCTTGCGAGGCTGATCTCGTCAGGCGGCACAATCGGTGATTCTGGAGGCATTCCTTCAGATATACTGGGCCAAAACCGTATAGGGTTTTAAAGGTCATCAGCAAGTGGACATCACCAAATGGTCAATATAGGAATCAAATTGATTATATAATTGGTAGCAGAAGATGGAGAAGTTCCATACTATCTGCAAAAACAAGACCAGGAGCAGACTTCGGTACAGATCATGAACTGGTCGTATCAAAAATCAGAGTAAAGCTAAAGAAGAACAACAAAGCAATCATAATGCCAAAATACAATTTAAATAACATCCCAGAAGAATATAAAGATCAAATAAGGAACAGGTTTGAGGCTTTAAACTTAGTTGACAGAGAACCAGAAGAACTATGGAGTGAAGTCAGAGACATTATCAGGGAAGAATGCAAAAAGACAATACCTCTAGTTAAAAAGAGAGAAAGACCTCAATGAATGACTGATGAAACTCTTAAAATAGTTAAAGAGAGAAGGAAAGGAAAAGGAGATAGAAACACGGTCAGAACCCTAAATGCAACAATACACAACTAGTACATAGGGACAAAGAGAACTATTACAATAGTTATTGTATAGAAATAGAAGAGGACAACAAAAACGGAAGAACAAGAGCCCTATTCCAAAAATTCAGAGAAATTAAAGGGAAATTTAAACCACAAGTAGGGATGTTGAATAATCAACAGGGGAACACACTGACTGACCGAGATGAAATAAAAGGAAGATGGAAGCAATACACTGAAGAACGCTATAAAAGAGATGCCTGGATGACAGACTCGTTCATGGAGGAACCATATGATGAAGAACCAGAAATTCTAGAATGTGAGGTGAAAGCTGCTCTTAAAATACTTGGAAGGAACAAATCACCAAGAACAGATGGCATACCAATAGAGTTGCTACAAACTACTGAGACTGAATCTGTCCAGATTCTTACAAAAATCTGTCAAGAAATATGGAAAACTAAACAATGACCCACAGACTGGACGTGTTCAATATACATCCCAATCCCAAAGAAAGGGGATCCCAGGGGAACTATTGCCTTAATATCCCATGCAAGTAAAATAATGCTCAAGATTCTACAACAAAGGCTCCTACCATATATGGAGCAAGAAATGCCAGATGTCCAAGCTGGATTTAGAAAGGGAAGAGGCACCAGAGATCATATCGTAAGCATACGTTGGATAATGGAACAGAGCAAGGGAGTTCAGAAGAAAATCCCCCTGTGCTTTATAGATTACAGCAAAGCCTTTGACTGTGTAGATCATGAAAAACTATGGAATGCTTTAAAAAGAATGGGGGTGCCACAGTATCTGATTGTCCTGATGTGCAACCTATACTCTGCACAAAAGGCTACTGTAAGGACAGAATATGGAGAAACCGATTGGTTCCCCATCAGAAAGGGTGTGAGACAGGGGTGTATTTTGTCACCCTATTTATTTAATCTATACGCAGAACATATCATACAGAAAGTGGGATTGAATCAAGATGAAGGAGGTGTGAAAATTGGAGGGAGAAATATAAATAATTTAAGATATGCAGATGATACCATACTACTAGCAGAAACCAGTAATGATTTAAAACGAATGCTTATGAAAGTTGAAGAGGAAAACACAAAAGCAGGACTACAGCTGAATGTCAAGAAGACTAAAGTAATGACAACAGAAGATTTATGTAACTTTACAGTTGACAATGAGGACATTGAACTTGTCGAGGATTATCAATACCTTGGCACAGTCCTTAACCAAAATGGAGACAATAGTCAAGAAATCAGAAGAAGGCTAGGACTGGGGAGGGCAGCTGTGAGAGAACTAGAAAAGGTCCTCAAATGCAAACATGTATCACTGAACACCAAAGTCAGGATCATTCAGACCACGGTATTCCCGATCTCTAGGTATGGATGTGAAAGTTGGACAGTGAAAAAAGTGGATAAGAGAAAAATCAACTCCTTTGAAATGTGGTGTTGTAGGAGAGATTTGTGCATACCATGGAGTGCGAAAAAGACAAATAATTGGGTGTTAGAACAAATTAAACCAGAACTATCATTAGAAGCTAAAATGATGAAATTGAGGTTGTCATACTTTGGACACATCATGAGAAGACATGTTTCACTAGAAAAGACAATAATGCTGAGAAAAACAGAAGGGAGTAGAAAAAGAGGAAAGCCACACAAGTGATGGATTGATTGCATAAAGGAAGCCACAAACCTGAACTTACAAGATCTGAACAGGGTGGTTCACTACAGATGCTCTTGGAGGTCACTGATTCATAGGGTCGCCATAAGTCGTAATCGACTTGAAGGCACATAAGAACAACAACAACAATATTATGAATTCCCTAGGTAGGTAGTCCCTGGCAATATAGCCCCAAGTAAATTGCACTTCTTTCACTTTGAAACTTAAGATTATTCAGACATTTTCTATGTTCCCATGGTTACTTGGAAATGTATATATTATACTGAATTATGTCTATTAAAAATGGTTTAGATTGCTGTCCTTAAAAGATGATGTTGTAAAGCCAATTGGATTTCTGTGAACCATCTTTAAAATTGTATCCTTGTGCATCAGCATGGTTAATTTAATTCTATATCATCTTTTAAAATATGTTTCTGTTTCCTGGCTAGCTCCATGCAGTCCAATGGAGCCATAGTTAATAGGAATCTATAATTTCTTCAGTGTCTAAGATAGTAAGGAAATAAAACAAATGCTATACGGTGTGTAGGATACACAGATCACCTAAACTTCAATGAAATTTATCACTTTTTAGCAATCCTGTACATAAAAACATTCTTTATTAAGGGAAGCTAATTGGAGATTAAGGAAGTTTCCAAGTTTGCTCTAATTACCATTCCCTAGTGAACTGTCTGAAATATGCAACCAGAGTACTGTGATATATTGTACTTTCTAAAATTGTCTGGTGTGATTTCTGGAAAAGTGGTTTGGAAATTGTAACTAGGGCTGCAAGCTTTAAAATAAATAAGTGCTAATAAAACATTTAGGCTGCAATCCTATATACACACTTAGCTGGAAGTAATTTCCATTTAATCAGTGGGGCTTACTGAGGAGACATATATAGGATTGTACTGTTAGTTGATTAATTGGTGGGTGTGGTTGAAGTTCAGAGGGACAAGGATTAAGTAAATACTTGTTTATTTTTCAAGGCTATTTGTCAAGACTGATGTGTATAGAATGAGAAATCAGATATTAAAGATGGCCTTTCTGGAAATTGGTGGAAGTGTTTCATTACTGAAGTATAATTTACTTCTTTGTTCAGTAACTTTAGAAGGTCTATTAATAAGTGTTTTTAAATTTAATCAGTTACGTTAGCAAGCTTATGATTAATCAACTCAGAAACAATGGCAGTGATATTTAGCAGAAAAAAAGGATAATCTCTAGGTTCAGGTACCTCCAACCAGCAGGGTCTGACTTTGACCCCATTTTCTTACCCCATTTTTATCTGTAATGCTGGATACTCCCCAGTTACCTTACTCTTGATTAACAGCAAATTCCCCTACAAGTAATCTTCCCTCCTGACCTCACTAAATGGAAATAAGCTATACCGTACAGTACTCTGGGTACCAAGGGAGCCCAAATGGAGAATCATGGTTAACAATGATGATGGCATTATGACCTATGGCATGGGTGGGAAACTTCCAGCTCACAGGCCAAATTTGACACACGGGGCTGTTTTTCCCCAAAACATTCCCATCTGTCCCACACCTGACGTCATATGTGACATCAGGATGATTTCTGCAGCTATTCCAGCAGAAAGCAGTTTTGCCAGCTATATGCTCAGTGTTTTGTCCTTGTGCTATTGTTCCTGAGATAACCCAAATGTCAATAATCACATATCTTAATGACATCAGATGACTGACATGTGGGTTGTCCTGTTAAAACTGGCCTGCCGGGGGTGGTGGTGGTGGTGCAGCAGATAATCTGGCCTGCTGGGCCCAAAAGGTTCCCCATCCCTGATTTATGGGATCACTCCACACTGGTATGTCCATGTCTATTCTGACGTAGCATTAAAGCCAGAGCAAAACAGCTCTGCAGAGATGGGTTTTGAAAAAAGAACGAATTTATTTTTAATTATTTAAATCACTATTTATTTAAATCTCTATTTAGACCTGAGATGGGAAATCTCTGGCCCTTCAGATGTTGTTGGACTACAGCACCCAACATCCCTGACCATTAGCCAAGTTAGAGTCCAACAATATCTGGAGGTTCCCCACCTCTGATTTTGCACATTAAAAAAACTCAAGGCATACAACACCACATGGGTCTTGTGTCTGAAACTATAATGTGAGAGCAAAAGGCCAAAAGTTCAAAGCATTGTGACAAATGTTATTACAGACTTTTTCTTACCAAAGTACTGCACTTTCTCAGTCTTGCCTTTGTGGGGGGAAGGGGAGCAACTTTGGTTTTACTTTACCAAAGTCAACCTTTAAACTCTCAGGATATTTGGACTGCCATTTATTGAACAATTAGGGTGATTAATTGCATGCCTGCAATAAAAACAGATGACTAGGAGAGTTCCCTTACAGGCTAAATATTTTGAGAAAATTCTATCTGATGCTAGACATAACAAATGCAATCAACCCAGCATGCAACTTGAAGCTGGTTGAATGGATGCTTGCTGGTTTGCTATGGAACTCAAGCCTTCTTAAAAGAAGGCAAAGTGATTTAAAAAATAAACATAAGATGGAGTGCATGGGGGAAGAGAAATATTGACATGTGAAACTGATGTTATTCTAACAAAGAATTACTGTTTTCCCCCTTTGGCCATTTCATTGTCCAAATCAAAACTACAAGGGTTATGGGAGTACACAATAGGCAGTGTTTGCCTCTGAGTAATTAACTGCTGTTGGATAGATTACAAAGCAGCAAAAAGATATTCTCAAATACACATTTTATATCAGGTAGTCAAGAAATCTTTATTTATACAGTGTAACAAAAAATCTAGTGGCTAATGCAGAATCCAAAGAAAGTCAGGTTTTATTGTTTATATTACAAGATCAGGTTTCTAGTCCATATGGTTATGGAGCAAAGCATACACTGGCAGTATGATAAAGTATATGAAACTAAAGTGGCTTAATTAAAGCTTCATTTATTTATTGGATTTCTACCTTGCCCTTCAAAAATATGTGGCTGAAACAATAATATAGTAAAATACAAAATAACTTACAAAAGCTAAAAACTGCGTTAGCAAAACAGCATTAAATCAACAGCAGAAATAAAACTCAAATTTTAAATTTGGGGGTAGGAATTTGGGGGTAGGAATGGAGGGGGAGAGTCTTCACCAGATACTAAAATGCCAAATCAAATTCTAGGGGGCATCTCTGAGGACATCATTCTAATAAATGGAGTGCCGCTACTGAAAAGTCCATCTCTGGTTGCTACCCATCATATCTGTGATGTAGGTTGCAAAAAGGGCCTCTAACTATTATTTCAGTGAACAGCCTAGCTCATATAGATATATGCAGATATTCAGCTGTCTTTAAATCCCTTCACATCTTAGGACTGGGTTGAGTATTAACACTTTGAATTTGGCTCATAAATGGACTGGGAGCCAGTCTAGTTGTTTTAGCACGGGGAAAATAAATTCCCAACAGCCAGTCCTAGTTAGCAGTCTTACCGCTATATTCTGAACTAACAATAGCTTACAAACTGTCTTCAAAGGCAGACCCACATACAATACTTTTATTCATTTATTATTCAGTTCATAAGCCTGCCCTTCATTGTAATGATCTGAAGACAGGTTACAACATAAGTACATAAACCACGACACATCAACACAATCACAGCAACCACTACTATAACGTATTAACAAAATATGAGCTAAAATTCATGGAACAATTCATAACAGTCCAGCAAGGGATGCACTCAAATAAAAATTGGCTATACTGCCTCAATCTCCTCCGTAAGCCTGGGGAGAGGTATGCTTTTAATTATCACTGAAAAGTGAACAGTATTGGCACCAGACGTACCTCGCCAGGGAGGTCATTCCAAAGACAAGGAGCCACCACAGAGAAGCCCCTTTCTCACATCACCATGCCATACTCAGTCTGGAAAAGGCCACAAGTGGCAAATTAGCCATAGTTAGTTGTAGGAAGTCCTTGCCATTAGCATCAATGAGGCCTCCAGTGATAGCAGTGGATCAAGAAGAACCCCCAGACTATGTGTCTGCTCTTTCAAGGGGAATACAGGCAGCCTCATAGCCAGCCTTCCTTGTTAGGTGGGGCAACCATATTTCTAGGTGAAGCATTTGTAGGGGGTGGGGGAAGCACACAGTGCCATCCAATCTCTCCCTCTCTCTGGTGGAGAGGATATGAGAGCCAGCTCAGGGAAGAGAAAGGCAGTGACCTTCCCATTCATTCCTCCTCCATCCAGAGAGTGTTAACTTACATGGATGAAGTTTACTCTGTTGAACTGTTTCACCCCTTTTTGAGATCCCCAAGAATATGGGACTCAAAGCTTCACTTGTCCTATAGCTACAGTCTCCTTTCATCTGTGTTCTGTGTTCTGATTCTTCATGAACTGAACCACTTTGGTAATGACAGTGAGCTTCTGAACTGGGCTTTCATGCTGCATTAGGTACCAGTTTTAGATTCAATCCAAAAAAACAACCTTGTCCATACCACAAGTTTAGGGAAGGGCAGAGAGAAAATAAATATTTTAGGGTGTTATGTTAATTCCTGCCTGAAAATTCATCCTTCTTGTCTTGTTCCTGATCTTTAGGTTTTCTGTCCTGTTGGACAATCAAGGGAAAACTTTTTACCTGGCTGCTATATAAAAGACTAGCTAAGCAACAGGAAACTAATTATGGAAAGCAATTTGAATTTTTTTACTGGTTGCTGAGTTGATTTTTCTTTCCAGAAAGGCTGAAGAGGCCTCATGCTAAGCTACACATATTGGAAAAACAGAAATTAGGCCTGAGTTACAGCCTAGGTGGCCAGCCAACCAGCTAGTGAGCTATAGTGTACACAGCAATGTTTCTGTTCCTACAGGGCTGGTTTTATCCTCTGCCATCAAGTACTCAAGAAAAAGATGAAAAAATCACCACTATGATTGTTAGTAAGAGCTTTAAAAGAGTAAATGGTAACTTAGGGTAACCATTTTTTTCCAGATCACTTTAAGTGATATCTCTGTTTCACCCTTTAGCAATAAGCATCCAATCCTGCTCCTCTCATCATAATAACGGCAGAAAAAACAAACTCTTACTTCTTACTACAGGCAAACAACCACGTTTCTTTATTGCTGGATGGGTAGAGAACACAACTGAAACTGAAAAGCAGAGCAAAGGAAAGTCCAAGGGGTGGAGTCTAACTCTAGCCCATAGTACAAGGTTCTAATATTTAATTCTTCAAAGGGTCATGTTACTATATAACAGAGCTTGGAAAAGTTACTTTTTTGAACTACAACTCCCATCAGCCCAATCCAGTGGCCATGCTGGCTGGGGCTGATGGGAGTTATAGTTCAAAAAAGTAACTTTTCCAAGCTCTGCTATATAAGCTGTTTTTTTCAGGATCACTTACATAATTATAGGGGATTGAAAAATGCAACCCCAGTCAGGGAAATCATTGAATGAGCAGATGGGGGGGGGATTCCAGATGAGGTTTTTGTTGTACACTCACCCTGCCTTATTCACTGAATTTTTCAGAGGGTCCTTAAAATGATCCTGTTTTTAAAACAAGCTATCATTCTTTAAATGGAGGTTGTAATTGTCTGTCATGTCACAAAGAAGAATTTCCGAAAAAAATTCTGGGGGCAGCACAGCTGTTGGGGAGGTGTCCCTATTTCCCCACTCTCCCTGGCTACAGGGATGAGTACAACCCTGTCCAGAACAAGCTGTCTACCCAATTCTTAGACCAGCCAATCAAGGCACAGTAGATCTGTCTTGTCGAGATTAAGCTTCAGTGTATTGGTCCACATTCAGTCCATTACCACGTTACAGGTAATTTAACCGGGAGGTTACAGGGGCATGGATAACTGAATCCAGGCTATTTATGTTTAAGTAGGGTTGCACCTGGTGCCTCATAATAAACTAAAAAATGGCAAGCCATGCCATGGAGACAATTTGCACCTCTAGTGACAAAGTTGTTCCTATGGTTATCCCCATACTACAAGCTGGTTCCTTTAGGGAGCATGCATTCATTCATTGGTGATCACTCATTGCCAAGTAAGATTGTCTTCCAAGATAAGGTCTTTAACAGTGGGTCCGTAAGTGACTGTGGAGGCCAATTCTGGATTCACACAGCCTCCCAGTGAGGACATAGGTTTCCAGATGAAAGATGGTCACGGTGAGGATTTGTTTGACGTGCCTTCTGCTTAGCTCGTTTGTCCTGTTCGCCCTGTATTCATGCTTCTTCAAAGTCCACAGCACCTTTGATAATAGCCGACCTCCATTTGGGACGTTGATGGGCCAAGACTTCCCAGTTGTCAATGTTCATGTTACATTTTTTAGATTCACTTTAAGAACATCTTTAAACCTCTTTTGCTGTCCACTGATTTTCCATTTTCCATCCTTAAGTTGGGAGTAAAGTAGCTGCTTTGGAAGACGGTGATTAGGCATTCGAACCACATGGCCGGTCCAGCGAAGTTGATGTTGAAGGATCATTGTTTCAACACTGGTAGTCTTTGCTTCTTCCAAAATGCTAGCATTAGTCCGTCTGACTTCCCAAGTTATTTGCAGAATTTTCCGGAGGCAGTGTTGGTGGAATCTTTCGAGAAGTTGGGAGTGGCATTTATAAATGGTCCATGTTTCACAGGCATACAGTAAGGTTGGTAGTACAATGGCTTTGTAAATAAGCATTTTGGTCTCCCTGCGAATGTCCCGATCCTCAAACACTCTACGCTTCATTTGGGAGAATGCAGCACTCGCAGAGCTCAGACGATGTTGAATTTCAGCATCGGTGTCAGCTTTTACAGAGAGATAGCTGCAGAGATAGGGGAAGTGATCAACGTCCTCCATTGTCACACCATGAAGCTGGATTGATGGTGCTACAGAGGGACTAGTTCGCACCTGTTGATAAAGCACTTTTGTTTTTTTTAATATTAAGTGAGAGACCAAGCTTTCCATATGCTTCTGCAAAGACATGCAACCCTATCCAGAACAGGTTGAACATTAACAGCCTGGGTAGTTTAACCATGCACTCACATCACTTCCATCTTGTCTGGATTGAGCTTGCTTATTGCTTCTCATCCAGCTCATAACCAGCCTCAAGTATGGGTTCCGAACTTCCACTGTCTCAGCCAAGTCATATGAAAGGAAAAATAATTCATATATTGATGGTACTTTACTCCAAAAGCCTTGATGACCTCACTCAGCAGCCTTATAGAGATGTTAAAAAGCATGAGGCATGTTACAGAATCAGCTGATGGGATGTGGCAGAGTTGCTATGGTAGCGTTCCTGCACATGGGTTGCTGCTGCTTAATTGGAGGGAGAGGGTTGAGACAGTCAATGCACTGCAAACATAACAACAGAAGCAAGATTGGCTCCACCAGCGTATGTTTGACCACCCTGCCACCTCTCCCTCTCAGTAAGCAACATTGATCCACCTGCCAAGAAGCTAGTATAGTGGCTCCACTAAGCAGGCTGTTCCTGACATGTTATAACATGAAGGAGATAAGTTTTTATCAGGCATTACCAAAGGAAAGCATTGAAGTTGAACATTTTCCAGTGCTTAATTTTTCCATGGATGTTCTCCCATTTCGTAAGTTTGTCAATAACAATGAAAAGACATCAATTACAAATACATTATTAGACAAACTTAGCAGGTTTTTAGCTTTCTTTACTAAATGCAAAACTAAACATGTTAAATTAGAACACTATCTAGGTCAAGGATAGTGCTTTTGCCTGGCTGAAATGTGTCCTTGAACTCTGATGTCTGTTGCTTGTCTGGAGTGAGGAATGGGAAGATGTAGGGGTGTGTATATGTAGAAAGAAATATCTGAATTTGCATAGCTGGAATATAGTCTACTGAACAAAGGATCAGACTCATGGCTGCAGAAGCAACCATTGGCATCTAGCTGCCCACCTCTGGAACACTGCCCACTAAGGAATCTGGATCTCAGGTTCTCTACTCCTGTTCTAAGGTATTAGAAAACTTTCCAATACAAACTGAAAAAATTCCAGTGCAAGTTAGCCTAGTTTTCCAGGAAACTCAAATCACTGACTGAAATTAAAAAAAAAAAAAAAACTTTATGAACTAAGTGGGATGATCCTCCATCCAAATCATGCTTGGGTCATGTAAAATTCCTTCCTTATTTAGTTTCAGACTGTAAAGGAATAAGAAGCAACAAAAATAACCCAGGCATTTCAGTCAATCACTACTGTTTCTCCACTACCACAGGGAAACCCATAAGAGGCATCTCATGAAACCTGCAGGAAGAAAAAGAAAGTGAAAAGACCAGACATTGGTCATTTCCTGTAAAAAGAGCCAGACTGCAGCATAGGGAGAATAACTTGTCTTGGTAGTTGAGAGCACTTGGACCTTTTTCACAAATGAAGCAACTCAATCTTTTAAAAACAAAGTTGTGTTTATATAGCTAGCCAAATAAATTCTTAGCCTATAGGAGATTACACTGTTGGGGAAATTAAATCTGTGATATTACTAAATACACAAGGCAATAACTTTAACCATTTCAGCCACTATTAGTTTTTCTATGATTAACAAAGTTCTCTTTCAGGCAGGAACTCAATGGAGCTCAAGAGCTGGGAAAATATCACCAGGAGATGGCCTAAGCCATACATAAGCCAATATATTCTCTCCAAAGTGAATTGTTACAACAACCAGAAGAGCTTGCCATTAAGGTCAATTATGATATTTAGAGTGTATTATATACATATGGGCTAAAAACAACAGAAATAATGAATGTAAATGAAAATAAGTTGTATGTTATATTAGCTAGTTGCCCCCCTCCCCAAACTTAGATATGTATCAATTTTGCCTTTAGGACTGCTACTGTAGTCCCTTTGGTGCTCCCTGTAAAGAGACATAACTGGAAGGGAAATGTTCAATATGCATGATCATTATCTGCTATAACTGCCAAAGAAGTTAAGGTTTCTTTTATCAGTACGAAGCTACCTAGAGATTTTATACCGGCCCTCCAAGCTTGAAATATTTATTTAGCTAGCACTTAACATTTTACACTGTTGTATATAATGAAATATTGGTTTCAGCTATACTGGTATGTTATATTTAAGAAAAGGCATTATGTAATGCATATCTTGAGAAAGTGGACCTCTCCCGCATATTGTTTTATAGTGGAAAACATTTGAATTCCACTCTTTCCTTATTTGTAGCAAGGGATTCAGTCATCTTTCCTCATAGTGGTACTACTGTAGGGATACTTAATTCTCCCAGTACTCACCTGCAATATTGTTACTGAATAAAAATGCTTCTTCATCGTGCCAGATAGGCAGTAGCATTTGCATAAGTTGCTTCAGACAGTCTAAGTTTGCTTCAGAAGAAGGAACTGAAGTTCCAAAATGTGTTGAGCGACAACAAACATTAACAGCTGACACTTGTGAGAACTAGTTTCTCCTTCTTATGTTCTTTTTCTACATTGTGCCTCCCTTTGCATTTTGTTTTTGAGTTACAGGAGAAAATGAAATTTTCTCATCAGCTAAATGTTAACTGCAATTGTGAAAGCTATCTAAAAATGACTGTACACATTTTATAGCCTCTTAGTAAACAGTACCTAATGTATCTTCAATAAAAAAGGAGTAAGGCTCCATTCCCATTTGGGTGGAGGCAGAGGACAGTATTTTCACAGCACAATCCTATCTATGCATGTTTACTTGGAAATATACTCCACTGAGCTCAATGAACCCAACGCTGCCTAGTATTACAGCCTCAGAGTAGTCTAAGTTTGAAAGAAGGGCTGTGCACTTAGTCTACTTCTGTTAAGCAGATTTTGTAGGTTTTTGAAACAATACAGAAATCTGTAAAACCTGTTTGACCAGAGACAACAGGGCTATCCCTAGAGGGTGTAGGAGAAATCTCCACCCTCCCTCTTCATGGGAATGGTGGTGGCACTGATGGCAACCCCTCTTCCCCTTTTTTCTGGTCTGCTTTTTTGTTTGTTTGTTTGAGCCATAGCAGCCTCTCTCTTTGGAGTGGATCATCATCTGGATGATATGACTAACCCATTGGTAATGTTGGTTATCAATCATTCTATTTCAGCACAGGTGATTCAACTAGATTTTCAGATCCTATATGAAAGGATCTATACTTGCAAGGTTCAGATACTTCATAAGCAAATTACTTAACAAAAACAAAAAGTTATGTTATGCTATGCTATTTTATGTTATTATGCTGCTATTTTATGTTATTATACTATGTTATGATTTTTTTTCACCTGATTTTTCCTATTGTATGTTTTAAAATACTGGAAGCTGTATATCTGGTAATATTTTGTGGTTACACACAGGTTTACTTATAAACAACACAAGATGGGCAAAAATGCTAGGCTGAACACATTTACATTGTAATACATACATGAAAATAAAAGCAAATCCTTACTCTTTCCAGAACACACTGATGTTCCAATTTATCAGAACAATAAAGTAGAATGTTTCCCCCCCAAATCAGAAATAGAACAGGAGTCAATCATGTTAGCCACTTGCATAAGTTACAATCAAACATACAACATGAATATTTATTTAGTAGGCAGAGTTTCCTATTAATATTTCATAAACACAATATTGGCCAGCCAAGCTACTTAATATATTTAATCTTTCAATAAAAATTCTACTGAAAAAGGCAATATCTGCTTGTTCATTTCTGAGCAGCACTCTTCAGATAAATGCCTTACATCCTCCTTAACTTCAAAGCATGTGTCATTAACATGCCAATTTTCTTGTTCTGCATTATGATCCCACAAAATAAGATCTTTGACTCCAATGTCTCTTAATTCTTTATTTTCTTGGAGTTTTATTATTTTTGGTCTCAAATTCTTCTCAAGTAAGAGAAGATCTCTGGAACAGGCATTGGACAGAGTTTGCTCCTTCCAGTCACAATTATTTTTGCTGTACACATCTGGGTGTTTATTTGTGTTCTCCTCCCAGGTACATTTCTGCAAGGCACCACCTTCAGTTTGGCTGGCTGTGAAAAAAGCTATATTCAAAGGAGAAGTGTCTGTGATCTTATAAACACAAGGTCCATAGTCTAGCGGCTTGGTGTTTGAATACAGCAAAGGGAAACAAACATTCAAAGTACCAGGGTTAACACATGTCAAGTAATTAAGGTAATCTTGGAATAGATTTTCCTCAAAGGCTGGTAAATGACTTCTGCTCAGCAGCTGTTCTCTCTGATGGGTAGCAAACCTGTCAAAGGTTCTTTGTCGAAGTTCCCTTTCCAACATTATTGATTCCAGTTCCTTGTCTGCAAATGCCCTTCTCTTCCTCATTCTCTCACTCAGGCTAGAAAGGCAATGTTCAATTTCCTGGGATGGTGGATTACTTGCTATGACAAGATCCAAATTAAAAAAAAGGTTATTATACAAAGCCTATTATGTGCTTTCATGGGCTGCCTCAAATTTCAAGCATGTCACACAGTAAAAAGGCATTATTAGGAAACTTGAATGTACATTGACCTATCATATGTGACAGTTGCACATGCATTTCTATAACTGCTCATACAACTTGTGTATGTGTACTTGAAAGTGAGGCCCATATCCTTGTCATGCAAGATAGCTAACAGCTGTCTAGCCCTTTCCTACACCAATGTGTTTCATGCATAGATAATATTATATGTACTTAAGCCATTTGGAGTAAATGTCGCAGTTACTGCAGCAGTCATGATTAAATACAATTGTCACAAATAAAATCAGTAACACTTTAGTCCTACTCAAATCAATGATACTTAGGGACAATTAATTTATCTTGACCTAGTGTCTTTTGAATTTTCTTTAAAAGGTGGGGGAAATCGCACCTAAACTGATCTGCATAAGTGCAAACTTATTTGTAGAGTATATCAGGAATGTATCATAAAACATTAGTTAGAACATAGAAAGCTGCCTTACACTGAGTCAGACCCATTGGTCCATGTAGCTCAGCACTGTCTACGTTGGCTGACAGTAGCTCTCCAGGGTTTCAGGCAGGATTCTCCCCCAACCCTAACTGGAGGTGGCAGAAATGCAACTGGGACCTTCTGCATGCAAGGCAGGAACTCTGCACCTTCCACATTCCATACACAGCTATAACAAATTTATCATCATATATTAATACCACATTTTAGAAAGGAAACATTCTACTAGATTTGTTATAAGTGTGTTTTCTACAAGCAGACACGTACCTTCCAGTATGCATCTAGCCAGCATGCTAGCAGTGTTCTTGGACTTACAACAAAAGTTGAATCTGTGGCCAGAAACTGAACATTCACTGCTCCTGTTGTCTTTCTTAGCCTGTGTTGTCACAGAAAGAATAAAGAGGATATTCCAGAACAGCATAGCCATTCTTGCTTGCTAACAATGCTGAAAAAACATTCAAATGATTTCGGAGGAAATAAGAAAAAGGTTAATCTTGATCAAAGGCTAACTTTTCCCCAGAATGCACTTCAATTGTATAGTGTATATTTATTGCTGTTATTTTTAAGAGATGTAGCGAGTTCAAAATCTATTTTTGCTGAGTTTTCAAAGGGAATTTTGTCCTCAGCAGCATTAAAGCAATTATGGTGCCAGGTACAGGCAGCTGTTGCCTGTCACACTAGCATCCAGGCATTGTAAATTAATTTAAGAAGCCTAAACTATTTACACTGTGTTCACACACCCACAGTTACTCAGAGATTATATCCAGGTTAAATGCAGAAATGCAAAATGAAGTCCCAGTGACTCTCAAGAAAAGGTGCTTCTAGAGAGGGCAATTTTGAGGGTATTTTCCCCACATTATTTCTCAACTCCAAATCTACACACACACACACACACACAATGTTTGCTCTTGTGCCACTAATAGGTGTGATTTATATATTGTTCTGGAGAAGCTCCTTGTCCTATAAAGCTTGTGCAGGCCCAGAAGCTAAGCAAAAACACTTTCCATACATCCCATCCCATCCCATCAACCAGAGTCACACACCAATACAGTCAGCAGAACTAGCAGCTGAACTTAACAGGGTCAAATTCAGTAGCTGAAGCTCTTCCCGTTGTCAGAGAAAAACTTCACTACTGAATGTGCTCCTGACGTTCAATTAATAAAGACACGGGGGAAATAGCTCTAGAAAAAAAATGATAGTTGCGCCAAGACCGCAGTCCCTATAGCAACTATTCGCTTTGCCAGGGCTGCCAATACTGACAAGTATGGCTCTCTGAGATATCCCACACTACACGCCCTGTTGCGCTTCCACCATATTTTTTTCTGACTGTTTTTTTAGAGCCTTTAACTGTTGCTCCGCCACAGAAACTGATACACGGATCAGCGTATCTTGGGATATACAGAAAATGGTGTGACATTTTCCCCTGTTGAGTTTCGAGCTATTATATAAAACTAATAACTCAAGAGCGCCGGGGGGGGTGATGTATGCGCATCTCCTCTGGAGGCTTCCCCCCTATTTCGCTCCTTTTCCTGCGCAGCGCGCCGGCTCACCTGGCTGGCGTGCACCTGGTCTTGGTGCCTCCGCAGCGCCACCTGCGCAGCCGTGACGCGCTGTCGCTGGAGCACCAGCGAGCAGGCGGCGCACGTGCACTCTCGCCAGCGGCACAGCCGCTTATGGCCCTTGAGGCTGGACACCACGCCGTGGTTCCTGCAACGCGCGCATTTGGGTAGCCGCTGGCAGACACGCCGAGAGTGGCTGTTGTAGCAGCTGTTGCCGCCGCCGCCGCCGCCGCCGCGCTTGTCATCGAGAGTTGGAAGCCCTGAAGATCTGGCGGGGCGGCTGGAATTTGCTTCTCGCTGGCGCCTTGAGCTCTTGGACAACATGACGGAGCTGCGGCTCTCTGTCTCAGGTTTTCTGACGCTATTGTTCTTTTTTCTGGGCCTGAAGATGCCTGGATCGCTTGGGCTTTACTTTGCTAGACGGCAGCAACCTCTGTCATCTTTGCAGCTGCTGAAACTGTGGCGCCCTCTGGCAGAGTTCGCTGGTTCACGTCGGCTTTCTTACTGCCACATCCTCTGTTCTGCTCATTAGCAGCTTTCTGATGAAGGTTCAGTCTCTCAAGCCAGCGTTGGTCTTTGACGTCAATTATCCCCCTCTTTTTTCCTCAGAAGCCCACCCCCCATAAACCCCTTTCCATTATATCAAATATGCTCCATCCTTAAAATGCAACGGGGTAGAAGCTTCTTTTCTGCCTAGTCTCCCCCACACACATCCACCTATTTTCAGGTACTAAATCCATTCTTGCTAAGAGTCAGATAGACTGTCTGGATTCCTAATTTTGAGGAGAATCTAGATTATCAACCTTGTCAGGCATGGGGACTCTAGTTTTAAGCAATGTCTATCAGTAGGTAAAGGCCAGGTCAATGTATTTATGATGTATTTCTTTACAACCTTTCTAACAAGAGAAAAATCAACTCATTTGAAATGTGGTGTTGGAGGAGAGCTTTGCACATACCATGGACTGCAAAAAAAGAAATAATTGGGTGTTAGAACAAATTAAACCAGAAGTGTCACTAGAAGCTAAAATGATGAAATTGAGGCTATCCTACTTTGGACACGTAATGAGAAGACATGATTCACTGGGAAGACAATAATGCTGGAAAAAACAGAAGGGAGTAGAAAAAGAGGAAGGCCAAACAAGAGATGGATTGATTGCATAAAGGAAGCCACAGACCTGAACTTACAAGATCTGAACAGGGTGGTTCATGACAGCTGCTCTTGGAGGTTACTCATTCATAGGGTCGCCATAAGTCGTAATCAACTTGAAGGCACATAACAACAAACACTTTTAAAATATGGGTTTGGAGTTGAGATGGATGATTTCTATGAGTCCCCTACCAGCCTCTGATTTGGAACCCTGCACCTGGAGGTGAGAAATCCGCTCTGCTGGCCAGATCTCCCTTTGTTAGTCTAATAAGAGTGGCCAGGTGAGTTAATGGGCCTATCAAGTGCCCATTACCTGGTGAATGAGCCAGGGAGATCCTATTGTTATTGAAACTCTTCAGGAGAGCCCCCCCTTCCTGAGGCCAAGGAGAAGCTTGAGTTTGGAGTTGTGTCTGGGAAAGGCTGGGGACTGGAAGCAGGCAGAGAGACTGGCTCTCTGCACCATGGCTTTGGGGTGCCTCCTGTAACCCTGATGGAAAAGCTGGATATTGGACTGCTGATGCCTTGAACCCCTCCATCCAAAGCTGAGGTTGGAATGTGTGTGAATAAATAAACCATATTTCATAAAGATACCACAGACTCCGCTGACCTTCATTCCAAGGAAACCAAACCTTGGGCGAGCACAGGAACTCCTGGAAATCTCTCACCCTTCAGAGATTGGGGTGGTACACAACAATATTACTGTAATATCCGTTTTTTGTGTGATGGTACTTACCCGTATGGAGTACCATCATCTGTTTTGCTGGTACCCACAGCACTTTTAAAATATGAGTACTGGACCATCATATTTTATTTTAAAAACAACAACACTGCTGTAATCTAAAGGTGACAAGATCATAAATGATCAAGGCCAGGTCTGGTTTCTCTGCAAAAGACTGTTGGCATATAAGACAAAATTGGTGAAAAGCAGCCCTAGCCACCATAATTACCTGAGCATCTAGGTGTAGGTCATCTTGGAGGACTCCAAAACAATGTATCTTTTCCCCCCAGTGCTGTCTCATCTATATGAAAATGCATGCCTATTTAATAACTTACAATGTCTTACATGATTCAGACTCATATAATCTTAATTATATTTAATAAGGTAATCATTGGTATGATCAATTAACATTTTAATCTACAATAAAAATTTCCTTCCCAGCCAATTGGTGAAGCTGAGCAACTTTAGGATTTGGGGCTCATGTGGCACCTGCTACTGTGAAAAACTAGTTAAAAATAGTTTGTCTCACTTAAGTGGATTTTCTTTGCTCAGTGGCATTTTCTCACTTCACAAAAGCCTCTCACTCTCCTGAAATCTCAAAACAGATACACACCTTATAGTTATTTGGTATATAGAATAATCACTTGAAAACCACTTAATTCAAAATGTTACATTTGTAGTCCTACACAAAACATGCAGAACTTCAGACATCATAGGATCTCTATTGACCCAATTTCCATTTTTGTTAGACATCATGAATTTTAAATTCAGGATCACCTTACAAAGATATTTTATAGTTTTAGGCTGCAATCCAGTACACACTTACCTAGGAGTAAGTCCCATTGAACCTAATGGAGCTTACTTCTGAATAGATATATACTGGATTGCAGTCTTATTCTTAGGTTCAGAATTAAAATGCTAAACAGAATGCTCCCATGTTGTAACACATGCTTATCTAAGGACAACAAGGAGCACAATCCACAGAGCTTCACACTAATGGTCTTATACAGCTCTCATTCATTCTGATTGAGTTTGCACGAGAATTATCATGGTGGTTTTTGACCAAGTGTTCTGGGCCACAATCCATTCTGGTTCATTCATTATCTGCAAGAAGAGTGATTTAACCCATACAGTGATAATGGTGAAATGGACCCTGACTAAAAAAGCTCTGATTGCTCACTGGGGAAAAAAAAGGACTGCCTTCAAGTTTCCAACTTATGGCGACCCTATGAATAGGGTTTTCATAGTAAGCGGTATTCAGAGGGGCTTTACCATTGCCATCCTCTGAGGCTGAGAGGAAGTGACTGGCCCAAGGTCACCCAGTGAGCTTCATGGCGGTGTGGGAGTTCGAACCCTGGTCTCCCAGGTCGTAGTCCAGCACCTTAACCACTACACCACACTAGTCGCTTGAAATAACATTTTGTTAATCCTGTTATTGCTGCTCACAAGATGAAGTCAATAAATATAATTTTTTTAATTTGCTCTTTAAGATTATTTCCTTCTTGTGATACTTCGCATTTTCCATTCATTCTTCAACAACTGCATCAATAATTATGTTCAGATATAAATATACTTGATAATTCTCTCCTCCCTCACTTTAAACATTTGAGGTCTGTTTGCAGAATAAAAAAGTGACATTTCAAAACTTAAGAGTAGTATCAACATTTTAATAGGCTTGATTTCAATGTGTACAAAGAAAGCCAATCTGACATTAGTAACTCGTTTTTTTTATAACAGAAAACAGTAATTAAAGTGGAATGCTGTTGTTCATCCTCGTCCAAATATTGCACCTGATTTATTATAAAGTTAGACTTTATCAGGTAAGAACCATGCCTTTCCTTGCAGGGATGCTACTTTTTTCCAAAGTAAAGACTGAGTAATTAGAGAGCAATCAAGTTATTAGTGCAGATGTTTTTCTTGCTCTTCCTTAGTTGTTGCCTCTGGTTTTGGCTAAGTAACATCAAGCAATTACATAAACAACTTCTCTTTTTTTTCTCAGTGCACAGTGAGGAAACTAAGTGAGCTGGCAGTTCAGAAAGAGACCCAACTCTTCTTGCTTCGCCAGGTCTGCCCCACCCCCTAGCAATCCCATCTCACCTTCTGAAGTCATTTTCAATATCAGCGATGGGGAACAGCATGTAGCCTAGGGAGACTGGGCATGACCTCTAGAGTATGCTGGGGGCTGGACTGATGGGACTAGTGAGTAGACACATTAACCGTTTGTAGAAAAGATGCACTTGGGGGTCTACTGAACAGACATAACAATGTACCATTGTACTCTCAAGTTGTACACCGCTTCAGGTGAATTAGCAGATGGTATAGAGGACAGGGCTCCTTTATCTTTAATAACTATATAGAAGGAATTTCAGCAGGTAGCGCTTGAGGTCACCTAATATATATCTATTTCCTATTATACAAACAAAGGATCTCTTTCCCTCACCTGTTCATTGGTTAATTTAGCAACAAACTGCACATTATATATAAATACATATAATTCAAGCCCAAGGTTAGCTTTTCCAAATAAAAACAGATTTGAGAAGAACCCATTTACAGTGGAGAAGCAGCAAGTAGAAAATTAGCCATTTCCCAATTGGCCATTTTTCCTGGTCCATATCACCATCCTCAAGCAGTCTCCCCCTTCAATATGGGGTTCCAAATGCAGGCAAACATGGTTGCCAGTGGGGGAGGACAAAGCAGCTTGAGGGAGCATTTCAAGCAGAAAAAATGGGAGGTTAAAGAGGTTAAAAACCCTTCCACACTTCCTGCTTATTTACTCAAATGGATCCTGCTAAAGCTGTTTTTTTCAGGGCAGAGGGAGGAGCATTTGCAGGAAATATGGAGCTCAGCCCAGAGTCTATACATTTAATTGTTGACATTTAAATCCAGCTTTTTCTTTTTTCTTTTTAGGAAAAACATCCAGAAATAACACACATTCAAACACTGAACACAAGGGACTAGACTTAATCATAGCTAGTGATAATTGTTAACTTTCTATCTCAAATTGATCTCAACTGATGAACCACAACAGTCAGATTCTGTATCATTATCAGTTGTATGAAAGGCAAATTCAATAGGTGAAAATTTCCCTATAATTTCCTCTTGTTAATTTCTTCCTGCAATTTACCACAAATGTGTGTAATGCAGCCCTGATGCCCATTGGAGCATAAAACGTCTCTGGCCCTTCTGTCCACAGGTCCTCTGACCTTGGAAAGAAATACATTGCTCTAACACCAGACTTGGTTAGGATTGCCAACTTATCAGAAAAAGAATTAGCCTGTTTTTGCAGTTTTAACACTAGCTTAATACAGAAGAATCAACCAGTGAAGGTTTTCAAGCGATGGAGAAAAGCATTATCACCTGCTAATATCTATATAGCAGACTGCTGTTAAAGGCACAAAACAGAAGCAGGTAACAAAAGCTAGAAAGTCTAGAATATTTGCTTTCAAAGTCACAGGCTGGGAGGCAGTGTTAAGGTATGACAAGAAAAAAACTTTATTTGGGGATCAGATGTACTTATTGAGCACATTTGATCTCCCACGATTTTCATGAATCCCGAGTTGAGCCTGCACTATTCTCCTGTCCATCTGTGTATCAGAAGGTGACAGTGAAAGTTTCTAAATTTCCAGTTTGGCACTAAAGCACTGAATAGAAGAAATTACTGTGTGGATGGGACATGAAATACCAACAGTTGTGAACATAACAACTTGAATACTGACCTATATGACTAATAGCAGTCTAGCCCAAAACAAAACAATGCTTTTCAGCAAGGCACAGCATTTCAGCATGGACTCTTAGTACATTTAATGCTTAAAATATGAAGAACATTCTTCAGTGATAACTTGAGAAGATGGCTGGCTGTGTTCACATGCCACTCCAGAATCTTGGCTATCTGCAGTGGCAGCTGAAATAAAGAAGCAGAAGAATAATTCAGCGATTTCAGTTTGTTTGTCTTAATTCTATCTGTGTTTTGCTCTTTACAAATAATCCAGGGAATTCCTTCTATGTTTGTTAACTATTTGTTATCTTGAATCATACAAATATTTTAAATACAAATAAGTATATCCCCTAATTTTAGCATAGTTTGTGTCTTTCTAGTTTGTAGATTGTGGTTTGATAGGTTAACTTCCCAATAACTATTGCAAAGATCCAACTCTTACTTCACCTTACAGATTTTTATTTAATGCACAAATAAGCTATTCAATTCTTAAACATTCCAAATAAACTAACCAAAAAGTGTGCATAAATTTATTTTAAATTGGCAGCTCTTAAGATTTTGAGATTAATGTCCCTGTAGTTTGTCCTTTAGTGGCTACTCAAAAAGAGAGATTCAGCACTTAAACTACAAAAATCATTTCCATTTCCCAAGTTCCTACGATAAAGCATACACCTGGAAAAATGAGAGGCAACAAAACAATTTAGAGAACAAAATAGAAAGATGATTGGCTCTGTTCCTTAAAAATCTGGTGTGGTATCTAGTCATACTCTTAGTAGATCATTGAAATAAGTGGACTTGTTAGTCATTATTAGCTTAAGTTCACGGATTTCCATCTGTCTGCTTCAACTTAGAACCATCCATCAGTAATATCTGACTTTCTGTAAATTCAGGATTTTTCATGTAAAAACAGGTGGCAGCTGTTTGCACCGGAGAAGCAATTGTTTGCATGCTAGATAAACTAATTAGGATTATAATTTTTCAAGATCACACATATATGCATATGACTAAACCAAAGGTACTTTCACAAGTGAAGATGCTTGTGGTTAATGAAAGCACTGAAAAAGTTTGTCACTAGTAACAAGCATGTCTGAACTTGCTGTCAGCTAATCAGTGAACTTTGGTAATTCATTAGAGAAGAGAGCAGCTTAAATGCAAAGAAAGAGAATATATATATAATGCCTCTGCGAAACAAAAAAGTAATTCCCATGTTGTGGTTAGTAGCTTTTCAAAACATACCTTCTCATCTTGAGACAAACATGCTGGTGCTACAAAACAAACAATTCTTCAGTTTTCAGGCAACATAATGCCCACAAAACAGCATGCCGTACATCCCTTCCTAGACTGTACAGCTTCAGAGTAAGTATTTAGGTCACATATTTGTAAGTGCTTCTCCACACCAAAAACAAAGCACACCCTCCATAAGTCTAGGGAAAGAGTTTAAGCCTATTATTTTCCTTGACATGCTAGCTTTTTATGCATAGGGGTCTATTTTTCTTTTTACAGGCGGGCAAGAACATTCAAAGAGCTGTTTCATGTATTATTTCCACGTGTTTATATTGGCTCTCTAGTGGCCAAGTGAGGCAAAATGTTTAACCCCTGCTGATGGATGTAAGTTCGAAACTCTGGAACATGTTTCCATATCATGGCTGTGAGGGTGCTTTATTTTCCCTTACACTGGCCCCAAAGACATGAAATCAAGAAAGGTAAATACAAAGTTTTTGTGTGCAGTTTTTCTTTTTTCCTTGATTTTATCAAAATTGAAAGCAACTGTTAATAGAATATATTTCCATGATTCAAGATGGCAAGCAAACAAGAGGTAGATGTTTTACGAAGGAAGCAAATGTTCAAGGTGGGAAGTGTTCAGTGGTAGAGCACACACTGCATGCAAAAGGTTTTAGGTTTAATCCCTGGTGTTTCCAGGTAGGACTGGGGTCTCATCCAAACGGAGCGGGATAATCCACGTTTTCCATATCCGGTTCGTCATCTGACAGTCCTCACTTTGCCTGTTTGTTCGCTCTTTCCCGATTAAAAAACCGCTTTTTTTGCACCCGCACATGCAGCGGGAGGACCCGAACTTCTTCTCGCTTTTTCCCAGCTCCGCCCATAACACTCCCCCCTATCAGCCAATTGGTCCGCAAAATATGAGGTAAGCTCCTCTCCCCTTTGCAACGAAGCACAATATCGCGCATGCGCTTGACCGTAAGAGCACAAAAGTTTGAATTTCCTGTGGGTGTAATGGAGTTCCTTGCCGCTTGCCACTCTGGAGCAGGGCTGGCGGGGGTGGTGGTGCTTATATGCCAATAATTCCTGTATTTTTGTGTGCTTGTATTTGCTATATAACACAAAAACGAATGTATGTGTTTTTGCCCTTATGCATAGTAAACATTCTGGAGATACACAGGGCTGGCAAGTCTCAATCAGCAGAGAGAGCAAGCAGAAGGCTGCAAGCAAGAATGAAATCCTGGCCTGGAGCCAGGGGTTCCTAGCCAAAGGATGCTGAATGCACTCTGGAGAAAGGGAAGGGGTGCCTGGCATCTCTTCCTTCTCCATCGCCTGCTGCCCCTTTTGCTTGGCGCCTTGCCTGGCAGCACCCCCTGCCAGCTGCTGCCGGGCCGCCTGAGCTCTCCTCCCCTTTTCGCCACTCTGTCTGGCTTCTCTCTGATCCACCCCTGGGCTTCCAGGGTGCACTAGCCCACCACTTCGCTCTATGAGCGGCTGGAGCGAAGGGGCAGCAAAAATGATCTCTAGCTCTCCCGAGGAGGAGGCCAAGGGCTCCAGGGGCTTCGCAGGGGATGGGCACCCCTCCGAGAGCCCTCACCACTCCCCATCTCCCCCTCCACCACCACCTCCTCCCCAACAGCCAGGATTGCACTGCAACCGCTTCCTTCCTTCCTTTGCTCTCTCTCTCTCTCTGCTCCGGCTGCTCCACGTTAGGCAGCCATTTCCCCCCCTTCGCCAAGCCGCCGATCAGCTGGGCTGACAGATGAGCCGTCAGAGCGCCCCACAGCTGATTCGGCAGCCCCCTTCCCTCACCGCTTGCCGCCCAGCTCTCCCTCAGGGTGGCGAACATAGCTTCAAGCAGCCTGTGGGAGAGAGGCTCATGCGAGGAAAGGGGTTGCCTGGGAGCCTCCCTGGGGTCTCCCCCCACGTGGGGGTGGCCTGGCATCACTGCCTGCTCTCTCCCCAGCTGGCCCTCACTACCAGCAACCCCTTCCTCCGCTCTCCTTCCAGAGCCTTCTTAGATGGTTGCGGGTGGCCATCTAGCAAACCACTTATATGCCAATAATTCCTGTGGGTTTTTTGGTTGTATTTGTGATATTTCTCAAAACCAACAATATGCTTTTCTGCCTTTATGCATATTAACGTTTCTGGAGATACACACGGCTGGAAATTCCACTTATTTCTCCAGAACAGCTCCTCCCCATTCTCTCTCTCTCTCTAACTGCCTGCCTCTCGCTCTCCATGTAGGCAGCGGCGGCAGCATAAGGGAAGAGCCACCGAGAGAGGCTTCACCCCCCCCTCCTTCCCAGCAGCTTCCCAACCACTTCGGGCAAAACTTGATGCTCCATTGCCTTCACCCCCCTCCTTCTCCCTTTCCTTCCTGTGGCCCTTTACAAAGGGCCAGGCTCTTGTTTTTCTCCCCTGTGTGTGTGCTTGTGCGTGTCTGTCTGTCTCTGAGCGAGGAGGAAAGAGCAAAGCGAGCTCCCTGCACCAACCAGCTGCCCTTGAGTGAGACCAGCCAGGAAAACAAGGGCTTTACACACAACCACAATTGCAGATCTCACCCGGAGCGGCAGCCCAGTTCACAGGCTGGCTAAAAATAAACTGCTCTTGTTTCTTCTGCACAAATGCAGATTTTTGCATCTGCGCAGTAGAAGTTGCAGAGCCCCCCACACACACACACCACACCATTGCTCTGATTGGTTCCGTTTTCCCAGCTTTCCCCGGACATTCGCGCACATGTGCAAAAGTGGAAATACGTGATTGGCTGGGAATGACGGAAGGGTTATGTGGAAACGCCCAAGCACCACCCATAGAATACCTCCTGCTCTAAAGTCCGTGGTATTGCATCTGAGTGCCTGAAGGCACAGCAGATGATTCCCGATTTAAAAAAGCAAATAGCAAAAGTGGATTTAACCGCGCGACAATGCGCAAAAGCACGCAGCATCATCTGGATGACCAAAAAATAATGAATACACAAAGCGGTCATGGCGCACATTATACAGTCGTCTGGATGAGCCCTGGGAAAGACTCCTGCCTGAAACCCTGGAGAGCAGCTGCTAGTCAGAACCATTCTGAGCTACAGGGACCAATGGCCTGACTTAGTATAAGATAGCTTCCTATGACTGTAGGCAAAAATATAACCATAGAAATTAAAAAGGATAAAAGTTAGGAAAAACAATTCAGTTTTCACCTACATTGCTGCACATGTGTGAGACATGGAAAACTGAAAAAGAAAATGAGGAGAAGGTCTGGGAAATCTGAGGTATGGTTTTAACACATTGTTATAGGTTTCATATCAGTTTACTGTGCATTTATGACTATCACTGTGGGCTTGCCTTCCCTTGAAACTATGCTGTATGCCAGTTTGGGATTCAATAAAGTACTATTAGTAGCCTAGGATATTCAGGTATCTCTCAATGGGAGCTAATCATTAGAAGATTGCTTCTTGATCCAGAGTTGTTGTTGTTGTTATGTGCCTTCAAGTCGATTACAACTTATGGCGACCCTATGAATCAGCGACCTCCAAGAGCATCTGTCATGAACCACCCTGTTCAGATCTTGTAAATTCAGGTCTGTGGCTTCCTTTATGGAATCAATCCATCTCTTGTTTGGCCTTCCTCTTTTTCTACTCCCTTCTGTTTTTCTCAGCATTATTGTCTTTTCTAGTGAATCATGTCTTCTCATGATGTGTCCAAAGTATGATAACCTCAGTTTCACCATTTTAGCTTCTAGTGACAGTTCTGGTTGAATTTATTCCACCCAATTATTTGTCTTTTTCACAGTCCATGGTATGCACAAAGCTCTTCTCCGGCACCACATTTCAAATGAGTTGATTTTTCTCTTATCCGCCTTTTTCACTGTCCAACTTTCACATTCATACCTAGAGATCAGGAATACCATGGTCTGAATGATCCTGACTTTGGTGTTCAGTGATACATCTTTGCATTTGAAGACCTTTTCTAGTTCTCTCATAGCTACCCTCCCCAGTCCTAACCGCCTTCTAATTTCTTGACTATTGTCTCCATTTTGGTTAATGACTGTGCTGAGGTATTGACAATCCTTGACAAGTTCAATGTCCTCATTGTCAACTTTAAAGTTACATAAATCTTCTGTTGTCATTACTTTATAGTCTTTTTGACGTTCAGCTGTAGTCCTGCTTTTGTGCTTTCCTCTTTAACTTTCATAAGCATTCGTTTCAAATCATTACTGGTTTCTGCTAAGAGGATAGTATCGTCTGCATATCTTAAATTATTGATGTTTCTCCCTCCAATTTTCACACCTCCTTCATCTTGGTCCAGTCCCGCTTTCCGTATGATATGTTCTGCGTACAGATTAAACAAATAGGGTGATAAAATACACCCGTCTCACACCCTTTCTGATGGGGAGCCAATCGGTTTCTCCATATTCTGTCCTTACATTGGCAGAGTATAGGTTGCACATTAGGACAATCAGATACTGTGGCACCCCCATTTCTTTTAAAGCATTCCATAGTTTTTCATGATCTACACAGTCAAAGGCTTTGCTGTAATCTATAAAGCACAGGGTGATTTTCTTCTGAAATTCCTTGCTCTGTTCCATTATCCAACGTATGTTTGCGATATGATCTCTGGTGCCTCTTCCCTTTCTAAATCCAGCTTGGATGTCTGGCATTTCTCGTTCCATATATGGTAAGAGCCTTTGTTGTAGAATCTTGAGCATTACTTTACTTGCATGGGATATTAAGGCAATGGTTCGATAATTACGGCATTCTCTGGGATACCCTTTCTTTGGAAGTGGGATGTATATTGAACGCTTCCAGTCTGTGGGCCATTGTTTAGTTTTCCATATTTCTTGACAAATGTTTGTCTAAATTTGAACAGATTCAGTCTCAGTAGCTTGTAGCAACTCTATTGGTATGCCATTTATTCCTGGTGATTTGTTTCTTCGAAGAATTTTAAGAGCCGCTTTCACCTCACATTCTAAAATTTCTGGTTCTTCATCATATGGTTCCTCCGTGAATGAATCTGTCATCCTTGCATCTGTTTGATATAGTTCCTCAGTGTATTGCTTCCATCTTCCTTTTATTTCATCTCGGTCAGTCAGTGTGTTCTCCTGTTGATTATTCAACATCCCTACTCATGGTTTAAATTTCCCTTTCATTTCTCTAATCTTTTGGAATAGGGCTCTTGTTCTTCCCATTTTGTTGTCCTTTTCTATTTCTATACAATAACTATTGTAATAGTTTTCTTTGTCCCTACGTACTAGTAGTTGTATAGTTGCATTTAGGGTTCTGACCGTGTTTCTATCTCCTTCTCCTTTTGCTTTCCTTCTCTCTTTAACCATTTGAAGAGTTTCTTCAGTCATCCATTGAGGTCTTTCTCTCTTTTTAACAAGAGGTATTGTCTTTTTGCATTCTTCCCTGATAATGTCATGTGCTACTGAATTCTTTGGATATATAGCAGGGAAATGCATGTAGAAAGCAACATTATGTACAGATCATGCCCATCAAGCCCTCCAGTATTTCACTCTACAGTTGAAGGCTCATATGCCAAGATGATATCCAGCACATGAGTATCAGGCACATCTGGGGGCAAGACAAGTATGCCCTGCAGGACAGAATGGGTTCATACAATCCCAATGCCCCACCACATGTATGTTTCAAACACCAGCATAAGGCTTATGTAACTAACTAAACTAACTAAACAACTTACCAGATGTTTCCTTTGTAGCTTCAGTCACAACATTCAATGGGAGAGGTGGCGGAATGTAGTGAATCCCTGGCAGAAAGCCCCGGGGTATAAAAGGTGTTAATGGAGTGTAGTAACCTGGCCGAAAATCTCCACCTGCATCTTGCATCTACATAAAAGGCAACAAAACAAAGGTAATTTGTTTCAGTGTGGACATTTAAAAGATCAGAAATCTAAGCCAAAATGTGTTTTATTATCAAATAATCCTGAATCATTTACTTAGATTTAGGTGTAGGGCAGCCATTAGCAAAGAAGGTCACGGTTGCTACATTCTACCTCACCCGTAGGAGGCAGTACACCTCTGAATAGCAGTTACAGGGAATCACAAGCGGGGAAACCGCTGTTGCACTCAGGATTTGCTTGTGGGCTTCCCATAGGCATCTGGTTGGTCACTGAGAGAACAGGATGCTGGACTAGATGGGCCTTTGGCCTGATGCAACAGACTTTTTCTTATGATCTTACATTCAGGACTTCTGCGCCTGTAATAGTTGTGTAGAGGAAGGAATTTCAGCAGGTATAGCTTGCTATTCAGCTATTCCTGCAGAAATTCCCTCTGTAACATAATGTAGGGTGCAGGAGCCCTGTCCTTTTTTGCACTTAGCTATCATATTCCAGATTGTCTGGTAAAATAATGGCAGTTTTCAACATACAGTGTGAGAATCCATTTCGCCTTTATCTTTTCAAACACTCTTTCCAATTACAGTGTCCTGTACTTTCATTTTGCATTCAAGTGCCAAATATGGGAAAGTTCCCCATGTGGAGGTGCCCTAACAGGAGCCAGCTACAAGATGGACTTTTTTTTTTTAAGTGTCCTGAAATCCTGAGAGAATTATTAGGGATGGTACAGTACCCTGGCAGGTTCAATTTCTGTATGGGTCTATTAGTCCTCTAATATAGATAATTCTCACAAAACCACCTTCTGTCAAATTCCCTACAATTTACTTTTAGTTGGAAAAAACTATTATCACTATATGCACGCACTAATTCTTGGACCAACTAATTGGGTATTTAAATGAGGATCATATAAGGAAACAACCAAATATGTATCCCACTGAAAGCAAAGGACAGCATCTGCACTTAGAAACACATACCTATTGAAAACAGTGGATAATACACATTTAGGGTACTTTCACACTTGGCATTTAGTGTGGAATTGCCATGCTTTGTTCACTTACTGTTTACAAGACATCCATCCATCAACCAGTTTAATCTAATGGCCAGTGACATGATTGCATTCAACAGAAGTTTACCTGATGTAAGACTAGAGGGAAATCCAATTTAGGAAGGAATCTCTGAGACAAACTCATCTGTTACCTGCTTTGTGAAGTACAATGCTGAAGTCTGCCTTAAAACCTATAAGTAAATTCAGTGGGGGAGGTCGATTAAACACAACACTTTCATCTTCTCCCAGGCATTTTAGCATGTGTTTTTAAATTGTTTTTTTTTTAATTGTTTGTGTTTTAAAATTTGTATATATGTTTTTAATTGCTGTAAACCGCCCAGAGAGCTTTGACTATGAGGCGGTATATAAATGTAATAAATAGATAAATAAATAAATAATACAACGCTGTTATCCAATCACTGTTCCTCAGAAGAACAGACTTCCACAGAAAGTCTGGTTTTATTATTTAATTAATTTATGAAACGCTTCCCACGAGGCATTCCAATGCCTAACAAGAATCTTCTTTTTCAGAAGGACAGTAGTGCAATCTCCACATGTGTAGGTACCCATTGCAATACTTTAGCTTTTGTAAAGAATGACGTTTTACTGTGGGCATTGATCTACTAGGCAAGTGTTCCTATCACAGCTCAGCATACATTTGCTATAACATTTGTGGTAGGAACCATTTATTATTCTGGTTTCTTTTAATTAGTGCTAAAATGCTCTTCTGGCTATTTTTTTTAAATCATGAAAAAAATATTTCTAGCTGCCAGGTTTTGTTAATGGCAGTAGTTGGAAAGAGTTTTAAATCTTTTTTGTTAATAGTATTATGATCTAGTGCTATAACACTCTATAGTTTTGTTTTTTTAAATATAGCCAGAGAAATTATTTAGCACTAATTAAATGGTTGGTTTTTTAAAAATAAACAGGGTGCTAAAGTGGCATCTATCACAAAAGTTGTATTTATTTTTTCAATTATTTAACACAATTTATAGACTGCTTAATCAGTATTGCAAATGCATGCTTCACTTCCACTAGCTGCTCAGGAGAATTGGACCTCCTCCTTCATCACCCACAGCGGCTATTTCACATTCACTGGTATAGATGGAACATAGCAGGATGTACATATAGAAATAGCATGGACAGTCCATTCCAGTTCCAATGGTAGCTTACAACAGAAGAGTCATATGGACAACACTAGGCCACCTGCCTGGGAGCATCCTTAGGTACACATTCCAATGTGCATTCAATTTGCACCAATAGCTCATCTGAAACACTTCCAAAGACATTATGGATATTCAAGGCCAAGGGTTGGAAAAGTGGAAAATTCAACAAAACTAAAGGGACAAGTTTTGCATAACCCTGAAATGTGATAAATTTGTTTTGTCTACATACTATTCAAGGCTGAAGTAACCAGCTGCAAAGGTTAACTTTTTACAAATATTTTCCAAGGCACATACTCCTGCGTTCAAGGTGAGCTGCATTAAGCAGCACTATGGATAACACTTACCGGCATAGAAGCAACACTCCCTGGCCCATGACTGCTAGGAAAGTGCCTGAAACCTGTTTGCAGGGGTAAAATGGAGGCAGGTGAAGGGGCTCTGTAGCCTGGTTGGTTGATAGTGAATCCCACAGAAAATGGATAAGGGTACATCCCAGAGTACCCAGGATACACTTTGGGAGGCTCTCTCTCCACAAATTCCGGGCACACAGCAGCACATTCTTGAGGCAAAGTAGGATGGTCTATAGACAAACAGAATGGTTGGACTGAATATGTAGTTTTCATAGTCTAACATCAGAAACAATCTATGTATGATTACTAAGAATTTTAGTACATTGAAAATGCTGTGTTTCACCTATTCAAACACTCATGACTAAGTGCTCTTTAGATGTTCTCCCAGCCATGTGGGAGCTGCTCATTCATGAGCAGCTCTGTGCAGTTATGAGAATGCTTAAACAACTGAAACATGGGAGAGGTCACATTTGCATGTGTCATTCTCATGGAATTCTCACTGCACTGGGACAGTCTGCCAGGTTTGTGAGAAAGAACCCTACTTACCTTGTTGGGTTATCTAAATGTTCTTACAATTATGTAGAAATGCTTGTGGATAAATGGCTCCCACCCAGCTGGAGAATGCTTTGTTAGTCACAGATTAACAGATTCTAGAGACTGCCATCATGCAGTATTGAAACAAAGTTAAACACTACCAGGGCCTCAGAATTTGCAGCACTTATGGATAAAAGATTTATCAATATTTTAAAACAAAACAAAACACAACCCTGATGTGTTTGAAAACAAGCATACTAAGTCAAACTACAAAGATAAATTACAGGACATTAATAATGTTTAGTTCAGTGCCAAACCAGTAGATGGCAACCATAATCATAGACAGCACAAAGCATAGATAGTACATTCAAAAAGCTAGAGAGAAGGATGGAGGGATAACCACATATTGTTTAGAACTGTCCCAACTTTTTTTTAAAATTCAAAATTAGGAAAAATGTAAGTTTAAATATAACATTTCAATTTTGCTTTTGAGAAATATTTTTAACTTATATCTTGTTCATTTAAGGCAGTAATGTTATCAGCTTGCTAAATTTAACATTTTCTAAACTTCATGTTGTTACTTTAAACCTGTAAATCCAACAGCACAATAATTAGAATGTTGACCAAAACAATCTTAAGTACAACTATAAAATTTGATTTTTGCAAAGATATTCAAATGAGATCTTACTTTATTTTCCCCCTCCAAGATTCACTGCTGCTCTAGATATTTGTCAAATCACACCATATATGATGACCACTTTTATTGCAAAAATAAATTTTCACAAAAGATGACAGTAAAATCCCAGACTTACTTTTTCCATTTTATTCTTTATACACTCAGTTCTAAAAAATCTAGGAATAACTTCCCAATTTATTTGCACTGGTGGTAATATATTCCCCTTGCTGAAGATTTCTGTAAAATACTCCAAACCTTACAGTATTTAAAGTCCATACTTTCTGTTAGTCTTGTTGCTATATTGGCAATTCAGTGATGTGCAGGGCATGCTGCATGCCCGTTTCACTCTTAAACAAAGACTGGATGCATACATTTGGTTTTTTGCAACAATGAAACATGGCTAAGCAGCCTCCAAGACTGAATTACTGCAGCTACAAAGTCCTCAAGCAGAATATGAAAAGTGCAAAGAATACATAAATCCATACTACCTTTTCAGGGAAGAAGAAATTCAACACCACTACCAAACCTCAACAAGAGAAAACAGAAATGAATGAGCTCCAGAGCAGGTAGAACATTTAGGTGCATACATACAAGAGAAATAATGGCCATGAACACATAATCATAATTGTATGAACTTTGAAGCAAAACGGTAGCTGGGCCACATACCTAAATCTATGAAGGTGGGAGAGCTGGGTTTGGGTGGTGTCCGGCTGGTCCCTGTTCTGGCACAGTGGTTAATTGCTGAAGACACCTTGGCTCCTTCATGCACAACAGACCCCTGAGGGTGGGGAACTGAAGTATTCAGTCTTGAGCCCTTTCTACTGCCAGATGTGGTTGCCACTTGTTCATCACTGGGGCTGCACTGAGTAGGTGGCATTATTTCCCCGGGTGGGGAGTCTGGTCCCTGTCTCTTCAAGGCCTTCTGTGCAGCCATGATCTTCTGGCGTTCAGTAATGAGAGCACATTTCTCACACGGGCACTGCTTCCAGCGGCAGTGGCCTGCATGGCCCTTCACCGGCACCACAAAGCCATGGTTCCGGCAGCGTGAGCATTTAGGGGCCCTGAGAGATTGAGCTATGTCTTGGGCCTCCATGGCAGGCAACTGTCTATAGTCCCACACCAAAGCTGAAAGTACTAAACCAGGGTCTAAATCTGCTGTTATGGCCTGCAAAAAAAGGCTACAACATAGCAAGTAAGCCTGGGGCCTACCATGGAGAAAGGGAGAAATTCTGCTTCAAGAAAAAAAAAAAGGACTGGGTTGGTACTCCCTGCTAACCTCCAGAATTCAACACAACTTCAGAAGAATTCCTGTAGATAACTTCAAGAGAGTGCTCTTCAGTTGCCTTTTTGCTTTTTTGTTTTGGATTGCATTCTAAAACTATGTGGTCACTGAAAAACTTTGTTTTACTGTTAGTTTCTTAAAAGGTCACAGTGTTCCAAGACACTGCAAAGCTTGCTGATTTTGTTTCTCTTTCAGGAAGGCGGAGCCTTTGGTTTAAGGACTACAGGCAATTGCGAACAGAAGACAAGGAACTCAGTTTTCTAGTAGTTCTGCAAGAAAGACAGACTTACTTAAATAGCAAGTTGCTCAGTTTTTGCTTTAATAGGACATCTTGGGAAGGGGGATTCACTGAGGTAGTACTGTTTGAAGAGGGAGCCTGAGGTTTTACTAGAATTGGGAATCAAGTGGCAGAGTATGTTATCTGGTTGGCCCTACCTGGTGCTGTTTCAACTAGATTTGACATTTGGTTAATTAAAAACCGGCTTGCTTCACATGTTTACATTTTATACATGGAGAACCTGCGGCCCTGCTCATGTTGCTGGACAACAGCTCCTGTCATCCCTGACTACCGGCCATGCTGGCTGGGGCTGATAAAAATTTGAATCCAACAACATCTGTAGGGCCACAGTTTCAGTTTCAACTGAAAATGTGCATGCATGTATATATTGTTAGAGATGCAATGGCTGTATCAGTCTTTTCTGTTTCCTGCAGGATTTCTGACACCTATAGTTGAAGTTAAAGGGACATCCTGCAGACCTCAATTTCTTTTTCAGTATAAATTAGCTATTTAACACTGTATAATTTCCCCTTTCTCCCCAGGCGTCTCTAGGAAGTGATGTAAAATATGATTTGTTTCAAGATGTAATATATTATTCTTTGCCAATGAGACAGGATGAGACATAATCCTCAATGCTTTATCATTAAGGGTGGTCTTTAATGCTAGCACTGCTCAGTTGTTGTTTGTTGTTATGTGCCTTCAAGTCGATTACGACTTATATGACCCTATGAATCAGCGACCTCCAATATAATCTGTCATGAACCATCCACTGCTCAGTAGACTCTTTGAATTTAATAGACATGACCAATTTAGGTGTATTAATTCAATGGGTCTACTGAGTAAAACTTAGTTGAACCTGTTATTATTATTTTCCATATAATACATTTACAGAAACAAGACACTGTTGTATGTCTTGAGTTATATCTTGTTCATAAACTAAAAAAGGCAACCATGAACTTTCCAATAATTTTTTATCATCTCTCAGGCAAAGATATTATTTCAGCTGTTTTCTTCCATTTCTGCCATATTCCAGGTCTTGGTCAGTCATTCTTTTTACTGCTGGACAATTATGGATATACCTCCGGGTGCCTACTCCAAGGGAAGCTGGGAGAATGACAACAAGGGAGAGAGCTTTCTCAGTGGTGGCCCCAAAATTAGGAAATGATTTTTATGACGAGATGTGCCTGGCGCCAACACTGTTATCTTTTCGGTGCCAGGTCAAGACTTTCCTCTTCTCCCAGGCATTTCAGCATGTGTTTTTAAATTGTTTAAAAAAATTTTTAAATTGTGTTTTAAATTTTTTAAAATTGTGTTTTAAATTTTGTATATTTGTTTTTAATGTTTTTAATTGCTGTAAATCGCCCAGAGAGCTTCAGCTATGGGGTGGTATATAAATGTAATAAATAAACATAAATAAATAAATAAAATTTACTGGCAACTTTTTTTTTCTTTTTAACCACAGTTAATATATTCCAAAGTAACTTGTGGTTCCTTAAAAACTTCTTCCAAATAGCCAAGCAAGATTTTCATTGTGTTACTAGGCAAGCTGTATAATCAACAAACTGCTCTATACTGCACAGTACTTATTTGTCCAAAGCTTTATATAAATTGGGAACCATGATCACACAGGATCATTGCTGTACATACATAGAGACCAATTTCATGCTTTTATTTATTTGTCAAAACCATTTCTGTCCCGTTCTTCACTGCAAGAAATGTCAGAGTTGGTTGCAAGTTGAAAGTATAATATATCAATATAAAAAGAACCTAAAACAGAGGCAGATAAATAATAACTAAAATGTCACTTTCACTAAACACATGGAAATTAGGGGCAGAGTGGGTGGGTACAATACTGATCCCCTCTTATGTGTTCTGTATATGTGTAAAGGAGTGTCGGGACGTGGAATTGGGGTCCCAGGGATTTAGAGTCAGAAGATGAGGGGGAGGGGAGCCCCCTGTCAGACTTGAGCGAAGGAGAAGGAGAAGGAGAGGAATGTCCAGAGATAGGGTTGCCCAGCAACAGAGATCCTGGGAGCGCCAGAGTCTCGGAGCCAACCTTGAAAGTTCACACGCCTCCCCCTCCGCCCGGACCTCCCCTTACGCCCATACCGGAGTCGGAATCTTCAGAAGGGGAGGTCCCGGCGCTTCCCCCCTCACCGCGTACTCCACGACGAGTGAAGAGACAAGAAAGGGGGAGGGGGAGACAGGTGGCCCCTGAGGGGGGATTGAGGCGGAGTGAAAGGCTTCGCGCCCGTTTGGGTCCTACTTAAGAGTTGGGCGGGAAAGTGCACTTCGCTCTTGTCAACTATCTTTCCATGTCGCAGGATCTGTAAGTCAGTGGCGCTTTATGAGAAGGCGCAGCGTTTGTGTGGATGTCACTCTAATAAAAACTGAATTGCTTTCACCCACTGGTCTGGTTCCTCAGTCTCATCCTGGACCTGACAGCGAGAGATATACAGTAGGGCCCCACTTACCGGCGCTCCGCTTCCTGGCGTTCCACTAATGCGGCGGCTTTCCTCCCCTCTTTAAAAGCCGATTTTGCAGCTTTTGCGTCATTTTTGCGTGACGCGCCCCATTAAAGTTAATGGGGTTCCGCCTTATGGCGATTTCCACTTTATAGCAGTGGTCCGGAACAGAACCCGCCATATAAGCGGGGCCCTACTGTAATGGGCATTAGTGATTTACAGCTGAATTATACAGCCACAAGAATAGCTGTATACTACAGCCAGTGTGGATTTTTCACATTCCGCAATGTTAAATTGAAAATACCCCCCATGCCATTCTGATGCTTCCCATAAGCTCATTTCAAAATAAAACCTTACAAAAGTTATAGTTCTGAACTCAGAAACAGTTGCTTAACAACCCTCTAAATTTTCATGGTGATACACAAAACAGTCAGAGAGGATAGAGAGTTCAAAGTCTAAAGAGAGAGAAAATAAACCCAGAGCCCTTTTGCACTTTTTTCTGTCAGATTTCTCCTAATCTGTTGAAATTCATTAAAAATCAGCCATGTTACCAAATTCTTCCAAGCTACACAGGAAGTGGATTGGACTGTGAAAGACCAACCCAAATGGTGTTTGCATTTTGACAAATTTGTAGGGCAGTACAATATCTCAGAGAGGAGTTCAGGTCTCCTGCTCCCCTGGTGCATTCACTATAGCTGCCCAATTTCCCTGCTTTTTAAAGTTTGATAGAAATATCTGTGGGCTATAGGTATGTTCTTAAACTGCACTGTTTTTTTGCCTATTATTGAATATATGAATAGACTAAATTAGAAAGGGTTGTATATAAGGCGATAAGAATGGGTAGAGCAATCCAACTCAGGGGAAACTGGTGCAAGAGGAGGCAGCGGGAAAGCCCATGGCATCCAACTACCATTCAGAATCCTCCAGGCTGGCTGAATGCCCGTTTAGCCTGGAGCTGCACAGAGGGGGCAGAAAGTAAAAGCCTGCTCTCAGAAATACCCCTATTGGGGAGTAAGTGCTCTCTATTGATTTCCATTGCAATTATTTTCTTAGAACTACCTTTTTCCTGGTGTAACTTTGGCCTGGATCCAGGCCTGCAGGAGCACTCTGAACATAGGTTGGATGTGGCCTACATACCCCTCAGTTCCTCCTCCAACACACCCCTGGAATGCCCCTTTTTTGGCCCTTCCTGCGGCTTCAGCTAGCTCCCCTTCTGCCAGGCAGGGCTTCCCCAGTGAACTCCTGGCTGAGGTGGCTGGGTCCCAGCTCTGCCACGGCTGAGCCAGGGCTTCTGCCAGAGTAGCCCAGCTGAGCCTTGACCCAGCCAGCTCAACCCAGGGGTCTGCCATGTCCAAATCTCCTCAGCTCAGCATAAATAGCAGTTGGATTGCACCCTAATATGTGAAGGAGGTTCTTAAATAGTGCTACATTCAGCTTGCTCCAGTGAGCTAGTGGTGGTAATCAAAATGGAACTAGAGTCAGACCAAAAATAAAATAAATAGGAAAAGATTTATTTAAATCAAAGCACAGAAATTATTATTATATTACTAAGCCCTAAATTGAGAGCCAGTGTGGTGTAGTGGTTAAGGTGTTGGACCAGGGTTCGAATCCCCACATAGCCATGGAGCTCACTGGGTGACCTTGGGCCAGTCACTGCTTCTCAGCCTCATGAAAACCCTATTCATAGGGTCGCCATAAATCGGAATCGACGAAGGCAGTACATTTACATTTTTTAGCTCTAAATTGCATCTTCCTAAGTTCCATCAGTCCAAACCAGTTAAAAGGTTACTAAATTCCCAGTCTTACAAAGATTAAAGAGAGAAAGGAATCATAGGTATGGATCCAAGGAACTGGCTTCAGTAGATGTGGGGGAAAGGTGAAAAAGATGAATCCACGATCAAGTGTATAGGATCCACAGTGATCCAAATGAGAAGTAAGTTCAGGTAAAAATAGAGGGGAAATTTTAGAGAAGAGACTGTAATAGTGAAGTCTGAATCTCGCCAAGGAACAAAAAAAAGTAAAATAAAAATAATGTTAGGGAAAATAAAAGCCTGTTAAAAATGCATCTATTCAAAACTGTTCATGAGCCAAATATCCAGGTCCAAAAAGACTGGCTCAGAGAAAATGGCCAAAAGCAGCTTCAAAAATTGAAGTGGGGCATGAAAGCAAAAAAAACCCTTCTCTCAAAGAGAAGGCAAAAAAGGCAACCTGGCCTCCAAAAGCCTCAGAAAAAAACAAAAATCTTTTAACAAAACTTGGAGCCAAACCATAAAAAAAAATAAGGAAAGAAGTGAGTTCTCTCTTTCTGATCCTCCTTGACATTCTATGTATTCTGCATTCTGATCTGTCCTTTCCTTTGGCCTCACTTTTTCTCACTAAAAATTCAGTTCTGTATTGGTAAATGACAGGTTATGGGACAAAACATTTGCAGAAACAGTTTTCCATTGTTTTAAGGGTTGGCAAGATCCCAAGCCTTATTAGGGCAAAGAGAGACTCATGAAGGTCACCCAGCGTTGTTAGCTACAGGGAGTAACAAATCTTCTACACACTAGAGTACTGTCTTACCAGGCCAGCGCCAGGCATGACTGGGCCCTTGGGCACTAGCCTACCCCGGGACCTCAGTGCTGGAAGGGCGAATGCCCCTGCCCAATACATGCAGGGGGGAACTTAAATAAGTCTGCCTGTCCTACCTACCTGTCGCATCAGTGTCAGTATGACTACCCAGCACACTGCATACACACACCAACCATCACCCAAGAAGGCGGCAGGGGCATCAATGCCTTGGGTGATGGCAGACAGGTAGGTCGGGCAGGCACCTGTATCGGGGGGCTGTTACTGGGAGCTCTCTTTGCAATCCATGGAAGTATCAGGTTGCTGAGTCCTGCAATCTGACATTGTTGCGGATCAATGAGCAGGAGCTTCACTGTCCCACCCTAAGGAGGGGCCCTCAGCCAGGGTCCTACCTGGTCGGCTGCTGGCACTGGCCCTATTGTCTTAGCTCAACTTTGTCAGCATTTCTGCTTTTCACACCGTAGACAGAAAAGAAAATTCTGCCCTCATTCAAGCCTACTTCAGTCATGAGCCGGAGCTACTTGACCATTTTTCTTCCATTCCAGTACACAGTTTTTGAGGTGTTCGCCTTCACCATGTACACAGATTTGTCCCCCAAATTGAGCTCATTAACAACAGGCCATTCTATTAGCCCTGTCATTGATGATTCATTCACACATGCAAGTGGTCACTTGATTCAGCCATCAAATTATGAACAGAGATGTGAAAAAGCTGTAAGTGTACATATTTATTTTTTAAATATGATGACTGTTTTCTCTTTGTTTTATTGCACTGGGCAAATTCCTACAACAATCTTTATACAGAATGAAGAAAATATTACCTAACTATAGAAACCCATGGCATGTATCATAAGAAAAGGAGAAGAATGTCTTTAAAATGTTGTCTATAACCAGTTTAATGACCAGTTTTAATCTTTTTAAGATGAGTCTGATTAATTTAACTACCACTGCATCACAAAATGGAACCAAATCTTCAAACGTATTTGATTGGCCAGAGACTGCAGAGGTGGTTTTGGAGAAGTAGCTGGGGCCTATGTTTTCCTGGAATTTTACTGAAATTGGACAGAAGCACCCTGGAGTACTCTGACATTTGGGGCTTTTCAGTTTGGAAAGAAGGCAAGTAAGGGGGAGGGGACATGATACAGCTAAATAAATAGATAGATAAAATATCACCACACTAGCTATCTGATAACCACTGTTACTTACATTTAATCAAACCTTTAGCAGTTAAAAGTAAAGGTTTAACAACTTATTTAGATCTGTTCCAATCAGGCCTGGTCAGTCTTGGTTGCCCTGATGGATGACCTTTATAGAGAGCGGGACAAGCTTCTCGATCTCTCAGCAGCTCCTGCTTCTCAATCTCTTGGCGGCTGTTGATACTACTGACCACAGTATCCTCCTGGACCGGTTCTGTGGAATGGGAATTGGGAGCATCATGTTATGATGGTTCCAGTCTTACCTACAGAACTGAGTCCAGACAGTAGTAATGGGCGATTGTTTTTCGGCTCCCTGGAAGTTCTGCTGTGGGGCCCGCAGGGTACCATCTTATCCCCAATGATATTAATATGTATATGAAGCTGCGGGGAGTGGTCATAAGGAGTTTTGAGGCAAGGTGTCATCAGTATGCTGATGACACGCAGCTCTACGTCTCCATCACATCCGAATCAGGAGATTCCCTGTGTGGTCCCTGAACCAATGCCTGGGTGCAGTGGTGGGATGGATGAAGGAAAATAAGCTGAGGTTGAATCCTGGCAAGATGAAGGCACTGTGAGTGAGTGGTTCTCCTGTCTGAGAAATTGATCAATTCCCTGTCCATGGGGTTGCATTCCCCTTGAAGTAACAGGTACGCAGTCTGGGGGTGCTTCTGGATATAACTGTGCCTGATAAGACAACTATGACTGTTCTGACTGGGAGATCCTGACCACAGTAGTTCAAGCATTGGTGACTTCAAGACTAGATTCCTGCAATGCACTCTATGTGGGGCTTCCCTTAACCTTGATCTAGACACTGCAGTTGGCGCAGAACACTGAAGCCAGATTTCTGAGAGGAGTGAGACCCTGTCAGCATATAACACCTCTGCTCAGGGATCTGCACTGGTTGCTGATTTGTTACCGGGCCAAGTTCAAAGTGTTACTACTGGCATATAAAGCCCTTAACTGCAGCTTGGAACCAGTTTACTTGAGGCTCCGCCTTACCCCATATATGCCCACTAGAGTGCTTCGATCTGTGGAACTGTTACAGGTGCCACATAATACTCATCACACACTTGTAAGAAATTGTTCTTTTAATGTGCCAGCACCTACTCTTTGGTACTCCCTGCCTATTGACACCAGACAGACAACTTCACTTGTATTCGTTTCAGCACCTGCTGAAACTTTTTTGTTTAGGCAAGCCTATCCAGATAGAGAGACAGTGTGCTATAATGGTTAAGGTGCTGGACTACAACCTGGGAGACCAGGGCTCAAATTCCCATACAACCATGAAGATCACTGGGTGACCTTGGGCCAGTCACTGCCTCTCAGCCTCAAAGCAAGCCCCCTCTGAATACTGCTTACCATGAAAACCATATTCATGGGGTAGCCATAAGTGGGGATCAACTTGAATGCAGTCCATTTCCATTTCATCCAGATATATCATTTTAATATCTTTTGTAAACAGCTTAGATTTTTTTTTACAATCAAACTGTATATAAATTTTATTAAATACATAATAACTAAACATCCAAGGCATCTATGCACACATGGATGTTTTTATTTCTCCCAAAGGTGTTATTTTATTTATTTATTTATTTATTTTTAAAACTTATATACCGCCCGACTAGCAATAGCTCTCTGGGCGGTGAACATAGATACAATAAAATACAATATAATACAAAAACATCAGTCTAAAATCAAATTTCACAATCTAAAAACAGCAAAGGCTAAAATCAAATTACAAACATTACAATCATTAACAAAAAATTAAAATGCCTCGGAATAGAGAAAGGTTTTAACCTGGCGCCGAAAGGATGATAGTGTCGGCGCCAGGCGAACCTCCTCGGGGAGACTATTCCATAGTTCGGGGGCCACCACTGAGAAGGCCCTTGATCTTGTCACTGCCCTCCGGGCCTCCCTATGAATCGGGACCCGGAGGAGGGCCTTCGTAGCAGACCGTAGTGTACGAGCCGGTTCATAGCGGGAGAGGCGTTCCGACAGATATCGAGGTCCCGCACCGTATAAGGCTTTATAGGTTAATACCAACACTTTGAATTTGGCCCGGAAGCGTATTGGAAGCCAGTGCAAGCGGGCCAAAACAGGTGTTATATGGTCAGACCGCTTCGTTCTTGTTAGCAATCTGGCCGCCGCATTTTGCACCAGCTGTAGCTTCCGAACCGTCTTCAGAGGTAGCCCTACGTAGAGCGCATTACAGTAATCCAAACGTGAGGTTACCAGAGCATGTACTACTGATGTAAGATCCTCCTTACTCAGGTAGGGATGTAGCTGGGCTACCAATCGAAGTTGGTAGAACGCATTCCGTGCCACCGAGGCTACATGAGCCTCAAGTGACAGGGAAGAGTCTAGAACGACTCCCAGACTACGAACCTGTTCCTTTAGGGGGAGTGTAACCCCATCCAGGACAGGATATGTATCCACCATCTGATTGGAAAAACCATCCACCAACAGCATCTCAGTCTTATTATTGTTAGGAAGAAACAATGCAGGAACTAGCCGCCAACTATTTAAAGTAGCCTTTGAAGACGGCTCAGAAACTGCAACTGGTGCAGAATTTGTTAGCCTGATTGTCAACTGGGAAAGGACAGTCAGAACATATAATGCCTATTCTGACACAACTGCACTGGCTACCAATTAGCTTCCAGGCTCAATTCAAAGTGCTGGTTTTGACCTATAAAGCCTTATGTGTCTCAGGACTAGCATTGCCAGGTCAGAAGCAACCCAAACCCTGTGATTATAGAGGCAGGCCCTAGTGATATCATGGGCCGGGCCCTAGTGATGTCATTAAGCATGATACATTAAGCATCAACCACAGTTGCTTGGAGCAGGGCCAGTTCCAAAGGGCGGCCAGGTTGGGCACTGGCCCAAGGGCCCCTCAGCTCTAGGAGCCCCTGGGGGCCCCCTGAGGGGCCCTCCGCTCCCCTTCCACGATCCTGCAGATCGGAAGACGAGCTTTCGAGCCCCCCGCCATCCCCTGCGCTTCACCTATCTTTCTCTGCTGTTCGCGCAGGGTTGCCATCAATAAAGATGGCGGCCAAGGTTTCCGTAAGGGACTGAAGCCTCTGCCGCCATCTTGGTTGATGGCAGCAATGCGCGTGCTGCATGCCATCAACCAAGATGGCTGCAAAGGCTTCAGTCCCTTACGGAAACCTCGGCCGCCATCTTTATTGATGGCAACCCTGAGCGAACAGCAGAGAAAGGTAGGTGAAGCGTTGGGGATGGCGGGGGATGGCGGGCGGTTCGGAAGCTCGTCTTGCGATCCATGGGATTGCGGAAGGGAAGCAGAGGGGCCCGGGGCAGGCTAATGCCCAAGGGCCCCTGCATTCCTGGAGCTGGCCCTGGCTTGGAGCATACCACTCAAACAAATACAATTATCTGATTGGAAATTAAGATAGAAATCTTAGCTAAATGAGGGTGTTTCCAGGTACAGCTGCAGAGCTTGGAAAAGTTACTTTTTTGAACTACAACTCCCATCAGCCCCACCCAGCATGGCCACTGGATTGGGCTGATGGGAGTTGTAGTTCAAAAAAGTAACTTTTCCAAGCTCTGTACAGGATCATTCCTTCTTACCTGCTTAGAGATCCTGGGTAAAGAACATTTAATCTAGCCTACTTGCTTCTGGCAAGAAGGGTTTAAGTGCCCTTAGGCCAGGCCAGTCACCAGAAGGTCATTGTAGGAAGAAGGGAGCCTAGTGTTGTGGAGATGTTAGATGGGACAACTCAGGAATAAAGTTAGATGCCCCTGAAGGCTGCAATTCTAAACACACTTACTAAGGGCCTAAGCCCCATAGAACTCAACTGGACTTACTTCTGAGTAGATATGGTTAGGATTGTGCTGCTGGTAAAGCTTGACTAGGGATCATCTGCAAAGATATTGATATCAAAGCAGGGTTGGCAACCCCCTGCCTAGAGTGCCCTGCCTGTTCCAAACTTCTTTACAGACTTAACCCTTCTACTGCAGAGAGAGGTTTGACAAATGAGTGTTAAGAAGATTCTCCTCCCGCCTACCCTGTGGGCTGCTATAAATTCTCTTTGACAGCCAACCCAGTTACTCTGTAATAATTGACAGAGAGAAAACACACATAGTTTGGTTTACCTTCACAGGCAGTAGCTGGAGAACAACCGCAATTGAAGCCACAGTTCCCAGTATGTGAATTCTCTTTTACTACTATTGGGCAAGAAACAATCCATCATGCAAACAACAAGGTGCATAGTGGTTTAAGGGGGTTGCACTGAGCACATGGAACTACTGTTGTTGCTTCTATGGATGTAAGGGAGTGAGGTCAGAGATAAATGAAAGAAAAAGAAAAAGAAAAACAGTGATGATTGTCTAAATGCAATACCATACCAACCGCAACAAGATTCCTAAGAGAAAGGCAGAAAACTCAGCATCCCACAACCAGTCAGGATTCCTAACCAAAACTAAAAAAATCCTGGCAGCCAATCAGCCAAGGGTCACAGAAATCCCCAAGCAGCCAACCTGACCCAGGGGATGCAGTTAATGGAGAATGCTGTGGCATGATTGCTGACATGAGTGAGACCCTGTCAGCACAGAATACCTCTGCTTTGAAGTCTATACTGGTTGCTGATTTGCTACCAGGCCAAGTTCAAGGTGTGCTTTCCATGTAGAAGCTATTATGTTTTTTATCTGTTTTTAACTCAATGTTGGTTTTATTATTTTGAATGTTTTTAAATACCTGTCTTTAACTGTTTAATAATTTTATTGTTTTAATTCCTTCGGTAAAGTGCTTTGAGGTTTTTTTTTACAATAATGTGGTATATAAATGTTATAAAATAAATAAATAAATAAAAGTTGGAGTTACTGTGGCCCTTGGGTCTCTTTCCTCTTTTGGAACCAAATAATCTGCCATTTGGTACCATCTAGCTCAGTATTGATGACATGAACTAGCATTGGCTGTCCAGGATTCCAGGTAATAGTCTTTTCCAGATATTGGATTTCAGGCCTTTGCATGCAAAGCATGTGCTCTACCACTGAGTTACAGCTCATCCCCATTTAAAAAAATATATTCTAAAATTGTTCTTTTGAATTCACTAATGAATGTACAGCATACCGAGGGAAGGTCCACACCATTCACTTAAAGCACATTCAACACACATTTGAAGCACATGAATCCCACCACAGAATCATGGGAACTGTAGTTTGTTAAGGGTGGTGGGAAATATAACTGTGAGAAGGAAACTACACTTCCCAGGATTCTTTGAGGGAAGCCATGCGGTTTAAATGTGAATAGGATGTGCTTTAAATGTATTTTGTGGATCTACTTCATAAACTTTGCCTGCATGGAAATCATTTTAATTAATTTTTAAAATGGAAATGAGCTATAAAGCGTACTGGGTGACCTTGGGTTATTTACCATCTCAGCCTATCTGCCCCTCAGGATGAAAACAACAGAGCGGAACCATGACCACCCCAAGGAAGAAGGGCATACTTAAAATATAGAGAAAATAATAATATACAACCATAGTGTGAAATCAGATACTTATTGGGACATAGTATGAAGAAATATTTATACAAGCATGAATGTCAAAGATGTTTATTATTTACACAACCTGTAAAGATATTTATAGTGCAATCCTATGCATATTTACTCAGAAGCAAGTCCCAGTGTATTCAATGGGGCTTTCTCAAACAGCATCCACAGGACTGCACCCTCAAGTGATAAGGAACTTCACTTATCCAACCCAAAATTCAGAATATGCCAATTTAAGCTGTTTGCAACTTTTATACATGTTTTATGGTTATTGGATTTTAAATTTATTTATTTCTTGTTGTGAGCTGCCTTGGTTTCCAGTTGGCAATCCTACCTCACAGGATTGTTGGAAAGACTCCATATACACACACACTGGAGATGTGAAAATACATACATCCCGTATAATAGTTTATTGTCAAAACAAGTTGGTCATTGCAGAACTTTTTAAAAAATCAGTATTAGTTTCCTACGTAATAAAAGCAGTGACACCTAAGTAAGCCTGCCTAATTGCTTAAAAATAGAATTGGAGGGGGAGAGAAAGATTTACAACAGAAACACAACCCTTTGCTATGTTCACTCAGAAGTCTAATTGATTTACAGCACAATTCTAACTATGTCTACTCAAAAGTAAGTCCTATTGAATTCAGTTGAGTTTACTCTTAGGTATGTGAGATTAGCATTGCAGCTTTTCTCCCAGAAGAATGAGTATATGATTAAAACTTCATATTGGGGAGTGTGAGGCGTCCTTCCCTGGCTCTCCCTGTCAGGTTCCTACCTGCTCGTGGTTACTGCCTGTCTCTAGGCACCACCAGGGACTCCACCAGTCCGGACCGCACTCTCTTATGGTTTACCTATCCGCTCTAGCACAAATCTCAACAGATCCCCCTGCTAGGCAACCACCAGTAACGTCCCAATACTAGTATTCCCAGAGACTCTGAATACTGGTATTGTTATTCTCTTCACCGCTGCCACCATTTGTTACAGTTCCCCTTCAGCCTTGGTCATTACCTTACCCTCCCTTCTGGTCTGTGAAACCCCAGCCAAGGATCAGGCCTTTGGTAAACCAAATTAAGTATTTATTACAGATAACAAAGCTAACAAGATTAACAAGATTTCTTCTTAAGGCACATAAGCATATGGTTTTACTCAATAATAATCCGAACTCCACCTCCCTCCTGGTAAACAACTCTCTAAACCCCACCAAGCAACCCACTCAGTTCTCTTCTCCCCCCCAGATTCCACTCTCACTCTTCCTTTTATACATTCAGCCATTTTAAACACTCAGCCAATCATCTCGCATTCTACTGCCCATTCACTCCCCCTCCTCTTTCACTCCACTTACCATGTATCTTATAAAACAACAACACTTACCATATATACATTAATATAGGAACATCACATTCCCCCCCCCCTTAAACAACAGCAGAGTATTATTCCTGTTCCAGGATTTATACGTCGCGTTAACAAATAAAAGTCTCTATGGGGAAAATGTCTTTCTTTGTTCCTCTGACTGATCACGTCACTGCAGTCCCAGCCACTTGCCTGGAAAGTCCATCGGCCAGTACATTGTCCTTGCCTTTGATGAACTGGAAGTCCACTTGATAGTCCTGTAGGGCCCAGGACCACCTCTGCAGCATAGTGTTATGGTTTTTCATAGTCTGCAACCATAACAAGGCCCGATGATCCGTAGTCACTGTGAATCTTCGTCCCCACACGTATGGGCGCAACTTGTTCAGTCCCCACACGACCGCTAGGCACTCCTTCTGGACCGACTAATAGTTTTTCTCCCTCGGCGTCAGCCTGCGACTCAGGTACGCCACTGGATGTCTGGTGCCTTCTCTCTCCTGTAGCAAGCCGACTCCCAGCGCCAGGTCCGACGCATCTGTAGCCACGATGAATGGTTTCTCATAGTCTGGTGCTATTAATATGGGCACAAGGCTTGCTTCAGTAGATCAAAAGCCTTCTGACATTCCTCCGTCCATACCACACGCTCAGAACACTTCTTCTTTGTTAATTCATGCAAGGGGGTTGCTATTTCCCCAAAATTTCTCACAAACTTCCTATAAAATCCAGCCACACCCAGAAATGCCCTTACTTGTTTTTTGGTTAAGGGGATCGGCCACGCTTGTATTGCCTCCACCTTGCTCCATAAGGGGGTGATTTTCCCACTCCCCACCTTATGTCCTAAATAAATTACTTCCTTTAGTCCAAACTGGCATTTCTTAGCTTTTATTTTGAGGCCTGCTTTTCTTAAGGCCTCCAATACTGTTGTCAGGTGTTGGACATGCTCAGGCACCGACTTGCTAAAAATGGCCACGTCATCGATATAGGCCACTGCAAAATCTGACATGCCTCGCAACACAGTATTGATTAGCCTCTGAAATGAACTTGGTGAGTTCCTTAGTCCCATGGGTAAGGTCACAAACTCATATAACCCATCTGGTGTACTGAAGGCAGTTTTGGCTCTGGATTGCTCGTCTAGTTCCATTTGCCAAAATCCTTTACAGAGATCTAGTGTAGAGATAATGGTTGCTGCCCCCAATAACTCTAACATTGCGTCTACCCTAGGCATAGGATACGCATCTGGGACAGTAATTTTATTGATTAGCCGATAATCAATGCAAAACCTTGTCGTTCCATCTTTTTTCGGAACCAGGACAATACTTGAGGCCCAGGGACTGATGGATTCCCTGATCACTCCTAATTCCAGCATATCTTCCACCTCCTTTTTGATCTCATTCAAAACTTTCCCATTCACACGGTACGGAACAGATCTGATTGGGGCATGATCTCCAGTATCAATGGAATGTATAACTATACTGGTTCGGCCAGGTTTGTTGCTAAAGAGATTCCTATAGGTTTTCAAAACTCTCAGAATCTCCTCTTTTACTTCCTCCTTCACCTCCTCTGACCATTCCACTTGATCTACCCCTCCTTTGTCTTTGCTTTCCTGTACCAAATCTGGAAGTTCAGGCCCACTTCCCTCAGGGAATAAGGTAACTTGCAACACCTGTGCATCCCTGGTATGGTAAGGCTTTAACATATTTACATGAACCACTTTGTTTTTGTTTAATTGGTCTGTGGTAATTACATACATCACTGTGTCAAGCCTTTCTCTGATGGTATATCGTCCTTCCCAGTTAGCCTGTAATTTGTCATGTTTCCTCGGTATGAATGCCATAACCATATCTCCCACACCATACACACGTTCTGTAATACCAGTAACGTTGCTTCTCCTGTGCTTGACTCAAATTCTTTTCCACCACCTCCATCATTGATGTTAATTTATTGCGGAATTCCAATACAAAATCTACTGCAGATGTTTTGTACTCTCCCAGGGTTCCTTCCCATGAATTTTTTAATAGTTCCAAAGGTCCCCTCACTTTTCTAGTGAACATGAGTTCAAAGGGTGAGAAGCCTGTTGACTCCTGAGGGACTTCTCTGTATGCAAATAAGAAGCATCCCAACCGTTCATCCCAGTCTTGTGGGTGATCTTGAACATAGCTTCTGATCATGCCCTTCAAAACGCCATTGAATCTCTCTGTTAACCCATTAGTGGCGGGATGGTAAGTAGTGGTGTTTAGATGTTTTAGACCACAACATTTCCACATACATTGCATCACTTCTCCCATGAATACACTGCCTTGATCCGTCAGCACTTCATGAGGGAAACCCAGCCTCATAAAGATTTTTAATAAAGCCTCTGCCACTACAGGGGCTTCCACGGATCTTAGTGCTTCTGCGTCTGGGTACCTGGCGGCAAAATCCACCACCACCAATAGATATTTCTTGCCATGTCTTGTGGGTTTGGAAAAAGGGCCCACCAAATCTATTCCCACTCTATAAAAGGGTTGTCCAATTATAGGAAGGGGCTTTAAGGGTGCCTTAGTCTTTACTCCACTTTTCCCCACCTTTTGGCATATTCCACAAGATAGACAATGTTGTTTTACATCTTTGGAGATGTTTGGCCAATAATAGTGTGCAGCCAATCTCCTCTTGGTCTTTTTTATTCCCAGATGTCCTGCACATGGGACATTGTGGGCTACCTCTAGCAATCTGGTTCTGTATTTGCTAGGTACTATTAATTGCTTCACTGGTTCACATTCATCCTTTCTCTCAGCAGGCATCCACAGTCGATATAAAATCCCATTCTCACACACAACTTGATTCCTCAGTTTCCAACTCCCTCTGTTTGTCTTTTTCCTCAGCCTCAAAGACCCGCTGTTTGTCTTTTTCCTCAGCCTCCATCCTCATTCTCTCAGTTTCCATCCTCAACTTCTCTCTCAAGTACTCTATATAAGAGAGATTGCTTAAATATCCTTCTGGGGTCTCTTCTCTGACAGGTTGTTTTTGCTGGGCAGTTGCAAATCCTATAAGTGCTACCCTCAATTCATCTACCCCTTTACCCTCATGAGGTAAATTGAATGTTATGCACTTCTCCACCAGCTCCTCTCTTTTCATTTTTATGTATTCAGCCATGGTGTTTGAGTTCACTCACTCTTTGCCACACACTCTTTGCCAGTCACTCTCACAAGAAATCTTGTTTTGTTATTTCTGTTTGCCACACCACTGTATCTGGATTCTCTGTTGTTCGTATCCCACCTCTGCCACCACATGTGTGGTGTCCTTCCCTGGCTCTCCCTGTCAGGTTCCTACCTGCTCGTGGTTACTGCCTGTCTCTAGGCACCACCAGGGACTCCACCAGTCCGGACCGCACTCTCTTATGGTTTACCTATCCGCTCTAGCACAGATCTCAACAGATCCCCCTGCTAGGCAACCACCAGTAATGTCCCAATACTAGTATTCCCAGAGACTCTGAATACTGGTATTGTTATTCTCTTCACCGCTGCCACCATTTGTTACAGTTCCCCTTCAGCCTTGGTCATTACCTTACCCTCCCTTCTGGTCTGTGAAACCCCAGCCAAGGATCAGGCCTTTGGTAAACCAAATTAAGTATTTATTACAGATAACAAAGCTAACAAGATTAACAAGATTTCTTCTTAAGGCACATAAGCATATGGTTTTACTCAATACTAATCCGAACTCCACCTCCCTCCTGGCAAACAACTCTCTAAACCCCACCAAGCAACCCACTCAGTTCTCTTCTCCCCCCCAGATTCCACTCTCACTCTTCCTTTTATACATTCAGCCATTTTAAACACTCAGCCATCATCTCGCATTCTACTGCCCATTCACTCCCCCTCCTCTTTCACTCCACTTACCATGTATCTTATAAAACAACAACACTTACCATATATACATTAATATAGGAACATCACAGGGAGGTTTTGAAAATAGACTATGAATTAGACAAATAAACTACCCTCTTCAGCAGCCCAGGAAAATGTAAAGTTGTTTGACTCCTCATAATTAGAAAAGTATATCACATTGTAATAGCATCATAAGCTGCATGTACACGTTAATTTCTGTTCAAAAATTATTTGAAATATAAAATGTATAATATGCTATTTTGGCAAGTGAATTTAAAAACCCTGGATGCCCACTTTTATTATAGTCATAACTGAAAACTGTTTACAGTAAACATTGCCTGCCTGCTGTGATTTTTTGTTCTACATCTTCTACACACAGAGAGAAAGGAGCTTTTACTACTGCTGAAAGCTATAAACTTAATTTGAGATTTTGAGACAAGCAGGAAAAGACAACAGTTTTCTGGCCTTGCAATTGGTTCTAGCTATTGCTTGGAGGTCAAGAAATCCCTGACTTTGCTTATTGGTTACAAACTGAAAGGGTGGGGTTACAGCAGCCAGCTATGAGTTCATTTAACAGAAGTTGTGGGGGGCAGCTGGCTGATGTTTTCGTATATATCTGTTGAACCACACCACCTAGAAACTGAATTTTTAAAACGTGAAAGCTGAGAGTCTGAGATTGCGGTGACTCACCCAGAGAGGACCCCAAAAATCCAGGGTCTCTGGGTGAAAACTAGTGACCGGGCAACCTCACAGGACCCCAATACCTCAAGGACTGCCTGTCCCCACATGAACCAACCTGGACCCTGCGTTCTTCGTCTGAGGCCCCGTCTGAGGGAGATGCACAGGGTGGCAACATGAGAATGCCCCTTGTCAGTGGTGGTTACCCGCTTGTGGAATCCTCTTCCTAGCAAGGTGTGCCTGGCACCATCATTACCTATTTTTAGGCACCAGGCAAAACCCTTTTTTACCTGGACTTTTCACCCTTAATATGAAGGGTTTTAGGTATCAAAGGCCTCTTTTGATGTGACAGGTCTCCCAAGATCTGGCTTTATTTGTACCAGTCTGTTTTTAGATTGTGTTGCGTTTGTTGTTTTAATGGGTTTGTTATAATTGGTTTTAATCTTATTGTTATAAGTTGCTTTGGGTTGCTTTGCAAGGAAAGCGACTACTACTACTACTACTACTACTACTACTAGGTAAGATAAATACACATTTAAACTGATTAAATTGATTATTGCTACTTCAAAACTGGACAGGTGTGCCCTACTCAAACTAACTCTTTCAACAATTGAAGGGGTTAGATCCTATTATTAAGGTGATTTTCATTCTTGTGGCCCACATAACCACTGCCCATCCTTTTTTTCCGGAGACTAGGCATTTTTTACCCACTGAGGCCTTGCTGCCTTCAGCAAAGTGTTTTAAGCCACACTAGAGAGGGTTTGAGTGACTAGTTACACAATACACTGTCCACCCACTGGGAGGGCTGATCCTTCCTAGGTAGGCTGAGTCTCTATGGTTAAAAGAACCTTGGGATTACCGGCAGTTGGGAAAGCCGCCAGTAATCAGCTCTAGGCCTTTCTCTCTGTGTTGAATATGCCTTGGCCTTCTGCAGACCAGGGAAAATGCAGTTCTTGGAAGGAGGAGATAAGCAGCACCAGGTTTTCCTTCTCTCAGCGCATGTCATGGCTGCAGGGAACAGCTGCCTGTTCTTTCTGGAGAACTGGCACTGAGAGCAAATCCTTCACCAGTCTGGAGAAGATAGAAATAGAGACCCCCAAGGGTAATGCACACTCCCACCCTCAACTCTGGTCCCGACTTTGGACAGTTGTTTGCCCCACTTCTTGGAGCTCAGCGGAAAACAGCAGTGGCAACCCCACACCCCTGCTTCAGTGCAAGGCAGGCAACCACAGGGAAGTGGATGCAGTGCCCTACACAAACAGCAATGCAACCTCTCTGCACAAACATTGGCGTTGCCTGTCAGCAGCTACTGTAAGCAAACGAATGAGCCCTCCTGCACAAAAAGAAGAGTATTGCTGTGAGTATGGCTCAATGTCATATCTGATACTATGCTCCCTGGGTGGAGTTGTGAGCTGTGGTGCAACCCACACAGCAGTAGTGCCACTAGATGTGGTAAAGTGCCGCATGCAAGTGGAACCTAACCGCTATCGGGGACTCGTTCAAGGTCTTAATCTCACTGTGCAAGAGGAGGGGATGCGTGGTCTGGTCAAGGGATGGGCCCCAACAGCCATAGGTTACTCCATGCAAGGACTTGGTAAGTTTGGCCTCTATGAGTTCTTCAAGATATATTACTCTGATTTGTTGGGTCCTGAACAAGCTTATTTGTGGCGGACCAGCGTTTATCTTGCTGCTTCAGCCAGTGCTGAGTTCTTTGCTGACATCGCACTGGCCCCAATGGAAGCAGTCAAGGTACGACTTCAGACCCAGCATGGCTATGCCAACACACTGCGGGAGGCAGCTCCCAAGATGTACGTTGAAGAAGGGCTGTGGGCTTTCTACAAGGGAGTGTCTCCACTCTGGATGCGCCAGATCCCTTATACCATGATGAAGTTTTCCTGCTTTGAACGAACTGTAGAAGCTCTCTATAAATACGTTGTCCCCAAACCACGGGATAAGTGCAGCAAAATGGAACAACTTGGAGTCACATTTATTGGTGGATATATTGCTGGCATCTTCTGTGCTATAGTCTCACACCCAGCCGATTCTGTGGTGTCTGTACTCAACAAAGAAAAAGGCAGCACTGCCATAGGCGTTCTCAAGAGACTGGGCATGCAAGGCATCTGGAAAGGCCTATTTACCCGCATTTTGATGATTGGCACCCTCACCGCCCTGCAGTGGTTCATCTATGACTCCGTTAAGGTTTATCTCAGGCTGCCCCGGCCCCCACCACCTGAGATGCCTGCCTCTTTGAAGAAGAAACTCTCTCAAAAATAGACCCACACTATGAGGCTATACTGCTATGTTTCAAGGATGTTACAGTTGTACAGGAATTTCTACTATACCTTACATGTGGTTTCAGTATACCATAGAAATGCATTATAGACTTCCTGTAATCTAAAACTAAGCTCTACAGTGCTCCAACAATACATATGATTTAGCAGTTGGAGGGTTTTTTTGCTTTTTTATTTTGCTGTTAATTGTGCTGGAAATACATAGTGCGTAATATAGGTTATAGTTTTTATAGGATGTTAAATATTTTAAGGTTAACCAGCTAATAGCAACTGCTAGATGAGTTGACTGTTTTAATACTGTTGTTATGCTCTGTAAGATTGTCATTTCTCAAGTTGTTAGTAGTCAGTATCAGATGACATCCTGATTCTAACATAGCAAGTTGTAGATTCCCGTGTACATTAGCTATTCAAGACAATATCAGACTACATATTCTGAAAAGTAGTACTCTTAATGTTAGTGAGATTGTTTTGAGGATCACAGATCTTGTGAGAGAGCCCATCTGTGCATGGAGAAGGGCAGAACATTTTATTTGGCAGGCCTTGTTATGTACCTCAGCACAAGCATCATTTGGGACTATCCTGAGTTTTAAAGATGGTTTGCAGTGCATGTAAAGGCTGCTGTGCTGGAAAACAACAAAACAGATCCATTGTATGTCGGTGTGGCACTTACATATCTGAGGACTGTGGTCCTTAATGTTTATTGGACAACCTTTCTCTTTAAAGATGCAGTAGGCTCTGATTTTGAGCTAGCCTACATTTTCTTTAACAAGCATCCTACAAGTTGTTAGTATTATATTGATTAAGGTATCACAGTATAGAAAGACATTCTTCTCTCTTTGGAGCCTGGTTAAAAGTTGGATTTGTACTTTGAACTCTCCCTAATATGTATAGTTTGTTTTCCTACATTTAACGTGGACATTTAGTGTTACTATAGTAAATAAAATTATTTTGGTTACTGAGAAAAAATAGACTTTCTTTGGGATAAAATAGACTTTCTTTGGGACAGTTTTGCTAAAAAGTTATTTATTTAAACTTTTTTTTACTCTGCTCTTTCATAAAAGCTTACATTTCAATAAAAAAACAAGACAGCCCCTTCCCTCAGGCTTAGAATCGAAAATATTCCACACAGAAGAAGAATTGGAGAGGGGGAAAAAGGCACTCAGGCACCAGTTCTTAAACCAAAACACACTGGTCTCCTAGCAGAGACAATGGGATGAGCCTGCTTCTCTTCTCTCCCTCTGCTCTGCAAACAGATGAAATGCTACAGCTTTCCATTTCTTGTACAGAAGATCCTCTCCCATCCCTCCTTAGTCTCTAATTTCAAATATATGGTCTTAATAATATTACTAACATTGTACAAATGGTAGCCATTTTCATCTTAAATCTGAGTCGTCATAACCTGCTTCTTAAAGATATACTGTACTAAAGTTGTTAATGTATGTGTTCCTGCTATGGCTAATAACTTCCTTAACAGTTCCCTAACTGTGAATGCTTCCTTTGGGTGATTTCCAAATTGTAGATAATGTTATCTTTGATGCTCTCAAAACTTTTTCCAATACTGCTCTGTTCTGTTTCTGATTTATCTTTATGGATTCAAAATGTAACCAATAGTTTCTCATTAGAGCATATTCAGAAATTATTTGGGACTATGTTTCTAATTGGGCAATCCCGTCACAGATGAAAGGTACCAACACTACTAATAGCATTTCCATTGTACAAACCTGATCATTTTGTTTAGATTCAGAGATCAGTTATCTTGACATGCTTCTTGTAGCCCATACATTTAAGACTATGTCTGCAATTGATAAAATCACACAGATTTTATGGGATTTAAGGAGCCAAAATTTTGTAGTTTTATCTCAGATAAGCCCCATATTCTTTTGTATGATAAAATACTATATTTGAGAATATTATAATAATAATGTGGCTGTTTCTTTTCATTTCCACTCACTTAAAAATGCAGAATCTGCTTGTGTTAAACTTTATGTTTGTTGCTTACTTAAGGGGGCACTAATTCTGATATAAAAATTTTAACTCACCAAAAAAAGATTCCTATTCATTGCCATGGGTTTTGACACTAGGCCGAGAGACTTATACAGACTATACAAAACTATCTATAACAAATATATGCTCAACCCAGTTTACATCACTTTGAAACTACTATACTAATGCAACTCCATCTTATACCTAGTACTTGTTGAGATGGAAAGCCTCTATCACAGAGGTTCCCAAACTTTCCCCCCCACAGACCACTTGAAAATTGCCGAAGGTCTTAATGGACCACTTAATGATTTTTGTGCTTGTTGTAGCAATTGTAATACACTGTACTAGATGCTGTATGATTTTTAATTGTATTTTTATTGAATTGAAGTTGTAATACAATAAAAGACAAGACAAGACATAAAAGAAGCAATTAAAATACAATTAAAAACAATATGAATATTTGATGCAATGGATGTTCCATTTCCTGTCTTCAACCACAAATCCACAGACATGAACCGAATCGCCTGAATGGACATCAGTTTGGGGATCCCAGCTGTATCGTATTGGAGGTGAGAATTCACTCAACAGAATGTTTCTCAATACAAAACAAAACAAACCCCTGCAAAGATAGCCCTTTTCTCAACATCCATTATATGGGGAGATAAGTTTTTGAATGAGCAGCCATACATTCAGGTGAACCTCCCCTGCAGTCCCAAGGTAACAACCCAGACTCAAGACTTTCATTGAGATCTAGGCCTCAGTACAGCATTTCAAGTCCTGAGGCATGTGCCATTCAAAGACTTATGCTGAGGAATATGTGTTTCACAGATGACTTAACAGATTTAAATGTTTAGGCCAGAAGCCAAAGCTTCTGCATTGTTGCATGGTTTCCTTTACCATCTGTGCACTTTTGAATCCTTGAACTTCACTAACTGACAGTTTTTGCACATGATACGAAAAAGGTGCATATGAACATCTCCCATGTAATTTGTATCACATGTGGTTAATGATATTACATGGAATGTGAAAGCAAAATTGTACATACATTGCAAATTTTATATCTGATTATAGACAGAATGCAATGAAGCCTCCTGTGTTAAAATGTTCTTTGAATTGCTTTACATGATATTTCAGCTAGCTCACATACATCAAAGTAGCATGGCATACATGAAAGTGGTATATCATGGTAAAATATAGCTGGAATAAACATCTGTTTAAATAAGAAAAAAATGGGTGATTTCTCCATAGTAATAGCACAGTGGGGAGGAGAGCCTGGCTGGGAGTTCAGAGTCTGTGAGTTCAAACTCCCGCTCATGTCTCCTGGGTGTAAAGGGCCAGCTAAAGATCACCCCCACAGTGAGTGGTTCAGGGGTTACATGCCCTGCCACCTGTGCAGCTGTGGGCAAGCTGCATAGTCCCAAGGAGCTCAATTGTCCCACAGCTGGCAGTTGCAGACAAGGAAGGGGTTGGCTTGTGCAGCTGTGGCAAGCTGAGCAGGCCCATGCCAGCTGGGGAGGACTAGCCTCAGAGGGAGGCAATGGTAAACTCCCTCTGAATACCGCTCACCATGAAATCCCTATTCACAGGGTCGCCATAAGTCGGGATCGACTTGAAGGCAGTCCATTTCCATTTTTTTTCAAAAAAGGCTTTCTTATGCAGATTGTTCTTATATGAAAGCAGAAGTGCAAATACAGGATTTTTTGTAAAAGGGTTCTCTTGGAAAAAACAAAATAGAAACCAGTCAAAACATTTTTCTCTTTTCTGTCTTTCCAACTACATATTTTTACATGCAAATTGTTGTTCTGCATACAGTTTTTTACTGTGATGATCAGCATGTACTGATTGAAACAGCTCTTGGAATGATAACAATAGTATATAGATGTGGTTCAGTAGAAACTTTGTAGAATATCACTTTTACACAATACTTTTGTTCCAGCTGGAGATTTAAAAGAAAATAATTCTGTTTAGAAATGTATATTTAATAAAAGCGCTTAAATTGTAATCGAACATTAGTGGATGAAGTGGCAGTTACAGGAACTCTGGGAGAAAGTGACTATGTTATACCTGAGTTCCTTATTTTAAAGGAAGCAAAAGCTGAGAGCAGTTGTGTGTACCCTGGAGTTCAGGAAAGCTGATTTTAATAAACTCAGAACAACTGATAAGTAAGGTTTGATGGCAAGCAAACCTAATGAGAAAAGGAGTCCAAGATGGTTGGGAGTTTCTAAAAAAGGAAATTCTAAAGGCACAATGGATAAGAATTACAACAAGGAAAAGGGAGGAAACATAGCAGAAGAAGAAGCCAATGTGGCTTCACAAAAACCTTAGAGCTGACCTGAAAACAAAAAAGGACACGTCTAGGAAGTAGAAGGAAGTCCAGACCGCAAAGGAAGAGTACAGGCAGGACAAAATTGCAGGGATGGTGTCAGGAAGGCTAAAGCTGAGAATGAGCTGAGGTTAGCAAGAGATGCTAAAAGCAACAAAAAAAAGTTCTTTAGGTCCATCCATAGTAAAACACAGAGGGAAAAAATGGTGGTACAGCTACTCAATGAGGATGGCAAAATGATAACAAAAGACAAAGAAAGGGCACAAGGGCTCAGTTCCTACTTTGGCTCAGTCTTCTCCCAAAAGGGAGCCAGTGTCCCTCCTGGCAAACGTGAAGTTGAAGAGGCAGGATTGCAGTTTGAGATTAGTAGACAAATTGTCAAGGAATACCTAATCACTTTGAACAAGTTCACATCTGCAGGGTCTGTTGAACTGCAGCCTGGAGTATTGAAGAAACTGGCTGAAGAACTTTCGGAACCACTGTCTGTTATCTTTGCAAAATCATGGAGGATGGGTAAAGTGCCGGATGACTGGAAGAGGGCTAATATTGTCAAAATATTTTCAAAAGGGCAAAAACGAGGAACCTGGAAACTACAGACAAGTCAGCCTGACATCGATCCCTGGGAAAATTCTACAGCAGATTACAAAGCAGTCAGTCTGTAAGCACCATGAAAATAATGCAGTGACTACTAAAAGCCAACATGGATTTATCAAGAACAAATCCTGTTGGACTAAACGTGCCTCATTTTTTGATTGGGTAACCTCCCTGGTAGACTTTGGGAATGCTGTGGACATAATATATCTTGACTTCAGCAAAGCTTGTGACAAGGTGCCCCATCCAGAGCTTGGAAAAGTTACTTTTTTGAACTACAACTCCCATCAGCCCCAGCCAGCATGGCCACTGGATTGACTGATGGGAGTAGTAGTTCAAAAAAGTAACTTTTCCAAGCTCTGCCCATGACATTCTGATTAAATGTGGGCTGGATGGAACAACTATCAGGTGTATCCACAGTTGGCTACAGAATCATACTCAAAGAATGCTTATCAGTGGTTCCTTCTCAAAATGGGAGGAGGTATCAAGTGGGCTACCTCCGGGCTTGGTCCTGGGCCTAGTGCTCTTCAACATTTTTAAAGGCGGTGTGATGAATGCTTATCAGATTTGTAGATTATACAAAATTGGGAGGGACAGTTAATACCCTGAATGGCAGAAACAAAATCCAAAGTTATCTTCATAGGCTGGAACATTGGGTTGAAGACAACAGAATGAAATTTAACAGATATAAGTGCAAAGTTCTACACCTAGGGAAAAAAACACAAATGCACAGTTTTAAGATGGGAGATAGTTGGCTCAGCAGTACTACATGTGAGAAGGATCTTGGAATTGATAATCACAACTTGAATATGAGCCAACAGTGTAATGTGGCTGTAAAAAAGGCAAATGCTATTTTAGGCTGCATTAACAGAAGTATGGTTTCCAAATTGGTTGAAATACTAGTTCCCCTCTATTTGTTCTAAAATATGGTTGGACTGATAGTTTGAATAACCCCTAGACTCAAAGCCATCTCTCTATTACAAACCATGCTACTTTTATGTCAGCAGATGGAGCTGTAAGATAAATAGTATTGTCTAGTACTGTAACCAAATTGATATACAAAATAGGTCAGTTGTTGGTACCTGTTGAGGAAAGAGGCTTGAATAATTTTGAGGCAGATCTGCAACCCAGATACGACAGGATTTCAAAAAGTCTTCAGCTGTATTCCTAAACATATTTACTAGGTGTCCCTTTTAACTCAGTGGAATTTATTTAGGATTGCACAGTACATTGGTTTTAAAACTAAACACTTTAACTTAATTAGATTATAGATCAAGCTGCTCATCAATAGAGGGATGTAAGAAGTGGGGTCTCCCAAGGATGTGTATTTCGACCTGTGTTTTTTAACTTGTTCAGAAATGGGTGCAGTGAAGTGGCCAAGTTTGCTTGTTCAGGGTAGTAAGAACAAAAAGTGATTGAAAGCAGCTCCAAAAAGGATTAAACTGAGTGAATGGGCATTAATATAGCAATCATAATTAAATGTAAGTAAGTGTAAAGCAATGCATATTGGGGCAAAAAAATTGAAACTTCACATATGCGCTTATAGTGTCTGAACTGGTGGTGTCCTAACTAGGAAAGGGGTCTTGGAGATGGATGAATAGCTCAAAGATGTCAACCCAGTGTGCTGCAGCTGTGAAAAAGGCAAATTTCATGTTAGGGATAATTAAGAAAGGGATTGAAAATATTTCTGTTGATATCACAATGCCATTATACAAATCTTTGTTGAGCCTGCCCTTGAGAGTGTTGTCTATAGTTCTGGTCACTGTACCTCAAAAAGGATATTGTAGAGTTGGTACCTGGACAACTCTGTAATAATTGATTCATCTTATGTGTTGTTTACATGTCCAGGCATTTATTTCCCCATCCGTAAAAAGATAATTCTCTGCTTTTGTGAAGGTTGTAGATAGAACCTGTGTGTGTTGCGAGCCAGTGAAGTGTGGAGAGCCAGTGCGATGTAATAGTAGACTGTTGGACTATTAATACTAGACTGATTCGGAAAATATGGGTTCAAATCTCTGCTAAGGCACAACACCTACTGTGTGATTTTGTCTCTTACAGGATTGTTCTGAGAATTAAAGGGAAGAGGAAGAGTGGGATAAAAATGTAATAAATAAATCAACAAAATGAGAGGTCGGGGTAAGGTCTGAAAGTCAGGGCCCAGGATAAATAGCACCCTGATCAAGGAGTGTCTTTCCCCCCTGGTGGTTAGCTTTGCAGGACCACCCAGAGGGTTTATGTTATGGGGCCTAGTGTAGGTGTGATGTTGAGGGCTCTGCTGCTGTCCCCTACAAGGACCTATGCATGTGTGTGAAAAGCTGGGGACCATATGTGAGAATTATTATTGGTGCATGGACTACATGTGGGAATGCTTATCTACAACTCCACCTTGCCCTGGGATTCATTTTTTCTGACATGGGGATAAGGGATAAGGGAATAGGGATTGGGTTGTGCTTCTTCTGAGGACCTCCTCTAAATTCCAAACCTCTTCTGGCAGAGCTATGCTCTGCTTCCTGGAGCTTAGTCTCACAGATCTTCTGCTTCTGGTCTGCTGCTGGCCTTCACTACTCATTCAGGAAAGATGCCTCAGTTCTAGGATCCGAATGGAGTTTCTCATGTAGTGTGGGTGGCTCTCAAAGTGTGACTCTCATGGAGCTGTAGGCCTATATTCTTTATTATGTTCAGTACACACTAGGGTTGCCAGATCTCCAGTTTTCTCCCAGGGACTCCAGAATTTGGGGGCCCTCTCTGGGTCTCTGGGTGAGTCACCTTAATCTCCGGACTCACAGCTTTCATTTAAAAGAAGAATTAAGTTTCTAAGTGGCCTGGTTCTTGAGATATACACCAAAACATCAGCTGCGCCCTCCCCACAACTTCTGTAGTGTCAAAGGAGCTCATAGATGGTTGCTCTAACCTGCCGTTTCAGGTTTGTAGCCTATAAGTGAAGTCAGGATTGTGATTTGTTGACCTCCTGACAGTGCCTAGACCCCATTGCAAGGGCAAAAAACTGTTGTTTTTTCCTGCTTCATCTGAAGATCTCATAAATTGAGTAGTATATAGCTTTCACTCTTTTTCTCTCTTGTGTGCAGGAGTCAAACAAGTTTAAATTTTCCTGGGCTGTTGAAGAGGGCACTGTTTTGAAAACCTTCCCAATATGAAGCTTTAATCCAATACTCGCTTTTCTGGGAGTAAAGCTGCAATGCTAATCCTATATACCTAGAGTAAACCCCATTGAATTCAATAGGATTTACTTTTGAATAGACATGGTTAGGATTGTGATGTAAATTAATGGGACTTTTGAGTGAACATAGCAAAGAATTGTGCTTCTGTTGTAAATCTTTATCTTCCCCTCAAATTCTATTTTTAAAGGAATTAGTCAGGGCTTACTTAGGTGTCACAGCTTTTATATGAAACTAATACTGGTTTTTTTAATGTTCTGCAATGACCAACTGGTTTTGACAACAAACTACAATATGGGGTGTATGTATTTTTACATCTCCAATGTGTGTGTATGGAGTCTTTCCAACAAACCTGTGAGGTAGGGCTGCCAACTGGAAACCAAGGCAGCTCACAATAAGGAATAAATTACTTTAAATTCCAATAGCCATAAAAACAAGTATGAAGAGTTGCAAAACAGCTTAAAGTGGCATATTCTGAATTTTGGGTTGGGTGAATGAAGTTGCTTATCACTCAAGGTTGCAGTTATGTGCTTGCGTCCCTGTTTGAGTAAGCCCCACTGAATACATTGGGACTTGCTTCTCAGTAAACCAACATAGGATTGCACTATAAATATCTTTACAGGTTGTATAAATAATAAGCATCTTTGACAGTCATGCTTATGTAAATATTTATTAATACTATGTCCCAATAAGTATCTGATTTCATATTATTATTTCCTCTACATTTTAAGTGTGCCCTTCTTCCTTGGGGTGGTCATGGTTCCGCTCTGTTGTTTTCATCCTGAGGGGCAGATAGGATGAGAGATGGTAAATAACCCAAGGTCACCCATTAAACCTTATAGCTCATTTCCATTTTAAAAATTAATTAAAATGATTTACATGCAGGCAAAATTTGTGAAGTAGATCCACATCCTATTCACATTTAAACCACATGTTTTCCCTCAAAGAATCCTTGGAAGTATAGTTTCCCCCTCACAGTTATAGTTCCCACCACCCATAACAAACTACAGTTCCCATGATTCTGTGGAGGGATTCATGTGCTTCAAATATGTGTTGAATGTACTTTAAATGAATGGTGTGGATCTGCCTTAGGTATGATGTGCATTCATTAGTAAATTGAAAAGAACAATTCTAAAATATACTTTTTTAAACAGGGGAAGGGCTATAGCTCAGTGACAAGGAACATGCTTTGCATGCAAAGTCCAAAATCCAATCTCTGGAAAAGACTGTTGCCTGGAATCCTGGAGACCCAATTCTAGTCCATGTCATCAGTACTGAGCTAAATGGTATCAAATGGCCTGAGTTGGTATAATGCAGATTCCTTTGTTCCTAAAAGAGGAAAGAGACCCAAGGGCCACAGTAACTCCAAAATTTATTTATGTATTTTATTTACAACATTTGCATACCGCTTCATTGTAAAAAATCTCAAAACAGTTTACAGAAGGAATTAAAACAAAATTATTGGCAAAAACAATTAGACAGGTATTTAAAAACGTTCAAAATAATAAAACCAACAATGAGTTAAAAACAGATAAAATACACAATAGCTTATATATGCCTGGATAGGCTTGCCTAAACAAAATGTTTTTAGCAGGTGCTGAAGAGAGTACAATGAAGGCATTTGACTAATAGGTAGGGAGTTCCAAAGCATAGGTGATGCCACACTGAAGGACTGATTTCAATATGTGGCAGCCATAAAATGGAAATCACACTTGAACTTGGCCTGGTAGAAAATCAGCAAGCAGTGCAGATTTCAGAGCAGAGGTATTATGTGCTGATAGGGTCTCACTCATGTCAGCATTGTGCCACAGAATTCTGCATTAACTGCAGTCCCTGGGTGAGGTTGTGCTTAATGGGGATTACTGTGACCCTGGCTGACTGGCTGCCAGGATTTTTTTAGTTTTGGTTTTTCATTAGGGATCCTGATGGGTTGTGGGATGCTAAGTTTTCTGCCTTACTCATAGTAATCTTGTCATGGTTGGTATGGTGTTGCATTTAGGAAATCATCACTGTCTTTTTCTGTTTGCATTTCATTTACCTTTAACCTTACATCCATAGAAGCAACAACAGTGGTTCCATGTGCTCAGCTCAACCACCTTAAACCCACTGATGATGCACCTTGTTGGTTGCATAATGGTTTGTTTCTTGCCCAATAGTGGTAAAAGAATTCACATACTGGGCAGCATGGCTGCAATTGTTGTTGTTCCCAAGCTGCTGCCTATGAAGGTAGCCCAAACCATGTGTTTTCTCTCTGTCAGTTATTACTCACTGAAATTGGGTTGGCTGTCAGAGTTTATAGCAGCCCACAGAGTAGACAGAAAAGGGTAGAGGATCTTCTTACTCTTACTCATTTCTCAGACCTCTTTCTGAAGTGAAGAGTCAAATCTGTAAAGATGTTTGGAGCAGCCACGTTAAAAGATAGGGGCAGGGCATTCCAGGCAGGGGGTTGCCAACCCTGCTTGGATACGGTTATCTTTGCTGAGGATCCCTAGACAAATTTTACCAATAGCACAATCCAATTCATATCTACTCAGAAGTAAGTCCCATTGAGTTCTATGGGGCTTAGTCCCTTAATAAGTGTGTTTAGAATTGCAGCCTTCAGGGAGTCCATCTTTACTCCTGAGTTCTCCCATCTAACATCTCCACAACACTAGGCTCTTTCTTCCAACAGTGGTCTTCTGGTGACTGGCCTGGCCTGAGGGCACTTAAACTCTTCTTGCCAGAAGCAAGTAGGCTAGATTAAATGTTCCCTACCCAGGCTCTATCTTTGAGCTAAGATTTCTATCTTAATTTCCAATCAGAGAATTTTTTTTGTTTGAATTGTATGCTCCAAGCAACTGTTGTTGATGCTTAATAACATCACTCAGCCCCCCCATGACATCACTCGGGCCCGCCCCTGAAATCTCAGGATTTCGGATGCTTCTGACCTGGCAACCCTAGACACACAAAATGGCTCCTACCACAAACTCTCCTCCTTGAGCTCCAACACTCCCTCCTCAGCTACAAGAAATAGGCACTCTGCTGGAGTGGTATAACTACTCTTAGAGGGACAGTATCACTGTATACTACAGTCTCCCAGGCTGTAACTTCTTCTTCAGTCAATTTCCCTTGCTGCTTTTTTTTTAACTTTGAAATTATGATGATGATGATGATTTATTTATTACATTTGTAAACCGCCCCATAGCCAAAGCTCTCTGGGCGGTTTAAAACATTGTCCCAAAATATAGAACTGTAGTAACCATGTGACTATGCCTAGCAACTGCCTTGTACGCCAACCAGTTTTGTAGCACAATAGAGGCTGATACTCCCACACCACCTACCTACCTTAGTTACAGACACTTGCATTTTTCCACCCTAGCTCACTGCAGACAGTACATTAAAAAACCCACAGCCACTGAGGTCACCTCGGTGAGCCCCCTCAGCTTGGTGCCCCAGTTGTCTGCCCAGCTTGCCCACCCCGAAGATGGGCCTTGCTGAGGGCTCCCCAGCCATAAGTAGCTTGGACATGAAAAGCAGAATAGAAGAAATTCCTGCATACACAATCAGGCTTCCTTTGAACACAATTCAGCAAGCAGGACCTGCTGCATTCTTCTTACTGTCTTTTTAAGAAAAAAGTAGAGGAAAGTTTGGCAGCTCCGCATATTTGGGCTTGACATTAAACAGTTACATCATCAAACTTAAGGCTTTATAAAACCTGTCTCTCATGTTCCACAGTTGTGCTCAATGGTTCTGTCTATGCATAGTTCTCTCTGAATGATAAATAAAACTGAGAATCTGTTGGCACTATAAGCAGAACAGTATCAGAGACTGGAAAAGTTACCTTTTTGAATACACCTCCCATCAGCCCAATCCAGTGGCCATGCTGGCTGGGGCTGATGGGAGTTGTAGTTTAAAAAAAGTAACTTTTCCAAGCTCTGAGAAGACTTCTTATAGAGCAGGATGGAGAACCTGTGGCTCTCCTGATGTTGTTGCACTCCAATTCCCATCAGCCTCAGCCAGCATGGTGGCACCTATACTCCAACACCATATGGAGAGCCACAGATTCTGCCTCCCTGCTGCAGAGAATGCCACAGAAAGGAAATAGCAGTTCTAACCTGCTAAATGCCTCTCCTTGGGTTAATTGAAGTGGGTGGAACTCCCATAATACTGGATAGGGATCAGCTCAGAGCCAGTCAGTATATATATATATTTCTATAAAGTGGCCACAAATGGCAAAATCACATGTTGGATTATTGCCTGGTTTGACCTCCATACAACTGTTGTGTTGCTTTGCTTTGTACCAAAACATTGGCATTCAAAACACATGCAGGGTATTTTCCCCAAAGCACTTTCAGGGATGGTGTTGTCAGTTAAATGACCAAAATCCACGAACCACATCAAAATATCAGTGGGGAAAATATAGAGGTCTTGTATAGAGTGCACTCATCAGCTGGAAAGCAGGTCATCTCCCCAGCAGCAATTGCCCTCCATTGATTGTAAAATGAATGAAGATGGCTTTCCCCAAGACACTAACTTCATGAATTTTTATAACTTTCCTAAGAAGAGCCAAAACTGGAACAGCTGGTAATTTTAAAAAACAAACATCCTATACTACAGTGTATGAGCACTGCACACTCCATATTTTGCAATGGGCATTCCGGCCCAATATAATGTAAAGCACATAGTTTGGATTTCTTTACCTGAAAGGAGACTGAAACAGAGGGACAAAAAACGATAGCACATCAGAAACTAGTGACAATGGCCTTCATTGTTGCCTTCAGCCATCAATTTGTTTTCCTGATGGTTCTTAATCTCTGGGAAGTACCATGCAGATTTGATTGTTATTCTTAAATTATTAAGAATAACTTGGCTTGACTACACAGGCTTTCCTTCCAAATGTAACATATTTTTAATGGCATCTCTCCTGATCTAAAAAGTATACCAAGGATCCCTAGCAAAGTCTGCAAGATGTTGCATCATCATTTTTGGGATTTTGCACAACTGCACAATCCTGAGTCATGGAAGCCGGCATAATTTACGGTGACTTAAATTAAGATGGCATAAAGTATGCCAGATCCAAACCCCTTTCAGAGTGGGGCTACTGTCAGCTGAGCCATCTCTAGCCTTTCAGAAAGAAAACAAGCCTGTAAAACAGAGTTTGATTTACATCGGTCTAAGTTTCCAATTTATCTGACTAAACTGAATGGTGTAAGGATTAAGCATAAATCTCCCCCCTCAGTTCCAATCCTGTCCCTACCACTTGCCTGGCACACCACTTTTTTAGGACTTATTCCAATTTAAGTTAGGCCACTCTTGGCTGAGCCCCAACTGAGCCGGGATGAAGGAGTTATGCTGGCATATCTCCAGCTGAGTCGGGATGAGCAAATTATGCTGGCGTAACCTGGCTGAACTAGGACCCAGCTGGAGAGCCACCAGATTCTAACTTGCTCATCTCAGCAAACCTAGGGTTAGGACTGTGCCCTAAATATGTGATTGCGGCCTATTGCCGAAATAAAACACAGACACCATTGCTTGGGTAAATAATGGGCCACTTTATTTAAACAGAATCAATTGAATAATGAACCTGCAGAAGGGAGATTAAGGGCGGGGCATTCTGGTGATCCAGGCAAAGCCTGTTAGCAGCTATCGGGCGACCATGCCCTGCCTGAGCCTGGGGCTGCCCTGTGCCAGCCCTCCAGCTCCAGCCACACCCTGAAGATGTGTAGGGGGTCCAACCCGCATCACCGCCCCTCGGAGCCCTGAAACTCCGAGCGGATGAGGCACGTTGGCCCCAAAGGCGGCCCGTACCCTGTCCCCGGGCCGTGTAGCCCTGAGCTGCAGGCCTCCGGACCGCCTGTCACCCCCAAAGGTGCCTAAAGGTGTCACCTAGCTGCCCTTTCCCTTTAACCTTTCCCCGCACTTCTTCGCTTGCACTCCAAAAGTGACCGTTAACAATTCAAACTAAACAGCCCAATCAGCCTATTGACCCCAGGGGCACCCGTGCTAACCCTTGACCCCTCCCCCCAACCACAGTGTGGAGTAGGCAAAAGAAACCTGCCAGCAAAGCGAGGCAGGCAGGCCAAAAATTCCTAGTCGGCCCTGTAGCGACCAAATGGATCACACTGCAGCAGAGGGAGGGTCGGGCGGGTGCCGCCGAAATTTGAATTGGATGGCGGGAAGCAGGCGGGGCGGCCTTAAATAGCCTTCAGCCGCCCCGCCTCCCTGCCGCGTCACACGACGGCGCGCCAGCGCGCCGTGTGTGCACGCATCCCTTCCAAGATGGCGGCCGGGACATCGACAGCGGCCGCAAGCTCGTCCCTCTGCCCGGTAGGTCCCGGGCACGGAACGGGATTGCGGCCTATTGCCGAAATAAAACACAGACACCATTGCTTGGGTAAATAATGGGCCACTTTATTTAAACAGAATCAATTGAATAATGAACCTGCAGAAGGGAGATTAAGGGCGGGGCATTCTGGTGATCCAGGCAAAGCCTGTTAGCAGCTATCGGGCGACCATGCCCTGCCTGAGCCTGGGGCTGCCCTGTGCCAGCCCTCCAGCTCCAGCCACACCCTGAAGATGTGTAGGGGGTCCAACCCGCATCACCGCCCCTCGGAGCCCTGAAACTCCGAGCGGATGAGGCACGTTGGCCCCAAAGGCGGCCCGTACCCTGTCCCTGGGCTGTGTAGCCCTGAGCTGCAGGCCTCCGGACCGCCTGTCACCCCCAAAGGTGCCTAAAGGTGTCACCTAGCTGCCCTTTCCCTTTAACCTTTCCCCGCACTTCTTCGCCACAGAAGGGGGACAAGCCTCTGCTTAGTCCCCCTTTACCCCACACCCGATAAGAATCTGGTGTAAACCCTTCTGCAGGTCCCTTAGAAAGATGTCGTTGCCCGTGTCCGTCAAATGGATGCCGTCAGGCCGAAACAGCTCAAGCTTGTTGTGGCCCACCTCAGGGTGGTGGATGACAGAACCTCCCAAGTCCCTAAGGGCCCTCTGAATTTGCCTGTTCACCTTTTTCCGTGCCCTGTCCATCCCTCGTGGGTCACCGGCACAATTCCACCTCCTGCGCGGCAGGATGTCTGACCACACTAAGTGCACCCCCGGCCAGCGACGTGCAATGGCCCGGAGGTCACCGCATGCCTGTTCAATTAGGGCCTTGCCCTTTAACAGACCCAAGTCGTTGCCCCCGAGGTGGATGACCAGCACCTGGGGCACTGCCACTTCCACAGCCGGTTGAAACAAGGCTGGCAGGAGCCCGTCCCAACGCATCCCCCGACGTCCCAGCCACCGCACTGCGGCCCATTGACTGAGCCCCAGCTGCGTGCCAAAGCGAGACTTCGCCGCCCTGCGGCCCGCCCAGAACATCATACTGTGGCCACATAGGAGGATGCGTGGCTGCTCCGATCTTGTCCAGCGATCTGTTGAAACAACAACGACATTGGGTAACAATGGGGGGGGCCCTGGGGGGGCCAACATCTAGCCGCTGGCATCGTGTGTGTCAGCAAGTGGTCTAACGTAGGCCTTGTACGCGTCCGAGGACCACCCGCCCACAGCCTGAAGCCTGTCTTTAGAGAAGCCCAATAGGGCCGCCGTGGAGGCCGCGCCTATCCGGAAGGAGTGTGTCCCGAACTTACTGGGGTCCACGCCTAAATTCCCCAGTGCGGCCTTCGCCACGGACCAGAACTGGTATCTGGTAAGGGGCTGGGAGTTCCTATGTATGAATAGGTACCCTGACTGCGACCCCCTCGCTGCCACAAAACCGCGCAGGGCTGTTACTGGGCAGAGTTCTTGCTGCCGGCATGGGGCTAATACCACCAGGCGCCCCTTACCATGCTGGTCCGTTTTAGACCGCCTGAGCCGCAGGAGGGCCCGCTCTGCCCTCCAGCTGAGGTTGGAGACTAGCAGAGCTCGGAGGGAGTTATCCATCTTAGAAGCCGCCACCACCTCCCCAATTCGGAAGGCCCCAAAAAACAGAGTGAGGGCCGCAGCATGATATAGCAGGGCCTCGAAAGGGGAAGAACACAAGTGCTTCCACTGTCCCTGCAGGCCAAACAATAGCTCCGGGGAAAAGGGGAGGCGTGCATCCGGGGGGCAAGGGCGCTCGCGGGACCAACCCTCCAGCATCCGGCGCACCCTAAAGTCACCCGTGTAGTCCTGAAAGCCCCGTGCCTTCGCTAGGAAAGCGAGGCCTGAGAGCTTACCTTTGATGGTCCTGACTGAAAGGCCTCTCCGTTTCCCCTCCACGCAGAACTCCATAAGCTGCTCGACCGGGATGGGCCACTCCTGGGCGTAACCCCTGGACTCTCTGAAGTTTGATAGATCCCTACCTGCCCCCTGGTAGCTGGCCAAAGTGCTGGGCGCCACAGAAAGGCTTATGGCCCTTTCTGATTCAATCCTCCAATCTCCCATAGCGCTGGGGGGAACGCCTCCGGCAGAGCCCTTGCCCACGGTGCCAGCTGGCGAAACTTCTCCATCTGGTTCCGTGATAGAGCATCAGCAATACTATTGTCAATACCCGGAACGTGGCGCGCCAGGAACTGAGTATTATAGCGAAGACATTGGAGCACGAATGCTCGCACCAGAAGCATAACGTTGGGGTTTCTAGAGGACAGGGTGTTAATAACGTGCACTGTGGGGAGGTTGTCACACCAAAAGTGGACTGAGGAATTACACAACTTGTCGGGCCAGAGGTGTACGGCCACGACAATGGGGAAGAACTCCAAGAACGTCAGGTCTCTGGTCAGGCCAGCCAGTGTCCAGCCCTGCGGCCAGCTGCCGTGGCACCATGAGTCCTGAAGAATGACCCCAAAACCGAAGGCACCCGAGGCATCGGAGTGCACCTGTAGCTCAGCCTCCAACAGGCGATCCCTTCTCCATAGGGAGACCCCATTAAATTCCCGCAAGAAGGTGGACCACACTGTCAGGTCAGCCCTAAGAGTGGCTGTCACCCGTGTGCGGTGGTAGGATCGTGATAGGCCAGCCATGGCGTCATATACGCACCGCAGGAAGGCACGGCCGGGCGCTACAACCCTGCAGGCAAAGTTCAGATGGCCTGCCAGCCGTTGGAGAGTGGCTAATGTCACCTTATTAGAACTGACCACTTCTGAGATCTTCTCCCTGAGGGCCCCCAACTTGTCATGAGGGAGCCTGCAGCATTGGGCCACCGTATCTATCTCGATGCCCAGAAACGTGATAGCGGTGGATGGGCCCTCAGTTTTCTCGGCCGCGAGGGGGACGCCCAGCTCCCCAGCCAGCCCCGCGAAATGTGCCATGAACGCCCTACAGGTGCCTGAGTCCGCAGGGCCCGCAAACAGGTAGTCATCCAAATAGTGTACCACTGATTGCAAGCCTGCGCGCCTCTTGACCGCCCACTCCAAGAAGGAGCTGAAGCGCTCGAAAACAGAGCATGATATAGAGCAGCCCATAGGCAATGCCCTGTCCACGTAATATTCACCCTCAAAAGCCAAGCCCAACAGCTCGAAGTCCTGTGGGTGGACCGGGAGGAGGCGGAAAGCAGACTTGATGTCACACTTTCCCATAAGGGCCCCACCCCCGCAGTCCCTGACCATTCGCACAGCACAGTCGAATGATGTGTAGCGGACTGAGCACAGCTCCGCTGGGATGAAGTCATTGACTGACTCACCCTGTGGAAAGGACAGGTGGTGTATCAGGCGAAATTCGCCTGGTGCCCTCTTGGGGACGAGGCCCAACGGGGAAACTCTGAGTGAGGGGATGGGTGGTGCAGCAAAGGGGCCCAAAACCCGGCCGGCTACTACTTCCTTCCTAATTTTTTCTCTCAGAACTGATTCCATGCCTTCCACTGACTTAAGGTTGCGAGACATGAAAGGTCGCCTGGGACCCAAATAGGGGATCCGAAAACCCACTGTGAAGCCTTCGAGTAAAAACTGGGCATCTTGGACTAGGGGGTAAAGGTGGAGTAAGTGTTGGAGCTCGGCAATTTTAATTGGGCTGGGGCCCCTTTCCCTGAGCTGCGCCTGCAGCCCCTGTCTTCCTTGCGCCAGCCGAATCCCTGTTTCCACCCCTGAAGGGGCGGCCCCTGGGGCAGCTAGTGCAGGCGTGGGGGCCCCCACATATGGCACATTCATGTCTGAACCTGCACGGGCTCCGACCGCAAAGGCCACGCGAGCTGAACTCCCAGCAAAGCAGGCGGGGTTGAACCCCCTGCCCCGCAGGCCCGCGGGAAGCAGTTGCTGATGCCTGGCGCGCCAAGAGATGGCCGCTGTCCGCCCTATCACCTGCCATGGGTCTAGAATGTGCCATAAATTGCAGCCACAGGTCAGCCTTCTTTTTGTCCCAGGGGAGGGATGTATCAAAAGCCGCACTCATACGGAACGCCTGGTCGTAGTCCAGCCATGCCGTCCCTTGAAACTCAGAGTAGCCCCGGTATATGATATCGAGGTATTTGATCAGTACCGAGGCCCTATGAGGCTGCCTCTGTATTACCACCCCCATGTACGTAAGGAATGCAGGCAGCCAGTTAGACCAAGAGCGCTCTACCCGTCGGCGCTTGGGCCTATCGGGCTCTGCATGTTCCCCTTTATCCCTATCCTTCCCAGCCGGCTCCCTGTACAAGAGCGAGAATAGGTCCACATACTCACCCCTCCATATTCTGTCCTTCGTAGCAGGCAGAAGATGAAAACCCAGTGGGGCAGACGTTTCCCCAAAAGGTATGGCCCCCTCTCTGACTGATCCCAGGGGGTCGGATATCTCTGCAGGGGGGTTGGCAGACAGGGCGGGCTGATGCCCTCCTTCCGTCGCCGTCCCAGCAGCGAGGTGCCAGACCTGCTCGCAGGCCTCCCTTAGGGGATGCTGCTGCTGTGGCGTAACCTCCCCCCCGCCGGCGAGGGTCCCTGCCTGCCCATATCCCTCGGTTACCGCTGGTGGGGAAAAGGGCCAGTAGGGGTGCCCCCAGGGGGCCCAGCTCCACTGCCGCTGCCCTTGTTGTTGTGGCATGATAGAGGACTCACCCTGTGTGCTTTCCGCCGAAGGTCCTTGTGCGGGCTGCATTGTTGGGGCTGCTTGCAAGGTGGGAGTTGCGCCTGGCTCTATGCTGGGCGTCCTCGCCTCAGCCCTGAGCCCGGCCTCCAGCACATCCAGTCGCGCTAAGATGGAAGCAACAGCCCCTGCATTAGCACTGTTCACTGGCCGCTGCGTTTTCCCCCGAGACCGTTTGGGTGGTGGGTCCTTCCTCCCTGTCACAGGTTGGTCCCGAGGTGCACTAGGATGGCCTGAGCCATGCTCTAGGGCTTCCAACCTGGCTAATATGGCTGCCCATGGTGGCCCCTCCCCACTCCTTGCCCCCTCTGCCGCTGGGGGTGGGCATCTCCCCCCTGCTCTGGGGGCCTTTCCTTTCCCTTTTGGCCCCCCTTGTCCTTTCTTAGGTGGCATACTAGAGGGAGATAGGGGCCCCGCTTACAAAATGACGTGATTTCAAGACGTTGTGAAGGGGCCCGCCTGCTTATTCAATACCCCCTCCCGGCACCCAATTATCCTGGAGGGGAGCCTAATTGCCCTGCACGTGGCAAGGATTGATGGTTGGGGTCGTGCCCCACCTACCCCCGCGTTAATTAAAATTAATAATTAAATTTAAAAGTTGCCGGCCAAAGGCCGCCTAGCCTGTGGTCCTCGCCGCTGCTGGATCCGATCCTGCGCTGCCGCCTCGTAGTGACTGCCCCAGGATCCTCGCCGCATAGGCCTTGGTGCCAGCCGCCGCTGCCTCCCTGTCTCCCAATGAGGCTGGGGGGGGGCTCGCTGCCGCCCAGCCACCCTGGCCTCAGGAAGCCTCCGGAGGCCCACGTGCGCCGGCAAAGAAGCCGCACCGCGCCGAAGCTGCTGCTGACCAAAAGGAGCCGCGCCGAAGCTGCCACCGAAAAAAAAAAAAAACCGCGCCGAGCCGAAGCTGCTGCTGCTGCGGCCGCCGAAATTTGAATTGGATGGCGGGAAGCAGGCGGGGCGGCCTTAAATAGCCTTCAGCCGCCCCGCCTCCCTGCCGCGTCACACGACGGCGCGCCAGCGCGCCGTGTGTGCACGCATCCCTTCCAAGATGGCGGCCGGGACATCGACAGCGGCCGCAAGCTCGTCCCTCTGCCCGGTAGGTCCCGGGCACGGAACGGGATTGTGTCTGTTTGTTCTTTTAAAACAGCAGCAATTGTATGGGAAAGAGCAATTAGGACTGCGATTGTGGTGTACAGCAAGAAAGTGATTAATCCTTTCCCCCTACATCATAGTCATGATGAAAATCCTCACCCTGAAGGTACTATTTGCCAGGGGATCCTTATCAGATCCTAGCCTTGTGGGACAAATTTGACAGGACGGTAGGACTGCCTGCCTGTCAATCACTTTGGGCACTTTGAAGTCCTAAAGTTGGGACTTCAAAGCACCATGCAGACTTGCAAAGTGCGTTAAAGCACCTGAGGCTTCAGCTTTATTATCCATTAGCCCTACACCTGATGTCATATGTGATGCTAGGTGTAGGGCACATAGAGATGTGGCTACCAGCCAGTGAATGATTTGGCTCTACCGCCCATCAGCTGAAGCCTATTGGATTGACTACACTAGTAAGTTATTGGGGGGTGGGGATGGGTAGTAGCTGATGGGTGGAAGAGTCAAAGTCTGCCTTCTGCAAGTATCCACTGCATCCACGTGCACAGGAATCTGCTTGTACAGCTGTTCCAGCAGGTTTTCCCTTGCTCAATGGCATTTAAGGCTCCCAAATGTGTATTGGCTGGTAGCCACATCTCTATGGGCTCATCCAAATGGAGCAGGATAATCCATGTTTTCCATATCCGGTTCGTCATCTGACAGTCCTCACTTTGCCTATTTGTTCGCTCTTTCCCAATAAAAAAACCCACTTTTTTTGCGCCCACACACGCAGCGAGAGGACCCGTATGCATATTAACGTTTCTGGAGATACACATGATTGCAATTCCACTTATTTCTCCAGAACAGCAAGTAATGATGTGTCATGTCTAGGAAGGTAGACCACCAGTCTCTATGGTCGCAGGTGGCTGAGACGCTCTAGCACACCACTTACAGTATATGCCAATAATTCCTGTGGGGTTTTTGCTTGTATTTGCGATATTTCGCAAAAGCGACTGTATGCTTTTCAGCTCAGCTGGGCTGCCAGAACCTGCAGGCTGTGGTTGAAATTGACAAGACTCAAAGAGAGTAGCCTTGCAGGCAGGAAAGCGAAATTGACTAAGGGTGCATGAGTGTCTGTAATCCAAGAGGAAAGCCTCTATTTCTCTTCTCCCTCCCTCTCCCTTGACTCTGGATGCCTGGAAGCAAAGACCAATATGTTCAAGAAGGGCATTTGATGCGGGGGGTGAGGGGTGGGAGGTGGAGGTTAGACAAAGATAAATATTTTCTCCCTAACCACAATTGCAGATGTCACCCTGAGCGGCTGCCCAGTTTGCAGGCTGGCTAAAAATTAACCGCTGTTGCTGCTTCTGTGCAAATGTGCTTTTTTGCATCTGCACAGTAGAAGTTGCAGGGGGGCCCCCAACACCACACCATTGCTCTGATAGGTTCCTTTTTCCCGAGCTTTACCTGGACATTCGTGCACATGCGCAACAGTGGAAATACGTGATTGGCTGAGAATGAGGGAAGGGATATGGGGAACCGCCCAAGAACTGCCCATCAAACACCCACAGCTGTAAAGTCCGCGGTATTGCATCCGAGCGCCTGAAGGTACAGCGGATGATTCCCGGTTTAAAAAAGCAAATCGCATGATTTGTGGTATTGCAGGAGCGGATTTAACCGCGTGAAAATGCGCAAAAGTGTGCGGCGTCATATGGACGACAGAAAAATAATGAAAACACAAAGCGATCATGTCACACATTTTACAGTCGTCTGGATGAGCCCTATGTCTCCCACACCTGACATCACATATGACGTCATGTGCGGGGATGGAGAAAACAGGCTTGTGAGCCAAATTTGAACCCTTGGCAAGATAGGTTTGACCTGGAAGTTGGAGGTTCCCCACCCCTGGTTTAAAACCACGAGGCCACCACCTTGCTGAAGCTAAGCAGGCCTGAGTCTGTTCAGTGCCTGGATGGGTTACTGCCTGGGAACCAGATGCATACTACCTGTATGCACCTTAGTTTCCATGATGGAAGAAAGGTGGGATATAAATATAAATAAATCAGGAGTGGGAAACCTGTGGCCCTCCTGATGTTGTTGAACTTTAACACACATCTTCCCTGATCATTGGTCATGCTGGCTAGTCCAATGGGAATTGGAGTCAAGCAACATCTGGAGGGCCATAAATTCCTAGGTCTGATGTAAATGAACACATCCATACTTTATCCACAGGGATCGTCTCCTACCCAGGCTCTTTGAAATGAATAGAATGTATTCAAGACATGCATGCATTTGCCCAAATAAATCCCTTCCATTATACTGAGGATTGTAAAGGAGGCGTACCTGGTGGATTGGATCCAAGAACATTCTTTAGCAAAGGCCACCTCCTCAATCTGAAGACGAAATGTTAGATGATAGTTGTATCAAGAAGTTTTCTAATGAAAAGGGGGAAACCCTGGTTCAATCAGGCTTTTTTGGTTGGTTTTTACTTCTGGCCAAAATAACAGAGCAACAAGTAATCATTGTAACCTGCACTTCTCCAGGTTTTTTGTTTAATTCTTAGAAGCATACAAGACATGCAGCTCCATTGCTACAATCCCGGGTGGCCAGGGATTGTCGTCAATGTTAAACAAGCTAACTGAGGCAAAATCATATGCAGCGTTTGTGTCTTACAGATAGAATTAAAATCTCTACAGGAACCATATGCTGATAGCATCTGATCTTCCTACAGAGTTTATCAGAGTACAGATGAAACTACAAAGAAGGAAAGGAATGAGTGGTTGTGCAACTTATTGCCAGCATTTGCCTCCAAAGAGTTGAACGTAGCTGAAGGGCAGTATCTCCCGTTTATTGCTTTCCCTGCTTTCCACCAAGCGTCTCACAAAGGCTCTACAAAACAGTACAACTACTATCAAAAAGTGGAACTTTGAATAAAGTCAATGGAGAAGCAACGTAGTGTGTTGCAGTGAATATAGTCCTGGCTAGGTAAAAATTCCAGCACAATTATAGACTAAACAGTGTATTCAACTCTTTTGCAGTGTGATGCTATTAGGGATGGAACAATCTGTCAATTTCAGTTCTCTAAATTTCTCATTTTTCCAATCTTCAGTTCTCCACATTTCTGCAGCAATTTTTTGTTTTTTAAAAAAATCCTCATGAACGTTCTCCAGCATTTTAGTGCAAATTTCTCCTATTATATACATTTATGTAGGCAGTTTTGACCACCATACATAAACAATTTCTTGAAGATATAGTTTTGTTATTTTCACTCATATATTGATTTTTATGCACACTGTCTCCTAACATACATATTTTGTAAATATTGTTTCTTTGTCAAACTTCATTGCAAAATTCAAATAAATTTGAATTTCGAAGGGTGGCTGCGTTTCAGTTCTCATATTGCTTTGGGAAGTGCGAATTTGATAGATTTGGCTTGAAATGCAAACTGAATTTAATTTCTTGCCCATCCCTAGACCCTATGCATGTTTATTCATAAGTAAGTCCCACTGTGTTCAATAGGATTCACTCCCAGGTAACTGTGCATAGAAAGGCAGCCCAAGGAGTGAGCCCTGTTGAACACAGTGGAAAATATTTCTGAGTAAACGTGCATAAGATTGCACTATAAGATTAGTGGGAAACAATAAAGGTCCTCCAGGCAAGAATGAGTGAAGTAAGAGTTATAACCTTTTCTGAACAATGAAGGTACTATACAATATACTGTGTGTAGAGGGTTTGTTCACATGTTACAGCTGAGTGCATAAGACAGTGATGGGAAACCTCTGCCTGCAGGCCTAATCAGTCCCGCCAATCTTCCACATTTGGTCCACAAGACTGTTTTGATCAGGCCACATCAGGGGTGGGCAGGTAAGATCATGGCTGGGCCAAAAAAGGGGGTTTGCAGGCACCACTGATCACATAATATTATCAGTAGAGTGTTAGTGATTGGCCCTGTTGATTCTGGATTTTGGGCAAGACACTTTCAGTAGTCCACCCTCCTTCAGTGCACCCATCTCCTCCTCACCACTGATGCCATTACTGACTTGCCAGCTGTCCCTACTGGCCCAATCTGCTCCACCTCCCAGAGAGAGAAAACAAGGCATAAAGCGGTTACTCGTCCTCATTCCTCTCAACAGCAAGGAGGGGAAGCAGTAGGGCAAGGAGGCTCCAGGGTTTGGTAGTGGGCCCTTTCCTGGCCTGTGGGCCTACCCTTGGCAAGTGCCAAACAATACTGGCTTCTGAAGCCAGTTTTGGTGGCTTGTTACCATGTACTGTTGCTGATACATCCTAAGATTTTGGCCCAGGTTAGATTTAGTCACACCAAAATAAATGCTGACATTGTAAATCTGCCTTACATTCTGCTGCAATGAATATGTAGGTTAGGTATTTAAAACAGTGAGCCAGTGTAGTGTAGTGGTTAGAGTGTTGGACTACGACCTGGGAGACCAGAATTCGAATCCCCACATAGCCATGAAGCACACTGGGTGACCTTGAGCCAATCACTGCCTCTCATCCTCAGGGGAAGGCAATGGTAAACCGCCTCTGAATACCACTTACCATGAAAACCCTATTCATAGGGTCGCCATAAGTCAGGATCGACTTGAAGGCAGGCCATTTGGGGTTAGATTCCCTACTGAAATGGATTGGGTGAGAGAATAACTTTGTGATCAGTGTCTGATGTCCCAAATTATCTTCTGTTTCTAAAACTGGTATTCAGTTTTGAAATCAATACCAAAATGTTTCTTTTTTCCCCCTTCTAAGCTTATGCTGGTGTGAAGAGTTCAATCAGTTTACCTTTGACTAGATGGGAAAAGGCTGTAGTTCAGTGGCAGAGTAATGTGTCAGGTTCAGTCCCCGACATCTCCAAGGAGACACCCCTGTCTGAGCTCTGGAGAGCCACTGATAGTCAGTGCAGATAATACTGAGCTAGGCGGTCCAATTATCTCATTCAATATAAGGCAGCTTCCCACTTTCCTAACTTTTTATTGTTTTCCATTAATTTTTTTTCTATACAGTGTGGTAATTTAATTCCAATGCAATGTTTAATTTCAACATTTGATTCTGAGATCTCAAGATGCAAAATCTAATAAAATTTAACATCAATCCATGTACTGTCTTAATAGTCTGGGGAACAAGATGGAATTATAACCGCCCCTGATAGCAGTTATAAACTATAGTGTGTGAGCAAACTTTTAGTGCTACTTGTATAAGCATTTTGCTGTTGTTCACTTGCCTGCTGTCATCATTCATTGTCTGTCTGCTCTGTCTGGGGGGAGTCCAAAAGGAACTAAGAACGCAAGAAAGCACAGGAACATTAGAAATGAGTTGGAATGTGAATGCCACCCAGCTCCCACTGGATTTTCTGAAATTGCTTTCTTGCTAAAGTATAAGACAGAATTTTAAGGCAGAATTTCAGTAAGCAGACTGATAAGACTCAGAGCTCTCTCTCTCTCTGATTTGGGAAATCATCCACTTTAGAGTAAAGTCGGCAGTAGGATTACTTTGGTTAACAGAAACTGTGTATTTGAACCAATATGCTCTAAAGCTTTTTGATCCCCTGAGGCACTTCATTTTTTAAATGAAGTAAGCAATATGCTTAGCTGGTCTAGGTCAGTGTGACTTGGTTGACTTCACTGTATGAAGTTGTTGTGGCCTTCTGGAGCTTCACTTTCACCTCACTGTGGCTGGAAACAAACCACCCCCAGTTGATCAAAGTAATCCTACTTGCTTACATGACTCCATCTAGTCACCCTTGCCACTCACTATAGGTGAAGACATATATGGTGCCATCTCGCTCCCTTCCTTAAAACCCACCTTTTCCTCCTGACCCTTTTGCTCTGTGCTGTTTCTGTGACACATGGTACTCCCTCAAATTATTATTAACTCTACTACACTGGAAAACATATTCCGGCCTCAGATCAACAAGAGAGAGTGAGGAAGTCATAAAGTGCACCTTCTCTCCTTTGGAGCATGAGGCTTCAGGAGGTGTGCAAGTTTTTGTGGCACTTATACGTCTCCATGTAGCAACCACAGCAAGTTTAAAGCAATGGATCCTGGTAATGCAGGGGTGGGGAACCTTTTTTAGCCTGAGGGCTGCATTTTCTTTGGGGAAACGTTCTGAGGGCTACATGCCAGTGGTGGGCGGGGCCAGAGGCAAAATTTGGCAGAACAAGGAATGTAAAGTTTACCGTGATGCAGTAGGTTAGTTTCTACACACACCCCTCTCTATCTTCTATCCAGACAAGCACAGGAACATAGGAAGCTGCCTTATACTGAGTCAGACACACTGGTCCATCTAGCTCAGTATTGTCTACACTGACTGGCAGCAGCTCTCCAGGTTTTCAGACAGGGCTCTCTCCCAGGAGATGCCAGGAATTGAGCCTCAGACTTTCTGCATGCAAGGCAGATATTCTTCTTCTACATTCGCCACATCTACACCCTTCCCCAAAGAGACATTATCAGAGTTCAACCAGCGACGCAAAACAGTTGGGATGCAAAGCAGGCCCAGTGGTGGGTGTGGCCTGGGGAAAGTTCTAGCGGCCAAACAGAGAGGCCCGAGGTTCCCCACCCATGTTAATACCTAAAACTCTTGTGTTTTTTCTTTTGCCTCAGGGTCTCCTGCATTATAGTGTTGCTGGGACCAAGGGAATATTTGTCCAAGTAGCAAGAGAAACACAGACTACCCATTTTGGTAAGCTGGAAAGAGATTCCGGGAGGCAGGACTGTTGCTACTGGGGATGGGGAATTTTGAGGACCTGGGCCACCCAGGGAAACTCCAGGTTCTTGCCTCCAACTTCTGGTTGGGATGGGACCATTGCTCAGTAACTGAACTCCTGCTTTACATGTGGATGGTCCTGGAATGAATCCCTGGCATCTCCAGCTAGAAGGGACAGGTAGCAGGTGATAGGAAAGACCTGTCTCTGCCTGAGACCTTGCTGCCAGTCAAAGTAGATGATAATGGGCTAGAGGGACAGGAGACTACTCTGGGAAAAAGGCAGCTTCCTGCATTCTGACCAATCAGTGCAAAGGCATCAGACACTATTTTAGAAAATGAAATATTTTTTTGTTAATATTCAATACAACAAAATAACTGGAAACCTTTTCGACTCATCTGTATTTCCTTCTGGCTGTTCTGCATTGAGTCACCCACTTTTCTGACATACTCTTTAAAAATGATTTGCTAAGTGCCTGTAGGTTTGCATTCCACACAGCACTTGACTGTTAAGACCTCCTTTCTGGACCTTCTACATTCGCCACTCCATGCTATACATTTATTTATTTATTTAGACCATTTATATACCGCTTATATTTAAATAAAACTCTTAATATCTTGTAAAGCACTATGACACACGCCACCTGAATAGTAGTCATGGCTTCCCCCAAAGAATCCTGGGACCTGTAGCTTGCTAAAGGCACTGAGTGTTGTTAGGAGAACCCTATTCCCCACACAGAGCTATAGTTTCCAGAGTGGTTTAACAGTCAAACCCTTTCCCCAGGGAACTCTGAAAACTGTAGCTCTGTAAGGAGGCCCTGAGTGTTAAAATGGTATCATTCATGTTTTAAATGTATAGTGCAGATGTGGCCATTTTGAGAGCTGGTGTAGTCTGTACTGTGAATGTAGGGCTGTTCTGAAATTTCTCAGAAGGCATTTTTCTGATAACATTTTAAGGTTGCTCCTCTCCCCAACATCCCTAGGGAAAAAATAAGGTCACTTAGCAACATTTTCTTTTTTCACCTTTTTTGTGGCAACTTCCCCTCCCAATAATGCCCCAGAACAACACCAGATTGTGCAGTGGCAGGACAAAAAAAAATACTTTAGGAGGAAAAAGGAAAAAAAAGGAGCTATGGTACAGTCACTGCTAGTGGTGAGCTCCATCCCTGAGAAACAGTTGGAGAATTTCTCTTTCCCCTGGTGAAATGGGTTCAGTAACTCCAGAGCCCAGTTTTTGCTAGTGAATGTTTGTTTTGTTTTCACTCCCTGCCTGCCTGTTTTCTGTTGCTCTGGGCTAGATGGACCTTGCTGTGCCTTTGGTGCTGTCTGTCTCCACCTTGTCGCCCAACATTAAAAGCTGACTGCTACCACAGGAACTCACAGGCATCTGTCTCCACAGTGTGGCTCCACCATGACCTGAGTGCAATAAACTCAGAACTATGATAAGCAAGGTTATAAGCACGGTAAGCAACCCTAATGAGAAAAGGAGTCCAAGATGGATGGGAATGTCTAAAAAAGAAAATTCTAAAGGCACAATTGAAAGTAATTCCAACAAAGAAAAAAGGTGGAAGACAGCAGAAGAAGCCAATGTGGCTTCACAGAAAGCTTAGAGATGACCTGAAAACAAAAAACAGCACGTACAGGAAGTGGAAAGAAGGCCAGGCCACAAAGGAAGAGCACAGACAGGTAGCAAAGAATTCCAGGGATGGTGTCAGGAAGGCTAAAGCTGAGAATGAGCTGAGGTTAGCGGTGGATGCTAAAAGCAACAAAAACGTTTTCTTCAGGTACATCCACAGTAAAAGATAGTGAAAAGAAATGGTGGTACAGCTACTCAGTGAGGATAGCACAATGATAACAGATGACAAAGAAAAGGCAGAAGTGCATAATTCCTACTTTGGTTCAATATTCTCCCAAAAGAGAGTCTATGACCCTCCTGGAAAATGTGAAGTTGAAGGGGCAGGGTTGCAGCTTGAGACTGATAGACAAATGGTCAAAGAATACCTAATCACTTTGAACAAGTTCAAATCTGCAGGGCCTGATGAACTTCATCCTAGAGTGTTAAAGAAACTGGCTGAAGAACTCTTGGAACTACTGTCTATTATCTTTGCAAAATTGTGGAAGATGGGTGAAGTGCCAGAAGACTGGAAGAGGACTAATATTGTCCCTATTTTCAAAAGGGCAAAAAGGAGGAATCTGGGAACTTCAAACCAGTCAATGTGACGTCAAGCCCTGGGAAAATTCTGGAGCACATTATAAAGCAGTCATTCTGTAAGCACCTTAAAAACAATGCAGTGATTACTGGAAGCCAACATGGATTTATCAAGAACAAATTCTGCCAGACTAATCTTTATCTCATTTTTTGATAGAGTAACCTCCCTGGTAGACTGTGGGAATGCTGTGGATGTAATATATCTCAACTTCAGCAAAGCTTTTGACAAAGTGCCTCATGATATTCTGATTAGCAAGCTAGCTAAATGTGGGAATGACTATCAGGTGGATCCACAGTTGGCTACAGAAATGTACTCACAGAGTGCTTAATGCTTCCTTCTCAAACTGTAGGAAGGTAACAAGCAGGGTATCACAGGGCTTGGTCCTGGGCCCAGTGCTCTTCAACATTTTTATTAATGACTTGGATGAGAAGGTGCAGGGAATGCTTATCAAATTTGCAGATTATACAAAATTGGGAGGATAGCTAATACCCAGGGCAACAGAAACAAAATTCAAAGGGATCTTGATAGACTGGAGCATTGGACTGAAAACAACAGAATGAAATTTAACTGGGATAAGTGCAAAGTTTTACACCTAGGAAAAGAAACCATATGCATAGTTTTAAGATGGGGGAATACTTGGCTCAGCAATACTACATGCGAGAAGAATCTTGGAATTGTTGATCACAAGCTGAATATGAGCCAACAGGGTGATGTGACTGCAAAAAAAATGTAAATGCTATTTTAGGCTGAATTAACAGAAGTATAGTTTCCAAACTGTGTGAAATACTAGTTCCCCTCTACTTGGCACTGGTTAGGCCTCATCTTGAGTATTGTGTCCTGTTCTGGGCACCCCACTTTAAGGAGGATGCAGACAAACTGGAACAGGTTCAGAGGAGGGCAACAAGGATGATCAGGGGACTGGAAACAAAGCCCTATGAAGAGAGACTGAAAGAACTGGGCATGTTTAGCCTTGAGAAGACTGAGGAGAGATATGATAGCACTCCTCAAGTACTTGAAGGAGTGTCACACACAGGAGGTCAGGGATCTCTTCTCAGTCGTCCCAGAGTGCAGGACACAGATTAATGGGCTCAAATTACAGGAAGCCAGATTTGTCTGAACATCAGGAAACACTTCCTAACTGTAAGGACGGTACTACAATGGAACCAATTATCTAGGGAGGTGGTGGTCTCTCCAACACTGGAGGCATTCAAGAGGCAGCTGGACAGCCACATGTCGGGTATGCTTTAAGTTGGATTCCTGCACTGCACAGGGGGTTGAAAATGGCCTTACAGGCCCCTTCCAATTACACTGTTTTATGATTCTGCAACACACACATATGCAAACAAACAAACCATCCCGATCCTTTAGCTGATGCAAGCAATTGACAGTACTGAAGCAATAGCCGTGAAAACAGAATTAACTGAAATGTGAATAGGATAGATTCATTTTCTGCAGAAACCTGCTGCTTTAAAGGACCATAAAAATGGAAGTGAAGGGATTCTGCTTGCAGACTTCACACATACCTACCTGGAAGAACACCAGCAGAGATTATTTCCTCCGGATGCTTAGGATATAGTATATCACCTATATGAACAAGAGTATGGGAAAAGCAAACAGTAGCTATGGCAGTCCCAGAGGTGGAAGCACATGGATGACCTTAATTTTGCAGAGAGCATGGTATTGATTGCATCTGGATCAGAAACTCAGCAACTAGAGCTATTTATATAAATCTATAAAACAGAGCCACTGAACCAAGATGTGCATGTAAGTCAGGAAGATCATTGTTATTAGGAGGAAAAATACAGGACTTCATCTATACTCTTCTCTTTTTGAAGAGCTGTGAACTGTGATTTAAGAGAGTTTCCTGAGGTCTGGAATAGGTGAGAGGTTCACATTGTTTCTAGTCCAGAATACAAAATCATTTGTGTGATGCACAATCATGGATGTTGACTAGGATCTTTGCAAATAGCATGTCATTTTTTCACACAGTGTATTTGTTAGGAATTGACTTTCTCTACTGGAAGGAAGCTGAAGCTGTGTTGCAAATGCTCTAATATAGGGTGCCCCATTTGCTGTCACATTTACTTCGCAAGAAGAATTTTAAAAATACAAAACATAAGCACAGAGCTGTACTAAAAAAAAAAAGGAAAGAAATGTCAGGACCCTTTAGAATGCAATGCATGACAAGGCTGTTATCAGCTCTCCCCTCTTATGACCCACCTCCATCAGAGCCAGTTCCAGACGATGGTAGCGTAGGGTGTGGCCTGGGCCTGGAGAAGACAAGCAAAGAGTTCACCACTGAAACAATAGTTGGCCCACGTGGGCAGATGAAACGGAAGTGATGCAATTTCACTTTGCACAGAGCACCCAAGAATGTCAGAGGCAGGATGAAAGAACTGTCTATTTTGAAAGGATTATTTATTTGCATATTCCAGACGTTTCAGGTTAATAGGGGAGAAGACCATGAGGATGCCTTGCCTGAGAGATCTCAACGTTCTGGAGCCCCACTCCACCCCTTCACTTGTGCAGCAAAAATTGGGTCAGAAGGCAAGCACTGGTACAATAGCCTTGAGTAATTCTATGTGATGTGTGAACGAAAGAAATCCAAAATATAATTCATATTTAATTTGTGTGCCTCAGATCACAAAATAGGAATGGCAAAGGAAGTTTATAGTTCTGCTGCTCCTTTGCAAACTTCAAATATATTCTTGACAGAAAAACAAAATGAAAAGGAGAAAAAGGTACCCCCCCACCCCCACAAAGGAAGCTATTTTCTTTTTAGATCTGGGCCTTACATTCTTTGCTTATAAGAACATGAGAGCCCTGCTGGATCAGTCCAAAGGCCCATCCTGTTCTCACAGTGGCCAACGAGATATTCAGCATTATTATTTCATTCACATCCCACCCTTTGTCATAAGAACCTGGGGTGAGTAACAATTAATCAAAATACAAAAACAGCCACTAAAATGTTAAAATCAGAAAGAACAATTGAATTTTTTTAAAAAATCAGCACTAGTTACATCTCAGGGGAGAGTGATCATTGCCAAGAAGGTCACCTGGCTAGTCACACAATTAGTGCTGTAGAACATGGGACAATATTTGATTGATCAGGACCCACTTCTGGATCATAGACTCACCAAAGTTGGAGGAGGGGTTGCAACAGCAACACAATCATCATACAACTATGAGGTAAAAAATAAAGAAATGGGTCCCCAAAACGGTGGGTCCTGGATTACTGCTCTAGAATATAATTGTGATTTGGGAAATGGGGTATTCAAGACATGGATCACTTTAAGCAGAACAATAAGCTCTATTCGGGCATTTGGTACCCATCAATGAAGGGGACAGCAAGAATGTGCAGGGTAGTCCTGTACCTTTGTTATCGCTGTGCATGTTGACCACATCCCTTGCCACCGTGTGTTTGGCATCAGTCAGAAAGGAGGTTTGGATTGCTCTATAACACAGTAAGTTCCTTGGCTGAGGATGCGATTCAGGATATCTTCTCCTGCAATTAAAAACAAAGTAATCGCTACCTCAGGGCAGGAGTTTCAATCAGAATTGTGAAGCTGAGGTGAAGGGGGGGGTTAACCCTTTTCCCTGCACTATTCTCCTTATTAAAATCCTTCCCCAAGCTACAATTTGCCTCGGTGGGTGGCTACATGTACCAGTAAGATACCTTACGTTTTCCCCTGCAGGGAAAATAGCAAGGGGCAAGGATTTTGAATGGAAAAACTGTGCAGAGGAAAGTCTTGCCGCTTCCTGTTTTATACTACCACACTCCTGACTTTATCCTCATCTCCACCTCCCACATCAGCTTTCCCCCCCCCCATCTATGAGGTCCTAGTAACTGAGACGCTATCAGAAAATGAATCCAGGACTCTAATAATTATATTTTGGACAATGCAATTTTTCTGATTGTAAAATAAATAAATACATTCTTTCTAAGCTGGTGTTCAGAAAACGAGTCCATATGATATTTTTTACGGGAAGGACTCTTAGCACCAAAACCTATAGAAGTGGATTTTGTGCTGATGCTATCTATCTGAAACTATGATCTGTCACAATCTGAAGATGCTAATGACACAAATGTTGTAAGGGGATAACTAAATTTGCGTTGATAGGTACTTTCTAACTCATAATTCACCTGGCAAGATTCCTCTACTAAATATAAAGCCTATGGCTCCCTTAAAAATTCAGAGCAGCTCTGCTAAATAACAAAGCCAACATTAAAGACAGCAAATTATGGGCAAAGGAAGCAAAGGGCATTTTTAGTATTTCTGAATTGGCCCAATTTAGCTACCCCTCCACACAGTAAACACAAAGCTGACCAAAGCAACTATTGTCGAGTCTGAAAGTACTTGATCATCATGGCTGTGTACACATCATACATTTAAAGCAAATCAGAAGCACCCCTGCAAAGAATCCTGCGAACTGTAGTTTACCCCTAATGCAGCTACAATTTCCAGCACCCTTGCATGAAGCAGCCCTGAGTTGATATGCTAGTACACATACGTGGGCCTTGCACACAGTTGTTGAATGTGTGGCTTGTTTGGTGTGCAGCTGCAAGGGCAGGTCTCACTGGCATGACCCTATGATCCCCTCTTGTGGCTTTCAATATGTGAGGGAGGGTCATGTGAACCCCCCTATTCAAAACAGGTTTGAGGGCTAAGCTAAGCCTTGGCTAAAATTATACCCTGCTATATAGGTGCTACTAGCAGAATATATCTCCATGCTGGGATAAAGCTCCACTTGTTTATTTCTGTCTGTCATGCACTTGTTAATAGTGCAGGGGTCTCTCCTCACAAAAAAGAAGCAAACTCATTCTATTAATAATAATTACTCTTTATTTACCATTACTGCCTATAGAAGATTTGCACGGGTTACCAATTTATCACGGGGCCTAATTCAAAGTTTTAGTTTTGATTTATGAAGCGAAAACTAAATGGCTTTGGACCTATCTACCTAAAGGCATGTGTTACGCTGTCCTATCCTGTCCAGACTCTGAGGTAGACTGTAGAGACCCTGTTTGTGCAACCATTTTTGAGTGAGGTACAAATCTCTGTGACTTGCAGGAGGGCCTTCTCATGAATAACACCCTAGCTTTGGAACATTCTCTCCCTCTGTCCTGAGGTTCAGCTGGTGCCAACACTGGTTATCTTTCCTACCTTCCTTTTCTGTCATACCTATGTCTAGTAAGATATTTCACCTAAGTAGTACAATGACGTAGTAGTAGGAATTATTTTGATGGGAGTGATTTATAATATTGTGATTTTTCATGCTTTGATTCTCGTATTTTAAACCATGTTTTCCACCCTAAAGTCTTTTGACAAAGGGTAGAATATAAATGGCTTAAATAAATAAATAAATCCAAGCATGAGTGGGAAAATCATGTAAGTACTGGCAGGATGAACCCAAACGCCAAAACTCAGCAAAACCAATCACGATGGCAGCCACACAGAGAAGGCTGGAAAAAGGTCAGGAAGAGGAGGGGAAACGGTCACAGTAGAAGGATTTAAAGATAAGAGTGAGTGTCAGAGAGGGGAATAATAAACAATAAAATGGAGTGGAAATTATTTGGGTGGACAAGACCAAGCCACTTGCTAGGGCAGTGGATACCTGTTCACAGGGGTCTATCATAATGGACTGATGAGAGAAACCCAAGGGGTGGGGTCTGGTGGGGTGGGGTGGGGTGGGGTGGGGAGGGGAAAACCCAAAGAAAGATGTTGGACAGTGTTCAATGAACGTGTCCCATCAGCACAAGGATTTCCACTTGCACAATGAGACTTCCCCCCTTCTTTCCCTGTGTCCCGCACCCTCCCCAAATCTCCCCAAACCTGCTCTGGAGGGTTAGGGGAATCCCTTGAACAGATTTAGGGAGTGAAGGACAGAGCGGAGAAAGTCCTGTTGCAGAAATCTTTGCGCAGATGGGACCTTTACTTAGTGCGGCATGGGGTACAACCCACTGAATCACCTTGCCTCTTTGTTTTCTTTCTCCCAACTTATCTTCCCCTCAAACCAATTGTCAGCTGGGGTGGGAGTGGGGGCAAGAACTTGTAGGATCACATAATTTCTCAGGATTTCTCTTTCTCTCTCTGGAATAGGGTTGCCAGGTTCATGGCCTGAGACTGATCCTGTATCTTTAGGAGAAGAGAAAGTCAGCCAAGTGCAGGTGTTCTTGCAACCCTGTAATGAGAAAAACCACAAGGTGGAATTCTCCCTTCCCCTTGCCCAACATTTAAAGATACCGAAGACCTCTTGGAGGCCGGGCCTGGCAACCAAGCTGTATCTTTAAAAGTTGCAACTAGAACCTTAAACTTAGCCCAGTAGCTAATAGGTAGCAAGTGCAATTCTTTCAGCATCAGGGAGACATGTTGGTGAAACCCTGTCCCAGTGAGTATTCTGGACGCTGCATTTTGCACCAGCTGCAGCTTCCAGACCAACCTCAAGGGTAGCCCTACATCTCATTACAGTAATCCAGTCTGGGGGTTACTTGTGCATGGACAAGAGTGGTCAGCCTATCCCATTCCAGAAATAGTGGCAGCTATCTTACCAGCCGAGGCTGGTAAAAGGCACTCCTAGCCACTGAGGTCACCTAGGCCTCCAGCAACAAAGATGGATCTAGGAGCACCCCCAGACTACAGAGCTGCTATTTCAGAGGGAATACGACCCCATCCAAAGCACGCAACTGACCAATTATCCAAACTTGGGAACCAACCCACAGCATCTCCATCTTGCTAGGATTCAGGCTCAGTTTATTGGCCCTCATCCAGCCCACCACCCAGTGCAGGCAGTGGTCCAGGTTTTGCATGGCCTCTCCTGATTCAGATGTTACAGAGAAATAGAGCTGGGCATTGTCAGCATACTGCTGACACCTTGCCCCAAATCTCCTAATGACTGCTCCCAAGATAGGGTCAAGGTAGTAACCTGCGGCACCCCACAGCACAACTGCTAGGGGGCCAAAAGACAGTCACCCAATGCTATTACCTGAAAATGACCCTGGAAATACGATCAGAACCACTGTAAAACAGTTCCTCCAATATCAATCTCATCAAGTTGGCCCAGTAGGATACCATGGTCAATGGTATCAAAAGCTGCCAAGAGATCAAGTAAGAATAACGGGGTTGCACGCCCCCTGTCCTTCCCCCAATAAAGGTCATCCATCAGGGCGACCAAGGCCAATCCAGTCCCATAACCAGGCCTGAAACCAGAAAGACAATCTGTTTCATCCAAGAGTAGTTGCAATTGCTGCACCACAACCCTCTCAATCACTTTTCCTAAAAAAGGGGTATTTGCAACTGGGCAGTAGTTTTTGCAAGCCAATGGGTCTAGGGTGGGCTTTTTCAGGAGCAGTAGGATCACCGACTCTTTCAGGGTGGCTGGAACCACTCCCTCCTGCAACAATGCTTTGACGACACCCTGGATTCACTCGGTCAAGCCCTCTGGGCAAGCTTTAAGCCAAGAAGGGCAAGGGTCAAGAGAACACGTTGCTGGATGCATCGTCGCAAGCAACTTGTCCACATCATTAGACCATATCAACTGAAACCGTTCTCAAGAAGTTGGAGCAGACATTGCACTGGACACCTTACTGGGGACTACAGTAGTTGTGGATGGGGCTTTAAGATTACTATGGAGATGAGCAACTTTACCCTCAAAGTGCCTTGCATACAATTTACAGTGGGCCCCCAAAGGGTCTAAAACTCCATTTCCTGGAGCTGATGTCAACAGACCCCTGACAATACGGAAAAGCTCCACTGGATGGTAACTTGAGGATGTGATGGTGGCAGAGAAGTGGGCCTTCTTTGCCGCCTTCACTGCCACTCAGAAGGCATGCTTATGATGTTTTACTCATGCCCGATCAGCCTCACAGCACATCTTTCGCCACTTGCGCTCTAGCTGTTGTCCAGTCTGTTTAATTGCCCTTAGCTCACTGGTGTACCAAAGTGCAAACCGGGCTTCACAATGCAGGAGAGGGCACTTTGGGGCAACGTTGTCAACAGTGTGAGAAGGGCTTCAACAGGGTCACCTGTTCTATCTACTAGGAACTCCCCCAGGGCATTCAGGAATCCTGTGGATTCCATTAGTCTCCAGGAGTGGACCATCTTAATCTGTCCACCATCCCTGCAGGGGAGGATTAGAACCACAAGTCTAAACTTCACCAGGAAGTGGTCTGACCATGACAATGGGGTGACATCTACCCCCCTATCTCCAGACCACCCCTTCCCCCATCTGGAGCAAAAACCAAGTCGAGGGTATGCCCTGCCCTATGCATTGGGCCAGTGATAACTTGAGACAGCCCCTTGGTCATCATGGAGGCCATGAAGTCCCGAGCTGGAACACTAGAGGCAGCCTCAACATGGACATTGAAATCATCTAGGACTATCATTCTCAGCTCCTCCAATACCACAGCTGAGATGGCCTCCACCACCTCAGTCAGAGAAGCTGTCAGGCAGCAGGGTGGATGGTACACCAGCAGCAACCCTAGTTTACTGTCTCCTTGACCCAACACCAGGTGCAGGCCCTCACAGCCAGCTCCAAGACAAAGTGGTTTCCTGGTGACAGAGATGCAGGTTCTGTAGACTACAGCAACTCTTCCCTCCCCCGTCCCTGCAGCCTGTGCTGGTGTTGCACCAAGTATCCAGGTAGGCAAAACTGGGTCAGATCAACTTTTCCCAGCTCACCCACCCAGGTCTCGGTAACGCACACCAAACCGACACCTTCATCCATGATCAAATCATGGATGAGTGTGGTCTTAATGTGTACTGATCTGGCTTTAAACAACAATATACATAGACCAGTGGGCACAGCAGATGATCAATGAGGAACCCATCTATGAGAGGAGTGGGAGCAAGGAACAAGATGTAGATAGCCTTGCCCTCATCTTCTGTGGTACTTTACCACCTCCCCATGGCTATACCTCCCTCTACCCATGATCACTGAAATTGGGGTGGCATCACCCATGTTCCTCCTTACTAAGACTCCTCCTCAACACCTGATATGGACCCAACAAGAACCCACCAACCAAACCTACCTGAACCAGTTATAGGCCTCTGAGCGAATTGGCAACAGACCCACTCAATATCTTTCCAACAGGGCACATTTACTCCCCCTGTCTCACACCCAGGGACAGCCAGCCTTCTACCAGATGCAGACTCTCACTCTGAAGGCATTTGGTGACTTTCTCCTATCGTTCAGTTCACTGCACAGGCTCTCATGCTGCTCAGGACCTACACACGTGCCATATGCCCTCCCCACGACCAATCTCCTGTAGATTGGTTTTAAAAAATAAAATAAAAGGGAGTAGTGCCCTTGCCCTCTGGACTCCCCAAGGGGCAACCCCCTTTCATGTTGCCCCTTCAGTGGTGACTCTGCCAGCAGCAGACCTGCCACCCAAGGGCAGATGGTCTTTTATGCCCTCTGACCCAGCCAGGAGCTGATGCAAGAGGCTGCAAGATTGACTGCAACCTCTTTATGGAGTCAGGATCAGGCAGGGGGTCCTAGTCCTTGCAGCACTTACCTGGGACTTCAGCCACCTCAAGAGACAGCAACCCAGAGGAGCGAGCAGGCAAGCACCCAGATGCTCAAGTACTCACTCTCAGGGCATGTCTTCTCCAGTCCCCCAGTGCTGCAGCTGTTCCCTGCAGCTATTTTTGTATACATTACTTGACTGGAGAATGTCATTGCAAAATTCAGAGAAGTGTGGATTTTGAAAGATGGCTTTTTTCCGTTCACATATTGTTTCAGAAAGTGAAAATTAGGTTAAGTTTGCCTTTAAAAGTGAGCTGGATTGAATTTATCCCTACTCCCTAGGCAAGATGCAGACTCGTCATTCTAGTGGGCTGTTGTGGCAGGGAACCCATTGTGCCAGCATTATGTCCTGTTGCATGTTCAGTTTTGAAGACCACTGAAGTGTATAAATTGGATTGATGTTGCGGAAGTAACAAAAAAATCCTCCTGCCACAACTGAATGCAAGCAGGACAAACGTAAAATAAGCGCTACATTGAGATGGGTTTGAAGACACCTCCAAACCAATTTGGAGAAAGTTTTTAGAAGCTTATAAGAGATATTTCATTGGAGGATTAGGATTCTGTGAGTAACATTTAATACTCCATCTCCTTTTTTGTTAATATTTTTCGTTTTCTGGCCAAATGTTATGACAAGGATTGGGGAAAGGGAGGGACAGGGCATGATAACATTTTTTTCATGTGTTGTGTTAATTTGAAATAAGAAGATGTCTCAATAAAATGTTAACTAAAAAAGCATAGTTTTAACACTCAAGGTGAGTCAAATTCTCAGGACACTTTCACCAGCTAATGACACACCATGACTATATTTTTTATAGAAAGATAAGTTAGAAATGCTGAAAAATAATTAAAATAAAGAATGCTTTAATGGGTCTGTATTTTGAAAGTCCTCTCTGAGCATCCTCTATTTTTAAGGCATTTATATCCTTCTATTTTAAATATTTGTTTCTGTCCCCAGACAGCTTGTTAGCAGGTTTTGCAACAGTAAAAATAGAATGTTTAATTGTTGTAAATCTGGCTTTTAATTGGCTTTAGCATTTAAAGCACCATAGCAGTCTGCCTCAGAGATGGGAGTTCACTGGATTACGTGTTGGTTTGCCAGTTGCAGTCATTTTTATATTTCAGCAGAATGAGACAGAGGGGACCATTCTCTTTCCCTCACCTCCTCTCCCCTTCAACCTAACATGCAGGATGTATCAAATATTAAACTGGGATTAGATTTGATCCTCCCTGGAAGTGTAGGAATTAAGAGTCCACTTTCTGTACACTGGCATTTGATGTAAAAATAAATAAATAAATAGAAGAGATAAAAATAATCTCATAGCAAATCTGGACACTAGGAATTATCCTTTCTTATACAAATATCATAGGGAAGCGCTGCTCCAGACAAGCAGGGATATCCGATTTGAAATTTATACTGTAATTTTCAACCAGAAAGAAAACATGTCCTTGAAATTTGTGCGCTTGAAAAGTTTGCTTGAGAAATAAGATGATCACAAATAAGACTACAACCCTTGACCCATTTACTTGAGAGTTTAGGCCCCACTGAAAGTGGGACTTCTGAGTAGACATGTAGGCTGCATACACACATTGAAAGCACATTCTCTCCCCCCCCTGAATCCTGGGAACTGTAGTTTTCACCTCACAGAGATATAATACCCAGTACCCTTAACAAACTACACTTTCCAGGATTGGAGGGGAGATGCTTTAAATGTATGGTGTGTACGTCGCTGTAGAGGATTGAACTGCAAGAGACAGAGAATGTGGCAAGTCTTAACGCTGCTCTTGATACCCCAGCTGCGTTTTGAAGACTAACGTACAAACGAAGACAATTTCTTACAGTTACCATCAAGTAATGGAGAAAAATGACTCCAAGAGTCCAGGAAGCAGAGAAGAGCACATTTTAAATGTTTCAGTAAGAGGAAAGATGAGAGGTAGGTGAAATCGTTTGGGTTATTTATTAAAGCACCATTCCAGTTACAACTTTAGTGCTGCCATCAACACAGCTTTTACAGAGCTGAATCCTGCCTTACACATCAGTTTTAAGAATTTTCCCAGTATGACAACAACTCCTGTGTACAAAGGGACATCACCGAGGAAATAATACAATACAATTACATAATAGCTTTTAAGCATAAACAATGAGCCCTAGTTCATGCTGAAGTGGAAAGTCTGTGTCTTTCTGGGCTGAACCACTGCAGGTTGCAGGAGACTGATTGCTGACCTGTAGAAAAGTGCAGGGAGAAGGTTGCGACTTCACCCAAGGCACATGGAGTAGAAAAAAATGGCTCCCTTTCTCAATTAATGTGGTAAACAAGCACCCATTCTAGGGTAGCCATTCAATGCATCACCAAAAAGAGGACAAAAGAGGGTGCTCATTTGCACAAAATTTGCATATGCTAATTTGTGCAACTGTATGCAAATCTAGAAACAATGACTTTGATTTAAATAGAAATACAGTACATCCCACAATAGTTGGAAAGACTGCAACCAGGTGTTTTGGGTACCAGCTCAGTCTGTTGTCCAGCGCTGTTGATGGGCACTGATGCTTTTCCTTCTTATGGACTTGGACTGGGCAACCCTTCAAAGAGAAAGCACCTTCATATAGAGGACTGACCTCTGACAGCCCTTCAAATTAGAGGGCTGTCCTCTGTAAAGTAGGACACATGGCCACCATATCTCATTCACCGGTAATGGCTGTGCAGCTACTATCTATTACACAAGACACTGCCCCTTGTTTCTCCTCATTCAGCCACTCAACATGCACCCAGGCAATTGCCCAGCTAGTGCCATCCTGACCACAAGCAAGGCCTACAGTAAGCATTTAGGTGTCAGTAGAACCCTTAAATGATACAACTGTTTATGCTAATGCTACTTAAGCATCACCCATATCTCTGGACTGCAACCTAGAATAACTGTCTCAAAGGGGAAGATTATCAGAAGTGTGAATTACATTTGTTCACTAATGTATTGCCAGAAAGATATTTAGGCTAGAGGGCAGCTACATAATATATGTGCTTTGCATCTCATGCAGTATACACTGGTATTATTCTCATTGTGGGAGATTTTTGTCTGTTTGAATGATGCTTTTCATCCACAGCATATCTCAACTACAGCCTGTACCCTGAGCCACCCGTGCACCTCGACAGCCTAAATTGAACCTGGAAGGGAGGACTAGAAAAAGAAGCGTAAAGGAATCTTAAATTTTGTCAAGGTGGAGAGAGAACAAATTTATATTTGCTAAGGGGAGAGAATGGCTTTGATTAATAATAGAACTGCTGAGCTTAATCACGGGATCTTTTCTTCTTCTGCCTGCCTATAGGCACCGAAAGGCAACGGCTCTTCTCAAAGAGATACAGAAAATCAAACATTGGTCAGACTATTGCATTCCTTTCAGCTGTACCTAAAATACACATATCATGTTCCTAATCCCGAGGGATCTAAATGCCACTGTACAAGGAACAAGTCAGAAGTATAGCTTGCAGTTAAGGTTGAATGGCAGGAAGGTCAGCAACTTCTGCTTCCCTTGCTACAGAGCACTGCTGCTCCTCAGGCAAGATGGGCCACAGGGAATTGAGCCGAAGGCATCTACAGGGGGAATAAGATACCCCAATGGCTCGAGTAAATTGTTAGGAGAAGGCAGAAAGCCTTAAAGGAATAAAGGAATAACCCTAATAAATAGTAGTGGTACTGTATGGAGAGTAAGAGCACCTGAACTGCTAAGCTGTTACCTGGATTTCTGCTCACTTGCAACTTTTTTTAAAAAAAACCCTAATAGACTTTGAGGCACCTTCACTTAATGTGTTGAATTAAATATATGGTTTATAATGTATGCCTGGTGTGTGAGTGGTGTGGCATGTGCTACTGTTAAAATTGGTTCCCAATGTTTTGTTTTGGGGGGGTCACTCAGCAAACCAGAGAACACCCTCTCAGGTTATGAACTCAGCATTTGCACTGCCTCCAGGTTGTCATTATTTGCAGGAGGGATTTAAGTGCATACTGGAGTGTTAGGTTTCTGCAATTAAAATGGATCAAAGCATTCTGTTGCCCTAATGCAACAAATCCAACTTTTTTTTAAAAAAATTGACTTTTTCACAGTTTGGAAAAATGGGTATCTAGCAAGAAATCAACCTGCCTTAGAAAAGTTATTATTCAATCATTCCTTTCAAACTTTACTCAAACAGCAAATGTTATGTGATTTTTTAAAAAATGACATTCTTGTAGTACCATGCTTTTGGCGCTGACATTTAAATCCAAACACAGCGAGATATGGCTCACTCAGATCACCATGACCAAAGTGTTTGATAGCCATAGTCATATATTGCTTTTTAAAACACCATTATAAAATGGAGGGTTTGAACTAGGGTTGCCAGGATCAGGGCCTGAGACTGATCCTGTATCTTTAGGAGAAGAGAAAGTCAGCCAAGTGCAGGTGTTCTTGCAACACTGTAATGGGAAAAACTACAAGTTGGAATTCTCCCTTCCCCCTGCACAACTTTTAAAGATACAGAAGACCTCTTGGTTGTCAGGCCCGGCCTCCAAGAGGTCTTCTGTATCTTTAAAAGTTGTGCAGGGGGAAGGGAGAATTCCACCTTGTGGTTTTTCCCATTACAGTGTTGCAAGAACACCTGCACTTGGCTGACTTTCTCTTCTCCTAAAGATACAGGATCAGTCTCAGGCCCTGAATCTGGCAACCCTAGTTTGTACAGGAGAGAGTTCAAATGGGGGCAGAAGAACTGCTTAAAGTTGGACAGGCCTGATAGCTATACCTTTCTTTGGCTGAGAGGCAGTGACTGGCCCAAGGTCACCCAGTGAGCTTCATGGCTGTGTGGGGATTCAAACCCTGGTCTCCCAGGTCGTAGTCCAACACTCTAACCACTACACCATACTGGCTATATATTAAACTGAAAAGTAGTTCCCTTTAAAGAAGGAATCAGCAAGGAAGAAAAGATTGCCCTTCTATCCCCCCCCCCCCGGTTCAGGTCAGTGCTTGCATCAGTGCTTTACTCCCAATATCCTGAAATCTTCTTGACAGGGTAAGGGGCACACCATCTGCTTTTCCATCCAAGGATAATATAATATAGGTTATATATTATTATATATAGAGGGAGGCAGGGAAAGAACTAGCTCTGAGCTCTACAAAGAGTCTTTTGGGATAGGTTGCCTGTATGGCAATCTGATGTGGGGCAGTGGATTTGATGTTGGAGTATTTAAGCTGTCTAACAGTAACGGACAGGTGGTGGGGTGGCAATGCTCACCTGACCTCCCAATAGCTGGGTGGCTGCTGTTTACTGGGAAGGAAAGGGGTGAGGCAGTGGGGAAGTAGGTGCAGTGCAAATACATCAGTGGAGCCAATCCAGGGCTCCTACCACTTTGTTTGCACTATGCCAACCTCTCTGCCACTTCACCCCTCCCCCTCTCCTTCCCAGTAAGCAGCAACAGCTCAGCTATCCAGAAGTCAGGTAAGCACCACCACCACACCACACCATCTCCTACTGCTATCTAACTCTACCTAAGCTTAATCTATTTATTTGCAAATGAACTAAAATATTACAAAATGCCTTGAGTCTCTGGTGATCTCTCTTCTAAGGTAACACAAACCCTGGTAAGCATTGTGTGCATAACAATAATTTGGTTAGCTGGTCAGAAAACTTCAAGAAAATCCTCTGTATTAAACTTTTGGTACAACAATCAATAGCAAAGAATGTACAAAACATTTGGAAAGGCACCACACTTGGCTGGAGTGCTTTGCCTTAATAAGGAATAAGAAAGAATGAACCTGTCAAAGTGCACTACATCATAATTTAGTTTGCCCAATGCATTTCAATGAATCTTTGTTTGCACAACAAAACAGCACAGATCGGAACACTTTAAGAAGAATAAACTAAAATTTTCTCTTAATTTTATAGTGTCTCTAAAATCTGCCCAAGCTTTAAACATATCTAGAGAGGGAGTTCCACAAAGACCTCTGACCCCTACATATCTGATAACCAACTCATTCCTCTTTCCAATCTGCTCTAAATGTATATAATGTCTGATGTCAGGCTGTTACCCTGGGACCACAAAGACCTCAGACAATTAATCTTTGATTGCCATATGTTAACAAATAGGTGATATGACAAACTACTAAAAAACAATGTGAAATTAATGCGAACTATTCTCTACTCAATTTTTTTCAGATGGATAACTGCATTTCATTATTAATTACTGCAGACCAAAAATGTCTCTTTGAAACGAGAATTGTCTTCATGAGAAGCTACACAACCATTAACATTCTTGAACAGAAATAATTCTTCCTTTTGACTTTTGTTCATAAAGTGGGTCCAAGTGGTCTTTTAAAAAAGAAAACTAAATAGTCTATACCAGACATGGGGAAAAAGTGGCCCTCCAGATGTCATTGGACTCCAGCTCCCATCAGCCCCAGCCATTATGACCAACAGTCAGGAATGGTGGGATGTTGGGAGTCCAACAACATCTGAAGGGCCATTTATTCCCCATCCCTGGCCTAAATTCAAGTCTTGCTCTTCTATGGTCCCGGTGAGTGGCCATGGACATGGCAATGATTATCTAGATTTCATATTGGTAATCTATTTCAACAATGTCTCGTGAGACTGAATTTAAAAAGGGTAAGTAAAGTAAAGGTGGAAAAGCATTGCTAGTTCTAGAATATGGTGTATAATTTTGATGGGTTTTTTTCCAACTGCCTTGGTTTTTGAAATATTATTAAGGTAAAATCTGGGCCAGCCGAAGGCATTCTCTGCCTGAGGTGGAACACCAACTGCCCCAATCCCATCATTTGGGCATCTTAAATAGAACATTTCACAATCACTAACAATTTTCTACCTTTTCATGACCCAGACCAACTTCCTGAAGCAGCCACCTCAGTCCAGCGAATGGTAGGAGTGACCTTGGTATCAACTGAAATACTCCAGAAGTTTAACCAAGTATTGGGATATCTCACTCTGGAGTAAAAACTTTAAATTATGAAGTTATGGAAAGCGTCCTTTTGCTTCCTGCCATTGACGAAGCAACTTCCAGTCGCTCTTGCCTTCCTTTTTCATGCTTTCTCCTGCTTCCCCCCAATACATTTCCTCCCCTGCTCCTTTAAACAAAATCACATTCATCCAAACTATTCACCCTAAAATATCTAATTCTGTGAAAGCTCTCTGCATGTGATGTGAACAGGTTTTTCCCCACCCCTTCATTCTCTCTCTTCTGCAGCGACACCAACAACTCCCCAAGCAGGGAAGAGCTGGAGCTCGGGAAATGCCTTCCTGGCTGCCAGAGAGGGAGACTCCCCTTCAGCCTTGGCCGGCTCTCTTGCTTGAGCTGCGGGGGGGGGGGGGCGGCACAAGCCGCTACGCGCTGCTTGCTACACCCAGGCTTGGAGTGTGCGCAGCCACAGTGAGAGGAGGCTAGCAAAGGCGCTGCTGGGGTAATTTATAAGTGCCCAAAAGCGCAGGGGAAAGGGGAGCTGCCTTGGCGTCTCATCCCAGCATCTGCTCCACTCATCCCACTGTGATAATATAAAACTGTCAATGCTTCCTTTAGCAGGGCAGCTGTAGGTGATTCGCTTTCTTTCTATTCCTCCCTTTGTTTAGGGCAGCGGTTCTCAAACCTTTTTGGTTCGCGACGCACTGTAAAACATATAAAAATTTTCTGGCGCACTTCGTGTACAAAATTAAAAATATATTAATATATTTTAAACTATGAATAAAAATAACTTAATAATAATATACTTTCATAACACCTAGCCACCTCTTGCGGTGCACCAGTGTGCCCCGGCGCACCATTTGAGAATCACTGGTTTAGGGAAACACCACCCCTTCCCCACCTCCACAGTTAACATTCTAATGTGTGGGCGCGGCAACAAGGAAACGCTGATAGCAATAAACGCACACGCGTCTGAATGCTAAAATGAAAAACAGGCAATTTATTCGTAGCGAGGGCAGAAGTATGTGAACTGTCAAAATCAATCGCGATGGAAAAAGCAGCAATTTTAATGTGGATCTTGGCTCATATGTGAACCAGCCCTGGGTAATCTTGGCTTTTGAAAGAACCTTATTTGAAGGAATTTCGAGTGAACAGTTTGTCTGCAATTTTGCAGAGAAATCATGGTGCATTAGAGTTAATAAAGTTCAGATCATTATGATAGGATGACTTGCATGATATACATTTACTTTCTAGTCACTGTTATTTAGTTTTCACAACTATTTTGCATGTGGAAAATATTGTATTTAGATTGACTCGCTTTTTTGTAAACTTCACAAGTCATAGTTCCTAATTAAAATGCATTAACTGGGGTTTCTTTTTGTCAATCCCTATGAAAACTCCCCCCAAAAAAACCTTTTATAGTGACCAATGCCCCAAGACTTCTGCCCCCCAATTTTTGTGTCTTCCCCCCCCCGAAAATTGTCTCGCTATACTCCTGGCCTTACTAAAAAACCCAGCTGTGAGATGCCATAGTAGGAAGAAAGGTTTTTCCCCCTTGTTCATTGAGTATCAATGCTCTACTGATATGGCACACATCTTGCTCTTAACCACTACAGACATTGTTCTCTTTTTTCCTTTTCCATTTGAAAGTGCTATCACATATTTTATTTGAACCTAACCCCCCCACACACACACACACTACCAGTTAGTTAGGGGAGGACTGTAGCTTAGTGGTAGACTTCATGCTTTGTATGCTGAAGATCCAGGTGGGCTGGGAGAGTCCCCTGTCTGAAACCCTGGAGATTAGCAGAGTGTAGACAACAATGAGCTAGGTAGCCCGACCATCTGACTTGGTATAAGTTAGCTTTCTATGTGCCATGCTGAGCAGGCCCATATATTTGGCCCATGCGATTGGGTTAACAGAGCTATTTTCATAGTAGTTGAAATGAATAAGGCATATCTGTCAATGAGGTGGCCCTCCTTGACCTATTATCCTCACCTTTTATCCATTCCTGTGGTCTTAAGAGCTTTGTGCAATCACATAGAGATAGATACATGATCTTGCCATGATGTGGTTCCTTGACCAGCAGCACTGATCTATTAAACACAACTGTTTAGTACAATCTCTTCAACTGAGACATCTCCACAAGTTGCACCTTTATGCTGATGCAGTAATTTCAGTCTCTCCTCATTTCCTGGTGCATCTGCTCATAAGAAAAAACCTTTAGAGAGTTTAATCAGAGGTAGACAGAGTTTAGGCTTGTGGGATCTCACTTTATTTTTTACTAAAAAAAACCAAGGTCCATCAACTGAAGCCAGATGCAAAATAGTAGCTAGAGTGGATGAATCCAGACTTAAAACAGTGACTTGGGGTGGAGCTAATTACTTAACTGTACCCCAAAAGCAACATAATGGGATATCATACATAAAGCAGTACAAATCTACAGTAGATTGACTACAAATGAGAGATTCTAATACAATGTTTTATCCAAGTCTGCTTCTGTATTGGAACTATTTTAACTGTTTTTATATGTGGGATTGTTTTTAATTGTTTTATATATGGAATTGTTTTAACTGTTTAGATTTGTAATTATTTGTTTTATAGTTGTATATTTAATTGTTGTGGTGAAGGGCGGGAAAGAAATCAAAATAAATAAATAAATAACTGGCCAATAAAACTGCACAAAGACCTGGTCAAAAGCAACCAGTTCACAAGGCTCATATTTTACAGGCAAGGAGTATGGAAGCCAAGAAAAAAGGGATTAACACAACAGCAGCCATGGCAGTTAAAAAAAAACAAACGTTCAATTTTATTTGCTATTGTTGAACTATTGGGCATCAGAAATCCTTGATAGTCCAGTGCAAATCACCCAGAGATCTACCAGCAGACCGTGATGTACCTTCTATCCACCTTTAGGGGAGACGTTAAACGAGGAGCTGTTTCAACCTATGCAGACATGAAATGTCACCTCTCAGATATATCCAAAACAAATCTGTAACCTTTCTCGTTGTAGGTTCTCAGTATTGGAGTTTGGTATATATTGCAGCAGAGTGCAGAAACGAGTAATCTGGTAAGACTAGTGGTTGAAAGAATAAAGAAATTAAGGGCTATTACTACTGGGAAATAAAGCCATTCTGAGTACAGGCATATGTGTGGCCATTATAGAGTCATGAGGCTAGCACTCGCACAGACTGTAACAACATGCAGAAGGAAGGAAGTAAAGCCTCAGAAAAGCAATCTGCATATCCACAAATGGTTTATTAAAGAAGGAAACAGCAAGGGAAGAATAGGTTGCCTCTCTGTCTTTTGCCCCCTGCTTGTTCAGGTTACTTATTACAAGCATTGGTGCTTTACTCCCAACACTCAAGACAAGACTGAGCATGCCAAAAGCAAGAAACACTTCTTTGAGCCTCCCCAGGAGTCGAGGTATAAATGAAAATACATGAGACAGATATTTAACTTGGCAGTGACCACTTAGGGCCCAAGGAAGAAGGTCACAAAGCTTTGATTATGGCGCTGGAAAAAGAACCACAAGCTATGTAGGTGTATTAATTTTAGTCTCCTGCTGTGCTTTTTAAAAGGTACCTCTGTTTGCATTTACACTTCCTCTCATTTATCTGTAGAAAGCAAAAAAAGAAAAACGGACATTCTTTGAAGAACAAGTACAAAGCCAAAACTTTTCAACCGAACAAAGCAGCAATTATTGCAATAAACAAATATGAAGATGCCGCCAGCAAGACCCTTAGACATGTTTGCTTGTGGTAACAAATGCTTATAGATAATAAGAGTTTTCCACATCACTGAAATCTCTAACAAAACTTCTCTGCCAGTGAATAGTTGGGAGGGGAGAGACCATGTAGCAGAAGGGAATTCAACAGGGATGCAACCTCTACAACTCAACAGTGACTCCGGTGATATGATCAAATCATTATCATACTACTTTCCCCATTTCCTTGCTTGGCTTTTTTTTTTCAAATGGCTTGAAAATAATTGGAAAAAAAGTTATTTAAGCATTGAAAGAATCAGAAGCAAGTATAGTCTCAGAAACTTTGTAGAGCACAGGTTTTATACTTGTAGTTGACTTGTGCAGCATAGCAAAGCCACATTTCTCAGCCATTTTCTTGCTGCTTCTGTTTATTTACAAACATACACATATTTTTAAATCTAGGTACTGACTGCTACTTTTAAAATTTCTCTACCTTTCTCCAAGAAGCCCAGAGTGACAACCTTTTCTGGAGTGATGCCTTGATTATGGAATGCCCTTTACCTGGAAACACACCAGATGTCAATGCTTTGACATTCTGGTGTCAAGCTAAGATCTGTCTTTTTTGCCCAGGCATTTGTGGGATCTTAGTACGCTGCTAGGTTTTATGTTGCAATTTTAAATGTATATTTCCCCCTGCTCTCTTTATTTAGGGTGCCTCCAGACTGTTGCTATTTTGAGGGAGGGATTCAAGAGAGCATATTGTGCAATAAATTTAGGTTTGCACAATTCAAGTGAATTAATGTACTCTTCCACCCTAGCACAACAAATCCACTGGACTTTCTGTAGTTGGGAAAGTGATGAGGAAATGCATTGAAAAGTGTGGGATAGACAAATGAAATCAGAGCTTGGAAAAGTTACTTTTTTGAACTACAACTCCCATCAGCCCAATCCAGTGGCCATGCTGGCTGGGGCTGATGGGAGTTGTAGTTCAAAAAATTTACTTTTCCAAGCTCTGCAAATGATTACTGGGAAGATGTATAAACACACTACAAGCAAGTCGGGGTGAATTCAGGTTGAATGGTCGTTGCTGTTTAACTGCCTTGCAAACAAATCAGAGTAAATGCTGAATAAAGACCAGACATGGGGTAGAAACACACTCACTGTTCTGCCGGTTCCAGTGCATCTCCACCTCTCTTTTCTGAAAACAGGGATACCGGTGCAAGTCAGACCCTGCCAGTTTTTACTGTAAAACCTGGTGGGATCAGCTTGAGTGGATTTTAATTCAACTTGAAAGGGATTTCGCAACTGATGTTTTGTTCTAATATGCTTTTAAGGATGCTTTGTTGTAATATATTTCCAAGTCTGTTTTTATGATGTTTTAAAGTGTTTTTAGAGCTTTTGTTTTCCGCCCTAGGCTCTTACTGGGATGAAGGGGAGGATATCAATCTAATAATAAATAAAAGAACTGATTGGCAGATCAACCAATTCCCCTTCTAGGAGTGGCTAATAGAAACACTTTGGGGCAGGCAACTAGTGTGTTCACAGCATAGTCTAACCTTTTGAAATAAATAATTACACGATAAGGCAGTCTCCCATCTTGGTGTTAAACAGGCTTATGCCTACATAAGTTAAGAGGCTGAACTAAGTTAGCTGCCTTCAGACTATAAGAATTCCAGACTATCACTGAAATGTCAGAAAAAGTTCTAACTTATCATGTTCAGAGAACACATGGAAGGGAGTGGGAATTTGGATTGTGCTTGCTGTCCCTGCTCCCAGTTTTCATGTTTTTATCCAGACTTTCAACACAGCCTGCCCAAATCCAAGGTTTATGTGGACAAGTTCTTTCTGTGCAATCATGATCTGCTCCATGCAAAGAAAAGATGCCTGATTGTACGTACAGAGCCCTTCTGGTGTACATCTGTTCAGACTCTGTGTGGAGGTTAGGAGCAGGAATGAACCAGCATGATCCTTGCTTCCTGTTATCCTTTCACATAGCCACTGAGCTTGGTTTTAAAACTGTGTGTTATGAACAAGGTATTGGGTTAAGGATACATAGCTATCCTTTTTTGTTTCTTTATAACACAAGTAAGAATGAAGGGATGCCAGTTCAAGTCAATTTTTCCTTATAGGAGTTCCTGAAAAAATGAGTACCCTTTACTCTTTTAAAGCACTCACTGTACTCACAATCATAGTGGCTAGTTTTTTCTTCTTTTTCTTGATTACTTCTTGGCAAAGGATGAAAACAGCCCTAGAGGAATAGAAATATTGTTGTGTACACTACAGTTGACTGGACACCTAGGCTGTAGCTCAAGCCTAATTCCTGATTTTTCCAATATGTGCAGCTCAGCATGAGGCCTTTTTAGGGGTTCTGGACAGAAGAATCAACTCAGCAACCAGTAAAAAGAAATACAATTGCTTTCCACAATTAGTTTCCAATTGCTTAGTTCATTCTTTATATAGCAGCCAGTTAAAAAGTGTTCCCTTCGTTGTCTAACAGGAAGGAATCTAAAGGCGTGGAACAAGACTAGAAGGAGGAGTTAATAAACACACCCTATAGTCTTTATAGTCTCATGTAATCTAACATTTTGGTTGATTGCCAGGACACTTGAAAACAAGGATGTTCTGATTAAGGAAATGCTGCATGGTTGGCTACTGTTTCACTTGTTTTTGTTCTCCTGAATAATACATCCACTCCCATTTTCAACGTAAAGAACACTGTTTCTTCCTAGAACTGTTCTTAATATCTGTCACATCTTTTTAAAAAATACAAATAATGTTTTATTTTACTAGCGCAGAATGTGACTGCTAGACAGGTTAGTGAAGAAGCCTGATGAGTACATACGACACTGGTCCTGACAGTGCTGCACTGGCTGCCAGTGAGCTATTAGGACCAATTCAAGGGATTAGTACTAGCATATAAAGCCCTAAATGGCTTGGGACCCAGGTACTTAAAAGAATGCTTCCTCCAGTATCAACCATCTCAGACCTTATGATAGGCAGGTGAGGCCTTGTTGTTGGTGCCACTGCTGGCGGCTACCTGGTTGGCATTGACACATGATAGGGCTTTCAATACTGTTGACCATGGTGTAGGGGCAAAAAAAAAATCCAGAAGACACCTAGATGTAACAAGGAGGCTTAGTGTGGCATGCCCCATTCCCCCTGTCCCATAATTCTTGCCTCATACCCCTGATTCATAGGATGCTTATTGCTTTTGCAAACTGCTTGCCTAGTACTGGAGTTCTGCTTTGAGCAGAAAGCTTAGGTCAAGAATTTACAGGCTTGCTGTCCCTGTGTAGGAAGAAGCTTGTTTGTCTCGGCCAATGCTGACATCAGAGGCTGGGAAAGACGGTTTAATTAGTCAAAACAAACAGAGTGAGCTCATCAGAGAGGCTTTCACACACTCTGAGAGAGCGGGGGTAGGCTTCACAGCTGCAGTCTCAGCTCTGGAGAGCACAACTTCAAGGCCATTGTAAGATAAATAAAAGTCAAAAGTGTGAGATCTAAAGACACTTGCCAGTGGGAAAGATAAAAATCTCACAGGTATAGGTGCCCCCTCTGCCCCCTCCCAGAGGGTCTTTTGGGTATAAATAAAGGAGCCTCGATCTGGGCAGATAAGCCTCAACACCAGCCAGAAGCCTCTGCACCGGCCTGCAGGGAAGAGCAGTGTGGTGTAAATCCAAACAGGGCCATAAAGGGATCTCTTCTGTCTGCTGTCTGGGGGGCTTACAGCAGGGAAAACGGAAAACATGAGATAAGATCTGTGCTCATTATTTAACTGCTTTAAGTGTAAGTGCCTGCTTGTCACCACCAATAGGGTTTGCTTTAATAAAGGACTAAATTTGCTTTAATAAAGGACTAAATAAAGCTTTTGCTTTAATAAAGGACTAAACCTCACCAGTGTGTTTCAGATCTTGAACTTACTTGCCTCACGGAAGGAAAATGTTTGGCAAAACACATGGTATGCTTCTGGGAGGTGGAGGCACTGTTCTACCTCCAGAGCCATTTCCAGAAAGTAGTTATAGGAGGCTACTGTTCGGTGCCATGGGAGCTGTCCTGTTGTGTTCCGCAGGGTTCCATCTTGTTCCCCATGCTGTTTAACATCTATATGAAGCTGGTGGGAGCTGTTATCTGGAGATTTGGAGTGAGATGTCATCAATATGCAGATGACACCCAACTCCATCTCTCTGTTCCATCTGAATCGGGAGAGGCAGTTAAGCTGTTAGACTGGTGCTTAGAGGCAGTGATCAACTGGATGTGGGGCAATAAATTGAAGATGAATCCTGTGAATGCAGAGGTGTTATGTATCCCAAGTTCTCAAGTCTGGGAGGTGGGGAGACAGACTGTCCTGGACAGGCTTATACTCCCCTGGAAGGAGCATGTCCATAGTTTGGCATTCTCCTGGATTTAACACTGTCCCTGGAGACTCAGGTGCCTTCTTCCAGCTCCAGTTGGTTCACCAGCTATGGTGTCTTCTGGACCAAAATAACTTGGCCACTGTATGCCATGCTCTGGAAACTTCCAGACTGGATGATTACAATGCATTCTACATGGGGCTGTCCTTGAAGATGACTTGGAAATTTCAACTGGTCCAAAATGCAGCAGCCAGATTACTGACTGGGGTTCCATTTAGATCTCAGATAAACCCCATCTTAAAGTGGCTGCATTGGTTGCCAATTTGTTTCTGGGCCCAATTGAAGGTGCTCACATTAGTGTTTATTTTATTTTCTTTTATTTTATTTAGAATCATAGAATCATAGAGGTGGAAGGGGCCTTGTAGGCCATCGAGTCCAACCCCCTGCTCACAGCAGGAAATCCACAGCTAGAGCATCTCCCGCAGATAGCTGTCCAGCCTCTGCTTGAAGACATCCAGCGAAGGGGATCCCACCACCTCCCTAGGCAGTCGGTTCCATTGCTGAACTGCCCTTACTGTCAAGAAGTTCCTTCTAATGTCCAATCTGAATCTACGCTCCTGCAACTTAAAACCATTAGACCAGAGCTTGGAAAAGTTACTTTTTTGAACTACAACTCCCATCAGCCCTAGCCAGCATGGCTACTGGATTGGGCTGACAGGAGTTGTAGTTCAAAAAAGTAACTTTTCCAAGCTCTGCATTAGACCTAGTCCTACCCTCTGAGGCAGCAGAGAACAAATCTGTACCCTCCTCTATGTGACAGCCCTTCAGGTACTTAAAGAGTGCAATCATGTCACCCCTCAGCCTTCTCTTCACCAGACTGAACATGCCAAGTTCCTTCAACCTTTCCTCATAAGACTTGTTCTCCATACCGGCTATCATCCTCGTTGCCCTCTTCTGAACCCGCTCTAACTTGTCTATATCTTTCTTAAAATGAGGCGCCCAGAACTGAACGCAGTATTCCAGATGAGGCCTGACTAATGCAGAATATAGTGGGACTATTACTTCCCTTGACCTGGAAACTATAGCTCTGTTTATGCAGCCCAAAATCGCGTTTGCCTTTTTTGCCGCAGCATCACACTGCTGGGTCATGTTCAACTTGCGATCCACTACAATTCCAAGGTCCTTCTCACACGCACTACTGCTAAGCCGGGTATTTCCCATCCTGTACCCGTGCATTTTGTTTTTGTGGCCTAAATGCAGAATCTTGCATTTGTCTTTATTGAATTTCATTTTATTAATTTCAGCCCAATTTCCTAGTCTATCCAGGTCCCTTTGGATTTTATTCCTGTCTTCCATTGTGTTAGCTATCCCTCCCAGTTTCGTATCATCCGCAAACTTCATAAGGCTTCCCTCCACCCCATCATCTAAGTCATTGATAAAAATATTGAAGCGTATCGGCCCCAGGACAGAACCCTGTGGCACTCCACTCGAAACCTCCTTCCAGTCCGAAGCAGAGCCACCGATGACCACTCTTTGAGTACCGTTTTCCAACCAGTTGTGAATCCACCTGACAGTATTTCCATGTAGTCCGCATTTGACCAGTTTGCTAATCAAAAGGTCGTGGGGGACTTTGTCAAACGCTTTGCTGAAATCTAGATAGATGACATCTACAGCATTTCCACCATCTACTAAGCCAGTGACCCGATCAAAAAAAGAGATGAGATTAGTTTGACAGGATTTTTTCTTGACAAACCCATGGTGGCTCCTACTAATCACAGCATTGTCATCTAGATAGTTGCCAATGGACTCTTTTATTATCTGTTCTAATATCTTTCCCAGTATTGAAGTCAGACTGACCGTCCTGTAATTCCCCGGATCTTCTTTTTTACCCTTTTTAAAGAGCGGGACGACGTTTGCCCGTCTCCAATCCTCCGGCACCTCTCCCGTTCTCCAGGATTTCTCAAAGATGATGGCAAGAGGTTCCGAGAGTACATCAGCAAGTTCCTTCAATACTCTGGGATGCAGTTCATCAGGCCCTGGAGATTTGAACTCATTTAGGTTAGCTAGGTATTTCCTGACTATCTCCTTATCAATCTTGAACTGCAGTCCCGACCCCTTACTGAGATTGCTACGGATGGAAGGTTGCACACTGTTCCCTTTTTGGGAGAAAATGGAGGCAAAATAGGTGTTGAGCAGTTCTGCCTTTTCCTTGTTATCTGTCAACATTTTGCCATCCTCATTGAGCAGCAGTCCCACCGTTTCCTTGGTCTTTCTCTTGCTTCGAACATATCTGAAAAACCCCTTTTTGTTGTTCCTCGCTTCCCTCGCCAGCCTCAGCTCATTCTGGGTTTTAGCTTTCCTTACGCTATTCCTGCAAGCCGGAGCCGCTCGTCGGTACTCTTCCTTGGTGATGCGTCCTTCCTTCCATTCTTTATACATGCTCTTTTTTACTTTTACCTCCTCCACCAGTCTTCCGTGTAGCCACATTGGCTTTTTCCGATGTCTTCCATTTTTCTTCCTCTTTGGAATTGTTTGCGATTGCACTTTTTGTAATACGTTCTTCATGAACTCCCACGCTTCTTGGGCTCCTTTTTTCTTTAGTCTATCTAGCCACGGGATCCTACCCATCATTTCCCTGAGCTTGCTAAAATCGGCTTTCCTGAAATCCAAGGTCCATGTTTGACTATATTCTTATTTATTATTTTAATTATACCCCGCCCTTCCTTCCAGCAGTAGCCCAGGGCAGCAAACAGAAACACTAAAAACACTTTAAAACATCATAAAAAGACCTTAAAATACATTAAAACAAAACAACGTTAAAAACATTAAAAAAAACCTTTAAAAACTTCTTTTTTAAAAAGGGTTAAAGATATTAAAAGACATATTAAAAGCAATTCTAACACAGACACAGCCTTAGTTTAAAGCCCTGAATGACTTCGGCCCCAAATATCTGAAAGATCATCTTTCCCAACAAACCATTTTAGGTGTTAAAATCAGCAGAGGGGACCCCCTAGGTATTTTCACCGTCCTCAGAAGGTTGGGACTGGTGGTGGTGGCAGCCTGGGAGAGGGCACTATCTGTGGCAGCCCCTAATTTTTGGAACTCCCTCCCCACACCTTCACTGCACAGTTTTCATCATATACTGTAGGCGCATCTCTTTACCCTAGTCTTTGACACTTGAGATGCATACTTTTAGGACCCATTCTATTTATGTGATTGTATTTTGTTTTAAATTGTTTCTAGTGTTTTATTTTAAATTGTTTTGACCAGCCCTGGTACCTTAGGGTGAATGACAGGTGAACAACAACATCAACTTCATCAACACAGCAATTCAAAGTTTGTTTCAATAATACTAGCATAACATTTTGCAAATTGTTATCATATGTTAGCATTCCTACAAAATAAGAAATATCAATAGTTAAACACTGTATGAACTGATATTTTTTAATCAGTTGTTAAAATGCTTAGTGTGAGATCCAGTGTAGTGCAAGTAGGCATCTGGAGTTTTTTCCTTCCTCTTCCCCCTAGCCTCTTGCATGCCCCCCCATATTCAGGAACCCATGGGCCAGATTTGGGGGATGTGTGGAAGCTGGAAGGGGGGAGAAGAGAAAAATAAGTCCTGTCGCACAAATGGATTTCTGTTACACAAGATGGTAGGCATCACTGGATGTTGCCTTTAAGTTAGAATCAGACAAGACAAAACTTTCCAGTGCAGTCAGTGCAATATGGTGCACCTCCCTACTATTGACTCACATCCCTTGCTGCCTTCCCTTTGATCCTTAATAGACATGCTCTTGTAAACCATGACCTGCTGTGCAGCTGTTTTTGCCTTTATCTACTCAGTGACTCCTTATCCAATGTCACTCTTCCACATCTGGGATATTTTCTTTCCTCTTCTTATTTCATTTCTGGTTCTACATTTTTTGGAGATGGAGCAGTTGAGTCTACTCCAGGAACATAGGCATTCCCACTTAATACAAAATCACACAAAACAGCACAGAACTGAACATTTTTCATTTCTTATACAGACACAAAGAGCAAGTTGTATGTATTACTTTTAACAAATATTTTTCCCATTCCTCATTACTGTGGAAATAGACCAGCTTTCATCCAGTAGACAACCTTAAAAAAAGAAAAGAATACAGCTTCCTGCAGCACTAGAACCAAAACCGTTTTTGCTTCTTGATGATTTCCTGACCATTTGATGATGCATTGTTTCTTTTTCCTTGTATACTGCTTTGAATGTATATGCAAAACAGGTGGAAATTATTTTAAATAAATACATGGACCATTTCATTGACAAATTTGCAGTATAGCCATTTGTATGCAGCCTATTAAGGAAATGCTGTAAGGGTTGCCACATTGCTGGCATGCCAATCCTGAAATTTTATAAAACAGAGTTTGGGCTTTTTATTTATTTATTTATTTATTTACTTACTTACTTACTTACTTACTTATTTACTTATTTATTTATTTACTTATTTATTTATCTCAAAATATTTCTATCCCGCCCTTCTACCCTATAATAGGGCACTCAAGGTGGCTTACAAAAATAAAAACAAACACGTACATAATAAAACTGTAAACAGTAAAATCACAAAAACATTAAAATAAATTAAAATACAATTAAAATACATAAAATACAATATATATATATATATACACACACACACACATACACATATATATAGGGGGTGGTACTAAAGGGACTACAAAGGTAAAATTTAACATAGAAGGCATAAAATAGTGTCAGGTTCTACCTTCAGTCCTTCCCAAAGGCTCTCTGGAACAAGATTGTTTTCAGAAGTCTCCGGAAAACCAACAGGGAGGGAGCAGAGCAGACTTCTTGGGGTAGGGTGTTCCAAAGCTTGGGGGCCACAGCTGAAAAAGCTCTCTCCCACATGATTGTCAGTCTAACATCTTTTATTCCAGGCACGCAGAGGAGACCAGAGGCAGATGATCTTAAATCCCAAGCAGGTACATATGGGCGTAAGCAGTCCCTCAGGTATATTGGTCCAAAGCCGTTTAGGGCTTTAAAGGTCAGAAGCAGCACTTTGAATTGGGCCCGGAAACAAATTGGGAGCCAGTGGAGTTGATAAAGCACAGGGGTAATATGCTCCCTGTGCCATGCTCCAGTTGACATTCTGGCTGCTGCATTTTGAACCAACTGCAATTTCCGAACCGTTTTCAAAGGCAGCCCCACATAGAGTGCATTACAGTAATCAAGCCTCAATGTCACCAATGCATGTGTCACTGTGGCCAAGTCAACTGCTTCCAGGAACGGATGCAGCTGGTAGACCAGTATGAGTTGCCAAAAGCACTCCTGGATATCCGCAGCCACCTGATATTCAAGCAGCAGGGCAGGATCCAGGAGAACTCCTAAACTGCGGACCTGCTCCTTCAAGGGGAGTGCAACCCCATCCAGAACAGGTTGCAACCCCGTCCCTGGTGCAGTTTTTCCCTTGACCAGCAGTACTTCCATCTTGTCTGGATGGTTTCAGTTTGTTAGCCCACATCCAGCCCTTCACAGCCTCCAGGCGCCGGTTTAGGATGAGCACTCCCTCGCTGCAGTCAGGTGGTAGGGAGAGATAGAGCTGAGTGTCATCAGCATATTGATGACACTGTACTCCAAATCTCCTGATGACCTCTCCCAGTGGTTTCATATAAATGTTAAAGAGCATGGGAGACAAAATGGAACCTTGCAGTACCCCACAGGCCAACGGCCAGGGGGTCGAGCAGTAGTCTCCCAGCACCACTTTCTGGGTCCTGTCCGTCAGGTAGGACCAGAGCCACCGTAAAACAGTGCCTCCCAATCCCATCCCAGCTAGACGGCCCAGAAGGATACCATGGTCAATCGTATCGAAGGCTGCCAAGAGGTCCAGCAGCACCAACAGGGATGCACTCCCCATCTGATGCCTGGTGTAGGTCATCAAGCAGGGCAACCAAGGCAGTCTCTGTCCCATGACTAGGCCTGAAGCCCGATTGAAAAGGGTCTAGATAATCCAATTCATCCATGAAAACTTGGAGCTGATCAGCCACTACCCTCTCAATCACCTTGCCCAGAAAAGGGAGATTAGAGACTGGGCGGAAGTTGTTAGGATCTGCAGGGTCTAATAAAGGCTTTTTAAAACAAAGGTCTTATCACAGCCTCCTTCAACAATGTTGGCATAGAACCTTCCCTTAGGGAAGTGTTAATTAAATATGCCAACCAGTCAGCCACTCCCCCTCTGGCAGATTTGATTAACCAGGATGGGCAAGGGTCAAGAGAAGTAGTGACCCTTGATTCTCCCAGAATCCTGTCCAGATCCTCAGGCTTTACAAGCTGAAACGTATCCATAGAAAAATGACCAGAGGAAGCTTCCGGGACATCTGGCACAACTGTAGTTAGTGAGGAGTCCAAGTCAGTCCGAATGCGAGCAATTTTATCTGCAAAGTGCCTCGCAAACATGTCACAGCAAGCAACTGAGGGCTCAGAGTCTAATGTAGGGCCAGAGCCCAAAAGCCCCTGGACCACCCGGAAAATCATCACTGGACAACACTGAGCAGACACAATGGTGACAGAGAAGTGCACTTTCTTCGCTGCCATCACTGCCACATGATAGGCTTGAAAATGAGCTCCAGCCTGTGTTCGATTGGAAGTGGACTGAGTTTTTCTCCATCGTCACTCTAGCCTTTGTCCCTGCCGTTTCATCAGGCCCAAGGTTTGAGTAAACCAAGGTGTATTATGGGCCTTCCCTGGTGGGAGAGGGCACTTTGGAGCAATAGTGTCTACTGTCCGGGTCACCTCCATATTCCAGAGATTGGCCAGGGCTTCGGCAGTATCGCCAGCCATGCTGGGAATATCCCCCAGAACATTCAGGAAACCATCTGGATCCATGAGTCTCCTGGGCAGACCATCTTAATTGGCCCTTCACCCCTGCGAAGGTTACCAGGAGCACAAAGTCTAAACCTTATCAGGTGGTGATCTGTCCATGACAATGCAGTAACAAAGAACCCCTCCACCCTCAAATCACCTTCTTCCTGTCCCGAACAGAAGATCAAGTGTGTGTCCTGCCACTTGCATTGGTCCAGATGATATTAGAGACAGCCCCATGGTTGTCATGGCAGCCATGAAGTCCTGAGCTGGACCTGTGAGTCTAACCTCGGCATGTATGTTGAAGTCACTCAGGATAATCAACCTGGGGAATTGCAACATCAATGCCGAGACCAGCTCCACCAGCTCAGGGAAGGAGACTGTTGGGCAGAGGGGTGGACGGTACATCAACAGAATCCCCACTCTGTCTCCCTGACCCAACGTCAGGCACACACACTCAAAGCTGGAGGTGTTAGGGACCAGGTACCTCACAGGGGAGATAGATTCTCTGCAGACAATTGTGACCTCACCTCCCTGTCCCCTGGATCTAGGCTGCTGGAGTGCCACAAAACCTGGTGGGCAGGGCTGGGAGAGACCTACTCCACCTTGGTCATTTAGCCAGGTTCCGGTAATGCAAGCAAGGTCAGCGCATTAATTCAGGATTAAGTCCAGAATTAAAGTGGTTTTATTAGTCACTGGCCTTGCATTCATCAGCAGGACAGTAAGATCCAGGGAGTTCCCAGCATAGCTACCAGTGTCCCAAGGGTTGGAAGGGGGACCAGAAGGCATGCAATCACAAAGTTATCTTATATCCCTTCCCCTGTAACGGCCAGTCTGCCTCCCACCGCTATAATGTCCCCTGCCCAGTATTACCTCAATGGCAGGCCCCCGACTACTCCTACTCCAGCACATGTTAAAAGAAACCTGACACTGGGGGGCGGGGGAAGCCTTGGCTAGACGTGGCTCTTATGAAGGGGAGCTCTCTTCCCCACCCTCTGACAGTTGTCTTCTCCTTTGTTAGCCCCAACTGGCTTCAGCTGGCACCCAGGCCTTGCAGGGGGTAGCAGTTGACACCTGAGGAAGCCTGCAGATGGAGTTTTGCAGGAGGCCACAGCAGCAAGGTGTAGGTTCTGCTGGGTTTCTCTCAACTTCCTCAGGGCTTTTTTTAATCAGTGCCCTCATCAACGAACGGCTAATCATTCAGACACTAAATGCTAAGAGAGGAAAGACTGAGAACAGCCAAGTAATATTACTTGGTTATATTACTTGGTTAGCATGAACATACCTTGTTAGACAAAACAGCCATACAGCACCAAAGATGCTTCAACACTTCGCTCTGCAGAACTACCTTGGTCTATGTTGGCAGGTATATAAAATGAAGGCCTCATATATGGAGAAAGTATAGGGTAACTAAATGAGCCTCATTCAGCGTTAACACACAGGCCCAGGCCCATCACTAGGCATGCCCAGGCAGCTGCTAGGGTCCTCATGGAGGGTTGATATGTACCCTCCACCTGCCTCCCCTGCACTTGGCACTGCCAAGCAGGCTTCCTCTACTAATGCTGTTGTCAGGTGGTGATGGTGACACTGCTGCCAGTGAGGCCCACTCCCTTCCCCAATACAGCCTTATTTGGCTGTGCTAATCAGCCATCATCTTCATTTACATTTATTTCCATACATGCACCCAGGAATAGATTTGGCCATCAGAATTTCCTGGTGAGGCTGTCAGCGTGTGGATGGCCGGGGCTGCAGGTTTGCTGGAGCAGGCCTAGGCTTGTAAAAGGAGAGAAAAAGCACTAACTGACAGTTTTTGAGGGGCCTTTCCCTCTGGTCCACCAGCCCACTATTTAACAATGACAGAGCTTTGTAAGACTGTTGTGGACCTCTCTCTTGTGATCTCTCCATATACTTCTGAAAGCTCACTGAGCAGAATGTCGTATCACTTGTATCCAGGGAAGAAGATGCTTCCAGCAGGTCCGCAAGGTGGTCCTTATTGAAAATGACATTCTCTGTTTTGTAGGGAAGTCTCACGTTGGTTGAACATGATAGATGGCTGTTAGATGGCCACCGCTCTAATCCACTGTACATGCAACAAAGCTCCAGGGTGAGCTATATTTATATCTGTTTTTTAGGTGTTAATCTACTGGCCCTAAACTTACTGAGGGTGCTTCCTTTAGAAACAAGGGGAAGGGGGGGGAAACAGGTGGTGCATAGGGAGGGTCAGGGAAAGGCAGTGGTGCCCACTATATATGTCAGAACAGAAGCCGTGAGTGTGGTAGAGTAGCCAGATTCCACAAAGTTTTTGAAAAGCTTCATGCTTTTTTTCATGAGTGCCAAATGTCCTACTGTGAGCAATAATTGCAAGTATTGTCCCCATTCTCAGTTGTGACAATGACAGAAGAAGTAGCAGATCTCAGTGGCTGCATCTTATAAATAAACAAATAAAACACAAGTACTTGAGACCAAAATCAGCTCATCATTCCTTTTCCTGACTGGCGAGGGGAAGGGGACCACATTTTTAGACTACAAATTTGGACTCAAATGATTTTCTGCTGCACTGGAGGGGAAAAAATGAGGAAGAAATTTTAATATTAGTCTCATTATTGATGGTTATTATTGTACCTACTTGAGTATGAATTCATCTGGGAAATGGATCATCATGGACTCAAGCGGCTTTGCTAAATGTGAGTAATGATGAAATATGAGGCTATTTGCCTGGGAAAAAAAGTTACTTTGCTTTCTAATGAGCAATGAACAAAACTAGTCCTGTTGGAAAATGAGATCTGGGTCTTAATCTCCAGTTCCCAGGCACTGTTACAAGCAGTTTGAAGATGTGGCTTTCACCAGGGGTGACATCACTGGAACTAGTAAGGGAATCCAAGTGCATGGGCACTTGCCGATGAAAAGGCTGAAGTCCAGTTGGTCAGTCGACAGGAACAGAGAAGGGAGGGTGAACATGCTCGAGGGCTGAAAGAGGCAAGGGTTAGAGGAGACAGGGCTCCAGGGGCAGGGACCAGTGGTTTTAAGAGAAGGCATGTTGATATTGGAATATGCAGGTGTCCTCAAGATCTTGTTCTCACAGAAGCAAAGCAGGGGGGCCTTAATTTGAGCCAGCCTCCCCTTCCAACTTGTACCTAATGCCAGTAATGTGCATAAAGAGTGCATCTGAGCATATGCATGTGCACTTCACATCAGCAACATATAAATGCATCTCACACATATGGGATTGGCAGCAACAGGGGCCTCTTATTTCCCAAGTGAATCATGGGCTCTAATTATGTAGATTCTAGAAGATTCCCAGTCTCTTCAAAAATTGATGTAAAGGTTTAGGTATGGTGTTGTATAACCAAATGGCTAAGGATACTGAGATGATATAAAGCAATGTACAGCATGAGCTGGGAACCTTTGGCCCTCCAGATGTTGCTGACCTACAATTCTCATCAACCCTAGCAAACATGGCCAATGACCAGGGATAATAGGAGTCATAGTTCAGCAACATCTGGAGGGTTAAAGGTTCCCCACACCTGCCTTACAGTAAAAAATAAAAACTCCACTCTTCTGCTGGGTAAATTCCCCCACAAACTTTATTGGGGCCACCTACATTTGCGGCTGTCCATGTGGCAATACCTTTTCATACTAATTGGAATAATTTAGCAAAAGGCAGTGGTATTATGAACACGTATGCTCCTGTTACAGAACTCTGACACCAGATGAAGACGACAAGTCGCTCAGTGCCTGCAAAAGGACCGTAGCTCAATGGCACCTCCAGGTAAGGCTAGAAAATACTCCCCAAGTAAGACCAGAAAACCCTTGAAAGTTGCTGCCAAGTCAGTGACTAGCCTTCACCAACATGGTGCCCTCCAGATCTTTTGGACTACAGCTCCCATCGGTCCCAGCCAACCTGGCTGTGCTGACTATGGCTGATGGGAATTGTGGTCCAAAACATCTGGAGGGTGGCAGGTTGGTGAAGACTTATATAGACAAGAATGAGCTAGAGGTACCAGTGGTCTGACTCAGTATAAGGCACTTTCTTATGTTCTTATTTTCACCAGACCCCTTGTAGCAGAGGAGGCTAACATGGTGCTGTTCAGATTGTATTGAACTCCAACTCCCATCAGCCCCAGCCAGCACGGCCAATGGTCAGGAACAATGGGAGCTGAAGTCCAACAATATCTGGAGGGTGCCAGATTGGCTACCCCGCTTTAAATAGAACCATGGATAGTCCTGTTCAGAACGGGATTCACGAGGCTGAGACACAGGTGCAATCAAATCTTGTTTTATTAAAGTAATGGATACATCAAAAGCAGTGCGCTTCATAGAAATCTCTAGGCTAGCTCACTAGAATTCCCTAACTGCACTCTAGACATGCTCTGCAACGCATGAAGAAAATTGACTCAGCAACTCAACCCAGAGAGTTGCAGTCTTAAGTAGGGAAAGTTTTAGAATGTAATCTCTGGCTCCTTCGCAAGTCCTGCCTCTGTCCTGTCCGCTTCCCGTGGCGTCGAGAGCGGGGTGACGGGGTGTGCTTCCAACGGCTCGTCCAAAAGAACCATCTCCTTAGCTACCGGCTCGAGGTCAGGGGGCAGTGATGTGCTTGAGGCATCCCGAGAACCGCTTGGTAAAGGGGGAGTCAACGCCCCCTCTGAAACATCTTCCAACGGCTCCTCCGACCTGTCTGGGGGCGGCACACTCTCCTCTTCCGAGACTGCGCCATCCATGGGAACTGGCCCGGAGTCAAACTCATTCCCCCTCCCAAGGTCTTGCTCAGACCCAACAATTCCTTGGTCTTCCGTGCCTTCTGACAGCTGGGAAACCTGGAACGCATGTCTCCCCCCTCCCTGGCCCTCATGGGGAAGCAGAGGCTCAACAGATACCTTTAGATTAGGACTTGAATTCCCATCCGCCACTAATGTAGAGGCTCCAGTAATAATCATCACTATTTGTGAACTGCCTGAATAACACTAGGCGCGATACACCGCCCTGAGAGCTTTCTGCTATAGGGCGGTCTAGAAATGTAATAAAATAAAATAAAATAAATAAAATACAAAACAAAAGACAGATGTCAGACGGGCTTATAATCTGATTTAGGCAGAATAAAACTAAAAAGTGGAGGAGTAAAAAGTAAAAAGAAGAGATGAGCTAAACGAACCTCAGGGCTTTTAAAAAAGGGGAATCAATTGTTCGTTAGAAACATGAGAATAGGTTAAGCACCTAAGGAAAAGAATGGATCAGCCGAACTTGCTGGCTATGCCAATGCCTACCTCCTCTTAAAAGTTCCCTGTGTATTAATTAGGCCTTTTTCACTTCTCTTAGGCCTTCAGCATTAGCTGTGGAGCCAGTGAATTCTCTCTCAAACACTTTCCCCATGCTTGTGTTCCAAACTGCACAGCAGAGGGTGGGACTCCCTCCAAAGCCCATCAGTTATGCTCCTTAACCGGACAGAAGGGTTGGTGTTCAATGGAGCAAAGCACCCATCTGCCACCTCCCTAGGGGTAGAGGGACTGAGCATGTTCATGAGGCTGCTTTTGACATTCAGTTACCTTTTCTCTTTCTTTAGACCAGGATACAGAGGCAAAAGAGAAACATCAAACACATCCCAGGCGCATTTATTACAGTTTATAACTACAAACCTTAAATTCATGTTGAGCGGTTCCCCTATAAACTATATGCAAACAGGTGTGGAGTCCAGTTCAAAGGTACCCATGGCAACCAACCTTTATGGAAAAATACAAATTTCTGCACGTCAGACATAAGTTGACTTTCCAAAGAGCAAGTGACAAGTGCACTACAGGCTTTATAAGAAAACTGTGACATATTAATAACATGGCTTTAAAGTTCAAGCCTCTGCTACTGTTGATTATCCAGGTGCCATTTATGGAGCAAAGAATAAGGGAGCAGAATGCATGAATATATACAGAGCCTGAAATATTGATTTTTTTCCAGCCACTTATTGCTGCAAGTCAGGTAATGCATGGCTCAAAGATCCATTAAAAGCCTGCTAAAAATTCCCACTCACTCTGCACATAGATTAAAGAATATGAAATTCACTGTACATATCCGTGTCAGTGGTGGCAATGATGAAACAGTCACCTTTTATCCACTAATAGCCTTGAAGGTTCTGACTGGTTTGCCCAGCATAAGCAGCTATCTGGAGTCACCAATAGCAAGTAGAGTGTAATTTGGGGTATTCCCTTTGTTCAGGGAGGTATTTAATCTATGCATTGTAGCAGCCAAGTATCTGAACTCCCCTGAAACCCAAATGCCATATGTACAGAGATTCACCCTGCCCCTCTAAAAGGGATTTTTAAATAGATAACATATTCTCTCAGATTCTATCATCTGTAATGGGTTGCCACCATTACAGTGGCCCTACCCTGTGTTCCCCACTCATTGTGTCTCAGATGGCAGTGGAAACACAGAGCAAGGCTACTCTGCTCTTAGGGAAGTGCCACTGCTTTACATGCCAGAGCATCCGCTTTACATGCAGAATGTCCCAGGTTGATCTCCACGTCAGGCTGGGAATGTCCCCTGCCTGAAGCCCTGGAGAGCCACTGCTAGTCAGTGGGGCCAATAGTGAGCTAGAAGGGCCAATAGTCTGATTCAGTATAAAGCACCTTCCTATGTTCCTATGCACTGAAGACCTGAGTGCTTGGATAAGTTCATATGGGCAGAAGCAATCCTTTAGATACCATGGCACAGGCTTTAAAGGTCACACTAGTGTTTTGAATTGGCTCAGAAACACAGTGGATGGTATCGATAAGAGGACTTATATGATCCCAAAACATGCCCCATTTCAAACTCCAGCTGCTATATTCAGTGCCAGCTGAGTTTCCCACCTTGGAAAGGGAGCCCCATATAGAGTAGGTTGCAACTGCTAATATGGGAGAAAACAAGACAGGCATAATCATGGCCAGATCCACCGTTGTTTAGTGCATACATATCTCTATGGAGTTCCAAAGCTTGCCTTACAATGAGATATACATTTTCTATATTGACTTTGTCTCATTCCCATAAATTATGCAACTTAAAATATGAGCTGAGCCCTAGATTGACTGCAATGCATCTTCAAGACATTTATACATTAATTGTATTTAGTGCCTGTCCTGTCATACTTATTTTTTTAATTTAATTTTTAAATTGAAAAATAAACAATTTCAGTTATTAGCTATACTAAAAGAGAGTGTGGTTTAGTGTTAGAATTTAAGTGAATAGCCCTTCTCACCCTTTCTCAATTTTTTATTCTTTAATCTGGAAGCTTTTTCCTACAGACATACTCAGACAAGAAGGTGCTACCCTTTATCCTGATCTTCCCTTTTTGCCTTTCTCATCTTCTCTGTCCTCTTCTCCACACAGCCACTTCATATGCAGACTAGATTCATAAACAGTATTTCTCCCAGGTCCCTCATTCTTACCCCCTGGAAAGGGAACCAAAGGGGGTGGGGTGGGGAACTTTCTCCAAAGTATTGCTCCAAATACAAGAGGTAAAATACTCGGGGGGGGGGGAGAATGACGCAGAGAGAAAGAGAGAGTCATTCTCTAAGGACTAGTCCACAAATTAAATTTCTAATGGTTCTTGCAAAACATCTTACGTGTACCCATAAAATTAGTGCATATACTTGGCAAACATATCTTTTGGCTTCAGGTATCACACAGAGCTGGGGCTAGCTGTAGCTCCCTGCTATAAGTACTTACAGTGACAAATATGTGTTTGCCATTGTGTAACATTGTGTAACATGCCTTTGGTGTCGTATTTACCCTGGTGCCAACCTGCGGCACAAAACTGTGCTGGACGTGCATCATATATGATCTTCTGTGCATCCAACCAGTGAGATCTGTACTGTAATCTGTATCTTCACCAAATGAAATCTTACTGATACCACAGCTTCTTCTGCTTCATTGGAGTCAACAGCTTTTAGAACAGATAAGACTCCTTTAATTCAACAAGCTCCTTGAACTGGAGCTAGCCACCCAGATGGACTTGCGTTCTTTTGAAGGCTCAATCTGGGGCCACCTGTTGCTGAAGCAACATTTATTTAATTGATTTGCTAAATTTATATCCTGCCCTTCATCATTTCCATGGATCCCAGGGCGAGTTGCACCTTAGCACACTATAAAACTGTACAATTAAATTTTAAATAACTATAACATACCGAAATACAACAAATAACATACTAATAAGATTGCAGCAGACCATCACTAATAGCCAGTGGTGCAGTTGCATTTTAGTTTTGCTCTTACGATACTCCAGGTTGAATGCCACATGGAGCTGTCCATGGTGCGGTCTGAATTCTTGTTCTGCTTTGCTGGAATCAGAATTTCTGCTTTGAGCTCCCCAGTTGAACTAGGATCCCCACACTACTGAGACCACTGTTTGGAACAGAGATACATAAGAGCTGTAAACTGTGTGTGTGTGTGTGTGTGTGTGTGTGTGTGTGTGTGTGTGTGTGTGAGAGAGAGAGAGAGAGAGAGAGAGAGAGAGAGAGAGAGAGAGAGAGAGAGAGATTAAACATTAAGGGATACAACTTTGTACTTTCAACCTTGCAAGGAAAACCCTTGGATATTTGTGTCACCCTTTAAAATATCCCTAAGCATTTCAGACTCTGCCATGATCTCTGAACATAACTAAAACTAATTTCCTTCCTTTAAAAAAGTTCAAAATGCAGCCAACAAAAATGAAGAACATGCATCACAGTACTACAAGATCATGAAATATATATTTGTCTCATTCTAAAGGCAAATCTGCCAAACATGTGACCATGGGAAAGTGACTGTTGTCACTCAGAAACATTTTGCTCAGCAAAACTAGAAGACACTTGTGCTTGTGTGTGTGTGTGTTGTTCATCCTTATAGAGAGGACATTAAGCACAGGGCCAGTGCCAAGTATGACTGGGCCCTTGGCAACCAACCTGCCCCAGGCCCATGGCATGTACAAACAACACCCCCTCCTGATACAGGTGGCACAGGGCTTAAATAGGCCCGGCCACCCCACCTACTTCTTGCACCAGTGCACATGCCTACCATCAGCCAAGATGGTGGCAGGGGTGTAAACCCCTTCAGGACGCACCCGGCACCATCTTTGATTCTGGTAGATGTGTGCGTGCAGTGCATGAGGCGTGCACATGGACACACTAACGCAACAGATAGGTGGGGCAGCTGGTCTTATTGAAGTCTGTGTTGTCTGTTTCAAGTATGTGTGTGGCTGGGAGCTCCCATTCTGTGCCACCCTCCCACCCTAAGGCCCTTGGCCAGGACCCAACCTGGCCACCCACTGGCACTGAGCCTGATTATGGAAATAAGAAAAGAACATGGATTATTATCCTAAAGTCAGATCCATAAGTTAGGCAAGAGATGGATCGCTCTGCTTCTAATAGAATTTTTTTGTCTTCCTTACAGTGTCATCTCTAGTGACTTGCATGTATGAGGCTCAGGTAGACCATGAAGTAAAACAACACAATATATAACAATGTGATGTTAGGATTGTTAGCATGTACATTTCACAAAGAAGGAAAACCAGCCATGAAAGGGTTAACTGACAGTAAAGAGGAAATCAAAACCCTCAGGCGATACAGGTGCAGACCCTAAATCACCGAATGACTAAATGACCGTGATGGGCTATAAAGACAGGAAAAGAAAAGGATGTGTTTTGGTGTGTGGGGAAGTAAAGAGGAGAAAGACGGACTGTGTAACTTGTGTATTCGATGCTGGAACTGCTTTATGTTATTCTGCTGATAAAAGACTGTATATTTCTACATGTGAGTTGCGTTATTCTTGGCAAGGTGCAAAGCAAGGGAGTGACTACGGTCGGGTATGCCAGTGTATGTCTGCCAGAGCAAACACCAACAAGGATAACATCACGAACCTACTAGCACAAATGGACTAAATTACCAAGAACTTATAAATCAAGAGTAGGGAGGCTCAGTGGCCAAATGCGGCCCTCCTGGCCTCTCCATCTGCCTCTCTGAGCTCTCTCCAGGCCACATTCCCTTTCACCAGGTCACACTCCTCACTGACCTTCCTTCACACAGTCTTTGTGCCTGGCTGGAATGTGCCCTTGAACTCTGATAATGTCTCTTGCTTGTCTGGATGGAGCATAGTAAGGATAGGGGTGTAGCCTCCTGTAGAATGGCAAAAGTTACATTTGTTGTTCTGCCTGCTTTTGTCTCTGGCCCAGCATACCACTGGCATGTGGCCCTTGGAAGGTTATCCAGAATGTGACCTTCAGGCTGAAAAAGGTTCTCCACTTATGCTACAAATCATTGAAGTTTTCCTTGCTTCGACTAGATGGAAAGATGTGAGAACAAAAGCAGAGGAGCCCAACTGTTGCAAACCCTCCTGGGAGAAACAAGCAAACCAAAAAGAAAAAATGGTGAAGGCAGATGTGTAGAAATAAGGAACTTTTGCGTAGCTGTGTGCTCTTATCAAGTATTAGCAGGTTTTCTTCCAGCTGGTCCTAGCATTCATTTAGCCACAAGAAATCTTTCTTCCCTGCCTGGGATGTTATGACATTTGCAAGCTTGGAGCAGGAGGGTGTCAGCTGAAGTATGTCAGAAGCCATCCCCAGAGGGGTATACATGCCCTTGTCCATTTATGTCTGTGGGAGTGATCCAAAGAATCAATAGCATTTGACAGGCACAATTACTGTTGGATTTGTGCTTAAATGCTGAATATAGATAATTATTTTTCATGTAATTTACTTGTGTAGTCAGAAGAGCTCAGAAAGGCAACATCTTAAAATAAAAATAAATTTTAAAAAAACCTCCAATGTGAGCAGCCCTTCATCGCTACTTTCTGGATTGCTTTTATTGTTCTATGCCTATGGAATTTCTCTGTTGCCATTTTCTCATTTTCAGTTACCTTTACATCTTACATGGCACAAATCCTGATCTTTGGTGAGCAGGACTTCCATTGTCTTGAGTTTCCATGAAAATGTACATTTCCCAAAACAAAATATTTATTTATTTAAAATATTTCTATCCCGCCCTTCTATCCTACAATAGGGCACTCAGGGCGGCTTACAAAAATAAAATCAAGCACGTACATAATACAATTGTAAACAATAAAATCACAAAAACATTAAAATAAATTAAAATACATAACATAACATTATATATATATATATATATATATATAATTTATTTATTTATTTATTATTTGATTTATATCCCGCCCTTCCTCCCAGCAGAAGTCCTCTACTAGTACCCTCTACTAGTTTCTGAAGTGTCACAGTGAACATTTTGCTGCACATCAGATCTGCAAAACTTCCTCATGAACATACATACAGGCATACCCCGCTTTAACATATGCAATGGGCAGAGCTTGGAAGTAACTAGTTACAAGTAACGAATTACTTGTAATTCATTACTTTTTTGAGTAACGAGTGGGTAATTCCTTTACATTTTGATTGTAATAGAACTAGGAGTAATTTTATTACTTTTGTGGAGTAATTGTAACATTTCCAGAATTACTTTTGGGCATTACTTGGGGGGGAGCAGGGGAAGTCTTCTGCTCCTCTGATTTGTGGATGAAAATCATGTGCCTCAAACTGGGCTTCTGTGCAGCGTCGCTCTTCCCTCATGCTCTGTGGGTGGGTAGGAGGCAACGAGGGAGGAGGCGGAGAGTGAGACGGGGTGGAGTGGAGAAAACAATTATTTAAAAAAACGGATAGTGGTGGTGAAGAATGGAGTGGAGGGGGAAAGGATCTGGAGGTCAAGAACATGGATAAAGGAGGATAAGGAGGCAGCAGCAGAATGGAGATAAAGAACTGTGGAGATGAAAGATGACAATGTGTGTGTGTGTGTGTGTGTATACGGTGTTTGCACTTGGCACACAAAGTGGCCTCCACCACCCTCTCTGGCTACTGTGCTGCATTTGCAGTATTTTAACTTTTTTGCATCTCAGGGGAAAATGTTTGCTTGAGTGAGTGTCCCTTAGTTGGTGGCAGGGCACGGTCCGGAAGGTGGTTAAGTGAGAGAGATTATGCTCTGTCTGAGTGGGGAGGAGTTTGCACTTGGTTTGACGTGCAAAGATCTGAATAGTGGCCTCAGCCTCCCTCCCTACCACCCTTACCAGAGGAGAGACCACCATTGCTATCTTATGAATAAAAATAATTATTCTACTACCTCTGTATGTGTGTGTTTATTTTTAATGTTGTTTTAGGCTACTTAGATGTGCAGCAGCCAAGGCCAGCAACTTGTAGGTGGTTTTTTTAAAAGTAACTGAAATGTAATTGTAGTGATTACTTTGAAGGAAAAGTAAAGTAATTAGCTACTTTCAGAGCAATTGCAATTGTAACAGTAATTACTACTTTTTGGGGCCATGTAACTGTAACTGTAATTTATTACTTTTTAAAAGTAATCTTCCAAGCTCTGGCAATGGGACCGGAGCGTGTATGTAAAGTGAAAATGTACTTAAAGTGAAGCAATTATCTATGCATGTACTGCACTGCAATTGCCACTAGATGGCAGTGGCGTCATGCCATTAAGTGTCTGTTATTGTGAAGCGCGTACATTAAAGTGGGATATGGTGGAGTATGGAGTATGTACTGCATAGCGAGGAGACTTTAAGTGAAGCGACTTTAAGCGGGGTATACCTGAAATGTTATAGGATTAGAGTAGCAGTTGGTTTCGATGCTGTGTTTGGGTCCCCTCCAAGCCTGATATCTGTAAAATGGGATTCTGTAGTAGAAACAATGGCTGATGTGGTCAAACCAGTCTCTTTGTTAAATTCATGTCCTAGCCAAGCCTCTTAGACATGTTTTTACTTGAGTTGGTGAAGTACAGGTATGCTGCCATAGAAATGACTAGCTAGTGATGCTTCCACATGGCCTTCGCCCTCTTGCTGTGGCTGTGGTATATATTGTTGTTATTGTTGTTATATGCCTTCAAGTCGATTATGACTTATGGTGACCCTGTGAATCTTTTTGGATATATTCATAGGGTTTTCATGGTAAGAGGTATTCAGAGGTGGTTTATCATTGCCTTCCTCTAAGCCTACGGCACCCAGTATTCCCAGGCAGTCCCCCATCCAAGTACTAACTAGGCCTGACCCTGCTTAGCTTCTGAGATCAGATGAGATCGGGCATGTTCAAGGCAGTATGGCCATAGACATATATACACATGGTATACATATATATATATATATGCAACAAACAGAAATATGCACATAACTGTGATTAACAAAACAGTGTTTTTTATTGTTCTACTAAAATGTTTTGGCTTCTGCCTTCATCAGCTGCTAACATACAAACGCTGTTACCAAGGTGGTAGTTATAGAGCTTTGAGGATGGAATGCTCAGAGGGGTTTCATTTGCAGAAGCTAAGTAATGCTGGTACTGTCCTCCAGGTTAAGGCCATGTGTTGCCAATGTGTCCAGAGAATATATCCAAAATTCTCCCTCTCAGTCAGTGCTGCTGGATCTGTTGGCATCTCTATAGCTGTTATAGACAAGTCCAACAGACTGTGGCCCTCAATATTGAAATGTTTTGCAACCGGTTGCTGTCAAAGATTGCCCCCTGGGGTCCCTTGACCTCAGCACCCCAAGGGGGTTCTTTGCTTCTGAGAACAGTCCCAATTCCCTTGGGCCACTGCTTCCCAGGCAAACTCTCCCTCTTCCAGGATTAGTTTTACGATAGAACTGCCACCACCCCTTTATTAGTTCCCTACTCTGAGAAAGGGGACCTGAGAGCACTAACTGAGATCCTAGAGCAGACCTATTGTTACTCCTTCTGCATTAGAGCATTAACCCACATTAACCAACGGTAGTCAGCAGTTACGAGTGATCAAGGACTAGATATTAGAGTCATAAGTTCCAAGCAATACACATCATTTCAAAGCAGAGAAAGGTGCATACAAAAAGAGAGCAGCATCTGTTTCCTTTAAAGCTAATTGCCCTCAACCAGGCTAACAAGAGATACATTGGCATAACAATAGTGAGAGATTCAAGCAGACAAAGAGAATACAACAAACCTGATCTAACCTAGCTACACTTACTTCAAGTTGAATGCCTGGTTCCCCAATGGCTTACCCTCATCGGTAAGTCAAGGTAGATGGAAAAAGGCAACGGGAACAAGTAACTCTTTATTTTTATGGGGTTTACCTGGCAACAGGGAGGGGGCCAATTAGCCATCCTAGGCGCCCCTTCCGTGATCACCTCCTTTGCAGATAAGGGGGGCTAGACAGTCCCACCCAGCGGTCCTGATCTGCAATACCCACTCTCCCTGGCTATGATCTCAGGAAGCAGATAAGAGATAACAGATAAGGTTCAGTTGCATCTTGACATTAGCAAATTGGTTGTCTGGCACTAAAGCCTTGGACTTCACCAGCAGAGTATTCCAGGGATCAACAAAGCTTCCAGAATTCCCTCTGGTTGAACCATTTTAGCTTGACCAGCTATTCTTGACAGTTAATAAGAACATAAGAACATAAGAAGAGCCTGCTGGATCAGGCCAGTGGCCCATCTAGTCCAGCATCCTGTTCTCACAGTGGCCAACCAGGTGCCTGGGGGAAGCCCGCAAGCAGGACCCGAGTGCAAGAACACTCTCCCCTCCTGAGGCTTCTGGCAACTGGTTTTCAGAAGCATGCTGCCTCTGACTAGGGTGGCAGAGCACAGCCATCACGGCTAGTAGCCATTGATAGCCCTGTCCTCCATAAACTTGTCTAATCTTCTTTTAAAGCCATCCAAGCTGGTGGCCATTACCGCATCTTGTGGGAGCAAATTCCATAGTTTAACTATGCGCTGAGTAAAGAAGTACTTCCTTTTGTCTGTCCTGAATCTTCCAACATTCAGCTTCTTTGAATGTCCACGAGTTCTAGTATTATGAGAGAGGGAGAAGAACTTTTCTCTATCCACTTTCTCAATGCCATGCATAATTTTATACACTTCTATCATGTCTCCTCTGACCTGCCTTTTCTCTAAACTAAAAAGCCCCAAATGCTGCAACCTTTCCTCGTAAGGGAGTCGCTCCATCCCCTTGATCATTCTGGTTGCCCTCTTCTGAACCTTTTCCAACTCTATAATATCCTTTTTGAGATGAGGCGACCAGAACTGTACACAGTATTCCAAATGCGGCCGCATACAACGGCATTATGATATTGGCTGTTTTATTTTCAATACCTTTCCTAATTATCGCTAGCATGGAATTTGCCTTTTTCACAGCTGCCGCACCCTGGGTCGACATTTTCATCGTGCTGTCCACTACAACCCCGAGGTCTCTCTCCTGGTCGGTCACCGCCAGTTCAGACCCCATGAGCATATATGTGAAATTAAGATTTTTTGGTCCAATATGCATAATTTTACACTTGTTTATATTGAATTGCATTTGCCATTTTTCCGCCCATTCACTCAGTTTGGAGAGGTCTTTTTGGAGCTCTTCGCAATCCCTTTTTGTTTTAACAACCCTGAACAATTTAGTGTCGTCAGCAAACTTGGCCACTTCACTGCTCACTCCTAATTCTAGGTCATTAATGAACAAGTTGAAAAGTACAGGTCCCAATACCGATCCTTGAGGGACTCCACTTTCTACAGCCCTCCATTGGGAGAACTGTCCGTTGATTCCTACTCTCTGCTTTCTGCTTCTTAACCAATTCCTTATCCACAAGAGGACCTCTCCTCTTATTCCATGACTGCTAAGCTTCCTCAGAAGTCTTTGGTACCTTGTCAAACGCTTTTTGAAAGTCTAAGTACACTATGTCCACTGGATCACCTCTATCTATATGCTTGTTGACACTCTCAAAGAATTCTAATAGGTTACTGAGACAGGACTTTCCCCGGCAGAAGCCATGCTGGCTCTGCCTCAGCAAGGCTTGTTCTTCTATGTGCTTAGTTAATCTAGCTTTAATAATACTTTCTACCAGTTTTCCAGGGACAGAAGTTAAGCTAACTGGCCTGTAATTTCCGGGATCCCCTCTGGATCCCTTTTTGAAGATTGGCGTTAATTTGCCATTTTCCAGTCCTCAGGCACGGAGGAGGACCCGAGGGACAAGTTACATATTTTAGTTAGCAGATCAGCAATTTCACATTTGAGTTCTTTGAGAACTCTCGGGTGGATGCCATCTGGGCCCGGTGATTTGTCAGTTTTTATATTGTCCATTAAGCCTAGAACTTCCTCTCTCGTTACCACTATTTGTCTCAGTTCCTCAGAATCCCTTTCTGCAAATGTTAGTTCAGGTTCAGGGATCTGCCCTGTATCTTCCACTGTGAAGACAGATGCAAAGAATTCATTTAGCTTCTCTGCAATCTCCTTATCATTCTTTAGTACACCTTTGACTCCCTTATCATCCAAGGGTCCAATCGCCTCCCTAGATGGTCTCCTGCTTTGAATGTATTTATAGAATTTTTTGTTGTTGGTTTTTATGTTCTTAGCAATGTGCTCCTCAAATTCTTTTTTAGCATCCCTTATTGTCTTCTTGCATTTCTTTTGCCAGAATTTGTGTTCTTTTTTATTTTCTTCATTCGGACAAGACTTCCATTTTCTGAAGGAAGACTTTTTGCCTCTAAGAGCTTCCTTGACTTTGCTCGTTAACCATGCTGGCATCTTCTTGGCCCTGGCGGTGCCTTTTCTGATCTGCGGTATGCACTCCAGTTGAGCTTCTAATATAGTGTTTTTAAACAACGTCCAAGCATTTTCGAGTGATGTGGCCCTCTGGACTTTGTTTTTCAGCTTTCTTTTTACCAATCCCCTCATTTTTGTGAAGTTTCCTCTTTTGAAGTCAAATGTGACCGTGTTGGATTTTCTTGGCAATTGGCCATTTACATGTATGTTTAATTTAATAGCACTGTGGTCACTGCTCCCAATCGGTTCAACAACACTTACATCTCGCACCAGGTCCCAGTCCCCACTGAGGATTAAGTCCAGGGTTGCCGTCCCTCTGGTCGGTTCCATGACCAACTGGTCTAGGGAATAGTCATTTAGAATATCTAGAAACTTTGCTTCTTTGTCATGACTGGAATACATATGCGGCCAGTCTATGTCCGGGTAGTTGAAGTCACCCATTACTACCACATTTCCTAGTTTGGATGCTTCCTCAATTTCATATCTCATCTCAAGGTCTCCCTGAGCATTTTGATCAGGGGGACGATAGATCGTTCCCAGTATTAAGTCCCTCCTGGGGCATGGTATCACCACCCACAACGATTCTGTGGAGGAGTCCGCCTCTTTTGGGGTTTCCAGCTTGCTGGATTCAATGCCTTCTTTCACGTATAGAGCGACTCCGCCACCAATACGTCCTTCCCTGTCCTTCCGATATAGTTTATATCCAGGGATAACCGTATCCCACTGGTTTTCTCCATTCCACCAGGTCTCCGTTATGCTCACTATATCAATGCTCTCCTCTAAGACCAAGCACTCCAGTTCTCCCATCTTGGTTCGGAGGCTCCTAGCATTAGCGTACAGGCACTTGTAAGCAGTAAACAGTTGCTCCACTTTTTTTGTCAAGATTGCTGATTTATGGTTTCTGAAGTGTGTGTGTAGGTTGGTTGTAGTTTTTCCTATGTACTGGATATGACATCCTGGTCTTTTGCATTCGATGACATAAATTATATTGCAGGACCTAGAGGTGATGTTCTGTTTGATGTAATATGTCCTGCCTGTCCTAGTGCTTTTGAAAGTAGTTGTCTCCCTGAGGTACACACAGGAGATATAGCATTTGGCGTGACAAGGATGAGACCCTGGATGCTGATAGGTGGCTTCAGTATAGCTCTCATTAACAGTCTGCATAAATTAGGAGGCTGGAGAAATGCTACAACAGGAAGCTTGTTGATGGCTCTAGCAAGATGTTCAGAGTTTGCTAGCAATGGGTAGCTCTCTGTGATTGCTTGGTGACAGGAGATGCTGGATGCAAGTCTCATCCTCCTGCAATGAGCAGGAGGAAGGGAAAGGCGCGAAAGCCAACTAACTAGGTGGCTTTGCGCATGGCCCCAGGCAGACCAACCATCTGCACCCGGCACCAGGGGTCATGCCCCATCAAGGCTGGGCTGGGTGCAAAAAGCAATCCCCACCTTCAACAGCAAAGATGGGAGAGGGGACCAAGATCGCCATTGTATGTTAGCACCTGATGAAGCCGGAAGCCGAAATGTTTTGGTAGAACAATAAAAAACACTGTTTTGTTAATCACAGTTACACATCACTTGGAGATTGAGGTGCACCTAACAATCCACATACTGGCACCTGCCAAATTCACCATAATCTGTCCTGTTATTAAAGCCTCAGATGAGCAACAAATACTTGGATTTTTTATGTACTTGGTAGTTTATATTTTTATGGCAAATTCCTTCCTTCCTTCCTTTGGTGAAATCAATATTGCATTCTAACCTTCACACTAACTAGCTTGTTTCTGCTTTTGCTTGATCATCTGTTCATAGTTAAATTTCAACATGTAGGTAAGCAAAGTTACAATACAATCTCTATTTCTAATAATTATTGAGCCTTTAAGGTCTTCATGTGTTAAGAAGAAGCCTGTGCTATAGCCATAAAATATTTTCATGTCATGATTACAGAACCATTCATCTTATGGCACTATATGCATTTGAAAACTGCTGCAGTGTGGGATGCATCCTTGCAAAAATGGCAACTGTGCCAGTTAGCTAATGTAAAAACTGGGCCAAAACATATCTTACGCAAGAGTGTGAGGCCTTAGGTTGGTTCCATAGCATGAAAATGTGTGTTTATGTACATACAAACATATATGCCAGATAAAGCAGACTCTAGCCCACAAAAACATACCCCACAATAAATATTTTAGAGTTTAATGTGCTACAAGACTCCTTGTTTTTGTTGCAAAACAGACTAACATGGATACCCTTCTGGAAGTTGTTACAGGCCCACAGAAACCTAAAACCTGCACAGGACAAAGCCAGGTGATGTGCTTAGCATGCTTTATCCAGATCTCAACTGGGTACAGAGGAAAAACAGCCTCAGCTGCAATGTGGAAGGAAGAGAAAGGCAACAAAGTGCTGAGAGATGGAGTTTGTGCCTTGGCAGCCTAGTGAAATGTACCTCTGGGGTTCCATTTCTCTATCAAGCACAAACTCTGCTGAAGCTTTAATTAATCCAGGAATTAAAATTAGTTATGGTGACATCACTATCAAAGTTACTTCAAGTGGAAGACTTAACTGGGCTCCTCTTAGGCTCTGTGGCTCTGCACTTAGGAGGTGCTGGGATGCCTTCCAAAGATTATCTCCTCCCAAGGAAACAGAATCATATAGGTGGACATGACATAAAACTAGATCAGAAGTAGTGAATGCGATGTCCTCCAGATGTTGGATTGCAACTCCTATCAGTCCCAGCTAGCATAGCCAGGGCAAGGGATGATGGGAGTTGCAGTCCCATCACATTTGAAGGGCACCATATTCGCCACCCCTGATCTAGATACATTCCCCTAAGAATGAAACTTTTCCCCCACTGCATTCTACGACATGTAAACCTTCCAGTGCACATAGGTGCAACAGATAAGGAAAACCCACAAGCAAAAGGTTTGCAAGAAAAAATATCTACTGGATTATACTGCAAAGACATAACAAGAGCTCTGCTGGATCAGTCCAAAGGCCCCTCTCATCCAGCATCATTTTTTCACAGTGGCCAAGATTTATATAAAGCTCACAAGCAGGACCTGATTGCTACAACACTTGCCCACTTGTGATTCCCAATATTATTGTACAGGGCTTTCAAGTTCCAAAAGCAAAACGGACACTGCAATGCAAACTGACTATAAATTCAGCAAGACAATCTGTGGCTCACAAAAAAACCCTGAATCTCTTATTCGCATGTCTGAAAACAAATGATTCCATGTGCTTATATCAGAAATAATATCATTTTGGTGTAAACTCTTGCGGTGAATAATTTTATTTTCTCCTTCAGTAGTGAATTTTGACAAGAAAAACCATCATAAAAACAATGTGGGGTATCACTTTCAGATGAGGAAACAATTTCCTAAAATGATGTCCATTTTTAACTAGATGGGTATAAATCCTGTAACTTTTGGAATATTCAGAGAAAATAGTTCAGAGAAAGGAAACAATTGCTTGCAGTTTCCTAGTTCTTATGAGAGTCACAGTGTACAACTCAGTGAGTGAGCAATCTTCTCGCAAGCATTCTTGATACAGCTATTTAGATGATTGAAAAAGCTAGTGAGGATTTTATGTAAATTCACACAAGGGAAGGCATTAACCAACTGTGCAAGGCTCTGTTGTGCATCATTTCTTTTATTTCCACTATTCAGGCGCAAGTGACATTGCTTATGTAGCCAACATTATAGCACCCATGCACAAGAGGGCAGTATCAGCAGGCTCTGAGGAAGCCCAAGGTTTGCAGTAGCACAAAAAGTCTGTAGACAAGAAACAAAAAAGAGAGGATCCTCCCAAAACAGCCCAAGGAGGAATGATTGTGTTCCGTTAGTGTGCTGACTGACGGTGGGTAGAACACTGAATGGGAGGGGGAATAGAATGAAATATCCTGGAGGAGGGCACTGAACATTAATATTCTGCACTGCAACATTTTGTTGCAGCCCCTCCCTGTTTTTATATAATATCTGCCTGGAATATAGGGTAGTTTATAGCAGAAGACATTCCTAGCAATATTGGAATACACTCACTTGAACTAAACCTACACCTTTAGCTTGTGGTCTGATTTAAAATGCTTTCAAAAGCATTGACACCAGTTATTGTAATTTTTTACAAATGTGCCAGCGAAATAAATTCTTACTCTGAATGAAATAAAGCAAGCTGAGCAACTTCATAGAGGGAATTGCCTCCTCACTGAGAGTCCTTCAGAGCATTGCAGTTTGGAATAATTGGAGGCATCAGACCGTCTAAGTCTCAGAAGCTATTGCCAACTGTAATGTATTATTGTTTGACCAATTTCAGCTGCTGAAAGAGAATTCAAACTTTAATATTTTGCATTGCTATTCATCAGAATAACAGGCAGTGCTTGTTCTCTGGCTATCTTGTATATACCCAATGCATTTCTGCCCTATGACAGAATAAATCAGCTATCTTCCCAAAATAATTGATATGTTTCAGCTTTTATAGCAATCTCTCTGGTCCTTCTTACACAAACAACCCAAAAAAATGTATTTGTTGACTGATACTGATAAATACAAGACATAGTCAAGATCACCTAGAAATAAAAAAAAAATTGACCATATATAAAGCAACTTAAAATATAACTTTATGAAAAAAATCTCATAGACAAATGCCCAATAAAATTTCTATGTCAACTTCACTTGGATACCTTATTTAGATGTTTGGATGTAATATATTGATCGACATGTATTATTAGAAGGTTATGATAATAATAATGTTATATATTATTATTATGAAGTGGATGTATTAATGGTTAATCTATTGCTAATGTGAGTTGATGGGGTTTTTCTCTGTTTCCCCACTTTTTTCTTTGCATTTTCCTTCCTTCCTTTTTTATTTCCTTAATAAATTTGCAATAACAAAAATAAATTAATAATCCATATTCAGTAATATTAACATGCATGTATATATGTATATGCCTCAATAAAACAAAACGAACATGTGCAAATTGCATGAGACAGATATTAGGAACTGCCTTACTCCATGTCAGGTGATCTCACCCAGGATTCTCCTCTCTGACTTGCAGCAGATCTCCAGGGTCTTAGACAGAGGTCTTTTGTGTCAGTGGCAACCTGATTCCTTTCAACTGACGTTGCTAGAGATTGAACCTGAGATCTTCTGCATGGAAAGCATGTGTTCTACCCAGTGCTTGGAAAAGTTACTTTTTTGAACTACAACTTCCATCAGCCCCAGCCAGCATGGCCACTGGATTGGGGTGATGGGAGTTGTAGTTCAAAAAAGTAACTTTTCCAAGCTCTGGACTACCTCTGAGCTATACTTGCTTACCTTTATTATAAAGAAAGGCCATGCTGAAAGACTACCAATGCTCAAGACGCCCAATAGGCAAGCAAAATTTATGACAGAATTCCATTTTCAACAGTTGGCCCAGGAGAAGACTCCCACTGAAAAATGGGAAGCATCAACAAGTGAGTCTTGCTTTCATACTTATGGTATGAGACAATTTTAGGACATACCCTTGGCCAGATTGGCTCGTAGTTCTTGGGTTTACATACCTTCTCCCCATACAATGTGGCAGTTGGAAGTGCCATCATGTATTTTGCTAAACTGGCTTCTTATTCTCCAGACTCATCTGATATAGTAATTTTGGCCAGTGGAACGCTATGGGAGTCATAGACATGTGCTTCCATTTTATAGGCAAACACACTGAGAATAATAGAAATATTTTTCCAGACTTCAATTCCATCCAGATCGCTTTTTGTTTGTTTTTTAACAGCGAAATAATCCTTTATATTTATTTGCATATGGATGTTTAGCCTGCCTTTTAGGGTATAGCCCTCACAAGGTTACTAACATAAAATATTGTTTTATTATGGGTTTTATGTAAGGCACCTTGTGAAGGCCATGTCCTACAAGGTGGCCTACGAATTCCCATAAAATTCAATAGATAAAAGTGCAGAGTTATCCTGACCTCCAGATCTGCTGGCTGGAGTGGGTTAGGAGGATCAGACATAGGTGCCATCCCAACTGCCATGGAGGCCCCTGAGGAAAGTTCTGTGGGCATCAATCTACCACCAGTGGTGTTTTGTCCCCAAAATGGTCATTCTAGTGGTGGGGTAGAAGCAGGCTTGGAGCCATTGGATCCAAAGCCCCTCCATTCCTCTGAGAAGCTACAGGATCAGGCCCATTGCCTGTGTCAGCCTGGAGATTGTATTCCTCTCATAGGTTTCAATAGAGAGGGTGAGGAGATTGGGAGGGGAGGAAACTTAAGGTAAAAGAAAAGGGAACTGCAGATCCTCTCATGTCTGCCTCAGCTGGCAGAAGCTGGCAAGGCTCTGAAAGTGGCAGATCATCTGCCACTTGATTCCCCCCTGTTAGGATTATGCTCAAATATGAAGGATTCTTTCTCGAGGAAAAAAAAGGGTGGTGCAGAGAAGTCTAGATGGAACTGAAGATGGAAAAACATCCTGGTAGCTATGATTCTGTGAGACTCAGCTTATTCAAGACATATTGAATTCATGTATAAAGAGACAATTTCACTTCCAGTCTGATAGCTACTAGTATGAAAGAGGTGAGTCCTAGTATCTCTATTGATACCATTTGCAACATTTGTAGATACACACAATGTAGAATGCAAAATGCAGCATGTCTGTGTGGGTACATATATGCTTGCTTTTAGAGACAATAAGTATTAGAACATTCATTTATTCAACTGAAGCGCCATTTGACAGATGCAGAAATAGTGGTCCAGCTTCTCTCTCAAATTTTGCTTCTCGTTTGATAAGACTTTGGCAAAGTGTTAATGGAATGGTTAATTCAGGAAGGAAAAAAAGGTATTTTATTGAGACAGATAATGTAGGTTAAGATGATATTGTTGGTATAGATCTTAGCAATCCCATGGGTGTAACACTAGAGGACTTTACACACACACACACACACACACACACACACACACACACACACACGAGATTTCATATATGCTCATATAAACTGGAAGTGATTGATCAGGAATGAGTCCAGCTTGTAGTGGATAGCTTGATGACGATATTGATCCAGTGTGTGGCAGTTGTTAAAAAGACAAATTCTATGTTTGACTGGTGCCTCTTCCCAAATTCGAAATGTTTCCACTAGTCAACAAGGTTGGCAAGTCCTGCCCAGATGGACCAGTCTCCACTTGACTTATGGTTACCATGGTAACACACAGAAACTTCAAAGTGCAGCAGTTTGTATTCTTCTCCTCCACGGTTACCGCAGTAACTTTGAAGAGCAACTGATGCAACAGCCACAGGACCATCAGCTACACTGAAGGGCTTCACTGCGGAGTGGATATTTCCACACACTAATAGCTCCCCCAGCAGCCTTTCCCCTAGCAGAGGTCCAAATGCAATGAAACCCAGACTGTTTCAGCTGAAGGCCTGCTCCTACCTCAAAATTGTATTATTTTTCTCCAGTATTTAAAACTTTCTTTAAAGAAAACAGCCAGCAGGTTTCTTTTGCCTATTAACATATGACAATCCCTTCTTTAAATTCACCCAAACACAGTATTTTCCCTTTGAGATACCTGGCAGCTAAGCTGATGGAATAGCCACCAGCCAAGAAGCAAATTTATCTTGTAAATATTCATGAAGCACCAGTTAAAGGATCTGAATGTTTAAAAACAAACCAGATTTTTGAATTTAATGCTTATGAAATCAAGTTGCTTAGAGCCAGGGAGATTGATTTTTTTTTAAAGTGCCAGAAAGTTTGAAAGAAACATCCCCATGGAGCTGTATGTGCATTTAATTTCTTCCCCAAATTTGCTGCTATTGTCATGCTATTTTAAATCACTATATACATCTTATGTTGAATTAACTACTCTGATAATTATCCATTTCTGTATCATCACAGTTATCTTTCCTTAGAATGTCTTCTTTTTTAACATTCCAGCTGGACAGGAAAGTGTGTTCATTGCCAGGTAGATGTATATTTGGCAAACTAACTTCCAGAGTTTTTCTGAAGGTATATCTTGATGACAGAATGGATATTTAAGGAGGGTGACTTGCATTGTAGCTTTAAAACTGAGGAATCTATTTTTCTATTATGATTATTTATAAACCCATTTTTAGGATATAAACCCTAACAAGGCGGTTTACAAGTAACATTCAAGAATGTATTTTAAATCCTGTCCATATTTTCTGTGTAAAATATGTTGTTTTTAATTACATGAGTTACACATATATGAATCTGCTGCAATACATCCCATTCTCAATTTTTCTAAAAAAAAGATGAGATATTATATTCAAACACCATAGTAGTGTGTCATGACTGTGTGGAAATTTTGCCTCTCCTTGCTGATTTTGCCCAGGACAAACCAATTATGTGCATTGGCAAGACAGCTTGCCAATAAAAAATTTTTATGGGGTGATGGTTGCTCTCAGGACTATCTATCATGGCAAAGGAAACAAATAACTGGGGTATAAAAACATAAAGAGACAATTTATTGTCAGAAAACATAAGCAATATAGAAATGGCTAATAAAAAGAAATAAAACTGTGTACAACAACTGTTCCCCTCTGGACCTTTTTTCCAGGTTAAGATTTTACTGGCATTGGAGTTGAGGAAACTGGTCCCAGCTCTGTCACTATCCCATGTTGTAGGGTCTATCTAGGTACTGAACAATCAAAGCTTTTTCCTCAGGCAATCCAATATATACAGAGTACAATAAGATGCTGCCCGGAATCCAGTCATCAACAGTCTTCAGATCTTAGGTTCAATCTCCCTTCATACCAGCTGTCTTCTTTCCCTGTCCCCTCAACTCAGGCATGACTGACAACTCAGAGGTCACGGACACTGTGTAAAACACTGCAGGCTTATACATCTAAAAAGAAGCTAAGCACATAACGCTACAAATTAAGTAGACGCCAACACCGTGCATCTGCTGCCAAGCGCAGGAGTCAGATTTTGTCATGTCACTGGGAACATAATTTTTTGAACAATCATGGTGGCACACCAAACGTTAAGTTCACATTGAATGCTGTGTATGTGGCAAGTGGACACAGAGCCATCTTGCCATGGGCTTAAGTGGTTATACATCTGCAAACACAATGCTCTTCCATTATGCACTGATGCTGTCACATGAGCATGCCTGGAGTCGCACAGACAAACTGTCATGCTAAGTTATGGGTCAAGTAGATTTTCATTAGCTCTGGAGATCCATTCATTCTACTGCTAGCTGCTTCTTGTCTTCAGCCCAATTCAACTTTTGGAATATGCCACCACAGGTGTTTGAAAAATCCCTGCAGCACAACCTTATGGGTGTTTACCTACAGTATCTTCTTGTGAAAAAGAAGAAAAACTGTACCCAATAACAGAAGGGATCTTTGTTGCCTTTCAAAAGCCCATTTACCATATTTGTTCTCTATTTCATAGCTCTGACAAGCTACCTTTTCCCCCCAGTGTGTCATCACAGGTGTTGCAAATCCTTTCCCTACTTGGCCTACATCATACTTGCGTTGAACAGATCACCTCAAGGACAAGCCACATTTTTTCAAGCTGCAGCAAAACTTCCATTGGGAAGGTTTGTGGGAACTGGCAAAATTATTGTTTGGGCTTAAGGTGAATGATTCTAAACAAACACAGGAAACTGCCTTAGGGCCACTCCAGATGAAACTCCACTGTTTTTTCTGCATTCATCCGTATTTGCTTGCAGGGTGTTTACACATCTTCCTGTTAATCACTAGTTTATCCCACACTTATCAGTGCATTTTCCCATCACCTTCCAAATTGCAAAAAGTCTATTTCCTTAAAAGTGGATTTGTTGGTTCAGAGCAACAGGGCACTTTTTAATCCACTAACTGTGCAAACCGAAAGTTCTGGTATGCGCTTGAATCCCTCCCACAAAACTGTGACAATCCTGAGGCACTCTTATCCTGATTCAGACCACTAGTCCATCTAGCTGTGGAGTTTCCCTTTAACCTCTTAGACACAGCACTAGCTAAGTATTTTCTACCCTACACTGACAGTGGCATTCCAGGATTTCTGACAGTGAATCTATCACAACCAGAGATGCCAGGGATTGAAACTGGGACCTTCTGTATACAAAGCTGATGCTCTACAACCCAGCTATAGCCCTTCCAATGTCTTATAGCCCAATCCCACACGTCTACTCAATGGGACTTATTCCCAGATAAGTAGATATTAGTCACTTTCAATGCAATCCTGTGAGAAAGTTCCATTTTTCCCAGGGGAGCTTACTCTAGGGAAGCACGTATAGGATTGCAGCCCATAATCTGATATAAGGGCGAAGAAAAAGTCTCCAGCCCAAGTGCATGAGTAAAGAGGCAATCTGATTGCTTCACTAAGTGTTTATATTGGTACATAAGCTGAAAGGGTTGTGTGAACTGGCCTATCCATATTTTGCAGGACTTGCATGTTTTGCCATGGAAAATAGCACAGGCCACTCCCTGCCATCTACAAATTGCTGAGATTTTACCTGGCAGATTGATTTCATAAATTCAGCATTCTTCAGACTGTACCTGAGAAATATAGTATTTGATCAGTATTAGCAGTGGGAAGAAAACCACTGAGAAAAGAGTGTGACTATACTTGCAGAAAAATTACAGTCCTGTACACAATGAATGACAAATACAAAATGGAAGAACAATTGCCCAGCTAACAGCATTAACATTGAATTTTTTTTTTAAAATGCAAGGATTGGAAGCTGCCAAACAATGTGACATTTGATTATGAGTTTATGTAGCTCTTGCTGGCTTTATTTATGAGCATAATTTCTATTATAGATTATGAAGACAACTAAAATTTATCACAGTATATTTTTTTGTGAAGAAAAAAAAAATCCCCAACAACTGAAGTTATCTTCATTGCCTTTTGAAAGCCCATTTACTGTATTTGTTATCTGATTCATAGCTCTGACTTTTATTAACAAAAATGACATTTATTTTAAATTACATTTAGGCCAATCACCAAATTAATCATGCAGCTACATTTGTATGAAGGGACCCTTATCTACTAGGACTGCAGACAGAGCCTACCATAATATCCTGCATTGATCACATCTAGTCTACTCTGGATAATGAAGTATTTTGAATATGTGTGGGAGGTGTTTCATGTGGGTATAAGCAGCTACAGTTCCATGGGGCTGGATACTGTCACAGCAAAGCAACCTTTGTCCTATATCAGCTCTTTTAATTTCTTGCCTGCATTATGTCATAAGATCCTACCCGTGACCTTGCAAGCATTCTGTTTGTAGATGGATAACAACCCAAAAGGTGCAAAAGGATTGATTAAGACAGCCTTCCCCAATGTGGGTGCCCTCCAGATGCTGTGGAACTTCAGCTCCCATCGGCCCCAGCCAGCTTGGCCAATGGTCAGAGATGTTGGGAGCTGGAGTCCAACAATATCTAGAGGGCACCACCAGGTTAGGGAAGGCTGCATAAAGAGATACAGGAATAACCATAATATGATTAAAAATATTTGGTCTTCTCAAGAGCGGCACTGAAAACAATTCAAAAATATGCAATGTTAAAGATACATACAGATAGGCATTGTTCATAATATGGTTAGAAAACAATTAATTAATAAATAAATGCTATCGTAATTTTGTATTTGTATAGCACCACAAACTGCTTCTCAAATGAGAGGGAAGGAGAAATGGAGGGGAGAGGGGAGCAGGAGGGAGGAGGAGGGGATTGGAGGGGGAGGGGCAAAGGAAGAGGCAGGGGAGGGCAAGTTTGATCATTTGCATGCTGACTGTTAAACCAGTCTGGCCATTGGAGCTCTGTCAGTGGAATAGGAGTCTCCTCTCAACACCCTTCACAAACTACACTTTCCAGGATTCTTTGGGGGAAGCCATGACTGTTTAAAGTGAAATAAAGGTCAGGTGTAGGTATGGCTGCCTGATTAGGCAAGCCCAGCAGCTGTGACTCTGGCTTTTAGAACACTGACAGTTGGTTCTTACTGAGCATGCCCAACATTATCATTGAGTTTCAGCCAAAATTTCTTAAATTAATTAAAAATCAGCCAGGCATTGTTTTAACTTTTAAACTGCAGACGATGAAGGTCAGAGTATGGGGCAAGGTCAGTAACAGGATTACAGGTACTCTGTGAACAGACTTCCGGGCAAGATGGAGGCAGGTACGCAGCTCATTTTACAGCTCTCTTCCTATGAACTATTTTAACAGTTTAAAAAAGGGCTACTGCAGCAGATAGTAGGCTATTAGTTTCCCGGTTTAGCCTCCCTGCCTCCCCCCCTCTGGAATGTGTTTTTGCTGTTCAGAGTTTTATTGTTTTATTGTTAGACGGGCATAAACCTGTCACCATTAAACACAGCGTTTGGGGAGTGCCCAACGCCGAACATTTCTACTAATAGAAGCTGAAACAGAAGCAGAAACCTGAAGAGGCAAGGCATTTTTCTACTGATAAAGTCATTATCCAAGACAGATAATTTTTCCACCTTGTCTCTCTGTTTTATGTTTCCTACAACATGGTTTTAACCAGGAAAAAGTGCAAAGAACTTGAGGGGAAATTTCAGTTGGTTGAAATTCCTCCACCTGATTTACAGCCAAAGATCACCCAATTTTTCCCATCTTCAACGGAAACTTACCTTTTTACAGAAAGGTCTTTGTTGCCTCCCCCTCACTTCCCTCCTCCGCCTCCCATCATGGACTGGTCCTTGGACCACATAAATGATATTTACGAGCTGAAAGGAGGCCCTCCTTCCCTGTCCTTGGCAGGGGAGCTTGCACTGGCAGACAACCATCATTCTCCAGAACCCACGCTCCTTGCTACAGAACCGGCACGATCATCCCCACTTTCTTTCGATTCTGCCAAGTCTGCAAGGAATATATCAGTCCCTTCCTTGGAAGTAAAATCTAACAACAACTCCCTGGTAGGATGGTCCCTTTTGATTTTGGATGAATTAGAAAGTATTAAAACCTTCCTCTCTGAGTGCAACGCCCTCCTAAATACAGTGGTGTCAGCTGCCAAAACGCTTAAGTCTGACAACGTGACCCAAGCAGGAGATGTTAGCGCTAAGCACCCCAGGAAGCTGAAAACTAAGCCAAAGAAGCCCACCATCCAGCCCCCCTATTCGAGGCTAGGAAAGACCAAACATCATCCAACTTCTTGTTGTTGAAGGAATGTATCACAAAAGAAAACAAAGAATATTAAGAACTTTAAACAACCTCGCTACAAGAAACTAAACTTTAAACCGCCTTTTGCTCTCCTAAAATCTCTATCCAACGGGACTTTTCAATCCCCCAGAGGGACCCGCTCTCCAGCGAATTTTAAGGAACAGGGAAGTGCTAAAGGGAAATACGTGGCTGGTATTACTACCACTATTCCAACTCCACTGGTGAGCGTCCCTTCCTCCCCTCCTCCAGCCCGGCCCCTGTCCCATAAACCGGCTCCCAGTCCTAGTTCTCCTTTGGCAGTACAGGAGGCCCCGCCATGTATTTTCCAGGCAAAATGGTACTGGAACTTGATCCTGGTACAGAACAAACTGGTCTTCCTCAATTATCCTAAGCCCCCTCGAAAGCAGGAGCAACATCTTAGTAAATTTCAGTTTTGGGAAATTTTGGAGCCCTTTTTTCCAGCACAGCTCCATCTTTCAGATATTCTACATATCTACTTTCTTTATAACAGCTACAAGACTGTGAAAACAATCTTTAAGAATCCAGCCATTGTAAAAATGGTCTATAGCCTAAAAGAGCGCCTAGGAAACTCTGGTATACACATTCGACGGTATTTCGAAAATGCGGCTCCCCCGCAGCCTCTCTTCCCTTTCCCTCATACATCTCCGACCTATAAGCCAAGAACTATTCCACAATTGGTCAGATCTGAGATGAATCCGCCAACCCATCCTCCAGTCACTTTACATTCTCTTACTTCACCAGAAGTTCAAGTTCCTCCAACTGCTCCCTCCGATGATCCACGTGAACCAGAGGATCTACAGCTGTTGGAAGTTTTCGGGGACTTACCCAAGGAGGAACAGCTGGCAATAATCCGTAGACTAGACCGTCTTAGAATGGATTTGTCAGACCTGCAAGCCAACAATCCTAACCAAAGCAAACATGGAGGGACCGACAACATTCCAGCCCTCCGAGACAGGATTACAATTGCTGCTAGACCAAAATCTTCTGACAACCCAACATGGATTGACGTGACCCGCTTGGACCCAGAGGAATTGGGGTCTCCAGTCAAGATCTCCCACGCACCACAATCTCCATTACATTACAATGGCCCGCCATTCTCCAACGTCTGTATTCACAGTTCAGAAATGGATCAAATCACACCCCTGAGAGACGACAGGGAATGACAAGATCGGCCTTCTGTTGTTTTGACTTTACCCCCGATAAAGTCCTCCCTAGACAGCGCTGTTTCGCCTCTGTCCCTTACAAACTTCGTCTTTTGGAACATAGCAGGTTGGAACAATAAGGCGGCAGACCTGGAATTAATCACCTTTCTCTAATCTTTTGACTTGGTCTGCTTACAAGAGACATGGCTACTTGAAGAAAACCATATCCTCATTGATGGCTTTAAATCTTGGTCTAAACCGGAGAAGCGCTCTGCTGACATGGGCCGTGGCAGTGGCGGCCTTGCAATTCTGATAGCCACTTCTATGGATATGTTCGCCGTGGAATTACCCTGTGCAGCTCCTGATTTCTGTCAAGCTCTTCATATAACACCTACCTCAGATTTCCCACCTTTTATCTGTATCAATGGCTATGTCCCTCCCTTATGTTCTTCACAAATGATGTTAAAGTGGCAGGAATTTGATGATTTTATCGATAATGTTCTATGTGAATTCCCCCTGTGTTCTTTGCTTGTGGGAGGGGATTTCAATGCCAGGATGGGTGTTAGCTATCCAGGAATTTATGATACTCTTGACTTCACCCCCTGCGAGCTAGCGCTTCTGCCCTGAGCTTCCCGAGATAGGCTAACCAATAGAAACGGTTTAGCTTTATTCAGGAGGTTGATCAAATTCCAACTAATTTGCCTAAATGGCACCCACCTGGATTCCTCCAAAGGTTTCTTCACTTATATATCTAGTAAGGGAGCTAGTGTGGTGGACTATGTATTGGGTTCCCATTCATTGATTAGCCTTGTCGGGGAACTATCTATAGGAGATAGACCTGACAGTGACCATCTTCCCCTGAAACTATCCTTCCACGGTCCTCTCCACCACGTCATTCCTCACCCATCGATGCCGCTATTAGATGATTTGCAATGGACCAGGCGCCTTAAATGGTCTCAAGCTATAGAGGTTACCATAAGACAATCCTTGGCGGCCACAAAGCTAACTGAGCTACGCCAAAAGGTCCTCTCCTCTCCAAATGCTATCCTCCCGATGTACGAGGAGGTCATTTCAACCCTTAAACCCCTAGTCTCTACATCAATTGCCCCTAGACCCTCCCAGGGCTCCAAACCGTGGTACGATAAGGTCTGTCAAGCCAAAAAAAGAGAACTCTGTACCCAAATAAGATTCACTAGACGCCATCACTCAGAAGCAGCAGTTTCTTGTCTCCTTTTTTTGAAAAGGGAATATAAGAAACTTCTTAATGAGAAAAAACTAATCTTTATTGCCAATAGTTGGCGCTCATTGGGTCTTGCTGCTCTGCCAGGGAATGACGTGGAGTTCTTGAGACTGGCCCGGGGAGGGTTGTCCCAAAATGTTTCAGTACCGGTGCCACCAATCCTCCCGGAAACCTGGACTTCTCATTTTCGCTTAATTTTTGGGAACTCAGTCTCAATATCCCCAAACACTAAGGTAGTTCCCTCTGATTTACCCCCCTGGCCGCCAGTTACATGTGCGGATATTGGAGACTTAATATCCTCTCTCCGACCAGGGAAAGCCCCAGGAGAGGACATGATTCCACCTGAGTTATTTTTACTCGATCTCTTATGGTGGAGCCCCGTTCTCGCAATACTCTTCACAAAGATCAATGACACTGGTACCATTCCCCTAGGCTGGCACACCAGCATTGTGATACCCATATTTAAAAAAGGCGACCCCTCTGATCTACGTAACTATAGACCGATCAGCTTGCTGGACGTGACATCTAAATTATATGGGCGATTCTTACTAAATAAATTACTTGAGTGGGAAAATAGCCGCTCCATTATTTATGAAGAACAGGCAGGGTTTAGAGAAGGCAGAAGCACTCTCGATCACGTGTTTGTATTACAGCACCTTATAAGCAAGATCAAAACAGGGGCGTTTAAGTCCCTATATTTGGCATTTATCGATTTCTCAGCGGCCTTTGACTCTATCGACAGGACACTACTATGGCAGAAACTCAATCAGGCAGGTATCGAGAAGAGATTACTGTGGCTCCTCCAAGTCCTGCACCAGGATACATTCCTAAGGATCCGCTTAGGTCTAAACGGATCCCTCTCCCACGAAATCCCAGTTAAAAGAGGCGTAAAGCAAGGATGTATCCTGCCCCCTCTTTTGTTTAACTTCTTCATTAATGATATTATTCCCTCAATGACCTCCCCTGCCTTCCCCCCCCCCACAGTAAAGCTCAGGAAGACCTCGGCATTACTTTATGCCGATGACCTGGTTCTCCTTTCATTAAATAAGATTGGACTCAAAAGAATGCTGTCTCGACTGCAAGAATATAGTGAGGCCCAACATTTGCAGGTCAATCATACTAAATCTAAAATCATGGTCTGTGGGAAGTATAATAGAACAATGTCAAATTGGACCCTAGATGGTCAGCCATTAGAACAGGTAAATACCTTTAAATATCTTGGAATTTGTTTCAGCAATAATCTGGTGTGGACCCCCCACTTGGAATGCGTTAAGCTTCAGGCCTCCAGATCTTGCGGCCAACTAAAGAAATTATTTTATTCCCATGGTGGCCAATTAATAAAACCAATGACCAAACTCTTTGTGGCCAAAATTCTCCCCAAAATCCTTTATGGGATAGAACTGTGGGGGTACCCTGTATGCCCTAATCTTGAAGTTCTTCAAAATTCTTTTTTGAAACAGATTATGGGGCTTCCTAAAGGCACCCCCTCAGCACACATCAGGGCTGAGCTTGGCCTACCATCTTTACTGGCCCGGACCGACCTTGCATTCCTTCGTTTTTGGAAAAAATTGTCCTTGCTGGAGACCCCATCTCCTGTGAAACTGTGTTGGGAAGACCAATTGGAGAAAGGGGGTTGGGCAGCTAAATTTGATGAGCTAGCGTCCCGTTACGATCTCACTCGAAATAATCTTAAGAACTTTAACCAGAGCTTGGAAAAGTTACTTTTTTGAACTACAACTCCCATCAGCCTGAGCCAGCATGGCGCTGGCTGGGGCTGATGGGAGTTGTAGTTCAAAAAAGTAACTTTTCCAAGATCTGACTTTAACCATGCTGAACTGCGCAATAGGATCTTTGATTATGATGCGCAGCAAGACAGGGCTTTGATAGCCACTGCACCCTTTTCCTTATGGTTCCCATACATTAAACCTAACCACGCTTGGGCTCCCTATCTTGATATTTTGACATGTGCACCTCTCCGCAGGGCCTTCACGGAATTAAGATTCCAAACCATGCCGACTGCATTTTTACAAGGCAGGCATGATGGCACACCACATGCAGAACGCCACTGTATCAATGGCTGTACGGTCCCCGAAGATCTAGTCCATTACATGTTTTTCTGCCCTTTATACCAGTCTCCAAGACAGAAATTTATAGTTCCTCTCATAGATACGGTCTAAGGGATTCCCATCGCCCAACTGGCAATTAGTTTATTGTCGGCCCCACATAAGCAAATCATAATTGCAGTTGCTAATTTTGCGTTGGCTGCTAAAAAGATTAGAGCTGCATTTGTTAAAACTATCTGAGATGTACAGAATTCTTCCCTCATGCTGCAAATTTTACTCTGTATAGATGTTTTTAACCTTGTTGTGTTGTTTTATTTTTATCTGTTTATGTTGCAACGGCTTTTTGGCTATATGCAATAAATATACTTTACACTACTCTGTGAACATGGCTGATTTTCAATGAATTTCAACAGATTATGAGAACTCTGAGAGAAAAAAGTCCAAAAGTCGTCTGAGGTTTTGTCTCTCTCTTTAGACTTTGAACTCTCAGTTTTTTCTGACTGTTTTGTGTATCACCATGAAAATTAAGGGGGTTGTTAAGCAAGCGTTTCTGAGTTCAGGACTGTAAGTTTTGTAAGGTTTTGTTTTGAAATGGGCTTATGGGATGCATCAGAATGGCATGGGGGTATTTTCAATTTAACAGTGTGGAATGTGAAAAATCCACGCTGGTTATGGTATACAGCCACTCTCATGGCTGTATAATTCTGTACTTTTAGAAGTACAGGGTGGAATCTGATTGGTGCCCTTGCACTCATGGAAGGCCTTTTGATCCAATGGATGCCTTCACTAATGGAAGAAGGGAGACGATTTTTTGCCACTTTCCCCTCCCACTACAGAATTGTTGTTCTTATTACATTTTAACAACTTACTATATTTTAAATATCCTGCCCATTTTTCAGAAGAAATTCAAGACAGCTAACAATCAAAAATCAGTAATAAAATATAAAATACCCCACCATTCACATAATAAACCAAAATATTAGCATAAAAACCACCACCATAAAATAACCACAAAAATCAGCTCCAGAAGAGATCATATTACAATGGACGGTTTTAGCTATCTGTATAAGAGTACAAGCAGATAAATCTCCATTCATCCAACACAAGCTGTTTTTACATTTTACATTTCCAGTGTTTGGCACTGTCTGAAAATGCAGTAAAAGTCAGAGTTCTCCTCAAGTTCTCATGTACATGACCATATTTTGACAGTTGTTGTTTATTGCATTCAGTTCAAGGTTTCTTTGACCAAGCATCTAAGAAGTTATAAACAGTTATATCAAACTGTTATCTTATATGGAAGAGTGTCACTGTGACCAAAGATATGATAGTCATGTATCATGGGCTAAAGTAGCTATAATAGTTGCATAACCAACTGGACTAGTTCAAAGACCTGGGGGAAGGTTTATTTATTTTTTTTAAATGATATGCCACCTCTACCTAGACTACTTGCTCAAAGTAGAATCAAACGCAAACAGTTCTCTGGGCATGTTGCAATACCAACAGCAGCTGACTAAGAGTGTTGGGATTGATTTATTCCTTGTTCATATGCTATAGAGATATTGGTGTGTTGCTGTTGCTGATATGGTGAAGATGTGGATTGTACATGCACTATCTCACCTTGGAGAAGACATATCCCTCCTCTTTGTCTCTTCAAACCCCCAAGTGGTCAGAAGAAATTGATGCAACATGTGCCAAATAGGTGAGCAGAGCCACTCCTCGGTTCCTCATTTACACAGTAACATTTCTTTACCAGCTGGGAAAGAAATAAAACTTCACACTGAAATCACAAAGCAAAGTGTGCAAAAGAAAGCAACAAGAAAGCCAGGGGAAGAAACCCAAGGGTGCTAAAACCAGGCAATCAAGATGAGAATACACAAATGTTAAAATACGCACTAATAACCTCCTCTTAGAAAAGCATGCCACAGAAGAAAATAGTCATTCCTGTTAACTGGAGTGTTCCCTTATTCATTACAGGATTACTTCATTTCGGTACAAGCATCATTGAACCTACATAACAAAGATGTTTGAATGCAGTAGTAGGTGTAACAGTACAAATAATATGTATGCATGTTGACTTATTATTTTGTATCAGAGTGTTGGGATGAATCATTAGTACATGATTGGTAACTTTTCCTAATGATGATTTGTTCTCTAACTGGGGGGAAAATAACCATTTTGTGAGTCTTAATATAAACCTAACAGCCAGTTCCTTTAAAGTTTGTTGATTTCATATTAATTTCCATAGGCAATTGTCTGGAAATTAATGCTAATTTATGGATTACTTAAGAGTATCCATTTCAGTCAACCTGAGAGTAAATGACTTTTTTTTGGCAGCTACAGCTAAATGATCTTGTGCTTACGAACTGATTAGGAATATGAAGAAGAGGTGAGTTGAATGAATATATTCTGAGATCCAAGAGGGAGAAAGCAACTCAGCAGTCCAACGGAGAACTTTGGTCGTGGTGGCTGATTTCTTCTTTTTATAGTTGCTTTTTGTGGTACAGTGGACAATGCCACCTGCAAATATCTTCTCTTTTTAAGTAACTTAGAATGCTTTCTTCCATCATAAATCTTGTCTTTTATTTCAGCAGGCATTATGGGTGAGATTAAAGCCTCTCATTCCCCTAAACTCATCCAGTAGATGAGATCATGGGATCAGCATTTCTTTGCAAGTCTCCACATCTCATATGTGAGAACACAGATTTATCTTTACCTTTTTGTACAGCAAATCTGGAGCAATATCATCTAAATAATAGAAGAAGGAGAATGGGAGATTTTAGCCCATGTAAGACTATATTCATTGTAGAGTTCCCATAAATATCATATTCAGCCACTAATCTCACTGAACTAGTCAGCTGAAAATTCTGCTCTCTGTACACAAGGTGAGTCACTTATCAATGGAAGTGCTCATGTGATTATGGCAAAAGGGATTTTTGAGCCTTACTTCCATTCAAAAAATGGCTCCAACTATAATGCTATTCTCATAAATCAGTATTTTAATATTCCATGGTATTTATTTGTGGCATCATCCAACTCTTTCTGATAGATGTTTTTTATGTTCTACTATTGTCTGTCTGTGTTTTTTAATATTGCTTTAATTTAATATTGATTTTAAATATTTTTAATAAATTGCTTTTTAATGTTTTTAAAACTTTTTTTAAAAAAAGATGTTTTGTCGTAAGATGCTTAGTTGTAGTATATTTTAAACCCTGCTTTTATGATGTTTTAGTGTTTTTAGTGCTTTTGTTTACTACCCTGTGCTCCTAGCTGGAGGAAGGGTGGGACATAAATCAAATAAATAAATAAATGAATATTGTGAGGATGACATTGAACTGATGACAGTTTGCCATGGCAAATGTATTCTACCATATTGGTGCTCCTAGAGCACAAATAGGGTACCTGTGGACCTTCAGATGTTCCCAGACTACAACTCCCATCATATCTGAACATTGACTATGTTGGCTGGGGCTGATGGGAGATGGGATCCAACAATATCAGGAGGCCCACAGGTGTCCCATCCTTGAACTAGAAGGGTCTTTGAATCTCTACATGAAAGGAAAATGGTACTCACGTCCGCAACATACTCAAGACAATGTTTCTCACACAGTTCTAATTTGAATGGCTCAGTATAGAACCAAAAAGACTTGCTTGCAGAGGGTTAAACACCAATTACTTTTTACCCTTTAGATTACCATGTAGCAATACACTTTATTTAAGGCAGGTCATTTTTTCACTGAATTATGAATTCCAAAACAGCATTCAATGGGCTTTCAAGCAGCAGACATGAAGTCTAATTATTTATGCTCACTAATAGCTTTGGATTTGGCATGACTTTAGTTACTAAAAATACCATGGCATGGAGGTGTACAGCATTTGGAAAGATGGATGGTTGCTTTGCATTTAAAATTATCACTGTTGTGGAACTCCAGCCTCTTCCATGCCCTGAAATGCTGATCTAAGTAAATATCTTCCCTATGTGCCCATGAATCTGGAGTACGTTTTGGCCATCAAAATAACCTATTTCTTTTTGGAATGGATTTTTAATAGAATCACTAAAAAGATGGGGACTCTTTTCAATTACCCATCTCTTCAAATCACTCATGCTGTATCATAGCAGACATCATCATTAGTAAATAAAGACTGTTCACTTGCTTGTTTTTGCTGAAATGCTTTTGTCACCATTGCAGCCATTAATCTGCCTACGAGATGAATGCTATTCATTCCCATCACTTCAGAACATGGAGACAAATATTGTCATACTTAAAAGAGTGGAACTAATGAACTACCTGCAAACAAGCAGACAAACGAACCAAGCAAGGCAAGGGCAAAATGGAAGAGAGAGATACCTGTGTAAATTGGAATGCAAATATTCAACCTTGGGCTTTAAAAAAGAAAAGAAAAAAAGGAAAGGAAAAGCAAACACTAAGCATACAGGTTAATAGAAATTGTGTCTATAATTTTTTTCCAATGATGTCTGATGTCTCAAGGCCTCTATCCCTAAATATGCATATTAGAATACATACCATAAGTAATAAACATGAGCCAAAAAGTAGCAAAAAGAATAAAAAATTAAAACCATTTTGATTCATATCCAGTGCAGTACCACAAGCCAACCTTACGCTCTTCCTTGAAGGCCAACAATTTAAGATTATGACTGATTAATGAAGACAATTAAGAAGGTTGAAAAATTTAGAGAAGATGTAATATTAGGATTATTATAAAGATAAATTATACATCATGATCCCAATCTACCTGCAGTTGCAGATGAGTAGTCATGCATGCATCTGGGGCAACCAAATGTTTACTCCTCAAAGGGTTTCTCTAGATGACCTATTTATTGAGCATTCATCCTGATTTGCTTGCTCGGCACCTTGGACAGCTCCTTGAAAGTTCAGACTAAAACCCAGAGCCGATTCACTGTCCCGCTGACATCAGAGCCAAAAGCCTCCTCTGCAGCCAACATCTCTCCCATCCTCTGCCTTTCCCTGACTACATCCTAGTTTTCCCAAAGTATTCCCAGGCATGCTTTTGGAATAACTCTTGTATCGGTTTTAAAGTCTTCTAAATTTGGCTTAATATAAATATAATGATATTGATTTGGTTTAAAAGTGCTAATTCCTTCCTGAGATATGAAAGTTCAGACTAATATAATTAATTTATCTTTGTGCCTAAATCTTGGGGTGCCAAACTTTGGAGTGTGTCCAAGACTCATTGTCAAAAGTTTCTTATAACTGAGTGTCAGATTGCATGTGAGAATTACAGGCTTGCTTACAAACTGCACACATCATAACACTGAGCCTGAGGTGCATATGTTTTGAAAGTCAAAGTGGGCAACTTGCTTTAAATTACCCACTACAAAACCCACCACATGTTTTATGCTAATTTAACTGCCATGGCTTTCCCCAAAGAATTTTTGGAATTGTAAATTGGTGAAGGTGTTGAGATGTCTGTTAGAACTTCTCAGCCTTTGTAACAGAAATACAGTTCCCAGGGACAAAATAGATCAATAGATGGAATGACTGTTAAACCAATTTTACTCTGTAGTGTAGCCTATATGACTTCAGCCATAGGGTCTTATATATCCTCTTTGCTCCCCATTGGAATGTCTGTCTCCTGGCACAATATCATATTGTCATGAGGTAATGCTGAAGGACAGATTCTCTGTAACCAAATAGTACAGTCCTAATTGAGTTGTGGACATGATAGTTTGTGGAAATTTCTGTGAAATCTGCAACAGTGAGAAAATATAGTTTTCTCACCTGAGGAAGGCGGTGGGCTATGTGCTGCTGTGTCCAAGTTCATAAGTCTATGTGAGGTGAAAATGAAATAACTTGCAGATTGTAACAGTAAGTTGCATATAGAATTTAATGGGTACTTTTAAGGAAATGTTACTCTTTTATTTTAATACCAACCCTACAAAAGTAGCTAATGCCACGGTCTTCTTTGTTAACATTAAAAACAAAACAAAAAAGCAAACTGCAAAACACTAGTATATTGTTCCATATCTAGTCTTGCAAAAGTTTTTCACACTGAGGTTCCATTTCTAGGCATCTGAAACAATTGTAGCTGTCTTATTTCTTTTCTTTTTCTCGGTCTGTGGGAGTTCTCTGCTTGTGTGTGCAACGTATGCAATGGACTGGGGCTAGGAGAACACATTGTGAAACCAGTCAGCACAGCAGTGACAAAAGTGCTACTTCTATCAGAAGACAAACCCTTCCTTTCAGGTGTATAGGTGTCAATCATGGTGTCAAAGATGCTCTAAATTTAAAAGTTTTACATACAAGTCACATTCTGCATAGGTCTTCAGTCTGTTGCATGTGCCAGAAGTAATTCTTCCTTGAGACTGCCAGGTACAAACTAATCATGAATCAACTTTAGCATCTACTGAGAGTCCAATTCTTAATGCTCTTGAAATATCAGAGAGGATGACAGTTTGCATATGGATTTTTTTAAAAGTTGAAAATAAGACTCCAAAAATAGTGTTGAGTTTGAAAGTGGGAGCTCTAGCAAATTCTCATTCAGCCACAATATTTTGCTGTGTGGTTGTGGACAAGTTATGAGTCTAATGGGCCTTCCTCCCAGGTAAGTATGTGTAGGATTGCAACCTTATACTTTCAGTTTATTGAAGTTTGTCAGTATCTTAAAAGAGCATAAAACAATGCAAATGCTCTATATTACTCCTGTTAAGCAGGATACCTGTTTCAGAATAGAGATACTATCAGAAAAGTCATTCTGTATAGTAATAAGATTAAGATTATACAAATCTACAAAGATATATTTATGTGAGCTTTTATCTAGACACCTAGAAGTGTTGTGCTAATCAATATTTTAATATAATAAAAAAATGTTCATATTCTCACCCAACAGGGTGTTAAGTAAACTACAAAATAAAGACAGCCTTAAGTCATTCCGGCCTGGAGTGGGTATATTTCCCCGCCCTTTTTTCTTTTTCATTTTAAATCCATCTAATTAAAGAACAGAGTCCATTTATCAAAAAATGTGTCAGCATATCTAGGATTCATATTACCTTTTATCTCAGAGGAGATTTATCAGACAGATTTTTCATGAAATTCAACAGATGGATAAATGTGATAAGAATTTTAGAGTGTGATGAACAGTTAAGAGATATAAAAATGTGTATGTGTGTGTAGTCAATTCATTTGGTCTCTTTGTCACACTCTTATACGACACCCAAGATTGGTATTGCAGATGAAAGGGCAGAGACCTCCATAATTGGGGTGTGGGTTGGCTCAGTTCTCAGTCCTTCTTTAGAACAAAGTAATTGGGCTGCAGTAGGGACACAGTTGGGGTGGAGGGGCTTAAGAAGTAGATGGTCCTAATAAAGATATTACAGAACTGTTACAGTTACCATTTACTTTTAAAGACAGTCAAGGGGGCTAGATCTACCTTTTATGCTCGTGCTCATAGATATAACGAGAGCAATATCCCTTGGTTTCTTCACCTTAATGAAGTATGTTGATTCAATGTAAATTGTGGACAACTCCTGAGTTAATTAACTTAGTGTTTGTATCTTAATGTTTGCATTCTCAGATGGGTCCTTGCTTTCAGCCTGCTAGTTTGTCTCTTCCATTTCTTCCTGTCGCCTCTGCCAACATTCTTGTCTGCCATCTATCACGAGCTTGCTGGATGTTCTTGCTGCTTTTCCCTAAGCCATGTTTGCATCGAGCACACAAACTTAAATATGGATGAGCCTGGATGGCTTCCAATTTGTCTTTTTCCTTGCACAATTATATGCTTGTCATAAACACTTTCCAGAGGATAGCCATGCTGAAATATTTAAGAGTCAGATTCATCTTTCTAGGCACACTGATTAAAAGTGGTTAATATTGTCCACTGCTTATTTAGGGTCAGTTTATTTACAAGGTTAGTTTGCAAATGCTTTCTGGGAAGGGGGGGAAATAAAAACAGAAACTGCAAACTAGTAGTATTCTTTTGCAATAACAGGACGCCTCTCCTGGAAATGATAGCAAAATTTAAAAATAAATACCATCAAGAAGAGACTGCATTGCAATGTCTCCAGCAATCTTAAAGTGGGCTATTTCCTCCCCAGCTCTGAAGTGTGTCTACTTCCTGCTCAGAGGCTAGTAAGCACTGAAGTTCAACATGAGAAAATAACTGCATGCAATGGGAAGGAATGGCATCATTGCTGTTTTATCATATCCAGAGGAAGGCAATTGTATAGCACATAGAGGCGGTAAATGGAGGCAGCAAGGAATTTTGGAAAGCAAGGACTGAATGCAGATTCATCCCTTTCATCAATCATCAGAAGTTTCATATAGCCAGTCTTAGTGTTGAGTCTGGACGTTTGAAAGCTGGGGTTCAGGAAACTTGAGACTTCTTCAGCCCTGCAGCTGGAGATTGTTGTGGATAGGAGGGGAGTTAGGTCATTGTCTCAAGACTACTCTGTGGGAATCTCAAAGGCTGAATCATATTTCACTGCACTGGCCTCAATATGATGATGGTGATTAGATTTATATCCCTCCCTTCCTCCCAGCAGAAGCCCAGGGCAGCAAACAAAAGCACTAAAAACATTAAAACATCATAAAAACAAACTTTAAAACACATTAAAACAAAACATCTTCAAAAAGCTATCAAAACTTCTTCCAAGATTAAAAATATTTTTAAAAAGAAAGTTTAAAAACATATTAAAAAGCAATTCCAACACAGATGCAGACTGGGATAGGTCTCAACTTAAAAGACTTGTTGAAAGAGGAAAGTCTTTCAACAAAGATGTCTTGTGTCTGCTCCTTTAACAATCCTTCCATCTCCAGCTTGGATTCCAAGCAGTTCATAACAGATATAGGAGAATATTAAGCCAAATGGTTTTATCCTTAGTTATTATAAGAGTTTCAGGCTGGAAGAGAATCCTAATTAATTCATACAGAAAGGAATAGGACCTCAGCCATCCCCAACCTGGTGCCTTCCAAATGATCTGGACTACAGCTCCCATCAGCCCCAGGAAGCATGGTCAATGGGGAAGGCTTCATTAGGCTGTAAAAACAGACATCTATAGGAGTCCTCTTGCTCAGTGCCTCCCTGAGTAGTGTGTAGGACAATGGACAGCAGTAGTACATCATATATAATTTTAATAATTTGTTTTAAAATTTGTACATTGTATATTTTTATTGTTGTAAGTTGCTTTGAGACCTAGATGGTGAAAAGCAGAATAGATAGATAGATTACACTTTTTAGACAAATATTATCCCTCAAAATGACCCATAAAGTAGTCCTGCCCCCAAATTTATGAACTAAAAAGACACAATAGAGGAGTGGCTCCCTGTGAAGATTAATGAGAGGTGATTTTTGAGCATAGGGTCGCCATAAGTCAGAATTGACTTGAAGGCAGTCCATTCCCATTTTCATAGTATATGAGGAAACTGCTATGAACTGTGTGTACTTTAATTTTTAACCTCTATTGATTTAATGTTGTGCACTTCGTTAGTTTTTATACCATTTGGTATAGAAGTGCCATATGTAGGCTGCCGGTTATATTTTTCCTAATACCTGACTGCATTGGAAATGTTGACCATATCTTACTCTGTATTTTAACCAACTAACATTGATTGATATGTTTTAATGATTGATAGATTATTTTAAAATGAATTTTAAATGTTATATTGTCCATATGATCAGAATGAATTATTTGGAATGTTGTATTGTGTTTTGAAATGAATTAGCATTTAGACTGTTATTATGATTTGCATTTTTGCTGTCACGTGTTGTGAGTCACATTGGGCACATTTATGTCGAAAAGCATCATACCAATTAAAATAATAATAAAAAAGAAATAATAAGGGAAGGGGAGTAGAGGGAAAATATGAGTTTACAGTGCAGGAACAAAGAGGTGAGTTGAAAACAGGTGTGTGTTATAGGGATGCACTTCTGACTTTCATGTGTGCGTACTGCAGAAAACACACAAAACAATAATGTAGCCCAGTTGTCCAATGCAGTTTGAAGTAGCTTTTAAAATGGGGAGGGAAGCTAAACTTTTTTGAGTGGAGGGCCACATTGACCCATGGTCAATTCTTGGGGTGGGGGGGACATCTCAAAGAGGGTGTGGCCAAAGTATAAAAGTGGGTGTGGCCAATTTTTTTAAAAAAGTTAAAAGACTAATGGGGGAGTGTCTTGTGAGGGGACACAAAAACCTTTTGACATCATAGAATCACCTCAGGAGACCTGTGAGGGTAGTTAATAATAATAATAATGGTGGCCACATCACGGTATTGTAGTGGGGTACCTATGGGAGCAATCAGTACACAATTTTTAAAATGTTTATTAAAAATGGGAAATTGGGGGGGCACAAAAACATTTGGCATCATGGCACCACAGTGGGGACACATAGGAGCAGTCAATTTTTTCAAAAAACAAATAAATGACAAATCTGAGATTCCTGTTCTGTGCCCGGTACTTTCCGGGCGAAGGGGCGAGTTTGTGGCCGCAGCTGAAGCCTGGGCCGCCATCTTGGAGGTGGGTGTGTAGATGCCCACCCCTAGCTGCGGAGGATGGGGGGAAGGGGGACGGCGCACCATTGGCAGCTATACTGGCTAGGTTAGAAGCCCTAGAGCAGGGCTTGTGCCAGCCTGATGTGCCTCAGGCCCAACATGGTGCTCCTCAGGCCCAGCCTGCGCCTGGGAGAGCAAATGAGCCACTTCCCAAGCATTCCCAGGGGGAAAGGCAGTGTCCACTGAGCGGGGCTGACAAAGGGGCCATTGCTTCCATCCTAGTGCGACTGGACGCGCTCGAGGCTGGGCCCAGCAGGGCTGAGGGAAGGATGCCCAGCGTAGAAGCAGGAGCAGCCCCCACTTCGCAGGCAGGCACGGCACAGCAGTCCACGCAGGGGCCTTCAGATGATGGCACACTGGGTGAATCTCCTATTGCACCACACCAGCAGGGGCAGCAGCAGTGGGCCCTTTTCTCCACCAGCTGGAACCGAGGGGTACAGGCAACCTGGGACTCCCGCAGGGGAGGGGATGGTACACTACAGCAGCAGCACCCCCTAAGGGAGGCCAGTGAGCAGGTCTGGCACTCCATCACTGGGACAGCAATGGATGGGGGGGACTCAGCCCTCCCTGTCTGCCAACCCCCCTGCAGAGACGGCTGACCCTCTGGGCTCAGTCAGAGACAGGTCTATACCTTTTGGGGAGACTTCAGCACCACTAGGTTTTCACCTGCTGCCTGCTACGGAGGAGAGAATATGGAGGGGGGAGTATGTTGACCTATTCTCACTTCTGTACAGGAAGCCAGTTAAGAAGGATAAGGATAAGGGTGAAGATGCGGAGCCTGAGAGGCCCAAGCAGCGACGCATAGAGCGCTCTTGGGCTAACTGGTTGCCTGCATTCCTAATGTACATGGGGGTGATAATACAGAGGCAGCCTCAGAGGGCCTCTGTACTTATTAAATACCTCAATATCATATATTGGAGCTACTCTGAGTTCCAGGGGACGGCATGGCTAGACTACGACCAGGTGTTCCGTATGAGGGCGGCCTTTGACACTTCCCTTCCCTGGGACAAAAAGGAGGCCGACCTGTGGCTGCAATTTATGTCACATTCCAAGCCCGTGGGCAGTGATAGGGCAGACAGTGGCCACCTCTTGGCATGGCAAGTGTCAGCAGCTCCTTCCCGCGGGCCTGCAGGGCAGGAGGTTCAACCCCTCCTGCTTTGCTGGGAGTTCAGCTCCTGCGGCTACTGCGGTAGTAGCCCCTGCAGGTTCAGACATGAATGTGCAATATGTGGGGGGGGGCATGCCTGCACTAGCTGTCCCAGGGGCCGCCCCTTCAGAGGTGGGAACAGGGATTCAGCTGGCCCAAGGAAGCTGGGCACTGCAGGCACAGCTCAGGGAAAGGGGCCCCAGTCCAGTTAAATTGGCTGAGCTCCAACACTTGCTCCGCCTTTACCCCCTAGTCCAGGATGCCCAGTTTTGGCTTGAAGGCTTTGCAGAGGGTTTTCGGATCCCCTATTCGGGTCCCAGGCGGCTTTTCATGTCCCACAACCTTAAGTCGATGGTGGGCATGGAAGTGGTTGTGAGGGGGAAAATTGGGAAGGAAGTGAAGGCAGGCCGAGTGTTGGGCCCCTTTAAGACACCACCCATCCCCTCACTCAGAGTTTCCCTGCTGTGCCTTGTCCCCAAGAAGGCACCAGGTGAATTTTGCCTCATACACCACCTGTCCTTTCCTCAGGGCGAGTCTGTTAATGACTTCATCCCATCGGACCTGTGTTCTGTCTGCTACACATCATTTGACTGTGCAGTACGGATGGTTAGGGACTGCAGGGTGGGTGCCCTTATGAGGAAATGTGACATCAAATCAGCTTTCTGTCTCCTCCCTGTCCACCCACAGGACTTCGAGCTGTTGGGCTTTGCTTTTGCGGGTGAATATTACGTGGATAGGGTGTTGCCTATGGGCTGCTCTATTTCATGTTTGGTTTTCGAGCGCTTCAGCTCCTTCTTGGAGTGGGCAGTCAGGAGACGAGCAGGCCTGCAATCAGTGGTATGCTATTTGGATGACTTCCTGTTTGCTGGTCCAGCAGCATCTGGTACCTGTGAGGCATTTATGGCTCATTTCACTGGGCTGGTGGGAGAACTGGGTGTCCCCCTCGCAGTCGAGAATACTTGAGGGCCCATCCACCACTCTCACTTTTCTGGGCATCGAGATCGATACTGTGGCCCAATGCTGTAGGCTCCCTATGGATAAGCTGGTAGCCCTGAGGGGGAAAATCTCTGAGGTAATCAGGTCTAAGAAGGTGACATTGTCCACGCTCCAGGAGCTGGTGGGCCATATGAACTTCATGTGTAGGGTTATAGCACCCGGGCGCGCATTCCTGCAGCAGGTATATGATGCCATGTCAGGCCTGTCACGACTCCACCACCACACACGGGTCACGGCCACTCTAAGAGCTGACCTGGCAGTGTGGTCTACCTTTTTCTGCCTATGGAGAAGGGATCTCCTGTTGGAAGCCGAGCTACAGGTGAACTCTGATGACTCGGGTTCCTTTGGTTTTGGGGTCATTCTCCATGACTCTTGGTGCCATGGCAGCTGGCCACCGCACTGGGCACGTGATGGGCTAACCAGAGACCTTACTTTCTTGGAGATCTTTCCCATTGTCATGGCCGTACACCTCTGGCCCGACAAGTTGGGTAATTCCTCAGTCTACTTTTGGTGTGACAACCTGCCTACGGTCCAGGTCATCAACACACTGTCCTCTAGAAACACCAGCGTTATGCGCCTTGTGCAAAGGTTCGTGCTCCAATGTCTTCGCTATAATATCCAGTTCCTTGCACGCCATGTTCCGGGTATTAACAACAGTGTTGCTGATGCTCTTTCACAGAACCAGATGGACAGGTTTCACCAGCTGGCACCGGGGGGAAGAGCTCAGCCGGACGTGGTCCCCCCAAGTGCTATGGGAGATTGGAGGACAGAATCAGAAAGGGCCATAAGCCTGTCTGTGGCACCCAGCACTTTGGCCAGCTACCAGGGGGCAAGTAGGGAACTGTCAAACTTCAGGGATGCCAGAGACTACACCCAGGAGTGGCCCATCCCCGTGGAGCATCTTGTGGAGTTCTGAGTGGAGGGAAAACTGAGGGACCTTTCAGTTAGGACCATCAGAGGTAAGCTCTCAGGTCTCTCTTTCCTGGCAAAGGCATGGGGCTTTCAGGACTACTCGGGTGACTTTAGGGTCCGCCGTATGCTGGAGGGTTGGTCCCGTGAGTGCCCACGCCCCCCAAATGCTCGCCTCCCCTTTTCCCCAGAACTACTGTTCAGCCTGCAGGGACAGTGGAAGTACTTGTGTTCTTCCTCTTTTGAGGCGCTGTTATACCACGCTGCAGCCCTCACACTGTTTTTTGGGGCCTTCTGAATTGGGGAGGTGGTGGCGGGCTCTAAGACTGATGACTCCTTCTGGGCTCTTCTGGTGTCCGACCTCAGCTGGAAGCCGGAGCGGGCCATCCTGCAACTCAGACGGTCCAAAAAGGACCAACATTGTAAAGGGCGCCTGGTTGTATTAGCCCCCTGCCAGCAGGAGGAACTCTGTACGGTGACAGCCCTGCGTAGTTTTGTGGCAGTGCGGGGGCCGCAGTCGGGGTACCTATTCATACACAGGGACTCCCAGCCCCTTACCAGGTATGTTTTGGTCGGTGGCAAAGGCCGCACTGCAAAATTTAGGCATGGACCCCAGTAAGTTTGGGACACACTCCTTCCGGATAGGCACGGCCTCCACTGCGGCCCACTTGGGTTTCTCCAAGGAGCGGCTACAGGAAGTGGGCAGGTGGTCCTCAGACGCGTACAAGGCTTATGTTAGACCACTGGCCAAGATGCATGATGCCAGTGTCCAGGGGTTGCCCCCCTTTACCCTGATGTCGTTTGTTGTTGTTTCGACAGACTGCTGGAAGAGATCGGACCAGGCGCACATCCTCTTCTGCAGCCACAGCATGGTTTTCTGGGCAGGCTGCAGGGCGGCGAAGTCTCGCTTCGGGACACATCTGGGGCTCAGTGAATGGGCCTCAGTGCGGTGGCTGGGATGCCGGGGGATGCGTTAGGACGGGCTCCTACCAGCCTTGTTTCAGCCAGCTGTGGACCTGGTGGTGCCCCAGGTGCTGGTAATCCACCTTGGTGGTAATGACTTGGGTCTGTTGAAGGGCAAGGCCCTAATCAAACAGGCTTGTAGTGACCTCCGGGCCATTGCACGTTGCTGGCTGGGGGTGCACTTGGTGTGGTCAGACATCCTGCCGCGCAGGAAATGGAATTGTACTGGTGATCCACGGGGGATGGACAGGGCTTGGAAAAAGGTTAATAGGCAAATTCAGAGGGCACTCAGGGACTTGGGGGGTTCTGTCATCCACCACCTGGAAATTGGGCACGATAGGTTGGAGCTGTTTTGGCCAGATGGCGTACATTTGACTGACAGGGGCAACGACATCTTTCTGAGGGACCTGCAGAAGGGATTACACCAAATTCTTATCGGGTGTGGGGTAAAGGGAGACTAAGCAGAGGCTTGTCCCCCTTTGGTGGCAAAGAAGTGCGTGGAAAGGTTAAAGGGAAAGGGCAGCTAGGTGACACCTTTAGGCACCTTTGGGGGTGACAGGCAGTATGGAGGCCTGTAGCTCAGGGCCACATGGCCCGGGGGCAGAATACGGGCTGCCTTTGGGGCCAACGTGCCTCATTCGCTGTTTCAGGGCTCCGGGTGGTGGTGATGCAGTTTGGACCCCCTACACATCCTCAGGGTGTGGCCAGAGCCGGGGTCTGGCATAGGGCAGCCCCGGGCTCAGGCAGGGTTTGGTCACCCTATAGCTGCAAGCAGGCTTTGCCTGGATCATTAGAAGGCTCCCGCACTTAATTTCCCCTTCTGCAGGTTCATTATTTGAATTCATTCTGTTTAATAAAGTGGCCCAGGATTTAACCCAATTAATGGTGTTTGTGTTTATTTCGGTAATAGGCCGCAAATGGCCTGTGGGCCATGGATTAGCCACTCTTATTTTAAAACCATAACACATTTCAGAAAGGATAGGTGGAAGACAAGCAGTTATAAGTACAAGACCTTGACGTAATTTATATTATTTTAATTTTTGCTTCAGCTGGTGAGTTTTCCACACAGAAAATTAGAAAAAAAGACTGCCAGCAAGTGAAATTTTATTTTCCTTTGGGAACAAATTATTTCATAATGGAAATCTGGAAGTCACTGTGCTTTTTAAAAGTGGGATATACAGGAGAACCTAGCATAAGCAATGCAGTATCACTCTCAGGGGTGCAGCTGTCCATGGTCTCAGGCGTCTTAGAACTTTTACTTTTTTGGGAGCAGAGTCCCAGGGGGGTCGCTATGTCTCCAGCATCCTGAGAGCCAATCAGTATGAAAGGAAGAGTCTTCTAACATCCTTTCTTGTCCTTTCTTGCTGACTGGAGCCAATCAGAGTGAAAGGAGGTGTCAGTCACTGAGAAGACTCTTCTCAGTAGCTAACACTGTTCCCTTTCATACTTATTGGCTCCTACGGATGTCTAATGTGGGAGAAGGCATTAACAAGAATCTCATTCTCAACCCCGCAGCAAAAGGGGAGGAGGGGCATGTCTGTGACTAATATGAAAGGAACCTGCACTTCTGAATTTACCGCTACGCTACTGATCACTCTATTCTCCAGTAAATGTGCTGACTAAAATGCTTTCCAGAAATGCACCATTAGCAATTTGACCTCTAAGCAAGGCCATAACTATACTTGTCTTCTGAGCTAGATCTTTCACTAGCATGAAGTCAGTAAGCAGCAGTAGGCAAACAGAAATTTCAGCCCTATGGAGGAATCTGTGACCAACAAGTCCCTTGACTGCAAGTTCCTTTTTGCCTGAAACAAGGGCAAATGTTTGTGCTGATGCAGACAGGATTTTGAAATAGGCCACAAATGTCCATTAGAATTAAATAAAATGGTTGAGCTTTTGTCTGCGGCAAGCAGAGGGGAAAGCTCTTTTGCTTCCTTGAGTCTCAGATAAAATGTGAGTGCCGAGAAACTTGCTTATATGATTCATTTTTCTGACACCAGAAGGCAGATTGGCATAAATTCTAGATTAACCTTCAATCAAGGTTGGAGTGAACAATTCCCTTGGAAGGATCATCATCATCATCATCATCATCATCAATCTTTATTTACAGTCAACTGACCACAAATATAAAGCATAATGCTAGGAGTTATAAAATAAGACTACATAGTAACACAGGGTACAACGAGCAACAAGCTGGATTATTATTCCTTGGAAGGATAACCTTGAAGATAAACGTTATCACAAGTCCTCTCGAGGTAGGGTAGAAGCCAAAAATGGAAAACACAGTGCCCAAAATCTATACAAGACCCATACAAGTTTTGTGTGGATAGTGGTTTTCCTTGTGCTAGGATACATCCAACTCTACTCCTAGCCAACAGGAGCATCTTTTCAGGCAGGACTAACAATAGTCCTTGTATACCAACTTTAGGCCCATCAGAACAACCTTAGGATATCGTGCTGGTATAACGCTAAGGCTGCAATTGGAAGCTACATGAACAACCCTTGTGCTCCCGCACTCCTCCCTCCCCACTCCTCTTCTAGCATGGCTGCAAGGAAGCGATTGGAATCATCAACTTCCATTTTAAGCTAACTGCAGGTTGCCATTTTTTAATGAACTTGGGCAAACTGTGGTTAGTTTGGTCTTGGGTTGTTCAGGCAAACCATTGATTCTGACCCTGGCTTGTTGGATGAACCAAGTTAAAACTAACTGCAATTCCAGTTCAGACAACTGCAGTTAGCTGAAAAATGGAAGGGAATTCCAGTCTCCTCCTCGTGGCCATGCCAGAGGCAGGGGGGAGCAGGTTCATGTACACAATTATATAAACAATGTTATCACATTTGCCCAAACCAGACTAGGAGATATGGAGGTAAATGCCCTTTGGAGAAAGGAGGCTTAATAGCAAGTGGAACAGAACAATGCTTTGGTCCTATATGTATGGGACAGTGCTGCTAAAAGGTACCACTGGGCTAATGTTTTCAAATAGCATTTTCCTACTACCTGATTTGCTCTGTGTAGTGTTTTAACAAAAGAAAAAAAATATGTTCTTGATTGTGTGCCTAAAATATTCTACCTCACCTCAAGAAGAGAAGCAAGAACATAAAAATATTATTGCATCCTTATGTAGAGACAAGACTGAGATACTGTGGTCAGTGTGGTACAAATCTATCACAATAAAATTCTGTATCTTCTACACCACAGAAGCCTTTAGTATATCCATGTATTTTGTGAGAGGTTGTGATAAAAGTAAGGGTATATGCATGCCTCTCTTTGTTTTCTTATGACTGTGAATTCTATTATTCCATATGGTTGAAAACAGCTCTTGAGTGATAGTTATCCACTAAAAAGAATAATGGGGTTATGATGGTGAAATTGAACAAACTTTCCATATCTTTGTGGAGCTGTTATTCATTTGCATCCACTCCTGGATCACTATATTTGCTGTAAATTACTGACGATATAATAGCACTTTTACAGAGCCGTTATGAACACCCATTTACAGCTCAAAGAAGTGAAGTTGTGGCAAAGAGGTGTTTGGTTTGTGTGTGTGCATACAGTAGTCTATTACCATATTCTTTGTTCTAAGCTTCAGTGATGAAAACTCATGGTAACAAACGCAGGATGCAGGTGGATTAGGAGATAGGGTAGAATTGTTTAAAATGAAGAAGCAAGCAAACATTTTCCTGCTGCGGTTTCGGGATTTTGGACAGGGTAGACTTCTATAAAGAAAGGAATTCACAGAAAATATTCAGCAATGGGGCTGGTTTGTTTGTTTATGGCACATATATTTTGCAGAAGACCATGTATGGAAGGCTGTTATGTCATGTGCACTTGGAATACTAGAGAGACTGAGACTGGCCGCTGCTTCCAGGCCCAATTCATAATGCTGGTATTAGCTTTCAAAGCCCGAAATAGCTTGGAATCAAGCCACCAGAAGGTTGATTTCCTCCTTATATACCTATATGGACCTCAAGATAATCTTCAGAGGTCTTCTTTAGGTGAACCCTCTCAAATGAGGTGAAACAACTGGCCACTAGGAAGAGGGCCTTTTCTGTAATTGCACCCCAGAATGACTCTTCTAGCTATGTTGTGGTCTTTTCTGCACCAGGTGACGATCCTTTTATTTTTTCAGGCTTTTGAGTTCTAGTGCTTTAAAAGTTCTTTGCATTATTGTTGCTCCTTTTTTGTTGCTGGTTTCTTCTGATGCTGTTTTACTTGTTTAAGATTTTGTGTCTCTTTGTGCTGTTTTTATACTTCATTGGTTTTAACTTTATTTGTGGGGACTTTTGTTAATGGGCAGCATAGAAATGCTGACAATATATATTTATTTATTATTTCCTTGATGGCACTCTTTTTGGATACGTGGGGTTGCATCCAAGCATTCTCTTTCTCCAGCAGAATAACTCCTTCCTCTGTGTGAATGGGAATTTTGGATGCAACTGCTGGAGTCCTGCAAAATGCTGTTTTCAAGAAAAGACACTAACATGAATATACATGGTACTGATCAGTCTTTTCATTTTGTGCTTGAAATCTTTTATTGCTTTTTGAATAACTGTGATTTTGTGAATGCCTCTAGTGCTTCACATTTCCAGTCCTCAAAGCACAGGATTTACTCGTTTGACTATTTTTGCACAGGTGGAAATGTCCTTAGCATTGGTTATACACATGTAATCTCATTATAGGAAACCAATGGGACCTGCAACAAAACATTGCAGCATGGCATGCTACTCTTTAGGATGCCAGCCAGCCAGCCATGTATACCCTTTCCCAGATAAACCATTCCACCACCACCACCAGTTTTCCATTTTCTTTTCTCATCCAACAGTCAACCAGTATTCCTTGGGCTGTTTGGGGTTGATCCCTAGGATTTTTTCTAACTTATTTGTACCTCTGCAAACCTTGGGATTTCCCCAAGCCAGCTGATACCTCCTTCTTGTGTATGGATGGTACTGTTTTGGCTACATAAGGAACCACACTTGGAGAATGGAGTTTGCTATTGGGATATACAAGAGAGTTCTTGTGGGAAAATGTTGCAGTGTGGAGTGCTTCTGTTCAGGGTTCCAGCCATTCCATTCCATCCTGATCTCTGGTTTGCCTCTCCGTTCCCCACCAATAGTCAGCTAGCATTTCATGTCCAGTCCTCATTGTGTTGCTTTGGCATATCCCCCATTTGTTTTTTTGGGGGTGGTAGACTTGGCACTTGTGCCAAATCCCAGCTACATTAAATTATTTAATTTCTCCATTGATGTCTACAGGCAGGGCAGCTTTCTCTCCCATCCCTGGCAACATTAAAAATAGTGTGAACCAGGAAGTGACCTATCCAGACAATGAGTTGGTTCTTTCAATCCTTTATATATATCTATGTTTCTCTATCCTTCTAGTCCAGCCATTCTATAATATTCCCCTCTCCCATCCAGTTGTAAGTTGTCTGCCCCTTCCTTGCACTTAACATCCATGCCATTGTGTTATTATGGGCCTCTTGGGGGAGAGGGTCTCCTTCCTTTGATTTTTTCCCCTGCAGATTTTTTTTTTGGCATTTGTGCATACTTGAGGGATCATCCTAAGTCCTCCGGTACTTCTATCTTGTGCAGTGGTGGTGTGGTTTTGGTTACATAAGCATGAGCATAGGAAGACTCATTAGTATTTAGATGCTACGATTACAGAATGAGTCAAGTGAAGCACCCAGTAGGGATGGAGGGATCAGGCTTCTCATCACAAGTAGAATTCAGAAAGACTTGTTGTTCTTTGTTTAATAAGAGGCCGTTCACTGTAACCTCATTTGAAAAGCTGCATGAAATGAGTGGAGCTCTGTATCAGAACTGCTTTTTGCACTGATGATCTGATCATGAATATACAGCAGCTTCATTAGTGAGCGATCTGCAGGGGGGCTCACACTTCCCTTTACTAGCCCCCAAACGGAACACTCTGATACAAGGCATCAAAGAGCAAGGTGGGAGATAAAAAGGATGGCAAATGAAGGGCTTTAAAACAGTCTGTAGATAGGGAGATTTCAAATAGATGACTGATGAGAAAAACCCTGTTTCTCTCTGTAGCCTCCTAATCCAGACCTCTCTTACTGAATGAGAGAAGCAGATTTTAATTTTCTACCCACGGTGTTAAGTGAAAGAACATCTTGGTTCCACTGACCTGGTGACATTTGTAGCATCAATTTCTATGTCATTTGAACATGATTCTGGCTAGCAGGATCAGCACTTCCATCTAGATGATGAGAATCAAGAAGCTTTTCAAGTATACACAGCAGCAGATAATAACTGTCTGTTTAAGCTATTAATTATATGTGAAGAGCTGGAACAGTTGAAATATCATCCTTTGGTAACATTTCTAAACCCAAATGGGCTCTTTTTTATGTGTATAAAGCCAGTAGTCTATCAGGATGGGAACATACAGCATGTTGGAGGGAAATGAATATGTCGAATGTCTGGCCAGCAGCAACTGTCAGGTTCATTTTAGACTAATGCTAATGCTGACTGGAAGCCCTTAAGACACTGACCGCACCTTTTCTATGTTCTGCAGAATTCTTAATGCACAAGCTATAGAGAAGCTAAATAATAATAATTGATATGCATTTTATTGGAATAATAAAGTACAATATTAAATTAATCCAAACTACTTACTTGGAGACACACAGATGCTGCTACTACAGTATAGCATTTATTGTATTGTATTGTATTTGTTTACAGAATTTCTTACCACAGGATGGGTTATGACAGAACTATGATACTTAAAAGGGGGAAAAAAGATTCCCCACTGTTTCGGTTTGCCCAGCTACATTTTCCCACAACCATTCCTTGTTATCTTCCACTTTCTCTGTTATGTCACCCTTGCTTTTTCCTTGCTCCTTCTCCCACTGCTATCAACACTGGGGAGACTGTAAGCTCCTTGGGTCTGGGGGGCTGATGTTGTTGTTGCCGCTAATGTTACTCTTCACGGTATTATGCTGCAATACAATTAATAGTCATTATAATGTTAAATCTGTGCCAGGACTGAACACTGAAAAGTACACCCCAGCTATTATGGAAAGAGGAAGTCTTTATGTACTCTGCACATGGTATAATGTACAAGCTCGCAATGCACACTATCAAAGAACACCAAGAAATGGCATTAGGAAATCAAATGTCAATAGTTGTAATGGAAGTGTGCCAGTGTGAATGCAGTCACAGAATCAGAATCTAGTCCTTCCCTCCAGTCTGAAGGAGGAAATGTCATACTTAAGCATCCCTGAAGTTTCTATTTACCTGTTCCTTTAAAAGCCCCCAGCAATGGAATTCCAAGCCTTCGAACATGTTGCTTCATTGCTATAGTATATTCCTCCTAAAGCTATGCTGCTTGAAATATTTGAAAATTGCTTTCTTGATCTTTCCACCCTGTGATAAACTGCTATGTCTTGAACCTTCTCTTTCTCCTCCTGAAATGTGATCACTCTCTCTCTGTCTCTGTCACACACACTTTATTTCTGGTAGCTGAAAAGTGTGAACTTACTCCACTGGCAGTCTTATTCACACATACATACATTTGACCTCTCTACACTTTATTATTGTAAACTTGATGGCTGGTAGCTCAGTTCACCTCTGGTATTATATCTGTAATGGCTTATTCATACATGAAAGTCATCACTTGACCTTGCATTTATAAAAGGACTATGTTTGAGGTCATATGAATTCTTTGTGGAGCTAAGGCCGTTTCACATATAAAAATATTCATTACATGATTTCATAATGATCCATCACAGATCTAAGTCATACCTTCACCCTGTGATAATAACTTGAAAGCCAGGCATAAAGGTAAGCATGCAGTTAATTTCCATTGGTTTCACATTTTTGTTTTCACTCCACGTCAGGGCTGGATTGTAAGCAAAACAGCAGTCTGAGGTGAGCCAGGAGGCGGAAATAATAAGGTATGGAACTGAAAGTGAGGACCAAAGACCAAAGAGAATGGCAAGACCCCAGCACAAACCAGGAGGCCAGGTCAAACAGCAAGCCAGAAGTCAGGACCAAAGGACATGACCAAAGGTCCAATAAGGGGGCAGGACCAAAGAGCAAGTCAGAAATCAGGATTAAAGAACAACCAAGGGTATAGGAACACACTAGAAAGCTGAGAAAGATATTATTGCTTGAGCAAGGCTCAGCTCCAATAGGAACCTCCTTAATACTTCTTCCTGTCCAGGGGGATCCAGTGGCCAGCCTGGCTGGGTAGGGTATATCCAAGTCATAGAACAGTAGAGTTGGAAAGGGACCTAAAAGGCCATTGAGTCCAACCTCCTGCTCAATGCAGGAATCCAAGTTAAAGCATACCCCACAGATGGCTGTCCATAGAATAGTAGAGTCGGAAGGGTCTGGAAGGATCTCCACTTAGAAGTTGCCACCTACTGTTCAGTGATTCACCACATAGGGCAACCGTATGCTAACCCAGTAGCTCCTGCCATTGTGCCAATCCACATAATGACTTGCCACATGAAGGCCATTTTCAGCAGCATCTCTGTAGTGGAAGCAACATGTACTTGGTCTTTTCAGTGAAACTGACTTTTGCTCATCTGAATTGTGGATATGGCCTCACAAGAGGTTAATTCCAAGTTCTTAATTTCAGTACTTCTGTATATTCCCTTTAAAATTAGTTTGTGGCAGCAGCATGTTGCTCATTCATGCAGTCTGCGCAACAAAACATTCCAGGTGTTGAAACACATATAAGCCAGACTTTCCCCATTTTACACATGTACATGTTTCCTCCCCTTTCCTATTTTTTTCCTTTGCTGTATTTAATTTGGTTGATTTTGAGTCCGTTCTCCAATTTATCATTTTGCAATCATCTAATCTAACCCTTAAAGAGAGGCAGGAATCAATACACTCAAAACATCTCTAACAGATTAATACAGCCAGTGGCATAATTGTAATGCAGTAATAAATTTTATTGTTAAGTGCTGCCATTATGCAGTAATATTTTAGTGACTCTTTAATTAAAACAGAAGTTAAAAAGGAGATATTAGAAGGACAGGCTGTTAAAATTGTGTAACATAAGGGAAAGTCTTTACCTTAAAGCTAATTTTAGGATTGTCAGACATTGAAGGTAACTCTTATCCTATGTGGGATTATGGTGTCATTCTAGATCAGATAATTTATTTTTCAGATAAGGCAGTACGTTTTTCCAATAGTTGGTCATCAAAAAATTGAATTGACTGATTAAGATACACACACACACAGACACACACACAGACACACACACAGACACACACACACACACAAAGCTGTACAAGTCGAGACAAGGAATGATCTTTGTCCAGAATGACAAAGTGAAAATTTGAACCCTATGTAACTCAAATGGATTCACGCATTGAGCAGGGATTGGTCAGGCTATTAGTTAGAATGCAGTTTTATATATCTGAATGTATATTTACAAATAGGCAAAAAACCTTGCGGTTTAAGAACATACCTGTAGCCCACAGATCTTTCTATCAAACTTTCAAAAGCAGGGAAATTGGGCAGCTAGAGTGAATGTACCAGGGGAGCAGGAGACCTGACCTCCTCTCTGAGATACTGTATTGCCCTATAAATTTGTCAAAATGCAAACACAAATTGGGTTGGTCTTTCACAGTCCAATCCACTTCCTGTGTAGCTTGGAAAAATTTGGTAACATGTGCCTCTGAGCATGTGAAAGACCAACCCAAATTGTATTTGCATTTTGACAAATTTGTAGGGCAGTCCAATATCTCAGAGAGGAGGTCAGGGCTCCTGCTCCCCTAGTGCATTCACTGTAGCTGCCCAATTTCCCTGCTTTTGAAAGCTGGATAGAAATATCTGTGGGCTACAGGTATGTTCTTAAATCACAAGGGTTTTTTTGCCTATTAGTGAATTTCTCTGCTTTTTAATCCGGGAGGTAAGAAATGGGATCCTGTGCAAGTTTGCTGAGAATGGATTGATCATTTGCATGCTTATTGAGTTCAGTGGGATTTACTCCTTTGCAATTGTGCTTAGGATAGGTGAAACTGACCACAGGAGATGGGGAGCAGAGGAGGAGGAGGGGAGGAAGGGCAGAGGAGAGGAGGGGAGGAAGGGCAGAGGAGAGGAGGGGGATGGGAGCAGGTAGGAGGGGGAGGGGAGGACAGGTTTGATCATTTGCATGTTTATTGAGTTCAGTGGGATTTACTCCCGTGCATTCATGCTTAGGATAGGTAAAACTGACCAGGGGGGAAGAAGGGAGGGCTAGAGTGGGCAGGAGAGGAGGAAGAAGGAAGAGGGGAGGGGAGGAGAAAGGGAGAGGAGAAGGAGGGGAAAGGCAGGTCCGATCATTTGCATGTTTACTGAGTTCAATGGGATTTACTCCTATGCAATCATGGTTAGGATAGGTAAAACTGACCATGAGGGAGGAGGAGGGATAAGGGAAGAAGTGGATTGGAGGGGGGCAAAGGAAGGGGGAGGGCAGGGCAGATTTGATCATTTGCATGATTATAGAGTTCAATGGTATTTACTTCTGTGCAATCATGCAAAACCAAGGGGGAAGGGCTACTGTCTTCATGGCCTGCTTGTGAATTTCCCAGAATCATCTGGCTGACCACTGTTAGGAAGCAGAATACGGACTAGATCAGTGGTTTGTAATCCTTGTTTTTGGGTAACGGACCCTGTGAGGCATCCTTCCCTGGCTCTCCCTGTCAGGTTCCTACCTGCTCGTGGTTACTGCCTGTCACTAGGCACCACCAGGGACTCCACCAGTCCGGACCGCTCTCTCTTATGGTTTCTGTCCCCGCTCTAGCACAGATCTCAACAGATCCCCCTGCTAGGCAATCACCAGTAACGTCCCAATACTAGTATTCCCAGAGACTCTGAATACTGGTATTGTTATTCTCTTCACCGCTGCCACCATTTGTTACAGTTCCCCTTCAGCCTTGGTCATTACCTTACCCTCCCTTCTGGTCTGTGAAACCCCAGCCAAGGATCAGGCCTTTGGTAAACCAAATTAAGTATTTATTACAGATAACAAAGCTAACAAGATTAACAAGATTTCTTCTTAAGGCACATAAGCATATGGTTTTACTCAATACTAATCCGAACTCCACCTCCCTCCTTCTCCACTCTCTCCTGTCAAACAACTCTCTAAACCCCACCAAGCAACCCACTCAGTTCTCTTCTCCCCCCTGATTCCACTCTCACTCTTCCTTTTATACGTTCAGCCATTTTAAACACTCAGCCAATCATCTAGCATTCTACTATCCATTCACTCCCCCTCCTCTTTCACTACTTACCATATATCTTCTAAACAACCAACACTTACCATATATACATTAATATAGGAACATCAAAGACCCCTTTAAGAATCTCATGAAAGCTATGGACTTCCGCTCCAGAAAAAAGCACATAAACACATACATACAAAATTATGTTATTGCATTGGAAATTTAATTTTTTTTTGGACCTGATTCACAGACCCCCTGAAGCCCACCCACGGTCTCCCTACTGGTCCATGGACCACAGGTTAGGAACTCCTGGACTAGCTGGACCATTGATCTAGCCAAGGCAGCTCTTACGTTCACATGACACCATTGAAAATCAGCTCAAATACAGCCGCTAAATCAGTTTGTGTGTTTCATCAGGCATAATATTCTTGAGCTCAGGCCTTGCACAGGAAATGAATGAGTATATCAGGATTTGGCCCAGAGATTTTGATTAATGGAATATTTCTTTTTTGTTTTATTTATATATTAAACAAATAAGTGAAGAAAGGAAGAAAAAAATACACAAAGAAGAAAAGGAAAAACATACAACAATTCCTCCTTTACCCTCTCCCTTCCCTCCCTGGGAAATCTTGGGAATGAGGTAAAACAAAATATATTGGAGAAGGAGACCAACATGAAGATAACCATATCTGTTTATTGCTACTGATAAATGTTGATTAGTGAAAGATGGTGGTGATGATGGTGGAAAGGGATTCAATCCAGCAGCATAAACAAATAGGTGGCTTGAAGCATAGATCTATTACATCCTTTGGGGGCAATCTGAGTGTGACACACTGTGATTCTTTGTACTTTCTCCTACTAAATCTGCCATCCTATAGCAATTTTTGCATGGTGGAGTATTGTGATCGTCTCATCCATAACTGCAATTAAAACTTAACATAACATTTCCTGGGCAATATGCTGTTATCTAGAATCAGGCAAGGTTCTTTTTGTGGGTATAATTATCATGGTTAACACATTATATTCTTAGTTCAGTCTTAGTAAAGTCATGTTTGTGCACTCACACCAAGCAGTGGGATGTTGCTGGCAAAAGGCAGAGCAGCCGTTTATAAGCAAAGCTCTTAAAAAACTTGCTTCTCAGTCTTGCCTTTGTCCCAGTGCAGTGGTGGCTGGTGCCTATCGAGAACGGCAGGGCGCAATGAAGTCAGCCCAAACAGTAGATGGAGTCAGAGCCAATGACAGGCAAAGCTAACTCATTCTGGTTTTGTCCCCCTCCTCCTCCCAGCTGAGTTCTACAGGAAAAACACTGACACTAAAGAGGAGGAAGGTGACAGGCAGTGCCACCGCCGCTTACACTGGTTGTAAGAAAGAAGATAGTTTAGTTTAGTTTATTATTATTACAGTCAATGACCAGTTATAAATAAAAAATAATAATAATAAAAACATCATACAACAACAATACAAAAGGAGAATACCCCAAACTGGCTATTTAAAATATATGGATAAATCTTTAAAAGTACAACTAGTCAAGGCACACACAATTTTCGCCAGCGAATTACCATGGCACTAAATTTGGCTATAACTAGGGTAACCTAGGGTGTAAAATCCCCTAGCAAATAGTCCGCATAAAATCTTTCAGTCCTGCCAGGTAAAGTCTTTAAAATGGGTATTATTAGTTGATGTCTTAGATCCCGATAAAAAGAGCAGCGAAATAGTACATGTTCGTTAGTTTCTATCTCCTCCGCTCCACAGGGGCACATCCTTTCAGCATAAGGGATCTTATTATATCTGCCCTCTAAGAGAGTGGAAGGCAAGATATTTAGCCTAAGTAAACGCTCTTCTATATTTAGGTAATTCTAGAATAGATAGATATGGCATTAGAGTACAAAATTTTGGGTTATATCTATGATTTTTAATTTGCATTAGGTGGTGCTGAAAATCGATGTCCTTGAGGCGCTGTTTAATTGTTGACCCTGCTAATTCAGGTCCCATCTGTATAATAAGAGGTAAGGAGAATCCCAAAGTGTGTATTTTGTCAAGTATAGAGTCCACCCAAGGAGAATTGAGGGTATCTGTTAAAACATGTGAAGCCAATCCATTCGGGTTGAATAATAACTTCAACCACAATGATATTTTCATTTGCCAGGCAAGGGATTCAATGGATTGGAGTCCAGCTTCCAATCTCAATATATAACTAGGTACACATGTAGGTACTCCCAGTATAGATCTTAAAAAAGAATTCTGAACAGATTCTAGAATTGAAACATTCTCGTCAGTATTTATTTGGGTTCCGTACATTAATTGGGGGATGACCTTTGCTATGAATATTTTTATAATGGGTGGCACAGATTGACCACCCTTATTACAGAAAAATGTTAATAGGGCCTTGATTGTCCGTTTAGCATTTAGAATAGAATGTTTAAAATGCATTAGCTGAGAGCCAGATGTTTGAAAAAGAATACCTAGGTATCTGAAGACTTTTACCTGTTCTATGCAGTGGTTGTTGATTCTCCACACATGGTTTGATCTTTTCCTTGTAAAGATCAGGACCTTTCTTTTTTGATAGTTGATTACTAATTCTTCCCTCTCACAGAAGGAAGCAAATGACCTCAGCAATCTTTTCATACCAATAGGTGTTAGAGATAGAAGAACTATATCATCCGCGTAAAGGAGGCAAGGTCTTGGAAAGCCAGCTAGATTAGGGGGATGTGAATGAGTGAGGGCCAAGCTTTCCACTACTGTATTTATATAGATGTTAAATAGTAATGGCGACAGTATACAACCTTGTTTCACCCCTTTAAAAGTTGGTATTGGGTTTATTAAATGCCCTTTGTTATTGCAACGAATTTGCAAATGTGTATTTTCATAAAGCCCCTGTATCAGCCTTAATAGGCGACTGTCAATACCTAATTCAGTCAATTTAGACCAAAGTCTAGTCCTTGATATTAGGTTAAATGCTGATTTAAGATCTATGAAAGCAGCATAAAGGGCGCCACCCTTTTTGCGACTGTACTTAAATGCCAGATGCTGAAGGACAAGCGCATGCTCGAGGGTTGAACGTCCAGATCGAAAACCTGCTTGTTCTGGTGCTAGTATTTCTTTTCGATTTGTCCAATCTAATAGTTTATCGTAGAGATAACCAGCATACAATTTACTTATTATATTGAGTAGACTAATTGGTCTATAATTGGCTGGGTCCGAGTGGGGACCTTTCTTATAAATAGGTATTATAATTGCGGATCCCCAACCATCAGGGATTTGCATCGTAGTGTTTATCGTAGTAAACAGTATGGCAAGAATTGGGGCCCACCACTCGGCATTTGTCTTAAAGACTTCTGGAGGTATACAATCTGGGCCCGGGGCCTTATTAGGTTTTAGGTTGGCTATAAGTTCAAGAACTTCTTTGATTGTCACAGGTGGCCAGACTGGGATATCCTTGGAGAATTAGGTGAATTCAGTAGACTAATACTAGAATGTTGAAATAAATTAGTATAATAAATTTCCCATTCAGTGGGTGCGATTGCACGATCGAGCTTAAATGTTGGTTTAGGCCATTGTTGAGCTATTAGTTGCCAAAATAACGTCGGGTTTTTTAACTTGAAGGCCTGCAACAGGCTTTGCCATGATTGTTTTAAAGCTAAATGTTTTTTCTTTTTTATTAAGCTTTTAAATTGCCGTCTTGTCTCACAAAATATATCCAAATTTTGCTGCGACCTAGCGTTTTTATAGGTACAGTGACTGGCCATAAGTTGTCTTTTCTTTACGAAGCATTCCTGGTCAAACCATGTCTTTGATTTATGAACTATACTGCCTGGATTGTTCTTAAATTTATTGGAATTATTGGCCATCAGTTCCCAAATTTTGCTCAATATATGGTGGAAACCGTTATATACCTCAATGGCATGGGATGTTGTCAGCAACTGAGTTTTTTTGGCTAATAGTTCGGGCAAAATTAAGCAGCTTTGTATCTCCTTCTTGAGTTTAGGTACCCATTTTACCCGGGCAGGATGTATGATTACCTCATTTGAGTCAAAAGCTTGCTGTGTTAAGAAAAGGGGTCCACTGTTCCAAGAAAGTGTCATGGTTATCGGGGACTGATCACTTTCAGGTCGGAGTTTGACCTTATACCAATCGACCAGAGGGAATAGCTCTTGTGAGACAAACATCAAGTCTATCATAGAGGCTCCCCTGGTCGCTAGGTAGGTCAGCTCACCCTCCACACCACCTCTCGTACGGCCATTTAAAAGCACAAGGTTTTGTTTCAGTGTTAATTGCATTAAACTCAGCCCCGCTCGATTTATACCCTTGTCTTTAGATTGTCTAGTGGGGATGTTAATATGGCCGTCGAGTAATGGAACCTCCAATTGAAATTTGGTAAACAGTGCCTGGTCGGATGAACCCATCCTGGCATTAAAATCCCCAGCTAACACTAGCAGGGCTTCCGGGTGGCATTTTATTAACTCATCTAAATAGGCTTCTAATTTTAAAATTTTTTTTATAGTAGTACTTTTGTCACGACTAGGAGGGATATAAACATTTATAACCAGCATGGAGATTTGTGGCAAGTTTAACAATACTGCCACGGCCAAATCATGTAAAAGCTTCAAGTTAATTAATCTAGCCTTAATTTTTGTTGAAATAAAAATACAAACACCCCCTTTGGGTCTTCCACCCCTCTTACTTAATACAGCATTCAATTTGAACGTTGAATAGCCATCAAAATATAAATCTTCTATCATCCAGGTTTCTTGGATTAGGATGACATCGTATTGCAAAAGATTATTCAAAAACGCCGGGAGTTGGACTTTGTTGGACCATCCAGCAATGTTCCAAGAGATGATTTTTACTTGATGGATAGCTTTTGACGCTGTTAGTCAGTTTGTGTTTGTGAGTATGATCTCTTTCTTTTCTTGGTTAGCGATAATCTGTCTGTCATTATCAAAAAAAGGGTGGCCCTCGGTGGAACTTAGACTCTTTATGGCTGTCATAAGATTTTCCAGGCTGTTCATAATATAAGATTTGGCTTCTTGTGTCAGAGAGGCATACGATTCCAAAAGCATTCGCTCCTCAGGAATGAAGTTTTTACTTAAAATTGACAGGTCAATAGTTCCCCGCCCTTTCTGATGGGTTCTCAAACCCTGTTCTAATGCTTCTGGGGGCATCGCAGCTATCCCATGTAATGTGGGTATCTGATGTGTCTCCATAGTTTGTGTAACCGTGGGATACAGGGAAACACCCTCTTCCGAAGTGGGTTGTTGAGATCCTGTAATTTTATCTTTCTTTTCGTTGCTTGTAAGAAATATAGATTGTGTTGCAACTTGGGCATTTATACTGCTAGGAATAGATGCTCTTAATCTCAAAGGGGAGTCTTGGTTATTGAAAATCCGTGTAATACCTAATTTGTATTCAGCAAATAATTATCTCTTGTTATAAAGACGTTTAGCCTTATCTTCTCCGTGGAATGTTACCATGGCTTTTGCTTTGATGTAATTATAAAAGAGATAATCAATGCTTACAATATCTGTTTTACGAATTACTCCAGGAGATATCTCGTTTACGATATTTATAAAATGTTGTATCCTTTCTCTCTGGATTAATAGTCCTTTCGGTTTGGGATAATTTATTATAGCCAGCATTTTGTTGTTTAAAGCTAAATTCCAAACTGTCTCCTTCTGTACAAGAGGTGTAGGACTTGTATTGCTTAAACTCTTTGTTAATCTTCGCATTTGGAGTGTATCCGGATCTTGAGATCTGGAGTTATGTTCTTCCAATTGGGCGTCCAGAGTTGTTAGATCTTGTATAGATTCAGATGGAATTACATGGTAAGAATCATGGTCTGAGAGTTTTTTAGATTTTAAGTTACACTTCTTTCTCTTTCTGCTCTTTTTCTTAGCTGTCCCTTTCCGTGTAACCAAGAGCCTGAAGAGTTTATCAAACCTCATGTGACATTTGCGATGGGATTTAATGGTTTTAATATTTTTGCTCTTTTTAATAGGCTGGGATGTTGATTTTGATTTGTTCTTTTTATTGTTCTGTGAAGGGTGTTTTAACGGCAATAGGGTCTGGCAAGTCTGTGTGGCTATCTCTGATTTCTTTATCTCCGTCCTGGAGTAAGTTCCCTTCTCTGCTATGAGTTTAGCGAGTGTTGTAAGCAACATATTTGATTCAGCCACAAATCTAGAGATTTGGGTTAGTGAGTCAGTCACTGCCTGGCACCAACTTTCATTCACTATAGCTGTCCTAGGCATAAAAGTCACCGGGTCTTTCGTCACAGTTGTATATATGGGAGATTCGTAGCAATCTGAAGATTCAAGCAGGGGCATTGAGCTATCTGTGCTTATTGCAGATAGATTAATCTCTTGCACAGACCGCAATAAATCACCTCCCTTCTCTGCCTCTGCAAGTTCTTGGGCTATGCTTAATAAGCCAGTCTCTGCGTTGTTTAGTGGGCAAAATGGGAGGTTAGTTATACTCCAATTATTTGCTGGAATGTCATGTTGCAAGATATCTTCTGTCTTGGTCACTGCATCTATCTTGATTCCGTTCATGTTAGGGTTAAAATAATGCGTTATTTTGGCTTGCTTCTTCCTGGTATGAGACAGCAATTCTTCGGTATTCAACACGATACCTAAGTCCTTGCATTTCCGCCATGTCAGAACCATTATGGCTGTTGTGGAGTTTTCTCCTTTAAATCGTGAGCTGTTACGTCTTAAATCTTTTATTTGCTCAAGCCTTAAGATATCAAAAAATCACAGATAGGAAACAAGTCTTGGTATAGTTTATCTGTTAGTTGGGGCTTGCCAGAAGCTAGCTGTATTTTCCTTCTCTCTTACAGCTCTGAGGCATCTGCTAAGCTGATATGCTGTTAGGCGTCTTGCAACCAGTTTATAAGCCAGTATCAGCAAATTTACATACCAGCACTGGTAGTGAGTCGCTATAGATTTATGATAGGGTGATGAAGAAAGTTACCAGTTATCAGTTTAGTTGAACCCTTAATCCCTATACAGATTATTTTATTTATTTTATTTTATTACATTTCTAGACCGCCCTATAGCAGAAAGCTCTCAGGGCGGTGTACAACAAATAAAATCACAATTAAAATATGAGCAAGTGTGAAAAATATAACATGATAAAAATCCGAAATAGAATTGCCATGAGTTTATAAATTAAAATCCATATTAGGTTTAAAATTAAATTTAAAATGTTTAAAAAGCCTGGGCGAAAAGGTAGGTTTTTACCTGGCGCCGAAAAGATAACAAAGAAGGCGCCAGGCGTATCTCGTCTGGGAGGGCATTCCATAGTTCGGGGGCCACCACCGAGAAGGCCCTAGATCTAGTTGTTGATCTCCGGGCCTCTTTATGAGTTGGGACCTGGAGAAGGGCCTTCGACGTCGAGCGTAGTGAACGGGTAGGTACATAGCGAGAGAGGCGTTCCACCAGGTATTGCGGTCCGATGCCGTTTAGGGCTTTATAGGTAAGAACCAACACTTTGAATCTGGCCCGGAAACATATCGGTAGCCAGTGCAGCTGCGCCAGGACAGGTGTTATATGGTCAGACCGCTTAGTTCTTGTTAGCAGTCTGGCCGCCGCATTTTGCACTAGCTGTAGCTTCCGAACCGTCTTCAAAGGTAGCCCTACGTAGAGTGCATTACAGTAGTCCAATCTAGAGGTTACCATAGCATGGATAACTGAGGCGAGATTCTCCCTGTCCAGATAGGGTCGTAGTTGGGCTACCAGCCGAAGCTGGTAGAATGCATTCCGTGCCACCGAGGCTACCTGAGCCTCAAGTGACAGGAGCGGATCTAATAAGACCCCCAAACTACGTACCTGCTCCTTTAGGGGGAGTGTAACCCCATCTAGGGCAGGTCGAACGTCAACCATCTGGGCAGAGGGCCCTCCCACCAACAGCATCTCAGTCTTGTTAGGATTGAGTTTCAGTTTATTAGCTCTCATCCAGCCCATTATCGCGGCCAGGCAGCGGTCTAGTACATCAACAGCCTCACCTGACGAAGATGAAAAGGAGTAGTAAAGCTGCGTATCATCAGCATATTGCTGGAAACGCACTCCAAAACTCCTGATGACCTCACCCAGCGGCTTCATATAGATATTGAAAAGCATGGGGGACAGAACTGAACCCTGTGGGACTCCATATTGGAGTACCCAGGGACTCGAGTAATGTTCCCCCAGCATCACCTTCTGGAGACGATTCCCGAGATAGGAGCAGAGCCACCGCCAAGCAGTGCCTCCCACTCCTAAATCCGTAAGTCGCTCCAGAAGGATACCATGGTCGATGGTATCAAACGCCGCTGAGAGATCAAGGAGAACCAACAGAGTTACACTCCCTCTGTCTTTCTCCCGACAGAGGTCATCATACAGGGCGACCAAGGCCGTTTCTGTACCAAACCCCGGCCGAAAGCCCGATTGAAATGGGTCCAGATAATCAGTTTCATCCAAGAGAGCCTGGAGTTGGCGAGCGACCACACGCTCTAGGACCTTGCCCAGGAATGGAACATTTGCTACCGGCCTATAGTTGTCCAAATTATCAGGGTCCAAGGAGGGTTTTTTTAGGAGCGGTCTCACCACCGCCTGTTTCACTGAACCCTGTGGGACTCCATATTGGAGTACCCAGGGACTCGAGTAATGTTCCCCCAGCATCACCTTCTGGAGACGATTCCCGAGATAGGAGCAGAGCCACCGCCAAGCAGTGCCTCCCACTCCTAAATCCGTAAGTCGCTCCAGAAGGATACCATGGTCGATGGTATCAAACGCCGCTGAGAGATCAAGGAGAACCAACAGAGTTACACTCCCTCTGTCTTTCTCCCGACAGAGGTCATCATACAGGGCGACTAAGGCCGTTTCTGTACCAAACCCCGGCCGAAAGCCCGATTGAAGTGGGTCCAGATAATCAGTTTCATCCAAGAGAGCCTGGAGTTGGCGAGCGACCACACGCTCTAGGACCTTGCCCAGGAATGGAACATTTGCTACCGGCCTATAGTTGTCCAAATTATCAGGGTCCAAGGAGGGTTTTTTTAGGAGCGGTCTCACCACCGCCTGTTTCAGGCAGGATGGGACCACTCCCTCTCGTAAAGAGGCATTAATCACCTCCTTGGCCCAGCCGGCTGTTCCATTCCTGCTAGCTTTTATTAGCCATGAGGGGCAAGGATCCAGAGCAGAAGTGGTCGCCCGCACCTGTCCAAGCACCTTGTCCACATCCTCGAGCTGTACCAACTGAAACTCATCCAATAAAACAGGACAAGACTGTGCTCTGGACACCTCATTAGGATCAACTGCTACAATAATGGAGTCAAGGTCCCGGCGGATGTTCATGATCTTATCACGAAAGTGTCGCGCAAACTCATTACAGCGGGCAATTGATGGTGTTATTGCGTCCTGGGGACCAGAGTGTAAAAGTCCCCGGACAACTTTATAAAGTTCTGCTGGGCGGTTAAGAGATGACTGAATAGAGACAGCAAAGTATTGCTTCTTTGCTGCTCTCACTGCCTTCACATAGAGTTTGGTAGAGACCCTCACAAGTGCATGATTACAGCCGTCGGGAGTTCGCCTCCATTTGCACTCAAGCCGTCTCCTTTCTTGCTTCATCACTCTTAGCTCCGGGGTAAACCAGGGAGCCAATTGAGTTCTGCAACGGAGAGGGCGCACCGGGGTGATCGTGTCAACTGCCCGGGCCATTTCTGTATTCCACAGTGTGGCCAGGGTTTCGACAGGACCGTCAATTCTATCAGCCGGAAAATTCCCTAGAGCCATCAGAAAACCCTCAGGATTCATTAGTCTCCGGGGACGGACCATCTTAATTGGTCCTCCACCCTTGCAGAGGGGAGAAGACAATGTGAGTCTAAACCTTAATAGGCGGTGATCTGACCATGACAAAGGAATAGATGTAAAATTCCTCACTCTCAGATCACCATCCCCTAATCCAGAGGCAAAAATCAAGTCCAGAGTGTGCCCCGACACATGCGTAGGTAAAGTAAAGCCTACTGTTTTAGCAGTTTTATCTGAGAGCTCGATTTGCAACGTCCTCTCCAACTCGCGGCCATCTTCCAAGAAAGAAGATAGTCAGGTGCAGGCTTGGCGAGGGCAGACTGAAGTTGGTAGGGCAGTGCTCCACTTGCCCTAATGAACCAGCATCCGCTGTCCCACTGCTTTCTTCAAAACCACTTTGATGGCATAGTTTATTTACCAATATCCGTGGCTCTGTTATGGGCCATTCTTACATTACAACTTTGTAGCTTCAATAACGTCATTGTAAATATACATGCTACAATCTTTCATTGCAGGGCCGGATTAAGCTGAGGAGGGCCCCTAGGCTGATGGGTGTTTGGGGCCCTCTTCTCCCTACCTTTCTGCTTTTTTTCACGCAGGTTTGCCATCAATCAAGCTGGCGGCCGAGGTTTCCCTAAGGGGCTGAAGCCTCTGCCACCATCTTGGTTGATGGCAGCAATGCGCATGTGTAGCACGCATGTGCAAACCACAAAAAACAGCGGAGAAAAAGGTAAGTGAAGCGGGGGGATGGCGGGTGGTTTGGAAGCTCTTGTCCCGCGATAATTTTTTTTAGCTTATGCACGGGGCCCCAAGAGCTCCGGGCCCCTAGGCTTCAGCCTACTAAGCCTAAGGGATAATCCGGCCCTGTTTCATTGTGTGGGGAGTCTGGGAAAAGAATTGGCCATAAAAACCTCTTTCCCTTCTCTTGATGGAGTGTGTTTGGAGGACAGAAATAAGCAAACTGAAGACATTATTATAACAAACACAGACACAAAATCATTAGCCTTTATAGCTATGCATTGAGAGTGGACACTTTATGATACTGTCTGGTAATTCTGTTTTTGATAGTCTTCTTCCTTTTTACCACCCCTATAAATATAGGAAGTTAAACTTGATTATGTAGAAATCAGTACCTTTGTTGATGCGAATTAGAGAACATTAATTTCAGAATTTAATTCTACTGAACCCCGTTATCAAAGAAAGGAATGCGGAAAAGGAAATATATTAATTTGGCAGTATGCATTGCTGATTAATGCTCAACTAAAGGGCATGCCATCCTGGGCTCCTGCTGGGAGGAAGGACAGGATATAAATCAAATAATATAAATAAATAATTTCCACTGTTTTCAAACAAAGCCATGTGGCAGACTTTCCATGCTTCATTGGGCACAGTGAAGAAATAAAACTTGTTTAACAAGAAAATCATCAGCTTGGCCATCTTGCCAATAATATCTTGATATAAAACCCAGGGGATGTCTAATGGTGCTGTCTATGAACACAGTAATAACCTATCATTACCTGACAGGGATCTCTCAAATTTTTCATTACCATCTTGTTCTGAGGGATTGTTTTCATTTATGTAACAAAATATAATAGTACATTACTTTACTGTATATTTCGTCTTGGAGTCATTGATCAATGCATAGTCTGCCTTCATTCACTGCCTACGATGTGGTGAAATTTTGGGCTATGCACTGAATGGTGCAGTCCACATGAAACATACAGGGATGTACTGGAACAGAAATCTTAGTGATGAGTAAACACACACACACACCCCTTTGTACTTGATTGGTTTATTTCTCAAAAGAGCTTTCTCAAAGAGTGTTTGGGGGAAAGCTTGGGGCTTTCTGAGAGTTTTCTCCTGGCTCAGAATGTTGATGCATATATACTGATACTACCTTACTGACACATACTGTAGCATTCCACCATAGAATCATAGAATAGTAGAGCTGGAAGGGGCCTGTAAGGCCATCAAGTCCAACCCCCTGCTCAATGCAGGAATCCAAATCAAAGCATTCCCGACAGATGGCTGTCCAGCTGCTTCTTGAATGCCTCTAGTGTCGGAGAGCCCACTACCTCTCTAGGTAATAGGTTCCATTGCTGTATGGCTCTAACAGTTAGGAAGTTTTTCCTGATGTCCAGTCAAAATCTGGCTTCCTGCAACTTGAGCCCATTATTCTGTGTCCTGCACTCTGGGACGATCAAGAAGAGATCCCGGCCCTCCTGTATGTGACCTTTCATGTACTTGAAGAGTGCTATCGTATCTCCCTTCAGTCTTCTCTTCTCCAGGCTAAACATGCCCAGTTCTTTCAGTCTCTCCTCATAGGGCTTGGTTTCCAGTCCCCTGATCATCCTTGTTGCCCTCCTCTGAACCAGTTTGTCGGCATCCTTCTTGAAGTGCGGAGACCAAAACTGGACACAGTACTCAAGATGAGGCCTAACCAGTGCTGAATAGAGGGGAACTAGTACTTCACACGATTTGGAAACTATACTTCTGTTAATGCAGCCTAATATAGCATTTGCCTTTTTTGCAGCCACTTGTACTGTTGGCTCATATTCAGCTTGTGATCAACAACAATTCCAAGATCCTTCTCACATGCCATATTGCTGAGCCAAGTATCTCCCATCTTATAACTGTGCATTTGGTTTCTTTTTCATAAGTGCAGAACTTTGGATTACTCCCTGTTGAATTTCATTCTGATGTTTTCAGCCCAGTGCTCCAGCCTATCAAGGTCCCTTTGAATTTTATTTCTGTCTTCCACGGTATTAGCTGTGCCCCCCAATTTTGTATCTGCAAATTTGATAAGCATGCTCTGTACCTCCTCATCCAAGTTGTTAATAAAAATGTTGAAGAGCACTGGGCCCAGGACTGAGCCCTGTGGTACCTCACTCGTTACTTCCGCCCAGTTCAATTAATAACTTAGTTTCTCCTTTGTTTTCTTTTTCCAAAGGAGCAACTGTATTAGACCGCAATCCAAATTCCACTTACTTGGGAGTAAGCCCTATTGAATTCAATTAAAATTTACTTCTGAGTAGACATGATTAGGATTGTATAAGTCACCTAAGTCTCTTGTGGTACTTTAAAAACTAGCAAGTGTATTAAGGCATAAGCATTCACTTCATCAGATGCATAGAAATATAAGAAACTGCCTTACACCGTGGTCCATCTAGCTCAATATTACCTACACTGACTGGCAGCTGGTCTCTATGGTTTGAGACAGGGGTCTGTCCCAGTCCTACCTGGGAATGCCGGTGATTGAACCTGAGAACTTCTTCATGCAAAGCAGATGTTCTGCCACTGACTACAGCCCTTCCCCGATGAATCTGACAGAGTATACTGTAGTCCATGAACACCTATGCTATAATAAATCTGTTAGTCTTTAAGGTGCTACAAGACACTGTGCTGTTTTTGTTTTCTTTGGTGGTGCACGTATAGTCTCCCCTCCTTTTCTTAAGGCAGCCAGATGGTAGGGATTCTATGATGCATGGGGGGTATTTCCTACTGGTATACCCCCTTTTCCCTGTAAGGGTTCCCCTGAAAAAGAATCCTAGTGAGATCTTGTGGGGAGGTAGAGGTGTCCTGTGTAGGATGTGCAGGAGCAGTTCAGTATTGCCTGTATACACACATTTCCACTTAATTTATCAGCTACATATATCACCACCGGGATATGTTTTGCATGCAAAAACAAAGCAGCATCTATTTTCAAGAAATTCAACACAACTTGCAAGCATGAGATTTTTAAAGTTAGTTTAGTATCCTGCCCTGTGCTCCTTTGGGAGGAATGGCGGGATACATATGTAATATATAAGATAAATAATTTTAAAAATAAGATTTGTGTCACAAGGTCTCCCCTTAAATTCCTCTCAAGGCACAACTGTATGGTGATTGGGGAAGTTTTTACTTTTTATTAAACACTGAATCAAATTAATTCTCTACAAGCAATCGGCAAAAGTGAAAAATTTACAACAGATGACAAAATATCAAAAAATTTAGGGTTAGGTGGATCTCTCTGGCTGCATGCAATGCCCCAGAACAGGCCCAAAGCCAGCCTAAAAGTTTGGAGGGGAGGGGCAAAAATGAAGGTGTGTGTGTTCTGTAATAAATGTAATTATTTGAAAAACTTTAGGGAAGCAGAAAACAATTAGAGGGTAGGCTCCCCATCCCCCCCCAGGTCTCTCCCCGAGCCCACAGCATGTTTTGGATCTCCTCCAAGGGCAGAGAGAGAGAGAGAGAGAGAGAGAGAGAGAGAGAGAGAGAGTTCTGACCTTTCCCAGCACTGTAGTGCTGCCTTACTGATATCAGAGCTCTGATACTGACAAAAAGGAGGCATGCTGGGGATTACCTCAAAACAGAGGGAAATATGTCAGCCCTTAGCTGGTATATGTATTTTCTTACCCATCAGAAATAATGTGACAGAAATCATGTTTTTAAAAAGTGTCCAGAAAAGAAAATCAGTGCTGCTCCCTCCCTTCTGACATTCACCTATCCTGGCAGGGCGTGGGATATTTCAGATCTCCATCCTTTCAGTTCTCCCCAGCCCACTGGTAATATTGCTCTGCCTGGTATTTAATTTTTATGAAGTGAATGGGTAGTCTGTCTTCAGGGTTTCTTTCTTCAAACAGCAGCCAGTGTTCAAAAAATTCTCTCTGGAGCACCAGCTCATCTTCCTCTTCTTCTGGAAGAGGAGATTTTTTATCATTTTAGCACTTCCAACTCTGGTTGAACTCAGAGCTTGGAAAAGCTACTTTTTTTGAACTACAACTCCCATCAGCCCCAGCCACCATGGCCACTGGATTGGGCTGATGGGAGTTGTAGTTCAAAAAAAGTAACTTTTCCAAGCTCTGGTTGAACTTGCTCAAGCTGAACTACACGTGTTTGAAAGCTTATGAAGATGTTTGGTTGTTGTTTTTGTGAACCACATGAAAACTGTAAATGAACTATTTATGAACAGGGAATGGTGCACAGGATCCATTTATGTATATACAAACAACAGGATATTGGTTGACAAACTATATGCCACTTTCAAACAGCTCATTTAAGTTTCAAAGCAATTAACAAGAGTTTCATCAATCAATCAATCAATCTTTATTGATACGGTCATAGACCAAAAGACATTTATAAATAAAACTACATACATTTATAATAAAAGGTTACAAAGTTGCAGTCATGTTAAAACAGTAAAACAATAAAACAACAAGGAAAACAGTTACAGTTGGGTGGCGGAAGCTTCTGGAAGGATAGATGCCTTCCGAATTGATTGAGCCGCAAAAATAAATTTAGCAACTGACAAGATAGTATCCTTATTAGCTGCTGACAAAAGATGTAAAAGTAAACAGTTAAGCGGTTTGTAGGGGTATTTATTTATGATGGGGGTTATGAATTTGGAGCGAATATCGTCATATAGGGCGCACTCAAAGATGACATGAGAGAGAGTTTCTATGGCGCTGACACCACAAAGGCATAATCGGTTTGCATACGGGATACGTTTAAATCTCCCTTCAAGTAAGGCAGAGATAAGACAGTTAAATCTAGCCTTTGTAAAGGCTAGACGATATTTGGGGATCGTAAGAGTTTCCAGATAAGGGGCACTGAGCATAGGCACAAAGCTCAGACCAAAGTGAATAGGAGAGCAGGTCGAGGTGGCTGCAGTTATGGAGCGTTGGAAGTCCATATCGTTGATACGAGTCCAGATAGAATGTTTAACTGTCTCTGGAGCGAGGCACATCAGATGTTCAATTGAGAGGCCAATACTTGCAAGGTAATTTGTAAACGTACGGGCCCATTTCGAGGTAAAAGAGTCTTCCCAGAGTAAAGGGAGATAGCCAGTAGATTTTTCATAAGACATTTTAAACCAGAAATTTAGGGCGGCCAACCACGCTTGAGACTCAAGTGAGACTAGGCCAGATTCTAACCTAAGGACCGCCGCAGGAACGCACCTGGGAACGCCAAAAATTTGTCTGAGAAACAAGGAGAGAACTGCCTCCGCAGAAGAGTTGAAGGCGCCAATCCATAAAGGTACCCCGTAGAGAAGTTGAGAAATAGTTTTGGATCTAAAAACCTTTAGGGCTGCCGGAATGTATTGTCCTCCTTTAGTGAAGAAGAACCTTCGAATACCACTGGCTGAGTTGCGAGCAGTAGAAATAGCCCCTCGGATATGGGGATTCCAGGACAGAGAGGAATGAAAAAGTATACCAAGGTATTTGAAATGAGAAACCTGTTCTATTTTATGGGTATTAATTGTCCATGCGTGAGCAGGAGAGTGCTTGGCAAAAGCTAAGATCTTAGTTTTGGAAAAGTTTATAGATAGTTTGTTATCATGACAGAAACTCATAAAAGCTTTAGTTAGGCGTTTGAGTCCTACTTTAGAAACAGAAAGGAGAACAGCGTCATCTGCATACAATAACAAGGGACAATGCAGGTTTGCTAACTTAGGGGGGTGGAAGTCCGGGGATTGACAATAAAGGGACAGATCATTCATGAAAAAATTAAATAAAAGTGGGGCTAGTATGCAGCCTTGTCTAACTCCTTTTGTTGTAGTAATGGGGTTTGTGAGATGACCTTCACGACTACATCTAACACGAAAGGATGTGTGGTGGTGCAGACGGCTAATTAAGAAGAGGAGTCTCTTGTCGATCGTAGATTTTGCGAGTTTCGCCCATAGTATCTCCCTAGGGATGGAATCAAAAGCCGATTTCAAGTCGACAAAGGCAACAAACAGGCCGTTACCCCAGCGGTTCTTGTATTTTTCAGCTAAGTGATTTAAAATCACACAGTGTTCTATCCCAGACCTACCTTTCCGGAAAGCTGCCTGCTCCCTCCCAAGGATATTATCCTCCTCCAACCAAGATGAGAGTCTCTCTTTTAAGTAGCAGGCATATAGTTTGCCAATAATGGAAAGGAGGCTAATTGGGCGGTAATTTGCTGGGTCCTCTTTGTTCCCTTTTTTAAATATAGGGATAACTATGGATTCAAGCCAAGACTCAGGGAAGCATCCGGAATTATTGATCAGAGTAAAGAAATTTGCTAGAAGAGGGGCCCACCAAGCTTGGTGCGCCTTCAACATTTCAGAAAGTATGTTATCAGGTCCAGGAGCTTTGCCGGATTTCAAGCTAGCAATCAAATCAATAATTTCTTTTTGGGTTACAGATGGCCAAGTGGGAAGATTTGTTAAATTATCAATAAAGGAAACAGCATTTACAGTCTCGTTGTTTGCAGAAAAATATTTCTCCCAGAGGTATGGGGAAATGTGGCAAGGGGCCGGATTTAGTGGGCTCATAGAACCAGAAATCAGCTCCCAAAAACACTTCGAATTATTTGATCTGGAGGCTTGAATTAGGGCTTCCCAATCTTCATGCATCACCTGCCTTTTTTTGATGACTATCATATGCTTGTAGTATTTTTTGATAATAAAATACTCAGGGGGCAGGGTGGTTAAATTTTGGTGTCGATATTGAAGGTATAGCCGTCTCAGCTGTTTCTTAGCATCAAGACAGTCCTTATCAAACCATCTGGGAAAACCAGTGGTAGGAGGAGCCCTGAAGGAAGAAGATGGTGGGATAATAGAGGCTTTAAGTTTGGTAATTAAGGAGTTATACGCTATTGACGCTAAATATGAATCAGAAGCATGCATGATCTCCCTCTGTAAGGACAGGGCAGAGGGGGAAGTGAGAAATAAGGCCACATTAGAGGCTACTGTGGGAGTCCAAAATGTCCTTTTATGGGTAGGGTGGATTAGATTTGCCATTGGTTTATGGGTAAGGAGCAAGTGACCGCGTTCTGGTAGATAAAAGGAAAAGGTGAGGGGAAGGTGATCACTATCCTGTCTGGAGCCGACAGAAAAGTCCGAAATAAACCTGAACAGGGAATGCGAGATCAAGGCGTAATCGATGACACTGCACCTGAGGCCAGAAATGTAGGTAAATTCCGCACATGAATCTATCTGCTTATGACCGTTCAACATTATTAGGCTGTGTCTAGCAAGGAATCGGTATAAACATATTCCACCATAATTTATCTTGGGGTCCTTGGAAGTCCTAGCATAGCCTGGGAGGTATGGGGCGGTGTCCTCGCCCCCCCAGAGGTTTGAAGCAAATAGCGCATCATTGTGGGGGCCAGACCTGGCGTTGAAATCACCCATAACAATGAGAGGAGCTTTGGGGAATTTAGCCTCGAGTGATGTTAGATAATTGGTAAGAACGTCCCAGTCACAGTCAATTTGTGCCCGAGAGGCATGAGGGGGAATATAAACATTTACTAACAGAAGAGAAAATGTGCTAAAAGATAATAAAACAGCCTGTGCAATGTTTTTACAAGGGGTTAAACTTATAGAGCGAGCTGTTACAGAAGTAGAAATGAGTATGGCTAGGCCTCCTTTGGGTCTGCCTTTGGAACTGGGTTGGGAATAGGTCGCTGGTAAACATGAACAAGAGAAACCATCCACTATTAATTTAAGGGTACACCACGTCTCCTGTAAGAAAATTAAGTCAAATTTGTTCAGAAAAGTAATAAAGTCAGGAATTTTTTGTTTGGCATTCCACCCTGCAATGTTCCAGGAGAGAAGGTGGAATGTAAACTTAGGTGAGAGAACAGAAACCTGGCATGCATTAATAATTGGATTCGTAGGATGAGAAATTTCCTTTGCTGTATAAGATTTGCAGAGTGAGTGCTGTGGTGTCCTGAAATGAGGGTTTACCATTTTTTCAGGAGATTCACAGGATAGAATCGGGTTTTTAGAATTTAATAAGGGTTGTCAAGTCAGTTCAGGAACCTCATGTACTATCACATCACATATTGTGCTAGGTCTACAAACATTTGAGTAACAATGTGGCAGTACCTTTAAGGGAACTTTCAGAGGAGAAACTTGAATGCTGGAAGGTGAGTTCAGTTCATAGTCCTCCAAGTATCTGGAACATGTCCTTTTTGCCCTTAGATTGTTTAACAGATTCTGCATTTTGTTTATGACCTCACTTTGTTCATTCTCAGTGAATGTATGGAAACTATTTAATAGTTCCTCCTCTCCCTCACAAGCAAAGTCAAATGCAAGATCTTGATTTTCCTTACTGTTTACCAGAGAAGGAGGTGACTGTAACGGAACGAAAATGGGAGCTGGTGGTGGGGAGGAGCTTACTTCATCCAAAATAATAAGATCAGAGTTTATGGAGTTAAGTGTTTCAAAGTTTAATGTTTCTTGTGCTGGGGGAGTCAAAGGGGATAAATTCTTTTCCAGCATAGTTGGTCCTAATGATAGAGAAGAGCAGTTCATGTTTAATGTGCTTTTAAGAGGAAGCTGTTCCAGGAATGGATCCAAGTTTCCAGAGTTTGATATATTTTTGCTGCTGTTCGAGGAAAACTTCCTCCTCTCATGTGAAGAGATAAGGTTTGTTGTTGGAGTTCTCTTTGTGAACAAGGAAATTGGACTGGCCAGGTTTGTGAAATGTCTCTGAACGGATATTCCATGGTAGCTGAGAAGGGATTTATTTGCAATTATCCGTGCTGTTGTCTCAGCCGATTTAAAGGTAAGTAAAGCAGACGTTTTTGTTGAGGGGTTGTAAAGGAATTCCACATACGAGATATCGTCAGGCCGTAAATCCATTACACCTAACGACTGAAGGGCGTAACACACTCTTTGCTTCCTGATGTTTACTTTTTCTTTGATGTTAAGAAGAGGAAGATTCAGCAGTGCAAGTTTGTTTGAATTATATTTGAGAAGCCAATTCCCATTTGTATTCTCTCGTCGTGAAATCTTGTTATTGGTAGAGCATATTCCGCTATAGGACCTCGGGTTGGGGTGAGTAAGTAGCTCTGGAAGATTTGGACTTTTTTTGCTTTCTGGTAAGGCTTTGCAATAAGATCTAGGGGGTGTTCTCGCTGTAGATGAAGCAGATAAATTCTTTGTTTGCGAAGCTGTTTGCTGTTGAGCTTTAAGTACTTTAAAAAGTTTCTGAAAGTTCATCTTCTTACTCCTTGGCGGTTTGTAATTTTTTATGTTTTTGGATTTTTTCTCCTTAGGTGCAATACGAGGTTTCTTTCTGTTTGCACACTTCAGTGTTGTTGTTGTTTTGTGGGGGGGAAGAGTGTAGTTTAGGCTCAAATATAGTTTGGATAGTTCTTCCATAAATGATTTTAGAAGGTTGTTTGTTTCTTCCAAAAAAGCTTTGATGTTTTCAGTCTCTTTTGCCACAATGGCTAATTGTAACTGCAGACATTTTTGGCCAGTTAGAAGTAGTTTTTGGCCAATTTGTGCCAGTTCCGTGGTTTCAGTAACTTCTGTAGAGCAGGCAGCAGATGGCTGTGATTGAGTAAAAATGGGAGTCTGGCTGTCGATGTCTGTAGCATGCACAGTAGACAGAATGTCTAAGGGGGAATGTAAGTCAGTGTCCTTGTACAGAGAGGAAGATGGCGTCTCCTTGCTTTCAGGTACCTGCAGCAGAGAGTTGATCAGACTAGGTGTATGCGTCTGCCCAAAAAGGGGATCTGTGGATGTTCCATACACCAGGCTTTGTATAATTTCTGGGTCATCCCTTGCCTGGAATTCCTCACTCAAGCAGGAACAGAATTGTTCTGTTTCGATTTGGGAAGGGGTTTTCTCAGTAGATCGTGACGCATTTCTCTTTGTCTTATCCGCTTTGGTTGGTAAAAAGAAGTTTGTAATTTTAAGCTGTTGATCCCCATTCCCAGATTCTTCCAAAACCTGTTCTGATTTATGGTCATGTTCATAACATCTTTTCCTTGTTTGAACCATTTTAAAAACTATAAGGTTTGCCTTTTAAACTCTAAGATGAACGGAGGTATAATTATAAATTGTCGACTCCAAGGCTAAGTAGTTTTATCTTAGGAATCCTTAGATTTTGTTATGGTAAATTATATTCCTTGAGTTAGTAATGCGAAGCAGAGTTGTGACTCACCGGCTGATAAAGAGTCTGTTTTCTTGCTGATAAAATGGTTCCATAGCCTTCAAAAAATAGGTGTTGTTGATGCTGTTAGGTTCCAGAATAAAAATTTCCAAAGAATATCTCTAAAGATAGCAAAAAAAGAGGCGAGGTGGGTATGAGCTCCAGAGCTCGCTAGTGGACCTGCCTGCCAGCAGCCATCTTCCACCAGCTTCCCCCAAGAGTTTCATCAAAAGTAAAGGGTAAATGATGAGACCCACTGTGTATACACTACCAAGCAGCTAGCTTTGGGTGTCTAGTCTAATGAATCCATACTGTATGCATAACAGAAATTTGTTTACCTTTTGAACCAGAGGAGAACTTCAGGACAAACTGGCACTCAATTCACAAAGCAGCTGAGCATGACAAGCTGGTCAAACCCAGAGTAATGACAAACTTTGATGCCGACACTAACAAAAACCCCTAGCAAAGTTGTGTTTTCCCCCTTTTGGCTTTGAAGTGAGTTATGAGCATAGAAAACCAAGCCTCTGTGGAGAGAAGCCTTTAGCAAAATTGCTTGTGTGCTGCCATATTTTTCTTTGCAGGGAGAAGACTAGCAATTTTTAATTTTATTTTATTAGATTCCCAGGATTCTGAAGAAGAGTTAGAAAGGCAGTTTCTGATCACAGCCAAGCCAACCTCCTAATTTGTCATAAATGTTTGCATTACTCATACTCACTGTACATAGTTACACAGAGGTAGTCAATGTGCTGTTATACTACAGCTCCCATCAACCTCAACCAGCATGGCCAATGGTCAGGCTTGATGGAAACTATAGTCCAACAACATCTGGAGGACACCACATTAGCTAGCCTTGTTGTAAAGCTTCACCATTTGATTGTACATGTGCATAATGGGCACACATAATGCACACTCATGTTCACGTCTGTACAATCTAAATAAGTATACTGTGTCCTTCTGCCACACAGATCTGCAGTTTGTTAATGTAATCCTTTGTCTTGTATGAATGTGTCTTATTTCCCTTGAGAACAAAAATCAATGAAGATCCTGTAACTTTACAGAGACACAATGCAATATTAAACACAGCCCTGGGAATACGCGTCAAGAGGACAGGATATCTGCGACATCCAGCAGAGCAAATTTCTGCAATTAATTTCCCAGCTAAAACATCTTTGCTCACAAGGGGAGAGGTTTAGCTCACCCTCACCTCTGAAAAAGGGGGCAAGACATGAGGTAATACTCAATTCAGTGTTTAATTAGGCAAGGAAAAATATCAATAGAGGAGCATCTTGAATGTCAAAGATAATATGGAAATACAGCTTCTCATTTAATACAATGATGTTTCTAATCATGGACATACTATATAAATGTGACCTAGAGCAGCATTAAACTGGAGACAGAGCAAAATAAAGAAAATGAATAATCCGCAATCACTTGCTGCGTGGGTCGCCAAATGCAATTAGCAAGAGCTATTCTAGATTTCACATTTTCCATTTGCAAATGTAAAAGCACTATCTTCTAGCCTGATTCTACGTGTATTTCCTTTAAAGTAAGTCCCACTGAGTTCAGTGGCTGTTAACTTCTACATAGGTACATACAGGAAAACACACCCTCAATATTGCTATCTAACTGGCCTTTTCAGGCTGCCAATCCATGCTGGCTGCACAAATTGAATCTACAGGAGCACATGCAAAGTTCCTCCTATTGTTCTCCAGAGCCCAGTGAAGCCCAATAATATAATTCTATGTACATTTACTGTGATATCCATGTTCACTTAGTTATTAGTCTTAGACTCCACTCATCGTTAAACAGACACTCCACTATTAAGAAAACAGCAAGAGAAATACTTAGAGGGAACTATAAAATGGAAGGAAACAAAGTTAAAATTGCATCGCTGTACTCCAGAGGTGGGGACATTCCCTTGTGGGTAATCTTCTGGGGAGCCACATGCCAGTGGTGGGAGGAATCAAAGGGAAACAATGGATGGAGCAACAGATGTGACATGCCGACCATGCAAAATCAGGGGTTTCAAAACACACACTTCACCATCCAGACAAACAAGGAGCATTGTCACAGTTCAGTGACCCATTTTAGCCAGGCAAAGGACTTGTGGACTTGCGGAGCAGAGCTGGTGAGGAGTGTGGCCTGGAGAGAGCCCTGGAGGGCCAGATATAGATAGACTAGCAAACTGATTATAACACTTCAGTGATGATTAAAAGAACAATTAAAATTTTAGAGAGCTTTACATTATCCCAGGGATCCTCAATATTCTTAGAAAACTGCCCTGTGTTATTATCCTCATATCACTTATAGAGGTCTAAAAGTTATTAGTAACTTTTCTGTGCCAGGGAACACACAGCTCAGCTCAGATCTGAACTATGGTCTTCTCCCCAAATTATAACCCATGCTCTTTACCATAATGCTAATTTTTTAAAAAGAGAAAAGTTGCTTTTAATGTATTAATTTAAATTCCAAGAGAAAAATACACTCATTTGAAATGTGGTGTTGGAGAAGAGCTTTGCGGATACCATAGACTGCAAAAAAGACAAATAATTGGGTGTTAGAACAAATTAAACCAGAACTATCACTAGAAGCTAAAATGATGAAACTGAGGTTATCATACTTTGGACACATCATGAGAAGACATGATTCATTAGAAAAGATAATAATGTTGGGAAAAACAGAAGGGAGTAGAAAAAGAGGAAGGCCAAACAAGAGATGGACTGATTCCATAAAGGAAGCCACAGGCCTGAACTTACAAGATCTGAACAGGGTGGTTCACGACAGATGCTCTTGGAGGTCGCTGATTCATAGGGTCGCCATAAGTCATAGTCGACTTGGAGGCACATAACAACAACAACAAAATTTAAATTCCTATCTCATCATGCCCCTAAGGCTCAGGACAGGTAGCATTATAAATGCCATAAATATCTGAGCTGAAATTTACTGCTACCACATTCTTCTGAACCTTCTATAAACCTCCTAAGCACCTTCTTGGGGGAGTTGGAGGAGCACTGTGGGGGCCCTGCCCCTCAGTCTCAGGAGTGGCAGCCTCTATCTCCCTACCGCTACCCCTGCACCAGCTGCCACTGGCTGGAACCTCTGACAAAGTGGAGAAACTATTTATTAACTTCTTCTTCCAGCAGGCATTTTGAGGTAATGTTTGGTTTTACGCTTGGTTTTATTATGATTTTGCTGTTCTATTGTTTATGTTCTATTTGGTTTGTTTTTATGCACACTGCTTAGAAATGCAAATAATTAAGTGGTATCTAAACGTTTCAAATAAATAAATAAAACTTTCACAGAGAGCAAAATGCGCAGTAACAAGTACCAGTCTTTCAGCTTTACAAGTTAGACATGCAGCCATCTTATCGTTTTGCAATCCAAATCTGTGGGTGTGAAGATGGTGCCTTTTTGTGTATGCAAGCAAAGGCACTCATGCCTGTCTGAACATCAGAAACAGAGAGAAGGATGATAGCTTTATTAAAAGCACTGAACAATTAATAAAATGCTTATCATTACTGTTTGCAGATTCATCACTGGAGAATCTGGTTAATTACAAGTACCTTCAACATGGATGTACATTCCAACATACTTTAGGTCATTGGACATGTAGTTGCATTATCTACTGCTGGAATATGAGATGATTTACAATCAACAATAGTCTCAGTTGTTCCGCAGTATCCTAATTCCATGGATGTTACTTGAAAATCCAAACAACATGTGAATTAATTATCATGCAAATGCATCTCGAGAAATAGAACACACACAATCTACTTATTGAAAAAGAGTCAGAAATAACAACACTTTCCATGCAAGGAAAAACTGTGACATAGAAAAGGTTACATTGAAAGCAGAATTAAGAAACCCGCAGAGAAGCTGCATCAAGCAAAGCAGAATGCAATTAGCACAATTTACAACTTGGCATCCTGCTATCAAGTCAGCATAATCAATTAGAGTAGTGGTGGGGGAGGGGAGGAGCCCTATATGTGTATACTTGGAGCAAATTCATAATACATGGTGTAAACTTTGCAGAGTAACTTACCTGAGTATGGGAGCCGTATAATATGCACAGAACGTATTTCCAGAGGCTGGAGTCCAGATCTTGCAGCAGATAGTAAGGCTTGCTTGCCTTCCTCTGTCTGGTTACAAAAGAATTTGTGAACTTCCTGTGATACTATGAAAAAAATATGGAGCAAGATGAAATGTAAGCATATAACACTATCTGACTGCCAGAGTCTGAACCAAGTATGGAAGCTGAAGATTTCCTGGTCTTTTTAGTATATTGTCATTAAGTGTTCTCCTTGAAGATTTTGCTTTTAATACTAGAAAGAACACTTTTTGCCGAACAACATTTTTCCTTTTGGTCATTGTGTTGGTCCAAGGAGGGAACCTGGGTCAAAGCCGAAAGGAAGCCCAGAGGCTGATTCGCACAGATGTGAAAGAAGAGTTCGGAATTGCAGAACGTACACAATAGGAACATGGAATGTGAAAAGCATGAACCAGGCAAAATTAGAAATTGTCAAGCAAGAAATGCAACGTATCAATATTACAATACTTGGCGTGAGTGAATTAAAATGGACGGGAATGGGACACTTGCAATCAGGCAACTACAAAATATTTTATGCAGGAAATGAGAAATTAAGAAGGGGTTGCTCTAATAGTGAGAAGTGAAAAAGCAATTAGGAGCTATAACACCAGGTCTGAGCAAGTGATATCAATGAGACTTAACGGGAAAACCTATCAACATAACCAACATAACATATCATCCAAGCCAATGCTCCAATGGCAAACACAGAAGAAGAGGAAATTGAAAGACTTTATGCAGAAGTACAGGAAGATATTGATTACACACCAGAACAGGATGCTCTGATAATCATGGGGTCTGGAATGCAAAAGTAGAGTAGAGAGAAGAACTAGGAATTGTGGGAAAATGGGGCTTAGGAGATAGAAATGAAGCAGGAGAAAGACTGACTGAATTCTGTGAAACCAATAATTTGTTTCTTGCAAACACATTTTTTGAGAAACCGAAAAGATGAGTGTGCACGTGGATTTCACTAAATGGTCAATATAGGAATCAAATCGATTATATAATTGGAAGCAGAAGATGAAGTTCCATACTTAGTGCGAAAACAAGACCAGGAGCAGCCTGTGGTACAGACAGGGCTGGTGCTGTCACTAGGCCATCTAGGCAGCTGCCTAGGGCGCAGACCTCAGAGGGGCACAGTACTGACCTTTGAGAGGCACAGTTTTATACAGATTAGTTTTTTTAATCTTTGGAAAAAATGCAACTGACAATTTATATTTTTTTATTTTAAGATAAATACCACAACAGTGCTATGGAATATAATTAATTATAAAGTCTTATGAAAAAATTCTGTATTCTGTTTTTATATATCCTTTTTATATGTATTTTTATTTTTATTTTTGAAATTTAGTGATATTTTTGGCTAAGAAAAAAATCTCTTATTCTTCTTGGTTGGCAACGTGTTGTCTACAGCTGGATACATTACATCATGTGACTCATGACAAGCACAAGCAAGCTACTACAAAATAAGGAAGCTGATTTAAATTCAGCTACAAGCCTATTGCAAGTGACCAAGAATTACCTTATGGGCTGCAGGTGGGATGAGGATTTTCAGCAAGTTTTGACAGATGCTACTGAGATTGCAAAGGAGCTAGAAATACTACCAAACTTTGAGAGAGAACAGGTTAGAAAAAGGAGAAAGAAACGGCAATTTGAGTATGAGGTCCAAGAAGAGGCACCGCAAGATCCAAAGCAGAAATTCAAAGTAGGTTTCTACTATGTTGTCTTAGACATGGCCATACAATCTGTTGAAGAGAAATTCCAACAGCTACAACAATATAATTCCCTATTTGGCTTCCTGTATGATATATACAGTATCAACAAAAAATCTACTGAAGATGTACTTAAGGCCTGCAAGAATTTGGAAAAATCATTGATGCACAATGAAAACAAATATATTGATGCTGAAGATCTGTGCTGTGAACTTATAGCAATAGCTCGAAGACTTCCAAAGTCTATGCCGCCACAAGGAGTACTTTTCTTCATACTACAACAAAACTCCTGGATAATGTGCCTAATGTTTCTGTTGCTCTAAGGATCCTTCTCACACTTCCAGTATCAGTGGCAAGTGGTGAATGCAGTTTCTCAAAGCTCAAACTTATAAAAACTTACATATACTCAACAATGTTGCAAAAGAGACTAGTAGGCTTGGCAGCTATATCAGTTGAACATGCCCAAGCATCAGCATTTGACCTGAAGGAATTGATGACAAAATTTGCAAAGGAAAAGGTACGCAAAGTGAGGTTTTGATGTGCCTGAAATTGAAACTTTTAAGAGACTTAAATTTTAACATCACAATTCACAAGATTATTCAAAATCTTTGTGCAGGGGGTTGGACTTGATGGACTTACAGACCCCTTCCAACTCTACTATTCTACGATTCTATGATTTTCTTTTGTATTTGAGAAAGATAACCAAAGATTGTTGTATTACTTATTCTTGCAATTTAACATAAATTTAGCAGTTTCAAGTTTTGTGCTTTTCATTTTTTCTACAAGACATCTCTTTTTGAAAATTGAAGTTAGCAATTTTTTGGGTGGGGTGCAAGTAGTTAGCCTTGCCTAGGGTGCAAAATAGCCTGGCACCGGCACTGGGTACAGATCATGAACTGGTAATATAAAAAATCAGAGTAAAGCTAAAGAAGAAAAACAAAGCAATCATAATACCAAAATACAATTTAAATAACATCCCAGAAGAATTTAAAGATCAAATAAGGAACAGATTTGAGGCTTTAAAACTAGCTGCTAGAGATCCAGAAGAACTATGCAGTGAAGTCAGAGATATTGAGGAAGAATGCAAAAAGACAATACCTCTACTTAAAAAGAGAGAAAGACCTCAGTGGATGACTGATGAAACTCTTAAAACAGTTAAAGATAGAAGGAAAGCAGAAGCAAAAGGAAAGAGAAACACGGTTAGAACCCTAAATGCAATAATACAGTGACTAGTACGTAAGGACAAAGAGAACTACTACAATAATTATTGTATGGAAACAGAAGAGGATAATAAAAAAGGTATAACTATTCCAAAGATTAGAGAAATTAAAGGGAAATTCAAACCAAGAGTAGGGATGGTGAATAAACAACAGGGGAACACACTGACTGACCGAGACAAAATAAAAGGAAGATGGAAGCAATACAATGAAGAATTATATAAAAGAGATGCCAGGATGACAGATTCATTCATGGAGGAACTGTACGAAGAAGAACCAGAAATTTTAGAATGTGAGGTGGAAGCTACTATTAAAATACTTGGAAGAAACAAATCACCAGGAATAAATGGCATAACAACTGAGCTGCTACAAGTTACTGAGATGGAATTTGTCCAAATTTAACAAAAAATTGTCAACAAATATGGAAAAGAAAACAATGTCCCACAGTCTGGAAGCATTCAATATTCATCTGAATTCCTAAAACAGGGGATCCCAGGGAATGCAGTAATTATCAAACTTTTGCCTTAATATCCCATGCAAATAAAGTAATGCTCAAGATTCTACAACAAAGGCTTTTGCCATATATGGAATGAGAAATGCCAGATGTCCAAGCTGGATTTAGAAAGGGAAGAGGTACCAGAGATTGTATCGCAAACATACATTGGATAATGTAACAGACCAAAGAATTGCAGAAGAAAATCACCCTGTGCTTTATAGATTACAGCAAAGCATTGGATTGTGTAGATCATGAAAAACTATGGAATGCTTTAAAAGAAATGGGGGTGCCACAGCATCTGATTGTCCTGATGTGCAACCTATACTCTGGACAAGAGGCTACTGTAAGGACAGAATATGGAGAATCCGATTGGTTCCCCATCGGGAAAGGTATGAGGCAGGGGTGTATTTTATCACCCTATTTGTTTAATCTATATGCAGAACATATCATATGGAAAGTGGGTTTGGATCAAGATGAAGGTGTGAAAACTGGAGGGAGAAATATCAATAATTTAAGATACTAGCAGAAACTAGAAATGAATGCTGATGGAAGTTAAAGAGGAAAGCACAAAAGAAGGTCTACAGCTGAATGTCAAGAAGACTAAAGTAATGACAACAGAGGATTTATGTAACTTTAAAGTTGACAATGAGGACAATGAACTTGTCAACAGGGCTGTGGAGTCGGAGTCGTGGAGTCGGAAGCAATTTTGGGTGGAGTCGGAGTCGGAATTGGTAGAAATGTACTGACTCCGACTTCAAAATAAAATTAATATTTTAATATCAATATTTATATTAATTTATTAATATTAATATACATTTGCCATTTATGAAGGAGTCAGAGTCGGAGTCAGACAGTAGAAAAATTAATATTTGCCATTTATGGAGGAGTCAGAGTCGGAATCGGACAGTGGAAAAATAGAGGAGTCGGAGTCGAACGTTTGACATACCGACTCCACACCCTGCTTGTCAAGGATTATTAATACCTTGGCACAGTCATTAACCAAAAGGGAGACGATAGCCATGAAATCAGAAGAAGGCTAGGAATGGGGAGGGCAGCTATGAGAGAACTAGAAAAGATCCTCAAATGCAAAGATGTATCACTGCACAATAAAGTCAGGATCATTCAGACCATGGTATTCCTGATCTCTATGTACTGATGTGAAAGTTGGACAGTGAAAAAAGTGGATAAGAGAAGAATGAACTCATTTGAAATGTGGTGTTGGAGGAGAGTTTTGCAGATACCATGGACCGCAAAAAAGACTAATAATTGGGTATTAGAACAAATTAAACCAGAACTATCACTAGAATCTAAAATGATGAAACTGAGGTTATCATACTTTGGACATATGAGAAGACATAATTCACTAGAAAAGACAATAATGCTGGGGAAAACAGAAGGGAGTAGAAAAAGAGGAGGACCAAACAAGAGATGGATTGACTCCATAAAGGAAGCAACAGACCTGAATTTACAAGATCTGAACAGGGGGGTTTACAACAGATGCTATTGGAGGTCGCTGATTTATAGGGTCGCCATAAGTCGTAATCGACTTGAAGGCACATACACACACACACAAGGAGGGAACAGCTGTTCTAAAAGAAGAGATGGTAGTTAGTACACTGATGTAGTAGAAACTTCTCAGGATTAAGAATGCCATTATTTATAGCCAAGCACAGCTCAGCTTGTCAAGTAACATGTATTGCAATTCCCAGCCACCTCTGCTGAACAGTAGCAAGGGGTGGTGGCTATGGGTGTTTGTGGGTAGGACTTGTGGTACCAAGGACTGTGCCACTGGACCTGCATAGAGCCTTATGGAAGCATGAATCCACCATGTGCAATTGCAGAAGCTGCAACTGAATGTGTGTATCCAATACCTCTTTATAGGTATCTCTTTAGCTCAGCTATGTTCGTTTATCCATTCTGCTGCATTTGGAAACAGTTTTTTAGTTTTTGGTGCTATTTTATATAATTGTATTTTATTGAAAACTTTTATTGAACCACCCTGGTACATATTGTACAAAGGGGTGGTAGGCAAACACCTTGACTAACTTTTGCCACAAAAACATAGATGGCAAGAGCGGAAATAACTATTTATATACTTTGGTGGTCATATAACATAAAAACCAGTTTTTGAATATGTTTTATATTATTTTATATAATTGCATGTAAATTAGAAATGTACTTTAGTTACAGATGCTATACAGATTATTTTTAAGCAACTGTTTATATATTACTACTTATATATCCAAAGGATATGCTTCTACCATTGAACTATACCCCTTCCCTGTAACTCCACATGACTGTAATTCTAGGCAAATGGATGTCAAATGGCAAGTAAAAGGTTTTAGATTTCTCCAGTGGCAGCTGAATTGCATAATAAAACAACCAATTTTTAACAATAGGAGAATGTTCTAGAGGGAGTGCTTTACACAGCACTAGAGTATAAATCAAGCTGAATGGAGTACGGTAAGCGCCACAAGATTATTATTTTGTGCTGAGAAGGTATTCTCTTTAGTGGGAGACTATGGAATTTTCCACCTGTATAAAGCTGAAAGGGTGTTCACATGTTACATTCAACGAGTGTGCAATCTGTGTGCTTGTGTACAAATAGTTGAGCTGTGCACTCAATTATTCACATGTAACATTCAATGAGTGTAGTCTGTGTGCATGTGTACACAACAGTTGAGCTGTACAAATCAACAAGTGCTCACTCTTTCACACAAGCACCCACACATGTGTAGAGACAATTTGTACCTGTGCTCAGTGTAACGTGAACGAGCCTTATGTGTTTTTTTAAGTAGGTGTCCTCTTAGAACAGACTGCAGTGTGTGGTTTCCCATAGTAATAAAGATTCATTCATTCATAGTTTCAACTTGTTATAGCTAGTATTTATGCAAGCCAAGTGGGTTCTTTGCCAGAATGGTAACTGCAGCATGACAAGCCCTTAGTCTATGCTCTCATTTTTATTCCTTTATGCTGCTATTAAAAAAGATATCGTAAAGAATCAAAGTAGCAAAGATTAGTCTCTAGGCCTAAACACCTTGAGCAGTATTCATCAGACTCATAATTCAGAGAGCAGCTTTTTTCAAGGTATGTGGCAGCTTTTAAATCCCACTATGGTTTGGGGGCTTTCAAATCCAATATCCGAGAGCTCCTTGGGTTCTAGGGAAACTTGATTGACATTATTTCTGCTTTGGATGTCACCTAACAAACCCCATGCAGGAAGAGCTGCTCAGAAATTACTGCTATGCATCCCACATGAGCCCAAAGATATCTCGTCAGAGAGAGATTCACCAGTTCGCACTTGCATTGTTTTATGGCCAGTGCCTTAATAAGAACACAGTGTAATGCCAACTCAGTTGACGTTCTTTCCTTTCCAAAAGCTCGAGGCCTTCACTTTTCAGGAACTACCTTTCTTTCCACCTCATAAAGTTAGCTGACTGCAAATGCTTACAAGAACTGAGATACTGGTATTTTATGGCCAGTTGTGCTGTTATTTTCTGAAACAACTATCAGGCCCTTCCCTAATTAATCCCCCTCTCATTCAGAGCTTGGAAAAGTTACTTTTTTGAACTACAACTCCCATCAGCCCAATCCAGTGGCCATGCTGGCTGGGGCTGATGGGAGTTGTAGTTCAAAAAAGTAACTTTTCCAAGCTCTGCTCTCATTAAGATTTATCTGAAAGTTCTTTCCCTCAATGCCTTCCTCTACCAAGTAATTTGATAAGAGGTGAAGGGATCGTAAGTCCCTTGAGTCTATGTCCTTCGTGAGCTTCACGTTATTGAAACAGGATTGGAACAAAGAGGAGCAAAGCAAATATGCTACATGCTTTTCCTAGCACTAGGAAGGGCTTTCTCAGCAATGGCCCAAGTAATGAGAAAAGTCAGGAGTAAGGTGCAATGCAATATTAAACAGAAAATTCTCCTAGGGCAGTTGGTCTCATGAATGTTGTCGTCTGCATTCTTGAGGCAGAAGAAGATACTATAGTGGTTCTGGTGGGAGTTAACGCTTCTGAAATTTTATCAGCAAGAACCTGCTATTTGTAAGCTAATTAAAATCCCTGTTGCAAATGTTTGCTTCTGCTGAAAAGCAGTAGACATACTTAGATAAATATTGGCCTAGAACAAAGGAGATATTAACTGAAGAGGAATTCAGCTGAACAAGGACTATAGCCCAATGGTAGAGCACAAGCTTGGCATACAGAAGGTTCCAGGTCCTGTCCCTGGCACTTTCAGTGTTTTATGGGTTCTTAAAGGCTGACGTAACCAAAGGATAGATACCTGCCCTGAGAAGCTTGCCATCAAAATTTTGACAGATGGGGAGACATCAGATGGAGAGGAGATGGGGGAGGGGTGGGAGAGGGAAGCAAGAATAGGACGTTTATGCAGAAAAATCTGTTTCCCATACCCATAAGTTACCTTATGCCTATAAGGTGTGAAGTCTAAGGGCTCAAGCCTTTTTAAAGGTAATGTTTGTAATTTATACACACATTTCTATACCACTAAGTCAAGAAGAAAAGTTCACTCACAGAGGGCTGCAGTATCAAATCAGAGCTTTGTGGGCCTGTGTATTCAGATCAGTAGTGTGAAAACATTTCCCAGCAGGACAGCTGGAAAGTGTTTGGGCAGATTTGGCTATCATGCATTAGGGATGTATCTAACAAAGTCATACTCAGAACAGATGCACTGAAATCAGTGGGACTTTAGTAAGTCATGACTAACTTGTTCAATTATTTCAGTGGGTCTGCTCTGAGTATGAGATGAAATCCTTAGGCTGCAGCCTTTTTTCAGATTCTTCATTGGTCTGTCTGCAAGCATTGCAACTCTAATGACGCAAAAGAAATGCAGCTTATTTTTAAGGTAGTTTTTTAGGAGATTTCCATTCCTTTACAGCTGGGTCTCTCTGTGCTTGAAGAATGTGTTGTATTGCTTCAGCAGCACACTCTGATAGACAGTTCTTAGAAAGACCTTTTTTTCCCTGAGATTGCTTTGAAGCCAGATGATTCCTGGCAATGTGGACTCTAAGGGGAAGGTTGCTACTGTAATTTAAAGCACATTGACAGCAATGACTTCTGAAATTTTTATAAGGGTGTCAGCCATGCTACTTAAATTTTCATAAAGGTTTGAAATAACATTCTTGCAATTTTTTAAAAGAAGCATCATGGTTCAAATTGCTCACACAGGAGAATGTTTGCAACAGGCTACTTAACAGATGTGAGTCTTATAGCCAGGATGGTGGAACCATAAAAATCATAGGGTTGGTAGTAGCATAACGGTACATACAAATTCATGGACACATCTATAATTTAATACATCTTTACATGAACTTGCAGGGGCCACTGGGAGCCTAGGACCAAGCAAAATGATACAGAAATATGAAAGAAATGCTGAAAAACAAACCAACAAAAGTCTACTTGCATTTTGGGGGGCAGGGGGGAATTGCCAGACAAGAAAGGCTGTTTTCCCTTTCAGGTTTTTATTTTTTAAAAGCTGTGCCTCTTAGGCAAACAGTTTTTTTTATCAGCTATATCCTCACACCTGCCCAAAACTGATTTGATTTCAAGGGGGCTTTACATGAATGCTGTTGATAAAAATTGTCCAGAGGAACTGGATAAAAAATGAATTAATGGAAATGCATCCATCCTGCACCTATTACTCTTCATCCAAGTGAAAATTTGTTAATATGTGTTTGAAAGGCCATTGATAAAGACACACAAGTCGAAACACGTCTGGCCACAATATACGCATCTTGCTCCATTGAGGCACAGATTTAAAATCTACAAGCAAGATAACCAGCAGCTTTTATAAAAGCACTATAGTAGAAGCGTGTATTCACCCTACAGTCTGTGTGACAGGGCCTGCTGACCCTGCTCAGGAACCAGATTTTTTATTTTATTTTGAGATTTGGCAACCCTACAGATAACCCTACAGATAACTGGGCTCCTGCTGGGAGGAAGGGCGGGATATAAATCAAATAACAACAACAACAACAACAACAACAACTTCTTTGGGCTCTTCTAGATGGACCTGCTTTTTGAACATCCTGATTAACTTGCACAGAGTTTATGCAGAGGTTAGATTATATCTGGTCTTTATTGAGCATTTGTTGTGATGTGTTTGTTATACAATGAACATTTGTACTGATTTCATAGTTTGCTTGCACAGTGGCTCTACATCTTCCTGATAATCAATTGCGTTCCCCACATTTTTAGTACATTTCCCTGTCACTTTCCCAACTGTAAAAATAACAATTCATCGAGCCGGAGCACTTCCAATTTAATTTCACAAACCTAAATTTCCAGTATGTGCTTAATTCCCTCTCGCAAAAAAAATGGCAGCCCAGGGTTCATCTTTTTTAAAGGCTGAAAGGATTAACAAAAGGAAAACATCTTTAGTATCTTTTGATTCTTAAACTGGTTTGAAGGCGATATATGAATCACAGTGCTATTCCTACCTGGTGAACACAACCTGGATTTGCTCTCTGTAGATTTTTCTCCTCATTACGGAATGGTGTTGTCTTCAAGCTTTTCCTCTTAAATTATAAATCATAGCCCTTTGTTTAATAATTGAACTGCACAGAAAAATGTGACAAGAACTGTGCAATAAAGCTCCTTTCCCTTTGTTTTCAATTCTCATTCTGAATGAGAACTTGAACAGGAGCTTTAAAAGTTCCTACTTTAATGGCACAATCCTATATTCACTGTGTTCAGTGCTTCCAGATAGGTGTGCATAGACTGCAGCCTCATATATATATTCACTAATAGGCAAAAAAAACTTGAGGTTTAAGAATATACCTATAGCCAACAAATATTTCTATCAAACTTTAAAAAGCAGGGAAATTGGGCAGCTGTAGTGAATACACCAGGGGAGCAGGAGACCTGACCTCCTCTCTGAGATATTGTACTGCCCTACAAATTTGTAAAAATGCAAACACAAATTGGGTTGGTCTTTCATAGTCCAATCCACTTCCTGTGTAGCTTGGAAGAATTTGGTAACATGTACCTCTGAGCATATGGTGAGTGGTGGCAACACCTGCCATCTCCAAAGATGGAGAATTACATTTTTGTATGTTTCTTGGTTTTCTTCTTATTTTACTTCTTTTCTGTGTTACTACCCTGGGAGATCAGGGTTTGAATCTCCACATAGCCATGAAGCTTACTGGGTGACCTTGGGCCAGTCACTGCCTCTCAGCCTCATGAAAACCCTATTCATAGGGTCGCCATAAGTCGGGATCAACTTGAAGGCAGTACATTTACATTTTTACTGTTTCTACAGAGAATCTAACCTAGATATTTCTCTCATTATTCATCCTAGAAATCTGTGTCAAATTTATTTTTATTAATTTCAAAGCCTTTTTACTGGTCAAGGTCATATGATGGTGAAGACAGCCTTTTGTGTTTCAAACTGGAGGTTATACTCTATTTCCATTTTGGGTGCATTAACAGTTGAATCTGAAACTGCAGTTTGATGTAAAATCAGACTGATTACAATATGTTGCTACTTAAGCAATGACTCTAGCTGTTGGAAAAAAAAAACTTGGCCTGCCCATGATGCATGTGTTCAGCCTGCTATGCTTAAACTACTCTACTTAAGGAAAGGTGAGCATGGTCAATTAAAAATATAGAGTACACCTAGAATTTTGCTAGAATATATTTCACCTTCCACTGTTTTATCTTGTGCAAAGTGAGACATTCCTCATGTCCATTGGAGACTATTCTGCAGAACAGTCAGTGCCATTATTCCACAATTGCTTTTGGAGCTTTTTTTTCTTAGTGTTGCAAAGTGTTGCTGTTCTTCACATATTAAAAAATAGTTTTTTTGCCTATTAGTGAATTTCTCTGCGTTTTAATCCAGGAGGTAAGAAATGGGATCCTGTGCAAGTTTGCTGAGCATGCATTGATCATTTGCATGCTTATTGAGTTCAGTGGGATCAACTCTCCTGCAATAGGTGAAACTGACCGCAGGGGATGGGTAGGGGAGGAGGGAGATGGGAGCAGGCAGGAGGGGGAGGAAGAGGGCAGGTTTGATCATTTGCATGTTTATTGAGTTCAGTGGGATTTACTCCCATGCAATCATGCTTAGGATAGGTAAAACTGACCATGGGTCGGGAGAGCTGGAGTACACAGGGGAGGAGGAAGAAGGCAGCGGGGAGGGGAGGAGAGGAAAGAAGGAGGGGAAAGGCAGGTCTGATCATTTGCATGCTTATTGAGTTCAGTGGGATTTACTCCCATGCAATCATGCTTAGGATAGGTAAAACTGACCATGGGGGGGGAGGAGGAGGAAGAAAGAGGGGATTAGAAGGGGATGGGAAAGGGAAGGGTGAAGGAAGGGGGAGGGAAGGGGCAAGAGGGAGGGGATAGGAGGGAGGAGGACAGGAAGTTTGATCATTTGCATGGTTTTTGAGTTCAGTGGAATTTATTCCTGTGCAATCATGTTTAGGATAGGTGAAACTGACCTGGGGGAGGGGCAGGAAGGGAGGAGGGCAGGAAGGGGATGGGGAGGCAGGAAGTGGGAAGGGGAGGAAATTGGATGGGTAGGCACTGGGCAGAGGGGAAGCCCCTTTCCTTTCCAAAAGGAAAACATTGTGAACAGTAACATTGCTTTTCAGCGTTTTCCCCATCTTTTTATTCTACAGCAGGCACATGTAGCCTCCAAACCAAATTTAAACCAAAGCTGTCATTGGCCACATCCACAACAGACCTTTATTTCACTTTCGACAGTCGTGGCTTCTCCCAAAGAATCCTGGGAAGTGTAGTTAGTGAGGGGTGCTGAGAGTTGCTAGGAGATGCCCTGTTTCCCTCTCAGAGTCATAGAGTCATAGAATCTTAGAGTTGGAAGGGGCCTTGTAGGCCATTGAGTCCAACCCCCGGTCACAGCAGGAAATCCACAGCTAGAGCATCTCCCGCAGATAGCTGTCCAGCCTCTGCTTGAAGACATCCAGTGAAGGGGATCCCACCACCTCCCTAGGCAGTCGGTTCCATTGCCGAACTGCCCTTACTGTCAAGAAGTTCCTTCTAATGTCCAATCTGAATCTACGCTCCTGCAACTTAAAACCATTAGACCTAGTCCTACCCTCTGGGGCAGCAGAGAACAAATCTGTACCCTCCTCTATGTGACAGCCCTTCAGGTACTTAAAGAGTGAAATCATGTCACCCCTCAGCCTTCTCTTCACCAGACTGAACATGCCAAGTTCCTTCAACCTTTCCTCATAAGACTTGTTCTCCATACCGGTTATCATCCTCGTTGCCCTCTTCTGAACCCGCTCTAACTTGTCTATATCTTTCTTAAAATGAGGTGCCCAGAACTGAATGCAGTATTCCAGATGAGGCCTGACTAATGCAGAATATAGTGGGACTATTACTTCCCTCGACCTGGAAACTATAGCTCCGTTTATGCAGCCCCAAACCGTGTTTGCCTTTTTTGCCGCAGCATCACACTGCTGGGTCATGTTCAACTTGCGATCCACTACAATTCCAAGGTCCTTCTCACACGCACTACTGCTAAGCCGGGTATTTCCCATCCTGTGCCCGTGCATTTTGTTTTTGTGGCCTAAATGCAGAATCCTGCATTTGTCTTTATTGAGTGTCATTTTATTAATTTCAGCCCAATTTTCTAGTCTATCCAGGCCCCTTTGGATTTTATTCCTGTCTTCCATTGTGTTAGCTATCCCTCCCAGTTTCGTATCATCCGCAAACTTCATAAGGCTTCCCTCCACCCCATCATCTAAATCATTGATAAAAATGTTGAAGAGTATCGGCCCCAGGACAGAACCCTGTGGCACTCCACTCGAAACCTCCTTCCAGTCCGAAGCAGAGCCACCAACGACCACTCTTTGAGTACGGTTTTCCAACCAGTTGTGAATCCACCTGACAGTATTTCCATGTAGTCCGCATTTGACCAGTTTGCTAATCAAAAGGTCATGGGGGACTTTATCAAACGCTTTGCTGAAATCTAGATAGATGACGTCTACAGCATTTCCACCATCTACTAAGCTAGTGATCCAATCAAAAAAAGAGATGAGATTAGTTTGACAGGATTTTTTCTTGACAAACCCATGCTGGCTCCTACTAATCACAGCATTGTCATCTAGATAGTTGCCAATGGACTCTTTTATTATCCGTTCTAATATCTTTCCCGGTAAGCTTTAATCAGAGCGGCTGACTGTTAAACCACTCTGGCCACTGGAGCTCGTGTCAGGGGAATAGAAGTCTCCTCTCAACATCCTTCACAAGCTACACTTCCCAGGATTCTTTGTGGGAAGCCATGACTGTCAAAGGGAAATAAAGGTCTGGCATGGGTATGGCCCCCTGATTAGCCAAGCCAAGCAGCTATGAGTCTGGCTTTTAGAACACCAGCAGTTGGTTCTTACTGAGCATACCCAGCCTTATCATTGAGTTCAATGCTAAATTTCTTAAATTACTTAAAAATCAGCCAGGCATTTTTTAAACTTTTAAACTGCAGAAGATGGTCAGAGTATGGGGCAAGGTCAGTAAAAGGATTACAGGTACTCTGTGAACATGGCTGATTTTTAATTAATTTCAATAAACTATGAGAACTCTGACAGAAAGTCCAACAGGGGTCTGTTTTTTTCTTTCTCTTTTTACACTTTGAACTCTCGATTCTCTCTGTTTTGTGTATCGCCATGAAAATTTAGAGGGTTGTTAAACAAGTGTTTCTGAGTTCATGACTATACATTTTGTAAGGTTTTGTTTTGAAATGAGCTTATGGGAAGTATCAAAATGGCATGGAGGATATTTTCAATTTAACATTGCAGAATGCGAAAAATCCATGCTGACTATAGTATACAGCCACTCTCATGGCTGTATAATCTTTGAACTAAAATGCATAAATGATTCAACAGGAATGGAATAGTCATTTATTTTTATTCAGCCCTTCTTCAGAGCATCATTGCGCAGTGCAATCCAGTGCAGTAAATCCTACTGTGTCCAGTATGGCTTATTTCCTGGTGAAAATGCATGGGATTGCAGCCTTATAGCACAATTCTAACCACGTCTGCTCAGAAGTAATGTAAAGTAGTTCTAGGACTGCAGCCTTGGTTTTATAACTCTGTGAGATTAGGATGAGAGACAGTGGCTTACCTAAAGCTACCCAATTAGTTTCATATCTGAGGAAAAATATTATTCTGGATTTCCATATTAAAAACCAACATTGAACACTATCCATCGCACCACACTGGGGACAAAACTAGATATTACATTCACATCATCAGTCTTGGGGTGCATCTTTTAAAAATAATAATAATAATAATAAAACAGCCACTCTTGAGAGGGAAAAGACTGGGATCATAGCGAAGCGGCACTCTTCCATGGTCTGGCTTCAGCTTGCTCTCCTTTTGTCCAGAATGTATTTTAAAAAATCATTCACATCCGGGTTAAAGAAGTGAGTAATATCACATCTTGTTTGTAGGGAAAAGTGAATCTATCAATTTCCATTTCTCATTTTTACAACCTTAAGGCTGGTTCTCCACTTTTCCACATCAGTTTGCATTTTTTTAAAAAATGAAAATTCATCAGCATTTTAGTGCAAATATATCATACACATTTTGTATGCAATTTTTTCTAATATATATTTTTGCACAGCAGTTTTCTGTAATATAATGCATTGTGTATGTTATTTTCACTAACATGCATTTATATGCACACTTTACCCTAGTATGTGTGTTTTTGTATATATTGCTTCAAAGAAGTGTGAATTTTGAAGGATGGCTGTGTTTCAGTTTGTGTATTGTTTTGGAAAGTGCTAATTTGGTAAGTTTGCCTTTAAATGTGAACTGAATTTCTCTCCTTTCCATACTAGTTTGTTCCTGAAATAATAGGAATAGAGTGAAAAGAGAGTTAGCAATTCTATGCAGGAGCCTAAGAATGAAAAAGAGGCTTGTATTGGAAGTTCATAGGGAAATTTATAATTGAAAGTCATTCTTTGGTAAACCTTCCACCCTCACACTATTTCAGCCTTGATTCATATGCATTTGATGTCTGTCTTTGGCCCACTATTACCTGATTACTACATCCTACAATATTCTATTGTCTCTTAAATGTTTGGAAATAGAAGATCCTGCTTCAGTGCTGCAAGTGTAGCTGGGCTCCTGCTGGGAGGAAGGGCGGGATATAAATCAAATAATAGATAAATAAATAAAAATAAGTGTAGTTGGATAAGCTTCAGGAGACTTTCAGATGTACAATGTCATGGTTCCAACGGCATGTAATACAGTAATACAGACTTTTGAGAATTTTGAAAGATATGTTCTTATGCTTTATCCCACTCCAGATCAGCTTGCCTTCACTGAAATCAATAAGGACAGATCTTGGCAAAAGTGGTAGGTAGGAAGCTGGAGTCATTTTTACAATTAAATTACTCTTTGTTTGTTAATTGCAGAGGAATTAGGAGCAAGCAGAAAAGTTCAGCCTGGTGTAAGTTATAGCAAACAAGTAGGACAAATATTTTTTTTGTTCTGGTCCAATGCTGGATCCCACGGAGGAGGCAAGGCAAGGCTAGTCAGAAGGTGCAAGACCACAGATGACTCCAAGTGAGCAACTTGGTCTGACAAGGGTTGGAAGCACACTGAGGCCTTTTAAGCCTCTGCCAACAAACTACCTCTTCCAGGCTCCACCCCCTCATAGAGAACGTCAGAGCCTTAAACAGCCAACCCTCTGGTCTAAAGATTTACAGGACTACACCCTGGAAGTTATGATATTCATACTGCACAAAGTTCTATGGCACACAGTAGGTTAAAAAAAAACCCACCCACCATCACTAGCTGAGGGCAATTATTCCTTGACTTATTACTGATTAACTGATATATAAAGGAGCTTGGGAAATAATTAAGACACAGCATTTTCAGTAGTTGCCTAGATTGTATTTATGAGTTGGCCTGTAGAGATGAATTTATTTTAAGGTTTTGGGGTTTTTTTAAGCAGAAGTAGAATCATGTGGGCCTTTGTTCTTTATTCCCAACTTTTCCTCTACGAAATGCAACTGTTAGGGCTTCTGTCTAACACACTATTCATTTTTCATGCAGATTAGTGATTGGCACTCTTGGATCAGCAAGGACTTAATAATGCAAAGATTATTAATCCACCCAATAAATCAGGGAGTGAGTACACAGAAACCCTCTGCATTCAAAATTGGACTTTTGAGTGTTTACTTTTCAGTGAAACTTCCCTTCAAAGATGTTTAATTTGCAATCCTGACAAGTGTCTCCATGTTCATTTATCTTTCTGTGCGAGAACAGGAATTAGGTGCCATAACTTTTCAAGGGTGTTTAGTGCTAAGATTTCACCTGGTGACACTTTCAGGCAAGCCAGTATTTGAAGAGCTGCGCCCTGCTGTGGAAACCCTATTTGAATAGTACCAGTTATTCTCAACACTAAACAAGTATACTACTGGGAGTTTTTTACTCACTGATGTTTCTGTACTTTATGCCTGTGAGATAGTCCAGAAGACCTTAGACTCATGGTGCAGACCAAAGCCCACCTTTCATTGCTGTCACTGTAATGCTGGAAGAGCTGAGGTATGTCTGATGGGATGCAGTGACCTACAAGTGCACAGACAGAAAGTAGAGTAGTCTGTTTCAGAGGAGTGGTCATACTTCTCAGCTCCTTGAAAAGTCTTTGGATGACATCTGCTCCATTCACCCTACTCAGGGAGATTGGTATAATTCAATACAGAACTGATTAGCAGTCTAAGATTATACAAACACACTGATCTCCATTGTCATACCAACATTGACAGGACAGCCCCAGCCCACACTGGGGAGTGACCTCTGTGCACTGTCTTCCTGTGCTATGATGTCTTTAAGAGGGAAAGGTAAAGGATTACTATCCTTGCTTCTTTCATCCCAACAGCACAGAGCTTTTTTCCTGCTATTTATCAGTGGTTTGCAGATAAAAACTGATATAATGGCCCAGTACAGACAACCATCTCACCATTTGGTAATGGTTTCTACCTTAAGATTTGCTTTGTCTTCTGTATTGATAAAGATGATGCAATTTTTGTTGTTGTTCATCATGCATTCAAATGTGAGGTAAAGGTGGAGAGCTCTATCAAGTGGTAAGACTTCCCCACATTTACCACTTGAAAATTAAGGCATCTGTATTCAGCCAGCGTTTCAGTTACACAGGGTATATAAGTAGAAAATAATGGAAGCCTAGAAAGAAATGCGAGGCACGCACAATATCTTTACTGAATAGGTAAAAAAAACCCTGTATAAGTTAACCTGTGGAGAGTTGTTATATGAATGGCCCAGATTATGGATGAGAGTTGCCCAAATGGTGTTCTATCTTTTTTCATCTCTGTGACTGGGACCCACATTTTCCTGTGCTCAAATGCTTCAGTATGCATTTTCCTCTTTTGATTACAGATCCTTGTGCAGTATTAAATGCTATCGTAGAAGGTACCTGGACTTTTATATGTGTTTTCCCCCCAGGTTGCAATGTTAGGAAGGAAGACTATCAGAAGCTCTGGTACACGTGTGGAAGTTCTCTGTGTGGCCCTTTGCATCCTTTCCTATGAGTCCATATGAAATTGAATGCATCATGTCATAATAACAAAATAAGAGGTGCTACAGGTCCAATTACATTCAAAGACCAAGGAAATGCTAATTTAACATGGCAATTAACACAGCAATCTCATCGCTGTTTTTGTGCCGTGTCCCTTCAGGAACATTGGCACAATGAAGAATCTAACATAATGGTGCCTGCTGGGCCTGAGCACTTTTAGTACAGGGTCACAAGAGAAATGAACAGTAGCTCTCCATAGACTCTAAGAAGTTACAAATCATTTAGTAATCAAACAAATTGCTTTGCCTGTTATGAAGAATGGAATAATCCATTCTAAGTGTTTGACTGATTTGTAATTTATCAGTCTGTTGTGCTCGTTTCTGGTTTTTTATTGTTCATTAGTTTATCTTATATATTTCAGAGTGCAAGAGGGCACACTGTACAAAGTAAAATTGTCACCAGTTTTAGTCTGGCTGTTGCTAAATCCAGTTTTCTATGGTAAGTCTGTATTTCTTTTTTTCCCTTTTTGTCCATATTTTCAGCAAAGGAAGCATTGTAGCTAAATTAGGCTTACAAATACAATGTCAGTAACTTACAGCTAAAGCTGCTTTACCTCTCTCAAGAGTAATCTCTAGGCTGTATTCTCTGCACATTCACAATGATATTATACCAGGATAATTCCATTGATGACATTAGTATTTGCTCCTGAAAGAGGAAGGATGTGATTTCAAAATACGTGAAACCAAACGGTAATTTTGGGACACCCTTTTTTTCAAATATGGCCAGGCCTGATGGATTGTAATGGCTCAGAACAAATTAGGAATTTAGGCTCATTTATCACATGCTCATTTACGATCATAAGTATGCACTAAATCGGCATGCTAAAAATGGAGATAACATGTTTGTTTGAAGGAACTGGTGTTAATACACAGTAAGCTGTCAATGAACAGATCTCATTGATTAGTTACTTTCCTTCTTTATATTGTTCAAAGGTATTAGCTAGCTACGATTGATTAGTGGCTTACACAGTCTCAGGCTTATTCCTTAAAGGGAAAACATAAGGTTTTCCTCAGCCAAATATTTATCAGTGACCTCCCCGCCATTTATTAATCTACTCTAATCTGTGATCTGATGTATCTGCATGCTATTTTAAAATTCTCTGTATACAATAGTTCCGTATTGTATAATTGTATATGAGCATTTTATTATACTATGGTGTGTCTGTTTTAATTATTGTAGGGGGATTTAAAATGGGGTAATTTTGTGATTTTAGCTAGTCTCTGCACTATTTGCACTTATAGCACATGATTACAGCTTGAGTTTTAGTTTTGATATTTCAGTATGAATTACTGGGGTGCTAGTTGTCTTTGGAGATTGTCTTTTTATCTGTCACCTTTTAAGCTGTTTTTTTCTGTCTGGTTTATGACTCATGTGCTTGGGCAGAGGAGTAGAGGCAGGAAGATTGGGGTGCCTCTATTTTGATAGTCAGGGAGCCTATCAGAAGTAGATATGGTGGATGTAGCTGATTGGGCCAGGCAAGAAGAGATCACTGATATCCTTGAGCAGTGACCTTTTCCAAATCGGTTGCCTGCCTCCAGGTACCATGCCAGCCAGCCCTTCAGGCTGGTGCTGCTATTGGTAAATCCCACGTTATTCCATAATAAGTCACCGCTCATCCACAACTTGATCATGGATGAGGGGCTGATCAGTAGAAGTTGGTGGGATGGTCCGTCTTCCTCCCAGTAAGCTGTAGTGACGGTGGTGATGGGAATTCAGGTAAGCGCTGCTGCTAGCATGCATTTCAGAAACCTGGGTGGATAAGCAGGATGAACCAGCTTTGTCCTTCTGGATACTTGGTGTAGCACCAGCACAGACTGGAGAGCCGGGGTTGTGGAGGTCACCATTGCCCACAGAGATTTAGCATCCCTCACCAGATCAGTATGTCTTGGGACCAGCTCCAAGTTTGTATTTGGTGCTGGTCCAGAAAGATGGGTGGGAGAGATTCGGTTGGCACAACATTTGCTATGCTGTCCAGCAGTTTATCTACACAATCTGGCAAAGGTGGTCTCATGTGTGATGTTGGAAAAACCCCTGGATACTGATGTTAGGGGATTTCCATATCTATACAGGGCCAGCGTGGGGTTTCACGGCCACCATGACAAATCGGGTGCTGTCTCACTCTAGATGTGAGGCAGGACATACCCTCAATCTGGTGTTTTCAACTGAATGACTGGTTAAGTAGATCAGAAGAGCCCTGCTGGATCAGGACAAGGCCCTGTAATCCAATTTTCTGTTCTCACTGTGACTAACCAGATGCCTATGGGAAGGACCTGAGTGCAACAATAGTCTCCCCACTTGTAATTCCCAGCAACAGGCATTCAGAGATATACTGCCTCTGAAAATGGAGGCAGAACGTAGCTATTATGGCTAATAGTCACTGATAGCCTTTTTCTCCATGAATTTGTCTAATCCTGTTTTAAAGCTGTCCAAGTTGGTGGCCGTCACCACCTCTTGTGGGAATGAATTCCACAGTTAAACTATGTGTGAAGAAGCACTTTCTTTTGTCTCTCCTGAATCTTCCAACATTCAGCTTCATTGTTCTAGTATTATGAAAGAGGGAAAAAAACTTCTCTCCACTCTCTCCTCGCCATGCATAATTTTATACACCTCTGTCCTGTCTCCTCTTACTTGCCTTTTCTCTAAACTAAAAAGTCCCAAATGTTGGAACTTTTTCTCACAGGGGAGCTGCATTTTCTTGCCCTTTTCTGAACCTTTTCCAGCTCTAGAATATCCTTTATGATGTGAGGTGAGCAGAACCATACACAGCATTCCAAGTACAGTTGCACCATGGATTTGTATAATGGCACGATATCGGCAGCTTTATTTTCAGTCCCTTTCCTAATGATCCCGAGCATGGAATCCACCTGTCTCACAGCTGCTGCATACTGATTAATAGTTCAGTGGGCAGGATTATAACTACCCATTGCTATGGATTGATCACTTCCTGGAAAAGGTTGGATTGTCAATGACAGTTCCTTGGGGCGAAGGACCAGTTAAGATGGTCTACCTTTAGAAACCTATGGAATCTGGTGGATTCCTGAATGAGGATTGCCAGCTGTGGAACCCCTGGTCTCTCTATGGAATGGTGAGATGAAAAGGACTAAATAACACAGTCATTCCTAAGTGCCCTCTCCAGCACTGTGGATCTGGATGGCAATGGATGGCTCCTTGGTATTCAGGAGAGCTCTAGGAGATAAAACAGGTGGGATGATGGCTAGAGTGAAGGAGGCACAAGTATCATGAAGATGACCTAACACAGGTAATAGTGCATAACTGCACCTACCATGTGGTGGCGAAGAAGGCTAACTTCCTCAAGTAGCTGTCCAACAGAACTTTTCTGGGTGGTGGAGGGTCTTGTGGGATCTTCCCCTAAGGGGAATAGCCTATGTTGTTGTTATGTGCCTTCAAGTCGATTACAACTTATGGCAACCCTATGAATCAATGACCTCCAGTAACATCTGTCATGAACCACCCTGTTCAGATCTTGTAAGTTCAGGTCTGTGGCTTCCTTTATGGAGTCAATCCATCTCTTGTTTGGCCTTCCTCTTTTTCTACTCCCTTCTGTTTTTCCCAGCATTATTGTCTTTTCTAGTGAATCATGTCTTCTCATTTTGTGTCCAAAGTATGATAACCTCAGTTTCATCATTTTAGCTTCTAGTGATAGTTCTGGTTTAATTTGTTCTGACACCCAATTATTAGTCTTTTTCGCGGTCCATGGTATCTACAAAGCTCTCCTCCAACACCACATTTCAAATGAGTGTATTTTTCTCTTATCCGATTTTTTCACTGACCAACTTTCACATCCATACATAGAGATCGGGAATACCGTGCTCTGAATGATCCTGACTTTGGTGTTCAGTGATACATCTTTGCATTTGAGGACCTTTTCTAGTTCTCTCATAGCTGCCCTCTCCAGTCCTAGCCTTCTTCTGATTTCTTGACTATGGTCTCCATTTTGGTTAATGACTGTGCTGAGGTATTGATAATCCTTGACAAGTTCAATGTCCTCATTGTCAACTTTAAAGCTACATAAATCTTCTGTTGTCATTACTTTAGTCGTTTTGACGTTCAGCTGTAGTCCTGCTTTTGTGCTTTCCTCTTTAACTTTCAACACCATTCGTTTCAAATCATTACTGGTTTCTGCTAGTAGTATGGTATCATCTGCATATCTTAAATTATTGACATTTCTCCCTTTAATTTTCACACCTCCTTCATCTTGGTCCAATCCCACTTTCCGTATGATATGTTCTGTGTATAGTTTAAACAAATAGGGTGATAAAATACACCCGTCTCACACCCTTTCCGATGGGGAACCAATCAGTTTCTCCATATTCTGTCCTTACAGTAGCCTCTTGTCCAGAGTATAGGTCAGCCTTTCCCCACCAGTGTGCCTCCAGATGTTGTTGGACCACAACTCCTATCAGCCTCAGCCAGCATTGCCAATGGTCAGGAAATATGGGAATTGTGGTCCAACAACATCTGGAGGCACACTGGTTGGGAAAGGCTGGTATAGGTTGTGCATCAGGACAATCAGATGCTGTGGCACCCCCATTTCTTTTAAAGCATTCCATAGTTTCTCATGATCTACACAGTCAAAGGCTTTTTTTTTTAGCACAGGGTGATTTTCGTCTTTGGAATTGTGCTGTGACAAGTTTGTGAGGGTTTTCAAGGGTAAAGTCACTCACAGGATTGACCTTGATGCCACAGTTACTACAGTTCCAGTGAAGGTGTCTAGAGCTCTTTTAGTTCAGTTTGAGATGATTATTTTCAGTTGCTGAAAATCTGTAGCCTGCTTCACACTTTTATGAGAGATAGTCAGGAAGGATTAACTGGATGGATCTGGTGTGTTAATGTGTTAATGCCTCTTTGCAGGAGAGGGTTGTGCTGGCCACATTAAAGAAGGCGGTGGTGCACCCCCTCCTCAAGAGGCCCGTTCTGGACCTAGAAGTGTGTGATAACTACTGCCCAGTAGCATAGCTGTTCAGCTTCAAGTATGCTTTGATGAATCTGATTATCCTGATCCATTTCAATCTGGCTTCAGAATGATTTCCATGAAAGTGGGTATAGGATTGCAGCCTTAATCAAATAGAAACTGTGTGCCAGTACAAGTGTAAAATGGTGATTGATACTAGCGAAGGTTCAGGGCCCTTTTTTTAACATAAAAGCACAATGTTGGTTCCTGTGAGACATCAGAAAGCGATTGGAATATCACAATGTGTTTATTCTGCTCAAGACTTTTAAGGTTTTCACATAAGGATGGGGATCTTGTATTTGAAGCCTTTATGGAAAAAGAATAATCCAGATACTGTGCACCAAACAAATAACACAAATTATAAATGCATATAAATGCATATGCATATATTATGTGCTAATCTGTTATTTTAAAATCCACCTCTTTTTGGATATTTGATGCCCTGATAAGAAAGTGCTTTCAGTTATGAAACTGAGAAGTATGAAGTTGTGCTGCCTTCTAACCTTGGCAGAGTGTCCACCCCCTCAGCTCCCAGAAACTTCATTAGGTATACCTGTCCTTCTCTTACACCTCCTGCCTTGCTTTTTCCCCATTCACCCCCCTAGTTCTGCCTCCTATAACCTGGTTCATAGTTCATCCCCACTCTAGCTGCTACACACCTATTAGGGCCAGGCTGGGGCCACTAGCTGTCAGGTGGCTGTACCTAAATCCAGACTTGGAGTGTGTGTTCTCCAACCCAGCATCCCTGAGCATCAGTTGCTAGGTTGGGTAAAAGGTAAAGACATGAAGTACAGCAGGAATAATTATAAGCTGACTTGGAGCTATTTTGCAAAGGGTTTTTAGGTAAAAAACACATACACCACCCCCCACCCAAAGTTGCATCAGGGGTCACCAGACTTTTAGGACCCATGGGCATATCTGCTGTGAGTGCAGCCTCTCCCAACAACTAAGCACTCACTGCAACCAACAGAACACTCATTTTAAGCCTAATTTCAGTGGAGGGAAGAGTGGACCCTGCGGGGACCAGGGAAAATCTCTGTAGGCACATGTATGCCTACAGGTGCCAGATTGACAACCCATCTTAAATAAACAAGAAACTGCTCTGTTGACTTGGTAAGGCCAGAAGGCCAGGCCCCTTAGTATTAATACAAGACCTGGCCAATCTAAAGGCATGAAATAGTCTACCAATTGCAAGGGCTGACTGTCACTGCAAACCGAATCCCTTCTGTGACTGGAGAGGCCTCAGTACACATAATTTCAGATAATCTCATCCCCCGCGTTATATATTTCTGGTTCAAGCCTTGGAATTTCTGACACTCCCTTTCCCCATGGCACCTCAGCTTCAGCCTGTACAGTGGCCCAAGCTAGGCATGACAATTGTGGCAGAATCAGGTAGGGTGTGTTGGGCACCTATTGAGGCCCCAGCGCCTCAGGAGAACCCACCAGCACCGCTCTCTAGCCAGTGGCTGCCGAGATGGAGCCGTCACCACCACTTGGTAGAGAGACCCTGGGAGGTTTGGCCTCCCTCTGATGGGTGGGCCCTCCTCCCTGCTGCTGCTGCTCTCTCTCCCCCATCTCCACTCAGAGGGCAAACAGCACACCACCTCTGACACCTGCTTCCTCAGCATGGTGCAACGAGTGGTCACCTCCTCTCATTTGCTCATCCATGATTGAACACAGTGACCCCTCCCCACCCACCAAAGGATATGCAAAATGAGAAGGGGTGGCAGCTGCCTGCTTCTGAACAATTGGGGGAAATAACCCATTTCCTCTAATTTGTTTTGTGTCCCCCCCCCAGAAAAATTGGGGAAAAACCTACAGGGGGGGGAAACAGAAAAAGGGGGGCATTCCCCCCTACATTTTCCAGTTTTTTCCTGGGTCTTCACATATCTACATGTGGTGGTGAGGAATGGACTGTTGCACCCCCATGACCATATCACCTGGAGAGATAAAGAGAGCTCAGGTGAGCAAAGCAAAGGGCATGAGAGCCACCCAAAGCCTACTGCTGAGAGGCTCTCCAAACATGAAACCCACCCTGCCCAATTCACCTAACTTTCCACCGACTTTAAGAAAGTAAATAGCCTTAACGAGCCATTCCTTTTTCTTCTTCCATTTATACCCCACCTTTCTTCCGTTGTGGAGCCCAAGGCGGCGTGCATGTTGTTTCCAGGCGGTCACCCATCCAGGCACCGACCAGGCCAGACCTTCTGGATAGCTTCAGTGGTGGCCTCACGTGGCTTCAGTTCATTCCCGGGGTGCTGATGGTGGTGGGGGTTACTGCTCGATCTTAGTTCCCAGTTAGTAAAATATCCTCTGAAATCATGCTGAAGGCGAGCAAGATAAAGGAGCAGTTATGAAAACAAAAACGCTACGCATTCCAGGCGCCATTTAAGCCATGTGTAGGGCTTCTTGCTATCCTCGACGGTTTCCAAACCAAAAAGGGATGGGTGGCGGGGTTGTAGGGCTGGCCCAGCCTCTCCCTAGCTCGGCCGCGCGGTCCCGCCTCTAGGTCGCCGGCGGGCGGGCATGCCCAGGTCTCGCTTGCTGACTGAAATCCCGCCCAGTAGGGAGCGTCATTCGTTAGGATTGAAATGCACGCACGCTGGAGAAAGCAGCAGCCTGCAGTTAACACTCCGCTGGCGAAGGCAGAGTGCCGGGCTGCATGCAACAGCCCCCGACACGGGGGCCGATAGCCTTCAAGGAGGGGACACAATGTGCCGGCCAGCTCTGACCAGGCTGCTGCTCTTTCATCTGCTCCTGATCAAGCTACACATCGCCAAAGGTGGGGTCCGGACTGCCGGGAAGGGGGAGGAACAGGCGGCATGGCTCGGAGCTGCTGAACCAAGTGCGAGCCACGCGTTTGCTGCTGTTGCTTGGCTGCTCCAACTCCTGCGGGGGGGGGATCCAGGGTCACTCCGATGGTGCGTGTGTAAACAGGCAAGGCAGAGAGCCATTGTGCTGCCCGGGCATCACCAAAGGACCCCGAAGGCGGCTGATAGCTCGGTGTAGACGGACAGGGCGCAAACGGCTCGTGGGGATAATGGCTTTAAGTCAAAGAAAAACCTCTCACCTGGGGCCACTCCGTCACCTTTCCCAGAGAGCATATGTCCTATTTAGCTGTGTTCCGATAAGAACACGCTGTCGTTTGAGATCGGTCTTTTTATTCCTTCCTTCTGCAACCCAACCCCCCCTCCCGGGTTAAATGCCGTCAGGAATTGGACTAGTAAAATGTGCGATGTATTTACCTTTGGTTCTTCTCCCTCCCTGTTTTTAAAGCATTGCCGAGGTGAGGATAGTGTGATAGGAAGAACAACGAGGCTCCGCATCTATTCTACTTGGCTTGGGAACGACCCTTTGTTGTCATTTTGCCATTTTGCTTACCCATCCCTTCCTAGTACGATCGATGCCGCCTCCCTGAAATCGGTACGCGCTGGGCGGGAAAGAGCATTGTTTGCGGGGTGGAGATGCTTCACTGTACATGGGGCTTTGTGCGCTTTCTGTGCAGAACGTGGCCTAGAGCGCTCCGGGCTTGCTTGCCGTTTCCAAGAGGGCTATGAAAGTGATGGCTGGGAAACGGGAGGAGGGAGCCCCCCCCTTCCACCTCTGAAATCCCCGTTGCCACTTGCAGGCTCCGCGAAGGAGTGCGAAGAGGATCAGTTCCAGTGCCGGAACGAGCGGTGCATCCCTTCCGTTTGGAAATGCGACGAGGATGATGATTGCGCGGATAACAGTGACGAAGCAGATTGCCGTGAGTACCCGGGCTGATTAGCTCCCGTTCAATCCTCTCTTGAAGGCAGGAGGACAGCTGGCTGGGTCGGGGAGCGGAGATTAGGAGGAAGATGGGGAAATCGGCCCATATTCTGCCGGGTTTGCCTGGTTTAACACTGGGGTCGATGAGGGCGCAAACTCCTCCAGTTTAGCTTGCCCTCGGCTTCCCACCCATCGGTTTGGTGGGAAGAATGGCCAGGAGAATGCTCTGCGTGCATTCCAAGAGAGGCTTTGTCATCAGCGGATTTATCCTAGTGGCAAGGAGTGGATTTTAGCTAATATCCAGAGTGGGTGTTTGTGTTCGAATGGAAGGATTATATGTAATTGTTCGGCTCCCAGCCTTGATCTCTGGGTTTCAGCTTTCCTTAACAAGCTTAAAACATCCGTTGACTTGTTTCACTTTTGCAAAAATGGTCCCGTGCGAGAAACCCTGTTTCAAAGTTCTGCGATATAGATTACATCCGCTTCCAGTTTATGAATGAAAGTGCCTCTTCTGCCGGCGACTTTTTGATTGGCTGCCGGGGAAACGCCAGATAGGTCACATGGTACTGGCTCTGTTATAAGAAGAGCGTGTGTGAGGGTGGAAAGTATTGGACACTTTTGGACCTTGAACTAGCTCCCCCCTTCCCCCCCCCCGTTCTGTTGCCTCTTGAAGGGTAAGCCTCCCTGTCATTGGCTTAGGCTGAGAGGACAAGGAGGTATTGTGGTTGTGGGGAGCTGGTTTGACAATCTAAATTTTCTCACTTAACGCCGTTTATTATTGCATAGTCATGATGAATCCTTTAGGGCAAGGGATGATTAAGTTCCTTACCAGCATGTGCTAGTCCAGGTGATGATTCATCCCAGTAGATCTGTAAATGCAAATACAGAGAGGAGAGATCTCTTAGTGTGCAGCAGTTTCCTCTTCCACATTGGGGGAATGGCTTTTATTGTTGTGTGTGTGGTTGATTTACAACCAGTTCTTTCCTCAATTTCTCAACCTACTTCCAAGCTTATCTGGAGTTCCAGATGACAGAATTTTAATGTTATTTTGCATAGACATTATGTATCCCTGTGTGCAAGTTGAATTTCAGGCATTTAGGCGTCCTTGATCATGAGAAACCTTTTCTTAGGTCTGAGCTTTTAAAACAGTTGCTATGTTTATTATGTGCAGGGAAATGGAATCAAAATGCTGTCTGGAATCACAGCTATCCAGATAAACTCTAGGTAGCTAATGGAGTAAGTTCTTTAATTAAAATTTAGAAATTTGTTGTGTGTTTGGAGCCTTTTTTGTTTTATAGCCATCCACTGTTCACCTAGTTCTAGAGTGAAGAATATGCCAACCTTCCTTCAAGAAACTCACAGTAGCATAAATCTTCCTTACTCTCAACTTTTAACTTTGTAACAATCCTGTGGTTTGTTAGATAAATTAGGCTGAGAATTAGTGACTGGCACATGGCCACCCAGTGAATGTAATGGCTTAGGCTGCAATCCAATACACACTTACCTGGGAGTAAGTCCTATGGAACCCAATGGAGTTACTTCTGAGTAGACATGTATTGGATTGCAGCCCAAGTTGAGGTTTTGAACCTGGCTCTTCCCAGTCCTAGTCAGGTACTTTACTGTATACTACATTGCATTGTCATCATGTACCTATGCTGGGGTGCTTATTGAATAATGATGACATGTAAGTGTGATGGACTGTTGATTCATGCTAAATATTATGAATGGCAAGGGAGCATGAGATTAATGACGGATGAAGGAGAACATTACGCCATTTAATCTGCACAGCAGCGGTAAAATTTCTGATTTGATAGTGGAACTAAAATACCAAATGGATGGGTCTGAAGACTAATGTCATTGTTTAGGGAAATTGCTATTGAATGAAGGCTATATTTATAATTTATGAAGTCTTCAGCACTGTTCCCATAAACCACAAGTGCTCAGCCTGAGGAACTTGTGGATGGCAACAAACCGGCTTGTGCTACTTAAGCTATGCTTCTCTCTTATAGCTGAATAATTTCACAGTCTTTAACCCTGGCTAATATTCAAAGCCTAGTTTTTGCAAACAGAAGCTGAGATGGTAAACCTGTGTCAAGACTACTATTGCATAAGAACATAAGAACATAAGAAGAGCCTGCTGGATCAGGCCAGTGGCCCATCTAGTCCAGCATCCTGTTCTCACAGTGGCCAACCAGGTGCCTGGGGGAAGCCCGCAAGCAGAACCCGAGTGCAAGAACACTCTCCCCTCCTGAGGCTTCCAGCAACTGGTTTTCAGAGCATGCTGCCTCTGACTAGGGTGGCAGAGCACAGCCATCACGTCTAGTAGCCATTGATAGCCATGTCCTCCATGAATTTGTCTAATCTTCTTTTAAAGCCATCCAAGCTGGTGGCCATTACGGCATCTTGTGGGAGCAAATTCCATAGTTTAACTATGCGCTGAGTAAAGAAGTACTTCCTTTTGTCTGTCCTGAATCTTCAAAATTCAGCTTCTTTGAATGTCCACGAGTTCTAGTATTATGAGAGAGGGAGAAGAACTTTTCTCTATCCACTTTCTCAATGCCATGCATAATTTTATACACTAATATCATGTCTCCTCTGACCTGCCTTTTCTCTAAACTAAAAAGCCCCAAATGCTGCAACCTTTCCTCGTAAGGGAGTCACTCTATCCCCTTGATCATTCTGGTTGCCCTCTTCTGAACCTTTTCCAACTCTATAATATCCTTTTTGAGATGAGGCGACCAGAACTGTACACAGTATTCCAAATGCTGTCGCACTATAGATTTATACAACGGCATTATGATATCGGCTGTTTTATTTTCAATACCTTTCCTAATTATCACTAGCATGGAATTTGCCTTTTTCACAGCTGTCGCACACTGGGTCAACATTTTCATCTTGCTGTCCACTACAACCCCGAGGTCTCTCTCCTGGTCGGTCACCCCCAGTTCAGACCCCATGAGCCGTATATGTGAAATTAAGATTTTTTGGTCCAATATGCATAATTTTACACTTGTTTATATTGAATTGCATTTGCCATTTTTCCGCCCATTCACTCAGTTTGGAGAGGTCTTTTTGGAGCTCTTCGCAATCCCTTTTTGTTTTAACAACCCTGAACAATTTAGTGTCGTCAGCAAACTTGGCCACTTCACTGCTCACTCCTAATTCTAGGTCATTTATGAACAAGTTGAAAAGTACAGGTCCCAATACCGATCCTTGAGGGACTCCACTTTCTACAGCCCTCCATTGGGAGAACTGTCTGTTTATTCCTACTCTCTGCTTTCTGCTTCTTAACCAATTCCTTATCCACAAGAGAACCTCTCCTCTTATTCCATGACTGCTAAGCTTCCTCAGAAGTCTTTGGTGAGGTACCTTGTCAAACGCTTTTTGAAAGTCTAAGTACACTATGTCCACTGGATCACCTCTATCTATATGCTTGTTGACACTCTCAAAGAATTCTAATAGGTTACTGAGACAGGACTTTCCCTTGCAGAAGCCATGCTGGCTCTGCTTCAGCAAGGCTTGTTCTTCTATGTGCTTAGTTAATCTAGCTTTAATAATACTTTCTACCAGTTTTCCAGGGACAGAAGTTAAGCTAACTGGCCTGTAATTTCCGGGATCCCCTCTGGATCCCTTTTTGAAGATTGGCGTTACATTTGCCACTTTCCAGTCCTCAGGCACGGAGGAGGACCCGAGGGACAAGTTACATATTTTAGTTAGCAGATCAGCAATTTCACATTTGAGTTCTTTGAGAACTCTCAGGTGGATGCCATCCAGGCCTGGTGATTTGTCAGTTTTTATATTGTCCATTAAGCCTAGATCTTCCTCTCTCGTTACCACTATTTGTCTCAGTTCCTCAGAATCCCTTCCTGCAAATGTTAGTTCAGGTTCAGGGATCTGCCCTATATCTTCCACTGTGAAGACAGATGCAAAGAATTCATTTAGCTTCTCTGCAATCTCCTTATCGTTCTTTATCATCCAAGGGTCCAATCGCCTCCCTAGATGGTCTCCTGCTTTGAATGTATTTATAGAATTTTTTGTTGTTGGTTTTTATGTTCTTAGCAATGTGCTCCTCAAATTCTTTTTTAGCATCCCTTATTGTCTTCTTGCATTTCTTTTGCCAGAGTTTGTGTTCTTTTTTATTTTCTTCATTCGGACAAGACTTCCATTTTCTGAAGGAAGACTTTTTGCCTCTAAGAGCTTCCTTGACTTTGCTCGTTAACCATGCTGGCATCTTCTTGGCCCTGGCGGTACCTTTTCTGATCTGCGGTATGCACTCCAGTTGAGCTTCTAATATAGTGTTTTTAAACAACTTCCAAGCATTTTCGAGTGATGTGACCCTCTGGACTTTGTTTTTCAGCTTTCTTTTTACCAATCCCCTCATTTTTGTGAAGTTTCCTCTTTTGAAGTCAAATGTGACCGTGTTGGATTTTCTTGGCAATTGGCCATTTACATGTATGTTTAATTTAATAGCACTGTGGTCACTGCTCCCAATCGGTTCAACAACACTTACATCTCGCACCAGGTCCTGGTCCCCACTGAGAATTAAGTCCATGGTTGCCGTCCCTCTGGTCGGTTCCATGACCAACTGGTCTAGGGAATAGTCATTTAGAATATCTAGAAACTTTGCTTCTTTGTCATGACTGGAACACATATGCGGCCAGTCTATGTCCGGGTAGTTGAAGTCACCCATTACTACCACATTTCCTAGTTTGGATGCTTCCTCAATTTCATATCTCATCTCAAGGTCTCCCTGAGCATTTTGATCAGGGGGACGATAGATTGTTCCCAGTATTAAGTCCCTCCCGGGGCATGGTATCACCACCCACAACGATTCTGTGGAGGAGTCTGCCTCTTTTGGGGTTTCGAGCTTGCTGGATTCAATGCCTTCTTTCACGTATAGAGCGACTCCGCCACCAATACGTCCTTCCCTGTCCTTCCGATATAGTTTATATCCAGGGATAACCGTATCCCACTGGTTTTCTCCATTCCACCAGGTCTCCGTTATGCTCACTATATCAATGCTGTCCTGATTAAACGATGAAATTATCTCAGTATCAAAGATCCCCTGCACATAGAAGGGTTATAGCTTAATCATCTTACTGACATAGTAATTTTCTATGTAGAGAAATATTTTTCCCCCATGAGGGAGGTTATATGAACCCCCTGCCATCTGAAATGGTAAAGTCCAGATACTCTATCACCCAAATTGCTGTCTGTAAGAAGTAGATCTATGAGTTAATCCAGGGCTGTGGAGTCGGTACGCCAGACCTTCGACTCCGACTCCTCTATTTTTCTACTGTCCGACTCCGACTCCTTCATAAATGGCAAATGTATATTAACTAGTAATAACACATTTACTGTAGTAAAATGGTAGCATAAGGCATTTCATCACCACCACGTGAATCCAGAGCTTGGAAAAGTTACTTTTTTGAACTACAACTCCCACGAGCCCAATCTCTGGGGCTGATGGGAGTTGTAGTTTTAAAAAGTAACTTTTCCAAGCTCTGGATTCATGTGGTGGTGATGAAATGCCTTGTGCTACCATTTTACTACAGTAAATTTGTTATTTACTAGTTAATATACATTTGCCATTTATGAAGGAGTCGGAGTCGGTACATTTCTACCGACTCCGACTCCACCCAAAATTGCTTCCGACTCCATGACTCCGACTCCACAGCCCTGAGTTAATCATGTGCATCTTTGATGTGATATAGTCCTCATGTGGGGATTTTACCATCTCAGCTCCATGTGAAGGGGGATGTATTCATTCAAATGCGAGAACCATATGACTTTATTGAACTACGGAGAAAACTAATTGTCAAGCCTTATAAAAGGGAAATAATTTGTTTATATAATTTAGAACACACTGACCTAGAAATAAAGTTTTGTTGGAACACAGGGCTTTTCACCTATGCTGAATGACTACTTACTGAACAAAATCAGTTTCCAGTTGTCAAAGCTCTTGCTTATTTTTTCTTTTTTTTTTATTCTGGATAAAATGAGTTCACACCATGTGCCCCTTATTTCTAGACTGATTATTACTTATTCATCCAAGTTATTAAATAGCGGGCAGCACATGCTGAATTAGGACACCGAGAATGTCCTGCTGCAGTACCACACTTGAAGTTACAGCAAACTGAAATAGGGCATAATAACTATTTGTGGTGGTTGCATCCATTTATCAGGAGCCCCAGTTATGGAAGGTAGGGAAGTGTTTCACCCCTCCATTTTCATACCCCATGTGATGATTATTCCCAGACACCTACATTGAGCATGATTATTGACTTTACTCATTGAGTGAGCATTATTTATTAAACAAAATGAAATGGGTTTCTTTTCTTGGGCTTAATGGGCATGATCCAAAGAATCTCAGGGAACTAGTTCTCTCAGCCCAAAAGAGACGTTTGACTTGTTTATCTCGAATACTGTCTTCTTCTGCCTTGCCTGGCAAGCTGCTTTTGAAAAGGGAGCATTTCAAAAGCAGTTTGAAATCGGCCATCTGTTTAAAGAAAAGTCAAAGGAGTCACTGAGCTAGTGCAGGCCCATTTTACTGAGTCATAGGGCCAAATCAGATGTGTCTGTGTTTATTAAACACACAATTGCCCATCTGGGCTATAAAGCATGGATGAGGGAATCTACTTTTTATGATAAACAGAGTGCTCTGGGGAAGGGGGCAAAGTCTTGCTCCTTTGCCCACCCTGCCTTACCGTGCTCTGCTATTTTATGCTGCCTTCCCACTGCCCAACTCACTTCCAGTATTGGAGGCAGGTTGGAGAAAAAGCTTAAAGTATCTGAGCACAATGGGATTCACTACATTTACCATAAAAAAATTCTCCCATCCCTGTTTTATAGCCAAATGGGCAAGCGTGTGTTTAATAAATATATGTATGTCTGATTTGGTTCCTGAGCAGGCATTTGAATTTTGGCCTAGTTTACGTGTATGCCAAAGGTAAATTTTTCCTTGGCTTCAGCAAAAATTAGATTCTCCTTTATAACTTCGCTATAGTTATGTGATATTAAAAACAAAGGCAATTTTTCTTTTTCAGTTGAATCTTTGAGTATATCCAAGCACAAATCTTTGAATCTTGCTTCCTTTCTTCCCCCTGCTCTTCCTAAATGTGTCTGTCTGATTGATATAACTTGTTGCTTTGTAACCATATTGTGTGGAGGCCTGTTTTCAGGAAAAATATAAATCTGGGTCTAGTAGGACTAGAACTGGAGCAGAAGCTCTAGATTTATGTAAACTTTCCCTCTTTCTCTTCTTCCTCTTTTTTTTTTCCAGTTCAGCAAGGCCGGTAAAAGTTAATTAGTACCTCAGTAATAAATTGTTAGGGAGGAGGTAATTATTACTTCAAGCCATTTTAAAGTTTGTACTATGTATACCTGACCACCTAGGGGAAAGCCACAAATGAGCATATGTACCCTAAATTTTAGCTGCTTAAAAAAATGTTTATTTTATTTTAGTTATTTCTGCAAATAATTGGCTTATAAATTAAATTAGGCCTCGTAGGTGTAATGCTGTAAATATTCCCCAGTCTCAAAAAGAATATTGTAAATTTTCAATGGCAATAATGAGCAAATTATTATACAGCCACGAGAGTGGCTGTACGCTATAGCCAGCATGGATTTTTCACATTCCACAATGTTAAATTGAAAATACCCCCCATGCCATTCTGATGCTTCCCATAAGCTCATTTCAAAACAAAACCTTGCAAAACTTTTAGTCCTGAACTCAGAAACGCTTGCTTAACAACCCTCTAAATTTTCATGGCGATACACAAAACAGTCAGAGAGAATCAAGAGTTCAAAGTGTAAAAAGAGAGAGAGAGAAAACAGACCTCTGTTGGACTTTTTTCTGTCAGAGTTCTCAAAATGTGTTGAAATTAATTAAAAATCAGCCATGTTACAGAGTACCTTTTACTGACCTTGCCCCATATTCTGACCATCTTCTGCAGTTTAAAAGTTAATACTGTATCTTGTTCTGAGGAGGGGGGAGAAGGAATTGGGGAGTTGGTGGTACTTCTTGTGCTTCTTGAAAGCAGCCTTCTTTGAACAGGCTCTTGCTGTTCCTGTACTTCTACTTCCTGGCTTGTCTTACGCCAAAGGCATGTTAGATTTAAGGGAGTCCTTTCAGCAGTCAGCCTCAAGAAGGTCTTCCTCAGCACATTTTGCTGTTTTTGCCATATCCTTGCCTGACCTGTGGCAGCAGCCTGAGGTTTGAGGTTTGGGTAATAAAGGCTCTGCTGCATTTCCATCTGCTGTTGGCTGTAATGCAGAATAACTTAAGTTGACTGCAACCAATATCTAGTTGAAACAGACTCTTATCAATATTCCATATTAATTTGTATGGTTATTCATTGCTTGTATGATGCATTGGAACGATGAGCAGTATTTGGTTAGATGTGAATATGTTTCTCCTTTTCTAAAACTTTTGTGGTGTAGAAAGCATCATTCTACTGTCCTTGTTGTACAGAGAAAAGCATGTTTGGCACTGGGGAAATAGCCCAGATCTGTTCTGGTGGGTAATTTCAAAGAAACCTAATAGAGAGTCTAATAATTGCTCTCTTGTCCAAGCCATGAAGCTCACTGGGTGACCTTGGGCCAGTCACTGCCTCTCAGCCTCAAAGGGAGGCAATGGTAAACCCCCTCTGAATACCGCTTACCATGAAAATGCTATTCATAGGGTCGCCATAAGTTGGAATCGACTTGAAGGCAGTACATTTCCATTTGTCCAAGAGAAATCTACTGTGGCAGGTGCCCCAGGTTGGTTGGGATTTTATTCTATTGTTTAATAAGGGTTATTCCTGAGGAGAGTGCTAGCAGTGAATGCCCGAACATTGGTTTAAGATTGTCAGACATAAGTTCAAGAGAGGGCTAATAGTTGCAGAGAAGGAAGACCTTTTGCGAAAGAAAATGTCATTCTGTTGTGTTATAGCGACAGAAGAATATCTTTCTCCTGAAATTCTCTCTTCAGTCCCCTTCTTGTATTGAATCTGGATACCCTTTTATAGGCCTCACTGGTCTGGTTCAGATGTCTTGCTGCTCAACTGCCAAGCCATAATTCTGTGATTAGAAGTGTGTTATGGACTTACGCTCTTCTCTTCCCTGCCCCCTCATCTCTAGTTTATGTTAAGTATGGTTCAGTGTTACTCCTGAACCACCATAACCATCGTTAGCTTTTATACCAGCAATTTAAACCAATTTCTAATTCAGGTTTCAATTTCTGGTTTAAAAGCTAACTGTGCTTATACCAGTTCAGACATAATGCTGAACCATGGTTAATGCTAGTCAGGAAGGGAGAAGGGCATATAACCAAGGGCGGACTTCGCATGGTACTCCCAGCCATTAAATCATGATGTCTGAACCTGGCTATAGGCAAGGCAATATGGGGAATAAATGATCATGCGGGTTGTGGGTAGGAAGTGTCCCTAAGGCTGCCGGCCTATCATTTCTTGCAATACTGTGTGTTTTAGTTTCAGCATCTTCTCCTTCAGTTGCAAGAAGATGTCTTGGCCAGTTGATGGTCAGGGCAGGTCAACATCACACAACAGAGCACGAGTCTAATTAAAAACTTCAGGCATCTTATTTTCTTAAGTTGAGAAGTTTATCTTTGATAAAAGATTCACTGTCCTTGACCAAAAGCTGGTTGTAGACAAAGTACTCTTGTTGGGGAATGCATATTTGAGACATTTGTGTTGCAGAGATGGATAGACTGGGAGGGGGTGAGGGAGCTGGGTTAACTATTTCAGCAAAACTGAGTCACTTGGTGCACTCTCTCCCCTCAGCACACCTTGGAGCAGTGAAAAGGATGTGATAAAACTACCCAGAGGTCTGGAGCATATTGCTTTCTACGGGGCTGTGAAGGTTTCTCAGTGTCAGAGGCATAAAACAATAAATAGTGTATAAAACAGTTACGGGAGCAAAGGCATAGTTGGATGTATATCTCTGAAGGATATCTTTTAAATTCTGTTCTGATACCTTAGCTCTGGCCTTTCTGATTTGGAAAGGTTTGTTAATTTTTTGCCCCGCATAATAGTTGAGCTGCTTGTGAAGAACCAGGGGACTGACATAAGCAGAGAGGAAAGGTTATGGAACTGCATCACATAATGCTTCCTTGGGATAACTGGGATGGATTTTGCTCTCGCTCAATGGTTGTATAATGGCTGTTTCAGCAAGATCATTTCTGTATCTTGGTTTGGGAAAGAATTTTCAGCTGGGCCAGATTTTGTGTGTGTGTGTTCACATTGCCCTGAGTGGTTTACCTTGCCTGCAGTAGTGATTTTCTGCTTTTTAAGCACCTCTTGTAATTAACAGACTCATCTTGCCCACCAGAGAGTTTCTGAAGCAAGTTCTCAGTAGCAGAGCTTAATGTAGTTGGATGCCTTCTCTCTAAGTTCTGTTGGAGTTTTCTGTAAAACTGCTGAATTTGTTGGTGTTGGTACAGATGGCCCTTTATTTATTTAGTTATTAAACTTGTATGCCGCCCCATAGCCGAAGCTCTCTGGGCAGTTACAATAACTAAAAACAAATACAATTTAAAATACGTCTTTTAAAAACAATTTAAAACACAATTTAAATTTTTTAAAGAATATAGAACACATGCTAAAATGCCTGGGAGAAGAGGAAAGTCTTGACCTGGCGCCGAAAAGATAACACTGTTGGCGCCAGGCGCACCATGTCAGCAACATCATACCATAATTTGACAATATCAATGAAATGATGGAGATGCTCTTGAGCAAGAGGCACTCCTAATGTCAGACATTGTATATCTCTTCGATTGGAGGCTTAGTGTGGCTGCAGCAGGTTGTACATCTGATGTTTGGCCAAATTAAAAGAGCATAAGACTAGCTCTGCTGGATTAGACCAGCCTTTCCCAACTTGTTGCCCTCCAGATGTTTTGGACTACAACTCGTTGATTACAGTTGTAGTCCAAAACATCTGGGGGGGGGGCAATAGGCTGGGGAAGGCTGAATTTGACAAAAGTCCATTTAGTCCAGAATTCTGTTTCCAGCTATGGCCAATTAGATGCTTTTAGGAAGCTTAGAAGCAACTCATAAAGGAAACAGACCTCCCTGTTTTGTTCTCATCATCTGGTATTTACTAATATGCAGTTCACTACTGGCCAGTCTCTTGCCCAGAACTTCATCCCTCTGTTTGGTCACTGTAATCAGTAATGGTTATAGTTTCTTGTGACCTAATTGCTGCCAGTGTCATCTCCCAGTGATAGTAACTCATGAACACAATAGTTAGCACAATTTGTGGATGCATATAATAACTGCTGAGCTTTTATATGACTAATACAAGATAAATAGCATTGTTTTTATTCAGTTAGCATAGGCATTGTGTAGCTTCTTAGTGATACTATTTTCTACACACCTATCAACATGCTCTGACTTTGAGTGTGATTTTGTTTAGGGGAAAAAAGCTGAAAAAGAACACTGATGGATGAAAGATTTATTAATTCACAAAAACACCCACAATCTCAACACATTTAGAGCAATCTAGATCTCCTTCAGTGGAGATGCAATATAAGGTGATATTAGATGTTGCCTTGGGGAGATGGCAACTAGATGGCTTGAATTGCATTTGGAATCTGTGGATATCCTTGTGAGTTAATATATCTTCTGTTTGCTGTGCATTGTTTGGCTAGCCAGAACCAGAATGTCTATCTATCTGTCTCTGGAACAAGGGAAAAGGGTAAATTGAAGGCTTGCAAAACGCTGAATGGATATCTAGTCAGAATGTATTCTGTCAGATTATGTTCATTTTGTGGAAGATGATAGTCACAAACTTTAATTGACAATTTGCAGCAAGAGTATTTCAATAAGTAAAAAACCACAATAAAGAAAACCAGTTGCTGTTTGTTGATTGTGATGTAGATCACAGGATTAGCAAAGTCTTCAACTGAAATGCTTCTATTAATTGATTTTGTGTTACTGAGTGTGTATGATACCTTAGTGGATGTTATGATACATTTTCTGATTTAACTTTTTAAAGCAGGGGAGAGGGTTTAGAAGAAGCAGTTATCTAGCAAGTACATCAGAAGAGATGGCATGAATAAATGCTGTGGAAGTGCGAGAAATAATGAATTGTGTTCAGCATGATCTTGCCTTAAAAGGACATGTCACTGCTTTCTCTCCTTCTCTCTTCTTCTCTCTCTCTTTGTAAATACTTAAATTTACAGCCCTTTGAATTTTGAATAGAATTCCTCCTACTCCTTTTGGAGACTGGCAAATATTGATTCCTTTATCTCTTTGTCTTAGGACAAAAGGCAGGCTGGCTTCATTTGGTTTGCCTCTTTTTTAGATCACCTCCCTCATTAGGGATGTTGGCAGGAGTGCAACAGGCTAGTTGGCATTAGCATCATGGGCCAATTTTACCAGTGGTGTAACTCCAAGGAGCCTAGAGAATTCTGTTGAGAGGGGGGAAACATGGTTTCTCAGCAAAGGGCAAAATGGTTCATGGTCACACACAAAGTAGTGTGGTGGCACTTACCCTGTGGAATTCCTTCCCCTTAAATATTATTAGACAGGTGCCATCTCTGTTATCTTTTCGGCACCTATTGAAGACCTTCCTCTTTCAACAAGCCTTTAAGTTGAGTCTGCATCTGTGTTGGAATTGCTTTTTAATATGTTTTTAAACCTTTTCTTTTTTAATGTTTTTAACCTTTTTTAAAAAGATGTTTTGAAAACTTTTTAAAAAAAATGTTTTTAAAGATGTTTTGGTTAAATATATTTTAAAGTCTGTTTTTATGAAATTTTAAAGTGTTTTTAGTGCTTTTGTTTGCTGTTCTGGGCTCCTGCTCGGAGGAAGGGCAGGATATAAATAAAATCATCATCATCATCATCATCATCATATAAGTCAAGGGAGCTGTGTTGGCCCAGAGAAAAATTCCAAAAATCCACAACAGGGCAATATCTCTGTTAGGCCAACCAGTTTGTCGCAAAATGGTGTGCAAGCTTTCAAGTGCTCTGGGATAGTCTTTTTCAACCTTAGGTACCCAGATATTGCAGGAAGACCATTCCCATAAATAATTCCTAATCATTGGCCATGCTGGCTGGGGCTGATGGGAGCTGTAAGGTAGTCCAATAACATCTGGGGACCCAAGGTTGTGAAAGGCTGGACTCTTAATTAGGCTAACTGATAAACTAAAGTAGGATCATGTGGATGGGGAAAGTTGACACATGTTGAAGCCATGGAGTCTGAATCTGGTTACAGTCTCAAGATGGAATGTGGGAGATATTCAAATGATGCTCTGTGCAGGTTTCAGGTTGCACCAAAGGCTGATTCCCCCCCCCCAAAAAAAACACTAACTTTGTGCGTATAAAATCCAGCCATTACTCAGGTTCCTAGAATCCTCACTTTCACTTGGTTTCACTTCCCTAGCAGTTGATAGGAAAAAAGTTATTTCCTTTCTTCAAAAATACGATTATATTGAGAATTTTGCTGCTTTTGCTGTTGATGGCTAATAGCTTCTGCTCGTGATTTCAGATTTGTATTGTTTTTTAAGTTGTATAAGAGGGGTTAACCAATGTCATGAGCAATTGAAGGACACAACCTTAGTCTGTTTAGTTCTTTTGATTTAATTTAGAAATTTCAGCCTTGGATATTGCAGGTAAAAGATCAAAATCACAATATCTTACAAATAAAGAATGTTTAGATGTTCTTTACATTTTAGTCATATTCTTGCTCCAAGGAGCTCACAGTGGTGTCCATGCTTTTTCTTTCACCCATATTTTCCAGGATAAGATTTTAAACATGCAAAAGTTCTATCCAGTGACTTTACTCCCCTTTTTAAAAAAGTTCCAAGTTAAAATATCAGCAGCAAGGACTGTGGAAAGCCAGACCAACAACAAGCTTCTTGAGCTGAAACCAGTCATATGATTGTGGTCAAATGTGTCAGTTTGGAGCTGAAGGCTTGAATTTAGGGAATGGCCACAGAATCCCTACCCATCATTACGAGGTGGGAGGTCTCACCTGTGTTCATTCCTTGTAGTTTTCCCTTCACTAGCCCTATATAGGTGTTGTGCAATGTCTCTGCCTCTCATACATGCATTAAAAAAATCTGTAATTTTTAGCTGTAACTTCCTTGGAATGTGGTAAGTTAAAGTTCTAAATAAAGAGTTTTAGGGAATAGTTAAAGTGAAGACAGCGAATATAGAACATATTTAGCTTAATTTCTGTGCTGAAAGCTTGCATTGCTGCTTGTTTAAACATTACGAATAGTGGTATGTTTGAGCAGATATCCTAATTGTTCATGGCCTAGAGAGAGAACAATGCCTGAAATTCTCACATATCTGTTCTCTGGTACCAACATCTGTTTCTCCCCTGTGGGAAGACTCTCAATTTTATGCTGCATGTTAGGGAAGACACAAAAAATGGTGAGCCTGAACATTTGGAAAATATCCATTTCATGTTAACTTCATAAATATTTACATAAATTCAAGTACAGGAAGAAGAAACTTTTGATACAATTAATGCAAATTTCTTTTCAACTGGTTAAAAAGAAGTCTGCCAGGAATGAAAATTGCTTAAATGGTTTAGTAAACATGTTCTGGAAGTGCCTGCCCCAAGGTATGGAATTTATCAAAAAAAGTTCCATGGTGTAGAATTTACAAAATTTGCTTAGAGTGAAGGGATCTCTTACAAGGTTTCTCAAGTCGATTTCATGTAAGAAGCAATTTCTACATGAAAGTCATTTCTGTCTAAGAAGCAGTATGCAATTCCTCACATGTGATGATCCAGTGTGGTATAGCTGTCAGGAATGCTGAAGCAGGGCTGGGGAAACCTGGGTTCAAATCTCTGTCAGGTGATGAAGCTCATTCACCTTGGGCCACTCACCATCTCAACAAATGTAGACCACATTTAAGCTTATGCTATAATATATTTATTAGCCTTTAAGGTGCCACAAGACACTTTGTTTATGCTGCAAAAAAACTTAACATGGCTAAACCTGTGTACTAGGTTAGGCTAAGATGAATGAAGGTGTAGAACATCATTGTCCTCAGCTTCCTGGGGGGATTCAGATGTAACAACACATAAATCCAGGCACACATGCATTTAGGGCTGCCCCTAAGTGCTGCTGTCTGTAATTTAATATTTCTTCAAGTTTTTCCATGACAGTTGGAATAAATTCCAGACCTCTGAGCACTCTGCTGTTGTTGAATTGTGTGCATTTTTGGGGGGATTTGCAAGTGAAACTTATGAAGTCCTAGTAGAAATTGTACACATGATAAGTAGGCTGTGAATATTTTCTATAGTAATAGTATATGTGTTTGATCTCTTTTTTGATTACCTAAACAGTGCAACACTATAATATTAATCACACTAAGATCACTTTAAGATAGCCATCTTCCAGTATCGGATTACTTCTTAGGTAATGGGCACTAGAAATTAGAGGAAGGAATGTAATCCAGTAGTGGAGCATCTGCTTTGCATGCAGAAGGTTCCAGATTCAATCCCTGGCATCTCCAGGTACAGCTGGGAGAGAACTCTGCCTGAAACCCTGGAGAACTGCTGCCAGATACTTTGTACAATACTGAACTATATGGACCAGTGGTCTGAACATAGGCAGCTTCCTATGTTCCTATGACATGCTTGACACAAAGCACAATTGCAATCAAAGCCCATGATCTTGCTCTGCAACAGATTTCCAACAGAAAGGAATCCATCATAATGCCATCATTTTTGGTGAATGATCATATTTAAAAGCTGTTGATGTATAATTGGAGCCGAAACTGGGATATTTTGCACATCTCTGACTTGTAACTGGAATTGAAACTGGGATATTTTGCCCATCATCTCTAACTTCTAAAAGGTGAAATTATACATAACGTTGATATGCATGAAAGGTGTTATACGTATCAATGGCTACTAACCATGATGGCTATGTTCTACTTCCACTGTCAGAGGCAGTATGCTTCTGAATAGCAGGTGCTGGAAACTGCAGGAGGGGAGAGTGCTGTTGCCCTCAGGTCCTGCTTGTAGGCTTCCCACAGGTATCTGGCTGGCCACTGTAAGAACTGGATCCTGGAGCAGATGAGTTATTGGCCTCAGCCAGCAGACTCCTCTTTTGTTCTTATACATGGTGAATTTCTTGGTGAAATGAACATAACAGGCAGACCACCCTGGCTTTCATATAGTTTTGGGTTGTAATTACTCCATTTTAACAAACATCTGTAGAATGCTTATATTGAATCCCAGGTTTCAAGGCCAAATTCACTAAGTCGGGTCTTGAATGTTTGTTCCCTTGGCCTTGTGCAATGTCAGTGTGGCAACCATTGCATTAATTCCTTGCTGGGCTGGCCATTGAAAATGACTTCTAACACTGTATTCTGAGTGATTCTGTGCATTACCTGGCAAAGACACTGCTCTCCATCCTCCCCTAACAAAACAGGATAGTTCTCTTTTTGTCTGGTGCTCTGGGAGATTGCAATACTAGGGATTTTCTTCTGTCAGAGCTGTGTACTGTTGTTGTACCAGCTGCTGGGCTGGCTGATTATACAAGGATTAATTCTTGTTAAAACCTCCTGGTCTCACTGGACCAATTCCTTCCAGATGTGACACCACTCAGCATGCCCCAAAGAACAGTCAAATGCCATAAACTCAGATCCAGTGTCTGTCCTTCCAAAAACAGACTTACGTGGCTTATTGCAGATGCAAAGTTGGAGCTTGAACCTGTTGCTGTTTGAAAGAGAAGGCCCAAGATAAGAACATGCATAAGTAAGCATACTCAGTTGGCAGAGGAACTGAGGACGTATCCTTTTCTCTGCTGACACCTTTTATTGACAGATGCAGAACAAGAAAGTTAAAATCCTGAAGAGCTGCTGCCTGTCAGTGTAGACCATGGGTGAGGAACCTTTAGCTCGTGGGCCAATCTTGGCCCGCCAGGGGATTCAATTTGGTCCACAAGGCCATTTTGCCAAAACCACATCTACCTGCCAATCAGCTGATGTCACCCCGATGGATGGGTGATATCAGCTGATAGACAGGAGACGGGGTTCAATTCTTCATTAGTTGCACCTGCCAGTTCCCCATAGGGAACTTGTACATAAAGCCAACGCAGCAGGATTATACCCCCCGTTCATCACCCGATGAGTAGTGGGTTAAATCCTGCCCAGTTTGGCTGGATGCACAAGTTCCCTTGCTGCAGCCAAAGCAGCAGAATTTAATCTCTGCTCATCAGCTGATGAGGAGGAGGTTAAATTCTACTCAAACCTCTGCAGAGAGTAGGATTAAAGTCTGCTCATCAGATGATAAGAGAAAAATCAGTCCTGCTTGGTATCTCTCCTCCCCCTCCACTCCCCATAGGTCAACTTTGACAGGTGGGCAGGACTGCCCACTCACCAGTCACCTGAAATCACTATGATGTCAGATAATTGACAGGTGGGTGGCTTCACCCACCAGACAAAGTTGGTCCATGGGGATAGGCCAAAAAGGTCCCCTGCTCCTAGTGTAGATAGCACTGAGCTAGCTGGACCAATGGTATATGGAAGGGGACCATTCAGATTCCTATATTCATATTCTGTCCTTAGCCATTGCTTGTAGCTGCCCTTGACTTTTGTAACTGACGTCCCTCCAATATTTTTTTCTTTTTAGTGACTTGACAGACAATTCTGTAGTACTTCACATGCAATCTACTCTCACTCTTTAGCTAGCTGCTTAAACCAGAATTTATTTATTTTTTAGTAAGCTAAGACTAGCAGAAAACTTTAGTCTGATAAGTTGCATGCTCTTCAATGGGTTTTCAGCTGAGACAGAAAGTAGTGACTTGCCAAAGGCTAAATAATAAATTCATAGGATATACATGTTGAGCGCACTGGCTGTTTGTTCAACCTTCCTGCCTAAATGATCTCTTCCATACCTACCCAATGTCCCTTTTAACTCCAAGCTGTGCTTTGCCATATTTGTCTTGTGGTCTTACCCTGTATGCATGCTGCTGGTGGCTTCTTGTTTAGAACTAGTCTGGAGCAGAACAGGGCTCTCTTCTCATGGCTCATGCTCTGAAGGGGGCTCTAAGCCATTGTAAATCTCTTGCTCTCTTTTTTATCATTAATTTTTATTCAAATTTTCAAAGACAAAAAACAAAAAAAACAATTAAACAATAAAATAAAATGTTGACTTCCGATTTGTCGCAGATCAGTTATAGGTCTACAATATATAACAATCCTGTCTCTAAAATTATATTATAAAATCACTTTCCTCCAGTAGTTATCTTAATTAATCATCAAATCTCATAAACATTACTTTATTCTTTCCACAAAAAGTCAAAGAGAGGTTTCAATTCCTTGAGAGATATATCTTTCAATTTTTCTCCAAATAAACATATCGCTTAATCCATCTGATTCAAATCTGTTAGGCCCAATAATTTCAATAGCCATTCTTCCATTATCTGTATTAATTCCATCTTCCATCTTCAATAATCCTGTTAAGTCCAGTAATTTCAGTAGCCATTCTTCCATTATCAGTATCCCATAATAATCTTGTTGTCATAGCCATAGTCCAAATAAACATATTGATTAATCCATCTCGTCAAATCTGTTAGGTCCAATAATTTCCATAACCATTCTTCCATTATCAATATTAATTCCATCTTCCATCTTCAATAGTCCTGTTAAATCCAGTGGTTTCAGTATCCATTCATCCATTATCAGTATCCCATGATGATCTTGCTGTCATAGCCATAGTCATATAACAAGAGTCTGATGGGAATTTCCCCCATCACAAATATGTCCTTGCCATCAATTCTGAATATGTTGCTGAAATATTGCTGCAAAGTCATATCTCTGTTCTTCTTTTTTTACAAAATGCACTGGCTCATCTCTTAAGAGTTTCTCCACTGTCACATATCTGTAGCCAACTCCATAGATTTTTTCTATGTCAAGCTCCATCACATCATTCCAGTCCAGAAAATTATCCAAGACATTGATAACTTTACCACCAAAATCTTCATTAATTTCTTCAGATACAACGTTGAATTCCAAACAGTAAACTTTATTTCTAACATCCATAAACTCCAAATCTTTTTCCAATTTCACATTTGTTCCAATCTCCAGGGCTTGTAGCTTCCCTTTAATTTTTCTTTTCTCATCTCTAATCTCATCAAACACCTCTCTCACAGAATCTCCTATTTCTTTAAGCTCCTGCGTCATTTTGTTAAATTCAATTTTCATCTCCTGTCTACCCTGTCTCAGGGTTTGTTTCGTTATCTCAATCTCACCCATTATTTTCTGAAACATAATTTCTTCCATGGTCTCAATCACTTTCCTGGTTGTCATTCTTAAAACCACAGAAACAAAAATTATTTCAGCCACAATTGGGTTAATATTACAGGCTTGCTGACATCAGTGTAGACAATACAGCCTGCCTTATCTTTTATGTGTTCAGGAATACAAAACAAACTTAGTTCCCAACATCAAAACAATTAGTGGCGTCATGAACAAGCAGATTCGTCAAAATGAAATAGACTAAAAAAAAATAATTTTTTTTCCCCCTCCTCGAAATAGAAATCCCTCTTCCGTTGGTATCTTTAGAATGCACCTCCAGGACAGCTTTTTGCAATAAAAACAAATATAAGCTTTTTCGATTTCTTTCCTCCTTAATTTCGTGAGTGAAAGAGAAAAGCCATAACTCACCCAGAAGTTCTTCACAGCTGATTCATTGACAAATCTCTTTTTTGCTGCAACAATTTAAACCAAGTGAAAAAAGAAAATAGAAAGAAGGATGCTTATCTGCCTGTTATAGTCCGTTTTTCTTTGAAGAAAAGATAAACGTGTCGCTGTAATCAGCTAGAGCTTGATGAAAGTCCATCCGGCATTGCAGTTTGAACCTTCTCTCATAAATAAATGAAATCCAGTCCTCCCCACAAAAACAGGCTTTGTGGTTAATCTCTACGTTTCTCCCTGTCCGGGAGAAAATCTTTACCAGTCAAAAAGAACGTTTTGACTGATTTTAAAGCTGAAAAGCTTCTTCTGAGACGAGAGCTCGACTCAGAGGCAGCACAGGCAAAGCAACCCTTCCCGGAAGTCTCTTGCTCTCTTAAGGTGGTCCAAGACTCACTTGCTGACCCAGGAAATTCTGTAGCTCATAGTACTGCTAATGCCAGTTTCAGAAAGAGGAGGAAGAATTCTGAGCCCAAGAATTTGTTTTAAGTATCAGAAATGAGCTGAGATCACAGTCGTTCTACACAAAAACCTACTCCTAGTTACCCTCAGCTTTCTTCATTTCAGCAGTATAATTTGGGAGAGGAGGGGGAGCTATTTTGTTGTTGCCATTGTTAAACAGTTGGGAGTCAGAAATCACTACTGATGTTCTTCAGGTCACTCAGAGATGCTCCTCATGCAATAGGCATCCATCTAATTCATAGCTAACCATGGCAGCTCCTTTGCATTTAGCACTCAAGAAGAAGTCAATTCAAGAAAGAGTGCCAACAAGCTCAGACATTGTTTCGCTGGTGCTACCTGCGGTTATCCTATTAGACTCCTATCTGGACTAGTGGAGACTACCATGATGATCACTATGTGGCTTGCAGGTGTTGGATACCCTGAAATGCCTCACCTGGTGCTTGAAAACACTTTTTCTAGAAGCATTCTCACAGTATGTCTCGCATGCTGAACACAAGAAGTGGCAAACTTCTATCTAGCGTGCAACTACTATATTTAAATAGGCTTCTTTCTTTGTTTTATAAATTCTGCACCTCTAGTCTATGGTGATGACAATTAGCATACAGATTAGTTCTGTTGTTGATGAGAGGCTCCTCCACTGGAGTTGCAGTGCATGTTTTATAGACAGGTTTTTCTAATGTCCCGACAAGTTCAAACAGAGGCTGCGGAACAGTCCCAGTCAGGATCTTGGTTGGCTGACTGAAATTGCATACTTTATTGCTAAATGTTGGGGTTATACCTTGGATCAAAGACTGAAGATATAGGGACACAGAATAATGTACTTGACGCAACAATCAAAGCCAATTGGCTGTGGTTGCACTAATATCAAACGAATCAGGAAAATAGTTTGATGCATCAGTTAGGGAAGATCTGCAGTCAGGGCTGTCCCTAGGAGAAATCGTACTGATCCCCCACCCCATTGCCTTCCATCTCCTTCCTGCTTCTGCCACTCCTCTTTCTCTTCATAGCAATGATGGTGGTGCCCTCTCTCAAGATTACGTTTTCCTCACGCCCACCCCAGGGGTGGCCTCCCCTCACCCATATGTCTTTTTTTGAGAGAGAGTTATGCTGGGTGGAGACCTGTGCAGGCTGGTGGGAGGCAGCAAGGCTGACTGGAAACTGGGGTTTTGGCAGTGACCCCTAGTGCCCCCTCAAAACATGGACCCTGGGGCAGTCATTCCTATTCACCCTTCCCATGGACTCCTGTGGCTACACCCCAAAAAAACAACATGCTTTGCATGCAAAGGTTCCTAGGTTCAACCCTTGGCATCTCCAGGTAGGAATGGAAAAGTCGCTCTTATCTGAAACCATGAAGAGCTTCTGCCAGTCACTGTAGACAATACTGAGCTGGAGAGATCAATGGCCAAACTCAATATAAAGTAGGTCCCTATCCGTGCATCAGATAAGGAGAGCGGCCAGTAAGAAGTGAGAAATTCAGTTACACCCAAGGACAGGAGGAGGTATGTAGGAGAGCCAGGAGTACTGTACAAAACAATGCAACTTTGCAAGCCTCTCGTAATATCTCTAGACCACACAATAGGTCAATGTCAATTTTTTTTTTTTAAAGCACAGATTTTTGTCCATTGAAATGGGGAAATTCTGCAGCTCGTAGGATGTTCCTATGGAGAGAATGGTTTCTTTAGTTCCTCTTTGCAAGCCCAAATTACACACGTTATGAAGAATCTTCCTTGGGGTATAGTAGAACTTCATCCATCCAAGTCGATCAAAGTAAGAACATACAATGATATAGAAGGGGGCTTTTGGTGCATGTGATTATGGGCTCCAAATTTGATTTTATGGAATGTTTGTTTTAAGTTGGTGTATGAAATAGTTGGGAGGTGGAATGGCAAGCGATGCTACATACAAAAAAGACGATGTCCTTTAGTAGTCTTATCAAGGCCGTCCTGGTGAGAGCCTGGATGAAACTTGGTTGAAAGTACCCATATGATGCAGTCTTGGCTGACTTCTGTGGACACAGATGTTAGCACTACTGGAAATAATCAACAGTTCATGTTCCAATACTTTTCAGGCTGCTGCAGAAAAATATATATTGAAATGTTTAGTTCATTATAATTGCTATAAATCTGAAGCATGAAGTTCATATTTTGGACATTTCCAGTTAAAAGCAGAATGATTCATATTCTGTTGATAGCTTAGATTAGTAACCTAATACAGCTGGTTGGATTCTTTATGGTTTTACAGGATCTGGTGACCTTAGTTGATTTCCTTATTGTTTGGCATAAAGCATACTTTCAGGTAGCACAACTTCTTGTGGTCATGCAAAATAACACTACTTAGATTATATTTTCTCTACCCTATTGTCATTTTGTCGCTACTTTCTCCCGTCTGTGCTTCTAGTCCTTATTTATCCCTGCCTCTCCCACTCAACCCTGGACAACACATTCCAGGTAGTGTGGAAAAACTGAAATACTATAATGAGAATGTGTACGCTAAAACATCAGCAAATATTTGGAAACAGAATTCAAATGTCCTTGGTGGAAAATTATGTCTGTATAAAGGGAGCTACTTTGTTTTGTTTCTGTGCTGTTCTTTTTAGGCTCTGCTCTCCCTCCCCCACCTGCAATCCTGTCCTATGTTTAATTTTGAGAATTGTCTGGCTCTGTTTGGTCCCTGCCTTTGTGCTCTTGGTTTAGTTTTGGAGATCTTGCTTTTGATCCAGGTCTATAAAACCTCAGTCCTTGCATTTTGTGTAATCGTCTCCCTTCACTCCATTTTTAAAAAATTAACATTCATGTCCTGGTATTTAGTTACGAGATATCAGCAGCAGGGCCACCGACAGCAGGTTCAGGCCCCGGTGAATTTTTTTTGGGGGGGCCCCCAGCAAGGGCAGGCTGGCTAAAAATCTTTATACTTTAATGTTTTATATCATTATTATTTTCTTTGACATTCACCAATTTTACAATGGATGTCAAAAACAATTGACAAATAATGATACTACCAAGAAAGACAAAACATATGCAACATAGACGGGCCCCGGGCCCCCTTCTGGACCGCCAGGCTCCAGTAATTTGTACCAGCTTCCCTCCCTCTCGTCAGCCCTGATCAGCAGATACATTTGTTCTTCCAAACTTCTCAGTCCTTACTACTCAGTCTTGTGCAATTCCTTAGTTTATGCTTGAGTTAGCTATGTCTTCTATTTTTTTTCACTCCAGGCTATATATAAATGTTTATAAATTTTCTGCAAGAGTCTCTTAGTCATACCTAAGCGAAACTTTGACCAGTCTCTGAGTCAACACCATTTTTTTCATTTAATTACCTGATTTTAGATGCGGCAAATTATATTCTTGGTATCGGGCTCTATTCTCCAGACAATGCCAGCGGCTCTCTTATAGAAACGTGGAATTGCTTAAAAATTCATTAGGGGCCCAGATTTAGTTGTGGGCTGAATTGGTTTGCTACTTAGTATGCTTTCATATGGCACTTTTTTTTTTTTGCAAAATACCCAAGAATTTTTAAAATCTCATTTGTCTTGTTACTGACCTTTGAAGTAGTTTGTCATTAGTCCTGTTTTAAAGAAGAAAAACTAGGATGGTGTTGAGTTGGAGAGCTGTATGACAGGAAGGGTCTGTGGTGGAACCCATCAGAAATGAAGGCCCTGATCTAACAGGACTGCTTATTTTTACTGAATATGCTGTTGGAAGATATTCCTGATTGTCCATTTGAATATATCAGTCTACTAGTCCACCGTGAATAATTTGACAGCTATGCTTGGATTGACAAATGAGTTTGAAGAGGGAGGTCACAACAAGGCAGAAATAATAGAGTGGAACTCGAAATTTGGTGTTTATACAGCCACAAGAGTGGCTGTATACTATAGCCAGGGGGAGTTTCCACATTCCTCAATGTTAAATTGAAAATACCCCCCTTCCCATTCTGATGCTTCCCATAAGCTCATTTCAAAACAAAACCTTACAAAACCTATAGTCCTGAACTCAGAAACGCTTGCTTAACAACCATCTAAATTTTCATGGTGATAAACAAAACAATCAGAGAGAATAGACAGTTCAAAGTGTAAAAAGAGAGAAAAAACCTCCAGAGCCCTTTTGGACTTTTTTCTCAGAGTTCTCATAATCTGTTGAAATTCATTAAAAATCAGCCATGTTCACAGAGTACCTGTAATCCTAATACTGACCTTGCTGCATACTCTGACTTTCATCTTCTGCAGTTTAAAAGTTTAAAAAATGCCTGGCTGATTTTTAATTAATTTAAGAAAGTTCGGCTGGAAGCCAATGATAAGGGCGGGCATGCTCAGTAAGAACTGACTGTCAGAGTTCTAAATGCCTCACAGCTGCTGGGCTTGGTTAATCAAGGTCCCACACCACACTTTGATTTCACATGAGACAGTCATGGCTTCCCTCAGAGAATCCTGGGAAGTGTAGTTTGTGAAGGGTGTTGAGAGGAGACTCATGTTCCACTGAGAGAGATTCAGTGGCCAGACTGGTTTAACAGTCAGCCACTCTGATTGAAGCTCTGAGAGGGGAAGGTCTGTGAGGGGAACAGGGTGTCTCCTAGCAACTCTCACCACCCCTCACTAACTATACTTCCCAGGATTCTTTGGGAGAAGCCATGACTGACTGTCCAAAGTGAAATAAAGGCCTGGTGTGGCCAGGGACAGCTTTGGTTTAAATTTGGGTGGGAGGCTACATGTGCCTGCTGTAGAATAAAAAGGTGGGGAAACCCCTGAAAAGCAATGATACTATTCACAATGTTTTCCTTTTGGAAAGGAAAGGGGCTTCCCCTCGCCTCCCCTCCCTGCCCCTCCCCCAGGTCAATGTTGGACGACGACCTGGGAGACCAGGGTTTGAATTCCCACACAGTCATGAAGCACACTGGGTGACCTTGGGCCAGTCACTGCCTCTCAGCCTCAGAGGAAGGCAATGATAAAACTACCTCTGAATACCGTTTACCATGAAAACCCTATTCATAGGGTCAACATATGTTGGGATTGACTTGAAGGAAGTCCATTTCCATTTCCAAACATGATTGCACAGAAATAAATCCTATTGAACTCAAAAAGTATGCAAATGATCAAACCCACCCTCCCTTCTCCTTCCTCCTAACCCCCCTCTTGCCCCTTCCCTCCCCCTTCCATTGCCCCTCCCTACCCATCCCCTTCCAATCCACTCCTTCCGTTCCCCTTCCTCATCCCCATGGTCAGTTTTACCTGTCCTAAGCATGATTGCAGGGAAGTAAATGCAATTGAACTCGATAAGCATGTAAATGATCAAACCTGCCCTTCCCTCCCCCTTCATTTGTCCCCCTCCAATACACTCCTTCCCCGTTGCCCCCTCCCCCCTCCTCCCCCATAGTCAGTTTTTCCTATCCTAACCATTGCATAGGAGTAAATTCCATTGAACTCAATAAGCATGCAAATGATCAGACCTGCTTTTCCCCTTCTTCCCCTCTCCTCTCCTCTCCCTTCCTCCTTCTTTCTCCTCCCCTGCCCACTCCAGCCCTCCCTCCCTCCCCCCTGGTCACTTTTACCTATCCTAAGCATGGTTGCACAGGAGTATATCGCACTGAATTCAATGAACATGTAAATGATCAAATCTGTCCTTCTCCTCCCCTTTCCCTCTTGCTTGCTCCCATCCCAGTCCTCCCCTCTGCATTTCCTCCCCTCCCACCTCCTCCCATCCCCTGTGGTCAGTTTCACCTATCCTAAGCATGATTGCAGTGGAGTAAATCCCACTGAACTCAATAAGCTTGCAAATGATCTATCCACTCTCAGCAAACTTGCACAGGATCCCATTTCTTACCTCCCGGATTAAAAAGCAGGGAAATTAATAGGCAAAAAAACTTGTAGTTTAAAAACATACCTATAGCCAAGAGATATTTCTATCAAACTTTAAAAAGCAGGGAAATTGGGAAGCTATAGTGAATGCACCAGGGTAGCAGGAGACCTGACCTCCTCTCTGAGATATTGGACTGCCCTACAAATTTGTGAAAATGCAAACACAATTTGGGTTGGTCTTTCACAGTCCAATCCGCTTCCTGTCCTGAAGTCCTGAAGAAATTACAGACTGGGAGCAGTTATTGTACTGGGCATCCTATGAATCAGATATTTCTACAGATTCTGATGTGGGGGATGGGGAGAAGTGCACCTTCACTGAATGATGCTTCTCATCAATTCAGCTTTCAACTTGTAAAGGAAGAGTGCGGTAAGGATTTTTTTCTTTGAAGTCTCTTCCAGGGGTTATAAAAATTAGAGTAATTGATCCCAAAGAAAGTAGAGTTGTGGAAATTCCTTTTATTGTATTGCCTCTTGCTGTGTACATTTCATTCATCATTTTGTCTCTGAAAGCCTTTGTTTCCCAAGACTTGTGAGTTAGGCCTGTTTGGCATCTAATTAGCATAGCCCGCTCTAGCCTCCTGCTTTCTTTGTTCTAAAGAGCTCCAGATTTATCCCTCTTGGAGCTTTGCATCCATTCACTGCTGCCAGAGAACACTTGATTTTGGATAAGCTAATTTGGTCCTGAATTGTCATGCCAGAAAGTATAGTGCCTACTGCCCAAGGCCAATTAACTAGTTGTTTTATGCTTAAGGGCTGAATGTGTATGTCATTATGACATCTGCTTAGAGCAACTCTATGTCCAACAAGAGGTTTGCTGATTTGAACCATTTTTTGAAGTCTAACAGTAACTGGAGATAGGTCTGATCCATCCTATTTTTGGAAAGTGAAGAATCCCATCTTGTATCTGAAGTGCAGGTTGTCTGGCTTGGGGAGTGTGAGGGGGTATGGCTTTTACTCTGGGCCCTCCTGGATCTCCTGCCCTTTTTCCTCCCTTTTTTAAACTTAAGAAAACTTTTTCCCCTTCAGATTTGCATGTGGAGCAACTGGGCATACTACAAAGTACAGTGTGGGTGAGATCACATCATCTTTATTTACTCAGAGGCATCTATAAATTAGCATATGCAAATTTGTGTCATGGGCCTGTGCCTCAGGTCTTTTTAAAGTACTTTGCTCTTTGTGGTGCAGCAGGAAAGCAGCCACAATCTCCTCTCCTGAAGCCCACAAACTCTAAGTCATGGTTTGTGGCTAGAGATGTGAAGTCCTTGGGGAAAAAAGTTTTTCCCAATTTCCCCCTGCATTTTCAGTTTTGTTCTGGGCCATCACATCTGTTAATTTGGCTTAGTGTATTGTGTGAATCAGAACTTAGGTGGGGGGTATCTAAATCATACTTTTGAGTGTACCTATTGAAATAAATGGACTTAAGTAGATGCATTTCAGTGGGCCTACTCTTGAGTATGACTTAGTTGGGCACCATCCACAGAATTTGTGGTTGCTCTGTAATGTGCTGCTGTTACAGAGATGCACTGCTCTCTTTCAGTAATCACTGGCTTCCCATTAACATTTGAGAGTCAGTTATCCAAAGGCCTGATAAGTTATTTCTGCTTTAAGTGCATATCCCAATTTCTTTTTTATTGTATTTTTAAAAAAACCTTTTTCTAAAAAGCTTGAACTCCTTTGACTTTTCTGATACTAACATCTCAGATTATTTTTGCCTTTGTAAAATCAGGGCTAATTAGGTTTGCGAAACAGATGTTCTGGAAACCTGCACTGCTGTGCAGTTTAATATTTCTGGCTACAGAGACATCCTCTTGGGTATGTTTGGCTCTCCCCGCCCCGATCTAGCAGAGTTGCAGCTTGTAAACAAATAGGCTCACCCAGACAGCAGCAATGAAAAAGGTGGTTGTGTATGTTAAAGTTCGTTTGAAACCAGGCCAGCAAGCATCTGTTGGGTTGTGCTTTTTAGGAACCATTGTTTGTTAAACCAAACATTTGGCACAGTGGGGGGAGCGTCTTGTTTTTGGAAAAGTAGCCTTTTGAAGAGAATGTGCTTAGCCTAGTCTTTACTCTGATTTATTTATTTATAGAGGTATTTATATACTGCCCTTTTCCAAAATATCAGGGCAGTGTACAGCAACATAAAAACACTTAAAAGCAATATAAAACAATTATTAAGATGACTGGTTGCTAAAAAAAAAAACAATTTAAAACAGCTGCATAGGCCTGTCAGCACTGTCAGCACAAAAAGGTTTCAAGAAATGCCTGAAAGTCAAAAGTGAGGAAGCTTGCAGAATATCTGCCGAAGGAGTGTTTCATGGTATGGGACTGGTGACACTAAATGCAGCCAGTTGGGCCTCTGTAACGTGGGGACAGCTAACAGTGCTCCTTCTCTGGATGATCTCAGTTATTGAGCTGGAATGTAAGGGCTCAGGCTGTTCTTAAGGTATCCTGGATCCAAGTTGTTTATTATTTATTTATTTATTATCATTATTTTTACCCCGCCCTTTTTCCAAGACTGGAACTCATGGCAGCTTCCAGATAAAAGCACACATATAATTAAAAACATACAAATGTCTAGATTAAAATCGAATTAAACTATTTACAGTATTAAAACCATTCATACATACAGTTAAAATAATTCAAACTCAGTTTAAAATAATACAATTAGACAATAGCAATGCAGCACCCTTCAAGTCCTGTCCTCAACAGCTTTCAGTTCCAAAGGCTTGTTGAAATAAAAAGTCTTTGCTTGCTGACGGAAGGACTGCAAGGAGGGGGCCATTCTTGCTTCCCTAGGAAGGGAGTTCCAAAGCCTTGGGGTAGCCACCGAAAAGGCCCTATCTCGCGTCCCCACTAGTCATGCTTGTGAGGATGTAGGTATTGAGAGAAGGGCCTCTCCTGAGGATCTCAGGGCCTGGGCAGGCTCATATAGGGAGATACGGTCTGACAGTTGTTCAGTGCTTTGAATATCAACACAAGAACCCTGAACCTGGCCTAGTAGCTTATGGGCAGCCAGTGCAAATGTTTTGGCAGAGGTGTTGTATGCTGTCTGCCCCCATCAGAAGTCTAGCTGCTGCATTCTGCACCAGCTGGAGCTTTTGGAGCAGGCCCAAGGGCAACCCCACATAGAGCATATTGTAGTAATCTAGTATCTTAACAATGGGGCTATCCTCACTTGCATTCTACATGGTATATTAACAGCCTGTCTGAACTGCATGCTTTTCCCTATATATGTATATTGGCTTCAGTGTCATGTAATGCTAAATCATAGTTTCAAATTATGAGGATGAGCCTTGAACTGGCACACTCCTTCCTCCTCCTGCCCCAGTGTGGCTGTGAGAAGTAGTTCAGAGGTTTTCACTTCTGACTTAGACTAACTATAGCCTGTTTTGAGGGCCTAGTCTTAACTATGGTTAGTTGAAACAAGCCAGCTTCAAATCATGGGTTATTAAGTTGGCATGTCTTGACAAAAAATCGCTAATATTAAACCACCTCTGAATACCTCTTACCATGAAAACCCTATGAATTAGGGTTGCCAGGTCAGAAGCATCCCAAACCCTGAGATTTGGGGGGCAGGCCTGAGTGATGTCACAGGGTGGGTCCAAGTGATGTCATTGGGTGGGTCCAAGTGATGTCACAGGGCAGGTCCAAGTGATGTCATTAAGCATGATACATGAAGCATCAACCACAGTTGCTTGGCACATACTGTTCATACAAAAACATTTCTTTGATTGGAAATTAAGATAGAAATCTTAGCTAAAAGATGGAGACTAGGTAGGGAACATTTAATCTAGCCAACTGGCTTCTGGCAAAAAGGGTTTCAGTGTCCTCAGGCCAGGCCTGTCACCAGATGGCCATTGTAGGAAGAAAGGAGCCTAGTGTTGTGGAGATGTTAGATGGGAGCACTCAGGAGTAAAGATGGATGTTCCCAAAGGGCTGCAATTCTAAACACACTAAGGGACTAAGCCCCATAGAACTCAATAGGTCTTACTTCTCAGTAGATATGGTTTAGATGGTGTTGTTGGTAAAGCTTGACTAGGAATCCTCTGCAAAGATATCCATATCCAAGTAGGGTTGGCAACCCCCTGCCTGCAATGCCCTGCCCCTAACTTTTAACATCCAAATTTCTTTACAGATTTGACCCTTCACTTCAGAAAGAGGATTCTCTACTCTTTTCTGTCTCCCCTGTGGGCTGCTATAAATTTAGTTCGTCAGCCAACCCAATTCCAGTGAATGTAATTGACAGAGAGAAAGCACACATGATTTGGTCTACCTTTATAGGCAGCAGCTTGGGAACAACAACAATTGCAGCCATGCTGCCCAGTATGTGAATTCTCTTTTACCACTATTGGACAAGAAACAAACAACAAGGTGCATCATCAGTGGGTTTAAGAAGGTTGAGTGGAGCGCATGGAACCACTGTTGTTGCTTCTATGGATGAAAGGGAGTGAGGATAAAGGTAAATAAAATGCAAATAGAAAAACAAAAACAAAAGACAGTAATGATTTCTTAAATGCAATACCATTCTAACCACAACAAGATTCCTATGAATAAGGCAGAAAACAGCATCCCACAACCAGTCAGGATTCCTAACCAAAAACCAAAACTAAAAAAATCCTGGCAGCTAGTCAGCCAAGGTCATAGAAATCCCCAGGGGATGCAGATAGTGCAGAATGCTGTGGCAGGATTGCTGACATGAGCGAGACCCTATCAGCACATAATACCTCTGCTCTGAAATCTGTGCTGGTTGCTGATTTGCTACCAGGCCAAGTTCAAGGTGTGTTTTCCATGTTTCGGGTGCCACATAGTACTTGTTCTGCTCTTGTAAGAAATCAGTCCTTCACTGTGGCAGCACCTATGCTTTGGAACTCCCTACCTATTGACATTAGCAGGTGCCTTCATTGTACTATTTTTGGCACCTTCTAAAAATATTTTTGTATAGGCAAGCCTATCCAGGCATGTAGAAGCTATTATTTTTTTAATCTATTTTAACTCATTGTTGGTTTTATTATTTTGAATATTTTTAAATACCTGTCTTTAACTGTTTTTGCCAAAAATATTTTTTGTTTTAGTTCTTTCTGTAAACTGCTTTGAGATTTTTTTTACAATAAAGTGGTATATAAGTGTTGTAGTTAAAATGCATAAATACATTTTAGACTCATAGTGGCCCTTGGGTCTCTTTCCATTTTTAGGAACAAAGGAATCTGCATTATACCAACTCAGGCCATTTGGTGCCATCTAGCTGAGTACTGATTACATGGACTAGAATTGGATCTCCAGGGTTCCAGGCAATAGTCTTTAATAGAAATTGAATTTTGGACCTTTGCATGCAAGGCATATGGCCTACCACTGAGCTACAACCCTTTCCGTTTAAAAAAAAAAATCTTTTAGAATTGTTCTTTTCAATTCACTAATGAATGCACATCATACCTAGTGCAGATACATACCATTCATTTACAGCACACTCAACACATATTTGAAGCACATGAATCGCACCACAGAATCATGGGAACTGTAGTTTGTTAAGGGTGGTGGGAACTATAACTGTGAGGGGGAAACTACACTTCCCAGGATTCTTTAGGGGAAGTCATGTGCTTTAAATTCAAGTTGCATGTGCTTCAAACATATTGTGTGAATCTACTCAATAAACTTTGCCTGCATGTAAATTGTTTTAATTTTTTAAAATGGAAATGAGCTATAAAGTTTACTGGGTGACCATGGGCTACTCACCATCTCTCAGCCTAATCTGCCCCTCAGGATGAAAACAACAGAGGGGAACCATAAACACCCCAAGGAAGAAGGGCACACTGAAAATGTAGAGGAAGTAATACTGTACAACTGTAGTGTGAAATTGGGTACTTATCGGAACACTGTATGAAGAAATATTTATATAAGCATGACTATCAAATATGTTATTTATACAACCTGTAAAGATATTTATAGTGCAATCCTATGAATGTTTACTCAGAAGCAAGTCCCAATGTATTCAGTGGGGCTTACTCAAACAGGGAAGCGTGCAGAGAACTGCAACCTCAAGGGATAAGAAACTTCATTCATCCAAACCAAAATTCAGAAACATGCCACTTTAAGTTGTTTTGCAACTGTTTATACTTGTTTTTATGGTTATTGGAATTTAAAGAGATTTATTTCTTATTGTGAGCTGCCTTGGTTTCCAGTCTACAACCCTACCTCACAAGGTTGTTGGAAGGACTCCATACACACACACACACACTGGAGATGTAAAAATACATTCACCCCATATAGTAGTTTATTGTCAAAACCAGTTGGTCATTGCAGAACATTAAAAAAAAAATCAGTATTCGTTTCCTACATAATAAAAGTGGTGATACCTAATTAAATTCTGCCTAATTGCTTTAAAAATAGGATTGGAGGGGGAGAGAGAGATACAACACAAATACAATTCTTTGCTATGCTCATTTAAAAATCCCATCAATTTACAGCACACTCATAACCATGTCTACTCAAAAGGAAGTCCTATTGAATTCAATGGGGTTTATTCTGGGTATGTGGGACTAGCAGTTTTACTCCTAGAAAAGCAAGTACTGGATTAAAGCTTCATATTGGGAAGGTTTTCAAAATACTGCCCTCTTCAAAATTTAAACTTGTCTGACTCCTACGCATAAGAGAGAAAAAGGCTGAAAGCTATTACTTACTCAATTTGTGAGATTTTCAGAAAAGCAGGGAAAAACAAATTTTCTGAGTTGCAAAGCACTCTGTAGTTACTGCCTGTCAATCACAATCCTGACTTCACTAATTGGCTACAAACCTGAAAGGGGAGAATTAGAGCAGAAAGCTACGAGTGAGTTAACTGAAGTTGCAGTGGGGAGGTGCTGACGTTTTGGTGTATTTCTCGTAAACCAGACCACCTAGAAACTTTGTTTTTAAATGAAAGCTGAAAGTCCGGAGATTAAGGTGAGTTGTCTGGAAAGGACCTCCAAAAACTAGAGTCTCCAGCCGAAAACCACAGATCTGGTAACCCTACTATGAATATATCCAAAAAAGTTTCATAGGAGTGCCATAAGTTGTAATCGACTTGAAGGCATTAAAAAAAGCAATAACCGAAAACAGAAGTGGAAATTTCCTATCTGCTCACTGCTATTCTGGAGGAGGGGGACATATGAGCTTGAAGTTCTCACGGGCTTGTTCTCATAATGCTAAACTATTTCTTAGTGTTGTGTCTGAAAGTAGTCATTGGCTCAGACTATTTGGAAAAGAACACTTTGTGTCAGTTGTGTACATTGAATTCTGTTTCTGTGTTGGTGAGACTTTGTCATGTATTGTCATCTACACATGCGGCAGTTGCAATGTTGGCATGAGTGTTCATGTGAACTGTATGATATCCCAAAATGTTTCTATTATGCTGTATTGCCATATGTTTTGTATTATAAATCTGCTTTTTTTCCTCTTGCTTTTGTGGTATGAAATATGGAGAACAATTAAAACAGTGCCCCTCTTTACTTGAGCAAACAGTGTATAATCAACTTGATAACTTAAGAACAATTTGTGTACGGATCACAGTTTACTATGCCTAGCAACAGAAGGTTAGCATTAATTGGTACCCTGAGGTACTGATTCAATCAATCTCCAGTGGTGACTTAAAATCAACTTCACTATGATAATCCACACATCACTCTGATACTTGTAAATGAGGAACTGTGAAGGTGTATATGCATATATATATAATAAAAACATTTTTTAAAAAATTCTTGCAGAACATACTGAGTGTCAGTCTAGCAATTACTGAGAACCTACCGCTTATCACAAGAGTGAACTGATGCAGCAGGAAAGTTTGGCACTGCTATGTGTCCTGTCGTGTTCCTCTGTAGGTCATGATGCTCAAAATTCCTTCTCTGTCATCTGTGGAGTAAAATATAAAATCTTGCTGGCTTCAGCAGACTTGGTGGATGGTTAGGGATGATCAGGCCTTGAAGAAAATGAATGATAGGCACGTTGGTGGCAGCTTGTTCTGATGCATCATCAGTAGTACCAAAAGCACTTTTCCCCTTAGGTTGCAATCTGGTAACCTATACTTAGATCTGCCTGCTTTTGTTAAAGCCATGCTCATTTTTATTCTGATCCAGCAGGGTGCTAAGTGTAGTCTGAATGATACTTGGTTCCTATCATGCTCAGGCATTAATCATAAGAAAATATGATTCAGGGACTTTGCAGTTCCTTCTCGGGGTCTTTCAAGCCAGCCTTTGTCTGTAAAGAAGCATGTCTTCAAATACGTCACTGTTTCGCAAGACAGCGTTTTCCCCTTTCCCCTGTCTTTTATTTATTTATTTATTTGTTTGTTAGATTTTTATACCGCCCCACTAGCATAGCTCTCTGGGCGGTGTACAGCAAAAAATACAAATATACACAATACGAACCCATAATATAATACAACAAGGACACATATAAAAGAATGAAAGATCTAAAATCAGTTACAGCGAGTTTTAAAAACAAAATTAAAATTAAAGTTAGATTAAAATGCCTTAGAAAAGAGGAAAGTTTTAACCTGGCGCCGGAAAGATAACAATGTCGGCGCCAGGCGCAACTCATTGGGAAGACTATTCCACAGTTCGGGGGCCACCACTGAGAAGGCCCTAGTTCTTGTTACCACCCTCCAAGCTTCCCTCTGAGTCGGAACTCGGAGGAGGGCTTTCGATGTAGAACGCAGTGTACGGGCAGGTTCATATCGGGAGAGGCATTCCAGCAGGTATTGTGGTCCCGCGCCGTATAAGGCTTTATAAGTTAAAACCAACACTTTGAATCTGGCCCGGAAGCATATTGGCAGCCAGTGCAAGCGAGCCAGAACAGGTGTTATATGTTCAGGCCGCTTGGTCTTCGTTATCAATCTGGCCGCCGCATTTTGCACGAGCTGTAGCTTCCGAACTGTCTTCAAAGGTAGCCCTACGTAGAGCGCATTGCAGTAATCCAATCGCGAGGTTACCAGAGCATGTACCACTGATGTTAGGTCCTCCCTGCTCAGATAGGGATGTAGCTGGGCTACCAACCGAAGTTGGTAGAAAGCATTCCGTGCCACCGAGGCTACTTGAGCCTCAAGTGACAGGGAAGGATCTAAAACAACTCCCAGTCTGCGAACCTGTTCCTTTAGGGGGAGTGTAACCCCGTCCAGGCCAGGGTGTATATCCACCATCTGATCAGAGAAACCACCCACCAGCAGCATCTCAGTCTTGTCTGGATTGAGCCTCAGTTTGTTAGCTCTCATCCAGTCCATTATCGCGGCCAGGCAACGGTTCAGCACATTGACAGCCTCACCTGAAGAAGATGAAAAGGAGAAATAGAGCTGCGTGTCATCAGCGTACTGATGGCAACGCACTCCAAATCTCCTGATGACCGCACCCAACGGCTTCATGTAGATGTTAAAAAGCATGGGAGACAGAACTGACCCCTGCGGGACTCCACATTGTAGAACCCATGGTGTCGAGCAATGTTCCCCAAGCACTACCTTCTGGAGACGACCCGCCAGGTAGGAGCGGAACCACCGCCAAGCAGTACCTCCAACTCCCAGCTCTGCGAGCCTCTCCAGAAGGATACCATGGTCGATGGTATCAAAAGCCGCTGAGAGATCAAGGAGAATCAACAGAGTTACACTCCCTCCATCCCTCTCCTGACATAGGTCATCATACAGGGCGACCAAGGCTGTCTCGGTGCCGAAACCGGGCCTAAAACTGGAAATGGATCTAGATAATCGGTTTCATCCAATATCGCCTGGAGCTGGCCAGCAACCACTCGTTCCAAGATCTTGCCCAGGAATGGAACATTCGCTACTGGTCTGTAGCTGTTGAAATTTTCTGGGTCCAAGGAAGGTTTCTTCAGAAGTGGTCTCACTGCTGCCTCTTTCAGACAGCCAGGGACCACTCCCTCTCGTAAAGAGGCATTTATCACTTCCCTGGCCCAGCCAGCTGTTCCATCCCTGCTAGTTTTTATTAGCCAAGAGGGGCAAGGATCTAGTACCGAAGTGGTAGCACGTACCTGTCGAAGCACCTTGTCCACGTCCTTGAGCTGAACCAACTGAAACTCATACAATAAAACATGACCAGACTGAGCTCCGGACACCTCATTAGGATCAACTGCTATAAACTGAGAGTCTAAGTCCTGGTGGATGCATAAGATCTTATTCTGGAAGTGACCAGCAAACTCATTACAACGGGCCACCGATGACCCTACCATGTCCTGAGGGCCAGAGTGAAGTAACCCTCGGACAACTCTAAAAAGCTCCGTTGGGGGGAAAGAGATGACTTAATAGTGGCAGCAAAATGTTGTTTTTTCGCCACCCTCACCGCTCCTAAGTACAGCTTAGTAGAGGCACTTACCAGCGCATAATTGCATCCATCGGGAGTTCGCCTCCACCTCCGCTCTAGCCGCCTCCTGTCTTGTTTCTTGTAAAAGGGAAGAAAAACCTTGTGATCAGACTTTTTAAAACGAAGATCAAACAGTATTGCAGTGCAGAATATCAACATACCACAGTTTCTATGGTAGAATGACATGGAATAATTAGTCACACGCAAGTTGTCGTACTATGTCAACAACTTTGCAGTGATAAATTTGCTTCCCCACTCCACTACAAATTCTGTCTGAGGTCATTAGAAAAATATCTTCACTCATTCACAGGCCTTAACCCTGTGGAATATTAGGATAGGGACACACTCATTATTCCTGCTGGTTCCAGTGCATCTCCACCACTTCTGAAAACTGGGGCCCATGACGCTCATCAAACCCCACCCCTTTTTATTGTAAAATCTGGTGGGATTAGCTTGAGTGTGTTTTTTAAAAAATTCAGCTTCAAAGAGATTTCACAGCTGATCAGCAGATCAACCCATTCCATCTCCAGGTATGGACAAGGGAAACGCTTGCTGTAAGTGACTAGTGTGTTCACAGCCTTATTAAAAGCAAAGCAGGAGTAGCATCTGTTTCCTGCTACGTCTACTCAGGCAGCCTAGTACCAGTGGGATTCTGGTAACAGGAACTTTGCTTCCACACTCTGCACACCTCCCCACAAGTATCCACAAATTGACATGGGGAAATGCTGAGCATTGCTTCATTGGTTCCCACTTTTACTGCATTTTTACAGATAGCAATAAATAATTATATTCCCAGGATCTAGGTTTGATAGCTCCCTTTCCCCATTACAATCTGCAGCAGGCTTTATGTTCACCTGAAACATCTGTTATCATCCAGTTGTGAGAAGGGCCAGTGGCAGTGGACTTCATTAAGGGTGCATGGTGTTGCTGGGAGCTAGGCAATAGGGGAGAAACAAGAGGGTATGAGCCTTGCTTGTAAGCTTTTGGAGATATCTGGCTATCTTCTAATTCAGGGATTGGAAACCCGCCCCCCCTCACCCCGGAGTTGTTGAGCTTCACTTTCATCATGCCTGACCATTGGTGAAGTTGTCTGGGGCTGATGGCTGATGGGAGTTGCCACAGATTTCCCATCTCTGTTCTGTTTGAAGCAGAATGCTGCATGAAATGCTCCATAGTCTGATCCAGAAAGGCAGCTCTTATAAAAGATGGGCATTGGCCCTGCACGGTAACTATGTTTCTCATGGGGGATGATATCAAGAACCTGGAAAGTTCAAAGTTCTCAAGTTAGGGTCATACTGTGGCTTCATGAAGTTCCAAGCTGGCTATCAAGTTTCCAGAGTGGCAAAGCAAAATGTCTTCAGTTTAGATTTTAATATCTTAGGTCATGAAACCCATGTCTGGGCTGTTCCTTAGATGTAAGGGGGAGGTTAGCCTTCTTCTTTACATGCTACATCTCTACATGGAGGATTCACCACCACCACCACTGCCCAAGAACATGCATGCCATCATGTGAGCCTTCACATACAGTGAAGTGGAACAGCCAGACATAGGTTTAGTGCCAGTGTGGACTAGTTTAATTTGGAAAAAACGAATCAAGGAGATATTTTCCCTACAAATACTATTAAAATATCTTTTTTAATGCTTTTTGTTGCAAAAATGTCAGTTAAATGCAGTTTTAAAACCCATTGAGATTAAATGTGACTGGTTTATGCTGGTGAAGTTAATTCTAGTTGTCACAGCCTTGATCTTTTTCCTAGAACTGATTGTTTGGGAAAGGCCCATCCCAAAATAACTGCTTGTTCACAGTCACAATGAAGGTCCTTTTGTGTATGTTGATGGGTAGGAGGCTTGTTTCATGCTTGCTAGTGCTTAGCTTTAATTGTACTCAATGTTTTGCTCTTGCTGTCTGATTTAATGAGTTGTACAATTCATCAAGTGCACTAAATAAAGATCTTTAAAAGATAGATCATTTGTCATTTTCATCTCTTTCTATTCATAGATGTATTTGGCTTCACTGCTGTTCAATTTTAGCAGAAAAAATCTACATAACACAAAGTTAGAACTATGCATTCTAAGAGTTTATGTACATAGTGTATTATACACACCACTTAGAGAGTTTTCTGATTAGGGGTCTATAATGTTTTTTAAGTAAATAGAATAAGAATTTGGTAAGGTCCTCAGTGTTTGGTTTAGGTACCATTATGGGACATATTTCTAATGTTCCAGTGCTTGAAAAAGTGGTGAGATATTGTAAATTGCCATAGGCTGATCTTCCCTTTTTGGTGATCTTTCTTGGATAACGGTAGTGTCTATACAGAGTATTCGGAGGCCAAAGTGTCTCTTACTTCATTCCAGAAAGTTTCTTGTATAGTGCCAGGGTAATTGACAATTGCAGTTGCAGAGGTAGATGTAGGCATCCGCCTAGACTATAGGGAGCATACAACACCTTACTGCATTGTACAGCAGGGTGATGTGCATAAGGAATCCTGCACCCTCCACATGTGGCTCGTCATTTTAGATTGGGACAATGTTAAAAATACTAGGGCCGGTGGTTCAAAATATATCTGAGCATTGATATGATGGTCCACCTAACTTCCAGCAGCTTCCTGTCCAGCATCAAATTGTCCCTAGGCTATTCTCTGGGGACACTGTCACTCAAAAGGCAGAGGGGAAATTTGATAAGACGAAGTGGATAACTGCCTAGCATCCATCATTATTATTTCCACAGTTGTACCAATTTTATTTTTATTTTTTTTCTTTCTATGAATGCCAGTCTCACTAGTGTGGAACTAGCTGTATCACTACAGTGGTCCCAAGAAAAAGACAGAATCAATGATAGGCCCATTACTTAGGTTTTTGGTTGATCAGGTGGCTGAATTCCTTGGCTTAGATTTGGCAAGTGTGGCTGTGGTTGTTTATCTGTTCCATTCTAAGAGCCATTTTGAGTGAGCAGAGAATCTGCATGTTTAATTTTGATAGGGGAAAACATGATACTTTATCTTTCATAATTGATAGTGCCAGTGCACTCCAGGTAACATAATCAGCCATAAACCAAAAATACTATTTAACTTCAGGAACAATAAGCACTCAACGCTGCATACTACATTCTATGGAATAAAAAAGAGCCTGAGCAGTAACAGCACATTTTAGTGAGAAGAAGCATAACTTCCAGAACTATGGGTGGTAGTCAATGTTAGTCCTCCTCAGTGTAGACTCATTGAAGTTAATGGACATGATTAACTTAGGTTCATTAATTAGAGGTCTACTCAGAGTAGGACTTAGTTGACTATAACCCTATATGGATTAGTACTATTTTGCTGACAGGAGGCTAGATATAGGCACAGCTGTATAGGATATAATGAATTTTTCAGAGTTATGCAGATCTTGGGAACTACTTTTTAATAAGTAGAATCATACAATATTTCAAAAGTTTTCCTCTGCTCAGCAGCATTCTATTGAATATCCTATCCCAGTGGTTTGAGAACCACAGAGACACTGGGAAGGTCTCCCTATGATCAAGGAGAACTTCTCCAGCCCAGATAGCTGCTTGCGCTTGCCCATGTCCTTCAGTCCTCACCCCATGCCTCTTTAATCCATCGTCTTTTCACCTGACGCCCTTTATATGTCCTGCTGCCTTTGTCCTTTCTCCGCTGTCATCTTCAGCAGTCCTTTCACGAGACTTACAAATTAGTCCACAACAGTTTCTAGCTGGACTTGCCTTTTGCTCACCTGTCCATATATGTTTAGTTGAGTCACTTGTGAAAAAAACCCCTACCAGCTCTTTTCTAACTTAAAAAAAAAAATCCCTGCATGGTCACCTGCGTGATAGCAAATCTTTGTTTTATGACATACTTGCACCCCCATCCTCACAACAATTCTGTAAAGTAGGTTTGATGGAGAGATGATGACTGATCCAAGGACATCTAGTGAACTTCATGGTTGGAGCAGAATCTGGATTTTTAAAGGAGGCCAGGCAAGAACCTTTTTACAAAGCTGCTTTCAAAACAAGCAACACCAGGAAATTATGTCTAGCAGTCACTACTGAAGCCAAATAAATGCTGCAGTTTAAGTAGACTTAGGCTGCAATCCATACTTAACTGGGAGTAAGTCCCATTGAACCCAGTGGAGCTTACTTCTGAGTAGACATGTATTGGCCTGCAGCCATAGCCAGTTAGCTGAGCTGTTTGTTTTTTATTCCATTGTCGGCATCTGGACACCTAAGCTAGTGAACAACAGGGTTTGGAGTAGAATAGGGTAACAAGGATGAATAAATGAATCTACAATGAGTGTGGGAGCAAAAAAAAAAAAAAGCAAACAGTTGTGTGTGTCATGTGGGTGCACCTGAAGCTCAGACCTTGAGACTTTTTCATGCTGGTGTGTAACACACAGAAGTCTTGATCATGGAAATAGGTTTTCTTACTAATGCTTCGTCCCTGCAATTGATACTGTCAAAGGTTTAAAGAATAAAGAATAATCAAGATTGCAAGGATAGCAGATGCTAACTGATTGAATTCCACTTTCCAACAGCTGTTAAACAACCATATTTACCAACCTGTGAGTGGCCACATTTCTAGCTTTCTGAAGGACTGAGATCTTGTACCAAACACAGCCGCCACTGTAGCAAATAGCTTTGAATGCATATGGCTGAGATTTGAATGTTACCTTCTTCTTTTTAGCACCACAGTGTTTACTGGAACCCACTATGGAATTTAAGAAGAGAATTTAACCACTATCAAATACATTAGAGTTATTACTATGCTAAATCATTTTCAACATCAATAAATGGTAGTATAGTAGTAGTTTAGTTCACGAGGAAGGAGAAATCTCTTTAGCGTTGAATCAGTGTCATAGAGTCTGCTCTGTGTAAATGGTGTGTGGGATTAATGGCTGAGTATAATCCTGTGAGCTGTTTAACAAAATTGTAACAGGTACAAATAAGTTTAGTGGGTCATTTTGGTATCAATCTTCCTTTGTGTGCCTGCTTGATAACTTCTAATAATTGTTTGAGGAATTAAATTCATGCAGTGTAGCATGCAGCATGGCTCTGCAAATTATGAGAACTTCATTTTATTTTAACTCCATAACGGAGGTCCAAATTAACCAGGAGATCCATAATTTGATCTGATTATTTCTGCTACCCTGATCAGCTCAGGAAGATACATGCAGCAGAAGTGAATCCAGAGCCGGAGGCCTAGACCAACAGGGAAGCTGACTAGCAGGGTCTGAATAGAAGCTAGATTGAAAGGCTGGGTGAGGGAGGTTTCTCAGCAAACTGTTGCACCAGTAATTCCCTGGTAGCAATTGACGGGTTTATAGCAGAGCTAACTGCTTTTCCTGGATGTCAGCAGGGCCTTGATCCAGCCAATGTGCCAGTCCTTGTTTCCTTCTTCTGAGTAGGGCTGATGGAGGGAATTCCTTGAGCAGCCAAATATACTCTACAACATTACTGGTCCTGGACTTTGAGAAGGATTAAGTATAACTGATGTTCTGGAGGTCCCTGGAGTAATGGCAAAAGTTCCACAGCTCAGGTGGGAGAGGACTGTCAGTGGGAGTAGTCTCTGGAAGTTGACTCTCCAGGAAGCCTGTCTGTGCTGTGGGATGCATTAGAATTCTGCTCATTTGCAGAAGAGGTCTTGCTCATAGGTTCATAGACTAGACATCAGCAGGCCCTGATACGATGTCTTAACACTTCTTAAAAATGAAGTTTTGAGGGCTGCCAATTTCCTCAGTAAAGGCAAGCAGGGATAGTGGTGTGTTTAACCCTTGTGCTGTTTTCCAAATCAAAATCATCCTTGCCACAGGCAGTGTTGCCCAGCTTGAGTCCCTGGCATGGTTATCAGTTGTCTAAACTATGGTCTTGCTTTTCCTCCTATAATAGGCCCATTCAGACAAAATGGAAATGCAGAAAAATAGTCTGCGTTCTACTGAGTGGTCTCTTTATTATACATTCTACGAGCTTCTGATTAATTAGAATACATAAATTAGACTTGGCCTAGGGTGCTACTGTCTGGACTTCAACTTCCATCATCCCCAGCCAGCATGGCCAATGGTCAGAAATTATAGAAGTTGTAGTTCATCAACATCTAGAGGGCCACAGGTTCCCCCTGCCTTGCCTTAGGCTCAGGAATAACTTTTACAAGTGAGTGAATGTCTATGCCAGTGGTAAAAACTGATCCGTTCTTTTCTTTTGCATTATGTGAGGAAATTATGTGGCTTGCCGCACATTTGACTGCCTTTTTAACTGCTCCAAGCCAATAAAGCTGGCAAACTGGTTATAGGCAAACTGATATCTTAACTTGAAGTCTTCAAGCAGTCTGGGCATCCAATATGTATATTGATATCCCATTGGGCGATAGGCTTGAAAGAAACCACTTTCTACCCATTGATACAAGACAGCTCAACGCCTGCTGTGATCGCAGTTCTTAGTACAAAACCCAGGTAATAAATTTAACTAGGTTATAAAATGATTTGATATATTGCTGTGCACTCTTTCACTGAACCTGCATTGGGAGATAATCGCTGCCTATCTCACAACAACCTGATGCTTTTCGTTGCAGCATGCACAAAACCCATTCTGTATGCGGTAGTCTAATCCAGTTGTATCATCAGGCCTAGGGCTTAAGAGCTGTGCTAAACTCCCAAAGCAGCATTGCTGTAATGATTTGGCAATCTTTCAAGTTACTGCCTAACAAAGGTAGTTGATGTAATTGACCAGAAGACATAGATGTATTGGTGACAAAACAAACTGTTATGACAGCTTCAACACCCAACAAGAGTACTATGGGTTTGTGTTTATGTGTGTTTGAGAGAGAGAGAGAGAGAGAGAGAGAGAGAGAGAGAGAGAGAGAGAGAGACATGCATCAAAAGGAACATTTGCACCGGTCTTTGCACACACGCTGAAAAATTATAGCTGGTCAGTTTCCTGCTGTATAAGCATATAGTGGAACACATGTACTGTATGTAGCTACTTGACATGTGACAGTGCACACTCTTTATCCGTAATGTGTGAAACTGCTCTTAGAGGCAAATAACATAGCAATGAAAGGAATTGCTTGAGGCAGATGAATACAGCCATGCAGAATTCCTGATCAAGTTTGAGCCAGTGGCTTCCATTGAGTTCTTCTCACCCAAGTCCCATGGGGGCTTACTTGGATATGTTTCTTTTGAGCTGCTGTGTTTACTTTTACTGGTACCACCCTGCTATTATTCTATCAAATCTTTGAGCTCACACTACTTTATCTTCTAGATGGCAGGGTGGGAGAAGTTTATTGTTGCAGACACAAAATTGTTGACTGTGATTTTTTTTCTTTAAAAAATCAACACTGATGTGAAGAACAGGGCACTCTGCCAAGAATGGCATGCTGAGCTGTTTATTGCTTGGATTATTTGTAGCTGCCTCTTCACTGATCATATGCCAGAATGTTTTTGTCTTAATTCATAGTAAGCCAAATGTGCTTCACCTGGACTGATGGATGGATAGGGAGCTTGCACAAGGAGGCTTTGTTGTTGTTGCAGGAAAACCTTTCTCTGCCCCCCTCTCTCTTCTCCACTTTTCTTCTAAAAAACATGCATTGGAAAGGTTATTTTCTCTGATCTGTGTGCAGTCTTGCATATGAGTTCTGAATTTGTGGAAAGCAAATCCCAGAACTGGACCAAAGAGTGAGTTGTGAAATGGTCCAGATTAATAAAAACAAACATTTTGGTTCAGGTTTTGAGATGTGGGGAATTGGCAAGAGATTACATTGAGGGCAGGGTTTGTTTTGTTAGGAACTATCATGAAGAGCTTTTGTAGTAGCAGAATCTCTGGAGATCATGTCCCCAGGGCATTGTACCTCCCTGGTTAATATGTATGCCCATCTTCTCTGTAATAGGTTAATCCATTGTAAAGTTCTATTGTTTCTTTTCTCTGCTAACTTGTAGGGGGGAATTTCATGGCCGGCATTTCTGCCCTTTTTGTCTTTGTTTTTTTAATGTTATAAAAAAAGATAATTAAGGCTGCAATCCTGAACTGCCTTACCTGGGAGTAAATACCATTGAACTCAGTGGGACTTACTTTTGAACAGACATGTATAGAATTGCACTGTATCCAAACCATTCACAAAGGTTGTTCATTTGGCATCCTTCTGAAACCTCCGGCTTGCTTAAATGGGCTTCCTTTAGATGAGTATGTTTACCTTTAAACACAGTGTGGTGTGCTGGATACTGATTAGAACACACTTTGTAATGTAAACAAACAGCTCATGAAAGAAAAGTGAATCTCTCCTACCTCAGTTGTATTCCTGTGAAGTTTGGTAATTGGGACAATTATTCAGTGGGTTAATCATAAGTTTTTAGTGATTTCACCAGTTCAGAGGATTCTTTCTTAAGCTGATGTTGTTTTAAATAAAACCCTAGGGCAGTGCTCTGGATTCGGCTGAGTCCCAAGCCAAATTGGGCGAATTCAGACGTGTTTGGGCCTCAGCTGAGTAGGGTTCTGACAGCCACAGATAGCCACTGGTTGGATTCGATGATGCATAGCGACCAGGGGCTATCATTAGTCCCTCGGCTTGTTGGCTGTTGAGCCCAAGGAGCTATCCTGGTGGGATGTGGTTGTTTGCAAGGCACTTTTCTTAGGAAAGCAAGTTGCAGAGCATCACCCGCACAGGACTGCCCCCTCTGCTGAAGAGCTGATCAGTGTAGGGGTCAATTCTGCAGGGTGCTGCAATCCCCTCCATCTGAGGCATTGATGCTATAACCCTATATTTTTTAAAACTGTAATTAAACATTAGCCCCACACCCAAATTTATTTAGGACCAAATCTGGGGCAGAGTGGTGGTGGTCCCTAGGTCAACTCAGGGTGGGTTGGCCTGATGCTCCCCCAGATACATAGCCCTATAAAACACTACTCTCTGTTTAAAAATATCTGCATACATTTTCATGGAGGATAAGGCTATCAATGGCTAGTAGGCACGATGGCTATGTTCTGCCTCCACTGTCGGTGGTAGTATGCTTCTGAATACCAGTTGCTGGAAACTGCAGGATGGGAGAGTGCTGTTGTGCTCAGACCCTGCTTGTAGGCTTCCCATAGCATTTGTTTGGCCACTGTGAGCACATGATGCTGGACTAGATGGGCCACTGGCCTGTTCCAGCAGGCTCTTCTTGCTGGTCTGTACCCTTATAAGTTGACACTTTAGAAAAGTGTATAAAAGGCCATGCTTGGTTTGGATGTAGCACCGTGGTGCTTATCATTAAGCCTGAAACGAGACTTAGGTTCATATGCAGCATCCTCCCTCTGTGAACTGGGGTTCACCCTTCCTAGTTCTGTGGCAAACCAGGATTGAAAACCAAGATTTGCTCATTGAAGCTGCACCAAGCATCTGAACCAAGTCCATGGCTCATTACGCTATAGCATGATTCATGGTAACCATGGTTTAGAATCCAAAGCAACCAAACATATGGCAAATCATGGTTTAAAACTGCCTTTCTGCTCTAATGTTCTACCAGATCACATTCTACTCTATAAGTAGAGTGGCTTTTGGAGGCAGAACAATGTCTGTAACTGTGATTTGTCAATTAAGGCTATACAAATAATTTAAAATACAAATAGTGGATTCACATGAAATCATAGGAACAGGGCCTTTTCTAAACTGGCCCACCATTTATGGAACTCAATTAATGGGGAAGTCAGGCAAACATAATCACTAACCTCTTTTAAATGAACTCTAGAAGCATACTTTTTTTTTTTTAGTGGCCTTTGGTGATTAAAATGTGAGGCCAGTTTTGGGTTAGAAAGGTTGGACCATGTGTTCACTGCTGGTTTTAGCCTATTTTAGTCTATGTTTATTTATCTCATTGGATGGTATTCAGTGATAGTGCTACTCGGAGTAGACCCATTGTAGTTAATACATATGGCTAACTTAGGTTCATTAATTTCATGGGTCTACTCTTGAGTAGGATTTAGTTGACTATAACCCATTGTAATCTGATTTGATAGTTTCACTGTAGTATTTTAGTGACTGCAAACTGCTTTGTGATACTATTGTTCTGAAAAGCAAGTTATAACCCTTGAAATTAATTAATTAATTATCCTTTATCATGGTTTGGCATGATGTCTTACTTTAAGATTATTTGAATTTAACATTGAACAAAACATTCACTGTACAAAAGGTAAATATCTTTTCTTTTTGAAAATGCATCTTTCTGTAGTCTCTGTGTATCCATGATGTCTTGCGACATCTTGTTTTAATAAACTGGGAACTTTTAAGAGCACTTTCTATTCTTGGCTTGTACCCATGCAGCATAATGTTGAAGACTTCTCATTGACAGATGCTTTAGTTGGATGAAATCCTGGCTATCAATGAAATATTTCCTTGGCCAGATTTTTTTTGTGTGTGTGTGTGTTCTGATGTGTGATGATGGGAGGAAGCTTCACACGAGTGAGCAGCTGTACAGAAAATAAATGGGTAAGTTAAAAGAGAGCATATGAAATAAGAATGGAAAAGGCTGCCCCTATCCACCTGTTCCATGTAGGGTTGATAAAAACTAATGATTTTTTTAAAAAATTAAAAATAGGATTTAAAACAAATAAATTAGATTTTTAAAATTTAAATCCAATTTCAAAATTTTCTTAAAACAGTAAAAAAGAGCCTAGGTTAAAGATACCATCATGAATACTAATTATACAACTTCTATGTGTTCTGTGAATAGCAGTTTATGGAGATGGGATTAGTGTTATTCTGCAGGTGGTGACATGAAGTGCTCTCTCTCTCTCTTAAGTGCAAAGGATGTTCAGTGGTCAATGAATGGAGAATTTGGGGAGATGGAGTAGATCCGAACAAGGGAGAGACCACTGAAGTGGTAATCCTATTCTTAATAGCAGTAACCTATTCTGGAGGTGTAGAGAGAATTTTTTCTTTCTTTGGACTAATTCATTCTAATTTGATAAATAAGTTTGGAACTGAAAAAACAGGAAAGCTTGTATTTCTTTTTCAAACAATGAGCAAGGAAGGCAAAGGTACAGAAGAAGGGCTTATCCGAACGGAGCGGGATAATCCACGGTTTCTATATTCGGTTTGTCATCTGATAGTCCTCACTTTGCCTTTTAGTTCGCTCTTTCCCAATTAAAAAAAAACACTTTTTTGCACACGCACAAGCAGCAGTAAGACCCCTACATTCTTTTTGCTTTTTCCAAGCTCCGCCTCTAAAACCTCCCCCTATCAACCAGTTGGTCAGCAAAAAAATGACGTATGCTCCTCTCCCCCTTTGCAACGAAGCACAATATGGCTGTAAAGGAGTTCTCGCTGCGGAAGGAAAGGGAGAAGGAGGGGGGTGACATGTTTCTTGCTTTTTTGGAGAAATAAGTGCAATTGCCAGCGTGTGTATCTCCTTAAATATCCATAAAGGCAGAAAAGCATACATTCATTTAAGCGTAATATCGCAAATACTGCTGGTCGGTTTCATGCCTGCCTCCGGAAAGCTTTGTCAATTTCATTCTACTCGCTGGGTTGTTGTTTTTTTCCAAATCATTTCGCCGCGGGAAAGAAAGGGAGAAGGAGGGGGGTTGACACGTTTCTTGCTTTTTTGGAGAAATAAGTGTAATTGCCAGCATGTGTATCTCCTTAAATATCCATAAAGGCAGAAAAGCATACATTCGTTTAAGCGTAATATCGCAAATACAAGCAAGAAAGGGGCTGCTGGCTGGTTTCATGCCTGCCTCTGGAAAGCTTTGTCAATTTCATTCACACACCCCTCCTTCCCCCTTTCCTTCCTGCAGGGAAATGATTTGAAACAAAAACCCTAGCAAGTAGAATGAAATTGACAAAGCTTTCCGAGGCAGGCGTGAAACCGACCAGCAGCCCCTTTCTCGCTTGCTGTGCATTGCAGATCTCACCCAGAGTGGCCGCCCAGTTTGCAGGCTGGCAAAAAATAAAATGCTTCTGCGCAGTAGTTGCAGACCCCCCCCAACACCCCACCATTGCGATGATTGGTTCAATTTTCCTGGGCTTATTCTTGCACATGCACAAAAGTGCAGATATGTGATTGGCTGGAATGAGGAGAAGGGGCAAGGGGAAATGCCCAAGAACCACCCATCAGCTGTAAAGTCCGCGGTATTGCATCCTACCTCCTGAAGGCACAGCGGATGATTCCCAATTTTAAACAGCAAATCGCATTTTTGCCGGTATTGCGAGGAGCAGATTTAACCCGCAAAAATGCGTAACAGCGCGAGACATCATTTGGATGACCGAAAAATAATGAACACACATAGCGGGCGTGTCACACAGTTTGCAGTTGTCTGGATGAACCCCTCTGAGTTAACTGTACCACCCAATATTTTCTCATGTTGACTTGGCTGAAATTCCCTGAATTTTATTTTTGAAAGAACTCTACATTTATCTAAAAACTGAAATAGTTAACCATGCAAAAATTCATGTGCATGTGTTTTAGTGTTGTTTGTTCTAGAAGAAAACTAACCAGAAGAATAAACAATCTTATTAGTACAGTTTAAAGGCCTGTTTAGTATTGGTGGTTCTGGCGCATCATGGCAAAACTATCATGGTTAATTGAACAGTTGGAGCTAGTTCATTTCCTGAATGACTTCACATGTTCATTCTGCTTTAGAACTAAAATGACCAAATTATCATCCCACTTTTTGATGAAAATCAATCTGAAAACAATTAGAATAATTGCTTAGTGTGTAACCTACCTTCTAATGAAACCTACATCTCTGAATATGTATTAAGGTTATATTATTTATTTATTTAAAATATTTCTATCCCGCCCTTCTATCCCACAATGAGGCACTCAGGGTGGCTTGCAATAAAATAACACACGTACATAATAAAATTATACAGAATAAATTATACAGAATAAATATTAAACAATAATGTAGTTCTAAAAATGATGATTAATATAATTTTCCTTACTAGTGATTTAAACTGTGATTTAAATAATGAAAACTGAGTCCTTCAGAGAAGCGATTTAAATCATGATTTAAACCATGATTTAAATCAATTTGATTTAAATCAAATCAACCCTAGTTCCACGTAGGTTTGTTCTGTTGTGGTTCTATTGCTGAGTAATGTAATGAAAATATTGCCATGGCTGAAGAAGAGCCAAATAAATTTGTTCCTGGAGAGTGGAAATGAAAGGCAGTCCAAAATGCAGTGTCATTATGCTGCCTCTTGAGAATTATATTGTTCAGAAATGGTTCAGCGAAGCAAACACACCATCGTGTTTCCCTTTAAAATCTGAAAAAGATTTTAAATGATGTTTTAGAATCTACTTGCCAACTATTGGTTGATGGGCATGAATAGTTTGTGTTGTTGGCAACTGGTTCTTCCAACAAAAATTGTCAAAGTTGTATTAAAGTTTGTTGTTTTATGCTGTCTATGTATATAATCCCCTGATGTTCCTTGTAGAAGAGGGAAAGAACTGCATTGCTGTTGCTTCTCTGATAGGCCTCATCTCCATTATACATTTAAAGCAGTATCATAGCTTTCCCCAATAATTCTGGGAACTGTAGTTTGTTAAGGGTTGTTAGGAGACCACTCTTTCCCTCACAGAGCTGCAGTTCTCAGAGTGGTTTAACAATCAATCCCTCTTCCCAGGGAGTTCTGGGAACTGTTGCTATGCGAGGGGAATAGGGATCTCTTAACAACTCTCAGCACCCTTAACAAACCAGAGCACCCATGATTCTTTGTGTAAAGCTAGGGCTGTTTAAAGTGGTGTGATACTGCTTAAAATGTATAATGCAGATGGGACCATATTTTTAGTTGCCTATTCATTTGAAACGTGTTCCATGAAAATTCTTCAACAGTTTACCTTTCTGAAAACCACACCCAATCTAAGCTAATCTGAGCATAATATTTCTCTCATTAACTCAGGTTGCACAATGCTGGTGATTTTATTTCTGAGATTTTCAAGGTCCTACTTCCCAAGAAGTGTCACAGTCACTGACTTAATATCAATGGCTAGTCATGATGGGTCTCTACTACCTCTAATATCAGAAGCAGTGTGTCTCAGGAAGCCCGTTGGTAGGAAACAACAGTAGGAGAATGCTATTATAATAATAATAATAAAATAATAATAAAATTTTATTTGTTAGTCGCCTATCTGTCCGAGTTAACGGACACTCTAGGCGACTTACAGCAATGCAAAATACAATATATAAATCAATATACAGTCAATGTCCTGCTGGTAGGCTTCCCTAAGCATCCGGTTGGCCCCTGTATGAAACAAAAATAAAGACTAGATAGACCGTTGGCCGAATCCAGTAGAGTCATTTTATGTTCTTATGTAATGTTCTTAATGGGAGTAAGTGTTTAGCTCCTGTTAGAAGTTGTCCTATTTAAGCATACAAGGCAGTGATGTGTATAAAACTGGTAAAACAGATACTGTATACCGCTTACTTTAGTTTTATCAGATTTCCTCACAGTAAGGATTCTTTTAGACCACATACAGTAGGGCCCAGCTTATACGGCGGGTTAGGAACCAGGCCCCCGCCGTAAAGCGGAAATCGCTGTAAAGCGGAACCCCATTGATTATAATGGGACGCGTTGCGTGAAAATGCTACAAAATCGCAAAAACGGCTTTAAAATGGGGAATTTCCCGTCGCCGCATTAGCGGAACACCAGAATGCGAAGCACCGGTAAGCGGGGCCCTACTGTATATTTTTGAACAGAGGAAGCTGCTGTATACCAACTCAGACCATAATTGTGCTTAGAACTGGTGTAATAGTTGTTCACATCACGGGAATGATGTTGTTTTACCACATTAATAGGCTGAACAGGCCAAGTTTCAGTGAGGGGGAAAGTAACCCATTATTTCAGAAACAGTGAATCTGGTTTTGTTTTTGTTTTGTTTAGAGGTTTTTTTTTGTGCCTCCAAAGATCCCCAAAATTTGTGATTTCAAAATTTATTTTTTAAATGAAATGTATACTCCTGCAATAAGACATGTATGGTGTAGTACATTTTCTCAAACATTTTTTGAGAATTTATATATCACTTAATTACAGTAATCCCTAAGGAGTGTACAGAAGACTTAAAACAATGGAACTTAAAAGTGTAAAATCAGAATTTAGTTAAAAAGCCTGCTGGAATAAAAAAATGACTTCAGTAGGCACCTGAAGTTCAATAGGGAGGGGATATGTCTGACCAACTGGAAGTGAGTACCCTAAAATTGGGCCCATAATACTGAATATACAGCTCCTGAGGGATATGAGCTGTGCACCTGAAAATTATATCCATATAAGAACAAATGAAAAAACCCTCAGTATTTATGTTAGGCTGGTTTTTTTTTTTTTTTAAAAGAGGTTTGCATTAAAGTTTTTGCAAAATTTGAAATGCCTCCTTTCAGGTGGAACAGCCAATTATTGATGTCTACCAGACAGTAAAATGGTAGCAGCCGCAAAACTGGGATAATTGCTATGCTGATGTTAATCAAGAGAGACTTACACAGCTTCTGAAGTGAACAAACTTACTGGAACATTATTATACAGCCACAAAAATGGCTGTATACTATAGCCATCATGGATTTTTCGCATTCCACAGTGTTAAATTGAAAATATCCCCATGCCATTCTGCTGCTTCCCATAAGTTCATTTCAAAACAAAACCTTACAAAACTTATAGTCCTGAACTCAGAAACACTTGCTTAACAACCCTCTCCATTTTCATGGTGATACACAAAACAGTCAGAGAGAATCAAGAGTTCAAAGTGTAAAAAGGGAGAGAAAAAACCAGTTCCCTTTTGGACTTTTTTTGGTCAGAGTTCTCATAATTTGTTGAAATTAATTAAAAATCAGCCATGTTCACAGAGTACTGTAATCCTATTACTGACCATGCCCCATATGCTGACCTTCATCTTCTGCAGTTTAAACGTTTAAAAATGCCTGGCTGATTTTTAATTAATTTAAGAAATTTAACATTAAAGTGAATGATAAACCTGGGCATGCTCAATAGGAACCAACTGTCAGTGTTCTAAAAGCCAGACTCATAGCTGCTTGGCTTGGCTAATCTGGGGGCCACACTCACACCACACCTTCATTTCACTGTAGACAGTCATGGCTTCCCCCAAAGAATCCTGGGAAGTATAGTTTGTGAAGGGTGCTGAGAGGAGACTCCTATTCCACTGACAGAGCTCCAGTGACCAGAGTGATTTAAGAGTCAGCCGCTCTGATTGAAGCTCTGTGAGGGGATCAGGGCATCTCCTAGGGACTCTCAGTACCCTTCACTAACTACACTTCCCATGATTCTTTGGCGGAAGCCATGACTGTCTAAAGTGAAATAAAGGTCTGGTGTGGATAGCCAGAGACAGCTTTAGTTTAAATTTGGGTGGGAGACTGCATGTGCCTGATGTAGAATATAAAGGTGGGGAAAATGCTGAAAAGCAATGATAACGTTCATAATGTTTTCCTTTTTGAAAGGAAAGGGGCTTCCTCTCTGCCCAGTGCCCACCCACCCAATCTCCTCCACTCCTCCCCCCCTCCCCCTCCCTCCCTTCTCCTCCCTCCCTCCCTCCTCCTCCCCTCCATCCCTCCCTCTTCCCCCCTCCCTGTGGTCAGTTTCACCTATCCTAAGCATGATTGCAGGGGAGTAAATCCCATTGAACTCAATAAGCAGGCGATCAATCCATTCTCAGCAAACTTGCACAGGATCCCATTTCTTACCTCCCAGATTAAAAAGCAGAGAAATTCACTAACAGGCAAAACAACCTTGCGATTTAAGAGCATACCTATAGCCAACAGATATTTCTATCCAACTTTAAAAAGCAGGGAAATTGGGCAGCTATGCATCAGGGGAACAGGAAACCTGACCTCCTCTCTGATATTGTACTGCCCTACAAATTTGTAAAAATGCAAATACAATTTGGGTTGGTCTTTCACAGTCCGATCCACTTCCTGTGTAGCTTGGAAGAATTTGGTAACATGTAAGTCTGGATGGAGGACTTGCACCGTGGTATCTCTGGCTGAGCTAGAATGAGAGACTTCAGCCGGCTGAGCTGGATATCCACCTATTCCAAACCCCCTTAATCCCAGTGGATCTTGGTTTTGGATTGCTCCCTAAGATATTAAATAGTTGGTGAAGCACAAATATGCCAACTAATCTTGGAGTTTAAATGAAAGGGGTCAAACACATATTGTTATTAACAGCAAAGTAATTGCTGATCTGGAAGTTATTGAGGGGGTTTCTGTGGACTACACAGAAGACTGGGAAAATTATTATAACCTAATGTAGGAAGCTGAATATATTGTGTAGCTTGTTTTGTGTAATCTTGTCTTTTACGTGTGTAAACAGAAATTACCCTTTAAAATAAACATGTATAAAGTAACCAAGTTTTGTTTTACTCAAAACTTATTTTAATGTTCATGAACAGATTCATCAGCCTCCAACCACAAACAATATATGTAGTCTTCCATGGCAGCCATACTGCCACCCTGGGCTCCTGCTGGGAGGAAGGGTGGCATATTAATCAAATAATAAATAAATAAATAAATAAAATACTGGAATCTGCATTGTCGAAGACCACTCCATATCTGAAGTCAGATGAGTGACTGATATTCACTGGCAAATTCTGGCAAAGGGGACCTTTTATCATAATGTGCAGTTATCAGTATTTTCATTTAGTGTCGCAACTATAATTCCATTGCCTTTATTTCGTTAGTTCAAACATTAAAAAATTATGATGCTGCTCCAAGCTTGCAGTGTTCTCCTTGTCTTGCCCTTCATGTTTAATCCGCAGGAGGAAAAGGGGTATGTGTGAACCATCCCTGTCATTTCACATGCTTAGATTAGAGTGGCATCATTTAAAGATACCATCTTATCAGGAGGTCTGCTCCGCACAACATAGGAAGTGGACCTTTAGTGTTGTGGCATCAACACTTTGGAATTCCCTCCCCATAAATATTAGGCAGGTGCCATCTCTGTTACTTTTTCGGCATCTATTGAAGACCTTCCTCTTTCAACAAGCCTTTTAAGTAGAGGCCTTATCCCAGTGCGTTTGTGTTGGAATTACTTTTTAAGCTGTTTTTAACATTTTTTAAAGATGTTTTGTTTTAATATGTTTTAAAGTCTTCTGTTTCTAAGATATTTTAAAGCACCTTTAGTGTTTTTGTTTGCCACCCTGGGCTCCTTCTGGGAGGGATATAAATTAATAAATTAATTAATAATGAAGTTTTTTACTAAACAGATACATAGTAATTAGTTATTACTACCATGTCTAACGCTGCATGAAAAGACTTCTTTACAGTGCAGGCAACAATAACAACAACAAAACCATCATTATGTGGGGGCATATTTGTTTGCCTGTTAAAGCCAGCACATCATTATTGCTCCTGTGTCTGTCATGTAGGACAGATATAGAAGCTTCACTACGCTTTTCTCTTTGCTTTGGAATACCACACAGTGCTGGCAGCATTTTTACATCGTTTACGTCTTGAAGTCTGATGTATAATAGAAAATGTCTAAAAAGGCAGCCAGGCTATCAAAATGGTGCTTGGGCTACTCATTAAAACATTGTGGTGGCTGGTAGACTCTGACAATGCTTCTGATGAGATACTAGAGAATAGAAGCCAAAATAAAGATGTATTCTTGTTTGGGAGTCAGGGAGGGGGCAAGTTGCTGTGCTTCAGCTGCCTATAAGTTCTCTTTCTGAGCTTGACAAAACATTTTTACATTTTACTTGTGTATCTAGAAGATAGCTATCTCTGAGATGCAAATAAATCTTCTCTTGCTTAGATTATACTTGAACCTTTTATCTCGTGGTACAATTTGTGAATGTATGAATAGGATTTTACCAGCTTCTTGAGTCTCATAATTTTATAATTTTCTTTCCTTATTAGAGTTAATGGGAGATACTGAATTGGGGTATTGCTGTGAATGAGAGCTAGTCTGTATGTTCAGTAATATCTTTTAAAGCTGCCCTGTTAAGACTGTGTCACTTCAGAGTGCAAGCGCAGCAGAACGTATCCAGATGTTTTAATTCTTTTCCATGATTTTTTTAAGAACCTATGCATGCAGAAAATTAGAATATCAGGGAGAAAGATAGTCAGTGCTTCTTGATAATGCTGACTTTCTACGTGCAGGGAGCTTTTGACATTAAAGCAGCTATTCAAAGATATGATTCTTCATTTGCATTCTAAAGTGGCACAGCCCCAGGACAGTCAGGCTGCCTGAGAATTCTAAACACTTAGTTCTGTCTCGGTGTATGAACAGGCCTTGATGCAGGAACTTTATTTTACTGAACTTATATCCTGCCTTCCCACAATTAATAGAGAACTCAAAATGGCCTACAATAAATATCATAATAAAAATACAAGAAAATCCATTAAAATCATGATGATATATTAATAAAACTAAACCACAGGAAAACAAGAACAGTATATGGGGGAACTAAAAACTATCAAACAGAAGGCTAGCCAAATGCTTCTGTAAATGAAAAAAAAAACTGGTGGAGAAAAACAGGAAAATAATGACAGGCAAAGTGGGGTAGGGAGATCCACATGTGCCTGTATCTCCTGATATCCCTTCTGTTTCAGCTGATTAGCAGCAAGCTAAATGTTCATCAGTGGAGCCTTTTTAATTCCATCTCTTCTTTCCATTGTGGCATGTAGACTGTCTGTTTCTATGTCACAGAAAGTTGCATATGTCTGGAAGATATAGACTGTAGGAACTGTATAGACAGATAGATGTGTTTGTGAACATTTCTGGTACTTGGTGCTGAAACAGTTTCCTTCTGTGGGTCCTTAATGGTACCAAAGCCATATTTGGGTGGGGATTTGGCATTATCTGATCTCTAAAAATGGATCAACCCACCTTCATGTTCTTTTAGGGCTGCAAACCCTAAAAGGGTTACAAGTAAAAGCAATATTTCTAAAGCAAGAAGCATCGTTTCTGTATTCTTAAATAATGTGCACGTGTTCCTAGGAGGCATCATCTTTTGTGAGCGAACAGAGGGAGATGCCTCTCAAGATGGTGCTTGCCATCTGCAGTTTTTACAAGTACTTGTATCCAAAAAGAATGGAAATATTTTTAAAGTCTGCCTGATTATTTGGGGATACTTTTTTATTTCATTGTTTTCTTTAGCTAGTGCTAGGTGAAAACTGATAAAGTGCCATAGTTCAAAACACTAGGGGATTAAGTGCAAGCTCCCAAATACTTGGAGAAGCCACGGAATATCTTGTTTGATAGTGGACTCTGATGTGAATGTGCAAATAATGTCATGTGCTTAGATCATCAGTTCCCTTCTGTTTGTAGAATGGCTCCTTCTTCTAGCACAGAATCCTGTTGATAGAAGGCAGAGCTGGGGAGGCAACTTTAGCCAATCCCCCCCTCTCTGTAACCTTCTCCCACATTCCAGACAATCCCCCCAACCTTCCAAAGCAGATTTTCATGGAGTAGGGGTAAGGGAGGAATCAGCAAAAGTTGCCTGTCTGCCTTCTGCCGTGAGAGAATCCCATGAGTGGAACTCTGCTTGTGGGATTCTCCTGCCATCAGAAAGGAACTTGGAATCCAAGCCATAGTCTGAAGCCAGTTTTTTTTTTAGCAACGGATTCAACTTGATTGTTCAGGAAAGTAAATAAAAACATATATAATCTAACATTTTTGTGTAATCCTCCCAATTTCATAATGGAAAGAGTGGCAGTTGAATTTTTTTAAAAAGCATTTTCAATACAGTAGGGCCCCGCTTACTGGCGTTCCGTTTTGCGGCATTCCGCTGATGCAGCGGCTCTCAATTAGGGGAAATTCCCGATTTTACGGCATTTTGCGACATTTCCATGACATTTTCGCACGACGCAGCCCATTATAGTCAATGGGTTCCGCTTTACGGCGATTTCCACTTTACGGCGGGAGCCTGGTCCCTAACCGCCGTATAAGCGAGGCCCTACTGTAAATGTTAAACCTTGTAACCCCTTAATGATCTCAGACAAATAATTATCTTCTTAACAATCTCATCCTCTTCCTCACATACAACCCTACTCTAAATTGTACAGTAGGGCCCCGCTTATATAATGGGCTGCATCGTGCGAAAATCATGCAAAAATGTCGCAAAATGCCGTAAAATCGCAAAATCGGCTTTAAAACAGGGAATTTCCCCTAATTGAGAGCAGCCGCATCAGTGGAATGCCGCAAAACGGAACGCCGGTAAGTGGGGCCCTACTGTATTAGAAATGCATATGCTACATTTCATCGTTCTCCAGGCATGGCATCTGATCCTGCTCACTGCAAGCTCATACAGTTAACTGCTTTCATTTATATGAGCTTTAATGAGCACAGAAAGCATGTCTAAAATTAGAGCCGACTGACTTTTATGCCGAGGTTTACAGTTCAGTTGACTTTTAAAATCAATACTTTTATTTTAATGGTAGGAATAATGTTGTGGCAGATCTTCTCTCCAGTTGCTGGGTTTGGTAACAAAAATTAGATTTAATGGGTGGTGGCGGCAAGAAGAGAGAGAAAGGGGTTAAGGAAAAGCCAGTTTTCATGAAAATCAGCTGCCCCCTCCATTCTACAAATGACAGCCTCTTCTTTGAATAGGCACTGGCATTCCCAAAAGTTGTGTTTCCTGCCTTTTCTTGGTTCCCTTGGCTCCTTGCCTCAGCGGGATGAGGCTTTTTGTTTTGTTTCTAGTGCCGCCACAAAAATCTACCAACTCCAAAATTTCAATCCAATTAACACAGTAGATTAGTTCTTGACTCTCCTTGTTATCTGCAGCACTCGTGAATTGAATGTTTTCAATGGGGAGGGGAGCTGTTCACAAGTTTTGTTAATTGTGCTAGATGAAAACAAAAATTCTCCTCCCACCCCCTTCCTTCTGCTCATTCTCTTACAGGCCTCAGATTAGAATGATAACACTCCCTGCTTAGAGTAGCAGATAGGTACCTGACAAAGGCTCCTCTGTGGAAGAGGGAAGCTTGCAGTAGAATGCTTTCCATGGAAGCTGTATAGGAAGTTGCACTGCAGAATTGAAATGTGACTAGGAAGGGAATAATCCTATGTTCATCTCCGGCAAGACTGTGCCCTTTTGCTAGCATAACAGCAGACAACACTGTGCAGCCTGTTCCCTCAGTGAGATAAAAGTGAGCCAGAAACACTGCTCAGCAGTTAACTGTGTGGCTCGGTTGCAGTTTTCCCTGTGCCACCTGTCACGGCTTGAAGAGAATAGCCCTGTGTGTATTTGGCAAGGAGGATAAAATAACATTTAAATGTCACCCCAGTTAATGGTAGCGATCTATTCAGTTTGCATGATACAGGGAAGAGGATGAGGTTGCTATCTGTGACTGTTGTTCTTCCCTTGGTCTCCAGCCCATTTGCGCTCCCTGATCCTAATGGCAACTAAAATATCAAATGCGACCTGAGGTAATTTCGAGAGGTTTAACAACTTAAATTAAATGCTGGCTGGGAGCATCTCTGCTAATTTGCTGGAGCAGTGCCCCATGGCTGCTTTTTAACTAGCCCCTGATGTATTTGTTCCCCAGTGTTTGTATTGCTTTCTCTAGGCAGTTTCCCCTTTTCTGTTTGACATCGTATTACACACTAGGCATGGGTAACTAGTCTGCTGACCAACTTAATCAATGAACACATGCTCTTATATTGAAAATCAAATTGGCAGTTTATAACTTTTGTAATCGCTCTGTAGTTAATGCACATGTACCGCAGTTTAAAGGACTAATCTATTTGAAATGGAAATGGACTGCCTTCAAGTCAATCCCGACTTATGGCGACCCTACGAATAGGGTTTTCATGGTAAGTGGTATTCAGAGGTGGTTTACCATTGCCTTCCTCTGAGGCTGAGAGGCAGTGGCTGGCCCAAGGTCACCCAGTGAGCTTCATGGCTGTGTGGGGATTCAAACCCTGGTCTCCCAGGTCGTAGTCCAACACTCTAACCACTACGCCACACTGGCTCAAGTATGCTTAAAAAATTGTTACATGTGTTTTAAGTATCTTTAATAAACATTGTGAGGCACACTAAGTGACATACAAAACAGAAGTTATGTGTGTGTATATAAACTTTGGCTGACTAGTTTTTATGGGAATATTACCCTGGCAAAAAGCGTTCTAGTCTTTTCTGCACATTAGAAGTTAGTTACTGTTTGTACATGCCTTGTTCCCCACACTCCTTCTGTGAGAAACAATGTGCCACATTGGCCTCAAATATAAATATACATTTAAATTCACATAAACTTATAAAAATATGACACAGAAAATTACTAATGTTTTTCCATGAAGGAAACCAAAGACCCCAGGGCCCTTTTTCTTTGTTAATTGGGCAAAATCTCTTGGGAACTGTTAAAGCCTGTGAACTATAAGAGTACTTTGACAAAATTATCATTTCCCCAGTGTTTTATACTTAAGACAAGTTTTCCATGGGTCATCTCAAAACTTGAATTTAATTAAAACATGACAACCTTGTTTGAGGCAAGAGAGTGCTCTTCTGCTGTTCAAATTTGCCAATTTGCCATATCAGGCGGGGTGTGTGTGTGTGTGTCAGTGTGGTGAGGCTGTATGATGGTTAGCATTAGGCAGTCATCTTATGAGTGTTTTGGTTTTAAATGCACCCTTTTGGGCAGATAGTCATAAAGCATAGTATAGCAGATATTCCGTTCTCCTTGAATAGAAATGCCAATGCTGCTTAGGCACTGAACCACACAGACCATTAGCCATAAGTTGTAGTCTGCCAAGTTCTTGACGACTTCCCTAGTTTTGCTGTCTCAAGTCAAGCAATCCGAACAGGTTATGGTAAGTTACCATGTATTGCAGCTGGGGCTGCATTCAGTTTGGTGAGTCACACATTTTGCAGCCCTGGACTAGGTTTACTCTGTGGGCTGATGAGATCTGTGGATAAGCCCAAGGAAGGAATTATTAGTCAGAGACTACAAGTCCCTATATAAAAGGGGATGCTCAGACTCCTCAGGTGAGCAGGTTCATGAAGATGTATTTAAAATGTATTCCTGCAGATTGCCTCTTAGCAATGTCTGCCATAAGACTACTGTTTCAGCCATAATGTGGTGGTGTGTTGTGTTTATGCTGAGCGCTGAGCAGTTGGGAGCCAATTTAAACATTACATCTACCTAAAAGTGTAAACAAGTGCTCTATTAAATGGCCCTCCATGTGGGGCACAGTAGTTAACATTTTCTTACCTTATGCATGAACAAAATAGCTTAAGAGTCCTGTTGGATCAGTCCAAGACCCATCTAGTCCAGCATCATGTTCTCACAGTGGCCAAGCAGATGTCTGTGGGAAGCCTGCAAATGGGACCTCATGGCCAAATGCATTTAGCATCTCTATGCCAGTGGTTCTCTAGGAAGGATTTGATGCTCTGTTCCCTTTCCCCCTTCCTTCTCCTTTTTGGGGGTGGGGTGCTAAATATAGCTATACATTTCCACATTTTAAATTCAGTTCTTGTCAATTTTACATTGTGGCGAGTTACATTTAAATGCAGATGAACAAATTACTGTTAAATTTTTAATGACCCATAGAAAAACAAAGTCCTAGATACTGAATGGAACTCCAAATTCATTGTTATGATAAGATAACATTAAGAACCCCTAATTACATTATTTTTTTGTATTTGTTGTCTCACACAACTTTCAAGTCTCATCTGAGAATGCCTGACAGCCACATTGTTTGTTTGTTAAACCAAGTCAGTGTTGTCGAAACTCTTCAGCGCACCCATTTTTAATTGCATATGTGGTCTTTCTATCCCTTTTGACCTATACCTTTAAAACAGCTAAGTTAATGAATTCATAAAACCTGAAAGTTCCTCTTTCTTTTAAAAGATAACTAATGATGTCAGAGGAAGATAATGAGAGGAGGTCCATCCGTGCACATAAAAAACTTGTTTGTTTGCCATATTTGATGGCTTGCAGTTTCTTCAGATGTTTGGTTTGCATGTGCAAAGTGGAACACACCAGATGAGTCTTGCTCTCTCCCCCCCCCAATTTCCCATCCCTGTGTTGTAAACACCAAACATGAGTAAGGCAGCCTCTTTCAGACTAATGATGATCATGCATCAGTCTGGTGTGTGCCTGGTATGCCCAGCACCATTGAGGGGGTGGGGCTTGCCCTGTGCAGTCCTGCTTGCCATTTATGTGTTCTTTCCAAATGCCTAAAGAGGGCATGAGTATGTGAGTTTACCCACACAGGGAGCAATTGAAATGATAAGAAAGGTTTCTTCTGTGATGGCTCATTTACACATATATGCCTAAACTTAAGTTTAAAAGAAATACTTCTTCACACAACCCATAGTTAAGCTCTGCAATTTGCTCCCACAAGATGTAGCGAAGGCTACTAACTTAGAAGGCTTTAAAAGAGGATTAGATAAATTCATGGAGGATAAGGTTATCAATGGCTATTAGCCATGATGGCTGTGTTCTGCTCCCGCTGTCAGAAGCAACATGCCTCTGAATGCCAGTTGCTGGGAATCATGAGTCTGGAGAGTGCTGTTGCATTCAGGCCCTGCTTGTGGGCTTCCCTTAGGCATCTGGTTGGTCAGTGTGAGAACAGGATGCTGGACTGAATGGACCATTGTCTCGATCTAGCATGCTCTTCTTAAGTTGTCAAAAGATGAACGTATATGTTTGAACCAGAACCAGGACTAATTAGTCTCCTAAGCCTTTTTCTTTAAACTGTAAACCTGTTAAAGGGGTGGAAGTGCAAGGATCCTGCTCTCAGTAGGAAAACAGGATGCTAAGGTGCTTCTTAATGTCCTCCTGTATGCTTTCTGGGTCTCACATAGACAGGAACTGGCAAGTGATGGTGACTTACAGATAACTGCAGCTGGACCTACATTTGTACCATCAGGTTTTTTTTCCTTTGGTGCATTTATCTGTCCTGAAGCAAACCTGAGTTTGGACAGAAGGAGCGCTGGCACTCTGATCAGGTCATGGAGCAACTCATGACAGTCATCTCTTACTCGTGCACTGGGGTGATATAATCTGTACCTAGATGATTTCTTGGGCAGCTGATGAGTCTCTTGAATTCTATTCATTAAATGCATTTCTGTCTGGACAATGCCAGTTCCTCGTTGGTCTACTTTAATTTTTGTTAACATGAATCAGTCCAATTGATGTATGTCCCATAGCTTTCTATTGAAATCCAGTAACTTTTCATACTGCTGATGTTTTTTTGTCCAGCAAGAATGCCCCTCCAATGCAGTAACATTGGGAAAGCATCGCAGAACAACTAATAAAGCAGAACGATGTGTGGACGGTCCAGGATAAAACCACCAGTAATACACTATTATTGCATCAGTGACATGTTGCAGAATTTTCTCTCTCCTCAGAATTAGATATCCTGGGTGTAAATCTCAGGTAAGCCATAGACAGTCAACATCTCACAGCCCTTATTCTCCCAACTGGGAAATGGGATGATGATGATGATGATAAATTGCACTATTGGTTTGTTATGTGACTAAGTGTGCTGAAGATATATGTAATTTTTAAAAATCATGCCACATAAATTTTGTCTTTGAAGAAATAGGTGTTTACATCCAGGATAGTGGAAGCTCATAGAAACAGATAGAAGAATCGGTGCAGAGAAAACTAGGAATTAGTTCCTGGTGCGACAGTTTGTAACAAAGTAAACTTTAAGTATTTATAGAGAATTATAACACTGGCGAACCTTTTGTATCTCACCCACAAGAAAAACAGGGCAATTATAAGAGTATGTACAAACCCATCTGATTATCTCATTCATATCAGAATTGTATATTCCTCATTTCTTTAACAAGGCAGATTTTGCAGCTGGGATTTTTGTTACTGAGAACTGTTGTGACGGTCCTCAGGCTCTCTTCATAGGAAGCTGAGTTTATTTTTTTCCCTTTTTCTTTCTCTCCTAGTAAACTCTGTCTCTCATTTTGAGATCATTCAGTATGTACTAACTCCCACACCAATTATTACTGTAGCAAGGGCATTTTTCCAGTTTATTGGGAGCACTCTTTGTTTTTGTTTTTTACAATAATTTTTATTCAAATTTTCATAAAACAAACAAAACAAAATCATAAAACATTCAAAGACAAAATACAAAACAAAACAAAAATGATTAAACAAAAAAAATAAAATGTTGACTTCCCATTTGTCGCAGATCAGTTATAGGTTTACAATATATAACAATCCTGTCTCTTAAATTATATTATAAAATCACTTTCCTCCAGTAGTTATCTTAATTAATCATCAAATCTCATAAACATTACTTTATTCTTTCCACAAAAAGTCAAAGAGAGGTTTCAATTCTTTAAGAAATATATCTATCAATTTTTCTCCAAATAAACATGTTGATTAATCCATCTCGTTAATAATAATAATAATCTTATTGTCATAACCATAGTCCAAATAAACATATCGATTAATCCATCTCATCAAAATCTGTTAGGTCCAATAATTTCAATAGCCATTATTCCATTATCCCTATTAATTCCATCTTCCATCTTCAATAGTCCTGTTAAGTCCAGTAATTTCAGTGTCCAATCTTCCATTATCAGTATTCCATAATAATCTTGCTGTCATAGCCATAGTCATATAATAAGAGTCTGATGGGAATTTCCTCTATCCCAAATATTTTCTTGCCATCGATTCTGAATAAGTTGCTGAAATATTGTTGTAAAGTCATATCTCTGTTCTTCTTTTTTACAAAATGCACTGGCTCATCTCTTGAGAGTTTTTCCATTGTCACATGGCTGCAGTTAATTCCATAGATTTTCTCTATATCAAGCTCCATCACGTCATTCCAGTCCAGAAAATTATCCAAGCCATTGATAACTTTATCTCTAATATCTTCATTAATTTCTTCAGAGATAACGTTAAATTCCAAACAGTAGATTTTATTTCTAATATCCATAAACTCCAGATCTTTTTCCAATTCCACATTTGTTCCAATCTCCAGGGCTTGTATCTTCCCTTTATTTTTTCTTTTCTCATCTCTGATCTCATTCTCCTCTCTCACAGGATCCCCTATTTCTTTAAGCTCCTGCGTCATTTTGCTCAGTTCAATTTTCAGCTCCTTACTGCCCTGTCGCAGGGTTTGTTTCGTTATCTCAATCTCATCCATTATTTTCTGAAACATAATTACTTCCAGATTCTCAGCCACTTTCTTGATTGCCATTTTTAAAACCACGAAAACAAAACAAAACAAAAATAAAGAAGAACCACTTCTTATTTCAGCAACAATTGGGTTAATATTCCAGGCTTGATGACATCACAGTATAAACAGAGCAGCCTGCCTTATCTCTCTATATTCAAGAATACAAAACAAATTTAGTTCCCAGCATCAAAACAGTTAGTGGCGTCGTGAAGAAGCAGATTCGTCAAAATAAAATAGACCAAAAAGAGAATAGTCCCAGACAGTATAATGTTCCAAAGTTCATATTTTTTATTTTTTTCTCCTCGGAATAGAAATCCCTCTTCTGTTTATATCTTTAGAATGCACATCCAGGACAGCTTTTTGCAATAGAAACAGAGATAAGCTGTTAATTTCGTGAATAACAGAGAAGAGTTATAGCTCACCCAGAAGTTCTTTAAAGCTGATTCATTTGACAAATCTCTTTTTGCTGCAACAATTTAAACCAAGAAAAAAAAAGAATAGAAAGAAGGGTGCTTGCCTGTTAATCCGTTTTCTCTTGGAAGAAAAGATAAACGTGTCGCATTAATCAGATAGAGCTTGTTCGGAAGTCCGTCCGGCATTGCTGGCTGGACCTTTTCTCATAAATTAATGAAATCCAGTCCTCCCAACAAAAACAGGCTTTTGAGGTTGATCTCTACGTTTCTCCCTGCCCAGGAGAAATTTCATCAGTCAAAAAAAAAATGTTCTGACTGATTTATATCTGAATAAGCTTCTTCTGAGGCGGGAGCCCGTCTCAAAAGCAGGCACAAGCGAAGTCACCCTTCCCGGAAGTCCTATTGGGAGCACTGTTTGGTAGATGTAATTGGTCTACAATTCTCCCCAAAATTCAATAGCAGAAATCTCAACTTTGCATCTGGTACGCACTGAGCAAATAAGACACCACCAGGATTGGTTTTAACTCCTGTCTAGAAACATTTTGCAGCTTCAGAATCTCTGGGAACCTCGATTATAGCTTTTAGCGGGTGAATTGTTTGTTGAGATCCTCCCTTGGAGAAAGAAGGCATTTGGGACTTTCCCCTTTAAATACATAGTGGCTAGCTGTTCCCTGACCTGAATCTTGTCTATGCTTTCAACTCTCCATAGGTCAAACTGACACAAAATGAGATGCTCTAATTGCTGTTACAGATGCATAGCGCACAGCTCTCTTGTGGGATTTGGTTCATACCTGCTTCCTTTCTGCCTGTCAAGAACACACAGGAATGTGAGCAGCTACTGTTCTCTCTCCTTCTTTCTGCCCTCTCTCTTTCATATTCAAGGGCAGGGATGGTTTTGCTTGGAAGAGCAAGCACACAGCCTGGTATGTTCCTTCTCAAGGCTCTCATGTAAAGGAACTCATGTGAATGAGGAAATAATGTGCTGCTCTCCATCTTTCCACCCTTGGGTTAGCCACTGTTAGCTGGAAGAAAATCTGGTTAGCCCCGTCACCTTGATAATTGCATTAGCTTCTAGCTGAAGCAGCAGTGAAAATTGTGTCATTTAATTTTCCTCTGAAAGACCAGACAAGAGAAGCTGTGATTGCTCCTCTTAGGAGAAGATGGAAGATTACTGATAAAGTTGGAGAATTATTTCTCTTTTCTAGTTACTTTGATAGACAGGGTGCTAATAAGTCTCTTAAAGGTTTTATTTCTCCTTATCACATTTTCCTGTCCATTTGGTATAGTGTGTCAGCAGCTCTGATTCTGTCTGCCCAATGTGTTGTGTAGCATCTCTTCTCCATAAGAAAAAGGTTTTAATTTCAAGGATAAAATTAAATTTGAGACAATTAGTTTAATGCAGTGACTAGAATGCACAGGTTGGATGTGTAACAACCCCAGGATCTCATTCTAACACTCACATTGTAGCATTGGACAGGCCACTTTCTCTCTACCTAACCCACCTGACAGGTTGTTGTGAAGCTGAAACACCTTTGTAAACACAGAAGAAGGTTAACAAACAAAAGATTATTAACATGGTTTCTTTTGGATTGAAATGGACTCTGGAGCTTTGTTTTTCATGCTGGCCACAACTTGATTTCACAGCATCCTTGTTGTGAGACAGTAATACGACAGATGTGCTGCCTTACTCTGATTTTTCAAATTCCTTCTCAAAGCCTATTTATTCCACCCAGTATTGCTTTAAATTTTCACTACAGGCCCTAAATCTCCAATGCCACATGTGCATACAATGTTTGCTTGCTCTCTTGATTAGCTATGATTTCTTTCTTTCATTTCTGTTCAGTTTTAGACATCAAAATCCTCTGGCTAGTGCTTTGTCTCACTTTAAGAATTGTAAAGGAACAGTTGGATTTAGAGTGCTATTAAAATACTGGTGTGTAATAGTGATGGTGTTGGTTGAACAATGGCTCATTACTCCTAAAGCCACACTAAAAAGAGAACTTTAAAATCTACTAAGGCAGTGTTCATCAGTCTTTGTAGCTTCAGGAATCCCTTTCTATATCAATCCATCTCCCTTGGGACTTTAGAGGATTCTGGAGTGTGTCCTAGGGTGTGGGCCAAGTTCATGTGGTTCACATTGGCCAGGCTTGTTGAGCCTTGCTGTCACCTGCTTGAACTGAGCACAATCTAAACTTGCCCAGTGCTGTCCTGTGGCTGTGCATTACAGGGGATGATCAGTAGTGGGAGGCAATCCATCCTTCAGGAACTTTGTCTGCCAATATTGTTCTTGTCAAGTAATGAACTCCTAATAAGTCCCTAGGAAGCTCTAGTTTTGAAAGCCATTATTTTAAGGAGGAGGTATCTTAAATTAAACTCGGAATTAATTGTCTCAATAATAAATTTATGCTTTTCTGAACAAGAAGAATTAATCCCTTTCAAAATAAAAAGTAAGATAGTTCCACCCCCACCCCCCATTTTGTTCTTTGAAAGTATCATAACTTTCTAGGAGATGTTCTAGAAGGATTATATAGCTCATTGGTAGAATTCACACTGCACATGTAGAAGGTCCCAGGTTCAGTCTTTACCCTCTCCACAATGGTCTAGGACAGTGGTTCCCAACCTGGGGGCCGCGACCCCCAGGGGGGCCGCGAAGTAATCCAGAGGGGGCCGTGAACAGTAAAGAAATGAATTATTTATTAATTTTTTTAAAAAAAGTCTTCACTCCCTCAACACTGTCTGCTTTCCACTGGTGCTGCAGAAGACACCTCCCCCTTGCTCCAAACGAGAGGGGAGGCCTTTTGCTGAAGCGCCAGAGTGTCTTTCAGGCACACCAAGGGCAGGCATCTGCCTATAAAATACATGGCAGATGCCAAAGGAGGCTGAGAGTGGGGCTACCAGGAAGAAGAGGGGATTACTATCACTGATTCCCATCTCCTTGCACTGCCATTACTGACAGCACCCTTACTTAGAATGAGAGGAGAGGGGTTTTTGTGAAGCAAAAAGAAGAAAGGCTGCAAAGAAAGGCTGCTTTCCCCCTTCCTTCCTGGCAGGCAGCCTGCCTCCCTGGGGGGAGGGGGTCACAAAAAAATTTCAGCTTATAAAGGGGGTCCCATGCTCATAAAGGTTGGGAACCACTGGTCTAGGAAAGACACCTATATAAAAACTAGGGACAGGCAAATCTGTTAATTTTGAGATGCAGTGTGCTGTAGTGATTAGAGTGTCAGATTGGGACCTTGGGAGACTAGGGTTCAAATCCCCGCTTGGCCATGAAGTTCACTGAGTGACCTTGGGCCAGGGTTGTTGTGAGGATAAAATCAGGAGGCGAAGAGCTATGCCTGTATGCCAACTTCAGCTCCTTGGAGAAAGGTGGAATATAAATGTACTAACAATAATACAGTATAAATTCTAAGCAGAGAGTGAGTGGGGAGAATACTGCAACAATTTGTGTCTTACTATCAGTCAGGGTAGTGACTTTCCTATCATGCAGATTAGCTTTACTGTTATACTATGGCAGTGACTTGCTACAAATGGGAGTTACTATAAATGGGAATGCTAAGAATTTATATAACAATAATTATGTGCCATTAAAGAAAAAAATTCAGAAAGGATTGGAAGATTTGACAAGTTTAAAATGATCTTATGATGGGGAAAATAAATGTGGTGAAAATGTGCATCATGCCACAAATAAATGTTTTCTTTCAAAATGTACCATGTATGTTACCTGATCAAACTTTGCAAGAAGGACAAAAGTAAGTTTATCTGGAATAGGAAGAAAGCAAGAATGACTTACAATCTAGTGAGCGAACAATGGGCTAAAGGTAGGTTAGGGATTCCTAATATGAAATGTTACTATGGGATAAATAAATGGTTATGGATTATGCAGTGGTTTAAAGAACAGCATATTTTTCCCTCAGCAGAAGCAATGTAGATTTACCACCAACGTTACTAGTCCATAATTTATTTTACTTACCTTTTAGGTCACTTGAGGTGATGCAAAGAAATAAAAGAGGTGCATGAGAGAGAACCAATAATTGCTTCAAATTTACAAAAAGCATCCCTGTCTTGTTGACTGAATGTGACTATTGCCACAGGTGACCAAATAAATGGGCTGTTAAGAAGCTTTGCCATAGAGTGAGAGAATGGGAGACAAGAAAACATTAGTTCATGCTTCTTAATTTTTCCTGGGTGTTTGAGACACATAACTCCTGCAGCCATTCTAGACTCTGACCTTATGATGCATAAGGCCCTGGGGTTAACCTGGAAAACAGTCAGCTTTGCTGTCTTGTAGTAGCACATTTATCGAGTTGTCTGCCAGGCATGAAATGAGGCTATGGTTGGACAGGTTTTTAAGATGTAGATAGCAAGGTGCTGCCATGATGTATGGCTTTGAACTTTTTCTTTGCCTTGAGCCATTTTTATGACCCCCTTCCCCTTGGTCTCAGTAACGGCGAGCTCTGTCTGTAGCATATAGAACCATGCTTGTAGGTAAAACTTTTTTACATGCTGATCTGCATGCTCCCTCAGGAAATTTTCGGTTTTCATTAAGGTGCTGCAAAGTTTGACTCTTTCTGATGAAAGCCCAAGGCTTTACATGATAGACTTTGATGAGAATTCACAGCTACACAGAGCGTGTCTGCACACACTGTTAGGCTGCAATCCAATACATGTCTAGTCAGAAGTAGGCTCCATTGTGTTCAATGGTACTTACTTCCAGGTAAGTGTGTATTGGATTGCAGCCTAAGTCTCCTAAATCTTCTGTCGCCAGCTCTTTGTGCTTCCTGGGCCAGCAGGGTAGACTCCAGCCTTCATTCACACTGTCATTCTGTTGATGCCTGCAGCTGCCTTCATAGCTTTTTTAAATCTTAGCAGCATGAGCAGGATGGATTACTTCATGACAACATATTCAGTAGATATCCAGTGATAGTGAAAGTCAAGAGAATATGGCAGTGGAGGCTGGTCCATTAGGTGAATTGGGCACTGCCCCACCCACCTTAGTCTGCCATCAGCCAGCTCCCACTTGCCTGCGTTCTTAATAACAACTTGTCAGGGAGTGGCTATATCTGTCATTGGCTCTGGCTCCATCTAGTGTTGGTCTCCCTGCCTTCTGCCCTACCAGTCCCAGTGGGCACCAACCACCACTGCAACATGAGAATGACTCTGTGGGTTTTATCTATATGGTAAAACGTGGCGTATTTGAGGCTTGATGCTATCCATCTAAGGACATGTGCCTTTGAACACCTTGATGTGGCTTTGTTAAGTAGTATGATGAGAGACCAGTCTTCCTTACTGGATGGCCTTGAGCAAAACACTGTCACTCAGCTTAGAATGAGCTAACCGGAGTTGGGTGAAACTATTTGATTTCCTGTCCCCTTCCCTACTGTGAACTACAAATATGTGTGCTATTTTATTTGTGTAATTTGCATGAACATCATACTCCTGATTGCTTCTGCCTATTTGAAGTGCAATGAGATAAACGAGGAATTTGAATGCCCTGTTTCCTCCAGCCTCTTTGGAAAAAAATGTTTAGACTTTGTTTGTACTCCCAAAGGGTATCTACCAGGTCCCAAATCTGGAGTAATTAATTCAGCTGCTTTTTAGAACTTCATCTACCCTTCATATTCCTCATGTTAATATGTGAATGTTTAAGCATCAGAGAACTTGCCATTCAGCTGCTATGCTTTTCCATGGAGCAGAATTGCTCATATGAGCCTCCATTTACTGGCAAATGGTCTTTCATGGTTTATTTCTGTATGGCTCCTCCTCTTGTACCTTAAGGCTATACTTGATTTGATTCCTTTGATTCAAGGCACAGACACAACACCTGGTTTCCAGCTCTGGGATTCAGCTCTGTTAATAAGTTCAGTCCCAGAGCAACTGTTTCTTTTCTCCTTTATCAAAGTTTTTTTTATCACAAAAGGCAGGAATGGAAACAGGAGGCTGTAAATCCGTGTAAGACTGGGGCAAGAGCTTTAAACCTACTTTAACCAGCATACAGTGCAATCCTATGCAGATATATTCATAAGTATGTCCCACTGAGTTCAATGGGATGTACTTTCAGGTAAATGTATAGAACTGTAGCCTTAAACTTGTTTCTGACAGTGTTGAGTTCTGCTCTGCTCATGTCCAGCTTCATCGTTTGTAACGTGCTTTTGAATTAACAGTTCAAATCATGTAAATTGTGCAGTTACAAGACCAGGATTTGTGGACTGTGTTGGCTCTCAGCAGCTGATATGCCATTGTGCAGCCCATCATGACAAATCAAAGGTTGCTACTCCAAATTGTAAAAAACAAACCATCCCAAAATCCAGAGTGTCACACTGGGGATAGCCTGGGTGGTTCATTGAATGCTTATTGCATTCAAAAATTTTGCCCTCGAATTCTTCCCACCCTAAGATTTAGTGCAGAAAGTATGAAACAAATATAATCTAAGTACTGTATTAGACAATCCAAATTCATTGGTTGTATTGGGCTATTTAAGAACAAGGGAAGCAAAACGAAGTTGGAACTCATTCACATGTAATATTTATTAAATATTTAATTTATTCATTTTAAAATATTTCTAGGCTGACTTCCAGGACAATACTTGATCAAGGCAGTGTACAACAATAAAAAGTACAAAAAGAGGGAACCAACAGTTCAAAAGTTAAAACCACCAGATACCTCCCAAGAATAAGAACCAATAAGATACAGTCAGCCAGCCAATAAAATATTTTTCATCGCTGCAGTAACCACATTCCAGCCAATAAAAATATCAAGCACAAAAGATCACTTAACATCTGGAAGACATGTTTTCAAGGCCTTCTAAAACCCCTGCTCTTCATTTCATATCCACTGGCACAGAGTTCCAAAGCTGTGGAGCCACAATGGAGAAAGCCCTCTCCCTTGAGGCCACTAAGCTCACTAATCAAGGTGGTAGAATGGTAAACTGTGGTTTAGTGTTATAAGGAAGAGAGCCTTCGTGAGTTTGCACCTCCTCCTCCTCTGGCAAAGCTGTGAGGTGACTGAAAATGTTTGCTTGTTTTAGATTAACCCCAGTTTGTAGCAACAAACTGATTAATCATGGTTTGTTGAAACAAATGAACTTTAAAACATGGGGTTTGAAGCTGGCTTATTTCAACAAATGATAAGCTATATTATGGTTAATCTAAAACAGAAGTGGAAGTTTCTGATCTCATGGTTGTATTGGAGAAGGAAAAGAAGAATGGAGCGTGCAAGGCTTGTCTACATAATGCAAATTATGGTTTAGTGTTACATGTGGATGGGGCCACTAGATAGCTGCTTTGGAGCACCATGGTTAAAATATGCTGATGGGATCAGATGGACTTTAGTCCTGAATTGGACCAGACCATATCTCTGACACAGTGTTTGCTGTTTTGCTAGTGCCTCTCATTATGTAGCACACATATCACTTTGTTCTTGAATGTACAAACAGTTTTGGTGTTGAAATTTAACTTACTGTAAGGGTCTGTCCCATTTGTGCAAGACTGTATACGAGTATGTCATACAGATCCTTACAGGTGAAGGCTTCTACTTAGCTGTGTTGAGTATGTTATCTGTACCTGTTCATTGCTCCAGCTTTTTGGCAGATGAAGTACCTTGCTCTTGCTAGTGGTTTCTGCCTGGTACCTGATTAACGCTTAAGCTTGTTCCTTTTATTTGCTGGATACTGTATCTGCAGGTAGCCCTTGCCTGTCTCTTGATCCCACGCCCCACCTGTCCCATTGCCCTCTAATTGACTCAACTTCCTGCTTTTGACGACTAGAACAAAGTTATCCAGGCCTCTCTTAGACCTTGCTTAAATCCTGTACCAATGACTATTCCTTCAGGAGTAACTTCAGAAGACATTGTTTGTGCAAAGACCTGTCATTTGACCTCTGGTAGAATGAGAAGATTTTTAAAATAGAATAATAGAAGATATTCTCCTAGGAAAATCTCATCCCTGTATATCCCATTGTATTTTTTTTAAAAATGCCTCTGACATTTCAGTCTTCTTTCTCTGAATTGCAATTAAAAGGTGAATGTTAGTTTGTTGCCTGGCTGTATGAGTGGTAACTCTTGCTTTCAATGTCTCTGCCCCTGCACTACGTTTATTCATTGCAGGGGTTCTGAACAGAATCCATGCAATTTTAGACTAGGAAACACCTCACCTTCCTGCCAACTACAAATTTGCCAAAGAAGCTTCAAGAGAGGGAGCTGATTCATGTGCAAAGTCCTGGATGGGGATCACTATTTCTTGCTATAAACAAGCAATATTACTTATTGTGACTGAGGAGTCAATTAACTGGCTAATTAAAGCTATTTCTCATTGCATAATTGAATTCTTGTTCATCACTCTTTCTGTGTTGTAAGACTGCCTCAGAAATTACAGCTATTTTGGAGTGTTCTTACTAGCAGGTATTGGGAAGGCTTCTCCCCATTCCTTCTCACAGTGACGCTGCTTCAGTGTTTGTTGCTAGGTATTAACAATGTTTTCATGCCAAGATGCATAGTCCTGAGAAATAAGATATTCTATAGTTCATTGGCTTAAGTATAAGAGGAGGAAATGATGCTTTTATGGAAGGATGCCTGTTGACCAGGTGCTTGAAACGCCCAGCATGTCTGGGGAAAACAGCTTGTTAGCTATTGGCTTAAGGGTGTGGCCTGAGAACGCAACAAGCAGCAGCTGTGTGTGCTGGGACTTTCATTCTGTTTCCTGACACCTAGCAGAGCAGAGCAGAGCAGAGCGAGCTGTCTCAGTTGATCTATAGGTGAGGACATATAAGCAAGCCAGCTTTCAGAGAGTGAGCGAACAGGCAAAGCAAACAGGAGTTTGACAAAGGAGTTCCACAGGGGAGGTCAAGGGGGAGGTCCCTAAAAAAAACCCAAAAAACCAAATTACTAATTCTCTTTGTACAGCGCACCGCATACCCGTGGGACTCTCAAGTTTACCTTGTAGTAAAACAGGGCAAAGCACAGGCCACTCCAAAACAAGTAGTTAGAAGGAAACAAAAGATAGAAGAGAGTATGAACGGGAAGGATACTCCAGCGGTTGTGACCTGCAAGGTGTGTGCCATGTTTGTTTTCTTGCCTGAGAACAACATGGCATACATGTGGAACAAGTGCAAGCTTGTGGCACTGTTGGAAGAAAAAGTGAGAGTCGTGGAACGACGGGTGACCACACTGAGAACTAAGAGAAGATGAAGAGTTAGACAGAACGCTGGAACAACAGCAGCAAAGAGAAGTGGAGGTGGAAGAGCAACAGCATGTGGTAACAGAAGAGGAGACTGCTTTGGAGAGGAACAACGAAGTGGAGGAAACTCCATGGGAAAGGGTGACAGTTAGGAGCAGAAGAGCTAGAAGACACCCTTCACCAGTGGAACTATGGAACCGCTTTCAACCACTCAAGGATGAGACTGGAGGACAGCCTGTGGTGGAAGAATTACAGGAGACCCCGTGCAACAACGAGCAAGAGGTTGAAGCTCAGTCAAGCAGAGCCAATGAAATCTCACCCCACAACAAGAAGAAGAGAAGAGTACTAGTAGTGGGAGACTCCCTACTGCGTGGGATCGAAACCCAAGTATGCAGAGAAGATCTGTGGACTCGCCAGGTATGCTGTCTACCAGGAGGATGGATTAGAGATGTGACGGAAGGGTTGCCATCACTCATCAAGCCCACCAACAGGTATCCCTTTCTCCTCATCTATGTGGGAACAAATGATATGAAGCTATGAAGAAATCACATCAGACTTTGAAGCTCTGGGAAGGAAACTCAAGGACTTTGGGGCCCAGATAGTTTTTTCATCCATCCTTCCAGTACTTAGAAGAGGAGTAGAAAGGGAAAGAAAAATACTCAACGTGAATGAACAGCTATGAGGGTGGTGCCGACATGAGAGATTTGGATTCTGGGACCACAGGCTATGGTTTCTGGAAGATGGATTGCTGGCAAGTGATGGGTTGCATCCCACAAGGACTGGGAAGAATGTATTTGGCCACAGCATGGAGAAGTTTATCAGGAGGGCTTTAAACTGAATCCTAAGGGGGAGGGAGATGTAAACTTGGTGGTAACGACTGATGAAGGCTTGTGCACAGTAAGGGGAACAGAGAGATCGGTTGTAATAGGGACCAGTGACAGTCCTCAGAAAAATGTAGTAAGGAAGCCAAGCCATAAATCACATGGTCTTCGATGCCTGTATATTAATGCGTGGAGCATGGGAAACAAGCAGGACGAACTTGAACTCTTAATACAAGAGGGCAATTACGACTTGATAGGTATAACTGAAACTTGGTGGGATGACTCTCATGACTGGAATACAGCAATTGAAGGATATAACTTGTTAAAAAAGAACAGAAGGGATAAAAAGGGAGGTGTAGTCGCGCTATATATTAAAAATATATATCCCTGCACAGAAATACAGGAAGATGAGCTTGGTAGTTCCACCGAGAGTATCTGGATTAAAATTAATGGGGCAAGTAATAAAAGGAATGTGGTGCTTGGAGTCTATTAGCGACCACCCAATCAAGAAGAAGACGAGAATGTAACTTTTGAAAAGCAAATTGCCAATGTTTCGAGGAGGCATGATGTAGTAGTAATGCGGGATTTCAATTATTCTGATATCTGTTGGGAGACAAATTCTGCCAAACATGGCCCCTCCGAGAAATTTCTGACTTGTGTTGGAGATAACTTTCTCCTACAGAACATGGAGGAAGCAACCAGAGGATCACCTGTCCTGGACTTGATTCTAACCAATAGAGACGATTTGGTGAATGAAGTAGCAGTTATGGGAACTCTGGGGGAAAGTGATCACACCATACTTGAATTCTTGATTTTAACAGAAGCAAAAGCTGAGAGTAGCCATATGCGCACCCTGAACTTCAGGAAAGCTGATTTTAATAAACTCAGAACAATTGTAAGTACGGTTCCATGGCAAGCCACCCTAATGAGAAAAGGAGTCCAAGATGGGTGGGAGTTTCTAAAAAAGGAAATTCTAACAGCGCAATGGCAAGCAATTCCATCAAGGAAAAAAGGGGGGAAACAACAGAAGAAGCCAATGTTATTTATTTATTTATTGAATTTCTTAGTTGCCCATCTGGCTGGCTATCCAGCCACTCTGGGCGACGTACAAAATAAAAACACAAATACAATAAGCATTAAAAATGTGGCTTCACCAAAAGCTTAGAGAGGACCTGAAAACAAAAAAAGGACACATACAGGAAGTAGAAAGAAGGCCAGGCCACAAAGGAAGAGTACAGGCAGGTATCACGGAATTGCAGGGATGGTGTCAGGAAGGCTAAAGCTGAGAATGAGCTGAGGTTAGCGAGGGATGCTAAAAGCAACAAAAAAGCTTTCTTCAGGTACATCCATAGTAAAAGACAGAGAAAAGTTACGGTGGCACAGCTACTCAATGAGGATAGCAAAATGATAACAGATGACAAAGAAAAGGCAGAAATCCTCAATTCCTACTTTGGCTCAGTCTTCTCCCAAAAAAGGATCTGTGACCCTCCCGGGAAACATAAAGTAGAAGGGGCAGGATTAGAGCTTGAAATTGATAGACAAATGGTCAAGGAATACCTAATCACTTTGAACGAGTTCAAACAGGCAGGACCCGATAAACTGCATCCTAGAGTATTGAAGGAACTAGCTGAAGAACTCTCAGAACCGCTGCCTATTATCTTTGAGAAAACATGGAGGACTGGTTAAGTGCCGGATGACTGGAGGAGAGCTAATGTTGTCCCTATCTTCAAAAAAGGCAAAAAAGAGGAACCAGGGAACTACAGACCAGTCAGCCTAACATCAATCCCTGGGAAAAAAATCTGGAGCAGATGATAAAGCAGTCAATCTGTAAGCACCTTGTAAACAATGCAGTGATTACTAGGATCCAACATGGATTTATGAAGAACAAATCCTGCCAAACTAATCTTATCTCATTTTTTGACTGGGTAACCTCCCTTGTAGACTGTGGGAATGCTGTGGACATGATATACCTTGACTTTTTGACAAAGTGCCCCATGATATTCTGATTAGCAAGCTAGCTAAATGTGGGCTGGATGGAACAACTATCAGGTAGATCCACAGTTGACTCCAGAATCATATTCAAAGAGTGCTTATCAATGGTTCCTTCTCAAATTGGGCGGAAGTAACGAGTGGGTTACCACAGGGCTCGGTCCTGGGCCCAGTGCTCTTCAACATTTTTATTAACTACTTCAAGAAGGATGCCGACAAACTGGAACAGGTTCAGAGGAGGGCAACAAGGATGATCAGGGGACTGGAAACAAAGCCCTATTAGGAGAGACTGAAAGAACTGGGTATGTTTAGCCTGGAGAAGACTGAGGGGAGATATGATAGCACTCTTCAAGTACATTAAAGTTTGTCACATACAGGAGGGCCAGGATCTCTTGTCGATCATCTCAGAGTGCAGGACACGGAATAATGGGCTCAAGTTGCAGGAAGCCAGATTTCGGCTGGACATCAGGAAAAACTTCCTAACTGTTAGAGCCATACAACAATGGAATCAATTACCTAGAGAGGTAATGGGCTCTCCAACACTGGAGGCATTCAAGAGACAGCTGGACAGCCATCTGTCGGAAATGCTTTGATTTGGATTCCTGCATTGCGCAGGGGGTTGGACTTGATGGCCTTATAGGCCCCTTCCAACTGTACTATTCTATGATTCTATTCTATGATTACGTCACCTTAATGTTTTGCAAGAGAGTGGTATATAAATACTTTTACAATATGCTCAAAGTGACAACCCACAGATGATACCTCTGCCAACAGCTTTGGATTTCTTTACTTTGTTCTACAACAGCAGGTCGCTAGCCTTTTTCAGGCTGAAGGCTGCATTGACCTATGGTCAACCCTCCAAGGGCCACATGTCAAAGTGGGTGTACCTAAAGTGTAAAAGCAGGTATGGCCATTTCCCCCCCTTAAAGGTAAAGGTGTACCCGCACTTATAGTGCGAGTCGTTTCCGACTCTTAGGGTGACGTCTTGCAACGTTTACTAGGCAGACCGTATATATGGGGTGGGATTGCCAGTTCCTTCCCCGGTCTTTCTTTACCCCCCAGCATAGGCCGGGTCCTCCCCTTAAAGGACACAAAAATATTTTGGTACCACAGAATCATAACAGGGGACCTGTGGGAGTGATCAGTAGAAAAAGTATGGGCTGTACATTGCAGCTTCATTGGCACAGTGGACTCTGTGCATGCAATGGAACTTCTTTTTCCTTTCATGCCCCCTTAACCCCCCACCCTCAAAATTTGTTGTAGAGAGTTGGGTGACCCTCCAGAGCATATTTTGGGTGAGGAGAGGAAATGGGTCTGCTGGTGTAGCATTGGATAAAAATCTGTGTCTGTCTGTCTATCTATCTAATTTATCTATCTAATCTGTTTTTAAAAAAGGACCAATCTGGGAGCCCACCAAAAAAGTTTGATATCACAGTGGGAAAACTATAAGCAGAAAAATAAATTAATGACAAATGGGGAGGTGTCTTGAAGAACCACAAAAACTCTTGAGGAGCTGTATGCAGTCTGCGAGCTACAGATTAGCTACCCTTGTCCTACAACTTTGGTTGATCTTATATTTAGGAATATCTGCTCTTAGAGCAAAACTCCAGCTCTTGTGGATGTGTGAGATAACTAATAAAATCAGCCCCCAGCCCCCCAAAAAATCAAAGGGCAAGAAGAGAGCAAAGCCAAAGGGGGAAGCTGCAAAGATCCAGTCAACTAAATGAAATATCAGGAGATTCTCTCTCCCCATCCGGGTAGTTTCTTTATCTGGGATATCTGACTGTGTAACTGCTGATGTGAGGCAACAGAAATGATGTAAGGCAATGGTTAAATTGTGTTTGCTTGTGGGCCATCATTGAGTGTTTGACACCCAGGCCCAAAGGCAATTGAAACAAACATATGACAACAAATCTGAGGCATTCTGGAGCTTGCTGCAGTGTATTTAATGTATGTGTACATATCTATATCTTAAAATTTTGGATGTAAAATATAATTAAAAATAAACTGAAAGTTAATTTTCTCTGTTTCTATTGTTTTCTGTTAAACTAACACAACTAGAAGGTTAAATACTGAGTCCCCAAGATATCAATTAGGTAGGCAGAGCCCATCTTTTTAAAATAACTCAGGCCCACCAGGAATTCCACCCTTGCAGTGAAGGCAATAAGCAGTTAAGTACCACAGAAAGTGACAGACAATACAGAAACTTGACTGGAGTATTGAAACTAGCCTTTCATTCATTTCCGCCAAGGATTGAAAACTTGGTTGTTTCAGCGGGCATACAAGTCCCCTAGATAATTTTAGTTTACAGTGTATAGATGTAGGTTGGTGGATTATAATTGTTTTATATGTTAAAACTGTATGATATGTTGTAGTTTTAATTATGTACGCCGCCTAGAGTGGCCGTTCATTCGGCCAGATAGGCAGCCTAAACATAAAATTTTATTATTATTATTATTTCATTCATTCATTCATTCATAAATCTGTCCGTCTATCTATATTCTCAGTCAAGTTAATTATGTTTTCTGTCATACTGGTGCAAGGAATTTTTTGTAATTATATTATTTTTTATAATTTTTCCCTTTGGGTATGCTTGTAAAAGTGGTTACCTTGTCTCCTCAGTGTCAGATGACAAAATTCATGTGTATTTGCCATATCCTCATTGTTGTTGTTATGTGCCTTCAAGTCGACTACGACTTATGGTGACCCTATGAATCAGTGGCCTCCAAGAGCATCTGTCGTGAACCACCCTGTTCAGATCTTGTAAGTTCAGGTCTGTGGCTTCCTGTATGGAATCAATCCATCTCTTGTTTGGCCTTCCTCTTTTTCTACTCCCTTCTGTTTTCCCCAGCATTATTGACTTTTCTAGTGAATCATGTCTTCTCATGGTGTGTCCAAAGTATGATAACCTCAGTTTCATCATTTTAGCTTCTAGTAATAGTTGTGGTTTAATTTGTAGTGGTGGGTAAATACTTGAATTGTGACTAGTTTATGCCATCCTTTGCTTCTTTCCTCAGATGGTCAGCAAAGGATGTTAATTGAAGTTAATTGCTCTGTGCCCACCTCTCCATTAGGTTACTGGGTGGGTGCCAAAAACTCCTGTCACATAGGTCTTCACAACAGCTGCCAAGTGGCAACTTTTGTTGCCAATTTACTTAATATCATTTCCTTCCTGATTCGTCTTAAAGTGATGTTGAAACAGGCAAAAAGTCAGAAAGAACAAATGTAAATTATAAGAAAAGCTAAAGGGCGAAATGTGGAAACTAGATTGACCTATTTCTTGGCGAAAGCTTTCTGCTAACATTTGCAGAGGGAGAAGCTTGAACTGACTGCAGCGGAGAAATATCTTAGGGCACCGCCTTACAAATAAATTAATAAATGCTTTTGTTCAGACATTAGAAAATGGGCTCATGACCCTTTATTATGCTATGGAGGCTTGAAGTCTACTAGGGACATTAAAGCTGACATACATTTTGCAAAACATTAGACAATGCAGTAGAGCTGTGAAATATAGATTGGTCAACCAAATACACCCCCTAGCTGCTTACTCTGTCTTCCATTCTCTCTCATGCTGTTGCTACTGGAATCAGACATGCTCCTGAGGGAGGGACAGAGATAGGGTTGCCAGGCTCAGAGCCTGAGACTGATCCTGTATCTTTAGGAGAAGAGAAAGTCAGCCAAGTGCAGGTGTTCTTACAACACTGTAATGGGAAAAACCACAAGGTGGGATTCTTTCTTCCCCTTGCACAACTTTTAAAGATACAGAAGACCTCTTGGTTGCCAGGCCCGGCCTCCAAGATGTCTTCTGTATCTTTAAAAGTTGTGCAGGGGGAAGGGAGAATTCCACCTTGTGGTTTTTCCCATTACAATGTTGCAAGAACACCTGCACTTGGCTGACTTTCTCTTCTCCTAAAGATACAGGATCAGTCTCAGGCGCTGAACCTGGCAACCCTAGATAGAGACTATGGCAGGAAAGGAAGAAAGATATGAGAACAGAATAAAGGATACATCCAGAGGAAAACATCAGCCTCTATGAAATGTTTATGGTGTAAAATGTATATGCTTTATGATTGAAGATAACTTCATTTGAATGATAGCTTCAAGTAAATGAAAACTCTGCTGAGGTTGTAGGCACTGATATTTCATTGCACAAACACATGATAATGCTAACATAATCTTGGTTTTAATAGAGTCACTAGCCATAATGGGAGAGAGATTCTGGTTGGCCTCTTCATTTGGGAAACAATTAAATTAACTGAAATAAACGGTCAACCATTCAGTCTCATAGCACCCAATTGGTTGGTTCAGCTTCAAGCACTCAAATGTGTTAAGTGAAGTGCTTTAAAGCCCATAAACCTGATTTGGCAGTTGTGTGGATCATGATTATTTTGTGGTAGTGAGTGCAGAATGCAGCCCTCACCTGAATGTGTATAGATGATCGGCTGCTATTCCCTATGTTTTCATTGTGTATGTTTTTTGGGGGTGTGTGTGTGATGTGATGCCCTTCCCTGGCTCTCCCTGTCAGGTTCCTACCTGCTCGTGGCTACTGCCTTTCACTAGGCACCACCAGGGACTCCACCAGTCCGGACTGTCCTTTTTAATGGTTTCTCTCCTCGCTCTAGCATAGATCTCAACAGATCCCCCTGCTAGGCAGCACCACCAGTCACGTCCTATAACCAGTATTCCCAGAGACTCTGCCTGAGTCTCCCTCAATTAGGTTACCTCTGTGACTGCGTGCTTAAACTGTCCCAATCCCTTTATTTACTCAGACTGCTTATAATTCTGGTTTGCTCTGAATACTTGTGGTGTTATATTCTTCCCTTCACCCGCTGCCACCATTTGCTACAGTTCAGCCTTGGTATTTACCTTACCCTCCCTTCTGGTCTGTGAAACCCCAGCCAAGGATCAGGCCTTTGGTAAACCAAAAGTATTTATTAAATATAACAAAGATAACAAGATTTCTTTAAAAGGCACTTAAGCATATGGTTACATCTATTCCTGAGGTACTGGTCTTAGTATTAATCCGAACTCCACCCTCTCCTCACATCCACCAACTCTCCACACAATCTCCTCTCAAAACCCACCAAAACAACCCACCACGATTCCACTGTCATTCTTCCTTTTATACTGTCAGCCATTTTAAACATTCAGCCAATCATCCAACATTCTACTGCCCATTCACTCCCCCTTCCTCTTTCAGACTTGAATCAAGGTGTGTTACTTCTGTCCAGTTTATCTGGCAGAACTGAACCTTTTTTGTGGTTAAATCTTTTGGTTCTATTTTTACTGCCCTTGCCTGAGCAGGATTACTAATGGGGTTGGCAACCTCACATTGAAAACGTAGGTGCCCCGGTCTACCACATTTGTAGCATAATTTCTCCTCTGTTTTAGGGTACACAGATCCACTCTGGGGTGTCCTGTGCCCTTCAGATTTTACTGGAGGACTCACTCGCTGTGGCACCACATCCTTTCTGCCACCATTATATGGTCTGGGTTTAAACTGTCTTGATGTTTTCCCCACCCAGACAGTTCTGTTGGAGGCGAAGTGATCCGCCATCTCTGCGGCCTCCTGCACCGATGTAGGGGAACGGTCTTTGACCAGGAGCCTTATTTCTGGTGGTAACTGATGGTATAATTGATCCAGTATCATGAGGCTTTTCACCTCTTCCACTGACTGAGCTTTGGCACTACTCATCCACTTCCCAAATATATCCATCAGCTTTGCTCCCAGTTCAACAAAAGACCTCCCTGCTTGGATCTGACAGTTTCGGAATAATTTTCTAAAGTAGTCAGGTCCCAGTCTGGACCTTTTGTATACTGCCTCTTTAAACTCAGCATAGGTGACGGGCCTGTCTGAGGGGAAATATTGGTATACCTCTGCCAATTCCCCTTTGATCAGGTTTGATAAATACTGCATGTATTTATCTTCAGGTAGCCCCCACAACTGAGCTGCCTTTTCAAAGGTTGTGAGATAAATTTGAGGATCTTGACCAGGCTCATACACAGCAAAGTCCTTTGGAGTAATTTTTATTTTTGCTCCATCTCTGTCTTTCCTTGTCTCCTGAGAGTGAAATTTCTCTCTATCCAATTTTAATCTTTCCCCTTGTATCTCGGCATCCACTCTCATTCTCTCAGTTTCCATCCTCAATCTCTCAGTTTCCATCTTCAACTTCTCAGTTTCTAACTCTCGCTGTTTATCTTTCCCATCAGCTTCCATCCTCAATCTCTCAGTTTCCAACTCCCTCTGTTTTTCCTTCTCTGCACCTTCCATCCTCAATCTCTCAGTTTCCAACTCATGCTCCCATCTTAACTTCTCTCTCAAGTACTCTATATAAGCGGGATTGCTTGAGTATCCTTCTGGGGTCTCTTCCCTGACAGGTTGTTTTTGCTGGTCAGTTGCAAATCCTATAAGTGCTACCCTCAATTCATCTACCCCTTTACCCTCGTGAGGTAAATTGAATGTTATGCACTTCTCCACCAGCTCCTCTCTTTTCATTTTTATATATTCAGCCATGGTGTTTGAGTTCACTCACTCTTTGCCACACACTCTTTGCCAGTCACTCTCACAAGTAATCTTGTTTTGTTATTTCTGTTTGCCACACCACTGTTAGGGATTCTCTAGTATTCGTACCACCGCTACAGCCAACACCTGTGACGTATTCTCCTTTGTCACCACGTGTCTTTGGGACTCTCTTTGGTTCGTATCCCACCGCTACTGCCACCACATTTAAAGACCACTACTTACCATCCCGCCACTAATGGGCTAACAGAGAGATTCAATGGCGTTTTGAAGGGCATGATAAGAAGCTATGTTCAAGATCACCCACAAGACACAGGGAGAGCCAGGGAAGGGCGTCACAGGGGGCAATGTCATACTTCATTGCTAAGGTAGGGGTAATATATACACTTTACATTTATTAGTAGTTTGCAGTTTTAACGTTCCATCTGTCAGTTTGGCTCAAACCATTATTTTTGGATAAGTTAAGGCACTTTAACATCAGATGAATTTTTTTGGAATGGATGCTAAAATAACCTATTAGTGTCAGCTACTATTTTTAATAGAGTAACATTTGCAGTCATAATCATTTTCATAATTTGAGTTATCAGATTAATTATGAGAAGGTTAATAATGAACATGATCTAGATTTAAGTAATGTTACTAGCAGGGTAGGAGCCAAAAGCTGGAAGTTCCAGATTGCACTTTATGTTTTATTTGTGAAACAAATGACTGTAAAACAAGGAGTGAAGCAAAGAAAGATATTTATTATTTATTTATAAAAATTGAGTACTACCAATATAATAAAATCTTTAAGCAATTTACATTAAACCATAAAAATACAATTTTCAACAATGTTTTCTTAAAATTAGATAAAAACACAACACAACTGCATATCACATATAAAACTGAGCAAATTAAGAAAATAAAAAAGGCAGAGTCCAGGAAAGCTTGAGTAAACATATGTTTTTAAGAAGCGTTTAAAGGTCATTCTATTTATGCTTCACAAATGACCCAAGGGAGGGTATTCCATTGGTTAGACTGAGAAGGTCTACTTCTGAATTGTCAGCAAGTGACAATCTGCTAATTGGGGAATTAGCAGCAGGATCTCCATGGAAGATCTTAAAAGATACCTGTACCGAAGGAGGTGGTCTGCTTGGTATCCTGGTCTCAAGTGGATATGGAACAGATGAACTGCCAATTTATTGCCTAGATGCAAGATTATCATATAAGTATATCGTAGCATATTGAAGCATGGTATACGCTAGCCTGGTTCAGGAAAATAACTCTGTGCTCTATCAACATGTAAGCGGGGGAATGGGGCTGTGCTGACTATCCCATGCTGACATTATAACCTCAGAATAGCCCTGCCCCATGGTGTCCTGTGTACAGTGTTAATGGTGTTTTTGCATGATTTGAGTTCTATAAGGTATGAGTGTAGAGGATTACAGACACACAACAGCAGCTTAGTGTTATATTTATATCATGGGAGGTGATATAACATTCTACCATGGTGCATTTGGGAGTGCGGAGAAAGGATGGAAATGCATGCCATTATGAACTCTGGGAAATGGGAGGAAAGTGACTGAAGGAATTCTTCCACATCCATCTTCTGGTTCACACTTGTGAATATTGAAAGATAAGCAGCTGCAAAACATGCTCTACTTTTTAAAAGTCTGGAGTAGTAATCAGTAATTCTCTTATCTAATGAACTGATGTGCAGCATGTGCAGCAGCAGAAGATAGGAGAGAGAGGTAGATGAAACGAGCACATGGGTGGACGGCCTAGAAGCTCCCTCCCTGCGATCCACAGCAGGGACTCTGCTGTGGATGGTGGCAGGGGAGTGCTACTTTCCCACCCATGCAAGGGGCCCTTCAGGGGCTCCTCTGGGCCACATGGGCCCTTGGCCATGGCCCATCCTGGCTGCCCTTTGGTGCTGGCCCTGGCAGGCAGTGGCATCACTAGGGTTGGTGTCACCCAGTGCGGTAACTCATGGTGTCTAAAAAAAAAAAAATCCAAGGAAATTGGTTCCAGGGAGATGCTTCATTGGAGGAAGGCTCCCCCAGAAATGAAACAAGGCCACAAAAGGAGCCCTTCTCCAAGAAGAGAACCTAAACAGAGACAAGTTTGGTAAAGCTTTCATAATAAGGAGAGCTGCTTTAGGACGGGGGGCACTTTCCCCCCCTTTCGACTCCCCCCCAAAAAAACACCAAAGAAAACCCCTGCAATATGTTTTCTTTTCTCCTCAGGGGATGGAGGGAGGGGAGAAAGAAGATAGCCTGCAGCTGTTACAAAGCCGACTCTAAAAACCTTGCTAAAGCTAACGCGACTCAAGGCTGGGACATACCTCACACCCACACCCCAAAAAAGAGGAAAGTATTAAGTGCGCGGCTCCGAATCGCTAGAAGAGGGTGTGGCAGCCGGCAGCAAGAGCGCAGGTGGGGAGGCGGAAAGGAGAATAGATGCCCAGGCATGAGAAAAGGAGGTGCAGGGGCAAGGAGATAGCCCAAGCTGGATCAGCAGGAAAGGGAGGGCGATGGCGAGCGCAGCCGGGCTTCCCCAGAGAGGCCGCCCTCTCCGCTGCAGCTCACGGGAGAAGCCGGCAGGCGCGGGGGCCCAAGGATTGGCTAGTCTGAACTGGGAAGGAGGAAGCTGTGCCTGTTCCGGATCCTCGTGTGCTGCAGCGCAGCCCAGTCCAACAACTCCTCCTCCACCGACGCCCTCCGAGCTCTCGCTCCTCAGACGGCTCTTTTCAGCTTAATCAACCCCGAGCCAAGGGCACGGGGAGAGGCAGAGAAGGAGGTGCCTTCCTGGTGCCTAGGGGCAGCTCTGGGTGTCACCCCCTCTGATGGTGTCACCCGGTGCGGTCAGCACCCCCTGCACCCCCCTAGTGACGCTGCTGCTGGCAGGCTAGATATAAATATTTCAAATAAATCAAGAGGAAGCCCTGGGCTTCCTGATCAGTGTTCAGTTAAGGAGCAGGCTAAATGTTCCGCTTATCTAGTCAGCCTCTGTACCAATTGCAAGTTTTCTGAAATAAGGTGGGAGTTGGCCATGTCCTTTCCTTGTTCTCCAGAAGGACTCACTTCAGGTAGCAGTTGTTGATGCAACAAGAATCCAAGTTTTTTGAATGTTTGTGTCTGTTATTGCTGTTCCGTTCTTTGCAGTCCTTGTTCCTGACAACCAAACCAACAAACAGAAGGACTTCCTGTTTCCTTGTCTAGCAAAACCACACTGGACAAGCCTTGAGCAGGTCTTTGCTGTATTTGTGTGCTGCTCTTGGTAACATCCACACCACACGTTTAAAGCACTAATATACCACTTTAACAGTCATGGCTTCCCCACAAATAATCCTAGGAATGATAATTTGTTAAGGGAGCTGAGAACTGTAGCTCTTTGAGGGGTTTCCTAACAACCCTTAACAAACTACAGTTCCCATGATTCTTTGGGGGAAAGTCATGACTGTTAAAGTGGTATAAGACTGCTTTAAATGTATGATGTGGATGTGACCGATTTAGCTCTACAGGGAATGAATTCTGCAAAGACTGGTGCCAACCTTTGGCTGTTGCTTGATAAGAAGAGCCTTGCTGGATCAGACCAAAGTCCTATCTAGTCCAACATCCTGTTTCCCACACTGACCAGCCAGATGCCTCTGGGAAGCCCACCAATTGGAAATGAAGGCAATAGCCCTGTCATTTTGTTGCTCCCCTGAGAAATCCTGTCCAAAAGCTTTTGATTTCCTCAGTTGCAGTGATCATTCTAGTGTAATGCTGGGGACAACAGCAAGTGCCTTAAAAACTCAATCATCTTGTCTAGGGCTGCCAGGTTCAGGGCCTGAGACTGATCCTGTATCTTTAGGAGAAGAGAAAGTCAGCCAAGTGCAGGTGTTCTTGCAACTCTGTAATGGGAAAAACCACAAGGTGGAATTCTCCCTTCCCCCTGCACAACTTTTAAAGATACAGAAGACCTCTTGGTTGCCAAGAACACCTGCACTTGGCTAACTTCCTCTTCTCCTAAAGATACAGGATCAGGATCAGTCTCTGAGCCTGGCAACCCTAATCTTGTCCATAAACAGATTTTGGTAGTTACCAGCTGATATTGCTTGACAGGAAAAGCTCTCTGCGTTCTGTGGACATACTCTGGACTGTTCCTTTAGTTGGCTGGCATTGTGCACTGTGAAATAATATGCTAACTATCAAAATAAAGTGGCAAAAGCAGTGTGGAGCCTATGGGCTCATTAACATCCACTGACTACGTGGCATGAAGGGAAGGACTTGAAGTGCCTGGATGATCCCTAATGCAGTCTCTTCTATTAAGAGCCAGAACAGCAATTATAGCTCCTTGTTTCCTGAAGGCTTCTGAATGGCATGGATTACAGGGGAATAGAAAAGTGGTTGATTGTAACAAGCGTGCATCATCTGACATAATGTGACCGATTGCTCTATTGCCACGGTCCAGGAAGGAACCAGTCCCAGTTACAGCCAGCTCCTTGGTCTGTACATGTAAAGTCAGGCTGGCATAGCTCGGCGGTTTGCCACAAAGTTCTGAAGCGTGAAGACTAATCTGGGGGAAAATTGTTGTAATATATGCAAAGAGCCATTACACTAGCCGCAGAGCAGCATAATACAAATGAATATGTATGGATGAGGGGGCATTCTTAGCTGGCTCAAAATACTGCCTTGTGAATTTTATACATGCAAAAGCTGCAAAGCAGGCAGGCGGAAGTTTTATGGGTGACTTTTGTAATCTTATAACCAGACAAAGCTGTTCTGTTATGAGGAGTGCAGTTCTAATTTACATAGGTTCATTGATCTTGTATTTATGGCCATGGCCCAACAGTTTTGATTGAGAATGCAGAAGATTAATTTAATGTTTACAAAGCACCTACATGGCTTAGCATCTGTTTTCCATGATAGTTGTGCTCCTATAGCCTTGAAACTACAGACTGAGAATAATGTGCTGAAATATTTTATTTTTTAGGAAATGGGACTAGCGAGGCTGGAATTTCCTCCAAAATGAGTTTATGCGACTTCATGCAGGATGGGTGTTCTAATTTGTGTTAATGATGTGATGCAGTAAAATACCAAAGGCAAATTCTGCTCAGTATTCTCCTGCTTTTTTGTCCTCTCTGTGGTTGCAGAGCACTTTGCACACTAGCTTTCTTGCTTTGGCAATGGCTTTCTTATGGGCTGTGTATTGCTCAAGACCTTCTGTGGTCATGACCTTACAAAAACATCTTGCCCCAGATTCTAAGATAAGGGAACAAAAAAAAAGTTCCCTATCCCCTTGTCTTCCCTAAAGTCATTTACTCCTGAAAAGCCTCTCTAGAAGGTCCTCTTGGAATATGTGGGAGGGGGGGAATTGTCCATCCCTCAGAATCCCTGGCTTGTGGCTCACCCTGACTGCTGCTGTGCCTAAATGTTGTGGCCTTGGCAAAGTGCAGTCAAAGCTTTGGTAGTGGCATTGAAATAAAAGCAACTAGCTTCAATGCAGTTTGATAATTTTTATGACATAGCTGTCATCTGAGACAGCTGCTCATTTATAACAACTGTTTACCACACCACCAATCTTAAAATAAGCCTGCATATTGGGGAGGCATTCATTTCTGTTCTAGAGATGAGAACACAGAAAGCAATTTCCATTGAATAAGTAGCGCTGATTTATAAGAAAGGGAAACCTTTTTAGCATCGTTCAAATGAACAGCTGTCTTGGATGAACACTGCCAGATGAAATGGGTGCAAACAATGCACTATTTCCCACCCTGGAGAAATCCATATGACTTCAACAGTACATATTCAATGTGCATTTGTACAGAATGTGTGCTACTACTAAACTATACTTCATTAAGGTTTAAAATGCAAATAAAAAAGTCAGTAAGTGCATATTGGAAGCTACCATATCCTTACCTAGCCAGCATCATCAGTTATAAGTCTTTAAAATTATGAATGCTGATAAAAAGGTTTAGTAGCATGGCTCTAGACTGTAAAGGAAGTGGCAAAATGGCAATTCTCCTCCCCACTTCATCCCTGTTGTGTCACTTTTTATTTTTGGCAAGACTTTGTCTCTGTGTGGCCCCTTTCCTGCCTTCATCTTGGATTTAGAGACAAGTTGATTTGCCAGTTCTTAAGCTTCATATCAGGTGACAGCTACAGAATTGACATAGATGGAATGGGGTAGATAAAATGATCATCCAGTGTCAAGATAAGCTTCCATAAGAACAATTCAAGTGTTGATGTGCTTGGTGAGTAACAGTCTTGTTTACAAATATGAATGGCCTCCTTTAGAGATTACCAGTCAAAAATATACAAAGCTGATTAATACTAGTTTTATTAGATTTTACCTGTTGTCAGAAAACATGCAGGTTCAGACAGAAACTTTGCTTTAAAATATTAAAAGGAATTGTGTCGGAGCAAATGGAATTGATTTGCACACAGGGAGAAAATGTGAGAGCGGAAAGGGTGCTGGCTGAAAACAGAAGCTGATGTGTTTTCAAGTGCTTTTATTTGTAAATCCTGCCCTGCTGTACTTCATAAAGGCAGAGGGTTGTTGTATTTTTTTTTTTCCTCCTAGAGTTTCCTGGGAAGAGGATTGATTGTCCTGGGAATTGTAGCTCTGTGACAAGAATAGGAGTCTCACAACAACCCTTAGCAAACTATAATTCCCAGGATTCTTTGAGGAAGCCATGACTGTTAAAGCAATAGTATATTGCCTTAAATGTATAGTATGGATGTGGCCTGACATTGGCACCTCTGCCAATGTGTGTAATGTGCAAACATTTGGCTTGCATGCTTCAGTATACAGTAGAAGTGAGACTCATGCATTATCGTCAGAAGTCCTTTAAAAACTTGTTTAAATAATAAAACAACCAACTTAATGCCATGCTTGCAACAAACTAGTAATGCTTATATTATCTGAGTTAACAAGAGATTATAAAAACCAATAATATCTACAATACTACCTGACACAGCAATACTAAACTTTAGTGTTTTAGTTAATCTGCCTAATTTCTCTTCCCAATCCAGCAGAGATTCTTTGTTATTATAAAAACCAATAATATCTACAATATTACCTGACATAGCAATACTAAACTTTAGTTTTAGTTAATCTGCCTAATTTCTCTTCCCAATCCAGCAGAGATTCTTTGAGTTAGGGTAACAAGCCATAGTGAAGAACCCTTGGGACAACAGAGTCTTTGCTGATGGATGGGCTTCCCACAGACACAGTCAGGTGTGTGTGCATGTGAGAGGGAGGGAATGCAGCCTCTCCCCCCTCCCCGTGCAAATCAATGGAGACATATTTGACTTGCACAGGCGGTGGTGGAAGACTGTATCCCTAAAATGGCTGCTGGTGGGGAAGCATGTCCCCCTCCAGGATCCTTGGGGCAGCACGAGCCTATTTATGTTTACTCAGAAGTAAGCCACACTATATATATTGTACATTAATGTGTACATATTGCTTCAGCCTCAGTGTGGCCCAGCAGATGGATAATTAGATTCATTTTTATATATTGGCATTTAATTAATTTATATACCACTTCATATTTCAACAAAAATCTCAAAGTGGTTTACCTGTCCCAGCAAAAAGGGAATTGATATAAGAAATTAAATACCAATTCCACATTCAATACCAAACAATGCTGCTGCTAATAATAACAGTTACACATTTTAATAAACATAATTAAACAATAAATCTCTAAACAATGTACATAAATAAAACAAAAAACTACAAAACAAATTATACAAAATATCAAAATACATCAAGGTACAAAATCAAAATGCAACCTAATTACAGTATATATTATCATGAACATCTCATAAATATAACAAAAAACCATCCCCCAAATCATTCATATGCACATTCACATTACACAAAACTAATCCAACAGTCACTCAACATTCACACTCTCTTTATACCCACCACATTACTCCATCCACTCAATTCTCACTTCAGTAAAACACTCAAATGTTCAAATAATCAATGGTTATGTACAGAAAAAATTGTCATGTGAAGCAGGGGCAATACAGCCATCCTCTCCCCACCTCTCAGCTGGGAAGATTAAGCCCTTCCCTACCAACAGTCTGTCACCTGGGAGTCAGGTGCAGCAACTAACATACCTGACACTCCCCATCTGACAGGAAGCATCCCAGCCAATCAGACAAAAATCAGCCTACCCTAAAAACAATAATATTCCAACAACAAACAAGTAAAAAAGGAGGCAGTGACCCCAAAGGGGAGAGCCTTTAACATTTCCCCTTTAGTGCCACAATGTAGCATCTTGCTTTTTATCTCTAGGGACAGGGAATTATGCTCAGCTGTCCAGAGTCCTCTCAATTGCTATCAAACCTCCAGCTGGTTCTACTGCAGGGGTAGAGCGTAACAGACAGATGAGGACTACTGGGACCGGGGGGGGGGGGGGGGGAGGGGAGGAGGAGAAATTGTAATATTTCATGGGAACCTGGGGGATAGCTGTCACCTAACTACAGTATAGTCAGGATTCATATGGAAGTTCTCCCATTGAATGAATTTGAGCTAAGTAGGGATGCAGTCATTTAATTTCACATTCTCTAAATGCTCTATCTTACTGCTGCAAAATAGTTTCTTTTGGTGGCAGCTATAGAGCTTCTTGCAACCACCACCATTCTCCTCAGGAATGTTGTTAATGGCTGCTAGCAGCTAGGATCTGCAAGAAGCTCTTTCATCACCATCAGAAGAGATAGCCTGATCCTGTGCCTGCTTACTTGAGAATAAGGCCACGTCCTCACCAGACATTTATTCCACTTTAAACGGTCATGGCTTCCCTCAAAGAATACTGGGAAATGTAGTTTGTGAAGGGTACTGAGAGTGTTAGAGTAGGTTTGCCAGGCTCAGGGCCTGAGACTGATCCTGTATCTTTAGGAGAAGAGGAAGTTAGCCAAGTGCAGGTGTTCTTGGCAACCAAGAGGTCTTCTGTATCTTTAAAAGTTGTGCAGGGGGAAGGGAGAATTCCACCTTGTGGTTTTTCCCATTACAATGTTGCAAGAACACCTGCACTTGGCTGACTTTTTCTACTCCTAAAGATACAGGATCAGTCTCAGGCCCTGAACCTGGCAACCCTATTTAGGAGACAGTTATTCCACTCACAGAGCTCTGATGGCCAACATTCTTTGGGAAGAGGGGCTAATAGTTAAATCACTTTGGCCATTGGAGCTCTGTCAGGGCCAGGGAAAAGAGTCTCTTTATAACACTCAGCAACCTTCACAAACTACAATTCCCAGGATTCTTTGGGGGAAGCTATATCTGTTTAAAGTGGAATAAATGGCTGGTATGATGTGGATGTGGCCTAAGTCTGGCTACAGCTGCTTGAGGCAGCTGCTGCTGTAGGAACAATACCAAAGAGGTGGGAGAACAAATCTGTAAATTGTTCTTGCCTGGCCAAAATATTTTGGCTTTTTTTTGTGCATTCAAAATATAGCTCCCCATTGTGGGTGCCTATCTCAGCAACCTGAAACAGCAAGTTGCAAACAAAATGGCTGCTTCCAGGTGTTTCAGTACAGCCCTAGTTCTGCCTTACTCTAGAAACTGGAGTTCATTGAGGCAGAGAAGATATTGGATAACTTTTGAACTAGGGCAATACTATTAGAACAGCCACACTTCAGAACAAAAATAGGGAGCTATGCTTCAGTCCCTGGACACTATATTTATGGGTGTCTGGTAAAAGCAAGTCCCTTCTGGAGGTGGACTTCCTGAAACATGGGGCATGTCACAGCTTGTGTTCTGTCTGTATAAGGGACATCTAGCAACCATAGCGATAACTGAACCAAGGAAGCAGAACCAGTATATTGGATAAGCCAAGGCATAAGAGCTGCTGGCGGAATCAGGTAGTAAAGATAAAGGCAAGAGCAGTCCAGATTTGCCTGTGTATTGTCTAGTTGAGACTAACAACCGTGTTATAAAATTGAAGAGGCAGCAATATGATTTAATACGGTTTTTCATTTTTCCTAGATTTTATTACATGTGGCTATCAAAATTATGCTTTTATTTATTTATTTATTAGATTTATATACTCCCCTTTCTTCCAGTAGGATGTATTTTTGTAAAATAAAGGGATATTGTTTTGGAAACATGAAAGATGGAAAAACATGTTGATTTTACATTTGGCTTTAAAGTGATATTGACACTTTGGTGTTCTAAGCTGATAAAATAGCCATTGGAGAAGGAAGGTAGATTAAAAGTGGGAAAATAAATGAGAACAGTTAGTCTCACTGGAATATGGTTTATTTTCATAGCAGTTGGATATCAATTTTTTTTAAAAAATGTGAAGAGTTGTGATACTAACTATCAATAGTAAATGTGCATACATCTAAATTAATTAAAAGATGCAAATAAATTATAGGAACAGTTTCTTTTGGGGAGAGTGGAAAGGCCAGTTAGACACTGTGCATAATTTTTAGAGCTGTCATACTTTGTTAAAGAATTTTGGATTTCCTAAAAACAGGCCATAGAGTTTCTTATATTTCCAGTTTCTTATTTCTTTAGGTTTGCAGCATTATTTGTTTTTGTTTCCTTTTATTTCAAGCCATTCCTACTTCATTATTTCAAGGAACCCTAGAGGTATGATCTTGGGTTGCGGTTTTTAAACCAGCCTGTCACAATACCTTTAGTAGGATGAAAAAGGTATCCCACACCAAGTAGCAGTTGCCTCCAGTATTGTTCGTGGATATTACGTTTAAGGCTGTCAGTCACTGTGTTAGTTTGCTTAATTTTTGTATTGATTAAGCTTGCCATTGACTGGTTCTGAAACTACCTGCTAAGTGTATCTGTACAACACCTTAGGTTTATACAAATTATTTATATGCAAAGTTATATATGCAGTCAATTTCTTCAAGAAAGTATTTGTACAAGATGCCTCTGGCAGTAGTGACAGGGTATTAATGCTTGAAGAGGCTCTTTATGGCATTTATAAATGTTGTAGAAACATTAGCATGGTTTTTACTAAAATCAAGGATAATAACTGTACTGTAATTAGGTATCAATAAACCCTTTGAATAAGAGGGTTTTTTTAAATGAAGACCAAGGCTAGATGCTAATGAGGATAGGTGGTCACCAGTCCTTTTTTCGGTAAAACATGAGGTGCCAGTACTCATATCTTAAGTGTTGTGGTTTCCAGCAATAAATGGCTGCCATGGGCAGCAAAAAAAGAGATGCCAGTACTCTGTACAGGTGAGTTCTGTCACAAAAAAAGCCCTGGCTATCACACTCTGATAACAAACCTGGTGTATTGTGAAGGTGTGTTTTTTTCTTCCTGCAGTAGGAAGGACAGGATAAATACAGGATAGGAATACATAAATTAAATAATGAAACTCATTGGCCACAATCCAATGCAGTTAAGACATATGCTAGCCCATTGAAATTGGTGGATTTAGGAATACCGATCTCTGGATTGAGATGCACACCATGACAGAGAAATCCCATGGAACATGCTAGAGGTGGAGTGAGATTAATGATGTAAGGTATACTACTAGATGTAGCCTCCTAGGGCAATTTGCATTTTTGTTTGTTTGTTTGTGCGTCATAGGAAGTAGTTGTGTAGCAAGTCCTTTTCTTCCTGCTCCTCTTGGCTAGGGAAGAAATAGGCTCTAGCTGGGCCCAAACCCTGACTGTAGTAGTTATCTGGCCCATACTTTCCACACAACGCAAGTCAAATCTTGTCATATAGCAAGTCTAAAATAAAGGTCAGGAATCTGGTTGAAGAGCAGGATTGGAAAGTGTTGAAGGGTGTGGTTGGAGAGGACATAGATAAAGGGTCTTGAATCTGAAACTTTCTTGAACAAACTCCTGAAATACTCTGTTACTTTGAGCAAGTTGATTATCTTTCCATAAGCTTGTATTCTGGAGAAATGTCTAGAACTACAAATAGTTATTTTGAAAAGTAGTGGAGGTGACTTGGGCTTGTTATGCATCCTGCCAGTATACCAAACAAATAGGTCAATACCTGTCTGGGGCAGATCAGGGTGTTGGCCCCAGGCTCCATCCACACAAAAGGAAATAGAATTAGTACTGCACAGCTGAGCTGGATGCTCAGGAACGGTCTATGTCATTATTTACTAAACTGCATAAGATTTTTACGAATGTTGTAGCTTGTCTTCATCTCTGCTTTGTGAGTTGTTTTCTGTTTTATTTTTATTTATTTAGCAGAATTTATATGCTGCTTTAAAAAAGTGGTTTACATGCCTCTTCTCTGCTATAGACACCGAAAGAATTTGATCAGATAGTGGTAGCTTTTTGGAGAACAAAAAATACCTGAATTTGGATGAAACCTAAAATTACTGGGTATTGCCCAGTAAGAATTTAGGTCAGAAATTACAAAATTCTTTTTTTCTTGCCAACTTGAAATGCTTGATATTGACTTGCTTAATATTTTTGCAAACTAGAGGTGAATGTATGCAAGGGAGGGAAGAAGGTGTTGGCTTTTTAAAAGAAGCATGGTAAATTCCATGTTGTTTTAAAAGTGTGATGAGATGCATTGAACTTTCTAATATTGTTGTGATTTTGTAACAGAAGTTTCTAGCAATGGTCTAGTGGCCCACATGACAGTAATTTGTTTTTACTGTGTGATACATCTTGACAACTGAGGAAAGTGGGAAGGAAAATACAGGCACAGAGTGCCATTGAATAATCCTGGATCCTGAAGGAAACCATGCTTCATCATAGAACTGACTTCCTATTTTGCCTCTCTCTGAGTGTTGTCTCTCCATGAGGAGTTAATAATCCATTGGCATTGGCAAGCCACTCTTTGCTGTGCAACTGCTTTTCCTTTCTTTAGTGCTGCTTAGTTTATAGAAAGGCTGTTTAATTTGACATCTATGTTTGCCTGGCAGTTCATGGCTTTAATGATAGAAGGCAAATGTGGGCTGTGAGCAGAGATCAGGGTGGTTTGGCTGCCAGCAATGCACACTGTTGCAAAATAGGCATGCAAAACGCTTGCACATTTCACCTTGGTCTCATTATTTTTTTCATTCTCTCTGTCTGCGTGTACGTGGTTTCACATGTGGGGATATGCAACAGAAGGAGAGGCTTTGCAAATATGAGTACTCCTTTTATGTTCCCTTTCATATGCACCAGTCATTCTCTGTTTTTATGTGTGCCTGTAAGGAAAGGAAAGGAAAATATGAGAGAAGATTCTAGCTGGATAAACTCTGAGTTACTCTGTTCTCAAAACCAATATACATTGTCAAATTTTACCCAGGCATATGCACATGCTAAATACTTTTCAGATAATTTATTTCATTATTTTATTCTTATAGCTTTCTTCCCACCTTTTCTCTCATGAAGCTCTTCTTCCTCATTTCAATCTCACAGCAACCCTGTGAGATAGATTAGGTTGAGAGATAGTGACTGGTCCAAGGTCACCTAGTGAGCTGCATGGCTGAGTGAGGATTTGAACTCTGGTCTTTCAGGTCGTAGTCCAACATTCTAACAACTATATCTTACTGTTGCAGAATAAAAATTTGGGCAAGGATCTATACAGGATGTTTTTGGGTGCAGGATAATTTTGATGTATATATTCTGTCTATAGACATGGATTCCTTTATTATCTGTCAACTCTGCAATTTCATTGAACAGACAGATATCTACAATTAAAATTTTTAAAATGTTCATCTCAAAAAGTATATGTACAACCATCAACCAGATATATCTGAAGTTGTGGAAACTGTTTCCTTGGAATTTAATCTCATTAGTCCACAACCTCACATAAGTGTCAAGTTTTTTTGTTTTTGTTTTTCAGGTTTGAAAGAAATCAAGAGAAAATTACTGTTAGAAAAGGGCACTAACTGAACATCCATAGTTAACTCTGCCCATTCTGAATTTTTAGGATTTGGGGCTTCAGTAGTTACATATACACATTATTCAGCCTAAATGTCCAGGAGTATTCTTCATCATTTTATTTATATTAATTGCAAGGTGCTTTGTACTGATGGACTGGACTTGGGCCCAGGATCCCTTAAGGACTGCGTTATCTGGTATGTCCCAGACCGGTCATTGGGGCGGAGGGAGGGCACTATTTGTAGTACCCCATGGATCAAAAGCATGGCTGATGTCAGTGTGGAGTTGTGCCTTCAGTGTAGTGGGCTCAAGTCTATGGAACTCCTTCCCATAGAAACCAGGCAGACACTAGATTAAAACTGTTTTATTTCAGGAGAGAGTTTGAATCAAAAGGCTAAAAATGCTGTGAACAGGAAAGAGGGTTATTTTGCTTGAGCGGAAAACTGCCAGTGTGTCATTTTCACTGTTGGAGAGAAATGGATCAGCTTATAGTATTTAAAACCTGGTGGTGCCGAAAGTGTAGGAATACTTCAGTAATTCTGGTGGGCAACTGTGGGATACCTTAAGGAGGAAATTTGGCAACTATTTTTATTTATTTATTTATTTAAACCGCCCAGAGAGCTTGTAAACTGCCCAGGGAGCTTCAGCTATGGGGTGGTATACAAATGATGTAGTAGTAGTAGTAGTAGTAGTAGTAGTAGTAGTAGTAGTAGTAATAATAATAATAATAAATATTCTGCCCTTCCTCCCAGATGGAGACCAGGGTGGCAAACAAAAGTACTAAAAACACCCCAAAAACATCTTAAAAACATATTAAAATAAAACATCATTAAAACATATTAAAATAAAATCTTTTTTTAAAAATACAGCTTTAAAAAATCTTAAAGAGCAATTCCAAGATAGGTACTGACTAGGATAAGGTCTCTATTCAGAAGGCTTGTTGAAAGAGGAAGGTTTTCAGTCAGCACTGGAAAAATGTGGTGCCTGTCTAATATTTAAGGGGAGGGAATTCCAAAGGGTAGGTGAGACAACACCAAAGATGCACTTCCTATGTTGTGCGGATAAGATGGTATCTGCAGGAGGCCCTCACCTGCACAGCTCAGTGATCAGCTGGGTGAATAAGAGGTAAGATGATATTTAAGGTATCTTGCTTCTAAGCTACATAGGGCTTTGTACACCAAAACCAGAACCTTGAACTTTGCCTGGTAGTTAATGGGCAGCCAGTGCAATTCTTTTAGCAGTGGGGTAACATGTTGGCGATACCCTGACCGAGTGAGCAGTTGCTCTGTCGCATTTTGCACCAGCTGCAGCTTCTGGACCAACTTCAAGGGCAGCCCCACATAGAGCACATTATAGTAATCCAGACTGGAGGCTACCAGTGGATGGACAACTGTGGTCCAGAAATGGTAAGAGCTGTCTTACCAGCTGAAGCTGGTAAAAGGCACTCCTAGTCTGCGCCTCTAGTAGTCACTTGAGCCTCTAGCAACCAAAGATGGATCCAGGAGTACCCCCAGACAACGAACCTGCTCTTTCAGAGGGAGTACAACCCCATCCAAAGCAGGCAATTGACCAAGTATTCGAACTTGGGAACCACCAACCCACAGCTCCTCCATATTGCTAGGATTCATACACAGTTTATTGGCCCTCATCCAGCCCATCATCGGGTCCAGGCACCATTCCAGGGCTTGCACAGCCTCTCCCGATTCAGATGTTACAGAGAAACAGAACTGGATATCAGTAGCATACTGCTGACACCTCACCCCAAATCTCCTGGTAACTGCTCCCAAGGGCTTCATATAGATGTTAAACAACATTGGGGACAAGATGCACAATTGTCAGGGAGCTGAAAGACAATCACCCAATTCTATTTTCTGAAAACGACCCTGGAGATAGGATTGGAACCACAGTGCCTCTGATACCCATTTTATCATGTCAGTTCAGAAGGATACCATGGTCAATAGTATCAAAAGCCATTGAGAGATCAAGTAAGAATAACAGGGCTGCACTCCCCCTCAATTGGTCAAGATAATCTATTTCATCCAGGAGTACTTGCTATTGCTGTGCCACAACTCTCCCAATAACCTTCCCTAAAAAGGGGTTATTTGCAACCAGTTATGACAGCCAGGGTGGTGTAGTTGGACTACGATCTGGGAGACCAGAGTTTGAACCCCCACACAGCCATGAAATCTCACTGGGTGACCTTGGGCCAGTCACTGCCTCTCAGCCTTAGAGGAAGGCAATGGTAAATGGTAGGGCAATGAAACAGGCTGGACGACTTCTAGAGCACAAGTGGTAAAAGACATGCTGTGAAGCTGATTGGGCATGAGTAAAACATCATAACTGTGCTTACTGTGTGGCGATGAGGGCGGCGAAGAAGGCCCACTTCTCTGCCTCCATCACATCCTCAAGTAGCTGTCCGGTGGAGCTTTTCCATATTGTCAGGGGTCTGTTGACATCAACTCCAGGAAATAGAGTTTTGGACCCTTTGGAGGTCCACTATGAATTGTTTGCAAGGCACTTTGAGGGTAAAGTTGCTCGCCTCCATAGTAGTCTTGATATCCCATCCACATCTACTGTAGTCCCCAATGAGGTGTCCAGTGCAACGTCTGCTGCAACTTCTTGGGAACGGTTTCAGTTGATGCGGCCTGATGATGTGGACAAGGTACTTGCGACGATGCAGCCAGCAACGTGTCCTCACGACCCTTGCCCTTCTTGGCTTATTAAAGCTTGCCGAGAGGGTCTGACTGAGTGGATTCACAAACCAATGGGTCCAGGGTCAGCTTTTTGAGGAGCAGTCAGATCACCGCCTCTTTCAGGGCAGCTGGGACCAAGTACATGAGCAAGGTACTGCCAATAATTTTGTCCATATAATCAGAGCTACAACACATTTCCCTGCTAAGGGGAAAATACTGGAACAGGTGATCCTCCCCTCTATAAAGTATGGGGCTAGCATTACTGGATGGTCTTATGTCCCAGCAGCGAGAGAGAGGGAGAGATTCACTCTATTTTTGATGAGTAGCTTTTAGACTCATTGCATCTACCCACTAGTGATCTTCTGTCTTAGTCTAGAAATTGTACCTTCCGTTGTGATATATCACCAACCTGGTAACTTAGCCAAGAAGTTCATGTAACCTACACAGGAGTTTTAATCCAACATTCCTGTGGCACTGTCATCTGATGTCATGCCACAAAAAAACATGTTAACTCTTCAAATGCCACTGTACTCCTGCTTCTTTGTGTTTACTGTCTAAACCACAAACGGAGGGAGCCATCCTAGAATGGAGTTCAGATGCAGATAAATACATGGAAGAAAAACCCAAGACAAGGGACAAGAAGCCTTGCTGGACACATTTCTTGCTTCTACCCTGGCCTCAGTTAAAAGCTGACAGTGAGAGTGGAGTGAAGTGAGGTGATACAGCATATAAGGAAAAAGGAATGGCAATGTTTGAGGAAGAAGCAGCTGAGAAAGAGAGCAGGAAGCTGAGGGGAGTGGGAAAGAGAGCATGCCGGGCCTTGTGTCATAACTGGCAGTGAAGTGCCCAGTCTGTGGTCAGCTGTCCCTGAGAAGAGAGATGCTGGCTACAGGGCTGTGGAGTTGGAGTTGTGGAGTCGGAGTCGGGAGCAATTTTGGGTGGAGTCAGAGTTGAAGTCGGTAGAAATGTACCAACTCCGACTTCGACTCCTTCATAAATGGCAAATGTATATTAACTAAGAATAACAAATTTACTGTAGTAAAATGGTAGCACAAGGCATTTCATCACCGCCACGTGAATCCAGAGCTTGGAAAAGTTACTTTTATTTATGTTCACCGCCCAGAGAGCTATTGCTAGTCGGGCAGTATATAAGTTTTAATAAATAAATAAATAAATAAATACTTTTTTGAACTACAACTCCCACGAGCCCAATCCCATTTGCCATTTATGAAGGAGTCGGAGTCAGAGTTGGACAGTAGAAAAATAAAGGAGTCAGAGTCGAAGGTCTGGCGTACCGACTCCACAGCCCTGGTTGGCTAAGAGAACAGAGGCTGTTGCAGCTGCATCCACATCTTGACATGTCAAACCAGTGGAAACAGCCACGAGATTTATGGCAACAAATACAGCTCCAAATAGCAAAGGACTTTCAGGAAAGGCACAAACAGCTGAAGGTGAGGTAGACAAAGGGTGTGTGGCATTAGTCTAGCCTACCTTCTTGGAGTTTTCCTGTATTTCTGTTGATTGAATAAATCTATAAGCTGTGGCATCTAGCACAATTTTTCAGTATTCATTATTCAGGGGGGTGACATGGAATCTTTCAGGGCAGCTGAAAGTTCTTCCCTCCTCCCCCCTCCCCTGGCATGTCCGGAACTGGCCTGGTTGACATATAACACCAAGTCAAGCCGTGGCTCAGTACAAACGAGCAAACGTGTGGGCTCCCAAAGAGACAGCCATGGCTGCTTTGCTCCTACTTGGTTTTGGTGCTGTGCTGAGCTGTGGTTTGACTTAGCATGTTGTCTGAAATCGGGCTCATGGTTTAGCTCTCTCCAGGTGAATCACAAACTATAACCAAGGCTTGTCCTTTGGTTTACAATTTGTAATTTGTCTGGGAGAGCTAAAAAACAAGCCTTAGTTTGGACAACCCACTAAGTCAGACCACAGCTTAGCTCAGTGCAGGAACAAAACTACCAGGGAGGAGCAAAATGGTCGCAATCTCCTCCCAGGAAGCCCACACGTTTGCTTGTTCAGGCTAAGATGTGGTTTGGCTTAGTGTTTCAATGAATGAGGGCGCTGTGACCCTCCCCCAACCTACAAATGAATGCCATAAAATCAGAATGGATTTTTTTCCTTTCTTGGAGCTGCAGGAACTAAGATTCATCTGGCCATATTTTGTTGGGCATTTCTGCTGGAGATGTTCCGTGGGTCATGGTTAATGAGGGTGATGTACCACCTGTGGTGGAATAAGGGAAACTGAACCATTACTTCTTTTTCTGAAATCACTGCAGTACAATAATGCCAATAGATTAATATATTCCTTGAGCTAAGAATGCAGTAGTTCTGAGCTAGGTAAAGGCTGACATACATATTGTTTTAGCAGAGGAAGGGGTCTGAAGGATGGTGGGGGAGAAGTAGAAATGAATGGAGCTGGCTTGTATGTGCCACTCTGTGCAACAGGCGGCAGCAGCAGCAGTTACTATGAGACGGAGTAAAAGATGTGCTCTTTGTGTGTCAGCTGACAATGCAAAGGATTTGTGTTAACACACTGCAAACACAAACAGCATGTGTAATAACAACTCCTTTCCCCCCCTCTGTCCCTGTCAAGGTGGCAACAACAAGATCGAATTTGCAACTGGGTCTCACTGAAAGGCAAAAATACATTGTGCTGGCGGGTCAAATTAATGAAGAGCGTTGTGATGGATGGATTAAATGTGTTGGGAGAACAGGGCATTAGTCTATTAATGGTCATAGGAAACCTCTGTGCAACAATTGAAAAAGGAGTTTGAACTCTGCAAGGAAGCATGGGCTCTCGCCCCCTTCCAGCCCGCTCCCCCATGTCTTCTGCTTGGAGCCTGTGTTTTTCTATCATCTGTCTGTCGGCATCCCTTGGTGTACAATGCCAGATACTGCTAATGCTGTGTGGAGAAAAGAGAAACGATTTGTAACAGACAGCTAAATACAGTCATTGTAATGCTCCATAGTAGGGGTGGGGTGGGGGAGAAACAATCCAACTGAAAGTGCTTTAAAGCCAAGTTGGTAAATGTCTACTTCATAGATGCCTTCCCTTATGCCACTGTCATGACAACTTGCTTTCCCTATGTTGAGGTCTTTTTAAAGACCTGGTTAAAAGGGCAAAAGGTCCACGAGAAAAGTTGACTGCTGTGAGCCTGGCATGTTAATCCCTCTTGTCAAGGACCCTGTAATCCTGGTCACAAGTTGTTTCACAGAGCCCTATTAATGTGGACAGTGTTTTACTTCTATTGTAGTTGAAAGTTGAAAGGTAGCCATAGCAACTGTGTTTATGATTATTGCAGGCTGTTTTCTTTCAAGGAGCTCAGGCTGGAACTTCACCAATAACTATGAGCCAGGTAGCAAGCAGAAGCAATTCACTAACTAATAATTCCAGGCTACAAAAGAGAAGAACAGCTCAGTTGTTGAGACAGATGCAGGCAATGCTGCAGTATTTCTGACTTTTGAGTGCGGGTAAATAATCTGAAGTGGTCCAATGCATAATGGGTTCTAGAGTCCAGTGGCTGCAAACATTGTCATTTATTGGACCTCTTCAGACAACCCATTCTTCTCTGTTGTTATTTCTACAATGATAACAAAAGCTACTACATATTGTGAAAAACTGGTCACTGGAATCCATTTTGAGTGGTGGGGAAAAGAGATGGGGGGGAAACAGTGGTGTGTTTTATAGCATACTTATAGTACATATTTGTTTGAGCATGTTAATTGAACACTACTAATTTACCTCAAGCCTTGGTGATTCCATAGCCTAAAAATATATTGTGCCATAAGACTTTGTGGATAAGAGCGAACCTTGCCACAAGTATGATGGATTAGGAGAATTTAAGGTCTGCATGGATGGCACAGCCCCATGGTGGAAAGATGCTCGTAGGCACCAAGGTACTTCCTTGTCTAAAACTCCCACTTTTACATTAAGGCTCCACACAGAGCAGAGATAGGGAGTCTATGGTCCTCAAGGATATTGTTGACTTACAACTTAAAGCCTGACGTTAACCATGCTGGCTGGGGCTGATGAGAATTGAAATTGCAACAACACCGGAAGGGCCGCATGTTGCCTATCCCTAACATAGGGTAAAGCAGCCTTCCCTAATCTGGTGCTCTCTGTATGTTGTTAAACTACAATTTGCTTCAGCCCCAGTCAGCATAGCCCGTGGTCATGGGATGATGGGAGCTGTAGTCCAAAACATCTGAAGGGCACCTGGCTGAGGAAGGCTGGAGTAAAGGAAAGCCTTTGCATTCACATGGTCTTGTATACATAGTTTGGGATTTCAGTTGCTACTTTAATTCCTTCAATAATCTGAAGACACACACTCCAAGCAAATGGGTACTACTGGATCGTCCCAGTCCATCCATCTTCTCTAAGTTATATGGAGAACATGTTGAGATCTAGAGGAAATACAATTCCTTATGTGGGGTAAATCAATTATCTTGTCACTTGCTTCAGTTAAAGAACTCTACGGGAGTCTGCAACACATTCTGTTCCCTCCCCACTCCCCTCCCCTCAATCAATTAAAACAGCAGTTTCCTTGGTCTAGACTCTTGAGTTGCTGCTAGCCAAGGATATTGGTGGACTTTCCTTGAAGATGACCAGATAGGGAGCCTCATGAAGCAAATACAAATTCCTGCATTAAAGTTAACTGTTTGGCTTTGAGTGGCAAAAGAAGGTAATTCCCAATCTTTGATTCCAAATGCTGCCTGAAAGGAATATAGCTTTAAACCTGTGGGCTGAAATTTTAAGGGAAAATTACTTTTTGTGTTAATAATCACTGAGTGGGTCAGTGGACCCATAGGCTGGATTTAAATTTCTGCCACTTCTTAGAATTACTGGGTGAGCAAATCAGTCCACCTTTCACTGATAGCAGTGAAACAATCATAATGTATTTATTTATTTATTGGTATCTGCTCCTTATAACTGATATTATCTAAGTCCTGTCTGTTAATGGAGATATCTGTGCATCTGATGTTGCAAATTATTTGTGTGTTTTAGCATAATCCCCATTAACATTTATACATTGGAGAGAGGGGAGTTGGTCACTAAACTGCTCTGTTGGCTAACTGGAATTTGGAGCAAACAGTGAGCATCTTTTGAGCAGTTTGTTCTAAATTTGATCATTTAATCAGATAGGCTTTTGAAGCTGCATAAGGGGAGGGCAGCTGTGAAAGAACTAGAAAAGGTCCTCATATGCAAAGATGTATCACTGAACACTAAAGTCAGGATCATTCAGACCATGGTATTTCCGATCTCTATGTATGGATGTGAAAGTTGGACAGTGAAAAAAGCTGGTAAGAGAAAAATCAACGCATTTGAAATGTGGTGTTGGAGAAGAGTTTTGTGCATACCATGGACTGCGAAAAAGACAAATAATTGGGTGTTAAAACAAATTAAACCAGAACTATCACTAGAAGCTAAAATGATGAAACTGACGTTATCATACTTTGGACACATAATGAGAAGACATGATTCACTAGAAAAGATAATAATGCTTGGAAAAACAGAAGGGAGTAGAAAAAGAGGAAGGCCACAGAAGAGATGGATTGATTCCATAAAGGAAGCCACAGACCTGAACTTACAAGATCTGAACAGGATGGTTCATGACAGATACTCTTGGAGGTCAGTGATTCATAGGGTTGCCATAAGTCGTAGTCGACTTGGAGGCACATAACAATAACACAAGGTGTCCTTGTGTATATGCAGATGGGTGAAAGGATGGATGACTCTTTGCCTTGGGCACAGTTGTCATTAGCAAATAGCCTTCAGAGCTTGGAAAAGTTACCTTTTTGAACTACAACTCCAATCAGCCCAATCCAGTGGCCATACTGGCTGGGGCTGATGGGAGCTGTAGTTTAAAAAAGTAACTTTTCCAAGCTCTGCCTTTAGTCAGAGAGAAGGCATTTAATAACTTGGTTGCAGCACATAAATATATTTCTAGAATGCCTAATTTTATGAGCCAGAAGAGCATATGGAATAAGGCTGTCAATGCAAATACACCACTGAAATCGAGCCAGAACCCCATTTAAGACCAATGAGCAATCATATTGGTTCATTGTGTTATTAGCACCCAGACCTAGGCACTACATATTAATTTGCAGACCTCACATTGGCCTCAATTAAATATTTACCATAGATGTGTTACAGCCTTGACAGGAAAGTACCACTGCAGAATGCAAGCTGGGGATCATGTTTACTTGTTTGAATGAGCTGCTACATCAAACTCTTCATGTGGAAAGCTAATAAGCCAGAGAAAGAGAGAGAGAGAGAGCCTTCTGGGCCTGTCATGGGATGTATTGAAATGATCAATCTTTGATGTGCATACTGAATGTTCTGTGCGGACTGTACCATATGCTGTCTGAATATTTGAAAATTCAATATGCTTCCCAAGCAAGTAAATGATAGTGTGACCAGCTGAATGCATCCTTGCAATGATAATAATAATATTAAGTTTTAGAAGCCATTATATGAAGTAGTATCTTGTAGGGTGGCCTATAAATATTGAATATAAATATTATATAAATATTTATATGCAATATTTATAGGGCACAATAGAGCAAGAAATAAAACAATGTAAAATTCAGTAAAAATTATAAAAGTATAATACAGCATGAAAACACAGGTCACAGAGAATAAATCAGTTTAAAGCTAAACAGGATTAATAATCCTGGGAAAATAAAAAGGTCTTCTCCCAGCATCAAAATGATACCAAAGCAAGTGGCAGATGACTCACCCTAGGAATGGGATTCCGCAGCCGGGACTGCACCACTGAAAATAACCCCCCTCTTCCATAGCCACCCACAGTACCTCACTTGGTGAGGGACTTTGAGAAGAGTTTCCAAAGAAGATCTAAAAATTCAGGTAAGTACATGTGGAGAGAGGTGGTTCTTCAGATACCATGGCCCAAATCTGTGAAGGACCATCAAGATCAAAACCAGTATAATGAATTTGAGCCTGGAATCAGACTGGGAACCAAGAAAGTCTTCAGTGAAGGGACTTAGAGCACATTTTTTCATGCTAAAGGGTACAGGTGCAATCCTTGATATCTCCAGAAAGGCTGCGAAGAGGGATGTGCTCGAATTTTGCAAAATTTGAATTTGATACCAGATTTCCTATTTATTTGCTTTTTTTGTCCTTGTGGATCGGGTTTTTATCTAGCGGTTTTCTGGGGCTAAAACAGCTTTTTTTAAATAAAGAAAAGCCCCCAAAATACCAGTATTAATATTGACATTTTCCTCAAAATATTGCTGTGGCTATTTCCCTCAAAATATCAATATTACTGATATTTTGAGGAAAATATCATTTTTTAAATCTATGAAAAATTACATGCGAGTCCCTGCATGGTGCCTGCATGCTCAAACATAGTATGCCTTGTCATGTTGGCTGAACCTTGACTATGGTTTATTAGCACTAATGGTAAGCCAGAAATACATGGTTGGTTGGTTTGAAACAAACAGTCTAGGTTTGGATGATGTGAAAACCATTCCATGTCTTGTTTGAGCTGCATGCAGGTGATGGTTGTTTTTGGGGAGGCGGAAGCCTTGTGAGGACCCATGCAGCAGGGCGGAGACACATTCACCATGGTTTAAGACAAACTATATCTTACTGAGACAAGCAAAAGGGCGATTTTTTCTTCTGTTCCGGTTTCTGCTTTTCAAGCCACACTATTTACTTTTAATATATTTTATGTTGTGTATGCATTCTGCAGCAATCTAATGGATATTGTCTCACCAGATAAGGATCCTTTTCCTTTAAGTAGGAAACGTGATTCACAGGACTTAGTAAAATTTGCAACTTAGCTAAAACCTCCCTACCAGGTAATTTACCTTGAAGGTGAAGTATCTCTGGTCCCACAGGTACAAGGCACTCCTTTTGTTGTTGTTCTGTACTCTGCATACATTTCTAAAGACCCTGCCTCAGTGGAGCTGCAGTGACCTGGTGTGGAGCTGGAGAACCGAGTGCATAATCAATGTTGCTGTTGTATGAAATATGCATCTCTTCTCTTCTGAAGACTTGTTTCAAGAGGGTTAAAATTCTGCCTTTGAACAAAATATGTGTATGGTGTTCCTTTTCTTTCCAGTTTCAAATCCATTGGATTGTGTGATGTTTCTTTCATTAGGCAACTGGAGGATGCATAGTATTGATTGACATAGTATTAATTAATTTTGGCTCTTTTCATACCCAAGGCAAAACTCAAAGCCATGACTAGAATGGAGAGCAAAGATCGTGTGAATGAGGACCTCTTCCTGGGCTAATATACTGGGCAGAGCAGAGCAGGGTACAGTCTGCCTTCTGCATATATCTGTGTTTTCTAGTTCTACCGGTTGTGAAAACCAAGAATAGGGATGGATGAATTTGTCAGCTTTGGTTTCTGTCCATCTCTCATATTTCCAATCTTAAATTCAATTCTCCACATTTCCACATCAGTTTGCAATTTTTAAAAAAAAGTCCTCATGAAAGTTCATCAGCATTTTAATGTGAATTTATCCTAATATACGCATGGTTGTATGCAATTTTGCCTGATATTGTTAAGGTCAGAATTGGAGTCTCAGGCCCAAGTTCGGTTCATCAGATGACTTTATTGCTAGCAGAGACACAGGGGAATTTGTCCTCCAAACTGTGTCCCCTGACAGTTGAGGCACAGCTCTTTTATTGGGTTACAGACAACAGAAAAGATACATTGGTGAGTGTGTTGCACAAAACATAACTGTATAGCTGGTAATTTTCCATTCTCAGAGCAATCCTCTGCGCTTGCGCCTCCTTCTGGTCTACGAGCTGAATCCTTCTTTGCTAATGGCGTCCATTAACCCTTACAATCCCCCCTTGATACTTCACTGACCTTGCTAAGAGGTTTGGGGAGTATCATTCTTACAGGTAGGTATGGACCTATATTCATACAACGCCATTAGCTGCACTGCTGTTCTTCTGTCCGCTATGCTTTCCATCATGTTTCTTAACCCTCGCATTATCAGAGGTAGAATACAGGGTAACAAAACACACATCAGAATTCCTACAATTAATGTTCCAATAACACCTCTTATCCCTCCTATCCATTGGAACCACGGACCCAGCCCTTCTGCCCACTCAAATCCTTTCCATGTTTGTACCGGCACATGTGCAAACTTAATTATTTTATCTGTTATATCTTCTATTACTTTTCCATTGTCATCAATATGTAGGCAACAATTAGTCAAATGGAACTTCCCACAAACCCCTCCTTCCGTTGCCAACAGGTAGTCAAGGGCGAGTCTATTTTGGTACACAGCATTTCTAAGTTGGGTTTGTGTTTTAGACAGAGCAGTCAAAGCCCTCGCAGTTTCATTTGTTATAAGTTCAAGCACTGCCTGTAACCGAATTATTCTATTTAACATGTAAATTGGGGTTCTATATCCATATAACCCATCCTGGGCCCAGGTTGCAGGTCCATAATACTGAACTATCCTTTCAGGGGGCCACTCATCATCCTTCCAGTCACCAATCTTAACTGTCATCCTCTTTTTCCTACCATACAATGGATGTCCTAACCGGATTCCTGCACTGAGGGGAATGAGAAAGAAGGATGGTCTGACCTCTCCTAGAGTACAAGTCCCCTCCCAAGGTTCGGGTAACTCTGAATAAGCATATTTCCCACAAACCCAGTAAAATCCTGGTAACGCTTTCCAAGACTTATTATTAATAACTGACAAATTTAACCTTAACTTTAACTCTGCTGTCCACAACAGATTAACTGGAATCACAGAGGCATTGGGCCAATAACTAATTGCAGACTGATTCAAAATGGTCATGGTCTCACAAGGCATGTGACCTATCTGTGGGGCTCCGGGGGAGATCCTTTGTACGCACCAACGACCAACAAGAGTAGCCTTCAACATCCATTGACTATGGGGGTTTGTGATATTGGTGGTATTATAAAGCTGACTAACATTCAATTCAGCAGGTTCCCAGGGCCAGTGATCTCCAATCTGAGTTCCCCCACAAACATAACAATTGCTGATATTTAAAGTGGTGGCCACAGTTTCTGCAAAAGTAATAAACAAATTTCTGGCCACTTCAGGTACCTGGAAAGGAGTATTCATCTCCTCCCAGAAATCGGAGAAGAAGGTTTGCTGCAAGGTATGGCCTGTCTCTGTTAGCTGAACAAGTTTCAGATAGAACAATCCCAACGGATCTCTGCCTGTTCCATGAATGCGTAACCCAAAGTGTTGCCCAAATTTACTCAAAAAGGCCTGTGGGTTGTTAATAGTAAAATTTACATAATTACACTTCCGAGGCCCGCAGTCACTTTGTACCGTGACCTTGGAAAGGTGAGCACTTATCCCGGTAGTTTGCCAAGTGGCCCAGCCTACACAGTTCCAATAAGGACACTGATTTGTACATTCAGTACTTATTCCTTTTTCCGGGCAGATGTATTTATCATTCCACGTATAAGACTTTTCCCAATCATGACTTCCACATTGGTCAGGCCATTTTGAAATCTCACAAGGTTCAATTTTAACCCATGCTGTAGTATTAGGGGTTGCTAATCTGGTCTGGAACAGTACTCTTCCACTCTGTGTGCCTTCCCTCACCTGAAGCCACCATTGGTCAGGACTTTCTTTGGGGTCATAACAAGTTGTCTGGTTTCCCTGAATACAGGCTGAGTAACTAACATTACAAAACTGGCATGTGACAGTTGTCCCTTTACAACTAAATTTACTCTGATAAACTAGAGTGTCCTGAATATTATTATGGTTCCTAACAGTCTTAATACAAATCTTGCAGGATGGAAGGGTAGCCGTTTCACAGTGGGGAGGAAACAACAGCAGCATTAGAATAACCCCAAACTGGAACAGTATAATCAAATAAGATAATTTACAACAGGGCATTCTAGTTGAAGTTGGGCAAATCTGAATCTTCGGGCGGTGTCCCACGACTCTATCCAGGACGGTAGGGGATGCAGCGCCCCCAGCTATTTCGCTCTCTCGGTTGCCGGTCCCGAGGAGGCTTCTCCCGTCGCGTCCCGCGTGGTGGCATCCCTTCTCAAGGTCATCTTCAGGCCTCTCTGGTTGGCAATCGTCCATCCTTCTGGGGAAGCTGGTTTAGCACGGCTCCAATGGATCCACGTGGGATTCCCTTCAACCTTTAAGGCAGTAGGGGTAGTTAATAAGACAATAAAAGGCCCTTCCCAAACTTTTCCCAAGGCATCTTCCTTGTAACTTTTGACCCATACTGTATCTCCAGGACGAAACCCATGAACAGGGGTGGTGAGTCCCAAAGGACTCTGTTCTGTGTACTGACTTATCTCTAGAACAGTTCGGTTTAATTCTCTTAAAATGCGCTTCAGGTTTATTTCTCCCCTTAGTGCCAGGGTATCCACTGCCACAGGCAAAGGTGGTGGCCTCCCATAAACCAGTTCATATGGGGTGAGACCATTAGCTCCAGGTGTACATCTCATGTGTAACAAAGCCACCGGCAGCATCTGAATCCATTTAGTCTTTGTTTCGGCGCACATTTTCCTGAGGTGCAATTTGAGGGTCTGATTGGCCCGTTCAACCGCTCCGCTGCTCTGAGGTCTCCAGGCACAATGGAGTTTCCAGTCCACTCCAAGAGCTCTGCTGAGTTTTTCCGTCACTTCAGCTTGAAAGGCTGCGCCGTTGTCACTGTTAATCTGTCGGGGCAACCCGTACCTGGGGATGATGTCCTCAAGTAAATGCTTTACTACTCCCTTGGATCCTTCAGACCGGACTGGCCAGGCCTCAACACATCGGGAAAAGGTGCATACAGTCACTAATAAAAGTTTGTAGCCCCCGGCTGATGGCATATGGGTGAAGTCCACCTGGATCACTTGAAACAGGCGACTTCCCCGGAGAATCTGGCCTGGTTCAGGGACGGGTCCTCTTCGGGGATTGCTTCAGGCACAAGTTACACATCGTCGAGACGCTTCAGTGCACAGGGAAGCAAGTTTATCAATAAACATAGTCTTCTCAATTAGGTGTCGGAGTGCCTCTTTTCCTAGGTGGCATTGATTGTGCATATGGAAAACGGCCGTACGGGCTAACCTTTGGGGTACCCAAATCCTGCCATCAGTAAGAACATACCAGCCCCGTTGAAGGGTATAATTTTGTCTCTGACTCTCCTCAATTTCTTCCTGGGTATATTGCGGGCCCTGAGTCAGAGAGGGTAACGAAATAGTCATTATATTGTCAGTCTTGGGTAAGGATTCCAGGGCGGCTTCTTTGGCAGTCTTATCAGCTCTAGCATTCCCTCTAGCCACAGGGTTAGCTTTCCCTGTGTGGGCTCGACAATGGATTACAGCCACTCGTGCAGGCTTCCAAATGACTTCCAGTAATTGGCGAATTTCAGGGGCATGTGCCACCTCCTTGCCTTCTGCAGTCAGAAATCCTCTTTCCCGATAAAGGGCTCCATGTACTTGAACAGTTAAGAAAGCATATTTAGAATCGGTGTAGATGGTAACCTTTTCCCCTTCAGCCCACTTCAAGGCTTCAATTAGGGCTATGAGTTCGGCTTTCTGGGCAGACGTACCAGGTGGCAGAGGTTTAGCCATTAGGATTTGATCTTCAGTGACCACAGCATACCCTGCATGCCGGACTCCGTTTATGATAGAGCTGCTTCCATCAGTAAACAATATAACTCCCCCAGGGATTGGCACATCCTTCAAATCTGGTCGGCTGGAATGTACGGTTGACATAATTTCATCACACTGGTGTATTAATCGTCCAGGCAGGGGCATCAGGGTAGCCGGATTCAGGGTTGCTCGGTCCCTTACAATTATGTTAGGATTTTAGCTGGGCTCGATATTTTACCAAGCGAGAGTTGGTCATCCATTTAGGCCCATGCACTTCTAGTAAAGATTGGATAGAATGGGATGCAGTCACTTCTATAGTTTGGCCGTATGTCAGTTTGACAGCTTCTGTCAAGAGAAGCGAGGCTGCCGCTATACTCCGGAGACAGCCTGGCCATCCTCGGCTAACAGGATCCACATTTTTGCTGAGATACGCGACCGGTCGGTTCCAGGTTCCAACTTGCTGGGTGAGAACTCCCACAGCGGTTCCTTTTCTCTCATCGACAAAAAGCTGAAAGGGTTTAGTAATGTCTGGTAACCCTAAAGCAGGTGAGCTAGTTAATGACTGCTTTAACCATTCTAAGGCCTGGATTTCTTCTCTTGTCCAATTTATGGGACAAGATTCTGGCACCCTTCCTGTTAACAGATCGTATAATGGTCTAGCCATGGAAGCATAATCTAAAATCCAAATACGACAGTAGCCAGCCATTCCCAAAAATACATGGAGCTCCTTCTTGTTGGTAGGCCGGGGCAATTAATAGCCTGGGTTCTACTACTGCCTAAAACACGGGTATCCTTCTTGATCGTGAATCCTAAGTAGGTGACTTCTTAGCTACATATTTGAGCTTTGGCCCTACTAGCACGGTACCCACAGTTCTGGAGCCATCTGAGTAATTTGACCGTGTCGGTGGAGTATTCTTGTTCAGTCCGGTGGGGCAGGAGGAGGTCATCTACGTACTGAAGCACTAACCCGACCTCTTCTTGGAATTGCTGAAGGTCCTTGGCTAGTTGCTGGCCAAACAGGGTGGGTGAATTCTTGAACCCTTGAGGCAACCGTGACCAGGTGAACTGTCTTTTCCGACCTGTGGAATGTTCCCAGGTAAAAGCAAAGATTGCTTGAGAATCAGTATGTAAGGGGATAGTGAAGAAAGCATCTTTCAAATCAATCACAGAATACCACTGGCTTCCTCCAGGGATCGAACCTATCAGAGAGTATGGATTAGCGACCGCCGCCACAATATCTTTGGCTTGCTGATTTACCAATTGGAGGTCTTGCACTGGACGATAGAGGGGGACTGGTCCAGAACTGGGCTTTATTACAGGTAATAAGGGGGTATTCCAAGCAGATGTGGTCGGCACCAGGACCTTAAGTTGAACTAATTTCCCCAAATGTTCATGCATGGAGATTCGGGCCTCTGCTGGAATTGGGTACTGGGCTTGATTAACTACGGTGTAATCGTCCTTTAATTCTATCCGAAGGGGTATGGCCAGTCTGGCCAACCCTCCAGGGTGATCTTCAGCCCACACCCCGGGCACAGCCCCGATGACACGGAGGGCTGTCGGTGACTGATGAATAATTGCCGGTGCACACAGACCCATGGCTGGTCCGAGCCTCCAGGCTTCTTGGAGGGGGCAAGTCAACGTCAGGGGCTGTCCGCTAGCCGTGGCGGTGACTCGGCCATCTGGGTGAAAAGACAAGGTAGCTTGAACTTTACAGAGTAGATCGCGGCCGATTAATGGTATTGGACAAGAAGGGATCAGGATGAACTCGTGATCAACCTCACAGGAACCAACCTTGGTGCCTACTGGTTTAAACTGGGGGGCCTGAAGGATTTGTCCTCCCGCCCCTATGACGGGTATACAGGTTTTCTTTTTTAAGGGTAATTCAACAGGCAGCACATTGAGGACCGAATGCTGAGCTCCGGAGTCCAGAAGGCCCTTGATTTTCCTGCCTCCCACAGTGATTTCCAGTATGGGGTCGGGAGGCAGAATGCCCCGTAGGCATCCTCAGTCTTCTGCATAATAGTCCTCTGTAGTCATGGTCCGAACAGGCTGCTGCGTCTGGGAAGATGATAGTGCCTGAGGGTTGAGCCCTCCTCGTCCCCTTTCCTGACCTCGGCCCCTGCCGGGTCTAATGCCTCGGCCATAACTTCTCCACTGCTCCCGGGGTCTTTCTGAACATTCGTTTTTCCAATGGCCTTCCTTTTTACAATATGCACATTGATTTCGTCCTAAAGATGGACGAGGGTGTAGGAATTGTTCTCGTGACTCCTGGGGCCTCAGGACAGCTGCAAGAAGATTAGCTTTTTCCTTCATCCGTTTCACTTGTTCCCGCTTCTCTTCCACATCTCGATTGAGAAATACTCTATCTGCTAAGGCTTTCAGCTGACTGAGGGGCATTCCCTCAAAGCCTTCGGCCTTCTGCAATTTCTTTCTAATATCCGGCGTTGACTGAGAAACAAAGGCCAGTGCCACTGTCTGCCGGTTCTTCTCATCTTCAGGGTCAATGGGGGTGTATCTCCGGTATGCCTTAAAAAGTCGTTCAAGAAAAGCCCCAGGGCTCTCATCCTTTTCCTGGACTACATCGTGAATCTTTTGCATGTTCATCATTCGCTTTCGTCCTTTCTTCACTGCTTCCACAAAGGCTTGTTGATACTGACGCATAGCTATACGGTCCGCTCCACTAGAAAGGTCCCAGCGTGGGTCTACAGTCGGAGCATATCTGGCTATATACATTGCTCGATCTTCATCTCTCCTTCCTGCCTGGCAATCTTGCCTGCAGCCTCTTCTAAGTTGACCTGAATTTGCATTCTTTGCTCAGTAGTCATCAAATATCCCTGTAGCTGTTGTATGTCGGACCAGGTGGGGTTCTGGGCTGACACTATGCCTTCAACCATGTCCACAAATTTCTCCGGTTCCTCCTCATATGATGGTCCATGATTTTTCCAGTTAAGCAAATCGGAGGAGCTGAATGGCACATACGTGAAAGTATTGACTGATTTATAGGCTATTTTGCTGGGATCAATTGGGTCTGGGGCGGGAACCATGGCTGGAACTGTGCGAACAGGCAAGATCTTAGAGCCTTCAGGATTCTCTTCATGGATATTCTTGGGGTTGGGCTTCCCTAGTTCCTTCTCCATTAATCGAACGGACCTTCGGAGGCTCTCGATGCCCTCTTCTAAAGGGCTTCCCTGGCTTTCTGCTCTGGGTAAGGGCTGGTACAAGGATTTTTCTGGCATCTCAGTTATAAGGGGTAACGGAATTAACGGTGCCGAGGGTGGGCAAGGACACACATACGGCGGGGGTGATTCTTCAGGTTGATTTTCTAGAACAGGTTTTTCTGGTTTCTCGGCCTGGCCTTCTGAGGCAGCCTTCTGTTTCCAGGTGACAGTATAATCAAGATCAGGCTGCATCTTGGCCTTCTGGCTTATTTCGCGGCCTGTCTTAGAAGTCTTCTTGACCTGAGTTAACATAATCGTGGCGGCATTCTCCACCCACTTCTTTGCCCAAGGTGGCGGATTACTTGCCACTTTCCTCCACCCTTTCACATAAGGAATATCTTCAGGGCATCCAGGATTGCCTTCCACTGTAACTACATTCCAGAGGGGGGAAATGATGGGGCCATAGAAAGTGCCCTCTGCTGGCCAGTCCACTAAGGGCCCAAGTCTAGGCCAGTCCCAGGAACATTTAGTCTTCATGGCCTGCACATTGCAAATACTGGTATCAAAGACTTCAGGAAAGTGTTTGACCATGAGAGCCAAAGGGGTTGAAGAGCCTCCCCCCATCCTGACCTAACTCTTTCCTAACCTAATCAATTCAGGATAGTGGATAACACACAGAGAAGGGAGGGGGCACAGGACACAAGTCGCCTATAGGAATTGGGGGAAGCGACTTGCTGAGGTAAAGGTTACAGGCACGCTCCGCTGCCCACGTCCCCCGGACTTTCAAGACACCCGAAGGCGTCCCAGGACTAGTGCGTCCAACGGCCAGACGTGGAAATCGAGCGGTCGGTCACACACTCACCAAGCACTCGACAAGAAACCCCCTTTCCCAAACCTCCCGACAGAGAAACAGAAATGGAGGTTGATCAGACCCCCCTTCGATCCACTGGGATCGGCTGGCAGGCAAAAGCAGGACAGAACAGAAAGGGATCCCGCAATACTCGCCTGACGGTGAACACCTCTGGTACTGGTTTAAAGTGATCTGGACCGAACTTCTGGAAGGCCTCCGTTGGTTCCGCGTCGCTCCCCAACCCCTTCCTAGCCCAGCCGGGCATCAGCAAATGCTGAAGGCGCACTCCCTGCAGAGTAGTGAAGCGATCCGGGGAACCGCACGGTCCAAGGAAGATGCAGGAGAAATATCCCTGACCGAGAACTCCGCTATAGGGCAAGGGGAAATACCCTTGACCTCGAGTGTTCCACGTTGGGTGCCAAAATGTTAAGGTAAGAATTGGAGTCTCAGGCCCAAGTTCGGTTCATCAGATGACTTTATTGCTAGCAGAGACACAGGAGAATTTGTCCTCCAAACTGTGTCTCCTGACAGTTGAGGCACAGCTCTTTTATTGGGTTACAGACAACAGAAAAGATACATTGGTGAGTGTGTTGCACAAAACATAACTGTATAGCTGGTAATTTTCCATTCTCAGAGTAATCTTCTGCGCTTGCGCCTCCTTCTGGTCTACGTGCTGAATCCTTCTTTGCTAATGGCGTCCATTAACCCTTACAATATAATCATTTTTGCAGAACAATTTTCTAATATGATACATTTTGTATGTTATTTTCACATATATATACTTTTTTATGCACACTTTACCCTATTGTACACATTTTTGGAGAACTGCATTGTGGAATTTTGAGCAGTGCTAACGTTGAAGAATGAGTGTGTTCACATACTGTTTCAGAAAGTGTGAAGAAGGTGGGTTTGTCTTTGAATGCAAACTGAGTAGAATTTCTCCCCCGTTCCTAGCCAAGAAAGTAAAGTAAAAGCGCTGCATGCTAAACAAAGAAAGATGGATTACTGTGGGATGCCCCCCCCGGGGCCAAATTTTACCCTGGGGCCAAAATATTTAAAATAAATACTTAAAAAGAATACAGAGATGGGTGCTGAATCATTGTGGACAGAAGGTCATGGAGGTATCAGCAAATTTTCTGTGTTGCTAGTGAAGAGTTTACATCATCCATTTTTCCTCTCTTTGCTTCAGTATAGTTGAAGCTAGTGCTCCTCTATACCAGTTCTTTGGGGAAAATACATCAGAAGGATTCTGTCCCTTATAGGATCTTACTGTTTGTTCTGACTCCTCACATAGAAGGGTAATCCTCTTGGATTGTTGGGCAGACCTGTGTCCATATTCCACTTGATCTTTTGGTTAAAACTCTTGCAGCCTTTTCTTTAGGTCCTGGAATACTGGTGCATAGTCAGAGTCAGAATTATAGCAATGTTGTAAGAGTCAGAGCTATAGCAACTTCATAAGATTTACTTGTCATACTGCATTTTTATCTGAGAGGGGTGCTCCACCATGTTACTGGTGTAACTTAAAAAGCTGGATGTAAAAAGTTAATGCTTGTTACTAGTGTCTAATTGTATAAAATGAAAGCTGCCCAAGCTCAAGCCCTTCGCCTGATTTACAGATATTTAGAGAAGAGGCTGTGCTTGGTGGTGAACAAAAGAGAGCATGTGTGCAGAGGTGCACTCTTGAGTCTTGTCTCCAGATGCAAAGAGAGATGCATGCAGTGAAAGACCTTAGGCTAGACATCTTCTAAAGCAGAATCCAGGGCCTGGCATACATGAGGCCTAATGAAAATTGAGCACTGAAGCAGGCATTTTGATTGTTCCTGCCATGAAAGTAATCTAACCTACCTGGAGGTTATGAAATGTATCCCCTTGCAACCTTGAGAACTAGGTATGTTGTATCTTTTTGAAATGTCTTATTGGGTGGAGAGGGAATGAATGCTGAATCTCATTTGTGGGAGTGTATAAGAGAGGTCACATCTCTTCAGGCTTACTACTGTTTCATACGATGCTTAATGATGCTTTCAGACTAGGGTTGCCAGGTCTCCGGTTTTCCTAATCCCTGTCCCTGATAAATCACAGTTCCATTTTAAGCATCACTTGTGTTGGAATTGTGGAAATGCAACTCGATTTGGGTGTTTCCATGTCTGGAGGGAGACAGAGAGGAGACCTCCAGGTTGCTAGGCTGTGCCTTTCCTTTGGTCATATGCTCATCTTCCTTCCTGAAAACTGATACCTCTTAGGAATGCTGACCACACCTTCCAACTCTCTCCTTCCTGCTTCTTCTCTGTCTCTTGAAGAGAAGAGATGTCTTTGCTTTGTCTCTCTCACCTGCAGCATGAGGGCAAAGGCTGCATTTGCCTTTTTTGCAGCCACATCACACTGTTGGCTCATATTCAGTTTGTGATCAACAACAATCCCAAGATCCTTCTTGCATGTAGTATTGCTGAGCCAAGTATCCCCCATCTTAATAACTGCATTTGGTTTCTTTTTCCTAGGTGTAGAACTTTACACTTATCCCTGTTAAATTTCATTCTGCTGTTTTTAGCCCAATGCTCCAGCCTATTAAGATCCCTTTGAATTTTGTTTCTGTCTTCCAGGGAATTAGGTATTCCTCCAAATTTTGCATCATCTACAAGTTTGATAAGCATTCCCTGCCCCTCCTCATCCAAGTCATTAATAAAAATGTTGAAGAGCACTGGGTCCAAGACAAAGCCCTATAGTAGCCCGCTAGTTACCCCCCCCAGGTTGAGAAGAAACCATTGATTAGCACTCTGAATATGATTGTGTAGCCAACTGTGGATCCACCCAATAGCTATTCCATCCAGTCCACATTCAGCTAGCTTGCTAATCAGAATATCATGTGGCATTTTGTCAAAAGCTTTGCTAAAGTTGAAATATATTGTGTCCACAGCATTCCCACAGTCTATAAGGGAGGTTTGTTGTTGTTGTTATGTGCCTTCAAGTCGATTATAACTTATAGCGACCCTATGAATCAGTGACCTCCAAGAGCATCTGTCATGAACCACCCTGTTCACATCTTGTAAGTTCAGGTGTGTGGCTTCCTGTATGGAATCAATCCATCTCTTGTTTGGCCTTCCTCTTTTTCTATTCCCTTCTGTTTTTCGCAGCATTATTGTCTTTTCTAGTGAATCATGTCTTCTCATGATGTGTCCAAAGTATGATAACCTCAGTTTCATCATTTTAGCTTCTAGTGATAGTTCTGGTTTAATTTGTTCTGACACCCAATTATTTGTCTGTTTTGCCTAGAATGCCCTCCCTTGTCCTTAACATGGCTGCAACCATATCTACTCAGAAGTAAGTCCTGTTGAGTTCTATGGGGCTTAGTTCCTTAATAAGCATGTTTACAGTTGCTGCCTTCAGGGGCATCTATCTGTGCTCCCATCTACCGTCTCTGCAACACTAAGCTCCTTTCTTCCAATAATGGCCTGGCCTGAGGGCACGTAAACCCTTCTTGCCAGAAGCAAGTAGGCTAGATTAAATGTTCCCTAAAGGCGTTGAACTGTGACCTGGCAGACCAGGGTTTGAATCCCCACACAGCCATGAAGCTTCCTGGGTGACCTTGGGCCAGTCACTGCCTCTCAGACTCAGAGGAAGGCAATAGTAAACCACCTCTGTCTGAGTACTGCTTACCATGAAGACCCTATCTGGGATCAACTTGAAGGCAGTCCATTTCCATTTTCCATCACCCTAAGCTTGTGAGAAAGAATGACCTTGTCACTTCAGGTGGACCTAGGAACACCCTATTTTAGGTAAGATTTCTATTTTAATCTCCAGAGAATTTTTTTTTGAATGGTATGCTCCAAGCAACTGTGATTGATACAATGTATCATGTTTAATGATGTCACTAGGGCCCGCCCCATGATGTCACTAGGGCCCACCCCATTTTCTCAGGTTTTTGAATGGTTCCGACCTGGCAACCCTATTTCAGACCCACGTCAAGATGCTAGTTAGGGCATGGGGGGGGGGAGAGGAAAGGGAAGGTGATACGTGATGGGGGGAGGATAAGGAAGATGTTGTGAAAACCCTAATAAACTATTGATAAAAAAGATGCAGCTGTTTTCTTTAAAGCCTTCAAAAGCCTGAGTTCTGTATTCTGCCAGGAGTGCCTGTTCCCATTTGTGCCTCCATGCTCATTGAGATCATTTGACGAGGCCTTTCTTCATTTTCTGTAGTTGGATCTGAGAGGGCTCCCTCCCCCAGCATTTTATACTGGCTTCCTTCCTGGCTGTGTACCTCTAGCCTACTTTTAAAAGATATTTTTGCTTTACATCTGGATTTTGTTTTGTAGCTTGGATTTTTAACTCATTTTAATTTTTGCTGCAAATGGTGGCTTTTGAGCGCTGGCTTGATAGAAAGGTGGCAAAGCTTTGTTTTTCAGTGTATGAAAAAAACAATATTACTAGTTTGTGGCAAATTATTTAATAGTCAATGGAAATCCATTCTGGATTTTTTTCTCATTTGGGAGTTGAGTGCTGAAAGTTGGTGCCACTATGCAGCCCTCTGCACTTTGCTGTCTCATAAGCAAGAGACAGATGAGCTAAAGACCACAAGGTGGCCTATGGCCTTTTTCCAAGATGGTAATGTATATTAACCCTTCCAGTGTGATATTGCTAGACAACAGAATAAACTTTTGAAGCAATATGTTGCCCTTATGTAATGAAGACAGTAGTTCTCCATATCAGGAGAACTTATGGCTAGAGATGATGACTTTTTTCCAGAGAGCTGAAAGCAGGTTTTTGAAACAATACCAAAACCCCACTGAACCCATTTACCAGAAGTGAATGTGGGATTAGCAGTGCACACAAGAAGTGATTCCCCTTTCAAACTGCTTTTACCTTATTGGGGGAAAAACACTATTGTCTGTAGCCTGAGTTGTATCAAATGCTACCTGTGTGCAAGTGGAATGGACTTCTGCTTGCACAGCAGAAGTTCACATTTTCTTTGCCCCCTGCAGCCCTCTATACATCCTCAAAATCTGCTCCAGAGGGTTGGGGGACCCTGTGGAGCAAGTTTTAGGAGCAACTGGGGGGCTGCAGGGATGAAAAATGGAAGGTAAAGTCCCATTGTGCAAGCAGAAGTCTGCTTGTACAACATTGCATTCTGCCCTATGATAACTCTGTTGATTGCTTACTAATTTCCAGGCACTTGACGGATTTTATTTCTGGAATCTGTATATGAGTTTATATGATTTTAAATTTTGTTGTCTTATTAAATTTTATTTTTATTGCAAGGTGCGTTATGAGGGCTTGTTCTAAAAGATTGAGTTGAAATGAAATGTCATTTTCATATGGTAATAGCATCTTACTCTCTTATCATTTAATATTTCTGTGTTGGGCAGCATGCCATGAATTGTGTGAGTTCACAATAAGAAAGTATACAGTAATAAAAATACTTGTATTCTTACTTGCAGAGTGTATCCTTACCAGTCCGGTTATGTAAAATATTTGCAGTCTGAGCCCCGGTTAAATGGACAGATTTTGCTTTTCCCAATAGCCATAATCTAAACAGTTTGATAGCTAGCATGTTATGCCTCTGTTAATGATTTGTGAAGCATGTAGTGTTCCCAAGTATCTTTTAATGTGCTCATTTTCATAATGATATCAATTTGCAATGATTAAATAACTTTTCATTTTCATTTGATTGCCCTAATAACAGTAACCAGAAGGTTAATAACGCTGGATCAGCAACATGGAAGGTGTATTAGCATCTGCTTCTCGACCTAAATGTCCTTTTCTGCTGCGATCCAGAATTGCTCATGTTCTGAATCAATGCACAGTTCAGCAAAGAACAGAAGTGAAACTCATGTTTAAGCATTTGATTGCATTGTTGAAGAGAGAAAAAGGGTGGTTCTGGCTGGCAAAAAACTGATTAGTGTACACAAATGGCATTTATTAGTCATGACACATTTTCAAACTTAGTCCTACGTTTTGCAAAACAAATCTAGTTGGAGGGAGTGGAAAGGGAGAGAGTGATCATCAAGACATTTGAGTATCGATCATTGGCGGTGATGGGAAAATATTTCAGAAAGATGGGAAGTAAAAGAATGTGCTTTGAGTTCATGGTTTTCCTTAGTTAAGTGAATTATTTGACCAAATCAAATTGAGCCTAGCCAAGCAGATCAGTAAGAATTCAGAAGATGCGTGGTGTTTTGTTTGTTTGTTCTTGGATGTGGCAGTCCAAAGAACTGAATCACTTCCGGTTAATTCTGCCTTGTTTTCTTTTTGCTTTCTCTCTCTTTCTGTTACTCTCTTCCCCTTTTCCCCTGGCCCCTGCAATACAGAAACTATTATTTAATAACAACAACATTTAAACCCTCTGTTTCATCATAATCAATACTACTTTTATACCTTGCCTTTCCATGAAAACACTCAAGGTTTACAACAATAGTTTTATTTATTTATTTATTTAGCTACATTTATCTTCTGCCATTCTTCTATCACGGAAGTAGTCTGGGTAGTATACATGGGGTTCTCAAGTGGTCTGCTATCCTTGCATTGACCAGATCCAATCCTGCTTAGCTTCAGCAGTGTTGGCTACATCATGTGCCTTCAGACCATGCCTTGAGACCCGCAAGGAAAACTGACAATGAGAATGATAAAAAGGTATCAGAGACTGCAGGTCTCAAAAATTAAAGTGTTGAAAAACTCAACAGTTTGGGCAAGTGTGACTACATTGCAGGCGCTCTTCTGTGTCCGAACAAAATCTTCTCCCTCCTCCTTATTCACGTGACCAGGATAATTTCTACCTAGCTTTACAGCCGTGAAGAGGAAATACTTTTTAAAAAGATAATTTTTCTATATCCTTGGAAATAGTTGTGTTTATAGTTGCAGAAGTCTTTTTCTTCCAGAAATAATGGCTTCAACTGGCCCCAAATTTCAGGCTAATCTGGGCTATAAATCAAAGTATTTCCACAAGCAAGCTCCAGTTATAACACTGCATTGATTCTGTAAATTTCATTTACAGAATGTATGCTTATCCCTTTCATAGGTGTTAATCCTCAAGACATATCACAACAATGTAAAAAGGTTTAACCTACAAATGTATTTTAATAGTTGAACAGTAAATCACTCCTCTTACTTACATTGTTCCATGTCTTGGGAAGATTTAATCTTGCATTTCTTGCATGAATACATGTAATATTTTTGTGTGTGTATAATATGAATAAACAGAGAAAATAGTGTAGCATTTTTTTCAGACACACTGAACACAAATGTAAAAAAAAAAAAAAGACTATAGAAGTTGAATTTCCCTAACTGCTTGTAGATCAAGTGCACCATATGCCTGGCAGATATATGCAGGATTTCTAATATAGTTTATCTATAGTAAGCCAATTTGTCTGCATAAAGGTTCTTCTAGCTCGAGGACATTTTGAGTGTTAGGCACACTAATTCAGTGCACCTGATGCCCAAAAGCCTTATAGGGGGAGTGCCAATCCTTAGTGGATGGTTCCAACAACAAACTGAGTTCCAGCAGGATAAGTGCAGGTGGTATAGCCCAGAGCAACTGTCATGTACAACATCTATGCCAGGGATAGCCAATGAGGTGCTCTCCAGATATGGTTGGACTACATCTCCTATCATCCCTGAACATTGGCAGTGTTGGTTAGTGCTGATGGGAGCTGGAGTCCAACATCTAGGGGGCATCATGTTGGCTATGCCTACTCTGTGCTAATTTGTGTTCTTTCTTCCCCCAAACCTTCTAGTACAGTATCATGGTCTAAATCAGGGGAAGCTGTTGTCCGGATGCAGCCTGAGTTTTAACATTGAGTGGATGGTATCTCATTAATAGCCAGATTGGACCCCAGAAAATGGATGGATGGATCGCTCATCCTCGGCACATGGCTTTTGCAGATTACACATATCATGAAAATGAAAAACAATATTGCTTTAAAAACATAGGGTGATATCCATTTAACATGTTCTGCTTTCATTTTCTGCTTTCACAACAGGACTTTCCTGCTCTCTCCTCCCCGTGCATGCACTGCAAACTCCCTAAATCTATTTCAGAGGGTTTGGTGAACCACTTTAACTGATCAGGGGGTGCAGAGGGAGGAGAGGGAGGAAGTCCTGTTGAGCAAGTGGAAATCATTGTGCTGATAGGACTGTGAGTCTGCACTGCTTTGGATAAAACCCATAATATTCACAAACCTCCAAAAGTAAGCAAGTTACTGCAATGTGAAAAGAGCCAATCTGAAGGCTTTCCTAGCCAGGCAAGTGTTCACTGCATCCAAAAACTCAGAAGGAAGTTGATCAGAAGCATCTCTATAGGAAGGGAATTCCAAAGAAAAGGATGCCAGCACCAGGTATCTTGCTCCTACTATTCATACAAATGGTGGGATCCCAAGAAAGGCATCCTTTGTTGATCTTAATGTATGTGGATGAACCTATGAAAGGAGGCACATTTATTATATAGTACTTTTTTTGCTATGCAGAGCACTTCACATATGTTCTCATTAACGCTTACAACAATTCTGTGGGTAGATCAGTATTATTTTCCTTTATAGCACAAATGTTGGGGTTGCATCTGGCTTGCCTAAGGCCACCTATTGAGTTCATGGCAGAGGTGTAATTCATGGTTTAGGCTGTTGGCCACTACATTATGATAGTAGTAGTAGTAGTAGTAGTAGTAGCCAAGCAGAAGGCACGTCAAACAAATCCTCATTGTGACCATCTTCCATCTGGAAACCTATGTCCTCACTGTGGGAGGCTGTGTGGATCCAGAATTGGCCTCCACAGTCTCTTACAGACCCACTGTTAAAGACCTTATCTTGGAAGATAATTGCCAGTGATTGAATGAGGAGTAGTCGGAGTAGTAATAGTAGTTATTAAGAGACTAACGTAGCTAGATGCTGTTGCTGAATGCTTACCACAGTCTTATAATCTATTTCACTAATAGGAAAAAAAAACCTTGCAGTTTAAGAATGTACCTATAGCCCACAGATATTTCTATCAAACTTTAAAAAGCAGGGAAATTGGGCAGCGATAGTGAATGCACCAGGAGATCAGGAGACCTGAACGCCTCTCTGGGGATATTGGACTGCCCTACGAATTTGTCAAAATGCAAACACAATTTGGGTTGATTTTTCACAGTCCAATCCACTTCCTGTGCAGCTTGGAAAAATTTGGTAACTTATGTGCCTCTGAGCATATGGTGGGTGGTAGCAACACCTGCAATCTCCAAAGATGGAGAATTACATTTTTGTATGTTTGTTGGTGTTCTTCCTAATTTGCTTCTTTCCTGTGTTACTACAGTTTCTACAGAGAATCTAACCTAGAAAATTATATTTCTCTCATTATTCATCCTAGAAGTCTCTGCCAAATTTATTTTTATTAATTTCAAAGCCTTTTTACTGGTCAATGTCCTATGATGGTGAGGACAGCCTTTTGTGTTTTAAACTGAAGGTTATGTTCTATTTCTATTTTGGGTGCATTCATGGTTGAATCTGAAACTGCAGTTTGATATAAAATCAGACGAATTACAATACGTTGCTACTTAAGCAATGACTCTAGCTGTTGGAAAAAACAAACTTGGCCTGCCCATGATGCATGTGTTCAGCCTGCTATGGTTAAACCACTCCACTTAAGGAAAGATGGGCACGTTCAATTAAAAACATAGAGCACAGCTAGAATTTTGCTAGAATATATTTCAGCTCCCACTGTTTTATCTTGTGCAAACTGAAACACTCCTCATATCCATTAGAAACTATTCTGCAGAATAGACAGTGCCATTTCCACAATTGTTTTTGGAGGGTTTTTTTAGTGTTACAAAGTGTTGCTGTAGTTCACATATTCACAGAAACAGAAGCAAAAGACAATGGTTTACTATAGGAAACTAAAATTGGAAAGTAAATCAAATATATTTAAAGTGACTAACTGAGCTATGTCAATTGTCTTAATATTGGTGCTTTCCCCTGCTAAAACAAAATCAGCACAGCACGCCTTGTTTCTGTTATTTGGGCTGATTGCAGGTGTTGCCACCACTCACCATATGCTAAGAGGCACATTACCAACTTCTTCCAAGCTACACAGGAAGTGGATTGGACTGTTAAAGACCAACCCAAATTGTGTTTGCATTTTTACAAATGTGTAGGACAGTACAATATCTCAGAGAAGAGGTCATGTCTCCTGCTCCCCTGGTGCATTCACTATAGCTGCCCAATTTCCCTGCTTTTTAAAGTTTGATAGAAATATCTGTGGGCTATAGGTATATTATTAAACCAAAAGGGTGGGTTTTTTTGCCTATTAGTGAATTTTTCTGCTTTTTAACCTGGGAGATAAGAAATGGGATCCTGTGCAAGTTTGCTGAGAATGGATTGATCATTTGCATGCTTATTGAGTTCAGTGGGATTTACTCCCCCACAATCATGCTCAGGATAGGTGAAACTGACCACAGGGGGATGGGGAGGGGAGGAGAAGGAAGGGCAGGGGTAGGGGAGGAAAGGCAGAGGGGAGGAGGGGGATGGGAACAGGCAGGAGGGGGAGGGGAGGAGGACGACAGGTTTGATTATTTGCATGTTTATTGAGTTCAATGGGATTTACTCCCGTGCAATCATGCTCAGGATAGGTGAAACTGACCTGGGGGAGGGGCAAGGAGAGGGAGGGGAGGAGATTGGGTGGGTGGGTGGGTACTGGGCAGGAGGAAGCCCCGTTCCTTTCCAAAAGGAAAACATTGTCAACTGTATCATTGTTTTTCAGGGTTTCCCCCACCTTTTTATTCTACAGGAGGTGCATGTAGTCTCCCACCCAAATTTAAACCAAAGCTGACCCTGTCCACATCCACACCAGACCTTTATTTCACTTTAGACAGTCATGGCTTCTTCCAAAGAATCCTGGGAAGTGTAGTTAGTGAAGGATGCTGAGAGTTGCTGGGAGATGCCCTGTTCCCTTCACAGAGCTTCAGTCAGAGTAGCTGGCTGTTAAACCACTCTGGCCACTGCAGCTCTAGAGGGCCACCGGTTTCCTGTTCTTGAGCTGTTGTTGTTCGTTAGATTTGTTAGTTGACTGTTTCCTGAAGGTCTCCAAGTGTCTTACAACCATGTTACAAACACAAATAAATACACCACATCCTAAAAACAAAACAACCCCCATAACAGCCATAGGATGTGTTGGCAGCACAATAATAACAAACAGTATCACTTTAGTCCATTGCCTAATGGACAAGTGACAGCAGTGGATCCAGGAGAACATCCAAAGTGGGAAAAAGATAAAACTTTATCTGACACCGAAAAGATGTCAACAAAGGTACCAGACAGACCTTTTGGGGGAGTGCCTTCCACAGATGGGGAGCCACAACTGAAAAGGCCCTCTCCCTTGTTACCACCCTCCAAGCCTTCCTAAGAGGCAGGACCCTAGAGAAGGATCTCAGAAGAAATCTCAGGGACCAGATAGGTTCATATTGAGAGAAGGTATTGGGGGCCCTGAGCTGTAAAGAGCTTTATCGGTCAAAGCCAGTATTTTGAAATGGGCTCAGAAACATACATGCAGCCAGTTTTATTGGAACAGAATTGGTGTCATATGATCTGTTTGCCTTGAACTTGTCAACAGTTGGGCAGCTGCATTTTGCAATAATTGAAGCTTCAGAACCATTTTCAAAGACAGCCCAACATAAAGTACATTAAAATAATCCATCTTTGAGGTTAGCAAAACATAGATTACTGTAGCCAGGTTATACCTGTCCATATAGGGTCATCGTTAGGCCATCAACTTAAACACTCTGTGCCACCGGGGCCACCTGTGCCTCAACTGACAGCAATGGATCCAGGAGTACTCCCAAACTATGAACCCCCTCCTTCAGAGGGAGTGTGACCTTATCTAGAACAGACCATACACCACTCAGCCAGTCAGAGGAATCACCCACCAATAGCATCTCAGTTTTGTCTAGATTAAGCTTCAGTTCATTGCCCTTCATCCTATCCATTATCACAACCAAGCACTGATTTACCCTCACCTGCAGAAGATGAAAAGGAGAAACAGAGCTGTGCGTCATCAGTATACTGATGACAACACACTCCAAAACTCCATATGACCCCACTCAGCTATTTCATGTACATGTTAAACAACATGGGAAACAGAACTGACTCCTATGGGACTAGGGTTGCCAGGTCGGAGCCATCCAAAAACCTGAGAAAATGGGGGCGGGCCCTAGTGATGTCATGGGGCGGGCCCTAGTGACATCAGGGGGCGGGCCCTAGTGACGTCACGGGGCGGGCCCTAGTGACGTCACGGGGCGGGCCCTAGTGACGTCACGGGGCGGGCCCTAGTGACGTCACGGGGCGGGCCCTAGTGACGTCACGGGGCGGGCCCTAGTGATATCATTAAGCATGATACATTGTATCAACCACAGTTGCTTGGAGTATGCCATTCAAAAAAAATTCTCTGGAGATTAAAATAGAAATCTTACCTAAAATAGGGTGTAAAATAAGGTCATTCTTTCTCACAAGCTTAGGGTGATGCAAAATGGAAATGTACTGCCTTCAAGTTGATCCCAGATAGGGTCTTCATGGTAAGCAGTACTCAGACAGAGGTGGTTTACTATTGCCTTCCTCTGAGTCTGAGAGGCAGTGACTGGCCCAAGGTCACCCAGGGAGCTTCATGGCTGTGTGGGGATTTGAACCCTGGTCTCCCAAGTCACAGTTCAACACCTTTAGGGAACATTTAATCTAGCTTCCTTGCTTCTGGCAAGAAGGGTTTACGTGCCCTCAGGCCAGGCCATTATTGGAAGAAAGGAGCCTAGTGTTGCAGAGATGTTAGATGGGAGCACAGATGGATGCTCCTGAAGGCAGCAATTATAAACATGCTTATTAAGGAACTAAGCCCCATAGAACTCAACAGGACTTACTTCTGAGTAGATAGTTTGGATTGTGCTGTTAGTAATGCTTGACTAGGGATCCTCTGCAAAGACATCCATATCCAAGCAGGGTTGACAACCCCCTGCCTGGAATGCCCTGCCCTTATCTTTTAATGTGGCTGCTCCAAACTTCTTTACAGATTTGACCCTTCACTTTAGAAAGAGGTCTGAGAAATGTGTAAGAGAAAGAAGATTCTCTACCCTTTCTGTCTACTCTGTGGGGTGCTATAAACTCACTTGGACAGCCAATCAAATTCCAGTGAGTAATAATTGACAGAGAAAAAACACCCATGGTTTGGTCTATCTTCACAGGCAGCAGCTTGGGAACAACAACTGCAGCCACACTTCCAAATATGTGAATTCTCTTTTACCATTAGTGGGCAAAAAACAAACCATCATGCAACCAACAAGGCACATTTTCAATGGGTTTTAGGGGGTTGAGTTGACCACATGGAACCACTGTTGTTGCTTCTATGGATGTAAGGGAGGAGGGTCAAAGGTACATGAAATGGAAACAGAAAATGAAAAAACAAGACAGTGATGCTTTCCTAAATGCAATACCATACCAACCACATCAAGATTTCAGAGCAGAGGTATCATGTGCTGATAGGATCTCACTCATGTCAGAAACCGTGCTGCAGCATTCTACATTAACTGACAGGGCTCTCCTTATGTTCTTCAAACCCAGCATCCAACCCTGGCCGGTCAAATGCATCCTGTAAGTTCACAACCAGAAAGCAAGGCGATAGACCAAGGATTTGCAAACTCACCACCACCACTACTTGAGCATTACTGAGGGTCTTGGCAGACCACTTAATGACTGCTTTGCCTGCTGAAGCAATTGAATGGTTTTAAATTGCATCAAGATGAAACATCTTATAAAAGATTATACGAAATAAGAATAATCTTTTATAATGCTTGGGAAAATAGCAGGGAGTAGAAAAAGGAAGGCGAAACAAGACATGGATTGATTCCATAAATGAAGCCATATGATTCCATAAAGGAATGTTGAAACAAGGGATACTTCATCCATTTTAATGGGTCCCACAGAAACTTGTATCAAGTTGTCTGGTGTAGTTGAGCTGCAAACCTCCAGGGACAAAAGAACATCAGAGCCACAAGTACATATGCTCTGTAAATTGGATTATTAGATAACTTCAAAGAGAATCAGGCTCTCCAAAGAGGATCACATTTCCTGATAGAAATAGTGGTTCAGGTCTAAGTTAGTACAAAGAAAACAGTCTCCACTAGGAAGTAGGGCACCTGGCAAAATAGATATTCAATTTTGAAAGAGGCAGCTTCTCAACAGCCAACATTTTATTTCATTAATAGTTTCCATGCATCCATTCACTTTCAGATGCTGCCAGGTTTCTCATATACATGTATATAACATTTACTGGAGCTAGGATATACTAGTTAGATAACTCTTCCTGCTATTTTGATTTTAAATATTTTTTATGATTTTAAATGTAACATTGAAAATATTTGTTTGTACTAAATGTATTTCCTGTTTGAGGCCTATGGCCAGACAGTAATAATAAATGATTGATGATTGATATGTTAGTTGGTTTAGATTATTTTATAAAGAAAGGTGGGATGTAATTCTTTTTTTAAAAAAAATACTTTTTGGGATAAGTTTTGGTCTCTTGTTTCTTATTGTTTCAGTAATAAATACTTTTTATTTGCTGTAATGCTATGATAAATGTTTATACAGCAACTTGCAGCTGGTGCCAAGAGATAGGATAGTGTGTTCCTTTACTGAAGCTTCAAATCTTTACTCATATCTTGTCCCTAATGTTTGAAGCTGAATTATACACAGTCAAACTGAGTGTATCTACTCTGACCGGCAGCAACTCTGTTTGGTTTCAGGCAATGGTATTTCCCATCTGAAATCCTGTTAACTGGAAATGAGAAGGGTTGAACCTGAGACATGCTGCATACAAAAAAGGAAGACATCTCTACCTCTGTATGCATTGGGGGGGCATGATCAACAATCGGGGAGTTGAAGGGTTGCATTCTGCACCATAATCATGTTATACTTTGTTGTGAAGCAGGTGGGTGTCACATTATGAACTGAATGCCAAAATGTACGTGAACTGTCATTCCTGAGTATTAGGGTTGATTTCAAGTACATGTGGCTAGTAGTATGTGTACTCTCATTGTGGATACATGAAAAAAGCAAACTGCTATCACAGAAGTATACACCATTTTAAATGCATGGACTTGCAAAGATGGCTTTATTCTGCTTTTGTGGGAGAATATTCCAGAGGAGGTGCTCTTTTCTTGCCTTCAGTTTCCATTCATTAAGGAAAAAATTGCTACTACACCAAAGAAAAGGGTGATGGTGTCAGTGTTGTACTGAGTTGCCAAAATACCTAAGCCCATCATTTGTAGCCACATCATCTCCTGGCTCCTCTTACTCTACCCAAAGCTTCACACTCCCTCACTGCTTGATTAATACATTCTGTCTGCTTTTTAAATACACTTAGGCCAAAACAGGTTTACAGCAGCCTGTTGTCCCAACAGCTGTCATTCAAGTTACACTCTGATATGGCAGCAACTTGTCAATCCTTGTGATTTTTACAACTGGGCTAGTACATGATTTTAATTGTTTAAAGCAGGCTGGGTTTTAACACCAACTAAAAGGTTGGGACAGCTATACGAAGGGAAAAAATACTAGCATAATCATTTAATGGTAAACCTTGGACTGGGGATGCTTCCAGATTGTCATTGTTTTCAGGTGGGATCCAATCACATCAAGGCAAACTCAGATTATGCAGTGCAAATTGTTTTGTAGGTCTTCCACAACAAGCCTGCTTCCCCAAAAGATCAGTCTTTTTGCAGTAAGGAAAGTGGAATAACGCTTGCATGACACATTGTCTAACCTCCCCACAAACAAATCAGAGTGAATAAACAGGGCACCTGCAAACGAACATTGAACGTTTTTCACCACGCCCATGAAACATTCACACATATCATGCTTAGCATGGATGCAGCCGTACCCAAACTGGTCTAGGCTGTGGCCAGTATATCACATTGTGGCCTTAGCGTACTACTGGTTCAAAGGACAACTTTTCCTCCAACTTTGCTTTTCTTTTGCAAAAGCAAAGGAAAAGCACCTTTACCTGGTGGCAAACCTGGTGTTGCTCTTGGAATGTGTGAAACAGCTTAGAGGCTGTGCAAACTTGTCCCTGGTGCCTGCATTGTACAGCTTCAGCTACACTTGGGTCAAATTCCCTGAGGGCAAAGTGGACGGGGCTACATACACCACACACTCCAGTTTGTCAGTTTGGATTTCTCACTGTGTGCTGAGAAAATAGCTGTCTGCCAATGCCCAGAAAGGAAATGCAATGCAGAAGAGATTCCCAAATGAGCTAGTGATGGAGGAGCGCTATCTTATTCCATGGCCAGTATGGAAGCCAATCAGGGTGGCGAAGGAGGGACAGAGCACTGTGCTTCATCAACCCCTTATAGCTGACCATGGAAGAAAAGATTGCTCTCTTCTCCCATGGCCAGGTGGTTGCAGAACATGGCAGGTGAGGGGTGCACGAGAGGGGGAAGGGGACATGGCCTGAGTAGAGTTCCAGAGACCGCATTTGGAGACCTGGTGGGTCAGATTAGGACCAGAAGCTCCCTAGCCTGAGTTAAGCTATGAAGAGTAGGGCTCCTGCTGGGAGGAAGGGCGGGATAGAAATCAAATAATAAATAATAAATAAAAAGAAGACATATCACCATCAGTTTTGTATTTATCAAAACTTCATATGTTTTGAAAAGCAGTTGAATAAAAAATTGTACTTGCCCATTTCTGCAGTCCCATACTAAAATTAGGGGGGAACTGGTGAAGTTGAAGGACATGTGAAAAAGATATACAAGAAAGCTATGTTGTCTTAATGAGTATAATTAGTATTTTCCAAATTCCTTTCCAGTTATCATGGTAGTTCTTAATTGAAACCCTTCTGTGTTCTTAGGGGAACATTTTAGGACAGTTTATAACTTCCCACCTGCCACCCTTCAACTGCAGTTGTATTCAAATTCCCTGATGTGAAGTGTCATTGCTACTGTAGAGAAGTAATTTTAACTAAATAAAATGGGAATGCTGTAAATAAATGCTCCACGTTGTCAATATGATATTCTCTTTCTCTGCCTCTTTGTCAGTTGCCTTTTATTGACGCTCTGCAAAGCTGTGGCTGAAGATTTTGACTTTGTGTGCGTGTGCTGAACTTGTGGCTAAGATGCTCATGAAAGTTAATGACAATAGGTGATTACGTGAAATATTTTTCTGGCTTTAAGATTTTCAGGCTGAGCCTGCAGGCCGCTGCGTCGGCCCTGTCTCAGCAGCGGTTGCTAGGAGACGGGCGTCGCGGCTTGTCAGCCTCAGCAGGAGCCATGGAGGGCAGGCCGGGCCAGCTCCTCCTCCTTAGTCCAGCCGGTTCTCCCTGCTCCGGAAAGGACAGCCGGCCGCTTCACCCCTCCTGCTGTTGGCGCCGCTGGGGGGGCCCATCGCGGCCGCTGCCACCCAGCGGCACCCACAGCAGGAGGGGTGAAGCCAGCGGCCATCCTTTCCGGAGCCTCCCGCTGAGCCTGCAGGCAGCGTCGGCAGCGGCCACGATGGGCCCCCCCCAGCGGCGCCAACAGCAGGAGGGGTGAAGCGGCCGGCTGTCCCTTTCCGGAGCCGGAGAACCGGCTGGACTAAGGAGGAGGAGCCGCCCTGGCCTGCCCTCCACGGCTCCTGCGCTGAGGCTGCCAGGCAGGCCACAAGCCGCATGGGCCCCGTCTTGGCCGGGGCTAAGAGGGAGCCGGCCCAGCCTGGGCTCCACTGCCACCTCACCACTCGCCTCAGTCCACCCACGGCAGCGGCAGCGGCCGCGATCCCCCCCCAACCAGAGACTTCAGCAGCCTGAGCCCCAGGGCGGGGAACTGGCTCCGGGCCGGCCGGGGCTAAGAAAGACGGAGCCAGGCTGGCGCAGCCTAGCCTCCGCTGCCACCGCTCGTCTCCACCCACCCATGGGCCATCAGATCACCCTCACACGCCCGGGCCCCGGCCTCACCTGTATGTTCTCTCTGTGGGTGGTGGCGGGAGCGGGCAGGGGCTGCTGCTGGAGGAGTCCCTCCCTCACTGTGTCGGCTGCTCAAGTCCTGCCTGCCTGCCTGAAATTGTAAAGAGCGGAAGTCGGCCAGCCGCAGCCCAACGTATGCGTGGTCAATCGCGCATGCGTGGCTGAGGGGGCCAATAAAAAGCCGGAGATCCACCTTTTAAGTTGAAGTATAGCCGGAGGCCGGAGACGGCCCCCTTTTGCTGGAGTCTCTGGCAGATTGCCGGAGACCTGGCAAGCCTATATGGGACCCCATACTAGAGAACTCATGGAGCCAAGCAATGCTCCACAAGAACCACCTTCTCAAAATATGGAGTCTCTCTGTGCCAACATATCTAAGGCAGCAGGGCTGGCAAACTCTCCTGTCTGAAATCTTGGAGCGTTGTTGCGAGAAGAGTAGATGGAACTGGACTAGATGGGCCACCAGTCTGACTCTCTTTGAGGCATTAATATGTTTAATTGTACTAGGTTTGCCTTTAAATTGGCAGGGTTGGTGTGTTTCGATGAGCAATATTCTGTGTTGTGATCAACCTTATTGTACAGCTTTTAATCTTTGCTAGGAAATTTTTAGCTTTTTCAGAAGCATAAATTGGCACTTACCTATTTTTTCTTCAAGTTTTTATTCATAGCAGGTTAACAGATTGCCCTTTTCTTGTTCTTTTTTAAAATTACACCCAGATTATACTTTCTATGTGTATGTATGTGTGTCTTTCAAATAAAAGCTTCTGTAGCCATTGTAAATACTTAAGGTAGCTAGAGTGAAATTGCTAAAGGGACCATAATTAACAGAGTTTTAATAGATTATCAGTAAGTGTGTTCATTCTAACAAGCTAATTACTATGAGGAGGACACAGTAATCAACACATGATAAAATATATAGCACCTAAAAGCAATGAAGAAATTTGTAAAACTTCTAAATCCTTATGTGCCTTTTTCAGGGATGCACATTAAGAGCAACCTTATGAATAAAGGGACTTTAGTTCTTTAATTTAATTACAGCATAGTCTTTTGTGGACTAGAATCTGCTTCATTAAATGTAAAGTGAGTTTTTATGCCATTATCAAGTTGTTGGTAGATGCCAAGTGACTTCATTGCTCCTTGAAGTGTCCCAACTTGTTCTTGTTGCTGCTGCAACAGACTACCACGGCTACCTATCCCTCTAGAATTTGTTACATAAAATTTTAGAAGCCTTGATTATGGCTTACTAGTATGATTATGGCTTACTAATGAATTCAAATAGAAACAACATCAAACAACAATGCTCCTGAGATGTCTCCCCCCCCCTCCAAAGTCATGCGATTCCAATACAGTGTAAAGGCAGACAAGCAGCTTGTGCCCTCCAAATGATGTTGGACTACAACTCCTGTGCTAGCTAATGCTGATGGGAATTGTAGTCCAAAACTTCTAAAGAGTACCAGGTTGGGGAAGGCTGTTCTACAGTGTGGTTGAAGTGGTTTCAATACACATTTGCTGTCTTTCAAGACAGCTGTTTTCTGGGTGGCAAGTTAAAATAACACTTCTGCCACACTTGGAATGTCTGTCTTTTGTCACCGTCATTTGCTCTCTATTTCCTCCTTCCTCCAAAAAGCTGACTCTCACGGTTTCTTGCTCGTTTAAGGTAATTTAGTTGGAGAAAATGCCAGCTAATTGTCTGGCATAAATAGCCCTGTGCAAATTAGCCATCTGCGTGAGAAGCAGCACCTGAATGCTGCCATGAAAGAGTACTAATTTTTAATTTGGGTAGTCACTGGGGAATGTTGCCAGAGTTAGGTTCAGGCACTCGCTCAGCATGAACTATAGCCTGCCCAAACACGCCATGAGCTAATGTAACACAGAGGCGTTCATGTGGGAAATTAAAAAGTCAGATGGACGAATGATGCAGCTTTGAGGACTCAATAAAAACTTATTACCTACCAGAGTGCTGCTAATATCCCAGTGATAGAAATGCAAGCAGTATTGGAATGGCAGTAGGAGATTTTCCTTCCCTCATATTTTTGTATATGTATGAGAGAGAGAAGTTTTCAAAAGAGATTAGAATTTAATTTCCTTCTGGCTATATTTAGATTTAAATGGAAATGTCCCTCTTTGCACTTCCACACAATACATTGGTTCCTTAGTTGCACTTGTCAACCCCGAAGCAATATTGGGGGGATAAGCGCACTTAATATTTGACAAACTTCAGGGCAGTAGTAAGAATAATGTATCAGTCCTCTTAGCAACCTCATTAAAACCATCTCTTACACAGAGTGGTGGGAAAGAACATAGGGTATAAATTAGAATATGAGCACTGCAAATGTGGGCAGGTGCAGTCTCACAAATGACACTGGAAACAGATATTATAAAAACAAAAAAGGAGTCCAGCTGGATTAGACTGAAGGTCCATTTAGTCCTGGGATGAGGAACTTGTGGTCTTCCTGATTTGTTGGACACCAACTCGCATCAGCCCCAGCCAGCGTAGCCAATGGTCAGGGATGATAGGAGTTGCAGTCAGCCCTGCAGCCAGTGTGGGGCAAATGGGTACACTGCCTCCTTGGAGCTGTGCTTCCCTGCCCCTCCCCCCAGGTTTTTTGGGGGGGAAATTGTATTTTTAATTTGTGACATGACAGTCAATGACAGCCTCAATTTATAGGTTGTTTTAAAAACAGGAGCAATTTAAGAATAGGACACTCTGAAAAATTCAGTGAATGAGGCAGGGCAAGTGCACAACAAAAGCCTCATCTGGAAGAGCCCTCAAAACTCTGCCTACTCAAGACTTTGCCTGACTGAGGGTGGATTTTTCATTATTACAATCACCCTATAATTACTTTAGTGATTAATTACAATAATTACTTAAGTAAATAGTCTGTATAGGAACATGACCCTTGAAGAGTTAAATATTAGAATTTTGGGTTATGGGCTAGAGTTAGATTACACCTCTTAAACTTTCCTTTGCTCTTTCAGTTTCAGATATGTTCTTTATCCAGCCAGTAATAAAGAAGCATGTTTGTTTGTCTGCACTAAGAAGTAATAGGTTTTTTGTTCTGCAGTGATGGTGAGTAGATTGGGTGCTTTATTGCTAAAGGATAACTGAAAAAATCTACCCTAAGTTACCCTTTACTCTTTTAAAGCATTCAGTATACTCACAATCATAGTGGCATATTTTTCTTTTTCTTCCAATACTTGATGCCAAAGAATTAAAACAGCCCTAGAGGAATGGAAACACTGATGTGCACACTACAGCTGACTGGCTGGCCTCCTAGGCTGTAACTCAGGTCTAGTTTCTGATTTCCCCAATGTGTGCAGCTCAGCATGAGGCTTTTTCAGGGTTTCTGGGCAGAAAAATCGAGCCAGCAACCAGTAAAACAAAATCTAATTATTATCCACACTTAGTTTTTCATTGCTTAGTTAATCCTTTATATGGCAATCAGTTTTTAATTGCCCAATAGGAAAGAAAATCTAAAGGTCAGGAACAAGACCATTTCATTTATTTATTTGTTAAATTTATATCCCACCCTTCAGACTAGGAGAGGCCCTCGGTATTCCATTGTTCACTATATCCTTAACATAACATTTTCCTATGAAATAACAAAACATGCCAGTCATTTAGGTCTTGGTGTTCATATTCAAATTATGTAAGATTAGCTTACATAATGGGCTATGCAAAGATCAAGTTAACACACTCTGCATGGTGGAGGGGTGAGGGGAAGATCAATGCCTTTCCCTTCCCCTTGCCTGACCCTAATATCCTCTCCGCCAGACAGTTGGGTGCATTGGCTTGCCTCCTCCCCCATTGCCCCACCTAGAAATGTGGCTGCTCTGCCTAACAAGGAAGGCTGACTACAAGGCTGATTGTAGTCCAGCAACATCTGGAGGGCCACAATTTCCCATCCCTGATCTAGATCCTACTTTCCAAGAGTGGTCAGCCAGATCTCTTCAAGAAGTCTTCAAGCCGAACATGAAGGCGACAGCCCTCCCTGGTTCATGGCTCATTTGGTGTTCAGGAGGTATACTGCATATGCCCATGGAGGGTTATTTAGCTAATGTGGCTAATAGACCAGGATACGTCAGGCAAAGAGCCTAATTTCTTTTGTAACATCCTACATGAATACCACAGCCTTTTGAAATGGTTAACAGACAAACTGCACTCAAAACTGAAGTTGGAAAGTTGTATGTTAAGCCTCATAGCAATCAGGCAGAGATGCTTAAAGGATGATCATTACAAAATGTAAATATTAATGCTGCATGTATGTTTCCAAGTGCCTCACATTTATTGCATTTATTGAGCAGTTTCTTGTTTGCTCCAAAAGGCTAACATCTTAACAGATGTACTCAAAAATGGGAAAAAGGAGGCCAGCTATTTCTCTAGGATAGTGTTTCCAAACTTGAATCCCCAGATGATGTAGGACTACAACATGGACAATGGTCAGGGATGACTGACATAATAGTCTAAGAACATCTGTGAACCCAAGGCTGGGCAGTGCTTCTCTAGGATGAGCATTTCTTAGTATTTATGGCAAGAGATATCTCAGTTGGTAGAATGCCGTTCATTGCAGTTCAGAAGAAAATGGTTATGGTAATCTGTGGATTTACCTTAAAGTACTCTTAGGGAAATTACTTGATGAACAAATAAAGTTCTGAAGGGAAGAAAATGAGAAATACCTGGGGAAACAAGAGAGTTATGTTAGCTGCTTCAATAAGCTTTTCTTTTGCTTTCCAGTTTGTGTTAACAAAAATATCATAGGCTTGGCACGCAAATCTATATATCTGAGCATGCTTGGCTTATGTTACTGGAAGTTCTTTGTCATAACCAATGGCTGATTCACATGTGACTGTAATTCACTTACTGGATTATCAGTGACCAATCCTGTCGTATCTACATATTTCTCCTGTGCAAATCTTGAGTGGATTTTGTCCCTTTCAAGTGATGAACTTGTCTTTTTGAGCTTTCCAGTCATCTTGGTTACTGGAAACATTAGAATTCCATTATTCTTTTTGCTTCATGCCTGTTACTGAAATAAGGTAACAATGGCTGGTGGTGTTTCCTAGCTGATTCTAAAAGTGCAAGAACAAGCAGAGGACTAGTGTCTCTCCACAGGCTCAGATCAAATCACTCACCTGTGTGAGCATATGTCTGCACACTTCAGAGCTATGTAAATATTTACTTAGGTCTATCTCCCATTGGTATTCAACTAAATCTCTGCCTGGTTCTGTAATATAAGCTTTGTTTTTATAGTTTGCATGGATTGCTTAACTAGAATTAACTGCATCTATATTCCTATTCATCAATGTATTCAAAAATATCAAAGGTGCAGGACAGGAATTTCTGTGGGAGCGGCTTGTTGAAGACCATTCAGCATTAGGATGATTATGGAGTATCTGCCAAGTTTGCTAGTCTTATAAACACTTATGATACACTATAATCTGGAAGCTGTGGATTAATCTCCTAAATGGGATTGGATATGGAGTTATCTCCTGCCTCTAGTACAAGGTCTGTGAACACTATGTCTCCAAACGTTTTGTACAAGGGAATATGCTGCCCTGAGGTCTTTTGATATCACTGGCTTCTAAGGCTTATTTTTCTGTTGCAGATAGACCATTGTCTGAAAAAGAAGAAAGTGAAACTTGGGAAGGATCTGGTCAAATGGAAATGTGGTCCTGAGATTCCTGCAGGAAATTTGTGTTTTTTAAAAAAAGCTTCAGAAACATCATCCCCACCCACACTGCATTATAAAATGACTATAATTTCCTTCTCTAAAATTGATTCATAGGGTCGCCATAAGTCGTAATCGACTTGAAGTCACAAAACAACAACAAAATACCAATTTGTTCTTCTCGTCATTTCAAGATTTCAGTTCACTCAACAGAAAACCTGTTTTGTTATCATTTTGTTAGTTTTTAAAGCAAAAAGCATTTTCTATATTCCCCTCTCCTGGCTGTATTAATATGCACAGGATGCAAGAGACTTTGGAAATTTAAAATAATGAAAGAGATCCAGGCTGAGATCGTTATACCTTGTTCAGCTTTAATGATGGTTCTTAAGAAGAAGCCTACTTCTGAATTCTATTTTCGACCACTAGAGTGAGGAAGGAGCACCTGAAATGAATCATAATGGCATAGAACAGCACTGGGTTTAGTATTCTATCTAGACAGGTTAGCACAGAGAAGTGTCTGCTGATTCAGTGCACCACATTTTCTGAAGGATTTATTAGCTAAGCAGTTATATCTGCCGAAGTTGAGAATGGTGGAGAATTTACTGTATTGTGGGGAGGACAATATGTGTAAATGGTAAATGAAGTTAGTGCCATAAAACAGGAAACCTGAATCTATAAATGGCAGCAAAAGAGGAGTTGCATTTTCTATATACCTCAAAGAAGCTCACAAATGTTCCTGAATGATAGGCGCAGAAGTTCTCTGAAATGGGATGTTATTAAGTATGGGAGCAGGGAGAGAGAGGATTTTTTTAGGCAGCTGCACAAACAAACCACGATCCTTAGTTTGGACGTAATGTTGTGCCCCCAGAGATCAGAGTTTGCTCCTCCATGCCCCTGGCAGGAGGAAGCAAAGTGGCCAAGATTGGGGCATTCATGGTATAGTATTGTAAATAATCTTGTGGGCCAACCCTTAGTTGAAAGGAAGGATTTATATCTCAGATGGTTACAAGGCAGTATACCTCTCACAGTTACAGCTGCAGGGTAAAAAAGACCAAAAAGAAAAAAAGAAAAGACGGCTGCAGAAGGAAGTATGGTTCCACTTTTTGAGGAAACTGTCTCAGGAAAATTTCCACAAAAACAAATACAATATTATAGTTTCTAAAAAGACCCATATAATAAACTATATTAAACAAATACAATCGCTCCTTATACTAGAGAATTCAATTGATGAGTGTTAAGATTTTACCAAAAGCAGGGAGGTTGAGGAAACAATAGGGAGATATCAGAATGCTTGGGAAATCTTAAGATTTGTAGAAGTATGAAGGAAACATTTGAAAAATGGAAGGTGGCAAAACTCCAAGAAACAGTCCAGTCAGGATTGAGTATGTTCAGTAGCCTTGAAATGTAGAGTATTAGTTGGAAGGTGGAGAGGAATTGAATTTAGTGGAGGAGCCTGGCTGGAACCCTGAATAGGAGCTAAGGATGCGCTTCAGCATTTTGTTGTAGGTTTCATAATAGACTCAATACTCAAAATATGAAATTATTACTTAGAAAAAAGCATGGTAACAACTCCCTGTAGTCCATAAAAGCCTTCAGGGGTTGTTTCTAATTCTTTTTCTAAGCAATATTTTTATATAACAGTCATATTTGGAATATTTAGTAATATAATTTAGCATAATGGGTATTAACATTGTTTGAAGGTTTAATGTTTAACCTATACCTATTGTGTATAACAATAGTTTATTTATTTAAAAGCATTTCTGAACTGATGGATATTTGAAAATCTCTGGGAAGTACACCAGAATACAACATAAAAAGTATCATAAAAACAGAGATACAGCCATAAATAAAAACAGTATTGTAAGAACAGAAGTAATAACAGGGTCCAGTCCTGTGAATCAGGGAAAGTCTAGGCAAAAAGATATGATTTACAAGACGTCTCAAGCAACTGATGGAAGATAATTCAAGCATAGCAAAGAAAAGGGCATTCCAAACTACAGGGGCAATGACAGAAAATGCATTTTTGTTGCTATTGCACATTTTCTGTTTAGAATGTATGATTTCATATTTATTTTTACAGAAGTATCCTCTTGATAATTTCCTCAAAATGTGCAGGGAACCATATCCACTTGTGGAGCATACCTCTCCAAAGTACCCCTACGTAGGATTGCAGCCTAGGTATTGTAATTATTACAGCCATGTGGAGTAGGGGTGAGGAACTGGATCTAGCTGGCAGGCCAGATCTTTATCTCTCCTAGCACCACGGGCCCAATTTGACAAGTAGATGGGGCCGCAAATGACATAAGGTGATGCGGCACTTTGAAGCCCTGACAATCAGTTGATTGTCACTGTCAGTACTTCAAAACACCACACAGGAGTCTGTGCATGCCTCTTGCAAAGAGCTCTGTGCTGTGCTTGAAGTCCCATTGATCAGCTGATTGTTGGCACTTGAGAAGCCAGGTGTGTGGCACTTCACAAACCATGTGTGCAGCACATCTGAAGCTCCATCCATCAGCTGATTGTCGACTTCAGAAGCACTGGGCACCTTTTTACCTGGCAGCATCTGACATTATATATGATAGGGAGATGGGTGTGACTTGCCAAAAATAGCCTGGCGGGTCTGATGGGAGGTCCACGGGTCAAAGGTTACTCACCCCTGATATAGACCAATGTGCAAGTGTTAACATTTCTGTTAATATTCTACACTAAGCTATCTAATGTTGGTAATACAGACATTACAACATCCAATAATGTTTGCAAAATCTAAAATCTCAAAGATTGTCATTTATGCCCTTCTGATAAAGGAATTTGGTAATCCAGGTGAGCAGGAGCTTCTCTGTTTTATTATCTTCTCTGGTTTTTATTTGCTGCTTTAGATATCTGATTCTCATTGCAAAGCATTTTATACAGAATTTTAACTGACTGTTTTTACATAGTTATATTGTTCGGGTCTTTGTATGGTTGTGTAATTCTTATATAGTATACACAGAACTATTTGTGTTCCATCCTTTCCATTTTAGTCATAACATTTGTGTACACATTCTGTTTTGATGTTTTCTGTCTATACAAACAAACCTAATGAGTTTGCTCATTAGATCTCCCCGACACATTCCACAAATGACTGCAGATGCATCTTATGCATTCTTCTAATTATTAACATGACAGCTAGTAGCTGTCCATCTGAATTTTTCTACAACATTTGCAGGTTAAGCAGGCACTTATTGAAAAACCTATGAAAACATTGGTTCATGTAGTAAACTTGAAAAGATAGAGCTTTTTGAATTGTGTTACAAATTTCTGCCATTTGTTCCTTATGGCCTTCTTACACAAATGCTTTGGGCTTGATCTAGTCCACTGTGGAGGGATCCTCATAATAGAGCCTTGTTGGCTTCCCCCATCTCTGGGGTACACACACAGGTACTTGTTGCATCTTGCAGCTGTGGGGAATTGGAATCTACTGGGTTTTGAAACTCCATGCTTCTTAACTGAATGGAAGGAGGGAGGGATTGAGGGAAGTATGGACAGTAAGACTAGCACTGGGAAGACCCAGTGTCAAATCTTTGCTGAGCCAAAGCTAAGTGGGTGATCTTGGGCCAGTAACTTTCTCTGAATCCTAACCTATTTATTCATTTCATATGTTTATATACAACTTAATACCAAAATAGTATTTTAAGCTGCGACAATGGACTGGATGAGGGCTAATAAACTGAGGCGCAATCCAGACAAGACTGAGATGCTGCTAGTGGGTGGTCTTTCTGACCGGATGGTGGATGTCCACCCTGTCCTGGATGGGGTTGCACTCCCCTTGAAGGAGCAGGTTCGTAGCTTGGGGGTTCTCCTAGAACCATCTCTGTCACTTGAGGCTCAGGTAGCCTCAGTGGCATGGAGTGCCTTCTACCAACTTCGGTTGGTGGCCCAGCTACGCCCCTATCTGGACAGGGATAACCTGGCTTCAGTTGTCCATGCTCTGGTAACTTCCAAGTTAGATTACTGCAATGCACTATACGTGGGGCTGCTTTTAAGATGGTTCGGAAACTGCAGCTTGTGCAAAATGCAGCGGCCAGATTGGTAACAGGGACCAGATGGTTTGAACATATAAAACTGATTCTGGCCCGCTTGCATTGGCTGCCTGTATGTTTCCGAGCTCGATTCAAGGTGCTGGTTTTAACCTATAAAGCCTTACACGGCTTGGGACCACAATACCTGATGGAACGCCTCTCCCGACATGAACCCACTCATACACTACGCTCAACATCCAAGGCCCTCCTCCGGGTGCCTATTCGGAGGGAAGGTGGGAGTGTGGCAACAAGGGAGAGGGCTTTCTCAGTGGTGGCCCCCAAATTATGGAATGATTTCCTTGATGAGGTGCACCTGGTGCCAACACTGTTATCTTTTCGGCACCAGGGCAAGACTTTCCTCTTCTCCCAGGCATTTTAGCATATTTTTTTAAATTGCATTTAAAAATGTGTTTTAAAATTTGTATATTTGTTTTTAATGTTTTTAATTGTTGTAAACTGACCAGAGAGCTTTGGCTATGGGGCGGTATACAAATGCAATAAATAAATAAATAAATAAATACAAATTAAGTGGTTTGCAAAAAATAACAAAAGATAAAGCAAACAGTACATCATAAACATATCTAATCTAAAATACAATAACACCATATTAATACAATAACATCTTAAAAAGGCAAAAATCAACACATCCTGAAAATATCTTAAGAATCAGGGAAAGCTTGTCAGAACAGATGAGTCTTCAATTGTCTTTTGAATCTCATCACATTTGGGCTTTCTATACTACAGCAAGGAGGGTGTTCCAGAGTGTTGGTAAACTACAGTTCCCAGGATTCTCTGGAGGAAACCATGACTGAAAGTGGTGTAAAAGAACTTTAAAAGTAAGATGTGAATGAATTATTAACAAATATCTCTTGTAGTTAAGATTGTATGTATTGATTCCAACTTCAAAAGTTTAATACCCAATTGACCAAGGATATACCACATTGACTAAGGAGCCGCCCTGGGCTTCTACTGGGAGGAAGGGCGGAATATAAATCTAATCAATAAAATAAAATAAATAAATGAAATAAATACATTTCTGACTGGTTATTCACAAAACTGCATTTCTGTCAATTATTTGCTTTGGTGTTGAATGCGACCCAATTGCATAAAAACTTCTGATTCGTCATTAAAAATTTAAATTGTTAGTCTGAGCAAAAGTCATATGCATCAAATTAAATGCTTTGTTTGATACTAATTTTGATCCCAACACACTTCTGATTGTCAGAAGTCTGATTGTCAGAAGTGCCTTCTGTACACAGATTTCGGATATTCTGATCACACTACAGTATGATCAGATGGGGAAGATATAAAGCTGTCTTCTCCAATCTGGAGCCCTCTAGAAGTTTTTGTATGAAACATCTGGAGAGCATCAGGCAGGGGAAGGCTGGTATGAAGCCATCTTGTGCTCCTGATTAGTAACTGTCTACTTTGTCTCTAGGGAGATCTACCTTTTTCCCCCAGAGTCAGCTGGAGTAGCCATTTTGAGTATCTCATTGGAAAGGTGGTATAGAAAACAGGAAAAGGAAAAGTAGTACAAATACTGTATCCTTCAGTAGTAAAAAAAATCTGTTTTTTGGGTTGGGGGGTTAGGTTGCTGAGTCTTTAAATGAAGCCTATTCAGCAGCATAAGATGCATAGCAGCTGGGCTGTGACTAAGCCTGAAGTCACAGTGATTACTTTGATGGTATAGAAATCATCTCAGCATTTTGTCAGAATGTGCCGTTTTAGGTTCTATTTGTAGGAACTATTATTGTTTCTTCTTAGTGCTCTCTCAGCGCTTAGAATGCCAGGGCCCCTGGGAAATAAGAAGCCTGAAGTACAAGTGGTTTGTGTTAATCAAACCTCTAAATAATCCTTCCTCCTACCTCAAAACTTCTGAGTGTGCTCCTGAGCCACTTTTCACACTGTGAATCTGTTTGGCTTTCATTTCCTTATTTTTAAGTTGCTCTGTACTTTTTCTCCCCCACCCCCTTTTTTTAAAGTTAGGTGAATTGTTTGTAAAATGTGCTGTTTTTAGGTTACCAGCAGATCCAGGGGAGGGGGGATGGCTTAGTTGGTCTTTTGGAGGAGGGATGTTCCCAGAAGACCAAGGGCTAAGGAGGGTCCTGTCTCATCCTTTAGACTTTTTTGTTTTTCAGGAGTTGTATATTTTAGGTGAATAGGCCAGCTTTTGTTCTGGGCCGTACCCTGACATACACTGCTTTTGATCTGAGATTTGGTCCTTCCAATCCCACGCTGACACACACCAACTGCTGGACTCTACCGTTGGTTTCTCCACTGGACCTTTCTAGGATCCACTTTCAGGCCTTCCACTGATTATTAGAGTCTTTAAATTTTATTTTAACAGTGTTTAACTCAGTTTTGCTAGAGTTTGTGAAATACATTGTACCCTTCTCTGTTTTTTTATCCTCCAATATGCTAAATTCAAATTCATTTTTTTAAAAAAAGTTTCATCATCATCATTATTTCCCAGCAGTATAACATACATGTGGTGACCCTCCAGTGCAGATTTTGGGGTTCACAGAGAGAGGGGAGAGATGAAAAGGAAGCCCCATTGCATTTGGAACTCTGCTTATGCAACACTGGTTACAGAGATTTGTGTACAAGATTTCTCTTTCTCGTGCTCAGTGTTCAATATATTGCTTCTCCTGTGTGGTGGGTGTCACCAGTCTCTTTAAAGAGACATGCATAGTCTGTAATAGAAACTTCCCTGCTCTCTCTACGTGTGGTTCCCTATATAGCTCAGTGGAAATTAATTGGAGTCTTAGACCTCAATCCAATACACACTTATATGGGAGTTTGTCCCATTGAACTCAATGGAGCTTAAATCTGAGTAGACATGTAGTGTATTGCCGCCTTAGTCAGTTAGTCTTACCTATGTAACAAGTCCAAGCTGCTTTTCTGAATTGTTGATCTGTTGTTCACAGATAAATACAGCTGTTGAAGTTTTCCTGCCTTTTCTTTCTGCTTTCTGGTATTAGGGCACAGCTGTTGCAGGGTTTCCTCACCCAGTGAATACCCTTTCCAAGCCCACAGGATGGTAAATTCCTTTCTAATACTGCTTCTGATTGACTGTTTTTATATAGTGTCATCCAAGTATGATGTAAAAGACCCCCCCCTCATTGTATTGAGTTTGTAGGCTGGGCCATCCTTGGGCCCAGTAGGTTAGGGGTTGCCAACTTTTTTGGATGTGAGGGCCCATTTCAAATTTTGAGAAAGTACTGGGGACGCCAGGAAAAAATTGCTGCCATGGGGACATGGCATAACACAAAATGACTTCCATGGGCATGTAGCACAACACAAAATTAGAGAATAGTCATGGTGAAGCTTTCCCATAATAGTTTCCATACTAGAAAAGGCTTGACCTGTTGAATTTTTGTCTGCCATACAGTTGTGAAAGGCATAATAACCCTGTTTTTTCCCAATGCCAATCCTAAAACACAAGCCTAGGCTACCACTCTTTACTCACTTACCTAGAAATAAGCCCCATGAAACACAAAGACTTACTTCTGAATAGACATGTATACCATTGTACTGTAAGTAAATTTTTTAGTTCCTGGAAAGTAGAAGACATGCCTAAGTTTCTTTAAAGAGTGTTCACATTTAACTTTTAGGGGGAGTTAAATTCTTCAACATTCACCTACACTTATTGTGTAGTATTATTTGCAAAAAATAACTTCTAGGAATCTAGGCACTATCTGATCTCAGGTGACCCCAGCACAGGAAAGATGCATCCTGGTTGCTAGGAAAAAAGGAAGGTCAAACTATGGAGATACCAAAGGCTAGAAAAATTACAGAAGCAGGAAAAGTACACTAAAGGGAGGGTAAAACAACAAGGATTCTGGTTACCTGGTATCCAAACAACTCACTTATCAGTCACAGGTCTGACTTCACTCATTGGCTAATAACACTGAGAAGCAGGAGCAGCCAGGCAGGCTTATTTCACGTAAATTGCTTAGAAGGGTATCTGCATGTTTTGCTCCATTAGGTTCTTTCTAGGAGGGCCAGAGACTTACTTTTTCTTAATGAAACCTCAGTCTGGGCACCATTGAAGGACTTTGCAGGCACCATGACATCTGTGGGTAATGGGTTGGCGATCCCTGCAGTAGAATGTACCTCACCTCTTCCCTCTTTGGTGTTTGGGCCTACCTGGAAACTTTATATACCATTTTCAGTTGCATGATGGAAGAAAGATGCAATAGAAAAGACATATATGTACTTTAGGGTTGCCAAGTCAGAAGCATCCCAAACCCTGAAATTTCGGGGGTGGGCCCAAGTGATGTCATTAAGCATGATATGTTAAGCATCAACCACAGATGCCTGGAGCATACAATTCAAACAAAAACATTTCTCTGATTGGAAATTAAGATAGAAATCTTAGCTAAAAGATGGAGCCTGGGTAGAGAACATTTAATCTAACCTCCTTGCTCCTGGCAAGAAGGGTTTAAGTGCCCTCAGGCCAGGCCAGTCACCAGAAGGCCATTGTAGGAAGAAAGAGCCTAGTATTGTGGAGATGTTAGATGGGACCACTGAGGAGTAAAGAGAGATGCCCCTGAAGGCTGCAATTCTGAACACACTAAGGGACTAAGCCCCGTAGAACTCAACAGGACTTACTTCTCAGTAGATATAGTTTGGGTTGTGCTATTGGTAAAGCTTGACTAGGGATCTTCTGCAGAGATATCAGTATCCAAGCAGAGTTGGCAACCCCTTGCTTGGAATGCCCTGCCCCTACCTTTTAACGTGGCTGCTCCAAACTTCTTTACAGATTTGACCCTTCACTTCAGAAAGAGGTTTGAGAAATTAGTAAAAGTAAGACGATTCTCTACCCATTTCTGTCTATCCTGTAGCTGGTATAAACTCACTTTGACAGCTAACCCAATTTCAGTGAGTAATAATTGACAAAGAGAAAACACACATGGTTTGGTCTACCTTCACAGGCAGTAGCTTGGGAACAACAATTGCAGCCACACTTCCAAATATGTGAATTATCTTTTACCGCTATTGGGCAAGAAACAAACTGTCATGCAACCAACAAGGTGCATCATCAGTGGGTTTAAGGGGTGCTTCTATGGATGTAAGGGAGTCAGGTTAAAGATAAATGAAATGCAAATAGAAAAGTAAAACTAAAGACAGTGATGATTTCCTAAATGCAATACCATACAAACCACAACAAGATTCCTATGAGTCAGGCAGAAAACTTAGCATCCCACAACCAGTCAGGATTTCTAACCAAAACCCAAAACTAAAAAAATCCTGGCAGCCAGTCAGCCAAGGTCACAGAAATCCCCATGCAGCACAATCTGACCCAGGGGATGCAGATAGTGCAGAATGCTGTGGCAGGATTGCTGACATGAGTGAGACCCTATCAGCACATAATACCTCTGCTCTGAAATCTGCACTGCTTGCTGATTTGCTACCAGGCCAAGTTCAAGATGTGCTTTCCATGTTACGGGTGCCACATAGTACTTGTTCTGCTCTTGTAAGAAACGAGTTCCTTTGTGCAGCAGCACCTACATTTTGGAACTCCCTGCCTATTGACATTAGGCATGCGCCTTCATTGTACTCTTTTCAGCACCTGATAAAATCGTTCTTTTTTAGGCAAGCCTATCCAGGCATGTAGAAGCTATTGTGTATTTTATCTGTTTTTAACTCATTATTGGGTTTATTATTTTGAATATTTTAAAATACCTGTCTTTAACTGTTTTGCCAATAACTTCTTTTCTTGGTACAGAAACAGATTTCAATTGTTCAAATATATTTGGGGTTAATACATCCCCCCTTCTCCTTTTAAGTTGGGTAATGTGTTTTGGAAAAGGGAAAAAGAAAGCTGTGCACAAACAGCCATTACAAGCAAAAAACCCAAATAAACTCACTGGTATAAACAGAAAAATGACAAGTACTCCAGTCGTTCTGTGCATTAAGCTGTTGAGAGAATAATTTCCAGAAACTTATATAAGCATATTAGGAAAGGCATTAAAATGAATAATACATGGAGTGCTACATTATTAAGAGAATATATTTTCTTTGCATCAGGGCTGTACTTTTGCATTTTGCTATTCAGAAGCATGTGTGTGAAATTCTTGCACAACTGACTTAAGACAATTTATGCCTGTTTTTACTGAATCTGAAATTAACCATTATGTCCTCAAAATGACACCTGCAGTGTTAACTTCTATAGTTCATGTTTTCTTTCCATTAGTGGGATATGAGGAGATCCCATAATGCCTTGCAATTACTTATGACCAAGCTGAGTTAGATGTGCACATATTAGGGGTGTACATTGAGATAAGATTTAGTTCTGATCCTTCAGTGCTTTGGAAAGTGGGTTAGGGTTAAGTTCAGACTTTCAGAGGACACCAGCTTCACCTTGGGTCTGAATCAGAACCTTGCTTCAGAAAATCTGAAGCTTCATGCCTCCCCATTGACTATAATGAGGAAATTAACAAATGGCTATAGCTTTTTTGCTTTTTGGCAGAATTGAACTAAATTTGCAGACATGGTGGCAGTTCTGAGGACATGACATTGCCAAATTTCAGACAGATAGGCGCAGGAGGTTTTGGGCTAGGTGTCTTTAAATTTGAATTCTGGTTGGGAGGTAAATCAGCTACAGGCAAGCTTGTGTGTTTGGTTTTATTGTGAGAATTGTGAGTTTCTCCACTTGCTTTCTTTTGAAACATAATTGTTCTTTAAGGTTCTTATAACTTCAGTAATGTGTTGTACGTCACCGCAGTAATAATTTATTTAATTGCAAATCCTGCATCCACTTATATTTAGTGATGGATGTTATTTTACACCCTGACCTATACCCAGTAGAACTAGAGTCTGATCTATGATGTTTTTGCTGCAGGTGGCATGTGGAGAGCTGGAGGGGGTGATGTGAATAAAGAGAGGGGATGTGGGTATAAAGGTTGTGTACAAGTCCTGTTTTATAGGGAAGCCTTTCATCAACCTCCAGGAGATCTACAATTTGTTTTCTGTGGGGTATCAAGGAGTACTTGAATGGTACAGATGGAGGTGATGGTTTTGAGTTAAAAATGTCATGGCATGGCAATATGATGAAATGGGAATTACTAGATTGTATTTTGAGTGGTTAAGTTCCCCTACTCCATGTTTATCTTTTGGAATTGGGCAGAATACATATCTAAATATGTTTATAATCTGGAAGCTATTAATGCCTAGTTTGGCAGACAAATCTAGTTATACAACAGACTGCAAAACTGAGCTACAGCTGTAAGGAGACAGTGACCTGTAATATTAGCCTGTTTTCTCACCTCTTCATATGGGAATAACTATAGAAAAGCACTTAATCTGTTCTGATTTACTCTATCATATTACCTGGTTTAAGCCACTTATCTTTACTAGCAATCTTTTAAAGCTTTATTGAAGTAAGCAATAAATTAAGCCAATGGGGATGTAGGATATAGGGTGAAAAGGGCAATTCTAACACGATTACTCATTCTGCAGTAAGTAGCAGGCGCCAACCTGGTGAGCCCCATGATATAATAATATATGGGATGAGAAAGGTATTGCCCCATTCAAGGTTGTTAGGGAGATATTCTTTAATTAACTCTGTAAGAATGTAATTCAATCTGAAGTGGATCAGAGTTAGCTATTTAGAAGATGTCCAACCTGCTCTTCATGAAAAAAAAATCCAGAGCAGGGTACAATATAATAGACATAATAAAATGTAAGTTATATAAAACAAATAAAACTAAACCACCAACAGCAACAAAACACATTGATCTAGCAGGGCAGAAATGCCTGTTCTCCACCAGTAATAAGTTAAACAAAGGTCTGGGCACAAAATAGGTATTTTTATTTGGTGCCAAAAGCCCACCAGCATCATGTACGTGGTCATACAGAGTTAAGGAGATATGTAGGTTGTCCCTGCCTCCCCCAAAGTGACTTAAAACTTGGCTCCTATTTTGTATTATCATTTGGTTTGAAATGGAAAAATCCCATTGCATTTCAGAGGGAATTGCTCATGTCTGATGAATAAATGAAGACATTGTAGAGCAATATTTTCTGAAACAGTTTATGCAGTTTCCAGAAATGGGCTGTGGGGCAACAGGGCTGCTTAAAGGATAGAGATGTGGATAGGCAATCCTGAAGGTCAGTGGAAATTATGCAGGCAGAGAAAGTTTTGGAACTGGACATGCTGAGTTTTTCACTTTACACTGAGAAGGGAGATAAACCTCATAATAGATTTTTCAAAGACGTATTATTATTAAATAGCCACTGATTGAAACAAGATATATACAGTAGTCTATCTGAACATTCTAGGGATCTTCCGAAACATTGTTGAGCGCTGCCTGCTTCCCCAAGCAGTGGAAAGTTCCAGGGGAAGCCCTGTTGCAGGGGGAGTTCCTTGTTCCCTTCAGATGTTGCTGGACTATGGTTCCTCGAGACCCTAGCCAAGTATATAAATCTCTGGCATCACCGTCCCTTATTTATTTATTTATTTATTATTGCATTTATATCCCACCTTTTCTCCAAGAAGCTCAAGGTGGCATACATGGATCTCCCCATTCTCATTTAATTCCCCACAACAACTCTGTGAGGGACGTTAGGCTGAGAGCAGTGGCTGATCCAAGGTCACTCAGTGAACATCATGGCTGAATGAGGATTCAAACCCTGGTCTCCCAAGTCCTAGTCCAACTCCCTAACCACTACGCCAGGATGTAGAAATACATCCTGCTATAAAATGCCATGACTGGATATACCGGAGATGGAGAATCTGTGGCCCTGCAGATGTTGTTGGAATACCACTCCCAACATCTCTGACCTTTGGCCATGTTGACTGGGGCTGATGGGAGCTGGAGTCCAGCAACACCTGTAGGGCCACAGGTTCCCCATCCCTGGGATGTTCCCTGTCTTTCCAAAGCAACCGTTAAAAACTTGTCAAATACATCAGTCTACCCCACCCAATATACTACATCTCTCTAGCTAGAGTCATTTCAATGTAAAGATCAAAGTAAGAGCTTGCACAGGCAGAAAACTACCTTATACCAAGTCATAACATTGATATCAGTATTGTCTACACCAGGAGATAGTGAATGTGGTGCTCTTTAGATGTTGGACTACAGCTACCATCATCTCTGACCATTGGCCATGCTATCTGGGGCTGATGACGGTTGGAGTCCAAGAACACACATTGGCTACCCCAGGTCTACACTGACTGGCAACGGCTCTCCAGGGTTTCAATCAGAGAACACTCCCAGCCCTACCTGGAGATGCCAGGGACTGAATCTGGGACTTCTGCATGCAAAACAGATGCTCTGCCACTGAGCTATGGTCCTTCCCCTGGGTGAACCACATTTGCTAAGTAGCAGTGATGCTGAGGATTTCTGAAAATCAAATATTAACTTAAGGCATTCCCAGGTAGTTCCTGTTTTCCGTTCAAATCCATGCATCTGTCGCTTCAACTGGTGCTATATATACTCGGGGCGGGGGGAAGGAAAGGGAAAGTGCCAAGTAGGCATAGTGTGTTATTTCCTCTCTGGGACTGCTATCTTAATCAACAAGCAGGTTTTAAAAAATGTGAAGTGCCACTTGTGTTCATTAGGATTGATCTGTGTCAGGCTGCATGTGGTGGTGCATAGTTTGGATGGATAATATGCTACAATGTCTAATAAAAGTGCCAGACTAAGCTTTTATGAGAGGTCAAGAACATGGAGGCGTATTCATTCAATCAGTCCTAATGAGTTTCATGTTCAGTTGTTTGGCTGCTTACATGCAAAACCCTGATGGGGCTATTCAGATATGCTTGTCAAGAAAGGAGCTGATGGACTCTCTTAGGATAATCAAGCTTCTGCCTTTCTTTCCCTGGCAGTTGGTCAAACTAAAGTAATAAGGTTAAGATGGACAAGAGGAAGCAATGCTTCCTAAATTGTAGAGATACTGAGAAATGCACTAATCTAAAGGCTTTATTATGGCAGAGATGCAAAGCTTAAAAAAAACTCTTCTCTTACCCAAGTGGAACTCACAAGATGCTATAACCTTGTGCTGTTATTTACAGACCTGTGGATCACACTGTTGTCATTAGGAACTTGTACTAAATTCTTCAAAACTGAAAAACTAACCATAGAGGTATTGATGTGGGTAGCAAGGCAAATATTTTTCAGAGTTCTTTCCGTTGATATCTAGACATACCCTATGATTTAATGAGAAGCTTGTTAGAATAAGGAAGGTAAAGTATTGTTTTTTGTAGGCTTGGTGCACATATTCACACAAGCTCCACACTTTCTTTACTACTGGTATTGTCCTACTTCTTGTGGAGACAATTGTGATTGCGAAGGAACATGCACATGTTGGGGGGAGAGGTGAGTGCCATCTTCCCAGATAAAACTGAAATGTTGCAAATCTAGCCCTCTGCAGAATCATATCCCATATATAACTTTTCATAGATAACCATTTGAAGGACATCATGTACAAGTAAGCAACTTGTCTTTGCTTTGGAAACAAGAATGTAAGCACATTTCTGCCGCAGTACATGCAGCTAGGAGATTACCTCCACCTTTTGTTCCATTGCTTAATTGCAAACTCTTTCTTAGGTTCATCATCATAAGAAGGAGCATAGTCTCAGAAAAATCACAAAAGTTTGTTTATACAATTTAAGATTCACATGCTGTTATCCTAGATTAGTTGTTCTCAGATAGTACATTACCAAAAGAAAAAATAATTTCAAGGTATTTCAGACATAGCCTCTTGCTGATGATCTTTGGTTATTCATAGATCTGCCTCGTATCCTGTCTTTGGTTAGATTGGGAAGACTAAGGAAATTCTAATCACAGGTGTTCAGCACTTAATTAGTTAGCAGTAGTTTAGAGATAACCGATGTGGTGCCTTCCAAATATTGTTGGATTTCAACTCCCATCATCCCTAGCCAGCACTGTCAAAAGTCAGGAATGATAGGTATTGGAGTTCAACAACATCTGAAGGACACCATATTGGTTATCCTTGCAATAGGCACACCCAAGGCTGCTGTTCAATCTATTTTGCTTGGATTTTGCCTTGTTCTTGCATCAATTCGATTATTGTCTTCTGCTTCTGATAGCAGTGTGCAACAGTTCAGCTATGTATTGTGGGTACATGCTTCATTTTTTCTCCTCAGAATAGTTCACTGGTATTATTGGTTCTCATTTCTTAATCCTGAATTCAGTAACACCATTGTCCACAATGGTATCTGATGATAGTTCCATAGGACATTTGTGTTTCAAGTGAAAATATTTTGGCATGAAATAAAATACATTTCATAATGATTTCCTTGGCTGTCCTCTAAAGTTCATGTCAGTGGATAAATTGCTGTTTTTCTAGCTTGTCCTTTACTAAAGAAATTCTATATGCTTCAGTCCTGACATAGCTAGATTACCTCCACCTTTTTTCCATTGCTTAGTTGCAAACTCTTTCTTAGGTTTATTATCATAAGAGGGAGCATTGTCTTAGGAAAATCACAAATGTTTGTTTATATAGTTTAAGATTCACATGCTGTTATTCTTGGTTAGTTGTTCTGAGATAGCACATCTCCAAAGGAAAAAAGAATTTCAAGGTATTTCAGACATAGACTTTGCTGATTATATTTGGTTGTTGATTCTCAGTGAGCCTGTAAGCTTTGCCTGTCAGAAGTAACCCTGCTGCTTTTACGTCATCACTTACCTTGGGATGAAAGAGTTAGACCCAGTTAACTTTTGACCATTCTAGGAAATACTGATTTCCCATCCCCTTCAGCTAAATTCAACCACTGATTGAAATGAAAGACTGAAGTGGGTAATTCAATGGTGGCAATACATGGGACATACGAACAGATACACTAAAGTGGTAATTACTGTAGTAAGATTGCACAAAACTGCTACAAAAAATAAAGAGTGTGCCATTTGAGTGCATTATGGGCACAAAATAAGGGACATAAAACTCATCTTGTGAATATCATTAGCTGTTATGAATAGATTTAAATAAATTAAGAGAGCACAAATCCTATGAAAATAACTGGTACAGTCCACTAGCCTCTGCTGTTTTGCAGCTTCCAGTGGAAGCTCTGTTCAAATGAAGGGAGAATTTATGACAACATTTGGTGAACTCCACCAAATATGAACTATTTTAAATTGCAGCTTTCTAGTGTTTTTGTTATATGAATCTGATTTACATCAGCTAATTTTCTTACATCTGAATGATAAATTTATAACTTAACTCTCAAAAAATTAAGTTCAATTTTTAAAAAAGCTTAGTGTTTAAGGGAATTATTAATCTCATAGGGCAGAGCTGCAACCTTAAATAGAATTAATTTATGAGCTACGTCACCTACAATTCTCCTATTACCATGCCACTTAAGACTTTGAAATGCCACTAGTCTGGTACTGGAAAACTGCTTCCCGGCTGGCTGGCTTGATAGTGTAACTGTGTTCCTAAAAGAACCAGATGGAGAACTGGAATAAATTGAGCTTGCCAGCATGTGCTTATCTTTCAAACAGATTTCATTGATTCCCTGTTTTTTGTTCCCAAACCTTTTATTTAGCAATTTTTTCCAATAGAATTTTATCCTCATTCAAGACTTCACGTTTGAATAAATTTTGTTACTCACCAACTTGAACTGAAATTTGAATTTATTGCCTGTAATGAAAGACTATTCTGTTTTGCTTTTTGTACTTTGTCTGAACATCTTTTCCCAGCACTAATGTCCAACAGTGCTCCTGATCAATGGAATACAATAAGGGTAAAATTAAGTAATCTTACATATATTAATCACCCTTGTTTCTTTTCTTTTGGAAGAAAACAACTATAGAAAAGAGAATTCAGACTTTACCCGCTGATGGATGATACTGAAATTAAACTGCCTAGTCCCTGCTGCAACAGGACAACCCCATTAGTACAAACTTATTTCTAAACTGCCAGAACTCTAAAGTAATTTGCGATCTTTGACTTCTGTAGACTTCTTTTTCCTGGGGATTTTCTCTGTTCTTCCCTGCTGCTTCTCTAGAAATGTGCGTGTTGAAATGAGGGGGAGATGAAATGATGCCCAATACTTACAATTCCTCCCTTGCATTTGTCTCTTAATGTTGTCTGGCATGGGGAGCTTTGAGAACATTGTTAGGCTCACTATAAATTGTAGAGATGGAAGGAACTCTTTCTTGCTTTCCTTCTTTCTCTTTGTGGAATTATAGCTTTCCTCTTCTTTCTCTCTCTTTCTCTCTCTGTCTCAACTTCCTATTATTCAGTTGTGAATCAGCAGGCTACAGTAGTAGATTTGGCTGTATTCACACCACTGTGCATAATGGCTGACTTGTTCTGGATGAGCTAAGAGCTTGTGGGGTGCTAGATAAGTCCTGAAGTGAAGCGACCAGGTGCAGAGGGTGCCCAGGTTCTGATACCAGAGAACAGGTATAAAAATAAGGTACCTGTGGCTGTCCCGATGTTGCTAGACTACAACTCCCAACATCCCTGACCGCTGGCCACATTGGTTGGGGCTGATAAGTCCAACAACATCTGGAAGACCACAGGTTCCTCACTCAAAATAACAGATCAGAGATGGATGCTTTAGGGCCTGGGAGAGTTCCCTATCAGAGGTTGCTTTGACAAAGGGTATGGAAAACACTGCAATCTTCCATAGCAAATGTATAGTATTTGGACCTCTTGCATGGGCATAGATGCATCTGGTAAACCTGAATGAGTCAAATTTTCCTAGGTTTATTTGCACATGCATTTAAAGTACATCCAGGTATGACATCCACATGTCACATATTTGTGGGAAACTCTGGTATGACACTGATGTTTCCTGCAGCAACCATAATATGTAGAACTGCCCAATTCAACCCGTACACTCTTAAGCAGGTCTGATGACGGCCAAAATCTTTTAATTCAGGTGATGTTATATGGAACTTTAAATGGATGGTGATCTAGTATGGAGACATGAATACAGGGAAGATCTAAAACTGAAGGTATAAACCACAATACTGCATTGTGAAGTGGCTGTTTGGAGAGCTCTAGCATCAACTTCTGCCTTCCTACCCATTCTGTCTCTCAGCTGGCACATCACTGCTGCCCTAATATTGTAAGCTGCTTTGAGAGGCTGGTTATAGACTGGCATATAAATACATACTTTTGCTAGTTATTTATTCCTTTCTGTTGATGTTACTTTCTATTAATTGCTTTTATAGCTTTTTTTTGTAGATTTAATACAAATTAGTTATTTATGATTCTTTCTTTCTTTCTAGGTAATTAGCCCTTATATAAGGCAAAAATGTGGAAATTTCTGTGTTTTTTATTTTCAAATGCAAATAAAGTATATTATAATAAATATCTTAAATTATAAGTAAGGTTCTGCTGTACCTCAGGCTGTTCACTTCAAGCAGAAGTCCTTTTCTTACAGCCTTCAGTAACCCGTATGTATACAGATGACTCCTCTTAGCAGAAACAGAAATAGAGCTGTGTGCCCAAGGCCTGGGCAAGAGCAAACGACTGGATGCTCTAAGGCAGGGGTGGGAAATCTTTTTGGCTCTGGGGACCACATCTTTATCTGGCTCCACCCCATGGGGCAACTTGGATGGGTGAGCAGGGCAATCTCCCTGTCAATCAGATGGCATCACTATGACATATCATTGACTGGTGGGCTGCCCCACCCACCTGGTAAAATCCCTTGCACTTGCAAAGCCTGCCTCATGCTGATTCTTTTAAGCAACCAGAGCATGAAAGGAGAGGGCGTGGGGAGGCTTGGAAAGTCTGCCCCAGACTGATCCCTTCAGCCTCTGAAAAGGATCTGCATGAGGCAGACTTTCAAAAAAAAAGAGGGGGTCTTCATTGCTGCGTTTTTTGGCTCCATGGGCCAAATCCTTATCAGGATCTGTTTGCAGGCTGAATTTACCAGATGGGCAGGGTCACCCACCTGTCAATCACCTGATGTCACAGATGACATCAGGTGATTTGATGCTTTGAAGTCCTGACTTCAAAGCACCTCACAGGCAGCCAGGTGCTGCTAAAAGGACATTTTTCCTTTCACTTTAGTAGCTGCTTTAATGCAAACCCCTTTGAAGAGAACTCGCTTATGCACCTGAATCAAGCTGGATTGGCCTCCTCACTTATGAGCTGATGTGCGGGAGTACAGTTCTGCTTTGCACAAAGGTTCATGAACTCCCAACAACCAGCTGGTTGTCAGGCGCTTTGGAAGCGGTGCAAGCCCCTTTCCACCAAGCCCCACCCTTACCTGCCTCACATCTGATGTCATACCTGGTGTTAGTACTAGAGAGTTTTCCAGTCAGTCTGTAGCTGCAGCAGGTATGGGGAACCTTTGACTCTTCAGATGGTTCTGAATTACAATGGGGAAGCCTGGCAGGTCAAGTTCGGCCCATGAGCCAGAGGTTTTCCACTCTTGCTCTAAGGTGAGGCAGAGGAGGCCCTTAGCTTGAAACAAACAGCCTGCCTTGTAGCAGTGCACCAAGTACAGATGCAACAAAACAGTGGAGGATTATCCAGGAAGTCTGTTTGAAACTTGTTTCAGGCACTTGACAGGGGTTGGTGGCTTCATTGGAATCCTTTATATTGCCCAGTCCTAGGGCTTTGGGCACATAATGTTCAATTTAAAAATCCATAAAATAGCCAAACCAAACGTTTGGTAAAGACAGGTAATAATGAACAAAAAACTAGCTTCACATTAAAATATGCAAATCCAAATTAGGAAACTTTATGACACTTTAAAAGTGTTCTGGCTTTGGCAGATCTGAAGAAAAGGGAAGGCCCAGAGCTATTAGGAAGCAAGCAAGAATATCTTTTGGTTCTTGTTCAGTCTTCTGAGCTGTTGATGATGATAATACTGCCCACCATAAAAAGAGCCCCGCTGGATCAGACCAAAGGTCCACCTACTCCGGCATCCTCATTCTCTTCGTGACCAACCATATGCATCTGGAAACTCAGAGAGTATGAGGACAATAGTCCTTTCTGTCTGTTGCCCCCCAGCAACTGAAATTGAGTGGCATACTGCCTCTCAACATGGAACTTCCATATAGCTATCATGAGGAATAGCAGTTAAGCCTATCCTCCATGAATTTGTCTAATCCTCTCTGGTGGCCATTACCACCTTTTCATGCAATACACTAAAAATACCCTTGAAATATCGCACATTAGTTATGCCACCTGTAAATCGGGATAGAATTCAAAATATGGTGATTTTTAAATTCAATTTAATATGTTTTACATTTTGTGTTATAATTTAAGCAAAAATATATTAAATCTTGTGCGTAGATGTGAAAATGCCCTAGGAAGATGGCAGGGTTGATCTGAGGGGTCGTAGTGTGGCATCACGGAAGAAGGTAGCTTCAAGTAGGTTGGGCACGAGCTGTTAATTTTAATGTATATTTTATGTTATGTAAACTTCTTAGAGATGTTTACAATTAAGTGGTACACAAAATCCATTAAATAAAATGAATTATATATATCTATATTCTAATTGCCTTCCTGCAGCAGCTCACTCAAGCATCTGCTTTTGAGATTTTCTTCTCCCAGCTCTATGGCTGGCATTACCATCAAATTTTAATAACACCTGAAGCTTCCAAAAGAGACCAAGTTTTACTTCTGTACATGTTCAGACTCCAGCCAAAGGTTGGTAGGGAAGAACGAGCCAGACCACACAAAGACTTGGAAGGTTGTGAGGTCAAGTTAAAAGGCACCATAGCTACCAAACACTGTACAGCCTGTTTGTAAGCCACATGGGGATTAGTGAGCAAGAGCAGAATGAAGCTTCCCCTCAGTAAATGCTTTTCTGTCACCTAACTGTTACTAAGACAACTCCAGCCATCGGAATACAAATTATGTTTTGGGGTGCCACAGCAAAGTTTTATGGCTACTAGCCCTGCATGCAAATTTAAATGACAACTGAGTAAATAACAGCTACTATTAAACCATCAGAAGAGTCAATGGGAGCTATGTGAGGGGGAGGAATGTTACTGCCAATGGTAACAAAATGGAGCGAGTAGAGAAGGGGACGCAGACACACACACAACCATTGGCCTTGTAATTCATGACTGCTGAGCCTTGGAGCGCCAGCTCCCTGAGAAACATCAGTTATTCTTGTCCTGAAAGTCAGCTGCAAACACGCCCTAGGGTTAGGGGTAAAAGCTTTGGACATGAGAGGACTGCCAGTGTCTCTGTGCTTTAGAAAGTTTGAAAACAGAGGGCTCATGACAACTATTGATTTTGAGCATTTCTGAAAAACAAAGATGTTATTACTTTGCCCAGTTGGATCTGGTACATTAAGCAATCTTAACTTCCAGCTGAGCTGTTCAACAAAAGTATGAAACTAGCCCTTTGGACTCTCAGGCTTTCAACAGTGTCACTTGCATGACTGAGCACAGCAGTAAACACACAAAAAGTGACCTGAAACAATATTATGCCAAGACAGATGTCCAATTATTATTATTTTGTCCTTTTATTATGAAAATATATTTATGTATGATAGAGATGTTCTGAACTTTCAGTAATTTTTGACAACTTTGTGATTCCCAGTGTTTGACAGGAGACTTTTAAAGTTTTTGATCAAGTATCTCTTTATTTCATTAACCATTTCTGAAGAAAACTTTTCAGTGTTTTGAAATGCTTAATTATTAATAATGTTATTTTCACAACTGGTCTGTGTGAGAGATTAAGCAGAGAGGTAACAAATACCGACGTTGTGGCTGAGCAAGGATTTAAACAAGATTCCATATTCTGACCCCAATATTTACTCCCAGTTAAAATGATCCCAGAGGATAGCATTACTTGCAATCTGTGGGTTGTATCCAGTGTTAGTAATACACAGAGCAGACCTATTGAAACAAATGGACATGGCTGACATAGGTCCATCAATTTCAGTGGGTCTACTCTGAGTATCTAGAACACAGTGGGACTCATTATGTAAACCTACACAAGAGTGTGCTGTGTGGCTGAATTCTTAGGCAGACGTAATTTGGGACTAGGTGCTATTAAACCTCTTAAGTCTTACTTCCAAACAACTGTGCATAGGATCAGGCTGTACAACTTGTTGCTCTGGCTCATATTAATTTCCTTGTCTATTAAAACAGCAATCTGTTATCATCTTGCCCTATGCTTTCTGTCTTTATGTGCCACCACAAGGTTAAAGGAGAACATTCTGAGATGACTCCATTGATGCCTCTCCATTTTTCTGCTTCCCTGAGCAATTATTCAATTTCCAGGCACTTCTGGATGTTAAAATATATAGCAGACTTTATTATGCTTGTTGATTATATGATCTATAATCTATGTGTTAAAACCTATCTATCTTTCTGCAAAACCAAGGGAATTATGACGGGCGGATACATAATATTTGAATTAAGATCCCTCTGCCCTTTCTTGGAATTAAAAAGATCTAAGACTGTTTTGGGAAGCCGGTTTGGGTAAGGAAAGTTGGGTTCTATTACAAAATAATACTTAAAACTACTTGGCCATGTCTCATGATGGATGACTCTACCACAATAGCTGTTTTTTGTGACATATCAATAGGATGAACCATTGAAGCCAGAATATCAGAAAAGTGCAGGGGATCCTCAAAGATCTGAACTCCTGAAATATGAATTGGCTAGGCAGGTACTCTTTTATCATCACAAAAGCACTATAGGGCCCATCTGGTGGGTTGAAGCTGCCCTCCTAACACCAGCCTTGTTGCAGCTTACCTGGATGGGGCAAGGGCGAGGCAGGGCAGTGGTAATGTCAGGGCTGCATAGACACACCAGCAGAGGCATTGCTAATGTGGCAACAGAAGGGAAAAAACCTAAGTGGGGATATAGGGAGAAGAAGTGGAGGTGGGGTGAGGCAACTCAGGCAGCACAGTCTCTTCCACCAGCGCTGATAGGATGGTTGAGCAAACAAGTAATAGAAAGTGATGGTGGGTTAGCTTCATTATTACAGATATTTCTGATTAATGGCCTTACCCCTTTCCAAATGGTCTGCCTATATCAAGAAGATTGAGTTTTGTATGCAAGGGTCTTTTAAAAACTGTTCTGATTTGATGTTCTTTCGTTGTTCCAATATGTTCCACAGCAGAGAAACACAGCTCCTTTGATTTCTTGCTCTTCTGTGGAAGCATGCTGAGAAGAAAGGGATGGTTTGTTAATATATGGTGCTTTATGGACAGATCTTCTGGGAAAAGGGGAGATTATCTCGCACTGGAGCAAAGGAACAGACATGTTGATTGTAGCTAGGATTAATTTGATGTAATTGCCTAAATTCTATAAACTGCAACCAAGGCTCCCAGATATAAATAATGCATTTTAATTAATGGGTTGCCAGGAGCTGTAATGAAACTCAGGTCAATCTGCAGACTACAGTGTTTGGCATTTTTAATAACTTTTAAATAATTTTTAATAATGTGTGTGTGTGTGCATATGTGTGTGTGATATGTATATAGATTTGCAATCTGTCCTTCACTCGTGAGTTCCAAGGTGGCTTACAATAATGTTGAAATTGCAATTAACAATCAAAGGGTGGTATCTAATGAAGTAGATCCATTTGTGCAAGGGCTTCTGGCTGTGTGATAGAACTTTCCCTCCCTCTCCCCTCCCTTTGCACTCCCTTAGTCGTGCCTCCCCTCCCAAATCTGCTCTGGAGGGTTGGGGGAAATCCCAGAACAGATTTAGGGAGAAGAAAGGGAGGAAAAGTTCCATTGCCCATTCAGAAGCTCTTGCGCTAATGCTATTATGATAACTAGATCAGCATCATCAAATTAATAACAAACACAAATAAAACAGGCAGAAGAAGCAAAAATAAAATGCCACCGTTTACTTCATTTCTCTCCAAAAGCCCAGGAAAGAGGTGTATCTGTACCTGTCCTTTGAATAAAATTTATGCAGATGCATGACGTGCCTGCATGCACATAAGTAGTTTTAGACCAGATATAAATTTAGTGGTACAATAGCCAGCAGCAATCAAAATGCAATCACTAATACAGCATTTCCCAACTAGTGGGCCACCAGATGTTGTTGGACCACAATTCCCATCTTTCCTGACCATTGGCAATGCTGGCTGAGGCTGATGGGAGTTGTGGTCCAACAACATCTGGTGGCTCACTAGTTGGGAAAGGCTGCACTAATAAGATCATTGTACAGTGTTTTTGGAAAGTTCAAAGAGGCCTGTGTAATTCTTACTACAATCCTGTAATGTTGTTAGGCTCCAACTCCCATCAGTTCCTTGGCCAGTAGTGAGGGATGATGGGGCTTGTAGTCCAGCAACATCTGGAGGTCCGTGGGTTCCCCATCCCTGCTTTAAATTGTAATTTATTTTCAACTGTAGTATGATATACATGAGTAGAGTGCTAGTATACGCTGCTCAGAATTTCCCATTTCACTTCTCCCCCTGCTAACCCTTTCCTGTGCCAGGGTAGAAATAAACCAGAGGACCGCTTTCATTTGACGTGAACTAGTGCTTGTGGTTTGTTTGGGGGGGAGACATGCATACTGCTTCACATGTAACATGAACTCAGCCTCTGGTTGGTTTCCTTCCTGACACTGCAAAGGATTTCACATTCAACTGTAGTTTAAAATAAACTATGATTTAATTTGATGTGTGAACCAGCTCAGACTCCATCAACATATATGTGCTTAGGGTTTTTTGCTCCGATGTGCATCACTTTACTCTGAATTTACTCTCTGAATATAGGTATGAGAAAATTAATTTATTAATCCTTGCTTTGAAATGATTTAAGATGGAGCTATTAACATACTGTTTTGCTGAAAGCTAAACAAACAGTAGTAATGTAAACCCTTAAGCTGCTCTGATTATTTAAGTTATTGCATGAGCACAAAAAACCAAGGAAGCCAGCACGTTGTGTTAGAATATTAATAGACATTTGCTTGGCATCGTTCCGCTGTAACAGGCTTGGGTTGGAGGACAAACCTGCTGTTCAGTTTGCAACTGATGTTGGCTTTGGAGAGCTTTATTAAAATAGCTTTTATATATAATTCAGCCAGCTTTACTGGGGATCAGGTTCAGTCAAGTGCAAAGTGAAGTGAGTCCTCATGAATAAACTGAACAGTATTTGGTTGCAGATCTTTATTCTTTATTGTGTATGGCCAAGTTACAAGAGCAGTCTGTCATCGCCTTGGTACTTTACATGTTGTGGTTTGTGTGTGAACTTTGCCAATTTACATTCATGGGAAAGTCTTTCCTTTGCAGATAGGTGTCATCATTATTATTTGTTCTATGTGCTTCTTTTCCTTGGCTACCTTCTTTTATTAGCACACAGAATATTTCTTTCCATTTTTGCACTCCTACTCTGTCCCTCCATTGTATTGGAAGAGAATAAAGAATGCAGAGCAAGGGTTTGAGCAATGCATCTCATGCCCATCCAAACACCTTGTGAGTTGGGTAATTATCTCCTTTATTCCTTCTGATCTCCATCAACTTCCCAGGGCACAGACAGGGAGGAAGTAAAGAAGTGACAAGACACTGAAAATGAATAATTTATATCCATTTCCCTCTAGGGTAAGAAACCCCTGTCTGAACTGTATTGCTTCAGATTGCAGTTGGGGGCTCATATGACTGAATGCTCCTTCATACAAAAAAGGTCTCTCCTTCTGGCCTAGTCTTCTCCCTGACATGCTAGCCTTCTGTATGTAGTGTGTATGGTGGAGTGGGGGGGTAGAATATTTGATCATGTGATTCCCCCACCTGCAGTCTGAAATGGTACAATCCAGGCTCATATATGCTATTATTACGCTGTTCAAGGCTACAATAAAGTGTGGGGTAGCAGTTAGAATACTGGACTAGGACCTGGGTGATCTGGGTTCAAATCCACACTCAGCCATGAAGCTCACTAGGTGACCTTTGGCCAGTCACTGTGTCTCAGTCTAATCTACCTGTGAGGATAAAACGGGGAAGAGGAGAACCTTGAGTTCCTTGGGGGAAAGGTGGGATATGAATGTAATATTAATTAAAGATAAAATAAAATAAAGGTGAGGGGGCAACAAAACTTTAATTGACTTAGATCAGTTAAACAAAAACACACAGTCTTTCAGCTACTCCTGGCATGAAAAATGGCTGTAAAAACCCTCTGTGAAAAGGGAGGGGACACTCCTAACAATTATAGTGCATCTGACTGACATGTTCTCTTAAAACTGTGAGAATTTGAAAAACATAATCCTTCTCTTATTTTAACTTGTTCCATGCAAACATTTTAAAACAATAATCTGGATTCATCAGCACTAAAACTTTAATATTGTAAAAACAGAAAACTTGGATTCTAGCAAGTCTGAATATATCACACAAAATAGACTTGAGGGATGCCAACAGTTTTATGGTCATGTTGTCTGTTACTATTTTGAACAGTTGCAAATTCCTGTAATACTTCTGGGCATCTTGTTTGCACCTCTTGCATTGTGAATTCTGGATTCCCTTTCTTCCACCTTGAAAATTTGGTAATTGTTAACAGTTTAATTTTTTAATTTCTTTAAAAATGTAATCCTTTTCTTACAGGAATTATGAGTTAATAACAAACATTATGATTCAATTTAAGGTGACTACATAGCGTATAAAGCTATCACACAATGGCAGTAAAATTTTAATAAAGAAAAGGCTTCCCTATGAAAACCTAGGAGCAGTAAGGATTTTGTTATTTCCCTTGCTATCCAACAGCAAAACACAGTGATCAGTGTACATGTCTGCACATTTAATTTCCTATTCCCTAACTTAGCCCAGCAACTCATTTCCCAGTTGGCTACTCGCAACAGATTTGCTCAAAAAACCAACACTACATTTTCCCAGTTGTTCCAGACTGCTTTCTGATTGGACATAGAACTGAACTGATATAGGGCTTCTGACTACAGGTCTTCTCTTCAAACAATTCCTGCTATCACGTCAGAGCATATTCTATTATTGGGCTGACTCACCGTTTGCATTCCTTTTCTTTCACCTTGGTAATAGTCGGAGTGGTAAATTGTTTTGGAATCCTGTGGTTTTTGAAGTCCTTGGACTGGTAGTGGTATCATGCTGTGCTTGTAGAAGCCGAACATAGAATGTTGAACAGCACGCCAAGCAACACTGAAGATTATCAGGTCTCACTTAAAGCCACACTTAAAGAGACAGGGCAACATTTTAATCAACAACTGCCTGGTGTCCAAAATATAACACTGGAAGAACTGGAACTTGGAATCCAGTAGAGATGGTCCTCACCAGGGAAGGATACAAACAACGCGGTTTGGTCCCTCTTGTTGAGGATTTCAAGCCAAACCGCATAAAGTGTGACCAACATAAAATCACAGATTTTTTTATTTCTACTTTAAATCCCTCTTCTGCCATTGGCCGCATGGACCCGACGGTCTTAGAAGCTGATGACGTCTCTTTAGATTGGTCTTTGGGACCCTTGCCTCTAATGAAATTGTTGAATGGAATGATAGACAAGATAGAAATATGCTCTTTGGCACAGGAACTGGAGCGGGCATATCCCACCACCGAAATTGCGGCTTCATCCCATAGCCCGGTCCAGTGTAAAGTGTTAGGGGGAATATCGAACACACCCCCACCCAACATAGAGAGGGGCACGACAGCATTGGAGCTGAATACTTCCTCTCCGTTTCCATCATAGCCGCATACCTCATTCCGCTGGCAATCGTCAACTCACAAAGAATTTAGTCATATCGAACCAGCCTCAGACTCAGTAATAAATCTTTTAAACTCTCAGTTAGAGCTAATCAAGAGATTATTCACTATATGTTCAGAGGATTTATTACAAATTAAGACCCTTCTTTCCAGTTGCTCAGAACAGTTGGCCAAGATAACTCCTTCAGTTACGGCAGACCTAAAGGAAGCAACCTATACAGCCCAGTCCGTTCCAACTGCCATGACGAGGTGTATCCAGAAGTCTCCGTTCAGAACTAGATGGGATGTTAACATCAAACAAGACCTTATCCCGCCAGTGGAAATGGCAGTACGAGAAATTCAACACTTGGATACAGATGTTCCCAACACCACAAACTTAAATCCAAACTCAGCATATTTTACCCGTAACAACACTACCGTGGTCTCCTTAAAACAGAACATTAAGCATAATAACTTCAAGGCCCACCCAAATCTGGGGAAAAAACTGTCAAGAAAATTGGAAAAGAAACCGAAAAGCATCAAAACTTCCGGTATTCATAGAAAGGGTTCCAAAATGAACTTTAATAAACTTTTTAAGGTGTTAGACCCCGTACAGCCCGGTTACAAAGGCAAGGGCAAATCCCGGCAACACCATGCAAACAACAGCCATATAAAAGTTACCGGGGTAGACCCTAACTTGAGATCCGGGCCACTAGGCACAGTAGTTAAACCTCTCAGTGCTAACATAGCCAAACAGAAAACCGCTCTTCATGAGGCCCCAAGGCTAACATCTTTGGAGGGAAGGGCATGGCGACTCAGACGTGAAGACAGGGTTCTGGTATTTCTCAATTACCCGAAACCATTTGGATGGCTTTCCCAGCAGGACTGCAAAATCCACCTCTTGAATCTTTTGCCGGCTAAAAATAAGTCCGCCTGGGACCTGGACTCAATTCAAAAGGTAGAATACCTCTTTTACAACACATCAACAGCTCGAGCCCAGGTTATATTTGTTTCATCTTCCATCGCGGACCTAATTTCCTTACACAAGGAGGAACTCTTAGCTAGAGGCATTGGGACCCAGAGATATTTTAGAGATTATTCTCCCCCATTACCATTATTTGCCTGCAACCCGAGAAAGACTATTATAGGCATAGATCCAGTGACGGAAGTTATACACGTTGAACCCCCACTTCCCGTCTTTGCTCTTCTTTGAACACTGTAAGAGGAACGTTCTCTCATTAATAGCTTTGGGGCGTTACCAGAGCAGGAGCAGCGTGAGATCTTATCTCACCTCTCGGCATTAAAAATTACCCTTTCAAAGCAGATTAATCCATCTGGAGAGACAAAACAGACTTCCCCGTCCGACCAACGTCTGAGAAAACGACCAATTCGAATTACGGGTCTAGTCAGTGGGGAATCACCCAAGTCAATCATATAGCCCAGGAGAATCATCTTTTTCATAACCACTCTTCTAGAAATCTTTTGGGCCAGCGAGTTCTAAGCCCACAAATAACAGTGCTAACGCCGTCCAAGTGTGATAACTCTCTTATATTTCAACAACATGGTATATTGAAGGAAAGTGAGGATTTTTATGCTCCCCCTTTAAACTATGATTGCCCAAACCTTGTTCCGAAATCCTTTGATTGGCTGGCAGTACAATACCTAGAACCGCACGAATGTGGTTCTTCGGAGTACAAATCAAAGCCTCAACCCCACGCGTCCCTACTTCTGACCCGTCGTACTTACCCTGCAAACTGTTGCGTTTTGGAGACTCCCCTGGATGGACCAGAGAAAGCTGAGGAGGCCGATTGACTCTGTTTGCTGTACATCAGGAAGCCCCCCCCCCCGCCTGTCAGCGGGATTGTCCCTGACTTTATAAACTTGCTTTCGTGGAACATCGCCGGCTGGTCTAACAAACTGGCCGACCTGGACTATATCTCATACTTACAGGCTTTTGATGTAATATGCCTTCAGGAAGCCTGGCTCCTAGAACCTAACTCCCTGCTGTTGCAGGGTTTTAGGGTCTGGGATCAGCCGGCAGTGAAACTTGCTAGTCATGGCTGCGGCAACAGGGGTTTAGCTGTTTTAATTTCCACGAGTATGGACGTTCAGGTTTCGAGGGTGCATATTCCATCACCCGGTATATGTCAAGCTTTGACCTTTAGGGGATCAAAGATGCACCCCCTGATTTGCATAAATGTATATTTTTCCCCTTGCTTGAACAAAGAAGCCACAGGGCTTTGGACTGAGCTAGAAACCTTTGTGGAGAACCTTCTACTTAATTATCCTGATTATTTTCTCCTCGTATGTGGAGATTTCAATGCAAGGATGGGAACCAGTAGTCCCTTGGAGAAAGATTTATGGCTAGAGTCTGACGCATTTACTAGCCTTTTTTGCCTCTCTGGTGACCAAAAAATCAATAAGTCTGGGAAAGCTCTCGCCTTATTTATTTTCAAACTTCATCTAATATGTCTTAATGGATCCCACCTGGATCTATCTAAGGGAGATTTCACATACATCACAGAGAAAGGCGCAAGTGTGATCGACTACCTTATAGGATCGCCTGCCCTCATACCTTTCATTGAGAGTATGTCCATTGAAAACATAGTAGAGAGCGACCACTGGCCTTTAAGACTCCAATTCCGTTCTATAAATCTTTGCCCCACGGTTTTGTCCGACTCTAGGATGTTAGGTCACTTGCAAGGGGAAAGGCTCCTTAAATGGTCCCAAGATGTTGGTTCAGAGATAGGTTGGACCTTGGGTTCCACTAAGCTTTTGGCCCTTCGATCCCTAGCAGTTGAATCCCACGATGCCATCTTGGGGATGTACCAGGATATAATAGATGAAATACGACCGTTGGTCACTTTGTCTTTGTCCGGTAAAAAATCAAACAACTTTCGATCTTGGTACGATAAGGACTGCAGGGATAAGAAAAGGGAACTCCGTCAACTTACCAGAGACCTTTCTCGCAAGGGCTCAAGCGAGGCTATACTCCTTTTTCAACAATGCCGAAGAGACTATAAAACCATCATAAGACCAAAAAAAAGGCCTTTTACGAGGATAGCTGGAAAGCTCTGTACAGGGCCGTAAATGAGAATAACGTGCCCCAGTTTTGGGAACTGGTACAAAATGGGCTAAGAAGCTCTCTTTATCGGGTAGATCTCCCAATCTCCCCTGAAACCTGGGTTTCCCACTTTGCCAACATATTTGGAACCGGTGCTAGTACCCCCTATACACCAAAGGGGAATATCTCCATTTTTCCACCTTGGCATCCCAGATTTGGGACTGAATCGACCTTGGATGCTCTGATGGGCCTTTATCCAGAGAGGAACTGGCGGAGTGAGTCTCTGCTGCTCCTGCTTGATCTCTCATCAGCTTTTGATAACATCCTCCTGGACAGTCCATGGGATATGGGTATTGGGGCACTGCTGTGCAGTGGTTCTAGTTGTATCTTCATGGATGGTTCCAGAAGATTGGGTGAGTGTTTCTCAGCCCAATAGCTCTTGAGCTATAAGATGCCACAGGGCACTATATTGTCTCCAATGATATTTAACATCTATATGAAGCCACTGTTAGTGGTCATTAGGAGATTTGGAGTGAAGTGTCATCAATATGCTGATTATACTCTATTACTCTACAACATCTGAATCGGAAATTGCTAAAAGGGTCCTGGACCAGTGTCTGGACACAGTGGTGGGCTAATAAATTGAGGCTGAATCCTGGCAATATGGAGGTTCTGTGGATGAGTCATTCCCAGGTCTGGGAGTTACTTTCCCTGGATGAGGTGGTACTCTCCCTGAAAAAGCAGTTGTGTAGTCTGGAGATGCTCCTAGATCTAGTTCTGTTACTGGAGGTGCAGGTATCCTAAGTGGTTAGGAGTGTGTTTTACCAGCTTTGGCTGGTAAGACAGCTATGACTGTTACTGGATCCTGATAGCTTGACCACAGATGTCCATGCGCTGGTAACCTCACGGCTGGATTATATGCCCTGTGTGGGGCTACTTTGAGGTTGGTCTGGAGGCTACAGCTGTTGCAGCTAGTTTGATTGTTGGGGCAAACTACCTCCTGCATAATAACAGGATTTGCAGGATATACTGAGGGCCAGGTATTTTTAGAGAGCACTGTGTGCCTTATATACCCAGTAGGTTACTGCCTCTGCAAGTGAGGCAGTTGGTGTAATGAACTAGTGCTAGGATTGGTAATGGACTGGATAAGGACCAATAAACTGAGACTCAGTCCAGACAAGATAGAGATACTATTGGTGGGTGATTCATCTGTCAAGTTTGTTAGTTTTCAATTCATCTTAAATGAGACTGCATTCCTCCTCATGAAGCAGGTTCATAGCTGGGGTGTGTGCTCTTAGATCTAGTATTGCTGCTTGACGATCAGGTGGCTTAGTGGTATGGAGTGCTTTTCCACGTTATCAGTTATGCCCCTATCAGTTCTGCCCCTATCTGGACAGAGGTAGGTAGCCTTGCAACAGTTATCCATCTTCTGGTAACCCCCTGCTTGGATTACTAAAATGTTTTCTATGTGAAGCTGCCTTTGATAACAATCTGGAAACTACAGTTGGTCCAAAATAGGGAGGCCAGGTTATTGGTAAGGACTGGTATATATGATCATATTACACCAGCGCTCTATCATCTTCACTGGCTTCTAATCTGTTTCTAGTCCCAATTCAAAGTGCTGGTTTTAACTTTTAAAACCCTAAATGGCTTGGAGACAGGTTCCCTGAAAGATTACCTTTCCCTATACATACCTGGCAAGACCTTGAGATCTTTCTCAGAGGCCTATCTCCAGGTTCCCCAGCTAATGAAGTGAGACAAGTGACTACTAAGGAGAAGGCCTCAGTGATGGAATGCCTTCCCCAGAGAGGCTCATGTATTGCCTATGCTGTGGGTGTTTAGTTACCAAGTGAAGACTTCCCTATTCTCCCAGGCCTTTTAATTATAACCCATTGGTTACTTCAGTTTTTAGATCAAGTTTCCTTTGCTGGTTTTACTGCTGATTTTACTTGTTTTAGCAGCAGTGTCTTATGTTGATTTTAGTTGACTTTTTGCTGGGCTTTTTGGTCTTGTGATTGTTTAAGTAAATCACCCAAAGAACTTGATTGGATAGGCAGAACATGTAAGAATATGTAAATGAACAAACAAATATATAAAGCAAGTTCTGCCCTGACCCTTTTAGCTGCCAGTTTTCCTGAGCGTTCTGTGCCTTTTTTTTTTTTTTATCCTCTGGCTTTCAGAGGTTCTTCACATTCTCATCTAACGGTCAGGTCACCTGCTTTTGCTACCCATTTCGTCAAGCATACACTGTTCCCCTTCTTCCCAGACCCTCAGAATGCTATCAGCACAAATATCTTTTCTTACCTGGTGGAATTGCTACCTCTTTCACTGGATCACACCTGCAATCTGATCTTTCAGTATCTGCTAACCTACCCGCATGCTGATTGCAACAGAACTGTTACAGCTTGCAGGATTTGGCATTGCCTTGTTGAATGAACCCATAAAAATCAGAACAGATGGCTGCTTTCAAAGCAGCCATTTATATAGTGTAGCATCCTTTCTCTTTATCTTCTCCCTGCATTTAAACAAAAAGAACTGCCTTTCCCCAGCAATTCCAAAATCACAAGCACAAAAGAAGAGATTCAGCCCTTGGTGACTGCTTTGAATGGCCACTGAAACTCTCATTCGAGAAGATTCACTTCTGTTTGATTGGTGTTTGAAATTGTCTTATGGGTTAAGATAAACTGTTAGGATTCTTTTTCTTGTATGTTTATAATTTTGATAGTGAAACATCTATAAGAATGCTTCTACCAGGGCAAACATTTTGTTTGCCTCAAAGGATTGTTTTTCCTTTAATATGCTCAATGGTCATTGATCAACAGGGGCTGCTGTAGCTGGTGAAGCTCAGGTTTCTCCCTTCCTGTACCACCAAGGCAAACTTAGTGGGTCTCTTTTTGTGTCTATTGCCTGACGGGATTTAACAGGGAAGGAGTGGTAGGTGGGGTGACTGTGTATAGCAACCCATTCAATGCATAATTGTGACTTCGGCTGGCTGATTACATTCTTGAAGAGGCACAGTCTGCTTACCGCTATGGCCGGTGACTTGTAAAAACGTATTACCCCTGTGGTGGAGTGATCTGGCAATTGTATTTACTAGGTATGTGGTGATTTCAGTCTTGGGGATGGGGGCGAGTTAAGGCGGGAAAGCGATTGCAGCTTGGTGTGGTTGGGTAGGACAAAAAGAGGTTATTGTGTGCTTAAGTTTTTCCATGAAGTTTACCCATTTTTTTTCATGTTACTTTGAAGTGAGGGAATATTGGGCATATCTGTGAGGTGACCATTTAGATAAGCCAGTTGCTATTTTACAGTGGAATCCTATGCATGTCCTCAGAAGTAAGTCACATTGACTTCAGTGGGACGTATACCCAGGTAAATAAAGATAATTTTAAAAAATTGATACAGCATAACTCAAGACAAAAGAATTCAGTTCAAGGGGTTCTTCTTTGTGTGCTGTCTTACTTATAGGAACATCCAATGTTGTGTGATCATCAGCTCTTTGCTTTGCAAAATTCATCTGAAAATGTCTGTATGTTGTTTCTACTTCTTGAAGACTGCTCATTAGAAACCTGTTTTGAGTAGCAGTCTTGGTGAAAAGGAACCTCTCTGATTCTTTCCAAGCGGAATTGTTTCTATACAGCGTAGGCAAGTTAATGATTGAAAAATGGAAATGGACTGCCTTTAAGTTGATTCTGACTTATGGCGACCCTATGGATAGGGTTTTCATGATAAGCGGTATTCAGAGGTGGTTTACCATTGCTTCCCTCTGAGGCTGAGAGGCAGTGACTGGCCCAAGGTCACCCAGTGAGCTTCATGGCTGTGTGGGGATTCGAACCCTGGTCTCCCAGATCGTAGTCCAATTAACCACTACGCCACATATGTTCTAATGTCATGTGTTGTGTTGTGTTGTTGAGTACCAACAACAATAAATAGCAGCAGCATGTGGGGTGGAGTGGGCTAGGGTGGAACCACCATCCCATCATCAGCATCGCTGCTGCTTACTTACGTGGATGAGTACGCATGTCAAACGCGGAGATCTCCATCACCTCCCCCTTAGGTTTATTGTGAGAATTGATGAGATAATTGTGGCAAAGTACTTCATACACAAATGAGTGACACAGAAATATGATAAACAGTAAAAATTAATAATGAAGCAATGGCCCATGAGTATAGTCTTGCCAAGAGCCTACAATTTCCCTAGAGGAGTGTTATATTTAGTGATTTGGTAGCTAATGAATTGCCTCCATGAAATCATCCAAGGTTAATTATATTCAGCAGCATTTGTTTAAATATATTTGTTTTAATTAAAAGAGGGATTTGCACATTGGAGGTGTGTTCACATTTCAATATCCCTGAACTCTTGCGGAAGGAATAATTACAGCCCTGGGTTTTACCCAGTGTCCTTTTGAGATATTTAGATGGTTTCAGTTGAGATGAAAGACCGTATGGATTTCTTTTCCCTATTAATCTGGCACAGAATACCAGACCTCCTGGGTAGATTTACTTTACCAGCAGTGTTTGTCTCTGCAGTTTAATCTGAAGCTGTTGGCTTGGCGCATATGACATTGCAGAGGACAAGATGTTTCAGACTGTCTGATTGTGAGGATGCACACCAAGCATATTAGCATCTTCCAAATGCCACCTTGTGGTTCATTGTCAACACTGTATTTCTTCCCCCCTTTTGTAATTCCTCATAATATATTAGTTGTGCTTCCAACAAAACAAAACAAAACCCAGCGTTCAGGGAACAAAGCTATCAGTGACACCATCTGCTGCCAGCAGGGTTTGCATGGCTAAAGGAGCTGCCTATCTGCATCACTCAGGAAAGCTGAAGGACCCTGATGCTGGCAGCAGTCCCTTGCTTCAAAGACACTAGCCTGGGCTGGTGTTAGGAAAGCAGTGGGGAAATGGCTTCATCATACTAAGGTGAATAAATGGGTTTGGCAGTAGCAGGCTGAAGCAGACACAAGGGAGCCCTTCTGGTTGAACATTACTATCATACATTAGCTGTTGAAGACTAAAACAGATCAAACAAAATGTGAAAAATTACTGGCCACATTTTTATAAAGACCATTAAAATTTAATGCCGTATTATTCAAATTCTTTCAATCTCTCTCTAAGAATAAATTTTGGGTCCCGAACATGGAAAGCATTAGAAGAGTGTGAGTGTACAATCTGAGAGCTAGAACTGTACAACCGCTTGTCAATAAATGCTGAGCTAAGTCTGTCCTTATTTCTGAAATTAAGATACAGTCTGCAGAGTCTTTAGTTTCACCATACTCAAGAGGGAGAACACCAACACCTGCAGTTTTATTTTATTTTTGTATTTCCTTATATGTGAAATTTCTCATTGACTAAGTCAGCAGATGATTTGTATCATAATGTTCAGAATGCCTGGAGATATCTTCAAAGCAGGATTTATATTCCACAGTTGGCCATCTGCTCAAAGCGGACTTCTTTAGAATGATATAAGCTGGATACCTGAAATGCAGATGGCTCACATTGCTGGCCATTTTCAAAGTCGGTGCCAGCACAAACCTAAACAGTAAGTGCCATCTGTTTCCACCCAAAGACTCTGAAACATTTGAAACAGTCTGCAGCAATGCGTCATTTTGTAATCCATGGAATACCAACAAAGATGAAAAGATGTAATTCAACGAATATTGCTCAGGGACATTGGAATTTAGATTCTAATTATTCTTCAGATACCCTAACTGCTCAGCTGCCTGGCCTATGCCACCTTAGCTCTTCTGTGATGTCAAAATAGTTAAGCTAATAGCAGTTAGAAGGTCTGTGACACTTCTGTCTAGAAAATGTCACTGTGATTTAAGAGCAGATCAGCCAATGGCATCTAAGAGGGGGCAGTGACAGAGGCCAAGCAGCAAATGTTCTGAGAACAAAGAGGTGAATCTAACGGAAAATGAAGCTTGCAGGCCATCATACTGATAGACCCTTCGCTAAATTTTTCTGCATTAATTGGTACACATTGTATGTGACACTGAGGTAAAGACATGCTATTGTCAACTCATAATTCATATGTTGTATGTAAGGGAAAACAAATAGAGTCTGTTCTTTATAGAATGCTTGTCTCTGGGTAGATTATACTTATGTCTGATGAGGCTTTACAGCATTTCTTTCCGGGATGTCACTGCAACGAATCAGCATGTTTTATGAATCAGAAAATTAATACTCTGTCATAGACCATTTTTCCCCTGCATGTACGCGTCTCTGTTGACATACCTTTCCTTTACAGCTTGTCGGTTGACTCTGGCATAACAAAAGTAATATTATACCAAGTGGGCCAGTGTGTTGTTTTATATGTAATGTTTGTGCCTCTCTATTTTTTAGCGTTACTGTTCTTGCCTCCTGTGGTGGGAACAATCTTTTGTTTCCAAAGCTGCTTTAATGTTGAGTGTTTGCATCAGAGAGATTTAATCTCTGTCTTCAGCTATTGCTAAGCTCATGTTCAACAGATCACTCACTTGGGCATGCCTGTACTACAAGTATAAAAGTAAAGGTGTCCCCGCACATGTAGTGCGAGTCGTTTCCGACTTTTAGGGTGACGTCTTGCGATGTTTACTAGGCAGACCATATATATGGGGTGGGATTGCCAGTTCCTTCCCCGGCCTTTCTTTACCCCCCAGCATATGCCGGGTACTCATTTTACCGACCACGGATGGATGAAAGGCTGAGTAGACCTCGACCCCTTTTACCGGAGATTATACTTCCTCCTTCCGTTGGAATCAAACTCCGGCCGTGAGCAGAGCTTCGGCTTTGTTACCGCCGCTTACCACTCTGTGCCATGGAGGGTCTTGACTACAAGTATAAACTACTTTAAAATCCTAAGAAGTGTTAATTCTTTGAAAGAGCTGAGAATGTTATATCATAAAACTCTCAACATCCTCACTTTATAGTTCCTAAGGAATGCTTGAGGAATTAGTTTTTTGTGAATTCTGAGATGAACTGACCTGATCTAGACCTCTCAGACTAACAATTGGATTGGAATGAAGTTATCCTTCAATTTTTTTGCACTTCTCCAAATTTTGCAATGCAATTCCTGGCTCAAAAAGCATATCAAAATGTGTATATAAATGTGTTTTTAAGGATAACATCCATTTAGAAATGCATACTTTGAGAGAAAATACATTTGAGAAATTTATATTTTGTGGGGAAATGTATTTAAATATGGATGTTCATGCAATTTAAAAAATGGCAGATTACTGCGGAACAGACTTTGGAATGAACACATGCAAAATTGGCTTGAACTGAAAATATGACATGATCCGTCTATTCCTGCCTAATAAGCCTGAGATAAAACCATGATAACTAAACCAATAATAAACTGTTCACATTTTATTTATTATATTTATATCCTGTACTATAAGCTGTTTCATCAGTCTCTATGTCTGCCCTCAAAAGAGTTCATAGTATGTTTGGCCTGAAAGAACAAATGAGGGCAGACTCGGAGTATACAGCCAATGTTAGTTCTACTCAGAGTAGACCCATTGAAAATAATGGACATGACTATCTTACATCCATTAATTCCAGTGGGTGTACTCTGAGTAGATCTTAGTGGAAATGGTTGGTTACAATTAAATATAATTATCTAATTATTTCCTTGTCTTTATTACTCCTTTTTCTCTCAAAATACACGCAACATATGCTTTGTTCTAGTTCCATTTAACCTCCCTTGCCCTCTCTTAGTTTTCAGACTAAAACAAAATGATTCAGTTAAAAGAAAAACAAGAACAACCAAAACCTAGAATTCCTTCCTGCCCCACATTCGCTTGGGGGGGGGGGAGGGTATTTGGTTCTTAAATAGCCTGCTGTGTAAGGGATGGGCCCAGTTCCAACTGGTGAAGTAGTGGTGACAGTTCACCTAACTTGCATTTTCTCCTGCTCACCAAATAATTGGTTCTCCATGTCCTCTGTGAGGAGAGGAGTGGCCCAGTCCCAGCCTCTAAAGTTTAGATAAGCCCTTAAAACACTGGGATACAATGTGAAATTAGCTTTTTCTGTGAAAGAAATGCTAATCTAAATAGAGAGAAATTGCTACCCATTTGAATGGAATTTTTTATCTCTTCTTTTAGCCAAGAAGACCTGTGCAGAAACTGATTTTACCTGCAACAATGGCCACTGCATTCCATCCAGATGGAAGTGTGATGGTGAAGAGGAATGCCCAGATGGGTCTGATGAATCCGAAGCCACATGCAGTGAGTACTCCAGCTAATTGTTTTTGGAACATAGTTTTATAGTAGTTTGGAAAGTGAACTGATTAAACAAAGAAACTTACGTGTGCATGTGTACAGGGCTTGTGAAGAGCCCTGCACTGAGCTTTGAGGTACTGACAATACAATTCAAAGTGCCACATCACCTGACATCATTGTGATGTCAGGTGATTTAGCCATTGTGGGAAGGGGACATAAGGATCTGGCCTGCTAGCTGCATCCCATTCCTCACTCCTGCCTAAGCAATGGAAAAAGGTAATTCATTGGATATATTCAAGCACATTTAAAGTGTAATCTGTACCCAATCTCCATCTTAACAGTGGAACAAAAGGCAACTACTCTGGGGCAATGACAGAATGTGTGTTACATAGCTTAAATCTGGAGATCATTCAGTAGAATGGACATCAAATGGCACTAAGAAAAAGGAATCTGTAGTAACCTCAGTGCTGGATTACTGTAATGCACTCCATGTGGGGCTTCCCTTGTGTACCTGGTCTAGAAGCTCCAGCTAGTGCAGAATTTAGCAGCCAGAATGCTTATAGAGGCTGACGGGCAACAACATATAACACCATTGTTAAAGCATCTGCATTGATTGCCCGTATGGTACCAATTCAAGGTTCTTGTATTAATTTACAAAGCCTGTAACAACTTGGGTTGAAGATATCTTAAGGACCACCTGAGCTCACTGAGATCTGCTTGGAGGAATACTGTTAACTGTCCCCAATGTGATTGAGGCCTGCTAGGTACTATGAGAAATTGAACATTTAGCATGACTGGTAGAGCAATGTGGAATGTCCTCCTGATGGCAACCTGCCAAGCATCCTAGCTTCTTATTTTTAGATGGCTTTTGAAGACTTTCTTGTGTTAACAGGCCTTTTCAGTTGGTTGAATGTTTTGTGATTGGCCAGTTCCTTATGACATTTTCTGCTTTTATATTTTTATTATGTTTATTGAGATTTATATTTGTATTCCACTTAGATGTTTACTATACAGGTTAGTGGGATGTAAATATTTTTATAAATAAAAAAACTTTACCCTTCCCCTCTCCTATAGAATTTCAATTGAGAAATGTGACATTGGAATTCAAAATAAGAAATATTTTATGCTCAGACATTGTTTTACATATGTCACACACACACACCAAACCCTGCCATTCATTGCTGACAGTTGTTTTCTCTAAGGATTGATTAGAATTTAGTTCTCCTCAAACTTGTGTTGTTTCCCATACAACTGTGCAAATGGAAGTTCCTACACAACTGTGCAAATGGAACACAACTGATCCCAAAGTCTTCCACAGCCCATGGTTAGGTCCTAACTTAACCAATATGGAGAACATAGTTTTCACCAGTTCCTTTCTTTATACAATTGTTATTCTCTAAAAAGTATCACTATTGTCTAGTTATGATCAGTAGGGGTTTTTCTATAGACCTCATTAGCTTTGAGTGGCACCCTGAAAGGAAGTCTGATTTTCCAGATTATCTGTTGTCCTTTTGAAACTGTACCATATTGCTTCTCTCTCCTGTTGCATTATAATAGACAGCTCTTCAAGACAGCATGGCATTTCAAGTGCTTGTATCAGGCAGCACAAAGCAAGCAAGCTGGGGACTTCAACAGAAGTAAAGAATGCTTGCAGACTTATTTGCAAATTTGACATTATTGTAACTGTCAGGAAACACTCAGTACTTTTTACCATGTTGCTATTCTCACCCTGTGGGACACATCATCCATTTCCCCTTGATGTGGAATAGTGGAGAGTTATTAAGCATTCACGGATGCTGACTAGATGGGGATTTAACCCAAGGAATTGAACTTTATTATTATGTAACACACGTGTAAAAGTGTTAGTGTTAGTGATCTAAAGAATATGATCAACATTACCTTTGTCTGGAAAAATAAACCCTATGAACTGATAATGAACTATGTGGCTATATTAGAGTAGTTATTGGGGTTGCACAGATATGGTTCAAGGCTTAAATAAAGCTGCACACACTTTTTAAATATGGAAAAGAATAAGGCTTGGGCAAAACATGTTCCACAATTGGCCAAAGGTTTCTCATTATGTAAACTGCATAGGGATCTCACATGTTTAAAGGTACATAAATAGTATTAATAAATAAATAACTGTTGCATTGAAATTACTGTGTGCAAGTTTTAATCATGTGTGATTGAAGTATAGAATGCTGGTGCCTTGGTGTATGTATGTGTGGGGGTGTTCTTAATTAGGCAGCAATTCAGAATTGCCTTAAGAAATAAGAGGAAGAAAGGCGGAAAGATGGTTAAAGATACTAAAGATGGCTCCTGCCATGATCTAGTCACAAGAGCAAGTGGGGAGGGGAAGGTGTAGATGATAGTGTAGCAACTACCAGAAGGGGAAAGCATTCTGCATTATTCATTACTGGTCGCCCAGACCAACAAAGCAGCTGGTTGGAAAGACCTGGAAATGGTTAAGTGGGCAGAACACGTGTCCATCTGGTGTGCAATTGCTGACATGGCAGCACTGAAGTCTGAAGAGGAGACAGGCTCCAGAATTAAAAAAAGACACATTGCTCCCATTAGCTGATGGCTAATTTTTTCAAGCCACCACAATTCCTGTTGAGACCTTTGGAAACAGTCTCTTGAGAACTGTTAGAAGAGACTGAACAGGCTCTGATAAACCTGGAAGAATATGCAATTGCCCACTGTCTTTTTATTATATTTATGTAATTTATAAGCCACTTTTCTACGAAAGATATCCAAAGCAGAGAAAGAGGTGTTCTCTTCCTCTAACCCATTCCCTCTGACCCTGTTCATTCTCCCCCACACACACGTGTTGCAGTTTATCTAAGCTCATTGAGGACTATGCATTGAATTTTAAGTTAAGTGTATTTCTTCAGGATGGATGATGATGGCAAAAGGGGTGACGGCTTGTTTAACTTTGTCAATGTGCAGTGCAGAGAGGAATATACAATTATCCATCTTCTTTCCCCTTATTTCTTAAGCCAGTTTTACATTGCTGCCAAATTAGGAAGGATGCACACTGTTTTCTAACAAAGCTCTCTTTTAAGCAGCCATACAGAGGACCAAAGTAATCATCTCAACAGTAATATTAACATATTTATAATACACTAGGGCTTGGTCTCTGCCTGTCTTTCTCCCTCTCAGTCAAAGTCTTTTTAATGCAATGCCACTCTCCCATTGGATGGGCCTAAATTAACATAGCAGTTTCCTTCCCCAGAATTCCCTGCCTGTAAATCACTCCAGCCTGAAGCAGCTATGTTTAGACTGCACAGTTCACTGTGAGGTCCGTGAAGATTTCATTTGGCCTCTGTCAGCCAGCAATGCATCTCTTCCTATAAAGAAGATCAGCCTGCGCTATAGAAAGGCTGAGCCCTGCAGTTACCTGAACATTGGCTTCAGTTATACTTGCATGACTGTGGCTTAGTAGTCTTGTGAGAGGTTTCCATTTCACTGTGAAGCTTACAGTGCTTTGTGACTCATACTATGTTTAAGAGGAAACTGCACAGGAAAGCTGTATCAAGCAGAAAGGCTTGGATATGGGTCTGAACTCCAGTTTAGCCATGGGCTCCATGGTTGATCTTGAGCAAACCATTTTCTCTTGGCTTTAATGTGGCTTTTCATGTTGTTATTTAAAGTCACAAATGTTTCAAAACCACTCCAACATAGTTATTCTATGGCCATCACTTTTAAAGCAAGCACTCTAGATTAATTACAATTGGTCAACAGAGCTGCTATGGAGTAATTGATCTGAAGAATGACCATGGGGAACATTTTGAATACTACTCCATCATCTCCAGGTCAGCCCAATGCCCTCCAGATGCTTTTGACCACAACTCTGATCAACCCTGGCCATTGGCAATGCTGGCTGAGGCTGATGGGAGTTGGAGTCCCAACAACATCTGGAGGACACCATGTTGGGGAAGGCTCTTTTGTAACATATGGAAGGACTTGCCACTCCATAAATGGGAACTACATTATCAGATGTGGGTAACTTTTTTCATATTGATCTACCACAAGCATCTATACTAAATCATGTCACTGCACCATGTTTATCAGAAGGGCAACTGTTTGTGTAACTGGTGTGATCCAGTGTGATGAGGATTGGTATTGAACTGGAGATCCCTTAGCTCAACCACAGAGTCTCCTAGGCCTGAGTTTTCTGTTGGTAAACTGCAATTAGTAATTGAATGAAGAATTATTGCTATCCACAGTGAGTCTTGAGGACAGAGTAGCCTGTAAACACAGAATAAGTTGACTGAAGAATCGAGTTAGGAGTCTCACTCTGGACAATTGAAACTACTCTGCCTCCTGCAAGCCTCTCTAGTTTTTGAAGCAATATATTTTGAAATGTTTATTTGTATGCATGAGGGCCAGAAATCTGCTCCACTAATAAAAACAGGTAAAATTCCCCATTTCAGATTTCAGATACACCCTGTTTCAGATTTCTGCGCATAACAGCATGTGTAAATATGCATAGCACTGTTTAGGATTTAATCTATAAAATTGTCCAAAAGCATTTTTTATTTTAACAAGACTTATATACTGCTTAATCAACCAAAACCTCTAAGCAGTTTACATACAACACTATAAAAGGATTACATATGCGTTCAAGTAACTGGTTGATGGAATAGCTAGAATGGATGGATGCAGAATACATCAGGACTTTTTTGGCTTATGTAGAATGAATTGACTTCAGACAGTAGATGTACTTTCTTACTCTCACAGAGTGTGGGGACATATTGCCTGTGCTCTGTGTGAGCATTCTTTGACACAAAACAACAGATTCATGAGATTCATGAGATTCATGGAGAACGGGAGAGGTGCCGGAGGATTGGAGATGGGCAAACGTCGTCCCGCTCTTTAAAAAGGGTAAAAAAGAAGATCCGGGGAATTACAGGACGGTCAGTCTGACTTCAATACCAGGAAAGATATTAGAACAGATAATAAAAGAGTCCATTGGCAACTATCTAGATGACAATGCTGTGATTAGTAGGAGCCAGCATGGGTTTGTCAAGAAAAAATCCTGTCAAACTAATCTCATCTCTTTTTTTGATTGGGTCACTAGCTTAGTAGATGGTGGAAATGCTGTAGATGTTATCTATCTAGATTTCAGCAAAGCGTTTGACAAAGTCCCCCACGACCTTTTGATTAGCAAACTAGTCAAATGCGGACTACATGGAAATACTGTCAGGTGGATTCACAACTGGTTGGAAAACCGTACTCAAAGAGTGGTCGTCGGTGGCTCTGCTTCGGACTGGAAGGAGGTTTCGAGTGGAGTGCCGCAGGGTTCTGTCCTGGGGCCGATACGCTTCAATATTTTTATCAATGACTTAGATGACGGGGTGGAGGGAAGCCTTATGAAGTTTGCGGATGATACGAAACTGGGAGGGATAGCTAACACAATGGAAGACAGGAATAAAATCCAAAGGGACCTGGATAGACTAGAAAATTGGGCTGAAATTAATAAAATGACATTCAATAAAGACAAATGCAAGATTCTGCATTTAGGCCACAAAAACAAAATGCACGGGTACAGGATGGGAAATACCCGGCTTAGCAGTAGTGCGTGTGAGAAGGACCTTGGAATTGTAGTAGATCGCAAGTTGAACATGACCCAGCAGTGTGATGCTGCGGCAAAAAAGGCAAACACGGTTTTGGGCTGCATAAACAGAGCTATAGTTTCCAGGTCGAAGGAAGTAATAGTCCCACTATATTCTGCATTAGTCAGGCCTCATCTAGAATACTGCATTCAGTTCTGGGTGCCTCATTTTAAGAAAGATATAGACAAGTTAGAGCGGGTTCAGAAGAGGGCGACGAGGATGATAGCCGGTATGGAGAACAAGTCTTATGAGGAAAGGTTGAAGGAACTTGGCATGTTCAGTCTGGTGAAGAGAAGGCTGAGGGGTGACATGATTTCACTCTTTAAGTACCTGAAGGGCTGTCACATAGAGGAGGGTACAGATTTGTTCTCTGCTGCCCCAGAGGGTAGGACTAGGTGTAATGGTTTTAAGTTGCAGGAGCGTAGATTCAGATTGGACATTAGAAGGAACTTCTTGACAGTAAGGGCAGTTCGGCAATGGAACCGACTGCCTAGGGAGGTGGTGGGATCCCCTTCGCTGGATGTCTTCAAGCAGAGGCTGGACAGCTATCTGCGGTAGATGCTCTAGCTGTGGATTTCCTGCTGTGAGCAGGGGGTTGGACTCGATGGCCTACAAGGCCCCTTCCAACTCTATGATTCTATGATTATGTAAGTAGTTTTTCATTGAGGATATCCTCATATAAACAAATGAATTACCTTGAAATCTCTGGAAGCTAATAATCTAATTTATTCCTTATAGTTTCCTATCTGACTTCTTTCTCCTATTCTATATTTGCCTAAGAATATCATCATGCAGGAATTCGCTTGGTTGCTGACAAGTGGTGCTGTGACCTACAATGTGGCAACAGACTTCTGAAAGCTGCTGGGCCAGCAGTGGAGGGAGATGCTGATGTAGGCAGGCAGGTGTAAATGGAAGGAATGGGTCACTCTGGTGACCTATAAAAGGAGGGGGTGCTTGGCTTTGTTGAGGAGTAAAAAGAGGGGGGTTGGCAGTGGGAGTTGGTGGGGGTTGGCAAGCAAAGCAAGCAGGAGTACAGCCCCTAGTATTTTTTTTATTGGACTTGTTTCTGAGTAAACATGCATAGAATTGCGCTGTAACCCTCTCAACATTGTTCCACTTCACCATTTTTACCAGGTGCATTCTAGGTACTTAAAAGATCCAGGCCCAGGATCTTACGGGGGCAGCCATTTCTTTTTCTGAACAAAATTCTTTGGAAAGGAAATGGAAATTATGTCATTTCCCCTCTTCTTGAGAAATTTACCGTTTCAGTGCATTGTAATGGCAGTAACAGCCCAGTTTAGCTTCTGCTTGCCTTTGCTTAGGCATTGAAAAAAGGATGAATGGCTTATCACCTCAGCAGCAGGCAGCAAACCAAGGTCCAGGCTTGCAAAGCCTAGAGCTCTCCCCTCTCCTCACACTGGTCATCTCCTAATGATGCCCCTGAGTTTACCTTCCTTTAAGGAGGGAAGCATTTAAATCTGTATTTGAATTCTTTTATTTGCCAGCGATTTTTGTGTGTGGCCACACACGCATAAAAAACCCCTCCAACAAAATATAATATTGACTAACAAAGTGTGTCTGTGCTGATGAAAACTCAAATTAAAGGGGCAGAAGAAAAAGTAAGTGTAAAAGGAGAGAGAGAGAGAGAGAGAGAGAATTGTGTAAAAAATGAAATTCAGGGAGGCAAGCTGCATACTTTTCAGTAAAAATTACTTTATGCAAATAGAAACTGAAGACATGCAGTGAAAATAGAGAGAATAAGAAAAAAATTGTTGTAGCCCTTCATGAACCCACATTGATTTCACTAGTGCATGTAGCAGGCAACAGTTGCGGAATGGGAAATCTGTTCACAGCAATCTGTTCAGTGAAACAGCACATATATATGTGCTGATAAATACTTATTTATTTAAAGTATTTATAATTCTCCCTTCATCTAGACCAGCCTTCCCTAGCCTGGTGCCTTCTATATGTTTTGGATTACAATTCCCATCAGCTCCTGTCAATACAGCCATGCTAACTGATGGGAATTGTAGTCTAAAACATCTGGAGAGCACCATGCTGGGGAAGGCAGGTTGATCTATACAGCTACCAGGGTAAGGTACAGAACACAAAAACAACAAATCATAGAATAAACAATTCATACTAAAATACACCATCAAACAAATAGGACAGCTAACAACAACAGAGCAGGTTAAACAATTAGTGGCTGTGTCAGACTATTGATTTGTGTAGCTTCCAGGGGTAAACACCGTGGTCCCTTCCAGATGTTGTGGACTATAACTCTGATCATTCCTGACAGTTGTTCATGCTGGATGGAGCTGATAGGAGTTGGAGTCTAACAGCATCTTCTCGTTGGTGGGAGATGGAGTCCAACACACCCTGCGCCTGGTCTATTCTGACTGGGAGCTGCTGTCCAGGGAGCTCAGGTAGAAATCAGGGATTGAACCTAGGACATTTATAAAGCACACAAAACTTATGTTCTGGCACTGAGTTATGGCTCTTTCACTAATTATGATTTTACATAGTTATGATTTATATGTTCATCATCAACAGTGAGAGTTGTGTTTTAGCTTAAGAAAGGGGCTCTCTCCATTAATGATTCATCACATGGTAAACCTGATCTTGAACTGTGCCACTTCAGTCTGCAAATGGCAGGTTGCATGACTGAATCCTCCCTGGGGAAAGGACCTATACATAGAAAACTAGCACTTCGGAGAGAGAAGACTAACCTAGAACCCTTCCTGCAATAATGTTGCTTTTCTGCTGAAACGAATTATTTATTTATTTTTAGATATTTAGGCTGTTTTCATTCAAAGGTCCCAAAACAGTTTCTCACAATAAAAATGCAGATTAAAACCAGATATAACTGAAAATGAAAATAAACAGTATACGCTAGTGGTTCCTAATTTTTTCTCCCTATGGACCACTTGAAAATTGCTGAGGGACTTGGTGGACCATTTCAATTATTTTTCTGCCTGTTGTAGTAAATATAGTGCACTGTGCTAGGTGCTGTATGATTTTTAATTTTATTTTTAGTGCTTATTTTATTTTTTGCATAGAAATAAACTGTATAGAATTCAAATGGTAATACAATAGAATATAACATAAGAAATTAAAGAATCAATAAAAATGCAATTAAAATAAATATGAATATTCAATGCAGACATGCTACGAGCCACCTGAATGAAGCTCACAGCCCACAGGTGGTCCACAGACCACAGTTAAGGAACCCTTAACAAAACAGGATAGGGCAACTTAAAATACCAGGGCAGACTAAACAATTCCTCCAAAAGCCTGGGAGAACAGATAGATCTTGACTAGATGACAGGAGACTAGCCATGACAATGCCACTTCTAGGAGGAGATGGTTCTACAGTTGGGGCGCATTGTCCAAGAAGGCCCTGTCTTGTGTCCCCGCATGGCAAGTTATATTTGCTGGTGATACTGCAAGCAAGCCCCCTTCCCACTCTGGTTGATCTCAGGGTCCTAGCTGGCTGATATGAGGAGAGAGATTCCATGAGATATTTAGGTCCCATGTTGTTCATGGCTTTATACACTAAGTCTTATTTGGGTCCAGTAACATGTAGGCAGGAGAGCATTTGCCCTTTCATATGTCCTTTTTCTTTGGTTTATGTTGTTCTTGCCCTTATCATTTTTTTCTTGCTTCAGATCTTTTTAGAGTTTATTAATCAAATACTTTGAAGAAAGTAGTATTAACATTTCTGTTATTGCTTGAATGCATTTGTGCAGTTTATAAACAAGGACAGTGGTAAAAAGCTGAATAGTATAACTTTCATAGCTATAATGAATCTTGCACCTATTTCAAGTGAAAGGGTGGAAGATATAAGGGTATTGGTATTTACAATTAAACTATTGTCATATTTTTAAGAAATCTGTATGCTAAAAGCAGAAGAGGCTTTGGGTTGTACTGAGACAGGTTTTTTAGGCATCAGCTTTCTAAATGGTTTTCCTGCAGTCTGCTTTCCTATGTGGAAGGGAATTAATGGCAAAAGTTTAACATAATGGTTTCAGAAAGGGATGTTTTATTTCATCAGTACTGCAGAAGAATCCTGGCATGCTTTGGTAATAGCAAATGTAGTATGCTTTGCAGTAATTGAAGGAAGTTTGGCGTCTGCCTCTGAACAGAAGATCTGATGTGACCAGGAATGATTTTCTGTAAATCAGTTAAAAATTTGGCTGCACATATAGATACTGATTAATGGTGCACAACATCAGCCAGTCACTGAAGCACCGACATGATGCAGTAATGAACCACCTAGCCAAAGCCATCCCTGCCTCAATGGTCACCATCTCCCTGAACCGCTCCATACCTGACACTGGGAGTCAACTGAGGCCAGACATCGTCATCCGCCAGGAAGAACAGAAGAAAATCACCATGATAGATGTAACCATCCCCTTCGAAAACAGAAAGGTGGCTATGAAGGAAGCCAGGGAACTCAAGCACCGCAAGTACCTCCCTCTGGCAGACGCACTCAGGAAGAGGGGGTACGAAGTCGCTGTGCACGCCCTCCTAGTTGGAGCCCTAGGAGGCTGGGACCCTGACAACGAGCCCATACTGAGAGCTTGTGGCGTGGGCAAACGCTATGCCAAACTCATGCGCAAGCTGATGGTGTCAGATACCATCCGGTGGTCCCGTGATATCTACGTTGAACACATCACGGGCCACCGCCAGTACGAGGAACCAGCTCGCCCCCCTAACCCAAGAGGGGGAGAGCCACAAATGGTCCATCCTCCACAATCGCTGTGAGGATGATCCAACAAGATCCTGAGTAAACAGCACAGGCAAAAGTTACAAGCGTTGACCAATGACAGATTGACCTTAGTGGTACTTAATTAGGAGCTGAGGATACATACCTTCTGTCCTTTGCAAAGAGATACATTTACGTTGTTGATTGTCATGCTTTTCCTGTTTGATCCAGACGTTGTTTCGCAGGATCCAAATAAATACATGAAAATAGAGTCCTTTAAGTATTTGCATTAATTCAGATAACATGTTCAAAATAAAAATGTTGTGATAATTCAAATGGTTCAAAAATGGCTTTAAAAAAGACTTAAGGCTAAGTGGAGATGCGACAAGTTTTTGGTTGTTGCACCTTCTGCTGTGCAATTTCCAAGCTTTAACTTTCAAAGCATATTGCACTTTGTCTGCCTGGATGGTAAGGTGAAGCAAAGACTTCTGTAATATCTGCCATTTGTTTTTTCTCTATTATTGTTGTATAATTTCGTTTGAAATTGTTTTTGCCATTGTTTGACTTGCTGTAAGCTATTTCATATGTAGTGTGTTTTTGTTTTCCTTTTTGTACGTTGCTTTGAGTCCTATTTTTGGAAAATAGCAACTAGCTAATGCTAACAACAACAACAACAATAATAATAATAATAATGAGGAGCTGGTAAGAATCATCTGATTGTCACAGGGAGCTGCTTTAAGGTGGAACCTTGTTATTGATAGGGAAGGAAATCCAAATGACTAGTGGTGGAGACTATCTGGGCAGTAGATAGGCAGGTGTGAAGTGCTTTCTTTCTGCAGTGTGGAAGCAGTTGTTAAAGTGAGAGTATGAGTCTCCTTTTGATTCCTTCTTCTATTTGGATTTCCAGAAACAAAGCAGGAAATGTGACTGCGAGTTGGATTTCTTGATAAATTAGGACCAACCCCCTCTAATCATGCCATAAGTGTCTCGTCTCTCTTTGCATGTGACTCAGTGATATAAAAGCTTGATGTTGCCAGTGCATTGACACTCCTGTGTCTGACAACATAATGGCAAGGGCAAGTCAGTCTCCCTCCCTCCCTCCCTCCCTCCCTCTCTCTCTCTCTCTCTCTCTCTCTCTCTCTCTCTCTTTCTCACTCTCACTCACTCACTTTTACTCTCTCTGTCACTGTTATGAGATGGTCAGAGGGCCAGTGCTGTTGAAATCCAGATGCTGTTAGGGATGTTGGGACAGGTAGTACTGAGCTGCCCCATTAGCTGCATTCAACAGTGTAGTGGCGAATTCCGAAATGCAGGTCCCTTCACAATAGTCACAGCCATGCCCCTCCTTTTTGCTGCTGGGCTGAGAATGAGATCCTTGTTAATGCCTTCTCTCACAACAACATATGTCCCTAGCGGCCAATAAACATGAAAGAGGAGAGTGTTAGCTACTGAAAAGAGTCTTCTCACTGGCTGACTCACCTCCTTTTACTCTAACTGCAACCAGTCAGCAGGAAAGGACAAGGAAGCATGTTGGAAGACTCTTCTCAGGGCTAACACACTCCCTTTTCATTCTGATTGGCTCATAAGAAGCTGGAGGCATAGGGACCTTGCAGGAACCATGCTTCCCAAAAAGTAAGGGGTCTAAGACCCCCTGAGATCCCAGACAACTACACCCCTGGTTGCACTGCAGTCCTGCAGCACATAGGTGGTCATCATGACGTGGTTTATAGCCTTGGCAAGCTAAAGTCAAGGCTTTGAGGTATTGTAACCATCTGAAATAAAGGTGGAATCCACAAAAACATAGCAGGATTTCTTTTCTGTAAAGCAGGAATGGGCATCCTGTCGCCCTCCAGCTCCCATCAGCCCCAGCAACCATGACCAGTTGTCAGGGATGATAGGAGTTGTAGTCCAGCAACATGTGAAGGGCAATAAATTAGCCACTCTGGTGTAGAAATGTATGCTTTGATCATATGCAGTGCAGAGTTCAATATTGTATTGCTTATTTACATTATTATGCTTCTCTTGGTTTTGGTGGGTTTTTTAAAGTACTTTAATGCAATCATTGAACAGCTAAAAAGAAGGTATTTTTCCATTAATACAAAGGAAAGGCATTAACTAATACGATGGAAATACATTAACTTTATAGTGTATTACTTTGTTGCTCCCGCAGATATCAGGCAGCTGGATAAAAAGAAAATTCCCAGCCCATGAAAGACAATTTAACTCCTGCCTTCCTGCTGATTTCACAGAGACCTGGATAATTTGTTTTTATTATTTTGACCACTTGGTTTGTTGGGTCACTATTACATTTTCTCATCTGGGGATGTTTTGAGGCTTTCATTTCCCACAGTTGAAATGCAGGATATTGCTTTCCTTCCTTGATAATTTGTGGCTGTTAGTGCTGTTTTGTATGTATCTGTTTTGATTAGAATTGTAGTGTAATGAGGAAAGGAGGGTAAAGAGAGGATGCCTGTGAAACAAGAAAATGAAAGGGCAGTTGCTGGGCATGGGTTCTCAAAAAAATCCATAAAGTTCATGCTGGACAAAGCACTTACTTGTGGAAGACTTCTTCAAAGACTGTTTTCATTTATGCTGTCACTGTTGGGCTTCATAGCAACAAAGCATTCATTAACAATTGCCTTCTCCTTTCCATCATCACAGGATAAAGAAGAACTGCTCTTAAGGATTCATCAAATAATTGAATTCACTGGCCTTTAACCCCATGGATCCAGAGTCTGTGGACTCCTTAAACCACTAGTTGTCAGTGTTTTGGAGGATCCTAAGGTCCCTTGGAAGCTTCCCGGGTTAGAAGACAAGCTTCCCTGAAAGACAAGTTATCCATTAGGACCAGTTTTGCCCTGAAATGTATAGACACAGGAGAGTGTGGGTCATGTTCTATAGCACGGGTTCCCAAGCTGTGGTCCATTGACCACCAGCAGTCCACAAGCTTCATTCAGGTGGTCCACAACATGTCTGTGGTTGAAAGACTGAACATGGCACATCCATGGCATTAAATATTCATATTGATTTCTAATGGTATTTTATTGCTTCTATTATTATATTGTATTTTACTGTATTACAATTTGAATTCTATACAATAAGAAATAAAAAGTAACAAAAATACCATTAGAAATCATACAGCATCTAGCACAACACATTAAAGTTGCTACAACAGGCAGAAAAATCATTAAGTGGTTCACCAAAAGCCTCAGCGATTTTCAAGTGGTCCATTTTAAAGTGCAAAAAGTTTGGGAACCACTGTTCTAGAGTGTAGTAGAGTGTAGTCAGTCACAAGCCTAGCAAGGGCCCCATGAAAATGAAATGTGCACCCTATAATGTGTTGTGATTCCATGGTGGATGATCAACTGTTCCTCAGCAAATGAGTGGAAAGTGTTCCCTGAAGGTAGAACGTTTGACCCCTGATTTACGTTTTTGAACAACTGTGGTCAAAGGAGCTACTGTGGCCTCTCTATTGCCAGCCATATGCAGGAGTGAGCCTACCATACATTTTGAAATTTTCTGGATAGCTTCAGCATTTGCAGGAGATATCTTTTGTTGCTGCAAATGTCGATTGGTGTTTCACCCCTTACAATTATCCATACTGTGTGTCAGCTGGTTGATTATTGAGATTAGATTATTGAGACTTGTATCAGTAGCAGATATCTTTGTTTGTTATATTAAGCTGCATCTGCAGGGAAACTCCTGTATCCCAACTTGAATGCTAGTACTAAACCGGTGGAAGAACCTGAACTAATTGGCACTATTCCACAGTCCTTTCTTTCTGCTTTCTCTGACTTTGATACCCCCCTCTCATCATTCTGATTCTGGTACACTCTTGTCTACAACATTCTCATATGCTGACCATCTTTCCACACCTCTGTTTGAATCCTCCCATCTTTCTGGTTATGTGCCACACTAAAGTAGTGATTCTGCAAAGACTTTTGGCAGGCTCACCTCTAATAATGTGGTATCCTAAGAGTAGAATTTTGCTAGAGAAAAGAGTCTTCCAGGGTGTCAATCTCTGGCAGAAGCCAGGCTCAGCAGCTACAATTATTCTACAGAATGATGAGATCTATATAAGTACTAGCTCATCTGCTACTTCTTCAGTAGCTTGCCTACCTTAAAACCATACTGATGAGCAACAGTTTGTCAGTCTCAGTTTTTGCATATCTTTTTACATGGAAGAGTCACCTGAAGTTAATCTTTTCCCTACTTCACACCACTCTGCTGTCCCCCCCCCATCACCCATTTTTGCACAGTGACTAATTTTCAGGGGTGAAATAATGGGAGACAAAAATCCCATGGTGACATTACCACTTTGGAAATTAGTGTGAGAATTTAGCCTCTTGATAGTGTTGTGACTGAACTATTTATTTATTTATTTATTTATTGCATTTGTATACCGCCCCATAGCCAAAGCTCTCTGGGTGGTTTACAACAATTAAAACATTAAAACAAATATACAAATTTAAAAACATATTTTAAAAAAGCAATTTAAAAACACATGCTAAAATGCCGAAAAGATAGCAGTGTTGGCGCCAGACGCACCTCACAATTGAAGACATTGCTTAGCGATCTAGAAAAAAAGCAACCTTTTTGAGGGTGCTTATACGTTAGATCCATATCTCAGCCACTTTCCAAGGAGTGTAGAATAGCATGCTAGCGTTACAGCAGCCCTTTGAGACTGAATGGCCTGCCCAAGAACATGCCCAGTGAGCTTCATAGCTGAGTGGGACTTTGGCCTTGAGTTTCCCACATTCAGGCTCAACGTTCTAGTCACTAAAAGCCACAAAGAGTCTTGTGGCACCTTAAAAGACAAGTGTACATATTATGACACAAGCTTTCATGGACTACAGCCCACTTCATCAGATGCATACTCGAATAGTAATGACTATTAATTCATTTTTATAACCTCAGAAATGGAATATTTTGAGAAATCTTACATTCCATGCATTTTCCATTAGCACACTCTTGTCAGTGTGGGTCTGCTTCTGAAATAAAGCAGCCTTATACATGTATGCCAAAGCTATTTATATTATAATGCATCCTGGGGGGAAAATACTGCGTTCATTGCGCAGCCTCTTAAATTATGTGATATTTCAACCTTCAAGCATTGATTGGCATCATGGTATTAAATAGAGATTAGCTTGGTTAAAATATCTCCTTAATCATAGAGTCATAGAGTTGGGAGGAACCTTGGAGGCCACCTAGTCTGCAAAGCAGGAAGTAACTACAGGATCTGTGGCAGATGGCTGTCCAGCTTCTGATTAAATATCACCAGCAAAGGAGAGCCCACCACTTCCTGAGGCAGTTAGTCCTATTATTGAACAACTCTTACAGTTAAGAAATGTTTCCTAATGTTGAATCAAAATATGCTTCCTTGCAATTTCCACAGGGAGAAAGGCGGCTATAGCTCAGTGGCAGAGCACCTGCCTTACATGCAAGGCTGTAAGGTTCAATTTCCGGCATCTCCAGGTAGGGCTGGGAAAGACTCCTGCCTGAATCCCTGGAGAGCTGCTTCCAGTCACTGTAGGCAGTACTGAGTTAGATGGACCCCAATGGTCTGACTCAGTTATAAGGCAGCTTTCTATGGTCCTATATTCCACCCTTTGGTTCTAGTGCTGCCCTCCAGAGCAACAAAAAACAAGTCTGCTCCATCTTGTGCATGACATCCCTTCAGATATTTGAAGACCTCTATCATGCCCCCCTCCCCCGGTAATCTACAGCCTGAACATACCCAGATCTTTCAATCATTCCTCTTAGGATTTGATTTCCAGATGCTGCACCATCCTGGTCGCTGTCCTCTGGACATGCTCCAGTTTGTCAGTGTCCTGCTTTGCGGTATGCAGGACTCGGCACAGTACTCCAGATGCAGTCTGGCCAGTGCAAGATAAGTGATGATGTAAAGTGGAAGGGTATGAAGGTTTTTGCATGCTCTAGATTTAACGTTCTGTTGGAAGGTTTTGGGGTACCTCAAAGAGAGTGGAAAGGCAATTGAGACTTGTCAGCTTCTGGAACTGTGGGTGGCAGCAAGAAAGTTAATCTTTGAAGGCTTGTGAGTTCCTGGATGCTACGCATTATAGAAAACCCATGTCAACAGTTTATACAAAAAGAAAAAAAAGAACACAGAATAGCTACATTTATTCTTGGCTTCAACAGCATATTAATTATCCATTAATAGCAAAGCTGGATAAAATTTATAATAGAACCATTTGATTTTTTTTTTTTAAATCCATAATAAGAATCCCCCCCATAATTATCCATTCATTTAATTGCTGAAAAGGCATTCCTTGCACATCTCATTACAAACCAGCATTGGAAATAGGCTGTCTTAAAAGGACTGAATCATTGCAGATTTAAAACACATTATATCCTTTACTATCCTCCATTTGCTGTAATATCACAATGTATAAGAAGGAGGCAAAAAGGCTGTTGAAGGAAAAACTGAGCTTCCCATTAACCATCCCTCTTTCAGTGTTAACTTATTTTTGTCTTGTTTAGTTATATTTACACTTAGTTTTATGCTTTTGTTTCTTATAAGATCTTTTTCTCTGCAGAAAGGTTACAACTCAGAGGACTTAGTGTGTGCATGCCTGGATTGGTGTGCCCATTCTGTACCTTACTGCTCCCAAACACTGTGTTCTGTGTCTTGTACTAGTACTGATTTTACACATCACAAAATTGATATAACAATGGAGCAGTGGTGGCTGGTGGCTCCAAGTCAGTGAGGCAATGGAATCTGTTCCAGGTTTTAGGATGAACTTTCAGGGAGCTGTCCAAGGTACTGAAACCTGGTCCCACAATGGGTTCAGCATTTTGGACAGCTCCTTTAAAGTTCAGACTAAAGCCTGGAGTAGATTCCACTGCTCCACTGACATGAAGCCACCAGCCACCACTGCAATGGAGCTTGTAATGCCAGTATGAAACCAGTTTCGTGACCTGTACCTTGTAGTTTTCCTGTAAGCCATTAATTTTATATGGAAACCTTGGTTTAAAGCAGTCATAGATGAAGACAGACAACTGTTCTAAAATCAGTTACATACCTGAGACATTTTTTCAAGCAGGGAATATGAGTTCAAACTACTTCTGCCATATTTAGAATGAATGTCTGCCTTTCTCTATTATAATGCTTTCCCTTTTTGTTTTGTTTTCCTTTTCCTTTCCCTTTCTTAGCCTAATGCTTTAGAAAGGAAAAAAAACAGTCTCTGGTTTAAGTTCTGCTGCTATATGGCCTGTTCCATGTAACACTCAAATTGCACAAATGGTGATGTCATAGAATTCTAAATGAAAAAAATGATAGGCTTCTTTTGGTACTCAGATTTAAATCTATGATCCATCAAAACAGGAATAAGCCAACATATGGTGACATCTGTGTAATTCTATTGTAGAGAAGCTTTATGGCTGTTTCTTATGGTTAGATATAGGGTCATTTCACATACTATATGTGAATAGTATTTTTTATCCTGTGTGAGATTGGAAGTTTGGTGGTCTCTGATAATTTAAAAGTCATTAAAAAAAATCCCATGTTGCTTTCACAAATAATTTAAATGAAGCATAAACTATAATTTCTTTCTCTTTCTAAACAACCAAGGACTGCATGTAATAAACTGATTTTGAGTTTAAATATAGCTCTCCTTATGCTACTGATTTTTAATAAGCAAAAAATATTTATAGACCTTTTGTATTATTTATAAAAAATGTACTAGTTTCAGGAATTGTAGGCATCTGCATTGCAAATTGCAAGTGAACCCCTGACTGCAATGCAAATTCTTTTTAGCTTCCTATACAAACCTGTTCCATTCTATCCCTATATACTAACATTTGAGGAAGTATCCAATTCTGATGGCAAGGGAACCTCAGCATTTAGCTTAATGGGCCTTCTCAAGTTACAGAAATTATTGACTGATTCTTTCTATGTACAAGATAGGAAAAATGTTCAGGTAGCAATGTAGTTTCTTGTCCTTAAGTAGCAAGCAGATTAAAAAGTGGGAAGGGAGCAGGGGTTATATACATAACATTCTTCAGGATGCAAGAAGGGAGAAAAACTTTGGAAATAAGAGAAGGTTACCCTATTAATATCAGTTCTAGGAGACAAATGATCAAAGTGCATAAAAGGACCTGCAGAAATGTAGGTATTCATTTGTAAAGATTGTTTATAATTGGGAATGGCAATGGTGTGAAAGATAGGGTCACCTCACATACAACATCTTAACTGGATGGGTATACACAGATGTAAGAAGTAATCGTGCTCAATGTCTCTCCCTCTCCCTTTCTCTCTCTCTCTCTCCCTCTCTTTTTTGGGGGGGGTAGCAATATATTCATGTGATTCTAGAAGCCACTACTTATTGTGCAATTTTCACACATGATGTACCGTACTGCCCCTCTACTATACACACCATGGTAGGTAAAATGTTATGAATGGAGTCGTTACAAATTAGTTGGCAGATGCCTTTCTGATTGTTACAGAATGATGGCTGATATTCCAGGACCAAGGACAGCTCCTAAGAAAAGTTGCAATCTGAATTGCTGTGCAGAATTCCCAGTACTTCCATAAGAAATATGGCAATTATACTAAAGTTAACTTATTCCAGCTAACCATGCAAATAAAAATAAATGTTTACCAAGATAGTTCTAGTTTATAAATTAATGGAACATGATCTGAGATGCAAATTATCAATCAATGTTTCATGTTTGATAAGCATGTAATTATATATTAACATCATCACTTTAAGTTATCAGTCACTTACGAATCCAAACAAGTTATTTAGAGAGATTATTAAATGTTTATGTACAACTTCATCCTTGCTAAACTATTTATTCTAAAGTACACTTAAATTTTATATCTGTACAAAATAAGTGGATTTCAGTTTTCCATTACCTGTGAATCCATAGACAATGGAGTTATTTCTGGTCTGTACCCTTGTCTTTACTATTGCTGTTTAAAAAATATTAGCCACTTGTGAATAGATTGTGTGCATTGTATGTGTGGGGGATGTGAGGGAGGGGAGAGTGCAACTGACATAAGAAATGCCAATTCTACATCTACCTTAAAACATTTTCAACTTCTAACTTATTGGAAGAAAAACATTTGCTATATTTAGGCACATAGCAATAATGGAATTTAGAATGTTGTTATAACATTTGTTAGGATAGCTTTAGCCTAACTCAGCAGGGAGAATTAATTTATAATTTGCACTCTACTGCCTTTATAGGCATTATAGGGAAGGACCGTAGCTCAGTGGTAGAGCATATGCTTTCTCTGTAAAAAGTTCCAAGATCAGTCCCAGGCATCTCCAGCTATAGGGCTGAGAAAGACTCTTGCTGGAAACCATGTAGACTAGGGATCGGGAACTTGTGGCTATCTAGATATTGGATTCCCCATCATCCCTGACCATTGGCTATACTGGTTGGGGCTGATGGGAGTTAAAGCTGACCAACATCTGGAGGTTCCCCATCCCTGGTGTAGACATTACTAAGATAGATGTACAGTGATTTTGACTCTTTATAAAGCAGCTTCCTATGTTATGTAGACTACTTGAAACAGTGTACAATGGAAAAGAAGAAAGGTGATATCTCATAGTGGAGTCTCTTTTCCATAATGTTTATTGCTCCATTTCAAAATAATGATCCTCCATTAGCTACGGAAAAAGGCATTTTTATCTCCCTATGTTGTAAGTAGATAATGTTGCATGTGCCTAGATTATCTTTGCCTTTTTTTATAGATGCACTGGTGTCAGATGCCATGAAAAGTAATCAGCAATAATTGTCCAGTATGTAAATTTGAACATACAAACTACAGTCTTTCCAGCAAGTGTCTAGCAATCCACAGTTTGGCACAGATTGCCGCTGTCTGTCAGTTCTTTTGATATAAGTGGATCAAGGATGGTTGTAGTCTGAATGAAGGGATAAAGTATAAACTGGTATTATTATTTAAAAGTGCTCAGGATGTTTCTTCTCTTGGCATGATAACTTTGATTAAAATAAGCTGCTTTAGGAGTGTAATGCATTTATAGAGGATGCAAGAATATTTATATTTCTGTGCAGCCTTACAGTCAAATCTGCAGCTATTGAAATATCTGGCGAAGTCAGTTTTCTCTTTAACTTCATGGACATGATTCTAAGTGAAGCCCTTCACAACAACTGTTGTGATGATGAACAACGGATGCCCGATTTGCACGTCAGGACCAGTATGGGCCTCCACCAGAGTTTCCTTTGGCAGAAGAGAACAGAAAACCAGAATTGTTGCAACTTTCCTATGCCTACTCAAGAGTAGGAAAGATTTGGAAGGTTCCAGTTTAGCCCTGTATGGCCAAGTCTCTTCAGCTGCCTTGGCCTCACAACTGCTAATCCTCAGACTTCGTCCCAACTTTGGAGCTAAGAAGGTGACAAGAATCACTGTGCAAATTCCCAGATGATCCCTGTCCACATTTGCAGCTTCAAAGTTGGAAGGAAGGCTGACCATGTCACATTGGCCATTATTTATCAAAGCCTGTCTGCACTCTTGGTTCATTAGGTACCAGTGACATTTGGGAAATATGCACCCTGTAAGAGTGCAGAGCTTCTGAGTAAGATATTAGAAGTCTTGTTTTGATGAAATGATGATAATTTTGATCTTATTGTTTTTGTTATACTCTTCTTGTTAGGTTTAGGAAATGCTATTCTGTCCAGTTATTCTGTCCAGTCTATGAGGATGTGTCTTTCTATTATCACTTATAGGTAGGAAGCAATATTACTTTTCAGGACAAGATCACTGGCAGGGAAACAGAAGGCAAAACATTAAAAATTAATACAAGTTTTACTAGCGGAATAAACTTTCCCCCCTCTCTTTTGATAAAAGCAGAATATGATGAAGGTGCCGTGTGGATTCTTTAAAGGCCATAATTAATTGGAAGTGGTTAAGCATATATTAATTATAGAAAAACTCTGAAGCAGCTGTGTGTTCTTTGTGAATGTCAAACTGTTGCAGCAGTGGAAGGTTGTACAATTAATGGCATGAATATTCATGAGGGGTTTAACAGGTACTAACTATTCTTATCTGTTTTTGTAGCCTGGATGTCTTAATATGTCACCCATTTGGGTATGGGTATAATGTATTAATAATGTCTGGCATGTATAATCTAGCTTGGGTGTTATGAAGTGTGCAGTTTGTCCACAAGGCTGTGATTCTCACATGCAGTCTGACACTCAGTTCTAGGGGTCTTTTGTTGTTGAGAACTGGACGCACTCCAGAGTTAGGCACCCCAAGAGTTAGCACAGACACATAGATAAAGCAAAAGTAAATTTGTTATATCAAAATGGGATTAGTTTATTGTTTAAAAAGGGAATTAATACATTTAAACAATATTGATAAACAGTACATTGATATTAGACTTTGCTGAGGAGAGTTTAAAAACAATATAAGAGTTATTTGTAAAAGCATTCCTGGGTACACACAGGAAAACTAAGATGTGGTCAGGGAAAGAGAAGGGGAGAAGGATGTTGGCTGAAAGGGCGAAGGTAGTACCAGAAGGAGAGAGGAATAAGGGAGGTTTAGGTCATTATTTTGTAGGGCATTGGGAAAGGTTTTAAGGCAAGAATTAGAAGAAAGAAATTGGAAGAGTTTAGGGTATGGCAAGGGGAATAAAGAGGTCAGATCTCCCCAAGAAGGAGAGATCTGATGAGGCTTGGAAATGGAAGACAGGGAAAGGGGAAAGAGAGAGAGTTTGGACAGCTGATGGGCTTGAGAGAGAGTTTAATACCTTTCCTTATACTTCAAGCTGGGGTTTGATGGTGGAGATGAGGCTGCAAAGAGAAGGGAGAAGAAGGAGAAGGTGGGTGAGTGGGTGGGGGATCCACAGGTAAGTTCCTGAACAGAGAGTTGAGGTTTCTTGGTTAAAAGCATCACCTCTTATGTTTGAGTTGGCCTCGAAAATTAACATAAAATTAAAGACTGTAAATCCTGTGACTGGTGTTAAACGTTTTAGAGATGGTGCTAACCAGGAAGAATTTGTCTAAAATGTTTGCAAAATGGCATCTAGAAAAATCTTACTGTACTTTCTGGGTGAAATGAGGAAAAGAGATTAACAGATCTTTTGAGTTCTGCTGGAGGGCTAGTGTGGCTTAGTGGTTAGAGCGTTGGACTATGATCTGGGAGACCAGGGTGCGAATCCCCACACAGCCATGAAGCTCACTGGGTGACCTTGGGCCAGTCACTGCCTCTCAACCTCAGAGGAAGGCAATGGTAAACCACCTCTGTATACCGCTTACCATGAAAACCCTATTCATTGGGTCACCATAAGTCAGAATCAACTTGAAGGCAGTCCATTTCCATTTTGAGTTCTGCTGGCAAGAGCCTTCAGGCTATCGAAAACTACTTGATTAGTAATTGTGAGGCAGAGGGGGGGAGAGGAGTGATATTTAGGTGATCATATATTGACTAAACACTTCTAGAAGGAAACATGCTGTTTTGGCTACCTTTAAATTTATAAATGATAAGGGAGGGATGGCAGAGATTTATTGTGAAAAGAGACAATGAATTCACCAAGTGCTCTTGTCACTCAGCTTGTTTGGAATATCCATGCCTGGCTTACATTAATGGAATCTCTCCAGGCCTAAATCAAAACTTCCTTCTGACCGATGGTTCCAAACTTCTTCCCCCATGGACTACTTGAAAATTGCTGAGGGTCTTAGTGGACCACTTAATTATTTTTCTGCCTGTTGTAGTAATTGTAATATGCTGTGCTAGATGCTGTATGATTTTTAATTGTATTTTTATTCTTTCTTTTATTTCTTATATTGTATTTTATTGTAGTACAGTTTGCATTCCACAAAATTCAAATTGTAATACAATAAAATACGATTTAAGAAATAGAAGAAACAATAAAATACAATTAAAATCAATATGAATATTTAATACAGACATGTATGTATTTAATGTAGACCACCTGAATGAAGCTCACGGAGTGGTCCATGGAACACAGTTTGGGAACCCCTGAAATAGACTAAAGATAATCATGTAAGTTCCAAAACCTGTCCTCCAGTTCCGATCTTTATAGCTGCCTCTTTCACAGAGTATAGAATTTGTTGCCTAAACAAAGTCATTGGGTTAAATCCAAAGTCACACTTCCACATGTGGAAGTTGTCCTTTGCTCATGGAATGACTTGTTTACATCTTGCAGTAGAGTGTTGTATGACAACTGGAATGAAATCTACATATGTTTTCTGCTTCATAACACCTTGCATAAGGAAGTTCGTGAGAGCCTGGTATAGTCCTGCATAAAGTGTTACGTGAGCTCTAGTTATGTTCACAGACCATACGTGGCCTGTGGAACATTTGGATCCAACCCAATGAGGGCACATCCGCAGTACTCAACATTTTTGGGTTTTATATTTTTATTTTGCTTATAAAGCAATGTCAATTAATAATCAACACATAACAGGGGTCCCTGTGACAATTCTAGTAAAGATAACAAGCATTCAATAAAGAAAACACCCTGAAGTCTCTTTTTGTTGATTCTCTATCTGACTGAGTCTTTCTACAATAGGCTATGTGTTTTGGGAGGTCCATTTCTATTCACATACTGGCATACCAGACAATGGGGCACTTATCTGTATCTGTCTGCCCTTGAGCCTTTCTAAGAAGACTTGAATTTTTTTTCTGCCAAACTTGGCTATACTATGAATCCATTGATAAGCTCTCAAGTGTAGTCCACCTGCGACCTATCTCCAAATGGCTGCTTGACTTTGCAAGCAAAGAGAAAGTAAAGCTTTTAAATGGCCAAATTTGGCTTACAGAATAAGGGAATTTTGGAGGTGTGGGTAGTTCCTTTATGTGTTTGCAAATGTGCTCCTTAAGTTGATGGCTGAGTTAAGTCCATACACACTGTAGTCAGTTACTTTTCCACTGAATACTTTCATACAGGGAGATAGGTTGTTTTGGAAAGGCTAAAGCTTGAGCTGGATTTGTAGCTATGACCACCAACCAAGGTAGGATAAAGGTTGTAGTGAGAAAGGTGGTAGACCAGGCCTAAAAGAACTTGGCAAAGAAGGCTGTCGGTACGGATTAATTCTGGTGATTTTAGTCAACCTTTTCCAGTTACAATTTTAGATTTTGTCTGAACAAGAAACAGAAAAATTCCAGAGGAGGAGGATAAGGTTGACTTAGGGAACTGATCTAGAAATGCAAGTGAGTGACCAAAGTTCCCAAGGGGCACTAGTGTCCTGTGATAACTTCCTTTTTTACATAGCAATGACAATCGAAAGCTTTAGCAAGTTTTGTGAAGAAAGGAACATAAGGTAGATGATAGCCATATCTTCATCTAGAGATGGCACCTAACACTTACAACTCTCCAAGGCACTGCAACTCTTGCACCATTTTTCCACTAGTCCCTTCTCCCGCCCCCTTTCACTACCTGCTGCAGGATAACAATCGGAGTCCTGCTGGTTACCGCAGGTGGACAGAAAGGTGTGAATAGAGTCCAGTGGATGAACAGAGCAGAGGCACAACAATTGTAGCCTTGCTCACTGCTTCAAATCATTTAAAAATATAGGCACTTTCTCTGGGCAAGGACCTAGCAACCCTAGGTGGGCAAGGCAGTCATGATTCTGTGTAGCCACTTGGGAAAACTCCACATGTCACATGCTGCCAAGTAAATTTTGGGAGCACCACAGTAGGGAAGCTTTTGTCAGGTGAAGCTGAGGCTTTGCTTCTTCCCCTAAGAGTTAGGTCACTTTTACTCTTTCAAGGATAGCCAATGATCCTCTAGTCTAGCCACTTTACACTGGAAGGTGCAATTTGGCTCTAGGTAGGAAAAACAGACACTTCTGCCTTTTCAGAAAAGCAAAGGAGGGCCCATTTAACCTAAAGCACCTTTCCCAACCTTTGTGTCCCCAGATATTGATGGACTATAACTCCCATCAGCCCCAGCCAGCAAGGCCATTGGTCAGGAATGATTAGAATCCAGCAATGTCTGGGGGCCCAAAGGTTGGGAAAGGCTGACCTAAAGCACTTGACAGGATTTTGCTATCATTTGTTCACATGAATACAGGTGAACTAACAGCAACATTCTTCATGCAAGCTTGTGTATAAAGTTGGATGCAGTTTCCCAAATGTAAATGCATTTGAGGTTTTGAACATGACACCATGTAGTGAACAGAGTGTTGGACTTGGACCAGGAAGACCTGAGTTCACATCCTTGCTGAACCATGAAGCTCATTGGATGACCTCAGGCCAATAATGAACTCTCATCTTAGCCTAGCCTACCCTATAGGGTTCTTGTGGAGGGGGAAATGGGCAAAATGGCATGTATGCTCCTTTGAGGAGGTGAGGGTGCAAATATGATAAATAAATGGACAGCAGGGGGTTTGCTAATAAAATTATGTATTCAATGCAGAGTGTGACAATGCCCTCAGGGTGAGCAGAAACTCCAGTCGTATCAGTGCCTGCAATTACCATATCCGTTGTGATAAAATCATTTTTATGATCATTAAATGTTTTATGTACTAGGGAGCTGTTGCTGTCCTCAAACTATCATTTAAGTTAGCTGTTTGGGGAATTCCTCTGTCCTTCTCCATGTGATGCTTTCTTTGATCCCAAGAGCGACACTAAGCCACATTGCCAAAACACTTAATTTACTCAAAAGCATGCTTCACACAGGCAGCTCTCTGGCTTTAAAAATTACCTCAAAGTATCCTCAACTTTCCCCAAACAATTAGATCCAAACTTTAGTTCAACGTCTACCTCAGGCTACCTCTATTTTTTCTTTTTGTTCTTAATTCCTTGGGTGATCCCTTAAGGCAGGTTTGACTGAGTACTTAAAAGCTTTAGAATATGAGGTTTAGGCATCAAATTTGATTGAACAAAAGCAAGAAAATCCAACATTAAACCTTCCAGAATGTAAAGAAAATGCCCAGGGGCAATTTTCTTTTGTGAGTGTGACTGAAAATTCTGGCAAGTTGATATAATGGGATGGATGTGAGGTAGCAATGTAACATATTTTTTAAAATATATTCGTACATTTACAAAAAACAAAAAATCTGTGGGTGTATTTCTAATGCAGATGAACCTGCCCATTGCTTAAGATCAGCTTCTTGAGGCCCTGCTTTGAGTGCCACCATTTTCCAAAGTAGGTGGGTAGAGCAGAGACGGGGCCTTTTCTGTGGTCGCACTTCATTTGTGGAAATCCTCTGCCATCTTTTAGCCATTTGCTTGATGTTGTTGTTGTTACATATTTCTACTGGTACTATTTTAGCTGACTTCTACTAGGATTTTTCTTTTTTATATCTTTATTTTACTAAACTTTGTTACATTAAAAAATTACAAACTGATAATCATTTACAGGTGAAATGTGAAATAAGATACAAGAAGGTCACACACACAAATCAAATTCAAAACAAGTAATCATACAATTCCAAAATTTAACAAATATTAGCAAACATGACAGAAAAACAAACTAAACAGCACAAATCAAACAACCCCCCAAAACAAATAAAAAAGGAAGAAAAAATGCAGTGCAAACTTAACACTGATTGTCTCCAATAATTGTTAACATCCCGCATACTAAGATCTGATCTAATTGTCTCACCAGTCCTCACTCATCCTTTCTCCTAAATTGCAGAATTCTCTTTTTGTTCTCTGGAAAGAGAATCTGAAAATAGCCTTCTACTAGTTTTCCCCCCTCTTTTAATATATTGATGTATTATTATTTTGAATGTTGTCATTGTGAGATACATTGAAGGCTTGACTGTTGGAAAGTGAAATAGTAATATTTTAAATAAATTAATAAAAATACATAATGTGAATGTGCACACAGAACTTCAGCTCTTCCCTACACACAAGTCGGGTATTTAAAAAGTGTACTTATTTCAGATTAATTAATAACAAACAATATAAACAATATAAACCCAGAGCAACCTTTGCTTTGGCCACTTATCTTTCTGTTTAAATCCTTAAACTGAAGGTGATTTTGCTTCTCATCAAATATTATGAGGGAGGAGCTTCTTTCTGAATATGAAACTTGCCTGGCTAGCAAACGCAGCTAATTATTCACTAAATTACATTTTTTGCAATCTCATATGGGACAGATGAAGAGACATTTATGAAGCGCCTAATTTGTGTAAATCAAACAGTGTCAAAAGCATTTTGAAGCAATAAAAAGGTAATGAGCCTTCCAACAAAAACTTCATGTAGATAAATCCATGCCTATGTGGCTTTCAGAGTTGACTGACTGCGCACTGTAATGTTTGTGCTGGGGTAGCTATATTAAAGATGGTCAGAATTAACAGAAATTAGTTCCAAACTACCTCCATGTGTAATCTTGAACTGAAGGATAACTTTTGTTGCTTATCTTACTTTTGATTCAGTTGTGTAGGATCAAAGAGGTCTATGAGAGCAAACTGAATAGGGAAGTCATGGACCTCTGCATCCAACAGCGTTCATTTAGGTTTCTGGACTGGGAGTTATACAGCTTAAAATTGCAGCCTCTGGGTCATAAACGAAGGTGGTTCACTTTATTTTTTCTTTTTTTTTTTAAGAATGGGCATTTGTATTTCACCGCATATTTCCAATATTACTGATCGTGAGAGGGCAGATGGACAGCAGTGGGGTATACATCAGCCATGTGTGCTTAGATATGCATGGTTTAATAATTGAGACAAGCAAATGGGAGTTGAAAGCCAGTATCAGCAGGGTTTTTTGCTTTTTGGGGGGGGGGAGGCTGCAGCATGCTTGAAATAGTTGATTTGTGCTGATACTAAAAATTTTAACATTCTGGTAGTTAACCATTTTCAAAAGGCTCCCAGTAACATACATTAGAATGTAAACTTCAGTCACTGTGTTAACAAAATTGGTCATAAAGGGTTTATACACAGAAATGCTTTGTGAACGCTACTGAGTTTATATTTTTAATTTTGTTTTGCATCTAATCAAAATGTACAACCAGTTTGTTATACTGCAACATTGTTTTCCGGTGTGCTAACCTGCCTACAAGTACTTAGAATCCCATCATATTAGACTCTCTTATTAGATTCTAATATTAGATTCTTTATTTTTTACACTAGGTGTTTGGGGAATAGTAGATGTTCAAGGATGTGGAAAGGCTCTTTGTGCAGAATGCAGTAGCACTTTCTCATTTTTTATTGTTGCAAAGGAGAAACCATAGCTCAGTAATAGAGCACTAGGAATGGGGCTCACCCCTTCCAGCCACACTTCCTTCCCAAAATAAAGAGGCTGTTTGGATGTTCCAATCTTAATATAGGAGTGTAAAAATACAACTTGATAGGTATAACTTAAACTTGGTGGGATGACTCCCATGGTCCTAGTCTAGCACACTGACCACCACACTGCATGCTGAGCTGTTGCTTGCTTACTGGAGTGGTTGCAACTCTAAGACTTTCTGCTGGCTCTCATTTCTTCCTTCTCATTTCTTCCAATTTAGGGAATTGTTGGTCCTAACCATATGGCTGTGGATTTTAGAAACAACACATGGTCTTTTGTGAGAGAAATTTAACAGGTAATTCCCTCACAAAAATTTAGAGTATGAAGTTTACAGTCTAATTTAATGCAAAGCACAGCATTAAACCTGCCAGAATGTAAAGGAAATAATGCCCAGGTACAATTTTTCTTTTGAGAGAGTATTATTTATTTATTTATTTATTTTCATTTCTAGACCGCCCATAACTAATAGCTCTCTGGGCGGTGTACAAAACGAGATTAAAATACAATATAGAATAAAATCAGTAACAAAGGAACACATTAAACTAAAAACATTAAACATTAAACATTAAAATGCCTGGGAGTATAGCCAGGTCTTAACCTGGCGCCTAAAAGAAAGAACCGTAGGCGCCAGGCGTATTTCCTCCGGTAAGCTGTTCCATAATTCGGGGGCCACCACAGAAAAGGCCCTAGATCTAGTAAGTCCTCCGGGCATCCTGGTGAGTTGGTACCCGGAGGAAGGCCTTAGATACTGAACGAAGTGAACGGGTAGGTTCATAGCGGGAGAGGCGTTCCACAAGGTATTGCGGTCCCACACCGTGTAAGGCTTTATAGGTCAACACCAGCACCTTGAATCTAGCTCGGAAACAAATAGGTAGCCAGTGCAAGCGAGCCAGGACAGGTGTTATATGCGCAGAGCGATTGGTCCTCGTCAACAGCCTGGCTGCCGCATTTTGCACTAGCTGAAATTTCCGAACAGTCTTCAAGGGCAGCCCTACGTAGAGCGCGTTACAGTAATCCAGTCTAGAAGTTACCAGAGCGTGAACAACCGAGGCGAGATCATCCCTGTCCAGATAGGGGCGTAGTTGGGCTACTAAGCGCAGGTGGTAAAACGCATTCCGTGCCACCGAGGCCACTTGAGCCTCGAGCGACAAGGAAGGGTCAAAAAGGACCCCCAAACTATGAACCTGTTCCTTCAAGGGGAATGTAACCCCATCTAGAACAGGATAAGCATCCACCATCTGAGCAGGGAAAGAGCTCACCAACAGTGTCTCAGTCTTGTCTGGATTGAGTTTCAGTTTATTAGCTCTCATCCAGTCCATTATCGCGGTCAGGCAACGGTTCAGCACATCAACAGCCTCACCTGTGGAAGGTGAAAAGGAGAAGTAGAGCTGCATGTCATCAGCGTACTGATGGCAACGCACTCCAAAACTCCTGATGACCGCACCCAGAGGCTGCATGTAGATGTTGAAAAGCATGGGGGACAAAACCGACCCCTGAGGGACTCCACAATGGAGAGTCCAGGGTGTCGAGCAATGTTCCCCAAGCACTACCTTCTGGCGACAATCCGCTAAGTAGGAGCAGAGCCACTGCCAAGCAGTGCCCCCAACTCCCAACTCTGCGAGCCTCCCCAGAAGGATACCATGGTCGATGGTATCAAACGCCGCTGAGAGATCAAGGAGAATCAACAGAGTCACACTCTCCCTGTCCCTCTCCCGACAAAGGTCATCATACAGGGCGACCAAGGCTGTTTCAGTGCCAAAACCGGACCTAAAACCGGATTGAAACGGATCCAGATAATCGGTTTCATCCAAGAGCGCCTGGAGCTGGCCGGAGTGTGGAGTGTGACTGAAAATTCTGGCAAGTTCATATAGTGTGGAACAGATGTGAGGTGATGATGTAAGACTACTTTTAAAAGGTATTCCTGTTGGCGTCTTTCTAACGCGGATGAGCCTTCCCATTTCTCAAGATCAAGTTTGGAGGCCCTGCTCTGCCTGAGTGTCCCCATTTTCAGAAGTCAGGTATATGGAGACTGTGATCTTTCACTGGTGGATACTGTTCCCAGAAGCATTTGTGCAGAACCAATCCTATCTCCTTTTAAATAGCAAATGTAGCACTGTTGTATTCATTTGAGCATTTACTGTATTTTGTTTTGTTTTTGCAATCTTTCTGCTGGTACTTTTTAGTTGGCTTATTCTGGAATGGTGCTCTTTTCTTCTTGAACTTTATGTTTTCAAAAGCATTTTGATATGAGTAATTGTTTTTAATTGATCCTGGCTTTCAAGCTGATGAGTTGTTAGGGCTGTTTCGTAATCGTGTAGTGTTATATTTATATATTGCAATTGCGTTATTTAACTATTTTGTAAATCACCTTAGATGTTTTAGACAGCTGGTAAATACAGTAAACAAAAGAAACAGGAAAACCCAATGTACCTGCACTTGGTAATGACTTGAGGTCATAGATTGGAAGTGCCCCTAGACCAGGGGTAGCCATTATGGTACCCCCAAATGTTTTGGACTACAACTCCCTTTATCCAGGGCTATTGGCTGTCTTAGACTGATGGGAGTTGTAGTCCACAACATCCAAAGGGCACCAAGTTGGCTACCCCTGCCCTAGCCAGTACTTTGTCATCTAGACTCGAGACAGTACGGTGGGTAGGTATCTCTTTCCAAGCATATGTGGTTCATCTAGAAACACATGGCACTATGAAAATTGAAGTTCCCATGAGAAGTGTAACATCTCCAGTGGGCCTGCTACACTGAGATAATACCCAGCCTACTAAACTCTAATTTATTTATTTTATTTGACAGGATTTATGCATCACTTAATCAACAAAAACCTCTAAGCAGTTTTACATAAAACAGTATAAAATATTCATAAAAATACTGATAAAATCAAACTTTAAAAAGAAATTAGGCATAAAAGTTATCAGAATATAAGTAAAATCTGCATATTTTAAAACAAATATACATAGTGAAATTACATACCCTGGTAGCCTTGCTTAAACAAAAATGTATTTAGCAGGCACCAAAAACAATACAGTAAAAGCACCTGCCTAATGTTAAAAATTCTTTAAAATTTTTTTTTAATTGTGTTTTTAAATTGTTTTTTGTCTTTTAGAATTTGTATATTTGTTTTTAATGTTTTTAATTGCTTCGGCTATGCGGCGGTATATAAATATAATAAATAAATAAATACTTGAAGGACTGATTCTTTGCAAGTGCCACATTCACACCATACATTTAAAACAGTATTATACTACTTTAACAGTCATGGCTTCCCCAAAGCACCCTGGGAACTGTAGTTTCTTAAGGATATTGAGAATTATTAGGAGACCCCTATTCTCCTCACAGAACTATCATTTCCAGAGCTCCCTTTGAAGAGGGATTGATTGTTAAATCGCTCTTGGAATTGTAGCTTTGTGAGGGGCATTGGGGTGTCCTAACAACCCTCAGCACCCTTAACAAACTATAGTTCCCAGGGTGCTTTGGGGGAAGCCATGACTGTTTAAAGTAGGTGGTTCTCCCGACCAGATGATGGATGTTCAACCTGTTCTGGATGGGGTTACACTCCCCCTGAAGGAGCAGGTGCGTAGCTTGGGAGTCCTCTTGGACCCGTCCCTGTTGCTTGAGGCTCAGGTAGCCTTGGTGGCACAGAGTGCTTTTTACCAACTCAGGCTGGTGGCCCAGCTACGCCCGTATCTGGACAGGGAAAATCTTGCTTCAGTGGTCCATGCTCTGGTAACCTCTAAATTAGACTACTGCAATGCACTCTACATGGGGCTGCCCCTGAAGACGGTTCGGAAACTACAGCTCGTGCAAAATGCAGCGGCCAGATTGATAGCTGGGACCAAGCGGTCTGAACATATAACATCAATTCTGGCCCGCTTGCACTGGCTGCCTATATGTTTCCGGGCTTGATTCAAGGTGCTGGTTTTAACCTATAAAGCCTTACATGGCACGGGCCCGCAATACCTGATGGAACGCATCTCCCGATATGAACCTACCCATACACTGCGCTCAACATCGAAGGCCGTCCTCCGGGTGCCTACTCAGAGAGACGCCCGGAAGGTGACAACAAGAAAGAGGGCCTTCTCAGTGGTGGCCCCTGAACTATGGAATACCCTTCCTGATGAGGTACGCCTGGCGCCTACAATACTATCTTTTCAGCGCCAGGTAAAAACCTTCCTCTTTTCCCAGGCATTTTAGTATTTCTGTATTTTAGTATTTTGTATTTTAGTAAGTTTTAATTTTAACTGGCATTTCAGCATGAGTATAATTATGTTTTAAGCTTCTTAGATTATTAATATATGTTTAAATTGTTGGATATGTGGTTTTTAATTGTATATGAAATGTTTTCTATCTGTTGTGCACCGCCGAGAGAGCTTCGGCTGTGGGCGGTATAGAAATTTAATAAATAAATAAATAATAAAGTGGTATGAAACTGTTTTGAATATAAGGTGCAGATGTGGCCTTTGTTAGGACACTTTGTCCCAGTTGTAAGTTCTAAAAACTCCCAAGTCTGGCCATTTTTCTTTTTCTAGTTAGCCTCATATGTTTATCTTTTCATCCTCTGACAGGACTTAGCTTTGGCTTTCTAGATTTTGTTTTTTTACTTAGAGCTAAGTTATCATTTACATAATGGATATTAAAGCTACTAGAGATGCATCTGTCTCACTTTACATCATTAGGCTCAACAGTAAGTTGATTTATATAAGGCCTTGGTGATATATCCTGAAATGCATGCCTATCACTATCTTCTAAACTCCTGCTATAAACTGTAGAATTTCAGTATGTAGGACTATGTCTGGGATTTAAAATGGCTGATTATTTACTCTTATCTCCAAGAAGATAATTATGTGTGTTAAATCTGCATTAGAGCAAGGCAAATGGTTATCTGTTGCTCTGATCAGTGAGTGCCCAGTTTATTTGCACAGTAAACAAGCTTCAGATGATATCGAAAGTCAGGGAAAGGGAGATGGTAAGAGTGGTCTGTAACCCAAGTTGACCAGAGAGCAGGTTTTGCTACAAAATCCCAAGACTTAGATTTGTGAGAAGTGGTTCATCCGAAGCACTTAAGCTTCAGAAAATTATTTTCTATTCTCCTATGAACATGAGAAAACACATCAAACAAATCACATAGTAGGAGCTAATATTTATCAGCCTTCACAGCTATGATCCTGTTAATAATGTCACTGTGTTCTGACCATAAAGTTTTCTCTTCGTGTTTGCTATTTTCTTTACATCTTTGGCTTCTCTGTAGTAATTTGCAATTAAAGCCTTGAGTTAATTATATGAATCTGTAAATGTAATAATTTTCATCAGGGTGTGTATTTCTGTTATCTGCCTTAGCATAGTTACCACAGATGTTTCATATACATATAAAGTTGTTAATTGAAAAAGAAAAAAATTACATGGGTTATTCCAGTGTCAGTTTTCTCAAAATCCATCGGTTCAAGCGCTTTGAGAACTGCTTCACACATTATCTTTTTCCTCCCACAAGCATGGTAGGAGAAGAGAAATACCTGTTTTATCTTCGCTTGAGTGAAAATTGTGTGCACAGCATGTATTGCTGTACGTAGTGTTTGGACTCTGCTTCGAACAACTACCCTCCAAGAGTTTGCAAGATAAACTTATATGTAGCCTGTATAGGTTATGTGTATGTTTGTACACCTGTGAATTAAAAATTTCATGCGTGACCTATTCCTGAGAATGTATGTAATAAAACTTGTTCTTCACCTAATAGGTGTAGTTATGACTATTTGCCCAATCCTTGCTTTACTGAAATCAGTAGAAAGGCCTAATAAGCCCATCTCCTTTTCCTTCCAATCTGTTGAGGTGATATATGCTGTGTGTGAAGGCAGGGGGTGGGGACGGTTGATATTGTTTTTATTTTAGTGACTGGTTCATTGTGTGGTGATTTATATTTATTGATTATTACTTATAGGATATTGGGTGTTTTATTACTCTTATATTGCCTCAAGGTTTCAGCGGACAATATTTTTCTTCAAGTCAATATTTTGTCTTCAAGACAATTTTGGGGGGTATTTAAACAATTTCTTTTTTGTACTTTAGTCCAAAAGACATTTCTCCCAGGACAGATTGTCCCATGGCTTGCTTGCTTGTGTGTTTCAGTATGAGCGCTCGATCTGACATTGGATGAACTCATTTCCCATGAGGCCTTTAGGAAACTTAGTTTTGAGGGCCTCTAGCACTTTAGTCTCTACAATCAGAGAAGAGAACTCCCCTTTTTAGACATTGTAGAGTTATTTCCTTGACTACAGTACCGTACATCTTTCTCTGGGAGCGTTAATGCCTTCTTTATGATTGCAAAGTTTCCCAGTCATGATGGTGAAGGACTGATGTCCTCAGTGATGTTGCAGGATTAGTGATAAGCTTCAGTCTTGCAGCTTGCGGTCCTGCCTAGCTTCAGTGGGTTGGATCTAGACTAAGTTAATTGAACTCTGGTTCCACTGAAATCAATATGAAAAATTAGTTCCATTTATTTCATTAGAAATTTTATGCAACCAGCTTAGTCTGGAACCAGCCCAGTGTGTGTAAGAATTTTATCATGGCTCTTTGGAATTTGATTGTTTATCTAACCATTAAAATATGTGGGCTAATCACAAACTAAAATGCTAATGTTTGTGGTAAACCCTGGTGAACTTCCAGAACTCTGCCTTTCTGGTATGCCTCTCCAGATATTTGTCTTGGCTGTTGTCACAGCAAAACTGCTGCCTTCTTGTGCTAATCTATATTCACTAATAGGCAAAAAACCTTGCGGTTTAAGAACGTACCTATAGCCCACAGATATTTCTATCAAACTTTAAGAAGCAGGGAAATTGGGCAGCTATAGTGAATGCACCAGGGGAGCAGGAGACGTGACCTCCTCTCTGAGATATTGTGCTGCTCTAGAAATTTGTCAAAATGCAAACACAATTTGGGTTGGTCTTTCACAGTCCACTCCACTTCCTGTGTAGCTTGGAAGAATTTGGTAACGTGCCTCTGAGCATATGGAGGAGGAAGAGGAGGGGATTGTAAGGGAATGAGGAGAGGGAGGGAGGGGCAAAGGAAGTGGGAGGGAAGGGGCAAGAGGGATAGGAGGGAGGAAAAGGGAGGGTGGGTTTGATCATTTGCATACTTTTTGAGTTCAATGGGATTTATTTCTGTGCAATCATGTTTGAAAATGGAAATGGACTGCCTTCAAGTCGACCGGACTTATGGCGACCCTTTGAATAGGGTTTTCATCGTAAGCAGTATTCAGAGGTGGTTTACCATTGCCTTCCTCTGAGGCTGGGAGGCAGTGACTGGCCCAAGGTCATCCAGTGAGCTTCATGGCTGTGTGGGGATTTGAACCCTGGTCTCCAAGGTTGTAGTCTAACACTGACCCGGGGGAGGGGATGAGATTGGGTGGGTGGGAACTGGGCAGAGGGGAAGCCCCCTTCCTTTCCAAAAGGAAAATATTGTGAATAGTATCATTGCTTTTCAGGCTTTCCCCCACCTTTTTATTCTACAGCAGGCACATATAGCCTCCCACCCAAATTTGAACCAAAGCTGTCCCTGGCCACATCCACACCAGGCCTTTATTTCACTTTGGAAAGTCATGGCTTCTCTCAAAGAATCCAGGGATGTGTAGTTAGTGAAGGGTGCTGAGAGTTGCTAGGAGATGCCCTGTTCCCCTCACAGACCTTCAATCAGAGTGGCTGACTGTTAAACCACTCTGGCCACTGGAGCTCTGTCAGTGGAATAGGAGTCTCCTCTCAGCACCCTGCACTTCCCAGGATTCTCTTAGGGAAGCCATGACTGTCCAAAGTGAAATAAATGTCAGGTGTGGTTATGGCCCCCTGATTAGCCAAGCCCAGCAGCTGAGACTCTGGCTTTTAGAACATTGACAGTTTGTTCTTACTGAGTATGCCCAACGTTATGATTGGGTTCAAGCCAAAATTTCTTAAATTAATTAAAAATCAGCCAGGCATTTTTTTAAACTTTTAAACTGCAGAAGATGAAGGTCAGAGTATGGGGCAAGGTCAATATTAGGATTACAGGTACTCTGTGAACATGCCTGATTTTTAATGAATTTCAACAGATTATGAGAACTCTGACAGAAAAAAGTCCAAAAGGGCTCTGGGTTCCCCCCCCATCTTTTTACTTTGAACTCTCTATTCTCTCTGACTGTTTTGTGTATTGCCATGAAAATTGTCAGGGTTGTTAAGCAAGTGTTTCTGAGTTCAGGACTATAAGTTTTGTAAGGTTTTGTTTTGAAATGAGCTTATGGGAAGCATCAGAGTGGCATGGGGGTATTTTCAATTTAACATTGTGGAATGTGAAAAATCCACGCTGGCTATAGTATACAGCCACTCTCGTGGCTGTATAACCTTCAGAAGAAATCAAGAATAATGTTAGAGATTCTTAACAGAGTGGTAGTGGGGAAAGGGCCTCATTGTTCAAGATGACACATTTCCACAAAAATGAGCCTTTTTTGTGCTCTCAAATGCTGTCTAGCCTGCTAATAAAGAGAACTGTAGGTTTCCCACAAGTAGAAATTGCTTAATTCCAGTTTGTACATGGTCACAGAATACCTGTATGGTGAGAACCTGACAAATGGTCTTGTGAAAGCAAATCCATTCTCTTAGCTCTCCTTTCCCTTGAATATACATAATGGTTCTATGGCTGAAAAGCTCAGCAGTAGCACAAGAGGAAGCCAAGCAGTGGGGCGCCAGTTCAGCTCTACAATTTCTGTGAAAGAATTTGTAGTGTTGGTGTGTAAAGAAAACAAGAAGAATGAATGGGCCATTGGCTGTGGCGAGTCAATGGAACCGTCTTGTTGTCTTCACTCTTGTCTCTGTATAAATACAGCATTGTTGTCCATCCTTGGCATTTCTGCTTCATTGTGATAAATTGGTCTTGATGTGTCTGACGTTTTTAGCCAAATCTTTTTAATGGGCTGTTTTGGAAAAGTCCAGCTTCCATATACTTTGCATCAACACAAACTTTGAGAGCCTTGACAGCAGTCACTATCATGTATGAGTTAACAGTCTCTTTCTCCCCAGGCCTGGGAAGGCTAGAGTAAAAGGGTGAGAAGGTATTTTGGGCAGACAAATTTGCAAAAGCCTAAAATTAATCAAAGCAAGTAAGCAGAGGAGATCTACACCTACACTTATGCACTTCTTTCATGACCTTTTGGCTAGTATTCTGTTAACATTTTTTGTTTGAAATGAAACAATCCAAAATAGTGTTAGTTATTTTCTTTAATATTTTTGCTTTGATTTGTCATTTCTTTGTTCAAGCTCCTTGACTTAACTCCATATTTCACAGTATAAAGCTAGGCTTAAAAGCAGAGATTGAAATGTTGCACCCTTAGCTGCTACTTGCATTTCAACTCTCTATAGTTGATATACATTGGCAACTGGCATCTTCTGCTTTTTGGGGTTAACTGCTCCAATTTACTTTTCAGAATGTCTCTAATTATTCTTATCATTGAAGTGATTAACACCATGTCCTTTTCTCTTCATAAACTGCGATTCTCATATCCATCATTTTGCCAAAGGTGTTTCTTGCCCTAAGTAGGGCCCAAATTGATAACTAAGATTCCTACGTAATCTATCTGCCAATTAGCTTTGTTGTAGTTGATTTCGACTTATGGCAACCCTGTGAACCAGCGACCTCCAATAGCATCTGTTCAGATCTTGTAAGTTCAAGTCTATGGCTTCCTTTATGGAATCAATCCATGTCTTCTTTGGCCTTCCTGTTTTTCTACTCCCTTCTGTTTTCCCAGCATGATTGTCTTTTCTAGTGAATTATATCTTATCATTATATGTCCAAAGTATGATAACCTCAGTTTTAGCTTCTAGTGATAGTTCTGGTTTAATTTGTTCTAACACCCAATTATTTGTCTTTTTCACAGTCCATGGTATGTGCAAGCTCTCCTCCAACACCACATTTCAAATGAGTGTATTTTTCTTTTATCCGCTTTTTTCACTGTCCAGCTTTCACATCCATACAAAGAGATCGGGAATACCATGGTCTAAATGATCCTGACTTTCAGTGATACATCTTTGCATTTGAGGACCTTTTCTAGTTCTCTCATAGCTGCCCTCCCCAGTCCTAGCCTTCTGATTTCTTGACTATTGTCTCCTTTTTGGTTAATGACTGTGCCAAGGTATTGATAATCCTTGACAAGCAGGGTATGGAGTCGACATGTCAAACATTTGACTCCAACTCCGATTCCTCTATTTTTCTACTGTCCGATTCCGACTCTGACTCCTCCATAAATGGCAAATGTATATTAATTTTATTTTGAAGTCGGAGTCAGTACATTTCTACCAATTCCGACTCCGACTCCACCCAAAATTGCTTCCGACTCCACAACTCTGACTCCAAAGCCCTGTTGACAAGTTCATTGTCCTCATTGTCAACTTTAAAATTACATAAATCTTCTGTTGTCATTACCTTAGTCTTTCTGATGTTCAGCTGTAGTCCTGCTTTTGTGCTTTGCTCTTTAACTTTTATCAGCATTCATTTCAAATCGTTACTGGTTTCTGCTAAGAGTATAGTATTGTCTGCATATCTTAAATTATTGATATTTCTCCCTCCAGTTTTCACACTTCCTTCATCTTGGTCCAATCCCACTTTCCATATGATATGTTCTGCGTATAGATTAAACAAGTAGGGTGAGAAAATACACCCCTGTCTCACACCCTTTCCGATGGTTTCTCCATATTCTGTACTTACATTAGCCTCTTGTCCAAAGTATAGGTTACATGTCAGAACAATCAGATGCCGTTGCACCCCCATTTCTTTTAAAGCATTCCATAGTTTTTGATGATCTACATAATCAAAGGCTTTGCTGTAATCTATAAAGCACAGGGTGATTTCCTTCTGAAATTCCTTGGTCGTTCCATTATCTAACATATGTTTGCGATATGATCTCTGGTGCCTCTTCCCTTTCTAAATCCAGCTTGGATGTGTGGCATTTCTCACTCCATATATGCAGGGCCAGCTCCAAAGGGCGGCAAGGTAGGCCCTGGACAAGGGCCCCTCCGCTCCCCTTCCACTATCCGCGGAGCTTCTGAGCCACTCGCCATTCTCTCGCTCCACGTACCTTTCTCTGCTGACTTCTTTTGTGGCTGTGTGCAGTGCGCGTGCAGTGCTTCCATTAACCAAGATGGCAGCCAAGGTTTCCCTAAGGTGCTGATGCCCCTGCCACCATCTTGGTTGACAGTAGAGATGCGTGCCCGTAGCAACATGAGTGCCATCAACAAAGATGGCGGAGGCTTCAGCCCCTTAGGGAAACCTTGGCCGCCATCTTGGTTAATGGTAGTGCTGCACGCGCAGCCCACATAGCTGCAAAAGACAGGAGACAGGTAGGTGGGGTGTGCTCATGGCTGCGTGTGCATGTGTGCATGCGTGCATGTGCACATGCCAGGACCCGGGGCAAGCTGGTGCCCAAGGGCCCCAGCATCCCTGGGGCCGGCCCTGCATATATGGTCAGAGCCTTTATTGTATAATCTTGAGCATTATTTTACTTGCATGGGATATTAAGGCAATAGTTCGATAATTACTGCATTCCCTGGGATCCCCTTTCTTTGAAATTGAGATATATATTGAACGCTTCCAGTCTATGGGCCATTGTTTAGTTTTCCATATTTCTTGACAAATTTTAGTCAAAATTTGGACAGATTAAGTCTCAGTAGCTTGTAGCAACTCTGTTGGTATGCCATCTGTTCCTGGTGATTTGTTTCTTCCACGTATTTTAAGAGCAGCTTTCACCTAACATTCTAAAATTTCTGGTTCTTCATCATACAGTTCCTCCATGAATGAATCTGTCATCCTGGCATCTCTTTTATAGAGTTCTTCAGTGTATTGCTTCCATCTTCCTTTTATTTCATCCTGGTCAATCAGTGTGTTTCCCTGTTGATTATTCAACATCCCTACCCTTGGTTTAAATTTCCTTTTAATCTTTTGGAATAGGGCTCTTGTGCTACCCTTTTTGTTGTCCTCTTCTATTTCTATATAATAACCATTGTAATAGTTCTCTTTGTCCCTACGTACTAGTCGCGGTATTGTTGCATTTAGGGTTCTGACCGTGTTTCTATCTCTTTTGCTTTTGCTTTCCTTCTCTCTTTAACCATTTTAAGAGTTTCTTCAGTCATCCATTGAGGTCTTTCTCTCTTTTTAACTAGAGGTATTGTCTTTTTGCATTTTTCCCTGATAACTAACTTCATAGTTGTTCTGATTCTCTGTCAACTAAGTTTAAAGCCTCAAATCTGTTCCTTATTTGATGTTTATATTCTTCTGGGATATTATTTAAATTGTATTTTGGCATTATGATTGCTGTGTTCTTATTTAGCTTTACTCTGATTTTCGATATGACCAGTTCATGATCTGTACCACAGTCCACTCCAGGTCTTGTTTGCACAGAAAGTATGGAACTTCTCCATTTTCTGTTACCAATTATAGAATCAATTTGATTCTTATATTGACCATTTGGTGATGTCCACATGTACAGTCTTTTTTGTTGCTCAAAAAATGTGTTCGCAAGAAACAAATCATTGGTTTCACAGAATTCAATAAGTCTTTCTCCTGCTTCGTTTCTATCTCCTAAGCCCCATTTTCCCATAATTTCTAGTTCTTCTCTGTTCCCTGCTTTTGCATTCCAGTCTCCCATGATGATCAGCACATCTTGTTTTGGTGTGTGATCAATTTCTTCCTGTACTTCTTCGTAAAATCTATCCAATTCCTATTCTTCTGCATTTGGTGTTGGAGCGTAGACTTGTATGATGCTTATGTTAATAGGTTTCCCGTTAAATCTCATTGATATAACTCGCTCAGACCTTGCGTTATAGCTCTTGTTTTTGCTACATCACTTCTCACTATTAAAGCAACCCCATTTCTTCTTAATTTCTCATTTCCTGCATAAAATATTTTGCAGTTGCCTGATTGAAAATGTCCCATTCCTGTCCATTTTAATTCCCTCACTCCAAATATTGTAATGTTGATACATTCCATTTCTTTCTTGACAATTTTTAACTTTCACTCCATGTTTCTATTGTATGCGTTGTACAACTCCAGACTCTCCTTCCACATCTGTGTGCATCAGCCTCTGGGCTTCCTTTCGGCTTTGACGCATCTGCGTCAGTCACACTGCTACTCGTACTTATCCTTTGTTCTTCCCCAGTAGCTTGGTGAGTGCCTTCTGACCTGCGCTATCTTGTGTTGCATTTTGGATACTCTGTTCATAGGGTTTTCGTGGTAAGAGGTATTCAGAGGTGGTTTACCATTGCCTTCCTCTGAGTTTGGATGCATCTTAGTCTGGTGTCTCAGCTTTGACCATTCTGCCTTGGGTGCCCCTGCTAGGAATCTAGCCTCTTGGTCTAGACTCCTGGCGACATTGTTCTCAGCTTCTTCAACACTCTCAAACCCCCTCACAACATTAAGATGTGCATCCTAGAGGGGGCCAATTAGCTACATTTCATTATATTTTCATTGCTTGTTCTTGTTTTCCAAACAATGCAAGTTTAAGGCAGCTCTGAACCACTTTGCCTTCAGGACCTTTCTGATGGCAAGAGAAATTTCTCCTATTTTATAAACAGAGAAGACTAATTCCTCAGAGCCTTGCCCTCAACTAAATTTCAGCTGAACAACTCTATTATGTTCTTTTGTTTTTCCAAAACTGCAATCTCTTAGGTTCTTCTATTTTGGGAGAATTGCAAGTAAGCATGTAAGTATATAGAAATTAAATTGCTTACATGTCAAGCTAGGAACAAAGTCCATAGCTGGAGGGTTTCCAGAGATTGTTCCTCTATCCTTGGCAAAGTCTGAATACCATCACTGTAGTATTTTAGCAATGCAATCCTTGGAAATGCTAGCTATTCAGACATTAATTGAATCTGGTAGTTTGCTAACCACATATGTTTCCCCCTTATTTAGAAATTCCCAACTGATGTGATCCAGACAAACACATGGCAACCTCTTTGCACTCTGTGGGTCTTGTAGCATATCTTTCTTAAAAGTGGTTTCCTTTGCATTGCATGTTCAGCTAATTTTTAACGTTTGGGGAGCTTTCAGAACTTCACTTTGCAATATTGTAGGCAATAAAAGCCCCACTTAGAATGTACAATCCCTTCAAGTTTACATCTAATATGATTGTTTGTATATGCCATTTGAAAGGACTACTTTCATTTATTTATTTATTTTATTATACAGCCACAAGAGTGGCTGTATACTATAGCCAGCATGGACTTTTCGCATTCCACAATGTTAAATTGAAAATACCCCTCATGCCATTCTGATGTTTCCCATAAGCTCATTTCAAAACAGCCTTAAAAAACATAGACCTGAATTAAGAAATGCTTGCTTGACAACCCTCTAAATTTCATGGTGATACACAAAACAGTCGGAGAGAATTGAGAGTTCAAATTGTAAAAAGTGAGGGGGGGAAACAGACCACATTTTTTCTGTCAGTGTTCTCATAATTTGTTGAAATTAATTAAACATCAGCCATGTTCACAGAGTACCTGTAATCCTATTACTGACCTTGCCCCATACTCTGACCTTTGGAGATGGCAGGTGTTGCCACCACTCACCATATGCTCAGAGGCACATGTTACCAAATTCTTCCAAGCTACACAGCAAGTGGATGGGACTGTGAAAGACCAACCCAAATTGTGTTTGCATTTTGACAAATATGTAGGGCAGTCCAATATCTCAGAGAGGAGGTCAGGTCTCCTGCTCCCCTGGTGCATTCACTACAGTTGCCCAATTTCCCTGCTTTTTAAAGTTTGATAGAAATATCTGTGGGCTTATAGGTACATTCTTAAACTGCAAGGTATTTTGCCTATTATGAATTAGATTTATATCTCACCCTTTCTTCCAGTAGAAGCCCAGTTCCAACTATTAAAAATGCCATCCTGGACTCCTTTAGGAAGAAGGGCAGGATATAAATTTAATGAAATAAATTAATGAATAATTACATGAAGTTAAATGTCTATATCAAGGCATTGTGTGGTTTGAAATATATGGATTAATCTCTGAGAGCTTGATGTGTAGGTCTTATTTTGTGATGAGAGACTGGACTTGGATGCCTTCTGCTCCTTTCCAGGCCTTTGACTGTATGATGTTCATCTAAAATGGCCTAACCAACCTGGTGCCCTCCAGTTGTTTTGGACTGTAGCTCCCATCTGATGGAAGCTGGTATCCAAAACACCTGGAGGGCACCAGGTTGGCAAAGGTTCATCTCAAATGAAATTAGCTATTTCTTCTAAACGGTTTTACTAAGCTAGGTACTAACACTATCCACTCTGTAATTATTTATTATTTCTTTGCCAACCTCGGTAAGATGTTTTATTTTAATGAGTGCTCCTAGTACCCTTTCATTTTAGAATGAATCACATGATGGGCCACTCAGAGAAGAGCCATGCCATGAAGCTGGAGATGTTTTAATTGCCTTCAAATAGGAAACTCACTAAGAAAATGTCAATGAGGGCAGTTTGTTCAGTGAGCAGTTTTATGGCAGCAAATGTAGGGATTGGGAGATGGGGGCAGGGGGAGAAGTATTGCCTTTTGGACACTGTTGAACACTTGACTCATCTCTTAGTATTTAGCTCCCTTTGAACTTCAGTGCTCACCATCAGGCACTTCTTCCCTTTGAAGGAGCAGGTCCTTAGTCTGCGGGTGCTCCTGGATCCATATTTGTCATTAAAGGCCCACATGACATCAGTGACTAGGAGTGCCTTGTACCAGCTTTGGCTGTTAAGACAGCTGCGGCCGTTTCTGGACCAGGATAGCTTGATCACCGTTGTCTATGCACTGGTAACTTCCAGGTTGGATTACTGTAATAGGACTGCTGTTGAGGTTGGTCCAGAAGCTGTACCTGGTGCAAAAGACTGCTCACTGGGGCAGGGTATCACCAACATGTCACCCTGCTGCTGAAAGAATTGTGCTCGCTGCCTATTAGTTACCGGGCTAAGTTCAAGGTTCTGGTTTTGGTGTACACAGCCCTATACAGCTTGGGACCAGGATGCCTGAAAGACCATCTGACCCCTTATATATTCAGTCGACCACTAAGCTCTGCAGGTGAGGGCCTCCTGCAGATACCATCTTATCAGGAGGTACATTCTGCACAACATAGGAAGCAAACCTTTAGTGTAGTGGCACCTACCCTTTGAAATTCCCTTCTCTTAAATATTAGGCAGCTGCCATTTCTGTTACGTTTTCAGCGCCTACTGAAGACCTTCCTCTTTCAACAAGCTTTTTAAGGAGACATTATCCCAGTCTGCGTCTGTGCTGGAATTGCTTTTTAATACTTTTAAAAGCTTTTTTCAAAAAGATGTTTCTAAATATGTTTTGTTGTAACATGTTTTTAAAGACGTTTTATTTTAATATATTTTAAAGTCTGTTTTTATGATGTTTTTGAGTGTTCTTAGTGTTTTTGTTTTCCGCCCTGGGCCCATACTGGGAGGAAGGGCAGGATATAAATAAATAAATAAAGTTAGGCCAGTGGTACATTTATGTGGAGGAGAGAAATGCAAACTTAAGAGTATGTGTCATATCTTTGAAAGATCAAATCTACATCCCAAAATTCAGTGATCAAACTAAATGTGTGTCAACATGTCCATGTTAAAAATGGCCATATGAAACCACAGCGAAGGAAGGTGGAAGGAGTCAATACCTCCAATGACAGCAGCCTGATCTTGGCAATGGTCCCCACAAGAGCAAGAAGTGGGGTGAAGAGTATTAAGGGCTATATTGCACCACCCTTTCTTCTTATCCCCAAATAGGTAGCTGGTATATACATTCACAAACATGTCTCAAAGAAAACGTGGAATTAATTCTATTCATTGAGTGTGTTCATCTTTGTTGCTGTAGTCCAGTGGTTCCCAACCTTTATGAGCATGGGACCCCCTTTATAAGCTGAAATTTTTTTGTGACCCCCTCCCCCCAGGGAGGCAGGCTGGCTGCCAGAAAGGAAGGGGGAAAGCAGCCTTTCTTTGCAGCCTTGCTTCTTTTTGCTTCACAAAAACCCCTCTCCTCTCATTCTAGGTAAGGGTGTTGCCAGTAGCGGCAGTGCAAGGAGACGGGAATCAGTGATAGTAATCCCCTCTTCTTCCTGGTAGCCCCACCCTCAGCCTCTTTTGGCATCTGCCATGTATTTTGTAGGCAGATGCCTGCCTTAGTGCGCCTGAAAGACGCTTTGATGCTTCAGCAAAAGGCCTCCCCTCTCGTTTGGAGCAAGGGGGAGGTGTCATCTGCAGCGGCAGTGGGAAGCAGACAGTGTCGAGGGAGTGAAGACTTTTTAATAAATAAATAAATAAATAAATCATTTCTTTACTGTTCACGGCCCCCCTCTGGATTACTTCCCGGCCCCCCTGGGGGTCCTGGCCCCCAGGTTGGGAACCACTGCTGTAGTCAAAGGCATTCCAATGGCGTAACACTGTTGCAAAAGACAATCAGGCTCATGGACAAACCATGGTTGTCTTTGTGATTATCTAGGCAGCGTTCCTCTTTTTCTTGTTGTTTTACTCCATTCAGAATTATATTTCTTAATTCTTTCTCCAGTCATAAGTGATACAGTTGGTTTAGCTACACTATCTTCTACTTTTACAATCATTTGTATTTCTGCATAATATACTGAAGTTATGACATTATTCAGCCTGCTGCGTTTGGAAGCAAGCTCTCCTTTTTAGCTTTATTACCATGCTTCTGGTGCAAAAATATAGAACAAACCAACATACACAAAAAGCCAACTAAATTATTTGCATAATATTTCAATTAAATTTAGAATGCATTTTAGAAAGCAAAGCAGCAATGAAAGAACAAAGTGCAAAGCTTTCAGATCTGCATGGGGAAAATTCCTTCTGCTCATAGAGGGCATCCACCTCTCTTGCTAACATGTTCTATTGAGTGAAAATGTGGGATATTTTGAGAATGGAAAAGCTGCATCTATCTATTGATCGATCTGTCTGTCTGTCTATCTATCTATTCATTCATTCATTCATTTTTGTTTTTCTAGCCAAACAAGTATGCCTAGCTGAAAAAATTAGCTGTGGAGATTCCAGCAACAAATGCATTCCTTCTTCATGGAGGTGTGATGGAGAAAAAGACTGTGAAAGTGGAACTGATGAGGCTGGATGTACTAATGGTGAGTATACCCATGCCATTTTTTGACTGCAGTGAACCCAAACTCCAAATCATCTGATGTGCATTCCTTCCCACCTATATTTCCTGTCTACCCCGACCTTTCTGATTAAATACATTAGTACTGCATTGTGCAGTGGGATGGGATCTACAGCTATAAAAATCTATAATTGTTTAACAATATTTAGTAAGTTTAAGGAAGAGAGTTGAAGAAAATCTCACACCAACATTGAATATGGGGTCGCACAGGCTACCTTATCTACATGAACCCCACAAGCATCCATGGAGCATAGAAGGATTGGGGACTAGTGTGGACTGCAGACTGCCTCTGCCATTGGGGAGTAGTGGTGGAGAAATATTAAATTGGAACATTATTCCTATAGAAGGATGTCATTCTAAAAACAAACTTCAAACTGTGGAAGTAATATTATAGACACAGGGTCAGAATCTACATAATGTATTAATAGTTCTTCAAGGAGAAAATGTGTTCCATAAAGTGTACTGCAAAGTTAAAATGAGAAAATAGTTCATGGGATTCCTGAGAAAGCTGAATATGCTCTGTTTCCCAAATGCAGGTGTAAGTTTTTCTTAGCTATTGTAATTAAGATACGTATTTTCCTTATTTTTAGCCATTACTTTTTGCAACATGTGTGCCTATGTGTTAGTTTGGATTTAGGAATGTGGAATATAGGTTAAATCTCACCCCAGTCCTCTTCAGCCATTAACAACAGGTGACTGTTATATGACCATTCTGTGATTGAATAGGCAATAGTTCTGTTTTTAGCAATTTGTGATAGACAAGGTTTCAAGCAAGCAGACTATGCCACTGTTTTTCTCTTACCTATAATTGCTGAAACCACTATGGATGAATAAAAGACATTACATGAAGGATAAAAGGAGTGTCTCTCATAGGGATGGGGGAGAAATTCAACTCAGTTTGCATTTTTCAAAACAATATGCGAACCAAAACAGTCATCACTCAAAACTTGCACTTCTCCAGATTTTGCAATGGAGTTCTCCAGTCAAGTAATGTGTACAAAATGCGTATATTAGGGTAAAGTGGACATCAGATAATACACAAAAATGCTTTATTTTAGGGGAAATTGCTTTGCAAAAATGTGTATATTGAAGAAATTTTCATACAAAAATGTTTATATTAGGAGAAATTGGCACTAAAATACTAATGAATTTTCATGAGGATTTTTAAAAAATCACAAACTGATGTGGAGAATGCACTCCTTTTGTGTGAATGGCCTCACAAACATAAAAGAGGTTGATTTTATGTGAACAGCTGGGGCTTGTGTCACACACTGACTGGAATTAAACATGGCAGACCAATAATCAGAAGATGGAAAAATGCTTTGGATACCTGTATGCCCCTGCTTCTTGTTCCACTTTGAACTGTTGCTGGTTCTCTTTTCTTGGAAAGGAGCACATTTGTCAAATTAAGCCATTCTTCTCTGGATGAAGATCCCTCTCTCTGCTGTTCTGAAGTCTTCCGAGTTTTTAAAGGATTGATTTCAATCCTTTCTGTTATCCAAATCTGATAAAATCCCTCTAAGCTTATCTACCGATACTCTGTAAGCATCCCTGTTTCTTTTCTGTTTAGAATCTTTCCCATCCTGTGTCTCTCATCTTTGCTGTGCACTTCTCCCAGAACATTGATTTGGGGGAAAACACAATGTTTTGCTTCTCTCTTCCTTCTTCCAGAGGCCACGGGGGCTTTCTTTTTTGCCTAGCTTGCTTGCTTGAAGGTTCATTTGCAGCTATCAAGCTCATCCTCTGAAATGTGATGTCTCCTGTCACATTGGAGGCTGTGCCTTTCACTGAAAGTATCTGAATTTCAAAGTAGTACTACATTCCCTATAACTTTTTGAAGGGGAGTTCATCATTGTTAAAAGTAGTTTTCTCATCTCACTGTGCAAAGCACACACACATACACACACCCAGCAACTAGAGGAAGTGTCCAGAAAGAAAACTCAATAGCTTTTTTCTAAAAAACCCTATGAATGCCATCATTTTTAAAGAACTTTGCTGAGTTTGTACCTGAGGATTTATGCCACTCTAAACCTTTGTTAGAAAGGGGTTGGACTGTGTTGAAGCAGAGCTTTGGTAGTGAGCTCAAATAGCAACGAATCCTTTGGATAATGGCTGGCAAAGATAGGGACTTTCCAGATGATAAAGTTTACTGGTGAGGGATTGTCTAGCTATCATGAGACATCATGTCAAGAAATGCTCTTGTGTGGGGGAATCCTTGTGTATCACATTCAAACTGCTAAGTCAGATTGTTGTGACTGAAGCATGTGCATTGACCTTAAGTGCTGTCCTGGGGAGAGGTTTCCTTGCGATAATATCACAAGTGCTTGTTGGATGGTGCCTAGGATATAGCCAAACACATCACAATTTGGTTCCCTATATATCTGTGTCTTTTTGAATCCCTTGCCAGTTTTGAAAGGCACTTTCTGTGGTTTTTTAATTTCTTCTTTAGATGCCTGCCACGTTGAGAAAATTAACAAGAAAAACAGTACAGCAGTAGTTACCCTTCTCTATCCCACGACAATGGAGGCCTTACTAGATTTAGCTAGCACCAGTAAATTGAGTGGGGCCTTTATCCCACAGGAAAAAGTCCTTCATCTGAAAACGCCCATAATATCCACATAGGATCCATCACCTTCTACTGGAAATTTACCTCATGGAAAGATCCATGTGGCTTCCCTATGTTTCTTTCTAAACTTGTGAGGGGTGTGTACATTTTGGAATCTATCACAGTATTGTTATTGTTATAATTATTGTTATTATTATCATTACTGTTATTAGTATTAGTCCCACAAGGAATGTTTAGTCTATTCTGGTAACTGTATCCATGTATGTTGGGGCAGGGAGGGAGGATAACATCTGTGGCAGCAACCTGTTGTAGTACCGCTATTGTGAAATAAGGGTTAAATCTAACATTGCACAAGCAGAAGGCAAGGCATGCAATGGTTCTTTCCATTCCCCTTATCCCTCAGTACAACTCCGTCCACAAAAATACTCTCCAGAGAGTCCAGGGCCCACTTCAAAAGTATGGGGTGTGTCATGGGGGGGGTTGCCTGAAATGGGACAAAGGAAACTTGTGCTCCACTGCTCCAAATGCCTCCAACCAGATCCAGGCAATTCCTGCCTCCCAGTGCAACCTTATATAACTCATCCTGTAATGTTTTGTAGGTTCCCCTTATTCCCTAGAGAGAACATAAGAAAAAGCCCTGCTGGATCCGGCCATATGTCCTGCGTCCTGTTCCCACAGTGGCTGGTCAGATGTCTAAGGAAGCCCACAAACAGAACCTAAGTGCAACAGCACTCTCCTCGCTTGGGATTCCTTTCATCTGATATACAGAGGCTTACTGCCTCCAACAGTGAATGTACAGCATAGATTTTTGAGGGCTACAGGGGGAAGGGAAATTTTGCTGTTCCCTAAGTATGAAAGGACACAAGAGTGGCTCACTACAAGTAGAACAAACTCTCTGGCAAGGCTTTAGTGGCTGTGTGCTTGCCGATCACAAACCTCCTTGTGGAAAATTGCCAGTGCAGAGGCACCCTAATTCTTCAGAGCATTGATGTTGCTGGCTTACGTCTGCTAAAATTTTGAAACTCTGTCTTTGTCCACAGTCCTGTGAAGGTCTCTCTACATTTTCAGTGATTTATTCCAGAGATTGCAATCAGTCTCCCTTGCCCCAACCAAGTAGCTCTCCTAGGAAAGTCTGGGCTAAATAAGCTGTTAAAAGGCTTTGATTTGGGAATTCCAATAATACAAAGAAAAACTTCCTTTTTAGGGAGTGGTTTTGCTGGCTTGTAAGATAATCTCCCATAGAGACGGCAAAAGACCTCCAGTGTGAGTTGTTATAAAAGCAACAGTGGGAGAGTAATCACCAAGCACAGTGGGATTTGTGCTGCAAAAGCTGCAGTACATTCCCTCCTTCTCCACCGCTATCCACTCACCCATGGATTATGGGCCCCTACATGCTGCTTGTTAGGCAGCGAAGGAACCTAAGCGCCAACCTAAGTGGGAAGACTTGTTTCCACAGTGAACAGAGAAACCACAGTATTTTTGACAGGCTCAGGCTGCATCTTAAAACTATGTTTTAAGCTCCATTTTATACATTGCGGCAAGTTCATTCATCTGTAGGAAAATCACCAACCCTGCTGCCACATCAATATGCTTCAGTTTGAGCATTCTTTACCTGGCATGCAGTAAACAAGATGTAAACTGGAAGTATATATGTAACGACTGTGGTTCCTGCATTTGAAACAGCCCATTGGTCTATCTGAGATCATCTTACAGTGCACTGATTATATATTTCATTTATTATTTGTTCTTCTAGCACACCCTTCACCAAATGGTCCCACGGTGGCTTACAAAACTATAACTGTGAAAAGCAGTACAATTTATGCTAAATTCAGAAAATAAAACCACATAACTACCACTGCCAAAGTAAAAAAAAATAACAGCTCAGAACAGTAGTGCACAGCAATGATGGAGGAGGAAAGACATCCACCCAACCAAAGGTCTGGGTAAAGAAGTGCATCTTGATTAATCATCAAGAAGCATACAATAATGACACAAGACATATTTCAAAGGGGAGATCATTCCACAACTTGGGGTCCACCACAAAGAAGGCCCTTTCAACTGCTCTGCCAACAGTGCTTCCCTTGCTGATCTTAACCCCAGGCAGGTTGGTGTCTGGTCATTTTGTTTTTTGACTTTGCAGAGACCCTTACAGTTGCTTCTCCTCTGGTTAAAGTACACACGGCACTCTTCATATGAACCCAGTCTACTGTGGGTCATGCCCATAATCTTCCCTGTTGGGTGAACACTCTCAGTAGACCACTTTGTAACTTCATTCCCTTCCCAGAATCTGGCGTAGTTCCCTGATAAGTTTGAGTTCAATTACATGTTGCAGTGATCTCTTTAGCAATGCCTTACTATGTAGGCAACTAAGAGTATTATTCCCAAACTTGCATTTGCCTAGCTAATACACATGTGGGAACAAGAATATTTGTGGGGAGAATTGTTACGTGGGAGAAAGTAATGCTTAAACTTCCTTGTTCCCATGGAATATATTGTGTACATTGTGACCCACTCTGGGAAAGTGGTACTTGCAGAGCAATCCAAACATCTCTTACACCAGGCTAGGAGGGTAGAGGTTAGATGAGGTGGAGATGTCCCTCAGCCCAGCTCTCACAGTTCAGCTGGCCACCTGCAGGCAGTGAAAAAACCCCAAATGGTGTTTTCAGGGGCGGGACTGAGCCAGCTCAGGGTCCAACACTCACAGCCATTGCATGGTAGCATCGGGTCTAGTTCTTATGCCCACCCACCTTCTGCTGCCATGAGTGGCAGGACTGCGGATGCGGTGGTAGCTCTGCTGTTCCACAAAGCCCCACCAATGGGGTGGGTGGGTGGGAGTTACGATTGTAGCTTTACTTGAGAAGTACCATTCTGCTGAGTAATATGAAGTATTTTTGCCATCTTTCCACACCTGATCAGAAATCTGTAGAAGCAGAGTAATAGTAAAACTGTTCTGTTCTCTTGACAAGATGATTCAAAAGAGTGGCTTACCAATGACTATAGTACACTGTGACAAATATGTATTTGTATAATTGTATAAATACAGATTGAATAAATCTGTATAAAAAGAAAAAAGGCCAGTTTCTTCCCACAGTTCCATTGTGTAGTGTGACATTTGCTTCCTGTCTCCCTTGCTAGTAGTACCAGCTAATCTGATTTTATGTACTCCCTGAACCATCTAATATTTAGCTTTAATCAATTTTGCAATTAACATAGTGCATGCTGTTTAATTCTACTCTGGAGACAAAACCACCTGCAGTTCAGTGGTCTCCTAGATGAAATATCCATACTATTAACGGACACAACTCTCTCCATTGATCTACTGAGTTGGGCATCCAAAGTGATGTTTTTATCAAGGAAGGGAAACATGGGAGAGCGGCAGAAGCTTCGGATTGATTTTATGGAAAGGATGTCTTACTTAAAACTAGGAAGAGATTAAGCAGAATCAATCCTCCTTTTCCCTTACAGCTGTTTCAACATGAACTCATTCAGACTAGAGAAAAAATTGCACACTGTTTTCAGCATGTATTGTTATATAGCATGTTCAAAAGGGTCTTAAAATACAGTGAGTGAATAAATTATCTTGGGGTGCCCTGCTATAGCACCACTGAGAAGGTTCCTAACTTCAAAGTACACTGGATTTTTCAGGGCATACCTGTTCTTTTCTCTGAGAAGCAGAAAAAATCTTTCAGAGGATTTTTTTTTCTGGTGTGATTTTTCCCCCTTCCATTATGACAGCTCAAGTACACCCTCTGTGATAGACAGATGAATGAGGTCTACCCTCTCCCGTGATTTATTTTTAATTTTTCTACAATTTCTATAATGCTCTGTTAGTATACAAAGTGCTTTATAAGTCTTAATCTAAGACTATGTCACAAGAAATGAAAATGTTCTGCGTGGTGGTTTCTTCCACATTTCTTTTTTTAAAAAAACATAAATCACATGTGTAGATTTGTCATTTAGGTTAATTGCACATGTATCTTATTTTGCCATGAGTACACACTATAGTAAAATGCCATGACAAATGTGATGGACTATATGTGGAATCCATACCCTTCCTTGCCTACTTAAAGGTGACTTCCACACACCAATCTTCACAAGGTGAAGCAGCCAACATTTACCTCCCCAACAACCCTATTTTGTGCTTTGGAAACTGGGATGAAAAATGGTGGACTTGTCTCAGGCCTTCCAGAAAGTCCATGGTCCAAGGTCTACTTTTCTGCTTCTACTCACCTCCCTTAGTTCATCCTTTTTACACTGAAGGGAGTCATATGGAGAACTTCACTGCCAAGGGAAAGAAAAGCACCTGCATCCCTATCCCACCTTGCACTGCATTGAGAAGGACACTTTGGCAAGCAAGGGAGCTTTTATAATGTGCACTTTTTTTGCGCAGTTTAAGCGTCAGGCTTAATGCTCCATTAATGCACTGCTTTGCATTTAATTATGACAAACAGCTTATGTGTTCATGCCAAAGCCACCCTCATTTCTATGTGTGGGTTTGATTATAGGCAACCACAGAGAGAATTTTATTTTTTTGCTTCTTTATGTGAACCTCCAGGATAAATTTGAATATGAGATGAGATGAGCTATTAACTAAAGAACAATGAAGGTTTCTCTGCAATTTCTCCTGGTTTCTAAGGAGCTCTAATACCTTAAGCAGTGATAAAGTAGCAGCTGGCACACCATGTTTTAATTTCTGAATATCCAGGGCATAATGCACAGCATTAATCCTTTCAGCTGCCCAGTAGTTAAACAGCATGTAAAGTCAACGGTGTAGTATTCTTTCCTGCCTTATCTTGTTTATCAGACTTAACAGTTGATAAACCTGCAACTTTTTTTTTCATTTCTGTGCTCAGTTTAGATTCTTCCATGTTCTTTGTCTGTATAAAATAATGAAATAGATTTGGAGGAAACATGTTTTTCTAATGGCTCCGTTGGGCATAAGACCAGATAATGAGGGGTGCCTTGTTATACTTTTTAGCATCGGTGGTGGCAGCGGACTTCATATTTCGTTGAAGTTCTAATCGAAGATCCTATTACATTGTATTTTAGTTGAAAACTATTTTTGAAGATAATTTCTTCATAATGTCTCCTATTTCCTTTCCACTCCTTCCCACAGGCCTGTTTTTCCTTTTATGGGTAAAATGTAGTGTACCAAACTCCAGCTTTCTCCTGAATTTTTTTTTCTTTGCCTCAGTGGAGTTTATGACAGAATGTGCTAAATACTGTGGATATTTAGGCTTTGAAGTGCAGCAGTCTTCATCTCTGCCCTAGTGGAGACTTCCCATCAAGAAAATTAAATTAGTAGAAGTGGAGATTTTACGGGGTGATGGCTTCACTTACGTGTACTAGAAACATGGCCTGATACACCATTATTCAGTATAGTTGTGCCACTGGGAATCTGTGTCTTGGTTGTTATAGCTGCAAGGTTCTCTTACTGAAGTGAGTTTTTCTTACTCCATTGGATCAACTTAGATTATTCTTATTCTGCCCATTGACTCAGAAGTTGACCGTAGGCATGGAAAGTGGGGGGAATTTCTGCTCTGCTTTTGATAATTGGGTCTCCAGGGTGTGCTCACTCCCAGGCCATGTATTTTCTTGAGAATCTGAAATCCAAAATGTGTGTGTTATTTTTATTTTTTTCAAAAACCAAGACAACTTATTTCCTCCTTTGGGACGGAGGGTGGGATAGAAATCTAAAAAATGATAATAACAACTTAAGTATCCACAAATATAAACAAATCTCTCCATTTATGACTTCAGTACATTCTAACAATGGATATAGTTGGATAACAATTATTTCTTGGTAATGCTCCTATATCCATTGAAAAAAGATGTCATTTCTTTGTTTATATAATGCAAAACTACCTCCATTTTTCATTGTTTGCAGTTTAAAAGGGGGTCTCGATAAAAGAGGTTTTTTTAATTAACATTCAAAGCCTCAGTAACCACTCTTTTTTACAGCACAATCCAAAGTAGTGTAAGTAAAATTCCACCCAATTCCTCCTGAATGGAATTTGGAACAGGGTAACTTATGCCAACATAACTTGAGCTGGTGCAATACCGGCTTTCTGTAGTTAGGATTGTTCTGTTAGACAGTTTTATACCACAGGAATTTGTTAATGGCAGCCTGTCAAACTTGGGAAAGAATTCTTTCTCATCTTCAGATAAGCCAGCAAGCGCATCCAAGCAAACCTCCTTCCATGGGCCTACTTTGTAACTCTTTTTAGCTCATGCCCTGCTTTCCGTCTCTATTTCTGGATAACTTCAGTACTTCAGAGGAACAACCACAAAATGGCTAACAGAAGCATGTATGGAAGTGAGTGGGTCGTTACTGATCATTCTGAGGCACCAGACTAGCATCCATCAGCCACTGATTTGATCCAGATCATTTTCAAAATGAGTAACAACTCTTTTGTATCCACAGTGTTTCCAGGGAAACTATTCCAAAATTTCCCTCTAAGCATTTCAGGAACATGATTTTGTGCCACAATTCATATCACTTGCCCATGTTTTTATTATGTGACAAATAATATTAGCAGCTTCAACACGACATGGCATGTACCAAGTATGTGAGCTAATAGCCAATTACACGCATAGCCTCATTTGTTTCTGGGGAAGCTCTTGTAAAATTGCCAGTTTAGCTGACAAATCTCATCCAGACTGGATAATAAGTGGGTACACATCATTCCACTTTCAGAATAGTTCAGTACAAACTGAAAATAATGTCCTGGGAATACTAATTGTTTGCAATGCTGTACTTTTTGTATTGAGGGCAAAAACCATTAAATAACCTGATAGATCATTTTGTGAGTGGCAGATTGAAAAATGTATGGAGTTAACTCTCTGTGAAAAGCTCATAGCCTTGAAAACTGTTTGCATATATCTACAGATCTGAGAAAAAATGTTTTCACAATACATTTATCTGTGATATTTGTGAGGAGAAAGTGTTACCTTTATAAAATAGCCTAAAACTACTGTGGCATGTATATAAATGATTGTTTTACCAGTTAATTTATTAAATTGGTTACAGTTAGTCAACTAAAAACAAAAGGAAGCAGTTTCATACTATTTTGTAATCTTTTAAACTCAATCTGAACTCTTTGAACCTTTCTCACCCTTAGAAAACCCAAGATGAAGAACACCCAGGTTTTACTTACTACAACCCATAAAGATGCAGTCATTTCAGGCAGTAGATCTGGGGTGCCATAAAGCACGGGTTGAGAACATTTTTTCTCTTGAGGGCCACAGTCCCTCAGAGGTAATCTGTCAGGAGTAGTGGATGGGGCCAAAGGCAGAAGTGGGCAGGGTCAGATTCAAAAGAGAGCAGGATCACCCCTTTCCCCTCTCTCATTCTGATATCCCCTTCTCTCCCTCCCTCTCTCTTTTTTTGACACACTCTTCTCTCTCTCTCCCACTTCCTTTCCACCCAGCAGTCTATCAAGAGAGGAACAGATCTCGCTTGCCACAAATCTGAACTGATCACTAGCAGAGGACTTTTGAAATTAGGCCAAGGGCTGCAGTTTGCCTAAAGTATGGTAATATTTTTTATTATTTACTGCCTTGGAGGGGCACCATTTGGACTTTGTCTCAAGTTCCAAAATAACTTGCACCAGATCTGGAACTGTTCTTCCAGTACTGCTCTCCCCCAAGGTTAATCTGGCCATAGCAACAGCATACCATTTGGTCAACCAGCCAGTCAGAGCACCTATACAGAAACTCACAGTTATGAGACACATTTTTACCTGACCCCTTTTTTTAAAATAATAAAGCAGTCTTAAAGAAAAGAATGCTAGAGACAAGTAAATCCCCTTACATACACTTCATTTGATCTGTTTTAATCCTGTGTTTTTTTCCTTTTCTACACATGCGCACATATATATACAGAAAAAAAACTGTAGGAAATTAAATACCTTATGCCAGTTGGATCAACCATCATAATTTTCTCTAACTGCATATTTTCAGTTTTCTTGTGAAAAAAACAGGTATGTACATTTGGTCATAATATATATGCAGTTATATGAAGGAGATCCTCAAAAAGGTCATCAACAAACCACTTATATGATGGCGATACATTGATGACATCAACTCTATCCATCCATCTATTAAGTTTACATTTAATAGTACAAATGATAATCCGCACATCCCTTTTCTTGATGTCCTTGTCACCATTGAAAACAACAAAATAGCCACTGATCTCTACAGCAAACCCACTGATGCCCACACCTATTTAAACTGGAAATCCTGCCATCCTAAGCATGTAAAGAAATACATTGTGTATAGCTTAGCTCTGAGAATCAAACTTATTTGCAACACTGAAGATAAATACCAGAGAAGGATCAGTGAACTTAAAGAACACCTTCTTCTGAGAGGATATCCTCCACATATTATTGATTGCAACATCCACCAAGCCTCCATTCTGTCCAGAGAAAACCTTCTCCATAATAATGAGGTGTCAAAGAGCAGAGAACAACGGATTCCATTTGTGGTAGATTTCCATCCAGCATCTCCTATCACCAAGCATTCAGGGAGAGCTACCCATTGTTGGAAAATCTGAGCATCATGCTAGAGCCATCAGCAGGCCTCCTGTTGTAGCATTTTGCCAGCCTCCTAATTTGCGCAGACTGTTAGTGAGTGCTGTGCTTAAGCCACCTATCACCAATCCTGGGTCTCATCCTTGTCATTCCAAACGCTGTATCACCTGTGTGTACCTCAGGGAGACAGCTATTTTCACAAGCACTAGGACAGGCAGGACATATTACATCAAACAGAACATCACCTGCAGGTTCTGCAATATAATTTGTCATCGAATGCAAAAGACCAGGATGTTATATCCAATATGTAGGAAAAACCACAACTGACCTACGCACAAGCTTCAGAAACCACAAATCGTCAATCTTAACAAAAAAAGTGGAGGAACCACTTACAAAACATTTCAGCGTTGAGGGTCACAGCCTGTTGGACTTTTCTATAACAGCTATAGAGATGCCAACAGATCCAGCAGCATTGACTAAAAGGGAGAACTTTTAGATGTACTCTCTGGACACATTGGCACCACATGGCCTGAACCTGGAGGACAGTACCACCACTACTTAGCTTCTGCAAGTGAAGCCCCTCTGAGTATTCCATCCTCAAAGCTCTATAACTGCCACCTTGGTGACAGCATTTGTAGGTTAGCAGCTGATGAAGGCAGAAGCCAAAACGTTTTGGTAATACAATAAAAAACCTCTGTTTTGTTAATCACAGTGTATGTGGGGGGGGGGCTATAGATGAATAAATATGCTTCTCTTTTTTCCCTCTCCCCCTCTCTTCTTTTATCCCCTTCACGTTTTTAAAATGAAGGTAGGGAAAGTAATTGTCATTTACTGCTTTCACTTTCAATGCTTTTTGCCAAACTTCCCTGTTATCTAGGATTATTTAACAAAAACATTTTTGAAAGCTCCTTAAAAAGAATAAAGTGGCTTCTTCATTTGCAATACAGGAGTTCTTTCTAGGGACTTGGAACCTTTAAAAGCAAAAGAAGTAAATCACTATCTTTCCCCTCACATACACATATAGAAACTCATACCATAACATAATAGATAGCAAAATCAAAGAAAGTAAACAGATGGCTTGTGCCAAAGCCAACATACCTCATTTATGATCATCTAGCACTGCATCCATTCATTATTTGAGATAGCCTTTGATGGGAAAGCACATTGGTACATTTGTAGGTACAGAGGAGATGAGGAAGATGTATTAAATTAATTTGTATCAGATGCTGGAGAAGGGTCATTTTTGCACATATGTGTGATATTCTCTGATTTACATCTTTGGCAAATTTCAAAAGACAGAGAAAAGGTATACAAGCAGAGGAAGGGTGGAGATGAGCTAATGAAGAAAGAAAGAAAAAAGCTTGTTAGACCCCACCCCACCCCAGGAAATGCAAATAAATTCACAGTTTATTTATTTATTGCACTTGTATACCGCCCCATAGCCAAAGCTCTCTGGGCGGTTTACAGCAACCAAAAACATTAAAATAAATATACAATTTAAAACACATATTTTAAAAACAATTTAAAACACAATTTAAAAATTTAAAACAATTTAAAACACATGCTATTGAAGTATATAAATTGCTTCTGTTCTGCCAAAGAAAAAAAAGGAGGGGATGGCTTATGCAGACTTTGCTTATTGATTTGTAATCCACTCAAATGAAAGTTACAGAGGCAATTTCCTCTTTGCAACTTGGAGTGCTACATTAACAGTGTATAGTCACTGCATCTTTCATGTTTATCAGAACTCTTTGAACTTTTCAGGAAAGCTTTTAGCTATGCCACTGTAAATTATTATCTAGTAGGGGAATGAGGCTAGTGATCCAAGAGGGCTGCTGTTGAGCTATTAAGCAAGATGAATAGGTCAGTTGAAAGTGCCAATTAAGAACAGGGTACTTGGAACAGAAGGAGAGATGGTCACCCTGTGACTGCTAGAAAGTGTTAACAAGATGGTTATGGGATGGATTGTGTCTGCATGGTCTTAAAGTCCCTTCTTAAGTAATACAGTATATAGGCAGGTGAATTATAGCCTACATATATTCCATGTGGGCTTGTTGATAGGACTGAGAAGCTGGAGTAATTTCACAGGACCCATGTTAATGCAAGTTGCAATCCCAAAATCAACAGCCTCAATCTTAGAATGCATAAGCAAATTGCAAGGTAACCCATGAAAAAACACAGGACCCCCCCATCAGAGTAGGTGAATTGTGACATTGTAGCCAAGATCTTCCTGTACTCCTGACTAGTTGATCCAATCTGCTCTTGGGTTCTGTTCAATGCTCTGTTCAATGTTCTTGCCTGTTTGACTATAATGTGAGAGGTAGGGGTTCACTTTTTATATAGTATGTGGAAGGGGGGACTGAAACCCTTACATAACACTCACATTGCCACAATTGTCATGTGCGGGAGACCAATCGTGCAAGCTGAAATGATTTAGGTCTGCCATCACCCTCCTCTTTACCTCGTATTTTGGACAGAAGTGTGGTAGCTGTATGGTACAACATTTGCTTTGCATGCAGAAAGACCCAGGTTTAATCCCTGATATCTCCAGGTAGGGCTTGGAATGTTCCTTGCCTGAAACCTGAAGAGCCAACACCAGTCTATGTAGACAGTACTGAGTTAGATGGACCCATGTTCTCACTTGCTGGCAGGCAGTGTATGTGTATGTTCCAGGGGGGGGGAGCTGGAAGCTGGACATGCTCCAAGGTGAGGGAGCATTCAGCTAGCATCTTCCCACCTCTCTGAGACCAGGATAGCTTGACTTTCTTCATGCATCCCTTTGGGTACACTTAGGCAGCATGAAGCCAAGTAGTCCAGGCACAATGGGAGAAATACCACAAACGCCCTCTCAACCTTGAAGCCAAATCAAAGAAATTTATTCAGAATAATACTGAGAGATACATGAAAGAAAAACAGAATAGTTCTTTGTTTATTTTCTTAAACATTAAAGATCCAGCTGACCTATGGAAGACTGTTGGCGATAATCTGTTATTCACACAGGCAGGGTCACCCCACTGTAGATTTCAGCATGTAGTATCCTTGGATGGTTGGAAGTGGGTAACAAAAGAATATAGGCATCATCTTCTATATTTATGGTGTTTACAGCCAGTTGGCTTTGATTGACAGGTTGCCTGACACAACCAATGGGCTGAGTTGCACGTAGCTGGGAGGTGTCATAACTCCAGAGTCCAGCAGCTATCAAGACTCGGAGTCGGAGGCTGCAGAGTCTCCAGCTGAGGAACCAGACAAGGAGGCAGGCCAAGTTCAGGGCTCTGAACCTGCTGCTGGAGATCAGGAGGCCACTGTGCTTGAGGCTGACAGACAGAACCCCCCAGAAGAACATCCTGTACCACCAGAGCCTATAGGGCTAAAGCCATGACCCTCATGGATGCCTTCCCCTGAGCCCAAGGACCCAAATGCCTCCCACAATACCTTGCCAGTCCAGCAGCACAGAAAGCATACCAGGTGGGAGGCTACAGAACAGAGGAGGAGTGCCCGTCTGCAGGTCAGAGGGTTGGCTCTTTAAGAATCTGAAGTTCTTCACGAGGGAGTGGAGCCTTGGAGAGGTAGTCCAGAGGCTGTTGCTTAAAATGCTTTAGATTGGTTTTTAACTCTTTTTAAATGTTTCAAATATGTTTTTATTGATTTAATATTGTACCGTTTTAACATTTTGCGCTGTGCTGTCCTAGGCTCCTTTAGGAGAAAGGGTGAGATAAATAAATATTTATTCATAAATTTAATAAATAAAGGCTCAGTCAATTCTCAACCTTTGTTGGAGCAAGTTGCTCACTTGAAGCAACAATCTGTGGTCCTGCAATTGCTGTCTTGCCCTGTGCGATCCAGCATCAGACCAGGACATGACAGAAGGTGCTATTAACACATGTTGGGAGCTGGGGTGATCAAACTGTTAATTAAAAAAGAGATTGCCTGGCTTTTTCTCGATATTTCAAAGGAGGGTTCAGACTGTGTTTTCGTAAGTAGTGGGAATTAGGTGGCTTGGTGGCTGGAAGGGATGTTAAAGAGACATACCCTGGCAGCGTCAGGCTTTGTTGCATCACCTCTGCCTCCCCCCCCCACCTTACCTCACTCCTTTCCACTGTTTTAAGTTGTTCTTTCCCGGCCAGCTCAGTTCTGGTATTAGAGCCAGGCTTGGTGAATGCAGCAGAGTGGGGTAAAGTAAGATGGGAGGAAAGCGTGGGCTTCACTCTCCTCTTCTGTTGCTGTTTTTTTATATAAAAAGTTAGCCCTATCCCCCCCTCCCATTTCATAGTCAAACAGGCAAGTACATAAAAGTGTTTTATAAACACATGCATGACTAGTCTGACGCTTAGCATTCACCTTTTGGGACCCTTTCCCTTCAGTTTAGTTGCATATCATAGTCTTTGGACACTAGTTCCCTGATAGTGCAAATGACAGCAAGCAAAGAAAGCTGGAATTGGGACTCCTATCTAATTAGATAGAAATGGACTGCCTTCAAGTTGATCTGACTTGTGGCGACCCTATGAATAGAGATTTCATGGTAAGCAGTATTCAGAGGGGGTTTACCATTGCCTCCCTCTGAGGCTAGTCCTCCCCAGCTGGCTAGGGCCTGCTCAGCTTGCCACAGCTGCACAAGTCAGCCCCTTCCTTGTCTGCAACTGCCAGCTGGGGGGCAACTGGGCTCCTTGGGACTATGCTGCTTGCCCACAGCTGCACAGGTGGCAGGGCACGTAACCCCTGAACCACTCACTGTGGGGTGATCCTTAGCTGTCCCTTGACACCCAGGAGACAACTTGCCATAAATAAAGACCACTAGACCAATCTCTTTTTCTTCTTTTTCTTTTTAAAAATCCTCCTCCAGTTTAACCCTCCATTGTCCTTCCCTGTATTATTATTATCTCAACTACTAGTAATCTACGTGGGTTCTCATTGGAATGGAGCAAGAGGAGCAGTATCTATCTCAGCTGCTAACGATAAAATGCCCTCTTACACAAATTAAAAGAACTCTTTTCCAAGAGTGGTATTTCATTTTGCTTAACTTGTAAAAGCAATCATTTCCCTATGGATCTTTGAAAGTGCTGAAACAGGTGTATATATATTTCTTAATACCCAAGCAAATTACACACAATTAAGTGTTTTTAACGGGAGCTCTTGATGGGAGGTGGGGTGGTTTTCTTTTGGTAATTCAATTGACTATTAGTTTTAATTTGGACTGCATCCTCTGGTTCAGCTCTGAATCAGGCATGAAGAGATTGGAGGGGAGGGGAGGGGAGGGGAGGGGGGAATCAAGTCTAACTGTATAGCTCAGAAAACTCATTTGTATGCAAATGCCACATGGTGACTTGCAGGGGAAAATTTCACTGTGTTGCAAAGGGCTTATCAGGGCAACTCAGAAGCTAAATCCCTGCGTACCTCACTGAGCATTTGCCCTATGTGCCCCTCTTAATGTGTTCACAACAAGACATGCTGTGAAATTCTGAAATCTACTTACTCTTGGAGGGGAATGAAATTGGCAGTCATGAGGGGCCAGAGCTAAATATATTGTAGTGCAGATAAGAAGTCTGCAAGATATTACTACAAATTTGAGTCATCCCTGGTTTTTAACTGGAACACTCTTCTATCTGGCTTGCCCAACTGGCTGTGCTGCTTACCTTCAACCTTTCTATGCAACTATTTTGCTGTTTGTTTTCTCCAAATTTCTTCAGTGTGTGCTCTTACTGTTTTACTGACCTGCAGTTCTTGGAGTACTCCAGTTAGATTTGCCACCTTGCTGCTTTCACCCATAACAGTAACTTTGGACCATCTGGTCATTTTTTCCTTTAGCTCAGCCTCAATACTAGACAAGAAGAAGTATTAAATTTGCATGTGTTTCAAAGAGCAAATGAGCCAGGAGTATTTCCCCCCTCTTGATACTCCCTTAGAAGAAACACAGAGTTGGGCACATCCCAGGGGCAACATTTTGAATTCCTACTTGAGTGCTGCACTGCTCAGCTAAAGATACCTTTTCTCCTCCTGCCCATAACATCCTTGCACTCACCACAGATTTAAGGATGGCACAGGTCATGCTGTCCTCAATAGCTCCGTGTTGAGTTAGGAGGCACCAGCATAGGCTAGAAGCATGGAGAGAATCAGAAGTACTGAAACAAACCTTTCCTTAGTTCAATACTCAATATATAATTTATAATGCTCCTGATCATCCTGAGTAGATGAAATAGCCTTTATCCATTTGTTTGCTACCTTTATGACTCTTCCACAGAGCATCTACTTTGTTTGGTCCTTCAGCACACAATCAGGAATACAACAGGGGTCCCAGGGAAAGGCAGATATCTGGGGCGGTATTCAATTAACCATCCCATTAGCACAAGGATAACTGCTAGTGCAACGGAACTTCCCTCCCTCTCCGACCCATCTGCTGTTACTGTGCCCTCCCCAAATCTGCTCTGGAGGGTTGGGAAAACCCCTAGAACAGATTTAGGGCACATATTAAGGGGAGGAGGGAGGAATTCTGTTGCACAAGCAAAAATCCTTGTGCTGATGGAACTACATTTATTTATTTATTTATTTATTCGCTGCTTTTCTTTCACCATAGAACCCAAGACGGCATACATGTGGTTCCCAGACAGTCTCCCATCCAGGCACTGACCAGACCCAGACCTGCTTAGCTTCAGCAAGGTGGTGGCCTCATGTGCCTTCAGACCATAGCCTTACTTAGCACTATGTTGAACACAACCCCTGGTTTCCCCTCTGCTGATAAGCAGGAAACAGGCTGTGCAAACTGCCACCCTTTGGTTCTATAGTGGAATTGGTGAAGTAACATAGCTGAATCAGATGCGCTGCATGGACCCTCCCAGTCCCTAAAATAGGGATGTATAGATGTGCCTTTTGTAGTAGAGGAAAAGAATGAAAATGGCAAGGGCAACCTTGATTACTGCTTTCACTGCGTAACCAATGGAAGCATCGATGTGATGATGATAATAATCAAATGTATACGTATGTACAAGCAATAAAATGCACATTGCATTTCCCCCCAGGGAAATAGGAGACAAAAAGAGATCTGGGAGGAGGATGACTCTTTCAAGAAAGGCTGAAAATATGGAAAACTCTGTCTGTTGGGTAGGCTTGAGCTCTTCTAACTCATCTCTTTTGCTTTTATTCCAAAGTCTGTTCTCCTAGCGAGTTCCAGTGCAGCAACAAGTCCTGCATAGCAACAATCTTTGTCTGTGATGGTGATGATGACTGTGGCGATGGCAGTGATGAGAGGAAGTGCCCGCCCCTCACCTGCAACCCCAACGAGTTTCAGTGCAATAACAGTCTGTGTATCCCGGAGATGTGGGTCTGTGACAACCAGCCTGATTGTGAGGACCGGTCAGATGAGTCGATGGAGCAATGTGGCTACAAAGTGAAGCCACAAGCCATGAGCACCTGTGCAGCTCATGAGTTCCAGTGCGGCAATGGAGAATGCATCCATCTGAACTGGAAATGTGATGGAGATGAGGACTGCAAAGACAAGTCAGATGAACAAGATTGTCGTGAGTGTCCACAGGGCATTGAATGGCACATGGGGAGTCAGCCTTGTCATAGGGTTTTTTGTGGGCCTGTCAACAGTCATCTATCCTAAGGTGATTTCCCTTGCAGTCCAGTCCTATGCATGTTTACTTGGAGGTACATCCCACTGAGTTCAATGGGTCTTACTCCCAAAAGTGAATAGGACCGCAGCCCTAGATTCATGTTTACATGTTGGGGAAGTGAATCAAAGGTTGAAGTGAGTTGCAAAAGAGCCAATACCAACTAGCAAAACCAGAGTTGCTTGTTTCATGTATATTTTATCCCTAAGTGAGTTATCATTGGTGGATTAAGTCCTTGTTCAGTAGTGACCTGTAAATCACTCAAAATAATCAGGAAATAGTGTGGCTGGTTGTCTCAAGATAAAAACTCTGAAATGTAGCCCTGTGATAGCTAAGTTGATAAAAATAAGCCCTCAGTCTCCCAAGGGCAACTGTTTTAACAAAGGCATGTGCCGCTAGCTACTGTACAACATTTGTGATGGCAGTTGGGTAATCAGCGATAGATTCATTTGGCTGGCTAGCTAATTCTCTTAATGCTATCCACAGAAAGCCCGTGCAGTATACTTTTCTGCTCCTGAATCGAGATTGTACTGAAGAAATGTTGCTATCTGCAGCAGGCGAAGCTTTGTACGCTAAAAAAGAAGCTCATCTCATATAAATAGTCAAGTTGTTGAAGGCCCCAAGTTACTGAATAATGCATTTCTCTTCAGTTAGCTTTGTGCCTTCCACAGATTGCTGCAACGTTTTGGGATGTTTCATCCATTTTTCAGATGCTGAATAGCTTAAGCTGGCCATTCACCCAAGGACTGAGAGAGAAAGAGAAGGAAATGGAGAAAATGTTTCACTGAAATATTCATAATTGTAACACAGAAATGATATGAAATATTTATACTTGTCAGCTATGTATAAGCAGGAGGGTTGAAGAACAGCCATCTGTGAGAAGGTGGACAGCTCTCACTTTTGAGGGCTGAATCTTTTTAGCTCCCTTTAGAAAGCCTCCTGCAATTTCCATATAAAATTATGGGGGAAATCATTAAATAGTATATGAATAAGGCAAATAACTAAGCTATCAAATTCATAGGTAGATCTCGATGCTCACAGACTGAAGGTGCATTGCTTGTGCCAGAAAAGGAATTTAAGTCTTGTTTAAAATATCCCATTGGGCTCCTTCATACATTAACATAAGCTCTTTCTATCCAATATTTGTCTTCCTTGCTACTGTTGTGCAACCCTCTTCCTACACTGTGGCAAGGGATGCCATGGAAACAACTTTGAATTTTCTTCTTCCTTCCGTGCCTTTCTGTTTTTAATAGATTGTTCAGAAGAAGCTACAGGTATATAAGAATGATGACTTCTCCAACATATGACATCTTGATGACCTGGAGGCAAAAAGTTTGATATAGGGCAGAAACAAGTCTTACGCTTACAGGCTTCCTCCTCTCTTTTCTTTCTACCCTTTCTTGCATGCCTGTGGTTTTGTTAAACCACAGTTTTCTGTGACATCAAGCTTGGAAACTGTGGTTTGATTGCTCCCTTCAGACAAGGATATCAAAGCATGATTTCAGTGTGGCTTGCTATCCTGGTGTGTAGAGAACACTCAAACTACAGGTTCTGAATTTGGATATCATGGGAAACTGTGGTTTAAGAAGCCAAAAAGTATTGAATTAAGGCACAGTAGAGAGAAGAGGAGCGAACACCACACAGCTTGTTCCTGGCCCAACAAACTATGGAAACCATGGTTTGTTGGGCAGGAATTGTGATATCTGAAGTGGGCCGCAGTGGCTTTTCCTCCCTAGAGAGTTATGCCCATGAAATAATACATTCCAACATAACGTGTTTGTTATGTAAAGTTCTAATTTTTCTCTTTAAAAGAACAACATTACAAGGTCTGTTAATGGAGGGATGTCAGGAATTTAAAATTACTGTTCCAAGGCCAGTTCTCATAAGTGTTCTAGAAGAATGAAAGCACAGGCTATGCATTAATTGTGACACAGAGTGAAAATGCTTTGACAGATGAACAAAAAGAGAGATGGGTAGATGAACAAAAAGAAAAGAAAAGGTTGCTATAGCGGGTGATATTTCTTGTTCGTATATAAGTATTTAATATTTTTAAATCTCTTTAAATGAGCTTAGTGGTAGAGCACTATATGTTATAAACATAGATAATCCTGGAGATCTAAAGCAGGCATGGGGAATCTTTGACCCTCCAGTCACTGATGGACTCCAACTCCCATCAGCCCCAGTCAGCATGGCCAGTGGTCGAGATGATGGAAGTTGTAGTCCTACAACATTTTGAGGGCCACAAGTTCCCCAGTCCTGATCTGAGGTGATGAGGGTGAGAGAGATCTTTGCTTGGAATACTGGAGAATGACTGCTGATCTAGATAGAAAGTTCTGGGATAGAAGAATTCAGAATGAAGCAACTCTTTCTGTCGGTCCAAGTATCCTTAAAGATATGCATATCGTTAAAAATATAAATAAGATACACTTGCCATTTGAAATATATGAACTATAAAGACCAGAATATTTCAACTATTAGTGTCTGGAGAAACAAAGTACTATATGATTGCTGAGTGTGTGATTCCTGTCCCCCTTCCTTGACATTCCTATAGGCAGACAGGCAGGAGATCAGCATGGATGGAACATGGGCAGCACAGGGCTTGCAGATCAGATGTGCTTAATGAGTACAGCAGCTCTCTGGAAATAACCCCATACAGCTGCATTCTTGAGAGTTCCCATTTGTGCTACAAACTTCGACATGCAACTTTGGATTAATTACACCAAATTCCTTCATATGATGCATTTTACTAGCTGACAACTGATGTAGTAAGCAGTTTGGGGGTGGGTTTATATATGTTGATAGAACAGTAGGACTATCTAATCAATAAGCCCTTCAGACATTTGCATTCCTTCATGATGTAAGTCAGTAAGGAACTACCCTGCATTTTCCATCCTTCTATGTTTTCATCCTATCTACTTATTGTGATTCCATATTTATGTCTTGTATTTACATTCACAGTGACTCTGTTGAGGAACTAAATATACTGTAGTTCCATTTCAATGTGCAAGTACTAAACAGATATTTCACCTATTGTGTTCAGTCCATGTTAATGGTTTCAAATGAACAGACTAAATGGGATGTTAATATGTGAACAGGCTCTTGTGAAAAAAGCAGAATATATTTGGTTCCGTGGCTGCTTGGATCCCAAGATGGCAATTTTAAAAATATTTGAATTGCTGCTTTTTTTCATTAAATTAGCTTAGTCCGATTGACTTTAATGAAGCTAAGGTGCTTTAAGTTGAAGTGGGCTGTGGTTGATAATTGATCCCACATCTGAAGCACAGAGATAAACTAGTAATTCCCCAGTTTACCATACACTAGAAGATAAACATGTAAAAGATGCAGTTTGGAAGAAAAATGTAAGAGATATTCAGAACAACATCTTGTGCTGCAACATAAGCTTCTGCTGCTGCTTTCTGCCCCATGTTGTTAGATCTAAAAGAGTCCCAATGGGAGAACTGTACAAGGTCCTCTTTTAGGATGTGTTAACCTGCAGCATAAAGTAGAAGCATAGGTGCACTCACAGGTCTGCTTTTCAACATACTTGCAAATACACCTTTGTAAGTTTGATACTTTTTTGGGGGGTGTTATATAAATATTAAGGATAAACAGGAAAAATTTAAAGCATTGAGCCAACATTACTGTTTGCCAAAACATGGTTCAGCACAGTGAATTTGAGTCCCTGTTGTGGGCTTGTCTTGAATGATGGATTGCACCATATCATGTTATTGTATCTTATGGTACCTGCTGTGTTGTTGCTTGTTTCCTCCTTGCAATACTCCTAGGGTATTGATAAGACATAATTTCTGTTCTTAGGGACAGGTTGTGAAATTGCCATGGAGATCGTGCCATGAGGCTCTTGGATCATATGAATTAGGGTCTGTGTCATACTGCTCTAGCTACTCAATGACAGTGATTTTCTGTCATTTAGGAGGAGGATGCAATTGCCCAAGGGGGAAAGCACTCAAATGAGTGCTTTGAGATAAGTTTATTCAAGGACTCTGCAATAGCTGTAAGCTTTGAAATTCAGCGTGGAATTTGCTACTTTGCGCCACTAAAACTTCAAATTTCTTTTTACTGACAAGTTTTTAAAATTATGAAATGGAAATGGACTGCCTTCAAGTCAATCCTGACTTATGGCGACCCTATGAATAGGGTTTTAATGGTAAGCAATATTCAGAGGTAGTTTACCATTGCCTTCCTCTGGGGCTGAGAGGCAGTGACTGGCCCAAGGTCACCCAGTGAGCTTCATGGCTGTGTGGGGATTTGAACCCTGCTCTCCCAGGTTGTAGTCCAACACCTTAACCACTACACCACACAGATATAAATAAACTTGCTAATCAAAAGAGTCCAAAATGGTTGCAGTTAGGAGAGAAGGGGATAGCCACATCGTAGGAGGAACCATTGTCAGCAAGGCCTACTCAAGGCCATGTGGAGAGTCACTGTGTGGGGTACTGTACTAGACTGGACCAGGGACATCTGGGTTCAAATCCATGCTCAGCCATGAAGTTCACTGAGTGGCCGTGGCCGGTCACTAGCCTCCAGGACAGGATTGCTGTGAGGATGAAAATGGGCAAGACCCCCATGCATGCCACACTGAGATCCAGTGTGGTGAATAATGTTGCCAATTCACAAGGAAGTAATTTTGCAGGCCCCACGCATTTCAAAACGTATTTATTTAAATATTTACAGGTCACCATTCTCTCTCTCAGCAGCTTATGTGATGATAATTGAAAAATATAACAGCAGTGAGAAAATGTAAAATATGAGATAATTTCTACAAAACACCCCCGAGTGCTAAATAAACCAATAATTTTTAAAAAAACATGACCCAGCCCAAAATAATAAAAACAGAATTTCTCCTATTGTTCCTTTACAAATAGAAGTTCAGAATAAAAAAAATAATTCACATATAGGACACCTAAAACAAACAAGGTCTTTAGGGCCTTTCTTAAGGACTAGAGTGTGGTAGCCTTCCAGAGGTCAAATGGCAAAGAATTCCAGAGCCATGAGGACACCATGGGAAACAGAACCAATTATTTTATTTTATTTATTTTTAAGTATTTGTGTCCCATCTTTCAAGGTTAATCCATCCATGGCCGCTCACAATATATTAAGAAGGATTCATTACAATAAAATTAACAATCTATTGGGAGAAAACACTAAAGCATAGAAAAGTATATCAAAAGGCACAAAAGTTCACAGTGTTTCTTTTTGTTCCCTTGTTTATTCAAGCTCTGGTGACCTGCAGTCCTGATGAGTTCCAGTGCGGCGATGGGACCTGTATCCACGGAGCCAAACAGTGCAATAAAGTGCATGACTGCCCTGACAACAGTGATGAAGCTGGTTGCATTAATGGTAGGTACAAGTGGTGCCCTGGGATAGGATAGGGTGCAGCAGAAACAGTTGCTTTTGGAAGAATCTTGGATGCAAAGGATGGCTTCCAGTCCACCTTTCACTATTCAGTTGCTCCTTACTGTGAATGTTTAGGCACTCCAGCAGTGAGGGTCCCTCAGGGAAATCCCCCCCCCAACTTTACCAGGCTTTGCTCTTATATGTTGTGGCTAAATACCCCATTGCCTAATTCCATCCCATTTCTTCTAAATGACATCTTCTTGCATCTTTATGACTTTTCTTCCTTTTCATGTGCCTAATCTAACTTCAGCTGCTTTCCCTCCCTTGCCTGACACAACAGAAGCGGCGTGCGAGAATCCCACCAAGTTTCAGTGTAAGAGTGGAGAGTGCATAGAGGAAATCAAGGTGTGCGATTCACACAGGGACTGCAGGGACTGGTCTGATGAGCCTCTAAAAGCATGTGGTACAGTACACTCCTCTTCTTATTTCTACCTCCTATTTTAACAATCCCCCACATTCTCTGTGTGCTTAGGGCTGTCAGAAAAGGAACATATGGCTGCTAGTGGTGCTCCTAACAAATATTTCTGCTCACCTTGTTATGTCTATTGCATGAAAGTGAAAGGAACTGGAACCTAATAGCCTGAATTGTAGGGTTAGCATAGTTCTAAGACCCTATTACACCAGGAAATAAATCCAGACTGATTGCAAAGAGGTTTGATCTCACACAGGATCACAATTTTCCCCATCTGCTGGCCTCCTGCTGATGCCATTTGGTGTTGTAGTTATTGTAAAATGTATGAGATCAATCATATTTCTTTTACAGTTAGTTGTTACTATAAATGGATGATATGAAGTCAACATACAGGCTCAGTTCAGATATTTACCCAGGTAGTGACAGCATTTCTGTGCCAGAGAAGCAGACACACAGACCCTCCTCTCCAGACGCAGATAATGTCTCACACAGCTCCATGCAGGGGCATAGTTTACACAAGCCCCGCTATCCTTTCCTATAAAGGTCACAGGAATCAGACATCCACATCAGTGGATACCTAAATGGGCATCCATGATATGCATGAAGTTAAGGGCAGGAGGCTCACCCACTCCTCCACCATGTGAGAGGTGCTGGCATCTGAGAAAGTGCCTCTGAATGAAAATGCATCATTAGTTAAATTTCCCATTACTGTATTTTTATTCCACCTGGCAGAGGTGTGCTTATAAGAAAAAGCATCCATGAAGAACTACAGCTGATACTTTCCATAAAAATGTGTCATGTAAGCTTATTATAAAACCACTAAGAGTGATGAGACATTGAGCAAATGTCATTAAGTGTGGGAATAATTCAGTTATCCATGACCTGGAGGTTTATTCAAAAATAGCAGAATCCTGATTACACCATTAAATAAATATATATTGATTGCATGATATGCACCAACAGAGTCATCTCTTTGGCATGTTCTTTTACTGATGTGTGGTCAGAATTCAGTATAACAAGTTCCTTTAGAGCAGAAAAGGTACAAGATCCCTTTCTAGGATGATCAAACAAAAATATTCTCATTGAGGTGCACATGGCTGAACTGCTAACATTGATGAATTATACAGCCACAAGGGTGGCTGTATACTATAGCCAGCATGAATTTTTCACATTCTGCAGTGTTAAATTGAAAATACCCTCCATGCCATCCTGATGCTTCCCATAAGCTCATTTTAAAACAAACCCTTACAAAACGTATAGACCTGAATTCAGAAACGCTTGCTTAACAACCTTCTAAATTTTCATGGTGATACACAAAACAGAGAGAATTGACAGTTCAAATTGTAAAAAGTGTGTGGGGGGGAGACCATATTTTGACTTTTTTCTGTCAGTGTTCTCATAATTTGTTGAAATTAATTAAACATCAGCCATGTTCCCAGAGTACCTGTAATCCTATTACTGACCTTGCCCATACTCTGTCCTACATCCTCTACAGTTTAAAAGTTAAAAAAAAATTCCTGGCCGATACTTAATTAATTTAAGAAATTTAGCCTTGGAGTCAATTATAAGCCCAGGCATGCTCATAAGAACCAACTGTCAGTGTTCTAAAAGCCAGACTCATAGCTGCTTGGCTTGGCTAATCAGGGGGCCACTCGCACACCAGACCTTGATTTCACTTTAGACAGTCATGGCTTCCCCCAAAGAATCCTGGAAAGTGTAGTTTGTGAAGGGTGCTGAGAGGAGACTCCTATTCCACTGACAGAGGTCCAGTAGCCAGAGTGGTTTAACAGTCAGTCACTCTGATTAAAGCTCTGTGAAGGGAACAGGGTATCTCCGAGCATCTCTCAGCACCCTTCACAAACTACAGGGATGATGGTAGTTGCAATCCCTTAGCATCACAGTTCCCCAATGAATTCCCTGAATTGAGATCAGTGCTGGACCAAATGAGAGCAGAAAGCTGAAGCTCAATCCCGCCAAGTTAGAGAAGGATTAGGAGTTGGCTGTACTATGTGTTCTGATCCAACAGTAAGGATCAGCTACACATTTAGGGAATATTTTTGGATCTGATTTTTGAATGTGATTCTGCCCCTCATGCCCAGATGGCAATGGTCACCCAAAGTACCTTTTACCAGGCTTAGTTGCCCTTTCTCCTGGAAGGTGGAGACCTTGCCGCTGTTATATGTGTCTGGACATCCATTCTCTATACTGGACTATTGTAATGCACTTTATATAGATCTGCTCTTAATGACCTTTCAGAAATGTGAGTTGGTCCAGAATTTAGCAGCATGATTACTAATAAATTACAAACTGCCAAAATCATAATGCTGTTACACAAATCTATGTCATGACTACACTTGAAATATTGTATAAAATTCTGGTCACTGCAGATGAAAAAGGATATTGTAAAACTTAGAAGGCGAAGAAAGGTTTTTAGTTTGGGGGGAAAGGCAGGCAAGTGAGGAGGGGAACATGACAAAGGTGTGTATAACTATGCATGTTGAAGAGAAAGTTGATATGGGGAGACATTTCCCCCTCTCTCACAATGCTAGACTCTCGGGTCATCCAGTGCAACTAGATTGGAAGATTCAGGACAGACAAAAGAAAGTACTTCTTTACACAGCACATAGTTAAACTGTGGAATTTGATAGCCACCAACTTGAACAGCTTTAAAAGGGGGTTTGACAAATTCGTGGAAGATAAGACTGTCAATGGCTGCTAGCCATGATGGCTATATATTACCTCCAGAATCGGAGGCTCTGAGTGTGCGTTGCTGAAGAACACAAGTGGGGAGAGTGCTGTTCCGCTTTTGTCCTGCATGTGGACTTCCCATAAGCATCTGATTGGCCACTGAGATAACAGGATGCTGAACTAGATGGGCCTTTGTACTGATCCAGTGGGCTCTTCTGTATTCTAACTGCTGTCCTTTTAGCAGATTCAGTGCAAGCTGTGCTGCGTAAACCTTGTCATTCTCCTCATTTCAATGAGATGGCTATAGAACTTGGCATACTGTGCTGTAAAGCCCCACTGTAAACGAGAATAACAATTAATATGGAAGATTTTCCTCCTGTTCCAACAACCTTCAATAGTGTTTCAGTATGCATATGGCCTAATTGGCTCATGGCCAGTGTAGGAAACAGTTGCAGGCAAGATAAATTCAAATAATGGATAGCAAGCGACATGCACCACCATAATATGGGCTATTCCAGTCTCTGTGAGCATGTTGCTGTTAATAACATTCTTAGCTGGGACTTTTCTGTTTGGATTTGTGAGCATGCTGCACCAAACTGTTGTAGAAACCTTTCCAGTGCCACGTTTTCTACTTGTTACATTTTCTTCCAAGGTTCAATCACTTACCCACTAAATAACTGCATTCAAGAGAGTAAGGTTAGTTGGTGGAGCTTGGGGGGAGAATACATCATCAGGTTTTTTCCTCATTTTTAGATCCAGGCTGGTCTCAACAAATCTTACCCCAGAATTCCAATATATAACTGTATAGCACATCTCACCCAAGGAGGAAAACATTGTTCCTCACTTTGTGTAGGTTAATTGAAACGGCAAGTGAAATGTTGTTTCAGGCATTGAAATGACCTCTTTCAACCCCCTCAGCAGTTTAGAGTTGCCAGGATAAAATTGTAGTGGATTTTCAATTTCAGCTCCTGCCAACGGGGGAACAAATGATCTGGACTTTTTTCCTACAAGTTGGCAGGGCTAGACAGGATTATTACTGGCAGGATGTCTTCAGTTGCATAGTTTTGTCGTTCCTCTCTTCTTTGTTTTATTTATTTATTTAACAAGATTTATATACCACTTGATTGTAATAAAACCTCAGAGTGGTTTTACAAAAATAAAATAAAACATTAAAATTATAACTAAACGACAGTTAGAAAAAGGTATTTAAAAACATTCAAAAACCAATTAAAATTAATGATAAGCTAGAAACAGATTAAAATACATGTAACGTCTACATGTCTGGATAGGTTTGCCTAAGCAAAAGTGTTTTAAGCAGGTGCTAGACAGGGTACAGCAAAGGTGCCTGCCTGATGTCAATAAACAGGGAGTTCCAAAGTGATAGGTGTTGCCACACTAAAAAATTGATTTCTTGCAACCATGGTGCGAATATTAAGTGGCACCTGTAACAGTGCCGCTTCTGCAGATCAAAGCAGTCGAGTGGTCATATATGGAGTAAGGTGGACCTGCAAGTAAACTGGTCCCGAGCAGTTGAGGGCTTTATATACTAATACTAACACCTTGAACTTGGCCTGGTAGCAAATTGGCAACCAGTGCAGATCTCTGAGCAGAGCTATAACACGCTGACCGGGTCTCACACCTGTCAGTAGCTATGCTGCAGCAGCCTGCACTAACTGCAACTTCTGGATCAAGCACAAGGGAAGCCCCACATAGAGTGCATTGTAGTAATCCAATCTTGAAGTCACCAATGCCTGAATCACTGTGGTTAAGCTCTCCCAGTCCAGGAATGGCCATAGCTGTTGTACCAATTGCAGCTGGTAAAAGACGCTTCTAGCCACTGATGCTACCTGGGCCTCCAGTGACAAAGCTGGACCCAGAAGCATCCCCAGTCTGCTTTAATGCTCCTTCAGGGAGAGTGCAACCCCATCTAAGGCGGGAAATTGACCAATTCCTCAGACACAGGAAACACTCGCCCATAGTGCCTCCATCTTGTCAAGATTCAAGCATAGCTTATCTTCCCTCATCTATCCCATCACTGCATCCAGGCACCAGTCCATGGTCTGCACGGCCTCTCCTAATTCAGATGTCATTGTGAAATAGAGCTGAGTGTCATCACCTTGCTCTAAAGGTGGCACCTCGCTCTAAAACTCCTAATGATTGGTCTTATTAGCTTCACATAGGTATTGAATAGTATTAGCGATAAAATAGTGCCCTGCAGTACTTCATAACTGCCAGGGGGATGAAAAGCACTCTTCCAGTGCTACTCTCTGGAACCACTGTAACACACTACCCTCAATTCCCATTCCATGGAGCTGGTCCAGGAGGATACCATAGCTAATTACTGTGGGCTGAGGATGTGGATAAGCTGTTTGAAGAAGAGCAGCCAACCCCTTGCCCCTTGCCCATCTTGACTTCTTAGAGCTGGCCATAGGGGGTTGGCTGGGTGGGTCCAGAGAATGCTTAATGCTTCCCTGGAGGGAGGTACCATTATCCTTGAAGGAGGTGGATGTGCAGCCCCTCCTTAAGAGGGCCTCCCTGGACCTAGAAGTGTTAAACAACTATCACCCAGTGGCAAATATCCCCTTTGGGGGCACAGTGCTCAAGAAGATGGTGGCGGTCTAACTTCAAGCATGCTTGGAGGAAACTGATTACTTGGATCCATTCCAGTCTGACTTCAGGCCTCGACATTGCACTGAAACTGCCTTGGTCATCCTGGTTGATGACATCTGATGGGAGAGAGATAGGGGGAGTGCAACACTGCTCATTCTCCTTGATCTCTTGGTGGCTTTTGATACTGTTGACCACAGTATCCTTTTGAAGCATCACAAGGAGGTGGGGGTTGGGGGCGCTGTGATTCGGTGGTTCCACTCATACCTCCAGTGCCACTTCTACAAAGTAGTTATGGGAAGCTACTGTTTGGTAACATGTCCTGTGGTGTTCTGCAGGGTTCCATCTTGAGCCCCATGCTATTTAATATCTAATCAGGAGATTCAGAGTAAGGTTTCATCAATATGCAGATGACAACCAACTTTATCTCTGTCCCATCTGAATCGGGAGAGGCGACTGAGGTGTTACACTGGTGCTTGAAGGCAGTGAGCGGCTGGATGTGGGCCAATAAATTGAGACTAAATCCTGAAAAGACAGATGAGTTGTGTGTCCAGAGTTCTCATGTCTGGGAGGTGGGTTTGCATTTCTCTTGAAGGAGCAGCTCCACAGGTCCTGGGTCCAATGCTGTCACTGGAGGCTCAGGTGGCCCCAGTGACTAGGAGTGCCTTTTTCCAGCTTCAGCTGGTTTCCCAGCTTTGGTCCCTTTTGGACAGAGGTGACTTGGCCACAGTACTCTGTGTAACCCCTGTTTTAAAACAGCTGCATTAGTTGCCAGTTCACTTCCAAGCCCAATTCAAGGTGCTCACACTACTGTATAAAGCCCTTAAACGACTTAGGTCCCAAATATCTGAAGGACTGCCTCCTTCCCTATAGACCTTCTCGGGTATTGAGATCAGCAGAGGGGACACTTTTTGTAGTTCCACCACCCTCAGAAACTCAGGGGTTGGCCTGCGAGAGGGCGTTCTCTGTGGTGGCGCCTAAGTTATGGAGCTCCCTCCCTACCAAGGTTCATCTAGCAACTTATTTATTTATTTATTATTTGATTTATATCCCGCCCTTCCTCCCAGCAGGAGCCCAGGGCAGAAACTTCATTATACAGTTTTTGGTGAATGCTGAAGACGCACCTCTTTACCCTGGCCTTTGATACCCGAGATGTACCTTTTTAGGACCCATCCTACTTTGTGATTTTAGGTAGTTTCTAATTGTTTTTAATGTTGTAACCTACCCTGGGACCTTTAAGTGAAGGGCAGATAATAATACATATGGAAATAAATATAATAATAATTAAATAATAATAATTATTAGTATTGAAAGCTGCAGAGACATCAAGAAGCAGGAGCAAGTTCGCACTCCCTTTGTCCTGTTCTCTGTAAAGGTCATCTTTCAGGGCGACCAAGGCTGATTCATTCCCATAGCCAGGCCTGAACCTAGATGTCATCCAAGAATGTGTGCAGCTGCCCCACCACTACTCTCTCCCACACCTTCCACAAGAAGGGGGCATTTGTAAGTGGTTGATGGTCCAGTCTGAGGTGTCCAGAGATGGTTTCTTTCTGAGTGGCCGCACCACCACCTCTTTCAAGGCAGCAGGGACCACCCCCTCAAGCAGTGAAGCATTAACCATGCTCTAGACCTTACTAGTGAGACTAGATTTAATAAGCCAGGAGGGACAGGGGTCAGAAGACATGTGGTCAGGCATATAGCTGCCAGCACCTTGTCCATATAAATTGACTGCATAAGCTGAAACCAATCCCACAACACATCACAGACTCTTGCATTAAGTACATCATCTGGAACTACAACAACTGCAGAATCAAGGTGTGTAGCCAGATGGTCACATCAGATCCTCAAATGCTCCAGAGGTCCCTTCCCCACAGTGAGAATCAGTAACCTCCAGATCATCTGAAATAACTCCACCAGCTAGCTACTAGAGGATGCAGTGTAAGCAGCAAAATGACCCTTCTTCACAGCCCACACTAACCAATGTTCAGTCAGCTTCAGAGCAAGACTTACCCCATCTGCACTCTAGTCTTCATGTATCTTTTCATAGCTTGGAGCTCCCCAGAATACTATGGAGCCACATGCACTCTACAGCTCCAGAGAGGATGCTAAGGAGCGATCTTGGCAATCGCCTGCTTCATCTTGCCATTCCATAGCAAGACTAGGGCTTCAACAGGATTGTCAGCTTGCTCTGCTAGAAGGTTTCTCAGAGTGTTCAGGAACACATCCGTTTTTGAGGACGGGCCATCTGAATGGCAAGACCACGCTTTTAGGAGGGAATTGCAGCTACCAATCCAAACTTTACCAGAGAATGGTCTGACCATAACAAGGGAATGCACTGCACCCCACTATCTTCAGACCATCTCTCATATCACTTGGGAACCCCTAATGAAAAGCAGTTTAGAAAGTCTGTTAAATAAAAAAAAGATCTGGAGAGCTACAGGTTTCCCATCCCTGGGAATCAGTGATCAGTGGATGTTTTTTGCCAAATTGCTCATTGTTTGCAAGATCCATCCTGCTGCTTTGTCTTATGGAGTAAAAACAAACAATAAAAATAATGTGGCATAAGAGGCCAAGGAGGTACAGGTTAAGCTAAAGTTCAATTAATATGTCTTCTATTCAAATTGCTGCTCTGGGAAAAAAGAGAGAGATTTGGTAGCTGTTTCTGTTTCGGTACAGCTATGCTGAGGGATTACCTTCAATGCTACTTGGCAATATTTGGTCCTTAGACCTTATCTGAAATGACAAAACCATGCAGTTTTAGGGCTGAATCCTTTGTCTAGTCTAAATAATTCATACTTCTCTTCTAGGCGTGAATGAATGTGCACTCAACAATGGTGGTTGCTCCCACATATGCAAAGACTTGAAGATTGGCTATGAATGCGAGTGTCCTTCTGGGTACAAGCTTCTGGACAAGAAAACATGTGGAGGTAATTTACATGGAAACAGCAACCCTTTGTGTTTCTTTGTAGAGGTGCACATAATTATAGCTGCTCCAGGCTCACTCCATGTCCTGATGGGATTAACTACATGTTGTTGATGATTTTCAAACTTCCTTTCCAGACATTGATGAATGTGAGAATCCTGATGCTTGTAGCCAGATCTGCATCAATTACAAGGGGGACTATAAATGTGAATGCTATGAGGGCTATGAGATGGACACCCTATCCAAAAACTGCAAAGCAGTAGGTAAGCAGATGCTCAAATACAGTTTGCATGACCATTAGAAAGCCAGATGAGTTTGAGGACCACAAGAATAATTTACAAGTAACCTTATTAAAATAATTGCTAGGAAGTTAAACCTTATAGTTGGCTCAGTCTCCTGCAAAGAGCTTGTTCTCAGTTCTAGAATCTAGAAGATGCACGCAGCTCAGTCTGGCTGAACTCACATGCTACTTTTCTGGAGAAACAGGAACTGCTTTTCTATGTACATACAAAAGAAAACATAATTGTTAACACCTGAATAGCTGAATCACCATTTCCTTTCTCTGTCTTTTACTATGGGTGTATCTGAAGAAAGCTTTTATGTTGCTTTTAGCATCCCTCACTAACCTCAGGTCCTTCTCAGCTTTAACCTTCCTGACACCACTTCTGCAATTCTGTGCTACCTGTATGCCTTTGTGGCCTGGCCTTCCTTCTCCTTCCTGTATGTGTGCTTTTTTGTTTTAAGGTCATCTCTAAGCTTTTTGTGAAGCCACACTGGTGTCTTCTGGTGTCTTCCACCTTTTTTCCGTGTTGGAATTGTTTGTAGTTGTGCCTTGCAGATTTCCTTTTTTAGAAACTCCCACCCATCTTGGATTCCTTTTCTCATTGGGGTCACTTGCCATGGGATCTTACTTATTATTGTTCTAAGTTTATTAAAATCAGCTTTCCTTAAGTCCAGTGTATGCATATGGCTACACTCAGCTTTTGCTTCCTTTAAGATCAAGAATTCAACATGGTCACTTTTCCCCAGAGTTCCTGTAATTGCCACTGTATCCACTACGTTATCTCTATTGGTTAGAATCAAGTCTAGGAGCTCTGATCCTCTAGTTCGTTCCTCCACTTTCTCTAGGAAAAAGTTATTAGGAACACAAGGCAGGAATTTCTTGGAGGGGACATGTTTGGCAGAATTTATCTGCCAACAGATATTGGGATAATTGAAGTCCCCCATTACTACTACATCATGCCTCCTTAAAACATTGGCAATTTGCTTCTCAAAAATTTCATCCTCGTCTTCTCCTTGATTGGGTGATCAGCAGTAGACTTCAAGCACCATGTTCCTTTTATTCCTTGCCCCATTTATTTTAATCCAAATGCTCTCAATGGGGCTACCAAGCTCATCCTCCTGTATTTCTGTGCAGGGATATATATTTTTAACATATAGTGCAACTCCGCCTCCCTTTCTATTCCTTCTGTTCTTTTTGAAAAAGTTATATCCTTCACTTGCTTTAGTCAAGTCATGGGAGTCATCCCACCAAGTTTCAGTTTTACCTATCAAGTTGTATTTACTCTCCTTTATTAAGAGTTCAAGTTCATCCTGTTTGTTTCCCATACTCTGGGCATAAGTATATAGACATCAAAGACCATATGATTTATGATCTGGCTTCCTTCCTACATTTTTATGAAGACCATTATTGAGGCCTCATTAGAGCTGTTCTCTTAGTTCCTGTTTCTGTGCATAAGCCTCTGTCAATTGTTACCTCTAAATTTTCATCTCCCTCCCCCTTAGGATTCAATTTAATGTCCTCCTGATGTTCTCCATACTGTGGCCAAACACATTCTTCCCAGTCTGATGTGCAACCCATCTGACTTGCCAGCAGTCCATTTTCCAGGAAGTGTAGCCCATGGTCCCAGAATCCAAATCTCTCACATTGGCACCACCTTTGTAGCCACTCATTCACCTGGAGTATTTTCTTTCCCTTTCTGCTCCTCTTCTAGATATTGGAAGAATGGATAAGAAAACTATCCCGGCCCCAAAGTCCTTGAGTTTCCTTCCCAGGGCTTCAAAGTCTGACATGATTTCTTTGTAACTTTGCTTGGCAGTATCATTAGTTCCCACAGGGATGAGAAGAAAGGGATATCTGTCAGTGGGCGTTAGGAGTTTTGGCAACCCTTCAGTCATCTCTCTAATCAGTCCTCCAGGGAGACAGCATACCCAGAGAGTCCATGGGTCTTCTCAAGATACTTCAGTTTCAATCCCATGCAGTAGGGAGTCTCCCATGACTACTGCTCTTCCTACTACTGTTTTTCTCCTTTTCCTGTTGTAGAGCATAGTTTCATTGCCTCTGTTTGACTGAGCTTCAGCCTCTCGCTCATTGTCCCATGGGGTCTCCTGTAATTCTTTCTCTGCAGGCTTGTACAATGGAACTTCCCCCCTTCTCCCTCCATGTGCCCCGTAAATCTGTTCCAGGGGTTCCCTCAACACTCTGGGGGAGATTTGGGAAGGGCATGGGGTGCGTGCAGGGGGAGGTGAGGTGGCAAAGTTCTGTTGCACAAGCGAAAATCCTTGTGCTGACAGGAGGGATGCTCAAAATTCAGAAATGAATTCTTACAATATTAGGCTTTCTTTGGTGTGGTGCCATTTTAGCAAACTGTGGAGATGTACACACACACACACACCTCATCTAGATAGAAAGAAAATCTCCCTATGACTTCTTCAATAATTGGACAGAATAACAATTGTTTGAGGCATTCTCTTCATAGATTTTTCATGGTCATGGGAAAAAAACTAATTGTGAAATGATGTCTGCATTAGAACAAACCATGGCGTATCATAAAAGAGCAAGTCTAGCTTTCCCTTCCCTATCCCCACCCCCAGCTCATGTATTCTTCTCCCTCTCCTCCACTGCAGCTGCAAGGAGGAGTTTGGACGCTTTCTCCTCCATTTTCAATTAACATCATGATGCTGTGTTGTCAGAACCATAAACTGTAGTTAACCTTAACTATGCTTTGTTGAAACAAGCCAGTTTCATGAACCATGGTTTAAAATTGGCATTTCAAATTAAACCATAGTTAAGGTTATCCATAGTGTGTCAGGTTTGGATGATGACACAATAAGTTGTGGTAAATGGAAAACAAAAGCTTCTGAATACCACCTACAACTACACCAGAGAATGGGAAGGAACCCCGGGGGGAGGCTGTGCTCATTCCTGTCATGCAGAACCATGGTTTATCATGATGCCCAAATGCAGCCAATATTGAAAGTTTTCTATGGCCATGTACCTGGATTTTTTTTTAATAGACAGATTTCACTGCAGGAGAGACTCATGTGGTGTTCTGAATGTAATATTCCTATCCCATTCCCCCAATGTGCAGATGTGTGAGTAACTCTTCCATCTGCCAAGCTGAAAGGAAGTAATGTGTGAATTGTTACTCAGTTACAGCAAATGTGACTTGCTACTGCTGGTAAGAACAGCAGCTACTTCAGATCCTTCCTGTTCTTCTAGCCAGTTTCAGAGGTTCTATTTTCCTCCCAATTCAGACATGCATTTATAATAAAGCAACAGAAATGAGATCTAGCTCCATGCCTGAAAGCTGTGCTATTTTTAAGCTGCTTTAAACATTAAAGTGACTTGTTGGATTCTGTTCCATCCAGGGAAAAGCCCGTACCTGGTTTTCACAAATCGTCATGAAGTACGCAAGATTGACTTGGTGAAAAGGGACTACTCTCGCATCATCCCCATGCTGAAGAATGTGGTTGCTTTGGATGTAGAGGTGGCAACGAACAGGATATACTGGTGTGATTTATTCTACAGGAAAATATACAGGTGAGGAGATGTCATGTGGGGCTACCCAAATGACCACATCTTATGTCAACCTAACTGCAGGTCTGTCAGAATCCAGTTTTCTGCCTTTTCTATGTGGCATCAGCATTGCACCTGTTGAAAGTGTGCATCTATGTGCCTTTGGGGTGCAACGTCCAGATACATGTGCTGAGACTGCTTCTAATTACACAGCGAAAGAGCATTTATTTTGTGCAGCAAAGCTGACCGTCTCTCTTGTGCTCTGAGATCTGAATTGCTATTGCCCCCTGCTGCACCATTAGTATTTTCTTATGCTGGTTTCCAGCTAACAAACATAGGCAGGTTTATTGTAAGATACAGACTAAGAGAGATGATTTGAGAGATGAACAGGCCAGATTCCAGAACAGGGGAAGGTTTGTTAAGCTATGGCCAGTTAATAACACTGAAGCAGCTAGCTATGAATACAAAGAGAGTTGTGGAGCCCTATAAAGAAGAAAGCAGAAAGATGGAGGAAGGGTGGCTTCCTGTATAAGCTGTGAGACTTGCAAAATGTATAGTGAAGGACAGAGATAAAATCTGCCTGTTAATACCTGCAGAATTATTTAACGTGGCACCTCTAGAGCCTACTGGCAGCAAATATCTATCTGTGCTTCTATTATTGTCAAGCATTTGTTTCCCCATTACCACCAGTTGACTGATTTATATCTGAATAAGCTTCTTTTGAGGCGGGAGCCCGTCTCAAAAGCAGGCACAAGCGAAGTCACCCTTCCCGGAAGTCCAAATTACCACCAGTTGTGGCAGTTTTGCCTGGAGCTTTAGAGCTGTACTATGTTATGGTTATTGTTTTTTATCTTCACCACCAATTTGAAGCCCATGGTATGGGCCTCTGATTTTTGTTACCTTCACATTCAACAAATAAGCTACCCTTCCATTCTTCTTCATGGAACCGGAAAGGGGGGGGGGAGAAAAGGTGGTTTCCATGCCACAAGTTGTGTTTTTCCAGAAAACAGCAACCGTATATTGCTGCTGCTGCTGTTGCTGCTCCAACAACCAAGCAGGAAGGGAGCTAAACCATTCCTCTCTTCCCTCTCCCCCTCCCCATTGCCCAGCTCTGTCTCTGTAGAAAAGAAGGGTTTGGTTTCCTTCTCCCATTGGAATTCTGCAGGAGTCACAAGCAGCAAGGCTGCACTCATGTTCTCCACAAATGCAAACGTTTTGCAGGATAGAAGCCACCTCTCCTTTCTTCTGTGTTCTCTGTCAAAGAAAGGAGAGAGTTTTGTCTGCATCAGAAGTTGAACTTTTGCAAAAAGTGCCAGCTCTGCCTTGTTGCTGCCTCCAGCAAAAAAAAAAAAAGGAGGGGGGAGAGAATGGGGGGAAATGACCACTTCTTTTCCCCATGGTGGGTAGGAAGAATATAGAAGGAGTGGCTTCTCTCTCCCCCCCCATCTGTGTGTTTGCTAGAGAGAACAATGAGGCATGGCTGGCACTTTTCTGCAAAAGCCAGAACTCAGAGCAAGACTACCTTTAGTTTCCTCCTTGTTCTTAAGAAACAGCTTCCCCTCTGCAAGCTGAGGTTTGGGGAAAACACCAGAAACAGCATCTCTCTGTGCCCTGCTGCTAAACAGTCTTTCCCTGCCAACTCAGCTGTTTCTCAAGAATGGAAGAGCTAACTAGTAAGAATGACTCTTAATGTTGAGAGATGCCCCCTATCCAGGAACATTCAAATAAATCAAATTTGCTTAATTTCCTTGTTGAATATGGCTTTCCTTGTTGCAGAATTTAGAACTGGGCTCTGTGTGGGTATGGAATTGTCCTATCATGATATTAAAGCAGCAGTTCCATGCCTTGTTTACAATTCACTTGGTTTCCTTTTCATCTGCATAAGAGCTGCCTTTGCTCCACCAGCCTCACTTTGCTCCTTGCATAAATACAGTGATAATTTTGGTCTCTTCTCTGCAGCGCCTACATAGACAAAGCCAGTGACACAGCGGAGCAAATGGTCCTAATTGACAGCCACCTGAACTCGCCTGAAGGTCTGGCAATGGATTGGGTTCACAAGAACATCTACTGGACGGATTCAGGAAACAAGACCATTTCTGTGGCCACAGCTGATGGGAGTAAGAGGAGGACACTTTTCAGTACTAACTTAAGCGAGCCCAGAGCCATTGCAGTGGATCCGACACGGGGGTAGGTGTGGAAGAGGGAACGCTCCTGTCATATATTACTGAACATATTGCTTCCTCTGCTTTGGTCTTTCTAGCTCCCAGACTGTACCATGTAATGCAATCAGTTTATTGTCTAGGGCACTTGGCTAAGATAATCAGTACATTTCAACATACAAAAGTCTGATTGCTAGGCAGACTGATTTGAAAATTACAATACCAGTAAGATGCAAGACTGCTTCATGATTAACCAAGGGATTGGCGTTTGTGGAGTGTTCGGGATGTTAGAATGTGAGGGATCCTTTCTCAGTACAGGAAATTGGATCAGATGTCCTTTTGTATTCTTCCCATCTTTATATTTCTTTTGAGAACTCAGATTGGCCCATTCTGGTCTGATGCTGTTTTATGAATTTATAAACTCTAGCTCCTATTCTGCTAAAATGATATGAAGAATGGTATACATGTGCATTTGTTCCTCAGTACATTCATACCAAATCAATCTTATAGTCAGAGGATCATCACACAGCTGCAGCATTAGATTTTGGTGTTAGGCAGCCATTGTTTGATTTCCTGCTTCATGATTAACCTAGAGTTCATGAGAACTACCACATGGATGTAGGACTGTTCTCACGCAAATGATTAATACTCCTTACAGACTTGAATCATCTGAAATAGTTTAAGCTTGTTTAAAGAAGAAGCAGTCTACTGCAACTGAAATTTAGCACTACATCTTTAAAGACAGCTCAGTTCAAGCAAACTTTGTCATGGCATGAGGCCTTCTCCCATCTGCTTTATCTGTCCTTCTATTCCAGATTCATGTATTGGTCCGACTGGGGTGACATAGCAAAAATTGAGAAATCTGGCTTGAATGGTATGGATCGGCAAGTGCTTGTGACAGACAACATTGAATGGCCCAATGGCATCACACTAGGTAAGACTGCAATTCTAACCCCACTTACCCAAGACTAAGCTCTGTTGAATTCATTAGGACTTCCTTCTGAGTAGACCCAGTTAGGATTTCTCTGTAAGTTGCAAACATGGCTCCAGGTCATTAAGAATTACCAACGTTCCTGGAATTAGGAACATAGGAAACTTTCTTGTGCTGAGCCAGATCATTGGTCCTGCTAGCTTAGTATTATCTACGCTGACTTGACAGCAGATTTCAGACAGGCGTCTTTCTTAGGCCCACCTGGAGATGCCAAGGATTAAACCTGGGATCTTTTGCATTCAGAGTAAATGCCCTACCATTGAACAACAGCCCTTCCCACAGACTCCTGGTATCTTTCATTTTGAAAGCTAACCAAGCAAGGGGAAAAATAATTATACAAGTCTCAGGTACGTTTTTACCACTCATATATAGATACATGGACACTCAGTTCAATCTAATCCAAATGATTGCTTATCCTGAGTTTCTCCAGCTGATTCAGCCATTTCTGCTCCCTGCGAAGCCTCCTTCAAAACCTTTCTGTAAGGCCAAATTAGACTATACAGTTTTTTAAAAAGATGACGAAAGCATGATCAAATTCTGCGCTCGGGAGGGAGGAGGCAGCCAACACTCCTCCCTTCCTGCCATTTTTCCTCTCAAAATCACCTCTCATCTGTTTTCCCACTTACAGAGGAATTGACACAGACCCCTCTCCCATTTTTATGTCTATGTAAGGAGAAAAACAAATTGGGGAAGGATAGGGAAGGAAAAGTGTTGTGTCACCATTGCTTTTCCTCCTGCTGCTGAAACTGGCAGCCTCCCACAGCTAGTGTTCAGTTTTTTAAAAAAATATGCAGGAGACTGTTCACACACCTCCTGTGTATTGTCTAGCTTGTTCCTTATCTGAATTGCATACAAGATGCTTGTGGAACAAGGTCAGCAAGTAAATAAGGTGGTAAACCAGTTAGCACACACATTTTAGTCCTGTCAAATCAACCATGTAGGTAATTGATGCCATAGTGAGACTAAACTTTAGATGTGATAACAGAAGTGCCAGTGGTTATGTTGTTATTAATACAGATGAAGAGAGTTCAGACAGTAGATCTATGGACTTGCTTGGATCCTCTTTTTGGGTCTTGCTCCATGATCCAAAAGTGCAGAGAAAAGTCACCCCAGAAAGATGAAGTCAATAAAGCACAGGAAAGCCTGACTCCAACATTGCTCCTGTAATAGTTTAGATCGAGCAGACTATGCAGGCCTGATTTATTCTTGTAAGAAGCATAGATGGACAGAGAATCAGCATGGGTCCAAACACCAACACTCTATGGCTATGGTGGGGGACCTTTGGCCTGTGGGGCTAATTGGGCCCATGAGGCCATTTTAGGCAAACCATGCTCACCTAACATCATATGACATCTGGTGTGAAGATCTGTAATCTCTGATCTAAGCGCTATGGATAGTATCCAACACTAGTCCTACTCATAGTAGACCTATTGAAGTTAAAGGACATGGCTAACGTAGGTTCATTAATTTCAGTGGGTCTACCTTAAGTAGGACTTAACTTAACTGAATACAATCCTAAATGCTAAGACTGGAGATAAAGGATCTCTTAACTTCAATCTTAATGCGAAGCACGATAATGCAAAAATTGGAGATAAGCCTCTGTCTGCTGTCTTTTACCATCAAAGAGCAATTAGCTTCTGCTTGCTCTCTGATGGTAAAAGGCAGCAGCAGAAAAGTATGTCTAACCTTAGTGCTGTGATCTCATCCCCTGAGTTGGCAAGGCTCATTTAACATAAATACAAATGTCATTGGCCCAGTTCTCTGGAATGCTCTGCCAACAGAGATTCGGCAGGCGCCTTTTGTTTTAACTTTTAAATGCCTACTGAAAACCTTTCTGTTCTGCCAGGCTTATGGGGGCAATTAAGAATATGTCTTTTTGCAATAGTTGTCCTTTGTTTTTACTGCGTTTTTAGTACATGGGGTTTTTGTGTGTTTTTTTGTTTTGTTTTTGCTTGTTGCAAGCTGCTTTGATGTTTTTAAATGAAATAGCAGTATACAAATATATTTAAAATAAATTATTAAAGGGCAAGCAGAGGCTTCTCACTGATCTTAGCATTGTGGGACTACAGCACTAAGATTGGAGATAAGCCTGTGCCTGCTTCCAGCTTGACCTTTGAATCACCTGACATCGCCCCGCCCACCTGTCAGAAATGGCCCACTGAAGATGGGCCAGTTCTGGGTCCAGTCCTCAGGCTAAAAAAGCTTCCCCACCCTGCCCTATGGTGTGAAGGAGTTGAATGCACTGGGGTCATTAAGAAATCCCACCATAATACATGGACTCACTTGCAGCACTGTCCTCGGTAGTTATTGACCAAAATAACTTATTTACAGTTTCTAAAGATTCCTAAGCAGCAATATAACCACAGTAAAGCAGGAGTGGTCAACAGGCAAATGTACCTAGATGTAATTCAGCCTTGATGTGTTTGCTCTTCAGATTTGTTGAATCAGCGCCTCTACTGGGTAGACTCCAAGTTGCACTTGCTTTCAAGTGTAGATTTCAGTGGCAGCAACAGGAAAGTTCTCATCTCTTCTGTGGATGACCTCAGCCATCCGTTTGGATTAGCGGTCTTTGAGGTATGTGGGGTGGAGACCAACATTAGTCCATCAGCGAACTAGGTCAGGATACTAACAAAAGACAAGTCTGGTAGTGAACCAATACTGGACGCTGTGAGCATGTGGCTAGACAATGTTTGAGCAGGAGATGAGGCTTATTTGCCATTCAAGAAGGGCAATGATGGGGTGTGGTAGGGGATAGTTGGCCATAAACAAGAGTTGTGCAAAGAGGAGCACTAAAGGAAACAATGAATCAGCATCAGAACTGGAGAAAAACAGGAAGGAAGGAGACCTCAGTGAGAAGAGACCAAGACTGAAATTTGATTGTTCAGGAGTGCCTGTGCAGAAGAACTCAGTCTGCAATGCACTGGGCTCAATAAAAGTTTTGTCTTGTGTACATGGAGATCTCCTTTCTTTTTTCCCCTTGCAATTGACACCTTCCTGTTTTTCCTTTCTCACATTAGAACTTGTCAAAAGCTACGGCTGAAACTTTTTACCCTGGTAGGAATGGAAAATACTAAAGAAGGTATACACACCAAATGGATGCATTTGGCCATTAAAGTCTAATAAGGTCCAGGTTTAGTTAAGAGTTTCCATGCTGCCCTATAGAGCAAAGCCTTCATAAGGCAGCTCACAAAAAAAATTAAAAAATGAAATCACAATCTAATATGTTAATTTAAAAGTGTGGCTTCCTTAAATTGTATAACTTACTCCAGTTGCAATATTAGAAGCTATTGCTTTCTTTTCCAAAATTTAGAGTTTCAGTGGCCAGGTCTGAACTAGACCTAAACATTCCTTATCAAATGCATTACCAACCAGAGAAGGCAAGGGATTTCATAACAAAAATATTACACCAGTATCATCCAGCAGTCATCTGTTAGAAACACTAAACCCCAAAATCCTTACTCCCAAAAGCCTCCATTTCCACTTCCCTATTCAGTGTTATAAAAGATTTACCATGCAATTTTACCATTTCACTGGTATCTTCACCTTTCTGCAATGAAATCCAGCTCCTTGGTGAAAGGTAGGTTTTCATACCTGCTTTGTTCTGTTACTCTCATCTCCTAAATGTGTGTCACTGATAAGTAGTAAGACAAGGTTGTTTTGCTTCCTCTTGGGTCACATAGCTCTATAGTATACTCTGAATTAGAGTTCTCTAAGAAATTGCCGGTCACGCCTTTGGGACAGGGAAGGAAGATTAGCCTGGAACACCATTTTTGCTAGGATGCCAAGGATCACTCCACTTCCTAATAAATCCCCTCAAATCCTATTCATGAATCATTCTGACCACAAGTCACAGAAATGCAGCTCAGAGCACAAGCTGGACTTCTGATAAGTAGGCCAGGCATGTCTGCCTCACGGTTAGGGCTACCTCAGAGGAAATATTGCTTTCCCTCACAGCCTATTTATACAGACATCACCTTGTTTGCCTTTTTACAGGATATAATATGGGAGAAAAGGGACTAGTCTCTGAATGTGAAGGACAAATTCCAAGTGAACTATAGTTTCCAATCACAAAAAAGCAAGGAAGTTACATTCTTTACACCTCTCACTTCTTCATAATCTAATTCAGGGCACTGATCACTCATCAGCCTGAATTTTCCAGCACATGATATTGCTATTTTGTTTATAAATTGCCTACAATTACCAAGCACAGTACAAAAAATCAAGACAGACACTGCCTGCAGGCTTCAATCTATCACCTGTGTGTGCCATTTGTTGGAGCAGGAACTGCAGGCATAAATCAGATGTGTATCTTAAGATGCAGGAGCTGTCTCTCTGCACTGTGTTGCTTTAAAAAGAATGTGCATCTGAAGGTAAATTGAGATGTACATCCAATTTCTCATTCCATTGGAAAAAATGCCGTGCAGAAAAGGAGAGTTCACACCTGATTTTTCTGCCTGATCCAGCAAGTGATATGTGTGGCAGAAGTCTTCTTCCATGTATGAATCTCCTTAGTTGGATTGGAGTAAGGAAGGAGTGAATAGAAAGAGAGGATAAAAAGGAGAGAAATGTCCTTCTCTTTGTCCTGTTGCTCTTTTCTCTCCATTCAAATATATCTTTTGTACATCCCCCTCCCCAGTTGTAGAATAAAGAAGTTAAGATTATTTGAATAACTCATGCTGTGAAATTTTTCAGGAGCCCATACTTTCCTCTTTATGGTTTTCAAAGCCAAATGTGAAGCTAAAGTGACTGTTCCATGATATAGAATCTCTTGCCTTTTTAGAGAAGAGGGTGGCCCTGCTATGCAGCGAGGTGAAGTAACCTGCTTCAGGAAGCACCATGAGGATGGATGGACAAATGTGGGAACTAGTGTCTGAATAGTGCAGTTTTTAAACTCTACCCAGTGGTGGAAGGGGAATGACAGTTGGGCTCTAACATTTGGGTAGTAAAATGTCTTGGACAAGTGCTGTGACTGAGGATCCAGGCATTTAAATCTCAGGTTAGTTAAAGGTGAAAATGGAAAATGGACTGCCTTCAGGTCTATTCCGACTTATGGCGACCCTACAAATAGGGTTTTCATGGTAAGCGGTATTCAGAGGGGCTTTACCATTGCCATCCTCTGAGGCTGAGAGGAAGTGACTGGCCCAAGGTCACCCAGTGAGCTTCATGGCGGTGTGGGAGTTCGAACCCTGGTCTCCCAGGACATAGTCCAGCACCTTAACCACTACACCACACTGGGTCTTGTACTATACCCGCTTCTCATTCTTGTACACACTGGCTTCTCATATTAAAGGTATGGGCATAAAAAGTATTGGGCACCATCCATTTCAATGGGCTCTACAGTACCTTACAACAGGAGTGGGCATAAAGTAGATCAGGATCTGCTGGTAGATATCTGGGTGATTTGCAGTAGATCAGTAAGGATTTCTGACTCCCGGTTGTGTAATGATAGCAACAACAAAATGACTCCTTCCCCAGGTTATAGTATTGAAATGATTAAAGCTTGGGGTAACCAGAAATAGATTTTTGACTAGGAGGACTATGAGCTGAGTTCTGGGACTCAAAATAAATCCCTGTGCTCAGCAGCTGCTCAGAGGCAACATGTCCTTTATATGCCTTTCATGTCCGGCTCCAGTTAATGGATCTTGAGGTTCTAGTAAAACACAGATCCAGCAAGCGTAGATCCAGCAAGCGTAGATCCAGCAAGCCTGATGTTTGTCTCCTCTGCCTTATGATACTCAGGAAAGATCTGTCAGAGATTAATTGTGTGCATGTCTACTTTCTTTTTATCTGGAAAGGATTGTGTAATAATTGGTTACTAAAAATGCTAAAGTGATTGATACATGCTCAAAAGGTTCTTACAGTCTCTGTTCTTGCAGGACAGGGTATTCTGGACTGATTTGGAAAATGAAGCAATCTTCAGTGCCAATAGGCTGAATGGTCTGGATGTCTCCGTTTTAGCTGAGAACCTCAATAACCCCCATGATATTGTAGTCTTTCATGAACTGAAGCAACCTAAAGGTGAGGCCTTGGTCTTGGAAGGGTAAACAGTCCTGAGCACTTGTGTAGCTGTGAAAATCATTGTCACTGGTTCATTGAAAGGGGATAATTAGCAAATCCAGTCATTAAACCAGTACAGGAAGATACTGATAGCCTTCCACAACCTTTCATATATGATGGGATACAACTCCCATCATTCCCAGTCAGGATGGCCAGTGATTAAGGATTATGAGGGTATAGTCCAGCACCATCTAGAGAAAGGCTGGTGTATGAGGACTATCCAGTTCTGAAGCATCAATAATCTTTATGACTGTCATTAGCAGGACCGGCACCAGGCATGCTGAAGCCCTTGGGTAGCAGCCTGCCCTGGGCCCCAGCGCACACACATGCTTGCGCACGGATGCACACCCCACCTACCTGTCTCTCCTGTCTTTTGTGGCTGCGCACGCTGCCATTAACCAAGAGGGTGGCCAAGGTTTCCCTAAGGGGCTGAAGCCTCAACCGCCATCTTGGTTGATGGCACGCATGCATGCTACGCACAGGCATACCTGCCATCAACCAAGATGGCGGCAGGGGCATCAGCACCTTGGAAAACCTCAGCCGTCATCTTGGTTAATGGTAGCCCTGCGTATAGTGCGCGCGGCCACAAAAAACAGGAAAGACAGGTAGGTGGAACCGACGAATGGGCGGGCGGCTTGGAACCTCCATCCCCGCGATCCGCGGTAGCTACCCTGCCGCGAATCACAGAAGGAGAGTGCTAGTCTTCCCCCACCCTGTCGAGGGGCCCTCGGTCAGGGCCCGACCTGGCTGCCCTTTGGCACCAGCCCTGGTCATTAGGGCTCCAAAACTATAGGACTTTCAGATTTCCCACCCCAGCCCCCAAAAGGATTATAAGAATACAGTAGGGCCCCATTCATACAGCAGGTTCCATTCCAGGCCCCTGCCGAAAAGCGAAAACCACAGGAAAGTGGGGCCCTACTGACAGCAATCAGCTGGAGCGTGCAAGCTCCCCGCGCTCCAGCTGACAGGGATCAGCTGGAGCACACGAGCTCCCCACACTACAGCTGACAGGGATCAGCTGGAGTGCACAAGCCCGCACTACAGCTGATCAGCTGGAGCGTGGGGAGCTCGTGCACTCCAGCTAATCGCTGTCAGCTGGAGCGCAGTGGCTGGAGCTTCCCACACTACAGCTGATCACCCCGCTGGCGCCGCCGTATTAGCGGAACACCGACAAGCGGGACGCCAACAAGCGGGGCCCTACTGTAACACCTTTTAGTACTGTATTAGTGCCATTTACTTCCTATATACTTTCTTTAGCAGCAGTGCAACTAATAATGGATAAAAAGGGTCTTCCTGATACTAAGACCATGTCTTGGAAGTAAATCCTATCAAATTATTTGGGTTCTTGTGACCCATATAAGCAGAAAAATAGGCATATTCACTCATATATGCTAGTGTACATCTGTTAGGATGCGTTCAGTTTCCTACATGGAAGTGATAATCTCTGAGGGAATGTTTGTGCATGAAATACCCGACTTTCAGGTAAACATGAGTAAGTTAGAGATGGACTGATTCTGATAGCACATATACCCCATAGTGATGGCCCCTGACATGTGGTGAACATGATCTTCATATATTTTTATGATTGTACGCCACTTTGAATTTTTTTGTGGGGGGAAAAGTGTAGACTTTTTAAAAAAAAAAAAATTAAATAGTGCCACCAATTTACCAGGTAATATACAACCTTGGAAATGTCCCCAGATTACAGGGCTTCTGTGAGAGAAGGCTGTTAGAGCAAATGAGCAATGGAAAAGATTTCATGGTGCTGATTGTAATGTAAATTACGAACAGGAACTTTATATTTACCTTTTTTATTTTCTCTTCCTGCATATAGCTCCAGATGCTTGTGAGCTGAATTCTCTGCCAAATGGAGGCTGTGAATACCTTTGTCTTCCTGCACCCCAAATCTCTCCACATTCCCCAAAGTATACTTGTGCTTGTCCTGACAATGTGTGGCTGGGTCCTGACATGAAAAAGTGCTATAAAGGTAAGAACACTTGCCTTCACTCTGTGAACCTTTCCATGAACTGTTCAGAGCAAGTCCACTTCTGCCTTCAAATAAGCACTTTCTGGTGGTGGTGTTTTTATTATTATTATTCTGCACTATTCATGAAATTACGTAAACTTTTTGCCTTTCCCCTCAGTCATTTGCCTTCTAAAAGTCAACCTTTTCAGATGTAAGATGCTCCATGTTGCTGATCAGTTGACCTTTTTCCTCTCTCTTCTCCAACTACTCCTTAGAGACACTGAACTTCACTCATCAGTGACTTGGGGAGCGAGATGAGGGTAGAAGGTAAAGAGGGACTTAATATGGTATATCCTTTATCTCCAGTTGTGTAACTGAGAAGGGGGTGGTGGCTTCTTCTATTGTGCAAAATCTTGGAAACATTTCAATAAAAAGTAATTTTGGGACTCTTTCAGGAGGAAAGGCAAGATATAATTAATAATTATAATTATAGAATTAAATGTCTTGAGCAAGATTGCATGCAGTATTCTAAATGTGGAGCACTTAGATGCCTTCTTTTTCTCTAGGTTTCCAATTAGCTTATCTGGGTCAAATAATTCCTTTCCTTCTGGAGTAAATGAAGTTGTCCCACGTAGCTGTTGAGGTGACTGTATATTGATTATGTTTTCAGAGCTTCCAACTACCTCAACTAATGTGCCTGTTACTACTGCTGCAACTCACTTGTCCAATTTTACTGCCATGACTACTGTCGTTATGACTACCACCACAGCTACCACCATCATTATGACTGGCAACAACAGCAATATTAGTGCAGAAGGCCAAGAAACCACATCACGTGTCTTTCTTGGCACTACAAGCCTTCATTCACCCACAGCCACGTCCAGCCTGGCGAACTCTAAGATAATAACAACAGGAAACAGCAATCTCCCCCAGCACTGTAAGCAAAGTGGCTTTAAACCATTTTTTTCTCTGATTCTCAAATGCTCATAACTTGGAGAGTTGGGCTGGTAATTGTGTGGTACAGTTGAGGTGGTTGGCAGTATACGTCTCCTTGCAGAAGTGAAACTGGGAATCTTGGGGAGGGAAGGGCTATAGCTCAGTGAAAAAGCATCTGTATTGCATGCAGAAGGCTCCAGGCTCAATCCATGGTCCCTCTAGGTGTGGCTGCCAGAGACTTCCTGTCTGAAATCCTGGAGAGTCACTGCCAACCAGTGTAGACAGTATTGAGCTAAATGGACTAATGGTCTGACTCAGTATAAGGCAGCCTGTTATATTCCTATCTAACCCCTCTTTGTTTAATTTACATAAGCTTTTTGCCAGGTGCCTAAAGATAGATAATGATGGTGCCAGGCGTCTGATGATGCCATGATCTATTTTTATGGTAAACTGAGCAAATTTTTATTTTATTTACTTACTTATTTAAAGTATTCCATCACTCCTTCAGTTGAAAAAATGTTCCTGAAGCAGCCTTCAAATATCAGTGATGAGACCAGCTCTGACCTCTGAAAGACACAACACAAAAGGAAAAAGGAAAAGGAATGATGGAGGGGGACAATCTCAGCCACTAGTTCATACTTGCTAAAATGGAAAGAATTCAAGGAGAGGAGCGGCCAAAAGTTGCTGGTCTTATCACCTGAGCTGATGAGGAGACTCTGCAGGCTCTGATGGAATGCTGCTAGATGAGAGCTGAGGGAAGAGCCTGATGGAGATGGTCATTCAGCAGAGTGGCCCTGCAGTCCCATCTCAGTCCCTCTCTCTATTGCCTGATGGAATGACTGTTCTCGTGCAACTTCTCTAGTGCTGCTGAGGCTGATCCTGGAGTCACAGAGTAGTAACTTAACCCAGAATATCTCAATTCTGTGTTAATATTATTCCTTCAACCTTTTTTTTTAACCTCAATCACCTTTTCAGCACTCCTGTTACATGGATCATTTATTCTCTTTTCATAGCTGGAAAACTGAATCTGAGAGATGACAGAGGGTGGGGGGGTGGATAAAATAAATAATTTGCCTAGGGTCAACAAGCATGTCCATGACTGGCATTCCCAATATTCAAAATCAAGGTTTGTCAAATGGATGATACCAGCTTTCAAATTCGGCAAGGTTTTTGCTAAATAGGTTTTGCCCATGTTCCTACTTTATATTCATTCTGTGAATAAATATTTTACTATCACCAATATCTGGCAGTTGAACAATCGCCCCTTTGCCTTTCAATGGAAGATCTGTCTCAGGAGTAAATAACCTCTGGGCCTTTCACTATTGTACTATATTGTACTATATCATCTCTGCCCATTGGCCAAGCTGGCTGAGGCTGATGGGAGCTGTAATCCAACAACATCTGGAAGGCCACAGATTTTCCATCCCTGCTCTTCCTACTGTAACTTGGATCTGCTAAGCCTCTATCTACATTCCATCATGGTACTGTCACATCCCACCTACTCTGCGGTGTGTATTCATGATCCTGTGGGAAGTCTAGGCAACCGTCAATGCACTCTCTTTCCCCATCTCCACAACTCTTAGGTTGCATGATGCCTGAGGATCAGCAGTCCTGCTTGAGGAAAGCCTGATGTAAACAACATCCTGCATGTCAGTGGGTGTGATAAGGAAACTTTTGATTCCAGCATACCACAAGCATTTGGAATAAGAGCTCCACATACTTTATATTCACCCAGTAATCTGCATAGATGCAGAGTGTATTCATTCGCCTGAAACTGGCCATTTTTTAATCACTTTGAATCACTTGCTTCCAGAAGCAGCTCACTGGGTAAGGTAGAGCCACTACAATAGCTTCTCAGCAGGCAAGTCACTGTTGCTTGCTCAGAGGGGAGAGGCGAGGTATAGCAAGATCCAGTGATATGTTATTGCTATAAAGATGAATGGCTTCCAGTTGCAAGTGCACCAGAAGGAGCACCAGATTAGCTCTGCTAGTGTGTTTGCACAATGCTGTACCTTCCTGCCAACCTGTCCCTCTTCCTTATGGTAGACAACAGTGATACCTACCAGGAAGCTAGCCTAGTGGCTCCGCCCTACCCAGTCAGCACTTTTGTTGCACCCATGGAATGTGTTTTATTGTGTAATAAGTGGTTAACATAGTGGGAGCTATCCAATGTGGACAAAACATCCATTTATACCAGCAGGTTAGAGTGAATTTCCCAGTTCCTTATTGTCACTACCAGCACCCTGATTGACCTATCCCTAAAGACCTATTTAGTCATTCACCCCCAACCACATTAGTATGGGGATGAGCCCATTGGCCCTGCTCCCTCTCTCCCCCATCCCTGCAATGCATTGGGAGGGTTGAATATCTGCAGCAGGGAATCTGCCATGCTTTCATAGGCTCCCCAAACAATTTTGAACCCTCCACAATTGGGGAGTCTTAATGGGGAGAGAAGGTTCCCTGCTGCAGACATTCAGCCCCCAACACATGACAGGGCAGGGGCAGGCTATGAAGGGCACAACACCAGGATAGGGTGTAGGATTATTGCAAAATCCATTGATATGTTATTGCTATAAAGATGAAAGGCTTCCAGTTCCAAAATAGCTTGTCAAACAATTCCTTTCACCAATGTTAGACACTCTTCAGAAACAAAGCACAGAAGAAACTCTGGCCATGGAAAACACTAATCCAAGCAGTATACAGCATCACTCTTATCCCTCTGTGTCTGTATTAGTTGGAAAGAGATTGTAAGCATAGCCCCTCCATTCTTCTATCCAAGACAGTATGAGTTACATAATTTTATTTTATTCACAGCTGAATTTTGTGCATAGTGTAGACCAAAACCAAAATCTCTCCCTTTCTCTCCTACTGGGAGAAATGGCTGGATATAAATAAATAAATAAAATAAAATAAAAACTCAGATTGGGTACTGATATTTGTTCCTTACATCTGCAAGCCAAACCAATGAAGTTATGTGCCTATTAAAACATTGGGGGCCGTGATAGTACTTATTAGCAACAATCTTTCCTTATTAGCAGCTAATGTCTCTTGTTAATAAACGTGAATGCTCTTCAGATAACAACTGGCCTTTTTAGTTTTTTTCCTTACACATAAACTGAGGCACCAGGGGTTTCTTACTTGGGACTTCTGTGATATTTTTAAGTGTGAGGAAATGCTTTAAGAACCAGTGATTTACATTTTTCCCAATTTTGCAAGGGCAGGTTTCCAAGTAGAAAACAAAATGTAAGGGAAAGCCATATACCAAAAGCCAATTTGGAATCAAATAAATGAGCCCCAAGAAATCATCACACAGGAATTCCTCTGTCTTGCAGAACCTTGAAAGCATCAGCAGCTGGTGTTGTCTCTCTATGTCCAAAGAAGGAAATGCCTGATAGTTGTTTACTTGTTTCTCAGCTCTGAGATGGAGCTTTCATTTACCTTTCTCATGGTATTCTCAAAGCTGTTTCACACACATGAATGAATGAAAGTGTTCAGCTGTGTACATTATCATGTGTGAAAACACACAAGGGTCTGTTACCATGCAACTTCGAACATACATAGCAAAATAAACATTTGTACAATTTTCTCACATAGGATGGTGTCCTTTTCAACATGGGGGCTTTCCCACTAATGCACACCATTCCACCAGTCCACACAGAGACCCCTCAGCAGACACAGGTTAATGAATCATTATACCATGGTGGCATTTAGTAAGGTCTGTAAAATTGGCCAGACCTATAGATTCCGGTGGTATCTGCACCCGCTTCCTCACTGTGGTGGAGTCCAGCTGAGGTGGGTCTGAATGTTCCCTGAAAGCCAAACATCCAAATTATATCCATAAATTCATCCACAGAACTCCCCCCTCTTGGTTTGCTCATTTCTAGTTTTGGAACTTCCTGCATTAAGCAGAAAATGATTGGTTAGCAGGGATTTCTATTGGCCTTTTTAAAAAAAATCATAAGTTTGTGTCAAGAAAAGCTGAATTATCTATATTCCAGTGCTTTTGCTGATGCCATCCATGTATTGTTCTTTGACTGAGTCTGAACTGGTCTTTTCTGTTGCAGATGCTAACAATGGGCAAAGTTTTGGATCAACTGTGATGGCCGCCATTATAGGAATTGTTGTTCCTGTTGGTAAGCATGTGGTGAATTTTCATATTTGTGGGCCTGACCTGGCAAAAAGAATTAAAAATGGAAGGGCCTGGAGAGGGCCAGTTTGAGAACTATAGACTTCCTTGTGGCAGCTGGAGATGTTTATTTCCTTTTCTCTTGGGTTTTTTTTTCCCCTAGTGGTGATTGGTTTGTTGTGCATGGGAGGATATCTCATCTGGAGAAACTGGAAACGGAAAAATACAAAAAGCATGAACTTTGATAATCCTGTGTACAGGAAAACTACTGAAGATGAAGATGAAGATGAAATCCATATTGGGAGAACAGCACAGATTGGGCATGTGTATCCAGCAGTAAGTGTCTGATTTTATCTTTCTGGCTGATCTTTTAGAGCCCCCCCCCCCTCTCTCTCTCTCTCTCTGTGTGTGTGTGAGAGAGAGAGAGAGAGAGAGAGAGAGAGATCTGGTGTGAGCCACCAAAGACTGCAGCCATCTTCTTTCTCTGGTCCTGTCCCCAACTCTAACTTCTAGCAGCTGTGTTGTCACGCAGGCAGAACAGGCTAAAGCCCAGGTTATACAGATGAGCTAGAGATCAGTTGTGTGCTGCAAAATCATATCCAGCCCATGAAATGTGCCATATAGATGTTACCATTTAAAAATTCTAAGCATGATTATTTGGGGGAAGGAGGACAGGATTCTCTTGAATACAATAGGATTTACCTTCAGATATAAATGTATATGACAGATTCTTTTGAAGTAGAGTGGAGCTCTTTCATTTATTTTGTGAGGTTGGGATGCAGCTGTTTCCCATCAACCAGATTCTTAAAACTTTAGGTGTGTAGTTTTACAGCAGCACTAGTCAGATGATTATGCTGTATCTTATGAGCAGCCACACTTAAACCACTTTACAGAAACAAGGATGTCAGAATTTGATTCAGAATATTCAAATAATCCATTAGCCCAGGGAAGGGGAGCCTGTGACCTTATGGATGTTGGACGGCAGCACCTGTCATCTCTGACTGTGGGCCATGCTCTCCCCCACCCCTTGCTTCCTCCCAGCCAGTCCAGCAGTATCACACTCAGCCATGCAGGCTAGGGCTGGTTGGAGTCTGACAACATCTTCAGGGCCGTAGGTTCCCCATCAGTGCACTAACCACTTAAACCAATTTGGATTAAGTGGTTTGTTGACTGCACTGATAATCGAACCTAAATCAGAGTTAAGGCAAACACAGTCTCAGTGCAAGGAAATGCAACACTGAGCTATTCCTGCAACACTGAGCTATTCATGCCTTAATGGACAGCAATTCCTCTGCATCAAAGCATCAGATAGTATGCTATCCGGTTAGTAAATCATCTTACCAACAGATGCTACCCAGTTAGTAATTCTTTTAATGGGACCATCTAGGGAGCCCTTTATATGTATCTATCTTCTGACCAACATTCTGTCCCACTCTCTCAACAGGATTCAATTCCTCTGCCCCCACATCATACCAGAACTAGAGGCACTGACACATTTTTCTTTCTCAACAGCGTGTAGCATTAAGTCTAGAAGATGATGGGTTACCATGAGGACTGCACCTACCCCAATCTTACAGCCGGTGGATCAATAGATATGCACTAAACACATCTGCTGTGGATCATGGCATCAACCTTTTATCTCCTTCTCCTTTTTAATTATTATTTATGTTGCAGAAGGGTAATCACAAAGTAGTAATGAACTGCAAACATCCAAAGGATGTGAACGTTTTGTATGTATAATCTTTTATACACCTTTTTAACTTCTTGCACTATCCATCCATAATAGTGAGGAGGCTGCTCTACTGCTGAGCTACTAACTCGGTGTATACAACCAGCCAGACCCAAGGGTCGGTAGCGTACATGTCATTTTTAAAAATTATATTTATAGAAGTTTTGTAAATATGTCAAACATACTTTGTGGCTATCCATCAACAAAAGAAAGGAAGAAAGAGGTCTATACAAGCTGTTTAGGATATTTATTAACAAATTCTGGATATAAGATCTGTTCTGTACATACTCTTAGAGGATGAGAGTATTTATTTTTTGTATGCTTGGCTCGCTGTCCATAGATTATCTGTGTATATACCTATCTAGGCTGGATGGGTATATAGACATATACATATATAAATAAATAAATATATATATATATATAAATGAATTTATTTTAGAAAGACTAGCCCAGCTTTATGGGAATAGGGTAATTAAATTCTTAAGGAATGTTTTGTGGAAAATTTTGCTTTGAAATCTAAAGCCTCTGAGTAAATTATAGCTGCTACAGTAGGATAGTCCATGACAAAGAAATAATGTGCTCCCATAATGAACAAACCAAATTCTGTCCTGGTAGATGAATCAGCTCATGGCTTAGTCATTTCTGCACAAGTGCTGCACTTCAGCAAATACTTGTAGACACAGGAATTCTTATGCATGCACTAAACTTCATGAATGGGATTCACCATTCACTGTATTGAGGGAACAGTTGTGCACAGACGGGTGTGTGCAGTCTCCATTGAAATGAATGGGGATACCTGCAGTCCCAAACGTAATCTAGCAGGTTTAGGCATACAATAGTAAACTTAGGTTGCCAATCTTAGCATATTTTCAAAGATGTCAGTCTTGTTAAACTCAGTAGAATTTACTTCAGAGTAAACATATTTAGGATCCAGCTGTTCGCCTTATTGGGATTTAAAAAGATGAAGCTTAAAAGATCTGTGAATTAATCCCCTTTCGCTTAAAAATAAGTGATTACAATGTGCAGCTCATTTTTTCTTGGAGCTTCATACGTGATAGTTAAGGACTATTGTCACTGTGCAGAATAATTCTAGACATGTTTATTCAGAAGCAAGTCTCACTGTTTTCACCAGTGTTTTTTCCCACATAAGTGTACAAAGAATTGCAGAAACAGTCTTTGGGGGGGGGGGTATTGGTAGCAGTCTGGCTATATAAATGAGCCATACATTGTCCATATATAAATCAGACAGGTGAAATAAATGTCACAGCTAATCTTAACCTTCTATTACTCAAGTAATAGTCACTGTTCTGCTAATATTATTTGGTGACTAATTCGAATAAATGGAGGTAGTAGTCCAAGATTGCTTTTACACTAGCCCTTTTCTCTGGAATAGCCACCATCACTTTTTTACAGAGATTCCAGATGACTGTGACAATGGCAGTTCATTGTTTTCTGAACTGCCCTCCCATGTTTTTCAAATGTGATTTGTGGCAAATTTGGAGGGCTGGCATTAAATCACAATTGCAGCACCAGCCTGTCCAGTGTGGAAAGGCAAAGTGCTACTGAGGTTTTCAGGGTGCCTGTGCCTTTAATTAAAAATTTCCTATTTGCAGGTCCTGTTAGTTTTATTTCTTCTTGAAAGCCTCTCTTAATTGCCCCAATGTCAGTTCTCTTCCTGTTGGAGGACTTTTATTACGTTTTTCTCACATTGATTCTCTTCATTATTTTTGTATTGTGAAATAGCACTCTTTTGCTGTACAAAAATTAAAAGAAAAAAAGTTAAGCAGGCCCGTAATTTAAAGTCACTGTTCCCTCCATAGAAGTGAAATAGGAACAATTAAGAGAGGTTATTTAAGGGATAATTCATCACTCAGCCACCTTCAACAGGAAACAATAAAACCTGCAAACCAGAAACTTTGAATCAATGTGTGAAAAGGACCATTGCTGAACAGGATTGTCCTGTGCATAAACATTATAAAAGGATTTAAATATCGGGAAGGGCTTTGCTGCATAATATTTTTGTATTTATTTATTTGATTTCCAGCTAATTATGAAAAAGCAGTACCTCAGCAGTGCTAAAGGACTCTGATGTAGAAGCAACCTAAGTTACCAGATTTAGGCTGCCCAAAGTTGTTACAGGTTTGGCTGAAGAAAGCTACTGTGGCCAGTGTTTCGTAATTACTTAGGGCACAATTCAAACACCTTTCCCCCACCTATCCCTGCTGCGGTCAACACTGCATCCCCAACCCTACCATTCATGGTGACAAGTTGGGAGGGCAGGACAATTGGGCCTTGTGGTGGCTACTCCTGACACACAGCTCACCAATGGCACTGCTGCCCACCTGTTTGTCAGGCAGAAGGGAGAGGCCAACACTGGAATGTTTCACTCCTGCAGTGGCAAGAGACTGTCGCAGCCAGGAGAGCTGGGCAGAGGGACACCTCCACCTAACACTAACATACATACACACGCAATGTAAGGGTGGGTTGGATTGTTCTACCCCTTGGATTTTGCTCTGTTTTGATTTGATTACACCCTCAAAACAGCACAAAATGGTCAAGCATTAAGGAGACAGTATTATCCTGAGAAGTCAACCTAACACTTACCTATGATAAATTTATGTAGCTTTTGAATATGACGATTAATGGCATTGCAGAATATTATGTCATCAAGGTTATGTCTGCACCAACACAACTTACTGCATTGTTTTTTATTTCACTCTGATGATACAGCCACAAAAGTGGCTGTATACTATAGCCAGCGTGGATTTTTCACATTCCGCAATGTTAAATTGAAAATACCCCCATGCCATTCTGATGCTTCCCATAAGCACATTTCAATTAAAAACCTTACAAAATGTATAGTCCTGAATTCAGAAACGCTTGCTTAACAACCCTCTAAATTTTCATGGCGATACACAAAACAGTCAGAGAGAATCAAGAGTTCAAAGTCTAAAAAGAGAGGAAAAAAACCAAGAACCCTTTTGGACTTTTTTCTGTCACTGTTCTCATAATTTGTTGAAATTAATTAAAAATCAGCCATCTTCACAGAGTACCTGTAATCCTACTACTGACCTTGCCCCATACTCTGACCTTCATCTTTTGCAGTTTAAAAGTTAAAAAAATGCCTGGCTAATTTTTAATTTAAGAAATTTTGCATTGAAGTCTAGTATAATGTCGGGCATGCTCAGTAAGAACCAACTGTCAGTGTTCTAAAAGCCAGACTCACAGCTGCTGGGCTTGCCTAATCAGGGGGCCACACCAGACCTTTATTTTACTTTAGACAGTCATGGCTTCCCCCAAAGAATCCTGTGAAGGGTACTGAGAGGAGACTCCTATTCCACTGACAGAGCTCCAGTGGCCAAAGTGGTTTAACAGTCAGCTGCTCTGATTGAAGCTCTGTGAGGGGAACAGGGCATCTCCTAGCAACTCTCAACACCCTTCACTAACTACACTTCCCAGGATTCTTTGGGAGAAGCCATGACAGTCTAAAGTGAAATAAAGGTCTGGCGTGGATGTGGCCAGGGATAGCTTTGGTTAAAATTTGGTTGGGAGACTACATGTGCCTGCTGTAGAATAAAAAGGTGGGGGAAACGCTGAAAATGATACTATTCACAATGTTTTCCTTTTGGAAAGGAAAGGGGCTTCCTCTCTGCCCACTATCCACCAACCCACCCAATCTCCTCCCCTCCTCCTCCCCTCCCTCCCCCAGGTCAGTTTCACCTATCCTAAACATGATTGCACAGAAATAAATACCATTGAACTCAAGAAGTATACAAATGATCAAACCCACCCTCCTTCTTCCTCCCTCTTGCCCGCTCCCCCTCCCCCTCCCCAGGTCAGTTTTACCAATCTTAAACATGATTGCATGGGAGTAAATCCCATTGAACTCAATAAGCATGCAAATGATCAAACCCGCCCTCCTTCCTCCCATCACCTCTGTTTTGCCCCTTCTCTCCCCCTTCCTTTGCCCCTCCCCTTCCAATCCCCTCCTTCCCCCCTTCTTCTGCTCCCCTCTCTCCTCCCTTTCTCCTTCCCTCTGCTCTCCCTCCTCCTCCCCCATGGTCAGTTTTACCTATCCTAACCATATTTGTGTGGGAGTAAATCCCACTGAACTCAATAAGCATGCAAATAATCAGACCTGCCTTTCCTGTCTCCTCTCCCTTCCTCCTCCCCTGACCGCTCCAGCCCTTCCTCCCCCCAGTCAGTTTTACCTAACCTAAGCATGATTGCATGGGAGTAAATCCCACTGAACTCGATAAACATGCAAATGATCAAACCTGCCCTCCTCCCCTCCCCCTCCTGCCTGCTCCCATCCCCCTCCTCCCCTCTGCCCTTCCTCTCCTCTGCCCTTCCTCCCCTCCCTCCTACTCCCCTCTGCCCTTCCTCCCCTCCCTCCTACTCCCCTCCCCATCCCCTGTGGTCAGTTAAACCTATCCTAAGCATAATTGCAGAGGAGTAAATCCCACTGAACTCAATAAGCATGCAAGTGATCAATCCATTCTCAGCAAGCTTGCACAGGATCCCATTTCTTACCTCCTGGATTAAAAAGCAGAGAAATTCACTAATAGGAAAAAACCTTGCGGTTTAAGAACGTACCTATAGCCCACAGATATTTCTATCAAACTTTAAAAAGCAGGGAAATTGGGCAGCTATAGTGAATTCACCAGGGGAGCAAGAGACCAGACTTCCTCTCTGAGATATTGTACTGCCCTACAAATTTGTCAAAATGCATACATAATTTGGGTTGGTCTTTCACAGTCCAATCCACTTCCTGTGTAGCTTGGAAGAATTTGGTAACGTGCCTCTGAGCATATGGTGAGCGGTGGCAACACCTGCAATCAGTCCAAATAATAGAAACAAGACATGTGGTGTTCTGATCTTGTTTTAGCAGGGAGGAAGCAACAATATTAAGATAGAGTTGATATAGTTCAGATAGTCACTTTAAATATGTTTGGTTTACTTTGCAATTTTAGTGAAGTTTCCTATAGTAAATCGTTTTCTTTTGCTTCTGTTTCTTTGAATATGTGAAGCACAGCAACACTTTGCAAAATATACACTAAAATCCTACAAAAACAGTTGTGTAATAATAGCACTCAGTAGTTTCTGCAGAATAGTCTCCAATGGACATCAGGAGTACCTCAGTTTGCACAAGAAAAAACAGTGGAAGGTGAAATATATTCTAGCAAATTTCTAGGTGTGCTCTGTGTTTTTAATAGACCATGCCCACCTTTCCTTAAATAAAGTGGTTAAACATAGCAGGCTAAAAACATGCATCTTGGGCAGACCAAGTTTGCTTTTTCCAACAACTAGATTCATTGCTTAAGTAGCAACATATTGTAATCAGTCTGATTTTACATCAAACTGCAGGTTCAGATTCAACTGTTAATGCACCCAAAATAGAAATTGAACATAACCTCCAATTTGAAACACAAAAGGTTGTCTTCACCATCATATCACATTGACCAATAAAAAGGATTTGAAATTAATAAAAAATAAATTTGACACAGGTTTCTAGGATGAATGAGGGAAATAAAATTTTCTAGATTAGCTTCTCTGTAGAAACAGTAGTAACACAGAAAAGCAGCAAAGTAAGAACATCAACCAAAATACAAAAATATAATTCTCCATCTTTGGAGATGGCAGGTGTTGCCACCACTCACAATATGCTCAGAGGCACATGTTACGAAATTCTTCCAAGTGACACAGGAAGTGGATTGGACTGTGAACCCAAATTGTGTTTGCATTTTTACAAATTTGTAGAGCATTACAATATCTCAGAGAGGAGGTCAGGTCTCTTGCTCCCCTGGTGCATTCACTATAGCTGCCCAATTTCCCTGCTTTTTAAAGTTTGATAGAAATATCTGTGGGCTATAGGTATGTTCTTAAACCACAAGGTTTTTTGCCTATTAGTGAATTAGTTTTGTTGTCTTTGTACACATTGAAGGCATGTAGTTCTTCATGGCATATTTATGCTGCTGTAGCAAATCGCCCTTGAACCCTTCTCTGTACAGCAGGGCCCCGCTCATACAGCAGGTTCCATTCTGGACCACCACCGCAAAGCGAAATCCGCCATAAAGCAGAATGCATTGACTAACATTGTCTAAAATGGCGCACAATGCCCGAAAAATGCCATAAAAGTGGAACAAGCACTGAGGAGCAGGGCCTTTCTGCATTTGACAACTGCTGTATCAGTGGAATGCTGCAAAGCGGAGCACCACAAAGCGGGGCCCTACTGTACCAATAACTTTGGTTGGTATGAAAAAAAACCCTTTAATGCAACCCTATGTGACTGAGTAGCACTAAGTTAGCTTTCCTTCAGTGCAAGGATTTCCACTTTTGCAACAGGACTTTCTCCTGCAGGGGGAGTGGGAGGAAGTCCCATTGTACAAGCATAAATCCTTGTGCTGATGGGATGCTTACTTAGCGCTATGTTGGATACCATCCTGAGCAGTCCTAACTCCCAATCTGCATTAATGGAGAGGATTAGGATGCAGCAGAGGCTTTCCTCTGCCAGAGGGGGCACCACCATCACCGAGGCCCCTGCTGCACCTGGTGAAAGCACAGCAGCACACACACTTCCTCCAGCGGTAACTGTCATAAGGCCCCCAGAATGGTGCTTGAGTGTAAGATTCCTCAGCAGACAAGTAGCTGTAAAGCGTTCCTTGAAAGTTTGAAAACTATTGAGCTAGTGGATATGGGGAAGCAGATAATGTGATGTACTTTCCCAGAGGAAGAGGACAGTCTGACCTTGATTCAGCCTAAGGAAACAGCCCACGTTAAACATCTGTTATCATCACCTGCCCTTCTAAGTGGCTCAAGGCAACACACGTGGTTCACTCCTTCTATCTTCTCAGTTGGGCTGACAGTGAGTGTCTGGCCCAAGGTCATCCAGAGAACGTTATGACTGGAAAGGAATTTGAATCTGAGGTCTGATTAAACTGCTTCGTTTGGGCTGGATTCTACCCTGTGTAGCTGTCTGCTTGTACTAGACCACTGAGCCTCCAACCTGCAGCAGCCATTCTGTGGTCATTTTCCCTGTGATTATTAGGTTATTTTCCTACACCTCCCATAACTATGTTTCCAGTTTGTCTGTAGACTTTAGACAATCCATGAGCACAAGAATCCTAATAGTTTTGATGATATACCTGAAGAGACCTTGTGTGCTGCTTAGTAGCCTCAAGTTGCAAACCCTTTTAGCATCCATCACTCAGAACCATGGATATTATGAAGGAATCCTCATCTTGCAGGAAACACTTAACATCATAACACAGGGAGGCTGGGGGGGATGAGAAGGAGGAGGAGGGCAGTCACATGAGTGGATGCCCACTTGCACAATGTTGGGTTTCACCTCAAGTGATTAAGTGATGACTTGCATATGTCAAACAGCCATTGCAGATTAAGACCAACAGGCACAGCTTCATGTTGCTCCATACCACCACAAACAAAATGCCTTACATGTTCTGCTGCAGACGTAAAGTGATGTGTATGTATACACACTCATGATATTTTCTCAACATCTACTGCAGAACACTTCCAATACTATTAGATGCTTGAGATGAAGCTTGCATTCTCTCTCCAGCAGAAGCTGGTCTAGCAAGGTGTCTATTCAGTACTTTTTGACTGCTGTTGCCATACATGACAGTTTGGTTTAGCATAACATGCATAGGCTGGAACAAGCCCAAGTAAGCCTCTGGCTTACACACTCCCTCCTTCTCCTCTCCTGCAGCATGGCTGGGAGGAAAACTGGCATGGCTTATTTTAATTTTTACTGAATCTCAACTTTCTGTTAGATGCAAAGCAGGGACTTTGGTTCATAACAAACTAGTCAGTTTCAAAACAAGCCAATTTCAAACCGGGGGGGGGGATATCTTGTTAAATTACTCAGTGTTCCTTATAAATCATGATCCCTGATTTGCATCCAACAACAAGCTTAGATTCAATAAACATGAAAGTAAACACTGCTGAAGTCTTCCTCCCAGTTGTATAGGAGGAGAGGGAATGAGGGGAGCTTGTTTTCTAACTTGGGCATGTTGTGCTAAGCCATGATTTAGCATGACATGCAAACCAAGCGAGAAAGTTTTTCATGTTTTCTGGTTTCTCCCCATTTTTATCTCCCAAGTTACAAAAGCAGTTTATCAAGCAGTACTTGGGAGGAAGGCAACAGCAGTCACTCAAAGATTTCTAGAAGGCTTGTTGCACATGAAGCGCTCATTGCACAACCCTTTTATCACAGTCAACCTGTTTTGCATATGCCTATACATTACTTGTCTGATATGGTGACTCCAGCTGAATGTGTGAATTGTCCTCATTGGGAATTATTGTTTGATATGAAATTCATCTGCTCATAGTGATGAATCTGTGATAGTTCATTACACATGCAAGTCATCTCTTAATGATGAATGAGTGGTAAATCCACATATTTGAATTGGCCATACAAATCCCAGTTAAAGGAGTGGAAACTTTTAGAAGGAAGCAGCATGTTGCACCTTGGAAAAGATATGCTCCTGTTTGTTTATAATATGTCTTGAAAAAGACAGATTTCCCATTTCTGCTAGATTTTGTGAACAGAGGCCTATAAGTAAATACATACTTTTGAAGAAAGCTGGAGAGGGAAGAAAGAAAATATGGTTCAGTTGTTATTTTTACTACAAGGTCATGCACTATGTGCATGAAGAAAAGAATAACAAGGAGAGAAACTCTTTTGTATGTTATACTGTAACTAACCTCAATCTGTAAATAGATTTGAAGGCTGTACAGTTTTGATACTTTTTTTAATAAAAACATGAAAACCTTGTATAAATCCTGTGTGTAAAAAAGCTGAATCCCACCCTCCCCAACCACTGTAAATTATTATGATGTGACAAATTCCTTCTTTCCAACTCAGCAGATTTGTAACTAAATCATGTCTATATTCACATTTTCTTTTTAAAAAATTGATTGTTTTCAGTGTGCAATTGGGAACATTAGGATCTTGTTTAACATTGTAATAATTTCTGACCTCTGTCTTGTCATACTGAAGTTCCATTTGGATGCATTCTAGCTTGGTGCCTTTTGTGTTTCTGTTTTTATCTGAACAAAAGATCTAGGGATTTGGGATGAGGGAGGATTCCGCTATTTATATTTGCTGTACTTGCATCAGTAGGGGGTACTGAAAACCAAATGAATACATTTGTAAGACAGTGCACTGTTTCTATAGAGAGATTAATTTTTTTTATTGGCAGCTTGCAATGTGTTCTTATTTAATGATACCCACTACTGAAGAAAATATCAAACTCCTAACTCAGCCTGACAAATTACATACACGTTACAAGCCTACACACTGTTTTATTAGCTTAAGCACAAACGGCTAACTTGAGGCATGAACACATACCTAAGTGAGCCGTTTGTGGAACGTCAGTGGCCTAAAAGGGGAGGGGGGGCACCAACTCTTCCAAGTTCTCAAAAACTCCTTGCCTTACATGCCACTGGCAAGTAGGCAAATGGTTATTTACAAGCTTGTTCTGACTTACAGATTTCCAACATCAGAGACTACATCTCATGAAACTAGCCAATTCTCAATACATGTACTTTTTAGCTACTTGCAAACATAAGCCTACTTAGGCTACAATCTATTTATCTAGATTACAATCCAGATCTATTTATCTGGAAGTAAGCTTCATTAAAGTCAACAGTACTTATTTTATTTATAAAAATACTTAGTGCAATTTTATTACAAATATCAAAGTGGTGTACAATGGCAAACATATAGTTATAGTTATATAGTGTATGTATGTAAACTACATAAAAGTAGCCAGAATCACAAATTACCAGCTAAAAGTTTAACTGTCTGTGTAAGCCTGACAGTATAGAAACGTTTTCAGCAAACATCTAAAAATTTAACACTGAGGGCACCTGCTGAATCCCTGTCAGAAGAGTATTCCACAACACTGGGCCGATGACAGTGAAGGCTTGTGGTGACATCAAATGAGCCTCACTAACTTGGGGGACAACCAAAGACTCTCCAGCACATGATCCGAGTGTCTGAACCCTTGTTGGGGAACAAGGGTTCAGGTGGTCGCTACTTCTGACTAAACACTGTTTTTGTTACAGTCTGTTAGGTAGACCATGTTTAAAATCTTCCTACTTTTGGTTTCTAGGCACATATTTTCTGCACTGATCATAATTAACGTTTTTAAAGAAAGGAATACATTGTTCATTTGGGTTATCTTTGTTTGAAGAGAGTTCACAGGCTCTAAAGGTGTTCAGGTTTGGTGCAAGAAGCTCGGTAAACAATTAGTTCATTATCAGTGAAAGTGGGCATACAATACGCAACAAAGTGGAAACTGGTCTTGAGAAAGAATTTTCCAAATAGTCCCACAGATAAGATGGCCCTCTTTGGGATTGGTTTAAATATGGGAACTGAAACGTAGGAATGAACTGACAATTTTTTTATACTTGTTTAACATTTGTAAACTCTTTATTCAGAAAATGTTCAAAGCAGTGGACAATAAAAATGAAAATACAAACCACTAATAAAAACAGGCTAAGGCCCCATTTGCAGTATACATTTAAAACAGTATCATCTGACTTTAAACAGTCATGGCTTCCCCAAAAGAATCCTGGGAACTGTAGTCTGTAAAGGGTGCTGAGAGTTGTTAGGAGACCCCCTTCCCCTCAGAACTACAATTTCCAGTGTTCCCTGGGAAGAGGGATTGATTGTGAAACCACTCTGAGATTGTAGCCCTGTGAGGGGAAGACAGGTCTCCCAACAGCTTTCAGCACCCTGAACAAACTACAGTTCCCAGGATTCTTGATGGGAAACCATGACTGTTTAAAATGGTACAATACTGCTTTAAATGTGTAGTACACATGGGACCTAAGTAAATGCATCTATAGACTATATAGCTAGTAGGTTATATTGGCCAGACACTCTCCCCAAATCTAGGCAGAGTAAGAAAGTCTTAACCTACCTGTTGAAAACTGAGGAAGGATGTGATCAGGCTGGCATCCCTAGAAAACAAATTCCATAGTTGTGGCACCATGACTATGATGCTCCCATGGGCACAAGGAATTTAAAACAGCTGTTCTCTAGGAGATTAAGTATACATAACAGAGCAAAAGAGTGCCTGAATAGCATGCATGGCCGTGATCTAAATCTCAGTGTTCACCATGACAACACATACCAGTCTAATTCAACCCAATTTTTATTCTTTATAGCTGCTGCAAGTTAAAGGTTATAACCAACACCTTAAATCAAGCCCAGAAACAAGCAGAAAAGCTTGTGATAGGCATTAGGTTTTTAGTGCCTGGAAAGTGGTTTGCGGGAGGCTACTTTTGTCCCACTATCACCTCTGGCACAGATCTTGCAGGGGGTGGGGATGCAAACACTGCCAAACCTGCTTCACCAAAGGTGATGATGGGATTAGTGTACATACTACAATTATTTATTTATTAAAGTTATATGCAAACAAGACTGACAGCTGGAAAAGATGTTACATGCAAATCACTGCTTGTTTGGTCAACTAGTGTGAGAAGTGTGATGCTAAAGTAAAGGATCTTGTGCTATTTTCCAAGTCAGATACTTGAATCTCTAGGTGTTCTCCAATGTTGCACACAATGTTATGTGCAGTTATTTGTACAGGAAATCCAGTTGCTGTAATTTCTTAGACAAGTGGCCCAGGTAAACCAATACTGTTAATCCGGATGGGCAGCAGTTCTCCTGGCAAAGACCTTTCTCAAACCTATCTAAAACCCTTAACTGGAGATGCCAGTGATTGAGTCTGAGATAACATGTCTAGGTGCGTGTTCATGCGTTTCACTGATGATCCAAAAAGTGGAAGACTGCATGAACCACATTTCTGATGTCCAATTAAAGTTTGGCAGTGGCATGGGAAATAAGTGCATAGAGCTACGGAGATTAAAAATGCATACCATGCCAAATCCTGGCCAATGCACTAACAATGGACTCATTAATTAAGGTTTGAATTTGCTCAGCAGCAACCCAAAGAAACTGAGAGAAAGGTTTAACCAATAAAATTCTAGACTAAAGATTACAACTGAAACAAAACACTTTATTAGTATACAAAGCTTAATGGTATTTAAGTTTATAGAATTTATAGAAAATAAAGCAATTTCAAGCAATTGGATATAATGTGCAGCAACTAATCCATTGCTTACTCATGGTATAGCACTAACAGAGCAATCAATACAAGTAAATAACGTATTTTCCTCCTAACTCCCTCCAGCCTATCTAGTTGTGAAACAGCTCTAAGTTCCTTTGTATATCATAGTTACCAATCCAAAGAAGTGGACAGTAGTCTGCAGATAGTAAGGTTGATAGCCAAAAGCAAGAAAGAAGTAAAGAAGCCAAAAACAGAATGGAACACACCTTTTATATTGATCAGCAATTGGACCAGGGGCTGCACTTGTTCTATTAATTTCATTACTTAGGTGAACCCCTTAAGATGTAGACTATTAATTATCAGACTCTATTTGGAAGAAGGTAAAGCGGAGGGAGGGAGGGAGAAATATCAATAATTTCAGATATGCAGAAGATACCATACTACTAGCAGAAACCAGTAATGATTTGCAATGAATGCTGATGAAAGTTAAAGAGGAAAGCATAAAAGCAGGACTACAGCTGAACGTCAAAAAGACTAAAGTAATGACAACAGAAGATTTATGTAACTTTAAAGATGACAATGAGGACATTGAACTTGTCAAGGATTATCAATACCTGGGCACAGTCATTAACCAAAATGGAGACAACAGTCAAGAAATCAGAAGAAGGCTAGGACTGGGGAGGGCAGCTGTGAGAGAACTAGAAAAGGTCCTCAAATGCAAAGATGTATCACTGAACACTAAAGTCAGGATCATTCAGACCATGGTATTCCCAATCTCTTTGTATGGATGTGAAAGTTGGACAGTGAAAAATGCGGATAAGAGAAAATTCAACTCATTTGAAATGTGGTGTTGGAGGAGAGCTTTGCGCATACCATGGACTGCGAAAAAGACAAATAATTGGGTGTTAGAACAAATTAAACCGGAACTATCATTAGAAGCTAAAATGATGAAACTGAGGTTATCATACTTTGGGCACATCATGAGAAGACATGATGCTCTTGGAGGTCACTGATTCATAGGGTCGCCATAAGTCGTAGTCGATTTGGAGGCACATAACAACACAACAAAGCAGAACGGCAACCCTGCTTCATCAGCAGTTTTCCACGCAGGTCACTTTGACACATTACAGCACTGGCTTGCCAAAGCCACCTTTGTTTCGGCTTCATGGCTGTTCTTCTGCTACTCATCACAATGACAAGGTCTCGACTAGAAGCACTTGCCGCAGCAAAAATGTGCATTAAGGCCCAAGCAGTTCACACCGAAGTGACACAAACCTGGCACAGTGTTGTCTATTATGACAGACGGAAGTTTTGGTCAGCAGGGAGTTGCAGGGAGGGACTTGGTTAGAGGAAGAAAAGATATGAAAAGAGGGGAGCTGGGAGTAGAGTATAAACTGGAAAGAGTGCCCTTGAACTGGAGAGGAGGTTTGATAATAAAGTCTAAATTGAGAGCAAGGGTGAAAAGGAGAGTTCAGGGACAGTTCAATGTCAGCAACAAATGTATTGTTTATGGCTGTGAACCAGCTTGGAATTATTGTCACTGGAGGCTCAGGTGGCCTCAGTGGCTAGGAGTGCCTTTTTCCAGCTCCAGCTGGTTTGCCAGCTTCGGCCCCTTTTGGACAAAGAAGGCTTGGCCACAGTACTCCATGCTCTGGTAACTTCCAGACTAGATTATTGCAATGCTCTCTACATGGGGCTGCCCTTGAAGACGACTCGGAAACTTCAACTGCTCCAAAATGCAGCAGCCAGATTATTAGCTGGGGTTCTCTTTAGATCTCATATAACCCATTTTAAAACAGCCGCATTGGTTGCCAGTTCATTTCCAGATTTAGTTAAAGGTGCTCACACTAGTGTTTGAAGCCCTAAACAACACAGGTCCAAAATATCTGAGCGACTGCCTCCCTCCCTACAGACCCTCTCAGGAGTTAAAATCAAAAGGGGGGCCCTCTTGGTAGTTCCATCACCCTCAGAAGCTCGGGGTGGTGGCCCAAGAGAGGGCATTCTCTGCGGCAGCCCCTAAATTGTGGAACTCCCTTCCTACCAAGGTGGGTCTGGCAACCTCACTGACCAGCTTTAGGTGAATGCTGAAGATGTACCTATTTACTCTGGCCTTTGACACCTGAGACGTATATTGTTAGGACCCACCCTATTGTGGATTTTCTATGATGTGCACACCTGTACTGGTGGTTTTTTAAAGGATACATGGTGGGGAATAGGATGAGCATTACACCAGTACAGCTCTCTTCTCTGCCCCTCCCATGTGTTATATCTGAACTGCATAGTGTGCTTTTGTCTTTGAGTTTGCACTTGGAAAATTACCAGTGGATAAAATGTAGCTGGGGCATACGTTTACTGCAGGAAGACAGCCCTGACTACCCTTCATCAATCCCACAAACACCCCAAATGGGATTTATGGTTGTACTGTTCACTGAAATGCTGTAGTAAATAAAGATTCTAGCACTCTGTGCAATTCCTAATTTAATCCAGTTTACCCCTACTTGATTACCCAATTAAAACCAATGCAATTGCTGGGGCCAGTTCTGGAGTTGCTGTACCCTGAAAGAAAATAAACAGTTCACATATCCTGGCTAAACAGTGAACAGTATAGTTGCAGTATTTTTCTTCTCAACACGTCAGTACCTTTATCAGCTGAATGCTATGCAGAAACAGGCATGCAGCATTCTCCGTCACTACATCTCTATAGTGGAAAAGGTGGCACTTGGTCAATTTAGGGTTGCCTCTGAGAATATGTCAATCGCCTCTCCACACTGAGTGGAATACAGGGGAAGGGGGGGTCTAAAGGGAGAGTGCTTCTGAGCATAGACAGAGTGTAAGCTTTTTTTATTTTATTTTAAAGAACATCTGATTTTACACACACACCCCAATTTGCAATCTCCTGTTTGGGTAGCTACCAAGATGAAATTCTGGCTAACCTGGAAATTCCAACTGAATTTTTGCCTGTCATCACCTGTTACAACTCAGCCTAGCTCAGCAACCCAGAAACAGAGCTTAATCAGTCAAAAGGCCCATCTCGTCTGTCCATCATCCTGTTCTCACTGTGGCCAACGAGATGCCGATGGAAAGCTTGCAAGCAGGACCTGAGTGCAACCGTGCTGTTCCTATCTGCGATTCCCAGCAACTGGTATTCAGAGGCATACTGCCTCCAACGGTGTTGGTAGCACACAGCAGCCGAGAGCACTCTTGCCTCTTTAAGAACTCTCTTCTTTAAATAGCTAACCATCCCTGCCTATCTCGCTCTTTTCTGAGTATTGCGTTTAATTGCAACCCGTTTTCAACCATGTCACTTTCTTAACATCGTCTAGTACAGGTACTGAAATAACCATAGACTCATCAAACCATTTGAAGATCTGTCAGTGACAAACAGGCCTAAACTTTCGGGATGAAGTGAAAGCCGCCATAGGCCGTAGAAATAAGAAATAGGTAGATCACTCCATTGGTGGAGGATTTAACTTTTTGATATCTTTGGTCCCTATCCTCCCCCTCCCCCTTAAGTGAGAGCTGCACGTAGAAAACAATGAAGAATTCCAGGTTTTTCACATAGCTGTAATTGGGCGACAGCATGTCTACACCACCACCCCAAAAAAGTTAGCAAAGGCTTGTAACTCAGACTTTAATTTGTGTTGGAAATTTAGTTTCGTTGGGGTTTTATGCATTTAAAAGCACAATACACCTGCATAAAGCCTGTGGTGCGCACACTGGTCGTTGGGAGTGGACCTGAGAGGGTAACGCTAGTAGTTTGGTATTATTGCAATCTGGCCGGTGTTTTGAATGGGAAACTTGGGGCTAGAAATCCAAACAACCACAGTACCACCTCCAGCCTGCAATGTTAACAGTGGGCTATACTGCAGGGCTCTTATAAACCACTCTCTCCATCTGGGCTTTCGACCAAGGACACCCCTTTGGGTGGATGGTGCTGCCCATTCACAGGTATTCTAAAATACTGGTTTCAAAACCCTACCTTACCCTACCTACGTCTTCTCTTCATATTTATTTATTTATTGTACTTATATACAGCCCCATAGCCGAAGCTCTCTGGGCGGTTTACAGTAACTAAAAACATTAAAACAAATATACAAATTTAAAAACACATCTTTTAAAAACAATTTAAAACACAATTTAAAAATTTTAAACAATTTAAAACACATGCTAAAATGCCTGGGAGACGAGGAAGGTCTTGACCTGGTGCCAAAAAGATAACAGTGTTGGCGCCAGGCGCACATCGTCAGGGAGATCATTCCATAATTTGGGGGCCACCACTGAGAAGGCCTTCTCCTTTGTTGCCAGACTCCCAGCTTCCCATGGAGTAGGTACCCGGAGAAGGGCCTTTGATGTCGAGCGTAGTGTATGGGTGGGTTCATATCGGGAGAGGTGTTCCATCAGGTATTGTGGTCTCAAGCCGTGTAAGGCTTTATAGGTTAAAACCAGCACCTTGAATCGAGCTCAGAAACATACAGGCTGCCAATGCAAGCGGGCCAGAATCGGTTTTATGTGTTCGGACCGTCTGTTCCCTGTTACCAATCTGGCTGCTGCATTTTGCACAAGCGGCAGTTTCCGAACCGTCTTCAAAGGCAGCCCCACGTAGAGTGCATTGCAGTAATCTAATTTGGAGGTTACCAGAGCATGGACAACTGAAGCCAGGTTATCCCTGTCCAGATAGGGACGTAGTTGGGCCACCAACCGTAGTTGGTGCCACCGTGAGCCTCAAGTGACAGAGATGGTTCTAGGAGAACCCCCAAGCTATGAACCTGCTCCTTCAGGGGGAGTGCCACCCCATCCGGGACAGGTTGAACATCTACCATCTGGTCAGAAGAACCACCCACTAGCAGCATCTCAGTCTTGTCTGGATTAAACCTGTTTATTAGCCCTCATCCAGTCTATTTCAGCACTTTGACAGCCTCACCTGATGAAGATGAAAAGGAGAAATAGAGCTGCGTGTCATCAGCATACTGATGCAACACACTCCAAAGCTCCGGATGACCACACCCAACAGTTTCATGTAGATGTTGAACAGCATGGGAGACAGAACAGACCCCTGTGGAGCCCCATACTGGAGAGTCCAGGGTGGCGAGCAACTCAAGCACCACCGCAATGCAGTACCTTCCACTCCCAACTCAGCCAGTTTCTCTCCCTTCCCACCCCCCGAAACTTTTTTTAAACCCTCAAAAAAATGTCTGTGAATCGACATGAAAGGAGCATCGCTGTTTTTAAACCTTGTCATCTTCTTTATGGCGAAAGCCCTTTGTACTTTGCACTGAAAGTCAAAATAGAACATTTTAAATGGAAGCAGAAATATGTGTGTGTGTCTGTCATGACGTTTGATTCTAGCTCATCTATGGGCTCTCGTGCGCGCGCAAGCAGGAAACAGCCGTGACAAGTAAAGGGGACCACATCCTTTGTTTTTCCGAGTGCGCTTGCGTAATCCTGCCCTTCGGTGACGTACATTACACGCGCCCGCTCTCAGTGAGCTTTCTGTGCGCAGTGCATGCTGGTTTCTCGGCGGGCCGGTGGGCACCTGGGACATGGCGAGCGATTTCTATTTGCGTTATTACGTTGGGCACAAGGGCAAGTTCGGACACGAGTTTCTCGAGTTTGAGTTCCGTCCTGACGGTGAGGTTCACATTTTTCGGTTGGGGAGGAAGCAGAAAGGCAGGCAGGGACACAACTCACCGGCAACATCGGGCCTGGTGGGACGTCGGGTCAAAGGAGAGTTGCATCAGGGAGGGAGGAAGGGACTTCGCGCCAGGAAGCAGAGGAAATCGGCTGGGGAAGAACATACCTGAGGATGCATGTCTGGCAGTATGGGAGACGGGATGACGTTCTTGGGGAGGCCTACATTTGAGGGGTTGGGCTGTGGTAGCCTGTCATCTGAAGGCCCTAATGGGCTAAAGTCCCAGAGTTGGATGGAGGAGTTGTAGGTCATCTAGTCCTGCCCGTGCAGAAGTTACTTGTATGGCATTAAAACTAATGACACAATTGGTGCAGGGGTGCTGGAATCAGATCTTTCTGGGGGCTCGGGAACGCCATGATGCAGAAACAGGTACTGCGAAGGTGGAAGGAAGACAAAGGGAGTAAAGGATGAAGTGGAGATAGGGAGGTGGGAGGAAAACATCTGTTCAGCTTGAAGGCAGAGAGTTGCTGATCTGTCTGCCCTCCTCTGTTGGCTGGTCCAGGAGGGAGCAAGTCACTCCTAATGGTGGTCCAGAACAGTTCCCTTGGTCAGGAGCTGAGGAAAGCTGAATAGAAAGAAGCTTAGAAGCCATCAGTCTTTAAAAGGTACTGGGCAATAATAATCACCCAGGTTTGATCCATTCCATTCCTTAGTCTCTTGGATTATAGAACACAGACAAGGCTTTGCTGACGCAAACAGGAAACAGTTGTAAAGGAAGCCCAAGTTATGCATTGCCTTGCTATTTTGTGTAATTCTGAATGAAATATTCTCCATTTCAACAGGCAAACTGAGATATGCAAACAACAGCAATTATAAAAATGATGTTATGATCAGAAAAGAGGTAAGTTGTCTGTGTTAAAGTTATTTATTGAATTTATATAGCTGCCCTAATTCATAAGTTCTCTGGGCCACTTACAATACAGATACAACAATTAAAACATAAAACTATCAAAATATAGATTTTAATTAAAACACACGTTTGTGAAAGTTACATAAGTAATAAAAATAAAGCATGTGTACTTTATCTGTATTTTTGTGATTTAGAGCTACCAGTGGATGTCTAAGCTTACATAACTGCAGGTCATGAAAGTTTGCCTGTTAGTTTCTTTGACTACGTTTCTTATGTTCCTAACTGTAGAGCTGTGGAACCTCTTTTAGCTGTATTCTTGAAAGTTGGCCTGTACGTAGTGCAACTGTCTTAATGTAGCTAGTAATATTTTAACTTTTTGTTTCTCTCTACACATCTCAAGTGTATGCATTTAGATAGCAGGAAACCTGCAAACTACAAATAATGCCGTAAATAATCTGTCTGTTTTCCCAAAGTTACATCTAGCATTCACTATACAAATTCATTTATCAATGCAAATGTTTTCCCCTATAATTGCTCAGCTCATTCTGAATTATTCCAGTGGATAGTGAAGAGTGTACTTCGGCAAAAATAGAAGGCAGTAGGTAAATGGCACATGCACACATTTTTATTCCTGTAGTAGACTTTAAGTTTTAACTAATATTTACATGCTGCTTTTAGGCCTACGTACACAAAAGTGTAATGGAGGAGCTAAAGAGGATAATTGATGACAGTGAAATTACGAAAGAAGATGATGCATTATGGCCTCCCCCTGACAGAGTTGGTCGGCAGGTTAGCAAATTTCCTACTTTCCATACAAATGTTTTAAGTTGACCGTGTATGTAGCTCAATGTGTAAACTTGTAGCTGCTACAGTTTCTAAAAACAGATGGATTGAAATCTTAGACCAAAGTTTGGTGAACAGAGTATCTTGTTGTAAACTATGAGTAGATCTTGAAAGACTTTTGAGATAAGGGAATTCAAAATGAGAATTAGGGATTGTAATATATATGAAATGGTGAAATGGTCATTTTGTTATTGATCTATTTTCTAGGAGCTTGAAATTGTAATCGGTGATGAACATATTTCTTTTACCACATCAAAAATTGGTTCTCTTATTGATGTAAATCAGTCCAAGTAAGTGCTCTTTGAAGAGTAAATGAATTATTTTATTGATTAGCTACTATGGCTATTGCAATGCTGTTTTTCAAGAAGGCTTTTGTCTCTATTCACTTAGATAGTGGTGTTAAGTGTTTTGATATGATTTCTTTCTAAGACTACAGACTGAAACATGTGCTCCTTCAATCCTGTGGCATCAAGATTCTTGCCCAAATTTATATTCTCATTATAGAATGTAGAATTTTGAAGTTCTCTTGTTCAGCATTGAGAAAGTAGTTCTGGGCTGCTGAATCTCATTCTCTTGTACATTTAACAGAATGGCCCATCATCACAAGATTGTTTTGTTTTCCTATACCTATCTGTATGATGTACAATTTTATAAATAATCTTCCAAAAATCTACAGTTGGGTATTCTTAAAACATATATTTGCAATCCTAACAATACCTGAAAGTCAGTACAATGTCCCCAAGTGAATATGCTTATGCCAAGCCTGATAATGTGTTTTTCCCTCAGAGGCTCTATGTAACTCTCTCTAGTGAGACCAGGAACTAGGCTTTGTCTAGGGATCATAAAGACTGTGCAAATAGCAACAAAAGGATACAGTAAGAGAGGAGCTTGAGAGAGAGGTGGTACAGAAGCAGTGCAAGTCTGCTCCAGCTGCCTTGTTTTAGGTGTCTAACTGCTACACCGCTGATCTGGCTGAGCTGGAAATACAGTTGTGCTATTGATTTTTGTTAATGAGAATTTAACTAAATGTGAACAATAGCAAATGGAGTTGGTCTCAGCCATGACATTTCATTATTTGCTCACTCATTTAACTCATTCTACCCTGATGACAACCCTTTTGTAAAATAACACCTTGCTAAAACCTCAGACTGGTTTATCTCCAGCTACTAAAAGCCAGCCAAATAAGTCTTGTAGTACTTCCAAATGATGCTTGAGTTTTGATAGGTGGCTAGGAAATTCTCTTACTGAGTTAATGAAACAGTTGACCACTTTGGACATGTAAAGATATTTAATATCTTTTTTGTTTTTCCTTCTGCACTCTAGGGATCCAGAAGGTCTAAGAGTGTTTTACTACCTTGTCCAGGACCTCAAGTGTCTAGTCTTCAGTCTCATTGGATTACACTTCAAGATTAAGCCAATTTAAATTGTGTGGATTTAAGTTTGTACTGTAAATTTTCTTTGGGTGGGGTCACTTTTCATTCCTTATCTCTTGTGACTTTTATGTATGTCAGATTTTTTACTGAGTGAATTTAATAAATGCTAAAAAGCTTTTCTCTTTTTATTTAGAAAGTGCTTGTAATCAAGTCTGAACTTTTGTGGGATGGGGCATTAAGATTGTTAAGTATGGCTGGCATAATTTCTGCTAGGTAACACAGTGGGAGGGTCAACACCACAATAACTTGGACACTGATAAGCATCCCTTAAACCTCTGCATTTGTTAGAGAGGAAAGTAAGAATTGTTTGTGCTTTTTAAGTGATTTTTTAAAATCAAGGTTAGATGGTAGATATTATCATTCAGTATTGGTGCTGATTCTCAGGCACCAACACCATTCTATGTGGAACAGCTGATTCAGACATTACAATGAACATGTCTCTGTTTGCTTTGAAACATTATGGGTGGGAGCAGAATATTTTCACCAGGGTTTAGCACAAGTCGAAAGGAAAAACGAAATTTGCAAGGACTTGCCTGCTCACCTTGTCCTGTGCTGAGGAGCCACTACTGCCATGTCTTCATCCTGGTTTGCAGTCACTGTGCTGTATTTTGTTGGGGGGGGGAAGCAGTTAACACCATTGCTCCACTGCTTGCGCTTGCCCCCTGTTGTCTTCAAGGTATGACTCAAGGTGCCAGATATAATTCATTTAAGGTATTTTTAACATGCCTTCAGAGAGTGTCTTCCATGTGTGCCATTTCATCATCAGATAATTCTCAGCACCATTTGCATGAAGTTAACACAGTAAGGGAATAGAGAGATATTTTCTGGTAACTAGAATCCCATCCTTACATAAAGTATTTCTCATGATAGTCAACTTCCCAATTCCAGCAAATCAAATGAGTGATTACAAATGGATAAAAGTAGAACAGCTTTGTCACCATTTCTTTTTAGAAGAGTGATCAAATTGATAAACAATGGCTTTTTGTAGAGGCTTCCAGATCAGTGGTTCTCAGTGAATAGTGAAAACTGTTACATGGGCAAGCAAATGACATTGAGATTGTATTGATAATGCACAAAGAACTGGGGAAGGGTGAAAGAGAATGTCAGGTTCCTTATTTATTTTCAAAAGGTTGAGTAGAGCAGGCTATCGTCTGAAGGCACGTAAGGTCAGCTCCAGAGTCAGGTCTGGTCGGTGCCTGGATGGGAGACTGCCTGGGAGCCATATGTAAGCTGCCTTGGGTTTCAATCATGAAAAGAAAGGTGGGGTAGAAATGTAATAAATAAATAGACAGAGCACTCTATAGCATGCTATTGGAATAAAAATAATATAGTCACTAAAATGGCAGGGTACTGCCATACAATAAACTATTGGTGATAGCTTATGACAGTCCTGCAATGTTATCTCCATATGCAAGCCACTGAGCAGGGGGGTTGAACTCTATGGCCTTGTAGGCCCCTTCCAACTCTACTATTCTCTGACTATAATGCAAGGGTGCACTGAGAGTAACTTATGCCATTCCAATAATGTTCTGTATGCCATTGTTAACATCCACATGTTGCAGATTTCAATGAGTATGAGAGTGGTTTACAATAATTCTACAGTGTAGGCCTCTAAGTGGGGGTTGCACTCTCTGTTTTATATTTTAAATATTTGGGATGAAGTCTGGCTGAAGTTGACAAAGTGGCTTATAACAGCTCTCTAATAAAACTTTTAAGAAATTACTGTTTTTTATTAGTAAAATGCAACGTCAGGGATGCAAGTTTCACCTTATCAAGATGTGGTACCCAAGGACAACAGAATAATTGAAGAGGATATATACATAATTCATTTCACTGTGTCTAAGGGTTGCAATTCTGTAACACATTCCTAGAAATAAGCCCTTTTTAATTCAATGGGGCGGGCTTCTGAACAGACATGCATAAGCTTGCACTGAAAATCATCTGCGACCGTTACCAACCGTGCTGATAAACAGACAGCAAAATATACACCCCTCGAAAGCACATCTCAGGTAGCAACGAAGGTAAATCTAGCTAAATTGCTGCCGCGACTATTTCTCCAGAACCCGAGCTAGATTAAATGCAGACGTAATTGTGCTCTCCTCGTTCGCATGCAGATACGCGCTATTTAGACTTTATTTGTAGGGTGCCGATGCGCACGTCAGGATTGCTAACTTGTTGACAGATAATTCATCTTACAATATTGAATCTGAAATACCGCATATCTGTCCTGGCGATAGGTTAGTTAGTTTATTGACTGGTTGGTCAGTTTATTTCACAAAGCTTAGCTGCGAGGCAGCCATCTTGAAAAAGGGCAAATTCTAGCTTTCAGGGGCGTTTAAAAATGACTAGACATGGGCAACACTGGAGGCGCAAGAAAATGGCAAGCATCAAGTCTCGCGACGTTTGATTAACAGCTGTCCAGTTGTTGCTGAGGTTGCTCCGAAGCGGTTTGGTCCCTGCAGAATCTCAAAAGGCAGTAGAGCTTCGTCGCGATCCTGTTGCTCCCGTGTTTGGGAAACGAGGCAACCATAGACTTGGCTCGCTCTCCTTTGACACTTTCCTCGTCTCCCCTGCTGCCGTTGACACCATGGGGGTAAAAGAAGGTTTTCCCTGTGGAAATATGAAGTGAGTTTGGGTTGGGGCTAGGAATGCCTCGTGTATGACTGACATGGTGACGTCTCTTTACAGAAGATCGGGCTGCAGTTCAAAGCCACTTTGGAAAATATTACAAATCTCAGACCGGTGGGAGAAGATTTTCGATGGTATCTGAAGGTATGGCCTGCAAAGGATGTTACCTGTACACGCTATACACAGACAGAGACGCTCTATACTTAATTTGCAATATTTGCAATTAATTTGCAATTGCTTATATTGCTGTTAATGTGCACTGTATTGTAATACTGGCTGAGGGATTTTTTTATTAATTTATATTAACAAATTAAAATTAGCAGTACTAAAAATAGCAGAGAATGTTATGATTTAAGTCGTCTATCAGTGGTTCTTGAATTTGGGAGGACCTAAATTCAGTTTAAAAATTAATATACAGAGTACCTTTCTCTTCCCTCTAACCACAGCCAATATCCCATGCATCTGGGCTTAGGGATCATTTTATGAAATGAGTGAATATTATTTTATAGGCTGTTTTGAGCCCAAACTCTTATGCTTACAATTACTGCTATAGAGTTTTTGGTTATGAAATAACTAATCCTGTTATCAAAGCATTCTGTAATATTTCATATAGTTGTTCCAGGTGCCTGATTGGTTCTTCTTTGCCATCTTGTTAGCATTCTCATGGCCATGTAGCTGGCAACTTAACAGTGGTGTGCTTTCAAACTAGTTTCATTATACACAAACAAAGCACGCTTCTTTCCTGCTGCCCACCTCACTCCCATGGGTCCAATCCTTGCTGTTGGAAGTCCCTTGAACTCAGTGGGACTTGCTTCTGAGTAAACATGCCTGCTATTGTGTTGTCCACTAAATAAATATGGTGTTCATGATTATAATGAAAGTGTACAGCAACAGGTTTAGGCCTGTGTGGGCTGCAAAGACTGCAACAGTAGCTCTCTCAATAGGCTCCAATGAAAATTGGAACCTTTCATCCTTGGAGCAGAAGATTTCCCTTGTATAATTAACTTGTGAGGCTGCAGCCATAGGTTTTGCTGTTGTGCTATCTCTTGGGCCAATTTCTGATATTCGTGTTCCAGATTTGAGTTGTTGTGGGTTTCTTTTTCATGGATATTGGATTTGGTCTGTTTTGCATTTTATATCCATTGCATACCTTTGTTTTTTAATCTTAGCATTATTTTTTCGATTGGCCTGTTCTCTCGTTGACTCCACTAAGTGTCTCTTGGTTTCCATTTGGTTTTATTGTATTTTTCAGTTGAAGTGTGGGAACTGTGGCGAGATTTCAGAAAAATGGCAATATCTACGATTAATGGTAGGTTTCAAAACTACAACTAAGTTATCAATTTGTTGTCTGTATGATATATACAGATACATACTTGGCTCAAATGATGCTGGAATGTAAGAAGGCTACTTGTAGAAAACCTAAGTCTTTCTCAGTAGCAAATCAACTAGTCTGAACAAACAGCTTGAGCATTAATCTAGAAGGAGCTCTTGGAAGGCATGATCTTTGAAAATGTAAAAAAGTTATGACTGATATATTATACAGCCACAAGAGTGGCTGTACACCATAGCCAGCATGGATTTTTCACATTCCTCAATGTTAAATTGAAAATACCCCCATGCCGTTCTGATGCTTCCCAAAAGCTCATTTCAAAACAAAACCTTACAAAACTTAAGCCCTGAACTCAGAAACACTTGCTTAACAACCCTCTCAATTTTCATGGCGATACACAAAACAGTCAGAAAGAATCGAGAGTTCAAAGTCTAAAGGGAGAGAGAGAAAAACCACAGCCCTTTTGGACTTTTTTCTCTCAGAGTTGTCATAATCTGCTGAAATTCATTAAAAATGAGCCATGTTCACAGAGTACCTGTAATCCTGTTACTGACCTTGCCCCATACTCTGATCTTCATCTTCTGCAGTTTAAAAGTTTAAAAAATGCCTGGCTGATTTTTAATTAATTTAAGAAATTTTGCATTGAACTGAATGATAGTGTCAGGCATGCCCAGTAAGAACCAGCTGTCAGTGTTCTAACAGCCAGACTCACAGCTGCTGGGCTTGCCTAATCAGGGGTCCACACCCACACCAGACTGATTTTATGTGAGACAGTCATGGCTTACCCCAGAGAATCCTGGGAAGTGTAGTTTGTGAAGGGTGCTGAGAGGAGACTGCTCTTCTCCTGACAGAGCTCCAGTGGCCAGAGTGGTTTAACAGTCAGCTGCTTTGACTGAAGGTCTATGAAGGGAACAGGGCCTCTCCTAGCAACTATCAGCACTGTTCACTAACTACACTTCCCAGGATTCTTTGAGAGAAGCTATAACTGTCCAAAGTGAAATAAAGGTCTGGTGTGGATGTGGCCAGGGACAGCTTTGGTTTAAATTTGGGTGGGAGGCTACATGTGCCTGCTGTAGAATAAAAAGGTGGGGGAAACCCTGAAAAGCAATGATACTGTTCACAATGTTTTCCTTTAGGAAAGGAAAGGGGCTTCCCCTCTGCCCAGTGCCCACCCACCCAAACTCCTCCCTTCCACCTACCCTCCCTGCCCCTCCCCGAGGTCAGTGTTGGACTACGACCTGGGAGACCAGGGTTTGAATCCCCACACAGCCATGAAGCTCACTGGGTGACCTTGGACCAGTCACTGCCTCTCAGCCTCAGAGGAAGGCAATGGTAAAACCACTTCTGAATACTGTTTACCATGAAAATTCTATTCATAGGGTTGCCATAAGTTGGGATCAACTTGAAGGCAGTCCATTTCCATTTTCAAACATGATTGCACAGAAATAAATCCCACTGAACACAAAAAGTATGCAACTGATCAAATCTACCCTCCCTTCTCCTCCGTTCTATCCCTTCCCTCTTGCCTCTTCCCTCCCCTCCAATCCCCTCCTTCCCCTTTCCCCCCTCCTCCTCCCCATGGACAGTTTTACCTATCTTAAGCATGATTGCACTGGAGTAAATACCATTGAACTCAATAACAAACTTGCCCTCCCCTGCCCCTTCCTTTGCCCCTCCCTCTCCAATCCCCTACTTCCCTCTCTCTCTCCCTTTGCTCCCCTCTCCCCTCCCTTTCTCCTTTCCTCTCCTCTCCCCTCCCCCTGCTCCTCCCCCATGGCCAGTTTTACCTATCCTAATCCCATTGAACTCAATAAGCATGCAAATAATCAGACCTGGCTTTCCCCTTCTTCCAGTCTCTTCTCCCTTCCTCCTTCCCTCTCCTCTTCCTTCTTCCTCCTTGCCTGGCCACTCCAGCCGTCCCTCCCTCCCCCCATGGTCAGTTTTACCTATCCTAAGCATGATTGCACAGGAGTAAATCCCACTGAACTCAATAAACATGCAAATGATCAAACCTGTCCTTCTCCCCTCCTCCTCCTGCCTGCTCCCCTCCCCTTCCTCCCCTCCCTCCTCCTCCTTGTCCCCTCCCCATCTCCTGTGGTCAGTTTCACCTATCCTTTGCATGATTGCAGGGGAGTAAATCCCATTGAACTCAATAAGCATGCAAAGGATCCATCCATTCTCAGCGAACTTGCACAGGATCCCATTTCTTACCTCCCGGATTAAAAAGCAGAGAAATTCACTAATAGGCAAAAAACCTTGCGGTTTAAGGACATACCTATAGCCCACAGATACTTCTATCAAACTTTAAAAAGCAGAGAAATTGGGCAGCTATAGTGAATGCACCAGGAGATCAGGAGACCTGACCTCCTCTTTGAGATATTGGACTGCTCTACAAATTTGTCAAAATGCAAACACCATTTGGGTTGGTCTTTCACAGTCCAATCCACGTCCTGTGTAGCTTGGAAGAATTTCGTAACATGTGCCTCTGAGCATATGGTGAGTGGTGGCAACACCTGCAATCAGCCCAAATAATAGAAACAAGACATGTGCTGTGCTGACCTTGTTTTAGCAGGGAGAAAGCAACATTATTAAGACAGTTGACATAGTTCAGATAGTCACTTTAAATATGTGTGATTTACTTTGCTATTTTAGTGAAGTTTCCTATAGGAAATCATTTTCTTTTGCTTCTGTTTCTGTGAATATGTGAAGTACAGCAATACTTTGCAAAATTTACACTAAAAAAAACTCCAAAAACAATTGTGGAATAATGGCACAGTGGGGAGGAGAGCCTGGCTGTGAGTCCAGAGATCCCCGCTCTGGTCTCCTGGGTGTCAAGGGCCAGCTAAAGATCACCCCCACAATGAGTGGTTCAGGGGTTAAGTGCCCTGCCACCTGTGCAGCCATGGGCAAGCTGCATAGTGCCAAGGAGCCCAGTTGCCCCCCAGCTGGCAGTTGCGGACAAGGAAGGGGCTGACTTGTGCAGCTGTGGCAACCTGAGCAGGCCCATGCCAGCTGGGGAGGACTAGCCTCAGAGGGAGGCAATGGTAAACCCCCTCTGAATACTGCTTACTATGAAATCCCTATTCATAGGGTCGCGATAAATCAGGATCGACTTGAAGGCAGTCCATTTCCATTTCATTCTGCAGAATAGTCTCCAGTGGACATCAGGAATGCCTCAGTTTGCACAAGATAAAACAGTGGGAGGTGAAATATATTCTAGCAAAATTCTAGGTGTACTCTGTGTTTTTAATTGACCGTGCCCACCTTGCCTTAAATGAAGTGGTTTAAACATAGAAGGCTGAAAACATGCATCTTGGGCAGGCTAAGTTTGTTTTTTCCAACAGCTAGAGTCATTGCTGAAGTAGCAACATATTGTAATCAGTTTGATTTTACATCAGACTGCAGTTTCAGATTCAACTGTTAATGCACCCAAAATAGAAATAGAACATAACCTCCAATGTGAAACACAAAAGGCTGTTTTCATCATTATATGACACTGACCAATAAAAAGGCTTTGAAATTAATAAAAATAAATTTGACACAGGCTTCTAGGATGAATAATGAGAGAAATAAAAATTTCTATATTAGATTCTCTGTAGAAACAATAGTAATACAGGAATGAAGCAAAGTAAGAACACCAACAAATATACAAATATGTAATTCTCCATCTTTGGAGGTGGCAGGTATTGCCACCACTCACCATATGCTCATAGGCACATGTTACCAAAATCTTCCAAGCTACAAAGGAAGTGGATTGGACTGTGAAAGACCAGCTCAAATGGTGTTTGCATTTTGACAAATTTGTAAGGGCAGTCCAATATCTCAGAGAGGAGGTCAGGTCTCCTGCTCCCCTGGTGCATGCACTATAGCTGCCCAATTTCCCTGCTTTTTAAAGTTTGATAGAAATATCTGTGGGCTACAGGTACGTTCTTAAACCACAAGGTTTTTTGCCTATTAGTGAACATTTAATAGATCCCTATCTAGTGCTGCACCTCCACTGTTGCAATCAACATCTGTGCATGTTGCGGAGCTTTCTCTCCCTCTCCTGGCCTCTCCAGCCTTCCATGAGCCCTCAAAATTATCTGCAGAGGATTGGGGGACCCTCCAGAGCAGATCTTTGGCTGCGTGGGGTAGGGGAGAGAAAATGGAAGCCCTGGCATGGAACAGTGGAATCCTGGCACAGCACTGGATACAACCCATAACTAATATGTAAAGTAGGAGGAAGGCTGTAGGGTCAAACACATCTGGCTCTTGGCAATTGGCTATGTCCAATATTTGCCTATTTCACACTGTATATGTCATTCCACCTTAGGTTGTATGCTCCACTGGTCTTAAAATAGTCTATTTTACTATTTATTTTATATATTAAATTAATATCCCACCCTTCCTCCCAGAAGGAGCCCAGGGTGTGTACTGTGTTCATACCAGATAATATATTTACATGCTCAGTTGGCTAATGTCTATTGTGAATGGCAATATAACCATTATTTTATGAAGCCGTTGTTTTAAAGTTATAGTTTCAGTACATGGCAAGAGGTTGGTATTAAAATGTATGTATGGGCTCTCCATAGTCCTAAACAGAAGTTTCAACTTTTTGAGGCCTACTTTATTTATTTCAAATTTTATATGCCTCCTTTTTATCAACTCATTTTAGGGCAATTTGCCATTGCATTGCCGCATCCAAGTGAAATAATAAGAATAGAAGAAGTCTGTTGGCCATTCGCTGATTTAGGATTTTTTTTCTGCATCAGTGAACTCAGAGAAAGGTGGGCTGTACTCATCTTTGGAGCAGCCAGGTTCCCTAGCCCAGAGTCCCTGCTTCCTTCCTAGGTCTGCCTTGTGGACTGCAGGATTCATGTCTATGAATGTGAGCATTTGCTACTCTGCTGGTAACCATCAGTGGCTTAGTGTGGAAGCCGGTTGTCTTTTTCTCGCCACCCACCCACCCAGCTCATGCTTCGTGCCTATTAACTTTGTGACCTGCCCGGATCAACAGTTTTTTGGCTTCTTTATACAGTCATTTCATGGCAATGCTTCCACTGCTAGTATATTTATCATGGTCAATCATCTTTTGATGAGATTGTCCTACTTGGTGAGGTGTGAATACAGGAAAAAGGTGTAGTTGAAATAAGACGTTCACTAAAGAATTTATATCGTAGAGATATTCCCTGCCTCTACATTGTTATCCATTTGCTCTTTTTTATTTTGCTTGTAGTAATTATTCATTGATACTTGGAAAACTTTTAGTTTCAAAGAAAAGGGGGCTTCCTTTACAACAGCCTTTGCCAACCTGGTGCCCTCCAGATGAGCCCCAGCCAGCAGTTTACATAAAGCTTATCGTTTCCTGAGGAAAAAAATAACTTTCTGCCCTGAGCTTCTCCTCCAGACTGTGAAGCCTTGAAGTTGATGCCTTCTCTTGGGATTTTGTTTAGGACAGCCATCCTCTCAAAGGAGGCAGGGGGAGTGCCACTATGGTGCAGAAATGCAAGCTGTGCTCCCGAGAAAATTACATAGGTAAGCGATTTATATATATCCATCCAGCAGACATAAAGAATCCAAAGACATCAACTTTATTTTGACTTGATTCTTTTCAGGCTGGGCCACGCTGTTCGGTTTTCAAAATGGTTTGGAGGGCGCAGTAGGTGGCTGCTAAATGAGAGGGGTGACTTCTCAGAAAATGCAATTAAGAGGTTGTAGGCGGTAATAGTCCCTGAGAGCCAAGTGTCAGGCCCAGGATGTGACTCAGGAACCAGACCAACGGCTGTAGTTAATTCGTGTTTTATTAGGGTAATGTCCAAACAAAGACTGCGTTTTCTCATGAAGCAATACAGGGATACAAGTCCTGCGGCATTGGGAGAAAGTTGACAGAGCAAGGGACTTCTTCCCGCCTGTTCTTTAAGAAGGGGCCAAACGGGCGCGCAATCTTTCGCTCCTCCTTAACTGCCCCTCAGGTACTGCCCACCTTCCCCCCCTTCTCTCCTGTCTTTTCAGCTGTCTGCGTGTGCGCGGTGAGGGGGGAAGCATCACCCCCTCCTCTTCTGAAGTTTCCAATTCCAGGATGGGGGATAGGGGAGGGGCTGATGGTAAACTGCCTCCCCGCTTTTCGGCTGTGAGCAGCCCTCCCTCTTTCCCCTCTTGCTCTGAGCCTGAAAGAGGGGGAGGCGTGAGAATGTCCAGGGAGGGCTCAGGCTCCCCGTTGCTAAGCGACCTTATCACTGGCAGTTCCTCTGTTTCGTCTTCACTCCAAAGGGGGGAAGTTCCTCCCCCTTCCCTCTGCCATCCATCCGAATATTCTTCTCCCAACTCTCCGGGATCCAGCTCCCCGGGATTGGGACCCCAGCTCTGCCTTCCGACACCATCCCCCCTCCCAGGCTGTGCCCCCCTCCCCTTGTCTGGCTTGGGACGGTGGGGAAAACGTTGATGGAAAAGTTTTACCAATTCTGGAGCATGCACATCAGCTGCATCTTCCCATGATCTGTCAGCCACCCCATAGCCTTTCCAGTGAATCAAGTACTGCAGCTTGTGGCGTCTGATCCTGGAATCTAAGATCTCCTCAACTTCAAACTCAAGCTGCTCATTTACCAGGAGTGGAGCTCCGGGAGGTTCCTCCGGCCGTAACTCACTGGGAGGGGCGGCTTTCGTTAAGAGGGATCGATGGAACACAGGATGTATTTTAAACGTGTCAGGCAGCTTCAGTCGGTACGCCACGGGATTGATTTGAGTTTCTATTTCGAAAGGACCCACCCTCTTGTCTTGTAATTTTCTACATTTGCCCGGCATCTGGAGGAAGCGGGTGGACAGCCATACCTGGTCTCCCGGTTGAAGGGGGGGGGCCTCCTTCCTGTGCAGGTCAGCAACTCGCTTGTACTCCGTTTTGGCTTCGTTTAACTGCTGTTTCAGTGTCTGTTGCGCCGCTTGCAATTCCTTAAGGAAGTTCTCAGCTGCCGGTACCAGCATTCCTTCTGAGCTGCTTGGAAAGACTTTAGGATGGAATCCATAATTAGCGAAGAACGGGGTTTGTTGAGTGCTGGAGTGCAGAGAATTGTTGTAGGCGAACTCTGCAAAATGCAAATATGATACCCAGTCAGTCTGTTGATAGGACACATAACTTCGTAAATATCTTTCCAAAACGGCGTTCAAGCGTTCCGTCTGCCCATCTGTCTGGGGGTGATGGGCGGAGGAGAGTTTTAATTCCGTCTGCAACTGTTTCCACATTGCTCTCCAAAATTTGGCTGTGAACTGAGTTCCTCAGTCTGAGACTACGCTGTTTGGCAATCCATGCAGCCGGTAGACTTCTTTGATGAATAACTTGGCTGTTTCTTTAGCCTCTAAGGCCCCTGCACAAGGAAGAAAGTGTGCCATTTTGGTAAGTAGATCCACCACTACTAAGATGGCTGTCATTCCTTGGGACTTGGGTAGATCAGTTATAAAATCCATGGAGAGGTCCTTCCGGGGTTCGTGTGGGACAGGCAACGGTTGTAACAGTCCTGCTGGTGTCCCTGTTTGTGTTTTTGTCCGCAGACAGACAGAGCAGGACTTTACATAACTCTCAATATCCCGACGCATTTTAGGCCACCAGAAGTCCTTGGCCACGTTCTGAATGGTCTTGTAAATCCCAAAGTGTCCTGCTGTGATGGAATCATGACACTGGCATAGGATTCTGAGCCTTAATTCCCCTTCTGGCACATATCTGGCGGTTTTGAACCATAACAGTCCATTTCTCCAGTGAAAGGTTACTTCTGAGTCTTGACCTTGTCCCGTCTCCTGCTGATATTTTAGCATGTCTGCATCTTCTTGTTGTGCCTTTTTGAGTTCCTCTTCCCATGAAGGCTGGCATACTCCCAACATTAATTTCTCTGGCGGGATTACGCACTGAGGCTGGTCCTCGGATTCACTTTCTTTGTATTGTGGCTGTCTGGATAAGGCATCCGCTGTCTGGTTTTTGGCTTGGGCATGGTAAGTAATCTGGAAGTTAAACCTAGTGAAGAACTGGGACCATCTTATCTGTCTCTGGTTCAGCTTTCTGGCTGTTTGGAGGCTTTCAAGATTCTTGTGGTCGGAGCGCACTTCAATTCGATGAGAGGTCCCCTCTAGATATTGTCTCCAGTTTTCAAAAGAGTCCTTGATGGCCAGCAGCTCCTTCTCCCAAACTGTGTAGTTCTTCACTGCAGGCTTTAACTTCTGAGAGAAGTACGCACAGGGGTGCAGCTCCTTCCCTTCTTGGTCTAATTGTAGCAGGACCCCCCCGATGGCAAAATCTGAAGCATCTGCTTCCTCTACGAAAGGGCGGTTCGGATCAGCAAAGCGCAGAATGGGCTCAGTAGCAAACCTTCTCTTCAGCTCCTCAAAGGCCTCGGTGGCGTTCTCTGTCCATTGAAACTTCTTCTTCCCCCTTAAACAGTCAGTCAGAGGAGCTGTTAATTTGGAAAACCCTGGAATGAACTTTCTGTAATAATTGGCAAACCCCAAAAACCGTTGTACATCCTTTTTGGTGACAGGTTGGCCCCAGTCCAATATGCAGCTTACTTTCCCTGGGTCCATCTCCACGCCTTCCGCTGAGATTCGATATCCAAGGAAGTCTAGAGACTTGAGGTCAAATCCACATTTCTCTAATTTAGCATACAGGTGATTTTCTCTCAGTCTCTTCAACACCGTCTTCACATGCTGGTCGTGGTCTTCCTGGTTCTTTGAGAACACCAGGATATCATCTAAGTAACAGATTACATACGTGTCCAACAAGTCTCTAAACACATCGTTCATGAATTTTTGAAAAATTCCTGGACTTCCACAAAGCCCGAACGGCATGACCAGGTATTCATACTGTCCGTAAGCGGTCAAGAATCCTGTTTTCCATTCATCTCCCTCCTTCATTCTGATCAGATTGTACGCTCCTCTCAAATCCAACTTCGTGAAGATTTTTGCAGAGCGCAGTCGGTCCAGCAACTCTGAGATCAGGGGCAGCGGGTAGCTGTTGGGGATGGTGATCTGGTTCAATGCGTGATAGTCGTTACAGGGTCTGAGTTCCCCCCCTTCTTTTTCACAAACAATAGTGGCGCTCCAGCAGGGGATTGTGAGGGGCGTATGAATCCTCGCCTCAGGTTTTTATCCAGGAATTCCTTCAGGGCCTCCCTCTCATTCTCTGTGAGAGAGTAGATTCTCCCTGATGGGATGCTGGCTCCTGGCACTAGGTCAATTGCACAGTCGTAAGGGCGGTGGGGGGGTAAAGTCTCTGCCTCTTTTTCATCAAACACATCTTTGAATTCTTCATACTTTGGCAGCAGGGTCACTTGCTCGATCTGTTGCACTGCCCCCGCTAGGGTGTTCTTGATTCCTTCAGGTTGACAGTTCTCCTGGCAATACTGTGAGGTGAACCACACCACCGCCTCCTTCCAACTTATTTTGGGTTCATGCTTTGCTAGCCAGGGCATTCCCAGAATCACCTCAAAGTTCAAGAGATCTGACACGTATAGCGAAATGAACTCTTCGTGCCCAGGGATTTGAAGTTTCACTTCCTCCGTGGCTTGTGTCACGCCTCCTGACTTCAGGGGTCTCCCATCGATAGTCTCCACAGCTAGGGGAGCATCCAGTTTCCACCGGGAAATTCCATGACGCTTGACTAACTTTGCATCAATAAAATTTGTGGAGGCTCCACTGTCAATTAAGGCAGTGGAATTAAACACCACTCCTCTGGAAGTTGTAATCCGAATAGGCAAGACCAACACCCCCTTTGAGGGAGGTTGGATCGTTGGGGGGCCTTTATTCAACGCTGCCCCCAGTCCACCGGCCTGCACGTGGACTGGGTGTTCTAGTTTCCCGACGGCTCGGCTTTCCCCCCTTTCAGTCCACAGTCTCTGGCCACATGGCCCGGCTTTGAACAATAAAAGCATAAACGTTCCCGGCGTCGTCTTTCTTTTTCTTCTTCCGACAGTCTTGGCCTAGCCCCTCCCTGTCCCTCAGTTGCATTACCTGCCATCCCTGCAGTGGGAAGGGTCTTGTTGCGGGATGCCGAGGCTGAGTATCTCGGGACCTCCTGCTTCCTTTCCAGGCGCCTTCCTTCCATCCGGTGATCTATCTGTAGGCATAGCTGGATGAGCCCTGGTAGGTCACCGGGGGGGGAGGTCCTGGCCAACTCATCCAGGATTTCAGCATTTAATCCACTCCGGTACATAAACATCAGGGCGGCGTCATTGTAACCAGTTTCCTGGGACAGAATTTTAAAAGCGTTAGTGTACTCGGAAACAGTCCCTTTAGCTTGCTTCAGAGCGCCTAGTTGCCGCGCTACTGTTTCAGCCCTTTGCGGGTCTTGAAACATCTCGGTCATCTCCTGTATAAATCCTCTGTACCTTCCTAAGACAGTATCCTTTCTCACGAGATACGGAGTCACCCATTTTGCAGCTTCTCCCTCCAGGAGGCTAATCACGAAAGCTACTTTAGCCCCATCGTCTGGAAATTCCGTGTGCCTGACATCCAGATATAACTCACATTGAGCCACGAAGGTTGCCAACTGATCACTTTGTCCCGCGTATTTTGGGGGCAATCCAATGGGAACCTTTACTACGGCAGCTGGAGGGGCTGTTCGCATCTGGTCTATCGTGGCCTTCAAGGTTTGATTATCCGTCTTCAGCGCCTTGACTGCTGCTAGCAGGGCTTGAACATCCGTCTGCAAATCAGCTACCTTAGTCCTCAAGAGTTCCACTTCTTCCGTCTCAGAAGTGGGGTTCGTCCCCCCCGCTGCTCCCTTTGACATCTTGTCCCAGTCAAGTGAAGAGAGCGTTGAGGGTGATTTAGGTGGCTCTGTCAAGCTGTCAGGCCCAGGATGTGACTCAGGAACCAGACCAACAGCTGTAGTTAATTCGTGTTTTATTAGGGTAATGTCCAAACAAAGACTGCGTTTTCTCATGAAGCAATACAGGGATACAGGTCCTGCGGCATTGGGAGAAAGTTGACAGAGCAAGGGACTTCTTCCCGCCTGTTCTTTAAGAAGGGGCCAAACGGGCGCGCAATCTTTCGCTCCTCCTTAACTGCCCCTCAGGTACTGCCCACCTTCCCCCCCTTCTCTCCTGTCTTTTCAGCTGTCTGTGTGTGCGCGGTGAGGGGGGAAGCATCACCCCCTCCTCTTCTGAAGTTTCCGATTCCAGGATGGGGGATAGGGGAGGGGCTGATGGTAAACTGCCTCCCCGCTTTTCGGCTGTGAGCAGCCCTCCCTCTTTCCCCTCTTGCTCTGAGCCTGAAAGAGGGGGAGGCGTGAGAATGTCCAGGGAGGGCTCAGGCTCCCCGTTGCTAAGCGACCTTATCACTGGCAGTTCCTCTGTTTCGTCTTCGCTCCAAAGGGGGGAAGTTCCTCCCCCTTCCCTCTGCCATCCATCCGAATACTCTTCTCCCAACTCTCCGGGATCCAGCTCCCCGGGATTGGGACCCCAGCTCTGCCTTCTGACACCAAGGGACTATAACTGCCATCTTTCAGAGCTATATTCCAGATAAATATCACCTGGAATAAGCAGCATTCTGCTTCTGTTCATATTTTAGGAGTTTTGTCTTGAGTTTCTTACTTGTACCCAACACTACCATTCTCTGCGCAGCAGGCTTTCACTTCCAAAATGGAACTTCCCCCTCTCCTCTCCTGTCCCCTGCAGCCCTGCATGCACCCTCAAAATCTGCTCCAGAGGGCTGGAGGACTTTGTGGGTGCATGCTGGGAGAGGAGGAAGTGGAAGTTCCTTTGTGAAAACGAAACTCTCCTTGTGCAGCATTGGATGCAACTCTCTGTTGTGTGATTGCGAGACCAAAGTCATATTTACAAGGCAGTCTGTCCCTCCAGCACTGTTGGTTCCCTTTGCTTTGCCCTGCCTTTGAACCTAGTTGTTTACTTCTCCCTTGCTGCTACTTTTGAATGTACTTTTCACCCCCACCCACCCCTGTGGTCATCTTCACTGAATTTTGTGAGCTGGCTGTCTAATGCAAAAGGTGGGGTTTCCTTGACTTGTCAACCTCTCAGGTGGACTTCCATTATTATTATAATTTCTCACTGAAATGGCAGTATTACTTATTTAAACACCACACTATGAATACAATTGGATAATATCCAAGGGGCAGAGAAAGCAGATAAGCAGCACTGTCTTATGAGGACACAGCCTGTGGGAAATAGTCAGACCCAGTTTGTGCCATTCCCAACACGCTGAGTTTGCCCATCAAGTTTGCCCATTTCTGGCGTGTCGCCTTTTTAAGTGGAGCAATGAACTGCAGCAGAGATGTTCACAGTAGAGATAGTAAAACTCACTTATATACTGAAGGAGCATGTAAGTGGGACCGACAGTAAACGGCAAATGGCTGCAAGACCAGAATGGCCAAGTACGACATAGTTAGCCAGGAATTGTTTGGGGTAATTGTTTGGTTGCCAGGCCCGGCCTCCAAGTGGTCTTCTGTATCTTTAAAAGTTGTGCAGGGGAAAGGGAGCATTCCACCTTGTGGTTTTTTCCATTACAGTATTGCAAGAACACCTGCACTTGGGTGACTTTCTTTTCTCCTAAAGATACAGAATCAGTCTCAGGCCCTGAGCCTGGCAACCCTAGGTAATAATGTTCAGTATTAGTGTGAATGCATGTTTTATAGTGTAGTTCTATATATGTATACTCAGAAGTGAGTTCAATAGGGCTTACTCCTAGGTAATTCTATTTTTAAATGGGCCGGATTGCTGCAAAGTAGCTAAATGGTTTTGTTTGGTTTTATATGCATATTGTAATGATTTTATTTCCCATTTGAAGAGAGATTTACAAACATCCTGTCAAATTGTTGCCATTTTTCCACCTTGGGAAACTTGCCATCTTTGGAAAGAGATCAAAACTGGTACACTGTGAATTTTCCATGCAACTTATTTTAACTGAGCAATTAAAAAAAAACCACCCCAGGTAGCAATGCTGGATTGAGTGGAGGAGTCCCTCCATTCAGATCTGCCAGCTAAAACCAGCCAGTCATCAGACATATGGGCAGCTAGCAGAACAATCTGAATTGGGGCGCTCTGGAGACAGGGAGGGGATGAGCTGGCCTGTGATCCACCACAACCTCAGCCAGTTTCACTGCTGTTATGTGATCAGATCGGGCCTGATTGTCCTTCCCTCCCGTCTGCTGGGGCAACTGTGAGTGGCAGGCTTGTGGCCCCATTGATCTGCAAAGCCCTGCTGTCAAAAATGTTTTAGGCTGAAATTCTTACCTGAGAGTAAGTCCCATTGAATTCAATAGGATTTATGTCTGAGTAGACATGGGCCCCATTTGCACTATACGTTTAAAGCAGTATTATACCACTTAAACAGTCATGGTCTCCCCAGGAGAATCTTGGGAACTGTAGTTTGTTAAAGGTGCTAAGAGTTTGTAAGAGACCCCTATTTTGACAAAACTGCAGTTCCCAGAGTGGTTTAGCAATCAATCCCTCTTCCCAGGGAACTCTGGGAATTGCAGCTTTGGGAGGGGAAGAAGGGTCTCCTAACAACTCTCAGCACCCTTTACAAACTACAGTTCCCAGGATTCTTTCGGGGAAGCCATGGCTGTTTAAGGTGGTATAATAGTTTTAAATGTATAGTGTGGATGGGGCCACGGTTAGGACTGTGCTGTTACATGTCATTCTGTAAACTCTATTTTTCTTGATTTAAAAGTTGTGACACCCAGTTCATAAGCCAGTTATAGCAGGATTCTTAAATATAAAACTGACATATACTCAAATCATTCACATAGTGTGAATTCCATTGTTCTTCATTTCATTTTAATGATGGATGTGTTTCATTGCTATGTCTTTTTTCCTCTTTTTCTTTCAGATATCTTAAGTCACACAATGAAGCCTTACAATGTAAGTTCATTTTATTTACATTATTATGCATGAGGTTACAGGTTTCACTGAGCTTGATCAAAAGTATGGAAGGACTCTATGCATAGTAAGATCCCCATGGAGTTGTACATGTGGAACCTCCCTACTGTGTAAGGAAGGAAATTGGAAAGATTACACACTTAACTGGAAGAAAGTAGCATTGAACTTGGTGGGGCTTCCTTCTAAGTAGCATGCACAGAATTGTGTTGTACATGATCCTACTGCACCACCTACCCAGATGTTTGTATTTTGACCACCCTAAGGTAGAGGGGGAAATGCATTATTTGGAAATGCATAGATAGCCCTAAATAAATGAAGTGATGCTTTTTGAGGATTTCCAATCCATTGGATTGGAATATCTAGTTAGTGTTGAGTTTTCATTGATTTGTCTTACCCAATGTATATTCAATTTAACATATATTCCATTATTGATTATTTAGCTACAGGATGTAGCTTAAAACAGGCTCTAATGATCATTGTATAATATGCATTTTCTTATACCTCTTTGGTTTTCACTTGATTGTTTCGCTACAGTTTCTGGGAGATGAAAACTATTCCTGGAGACCTACAAGCATTCCAGAGTAATTACTGGTGTTAGAGTCGTTGTAGAACTTTGTGTCTTGATGAGATATGATAATTTGATGAGGGAAAAAATCCTAGAAAATATATTCTCTGACCACTCAGTATTTTCATAAAATAGATATGAAAGGATGAAACTTTACAAGGATTAAGTCAATGGCCAATAGAATATACAACAAAAACCAAACAATTTTATGTGACTTCACAACACTGAAAAGCAGACATTGTATATCATATCATATCAGTGGATTCTAAAATATCTAGCTGTGCTGGTCGGATATATCTTTCAAATGCTGACTGCACCATAGCAATGAAATGCAAAGATAGGTTGACCCCAAACTTTGATATCTTGAAGATGAAACTGTTTACAATATATATGTTACAGAGAGAACACTAGATGCCTTCTGACTTACAAAGTCTTCTTCAGTGGCATATAGTTGGAAAAGGCATCTCCTTGTGCATGGGTTCAGAGAGCAAATTCTTAAAAACATACATAAAAGAATGCCTTTCAATAATATATGTTGAAAATAAATCTCATGAATTCAAATTTTTCTTCAATAAAGCTTGAAGTCACAATGTGGTATATTACACTGCTGCAGAATTTTATAGTTTAACAAGAATAAACTATTGTACCTATGTTATAATTATAAAAATAAATTTTAATAACCTTTTTATTAAAAAGCAATGTCCCCTTATCAAAAAAATTTACTGGTAATTTTTTCAAATAATGGGATATTGTTTTTTTAATAAAGCTTTTAAAAATGATTTGTATAATTGTAACTTGGATGGAATCTTTTCCACAGAGTCTTGCTTGGACATTGCTGTACTGCAGAAAAACCTTAAGACTAAATTACAAAATTCTGCATATCACATAATGAGCCCAAATGTTATTAGGCTCCTTCTGGGCGGAAGGGTGGGATGTACATTTAATAAATAAATAAAGAATTTCCAGTGTTGTGAAGCTATATAAGATTGGTTGTTATTGTATATTCTACAATATACAATATATACATAATATATGTTGTGTTCTGCCTACTTTTATTTCTGATATGAAAACTAAGTATTTTGGCTTAATCCTAGGCTGAAGATAATGAGACATATAAGACAATAGTGGAGTTTGAGTGCCGTGGCCTTGAACCAGTGGACTTCCAACCACAGGCAAGTTGTTACGAATGTTCTATTTCGGCACCTTTGAAACGTTTACCTATTAAGCCTAAATTACTATTTAACTTGCTCTTCAGCACATAGTTCCCTTCGGACCAATTCAGCTGGGGCTCATCCCTTGAGGCAAGAGTTACCAAGATTTTCCACCTACATTTTTCACATGATAAAGTGAAATAGGTAAATGTACAAGTTGTTATAGCCCCAAAATCTGCAGGTTTGAGTTTTAATTGCAGCCTTGCAATTATGTATCACCCAACATATTTCATATTTGGTGCTTACAGGGGATGGTTCTGTTGAGACTGGCTGAGGGAGAATGAGAACAGGAAAATCCACATGTCACGTTGTCACCAGTTCCAGCTTCACCTTTGCACAGGCCTCAGACCTTGGGAAGTCAGAGGCCACAAATCTTTTCCTCATGTGCTAACATAGTCTGCTTTTTAAAAAATGGGTACAATGTTGTATATATGTGGAAGGAGACGGGGTAGTCATGCTACCAAGGAAATAAGGAGTATAGATATCAGGAATTCCAGCTGTATTTGACAGTTGTATACATGTACAAAGCATTATATCAAGCATTGCAATTTCCTTCATGTGCTTGAATGCTGTTTGGTCCATTAACTGCCAGTAGGGGGCAGCTGGCCCCTTTGAGACTCTCTTTAGCAGAAATTAACGGTGTCTTTACTAAAACAACAATGTATCAGAACGTCTTATAAAATCTTTTACAATATAAAGACTAAACTTTCTTGCAGCACAAATTATCTTTATGATACAAATATGCAAGTTGTGCCGCAATAAATTTGTTAGGGTTGTATCATACTCGGAGTAGACCCACTGAAATGGCTAGACATAACTAAGGCTGCAATTCAACGCATGTCTACTCAGAAGTAAGCTCCATTGGGTTTCATTGGGCTTCCTCTCAGGTGTGTATTGGATTGCAGCCCAAGTAAGGTTCATTCACTTCCTTAGGTCTACTCTGAGTAAAACATGTGTGGAGCGTGGTCTTTAAGGTGCCTCACAACTCTTTGCTGTGATATGCTAACACATAGAAAGCTGTCTTATACCAAGTCAGGCCATTGGTGCCTCTCGCTCAGTACTGCCAACAATGACAGTGGCTCTCCAGGGTTTCAGCCCAGAGTCTTTTCAAGCCCTCCATAGAGGTGCCGTGGGCTGAACTGGGATCTTCTGTGTGAAAAGCTAATGCTGTACCATTGAGCTACGGTCCTTCCCACAGTGCTTAGTCTCTGGCAGGCATCTCAGCTGTTTCCAAGAATTCATTTCTGGTGCAAGAACTTGTAGCTCCATTGTTAGGAGTCCCTTTGTCACACCCATATTATTCTTTCCACCCATATTATTCTAGATATGATTGTATACTAACAAGATTTCTAAATGTTTATAGGCTGGATTTGCTGCAGAAGGCGCAGAGTCTGGCACACCTTTCAATGACATCAACTTGTTGGAAAAGGTACAGTCTCTGAAAAAAGTATTAAAATAACCTTATGATCCAGTTTGAAAAGGTGTCCCTGTGTTCTCACATAAAACATACAATCCACAGTAAGGTATTTCAGGCCAGAAGGGGTGATCTTGCTTAAGCAGGCTATCCAGGAGGGCTCACAAGGAGCAGCAGGACTCTGCAATCGAGCCACCCATCTGACAGGATCCAGATGATACTCTTTCCTTTTTGGACTTGTTGGGTCTCAATATTCCTGGTACCCTCTTGGGCCCAAACTAGATGTGAAGTTAAATGCATGAATGCAAATAAAGGACACTTTTTTTTGTTACATAAACAGCTGCAGTGTTGTCTAGGCAGCCTCAAGGCTTTGGGGAGGGGGAGTTGCACTCTTTCTCTCACTGTCACAATATCCACAAGAATGCTTTTCTAACACTGATATTTAAACACCAAGGAAAGTTCCCATAGGTGCCAGTGGGGGGATTTTTCTCCCAGTGCAAATAGCAACTACAGATCAGTAGTTTTTATCGGGGGATGAAAGAGTTAAAACACACACACACACACACACACACACACAGAGTGTCCTGATCATTTTCAGCACCCCCCTGTAGCAGCCATTTTCTTTTTTTTAAAAAGTACATGTTAAATGTGAAGACACATTTAATGTCTCAACTAGTTTGGCCCTCAAATGCCAACCCTCCCTCATTCTGAACCACTATTCAGCCCCTCCACTTTTTTTTCTCCTGGCATATGGTCAGTTGTGTGTATAGCTTTCTCTTCCCCTTCTGCTGTTGCTGCTACATCCAACATTTTTACCCTTCTTTTCCTCCAAAGAGCTCAAAGTGGCATACATAGCTTCCCTTGCCAATACATAACTTGCCAATTTTATCCCCCAACAATCCTGCAAGGTGTCCTAGACCGAGAGACCATGACTGGCCTAAGTTGCCCAGTGAGATTCGTGGCTGAGTAGAGATTTGAACCTGGGTCTCCCCAGTCCTAGTGTGTTGCTCTGGCCACTAGACTATACTGGCTGGTTTGGGGGGCTTCCAAAAACAAAAGCTAGGCAGCATCTCCAGAGTTGCAGTGTATGTTTCCAAGGTAGCTTGTCCACATTCCTGACTCTTAAGATATGCAAGACGGCAAGGCTCTGCCAAATACAGGAGGAAAATATTAACTTCGCTTACAATGCCAGTTTTCTCAAATTGGTCCCTTGGGGAACATACACAATTGCTGGTATTTCACAACTGTGTTGCAGTAAGGAAACAGATCTATAACTCGTTTTATAAGGAAGTTACAGCGCTGAGTTTAAACCACAGATTTAGCTAGATTGGACACCTGTACTAGATGCTACACTGTGAGTTCTCTAATGGCAGGCAAGAGCAACTATGACAAACCAGTGTTTGAATGAAACATATAATTGGGAACTTGGGCCTTTAAAAATATTTCATGTCTTATTTACTTTGGTGAAAGGTGGCTCTCTTCTAAACACATGAAGCTACCTTATGCTGAGTTGGACCCCTTGTCCATCTAGTTTGGGATTGTCTACAATGACCTGCAGCAGCTTTCCAGGATTTCGGACAGAGCTACCTGGGGATACCAGGGATTGAACCTAGGCTCTTCTGCATGAAAATCATGCACTCCTTTTATTTTGGGGCAGAAGCCAGTCAGCCTCTTAAACGATAGGTGGATGTAGATTATAAAATAATCCTGTAGGGCAGGGATGGGGAACCTGTGGCTCTCAAGATGCTGCTAGACTCCCAATTCCACATCAGCCCCAGCCAGCATGACCAGTAGCAGGGATGATGGGAGTTCTAGTCCAGCAACCTCTGAAGGGCCACTCCAGGGTAATTTCAACTTCTTTGTAGTATAACTTGGGGACAAATGCAGCCCTGGAATATTTAATATGTGCAAATACAAGTCCTGGGATTGCAAACAATTCCTCCAGATTTATTCTCTCGTGCTAGATGTCAGATAATCTCCTTGGAAGCTCTCACTAATGACTCTCACTCATAGCAGTCAAGGACACTTCCACTCCTTGGCACGGAGAACAGTCAGTCTGGTGATGCACCAACAGCTCAACAGATTTAATCCTTTCATCCAGGGTAATGGTGAGCCTGTCCTTTAGTAGGACCCTGGACTTCATACACAGAGAAGCTTATTCCTTAAGCTAAAAATGTTAAATTTGAAGCGAATAAAAATCTCAAGTCATGCAAAGAGGTTAATAATGTGCCTGAAAAACAGGCTAGACTCCCAAGCATAGACTTTTAAAATGTTAATGTTAGTGTATGTTTACCTCCACAGGATTGGAATGACTATGATGAAAAAATAAAGGATTCTGTCGGCGTCTATGAAGTTACCCATAGATTTGTCAAATGTTGAAGCTTTTGTTTTGTGTGGGATCGTTTTCTATATGGCCATGTTGTCTTAAATTGCATTTATTGAACCTAGAATAAAAGTCATATACTTTCTGCAGGCTTCATTTTTCCAGACTTGTGCACTTAGCTTTTTTTATTATACCAAAGTATAAACTAAGAATAAATGCAAATGAGTATACTTGTGCTGAAAAAGTATACTAAATAGCTGGAAGCCTACTGTAGACATTCTGGGGCACATAGGTAGAACTAAAAGTATCAAGATTTCAGTTAGATTAATGCTGGGATCTAGGAGGTCCTTTTTAAGGCAATTAATATAAGGCACAGGAGCTTCCATTGTAAGGGAAAATATGCTCACCTTTTGTAATAACACTATTATTGCCATGAAAGTTCTTGACTTTTCTCACATTTATGTTAAATTGCAAGTGCAAGAAACCAAAATATTTGCAATGTATTTTGAAATCTTAAGTGAATTATAGACCTACGTACATTTTCCAGGTATCTGATTGAACAATCTGTCACTAATATAATCCCCCTTTTCTGGAATTTCTGAAAAATGCGTTCATCTCTCTTTTTATTAGGGAAAGGAATATCTCTGTCATGTTCCCTTGTCTCCCTCGTCTTTAAAAAAAATACTCATTTGTAACTTTAAAAAACTACTGCCCACAGTTAATTACCATCATGGGGCTTACCCAAGTGCCTTTGAGTAATTTTTGGTGATTTGAAATTAATTGGGGATGCTAATACACCCCCACACCCCAATTGCCTCATTCACTGTTCCTCGGTGCTGCTTTGGTCGGGGACACTGTCATTCTGGCGTGCTGCCGAAGGCATCACAATAGGAGAAACCACGCAGCCAGCAGTTAAAGCGACTAGATGTAATGAGGTCAGCATCCCCTACTGATCATACTGGTGAGTAAAGAGGGAATAATAATCACTTTCAAATAAAAATTTGGTGAGCAAGATGGATCAAGCCATGCCTCCTTTTCTGCCACATGCTTAGCATGCAGCCCTTGGAGGGTTGGTGGGTCAGTGCAGACCCTAAAAGTTGAGCCACCCTAATTATAGATTGTGGCATGTAAAAACAGACACAATAATTACTGTGCAAAATCCAGCGTACTGTGAGTAAATTTCCACTTATACAATAGGGCTTTTTCACCCACTCTTTCCTGTTCTCTTGCACCTCCCATTCACCCAAATGTTATATCTGAGTATTAGGGAACTTTCTCAAATGGTGTGGAATATGGCACAGGAGGTTGGGAGAGGCCTCAGGGGGAGAAGATGGGAAACATAAGGAAGCCATTTTTAGACTGTTTATTGTAATAAAGTACATTCTGCAACCATCTGAATATTCAATAAGATTGTTAACAGTTCACATTTGAGTTTCACTTTAATCTTTATGAAGCAAAATGGTTTCCAACAAAGGCACATTTTAGACTGACATTCTTTTAACGTATCAAGAAAAATAAGGTGTGTTTCTAAGTGCATACAATTCAGGTACAGGGATTTAGATTCTTACATTATACTTAAGATACTTTGTTAGCAGGGTTATCCTTGAGATGGTGATCTTATAAGCTGCCACGTTAAGAAACATTTTAGAAAATACTTTCATTTGCAAATGAAACTTTTTTTGCCGAGTCCAAAGTAAGCTTCCTTGTCATTGTATACATAGTGAAAGACAACATGAAGTTCCCCTATTGTCACTAAAACTTTCAGCCGGACATCACAGCAGTGTATGAAACAGGCCTTCAACTTTCCTCTCCTCCCCCCTGCATTATTTCCCCACATCCCCTGTCTTCTCTAGAGGGTCCCTCTAACCCCCCAGAGCCGAGTTTAGGGGCATATAGAGGGAGGGAGAAGAAAGGAAAGGCCCATGTGTGCAAGCCGTACACGAGTTTGATTCTACCCATAATCTTCTTGCTTAATAATATTGTTTGACTGCTTTCTGGGGGGGGGGATTGCTTAATGCCTGACACTTTTGGAGAAAGATACTATATATAGGTGTCTATATGCTATCCCTAGAAACCTCCAAGCCAAAACAGGCACACCGGAGGGCTTGATTTAAAGGACAGCATAGATAGTGTGGGCATAACTGCAACCTCTCAGAAAAGAGAGAACCAAAGGAGATACATCTCTGGCTCTAAACTCTATAGGAAGGGCACATGGGAGGTGATGTCACTCTGCACATCAAAGAAGGTACAGAGTCCAAGCTAGGACTCTCCAAAGGGCCCACAGAATTGCTGCGGGTGGCAATACCAAGCCCTAACAATAATTTAGTATCACCCCACATAACCCTAGCTGACCAAAATATCCAGGGTGATCTTGAGGATGAAATCAAAAAGGCATTCAAAAGAGGAAACACTGCAGCAATGGGTGACATATTACCTTCACATAGATTGAATAAACGAGCTAAAAGTTCTAGGTACCCAGCCAAGTTGGGGGTAACTAACATGGATTCCTCTAGAAGTTTTGGAGTTTAGCTCCCATTAGACCTAGGCCACATGGTCAATGGGCAGGGATGAAGGGAGTTAGGAAGATAGGAAGGCACTTTATACTGAGTCAGACCATTTGTTCATCTAGCTCAGTATCGTCAACAGTGACTGACAGCAATTGTCTAGGGTTTCAGGCAGAAGTCTCTTCTAGACCTACCTGGAGACTGAACTTGGGGCCTTCTGCATGCAAGGCAGATGCTCTACCACTGAGCTACAACCCTTCCCCCAAAACATGTAGTCCAAAACATGTGGAGGACACTACATTGTCTACCATTGCCCTAAATGACTGTAGAACCAACCACAGGGGTGATAGCCCTAGACTTAATCATAAGTAGTGACCAAAACCTGCCACAAGATGTGTTGTTGAATCAACTGGCAGCAGAGACTCCAGTGCCATCAAATTCAATGGTCACATATGAATTCAAAGGAGGAAATTTCCTAAAAATGAGGGGATTGGTAAAAAGAAAGTTAAAAGGGAATGTCCAGATGATAAAATCACTCCACAATGCTGGGGGGTGTGTGGATAAAATTACAAGCTCAGCTAGAACGCATACTGCAGATCAGGAAAGGTACCATCAAGCCCAAGAAGAGGCCAGCATGATTAACAAGTAGAATCCAGAAAACTATTAGAGGAAGGAAATTTTCAGAAAATGGTACCCTTATTCAAATGAAGAAAAGGGAACACAAATTTGGGTGAGAGAAACACAAGCAGTATAAGGGATTTTTAAAAAGGACAATGTCACTCTACACAAAGCCTAACAAAAATAATTTAAATACATTAGAAGCAAAATAACTGGCTAGGGAGGTGTGTACTGCCTTTAAGTCAATTCCGACTTATGGTGACCCCATGAATAGGGTTTTCATGAGGCTGAGAGGCAGTGACTGGCCCAAGGTCACCCAGTGAGCTTCATGGCTATGTGGGGATTCGAACCCTGGTCTCCCAGGTCATAGTCCAACACCTTAACCACTACTGACCTTTTATGACAAGGGAGAAAAAGGAGATCGCAGAGAAGCTGAAGGAATTATTTGCATCAGTCTTCACTGTAGGAGATGGAAGGCAGATCCCTGTGTCTGACTTAACTCCATGTTAGACAGCATAGGATCACTATAAAACAGTAATGATGCCATTATTCAAATACATGGTGCAACAGCACTTAAAATACATTTCTGGTTGTTTCACCTCAAAAAAAGGTATTGTAGAGCTGGAAACGGTTCAGAAAAGGACAATGAAAATGACCTTGGGAGTTGGAACAACTCCCTTTGTGGAAAGGGTACAATATTTGGGGATTTTAGCTTAGAAAAAAAATGAGTAAGGGAAGACATGCTAGATGTGCATTAAATTATCAATGTTATAGACAAAAGGGAATAAAGAAACATTTTTCTTTCTCTCTCTTAATGCTAGAACTTAGGGTCATCCAATGAAGCTGAGTATTGGAATATTCAGGACAAACTAAAGGAAGTATTTCTTCACATAGCAGATAGTGGAATTTGCTACCATATGATACAGTAATGCCCACCAACTTGGATAGCTTTAAATAGGATTTAGACAAATTATTGAGGGCAAGGATATCCATGTGATGGCTCTGTTACTATCTCCAGTGTCAGAGGCAGCAGAACACAAGTGGCGAGAGGGCTGTTGCACCCATTTCTTGCTTGCAGGCTTCCCAGCCACTGCGAGAGCAAGATGCTAAATTAGATAGGCCTTTGGTCTGATACAGCAGGGCTGTTCTTAGGCATTGGAATTCTGAAAGAGCATTATCTATATATTAATAGTCTGTGTCCTAAGTTCATGTATATTATACACTGAAATTGTCAAACCAATTTATAAGGCGAGAGAAGCTTATGCTGTGCCTCGTGCTGCCTAGCAACTTTGTGAGAACATACCATTGCCAACAGGTATCGGACCAAATGCATCATTATTTTACAATCAGTATTACTAGAATGAGGTGTACATGCTGAATTAAGTTCATGATTTTCTCCTTGGAGAGCTGCCATTTTTTCCAAAGGAATTACAAAGCAATAGGCACTGTATTGAAATTCCAGCCAGAAAGTTAACATCTTCCTCCAGGCAGAAGATGTTATAGCTCTGTGCATTTTACAGGACCAACCCTGATATATCCTATTTGCTAACAAGTTGACCTTCCAAAACAGTAAAAATATCCTCTAGTGACTTGTGTACACACTGGAGGAATTCTTGCACATTCTTAGCTGGATAGGCAGAAACATTGCATCCAATCCAGTTATCATGAACTCTGTACGCTACACCAAAACCATCAGGCACCACTGGTGCAAATCCACCCATGTTCACAGCTGGGCTGCTCAGAGTGCTTGTGGAGAGAATGTTATGATTAATCAGTGCATAAGCTTGGTCCTTGTAAAAGCCTGGCAAAGGGGCTCCTCTCGATTCTGCCAGACACCGCAAACCATACAAGTGACGATCAAATCCCTGACCTGTCAAGATAAAATGCAACTGTGAATGACACGGCAAAGTACGTTGCATGCTTTTATGGCTTAATACCACTTCCAAAGCCACAAAATTAAATAGATAAGCTGCTCTTAATTAGTTTAAAAAATGCAAGTGCTATTGAGAAAAAAAAAAAGTGCTTGCATCCTTCTCATTTGTTCAAATACTATAACCACAATTAGACGATCCAAAGCTGCCACTGTATTTGCCAGAAGGCTTTGAATGCAGTAGAGCAGCCTTCCCCAACCTGGTACGCTCTAGATGTTTTGGACTATAACTCCCATCACCCTAGTATCAGTCATCCTGGCTGGAGCTGATGGAAGTTGTAGTCCAACGTCTGAAGGGCACACCAGGTGAGGAAGGCTGCAGTAGACACTCATGCAAACAAGAGTATGTGATTTTCATCAATTTCCCTCAAAGTCCCTGACAATCTTCTCTGGTGGATTGGGGGACCTTCAGAACAGTATGGGAGATAGGATGGAGAAATTGGTGAAAATTACCCCCCCTTTCCTTCCATTCGCAGGACCCTCCACTGAATCAAGACCCTTCCATGAATGGAAAGACACCTTTAGATCCAGCCCACTAAATGGGTACAAGGATAAAATTAAGGGACCCTTTTTCTATTAAGAGGGCCAGTGTGGCGTAGTGGTTAAGGTGTTGGACTACGACCTGCGAGACCAGGGGTCAAATCCCCACATAGCCATGAAGCTCACTGAGTGACCTTGGGCCAGTCACTGCCTCTCAGCCTCAGAGGAAGGCAATGGTAAACCCCCTCTGAATACCACTTACCATGAAAACCCTATTCATAGGGTCGCCATAAGTCAGAATCAACTTGAAGGCAGTCTGTTTCCATTTTTTCTATTAAGTTCCTTCTCACATTTAGCATTCATGTAGTGCTTCAGTTTTCAGAGATCTTCAGGAACTCTCACAAGTATTCTCCCCTCACCTATTACATTTCTTGATAATCAAATTTGTCTGCTTGGTTTTATTAGTGGATACTCTATTGTCAATTTTTTTTATATAACCATGGTCAAAACATGGGCCTGGTGAGAGACAGAGGCTTACCCCAAGACCATGAATTCATGGCAGAGGTGAGATTTAAACTGGTTCACTGCTCAGTCACAGTCACTTTGCTGCACAAGATGTATACCAAACAGCAAATCTTAAATTGACTGCAGGGAAAAATCTTCCTGAAGTTTTGAACAATTTGTAAATGGGTTTATGTATATTATGGACCACCCTGAGATTTATAAATGTTTTCAATGTTCTCACAAAGATTTAACTGTTGGAACTCCTGCTTACCCTGTGGAAGGCAATAGAAGTTATAAAGGCCTTCAAAATGTGAAAAATGTTTTACTCCTATTTCACTACTAACGTCTCTGAATTGGGGAAAAGGTGCTTTGTTTATTACTAGCAAACAAGTCTTTTTCAAACATTCATGGAATGAATAGAGATTTCGAATAGTCGTTTTTGTTTTTCCCCCCAAATACTATCTAAAAGTAAGAATGTTTAATTCAAGTAACACACTGGCAATGTGACTGAAGGTGACACAAAGATCCAGAAAGACATTTTGCAACTGGGTTAAATTGTCCGAAGATTGCTCTGACCTCAATGGAAAGATGGACTTAACCCAGCATTAACAACTGAATCGAAGAAATCCACATCAATTTCACACTGACGCTTACCCATAGCAGCTTCTTTTGTGAGCTGGCTGTGATACTTAGAGCACTCTGCAATCATCTGTTGCAGTTCTGCTGCACTGTGGTTGGTTGCCTTCTGGACTAAAGCCTCTGAACACTTCTTTGTATAAATTGAGGCAGGACGGATGGTCTCAGTGCGGCCGTGTTTGAATGCTGCCGTGCTGCAAGATTCGTAAGTGGCAACAGTTTGGCCATATTGCCGTAGAAAAGCCATCTGGAAGGCAAGCTGAGCTATAGCATCAGGACTCAGCTCCTGCTTCTTTAACAACTCCTTGCCTCCCTTTTCAAACTGAAGGGCCTCCAGAGTCAGCGTTTTCACAGTAGCATCAAACTTTTCTTTGGCTTTGGCAATTCCTTCTTTTAAGGCACTGTTCAGTTTAAAGTTCAGTTTCCGTACAGCTGTGGAAGAATCAACTGCTGCAGGCTGAGACTGAGGTGCAATTGCAGGTGACTGGGTGCTGTCTTTAAAAACTTCATTTTGGAATCTGAGCACAGCTACACCATCTCCCCAGGAGTGTTCAAAGTGAATTGCTGCAGTGCCACCTTTGGCTAAAATAAGGTTGAAGGATTTGTCATACCACCTGTTGATTCCATCACCATGGAGCATGGTATGGGACAAATGGATGAGATCTTTAATTGGAAAGTCATCGAGGCACAGGCAGAAGACTGCAGAATCCACTTTTTCTAAGGCTTCCTTATTGCCGTTGTCAAGTAGCTCCTGTCTCAGCAATGCCCACGTATCCCGGTTTTCAGTAGTGAGACAAGCGAGAGGGAATGCTGGAACAGGACTGTTGTCAGAAAGGATGTACTTTAGGTGGGCGTGAATTTCTGAAGGAGTCACTATGTTCCCATCTCTATCTATCACATCAAACGTGTAAAAATTTCCATTTCTAAGCACCAGTAAGTGCCGCTCACTTTCATCCGTAAACAGCACATCCTTATTGAGCTTAGGCAGTCGTGTGGAATTGAAAAGCCTGAAGTACTGAGACATGTCTAGTGGGTAGGCATTCACCATGTAGGCACCAAACCACGAGAGAGAGGAAGGCACAAATCGAATAAACCTTTTAAATGCTTGAGTGTCGCTTTTGGATGGGTTGAGATGAAAAACCTCTGGCTCTAAAAAGCCAGCCCTGAGAGTCTTCAAGAAACGCAAAGCGGAAACAGTCATGTTAGTAGCTCTTATGAGCTGATCATTATACTCAGGTTTGGGGTCAGGGTTGAAAGCCATGAATGGATTGAAGTTCAAAACAACCGATTCACGTGCCTGTAGGTACATATCAAACCAGGGACCTAAAATTGAGAGGTGAATAGAACAGATCAACAGAAAGACCACCAGGCAAACAAATATCATTAATATGAGATGCAGCAAAGCATGAGATGTTCACAAGAGGGATGAGCTTTTTTTATTTGTGGGCCATGAGGTGTGGTATACACAAGTGAGGTTTCCAGGTTTCTGCAATCCAGAATGGAGCATCCACTAATTTCTTCTTTCTAGAACTAACATGCGGCCTTTATGGTTTATTGTTTCAGGGCTACAATTCTGCATCCACTATCCATTCATAATTTGCTCTTCCTTGACGTATGATTGTATTGTGTTGCTGGCAGGGGGATAACACTTAACTTGTCTACCTTCCTACCTGTCCATCTCTTTGACTCTCCTCATCATCTTCACGTTTTCTGTCTTTCCTCTCCATCTTTTCTGCATTAAGTCTCTGTTCCCCAACCAAGACTTCTGTCTTCATTCTATCCACTAAAGCAACTGAGTTTTATACCTGGCTTAAAACCTCCGGTTTTTTCTCCACAAATATGAGTGCTGCAAATTAAATTTTAAAGGGGAGATTAAAGGCAACATTCTACACAACGTGAGTACATTAGAAGAATTTCCAAGCTGATGTTTTCAGAATTCTTCATTTTTATAGCTTAGCAATATTCAAAGTTTACAACAGTATGTTTCTCAAAAGGCCTAGGGAAATGTAAAACTAAACATCCCTAGTAGGTTTAGAATGTTCTCTTACACTGATAAAGCATTCCAGGGAAAGCAGAAATTAAATTTAAATCTCAGGTGAGGAAACAAAACTATTGCTTGTAACTATTTTTAAAAAATCATCCAATGCATAAAACAGTGAGTTGTATGTTTTATATATAAGCAACTAAGGTACTAGACTGATAATGATGAAAAAAAAAAGAAATGGCACGTATTTAGCCCAATTCAAATCCAAATGGTGGCAGGCAACACTTGTGCCTTCATGGAAAATTGATTCAGTTCGGGGTTGTGTTTATGACTTGCATTGCTCACATCAATTAACCTTGAATTATTTGCTCTTCCATCTGTAAATGCCCACTTTTCCCTGCATCAACATCTATTAAGTGACTGCTGGGTTAATTTGCCTGTTTACTAAGATGTGGAACCCTGGCCTATCCTCCTAATCTTCACTGACAAAAAGTCTTGTTTTCATAAAATATCAAATGAAGAAATAAATGGGGAGTGGGGAGGCAGGAAGATACAACAGCAGGACCCTCTTCCACACAACTGCAGTAGCAGAATTAATATGACAATTTTGTTTCTATATATTTTGGGTCTACTCTGAATATGACTTAGCTGAAAATCACTCTTTGTCTTCAATAAACTGAAGGGTTATAATTTGGTTCATCTTTAGCGTAATTTTAACATTGTTGCATATAAAAAAAGAAAGCATTGCAGTTCACACTCACTAAATTTCAAATTCACATTCATTTATGTGCAGTAAAGAGTAACCTGGATGTCAGTCATTGCTAACACCCAGTAGTCGGTGGTCTAACTGTGATCATGGTGTCAGCAAAGAATGAGAAATTACAATAGCGGCGAATATGGTGGAATTTACACTGATACCATATATGGGCTTTATATACTTCTACTCTCCATGGATATTCTTATAAGCTCCAACAACATGCAAGCAGTAGAAAAACACTTAGGAGGTGGTATATTTACAAATAAAAATCACTAACCTAAACACTATAAACATTCTCTTGCTTTCTTTCCCCCCCCCTTCCTTTGTCCTATTACATTTGCTGTCTCCTTTTCTTTATTCTCTGGTCTTACTCTGTCTGCATTTTTCCTCTTTCTTGTTCTTCGACAATAGAAATACTGGTTTTTTAAAAAGCTGAAGCATACTTCCTTCTCTCTCTGTCATCTTGCATGCCTTTTCAGAGGCAAGCAATTTTATAGCTGTGACTAAGCTGGATTCCCTGAAGATGTCACTTGCTTCCACATCCTGAAATAGATTTACATTTGCTTTGTGTCAGTCATTGGATCATCACAGTAACTATTTCCCTTCATTACACTTTCCATTTCAAAATTACATATTCTTTGACTGCGGTGGCAGGTTTTCCTTCCCAACCCCTTCATCACTACAAGAGGCTGCCTTATATCAAGTCAGACCACTGGGCCATCTAGTTCACTACTAGTTCACTCCAGTCAGCAGCATCTGCTCAGGATCTTGGGCAGAGGTTGTTCCTATCTACTGCCTGAAATCCCTTAACTGGAGATGCCAGGGATTAAACCCAAGGACCTCTGCCAGTTAGTTATGGTACTGACTCTGGGCTCCAAGAATCTGCCTATGCAAACACCACTCTCTCTATATATAAAACAAACAGGAAGCCCAAGTCATCTTCTTGTGGGATTAGAAATCCATTATTAGACTTCACAAACCAGGAAATGAAATACTAGAGTGAAATCTGCAGGACCATACGTCCCTACAGTAAAGAATTTATGCTGTGCTCAAGGTCCCCTCTCCTTGCATCTTTTATATTGTTGATACTTTGATTCTGGTCTTCTGTACTTTTAAGAATATTTGCTAATGCAGCCTGGTTCAAAATTACTTGCCAAGTGAAGATATTTTCATGACATCTTGCTATTTCAGTGGAAAAGGTAAATCCGTTGTTTTGGAGTACTGATTACAATATTTTTGAGAAGTACACTTCTAATCACAGAGTATCCAGTTTCATGCATTCAACCCTAAACATATTTACCTGAACTAAGGGCTGGTTCACACATGCACGTTCATCACTTGCAGATATGAAAGTTGGAAGTGAGATCATTTGTTCACATAATCTTTTCAACACAATGCTTTTTAATGTCATCGGTTCATACATTCAGCAGTGAGTCAAATACTGAGTATTCAAAAGATGCTAATAAGAAAGCAATCCAGCCCATTTCCATCTGATCTAAGTGAAAGTTAATGAACACAGTGAACCCTCTGACACTGTGCCAGGTTCCAGTCTGTTCTCAAGCCTGCAGTTTGGGGAACAGATACTAAGAAAACAAGTGAGGTTTCACAATTTCTTACCTGAAATATAACTAGTATGCTTATTTTTTTTGTCTTGTGCAACCAACTGCTCGTGTAATTCTTTACCAATTCCATCCCTAAAACTGACAGCAAGTTGTTCAGTTTTCCTTTAAAAAAAAAAGGGGGGGGGAGAGAAATTAAGGAAAGCTGCAATGCCTTTGAGATATCCTATTCGGAATGAAGGTGTTAATGAATGTGGGTCTCACCCACAAATGTTCTGTTCTGTACTGGTGTGACTCCTCCCTTCCCCACTCTTGATGCGATCTTAAAAAACCTTTTACAAATAGAACATCTCAAAAACATTTTTTTTAAGTTAAAAACATCTTAAAAAGCTATTCCAAAACAGACACAAAATGTTAAGGTCTCTACTTAAAAGGCTTGTTGAAAGAGGAAGGTCTTCAGTAGGCGCCAAAAAGATAAGAGAGATGCAAAAACCTCCTAGCTGAGAATGTGAAACTGTTAATTCTAAGGCTGAAGTATCTGAATTCTGGATCTGCATTGGATTGTGAGACTTAGCTGCCTATGTTGGCTCACAGAAGAAAGAAGGTTCAGTAAGCATTGCGTAGGCCATGGAGGATGCCAGGGTTGTAACAGTGTCAGAACTGGAATGGATTGTGGCACTGTCTTATTATGCTGTTCTGGATACCTTTCAGTTTAGGCAACTGGTGATGTGGACAAGCTGCTCGGAGGTCTAACCACTTGCTCTCTGGAACTCTGCCCTTCACAGATAGCAAAAGCTGCAAAGACAAGTTTGAAAACCTGGACTGGAAGTGGTTAATGTTTCATGGAGGGAGGATGTGGTCCCCACTACTTTGAGATAGTAGAGGCCACTGCTTAAGAAATCAACCCTGGATTCAACTGTTTGTAACACCTATTGACCAGGCTCAAACCTGCCATTCTTAAACAAGATAATGGCGAAGGTGGCAGCAGGCAGTATTGAGAGAATACTTTTTTAAAGAACAATTTCAATCCAGTTTTCAGCCCAGATTCAGAACAAAAACAGCATTGATGTCACTGGGAGGTACTGGGAAGTGGGCAGGTGGAGTGTAACCTTGTTGATTCTCTTGGATCTATCAGTGGCATCTGACAACATCAGATCTAGGCCACCTTGCTGGATTGGCATGGGAGGCACAGTATTCAGTTGGCTCCAATTCTTCTTGGAGGATAAGTCCCAGAAGGTGGTGCCCCGTGGCCTCTGGCTGGTGGGGGTAACTCAAAGTTCTATTCTGTCCCCCAGGCTGTTTAGTATCTTCATTAAACTGCTGAGAAAATTCATCCAGAGATTTGGGGACAGGGTCACCAATATGTGGATGACACCCAGCTCTACCTCTCTTTTGCACCTATTAAAACCCAGAGAGGCTGTGAATAGGTGTCAGAAGATGGTTTTATGTGGATGAGGGAAAATAAGCTGAAATTAAATCAAGGCAATACAGAGGTGCTCTGGGTGGAGAAGTTTGCTTGTCTTGCACCAAATTTGTAGTCTGGGGGTTCTCCTGGACTTGGACAGGTGACATTTATGGTTTAAGAGCCCCTTTTTCCAGCTGAGACTGGTACTCTATCTGTGACCTTAGCTATCAGACCTTGCCTCAGTAATCCACACACTAGTCACATTCAGAATAGTCTACTTTATTGCACTCTACATTGGGCTGCCTTTGAAGACTGTCCAGAAATTTCAGCTAGTGCAGAATACTGCAGCTTGGTTGCTATAGGGTACATAGCAGTCAGAGCATGCCACACTAATTCCGTGCCAGTTGCACTGCTTGCTAGTGTACGTCTTGGTCCAATTCAAAGTGCTGATTTTTATCTTTAAAACCATCAGTGGTTTGAGACCACGTGACTTAAACGACTATGTACACAAACACAAGCCTTCCTGGACATTAAGATCTGTTTCAGGAGATCTGTTCATATGCCTACCTGTCAGGTTGATGCAGCTGGTCAGCACAAGAGACAGGGTCCTTTCTGTGGTGGCCCCAAAATTATGGAACTCCTTCCCCACAGAGATGCATAAACTTTCAACACTGCCAATGTTTGTGTTGTGTGTTATGTGCCTTCAAGTCAATTACAACTTATGGCGACCCTATGAATCAGCGACCTCCAATAGCATTTGTTATAAACCACCCTGTTCAGATCTTTGCCAATGTTTAAGTGGTTGTTAAAAATCTCTCTGTTTCAAACTGTTCGCTCTTAAAGGTTGTTCTCTCAAAATTGTTATTTTAATACAGATGGTTCTGTTGGTTGGGTGATAATTTAGATTGAGGCTAGTGACCTGTTTGAAAGGGCTTATGTGTTTAAAGGATTGTAAACACCATTGCCATTGTTGCAATATTTGTATATGTTCTGTTTTATGATGGTGTATGCTGCTCTAGGTGGGCTATAGCAAAATAATGATTTTAAAAATAAATAAATTTAAGTAAAATTAGGTCTTTGGTTTCTTCTCAATTCTTACCTGAATTGGTCATCATCTAAAACAGGCTTTTGAGCATTCAGGTATCTTCTAATTGTGTCTTCAAGTTTTGGAATGGGCAAACTAATAAGGCAGGAGGAGAGAAACAAATCAAAATAAGACCACCATGTTAAACATTCCAGGGAGAAACTCAAGAAAAGCACATTGAGAAAAAGCAAGTCTAGCCTAGTAATTTATTATACAAAAAATGCAGGTTTTAAAGGGACTCTAAGATAATTTCTTATTAATGGTATAATAGCCTGGTACACCATCCTGATATCTGTTTAGATCAGCTGCCGTCTGATACCCTGCAGATATTTTGGCCTATAGCGCTTATCAACCCGCCAGCACAGCCATGGCAAAGTCTGATGTAGATGAAGGATGGATAAGAAATATTTTTGATAATGTATCATTACTATTTATTTAACTACTTACTTTGTATGTATATATATTCTGTTACTAACCTATTTAAGGCATTGGTTATAAACTGATGACATTTTGCACCAACATATTAATTAATTAATTAATTAATCAATCAATCAATCGATTAGATTTCTGTCCTGTTCTTCCTCCAAAAGGAGCCCAGGGCAGCATGAATTTAAGCTGCTCTGAAACTAGAAGGTAAATGAAGGTGGTTCTCAATTTACTAAGTTACAGAGAGTTTTCATTACCCTGAATTAAAGTTCATGGTACAATAAATCCTAGTATATACCAATAGCAAATTCATTCTCCAAGTGCCAAACCTTATGCAGCCAAAACAATACCACCAATATATGAGAGGGAGATATGGGCGGGCCCCAAGGTTTGCCAAAGTACAAAAAAAGGAAGGAACTCTAAAAGGAGGGGGAACCACTAAAAAAGTCTAGTGTGGACTGAGTATGCCTAGTGGGCACAGAACATTGTGGAAATGGAGGCGAGGAATGGAATGGACTATCCTGGAAAAGGTCACGCTGGCTGGAACTGTGACCAGGAACACTGCAACATTTTGCTGCAAGTTCTGCTTTTCAGCTAATATTTAAAGGCACACCAGATCTCCATCTCTTTTACCAGTGTTGGCAACTTGAACTTCACTTGCTTATAAGGAATAAGCTTTTCTATAAGTAATTATTCTATTATTTCCATTTATAGACTGCTTATTATCTGGAGATCTTGAAAGTTTACAATAGAATATCTATATTCTACACACACATACACACGCACATTCTAAGTGCAATAAAACCAATATAAAATGGTTTACATGAAAAACACATATACAAATATAGAGAGCATTACAAGGCTATATAATGCAAAATCCCATCAACATAAAACATACAATATTCACCCAATCTCACTCTCAGAATCCATTCCACTCAATCAATCAATCATTACAGTCAAGGACCAGCACAAGTTTCCCCCCAAACACTGTAATCATTCACCACCTCATACATTATTCTTTATCAACTATCCAACCATACTCCACAATATTACAAAAGATTGCTGCTAAGCATACACATGTAAGATATTCTCCCCATCTCTGAAGCACTAATGACTTCATACCCCAGACCCGCTGATCCATCTGTTACTCTTCTCCCATCTCCCACCTGGAAGGGGTCTACTTCTATGCCAGAGTAGGCTCTCATCCTGAGAGGTAGAAAACTACCTCCGTCCACTCATCTCCAAATGCACAATCATAACATGCATGGTACTGCACAACCTCAACTCCTGATACATAACCAATCAGAGCTGGTAGCAGATACAAACATCAGCCTCACATCCAAGGTGGCCCTGAAGGTCACCATAAACTTAGTCTACTTCTGAAAACACACTGGGCACAGGCCAAAGAAAGTAGACTCCATTGAATTTAACTGCTATTTAAGTACACTAAGAACTTAACTATGATTTTTACAGCATGATCCTAAGTATGTTTATTCACTAATAGGCAAAAAAATCTTGCGGTTTAAGAACATACTTATAGCCAAGAGGTATTTCTACCAAACTTTAAAAAGCAGAGAAATTGGGCAGCTATAGTGAATGCACGCGGGGAGCGGGAGACCTGACCTCCTCTCTGAGATATTGTACTGCCCTACAAATTTGTAAAAAAGCAAACACAATTTGGGTTAGTCTTTCACAGTCCAATCCACTTGCTGTGTAGCTTGGAAGAATTGGTAACATGTGCTTCTGAGCATATGGGGAGTGGTGGCAACACCTGCAATCAGCCCAAATAAAAGAGGGGAAACCCCTTTCCGTTCCAAAAGGAAAACATTGTGAACAGTATCATTCTTTTTCAGGGTTTCCCCCACCTTTTTATTCTACAGCAGGCACATGTAGCTTCCCAACCAAATTTAAACCGGAGCTGTCCATGGCCATATCTACACCAGACCTTTATTTCACTTTAGACAGTCATGGCTTCTCCCAAAGAATCCTCATAAGTGTAGTTACTGAAGGGTGCTGAGAGTTGCTAGGAGATGCCCTGTTCCCCTCACAGAGCTTCAATCAGAGCTGCTGACTGTTAAACCACTCTGGCCGCTGGAGCTCTGTCAGGGGAATAGGAGTCTCCTCTCAGCACCCTTCACAAACTACACTTCTTTGGATTCTTTGGGGGAAGCCATGACTGTCTCACATGAAATCAAAGTCTGGTGTGGGTGTGGCCCCAATTAGCCAAGCCCAGCAGCTGAGAGTCTGGCTTTTAGAACACTGACAGTTGGTTCTTACTGAGCATGCCTGACATTATCATTGAGTTCAATGCAAAATTTATTAAATTAATTAAAAATCAGCCAGGCATTTTTAAAACTTTTAAACTGCAGAAGATGAAGCTCAGAGTATAGGGTAAGGTCAGTAATAGGATTACAGGTACTCTGTAAACATGGCTGATTTTTAATTAATTTCAACAGATTATGAGAATTCTGAGAGAAAAAAGTCCAAAAGGGGTCTGTTTTTTTCCTCTCTTTACACTTTGAACTCTCGATTCTCTGTTTTGTGTATCGCCATGAAAATTGAGAGGGTTCTTAAGCAAGCTTTTCTGAGTTCAGGACTTTTGTTAGGGTTTTTTTTGAAATGAGCTTATGGGTGGCATCAGAATAGCAGGGGGGATATTTTCAATTTAACCTTGCAGAATGAGAAAAATCCACGCTGACTATAGTATACAGCCACGAGTACATCACAGCAAAAAATGCACAAAGCAAGCAAGTTGACATGGTTTTATTCTCTCTCATCTTTTTCTTATGTTTCTGCCTGGTACTCATCAAAAAGTAGGTACAAGGGCATGAGGGAGCTATTAAGTGGTGTACATTTAAATACGGATGGCAATCATGGAAATCACTTCCTGCTTTTAGCTCTAACCTTTCACCTACATACCATGCTTTTAGCCTAAGCGCAGAAGGCTTCTCATTACCAGTTGCAACTCATTTTTCCTCTCCCTCTCTCTCATTTTAAACTCCTAATGAGTCTCTCATCATGGTGTAATTTAGGACGTGGGAAGTTTTCCTCACTTTATTTAAGTGCTCTGGCAAGAGATCAAACTGTTGTCTCTCAAAGAGATCAGGCATTGCACTAACAAGATATATTCACTGTATCACAAAACGTAGAAAGCAATGGACCCTTGTCCTCTCCCAAGTCCACCGCATGTGCCAGTGTCAGGGACAATGAGAAATAACGGCCAGCTACCAAGGCAAGCCAAAACATATGGACCTTTGGGTCAATGTCATACGCACAAGTACTTCAGAGAGGCTTCTGGGGGGTGAAGAGCTGATGGGGAGAGGAGGGAACAGGAAATGATCCTTGCATGAACTCCCTTAAGTTACACAGACCAGCCTGGGATCAAGGGAAAGTTCAGAACCTAAAAAGGTTTTAGGTCAACAGTGACCACAACAACAGGGCTTAAAGAAGAAGATAACTGTTTCTCAAGAGGTTTCTAAAAAGGCAGAGAATCTGAAGGTAATAGAGGTTTCTGTGTAGTTTACATTGGAATGAAGTGGAAAATTACAGAGCAACTAGGATCGTGTGAAGTAGAAGGCAAGAGCTCCGAAAAGAAAATAAGGCTGAGATTCAAGGAGAGTGAGGGGGGAAAGAACATAAGAAGAGCCTGCTGGATCAGGCCAGTGGCCGATCTAGTCCAGCATCCTGTTCTCACAGTGGCCAACCAGGTGCCTGGGGGAAGCCCACAAGCAGGACCCGAGTGCAAGAACACTCTCCCCTCCTGAGGCTTCCGGCAACTGGTTTTCAGAAGCATGCTGCCTCTGACTAGGGTGGCAGAGCACAGCCATCGCGGCTAGTAGCTATTGATAGCCCTGTCCTCCATGAATTTGTCTAATCTTCTTTTAAAGCCCTCTGTAAGCTTGAAGAGACTGGAATTTTGGGTATACAGTACAGCAAGGAACAGGGCCCATAGAGGGAGGAGCAAGACCTATTGGGAGGGGAACCTTTCAAGGGGCAGCTGGATGTAATGGAGATGGAGTGGTGCCTTCTCACAGGAATAACTTGCTCTGAATAGTGTGGGAACTAACTGAAGAAAACATACTCAAGATCACAAAGCACAACAATATTCCTTTGCTGTTATACTCACACCCAGGTATTTACCATCCATTCAATATAATTCTGTGGGTGAAACAAGGATTCCTATTTGTGTCAATTAATGAATGTAGCCCAGCAGTGGCAATAATTCTGGACTTGATTAACAGAGGGAAAGGATTTTGTGTATGCATTTGTGTTATTTTGTGTATGCATTTCATGGGGAATCTAACAGAAAAGTTCTGAGGCAAGAGGAAGGTCAACAATGGTGATCTGTCAGGATATGTGAACTTTAAAATTACAGGACTGAGGGACCTACGTCCTCCAGATGTTGTTGGTCTCCCATCACCCATCAGCCCCAGTGAGCACAGCCAATGGTCAGGGATAATGGGAGTCTAACATTGGGAAGGTCATGTGTTTTCCACCCATGCTCCACACGTATAGAGTGGTCTACTTGCAACATCCTCCTGGAATTGACAACTCCAATTAGGAGCGACTGGACGCTCAGCTTAATGATAAAGTGCTTTGTCTCGAGCCTCTCTATAAATCCCGCTCCCAATCCTGCGTGTATGACGGCGATAGCACTCTGCACATACTCAAAGACACATTCTCTCCTTCACATCTTCCAAGGTTGAGTCTGGCACTAAAAAGCAATGCCCGGTTGAGGGGGGAAGGAGTTGCAGAAAAAGCCTGAAGTTGCTCTAGAGGCGCCCTAGAAAGGAAAGCCGAAGGGGGACCTGCTGAATGGCCTACGGCCAGGCTCAGCAATCTCATCCCGGCCCCCCGAGGAGGCGCCACCTTACCGGGGCAGGCTCTTCTGATAATGCATAGTGGGGACGAGGCTGCGGCGCAAGTACTGGGAGGAGTCGTCCTGGCTGTAGCTTCTCCGCGGCGCGGCAAGAACAGTCGGGTGCCGAGCGACGGAAGCCCCCCGCCAGCGGGAAAAAGAAGAGAAGAGCAACCCCCCGGCCGCCATGCTGAGCTCGGCAGTTTCCCGGTGAGGCCTTCTTCTTCCTCCGAGCCGGAGTGAACTCTTGCCCTGCCACTCCGCAGCGGAGGGAAGCACAACCGCCCGCCCCTGGGAGGAGTTAGCTCAAGCCTTCGTGGGAGGAAGAAAGAGTCGTGGCTTCGGTGCTTCCTCCTCCGGTCCAACAGGCCCAGAGAACATCTGATAGTCGCGATTTTGTGGGCGTCCAGCCTCCCCAGGATCGCGTGTACGCCCCAGACGGCACCCTCTTGTTGCGCCTGAATTTCAGGTTCACTCATCCAAGTGCAAACAGAAACTGCAGAAGGGATGTCCCACACCTTTAAAGCCCTGGCTCAACTGGGAGTGCTAGGCGAGCCAGGAATTTGTGGGCCGATCCCCTTACGTTGCGGAGAATAAGTGCTGCTGTGCACTTATTTTTTGTTTGATTTCTTTCCCGCTCTTCCGCCCAGCAGCAGGAGCCCAGGACAACAAACAAAAGCACTAAAAACACTTTAAAACATCATAAAAACAGACTTTAAAATACATTAAAACAAAACTATTTTTAAACTTTTTTTAAAAAGCTTTCAAGACATCTTTTTAAAAAAGGTAAAAAAAATGTTTTTTTTTTAAAAAGGTTAAAAACATATTAAAAAGCAATTCCAACACAGACGCAGACTGAGATAAGGTCTCAACTTAAAAGGCTTGTGCCAATAGGCTCCAAAGAGACATAACAGAGATGGCGCCTGTCTAATATTTAAGGGGAGGGAATTCTACTAAGGGAATTCCATTTGGAGTGAGAAGTAGACTGCAAAGGTAGCAGAGCCTCCGCTGATGTTGGGGGTGCGCCGGAGATGGATGCAGCTTAACAAACCATCGCAGGCGTTGGGTTTGTACGCTGGAAAGTGGCTGGTAAACGGTCAGCAAAAATTACACAGGACGTTTCTTTCTGCCTTATAAGCACTGCGCGTTGCGTGCTGCTTCTTTTAAACATCTTATCCAGTACTGCGCCCATCCGCGCTCCTGGAGCCTGGTGAAAGTGACGCGGCACCTGAGCCGCGCGGAGCAGCAGGCTCGCACCACTGGCAACGACTCAAAGAAGCTCCCCCGTTCTGCTATATCTTTTTTTCCATCTCCTAATTTCCCAAAGGTTTTAGTCCGGCGGCTGGGAGATTTTGCAGAGAGCTCCGATTTCTGCGTTCCCCCTTGTTGCTTGCGCTACCACCAGCACCACTGGACTGCGGCGCACTACTTCGCCATACCATCCTGGTATAATACACAGGAAGCATCCTTCCCCGCTCACTAAGCTAAATAGACCCAGCCTTCCAATACTGGGCAGCGACATCCTCCCTGCTGGTCTACGGGGCAAAAGAGGAGGCAGCTGGGGAGGAAACAAGCCTAGCCCGAGCAGGGGCACACACGGCGAGAGGGCTGATTCCTGATGGTCGCTGGTCCTCCTGGGCATTCCTCTCCCCACCCTACAGACCAAGAGAACTGCTGTTTGGACTCTGAGTGGCAGCTTTCACCTCATGCTTCCAGCTCTACCCCTGTTGCATAGATGGCGGTTCCTAAGAAATAAGGATTGCCCTGCCTTGATTAGAGAAATCCCCCCAGGAGTCTCTATGGTGTCTGAAGATATGTGCTTCTGCATATCTCTTTCTGAAATCCAGTAGGAGGTTATTCTTTCTGAGATCTTTTTTCATCTCTACCAGTCCAGGGTTCAAATCCCCACTCATCCTTAAAACTCACTGGGTGACCTTGGGCCCGTCACAGTCTCTCAGCTTAACCTACCTTACAGGGTTGTTGTGAGGATAAAATCAGGAGGGGGAGAACTATGTTTGTATGCCACCTTGAGCTCCTTGGAGGAAAGGTGAGATATAAATGTAATAATAAAATCTCATAACATCTTCTCCAGACATCCTGATTTGGATGAGAAATTAAGTGGTTCATTCTGTCCTCTGCAAAAATTATATAAATCTTAGGAATTTATTTCTAAATGTGCAAATAGACATAAAAGAGCATGTGCAAATTTATGCTCTATAAGCCTGTGACCTGAATCTTTTAAGTATCTAGCAATGCCCCTGGATAAATGTAAGTGTACTGCCTTCAAGTCAATTCTGACTTATGGTGACCCTATGAATAGGGGTTTCATGAGGCTGAGAGGCAGTGACTGGCCCAAGGTCACCCAGTGAGCTTCATGGCTATGTGGGGATTCAAACCCTGGTCTCCCAGGTCATAGTCCAACACCTTAACCACTATTAAAAATGAGGCTGAAGCTGGATATTCTTTTCCAGTTCCTTGTACTATCAGAGCACCCTGAATAAGGAGCTGAAGTTTATATGCTCTTCCAATCCGGATTAAGTTTTGGACTACCCTATGTCACACATTGTAAGATGCTTTGTAGAGGAAGTTCCTCATAAAGCTGGGTATACATTTTTAAATAAATAAGCCTCCATGATCATGAGACTCTCCCTCTTCAGATTCACAAGCATTACCTCTTGGACTACGAACTGGGAGACCAGGGTTCGAATCCCCACATACCCATGAAGCTCACTGGGTGACCTTGGGCCAGTCAGTGCCTCTCAGCCTCATGAAAACCCTATTTATAGGGTCGCCATAAGTCGGAATCAACTTGAAGGCAGTACACATCATTATAATCACCTGGAGGGGAGAGCAGGGATGTTCCTGTTATATCCCCAAGTCCTCCACCACCCACACGTTGGGGACATCTGTAAAGAAGCCCGCTGTATATACAAAGGCTCTCCCTGTGATTTGGAACCCTGCACAATGCACAAACATCTTATCTGCTCAAAAGCATTATTTGTTTGTTTTCTGCAACACACTTTAACATGTGATGACACTAGGCCACAATTATGAATAAGAAAGTGGCAGTTTTCATCCAAAAAGACGTTCTAGGCCATTCCAAATGACACATCCACACCATTGAGAGACTATGCCCTACAAGAGGAATGTCAGAATTTGGGCTTGTGGGATCTACTTTATTTTTTACTATAACACAGAGGTTCACCAGCCAGGATCAGGGCAAAATTGTGGCTCAACTAGGTGAACATAATACTAACAATTAAGGATCAGGGAATTTGTGATCAGAACCAGATCCAAGCTCACAAGTCCTTCCACAGAAAAATATACTCCTCGTTCCCTCCTGCAAACCAAGCATTCTTTTTCAACAAGCAAATTTCATGGGTGGGGGGAGGTCTTTTTAATTGTTCTTGATAGGAAGTCAGGAACTCTTGCTGATCTACTGCAAATCACCCAGAGATCTACCAGTAGATCCCGATCTACTTTCTATTCCACATCTGTTCTAGGACCACCCACAGATTACACACCTCTTCCTCCCCGGGGGAGTGTATTCCTGTCTAGAACAGACAATCTGCCTATTTCCCAGACTAGGGAAGTGCCCACCCATAGGACCTCCATCTTGTCAGGATTCAGTTTCAATTTACTGGCCCCCATCTAGCCCACCACTCCATCCAGACATTGGTTCAGGACCTGCATAGCTGCCTCAATTGGCACACACAAATAGAGCTATGTGTTGTCAGCATTCCAATGGGACTTTGCTCCAAATCTACTAATAATCCCTCTCAATGGCTTCAGGTAGATGTTAAACAGCATTGGGGACAGAGTGGAGCCTTGTTGAACCTCACCGTCCAAAAGCAAAGGGCTTGAGCATCATCCAATGCTACTCCAGTCATGGCCCTGTAGGTAGGAGTGGAACCACTTCAAACAACTCCCATCCCACTGAATTGCTCCAGGAGGATACCATGGTCAATGGTATCAAAAGCCACCAAGAGATCAAGGAGAGCCAACAGGGTTGCATTCCCACTGTCCCTTTCCCAATAACAGTCAATCGGTCAGGACAAGCAAGACAGTCTTAAGGCCTGAACCCAGATTGGAAAGGGTCTACATCTGCATCCTCCAGAATATCTGGAGTTGTGTCACCACAACCCTCTTGAGCACCTTGTTCAAAAAAGGAGATTTGAGTGACCAGCTGATAATTGTTACATACCTCCAGATCCAATGTGCACTTCGTAAGGGTCTGTTGCACTGCCACCTCTTTCAAGGCAGCAGGTACTGCTCCCTCTCACAACTACATATTGAACCCACTTGGTCAGGACTACATGGTGTGCTAGATATCTTGTTAACAACTGTATTAAGCATGGTGTCCAATTCAGCACAGTGACGTTATCTTGAAAGTGCCTCCCCAACTTGTCACAGCAGGTGTCTGAGTGTTCCAATATCCTGTTGGCCAGGGCAGTTGGTAAAAGACCCTTCACCACGTGGGATAACTCTGCTGGATGGCTACCCAAGGATACAATGGAGGTGGAAAATGGATGAAAAAAATAACTGACAATCCTCACAAAGCAAATTCTTCACCTGCCTCAAGTGAAGAAGAGCAAACTGACAAATGTAAGTTGTCATTGGTAGTCTTTATGTGTGTTTTTCTGGCTAACATTCATTAACATTTATTTACGGGGTGCTTGCCCTTTTCACCCTGATTGTAATAGCGAAAAGCAAACCTGATTAAAGGTCTAGTCTTTTTCCCTACCTTGTGCTGTTGTAGTAACCCAGCATTACTCACCCAGTCCTTGAATTACTGTATGGGAAACACAATCTGTGCACAGCCTTTTCTATGATCGTTATGGCTGACATGGACACTGACCTTACACGGGCCTAATACTGAATTACATTATTAATTTGCTTTTCACATAGGGTGTTGCTTTGCTCAGACATAACTCTTGTTTCAAGAATACTACTCTACTCTGTTCTAATTTTCCAGAGTCGCTAATCTTCTTTCAGGTTCTTATTGATGTAGTCACTAATAGGATTGTTGGTATTAATTTGGAAATAATGCCAGCTATATGCTTGGTGGCTATTGGCAGAAGAGGTGACCTTGCAGGTCAGCTAAGCAGCACTAGGAACGCTTTGATCTAATCCATACCAAGCTAGAGAGAGGCTGGTAAGGTCTCTTTCTCTATGGGACGCTGATTCTCTTTCAGAGAGCGCTAAGGACAGCATGGCAGTGGCTTTTGATGCAATGCTGGCTTGGGTCAAGGATGTTTGTAAAAGAAATGGTTTGCTCATTCTCTCAGTATTATCTGTCATAGTGGGATGTCTGCTTGGATTCTTCCTCAGGACCAGGCACCTCTCTCAGCAGGTCAGTGACACCAGCAGATGTTGCAGGGGTTTTTTTAATAAAAAAGGGCCTTTGCTGTATAACAAAAAAGGAAATAAAACAATATTTCACAGTATACAGGGCAGAAAATTATATTTTGTGAAGCAAGTTATCTGGTTCTATTGTTATTCTTTGTAGGAAAGAACCTGGTGTGTTCATTTTAGAGTTTTTAATTTGTTGGGTATATAGAATATAAAGCTACGGGTATCTCAGTGATCTCACAACTAACATACACAACTTGCACACTATTATAAAATGGTATGTGCATAAAATGTTGCATTCTGAAAGTGAACAAAATGCAACATATATGATGCTTAACATCGTTAATAGCTGATACTGCTGTGCATTTGTGGTACACTTGGGTGCCTAATTTCTAGTGAAAACTAAGTTCTGCTGTCTTGGTGATAACAGGCTTACAGCATAAAAAAGGTTATGCCTCCTTCTTGCCATTTTCCCTGGAACAGTCCCACTGACTTCAGTAAGATTTAGAAAAAGCACTCCAAAATCTGGTTTGGTTTGCAGCCAAAATTCCATTATTTAAAAAATATATGTTTTGGCCATTATAGCCATCTGATAAATTCATGTTTGACAGAAGGAATTTCCCTGTTCAGAGTAAACTGGTAACACTGGACAAGCCAGGTTATTGGATGTTTTTGCCAGACAACAGGAATTCTGGGTTGTTGTTTTTTAATATATATAGAAATATCTAGATATGAAATATTTCTTTCTGGCAACTGAAAACTGAATTTAATTTTTAAAAGTGTCATTCATATGGAGTAAACGTTAAGCCAAAAGAAAATTGCGCGTAGTCTTACTAAAATGTACCCTCTTTTTTTACAGTTTGTTTTGTACTTCATCTTCAGGATTAACTTTGATTAGTATAAACTATGCCTCAGGAACAGAGCTTGGAAAAGTTACTTTTTTGAACTACAACTCCCATCAGTCCCAGCCAGCATGGCCATAGGATTGGGCTGATGGGAGTTGTAGTTCAAAAAAGTAACTGTTCCAAGCTCTGCTCAGGAAACTATATTAATAGAGATATGGACAGATGTCTTTGGTTGACAGAGGCATTAGTACCTTTTTCTCTACAGAGCTTGAGGCCAAATTCTTTCCTGTATTCAGAGTATCTGTAGTAATGTTTGTCTGATAGCTTTTAGTAACCTTTTCAGGTCAGTGCAGTAAGGACTGGGATCATTATTTTGACATTTCCAACTGTGAGAGAACTTTATTATTTTCCCCTAAGCCAGAATGCCATCTCATCTTATTGATTTTCATGTCTTTCCAACCTTTTGCCATTTGAAACTATATGCATTGAGATGAAAGCAGTAGTAAAGAGATCGGCACATTTTAACTGTGGCTTAACAAAGAGACACAGGCATATACATTCAAATAATTTATCAGTCTCCTTATCTTATAGGAAATTAGCTATTTCCAGTTTCCTGGAGAGTTACTGATGAGAATGCTGAAAATGTTGATTTTACCTCTGGTTGTTTCAAGGTAAGTTAGTGGATAACAGACCATAACATGATTTACACACCTTTATTCTTTGAATAAAGAAATAAAACTAATTTTCAGCTGTCATCCAAAATTGTTTGTACCTTAACGGCAAATTCATTTAAGGCAGACACATGAGGCATGCATATTTGTGATCAATTGATTATGGTTTTACAGAAAAGGTCACTGGATTACTAATTAGGGGTTGACAATATAAACTTTTCAAAAATTCAGTTCACAGATGAATCAGATTACTTGTAACTCAAGGCACACATGCCTTTGAGAACCCATTTGGGGTGGGTATGGGTAGGAGGGGTGGTCTGGAACAAGGAAAAGCCAGTGCCCCTTTTCTCCATGCTACTTCTTCACTCTCAATCACCCTTCCTAAGGTGGCTTTTGAAAAATAAAAATAAAATGTGTTGGGGTCTCTATTAAATGTATGTGTACCATAGAAATATAGTTATCTCTTAAGGCTTCATTGCCTGTGCTTGCAGTGCATTGTAGCTAGCACCTTCCTAGATGTCTTTTGGCTACAATGCATAACCAAAATGCACCTTCCACTCTGTGGAAGTGCTGTAGCACAGTGGTAGAGCATCTGCCTTGCATGCAGAAGGTCCCAGGCTCATTCCCCAGTGTCTCCAGGAAGGGCTGGGAGGGATTTCCTCTCTGAAACCCCAGAGAGCCACTGCCCGTCATTGAAAGCAGTACTGAGCTAGATGGACCAGATGTCTGATTCTGTAACAGGCAGCTTTCTATGTTCCTGTGTAACCAGTATGTTCAAGTATATCAATCAACATACACTGTTATATAGAAAAAGTACTGTTATGAGCATGGGGGTTGGAACGGATGATCCGTGTGGGTCCCCTTTCCAGCCTCTGATTTGGAATCCTGTGCCTTGGAATGAGGAACTAGCTCTGCTGGTCAGTTTAAAGAATCCCTTGCTTTGGAAATAATGATCACATGAAAACATGTTATGTAATGTCTGCTGCCCCATGCGTTGCATGGGTGGCAACATCGTTCCAGCTCCATCTGTTGCTATATAGCCTAGATATATTTTAACTCTTAACATATCACTTTTTATGTTATATTATTATTTGACAAAGATTGATTGCTATATGATGTGTGACGTACATTTAAGGATATACAGAAAGATACCAGATGCATTTGGCTTCATAGAAGTAATAACAAATTCTAACAATACCAACACAAGTATGACAAACTTTGCACTTCCACATGAAGGAATTATTATAAAGGTGGACATTGTAATTGTACAATATACCACACCTATGCTAAGTTGCTTTCTGCAAAGGTATGCTTTCCTTTTCAAAAGTCCAGCCTAACTGTCAAAACCTTAGCTTTGTGCAGGATCCTTTAGGGGTCAGGTCTAAAGTTCCAGTTCTGTTATGAAGGTTTGAACCCCCTGCCACTGGCTGACCTGTAACTTCTAGTGTTGCCTGTTAGTGTTGCTGCCGCCATCATATCTGAGTTTCAAATTTTCATTGGTCTATGACTGCTTGTGCATGCATTTACTTCAATTACCACCGCATGTCAATAAATGTGATAACATTTTCGTATTTGTGCATCACAAACTCAGTGGAAGGTTTGAACCAAAAGATGTTAGTAACACTACCAGATACAAACCCTGGGGCGGTGTTCAACTAAGCAGTTCTACTAGCAGAAGGAGTTTTGGCTGTGCAATGGAACTTCCCTGCCCTCTCCTCTCCCTGCATGCTTGTGTGCCCCATAAATCTGCACTGGAGGTTTGGGGACCCTGTGGAACAGATTGGGGGGCACACAGGGAGAAGTCAGGGAACTGCCATTGCACAGCTAAAACTCATTGCACTAGTGGAACTGTTTAGTTGGATACCACCCCATGTTTCTATGGATGGTATTAGTGTTTGTGAGTGGAAGCTCCCCCATCTGAAATAGCGGAGACCACTTGAGTAAAAATATTAGTCTACGTATACTATCCTGCATCACACTAGTTCCTGTGCTAGAATTTTCTGAGTGGAAGCACCTATGAGTTATAAACTGACCACTTCCAAATAAAGTAATACTAGGTTTACAGTTCAAAGATATAGGCTCAGAAATAAGTCCCATTAACTTCAATTGAACTTTATGGGTGTTAAGTGTAAATAGGTGTTCAGCCTCAGTTTTCTTTGGATGAGAGGGTGTTGGAGACTTACAGCACAGTCCTGTGCATGTTACTCAGGTAAATCCCACTATATTCAATGGGACTTACTCCCAGGCAATTATTTATTTGTTGCATTTATATCCAGCCTTTTTCTCCAAGGAGCTCAAGGCAGTATACATAACCCTCCTTGCTCCACTGTATCCTCATGACAACCCTGTGAGGCAGGTTAGGTTGACAGATACGTTATTGGCCCATGATCACTCAGTCCGAGTACGTATAGGACTGCAGCCTTATGGTGTCTTAGTAATATTTGCTTTATTTATAAATATACAAGCAGAGCACACTGTAAGCAAACAGGTGCTCCCACAGCAGGCAGCAAATCATTAGAGATCAATTTGTTCTGTCCCCCTACTCTGCCCAAAGACTGCATTCCCAGTTCCAGTTGATGCCAACTAGAAACTCTCAGCATTTTGTGCATGTCTCCATCTGTTGATTGACACTCGAAAGGTGCATTTTAAAGGCCTTTCTGCTCCCTCCCCTTAGGTGAAGGGGATGCCACCTTCTCTAAGCCCTGACAGTATCTCATTCAAGAGAGATACTCATCTCATAGAGACCATCTGCTATCACTAACTCTGACTGATGAAATAGAAACTGCCCATGCTAGCATATTAACCAGCAATTGGTCTGTCAGGAGACATCACAACATTTCACCCTTCAGTGAGGATTTCTGTAGATCCATAGCTGCATCTAGCAGTTCCCTCCAGTTGCAGCAGTTATGATAACTTCATTTGGTCTTGTACAGAATTTTAGGGATAGAAGTAACTGGACATTCTCCTCCTTTGAGACCTCTAATAGATTAGTCAGTACCATTCACGCAGTAGTATGCTACATGCTCAAAGGTAGTGTGAGCGAGATGCCATATGCATTTGAAACTCCGGACAGCTGCTGCCAGTTAGTTTAGACAATAGTGAACTAAATGGAGACCCTCAACTAAAATGGTCTGACACATTATAAGGCAGCTTCCTGTGTTCCTAAAAGCAAACCAATGAAACAAAACATGATCATATGTCATTACAGCTGGGTGCAGATTTGTTTTAAACCACACCTAGACAAGACAGTCTTGTTGCTTTTTAAGTAGCACAGGTAGGAGTGATAATGTACATCTCCATAGGGTGCTAGGCTGGATTGAGAGGTTTTCTTTTTTCTCCACCACTGCCAAAATTGGGGGGATCGTGGGAGGACAGAAAAATTTGCTGGGGAGGGAGACAGATCAGGCCTCCCAAGCCAGGGGTAGCCACCCCTGCTGTAGTCCATTGCTCCAGGAACTTTTCTCCATTCCCATCTGACTTTCAGTGTCAGAGCTGACAAAGTGCTTTGAACAATAAACAGAGGGAAGTGAGGCACAAAGGAGGAAGGTTCAACACCTCCCTCTGGTATAGTCTCTTTATTATTAGAGGAAGACCCTTCTGTAACAGTGGACGGGACAGATACATGAAAAGGAGCACTGGCATGTCTGGTTCGGCCCTTATATATAAAAAGAATGACAATAATAAGGTGTGTGTGTGTCAATCTAGAACTGATCATGATTCAGGATTTTTTAATGCGCTGGGAAATGATGAGTCTATATGTGATTCAGTGGCTATCACTTCAATATTCTTGTTTCTGAGTATCCTGTAACACAGCCTAACCCAGAAGAAGCTGTGCAAATAATATTACTAATTTCTACCAGTATTGGGTATTTGCAACTGCTTCCTAGACAGCCAAAAGTAATCCACACCAGCAAATTTGTCTTAGATACTTCTGATACTGACAGTAAAGTCCTATGCACGTATGCTCAGAAGAAGGACCCACGACAGTCAGTGGGACTAACTCTCACGCAAGTGGGAAGAGGACTGTGGGGTACAAGCAAGTTCCTCGCATGGACTTGGATGACAGGTCAAATAAATACATAAATTCTTAAAATCTTAACTGAAATATATTTTTTTCTGCCATCTGGAAAGCACAGTGGGTATTTTGATTTATTTTTTAAATATTTTCAATGAAACTACTAAAATGTTGCTATTCATTACATGCAAGGCATGTGATAACCTATACCGGGCATCGCCAACCTTTTTGGACCAGAGGGCACATCTCCAATTTTGAGAGAGTGCTAGGGGCACCAGTCACAAAATGGCTGCCATGGGGGTATGACATAACACAAAATTAGAGAATAGTCATGGTGAAGCTTTTCCATGCTAGAAAAGTCTTGACCTGTTTTATATTTGCCTGCCACACATCTGTTAAAGGCACATGAACCCTGCTTATCCACAATGCCAAACCTAAACCAAAGCCTAGACTGCCATCCTATAACCACTTACCTAGAAGTAAGCATCATTAAACATTAAGAGACTTACTTCTGAGTAGACATGTATACTATTGTACTGTAAGTTAACAACACAGTGAACTCATTTTCTGTTCTTCAGCTCCTGCAAAGCAGGAGACAAGCCAGGTAGAACAATCCAACTAATGGGAAGCCTGTGGAAAGGGTGCCATCGGAGGAGCCAGCGGGAAGGTCTGTGACATCCAATTGCCATTTGGGAGCGGTGGAATGCGGGCTCAGCTGGTAGCTGCATGCCCAGATCGGAAAGTAAAAGCTAGCTCTCCCAAATATATCCCTACCAGCAAATAAGCACTCCATTGACTTCCATTGTAATTATTTTCTTAGACCGACCTTTTTCTCAGTGTAACTTTGGCCCAAATCAGGACATGCAGGAGCACTCTAAATGGGAGTTGGATATTGTGTAATCCCCCCCTTGACCCCTCCTCTGACATGCCCCAGAATGCCCCTTTTTCACACCTTTCGCCTGCTTCTGCCAGCACCTCTTCCACCGGGCTGGGCTTCCCCAGCAGAGCCAGCAGAGTCCCAGCTCCGCTGTGGCAGAGCTCAGCTGGGGGTCCACCATATCCAATCCCCCTTGGCCTGGTGAAAATACGAGTTGGATTGCACCCTAAGCCTCTGTTGGATGTTGTATCTGGCGCAAGCAGATGCCCAGGATGCAGAACAGTATAGTGACAGGCTAGATGCCAGTTGAAGCAATGAGCCGGACAAGCAATAAGTTTTAAGAGTTACTTTACTGACAATATATCACAGCTCTCTCTGTACAAACTCCTCGACCCCCACACTCACAAGTGTCTGCTGGCCCTCTATATAGATAAGGCCAGCTGCCCGAGCCTAGGTTGCTTAGCAACGTGTCCTTGAAGATGGCTCGAGCTCTGCCAACTTTCGCTTCTAAGTCACGTAGCTCACTTGTGGAAATTTAACCTCTGCTTTCTCGGTTTAATAGCCAACAATCCCCCACCTTAAATTTCCACATTCAGCCAGTTACATTTCTCTTCCATTTACATGTGTTACATTTTACATGTCATTACATTTACATCATTTGGTTTTATACTTCTGATACATTTCCCTTTATTTCAGTTTACATCACTTTCATTTGTAAGACAGTTACTCCATTGCAATCTCAGCATTATTGTCATTATATTTCATTACTCTTCATGATTTCCATCATCCCACTTTTTCCAGTCATACCTACTTGATTTATCAGTTTTGAGAACTTGTCTTCACTTAGTGGTTTTGTCATAACGTCAGCCAGCATATCAGCAGTGTTACAATAAGTTAATTCCACAAACCCTTGTTTAATCATTTCTCTGACATGGTGATATTTGATGCTGATATGCTTGGTTCTCTTGGTGTGTGCTTCTGACTGAGCTAGCTTAATGCAGGTCTGATTGTCCTCATATATTTTGATTGGTTTGTCTATGCCTTTTCCAATTTCAAACAGTAGATGGTTGAACCAGGTAAGTTCGTTACAAACCAGAGACAACGCTATATATTCAGCTTCTGAACTTGATGTTGCCACTATAGTTTGCCTCTTGCTGCACCAATCAATCACTGAATCATATAATAGAATGACAACACCAGTAGTAGACTTGCGGCTACTGGGATCGCCAGCATGATCCGCATCTACATAGCAGCACATACTCCCATGTTTACTGCTGGACAACACTAGACCTTTACTGCTAGTACCTTGCAAATACCTCAGGACTCGTTTTATTCCTTGCCAATCTGTCTCAGTAGGCTGTTCTACTTTTCGACTTAAGATGCTAACAGCATTACAAATGTCAGGTCTTGTTACCTTAACAAGTTATTGCAACTGTCCTATGATGTGTCTGTACCTAGCAGTGTTTTCACAAGCTGTCTCTGTGTTTTCTTGTTGAAATGATGTTGTCATGGGAGTCCCTACTGCCTTACATTCAGACATCCCACAATCTGCTAGTATTTGTTTTATCTTTCCTTCCTGTTTTAACACGAAACTCCCGTCTGAACCCCGTATGACCTCTGTACCTAAATAATGACTTACAGGTCCCAAACTTTTCGTTACCACATGTTGTTTCAGACTATTATGGAACTCTCTTTCGTCTTTCTCCTCATGGGAAAAGTACAGGATGTCATCCACATAAACTAGGCAGTATGTGAGCCCCCCCTTTTTTTCTTTCACATACACACAGGGGTCTGCTACACAATGCTTGAAATTCATTGACTGCAGAACATCATCTAGTTTTTCGTTCCAACAGCGCGCACTCTGGCGCAGACCATACAGGGATTTCTGTAACTTGCAAACTAGACCTGGCTGTGTTTCACATCCGGGAGGCTGTTCCATATAGATTTCTTCTTTCAACTCCCCATGTAAAAATGCCGTGCCAATGTCATAGTGGCTTACATGCATGTTTTCTATGGCAGCTATTTTTAGCAAAACCCTGATTGACTCATGTTTCACCACGGGAGCGAAAACTGCATCGTAGTCCGTCCCGAATTGCTGTGTAAAGCCCTTAGCTACTAGGCATGCCCTATACCTTTGTATCTGTCCTGTACTCGACCGCTTACGTTTAAATATCCACTTACACCCTATAGCTTTCTTCCCTGGGGGCAGAGGTACTAGCGTCCATGTGCCATTTTTTCGCATTGCTTCCAGCTCTTCTTTCATCACTGCATGCCATTCATTCTGTTCGGCTATGGGTAATTGTTTTACATCCCCGAGGCTTGAGGGTTCTTTTTCCTGCTCTGTTTTATAAGCCACGACATCAGCATCAATCACTGGCGTCTGTGCTTTCACTGACTGCGTCAGGTTAATCCCTATTGAACCTCTATGTGTCCTGTCTGTGTCTTTACTGAGGACTCTCAGCTGCATATAGAACAGTGACTTCTTTACTATCCCTTTCATGAATATTTTTCCTCCTCTCATTACATGCACTGAACCCCTTTTGAACATTACTGTGAACCCCATTTCATTGAGTTTCGACACAGCCATAATGTTACATTCGATATCAGGAACAAACAGCACATCTGTCATAATGGTATTGAAACCTGCTAATTTCACTGTACCCCTACTTTTGATCAGTTTCTTAGATCCATCAGCCATTATTACATGATCCTCTACGTCACAAAATGTATGAAACATAGATTTATCTTTGATTATACTATTTGTTGCCCCACTGTCAATTGCCCATAAATCTTTACAGTTATTTCCTTGCTCATTGTTAATACATTGCTTATTCTTACTAGCATAGATCACCTGTACACATGGTTTTCTTCCTCTTTCTCTTCTTCTTGCTTCACAATTCCTTTGAAGATGTTGCTTGGAACCACAAAAATAACATGCCTTTTGTCCATACTGTCTCTCTTGTGCAGCTTTGTTATTCTGCTTTTCCACGTTGTATTTAGACTCAGTCTTTTCCTGCTTTGTCATTTCTTGCCTTCTATGAAATTCTTGTAAAAGTTTGCCTTCTATATAATCCATATTGAGATTGGAATCGTCCATCGCTTCCAAAGAGCTCACCAGACTATCATAACTTGAATCTAGTGAAGATAATGTGATATACACTTTTTGCGTTTGAGAATGTTCAATTTCACGTTCTGACAACTCAGTAAACAGTCTGTTTATTTCCAACAAATGCTCTGACATGGTTGTATCTCCAGATAAGCGCATCTGATACAATCTTCTGGCAAGATATATTTTAGAACTGGCAGTCTTTTTCACATGATTATTTCTTAAAGTTTCCCAGGTTTCCTTTGCCGTTGCTGCATCACGCACGTGCAGTAATTGAGAATCATCAATAGCAAGAACAATTAACGCCTTTGCCCTCTCATCCAGCCTTCTCCAATCTGCTGGAATAGGCACCCCGGCGGGTGGGACTTCTGCGATAGCTTTCCACAGGTCTTCTTTCACTAGAAAAGCCTGCATTCTCTGTTTCCAAGTGCCATAATTTTTCCCTGTCAGCCTTTCCAAGGGAATCCCAGCCGATAATGTAACAGACATACTTTCACTTTTCACAGTTCACCACCTTTGTAATTAGAGCTTCTCACCTCTGTCCTTCAGTCAGTTATTCCCACGGCTCTCTCACAGCTTTCAGCTCAGCTTTCGGTTTCTCCGTCTCTTCACACGCTTGTCCTCTTTACTCCTCTTTTGGCTTTTCTTCGGACATCCGTCTGCGCATCGAAACCATCCTCTGCTACCACTTGTTGGATGTTGTATCTGGCGCAAGCAGATGCCCAGGATGCAGAACAGTATAGTGACAGGCTAGATGCCAGTTGAAGCAATGAGCCGGACAAGCAATAAGTTTTAAGAGTCACTTTACTGACAATATATCACAGCTCTCTCTGTACAAACTCCTCGACCCCCACACTCACAAGTGTCTGCTGGCCCTCTATATAGATAAGGCCAGCTGCCCGAGCCTAGGTTGCTTAGCAACGTGTCCTTGAAGATGGCTCGAGCTCTGCCAACTTTCGCTTCTAAGTCACGTAGCTCACTTGTGGAAATTTAACCTCTGCTTTCTCGGTTTAATAGCCAACAGCCTCTTTGCAAAGTTTTCACATTTGCTTTTTTAGGAGAGGGAGATTCTTATTCTGCACTTATTGTTTGGAAGTATTTGCAGAAAACAAGTTCTAGGGACTAGAAATAACTTCTAGGGACAAACACTTTTGGACTCCAGGGATTCCTATTGCCTGGTTTCCAAAAAAACTCACTTATCAATCATAGTTCTGACTTCACTCAGCTAAACACATTGACAGGTGGGCTCATTTCAAAGAAATCGCTTAGAAGTGCACCTGCAAATTTTGACCCCTAACTTTCTTTCTAGGAGGGCTAGACACTTCCTTTAAAAGAAAGAAAGAAAAAAAAGAAAGCTCAGAGTCTGGGCTACTTGCTGGGGGCACCACTGAAGGCCTTCATGGGTGCCATGGGTTAGCAACCCCTGACCTATGCCATTACCATTGGTTTGACTGACAAGTTCTCCAGATCAGGACCCCATTTTTCCCAATGCTGCGCTGCAGTTTCCAATGGAGTTCCTCAGATGTTCACTCTAGATGGGAAAGTACACTCATGGATTAGATAGCTATTCTGCACAGTACACACCCAGCAATCTCACTTAATGAGAAATCAGATGCTGGATAATAATAGATTAAAGTTAATTATAGTGAAAGGGTGTGTTTTCTTTCAACTAGAATATGAAAAACTATTAAACCCTTATTCATCAACATTTTAATCAGGCTGCCTTTTGCCTTGGTATCTCTTAGACAACAAAAGATCTACCTCATTAAGAAAGAAACAAGACGTTATAGCACACAGGTAGAATGTGCTACAAAATGTTGCAGTGCAAAGTGCTTCTGATCACAACTGAGATTGCTGTTAGCATATATGATGATCTGATGATTAGCATTCTGCCACATTTGTTTGTGCTGTCTGACAACATGTTTAGGTGGTAACCAAAGCTGCAATAAGCATGTTCTTGTCCAAGAGAAAGCAGAATATATGAAGAAATGTTTTGTGGTGAACAGTCTTTGATGGGTTGTCTCCAAGTCTGCCATTTGTTCTCTTTCTCTTCCATTGGTGATGAAGCTGCTCAGACAAGACTTGGCAAATCCTGTTAGAAACGTTTCCCTGCTACCACACCATTTTTAAATTAGTTTCTTTCAGTATCTTAGGCCCCAGCTTCATCTAGCTGCTGATTATTTTTGCCCCTGAGGTCAGTTTATTTTTCAGACCTGGTGGCCCATCTGTTCCTGCTGCTTTAATGCATTTGCCTCAGAATAATTTGGTGTATTTGAAAAGATTGTGCTGGAGTACAATCAAACCTGATAATAATAATAATAAAAACTTAGTAAGCTTTGATATTATTGTACAGAACTAGGAGACAGCTAGCTAATGTTCATACATTTTGGTTGCATCAATATATTATTTGTTTGTTTATTTATTGAATTTATATTCCGCCCTTCAGAAGGAGCTGAGGGAGGCAAACATAAAATAATCTAACAAAAAGAAGAAAAAACTTGCTAAAACATTTAAAACAGTTTAAAACATTTAAAAAAACCACAATTACGATTTTAAAAATTCTAAAACACAGTTAAAAAATAGTAGAACAGTCAAAAATATTCTAAAACACAGCTTAAAAACATCAGTGATCTTCAGGTTGTCAGGAATAGTCCTTTTTAGCCATCAAATGCCTGGATAAACAGGAATGTTTTCCAGTTCCTCTATCTCCTAGTGATGGAGAGACACACATCATTGGGAAGGGTATTCCACAAATGGGGAGCCACCACTGAGAAGGCCCTGTTAATGTCCACTCAGTACAGGGGATTCTGCGTAGAGTGAGAATGGATCCTTACATGCATTTACCAAATAAACTTTATGTTTTATTGTCTATACAGATTAGCTCATGCCATATATTGGCACACACATCTGCATGTGCCAGTTGTACATATTGTTGAGTGCCAATAACATGCCACTGGAAAACACAGGTGACAGTTACATTTTAGTAATAAGTTGTCAGTACTCATGACTGTGTCCTGTTGGCTGACGTTTATCGATATATAAGCCACTTCACAACTTTGGGTTGACCAAGGAACAGAATAAAAGATGAGACTATGTAGCTTACATCTGTCACCCAAATGGTATCTGCAGTTTCACCTTAATTTTCTCCTAAGTAGATGGCTGCCTTTCACTTCTGCATGCAAAGGTATAGTGCTGCAACTGGGGGACACAGCCACAGAGACGCTGGATGCTTAGCCTCACTGGCAGTCACTTTTAACATGCCTTTGCACTTAGGGAGGCCAGAAGTAAAAGAGGAGACAGCTTCTGCACTTTTTATAGTTGCCCAGAAGAGGGTGCACCTTGCATGATAAGCTAAACTGCTGAAATTCCCTCCGCCACACAAAGGTGCAGGAGCTCTGACCTCTTCTAGCCCACACACAGAATCATACTGCCAGATCCAATAAGATGCAGTTAGACAAGGTAACTTGCACTGCTCTTACATCACACCGGTATATTCATTCTAAGAGATGAGTGGTATAGGATTCTAGTTTTAATCGCTGCCATCTATAGCAAATTGCGAGCAGTTTTTCAAAGGAGTTGCACACAATGGCCTGGCAGGCATCCCTACCACAGCAATGTTTTGATAAAAGCTCAGCACTGCACACTGTGCCTGAAACACAGCTGCAGCCTGCTAAATGTTGTCTGCATTTACAGAGTCAATCTTGTATAGATCTTTTTTTAATCTAAAGGGTCATAATATTATTATCCTTTCCCCATTTTTCAGGGTTTTCTTCTTCCACCTTTTAGAGCCAGGATTTCGAAAGCTAAAGTTTTTCTCTTGGCTCTGTTTTTTGGGAGGAGGGTGGTGATAAGGAGGGAGTGAAGTTCCAATTTTGATAAAATGTTTATCCCCCAAATATATATGCAGTACTTAATGCTGGAAATCCTAGTGACGTTAACAAGAGAAGGACCACATTTGGCCTTCTGTTTCCTGATCCAAATTCTAGATAGTTAAGTACAAAGTAATCTTCTTTTACAAGAGTTTCCGTAATGCTGTTGATTGTGATAATATTTTAAAGATGTGTATTTAATTCGGAAAACACTCCACCACCCGAAGCATTTTCCTGTTGTATTTTGCAGACTGATATACACTTGTTCTCTCCCAGCCTAACTCTGATGGGCTTTCCATATCCGTAGATTTGATAATTACAGGTAAATGTTGGGGGAGGGGGTTGCATTAATCTTCTGCATAAGGCTGGGTTGCTTCCTCTAACCATATGAGCATAACCATTTTTAAAAATCTCTTACTGTGTTCAGAGATAACAACACATGTACTTGTATAACACAAATGCTAGGGATAGGCAAGACATTCAGTTCCGTTCGCATTTCAAGCCAAATATATCAAATCTGCACTTGTTGAAACAATATGAGAACTGAAATGCAGCCATCCTTCAAAATTTGCATTTATTCAAAATTTGCATTTATTCAGATTTTGAAATGCGGTTCACCAATCAAACAATGTTTGAAAAAATGCATAGGGGAAAGTGTGCATAAAAAAGAATATATGAATAAAAATAACATACAAAATGCACAATATGATGAGAAATTGCTTTCAAAAATGTGTACATTAGTCAAAACTGCCTGCAAAATGTGTTAATTGGGAGAAAATTGCACTAAAATGCTGGAGAATTTCCATGAGGTTTTTAAAAAAAAATCAAAAATTGCTGCAGAAATGTGGAGAATTCAATTTAATATTAGAAAAATGAGAAACTGAGAGAGCTGAAACTGACAGATCTTTCCACCCCTAACAAATGCTCAGAAACATGTTTGCCACATGCCTATGTTGCAGATTTATACTACATGTAAAATGCTTTGCAGGTTGTTTTATGTTTGACTTGGCCTGACAATCATGTGCCTTCAGAAAAATAAATGCATTTTCTACAAACTGTTTCTGTATGTCAGAGATGGGGAACCTGCAGCCCTTCAGATGTTGCCGAACTACAACTTCCATGAGCTCTTGGCCATGCTGGCCGATGGAAGGAGTGCGACATCTGGGGGGCACAGGTCCCCTGTTCCTGTTTTATATGAATTGGATATGATACAGAGGTGAAATACAACCTTCTGTCCCCTCCGCTGAGACATTAAAAAAGGACCTCAACACAAAAAGTAAAAAGAAGTGTAACTGATAAAATCCATAGGCAGTAGCAAACAGGAACGTTGGTGCTTCTGCCAAACAATAACCACACTACATTTAATCATCACTAATGTTGTTGACAAAGGGGGACCTCACTAGTAACCTCTTGCTTAAGAAGGGCTTTTCTATAGCAAGCAATTACGAAATGAAAACATGACCGAGAGGTGAATGAATGAAAACAAACATGTGTCTTCTAGCGATTGATGATGATTAATATTTGACCATTACTTCTTGACAAAATTAATACCTTTCTAATCACACTAGGCAACTTTATCCATTAATGCCTTTCTAATCACACTTTGACAACTTTATCCATAATAATCCATCTATTTCAAAGCAATATCCAGATGGCTTCTGATGGAGAAGGAAGAGATAGCGATAGAGAGGCATGAGATGAATGGGTTTTGTAATCAGCTTCTTTCCTTTCCCTTCCCCAAGGTTATGGCACTCGAGGCCAACACCATTCAGGAAGAGACCAACAGTTATTTAAGTAGAGAGCTATGTAGATTAAAATAAGCGGACTTTATAAAGCAGCTACGCTGACTTAAATCTAAGTGCAATCGCTCAACTTTGTGAATTGGTTGGCCAGTTTTATTGTCCCATTCAGGAATAATGGGAGAAAATAAACCCTGAATTAATTTGCAAGAATGATGGGTGCATTTGTAAGCACAAGAAAATGGTTTCAAACTAACAACATTCAGGTGTGTACATCTGCCAAGTATCAACACCCTCTTTAGCTGAATGGAACAGACAGGTATTATGTCCATTGTCATTGAATGTATTGCCAGCTGTCATTGACAAAGCAGCAGGCTTGCAATAGGAGTCTGTCTTTATGAAGGCTGGCACGTATGCAACTTTAGGTCTTTTTCCATCATGGTTCAACAGATACTTGAAGCCAAATGTCAATATGTGACAGTGGAATTTATTTTAATTCAGCACATCTCCTTTTCTAGATGTTTTGCTCTCAATTCTTGTCAGAAATATACATTATATGCAGTAGTCTTGTCTTCTTTGGCAAGTGGATTTACTGCTTTGTTGTTCAATATAAGCAATCTTTTTATTAGATGATATATCCTATAATATATTTTCTGAAGGATGTCATCACGCCGTAGTTCACAGTGCCATCCACTGCTAACTATGGAGTGACAACATCTTTTTAAATGCTGTTGAGATATTGCAGTAGCACTGGAGAGCAGAAGAAGAGGGAGATGGAGGCAGCCCAGGCAAGCTGCAGAGGAACAGTCATGACAGGACAGGGCAGCTCCTCAGCAACTATACTGCTCTGCTGCCACCACTGCTGCCCACCTCACTGACAAAATGGGAGAGAGGAAGGGAAGCAGGGAGAGAACAGGATAGTTGCTGTGGAGCTGCCTTTCCTTAGTGTTCCTCTGCTGCTCACCTGAGCCACCCACCCACCTCCATCTCCCTCCTCTGTGTCCATCTTCCTTGTGCGAGAAAGTCTAAAACTCTCTCTTTCAGTGAGGGATTCTGAGGCTCCAAATCTCCTGCTTAAAGGGATGTTTTTCCTGCATGGGATCCCCTGCTAAAAGAATGAGGGGGAAACCCTTTCAGTGGGGGGTTCTGAGGCATGTCACTCCCTGAATCAGGGAGAGGTGTAGATCAGAATCTCCTACTTAAAGAGCTGTTTTCCCCTGTCATTTTTGCATTGCTAAAACAATGGAGGAGGACTCCTCTTTAGCAGGTTCTTGCACATGCCATCATTGATCTCTCAGCGGCGTTTGATACCATCGACCATGGTATCCTTCTGGGGAGACTCACGGAGTTGGGTGTCGGGGGCACTGCTTGGCCGTGGTTCCGCTCCTACTTCACGGACCGTCACCAGAAGGTAGTGCTTGGGGAACATCACTCGACATCATGGACTCTCCATTGTGGAGTCCCTCAGGGGTCGGTCTTGTCCCCCATGCTTTTCAACATCTACATGCAGCCGCTGGGTGCGGTCATCAGGAGTTTTGGAGTGCGTTGCCATCAATATGCTGATGACACGCAGCTCTATTTCTCCTTTTCATCTTCTTCAGGTGAGTCTGTTGATGTGCTGAACCGTTGCCTGACTGCGATAATGGACTGGATGAGAGCTAATAAACTGAGACTCAGTCCAGACAAGACCGAGACACTGCTGGTGAACGCCCTCCCTGCTCAGATGGTGGATGTTCACCCTGTTCTGGATGGGGTTACACTCCCCCTGAAAGAACAGGTACGTAGTTTGGGGGTTCTTTTCGATTCTTCCTTGTCTCTCGAGGCCCAAGTGGCCTCGGTGGCACGGAATGCATTTTACCATCTTCGTCTGGTAGCCCAGCTACGCCCCTATCTGGACAGGGATGACCTCGCCTCCGTTGTTCATGCTCTGGTAACTTCAAGATTGGATTACTGTAATGCGCTCTACGTAGGGCTGCCCTTGAAGACAGTTCGGAAGCTTCAGCTGGTGCAGAACGCGGCTGCCAGACTATTGACGAGGACCAGTCGGTCTTCGCATATAACACCTATTCTGGCGCATCTGCACTGGCTTCCTATTTGCTTCTGGGTGAGATTCAAGGTGCTGGTTTTGACATATAAAGCCTTACACGGCGTGGGACCTCAATACCTTGTGGAACGCCTCTCTCGCTATGAACCTACCCGTTCACTTCGTTCAGAATCTAAGGCCCTCCTCCGGGTACCAACTCATCGGGAAGCCCGGAGGGTGGTTACTAGATCTAGGGCCTTTTCTGTGGTGGCCCCTGAGTTGTGGAACAGCCTCCCAGAAGAGGTACGCCTGGCGCCTACACTTCTATCTTTCCGGCGCCAGGTAAAGACCTTTTTATGCTCCCAGGCATTTTAATCTTTTAATTTTCTTAATCTTTCTACTTTTAATATGTATCCTTCTTAATTTGTGTTGTATTTCGTTTTTGTTGTGCTTTCTGTTGTTTGTTTGTACATGTTTTTGTGATTTTTTACGATGATATATTGTATTTTACCTTGTTTGTTCACCACCCTGAGAGCTATTCTGCTAAGGGCGGTATATAAATTGAAATAATAAATAAATAAATAAATAAATAAATAAATAAATAGTGGCCATGTCAAATTTGACTCATGAGGCTGATCCTGATAAGGATCCGGCCCAAGGAGCCAAAATGGTTCTCATGGCCAAGTCTAATGGAAGGGGGGATGGGAGGCTTGGTCAGGTTGAAGGGGAGAGAGGTTGCTGAGGTCTAAGAGCAGGGGGTGTGCCGAGGCCTGGGGGCAGTGGGGGCTTTAGTGAGGGTGGTTGGTGTTCCCTTGCATCTCCAACAGCGGGGAGGTCAAAGGAAAAGTAAGGGGAGGATCACAAAATGTTGCAAGGATCTACATGAGGCAGGCTTTGCAACCCTTCCCACGTTCTCCCTTTCAACCTCTGGTGTTGGGATTTTGACAGGTGGGTGAAGCAACCCACCTGTCAATCATGTGATGTCACAATTGTCATGTAATTGAGATGTGGGTTGCCCCACCCACCTGTCAAAACTGGCCCAGAGGGTAGGAGCCAAAAAGGTTCTCCACCCCTCGTCTAATGTGTTGTGCTCACACTTTGCTTGTGGGCTTTCCACTGGCATCTAGTTGACCGGGGTGAGGACACCAGTGGTGGCTGGTGCCCATTGGGCCTAGTGGGGCAGGAGGCAGGGAGCCCAACAGTAGGTGGAGCCAGAGCCAATGACAGGCAGAGCTGACTAATTCTAGTTTTATCCCCATCCATTCCCTGCTGAGTTCTATAAGGGCGACACTGAGATTAAGGAGGAGGAAGGTGACAAGCAGGGCCACTCCCTAGACTGGTTATAAGTAAGAAGGCTGGCAAGTGAGTGCATGTTGAGGTTAATGGGGCAGCAAGCAACCCACTTGCCCTCCTGTTCTCCAGAGGAGGCTAGTTCATGAGGCCAAGATTCTAGACTAAATGGTCCTTTGGCATGATCCAACAGAGTTCTCAGGTTGTTAAGAACATAATCTAGCTGAAGTGAAACATTTTCTGCTCCCACTTGTTTTGGTATTTTGGATGAATTATACCCACAAATCATGAAATCTGGACTTGCAAGTTGCCATGGTGGTTATGATGAGGGATATCATATGAAAAGCACCCTCTTTATTTCTCCTTTTCTGGGACTAGAACAGCAATAGAGCTCTGGGCTAAACAGACAGAACAAATTCATGCCTCCATTTCCCTCCTCTTCCTCTGTTATCTCTCTTGTGTCTATGGGTAGAAACACACTCACTGTTCTGCTGGTTCCGCTGCATCCCCACCTGTCTCTTCAGAAAGCTAGGGCACATGACGCTAGTCACCCCCCCCCTTTTTTTTTTACTATGAAACCTTATGGGAGCAGATTGAGTGTGCTTTTTTAAAAAAAAAATCAGCTTCAAAAACAGTTCACAGCTGATTGGCAGATAAAACCATTCCCCCTGAGGGTGTGGCTAACGGAAACACTTTGATCCAGTGACTAGTGTGTTTAGAGCCTTAGTCTAGATGGTATGCCCTTATGGCAGGGACCTACTCTCATAATTAAAGTGTCATGTATGTGGGTGATGCTTTATTATTAGTAATAATAGTAATAATAACAATAATAGTAGTAGTAGTAGTAATTCAGCACATAATCAAAGTGCACCTTTTTTGTAAATTAACAGCTCCTTTTTACTTCAGCATTATGAACATGTGATTATATTTGTAGCAGAGTCACTGTATTTAGTGGTGATGATATCCTGACAGAGTGATCATAAAATAAATATACCTCACACTGAAACAAGAAGACTTTGGGTTGTAGTCAACTAAGTCCTACTAAGAGAGTAGACCCATTGAAATTAATGAACCTAAGGCTGAGTACACTAGTCACCTACAGTAAGTGTTTCCATTGTCCGCACCTGGAGGGGGAACAGGTTGATCTGCTGATCAGTTGTGAAATTTCTTTGAAGTGGATTTAAAAAAACGTACTCAAGCAGCTCCCGCCAGGTTTTACAGTAGAAAGGGGCAGGGTTTGACTAGCGTCGGGTGCTCTCACTTTCAGAAAAGAGAGGCAGAGACGTATGGAACCAGCAGAACAGTAAGCACGTCTCTACCCTAAATTAGTCATGTCTGTTAACTTTAGTGGGTCTACTCTGAGTAGGACTAGCACTGAATACCACCATACAGTTACAGAGTATGTTACACTCTGTAACTAAGGGTAGATATCAGCTCCAGTGTGTGTGTGTGTTTTACTTCAAAGAGATTTTGCAACTGATCAGCAGATCTACCCATTCCCCCTCCAGGTGTGGCCAATGAAAACGCTGTGGGGTAGGTGATTAGCGTGCTCACAGCCTGTCAGTTTCTAAACCTGTCTTAACTTAATAGATTCTGTTCCCTGTAAACAAGACCTTAAGAATGGAAGAAAAAGAGTGATGTGAAATGCTACAGTGGATCACAGTGGAAAGGGGGGGGAAGCATTAACAAACTCACCCATACTTATTTTAACTGAATAGACCTTCTTATTTTCACTGAGCACAGGGCCCAAACGGCTGAGTTCGAGTGACCATTCTAGCTCAAATCAAAGTGAGAACCTTGTTGCAATTTATTTTTCTCCTGTGGAGTAGACTGGTAGGCCAGACTATAATGCAGATAAAATTACTGATTTATGTTCTTAGAAGTTAAAATATGTGAAACAGACTTTCTCAAAAGGGTTATAGTGACTCATAAAAAAATGTTGCAGGAACACTCCGACCATCTAACAAATTTGGTTCCAAAGCCTTGATCCTTTTGCTTTTGATCTCTTCCTTTTATCTATTTAACTGAACAATACATTTGCTAATGTTTTTAATGCATTAGAATAAATAGCAATTTGCCTTTTTATTTTATAAAAAAACTATCTGATGAATGCCTTCTGTTAAGAATAAATTTCTTTTTATAATTTTCACCAAACAGCATTCAGCACATAACTTTTAACTGCTGTGTTCAAATGTAACTGTGAATTTGGCTGTAAACACACTAGTCGCCAGAACAAAGCGTTTCCATTAGCAACACCTGGAGAGGGAACGGGTTGGTCTGCCAATCAGTTGCAAAATCTCTTTGAAGCTGGATTTTTTTTTTAAAGCGCTCAAGCTGCTCCCATTAGGTTTTACAGTAAAAATGGGTGGGGTTTGACTAGCATTTGTGTGCCCCCAATTTCAGAAGAGAAAGGTGGAGATGCACTGGAACAGGCAAAACATTGAGTGTGTTTCTACCCTTTAATCATGACCACTCCTCCAATATTTGGGATTAAAGGCAGTGGCGTCATTAGGGTTGGTGTCTCCTGGTGTGGCCTGCAGCGCCTGCTGTCTGAGACTGTGAGTGATTGAGTGCACGCAGCGTGCGCGCGGCCGAACAACAGGGCCCGGGAGCGCGCCGCCGCCTCACTGCTGCCGCTTCCACCTTCTAACAGCCGAGGAAGGCAGCCAGCGCTGCACGCGAAGGCTCTCGTTGGTGCCTAGGCGGTGCCTGGGGGGGCGCCTCTGGGTGTCACCCCCATCTGGTGGTGTCACCCAGTGCAGCCCACACCTGCCACACCGCCCTAGTGATGCCCCTGATTAAAGGGTTCTAGGAGAGGGGTGAACCTGCAATACAATGAAACTAAAAATCTACCCCCCTCCCCCAGTATACACTGAACTGAAAACAAAACCAACAAAAAGAAAAGCAATGCATTTTCTTAATTAATTTACTGGAAGACTGGAATCTGAATGCTAAATCCTACCACTATGTTTTCACCAAATTTGTTATAAAGGTTAAGCTGCATTTCAGCCTGATCTCTAGATGATTTCATCAAATGACAGTCACCACATTATGGGAAACCCCATCAGTATGTATAATAATGCTTGCTAGTTTGCTTCATTTGCCTATTTATTTTGATTACCGATAAAGGACAGTTGTGTTCAAAGCTTTGGAAGATAGCCCTTTATTTTCATTAGGCTTTGTTTCACACCACACCAAATTCTGCTGCTGCATTTCACCCATATTTTTTCTATGATTTATACTTGTAAAGGAAGCTAGATTGATGTCCCTGGGAATATCCAACACCTTGCAAGCTATTTGTGTAAGTTCCTACCCTATTTCCATGTAATCTAAAATAGCCCAGCAAAATACTAATTCTAATATGTGCACAATCACATGACCATGTTGGGCTGATCTCAGGTGTTCTGGTTTTCAGCATATATGCAGGAACTGTAGATATGCAAGAAATGCAGGCTTGCCTGAGATTTAGGCCATATTGCACAGAGTGATGCTGTTTTAGATATGTCCCAATGTGCATTTGAGTTGGGAGGGGGCTGCAATCACCTGTTCTCACATCAGCTAACTTTTTAAAAGAAATAGCAACCCCAAAAACTGCACTATTTCATCTCTAATGAAAGAAAAATGCAGAAAACTGTAGCACAAATTAATAATTGCATTATTTCAAGTAATATTTCTGTATTAGATTTTTTTTAAAAAATGAGATGCTTCATGTTGCTATTACATAAGGCAGACTTGTGCATTTATGCCTTAATAATAATAATAATAATAATAATAATAATAATAATAATAATAATAATAATTGGCAGGAACTTTAAGAAAATCCGTGAGTCACAGGGCAGATAATTTTAATGGATCCCAATTCTTGCCTAACCAATTCCTTTTTATATGTTCTTCCTGCAAAAGAAGCTATTTTATTTCTTGGTTGTCGAGAGGAAAGAATATAATGAGCTCAGAAGAGAGGTAACAGTGTCTTCTCAAAGGCTGGAGCAATAGATACAATTCAATAATGGGCTCCTATTGGGAGGAAGGGCAGGATATAAATATAAATATAACAACAACAATAACAATAATAACAATGTGGAAAAGGTAACACACAGCTTGTATTTTCTTTCAACGACACGTCCCGATAAGAGCCTGATTAAGAGAGCACGTATGTTTGTGTTTCCTACTACTACTTCTTTTAAAGTATAATTTTAAACTTTTAAACTTTTAAAAACTTTTGGAACTTTTAATTTTTTGAACTTTTAGTCCTTAATAAAAAAAAAATTTTTTTTAGTCCTTAATTTTTACGTCAGTGGTCTTAACACGATCGAGCTCAACGTGACTTATAGTTGGCATATAGTAGCTGCATATATTCCTACTCACCCCTGTGTGCTAGGAATGAGCTCTGTAAGCTCTGCCATCTAACAAAAGAAAACAAAGAGATCTCTTTCCAAAGTTTACAAACACAGAGAACTCATTAGCAGCAGAGAAGAGAAACAAACGATAAGGTGTCCTTGCAGTTGCAACAGGGAACAGGGAACTGCGTAAATTGGGGCTCATGCATTTACACTATTTATACTATTGAAAACAGTTTAAACAGTTCAAACAGCTTAAACCTTCACCCTGGGAAGCCAGATTCTGAACTTACAGTAAAAGATATGGTCCTAACCAGAAAAGGCTACAGGACTCAGGGCATTGTCCCCCTTGAAGGATATGTCCCTTTAAACAAACCAAAAAATAGCTCAATTTTTTATGAACAGACATCTTACAAAAGAGCTTGAACATACGCCCCTGTATACCCCAAATCCTATTCAGAGCTTGGAAAAGTTACTTTTTTGAACTACAACTCCCATCAGCCCAATGCAGTGGCCATGCTGGCTGGGGCTGATAGGAGTTGTAGTTCAAAAAAGTAACTTTTCCAGGCTCTGATCCTATTTTAGAGTGGACTCTAGACTGCAAAGGAAACACTGAAGATCATAGTGAATCCTTAACATGCGCTAATTTAGCAAGTTGAGCTGGCTTTTGCAGAGTATAACTCTCCTACAGGGTTAACTCAGACATTTGCAATGAACAATCAGTTAAATGACCAACCCACTGATCTAACATCTATGCAGCTAGGGGAGCCGGCCATCAACAGGACAAGTTAAGCAATAAAGATTGTTCAACCCAAACTGAGCCACCTCAAAGTGACACTTACCAATTGAAGGCTGGATTTATCTACTGATGAAAGAGATCGAACATATAAAATCCTTTCTATCTGTCAGCAACAGTCTTTTGACAACTCTGGTGGTAACACACAAAAGGATGAAGAGTGGAGGGGTAAGCCTGACAAAGGACTTGTCTGATATGTGCAATCACAAATCTCAAACAAATAGACAAACAGTGTCGAATGGAAAAGCACGCAGGAGAAAGTTGACCACGAAAAGACCTAGTATTTCAAAGAAGGGGATAAATAATTTTTAAAAGAGCAAAAATATTAAAAGCACAAAGCCATTACGTTATAAGAAAATAGATTTTGGAAAACTTTTTAAAGAGAAAAGCCCCCCCCCCCAAAAAACCTGAACAAAACATCATGGAAAGTCCAAATCAGAAACCTGAGCAAAATATCAGAGAGAAAGTCATGAGCAAGGAACTTGTGGAAGACAACAAGAAGTTTTCTCTTGAAACTAATTTTGGCTTCCCCACACAGTACATTGCATCTCAGGACCAGATGAGGATGACTGCCATACAAGATCCTTGGGAACACATTCTGTTGATAAGAAAACCTCTTCAAAAACAGATAAAACCTGGCAAAAATTGGGTTTTAGGGCTGAATCGCCAAAAGTTAGTTTTCAACAACTACCCCAAACCAAATAGGCTATTAATTCAGCATGATCGCAAATCTCATATTTTGGAAATCCTGGAGACAGCTCTCCCGGGCCTGTTTTCTTTAGCTGATATAGAACATGTGGAATATTTATTTTACAACTATACTCATGCACGCGCAGTGGTTACCTTTAGAGAACAGGGCCCAGTTAATGTTGTACTTGCTTCCAGAGACATCTTCACCGAGAGCAATATCTCAATCTCAAGATTTTTTTAAGAATCTAGCTCCTCCCCTGGCTCTGATTACACACCATAAAGTAAGCTCAGAAACCATTCCCATTGCAGAGCCTGTTCAATCTAAAAATCAAATTGATTTTGATATTTTTACTGAATCATCTAGCAATAACGTAGTCCTGCACAACGGTGAGCAAGATGGACATGGAGATGCTTGGGTTCATCCGGCAAGGCAACACCTCTTAGAGGAAAAAGAAATTGTTCATGAAGAAAAAACGTTACTCAACTCCTTTGGGGCACTGCCCTTAGAGGCCCAAGATGAAATCATGTTAAGACTAGACCTTTTAAAATCAAACTTGGCAGCCAAGCAGCTAAGGTTAAAAAACTGCCCAAATAAAGCAATGGTATATGGTGATTTAGTGCAGCTGTCCGAAAATATGGAAAGGAGTAACGAGGCTACCGCAGGCCCTGAAGGGGTACAGAAAAGCACCCCAAGTTTTCAATTCACAGCAGAACTCAATCTACCAGCAAAGGATCCTACTAGGAATGACCTAACCATTTTAACACCAACTATAAATACCCTGAATAACAAGCCTTCCACCTGGCTTGAAATGAGATTTTTAGAGGAGGAGGAACGTGGTTCACCGACGAAGTTAACCAGCCCCGCTGGTTGTGTAGTAAATCAAGCACCCCGGATGAATTCAAATGTCATCAAGCTGAGCTCTAGTATTGAAGCAATTGAATACCTACAAGTTGAATCCAAAATTGTTGAGTTGCCCCCCACAAAAAATCTGAAACAACAGAGAAAGAAGGACCCTTCCTCAGTGAATACGGGTGGGCAGTACCCACAAAGTGAAGATCTAATGAACAAAGACCAAATCGCACAAAGTGTGAAGATCCAGAAAAATCCCCAGTGACAAAAATCACAGCAGTCCAAGAATTATTTGACATTACTGTCATGGAACATTGCAGGCTGGCAATGCAAAGCCACAGACTCTACCTTTTTGGACTTTATAAACATGCACGGTATTATACTGTTTCAAGAAACATGGGCAAAGGAGGGCCTGGTTTTAAATAGCTTTGCTGCATATTGTCTTGATGCAGTTCCCAGCTCTAGGGGGGGTTGCCCTAGGGGAGATCTTGGGGTGCTGGTATCCACTGCTATTCAAGTGGTTACTAGCACACCAGCCCCCCTAGTGCACCTTGCAACCCCCTTGGTTATCAAGTATGGGTCGATCAGTTTACTGATAATAAATGTTTATTTGCCCCCACAGCGATGCAAACAGCAGGTTAAGGAAAACTGGGCCAAACTGGAAGATTATATTACCAAACTGACCGCTTTGTATCCACAATCCTTCGTAATAGTGGCAGGTGATTTAAATGCCAGAATAGGACAGAATGACCTTGCGTTGTATTCCCACTTCCATGAATTCCCACTCAATCACGAGGAGACCCATATGGTTCCCACGAGACAGTCCAAGGACAAGGGCTGTAATTATGCTGGCCTTTGTCTAATGCAAATGGTTAACAGACTGGACCTAGTAATACTAAATGGGAGCGTAGAAGGTGATATTAATGGTGAATTCACATTTCTTTCAGGGCTGGGAGCCTCTACAATTGATTATGTCATTATTTCATATGATCTATTAGATCTAGTGACTTGTTGTAAGGTGGGCAAGCATATTGAGAGTGAGCATTTACCCATGGTTTTATCCTTGAATCTAGGATCTCAAAATATTCATGCAGATTACGAACTGCTGCTAAACTCTGAGGCAGAGTCAAAAACTACATGTGTAAAGTGGTCAAATATGATAGAGCACACCTTAACAGAGTGGCTGTACTCGAAAGACAGTCTATGCCATCGCGAAGCCATGTTAACAGCAGATACCCCAAGGGTAGTGCTAACTTTGTTTCAAGAACTGATTTCCTCCTTACACAACAGTTTGAAAACTAAAATTTCGGCAAGACCAAATATTAGCAAATCCAAACATTGGTTCAATCGTGAATGCATTGATATGAAAAAATCCCTAAATGAGAAATATCAGTTATATAGGGATCAATATCTGTCAGCATTACCTCCTGAATGGTTCCAGTTAAAGAGGAAATATAAGGCTTTAATTAAAATAAAAAAGAAGCAGGCCACAACGGAGGCTTGGCAAAGCCTAATTAAAGCAACAAGAGCACACAATGCTGCAACTTTTTGGAGAGCGGTCTCGAGGGGCTACCCGAAAACAACAATTAACATGGACAGCCATATTCCAGTGACTTCCTGGGAATCGTATTTTAGCACTACCTATGCAATAGGACCAAGCTCTCACCAGACACCAAAGGCAGACATAAGTAGTTTCCCTGAGTGGCCGCCAGTCACTTCCCATGAAGTCAGAAACCTTATCTCTAAATTGGAAGCACCAGGGAGTGATAATATTTCATCAGAACTCCTTAAGTTAAATTTAGAGTGGTGGGCCCCTGTCCTAGCATCATTATTCACATGCATTGATCACACAGCATGTGTTCCAGAGGACTGAGGGCTGGCCATCATCATTCCAATATACAAAAAAAGAAAAAGGTCCGATCCTGCTAATTATAGACCGATTAGCTTGCTAAGTATTATTAGTAAGCTATATGCTTCTCATCTGCACGAGAAACTATTAGGCTGGCTAGAGCAGGAAAATATACTCGGTGACGAGCAGGCCAGTTTTAGAACGGGTTGCTCCACAATTGATCAAGGACTTGTTCTTCAACATCTCATGGAAAAGTATGCCTTATCGGGCTTCACACAGGTTTTATTGATTTTAAATCAGCGTTTGATTCGATTTCAAGAGACAAACTATGGGGAAAATTTGAGGCCACAAACATTGATAGGAGGCTCCTTATACTAATGCGTAGCCTTTATGAAAATACATACTTGAGGGTTAAATGCAATCGTATTGGTTGCGTAATGGGTCCTATTCCCACTTTTAATGGAGTGAAACAGGGATGCATTTTAGCTCCCATGTTGTTTAACTTCTATATTAATTCATTGATCAAAACAGTTGGCAAATAGACCTGTGTCAATCCTTCTCTATGTTGATGATGCGGTACTTTTATCATTGTCAAGCATCGGCCTGAAACTTTTAAGTGCTTTAGCCTTATATTGCAAAGAAGAACAACTGACAATTAACTATGACAAGTCTAAGGTCCTAATTTTTATAGAAAGAGGAGTAGGCATCGATGGCAGATCAATGACCATCAAATTGAGCAGGTTACCTACTATAGATATTTAAGTGTAACCTTCCATTCAACTGGCTCATGGAAAGTCCAAATAAAAAATGCCATTGCAAATGCCCAGAGAAGCACAAAGGCACTTCTATCTTTTTATTACACCAAAGGTGGTCAATATATCCCCGCGGCCCTACAGGTTTTTGTTGCTAAGATGCTGTATGGTTCCCAGCTATGTATTTATGATAATTTTGCTCCTTTCCAAACTAAATTTATAAGAGCAATATTAGGTACCCCGTTATGTGTCCTTAATATAATTTTGCAGCTGGAGGTGGGCCAAATCTCTGTAGAGGCTCACACATTGATATATAAGATAAACTTTTGGCTAAAATTAATGTTCTTCCCAGTGGGCTTAATTCCTTTGACTCTGATAGATACTTTTCAATCGAGCTGGAAAAGAGAATTGTCAATGGAATTGTCGCATTTGGGTCTTTCTATTCCCACTGTTATGGCATTAGGCTATGTTCAAGCAAAAAGGCTGTCTCCCAGCAAATCATGGACATTGATTTACAAACCCATTTGAGCTTGGCTGCACTCTATTCTAACTATGGAGATTATGCGAGTAAGTTTACAACAACAAATTATATGAGAATGCTGTCTATTTCAAAGCACAGAAAATTTTTCACGCTTGCCAGACTCATGTCTTACCTCCTGCGCTTTTAGAAGGGAGATTCAATAAGGTGCCAGTACAGGACCGCTTATGCCCCTGTGATATGGGAAGTGTGGAAACTGCTGCACATGTACTATTGTACTGTCTGTTCTATCGAGACTCCTGGTCTGATCTCATCAACCCAATTCTCCAAAAAATCCCAGGAAGGTCTGATGCATTTTATTTAGATCATTTACTCTCAGACAGGAGACAGCAGGTGACTGCCAATGTGGCAAGATTTTGTGCTTTGGCTGTTACCTGTAGGAGAGTGATGATGGCAAACAACAATAATGGATAACCTCGGGTGGGCCATTCCCCATTGTTGCCCTAATTGTAATACCACAGTTCCATATTATCTCAGGCTGCTGCCGTTTGTTTCCTTCATTGTATAATATTGACATGTTTTATTGTTTGCTGTTTTAACGTTTTATAGTGCTGGTCATTGACCGTAATAAATGATTGATTTTCTTTCAACAGCTTAATGTCTGGGCTAGCAGCTCTCGACGCTAAGACATCTAGTCAATTAGGCATCATAACAGTCACTTACTATCTTTGGACCACTTTTGTGGCTGTTATTGTGGGAATAATTATGGTCTCCATTATCCATCCTGGTGGGGCAGCCCAAAAGGAGAACACGGAGGAAAGTGGGAAGCCAATCATGAGCTCTGCAGATGCCTTGCTGGACTTAATTCGGTAACTACATTCATTCTTACTACTTTTATGAAAGGTAAAATTGTACACATTCTGTAACTTTTTGGTAAAAAGTGATCACATTTTCAGATACATTTTGAAATCCATAAATATTCCATATGGTAATTGCTCAGAGGCACATGTTACCAAATTCTTCCAAGCTACACTGAAAGTGGATTGGACTGTGAAAGACCAACCCAAATTGTGTTTGCATTTTGACAAATTTGTAGGGTAGTACAATATCTCAGAGAGGAGGTCAGGTCTCCTGCTCCCCTGGTGCATTCACTATAGCTGCTCAATATCTTTTGGCTATAATTACATTCTTAAACCACAAGGTTTTTTGCCTATTAGTGAATTTACTTATTTATTCATTACATTTATATCCCACCATTCTTTCATCATAGAAACTCTAGGCAGCATACATGTGGTTCCCAGTCATTCTCCCATACAGGCACTTACCAGCACCCAGACCTGCTTAGTTTGAGCAAGGTAGTGGCCTCATGTGCCTTCAGACCATACCCTGAATGCCAGTTGCTGGGAACGACAAATGGGGAGAGTACTCTTGTACTCAGGTTCTGCTTTTGGGCTTCCCTTAGGCATCTAGTTGGCCACTGTGAGAACAGGATGCTGGACAAATGGGCTTCTTTGGCCCAATCCAGCAGGGCTCTTCTCACATTCTTATGAAAATGCGGTGGGACTTATTTCTGAACAGTCATGCATGTAAGTAAAACTGTCTGACATTATGTTTGCATAAGATCCAGGACTTGATTGAATTTCCAAGTATCTGCAGTTGTATAGGTGCAGGACAGCTATATAACTGTATCATCCTGCCCACTCTCTAAGGTCAAATGAGAGGTCCTTCTCTGTGCCCCATCTAGGGTGGAAGTATGTTTGACTGGGATAAGAAAGAGAGACTTCTCAGTGACTGCCCCCTGTTTATGGAACACCTTGCCCTTGCTGTTTTTCACCAGGTGTTCAAAACCATTTAATTCCAGCAGGTATTTGCCGTATGTGACAGGTAATGTTTTTACATTCTGATCTTAACAGCTGACCCTGTCTCTTTGGTTGATAATTTTATTCTGTTGTTTAATAAAATTGTAATGTTCAAATGTAAGCTGCCCTGAGTCGTGCTTTTGCACCAGAAGGGCGAAGTATAAATGTTTCAACAGAGATAGACAGACAGTAATATGTACTGCTGGGAGGAAGGGTGGGATATAAATAAAATAAAAAATAAATAAAAAATAAATACCTCTCTAAGTTTGGGTATGCAAGATTCTACCGAAACTGGACTAGATGATTTTCAGGCCTTTTCCAGTACTTTGATTCCAGCGCTTCTGTGTGTCTGCAGTAAAGTGTAGGAAGCAGCAGTCGGAAGACTTCTTCAGTTAACAGAATGTCATATAGTTTCCATTGTGCTACAAGCACCCATTGTAGGTACTACAAAGACTGGCGTGTAATTGATTCCCAAATAAAATGCCAAAAATAAATGTGACACAAATATAAATGGCTACTTAAAAGATTAAGTGAAGATTAATGCCCAATGAGTACAAATTCTACCTAATCCCATGACAATTGTCTTTCTTATCTCTTTTCAGGAATATGTTTCCTGCCAACCTTGTTGAGGCCACTTTTAAACAGGTGAGTGTTGAATGGCTGTTCATTGGAGCACTAGGGAAATATTCCCTTCAAATGAGGAAGGAGTCAATCGATCAGCATTTTCAGAGGTATTATTTTCTCTGTTGACAAGTTCCATTCATCATGAAGGGAACCTAAACCTCAAACAAGATAGTATCCTCCCAGGTGTAATGGAGATGCCTTCTGCTCTTTCAGTACCGAACCAAAAGCATCTCTATTGTGAAGGCTAAGAAAGCAATGTCCGAAAGTACCACGCGCCAAATAATAATCTATGAGGTTCAGGATGAAAATGGATCCAACATCCAGAATTTTGCCTTGGATATCACACCACCACCAGAAGTGATTTACAAGTCGGAGCCAGGCACCAGCGAAGGCATGAACGTGTTGGGGATTGTAATATTCTCTGCTACCATGGGTATGTTTTTGTAACCCATTAACCAAAGACACATTCGCACTGAGTGAATGTATTATTTGATGTAGGAAAATTAGTCTTTGTGTTTAGAATCCTGATGCCATTCCTGGCCCTTCCATGGTTCATTAGCATTCACAGTCTCCACTTGGAATTGAATGATTCACAGCTTTGAGAGGTTGAGCATCGGGACCAAATTTCCAGTTGTCTGAGAAAGGCATGCTCCAATCCTTGCCTATCCTACGTTGCTTCATTTTTTCCTCAGTTTCCCTCTGTAACTCATAGAGCTCTTTCAGGAAGCTTGTATTACAGGCATAGGGAAACTTTTCAGCCTGAGGGCCACATTTCTTCACAGGGAACTTCCAGGGGCCACATGCCAGTGGGGATTGGGGTCAAAGGCCATAGTTGTTAGAACAATGGATATGCCTCTTACCTTTGTATAGTAGGGCCCCGCTTACCAGCGCTTCGCATTCTGGCATGCCGTTAATGCAGCGGCTTTCAATTAGGGGAAATTCCCCGTTTTAAAGCCGTTTTTGCGGCATCTTGCGGCATTTTTGCGCAACGCGCCCCATTATACTCAATGGGTTCCGCTTTATGGCGATTTCCACTTTACGGTGGCAGTCCGGAACAGAACCTGCCGTATAAGTAGGGCCCGCCTGTACAGCAGGCCATCAGTAGCATAGAGGCAAATTCAGAAATTCCTTTCATAATGCTCACAGCCATGCCCTCCACAGCCACACCCCTTCTAAGATTATACAGTCATCTAAGATTATAGAATAATCTGGTCAGGTTTGAATACTGCTTTCCACTTCTCTGTCACAGTCACTGTTCGACTGTACTTTCTCACTGTCAGATATATTGATTGAATTACTGAATCCAGTGTCTACACGTTTATCTCCTGCTGCTTGATGGTGTAGATGGGATGCTATCATCAGGATTCACTGTCTCTTCCTCTGCAATTCTGCAGAATTCTCATTCTCCACAATTTGACTTTTTAAGTAGGAACATGGGGCGTGCATAACTGACTCAGAAAGCCCTACAGCAATCAAGGCTCCCCCCCTTTCTCTGGGGGCCTTTTTGCTGCTGGGTTAAGACAAAGCCTGTTTTTCCCCAAATGAAGGAATTCACTCTGTCTAAGCAGGCAACTCATTTTGCACAGGAATTTGTAATCCTTTGAACTTTGCCACCTTCTAGAAGGTAGGAAGGGATTTTTCCACTTCCTTCTCCTATCTCCCTGTGTCACCCCCCCCTCCTTCCACATATACCTGGAGTGTTAGAAAAAGAGGGTTTAGTCCATTCAGGCAGTATTTCATCATCATTATCATCATGCTGAAAGACTGAGTTTCTGCTGAGTTTCCCTTCTTGGCTGCCATACTAAGCCTCAGAATAACTTCATTTTGGGCAGAGCTTATGAGTTTCAGGAAGAAACTTTAAGCATGGAAATTCCTGATCCTAACCTCTGGTGTTGACTGTACCACACACGCAAACATTCTTAGCCATATTAATTTCACTTTACGTTATATGCATTTCATGCATGCCACACATATGTACAACATCGTTAAAAGCTGAAAGACCATCTCTCACACACACATAATTCCTATGAGTCCCCTTCCAGCCTCTGATTTGGAATCCTGTGCCTTGGTGAGAGAAACTCGCTTTGCTGGCTAGATGAGTTTGTTTTGTTAAGCTAATAGAGTGGCCAGGTTTGTTAATGGGTCTGTCTGGTGCCCAGCAGCTGGTGAATAAGCCAGGAAGATCCTTTTGTCATTGAACTCTTCAGGACAGCCTTCTACCCCCCCTCCTGGCAGCTAGGAGAGGTTTGTGTTTTTAGTGTGTGTTGAGTTGTGTCTGAGAAAGGCTGGGAACTGGAGGCAGGCAGAGAGACTTTAGGATGCCTCCTGTAACCCCGAATGGAAAAGCTGGATATTGGACTGCTGAAGCCTTGAACCCCTCCATCCTAAGCTCAGGTTGGAATGTGTGTAAATAAATAAACGATATTTCATAAAGACACCACAGTCTCCGCTGACCTTCTTCCCAAAGAAACCACACCCAGGGCAAACGCAGGGACCCCAGGAATCTCACCGCTCCAAGATTGGGGAGGCGCGCAACAATATTTTTCTCTGTTTTCTTCCTCCTCCCCACTGCTATCTTTGGACTAGAACAAAACCACACATCTTTCCCCTCCCGCCCTTTTTTGCTGCTGGGTTGAGAATGAGATCCTTGTTAACAAACAAACTGGAGGATGTGCAGCAGAGAAAGAGAGCGAGAAACCCCTCTTCAGCCCAAGTTCTCCCCCCTTCCTTTTCCACTTTCCCTCATCTCCCATCATCCTGGTTGTGTCCACCCTCCTCCTCTGCAAACTCCATCACTCACTGGCTTGCTCTCCATCATTGTCTCCATACCCTTCAGTCCTTCCCATGCTTGTCTTCTCTCACAACATCAGATGTCCCTAGGAGCCAATCAGCATGAAAGGGGAGTGTGTTAGCCACTGCAAAGAATCTTCTCAGCAGTTGACTCACCTTCTTTCACTCTCATTGGCTCCAATCAACAGGAAAGGATAAGGAAGCCAATTGGCATGAAAGCACTGATATTTGAGTCCTCTAACAATATTTGATAATGGAATTGATAAAAAAAATTCAGCATGAAATATTATTTCAGTCAAGTAGGCCCAAAAAGGGGGAAGGAAAAAAGGAGTAACCATATGAAGGACCAGGCAGCAGGAGGGAAGGGGGGCCACCCTTGTGACCGCACCTCTATGACCCCACCCCTGTGAACCTGTCATACCATGCTATAATCTACATCGAGGGTGGGGAAACATCTGCCCTGTGGACCAACTGTTGTGACCCACCCTGGGACCTTTGGGTGAAAGGCAGACAATAAATTTAAATAATAATAATTAATAGTTTGCGGGTGGCGCTATTAGTGTAGTAAGGCAGCTTGAAAGACAAATGGGCATTAAATATAGATCCAGGTTGTCCCTTCTGGCTGATTCTCCAGTTGGGAATAAATTAATAGTGGAAAACTACAAAGGTACATATATACTTTATGGTTCAGATAATTTGCTAACCACATTCAAATATGCACTGAACACACTAGAACTTTTCAGGAGAGTTTCACACAGACTTCCGGGAAGGGTGACTTAGCCTGTGCCTGCTTTTGAGACGGGCTCCTGCCTCAAAAGAAGCTTATTCAGATATATCAGTCAGTTTTTTCTTTTTTTTTTGACTGATTAAACTTCTCCCGGGTAGGGAGAAACGAAGAGATTAACCTCAAAGCCTATTTTTGTTGGGACGACCAGATCTCATTAATTTATGGGACGAGGTCCAGCCGACGAAGGTGGGACGGATTTTCAACAGCAAGCTCTATCTGTTAAAGCGAACGTTCATCTTATCTTCTAAGAGAGAACGCACTAACAGGCAAGCACCCTTCTTTCTATATTTTTCTTTTACTTGACTTAAATTGTTGCTGTTTAAAAGAGATTTGCCAGATTGATCGGTTTTTGACATCTCACTGGGGAGCCGTAACTTCTCTCTGCTACGCACTAATTAATAGCTTATCTCTGTTTTTGTTGCAAAAAGCTGTCCTGGATTTGCATTCTAAAGATATACACAGAAGAGGGATTTCTATTCCAGATTTTTATTTTGAAAAATATTATACTGTTTTGAGACTACTCTCTTTTTGGTCTATTTTATTTTGACGAATCTGTTTTTTGACGACTGCCATTAATTGTTTCGATCCTGGGAACTGCATTTTGTTTACTTAACTATTGGAGAGATAAGGCTGTCTGCTCTGTTTATACTGTGATGTCACCAAGTTTGGAGTATTAACCCAATTGTTGCTGAAATAAGAAGTGGTTTTCCTATATTTTTCTTTTAAAATGGCAATTAAGAAAGTGGCTGAGAATCTGGAAATAACTATGTTTCAGAAAATAATGGATGAGATTGAGATAATGAAAATTGAATTGAGTAAAATGAAGCAGGAGATTAAAGATATAAGGGTCCCTGTGAGAGAGGTGACCCTGGAAGGGGTCCCTGTGAGAGAGGAGATCCCGGAGATTGGAACAGGGGTCCCTGTGAGAGAGGAGACCCTGGAGACTGGAATAGGGGTCCCTGTGAGAGAGGAGATCCTGGAGATTGGAACAAACGTGGAACAGGAACAAGATTTGGAGTCTATGGACTTTAGAAATAAAATCTATTGTTTGGAACTCAATGTTATCTTTGAAGAAATTAATGAAGATTCTAGAGATAAAGTTATCAATGGCATGGATAATCTTCTGGACTGGAATGATGTGATGGAGCCCAATATAGAGAAAATCTATGGAATTAACTGCAGCCATGTGACAATGGAAAAACTTTTAAGAGATGACCCAGTGTATTTTGAAAAAAAGAACAGAGATATGATTTTACAGCAGTATTTCAGCAACCTATTCAGAATGGATGGCAAGAAAATATTTGGGATAGAGGTAATTCCCATCAGACTCTTACTATATGACTATGGCTTTGACAGCAAGATTATTATGGAATACTGATAATGGAAGATTGGATATTGAAATTACTGGACTTAACAAGACTACTGAAGATGGAAGATGGAAAATGGAACTAATAGAGATAATAGAACAATGGCTATTGAAATTACTGAACCTAACAGATTCTGATGTGATGGATTAATTGAAATGTTTATTTTGACTATGGTTATGACAATAAGATTATCATAATTAGTAATGAGATGGATTAATCGATATGCTTATCTGGGAAAAAAAAATTGATAGATATATTTCTTAAAGAATTGAAACCTCTCTTTGACTTTTTGTGGAAAGAATAAAGTGGTGTGTATGAGATTTGATGATTAAGTAGGATAACTACTGGAGGAAAGTGATTTTATAATATGACTTAAGAGACAGGATTGTTATATATTATAGACTTATAACTGATTTGATCTTTGACAAATGGGAAGTCAATATTTTACTTTTTATTTTTTATTTTTGTTTTTTTTTTCTTTTTTTCTTTTTGTTTAACTATTTTTGATTTTGTTTTTTGTCTTTGAATGTTTTATGATTTTGTCTTGTATGTTTTATGAAAATCTGAATAAAAATTATTGAAAAAAAAAAAAAAAAAAAAAAAGGAGAGTTTCACACACACCCTCGGCCCCACACATGTGGTCTAGAGGGACATTCTCATGTGCTTGTCCTATTAAAATGAATGGGAGCTGCACAAGAGGAACACAAATGACAGTAAAGGGAGGAGGACATCTCATATTTGCTAGGGGACTGCACAGAAAAAGTTAGGATACAGCCAAGCAGAAAATTCCCATTAAAATCATGGCAAAGTCCTATTCTACCGATTTCAGATTTTGGTGCTCATATTACAGGGAAGATCAGACTTTCTTATCTTGTATGTTGGCCCCCATTGCGACTGGATACAGGGGTCCATGATTGGGCTAAAATTGGGAGGAGCTGCTTGTAGCTTGTATTAAAGGCCCCCTACCTCCCACAGCAAATCTAAGCACTGTTTTCAATAAGATTTATGATTTACTACTATTATTTAATAACTTCATTTATAACATCTTTCACTTTTCTTCCAAGGAAGTCAAGGCAGCATACATGGTTCTCCCCTTCCCCCTCTATTTTCTCCTGACAACAACCCTGTGAGGTAGTTTAGGCTGAGAGATAGTGATGGCTCAAGCTATATCCTGAGATTTAGCTGCAGCTAACTTTTCCTGGATTATGTGCACAATTTCTGACAAATGTTATGAATTACAGAATGCTGACGTGTGATTCTGAAATGACATTTTCCTTTGGCAAATTTTCATTGCACTCCTATATTGTGAGGTTAGTCAAGTAATTCACAGTTATGTCCTGCAGAGAGCAGTGGAATATTTAAGTAGCTCAGCACTCTCTTTGTTGACTTACCCCCAGTGCATTGGCTCCAGTCTGAATGATGTCAATTTTATTTCAAGCATAAATCTAGTTGGCATTAGTTATCACATGCTCATCATACTGAGGTTTGATACATGTCCTGGATTGCTTCATCACAAAGAGGAACGTTTCATGGCATCCAAAAGGAAAAGTCAGTTTCTGGAACAAGCATGCTAGCCTATTAATCTAAATGAAAAGCTGTTTAGCCCTTTTCAAAAATGTATTGTAGAGCTGAAAAAAGGTTCAGGAGAGGGTTCTCAACTGAAGATTCATCCTGACAATGGCTACTTTTATTTCTTATAGGGAGCTATAGCACACAAGGAAATGTGTAGACAGTTTCCCAGAGGTCATTCTTGCATTCATTGCAAGAAGCATGATGATGACCATACAAGACATGCTACCCCTGGCTTTTTCGGGGAAGGTCTGTAGCTCAGCTCAATGGCAGAGCATAGGCTTTGTATGAATCCCATTCCCAGGATCAGTCCCGGGCATCTCAAAGGGTCTTGATTAGCAAGGCTGGGAAAGACCTCTGACTGAGCTCTTATAGAGTTGCTGCAAGTCAGAACAGACAATGCAAAGGTAGGCAACCCAAACTAGATGTGATGCTAGGCATGGGATCCATTGGCTGATGCCCGTTCAAAAGCATTCCATTGTCCTTACAGGCCAGCAGTGATTTGAGTTAGTTCTTTGTCTGCTAGCCACTGCTTTTACCAATCCGTTTTTCCCCCTCACAAAAAATATTGATATTAATATTGATACTTTGAAAGGAAATATTATTTTGAAAGGAAATAATAATAAAATTATCGTTCTTAATATTCATATTTTAGAGGTGGATTTAAAAAAATATTTTTGAAAATAGCTGTGGAAAATTGCTACATAAAAATCCAATCTGTAACAATAGAGAATAAGCAACTTAATGGAAAAGTAGGTACCAAATCCGAATTGGATAGAATTCTAGCACATCCCTATGTAATGCTATGCTTGTGGCTGGCTCCTGCATGCCTGGGTGTTTTGTTTTTACTACATGGCAACTGGGGAGGAGGGGGAATCTAGATCAGGACCATATTTAGGAGGAGAGTGGATTTAATCCTTTGCCCCCAAGATCCCACCGCCCTCCATCCTCCCACGGCTGCTGTTTGCCAAAGAAGAAAACTGCCATTGCCACCAATGGTAGCTTTCCTCCTGGGGCAAATAGCAGCTGGGGGAAAAGGCTTAGATCCACTCTCTTCCAGATTGGGACCCCCACATACACACGCTATTTAGTAAATAAACAAAACCCCAGCGCACAAGGGCCTAACTGCATTCAAAATCTGAAGCCCTTTGGAAGCATGTTGTCAGTGGTGACACAAGAGCAGACCTTTTCAGTTATATAATTGAAAAACCACAATCTGTTATTGGTTACTGTTGGTACAGTAATTAATTTTGCTAGGATCAGCTGTTACTGTGCTGGCTTACAGATTTATCATACTAAATGTTGAGACCTTCTGTATCTGTCCAAATGTTGCACTTTTTCTAAAATGCAAGTTTGTTATAATGTGTGCCATTACACTACAATGCGCTTGCCCCCTCCCAGTGCACTTTGAATCAGCTGAAGTGTCATTTCACATTCATTTTGGGTACAAGAGGGTGATAAAGGATGTTTATTTAGCATTTTCATTCAGCTGAATTGGTGTCTCATTGCTGTAGAATTTCAGTTCCAGAACTACAGAAAACCTGGATTAGGCCTTCATCCAACAAGCTGATCTCCATGAAGGATGTAGTGGGCAGATGGAGTTGGGAATCAATATAACCATTTTTCATACCATGTGGTACTTTTGACAGATGATAATAAGGAGATCCATATGGCCACGTGTCATAGGCCATCATGCATTAGGATTGGGGGCCAAGGTGAATTCAGCTAGCTACAAGTATCAGGTTTCCTTTCATGGCATACAAATTCCAACCACAGGGTAACAGCAGAAAGTCCTCTAGTGGTACAGAAAACAGGGCTGTGTATCTACCCTGATTAAGCCTTTTTTACATGTTTCCATACCTCCCTCCCTTAGGAATGGAAAGATCTGTCAGTGTTGGTTCTCTCCGTTTCTCATTTTCTAACCTTAAATTTGGTTCTCCTCATCTCAATTTCATTTTGCAATTTTTTTTAAAAAAAAATCCTCATGAAAATTCTTCAGTGTTTTAGTGAGAATTTCTCCCAATAAACACATTGTTGTATGCAGTTTTGACTAATATATACATTTTGCAAGCAATTTCTCATCATATAATGCATTTTATATGTTATGTTCACTAACATATTCAATTTTTGCACACTTTCCCCCTAATATATGCATTTTTTGCAAACATTGCTTACTTGGTGAACTGCATCGCAAAATTCGGATAAGTGCAAATTTTGAAGGATGGCTGAATTTCGGTTCTCATCAGAGCTTGGAAATAACTAGTTACAAGTAACAAATTACTTGTAATTCATTGCTTTTTTGAGTAACGAGTGGGTAATTTCTTTACATTTTGATTGTAATGGAACCAGGAGTAACTTTACTACTTTTGTGGAGTAATTATAACGTTTCCAGAATTACTTTTGGGCATTACTTGGGGAGGGGAGCAGGGGACATCTTCTGCTCCTCTGATTTGTGGATGAAAATCATGTGCATCAAACTGGGCTTCTGTGCAGCATCACTCTTTCCTCGTGCTTTGTGGATGGGTAGGAGGTGACGAGGGAGGAGGCAGAGAGTGAGACGGGGTGGAGTGGAGAAAACAATTATTTAAATAAACAGATAGTGGTGGTGAAGAATGGAGTGGAGGGAAAAAGGATCCGGAGGTCAAGAACATGGATAAAGGAGGAGAAAGAGGCAGCGGCAGAATGGAGATAAAGAACTGTGGAGGTGAAATATGACAACGTGTGTGTGTGTGTGTGTGTGTGTGTGTGTGTGTGTGTGTGTGTGTGTGTGTGTGTGTGTGTGTGTGAATACTGTGTTTGCACTTGGCACACAAAGTGGCCTCCACCACCCTCTATGGCTACTGTGCTGCATTTGCAGTATTTTAACTTTTTTGAATCTCAGGGGAAAATATTTGCTTGAGTGAGTGTCCCTTAGTTGGTGGCAGGGCAGGGTCCGGAAGGTGGTTAAGTGAGAGAGATTATGCTGGCTGGCTGAGTGGGGGGTTTGCACTTGGTTTGACGTGCAAAGATCTGAGTAGTGGCCTCAGCCTCCCTCCCCACCACCCTTACCAGTGGAGAGACCACAATTGCTATCTTATGAATAAAAATAATTATTCTACTACCTCTGTATGTTTGTTTATTTTTAATGTTGCTTTAGGCTACTTAGATGTGCAGTAGCCAAGGCCAGCACCTCGTAGGCTTTTTTAAAAAGTAACTGAAATGTAATTGTAGAGATTACTTTGGAGGAAAAGTAAAGTAATCAGTTACTTTCAGAGCAATTGTAATTGTAATGGTAATTATTGCTTTTTTTGGCCATGTAACTGTAACTGTAATTTATTACTTTTTAAAAGTAATCTTCCAAGCTCTGGTTCTCATATTGTTTTTGGCTTTAAATTCAAACTGAATTGAATTTTTCCCACATCCCTACTCCCTACCCCATGCATACTTCCCTAGTTTCTGTGGTAACAGGATGAAGAACATCCTTGACCTCTTGTGGGTTTGGCATTCTGTTTCTTTGTTTTCCCCAAAGCTACACCAGAGGGAGCTACACATTCTGTACATTTAATGTTAAACTTTGTTATGAGAGTTCATAAAGATTTATTTCCCAGCACCTGCTACTGACAACCATCTCTTTAAATTACCATTCTTTAATTATAGAGCTTAGGATTTAGAACAGCCTTCCCCAACCTGGTGCCCTCCAGAGGTTTTGTACTACAACTTATATCACCCACAGCCAGCCTGATCAGTTGTTAGGAATTAATGGCAGCTGTGGTCCAAAACATTTGGAGGGCATCAATTTGGTGAAGGCTGATTTGAAATGTATGGTTACGTATAGCATGTTGCTGCTCAAACATTGGAACATCACCCAAGGTAAATGGATTATAGATTATTTCAGAAGAGTGAATAACAGAGTTATTGGCTGCCAGGGAAATACAACATGCAAAAATATATTCCAGCTAAGACAGCTGTGAGAAAGGACAGAGTGAATTTAGGCTGCGGTCTTAGGCATGCTGAACCTGGCAGCAACACTGATTGACAGGGATGTCAGAGAATTCCAATTAATCCAGGAATGACAGTGGAAATTGCATAGGCTTGCTTATTTGTCCCATGCCTGGAATGGAAATCAATCCCGCAAATACAGTTGGTATTTGCTGTTGTTGCTTTCAGTCCATAAACAATACAAAATTGATTTCATTATTTGCATTGTATTTCCTTTGCACTGAAATGAGTGGGATGGGTATGCTTTAATTTGGATTCCTGCACTGAGCAGGGGGCTGGATTCGATGGCCTTGTAGGCCCCTTCCAATTCTATGATCCAATGATTCTATGATTAACATAATACAAAGTAAATTACGTGATTAATTATGTAAATTATGTAATTTTGCCACAGTGGGCAGTGAAATGAATAACAGTTTTTGGTGGAAGACGAACTGTAGCAGAATGGAAACGGTGCTGCATGTGATGAATACAGGGCAGAATGGTAAACAATACCTAGCAGAAAATGATGTGCCTCAAAGATCTTGTGTAATGACTGGGTCCCATGTCAAAGAAATCCCTTGGTTATATCAGTGGTTTATTTAAAATAAAGCATGGCAGCCCTGAACTCACATCACTTTTCCACCCTCAGTCACAGGGAAAAATATGCTCAGGCCTACAGTTCATTTTCATATGGGCTACAGCCATGTCTCCTCTTTCTTCTTCCCCTGTCCTTATAAATCAGAAAGAAAAGGCCCTGTTTTCCAGATCACACTATATTGCTCCATAAGTAGATTATGATTGGGGACCACTTCACTCCTTTTCAGCTTTTATAATACAAAGATTCATTCTGTCCTGAAACTGCCATTTCATAATAAGCCCAAGCTTGATTACAATGCTGAATTGCCTTCACATTTCTGTTAACAGGAAGGAGCAACATAATTCATAAACCATATTTCAGGCATTGTGAAATAGCTGGGTCTGACAGGGGATCAGCTTGTTCCCCACTGAATCAAGAATACTGCAAGACCTGGAACCTGATTTACAAACACAGATGTGTGCTCTGACGCTCAGCTCTTGGTTAGGACATATTTGCTGTACAGACAGATATAAGAGTTCATCAAGCCTAAAGGAAAAACAACAGTTGCACTAAATCATTTTCAAATTAACCTTCTTGTTGAATGGCTCCTTGAGCGTATAGCCTGTATTTTTTCATTCACTGATCTATGGACTTAACCTTGTCTCCCCTGACTGATTCCACCTGGTTCTTGGCTAGGCACCTGGTTTTGTTTTCTGCTGCTGGATCATGGATCTATTATCTCTATTTCCCAGCAATAAATGTAGTCTTGCCTAGTCCTGCTAGCAATAACAGAGTAAGACAATGTGCAGTTTTGCTGGCTTCAGTGTGCCTCTACTTCTGTTTTCTGAACACAGGCACACACAACCCCAGACAAACTCTGCCCCCTTTTACTCCAAAACCTTGGAGGTTGCAACTCAAGCATGCTTTACCTTGAAGTCTTCACACAGACTTCAAAACTGATTGGCCATCAACCCCGTTGCCATTCCAGGGGAGTCCAATGAAAACATTTTGCTGTAGGCTCAGGCAGACACAGTGATTGGCCCAACAGTTTGTTCTGGGAGGTCCTAATCAGCAATGGGGAAGGGAGATGTGTCCAGCCTGGGCAGAGTTGTTTCAAAACACAGCCAGAGAAAATAGTCTGGCTGCTTTTGAAGCAACTAATGTGTTTGCAGGCTGATACTGCAATCCTAAGCACACTTACCTGGGAGTAAATCTCTTTGGACTTATTTCTGAGTAGATATGCATAAGATTGCACTGTGACATTGCAATTCTGTGTACACTTACCTGCTGGAAACAAGCACCACTGAACACAGTGGGACTTATTTCTTGAATAAACATGAAAAGGATTGCACTTTGTGCACCGATTTCTCTCTGTGTTGTTGTGTGATCATTGTTAATGTGTAATATAAAGTACAGAATAATTATTTGCAACCTAGAAAGTGCATCCTGGGCAGTGTAAGTTTACATTCACATTATAAAAGTAATAATCAAATATTACTTTAAACCTTATGTGAACGCATCTGAAGCCAGCCAGTGGGGTAGTAGCATCTCTGTCTGTCTGTCTGTCTGTCTGTCACAATCTATCTATAACACTAGCCTTTTTTATGTGACTACATCCATGGATATGAAATATGAAAGTGTGGTGAGGTGAGCAGGATCATACCCACTGACCCTGGCCTCTGTCTCCACACACATTCATCAGAATAGACTCAGAGCTTACACATGTATAACTGTGCATATAGTCTCACCATAAACATAAGGACCCTACATTTTTTTCCAAGGGTCCTGATTGCATGGATACAGACTACATGTATATATGTATGACTTCATTTGCTCATGACATGCCAGTGAACATGTGGAGGTTGGAGGCATGGTCCACGAGTGTGACTTTTTTCTTGCCACTCCAAGCAGTCAAACCCCCAAGTATGGTTGCATTAATTGCTGAACAAGTTTGTGTTCCTGGGTGCCCATTGAGCTACTGCTGTAAACCTTCAATTTCTGTTGACTTCTATATGCAAAAAATGGGAATTTCAGAAGAAAATCACCCTGTGCTTTATAGGTTACAGCAAAGCCTTTGATTGTGTAGATCATGAGAAACTATAGAATGCTTTAAAAGAAATGGCCACCGCATCTGATTGTCTTGATGTGCAACCTATACTCTGGACAAGAGGCTACTGTAAGGACAGAATATGGAGAAACCGATTGGTTCCCAATTGGAAAGGGTGTGAGACGGGGTGTAATTTATCACCCTATTTGTTTAATCTATCTGCAGAACATATACGGAAAGCAGGATTGGATCAAGATGAAGGAGGTGTGAAAATTGGAGGGAGAAATATCAATAATTTAAGATATGCAGATGATACCATACTACTAGCAGAAACCAGTAATGATTTGCAATGAATGCTGATGAAAGTTAAAGAGGAAAGCACAAAAGCAGGACTACAGCTGAATGTCAAGACAACAGAAGATTTATGTAACTTTAAAGTTGACAATGAGGACATTGAACTTGTCAAGAATTATCAATACCTTGGCACAGTCATCAACCAAAATGAAGACAATAGTCAAGAAATTAGAAGAAGGCTAGGACTGGGGAGGGTAACTATGAGAGAACTAGAAAATGTCCTCAAATGCAAACATGTATCACTGAACACTAAAGTCAGGATCATTCAGACCATGGTATTCCTGATCTCTTTGTATGGATGTGAACGTTGGACAGTGGAAAAAACAGATAAGAGAAAAATCCACTCATTTGAAATGTGGTGTTGGAGAAGAGTTTTGTGGATATCAGGGACCGTGAAAAAGGCAAATAATTGGGTGTTAGAACAAATTAAACCAGAACTATCACTAGAAACTAAAATGATGAAACTGAGGTTATCATACTTTGGACACATAATGAGAAGACATAATTCACTAGAAAAGACAATAATGCTGGGAAAAACAGAAGGGAGTAGAAAAAGAAGACCAAACAAGAGATGGATTGATTCCATAAAGGAAGCCATAGACCTGAACTTACAAGATCTGAACAGGGTGATTTATAACAGATGCTATTGGAGGTCAATGATTCATAAGGTCGCCATAAGTCGAAATTGACTTGAAGGCACATAACAACAACAACAAGAGGTCAAGCACCTGGCAGGTGACAGTACATGCTTGGTAGACCAAGTTCAGTTAGTGGGTCACCTGGGGACATCTAAGGTCATACTAAGAGTAGACCAAGTGAAATCAAGGATCTTAAATTACTTAAGTGTATTGATTTCAATGGGTCTTCTCTGGGTATGCTTAACATTGGTATTACCCACAGACAATTGTAAGTTCCTCTAAGAACTGCAGTGACATTAAGCTACAAGAGAGTGAAATCTTCTTCAGCAGCACCTCCTGTGTACCAAATGGAATGACATGGACACTTAGCCTAGTCCACAACTTCACTATGCTGTGTAGCCCTGTGGGGTGTTGCATGTTGAGTCCTGATTCCTTCAGCCCCAGCAAAACCTCTGGGGTTTTCAGTGGCTTCTCCACAGTCATGACATTTGCCTTCTGTCAGAGGGTCACAGTTTAGCCTGAACCTGGGCGTCTTGCAGAAGTAGCTCTATCTGTGAGTTAAAGCAGATCCGTTAATGTTTTTATAATTTGTAACATAGTTTAAAAACATTGATACCAGCTGTACCCCTTTGTAATAGGTAGGATTTATACTGAAATGAATAAACAAGAGTGTCAGATTCCTACAACGTAAACTGTATGATATAGAAGGCCAGCAGTGCATAATTATTTTTTTACCTGTAGCAGTTTCTGGCATATGTCAGATTGTTGCTTGTCAGTTACTCTGTGTTGAAATTAGACATCTGGAATTTCATACACAGTTTGTTAATGTCTGCTAAGGCTGCCAAGCAAAAAAGCCAAGTGCAGTCATTTAGGAATAGGATGCTGGTTTTTTTAATCTAGGTTTTTCCACTAGAATCTTGATTGAAACCTCCAAATTCATTTTACAGCCACCACATAGTTAAACTTTGTGTCTTATGGATGGATGGAGATACATAATGTGGATTGGATAGACGTTGTGTCCACAGGTGCTGCCTTATGCATGTGTACACCTATGCAGATCAAAGTCCCACTGCAATCCTGTACACATTTAACTGGGAGTAAATCCCACTGAATTTGATGAGACTTACATCTGAGTAGAAATGCATAGTGTTAAGCTGTATCTTATATTTTGACAGCACAGTGAAGAAAAGTCTAAATTCCATTCATAATAACAGAGGCTGGCTTAGGGTAGGGACCTGTTACAGGCTTAAAATGCAGCAAGGCTGTTTTTTCTCGCTGTGCTTCAGTTTGATTTTGCAGATCCCAGTGTCTCCAGCCACCCACTGTCTGTACCCAGTTTCCCTACTCCTCCGCCCACCCCAGCTCCTATTGGTGGACCTTTATCCCACCCCCCTGGAAATCATATTCTTGTTGTTGCTCTTGGTGTTGGCACTTTAAATAATCAAGGAGAGTGAGCGGAGAGAGATCTCCCTTCTTGTTTACAGTGACCGAAGGGCAGAAATTTCCTTCCCTTTTCGGATTAAAAGAGCATGATATACTATAGATTTAAAGGGGGAAACTGCATTCTAGCTGTTGATCACCTGCAATGTCATGTGATCCATGCAAATTAAAAGGGGTATCAGACCCGCACTAAACCTCTGTGTGAACCAGCCCAATGTCTCTGACTTCAATCCATAGTTCTTCTGGTTCTCTATCAACTAAGCTGGTTCTCAAATCTGTTCCTTATTTGATCTTTATGTTCTTATGGGATGTTATTTAAATTGTATTTTGGCATTATGATTGCTTTGTTCTTCTTTAGCTTTACTCTGATTTTCAATATTGCCAGTTGGTGATCTGTACTGCAGTCTGTTCCTGGTCTTGTTTTTGCAGAAAATATGGGACTTCTCCATCTTCTGCTTCTAATTATATAATCGATTTGATTCCTATATTGGCCATTTGGTGATGTCCACGTGTACAGTCATCTTTTCGGTTGCTCAAAAAATGGGTTTGCAAGAAACAAATTATTGGCTTCACAGAATTCAATAAGTATTTCTCCTGTTTCATTTCTATCTCCTAAACCCTATTTCCCCACAATTTCTAGTTCTTTTCTGTTCCTTACTTTTACATTCCAGTCCCTCATGATTATTATCACATCTTGTTTTGGTGTCTGATCAATTTCTTCCTATACTTCTGCATAAAATCTCTCCAATTTCTCTTCTTCTCTGTTTGACGTTGGAGCATGGACTCGGATGATGGCTATGTTAATAGGTTGCCAGTTACATCTCACTGATATAACTCACTCAGACCTTGCATTATAGCTCCTAATTGCTTTTGCTACATCACTTCTCACTATTAAAGCAACCCCTTCTTAATTTATCATTTCCTTCATAAAATATTTTATAGTTGCCTTATTGAAAATGTCCCATTCCAGTCCATTTTAATTCACTCACACCAAGTATTGTAATGTTGATGCATTCCATTTCTTGACAATTTCTAACTTTCCCTGGTTCATGCTTCTCACATTCCATGTTCCTATTGTGTACATTGTACAACTCCAGACTCTCCTTTCATCTGTGTGCATCAGCCTCTGGGCTTTCTTTCAGCTTTGACCCAGTGGCGTCATTAGTCACAGTGCTACTTGTCCTTGTCCATTGTTTTTCCCCAGTAGCTCGGTGAATGCCTTCTGACCTGGGGGTCTCATCTTCTAGAACTATCTCATGTTGCATTTTGGATACTCTGTTCATAGGGTTTTCATGGTAAGAGGTATTCAGAGGTGGTTTACCATTGCCTTCCTTTGAGTTTAGCTGCATCTTAGTCTGGTTTCTCAGCTTTGACCATTCCGCCTTGGGTGCCCTTGCTTGGAGTCTAGCCTCTTGGTCTAGACTCCTGATGGCATTGCTGTCACCTTCTTCAACACTCTCAACCCCCCTCACCACATTAAGGTGTGGGTCCTAGAGGAGGAAAGTGGGCATAGCCAAAGTATAATAGTAGGAATGGTAAGAAAAAAAATTGTGCATCACAATATCATAGCTGGGGATCTATGGGAGCAATCAGTAAAGATTTTTTAAATTTGTTTTTTGTTCATTTTGTTAAAAGAAATATTTTAATTTTTTAAAAGTTCTTTAATTGTTGGGGAGGGGCTTTTGGCATCACAACATTACAGGCCCCTCCAGACTGGTGTTTTATTGCATGTGCATACTGCAACATATTCTTGACATGATAATAGTGCATCAGTGGTAGATTTATTCTGCTATACTTTGTTTTGTGATCCTTCCGCAATGCTACCCCATTCTTGCTGTCCTGAGAGACTTTAGTGCAACAAAAGCAGGACAAAAATAAGACAGAACATTTGTGGTATAACAGGATTTCAGCAGGAAGTTACAGGATATGCCGTGCTTGGAAATGAAGCAGTGTGACTGCCCAAAAATGTTTGCAGGTGCAAACAGGATTGAAAGTGAGATTGTGTGTGACCACCCCCTAGCATCATGAGCATAAATCATCATGGAAGTGCAATAAAAAGGATATCTGGACCTACAGTGGGAGGTCCATAGGAACAGTCAAAAACATTTTTAAATAACCATTTTTAAAAAATGACAGCTGAGGGGGGGCTTGAGGGGCCATAAAAAACTTCTTGGGGAACCATACATGGCCTGTGGCCCATGAGTTAGTTATCCTGTTGATATGTAACATTCCTCACATAAATGTAAAAAATCATAGTGGTTTAAATTATTTAAGTCTGGAACAGTGGCTTCAATTACTTAAATATAGAATTTTATGTTGCTATTTATCGGTTCATTTATATAATCAGTCTATTAGCAAAGCATGAATGGAAGATGAAACTGGGGTGTAGGGGTGGGTCCATAGGTGGAGGATCTACAGCTGTAGTGCAGACTGAAGCAGTTCTTGCCCATAAATTCAGGTCCCAGATTTGGGCCCAGAAGTTCAGGAAATATAAAAAATATTTGCTGATATCCTCAAGACAGCAAATGGGAGGCTAGTTCAGTTTGCTTTGCAGAAATCTGGTCTGAAGTTGACTGAGCTATCTTCCCACCATCTGGTTGTAATCTTTGCCAAATTAATCCCAAGTCTCCATGTGATGGAGTAACGGATAGCCAAATATGTGACATGTGAAAGTGGAGTTTATGTTCTTCATAATATGAAACTGTTGGTATGCGGAGCGTTGCACACAGACGTGTCTCGTTACCAATCTGTACAATCCACTTGGTAATCCAAACTTGATTTTTATATGTTAGGGTTGTATATGATGTAAATCCATATGAAGGTGAATAAAATGAAACAAAGGTGTTTATCTATTTCCAGGGATAATGCTGGGCAGGATGGGTAACAGTGGTGTTCCTTTGGTCAGTTTTTGCCAGTGCTTGAATGAATCTGTCATGAAGATAGTAGCTGTTGCTGTATGGTAAGTAAATGCAGTGTTAGGTAAAACTGAGACTTGTAAGCAAAAGTGTATTTCAGTGTGTGGTAGGTAATGGAATACATGGCTGTTGACAAGCTGAACAGATACAAGGTTATGCTCTTTGGAAGAAGATACCTTTACTGGATCAACAGGGACTCAAGTACTACGTTGGTATTCTGTGCCATTTATATGTTCTTTTTAAACTGGTAGTTTTCAGACTTTCTGTCTTCATCAAACTGAAACCTCAACATCTGCCAAGGAATCCCTTAATATCCATCATGGAACCTCAGAGCACTGCAGGGAATTCAGAGGCATGTTAAGGTAGACACCTTAATGTCAGGCAGCAACTAGATCTGCTGACCTACATGAACTGAGGGCACTTCCAGATTACCTGTTTATTGAACAGTCATCCTGATTTGTTTGCATGGAGACTAGGTAATGTCAGTTATTTATTGAGCATTCACTCTGATTTGTTTATGTAGAGCTTATATGGCATTGTGTCAAAGCAAGTGTTATCCCACACATTCCTGTCACTTTCTTTATTGCAAAAAGTCCAGTCTTTTGCAAAAAGTCCAAGTTTGTTGCACAAGGCTTCCCAGTCAACTATAATTGCGCAATCTGAATTTGCTGGTTTGTGATTGAATCCCACCCCAAAATAATGTGTCCTCAGCATAAAACCTAAAACAACAGTTATTCAGTGGCTGTGAGTGGAATATAATTATAATAAAGGAAAAGTTATTTTTCAGGGAAGCTTGTCTCCCATTGCTTAGCTTCTCATTGTTGTGGAACACCTGAAAAGCTTTGAGGGATCCTAGGCTTCTTCAGAACATCATTTCAAAGTGACTGTTGTATGGGCCAAGTCACACGTGATGTGGGAGACTCATGATTACTCTTCTGATTTTATTTTTTAGCACAGTGTACTATTAGGGGACCACAAAATTTGATCATAGTAGCAGCCATAGGGAGTTATCCATGGTACAGTTAGAAATTTTAGACTTTGGACTTAATGATCTTCTGGAGGTGGGTGAGCTCTTTAGATGACAATATATCTTACTTCATTTGCTTCAAAATGTGGCAAGCCAGCCTGGCTGCATGCTTAAGCTTTTCTCTGGGGGCTGTCTCTGGGATCTCCCCATGGCTCTTACTGGGAGGAAGGGCAGGATATAAATTTAATAACCAAATAAATAAAAATCCCAGTTGCTTTCCTACCTTATACAAAAATGGCCTGTAGGGAAAGGGTTAAACATATGCACAAAACATACCATGATGCTGCTGCAACAAAATTTGCAACTTTTCAAGGGTGCATTTCGGTTAAAGAAAATAATTGGGAGACTAATTAGTCATGGCTCTTCTGTTTCACATGCAGTTTGACCCTAAAAACTCTGGAACAGACCAGAGGGGAAGTAGTAGTAGATGGCCTGTTTCATAGACTTAGTAATTATGTACATACATTTGTTAAGTTTCTTCAGTTTTTGTGTGGACATGTTTTTTCACATTGAATATATTTTTGTCTGTTTCCCCAGGTATTTTCCATTTGGAATAGTATTCCTTATTGCTGGTAAGATCTTGGAAATGGATGATCCATCAGCTATTGGGAAGAAGTTAGGCTTTTATGCCATCACTGTGGTTTGTGGCCTGGTGGTACACGGACTTTTTATTCTGCCCATGATGTACTTCTTCATCACCAAGAAGAATCCCATTGTCTTCATCAGAGGGATTCTTCAAGCCTTGCTTATTGCTCTGGCCACATCATCCAGGTACTATATAATGAATGAAACACTGCACCAATAACTGCCACATTAGTAATGAAGGGAGTCATCGGTGGAATTTGATCTTGCACTCCTTGTTGTTATGTTTTGTTTTTTCCTTCCTCCCAATTCATTTAGGTGCTAGAGCTATAGGGTCTTCAAATCCAAGTCACTCAATCCCTATTTTGTGTCTGTGTTGGAATTGCTTTTTAATATGTTTTTAAAGCTTTTTTTTTAAAAAAAGATGTTTTTAAAGTGTTTTTTATAAAGGTTTTTAAAGATATCTTGTTTTAATGTGTTTTTAAGGATGTTTTGTTTTCATATTTTAAAGTCTGTTTTTATGATGTTTTAGAGTGTTTTAGTGCTTTTGTTTGCCACCCTGGGCTCCTACTGGGAGGAAGAGCGGGATACAAATCTAATAAATACATAAATAAATTAGATTATAAAATGTGAGACAGTGACACACACTGTCATATACAATCCAACTGGCCGCAGCACCAATGGTTTCTCCATCATCCCCTCTATCTCCTCCTGCGTTGCTCTGAAAAAGGACCAAGGAGGGCCTTCCAAAGAGTAAGGCATTCTGGGCAAGGTGGTCGGAGGAGTGCCTGTGCCACTGCCACAGCAGCTAGAAATCCTGTTTAAACTGAGTTATTTAAAGTAACTTAAGAAGTTTTTCTATGCTTAAACTTTCTAGCAACTATGGAAAGCTGTGGCGGCAGCATGGACACTCTCCTGGCCACCTCACCGAGAATGACGAGCTCTGGGGAAGGATCCTCTTGGTTCTTCCTCAGAGCGAGGCAGAGAAGGGTTAGAGAGGGTGGTGGAGAGCCTTGCTGGGTGGGGGGGGCAGCTAGTAGTGCCAGCAACAGCAGGGGGGCTGACAGGCCAGCCAGCCAATAATGAACTGATGAGGCAAGGGAGGGGGGATAGGGTGCCAATTTGCTCTCTCCCCTTCCCATTCATCACCTTATTCTGCCTTGTGACTGAGCCCACTTTTCTCAAATGTTTGAGTGAAGGCTGCAAAGCAAAGCACCAGCCTATCTATCTATCTATCTATCTATCTATCTATCTATCTATCTATCTATCTATCTATCTATCTATCTATCTATCTATCTATCTATCTATCTATCTATCTATTGGTCTCTCTTTCTGCCTCAGAGTCACTCTGGGTAAAAGGGAGGGGAGAGATGGCTAGAGGCCTGCACTTTGCTCTCCAGCCAGCTCAGCACCACCCAAAGTAAAACAAAACAAAATAAAACCCACTTTTAAAAAATGTTTTAAAATTGGGAGGAGAAAGGGGCCTTGGCAGGCATGGGGGGGGTAGCACAGTGCCCATGGGCATCTTGTTGGAGACTCCATATTTAGGAACAGAAACTGCCTTGTTCAGCCTTGTGAGTAAGCTACTCTGGGAGAAGGATGGGAAGGTTTAATCCTGCTAAATTTCCCTTGATCTTTCAGTGGTATCAATTCCCACAGAAATCCTTCTGGATTACTTAGATAGGGGACATTGGTCTGCAGTGGGTCCACTCTTCCCACTTTGGTAGGTAGAAGAATGTGATCTGGAAATCTTCTGCCCATCCCATAAGAGTTAGTCCTGGGTGGTGTTACTAGACAAACAGAAGAATGGGAAGGTTGGAAGGGTCCTGACAATTAGCCAAATGTCCTGAATTGTGGCATGTTCTTGCAAATAGTATCCCACACTCCCATAACACAAGAGCTCCTCTACAGATTAAACCAATAATCCAAACTATAAATAGAGATATCAAGGTCAAACCAGGTGCCTCACAACAGCAGTCTTCTGCAATTTGAGAAACAGTTAAGCCGTTCAAATGGCTGGAGCACGCGCATGGTATTTTGCCTTCATGTAGAGATGTCCCAATGCCCTGCTACAGTAAAAGGTCATACTTCTTTGTCTTATTTATTTATTTTATATCCTGCCCTTCCTCCCCAAGGTGTCCAGGGCAGCAAACACACAAATTATAAACAATTAAAGCATCTAAAAACAATTCCAATACAGATGCAGCACGAATGTGATGCTGAGGATGCCCTGACAGAGTTCGACAAGCAGCCTGTGAGGAGGGCAGAGTTTGTTGTAAAAACTGAAATTTGTACATGATTAAATTATGGGCAAAATATATGCATTCATGCTTTTTTTTTAGATCAAATAGCTATGTTTTCTAAATATTAGAATGATACCTTTATTAAGCCAACCAATAGTGTGCAAATTTTTGAGTTTCTTAGAACTCTTTGTCAGTTAGATTATTAAAAAAATACACAAGGGGGATGGGGAATAAAAATGACAGCTGCTGACACCATCCATGTCTGCAACATGGATGAGTTTTAAGATAGAGCTTGGGAGAGGGTAATAGACATTCAAGTGAGGCTGTATTGGGTGCTTTGCAAGTGTGAGGTTGCACCTAGGCCTCCTGGAAAGAGAAAACACGTAATGAATGATTCCCTATTTGTACAAAATACAGCAACCAGCTCGTACTGAATTCCAGCTCTGTGTTTTTAGATAACCTTAGAGAAGAACTAAGGTCTAGGTTTAGCACCTTGCAGATGCTGAATATCTATATCCATTTCAGTCTGGCTTCTCCTTTAGTATTAGGTCACTCAGCACATGTGATAACAATAGAAATCCTGAAAGACGTGTTCTCCTTGATGCATTTCAGATAGTAATTACCTGCAGAAAGGTTTTTTCAGCTAGTTATTGGAACTGCACAAAGAAATGCAGAATGAATGAAAGATAAACAGAGTACTTGTGAATTAAAGTCCATTTGAATTTTGGGGAGCAGAGAGAGAGAGAGAGAGAGACCCCTGACTTTTCTTGCCATCTGTTTGGTTGGCTCATCCCTTCTGAGTACTGCTACATTCAGTACTGATGCTGCCAATAGGATTACGTTCTTTTCTGCAGATACATCTTGGCAGTGTTATGTTATGTTATGTTACAGTTTATTTCTAGGCTGCCTTTTGGCCAAAAAGGCCCTCAAGGCGGCTTACACACAAATAAAAAACACAAATACAAAATACAAATAAAAACAATACAATTTACAAATGGCACTATCAGACATCGTCTGGTTGATATCAGTCTGCAAATCTCAAGACTGAGGAATGCTCTCTTCCTAGGAATTTTGAATACCTAGTTGTGCTTTTATCTTTTTCCTAAATAGTATATCACTTTCTGCATGTCCGTCTTTCTTTTGTATTATGAGTTAATCAAAGACAGTGGCCTGGTTCAGATGCCACACTAAGCCATAGTTTCACACAACAAGAACATAATGCAATGAGCCTTGGGCTCGGGCATTCCCTTTCCCTTCTCCTTGTATGGTGCAGTCACAAACAGTTCAGAAACTTTAACTTTTTATTTCAGTTAACCACAGTTTAGCATGCCATGTAAACCCTAAATTTCTGTTAATGTTAACTATGGTTTTTTTAATCAAGCAACCACAGAAGTTTGAAGTTGATTTGTTTCAAATAAACCATGAGCTAAGAGAGACCACAGTTCACTGGGTACAAACAACAAAATAAGATGCAGTTAATCTAAACCATAAGTGAAAGCCATGCCAGAGAAGGAGAGGGAAAGGTGCAGTCCTGAGGTTCATTGAGATTCATTCTCATCACATTAAATTATTGTTTAGTGTGAGGCAGCCAGTAGATGTACTATGACTCAAACGTGCTGTATTCTCTGAATTCTGCCCAGCATTTTCTCAGGGGTATCTCCTGATAGAAGATACAACTTTAATTTCACTTTAACTTTAATAAGAAACCTGAACATTTACAGAACTTATGGTTCATGTGAATGTGGTGCTAGAAATCTGTACAGCTGTTTCTTCACTGTCTTGAATACAGGATCTTGCTGTCTAACAAACATGGAGATTGCTTCAAAATCTAGATAATCTCTCTTTTTTGTTGTTCTTCAATGCAAAACAGTCATTTGCTTCAAAATCTTTAAAACCTCAATTTTAATTTTTTTAAAAAATCACCTGTTTCTCAACTGTACAGTTTTGCTAAATTCATTATCTCATTCTTCACATTATTCTTGCAGCTCAGCCACTTTGCCTATAACCTTCAAGTGCTTGTTAGAGAATAACCACATGGACAGGAGGATTGCCCGATTTGTGCTTCCTGTGGGGGCTACAATCAATATGGATGGGACTGCCCTTTACGAAGCAGTAGCAGCTATTTTTATTGCTCAAGTAAACAATTATGAACTGGACTTTGGACAGATCATCACCATAAGGTAAAAATCCATGTATAAAGGAAGCCCCATATTCAGCAGCTTGATTCGTGATTTGTGTTCTGAGTTTTCACTGTAAATATAAATAGAGGATGTTATCCACTAATCTGAATACTGGATGTATTCCTGAGATGTATTGTGAGTGACCCAAAGGTCTTCATTCATAAATACAAATTAAGACATGTAGAATCTATTTACCTGAATTGGTTAGGAAGGCATAGTAGTTTATTAGAAGAGAAATCTTATAAACACTATTTAATGGCGATATTTGATAAGGGAATTATAAAGTTACATTTTACTTTTCATTTGACTTTCTCCAGAGTAGTGCCATTGAGCACACAGAGCTACAATTTCAGAGTTCTCTGAGTAGGGGGACTGACTCTGACAATTATAGATCTATGGAGGGAATAGGTGGTCTCCAAACAACTCTCAGCACCGTTCACAAACAACAGTTCCCAGGATTCTTTGGGGGAAGCCATGACTGTAAGTGGAATGACACTGGAATAAATGTATGGTGTGAACGTTGTCCAGAATACTGACTATTGGGATGAAAATGAAAAATTGGGAGGGGGAATAGAATGGAGTTGAGTGGCTGTAATCCTAAATTGTAGCATTTCATTATGCAACATTTTGTTGCAGGTCCCACTAGTTTCCTACGTTTAGGCTATGAGTACTGTTGCTTTACGTAGCCAGAGTGGCACTACTCACAGATAAGAGGAGGCTGGGCCTGGCAATCAAGAGGTCTTCCGTATCTTTAAAAGTTGTGCAGGGGGAAGGGAGAATTCCACCTTGTGGTCTTTCCCATTACAGTGTTGCAAGAACACCTGCACTTTGGCTGACTTTCTCTTCTCCTAAAGATACAGGATCAGTCTCAGGCCCTGAGCCTGGCAACCCTATTGCCAGGTGTCCAGTTTTTGTCCAAAGACTCTGGATTTTGGGGGTCCTCTCTGGGTGAGTCAGCTTAATCTCCGGACTCCCAGCTTTCATTTTTAAAAAAATAAGTTTCTAGGTGGTCTGGTTCATGAGATATACACCAAAACATCACCCCACACACACTAGTTCTGTAAAATGATCTTTTAGCTGGCTGCTCTAACCCCTCCCTTTCATGTTTGTGGCCAATAAGTGAAGTCAGGGATGTGATTGACAAGAGATTTCTGGGCCTCCAGGCAGTACCTAGACTCCATTGCAAAGGCAGAAAACTACTGTCAGTTTTCCTGTTTATCTGAATATCTCATAAATAGCTTTCAGCAGTACCAAAAATCTTTCTTTCTCTTGTGTGAAGGAGTCGAACAAGTTTAAGTTTTCCTGGGCTGTTGAAGATCGCAGTGTTTTGAAAACCTTCCCAATATGAAGCTTTAATCCAGTACTTGCTTTTCTAGGAGTAAAACTGAAATGCTAATCCCACATACCTGGAGTAAACCCCACTGAATTCAATAGGATTTACTTTTAAGTAGACATGGTTAGGATTGTGCTGTAAATTAATGCGACTTTTGAGTGAACATAGCAAAGGATTGTGCTTGTGCTTGTGTTATAAATATTTCTCTCCAATCCTATTTTTAAAGCAATTTGGCAGGGCTCACATAGATATAACTGCTTTTATTATGTAGGAGACTAATACTGATTTTATTTTATTTTTAAAAATGTTCTGCAATAACTAACTCATTTTGACAATAAACTATTATATGGGGTTTGTGTATTTTTACATCTCCAGTGTGTTGTGTGTGTATATGGAGTCTTCTCAACAACCCTGTAAGGTAGGATTGTCGATTGGAAACCAAGGCAGCTCACAACAAGAAATGAATCCCTTTAAAATCCAATAACCATAAAAAACAGCTTAAAGTGGCATGATTCTGAATTTTGGGTTGGGTGAGTGAAGCTCCTTATCACTTGAGGCTGCAGATCTGTGCACACTCCCCTGTTTGAGTAAGCCCCATTGAATACATTGGGACTTACTTCTGAGTAAACAATCATACGATTGCACTACAAATATCTTTACAGGTTGTGTAAATAATAAACATCTTTGACAGTCATGCTTACATAAATATTTCTTCATACCAAGTCCTGATAAGTATTTGATTTCTCACTATGGCTGTACATTATTACTTCCTCTACATTTTAAGTGTGCCCTTCTTCCTTGGGGTGGTCATGGTTCCCCTCTGTTGTTTTCATCCCAAGGAGCAGATTAGACTGAGAGATGGTGAGTAGCCCATGGTCACCCAGTAAACTTTATAGCTCATTTCCATTTTAAAAATTTAATTAAAACGGTTTACATGCAGGCAAATTTTATGAAGTAGATCCACACAATTCATTTAAAGCACATCCAACTTGCATTTAAAGTGCATGACTTCCCCTAAAGAATCCTGGAACTGTAGTTTCCCCCTCACAGTTATTGTTCCCAGTGCCACCACCCTTAAACTACAGTTCCCATTATTCTGTGGTGGGATTCATGTGCTTCAAATGTGTGTTGAATGTGCTTTAAATGAATGATGTGGATCTGCCCTAGATATGATGTGCATTCGTTAGTGAATTGAAAAGAACCATTTTAAAATATACTTAACAGGGGAACGGCTATAGCTCGGTGGCAAGGCATATGCTTTGCATGCAAAGGTCCAAGATTCAATTTCTGGAAAAGACTATTGCCTGGAATCCTGGAGAGCCAATGCTAGTCCATGTCATCAGTACTGAGCTTTGTTGTTGTTATGTGCCTTCAAGTTGATTACGACTTATGGCGACCCTGTGAATCAGTGAACTCCAACAGTATCTGTCATGAACCACCCTGTTCAGATCTTGTAGGTTCGGGTCTGTGGCTTCCTTTATGGAATCAATCCATCTCTTGTTTGGCCTTCCTCTTTTTCTACTCCCTTCTGTTTTTCCCAGCATTACTGTCTTTTCTAGTGAATTATGTCTTCTCATTATATGTCTAAAGTATGATAACCTCAGTTTCATCATTTTAGCTTCTAGTGATAGTTCTAATTTGTTCTAACACCCAATTATTTGTCTTTTTCGCAGTCCATGGTATGTGCAAAGCTCTTCTCCAACACCACATTTCAAATGAGATGATTTTTCTCTTATCCACTTTTTTCACTGTCCAACTTTCACATCCATACATAGAGATCGGGAATACCATGGTCTGAATGATCCTGATGTTAGTGTGCAGTGATACATGTATGCATTTGAGGACCTTTTCTAGTTCTCTCATAGCTGCTCTCCCCAGTCCTAGCCTGACTATTGTCTCCACTTTGATTAATGACTATGCCAAGGTATTGATAATCCTTGACAAGTTCAATGTCCTCATTGTCAACTTTAAAGTTACATAAATCTTCTGTCATTAATTTAGTCTTCTTGACATTCAGCTGTAGTCCTGCTTTTGTGCTTTCCTCTTTAACTTTCATCAGCATTCATTTCAAATCGTTACTGGTTTCTGCTAGTAGTATGGTATTGTCTGCATATCTTAAATTATTGATATTTCTCCCTCCAGTTTTCACACCTCCTTCATCTTGGTCCAATCCTGCTTTCCTTATGATATGTTCTGCGTACAGATTAAACAAATACGGTGATAAAATACACCCCTGTCTCACATCCTTTCCGATGGGGAACCAATCAGTTTCTCCATATTATATCCTTACAGTAGCCTCTTGTCCAGAGTATAGGCTGCACATCAGGACAATCAGATGCTGTGGCACCCCAATTTCTTTTAAAGCATTCTATAATTTTTCATGATCTACATAATCAAAGGGTTTGCTGTAATCTATAAACCACAGGGTGATTTCCTTCTGAAATTCCTTGGTCTGTTCCATTATCCAACATTATGTTTGCAATATGATATCTGGTGCCTCTTCCCTTTCTAAATCCAACTTGGACATCTGGCATTTCTCACTCCATATATGGTAAAAGCCTTTGTTGTAGAATCTTGAGCATTACTTTACTTGCACAGGATATTAAGGCAATAGTTCGATAATTACTGCATTCCCTGGGATCCCCTTTCTTTGGAATTGAGATGTATATTAAACGCTTCCAGTCTGTGGGCCAATGTTTAGTTTTTCATATTTGCCGACATATTGGTGTCAAAATTTGGACAGATTCAGTCTCAGTAGCTTGTAGCAACTCTATTAGTATACCATGTTCCTAGTGATATGTTTCTTCCGAGTATTTTAAGAGCAGCTTTCACTTCACATTCTAAACTTTCTGGTTCTTCATCATATGGTTCCTCCATGAATGAATCTCATCCTTGCATTTCTTTTATAGAGTTCTTCAGTGTATTGCTTACATCTTCCTTTTATTTCATCTCAGTCAATCTGTTTGTTCCCCTGTTGACTCTTCAACATTCGTACTTGTGGTTTATATTTCCCTTTCATTTCTCTAATCTTTTGGAATAGGGCTCTTGTTCTTCCCTTTTTGTTGTCCTCTTCTATTTCTATACAGCTGCTGGGCTTGCCTAATCACGGGGCCACACCCACACCAGACTTTGATTTCACATGAGACAGTCATGGCTTCCCCAGAGCAGCTGTGAGTCTGGCTTTCAGAACACTGACAGTTGGTTCTTACTGAGCATGCCCAACATTATCATTCCATTCAATGCAAAATTTATTAAATTAATTAAAAATCAACCAGGCATTTTTTTTTTACTTTTAAACTGCAGAAGATGAAGGTCAGAATATGGGGCAAGGTCAGTAACAGGATTCTAGGTACTCTGTGAGCTTGGCTGGTTTTTAATGAATTTCAACAGATTATGAGAATTCTGAGAGAAAAAAGTCCAAAAGCGGTCTGGGTTTTTTCTCTCTCTCTTTAGACTTTGAACTCTCAATTCTTTCTGACTGTTTTGTTTATCACCATGAAAATTGAGTGGGTTGTTAAGCAAGCATTTTTGAGTTCAGGATGATAAGGTGTTGTTTTGAAATGAGCATATGGGAAGCATCAGAATGTCATGGGGTGTATTTTCAATATAACATTGTGGAATGTGAAAAATCCACACCGGCTATAGTATACAGCCACTCATGTGGCTGTATAATACAGCAATTTAGAGCCCTGTTGGATCCATATCAGACTTTACAGGAAGTGCAATTTTTGGAAGGTGCCACTGCTTTGCTTTACACGTACTTAGCTGCACCATTTTCATAATCCCTGATGCTGGTTTTTTTGTGTGATGGTACTCACCGGTACAGAGTACCTCATTTTTTACTGAAAAAAGCACTGCCTAAAGGTGTCTGAATTCATTGACACCTTTAGCAATTACCAGTTTGGAACACATGTAAGCACCTGCACCTGTTCTTTATATGTGGGGACATGTGGATCCTCAGAACTTGACTGTTTTCATATAATTTCTGGCAGTGGCCACAGAAAGTCATACCCAAGGGGCCAAACCATTAATGGTGTGGATGCAGTTAGCACATACATTTTTTGTTCTGTAAACAACAGTCAGAGGAGCTTGAGCAACTCCAAGGGAGAAACGTTTTTTTTTTAAAAAATAATATCATTTTACTGTGTTTTCATAATGGGAGCTAGCCAGGCACTTCAGCAGCAGCCCTGAAGCTCCTTTTTGGCTTGCCATTTCCTCTTGTGGCCCTGGGGGAGATGGCCAGGATGGGGGGATTTGAGAACCAACTAGGAATCTAGGTAGGTGGTGTGGTGATCTCTCAGGTTCTAGGGAAAGAGTGTCCAGATCCTTAAAGTTCTTCAGGATTACTGGCAATATGAAGATCTGCTGGAGGGGGTTAATCTTGCTCCCCCTGCTTCTCCTCCAAGACATCAAGTTCCAGGACTGGGAAGGGCTGACCCCTGACATTTTAAGAGGGGCTGGGGAAATGTGGTTCCAAGGTGGGTGCTTCCTCCTCACCCTCCCCTGGTTTATTTGTATGCAGCCTTTCCATAATAGTCTATGCTCAAGATGGCTCACAACGTGAAAAAGTTACATAATTCACTGTTACAAAACAAAATTCAAAATAGTCAAACAATAAATTAAAGAAACATCTCAGTATGAAATACACAATAAATTGAAGCAATACACCTATAATTCATAATAAGGTCCAACAATAAAATACAAAAAGTAACTACGTCCAGAATTAAATTTTGGCCCAAACAAGTTCTTAACCAACACCCCACAGTCAGGATGGTCCCTGGCATCTTCAGGCAGTAGCTGCTTTTACAGCTACAGTCAGTTAGGGCTCCACCCTCCCAGGCCAGGTGGAAAGAGGCCAACAAGCAGGGAGAGGGTCTTGTAGCACTCAACAGTCGAGGTGGTCTCTGGCATCTTTAGGTAGTACCTTTGGTTACAAAACCAATGCACCTTAGTTGTATTCACACAAACAATATCAAGTTTAGCTTGGCCTGAAGGTATGGCAGCTTGCTGTAGCTGGACTGTGGCACAAGATTTCTCCATCTGTGAGCCCTCAATATCTTGCTTCTCTGGTGATTACAGTATGGTGTCTATTAGTCTCAACAACTCTATGGGTAGAGAAATGCTTACTGTTGTGCCAGTTCCAGTGCATCTCCACCTCTCTTTTCTGAAAACGGGCACATGACACTAGTCAAACGCCGCCCCTTTTTACTTTAAAACCTGGTGGCATCAGCTTGAGTGTTTTTTTTTTAATTTGCTTCAAAGAGATTTCACAACTGATCAGCAGATCAACCTGTTCCCCCTCCAGATGTGGCCAATAGAAACGCTTTGCTGTAGGCGACTAGCGTGCCTACAGCAGTCCAGCTCTAGTAGTGTGAAGCCAGGTGCATGAAATAGCTAGTGGACAATAGATAGGTATGCGCAGCACCATTATATTCACTGTTTATTGTCTCTGTGTATGTTGTAAGCTGCCATGATGTACTTCTATGAAAAGTGCAGCTTATAAATACTTTAATAAATAAAATAAATTTTAAAAAGGCACAACCAGCCTGTTCCAACTAATTTCAGGTTTGAGTACATGAGAGTCACATGACAGATTTTTTGGACCAAATGTAAGCATGGAGGAAAACTCTGTTAGTTCCAAACATAAGTGATCTTTCATGCTAAATCATTAATATCCTTCTGTTTGTTTGTCAAAGTATCACAGCAACAGCTGCCAGCATTGGTGCAGCTGGGATCCCTCAAGCTGGCCTTGCGACTATGGTCATTGTTCTGACGTCAGTGGGGCTGCCTACGGATGACATCACTCTCATCATTGCTGTTGACTGGGCCTTGTAAGTAACTGAACAGTTTTTTAGACTTTCCTTTCATCTTCAAACAAAACCGATTGGGTAAGGATTGAACAGCTCACTTTTTGAGAACCTATAGTACACTGTGAGCCAATACATGAAGTAGAAGATGGTCATGAAAGTCAAAACCAAACTGGCCCATGGTCTCTTGTTACATGTCTTTGCTATCTGGCTGAGTTCTCCATCTATAAAACAGGGACATTAAACACCTAAGAACTGTCATATTGAATCAAACCAAAGATCTATCTAGTAGAGGGCACTATCGCCATCAGTAATCAGCTAGATGCCCATAGGATGGTTATAAGCAAGGCATGACAGTCATCCTCTGAATCTGAGATACACTTATGTGAATATGGAAGTTCTAATAAATCCTAGACCATGACAGGTGTTGGTAATTGGATCCTGCCATAAGCTGATCCAGAACTCTTCTGCCCTCCACAGGTCACCTTGACAGGTGAATTGGGCTGCTTACCTGTCATTCACATGACATTGTATGTTGTCAGGTGATTCAACTTTAAATCTGCAGCTTGCAAAGGAAGAATAGAGCAGTGCCAATTTTTCCTCTGCAGCCCTGGCTTGAATTAAAAAATAATTCAAGCTGCAGTTGCAGAGAGTCCTCCTTGCAGCCCCAGCCTGAATTCAAGCTTCAATGGAAGCATTGGGAGTATACTCTAAGCATTCTTCCTGTTCTTTCCAGCTGTAATTCTGTGGTTTTTGATAATAAAATTATCAAATTTGATAATAAAATTTAATAAATGGCAAATTCTACCAGTGTCTGGAAAGGAAGAATTAGGAGCATTTACTCCCAATTTTTCATTTTAATTTTGGCCCAAATGATGTCAGGTGATGGGCATGTAGGTGTGGTTTGGGCCAAATGGGGAGACCTTAAAGTCCTATTTAGGCCTACAGGATTCCTCACTGCTGCTCTGTGACATAGAGAACAGCTCTCTTCCGAGAGAAAGAGGAAAAAGCTATGTGACATAAAGGGCTTTGCATATTAAAATTGCTATGGAAACAAATACTGCCCCTAATAATCTTTACATGACCATGCCTTCTATGCTCTGCAAAGTAAGATACAATGCATTCACCCTTTATTCATTTCTCTTATTGAATAAATACTAATTTTCCAGTAGCACCTAATCTATGCTCTAAAATATAAGCCGATTTACAACAGCATTTGCTGTGGCTTCCATCAACATAGCTACTACAGTATGTTGCAGGGCGGGGAACCTCAAGCCTACAGGCCAAACCTGGCCCATGAGGCCTCCCCATTTGGCCCATGAGACTGTTTGGGGAAGCCATGCCCATCCACCCTACACCTGGAATCATGAGGGGAGGGTATGGGCAAGGCTTCAAGGGAATGGTCAGGACCTTAAATTAGGCTCCTGACTGTTTCTTTGCTGGAGGAAGGCACACTCCCAACCATCTATCAGCTGCTGGGCAGTACGGAACCTTGATCAAGGCGGTGGAAGCAGTTTCCACTGCTCTCCCTCCCAGCACTGCTCTCTGAACCCCTTTGCAAGCTTCAAAGCCCTTTGTGAGCCTCCCTTTGCTGCTCCTTTGCACCTCTGACATTAGGGGTGGAAAGGAGAAGCGCGGAGGGGCTTGCAAAGCATTGGGCTGGCAACACCACTTGTGCTGTGAACCCCGCACAAAGTGGGTGTGACAACCCATCTGTCAATCATGTGACATCATGAATGGTATTGGACTGACAGGTGGGTTGTGCTGCCCACCTCTAAAAATGCTATATTGGGTGGGGTAAGTCCTTACTGTTATACTGTTTGTTCGTGCAATCATAACTGCTTACAATGTAAATGTAGAGTTGCTTTGCCATGAATGTTCTGGAGATTAAGAAACCTTAGTAAGTTGTCCCCTGCTTTGGCCTATTCTGCTGCTCTTGTCCCCTGCCCTCATATAAAGATATATTACTAGTAGTAGTAGTAGTAGTAGTAGTACGATTTAGTTATTTCCTTTATCTATTTATTGACAGTGGGAGAGGCAGGCACGGTTGGCAGAACATGACAGTGGCAAACCTGCCATGTCTTCAGATCTTCTACCTCTAATTCTCCCCACAATTCTACTGTTGAAAGTTAAGGCTTCAAACCATACACAACAGGAACACAATTCATGTATTCACCCTGATCATGTACAAAGCAGGGTCTTTATGTCTTTACTTTATCAGCCAAAAGCAACGCAGAGGAGATGGGGACTGAATCTTTCCCCCTCCCATGCCTTACCTCCTGCAGCCAGTTGCTTCTGCAGTTTTCTTATTCCTGGTTCTAATAGTGGTAAGAAGCCACAAAGAGAGAAAAGTAGCTGGAGTAATTGACTGAGGAGATTTAAGGTACCGGAAGGAGAGTTTTAATACCTGCTGCTTGTGCATTTCTCTTCTTGTTACACACTGACTCAACCCATTTGGGATATGGAGAGGGCAGATCTGCAGGCCTGGCATTAGCATGTGGCATCCACAGGCAGTTGCTGGAACCTCTGCACTCCAGCAAGGTCCTCTGCTGAACTGATGGCTAGCCTGGGCCCTCTGTGCTGGTAGGCTTGGACCCACCATTTAAATTTCCCACAATACCCCTGACATAGCTCTTGGGCATTGTGAGAAATTAAAACAACAGCTAACACTGCTGCTACTGTTGCTCCTCACCACCATTAGGGCCCATGGAGGTAAGAGGGTGTCCTACCCAGAGACGAAGGATTCAGACTGAGGCGAGGTGACATCTTTTTTCTTTTTATTAATGTTATGGTTACATCCAAAGTGGTGCGCTTCATATACCTGTCTGCTCTACTTTCCCTAACTATCCAAACTAAGCAGTCTCTGCAGCGTTTGGGGAGAGTTGACTCAGCACTTGTGCTTTGGAAGACACCAGCCAAAGTAGGAATGTTTTCGTGCATAAGCTGCTGCTCCGCCTGAGTTTCACCCTTTGAAAGTCTCTCTTCTCGCGCCTCCTTGCGTGGGGCGAGTCTCAGACGGCCCATCCGACAGTGGGGCTTCGCTAGGTGACAGCACAGCCTCTGGAAGCGGGATGCTGATTGGCTGGGAAGCGTTTGAAGTGTCTGGCGGGGATTCCTGCAAGGGAGTAGATGGTGCTATCAGACAGTCGCTTCCCAACTGCTCAGGTGTTTGACTCGCAGGCAGGGCAGGAGTTGCCTCAGTGGAAGTGCCGGGCATGGGAATTTGAGGGCTGCCAAAACTCTTCCCGCTCGTCTCCCTTCCTCCGACTCCCCAAGGAACCTCATCCTCCCTGACTCCCCTCCCTGATCTAGCTCTCCCTCCGAATGGGGCACAACAGAAGGGGTCCAAAGAGCTTGTTGCTGCCTTTAGACACATGAATGATAACCCCATTACATCTGGTTTGGCTCTGACTTTTGACAGCGGGAGAAGCAGTGACTGTGGACAGATCTAAACATGACAGTTGGAGACCCACATCTTCTTTACATGCATACATATGTGAACATATGTACTTAACATATGAAAACTTTTTCCGGTTCATCCTAATTTCATTATCCATTAAGATAAAAAAAACATTAAGTAAGCCAAAACCTGAACAATGATGATCTTGGACCATCCTTTGCTTCCCTAAGCCAAACATCTGGATGTTTTTGAAATCCAGCTTTATGATCCACATCAATATATTAACCAATGTGACAGAGTTTTCAGATGTGCTTGTTTGCATTGGAAAAATAAGCAAATCACATGATGCATTTCAGATTTAATGTAGTTCTGCCAAGATGAATTTGACTCAGCTTCAAATAATGTACTGAGTAGTTCCAGCTAATACACCTGCCCTTTCGCCTCAATTGTTTCTGTTCAAAGCAGCTTCAAAGTTGCGTTCTGCAAATATGTCCATTTCAGCATTGCTCTGTGAAAATGAAATTGATTTTATCTTATGACTACAAAACAGACTATGCACAAAGAAAATAAAGTGGAAAATATATAATTTTAAAACAAAAAAGTTACCAAGAACTAATGTAATAGTAAACACTAATAATGGAGAGAGATTAACCTAAACTGCAGTGCCAAACATACTAATGTTTATCTTCTAGCAATTCATTTCTTTAGCAGGTAAAGAAACTGACCTGATCGCTTGCAGAGGATTACCTCTCATCTTCCCATTGTTTCATCTGTTTCAGGTGCCCCTCTCTTTCCCCCCTACCACCAATTGAGGCTGGTCCATTAGGGCAAATGGGGCACTGACCCACCAATTGAAGTCTGCCTTCACCCATCTCCCACCTGCCTTCTTCCGTACAAGCAGGCCAGGGGGTGGCTCTGGCTGTCAGGTTCCTCCTCCTCAATTTTGCCCCTGTGAAGTACAGCAGGAAGGAGCATGGGGACAAAACTAGAATTAGTCTGCTCTGCCTATCATTGGCTGTGGCTCCACCTACTGTTTGCTGTCCGGCTTTCCATCCTACCACTCACAATGGGCACAAGGCGCCAATGCCTCCTACCCTCCTTCTCTGAGCTCTCCCCTCCCCAAAGTGGGTGCGCACTCCCACTCCCCCGCCACATACATATTAGTGGCTACAGTTCCCATCACTGATTAGCTCAACCTACACATTCTTGTCCCCTGCATTGCCCATCAGACACAAATGGCCAATCCCTGTTTATTTTCCAAGTGGAATCAAAATGTTTTCTACTCTCCACCTGGACATATTTAATGGCTCCCCCTGCTTATGTCTCCTAAAAAAGATAAATCCACTATATAAAGTACACTTCCTTGTTCTCCTGTTTTTGTCTTAAAAACATACTCCAGTTTTATTTTTAATACTTGGCTCAAGATTGCTTCTTTCATTATTCACAAAAGATTCTTAATATTTCTGGACTGGTGGAAGGACAGGTTTTTTTCTTTCATTACAAAACTCTTTAAAGCTGCTGCACTGGAATCCACACTTTACAGAATTAATTCCAGATTTAATTCAGGGACTCCTGGTGCCTCTTAAATAGAATCCAGAGACCAGAAGTGCAGTGTCAGCTCTGGGGGCTGGGCTAGACTTAGGGAAATCTAGAGTGAATGTATCCACCCGTCTACTACCCAAATGCTATTTCACTCCATGTTTCTTGCTTTATGCATGACAGTATTTAGGAGGACAAAAGTGAGAAAACAAAATCCTTGAGGGCATTTCCTCCCCCTCAAATTTAATTTTTTGCTCCTTAAAAAAAATATGGAGGAATTAAATATGCAAATGCCAGAGACAGGTGCTCATGGCATAGAATCATAGGTTTGGAGAACACCAAAATGTTTTTGGGGTGATATCCTTTACTTCCTTTTGGCATCATAGGGTACTTCCAGACTGCCACTATTTGGGGGTGGGATCCAATCACATACTGGCAAATTCAGGTTGACTGGGAGATCTTGCACAACAAACCTGTTTCCCCAAAAGAGCAGAGTTTTTGTGATAAGGAAAGTAATGAGGAAATGTACTGGAAAGTGTGGGATAACTATTGCTTTTAATGCACCATCATGTAACCTCCCTGCAAACAAATTGGAATGAATGCTCATTAAATAGCCAATGTCAACTAATCTCTTTTCAAACATATCATGCATGCTTAATAAACAGGTTATCTGGAAGTGCCCATAGTACATTCATGTAATTAGTTCAAGGGGCCTCTGTATTTGGCCAATATGGTTTGATGTGGTGACATATGAATTTACACTCAGTAGGTTCCTTTTTAATATTCTCCATCATCTGTTGATTTAGCATGACATCAGATTGTTGTATGGGAGTACAACAGACAGATGTTTAGGACTGTGAACATTTACATATATAAAAAGGGAACATCATCCTTAATGCCCTCACTATGTTTGACAGAGACAGATTCCGAACAATGATCAATGTGCTGGGAGATGCTCTTGCTGCTGGAATAATGGCTCATATCTTCAGGAAAGAATTCACCAAGAATGGGTCGGAGGTAGGAGAAAATTTAACAAGATTAATTGAGAAGTTACTCTGGAGCACAGAAATGGTTATTATAGTTTCTGAAAGCCATCCAATTTAATTTAGAACAAGCACATTTAGATTTTTTTTTTTACACAGCTATGTTTGATTTTTTTACATTAAAATTAAAAATTATAATCAGTACAAAGGAGGAACTCTTCTGGACTATTGACAGGTAGAGCTATAGTGCTGCACTTTCAGCCAAAGCAATAATAAAAACTGAATATAATAACAGCAACATTGTAGGTGGATTATCAACATTTGAGGGCTGGACTACATGTTTTGAGATATATTCATCCTGTGTTAACAGCCTTCCTTGGACTACACCGTGTCAGATTGTAGATGGAGATAATGCAAACATAGGAAGTTGCATTATACTTATTCAGACGCTTGATCCATTTAGTGTATTGCCTGCACTGACTGGCAGGGGCTCTCCAGGCTTTCAGAAAGGAATCTTTCCCAACCCTACCTGGAAATACCAGGGACTGAACCTGAGGCCTCTACATCCAAAGCAAATGTGTTGCCACTGAACTGTGGCCCTTCCCCATGTGTTTAGATGCTCTTCTTCTGTCAAAACGGTATACTTTTGGATAACTATGTCATGTAGAAGAGTTCTAGCCTAACCTAATTAACCTACTTCCTCCTATGTGAAAGAAGTTTGTTTTTTTAAAAACAAAATTGTGGGGAAAACCTCACACCTCCAGTCTGAAGTGGCATAGTTTCAGAAGGGTTGTAGTACATTGTATTCTGAGCTTGTAACTTCAGTCTGGATTGTAGGAATTATGTATTATTGTTATTCAATTTATATTCCGTCCTTCCTCCCAAAGGGAGCCAGGGTGGCTGAACTGCTTCTTATGAGGCATCCTCAAGCAAATTACAATATATATAACAATTACATATATAAACAGTTTAAACAATTGCACATATGAAACAATTTAAAATTTATACATATCTAACTATCTATCTTATCTATCTATCTATATACACACACACAATTTGAAACAACAACTGTTGATTATGAGTGCTGCCGTTATGAAATATGTCAATGCCATCTTGGTATTTGTCAAGTGTGCCTGTTTTGACCATGCTGCACATAAAAATAATTCACAGTGCCATTCACAGCCCAGCAAAGTCAGTGTGGTGTAACCACTCTCAGTTCTTTCAAGGCCTCAGGTTACCCTACAAGTTCAGGATATCACATGAAGTTGTTTGCCATCCCTAAAACAGTAATTGGAACCTCCCTGTTCTATTCATAGGTGCCTTTGTTCAGTGAAACAAAACCTATCAGCATCCACCAGATCATGGCTTACCAGAAAAATGGCTGTGTGAAGAGTGTGAATGAGCCCCATGGACCTGAACCAGCAAAAACATTCCAACATCTCATACCTGTTCAAGTGGAGCAAGAAGAAAACCCGACAGAAACTCATACAGAGAAATTCAACAGTAAAGACCACTGCACTATTGAAATCAATGAACTGGAGACAAATGTGTAACTGTTATTCTGGTGGCATTTGAAACCTAATGACGACCTCACAGCTGAAATTGGGAGACAGCCTTTGGCTTTGAATGGGAAAGCATGGAATGACTGCCATGTGTGAACTAAGGCTGTGAGGCCAGTTGTGAACATCTGTGGAGGCAGAAGGCTTCAATGGGTGTGTGTTTTTCAATCAATTTAGTACAAATGAACTGATCATTGGATAACTTTGGTTTACTTTAGGCTAGGGATGGGATCTGTTGGCTGGTGCCAGTCTGAAAGTTTTCCTTTGACCTAACAGGCTGGCATTGATTCGAGTTCATTTGGTATCTGATAGCTGCTGCTTTTACTGATCCATTTTTTTCACTCAGAAAAAATATTAATATTAATATTGATATTTTAAAGGGAATATTAATGTTTTGAAGGAAATATTAATATTTCCTTTAATAATATCATTTTGAAGGAAATACTGATATTTTAAAAGGAAATATCGATAAATTATCATTCTTACAATTGAGTTTTAGAGGTGGATTTTTTTTAAAGCCCGCTTTAAAAAATATCTGTGAAAATTTGCTACATTAAAATCCAGTCCTCAGCAATTGAGAATCAGCAAATTAATGGAAAATTGAGTACTAAATGCCAGTTGGGCAGAATTCTAGCAGCCATGCCTACTTTAAGCAAACTAAACATTATTATGCTCTTTAAAAACCTGATCCCTTTAAAATGATGTCTAACATGTCACCTTCTCACCATCTTGCAAATCATGAAGATTACTTCAGCAGTGTTTTATTTCACTGATCATTCTTTGCATCAAAATGAACATCTCAGCCTCAAGCGGTAAATCTTTTACATTCAATTAACTAGGCAACAAGTTGAAAAGTATATATTTTAGCAAGAGGCCAGAATAATATTTCTTTTTTGAAAGAGGGCTCATTATTATAAACCTTACAGAATTAAATGTATTTTCATGTAATGTCTTGGGTTCATGCACTCTCCTCTTTTTCTACTTCTTTGGCATAGCTGCATGGAAGAGATCATAAGCCTGTACTTTCATTTTCAGCCAACTTCAATCCCTCACAAATGATGGGTAGTGTTTGCTATGGTTTACCAAAAGAAGCCAACTTTAAACCGTGGTTAATGTTCCTGGCTTACTTCAGTAAACTATAGGTAACACTAACTACAGTTCTTGGTTTAGATATAGCAACAAATCATGGCTAGTTTGAAATGGGAGTAGATGATTCCCATCTCCTCCTTGTGGCCATGTCAGGGAAGGGAAGAGAAAAGAGACATTAGGGACTCATCCAAACGGAGCGGGATAATCCACGTTTTCCATATCCGGTTCGTCATCTGACAGTCCTCACTTTGCCTGTTTGTTCGCTCTGTCCCAATAAAAAAACCCACTTTTTTTGCTCCCACACACAAGGACCCATACTTCTTCTCGCTTTTTCCCAGCTCCGCCCATAACACTCCACCCAATCAGCCAATTGGTCTGCAAAAATATGACATATGCTCCTCTCCCCCTTTGCAACAAAGCACAACAAGGCGTATGCGCTTGAATGTACGAGCGTGAAAGTTTGAATTTCCTGATGGTTTGGTAGTAGTGGCTGTAATGGAATTCCTTGTCGCTCACCACTCCGGAGCAGCGCCAGCCGGGGGGGTGTCTCCAGGTGCCCCTGACCATCCAGGGGGATTGTGGGCAGTGCAAGGGATCAGCACTTGTAATCGCCGGGTGAATCCCCCCATAACCTTTGGGCTCATTCACTGCAGGGTTCAGCCCCAGATCGTTATGTGGCTCGGCGGCAGGAATGCTGCCCCTGAGGGAAGCAAACAGCCCCCCAATGGGTGGCTGCTCTTGGCTCGGGCAGAAAATGCAGGCAAACAGCCCCGCGTGCTGCTGTGTCAATCTGCACTGAAGCGACCAGCACAGGCTTTGCGGTGTTCCCTCTGATAAAAGAAACATGCAAACCACTTATATGCCTATAATTCCTGTATTTTTGTTTGTATTTGCGATATTTCGCAAAACCGACTGTATGCTTTTCTACCTTTAACGTTTCTGGAGATAAACATGATTGCAATTCCACTTATTTCTCCAGAACAGCAAGTAACAATGTGTCATGTCTAGGAAGGTAGACCACCAGTCTCTATGGTTGCGGGTGGCTGAGACGCTCTAGCAAACCACTTATATGCCAATAATTCCTGTGGGTTTTTTGCTTGTATTTGCGATATTTCGCAAAAGTGACTGTATGCTTTTCAGCTCAGCTGGGCTGCAGAGAACCTGCAGGCTGTGGTTGAAATTGACAGAGTAGCCTTGCAGGCAGGAAAGCGAAATTGACTAAGGGTGTGTTTGTGCCTGTAATCCAAGAGGAAAGCCTCTATTTCTCTTCTCCCCCCCTCTCCCTTGAGTCTGGATGCCTGGAAGCAAAGACCAATACGTTCAAGAATGGCATTTGATGCGGGGGTGAGGGGTGGGAGGTGGAGGTTAGGCAAAGATAAATATTTTCTCCCTTGAAAAAGTTTACAAACAACCACAACTGCAGATCTCACCCTGAGCGGCTGCCCAGTTTGCAGGCTGGCTAAAAATTAACCGCTGTTGCTGCTTCTGTGCAAATGCACTTTTTTGCATCTGCGCAGTATAAGTTGTAGCCCCCCCCCCAACACCGAACCATTGCTCTGATAGGTTCCTTTTTCCCGGGCTTTCCCCGGACATTCGCGCACATGCGCAAGAGTGGAAATACGTGATTGGCTGAGAATGAAGGAAGGAATATGGGGAACCGCCCAAGAACCACCCATCAAACGCCCACAGCTGTAAAGTCCGTGGTATTGCATCCGAGCGCCTGAAGGTACAGCGGATGATTCCTGGTTTAAAAAAGCAAATCGCATGATTTGCAGTATTGCAGGAGCAGATTTAACCGCGTGAAAATGTGCAAAAGCACACAGCGTCATATGGACGACCGAAAAATAATGAAAACACAAAGCGATCATGTCACACATTTTACAGTCATCTGGATGAGCCCTCAGGCTCATGACTTGTGTGTATTATACAAAACAGTGGTTCAGTGTTACATGTAAACCACACCTAGCTGTCATGTAACAAACCACTCTGAATTGCAGTTGAACTCTCCATACTATCCCTTATTCTGTTGAAATACTATTCTTTGTGTACCCAGTATGACTGTCACTATTTTGTGGGAGGGATTCAAGTGCATACCAGAACTTGCACAGTTAAAGTGGATTAAAGGGCATTCTTTCCCTAGCGCAACAAATCTACTTTTTAAAAGAATCACGTTTTTTGCAATCTGGAAAGTGATGGAGAAATGGATTGAAAAGTGTAGGAATGAATGACTAACAGGAAGACATAAACACCCCCCTAACAAACCAAGATGAATTCAGGACAAATGCTCATTGTCATATAACAACCCTACAAACAAATCAGAACAAATATTCAATAAAGACCAGATATAATCTAATTTCTGCATAAGCTTTGTGCAAGCAAATCAGGATGAATGCTCAATAAATAAATCCTCTGGAGGGGCCCTATGTCAATTTCATCACAACAAGCATTTCTAGTAGTTCTTATCCTTTATCTCTGTTGGCTGTGATGGTGTAATAAGTGAGTATTTTTAATACATAAAAGGATCTATGCATATTAAGGATTATCAACATCCTGTTTTGTGGAGAGGTAAATTGCAAGTTGCTATCAAGAGTGTTTGTTACTTGGCTAGTTGTTTTTTTATTTTGTAAAGTTGTTAATATGTACGTTGCTACATGTACTACTTTTTAAGGGTTTTGTTTGTTTAATGAATTTGTTATTTTGAGAAGGGTCTCAAAAGTAGGCATGAAGCCAGAGTCTAAAAATACCCCATCAGGTTTGCCTTCCAAGTGCCAGATGCATGGTTCTCTTCTTCCTTCCTTCATCTAGCTCTCTAACAGTATTCACAGTGTCTGGACTGCAGGAGTCCAAACACACACACAAACTGGTGCTAAGGAAGAGTACGTAATGTTCTCTCTTTTGTATAGCTTGTATATTTGATGACGTTCATGGCCCAGATCCCTTGATTAATATGGATTTTGTGGTTGGATAGCAGACTAAATAGGCTGGGATCCAATGTGCATTACTGAAAGACATTTTCATTGTAATATTACCCTCAATTCCGTCATAACATTCTTATGAACTCCCATTTTTAAACCTGTTTTTCTCAATTAATAACTGTGCTTCACACATACACAACCCTGGCTAGCCTTTCTTCAGCTCCATTCCAAGTGTCCAGCTGCACATTTCTGTACTTCATTTGAAGTGGGAGCATCTTGAGGGGTGGGGGAAGACCGATGAGAGGGAACTGTGGCTGTTGAAGAGGCTATGCCAATTTCAGTCTGTTTGATGGGCGGTGATTAGAGGAGACCAAGGCACCATTACCTGTAATAGTTACACAGCAGATGGAATTTCTTCTGTACTGAGAGCTGGTGTGGAAGAATGGCTAAAATGTAAGATTGAGACTGAGTGGATCCAGATTGAAATTCTTTTCACTCATGAAATTTTCTGGCTATGGTTGGGACTGTCACTCAGTCTAATACCAAAAGCTTGTTGCAGTTAGAAAAGGGGAGGGAGCACTATGTGCTAAGGTAGAATAAAAATGAATTAAAGGCATAAACATTTGGCAGGTGAAATAACTTTATTTTTACCCCTGCATTATGAGAATGTACACCTGCCAAAATTCTCCTCTGCAGAACTGTTAAAAATACAATAATCTTTTTCTCTTTTATCTCGGGACCCAACCAACTTGCAAAAGACCTACATGGGACCAGCAGTGTCCTTCATCAGGTGGGCAATGAGTTAGGGCTGGATTTGAGGGGGGGGCTCTACAGCTCCCCTGCTCCAGATGTCTGAAGAAGAGGTGATGGTGTGCTCTGCTCCAGAGCATTGGGAAACTGCCTCGATTCTGTGACTGGAAGCTATTCTTCTCAGTGCCTGGTTTGCAGAAGAGATGTCTTTCACGGAAGACGGTTCCCTAAAATTTTCTCTTCAGTTTGGGCTTGACTTCACAGTTCTACATGGCTTCTGCTTTCACTCTCTTTTCTCTCCCTTTTTTCCCCTTCCTTGGTATTTTTTGTTACTGTTGATAACTTCCACCGATCACTCACTGTTTTCAACAATCTGGTGGTCTCCCACCCCTGCCTTATTCCTTCACTGGAGGGAGGGAGTAACTTTTATATCACGTCATTTGATGAGAAAGAGAAATGGAGCCATTTGGGGAGAAAGGAAATGGTGATATGATCTTTACCACATCAGAGCCACCTCTACTAACAATTTAAATTTGGTGGGAATTTGCTGTGGATCCTAGCTTCTTTTTCAATACCTACATCAGGATTCAGATACATGGAGAGCATTTTCTTTCTTACTCTCTCTCTTCTTGCTCTCTTGAATCCTTAACTTATAAAACAACTCTCCCTGTACAACCGGTGTTACCAGCTGCATCATATATTTGTTGCCAGTGTTTTCCGCGGGAAATGTTTTTAATAAACATGCCATTGTGAAAACGTTTGTCTGTGTGCTACTAGGATGAGATGATTTCTTACTTTTCAACAGAGATTCATATTCTCAAATGTTTGAAACGTGGCAAAATGTTCTAATCTCACTCTACAGTTCTTGAATTAGGTATTTTGAATACAACATTCAAATTTGTATTCTGAACATGGATATTTTTTTTTACTGCAGAGTTCAAATTTGAATGCTTTGGACATGTTGCCCTCTCTCAATTGCTTTGATTTTACCAGTGTTTGGATATGAAATCTAATAAGTTGACAAATACTAAGTATTGTTTCATGTTAGCAAAATACTGTCAGATTAATTATATTACATCTTAACTACGAAATGTTGTTCAGTATTAAAAGCCTTGGGTTCCTCAATAAGAAGATTAGTTATGGTGAACAAAATACATTCTTGTCCATCACTACTGATCTTTCAATGGCAAGTACTACTATAAGAGAAGTTGGGTATATCCTAAGGCACATTCTCAGTTAACAATGGATAGCAGTGAACTGAGTGCACTCTTGAACATGACCCAGAATATTCTGGAATATGTAAAAATTATTTGGTCAATGCAGAAAAAGTTTCCTAAATTGCGAGATATCATTGGATATAACAACAAAGTCTTGTTGTTGGACTGCCTTCAAGTTGATCCCGACTTTTGGCGACCGTACAAATAGGGTTTTCATGGTAAGCGGTATTCAGAGGTGGTTTACCATTGCCTTCCTCTGAGGCTGAGAGGCAGTGACTGGCCCAAGGTCACCCAGTGAGCTTCATGGCTATGTGGGGATTTGAACCCTGGTCTCCCAAGTCCTAGTCCAACACCTTAACCACTACACCACACATTAAACACTAACCAATTTATTATAGGATAAGCTTTTGTGGACTACAGGCCACTTCAGCAGATATATGAAGTGTTTCCTGAGTTATAGTGCTTTTTTTCATGGTACATACTGTTATGGAGTACTGTCTCCTCTTTTTTTCTGCCCGTGTCATGCTGGTATCCACAGCACTTTTATCAAGATATGAGAACTGACACCTCATTTTTTAACCAAAAAAAGCACTGGTTCTAGGTATATATATACCAGGAGCTTTGCCTCTGCGCACTTTCAACACCAACCCCTCCCCCAGGTCGCCAAGGCACATTCCCCTTCCCCAGGTCACAAAGGCCTCTCTTAAAGCAGCTCCACAGATCACCCAGACAGTCATCCATTGGTGTCTGCTGCTGACCACTCGCTGGCCTGCTCTCAGGCCAGTGTCCCCCCCTCAGCCTGGTGGAAAGGGAGGCCTCGCAGTAGTGACACTGAGGCTTCCCATTAAGTGGCTCTGCAGGTCATCCAGGCCATTGGCCACTGCCACTGCCTGCTCACTCACTTTGCTGCTCTCTTCCCAGTTGGCAGCCCGCCTTCCTTCCTTCCTTTCCCCCACCACATGGCCTTGAGCCCAGCACAGTTCAATCACGCTGCAGTTCACAGTGCCACCTGTCTGTGGAGAACTAGCTTATGAATATTGCTATTTCTGATGTCAGATTTGTGTCCATTTATTCTTTTGTATAAAAACTGGCCTATTTGTCCTATGTAGAACTCAGAAAGCCGTTGTTGGCAGATGAAGGCATTTCATGTTGTAAAATGAACCTGTGAATGAATTCCTGATGTGGATGATATTCAGTCCTGTAATAGTGTTGCCAGAGTAGATATGTGGACAGAGTTGACAATCTCCTCTGGACATTGCATATAAATTGTCAAATACCATCTGTCAGAAAATAAATATCATTAACAAATACAGACAGTCACAGAATATCCAGCAACTGTTGGGAGCATTCAGGAAATATCTGGCAAATATTCAACATCACAATTAGCAAAAGATACTTTTGGGGCACAAATCCATCCTAGCTCTATGGCTCAGAAGACACGTGTCCTGATGAAATTAAAAGAAGGAAGAAAGATGATGAATGGTCTTGATATAAAATATTCATAGTAGTTTGAACAACATTACTAAGAGGATGCAGCAAGTTCTCTGTTAAGCACAGTCTTTTCTCCCTTTGTTCTATAGGAACTCCATGGGGTTGCTGTATTTCCCCCATAGTGAGTAAATAAATACAGTAAATAAGCCTGTTTTGCACGTCCCTTGATGACATGGATTTGATGCATAGGCTTCTCTGTAATGCAATTTTCCATAGTTTTCTGTACCAGAGATCTATAGTGAGAATTCTGAAACATCTTGCTTGCACAGAATTTGCTTCTATTCATCATTTGCCTGCTTCCAACAGAAACTATTTCAGTCATTTGGAATAAGGGGGCCCAGATAGGCAGGCAAACTGTGAATAAAGTCTCACATTGAGGCCTGTGGCTACAGTTCTGATTTTCCTACAATATATCACTGCAGCTGTTGATTATGTAAGTAGTATATGTAGACACTTTGTACTGATGAATATGGTTCTCATATGTTGTCCAGGAGACAACAGACATGTGATTCCCCACAGGCACAGCAGAAGATAATATAAAGCAAACCATCTGCAAATCACAACCGCATACTGCATGCGATAGGCCATATTGCTCAATGGAAAGGAAATAGCTCTGAACTGGCAATGTTTCCTGCTGCTTCCTTCTGCCTTAACCTCCCAACTGAAAAAGCCATTTACATTATATAAAAACAGGTGAGAGAAGTACTAACTGGAGGAAATCAGATCAATTAAATGTGTGGTTTAACACTCCAAGAATTCATTGTCAAGGAAACTTTAGGCTGGAGCTCTGTTTTCATGGTTCAAGTGGAACAATAAAAGTAAACTCAGCAGCAACCTAAAATGCCTTTCTAGGAGATTTCCAATAAGTCCCTCAGAACATTGTGGGCTGCAAGGTTTCTTTAGTCTCTCTCCAGTTAGGAGGCAGATGTAGTCAGAGAAAATAAATGTGCAGATCCCATCCAAATGTGTGTACATGCTAGGAACTTGCTTCTATTCTATTTCTTTTTTTACTTTTCTAGGAGCTGGACTTCTAGGAGCTGGAGTCAAGAGAAGACCCACATGTTGTGTACTGATATACTGGGAGCCCTATAAACAATAGACATGATGCTTAAGAGACAAAAATTATAATTTAATGCTCAGACACCTCCCTCCCCAAATGTTTAAATGCTGATCACTCTTCCTTCCAGAGTTGCCTTTGACTTGCTAATTCCATATAAAGTTGGGGTAGACTAGTTTGCACTGTAATTACTTAAAACTCAGGTATTCTGAAATGCTATCTAGGATCAAGGAGTGCATCTTACACCAGACAGACACTATATCACAGTTTGTCTCCTTTGTTCTATATAGGGATACGCCAAAAGTAGGTTATGGTCAACTAGTGGGTCATTGGCCACCTACTTTCTGCTGGTTTCTGGTATTCTTGCTGCCTAGCCAAGTGGACCTCAGCAAGGCTTAGTTCTTAAGCAACTGTGAAAGTGCATACTCAGGATATCTTCACACACATTTGTTACTAAGAAACTGTTAAGAGATTCTGAATTTTCACTCTTGGTTGGTAGACCATAGAGATCATAGTTAAACACACAAATACAGAGGGCGGGAGGGAGAGGATGTCAGACAAGACCAAATCCTTCCATGTTCTAGGGGAGCTAAGCTAAAGCACAAGCAGGGATATGTGAACCTGTCAATTTCAGTTTTTCTCTGTTTCTCATTTTTTCATTCTTAAGTTTGGTTCTTCACCTTGCCATATAACTTTGCAATTTAAACAAAAATCCTCATGAAAATCCATCAGCATTTTGGTATGAATTTCCCCTAATATGTACATGCATCTGTGTTGGAATTGCTCTTTTATATGTTTTTAAAGTTTCTTTTAAAAAATGTTATTAAAGTTTTTTTAATGATGTTTTTAAAGATGTTTTGTTTTAATATGTTTTTAAGTTGTTTTGTTGTAATATAATTTAAAGTCTGTTTTTATGATGTTTTAGAGAGTTTTTGGTGCTTTTGTTTGCCGCAGTGGGCTCCTCCTGGAAGGAAGGGCAGGATATTAATCAAATAACTAAACAAACAAATAAATAATAAATTTTCTATGTAATTTTGTCTAATACAAACATTTTTACAAAGCAATTTCCCTTTATATAATTAATTTTTGTAAGTTATTTTTCACTAATATGTGCATTTATATGCACACTTTACCCTAGTATATGCATTTTTGTACCGATTACTTGACTGGAGTGCATTGAAAATTTTTAAAAAGTGAAAATTTCAAAGGATGTCTGTGTTTCAGTTCACCTATTGCTTCAGACAGTGCAAATTAGGTAGGCTGACCTTTAAATATGAACTGAATCCAATTTCTCCCCCATCCCTAGACATTTCTTTCTCTGCTCTGTAACTAATCTTCATGCAGACCAGGGATGAGTGAAGGTTGTCAGGAGGATCAGGGTGGAGGGGGGCAAACAAAACACCAGAGACAGCTTGCTACCACCTCCTCTAACCTAGTATTGCAACAGCTCTAAAATATATCTGCCTGGGTGCTCATTTATTCCTGGATAGACTAAAGGCAGCCATCTAGCATGATATACCATCCGGACTCCTCCAGGGGATCCACAGCCGTAATTCTTCCTTCCCTCCTTCCTTCCCACGGCCATGGCGCTTCAGGAACAACCCACCTCCCCTGACAGAGTGGGTGTGTCCTTAGTTACAAGGGTGTCCCTTAGCAACCAACTAGGCCGCAAAGCCCTGTATTTTCCCAGCCAGCTCCAGGCACTTACAGGTCGATGCTGAGCGCACTGCAGCCTGCATTGTGACAGGAACGGGTGAGCCTCCCACGGTGAGGACATAGGTTTCTATATGGAAGACAGTCACGAAGAGGATTTGCTTGACATGCCTTCCACTTAGTTTGTTTTAGACAAACATTTGTCATCCATCTGTTTAATAGCTTTTTGTACATCTGGGTTGAAACTTATGCTGAAAGAGTTTTTACTGGAACCTCTTGGTGTGATTGAAGCTGTATGTTTCATATTTAATACATTTGCATATACAAATGCATTTTTTGCTCACCAAATACATTCCCTTGGTGATTTCACAATGGAGTGAATGAAAACTCCAGAGTAACACCAGTATTTTCCTAAACAAAACACATGAAACAAGTTCTTCAGAAGAAGGGTCTCCACACTGGCAAAGTCCATGGTTTGTGGACATATTATATTGTTATAGCATTTTCCTCATTAGTTTTACCCTGTGGTGGTTGATGCCATCTGCCTCCATTCAGATCAGAAGAAAGCATCAGTTATCAGTTGCTTCATAACTGATTTTGTACTTCCTCTAGGGTAGTGCTATTCACATTCCATGAAGCCATGATGCTTTTCTAAATTCACTAAAGGGGTGGGGCATGTAACAAAATGTTGTAGCGCATTCTCACTTTCTAACACCACCTGTTTGGAAGTCCAGCCAGCAAGTCATGCTTCCCTCCCGAATACTCCTTTCTCTCATTTTCTATTTTTCTATAACATTCCATAGCTACTGAGCATGCTCAATTCTGATTGGGTTATTCTTTGGGAGCATTGCCCTCTAAACTTTTGCAAACCTCAGGAATTCCTCAGGCATGCTAATCCCTCTTACTTTCAGTGGCACTGTTTGGATCCATTACTGTTGGCATTCATCACACCAGTTCTATAACAGATGGAGCGATACTTAGTGCCTCCCCGCTAAAACTTAGAAACTTTGTTGTTGTTGTTGTTGTTATGTGCCTTCAAGTCGATTACGACTTATGGAGACCCTATGAATCAGCAACCTCCAAGAGCATCTGTTAAGAACCACCCTGTTCAGATCTTGTAAGTTCAGGTCTGTGGCTTCCTTTATGGAATCAAACCATCTCTTGTTTGGCCTTCCTCTTTTTCTACTCCCTTCTGTTTTCCCCAGCATTATTGTCTTTTCTAGTGAATCATGTCTCCTCATGATGTGTCCAAAGTATGATAACCTCAGTTTCATCATTTTAGCTTCTAGTGACAGTTCTGGTTTAATTTGTTCTAACACACAATTATTTCTCTTTTTTGCAGTCCATGGTATGTGCAAAGCTCTCCTCCAGCACCACATTTCAAATGAGTTGATTTTTCTCTTATCCGCCTTTTTCACTATCCAACTTTCACATCCATACATAGAGATCGGAAATACCATGGTCTGAATGATCCTGACTTTGGTGTTCAGTGATACATCTTTGCATTTGAGGATCTTTTCCAGTTCTCTCACAGCTGCTCTACCCAGTCCTAGCCTTCTTCTGATTTCTTGACTATTGTCTCCATTTTGGTTAATGACTGTGCCGAGGTATTGATAATCCTTGACAAGTTCAATGTCCTCATTGTCAACTGTAAAGTTACATAAATCTTCTGTTGCCATTACTTTAGTCTTTTTGATGTTCAGCTGTAGTCCTGCTTTCGTGCTTTCCTCTTTAACTTTTATCAGCATTCGTTTCAAATAATTACTGGTTTCTGCTAAGAGTATGGTATCGTCTGCATATCTTAAATTATTGATGTTTCTCCCTCCAATTTTCACACCTCCTTCCTCTTGGTCCAATCCCGCTTTCCGTATGATATGTTCTGCGTACAGATTAAACAAATAGGGTGAAACTTAACTGGAGTTTAATTATCAACTCGTAGGGGAAAAAACCTAGTACCTGTTTGGGGCACCAAGGGTCAAAGCACAGCAGAGCTAAGAGGCAGCGGAAGAACCAGCTACAGATTATACATTCACAGTGCAATCCTATGCATGTCTGCTCAGAAATCAGTCCCTGAGTTCAATGGGACTTATTGCCAGGTAAACGTTTATAGGATTGTAGTCATATGCACAACACACACATATGCACGTGCAGTATATTATATATTAATTAATATTCAGAAGATATTTACTAAATAGCTGCCTAGAATGTCGTCTAAATATTTCATTTCTTAATAATAATATTTACCCATTTTGTCATGGGCCCGGCAGAATGGGGGTGAAGTGGCAAGATGGCAGAGGAGGAAGAGGACTTTGAATTGACTGATGCTTCCCATGTTGAGCTGTTGGGCGTGTGGAACTCTGAGAACTCTTCACTTTGGACAATGACAGTTCCTCCCCTGAAGCTCTGGTTACCCATGAGGAGGCTCAGCCCAGTCAGGCAGTTGCCACCCCGCTTCATGCACCACCTCTACCCACGCCTGCTCTGCTGCCTCCCCAGTGCATTGCCCTGTCCTCTGACAAGGAGTGTCTTGCTGAGGCAGAGTGGCCGCCCGTGCCTTACTCACGGAGGTGCCAGCACCGGCAAGAACAACGTGCCCCAACAGCTCCTCTGAGGCGGAGCTCTCGAGTGCACACAAGCTCCCAACAGTGACACTCGGTTCAGGCAAGTAGGGTCCCCATCCAACCTTACTTAAGCTGGGTGAGGGGGTGGGTCTAGTTGCTGCAACAATGTCTTAGTGCAGTGTAGTTGTCTCTAGTCTAGCCTAGTAATGATGCTGAACCTGGTGTAACCTGTAAGCTGATTCATGAAGCAGTCTGAACCGAAATCCCTTAATAAAAAACACAGCTCCTTGTTTATGACCGACTTTGGGGTGTTCAGGCAGGACACATTTTACAGATGAGGCTAAGAGTTTCTTGTGTGCAAAGGACAATAAATTCACTGCAGAGATTTTAAAACCCATTCAGAGGAAAAGTGAGGCAACTTAACCAGAGAGTACAGGTTGTCACAACATGATATAATTTCAAGGAACTAAGTAGCTGAAAAACATTTACTCACTGTACATACATACACAAACATTTTCATTCTGACACAGAGAAACATACTCTCTCATAAAACCATTTTCAGATAGACACACACACACACCTGTGCCTGCTGCACTACTCTATTTAATAGTATCTAGTGGTGATTGCAACAAGAGAGGTGAGGACAGCTCAGAGAGAAGAGTGGCTGACTCCAGGGCACATAAGAAGCCAGCTAGCCAGCCCAGTGTACAATGGTTTCTCCTGTCTGCCTTCTTTCTGTCCATTGTCCTCTTCCAAAGGAGGGAAGGCCACTGCTGCTCAAAATGAGAAGTGAAACAAAGGCCTGTATTCAGTCCAGGAGCAAAAACACCATGAACAGAGGACCCTTTTCAATCTGTTTTCAGGCCTTGTTCAGGACTGAAACAGCAGTGGTTGCCCTATCAGCAGAGTGCAACCCTGTTATTCCCTTGATCTCTAGACAGCTTTTGATACTATCAGTTATGGTATCCTCCTGGAGCATCTTGGCAGGTTAGGAATGGGAGGCATGGTGACATGGTGGTTCCACTCCTGCCTGCAGGGATGTTTCCAGAGAGTGGCCCTGGAGGACTTCTGCTCAGTCCCCATGGTGATTGTGCTGTATGGTTCTGCAGGGTTCCATCTTGTCCTCAGTGCTAAGCACCTGTATGAAGTTATTGGGAGAAACCATCTGGGGATTTGGGAAACAATGTTACTGATATTTAATTCTGTCTGAATCAGGTGGGGCTATGCAGGTGCTAGGCTGGTGCCTGGAAGCAGAAATTGGCTAGATGAGGGTCAATAAACTGATAGGCAATAAGACAGATGCACTGCTGATGGATAGTTCTCACATCCTGGAATTGGGAGACAGCCTAGGTACACTCCTGCTGAAGGACCAGGTACTCCTGGATTTATCTCTTTCACTAGAAGCCCAAGTAACTTCAGTGGCAAGGAGTACCTATTTCCAGCTCCAGATACTATGTGAGCAACGGCTCTTCCTAGATTGGAATAGCCTTGCCACAGTGCTTCGTGCTCTGGTAACTTGGAGATTAGATTATTGTAATGTGCTCCAAATAGGATGCCCCTTGAAGATGGTCCAGTAATTGCAACAGGTGCAGAATGCAACTACCAGGATGTAGAGCCATGTATGCATTTGTAGTCACATAACAGTGACACTGCAGTGGCTGCCAATAGCCTACTGGGCCTGATTTAAGATTGTTATGTCAATAGCTTGGCTCTCAAGGATGGTGGAAGTCCAACCTGTCCTGGATGGGGTTGCACTCCCCCTGAAGGAGCAGGTTCGTAGCTCGGGGGTTCTCCTAGAACCATCTCTGTCACTTGAGGCTCAGGTAGCCTCGGTGGCACAGAGTGCCTTCTACCAACTTCGGTTGGTGGCTCAGTTACACCCCTGACAGGGATAACCTGGCTTCATGCTCTGGTAACTTCCAAGTTAGATTACTGCAATGCACTCTACCTGGGGCTGCCTTTGAAGACTGTTTGGAAGCTGCAGCTTGTGCAAAATGCAGCGGCCAGATTGGTAACAGGGACCAGATGGTTTGAACATATAAAACCGATTCTGGCCTGCTTGCGTTGGCAGCCTGTATGTTTCCGAACTTGATTCAAGGTGCTGGTTTTAACCTATAAAGCCTTACACGGCTTAGGACCACAATACCTGATGGAATGCCTCTCCTGATACGAACCCACCCGTACACTACGCTCAACATCCAAGGTCCTCCTCCAGGTGCCTACTCCGAGGGAAGCTTGGAGGATGGCAACAAGGGGGAGGGCTTTCTCAGTGGTGGCCCCCCAAATTATGGAATGATCTCCCTGATGAGGTGCACCTGGTGCCAACACTGTTATATTTTCGGCACCAGGTCAAGACTTTCCTCTTCTCCCAGGCATTTTAGCATGTATTTTTAAATTGCTTTTTAAAAATGTGTTTTTAAATTTGTATATTTGTTTTTAATGTTTTTAATTGTTGTAAACCACCCAGAGAGCTTCGGCTATGGGGCAGTATACAAATGCAATAAATAAATAATAAATAGTTGAAGGAGTGCCTCTCTTGATATCTACCATCATAAACCTTATGGTTTGGGGGGTTGCTGCAATCCCAGTGATAGGTGAAGTTCACTGTGAAGTGACAGATTGCAGGGTCTTCTTGATGGTGCCATCCTGTGTTAGGAATTTCAACCCCTAGGAGATCTGATTGGCCTCAGTGCTGAGTTTTAGATAGAGCCTGAAGACACATCTCTTTACCCAAGCATTTCAAAATGTTTGATGAGTTCCAACATCAGATATTGTGAAATATTTAGCTGTTGCATTTTTAATTTTGACTCACACGGATATGATTATATTGTATTTATTATTTCATTTGTTGTATGTTGCCCTGGGATCTTTTGATGAAGGGCAGCTATAAGTTTAGCAAATAAAATAAAACAAATGAACACATAAACTTCAATTGTGCTCACTGGTATTACCATATTATTTTTGCAACATCTGAACATCTGGCTAAAAGGGTTGTTTACATCCATTGTTATTTAGATTACCCTTTTACTAATAGCAGCACTACAATATTGTGAGCAGATGGTCAGCCTGAAAGTGTTTTTGAAGAACAGGATTACAAATGAGGCCCTTTGCTTTAGGACTACCACAGCTGAGCTTCTCTGTTTCTAATCTAAGGGATATATGCTGCGGGAGTTTGGGATCAAGTTCTCAGTTATCCAGTATGGCTGCTAAAGATATCTTTCAAGCTGCCTCAGCATTATATCTATGATCCCTAACTGACATCAGGAGAAGAGACAAGATTCACATAGAGATCCACCCCAGTTGTTTCCAAATAATGTCTGGAACTATAGCATAAAGCAAACTGGATTAGAACCAATTATATTCACTTTTAATATTCCTGTATTATTGCGTATGTGTGCCTCTAGACTGTCAGTATTTTGCAGGAATGCACTGAAGTGCATGCTGGAATTTGGCTGCATGCACACCATACATACATTGAAAGCACATTATTTCCTGCAAAGAATCCCAGGAACTGTAGTTTACCACTCACAGAGCTACAATTCTCAGAGCCATTAACAAACTACATTTTCAGGATTCTTTGGGGAAATAGTGTGCTTTCAATGTGCTTTAAATCTATGGTGTGTATGCTTAATTAAAGTGGATTAAAACACTCGGTTGCCCTAAACTCAAGAAATCCACGTTAAAAACAACACTTTTTGCAGCAAGGAAAGTGATAGGGAAATTAATTGAAAAGTGTAGGATGAACGAATGATTACTAAGAAGACATGTACACACCTCACAAACACATTGGAATAAATGCTGATGAATGCTCACTGTCAAATAACTGCCCCATAAATAAATCAGAATGAATGATCAATAAATACCAAACACATTCTAACCACAGCAAAAGCTTTGCACAAGCAAATCAGGATGCTTTATAAACAGGTTGTCTGGAGGAGCCAAAACTGAACTTTTTGGTGTCTTTTAAGAAATAACCTACTGAAATTCTAGTTCTGGGCTGAAATGTCAGCATCCAGTATATGCAAGTTCACTAGACCAGGAGTAGACAACATGGTCCTTATATTGTTGTGGATTACAATTCCCATCATTGCTCACCATTGACCATGGGGGGGGGCGATAGGAAGTATAGCCCACAAAACCTGGTGGGCCCCATGTTGGCTACCCCTGCACTAGATCATGCATCTCTTCGGTGTTGAAGGGAATAGCAACATGCATACAAACTCTGAAATAGCACACTAGCAATATTACAAAAATGAATCAAAATGACACTTGGCACCCATCTTCCATGCAGCACTTCAGATTGCAAAAGACCCTCTAGCTCAGTGATTCTCAAACGGTGCGCCCAGGCACACTGGTGCCCCCTAAGAGGTGGCTAGGTGTGCCTCAAATATTATGAAAGTATATTTTAAAAATGAGAACAAACCCATTTGTATAGGGTAAGTTTTCTATAGTTTGTTATTTTTATTCATAGTTTAAAATATATTAATATATTTTTAATTTTGTACACTAAGTCCGCCAGAAAAATTTTATGTTTTACAGTGCGCCGCAAACCAAAAAAGTTTGAGAACCACTGCTCTAGCTGTACGAAAGTATCACATTTCCCCAACAAAATATTGCCGTTTAAGGGTTAAGAAAGATGAAGCATCCCCACAATAGAAACCCTGCCTTGGTGAAAGATGTCTAGATTTCTCTCTCCCTTCTCCCCCAGTCCTTTGGTCAATCAAGTAACAGCTGCATTTGTGTATTGTGCAATAGTCTCCTTTGGAGAGGCCGAGGTTGGGAAGGAAATAGCTGGCCATCCTAATGTCAGAATTTCTTGGCAGAGTTGGTTGACATGGGTTTTTATCAGGTGTTTTCCCTGCTGGTCTATAGTTAGAAAGTTATCTTTTTTGGATTTCAAATGCTCCTCTTGCTCCAAGCTCTTTGCTGGGCCCCTACAAAAACAGTGCAATTTATCCACTAATCAGAGATGTTAAAAGATACATTTTGTTCGACAAGAAAAAAAACCATCCCAAAAGAACAGGAACTATGCACAGGAACTTCAAATAAGGTTATGAACAGTAAAAAGAAACAGTTGCCTACTGTAAAACACAGATTTTCACACAGGGTTATATTCGGATAACTATTTGTTAGACAGCCTGAACAAGTCAATGTGAGACAATGGACAGTAATGACTGCTGATGTTCTGCAGTGTGTGCCCATGTTTGGAAGCTGAGAACCCAAATGAGAGAAGGCATCAAAGACAGGATAAAAAAGGTAGGAGGAGAAGGGAGACCCATCTTTATCCCAAGCATGAACTTGGGGGCCTACTTTTTCCTTTTTTTACCCTATATTTGTATGGTGGTTGTGTTGTTGTTGCAACCCACCTTAGGTCAGGCTGTGACCCAGTAGTGGGTCCTCCTGACCCACCAGCTGAAGACCAATGGAGTGGGCAGTACCAGGTTAGACAGACCACCTTCATATGATTTCTGTCTTCCAATTAATATTAGCAAATGCTCTGCATCCGCATGCACACAAGCATGCGCGTGCACACAAACAGGAAATTTGACAAATCTCTCAAAGGCAAAATATATTTTTATTTCCACAAAACAGAATAATCTGCTATTTCAAACCTTTATAAAGGTGGATGCATATTGCAGGCTTTGGGAATGGGGATAAATTATATATGGGATCCAGCCGTAATAGGATTTCTTTCTTAATCCAAATATACATAAGGAACTGAACCAAAAAAGGGACAGAGTTATCCAGTGTGGTGAGTCAGTCTTATTGTCATTTGATGGTTCTGAGATGCTTCACGTTGTTCTACAAAACGAAACCACACAGGATGCTCTCCCTTCTCTCATCACTGAGCACAGCGATTCATTGGAATGCAGCGACACAGAACACTGTTCTGGGGCATTTGCTCTAAAGAGTCTTACTTTTTTTCCCATATGAACACTGTGAGAGAAGTGAAAGAAGGGGAACAAAAGCCAGCTTTTGCAAATTCCCCCCAAATCTTTGATGATCCAGAAAGTACTTGGAAAAGGTGGACACTTGGGGGACTCCCCCCACCAATATTAGCAGACTGTCTTCAACTGGCCTGGCCAAGCATCACATGAGCCAACCACTTGCATGAAATTTGTTGCACTGTTTGCTAAGTGTTCTCTGTATATCTATAGAAGGATATAGATATGTATAGATATATAAACACAGGGATGCAGGCTGCTTTGCTGAAGGAGTTCCTGAAAAACATGAAATCAGAGTATTATTCATGTATTCATTGCATTTTGTCCCAACTCATTATTTATCTTTATTCCAGCTCATAACAGTAGCAGCTACTATTCAAAACTCAGTAAAGAATCTGAACCTGTTCGAAATGGTTAGTAATGTATTCAGTTAGATTTTATAATGCCTGTCCTATCCAGCAGTCCAGAGTGGTCAGTAACTAGAAACATATATCAACAAAGGACTTAACCATGTTAAAATCTAAAACTAAAAAATAGTTTGAATAAAAGCAAAAGTCTTCAAAAGGATGCCTAGACTCAGGCCTCTGAGGGCCTTTGGGAAAAGGCAGCATTAAAAATGAGGAAAGGGCTATAGTTCAGTGGTAGAGCACTTGCATGCGAAAGGTTCCAGATTCAATCCCTGATCTAGAGGTAGAAAAGACTCCTTTCTAAAACCCTAGAGAACTGTGGCTAGTCATTGTACACAACAATGAGCTAGATGGTCAGATTCAGTATAAGGCAACCACCGAAAATACCTCTTTTATATGCCTTTGCAAGGATAGTGCAATGCATAGAGATAGTTACAGAGAGGCTGCTTTCTGTGCACTCTGCATGTTATCATATAGGAATGATGCTATTCCATAGCAGTTATGAATGGAAAGTACATCTGAGCTACAAGATCCGATATGAAAACTGCCTGCGGCATGGTGTACATAGCTTGAGTTGGCTGTGCCATCCCAGAAAGCTACAATAAATGTGGTATTACTGTGTTGGTGCACAGATTGCTATCTCTATGGAACACCTTGGTCATCTTGTGATGTATACAGTTCTGATATTGCACTAGCACAGATTTATGAATCATCACAGATATTTATTTGCCAACTCACCAACTAACAGAATTGAATCATAATAATTTTTTCCGTACAGGCTTTGGGGCTGCCAAAGAAAACTGGATCAAGTAAAGAAACAGTATAACTGTCCCCCTAGAAAAGCATTAAAGGTAGTTTTCTACCATGTGATATGCTTGGTTCAGTCAAGGTTCATTATTCCTCCACCTCCTGTTCTTCCTCTTCTTCCTCCTCTTCCATTTCCTCATCTGAAAGGTCACCATTCTTCAAAGGGTCACTGAATTCAAAGTTTCCTTCAATGTCCAGCACTTGTAGATGTTTCAGTCTTTGGAATGTGCTTTCTTTTACTGCACTGAATGCAATCTTATTAAACCTTGAAGATAAAAGGATATGTAATCTTATTAAACCTTGAAGATAAAAGGAAAGAGTTGCTGGTTTCTGATCTTAACCCAGAGGTAGCCAATGTAGTGCTCCCCCAACATGGTGTTTTTTTGGTCTACTACAACTCCCATCATTCATTGGCCGTGCTGGCTTGGACTAATGGGATTGGAGTCCTACAATATCTGGAGGAACATAGGTTCCCCATCCTTGCTTCCAAGAGGACTCTATATACCGTGAAATACCCCTTAAAAGGGGAGAGGGGGTGTAATCTCTATTTACTTCAATGTTATGCTAATTTTTCAGTGTTTAGTTATACTTCCAACCATGGTAGCCTCCACATGATCTGTTTATTGAGCATTCATCCTTGACTGTGGTGAAGTTAGACAATATTTCATCAACTAAATGTTAACCTGCACTCCCCAGTGCATTTCCCTCTCACTTTCCTTATTACAAAAAGTCTGTTGTGGGGTTTGTTTGGGGGGTTATTTTGGTGTGAGGAGCAGATTTAATTGTTCAACCTGAATTTCCCAATACTAGTATATAAAGCCCCAAATGACTTGGAACCCAAGTTTCTAAAAGAGCACTTTTCCAGGTATCAACCATCTTATTTATTTATTTATTATTTATTACTAGCATTTGTTAGTCGCTTTTTCCCAACAGTAGAACTCAAAGTGACTTACAACAAGAAAGCAAAAACACAATAATTGAAATAACTTATAACAAGAGCAAACAATTGCAAGACAATTTCAAACAAAATAATACAACCATAATAAAAAATAACAAATAGCAGTTATGACAATACATGAATTAATTCCATACTATAAATATAATATAACATATAATAGGCCACATTACATATTCAATCAGTACTGCAAAAGTAGAAAAAGAATTAAAGCAGCTTCAGCTTAGCCTCCACCAGTCTCCATCAGCCGCCACTCTAGTTCTTCCTGGTGGCCCAGTCTTGGATCCTATGATTGGCAGGTGAGGCCTTGTTGGTGGTGGTGCTTTTTATCTGATGTATCCTGCTTAATCCTTTCCAGCAGCTCTAAGAATCAGCTTCCCAACTACTGCTTGGAGTAGGTCCAGCATCAGCACCTGGCACCCTTGGGCAGCTGCGAGGGCCCCAGCATGCTGGCAGGGCCCAGTGGTGCTGATGCCAGCCATGGGTCACCCATATCTGCTTATGGCAGCAGCAGACAGGCATTTTAATCTCCCACAATGTCCCAGATATAGTGTTGCTCCTGGGCATTGTGGGAAATTTAAGTAGCTGCCACCTGTTGACACAGAAGACCACAGCTGGAGGCTTATTGACATAAGAGGGCACTTCACTATAGGCCCACCCTGAAACCTGGAATTATCTTGGAGAATCTACAGTTCTTCTGATCCATTCCAAATACTGAATTCAGCTCTTGGAGTGATGCTTGCCAATGTTTAGGACAAGATATTCAAATGAACAACAAGGAGAGGAAAGGTGAAGTAAAGTGCAACATGGAGGCATTATAGAAGAATTGATTACATTTTAATTATGTTAAAGGGGACACTTTGGGTGGTATTCGACAAATGCATCCCAACAGCACAAGGATTACCACTAGAGCAGTAGGACTTCTCCCCCCCTGCACACACCCACACCCTCCCCAAAATTGCTCCAGAGGGTTGGGGGCACCCCTAGAACAGATTTAGTGGGTGCTTGGGGAGGTGTCCCATTGCATAAGCAGTAATTCTTGTGCTGATGGGGCACCCTGACTTAGTGCTATGTTGGATACAACCCCATGAGAAGTATTTTTACTACTTTCTGTTTACAACTTTCTACTTATCAGCTCCACTCAGTGATGGAAACAGGAAGCACACAGTCTACAAAAAATGACATTTTAAAAAAGAAAACCAGAAATCAGTGTAACTGAAATGGGCCATTGCTGCATAGGGCAGGGAAACCCTTTATTTTGTTTCTTTATTGCTGGCATTAATACCCTGAGCTCAAGTGATTCAAGCCTTATTTGTTTATTTATTTATTTTTGTTGCTGTTGTAATTTTAAAATCAAGAGATGGGGCTATTTAAGCCCATGCTGGATGCTTGGGGGGGGGGTTGGTGCCCGAGGGACCTGTCATGCCTGGTGCCGGCCCTGTGTTCACATCTGGATTAGCAATGGTCATCTGAATGTGTGGATTATATGTAATTTGTACTCTGATGCAGAGTGCTGATTACCTGCAAAAAGTAGCCAGAATTCAATAACCACAACTAGGTCTGCATGCCCAGAAGGGCTTTGGGCTTACATTTCTTGAATAGCATTTTCCCATGCCGCATAGCCAAGTGCTTTTGAAACAGAGAGGACTTTCAATGGCAGTTCTTAAATCAGCCAATCCCACTGGGCATGTCCAAACACTTAGGTGTTCTAAAGAGGATTTTTGGACCTTGCTCTATATTGGAAGCATCTCAGGAAGTGGGGGAAGCTTTCTCCTGGACAACAAACCTGAGATAAATTCCCTTTATGTTGGGTGTGGATTCAAAGGCATCCTCTGGCACTGTGGTGATTTTGTTGTTCTGGAGGTACAAATACTCCAGAGCTTCAGGCAAATCAGATGGAACAGAAGTCAGCTGATTGCCAGCCATGTCCAATGTCTGAAAGAAAGGACAGACAACAAAGCTTTAGTCGAAATAATTAATGGAAAGAATTTTGATGCTTTGAAATTGGCTAGATTGATTATACAAGGATTTTGAGCACTTGGACATCTGAAATTTCTGCAGGTGAGGGTGCAGTTGATGAATGGTGCAATCCCTATACATGTTTACTGAAAAGTAACTCACACTGAATCCCAGGGAAGTGTGCTAGGATTGTAGACTAAGTTCATAATGTCACTACAGTGAGATGCCCACAAAATGGTGGGAAACATGTTAAGAAATGTGGCCACACAAGTGCACTGTAGAGGAATGTGTAGGTGAATGCCGGCCTCCTTCCTCTTCCCAGTTGTTTTGGGCCCAACTTTATTACCATTGGTCCCTGCTTTCTGACTCTTTGGATTATTGCATCTGTTCTCTTGTCCCTTCTATACCATTCTTTCAAGGCCCTGTCTCCTAGTCCTAATTCAAGCAGCCCTTCCTCTTGGCCAAATTAGCAAAACTGATCACCGGCTGTTAGACGTTTGTACTGAAATGTGGCCATAGCAACGAACTGTAACTTGATGGCTTGAACTTCCCTTCTTGGCTGGCTTTGCCTCAGTTTTCTTCCTTGTGGCCCCCTGCTTCCTGTAGCTTTGTTCTGACAGCCTGACTAGATGAATAGTAACAGCTGTAGCTGTTGTTGAATCTGCAGCATGCATGACAGAGTTTGGCATTTGATGCTCAGAATTCTCGACACATAAATAGGGCAGAGGAAGAGAAATGGTCTACTGACTGGTGATATCACAACTTTGCATTGGAAGTGTGTTGGTTCCTGTGGTGGATTTTGAGGGCTTTCCCCCAGACAAAACTACCTTGCAGGGCAGTTGTGCAAGGAAGAGAGTAAGTAGGCTATTCTGAGTCTCCTCTTCCATCACAATGACCCTATGGAATACCCAAATTAAAGAAACTGCATTGTCATAATTCCTGATTAAATATGTAAAGGTACATGTTGTACGTTGATATTAAAAGTGTAATAGGATGTGAAAAAGTGAGTATCAGGTATAGAACATGATGTAAAAAACTGAACTAAGGAAATAATGGTGTTTCAGAGTGAATACTGTTCACTGAACTTTTAAGATTAATAGGTGCATACTAGATTAGTTTGACGTACAGGATGGAGAACACTTGGATGCTCATTCTGTTAATTAATTGAGTTTATTGCCTTTGGAAATTGTACTGTTTTGTGCATATTTTTGTTCATGTAAAATACTCACTTAACGAAGTCCATCTTAAAATAAGACAGGAATCAAAATATAATTTCAACAAAGTTAAAGATTCTTTAGAGCCATAACCCTGTGGTCCTCCACATATTGCTGGACTTCATCTCCCATCATTCCTCCTGACCAGAGCTTGGAAAAGTTACTTTTTTTGAACTACAACTCCCATCAGCCCCAGCCAGCATGGCCACTGCATTGGGGTGATGGGAGTTGTAGTTCAAAAAAGTAACTTTTCCAAGCTCTGCTCCTGACCATAGGCATGGTAGCAGTATGCTGTTGAATGCCAGTTGCTGGAAACCTCAGGAAGGGAGAGTGCTGTTGCACTCAGGTCCTGACTGTGGTCTTCCTATGGGCATCTGGTTGGCCACTGTCAGAACAGGACGCTGGACTAGATGGGCCATTGGTCTCATCTGGCAGGTTCTTCTTATGGTGGCTGGAGCTGATGGGAGTTGGAGTCTAACAGCATCTGGAGAGCCACAGGTTAGTTGCCCCTGCTCTAAAGGAATCTTTAAATTTGTTGAAAGGTTATCATATTTTGGTTCCTGTCTTGATGTTAAAATGGGCTTGATGTTAAAATGTAGTATTGTGTGGGGCAATAGCATCAATTAACATTTTTTAAACGTTGCAAAAGTTTTATGGAAATCTCAGTTCAGATCAAAAACCACAAAGTTGTTCTGAATGCCTTTCCACCTTTATGTGCTTTCAATGAATAACTGAGCCCTTTTTAGGCATTATCTCCTCTCACGATTCTGAGGGGGAGAAGGTGGCTACATGTGCTGGCTCTACCCTGCACCACCAACACATTTGGGTGGGGGTGGGGAGACTGTTGTATGTGCATAGGCTCCCCACATGATTGAGAACCCTGGTCACAGCAAGGTCCATGGTTCAGAGCTTCCCCACAATGTGTGGATTGCAAGGGGGCAAGGCCAACAAGGACTGAAGGGGCAGGGCCAACGAGCACAGTTCTACTTCCCCCCTGACATGACTACGAACATAGGAGGGGATAATATCTGGAAATGGCTCTACTTGTTCATTCATGAACTTCATCTGTGTGAAAAGTAGGGATGGAAGGAGGTAGTGAGTTCCGCCTTGTCCTGGGTTCTTTGCAGTCTGTGCTTTTTCCATTGCACTACAGTTCAGCTTGCACTAAAACCTGTGTTATTTGTCCTGCAATCTGCTATGGCCCAAACTTGCATAATTAATTTTCATGCATTTCAGTGGAAGTAGAATTTCTTAAGGCTTGCCTAAAGCAACTAGGCCATTGGGACCCATCTTCAGACTGGAGGTGCAGCAATAGGAGACGAATATGTCCCAATTCCCTGCATCCATTTCCTTGAGTTGTACACACAATGTTCATCCTGATGTATCAAATTCTGCAACCAAAGTCCATTACCTCAAACCAACTTCAAATTTAAGAACATCATTACCTCTCACATAAAGCAAATGCGAGTCCCTGAAAATCTATTTCAAAATGCTATCAGACAAACCTATGTGCCTCTTTGCAGTTCTATTCATTCAGTTGTTGCACCTCAAGACACCTATGCATCATTATGCCCCTTGTGATGTTCCTCATTTGTAATGTAAATATGGTAAGTGCTGGTTTAATATAAGACATATGGTAAGTGGAGTGAGTGAGGAGGGGGAGTGCATGGGCTGTAGAATGCTGGATGATTGGCTGAGTGTTTGAATGGCTGGAAGTATAAATGAGAGGATGACAGTTGAATCGGGGTGGTGGTGTGGTGGTGGTGTTTTGTGGTGGTGTGTTGTTGGTGTGTTGGAGAGGTTGGTATGGAGAGTATAAGGTGGCTGTTGAGAGAGTGAAATAGGAGTTCTGAGGCAATTATTAAGAAGTAAAGTACATAAGAGAACATATATGAAACCATACACTTGTCAACAAAGTCTTAAGTAATCTTGTTATTTCTAATGCTTAATAAATATTTCTTGGTTTACTAAAAGCCTGATTCTTCAGCTGGGATACACAATCCAGGGGGGATGGCAGAGTAACCAAGGCTGAACAGTAATTGTAACAAATGGTGGCAGCGGCGGAGGAAAAGATATTGTATCCAGTACCACAGAGAAACCCAGGGCTGTAAGCTTCAGTGCAAGAGGCTGCAGGGGGGGTTGGGAATTACCTATACCCATAGACACAAGGTATCGAGATAGCCAGGCAGAGACTAAGGCACAGTCTATAGGCTATAAGGGATACAGAGTGTTGGGTAGTGTGGCCTAGCAGGGGGATCTTTTGAGATCTGTGCTAGTGCAGTGAAAGGTAAAAATAAACCTGATGTTCCTGACTGGGGGTGACCAGAGGTGGGCTGCACATCATAAGATGGGTCTGACAGTGGTAAGACATCACGAGTGGTCACAAGAGGGGAAGGACGTCACACCCCTCTCTTTGCCTGTAAGTGCTGCCCTTAAATCTTGCCCCATGCCTCCAGATTATGTGGTGAAGTAACATTCTACAACCAGTTATTTTCATAATAAACATAGTTGCATAATTCCTTTTCCTTGAAAAATCTATCTTCGTTGTGGAACCTGGATTTCCTTGTTGAGGTTTTGGACAGCTCCTTGAAAGTTTGGATTAAAACCCAGAGTGAATTCTACTGACCCACTGACATGGAGCCACAAGCGCTACACAACATCACCAATGTGGTTTAGATACTTAGGTACTTGTACCTTGAGACTGGTGAGATCCCTCCATGATCCACTGAAAATAGAACTGACTTTCAGTTTGTTGTTGCTCAGATAAAGCTCTTGGAGCTTTGACATCCCAGATAATGTGCCCCTGGGAATGGAGCTGATATCATTCACTTTCAGCTTCAGGCTTTGCAGGTTCTTTGGGAAGCCATAAGGCATGGTGTGGAGATTATTGCCTGAAACATCCAACGACTTCAGTAGCCTCAGCTTTCGGAAAGCCTCCCGATGAATCTGTGAGCTGGTGATCTTATTGTAACTCAGGTTTAGTTCCTCCATAAAATAAGTAGTAGCAAAATCGTTCCTGCTAATTTCTGAGATCTGGTTGTGAAGAATCATAAGAGTTTTCACCCGTCTGGGTAGCCCATTGGGGATCTTTTCCAGCTGGTTGTTGTACAAATGGACTGTGTGCAACTTCTTCAGGCCCTGGAAAGCCAGAGGATGGATCCCACGTGCCTTTAGTTTGTTATTATGAAGCAGAAGGTATTCCAGGTTCCTGATCTGAGTCAAGACATCCCTGCCAATGGATTTAATTGCATTCTTCTCTAGATGAAGTAGGACGATGTTTCGAGGTAAGCCACTTGGGATTTGAGAAAGATTATTGCTGGACAAATCCAGGTACTCAAGGCTCGAGAGTTTCCTTGAAAGAAGAAAAAAAAGGAATGCTTCCAGTTCAACAGTTTTAGAAAAAACGAATGAAAATGTACGAAGCAGGGATGGGAAACCTGAGGCCTCCAGATGTTGCTCAACTAAATGTCCCATCACACCTGATCATTTGTCATGGTGACTGGGGCTGATGGGAGATTATAGTCCAGCAATAACCGGATCAGAAGTAGCCACTTTAGTGACCTCCAAACATCACTGGACTCCATCAGCCTCAACCAGCATAGCCGATGGTCAAGAATGCTGGGAGTGGTAGTCCAACAATTTCAGGAGGATACTACATTGGCTCCCCCGATCTGGAGAGCCACAGGTTCCCCACCCTTTGTATAAAGCTGTTTAGCTTTTCACTTTATGTTTCCTACCCCACTGAGCTGAGAAATCAATGTCACATCAATGTTCCCACATTGCCTCCTTGATTTAAGTCACTGCCCCCCAGATTCCAGTCCTGGAAGTGAGACAGGTGTGAAAAAAGTCTTCAAGCAGCAAAGCATGGAAAAGTAAATCGGGGCAGGAGGTAGGGTTTGCACCTGTCCCCCCGCATGCTCCATTTAGTGATAAAACTACACCCCACCACTGCATTACAGCCTAACAAACACCTTTGTAGGTTTTGATTTGAGCTTAGAGTTTCACAAAGAGTGTGTGTGTGTGTGTGTGTGGTTTAATTGACAGGGAAGGAGGGTTCTGCCTGCATGCTCCCACCTCTCTTCCACTCCTCTTTTTCCTCATGTCTTGTAATGAAAGACTTTAATGGTCATTAAACCATAGTTTCCCTTTATATCTGAGGCAGGGGATGATTTAATCTTTGACTATAAACTAGGATACAAAATCAGAATCTGATTCTGGGGATGGGTATTTTCTGTGTATTTTCCAAGCCTCACATTGGCTCAAAAAATGAACTTCATTGATTTCTGACTTAGTCAGTTCAAGAGAAGGGGGGAGCAAGCTTGCATGTCTCTACTAATTAAAAACGATTTGATGTGTTGTTGCTATTATTCTTAATGCATTGACAAATTCTTAATAAAGCAGCAGGCATTATAAGACATGTATCTGTGCATGGGGCCCTAATTCTATATATGTTTATGCTGAAATAAATTCCACTGTCTTAAATGGGGCTTACTCTCAAGTAAGTGCGAAGAGAACAATTGTTGACATGTCTACTCAAACTGAACTGAAATATTTGCCATACAGACCCACCAGATGTCAGCTGTTATTTATTGCAGGAGGACCAAGAAAAAGTACAACTGTAAGACAACAAAGCTAATACACATGGCTGACATCCACTAAAGAAAATCAACATGCTCACCAGAAGGTTTCATTGTCCATGCCCTCATTTGTCAGTTTGTTGTTCTGCAAATACAGCTCTCGGAGCCCTGAGAGCTCACTGAAAGCTCCTTTGGGAATCTTCTCCAATTTGTTATTCTGCCATAAAAAATACAGGAAGCATAGTATGAGCTTTGTCATTCTTGCTTCTCAAAGTGCAAGGTGGACCTCTCTAAGGTGGTACAAGCAGTTTATAAGAAAGGCCAGAGCAAAAGTTGTAAGCAGTTTGTGGGAAGGCAGCAAAAGCCAACTTGGTGTCCTCCCGACATTGTTGGATTCCAACTTCCATCAGCCCCACCCTGCATGGACAGTGGTCACGGATGTTGGAAGTTGTAGTCCAGCAACACCTGGAGGACCCCACATTGGCTAACTCTGGAAGGAAGGTGTACATATTTTTAAAAGTGGTTGTGGATGGAAAATGGCCTTGACCTTTTCTGACAACTGGTCTAAAAGCAAAACAGTGAACAACCTGGGCTCTTTATTCCCTCTGGTTGATAGTAAATTTAGCCAGGAACAGGGCTTTTACTGCTGTGGTGCTCAGACTGTGGAAATGGAATGCAAGTCCACAGGAGATCTGCCTGGCCACCTCTGTAACTGTGCCCTGCTAGCAAGTAAAAACATTTGTTTGACAGCTGAGTGGACGGTTCTGTTTGGGTATGTTATATCCTTTCTGCTGCCTGATGTTCTGACTGCTGCTGCTTTTGTTGAACTCTGTTGGATTTGATTTTGAATTAAATGCTTATGAATTGTATTTGACTTTGAATTAAATGTTTTTGAATTGTATTTGTCACCTCAGATACCTTGGGGCAGACAGCATGACCTAAAAACATGAGAGATTAGATTAGATAGCAGAGCTTGGAAAAGTTACTTTTTTGAACTACAACTCCCATCAGCCCCAGCCAGCATGGCCACTGGATTGGGCTGATGGGAGTTGTAGTTCAAAAAAGTAACTTTTCCAAGCTTTGTTAGATAGATACGTCAAAAGGAATCCACTTTCCAAAGCTTGAGTTTCTGTCATTTAGAGAAACACAATCACATCACCAAGAGGAAGAACTCATGGAACAGACATTATACCTTTAAGTGCAGCTTATAAAGTGCTGGTGGTAGATTCCTTGGAACATATTTTAAGAAATTGCTGGACATGATCAAGACCTCCACGTTGTCAGAACCATTGAACATGCTCTCTGGTAACCCAGCATCTTCAAGTTTATTGTTGTGAAGATACACCGACCTATAGGAAAGAAAAATAGACAAGGTTGGGCATGAAAGTAGATTTCACTACTTTGTTTTCTTTCATAAATCTTTCTCAAAAATGATGTCTAAAAAGTTTTCAGTTGGTCAGGAACATATAAGTTACCATATTTGGTTATGTTAGCGGCTAGGTCTGTGCCATCTCTCAAGGCAGGGGCCAGAGCATGGATGCTTTATGAGAAGTGAAAGCAACAAATGCATAGAAAAGTCCATAACAAGTAATTCCTTCTGGGTAATATAATGACAATTCCCATTGTGCACACAGTTCCAAAGAAAAAAAGGCAGGAAACAAGAAAGCCTTGGTCATTCACAACACCTCCCCTCATACTGAGTCATGCAAAAAAGCTCTTAGCGCTAATGAGGGACAGCTAAGTAGATTCCTCCCGTCTCAGCTAATATCAAATCACATCCATCTCCACTGCCTGAACTGTAAAATTCATGGATTTGGTGCTTTCCTGCGCTGTCAAGGGGCAAAAACATGGATTTGAGGCTTGGATTCTTAGGGATCCTTGTAATGTTTTACAAGAGATCCCCTGAAAGCCATAATCAAATCATAGGTTACCTCTCTGTGTCTACAGATGTTTTCCTTGATTTCTTGGAAGTTTCATCATCATCCTATGTAAAAGTCATGAAGATCCATGAGAATCTATGTCTTAGATTAATATTTTTGTGGTACTTGCAAACAACAGATATGTTTTTTTTTTAAAAAAATACTGTGCAGTCTACCAATGTAGCCTTAATTTTATGTTGGTTTTTGGGGACACCATGTAAAATCATGCAAATTGAAGGGGATCCATTTTAATTTGGCTGGATCTGTCTTTTATTCAGCTGCTATGAAAAAGCAAATAATGTGTGTGTTGTGTATGTGCACTTTCTGAAGAATGCAGTCACTGGAGCCTTCTGTTTGGTGCTTATGTTTTGGGAAACAACAGACTGTTGTTTAATATTTGAGCAGAAACTTTGAAATGCATACTGCTCCTTATATGGACAGTGAATGTGGGAAAGTGGCTAGAACTATAATGGAGTTGGATCTGGGGTTCAGGCATGATATTCACTGGGCAGTAAGACACTATCTCTCTCTCAGCCTGACTGACCCTCCAGAGTTGTGGTGTGGCTAAAATATTTCTTGAGCTCATCTGGGGAAAGGTAGAACATAAATGTAACAAATAAATGAGTGAAATACTGAAGCGTCCACAAATGCTACCTGGAGAAGAACTATTTGCCCAGTTAATGTGTCCCCTGCTTGTCCATTTTATCTTCTGCAAGAAAGGGCAGAAGGGCAAAATGAAGCCACATTCACTGCTGGAACATTTATTAGCAGTGTCTCAAAGAAGCATCCCAAGAGTTTGACCTTAGGCAGACAGAGTCGTGGGTATGTTGTTGTTGTTGTTGGCCTGTCTTCAAGTCGATCCTGACTTATGGCAACCCTACAAATAGGGTTTTCATGGTAAGCGGTATTCAGAGGGGGTTTGCCATTGCCTTCCTCTGAGGCTGAGAGGCAGTGACTGGCCCAAGGTCACCCAGTGAGCTTCATGGCTGTGTGGGGACTCGAACCCTGGTCTCCCAGGTCATAGTCCAACACTCTAACCACTACACCACACTGGCTGTTTTTGGATATGTTACTGTACAGCCTTCTGCTAAGTAGAGACTAGGGCTTCATGCACACCATACATTGAAAGCAGTTTGTTAAGGGCGCTGGGAATTGTAGCTCTGTGAGGGGTAAGCTACAATTTCCAGGATTCTTGGGAATAGGGATGTGTTTTAAATGTGCTTATGGTGTGTATGCAGCCCAAGAGAGGTCTTAGAGCCCTGGGCAGCAACTAATGTAAGTGTTAGAAGGGCCAGCAGCATTGGTGCATCCTACTAGATCATTCCTGCAAGAGCCAAAACACCAGCACAGGGTTCTTTAACTATCTGCTTTCACTGTTTTTGCCTCTCTCCCACCAGGAACATTCCTGCAGACGTCCATTCTGTGTGTCTGTGCATGGAAGAATGCTGGGAGGCCACACCTACTACTGGCACGCAGTCCCTAGAGGATTGGACCAAAAAAGATGATCCACGCCAGCTTTATTATGTTCTGCAGCCACACACTCTTATTTGGCTGCCTTTTGGCTCATGCATGGGAGGGCCTAGTTTGCTTTTCATCACTAGGAAGATATAGGAACATAGGGAACTGCCTCATATGAGTCAAACCATTGGTCCATCTAGTTCAGTATTATCTACACTGACTGGCAGTGGCGCTCTAGGGTTTCAGACAGGGCTGTCTCCCAGCTCTGCCTGAACATGCCTGAGATTGAATTTGGAACCTTCTGGTGTTCTACCACTGAGCTATGGCCCTTTCCTGTTGTAGAAGATACATAAATTATGGGAGATTTGGGATCAATTTGTGCTGGGTGCTGATGAGATAGGAAACCTCAGGAGGGAGCTGGATTGAGCTCCGAGGTCATCTTGACCACCCTTAGTTTACATACAAGCCGATGACTGCCGCTTTTTGCTGTTCTTCTGGAAAAGGAGCTGCAAACCTAATCTGATCACTGGATTGTTGGAGCCCCCAAAGCCCCCGAGGTCTCCTAAAGAGCCACTGATTGCTGTTCATTGTGACTCACTAAATTTTACTCCTTCAAATCCTGCACCTTGAAGATCACATGAGACTGAGATTGTGATCCCAGCCTAGCTTCTTACACCTGCTGCTGCCCCAACAGAAAGATTTACAGTAAAAAACAAATCCCCCAAACTAAAGATAACCACAAGTATATATCATGGAATTAAGTTCCTCACATGTTAATGAGAAGAAAATCTTCATCAGAGTTAGAAGCTATTGTCAGATAGACTCTGTGGACCTCCAGATGATGTTGGACTCCAACTCCCATCAGCCCCAGCCAGCATAGCCAGTGATCAGAGATGATGGATGTTATAGACCAACGGGCATCAGGTTTTCCACCCCTGATCTACGTAGTCTTCCTCATTCTTGCTAATGAAGTATTCTCTAGCAAACCTTTGGGTGATGTTAAGATAAAGGTTGGGAACCCTTTCCCTGAAAAATAGACCACAGAACTGATGAGCTGAATTTCTAATTAATGCAATAAACAGGCTCATATACGAAGAAACTTTTCAGCACAATTGCTATTTGCATGCAAGCAAAAGCCACCAGAATTAATTTGTCTGTATCCCTTCTAAGTTAAACAGTTCCCTTCTGCCAGCTATTATTTGTAGGCCACAAGTGGTTTTACTAAACAATCATGTTTCCCCATCTGCCACAGAAATAGTGATATATTCTTCCTCTCCCAGTTGACTCTTAACCCCTTTGTTTACCTCAGGTTTGGCTTCTGTCCAAACGTGAGCTCATAAATCTTAGTGAGATTATTGGCTGCAAAATCTGCGCTGATCAAGGTCCTTGGGAGGAATTTTGGAGCCACCATGAGCTGGAAAACAAAATATGGTGCCAGAGGAGAATATTATTGTCTGAGACACAACGCTTCAAACCACCACACTGTCCGCAACAAAATATTTTCAGGCTATTAGCTCCATGGAGTTTCCTCATGGTGGAGCTCCCTCACAGCAGTGAAGATTTCTGTCTTCCTCAGGAACATAAGTAAATACTGTAAAGAACAGTTAAACCTTTGCTTCAATATCCCTGGAAAGCGTTTTGTTTATACTGAGAGATATTTTGTTTTGTTAATAATGAAAAAGAGTGGATTGAGAGAGCAAATACATGATATGCTATGTTTATAATCTCTTTCAGAAATGGTTCAGTGCCCTTTTCTGGTGAATTCTTATGAGAAAAGAGCACATGACAGGACTCTCTTGAGCTTTTATTCCAAAACACCTCAGGCACAATGCAAAATAAATAGACCATTGAGTTTCTGAAGGCTACTTCTCATGCTTTTAAAGCCAAGGGTTCGCTTTATGAGCTGTAACCTCATCTGCAGGCATGTGGGATTCTAATTGGAGAAGTGTTATTCATTTGTTGCATTTGTCCACTGCTCTTCAGCCAAAAAGGCTCCCAGTGTGGCTTATATACAATCAATGAAAACAAAATAACCCCTCCCCATAGAGTTTCAATCTAAAAAAAACACAACACACAAGGCAAGGGACAGAGAGGGAAGAGGGGAAAAAGCAAACTCAGGCACCAATTCTTGAGCAGTAGTTCTTATAATGACCAGCTGTCATAAAAACATTTCAGGGGTAGGAGGTGCCTGATGGAGATGGTCTTTCACCATCTCTGCCACTGAGGTGGCTTAGTGCCAGTTGGAAGCTAAGCATTGTACAGTACGGAGGAATAACATTGTGAAAGAAATGAAATTACCCATAGGGAAAATGCTTCTAATATGAATTTGCTTGTAAAAAATTGGAATGTGTGGTCTCCTAATGTAGTTTCTTTTACAAAATTCCTAATTATGAACCCTGTTGGTTTCAGGCTTTTAGTAAAAGCAGCTGTATTGTATTGCATTTGACAAATTGACAATAGCATTGCCTTAAAACAGGGTTGGGGAACTGGATCCAGACAGCTTTAAGGCTTAAAATATGTTATCAACAGCAAAGACCCAAGAATTTGTCTTTTTAAACAAATCAAAAACAAATTGCAAAATTGACATTGGAAGATTCAAAATGCAAATTTATATATAATTCCCTCTATTTTTTTATGTTCAGATGTGAGTGCTGATGCTTATGTAGCCAAAATGGCACTACTAACACACAAGAGAGAATTATCAACAAGCTCACTGAAGCCCCAAGGTTTCCAGGAGTGCAAAAAAATTGTCGGGGGAGGGCAGGGGCAACTCCCTAAGGTTGAGGTGATTGACATTTGGGGAGGAAATGGAGCATCAGGTGGGAGGGGGAATGGAATGGAGAATCCAGGAGAAGGACATGGCTGGCTGGAATACTGACTTGGAGCACCCTACACTGCAACATTTTGTAATATTCTTATTCCAGAAGTTACATTTTCTTTGGTGAACTTCATATTCCAGGTATGGAGATTTTATTTTTGTTTTTAAAAGCTACAGATGGTTGCCAGGCTTTATCTGTGGTCTTATAGTCAGAGCTGCCAGGCACGTAATGACTCACCTGAGAGTACACCATCTCCAGCCTATCCCTGCCCTCCTATTTGGCTACAACATCTCCCACTGCAACGTTTACTTCAGCATCCTAGTTCTCAGTATGTTTCCCCAGGTTCTAAATATGCAAAGCCATCAAGCTATTTTTTTTGCATGTGTTTCAGTATAACAACTTTTAAGGTTTGCTTTTATTATTCAGATTTCATTTTCTTCTGCGGCTATTTTCAACGGCTATTTTATCACATAGTTGCGGGGAGGCAGGAATTGGACAGAAAAGGTCTGGAATATTAGTCACAGCCTGGCTCGTGTTCTTCTTTTATGGAGCTGCTCACTGCCAAAACTGTAACATGGAAAATTGCTGTAAATGGGAGGAAAGGACATGCTGTTACTGGAGAAGCAGTCTGATACTGCACCTAAGCCACAATAGGATAAATTCATTTGAAAAAGCCATTGCAGTTAACTGCAGTTTCCCTTGAAGTGACTACCACTCAGATCCTCAATTTTCAGTTACGCTGATACAACAGGGCCTGTGGGAAAGGGAGGTTTCCTATTCCTAGAGTTGCACAGCTCACCTCCAAAAACAAACAAGGCCCTTCTTCACATCTGTAAATCCTGGTCCCTGCATAGCAGAGCTTGGAAAAGTTACTTTTTTGAACTACAACTCCCATCAGCCCCAGCCAGCATGGCCACTGGATTGGGTTGATGGGAGTTGTAGTTCAAAAAAAGTAACATTTCCAAGCTCTGCTGCATAGGTAATGTTATAGGATTGGGGGGGTTGGTACGGATTATGTATTTGGGTCCCTTTCCAGCCTCTGATTTTGAATCTACAGAAATGGAGTTGTAGCAGAGAAACCTGCTGTGATGGTTAAGCCAGTTTCTTTGTTAAGCTAATAGGTCTGTCAAGTACCCGATCGACATGTTTAAAGTCTTTGTCAAGCAAAGATGCGTTGCCATAGGAACAAGTGGGGTAGGCCTACCCACCTCCCATCGTGGAGCAAACAGGTAGTTTTTTGTGCATTAGTGAGAAGCTGGAGAGCTGGAAAGACACATAGAGGATTGCCTTGCTCTCTGTGCTGAATCCAAAGCTATGGCTTTGCCTAGAAGCCTAATGTGAAGCAAGATTTGTTGGGGTGTTAATGCTGGGAACCCCACTTTATTCTCAGGTTCTATATATGTGTAAATAAAACCATATATCCTAAATACACCACAGTCTCAGCTGACCTTCATTCCAAGGAAACTAAATTCTGGGAAGTCTCACACTGCTCAGAAATTGGGGTTCATGCAACAGTATGGAGATGTTAGTATAGGTGCTAAGCCTTCAGGAAATGTGATGAGAATAAATGAGGAAGGGTGGGAGACTGGTCAGGAAAGATAGATGCATTTAATTAATTTAATTTTCAATATTTATAGGCCACCCTAAAACAAAAAAACAATTCTCAGGGTGGATTATAGAACCAGCTGAATAGACCAAAAATCATTTCAGGATTCCTCCCAAGATACAGCTTGTTGTTGGGCTGGCAATTGCCTTTTCAACAGCACTGCAACTAGAACACACACGGCTCCACATCTGCACAATGGAGCAGACTAGTTATGTATTACATGCTGAAGTGTAATAGTCATATGATCCGGGCAATAGTTCAATAGGAACAAGTAGTACATTCAGTTTGCTAAAAAGTGCTGCCCAGCCAGGTTCTAGTACAGGGATAGCCAATATGGTGCCCTGCAGATGTTTTGGACTACAACTCCCATTATTCCCAACAGTTTTCAATGCTGGCTGGGGCTGATGGACGGTGTAGTCCAAGATCATCTGGAGGACATTATTTATTTATTTATTTTATTTTATTCAGCTTATATCCCGCCCGACTAGCAAACAGCTCTCTGGGCGGCAAACATAGAAACATATACAATAATAAAATTACAAGATCAATATAACAAATATAAAAGTACACCATCTAAAATAAAAATTACAACATTTACATAAATAACTTAGATTAAAATGCCTCAGAGAAGAGAAAGGTTTTAACCTGGCGCCGAAAAGATAATAGTGTGGCCGCCAGGCATACCTCCTCGAGGAGACTATTCCACAATTCGGGAGCCACCACTGAGAAGGCCCTAGATCTTGTTACTACCCTCCGGGCCTCCCTATGGGTCGGGACCCGGAGGAGGGCCTTCGTAGTAGACCGTAGTGTACGAGCCGGTTCATAACGGGAGAGGCGTTCCTGCAGGTACCCCTTTTCTAATACAATATACCACATGATCCAACTTCCTACTGTTCTCACCTGTGCTATACATACAGGGATCTACTACATAAAAAGGTTTCCCACTCATTTCAGTGAAGTCAGTGCTTAGCTGTCTCTGCTGAAATGAAATGAAGAAAGGAGAAAACTTTGTGGCTAGGAATTTTCATGTCCTTTTGGACTCCCCCTAAACTGTAGTGGTTGTTTGATTCGTGGTTGAGTCCATGATTAAAGACTAAGGGCAACATCCAATGATGTTTGCCCATTTGCACAGCACACAACCTCTTGCAAAACGGGACTTCCAGTTTCTCTTCTCTGCCTGCCCCTTCAGTCTCCCTGCGCTATCCTTAGGCATTTTATACAGTGTGTGTGTGTGTGCATGTGCGCGTCAAGAATTGTGTTGCAAACTTTGGAGAAGTGTAAAATCCAAAGGATAAATGTGTTCTCATCCCCACATTAGTCTCTCTGGGATCAGTCAGTCCATATTGGAATTTGCAATTAACAAATTCCTCAAGCAACTCTATATGAGATACTTGTACACCTTCATCTTGGGGGCCAAATGCGGCACTCCAGGCCTCTCTGTCCTGCTCCATCTCCTCCTTGAGTTCTCTTGCCAGCCTAGATTGTATACTGGATTGAAATGTGATAATGCTTCTTACTTGCCTGGATGGAGAGATGTGTGTGTAGAAACCTGTGAATTACGTATGGCTTGAATGCAGCCTACTGTATAAATCTACTCAAACAACAGCTCTTACAATGGCCACATTTGCTTACCTGATTATTGGCAAGATACAGATAATTCAAGTTCTCAAGCTGATCAAAAACTTCCTCTGGAAGTCCTTCAAATAATAAGAATATTTTGACAATCAGTCACCCACAGGAAATAGTTCACTATGAGCAATTAAAGGATGTCAATCATTTTCCCTTTTAAAAATGACTAGAAGTATCATATTTGTATTTTATTTTTTATTGTGTTAAGTTGGAATCCAAGCAGCTACTTTAGGCATACCCAAGGGCGTGGTCTTGTCCAGTGAGATTTTTTTTTTTGCTTTAAATAGTTGGTTATTCCAGACTACAAACTGCTTTTGAAGGTCCCCTCGTGTCAAAAGCATTTTCCCATGTGGCTTTTTTTGAGAGCACAAGCCCACACCAGTTTTGGCACATGGAAACTAGCTGTGAGCATTTTTGGTTCCCAAACATTATTAGAGTTGGTACATGAACTGTGGGTTATCAGGTGCCTTTAGTAATGGGTCTGCAGAGTAGGATTGGGCAGGTTAACTTTTGTGTTAGTGTTTTTGATAAGGCTACAATAGTTTTCTCTTTCGATGCAACATAAAGGAAGATACTGTGCACAAAGTTGACACTATCTAGCCAAACCTTCTTAAAAACTACCCTCAGTCAACCAAAGGTCTCCTACTCCCTTACACAGGGGGTAGGCAGACTTAGGGTTGTATCACTAAATTAGAGTCACTTAGCTGGTAAAATGTTTTGCCCCAGCTGAATGTTGTTGCGCAAGAGAATGCATAAGCAGTTTGCTGGTAACTTTGTTACACAACAGATTGCACAGTCTGCTGCACATTGAGTTTCCACTCGCTCAACTGCTCCATTGGATTCCTTCGTTGTGCAACATTACAATTCACTGCCTGCTAGCACAAGACCCTTGTGCTAGTGGACAGAGAATGTTGGCTACAGGCCTTAGTCTCCAGGCCTTCTTTTAACTGTGACTTGAAGTTTATCCAGCCAAAGGGTTAGGGGTGGTGGGTGGGACGGGGGGAAGAGAGAGAATACACATAGAAGGAAGGAACAGGGTACTTCTAAATATATGCTCAGCCCATGAATTAGTTTTCAGTCCCAGAACTGAACCCAAGCTTTCTTTGTTGCAGCACATAACAGGGGTGGGTGGGTCTTTTCTTGTTGCTATTGCTAAACAATTGCTGTTACTAAACAGCTGACAGTCAGAAAACCATGCAAGTCTACTGCAAATCACCCACAAATCACCCCACCTGGCGTACTTGTTGCTTGGCCACCACTAGTGCAGTAGCTACACTAGCCATGCTTTGGAGTCTGGCTCCTCCCCCCCTGTGTCACTTTGAGGAAGAGCTGAGGGTCCTTCAGAGCAAGGCATTCTGGGCAAGGTGGTTCAGGAGATTTCCTGTACCATCAGAACATTGCCACAATGGCTAGACATTTCTTGCCCATCTTGCCCAGAATGCTTTGCCCTGAAGGATCCTCAGTTCTTCCTCAGAGCGAGGGGAAGCAGAGAGTGAGGTGTGGCCAATGCTGCATTAGGGGAGGGGAGGCTCTGGAGAACCATATACAATATGAGTGACTGATTGGGTGGGCAGGCAGCAGCTGGACGACTGTGCGGGCCAGTGAGGCAAGTATGTGGGAGCCTGAGAGTGCAAATTCCACACACCCTCCATCCACTGCCTGAGCCAATTGCTTCATAATAGAGCCTGCTCTACCCATGGATCCACCAGTAGTTCCCAAACTACCTCTCACCTGTGCCTGCCTTGAACAACTCCACTCATTATCCCTTGCTGCCCCTACACTCTCTACCTCTCTCTCTCCTCTTCAAATCCTTCCTCAGAAGCCACTAAAGAAGCTGCTTTTACTATTGTGATAGATTTGCAAGGTTCACACTTGGTCGCTTCAAATCCACTGTTTTCCATTCACACTAGTAGGAGTTCCTCTGGGAAGCATTAGAGTCACTGTTCCTTGTGGCCCCACTCTTTAATTTTACATGTTTACTCCCTCCGGTTCAAGGCTGAAGCTGGGAGAGCGCCTTGTGTGAAATTGAGAAGAAACAATGAAACTGATTAGACACCCCCCCTTCTCCATTGTCCCAGCCTGAGTGAAAGGTGGACCGGGGAGGCGGAGAGTGAGTGAAAAAACGAAATAGGTAGTGGCTGTGGCAGTTTTTGCGGGCGGTATATATAGAGAGAGTGGGCGATATGGCATTAAAAGAGAGTCCGCCCACTAAAACAAATGGAAGCAAAGTGCCTACAACGAGGACAGCAGCACAGCTGAGATGGTTTTTCCTTTCCTTTTTGCATTATAATTGGATTGGGTTAATGCGGATTTAAAGGGGGAAACTGTGTGATTGCTTCTGCTTACCTGCAATGTCATATGAAACATGCAAATTACAAGGGGATGTAAGTGGCACACTAAATCACTGTGTGGATGAGCCCTCAGACTGTAACTTGAGGGCAGGGACCTATCTAGGTATCTTTGCCTATGTAGCTCTTTAACATATTATGCACGTAGATGGCACCGTTTGTTTGTATTCATGTATTTATCTATAAAGTTCAGGGAATTAGGACTTTAAAAAATAACTGAGTTACTTTTGGCAAACCAAAGAGGGAGATCAAATTATATTTTACTCCTCATATTGGGTAATATCCTATGTTAGTCATACAAGCAAGTGCTGATGACTTCCGGGAAGGGTGACTTCGCTTGTGCCTGCTTTTGAGACGGGCTCCCGCCTCAGAAGAAGCTTATCCAGATATAAATCAGTCAGAACATTTTTTTTTTGACTGATGAAATTTCTCCCGGGCAGGGAGAAACGTAGAGATCAACCTCAAAAGCCTGTTTTTGTTGGGAGGACTGGATTTCATTAATTTATGAGAAAAGGTCCAGCCAGCAATGCCGGACGGACTTCCGAACAAGCTCTATCTGATTAATGCGATACGTTTATCTTTTCTTCAAAGAGAAAACGGACTAACAGGCAAGCACCCTTCTTTCTATTATTTTTTTTACTTGGTTTAAATTGTTGCAGCAAAAAGAGATTTGTCAAATGAATCAGCTTTAAAGAACTTCTGGGTGAGCTATAACTCTTCTCTGTTATTCACGAAATTAACAGCTTATCTCTGTTTCTATTGCAAAAAGCTGTCCTGGAAGTGCATTCTAAAGATATAAACAGAAGAGGGATTTCTGTTCCGAGGAACATTATATTGTCTGGGACTATTCTCTTTTTGGTCTATTTTATTTTGACGAATCTGCTTCTTCACGACGCCACTAACTGTTTTGATGCTGGGAACTAAATTTGTTTTGTATTCTTGAACATAGAGAGATAAGGCAGGCTGCTCTGTTTATACTGTGATGTCATCAAGCCTGGAATATTAACCCAATTGTTGCTGAAATAAGAAGTGGTTCTTCTTTATTTTTGTTTTGTTTTGTTTTCGTGGTTTTAAAAATGGCAATCAAGAAAGTGGCTGAGAATCTGGAAGTAATTATGTTTCAGAAAATAATGGATGAGATTGAGATAACGAAACAAACCCTGCGACAGGGCAGTAAGGAGCTGAAAATTGAACTGAGCAAAATGACGCAGGAGCTTAAAGAAATAGGGGATCCTGTGAGAGAGGAGAATGAGATCAGAGATGAGAAAAGAAAAAATAAAGGGAAGATACAAGCCCTGGAGATTGGAACAAATGTGGAATTGGAAAAAGATCTGGAGTTTATGGATATTAGAAATAAAATCTACTGTTTGGAATTTAACGTTATCTCTGAAGAAATTAATGAAGATATTAGAGATAAAGTTATCAATGGCTTGGATAATCTTCTGGACTGGAATGACGTGATGCAGCTTGATATAGAGAAAATCTATGGAATTAACTGCAGCCATGTGACAATGGAAAAACTCTCAAGAGATGAGCCAGTGCATTTTGTAAAAAAGAAGAACAGAGATATGACTTTACAACAATATTTCAGCAACTTATTCAGAATTGATGGCAAGAAAATATTTGGGATAGAGGAAATTCCCATCAGACTCTTATTATATGACTATGGCTATGACAGCAAGATTATTATGGAATACTGATAATGGAAGATTGGACACTGAAATTACTGGACTTAACAGGACTATTGAAGATGGAAGATGGAATTAATATGGATAATGGAATAATGGCTATTGAAATTATTGGACCTAACAGATTTTGATGAGGTGGATTAATCGATATGTTTATTTGGACTATGGTTATGACAATAAGATTATTATTATTATTAACGAGATGGATTAATCGACATGTTTATTTGGAGAAAAATTGATAGATATATTTCTTAAAGAATTGAAACCTCTCTTTGACTTTTTGTGGAAAGAATAAAGTAATGTTTATGAGATTTGATGATTAATTAAGATAACTACTGGAGGAAAGTGATTTTATAATATAATTTAAGAGACAGGATTGTTATATATTGTAGACCTATAACTGATTTGATCTGCGACAAATGGGAAGTCAACATTTTATTTTTTTGTTTAATCATTTTTGTTTTGTTTTGTTTTTTGTCTTTGAATGTTTTATGATTTTGTTTTGTATGTTTTATGAAAATTTGAATAAAAATTATTGTAAAAAAAAACAAACAAGCAAGTGCTGATAATGTAACTGGGTTACATACAGCTCATTAGCAGGCAGGAAAATTCCTCCTGCTCCAAGGGAAGATAGAGAAGGGGGAGTCTGGAGGCTGGGCTGTTTGTAAGGGGCTAGTGCATAATTAATTCAGAGGAATAAAACACATGACCATCTCTGTCTCTCTCAGGGCTCATCCACACAGTGATTTAATGTGTGTCTGGTGCTACTTGCATCTCCTTGTAATTCGCATGATTCACATGACATTGCAGGCAAGCAGAAGCTATCACGCAGTTTCCCCCTTTAAATCTGTATTAACCCAATCCAATTATAATGCAAAAAGGAATGGAAAAAATGTCTCAGCTGTGCTGTGCTCATCATTGTAGGTGCTTTGCTTCCATGTTTTTTAGTGAGCGGGCTCTCTTTTAATGCCCCATCGCCCGCTCCCCCTCTGTCTGCCTCCCGCAAAAGCTGTCGAGGCCGCAGCCTACTTTGGGTTTTCACTCCTCCCTCTGGTCTGCCTTTCACTCAGGCTTGGACAATGGAGAAGAGTGGGGGGGGGTCTAGTCAGTTTCAGTTTTTCTTCTCAGTTTCACACCGGTGCTCTCCTGATTTCAGCCTTGAACGGGAGGGAGTAAACATGTAAAATTAGAGAGTGGGGCCACAAGGAAACAGTGACACTAATCCTTCCCAGAGGAACTCCTACTAGTTTTTACAGTATTTTATTACTATGTTGTATTCTGGATGTTGTTTGGTTCTCGTATTGTTTGTGTGTTTTTGTTTTTTTGAGTTATTATATTTATTGTATTTATATATTGTGCCTGCTTTTACCTTTTATGTACACCGCCCAGAGAGCCTTCGGGCTTAGGGCGGTATATAAATAAAATAAATAAATAAATAAATAAATAAATAGTGTGAATGGAAAACAGCGAAATTGAAGCGACCAAGTGTGGACCTTGCAAATCTATCACGGCAGTAAAAGCAGCATCTTTAGTATGAAGGTATGCTCCAGTGTGGATAAGCCCTCACTGTCAACTCTTTCTAGTTGGCTGTTATGTGCACTCTAAAGCTAACCTGGATTTTTTCAGCTTACCTTTGGAAGTGAGTCTGTTGTTTTGCAAGTTGAGTGTTTCTAGCCTATAAAGACGGGCCAGCTCTTCCGGAAAGATTTCTTCTATCTGGTTGTTCTGGAAGAAGAGAAAAGATGGATCAGGAGAACCTCAAGGCACTAGGGAAAGTTTCCTATTGAAACCAAAGAACACTTCCAAGAATCTTCACTCAGATCATCTGAATGACAACAATGCTTCTCTCTCAAATGGGTTTGTGGGTTAGAGCTATTCAGCCTTCTGACACTGCTTGTCATGTGTACAGGATGCTGTGTCAATGGGTGCAGCTGCTTTGGAGCACAAACCTTTGCTTGTGCTGCAACAAACAGAGAAGTCAAGATAGGATGAGGCAAATCACATGGGCCAGAATCAAAAAAGCTACTTTAGGTGCCCAAGAGTTTGGGCATGTCCACTTGATTTTTTTAAATTAGTATTTTCCTTTTGAAGTGCAGATGCTCATGTCCTATCTGAAACAGCTTTGGAAACCCCTTTCAGCTTAAAAGCAAAGATGGGCTTGAGTGGCCATTATGTAAACCCAAACATTCTTTAAGCATGCAGGCAAGATGTGCGCTTCTTTGGTTGGAAGGTTATAAAATTTTAGATCTTGTGCATGTGTGTGCAGATGTTTGCATCTTGCCTGATAATAGCTCACTTTCTGTGGGCTCTTCCAGACTGTTGATATTTTGGGTGGGCTGCAAGCACACACTGGTAAATTCAGGTTGTGCAGTTATAGCTGGGACGTCTTGCACAACAAACCTCCTTTCCCAAAATATGAAACTTTGTGCAATAAGGAGCATGATGGGAAAATGCACTGGAAAGTGTAGGATAACACTTGCTTTGATGCAACATAACCTAACCTCCTCACAAAAAAATGAGAATGAAGCTCATTAAATAGTCAATGTCATCAAATCTCCCTGCAAACAAACCAGAATGAACACTCAATAAACAAGTCATCTGGAAGCATCCTGTGTGGCTAATACAATCGGCTAAGAATGTCTTAGCTCCCACTGCACTCTACCTCAAATAAGACACAAATAAATAAGAGTCCTGCTAACTCTACTCTAGGCCCTGCATTGTACAAACTTCATTACAGGCAGCTACAAAGGAACAATGGGCTTGACCTATCCCACAAATAGTTTGCAGACTTTGTTTAGTTTTTCTCTACCTGTAAGGAAAGGTGGCTTGTCGTCTCTGGTACATCTATGGGGAATTCTTTCAGCGAAAATCCTCCACAATCCACAATCCCTTCTGGGTTGCAACTGCACTTTTTAGGACAATCTGGAGCCAAAGAATTACGTTCTGGATCAAGTAGTTCTGAGGAATCTTCTGGGAACTCATTGCTGTCTTCATTCTTCCGAGCTTGAATCCTGCTGGAGCTAAGTACCAAGAGCCATAGCACAGGAAACAGGGATCTGAACTTTAGGTTCATTTCTACTGAAACCAAGGAAACATTAATGAGTTGGGGATAATTTAATAGAGTTCTAAAGGTTGACTTGAACCTCTACAATGGCACAAAGTAATATGGAAATTTGAAAATCAAGTGGGTTAGCCTAATTTATTGTTAATTTACTATTAGTATTAAAGACCCAGGGTGATAGCCAACTAAATAATTCAACTAGTGCAAGGATTAGTGCTTGTGCCATGGGACTTTCCTCCTCTCCACCTTCTGTGTGCACCCTGTGCAGTCCCCAAATCTGCTCTGGAGGCCTGGGAGAACCCACCAAACAGATTTAGGGGGTGTGCAGGGGGAGAACGTTCCATTGCGCAAGGAGAAATCCTTGCACTGAGTGATGGAATGTTTGCCTTAGCACTACGCTGAGTAAAATCCCAAGTGCTAGGTAGTGTGGATTAACTGCAAAGTCAGTGGGGATGGGGAACTCTGGCCTAATTAGAGCTGGTGGGGTCCCAATGTGGCCCATGAGACCATTTTTCCCAATCCATGCCCATCCATCTTATATATGATGACAGGTGTGAGGCAGATAAAATTGCTGCTGCAAAGGAACAATGGGAAATCCTAAAATATGTTCCTGATTGTTTTTCAATAGTTGTGCAAATGTGGGGCTTCTGTTCAGTGCCTTGGAAATGTGACACCAAATGCAAGCCCCACTGGGGGTATTCCTCCTCAGGAGTTCCCAGTTGGTGGTCCCACTTGGAACTGATCCCTGCTGAAACTGGTGATTTGCTTCAAGCTCTGCTGCAATTAGCTGCACTCCGGAGTTTCCAATTGGTGTAGCTGATCCAAGTGGGTCTTCAAGGCCCACTTGGATCATTTGGGATCTTCCCTTGCAGTGTGGCTTTGTAACATGGTCAGCAGTAGGGGACTTCAGGATTTGGCCTGCTGGGCTGAAAAGATTTCCCACCCCAGCACTAAGTCTTCATAGAATCATAGATTTGGAAGGGGCCTATAAGGCCATCGAGTCCAACCCCCCACTCAATGCAGGAATCCAAATTAAAGCATACCAAACAGGTGACTGTCCAGCTGCCTCTTGAATGCCTTGGATTTGCAAATCCAAGAAGCAGCTCAGCAGCTTCCTTTTCCAAGTAGTGTAACCAGACACATCAGAGAAGAGCTTCTTTACCTTAGTAATTGAACAAAAGAAGACATTTTGACAGGTGCAGCTTTTCCCAATGCTGCAGCATTAGGATACAGCAAGCGGCACCCTCCTCATCTCAAGCTCATGTCCAAGACCAAATTTCCCATCTTTTCTCCCAAGTCCTCTTCTCCTTGTATACTTTGCTTATCCATTGGCAGTGTTACCATCCACCCTATTTTGGTATTTTTCTACATTTTAAAATTTCTGTATGCTAACAAAGTGATGGTGTGACGTAGATAAGAGCCATTGTCCAGGTGTGGTACTGTGTGACAAACATATTTTCAAAGGCAAAATGTTGTACATAGGGAATATTGAAAGCCAATGCTAATTAGGGTGTATTAGTAATTATGGCCAAGATTTCAGCCTTCAAAGTGAGTCTCATGCAAAAGAGTACATGCATATGGGGTTGTAGCCAATGTCAGTCCTACTCAGAGTAGATCCATTGAAATTAATGAACATGATTAACTTAGATTGATTAATTTAAATAGATCTACTCTGATTAGAACTTAGTTGGATACAACCCATAAACTAAAGTGCATTTCCCCCCTTTTGAACAAGTTTGTAAGCCTGTGGCAGAGCAAGTAGTTAAACCATCCTCTTGATACTTATGCTCTACATAACAAAATTTCCCTCAAGAGCAGGAATTTGTTCTGGCTTCATCCTCAGAAACCAGATCCAAGCTGTTTGTTGTCCACAATCCAGTAACTATCATCAAACCTTAAATGACTTCCTTTGCTGGGAGTGACTGCAACATCCACCACTGAATATCTTTTTGACGTGCTATATATGCTATAGCTCAGTCGTTCCCAAACTTTTCCCCCCACAGACCACTTGAAAACCCTGAATGGTCTTGCCAGGCCACTTAATCATTTTTCTTCCTGTTGTAGCAATTGTAACCCACTGTACTAGATACGATGTGATTTTTAACTGCATTATTATTATTGTTATTATTGTTATTACTATTATTGTTATTATTGTTATTATTGTTATTATTATTTCTTACATTGTATTTTATTGTATTATAATGTGCATTCCAAGAAATGAAACATACAATGAATTACAATTAAAAATCAATATGAATATTTAATGCAATCATGCCAAGGACCACCTGAATGAAGCTTGCAGAGAACTGATGGTCCACAACCCCCGCTACAGCTGTATACATGTCAGATGAATGTTTGATGCAATTGCACTCACTTCAAAGGAGGAGCACCCCCTCTGGCCATTGATGCACTTTGTTGGAGTAAAAAGTCATACAAGGAAAATAAAGATGAACGGGTGATGGGATTTCTTTTTGCCAGAGTTTTGACTAGTCCACTCCCCTTTAAACTAGAAGGCTGACATGCTACTGACATACATCTGTCTCTCTGAAGCAATGGCTGCTCTGATACCACAGAAAGACACTTGGGATAAAGAAACATCTGCTTGCAATCCTGAAAAAGCAGACGGGCTATTTTGATTTCTTGTACAGTGCAAAGAAGACCTTAAGGTGTTTTTTCCCCCTTAAAAAACTCAGCTCTTACATAAACTTGTTGCCTCGAGGCCAACATCTGTCCAAAGACCCTACCAAAGTTTGGCTCAGATCCTGTGTCTGTCTCAAGCAAGTGCTGCAGAACATATGCATAAGGTTTCTTCTGCTAAGGAACCTAGAACATTTTGGTTTTGTTTCAGAATCGATAACAGCACCTCTGCCTCTCAAGCTGCTGCTGGTGAATTATGTGCCTAGCAGCACTTTGAAGATTCAGGAATTGTAAAAAGCTCATGTCTCCAGAAAAGGCAATTAGACATGCACAGGATATAGACAATTATGCCAATGCCTATGGCTCTCTGATGCGAGGCATTGTTACATCTTATTATTTCTGTTCAGGATTAGCAGGTTACGCATGTTTGGGTATGCATCCTGAGTTTTCAAACAGCTGCAACAAATAATCAAAGCAGCTATTCACTGTCCTCCAAGTTATCATGCTATTACAGAGTAAAAAGTGCAGAAACAAACTTACCTCCTCTTAGCTGATAGTAATAAGTGTCTGGAGAAAAGTGTTTCAGTTGTCGCCCCCCCCCCCAAAGGCTCTGTTTGCTCATGCCATGTCAATTACACACTTGAAGCATCCAACACTTTCCCCCCTTTCCCAAGTCAGATCCTTTCCAGATGTGATCAGCAAGAACTAGAAAGGGAGAAAGAGAAATAGGCAGCCCTCTCTCCCAATGAGAATTTCCTGTCCTTCCCTATGCAGAGGGAGGAATTTTCCAAAGTCACCATATGGGAAAATGTAAGTGAAGAGAGTGCAAGGGTTTTTTTTGGGAGGGGGGAAGGGGCAGAAGAGAAGGTAGAAATTCATAGCTATAGTATGTATTCAGTGGCTTGGACAATGTATAACGTCCAGTCATTTTTTATCAGCACAACTTGTAGGATACACAAGGAAAATGAAAGGGAGCGACAATGTCTAGACTAGGCAGACTGATAAAGCAACAAGAGCAATGCTTCAGTGTGGTTTTCCCTGACAGTTTGGCCACCTGAACTGTTTGACTATTTTGCCTGACAAATCCTGGATTCTACTTTTGGCTGCCACCCCAAATACGTTTTTGGGTTGCCTAAATGAAATAAGGTATTTATTAGCCTTTAAGGTGTCACAGGATTCTCTTTGTTGTTTTTGATTATTATTTTTTAAAGGAGCGGCTGTTCACTGTCCCTGTCCCCCTCTCTCCATCCCCTTTTCCTTGGGATTTTCAGTCCACCAACAGGTATTCACAGTATGTGAGATTTCAGGCAACTTGGGATTCCTCTTAGTGGCAGAGTTTCCTCCCATCCTGTGCCTGCCACTTTTTCTTTGGGATGCCATAGCAGCAGCATGTACCAACTCCGCATTCTCCTTTTTCAGAGGAGAGCTACATTTCCTCCATGATGTAACATAATTAGCCAGCCACCATCACAGCAGCACTTCCAGAGACCAAGCAAATTTGTTTGGGAAAGGAATTCCTTTCATAACAACAGCATGCATTAAAAGAAACCATACATTACAGCTGAATGCCCCTGTTGTGACCTTACCTTCCCTGTGAGAAATCTGCAGGAAACCTCTCCCTTGGGGTACTTGCTGAGCATAAAAAACTCTCTAAGTTCTCCTTCCCCAAACCACTTGAGCATTTGCTCAGTCTAAAGTCTTACTCTTTCCTCTCCCTTTGTCCTCCCCCCCCCCAATCTTGGCTTGCTTTAACTGGAATGGATCCACCTCTGGACCATTGAGCTATTCTCAAAAGCCAGTGAGAGGAAAGTGCATATTTGTGTAAATCAAATTGGCTGTTTGATGCAAAATGACTCAGATCTAGGATTTATTCTGCACTTCCCGCACTCCATGGCCCCTGGACCACACATGCAACAATAGTATCAGAAAGCAGAATGTTGTGTCCTTTCCTCATGGGGAATTCCTGGCCCATTATCATTTGGTTGCCCCTTTCTGAGGTTTTTCCAGCAAATGGAGATTATCATACTTTGGATATGTAATGAGAAGACATGATTCACTAGAAAAGACGATAATGCTGGGAAAAACAGAAGGGAGTAGAAAAAGAAGAAGACCAAACAAGAGATGGATTGATTCCATAAAGGAAGCCACAGACCTGGATTTACAAGATCTGAACTGGGTGGTTTATAACAGATGCTATTGAAGGTCACGGACTCATAGGGTCGCCATAAGTCAAAATTGAATTGAAGGCGCGTGCACACACACACACTCAAGCGTATTGTGCCTTTGGAGGGTGAGAAGACCTTAATCAAAACAGGAGAATATTTGGTGCAACCTTACACCTCCACCTTACACAGTTCCTTCAGTACTTAAGGCAAAAGTGGCACCTTCTTTGCATGTAACTTTGTTCATAGTTGCTCACGGCTTACATCTCTAGTGCTCTCCCCACCCCCACCCCCATTTTTTTCCTTTTTGAAGCTATTGGGCTTTTAATTTTGTATCCATGATGCTCCTTTCCAAAGCAGACTATGGGAAAGAGAAGAAATCAGGAATCTAAGAAAAGTGAGCACATACTATCTCTTTTTACATCAGAGGGGATAGGCCTAGCAAGGTAAAGGCCTGGGGAGAGGAGACAGAAAGGATTTAAAAAAAAAAACCCAAAATCTAAACACATACACACAAAAAGGCTTGGAAACACACACATACACACAAAATGCCCCCCCAAGCTTTTTTTTTATTGGCAGCTGTGAAAAAGGCCAATTCCATGTTAGGGATGATTGGGAAAGGGATTGAAAATAAAACTACCAATATCATGTCACTGTACAAATCTATGGTGAGACTACACTTGAATACTGTGTATGGATCTGGTCTCTGCACCTCAAAAAGGGTATAGCAGAGATGGAAAAAGTGCAGAAAGGAGCAATCAAATGATAATGGGCCAGGAACAATTCCCCATGAGGGAAGGTCACAACATTTGGAGATTTTTAGTTTAGAGAAAAAGTATGTGGGGACACATACAAGAGAGACGTATAAAATTATGCAGGGTATGAAGAAAGTGGATAGAAATAACTTTTTCTTCCCCTCTTACAATACTAGAACCCAGGGCAACCCATTGAAGCTGAACATTGGAAAATTCAGGACAGACAAAAGAAAAAGTACTTCTTCACATCGTGCATAGTTAAACTATCAAATTTGCTACCACAAGATGTGTTGATGGCCATCAACTTTGTTGGTTTTGAAAGGGGCTTAGACAAATTCATGGAGGATAAGGCCATCAGTGGCAATACTAATCATGGTGGCTGTACAGTATCTCCAGTAGCAGAGACAGTATACCTCCAAATACCAGTTGCTGGGGAAAACAAGTGGAGAGAATGCTCTTGTCTTCATGTCTAGACAGTCCAGCTACAGGCTTCACAAAGGCATCTGGTTAGCCACTGTGAGGATGCAGGACTAGATGGGCATTTCGTCTGATCCAGCATGAGTCTTTTTATGTTCTCAGCACCCCAAAAGTTCTGCCACTGGACATCATATTTGTGAAAGTGAAAGCAGAACATTTAAAAAATGACTTTACGTGACAAGTTTTGATTAGGGACTTGCAGAGAAGGGCGAATGAGGGAAGGGCTATAAGGACCTCTTTGGGCTCTACATGGGTGCTGGCTACACAAAGATTGTTGGCTGAGATTGGCAGTGATGCCAGGGAAAGGTTAATTCAACCCATTCATCTGAAGTAGTGATAGCCACAATGTCTATATTCTTCCTCCACTGCCAGAAGCAGTATGCCTCTGAACACCAGTTGCTGGAAATCACAAGGGGAGAGACTGCTGTTGCACTCAGGTCCTGCTTCCAGGCTTCCCATCGGCATCGGGCTGGCCACTCTGAGAACAGGATGCTGGACTAGATGGGTCATTACCCTAATCCAGCAGGCGCTTATGTTCTTGAGAATCTGGTGGATGAGAGAGTAAAAGAGCCAAAGCGATTGAGTAGGCTCTGTGAAGCTGCAGCATAGTGGGTTTGGGGGGAGTGGAGTGGGGCAGCAATCTGTGAGGTAGTGTCATCCCAGTTCTCTTGCATTACTTCTATTTGAGATCTCAGAGAGAACACACAAGCTACCAGAACAGAGAAATTCCCAGCTGCTATTTATTTTCTGGCAACAGTGGTGACTCCCCTCCACAGCCTAGTTATACCATGAAGGAGAATGAGGTGTCTACCCCCAAGCTACTGATTTGGGGTGGCACTAGAGGGCAGCAGAATTACTGAATTTACTGTGTTTTGTTCACTTCCAGGGAGAGGTGCATGTGGCATTTACTACCTTAAAATAGCACCCAAGGCTGGCTATGCACTTTGACTTGGGCAGTGGGGGGGAGGGGGGATTTGCCATTTTTTCTCAGGCAGCAAAATGTCTTGGGCTGGCCTTGCTTTCCCTGCTCCTTGTAAGCATCTCACTATCTTCCAGAAAGTTCTGTCCTGGTCTTCAAAGGGTAAAAATATTATTCTGAGATTCTACTTTCCTTATTTTGAACATCATGTACAGGGTCATACCTGTCTGCTTCCTACCTCCACTATTACATGTCCGCCTGATATTGCTATTTTTTAACAGACCGTGCCTTAATAGTATTAAGAAATTTTTAAAAAAGAAATTCCTTTAATTGTTCTACTGAAGTACAGGTGTATAAAGAATTCAAAGCAAGAAAGTGTTCAAAGTTTTTTGCCCATTACAACAAAGTGCCTTTTCCATGATGACACATCTTGCCAGTTAATGATGGGGAATAAGTACATTAGGTACCAAATTGATAATTAAACCCCTCTTCCATCTGACTGCAGAAGAGTTCTGAAGAGTACTAGTGTGGAATTGGCCAAGTTCCTGGGCACATGTTTACTGTCTGATTTAAGACTTGTGTGGAAAGAAGGCACATTACAGGGTTGCAAAAATGTGACAGGCAAGCAAGGATTTGTCTTTTCCATGATGCATGAAGTGGGCAATAATGGGTTATTTTGCATATTTCTCTACCACATAGAGATTAAGAAAAAGACAGATGGGTATTTGGCAAGCTAAACAATCATTTATTTAGATGAGACCAAGAAAATGGGCCCTTTACCACCGTTGGTATACTAGCAGTGGCCATCTTTAAAACATACTTATAGCAGATGGTGTCAGTTTGGCAATCAATACCAAATGTATCCAGCAATTTAAGCTACCCCTTTTCACAAGTTATAGTGATTTCTCTTAAATGATCCAAGTGGGGCCATAGTGCCACCTGCTCAAGTGGCACATCTGTTTGTGTTTGTTAAGCATTACATAAATTGATTCCAGACAACATGGAATTTGTTTTGTGTTTGTCTTCTACATGTGGAAAGCTTATTCATCCCTGATGAATGAGTAGTATTAACACCCAAGTTGGCACTTTTATCACAGTCAGAAAGAACAGCCTCATACTAAAAACATACTACGCTCAAATATTGATGAAATACATGTCCAAAGGAAAAGCACGCTGGATCTTTGGGTTTTTAAAAAACTCTTTGCCTGATAAGGAAAAACTACTATGTCAGTCTATAAGAATCTGTTTTTACTAGTTTGGTAAGCTCTCACAGCTTTTGGTGCAATTCCTTCTCAACAAAAATATTTACGTATATTGGATATATAAAGCAGCAATGGTGTCAGACAGAAAGAGGCTCTCATATTCTCCAGAAAACTCAAGACAGCGACATGAAAGCTAGCTTCACAATAACTTTACAGCAAATTTATTAAGGCTGCAAAACCAACTGAAAACAGTGCAATTTACTTCTGAGTAAACATGCACAGGATCTGGCTGTACAATACTTTGGCCCCATTGTTCCTTACCTTAGTGAGTTGTTGTGCCTTGTATTTTCTCTACTGAAGACGTTCTTTCTTCTCAATACTGTTATATTGTTGGCTTTTGTGTTGTGTCTTTTTAGACTGGAATTTGTAAGCTGCTCTTTTTTTGGCTGAAGAGCAGGATAAAAAAACCTCTCTAAATGGGAACACCATACTCAACAGTGTCTTGCACCCAAATGAATCATTGGGTGATACATAATACAATGTCATCTCATAAAGGCCTCTTTCCTAGAGTTGCTTGAATGCCATTTGTGGTAATGTAAATGTACTGCCTTCAAGTCAATTCCGACTTATAGGTGCTGCAGAAGGATGGTTAGCACTGGCAGCCATTTTGGAAAATGGCTTAAGCAGATGTCTGCCAAGCTACACATGATATCTACCCATTTTTAAAAAATTCAAAACTACGTCTCCTATGTCATCCAAGTGGAAATTGCCATCAGTGACAACTTCTCTACAGAAGTCAATTACAGGGACAGAAATAAACGGCCCATCACTCACAAAAGATGCATATCATCCAATGTCAACTCAGACACAATACTTTTCAATGAAGGCAGCTATATATTTTGGTGACAGCGATTAAGTGGTGAGAGACTAAGTATGAAGGTGTGTGGGGAAGCTTTTAAGACTCTTAGTACCATTGAGGCAGAAGAGTGATTTATTTTGCTTAGAGCTCTGCTCGTGGGCAGCTTTTGACAACCTAAACATTTGTTCATATTAAGGTCCAAGAAGTATGATTACAACATGTGCCATTAAGTTCTCAAACCTGATTAATGAAAGAGCACCAACAAGTATTCGCTATCTGCATCCTGATCAATCAAGTTCATAATGTGTATGTTTGCTGTAGGAAGAAAATCCCTTTTGGTTTATAGTTTGAATTTAAATTGGGCATTCCTGATTATAATTTTTAAAAAAGATTTAGAGGAAAATCCAACTTTTTTGTATTGAAAATGCATGTTTTGTAAGCCAACTGAACATGGGTCATCCTTGCCTGGTTAGTTTACTATAATGCGGAGACAGCCAACAAAAAATGGCAGAGGGAATCACGAGAGTTTCAATGCAGGTATTCCAGTAAACCTACAAATCTGACAGTATTTACCTAGTTATATTTTGAAAATGAGCATAGTAGTCCCAGTTCAGAACAGTCAATGTCAAAACCTCTTTTGAAAAAGGTAGATATCCATTTATTGAAGTGAATAGGAACTCATTACTCTTAATTGCAGGGATGAAGTTCCTAACATATCAGCTGCTGATTGGTATTCATGTTTTAATACTTTGTTAGCTGCCTAGAAGCAGCTATGCTGAAAGGTGGGGCACAATTTTAAAAATAATGAATCTAGAATTATGCTGATTACAACCATATAGTCAACTCACCATAATTTAAATGGGATATTGATGCTAAGAACATTTTAATTCCATTGAAGCACTATTGAAAGTTACAGCAGCAGCAGGTTGCACTGAATTATAAGATACATTTCTATCAACTGTTATTTTGCACTTTGGGGGAGGGAAGAGCCATAACTCAGTGGCACTGGCTTACAATTTTGCCTTGGAATCTCTGAAACTTAAGCCTTGTTTCATGGTAGAAAGAGAAATAAAAATATGACTTCACACAAATTGGACTTTAGCTGGTATTACCATCATTATTTACCTGGATTGAAATGTGTAGACAAATTTAGCCTAAGTAAAGTGGCTATCCTACTACTTTTTTAATATGTTAAAAAATATGGCATCCCAAGCCATGATCTTATTGTTGCTTTATACTTTTATACAGATACGGAATCATAATATGATTTTGTGTGTCAAAACCAGCCATGTTTCCATTAAATTACACAGGAGGCAGCCCAATCATTTTCTAGTCTTTATTTCCATGTGTCCTTACAAGGAACATGACTGTTGGGTTCCTAAGGATACAACAAAAACTATGCCAAAGAACTGGTTCCTGGGTCCATGGCATTCTCTAACATACAAAGGAAGGTATTTTCCTATTGAAATAGGGTGTTGCATACTCAGTTTAAGATCTTTATGCACATCTGTTTCCAATTTACCATAATATATGGTCTACTACTGAGTACAATTTATTTCTCTTTTTCCAAGATTCTTATGATTACACAACACAAAGGCATTAAAAGAAAGGGGATACAGTATATACGCACACCACACCTGTCAGAGCAGCAGCAGGGAAATGTTTTTGGCAAGAGGATTACTGAAGTATAAAATGTGGAAATGCTTTGGGATTCCAAAGGCATTTCAATGTGGAATAACATTTAAGAGACACATTTGACTTCTGCCCCTTGGCCGCTGTTTAGAGGAGAACAGAATGAAAAATTAACTTGTTTCACTGCACCCCACTGCAGTTTCAGTTTTGAACAGGACACTCCATGAAGTGTAATGCAGACGTCTGCGTAATCTACAAACCACCACAGCTTTTTCATGTTGGTATGGAAAGCAACAGTCTGTTGTACCATATGTTGTATGCAGGCCAATGTCATTTGATATTAACCATGCAATGTCAATGGACTCTAATCTATAAAATGTGACTGAAAAACCCCCAGACCCAAAACTGAAGAATCAATTTAAATTTATTATGAAAACTTTCAGACCAGAACCCATTACTGCCAAATGGAATGATTTAAAAATTAGTATATTTAGATATGAATTTATTAAAGTATCATCAGTTTCCAGAACTCTGTATAGCATAACTAAAACCAATCAAGTGCTTAAGTAGTGTTATCCTTTGCCCATATAAACACATGTTAGAGGGAAAGCACTATAATTATATGCTGTTAATTAAAATTAATGCTATGTAATTCACTTCCATCAATGCAAAACATCTGATTTCCAGTAAGATAAAAGATCCCCCATATGTGAATTTAGAAATTCTATTCAATAAAGGCTAAGATCCAAAGAAACAGACAACATGTTCTGCTTACCCATAGGAGCTTTTTGTTTCATCAATATTCCCCCACAAGACCATATACAAAACCACCACCTTTGAAACCAAGAGGAGTTTCAAAAGCAGTATGTGTGTGTGTGTGTGTGTGTGTGTGGTGTGTGCCTGTTACTGAAAGGGGGGGAAAGGAAAAGATCTCACTGGGGTATCTCCAAACCCTTGGGGCTACCTAAAATTGCTCTCTGGATTCCAGTCACAGTAAAAGAAGATTTCTTTGAACTGCTATGAAATATATCCTAAAGATAAAAATGAAATTATGGAAGACTTTGTTTTGCCAAACAAGTAATATTCTTTCCCCACTGCTCTTCTTACTTTTTAAATTTCACAAGAATTCCATTAGATTGATCCCTTATTTAGATTTTTTTTAACAATTTTGTTTAGATGGACTAGAATAGGGGTTTATTATACATCATGCTGGTGTTAACCATTATAAAATGTCTTAACCTATCCCAACCACTAATATTTTATTTGCTTTGCAATAGTCTAGACTGATTTATGGAAGGCAGTGCCAAAATCTCCATTGAACAGAGGCTTCAGGAAAGCTAGAGCTGATCACACATATTCAGAAAACCTGTACCATGCTACTTCCAACATTTAGTTCCAGCCTAGTTTTTTTTAAATGAAACTTGTTCAAGTCTGAACTGCATCTTGAAGTCAGTGGTTCAAAGTTTAGCTTTGCCTGGCTGAAGCTGTAAGGTCTGTAGCTTCATAGCCATGCCCATATTTCCAGAGATCTTCAATCTGCCTTGAAAAAAAGCCTAGAAGAAATAAAAAGAATTAAATTCTATATTTTTGGTTAATACTTCTGGCTGTTTCAAAGTGAACTGTCTTCTCCTTAGACCATTCCTTCCCAGAACAAATCCAAATTTTAGACACTGTCACACAAGATATTAAATTTTAGATTATTTTCTCTAAATGCATGTACCACCTTCTACAGACATCTATATAAAAGAGAGAAAAATCAAATACTTCTATAAGAAGTGCATATAGTCTGTAAACTGCAATGATTAAACGACTTTGAGATCCACAGTGCCCCCTTTTGCACATCACAGTGGGCCATAAACAATGGCTTACTGTGAACTAGTGATATCCTATCAGACATTGCTGAATTGCTCCTCTGTTGCTCCTCCCTTTGTTGAGCCAGGAGCAACAAACCCTGGCCGTGGCTTACTATGACATACAAACCAGTGCTTTTGGTTTGCTTCTCCCAAACAGCCCAGAATTGATAACCCAAGAACAAACCCTTGCTTGCTATGATTGAAAAACGCAGCCAATGAAGGAAAAAAACTGCTAATTTGACTATTTTGAACAATGTAAACTTTCATCTGGGGTAGCCAACATGATGCCCTCCAGATGGACTTCAGTTCCCATCAGCCCAAGGCAGCATGGCCAAAAGTCAGGTATGACAGGAGTTGCAGTCCAACAACATGTGGAAGGCACCAGGTTGACTGCCCACGGCTTTTTTTACTGGGTGACATAAATACTGTAAATAAAATATGATCTTTACGTATCTCAAAAATCACACAGAACTAAACCACAGTGATTAGCGATCTCAAAGGAGAGTTTTATGTTTGCTCACATTGAAGAAACAAAAGCCGTAAATCAAGCCAACTAATAAAGAGCCTTTCCAAAAAGGAAAATTCCCATCTGAACTTAAAGCGAATGGCAGCTAAATACTTTGCCAAATGCTTTAGAAGTACTTTAATGAAAGTAGCCTGTGGTTGCCCATCTTTAACAAATTTGATGTGAACAGGTGGTCAATTAAGTCAACTATCACTCAGTCCAAAGAAGTTGCGAGGGAAATGGACACAGGTTGTTCTCATTAGCTCCCTGCTATAAAATGAACAATAAAACTAGAAAGATAGTAGTACTTCCTTTGGGTTTCACTTACTGTCTGTGGATTCATCTGGCCAGTCATCAGAGCCAGCAAATCAGCATCAGCCATTGTAATTGTGCAGTCAGCTTTCTTATCTGTAAGTAGCAGACAGACAGACAGACAGGTGACTTGGAACAAACCGGTAAGAAAAAGATAAAGCATTCTAGCTTTAGGTAGGAACCTAGAGCAAGAATTGCTTAAGCATGTACTCTGCATGTGGGCACATTTTTCTTCCTATTGGTGCCTTTCAGGCATCGAGGCTGGGGAAAAATGTGTGACAGACAGAATAAAAGTTACAGAGGATAACCTCCATTATAAAAGAGTCAGAACTGATCCAGAGGACCTTTTAAGCATGATGGCTATACTTTAACTCCATTGTCGGAGACAGTATGCCTCCAAATACCAGTTGTTGTAAACCACAAGCAGAGAAAGCACTGCTGCACTCAGGCCAACCTGGTGCCCTTCAGATATTTTGAACTACAACAATTTCTACAAAGGTAGAAGATTCATAAGTCAGTGGCTAAAATGTTAGTTGGCATTAGAGGAGGGGTGGGGAACGTCCAGCCTGCTGGCCAAATTTGGCCTTCAAGGCCATTCCTCAAACCACGTCCACCTGCCCCACAACCAACATCATACGTGATGTCAAGTGCGAAGCAGGTACTGGCAAGGCTACAACGGGAGAATTGGGAGCTTCAAGTGAGCTCCTAATTGTTCTTTTGCCATCAGCTGATGGTTGGCAGGAGCACAGCTAAAACCATTGCTGATATAGAACTTTTTTCCTCTGCTTTTTCAAAGCAAAGCACTTTGTGCTACTGATCCTTGAAGAAAGCAGGCTTGAACTCGCCACCCTGGAAAGCACTTTCCAGCCCTATGTTTGCAACTTCCCAAGAGCTGAGCAGAGGGCTGGCAAGGCCCCTTGCGCCATGCTTCCCAAGTGCCTGACAACCAGCTGGCTGTCGGTTGCTTGGGAAGCACTGCACAAGGGACTTTGACAGGTGGGTGACACAATCCACCTGTCAATCATCTGGCATCACAACAACAATAGCTGACTGACAGGTGGGTTGCTCCATTCGCCTGTTAAAATTGGCCTGTAGGGATAGCGAGAGATAATGCTCTGGCCTGCCAGCCTAAAAAGGTTCCCCATCCTTACATTAGAGTGCCACTTAAAGAGTTTCAAAAATTTGACAGTTTTAATGAAATTTTGCTTGCTGGCAGAGAAGTCTTAAATAAGAAGCCTTAAAGGAGGTGTTTTTTTCACTACCTCCACTGCCTTTCAAGGAAGTCATGGGCAAGCACAGGCCACACTTCCCTTCATACATTTCTGAAATAGCCTTGCCAATACTACCGGTTCATGGCTACAGAAGCAAAGTTGTAATATTCAGCTGACTTAAGTATTGCCATTTGGCTTGGATCCAGAACTCCCGTGTGAGAAACGCCACTCATGGGATGCTTTTGCTGAAGGAAGCGGGGAGGGAGAAAAAGCAGATTATCTCCTCTCCCTTGCAGCATGCTGTGTCCCCTGAAAACTGCTCTGAAAAGCCCTTATGTCTTGCTTGTGAGCTTCTCATAGGATCCGGTTGGCTGCTGTGGAAAACAGGATGCAGGACTTTGCAGGTCACTTCTTATGTTCCTATGCTCCAGAACAGTGTGGGGAACCCCTCAGAAAAGTATGGGGAGCCGGACTTCCGGGAAGGGTGACTTCGCTTGTGCCTGCTTTTGAGACGGGCTCCCGCCTCAGAAGAAGCTTATCCAGATATAAATCAGTCAGAACATTTTTTTTTTGACTGATGAAATTTCTCCCGGGCAGGGAGAAACGTAGAGATCAACCTCAAAAGCCTGTTTTTGTTGGGAGGACTGGATTTCATTAATTTATGAGAAAAGGTCCAGCCAGCAATGCCGGACGGACTTCCGAACAAGCTCTATCTGATTAATGCGATACGTTTATCTTTTCTTCAAAGAGAAAACGGACTAACAGGCAAGCACCCTTCTTTCTATTATTTTTTTTACTTGGTTTAAATTGTTGCAGCAAAAAGAGATTTGTCAAATGAATCAGCTTTAAAGAACTTCTGGGTGAGCTATAACTCTTCTCTGTTATTCACGAAATTAACAGCTTATCTCTGTTTCTATTGCAAAAAGCTGTCCTGGAAGTGCATTCTAAAGATATAAACAGAAGAGGGATTTCTGTTCCGAGGAACATTATATTGTCTGGGACTATTCTCTTTTTGGTCTATTTTATTTTGACGAATCTGCTTCTTCACGACGCCACTAACTGTTTTGATGCTGGGAACTAAATTTGTTTTGTATTCTTGAACATAGAGAGATAAGGCAGGCTGCTCTGTTTATACTGTGATGTCATCAAGCCTGGAATATTAACCCAATTGTTGCTGAAATAAGAAGTGGTTCTTCTTTATTTTTGTTTTGTTTTGTTTTCGTGGTTTTAAAAATGGCAATCAAGAAAGTGGCTGAGAATCTGGAAGTAATTATGTTTCAGAAAATAATGGATGAGATTGAGATAACGAAACAAACCCTGCGACAGGGCAGTAAGGAGCTGAAAATTGAACTGAGCAAAATGACGCAGGAGCTTAAAGAAATAGGGGATCCTGTGAGAGAGGAGAATGAGATCAGAGATGAGAAAAGAAAAAATAAAGGGAAGATACAAGCCCTGGAGATTGGAACAAATGTGGAATTGGAAAAAGATCTGGAGTTTATGGATATTAGAAATAAAATCTACTGTTTGGAATTTAACGTTATCTCTGAAGAAATTAATGAAGATATTAGAGATAAAGTTATCAATGGCTTGGATAATCTTCTGGACTGGAATGACGTGATGGAGCTTGATATAGAGAAAATCTATGGAATTAACTGCAGCCATGTGACAATGGAAAAACTCTCAAGAGATGAGCCAGTGCATTTTGTAAAAAAGAAGAACAGAGATATGACTTTACAACAATATTTCAGCAACTTATTCAGAATTGATGGCAAGAAAATATTTGGGATAGAGGAAATTCCCATCAGACTCTTATTATATGACTATGGCTATGACAGCAAGATTATTATGGAATACTGATAATGGAAGATTGGACACTGAAATTACTGGACTTAACAGGACTATTGAAGATGGAAGATGGAATTAATATGGATAATGGAATAATGGCTATTGAAATTATTGGACCTAACAGATTTTGATGAGATGGATTAATCGACATGTTTATTTGGACTATGGTTATGACAATAAGATTATTATTATTATTAACGAGATGGATTAATCGACATGTTTATTTGGAGAAAAATTGATAGATATATTTCTTAAAGAATTGAAACCTCTCTTTGACTTTTTGTGGAAAGAATAAAGTAATGTTTATGAGATTTGATGATTAATTAAGATAACTACTGGAGGAAAGTGATTTTATAATATAATTTAAGAGACAGGATTGTTATATATTGTAGACCTATAACTGATTTGATCTGCGACAAATGGGAAGTCAACATTTTATTTTTTTGTTTAATCATTTTTGTTTTGTTTTGTTTTTTGTCTTTGAATGTTTTATGATTTTGTTTTGTATGTTTTATGAAAATTTGAATAAAAATTATTGTAAAAAAAAGAAAAGAAAAGTATGGGGAGCCACAGAGGGAAGGGGGGAAATTGGCAAAGTTAGCCATGCCTCTTTCTCCAGTGGGAGCCTCTGTTGGATCTCAGTCCCATTTGTGAAGAAAAGGAGCTGGCAGAAGAGACACTCTGAGCCTAGCCCATTATGTCATCTGCCGCAGTAACCAGAATGAGCTTCATGCCTTTTCATTACTAGATTAACAGCACTATCCTCTGATTTCAAAATGGGACTAACCTCTTAGTCAATTTTGCATAGGATTGCAACCTTAGTGGCATTTAAAGAACAGGCAGACCTGGCTCTCTGTACTGCTGCACTTTAATAACATCCATTGCATAAGTGTTTATGAACTGCAGAGAGTTCTTTGAACAGAAGCTATCTTGCCATTATCAGTTTTTACCAACTCAATTGATCTACGTCCAAGGTCAAGCAACCATTTACCCTCCTCTGATAAATGGAGCCCAATCCGAAGTCCAACAGAAAAAACACAGTATGCATTTTCTTCAATACCTCAGTATTAGAGCTCTTTTCAACTGATCACTTTTGTACAGTTAAGATACAGGTGTGGAGGAATCCTGTGCCCTTCCCCAAATTAGTGCTTCTGTTGCAGGGACGTAAAATTTAATATATAATATCACATCCTTTAAAGTCCATTTCTATTTTGCAACCAGACCTACAGTACCTAAATCTGTAAAGCTTTCATTACAATAAAATAAGAGTATTTCATAGTAAATAAATAAATAAATAAAATAAACTTTATTTTTCAGCCGCCTATCTGTCCGGGTTAGGGACACTCTAGGCGACGAACAACAAGAATAAAAGCAATACATATACATATCAACATAATAAAATTTTAAGCTAAAAAACCATCCGTTAATTCAATTATAACATAAAATTAATCTGTCCCAGTCTTGTAGGCCTGCCTGAACAGCCAGGTCTTCAAGGCTCGGCGATAGCTGGACAGGGAGGGAGCATGTCTGAGATCAAAAGGGAGGGAGTTCCAGAGGGTGGGGGCCACAACAGAGAATGCCCTCTCTCTGGTCCGTACCAGCCTAGCTGTTCTCACCGGTGGGACCGAGAGAAGGTCTTGCGAGGCTGATCTCGTCAGGCGGCACAATCGGCGATTCTGGAGGCGTTCCTTCAGATATACTGGGCCGAAACCGTACAGGGTTTTAAAGGTCAACATCAACACCTTGAATTGGGCCCGGTAGACAACTGGTAACCAGTGAAGATCTAATAACACTGGGGTAATATGATCCCAGCGACGGCTATGCATAATCAAGCGTGCCGCCGCATTCTGTACCAGCTGTAATTTCCGGACCGTTTTCAAGGGTAACCCCACGTAGAGCGCATTGCAGTAGTCTAAGCGAGAGGAGACCAGGGCATGTATCACCTGAGGGAGCAGATGAACAGGAAGGTAGTGGCAAAAACAACAACACTAACCTGAATTAACATCCACGCAGCCTTTGCCATTTTTCACATCAACTACCCAAGTTGCTTCTTTACCACCGGGGCCTTCTTTTACTTTGAAGGCAAAAATGCCACCAATTTTCTTGACATACTGCTCTCCTTCCTGTAGTCGGTATAGAATAATTACATCTCTTAGCCAAAACCAACAGGATTTCAATTTATATATGTATCAAATATTTTCACACTGTGCTGAACACGCGCATGCTTGCGGGTATTTGTCATCCTTCCAAGTGCTCTTTTAGGGCTTGCAAGGCCCGGCAGGACTTTCGACTACTACTATGAACCGCAGTCCCTGTCCCCTCATGAATAGCCTCCCAAAGATGCAGTGGGTAGCCAAGAGAGAAAAAAAGTATCAACATCCCAGTGGGGCATACAGACCTACAGTGCAATCCAATGGAGACTTACTAGGGCAGGGGTAGCCAACATGGTGCCCTCCAGATGTGGTTGAACTCTGACTCCCATCACCCCGAGCCAGCTTGGCCAATAGTCAGACATGACGGGAACTGTAGTTCAACAACATCTGGAAAGCATCACATTGGCTACCCATGACTAGGGAGTAAGTCCCATGGAGCTTAATAGGATTTACCTCTGAGTAAGCAAGAGTAGCATTGCACTGTTAATCGTTAGGTTAGGTTATCTGGATGGTGGCCACTATGATGAACAACCCCTTAGGTAGCAATAGATTCTGCTTAATTTCGAGGTCTCTCTACTCCAGATTTCATTCTCAATGCGGGCAGAGAAAGCAACTGGAGAAGGCTAGCTTACAACTCTTCTCCATTAAGGTTTGGTCTGGGCAGAGTGATAAAGTAAGCATTGCATATAATGTCTATCAAGTGCCAAGTGTGAGTGACAGAATAAAAATACACCACTTAAGGGGGGGGAAGTTCTTCATATTTGAAAATTACAGGCTTTCCCAATGTTTGAGTTCTAGGCCAAGGAAAATCCATGCAATCTTTTCCCTTTACTGTCCATATCAGATTGCTGACATACCCTAGATAAATTAGAACATTGACTTGGGAGACACTGACACATGCCCGCAACTTGAAGCCTGTGTTTTAAAATGTTTTCCAATGCAAATTGGCACTTTAAATGTTGAACCTTTCTTATACAACCTGTAGGAATTAAGCACAGGAGTCTCTATTACTCATTTCTTTGGTGTGCTATAGAACAAAGAGTTTTGATTTTGAACAGAAAGACTTCTACAACCAGGTTTAAACTGCTTCTGACTACTGAGGCTGCAATCCAAACTCCCTATGTGCAGGGCTGGGAGGGCTCTGGATTAGACGGAGGTGCAGGTGGGCAAAAGTAATGATACCGGTGGTAGCCCGTGGAAAGGCCCTAGACAGGGCATTAAGCTGGCCTGGGATCTGCTGGATCCTCAGGTGACCCTCTGCCATACTGTGATGGCATCCTGTCCAATCTCTGCACCAGCTTTAGGCTGGTGCGATTTGTCTGCCCTCCCCCTTTCACCCTAGTCAGTGCGAGCGATAGGGCTACAGATGCAGCAATGGCTTCACCCTTTTGTGATGCTGCTGCCTAGCCAGGGTTTGGATTGTCTTGCTAGAATCCTAACTAGGGCTTGAGAATTCTAACTTAACACACCCACAAGAAAACTTGCTGCTGTCCCCAACAGCCCAAGATAAAGTGGGAAAACAAAATTTCGTAGAACCAGTTCATATTGGGCGAAATGTCAGATATGACACTTTGCAGATTTATGCTTTAGGGGGAAAGTAGGATGGTGCTAGTTGATAAGCAAGCAACAAACGTTTTTTCAGAAATTCAGCTTGCCTGCTAGAGAACACTGCCCACCCCCAAGCAATCATTCTCCAACTCTTGCATGTAGTACAGTCTGCCTTCCATCAGGCCTGCAGAAGGATGGAGATGCTGGATCCAGACCTCTCTTCAGTAGCAATGCAACCATGTAGAATACGACCCGCTGCACCCAACACATGCATGTCAACATGATGTGCGTATGCAAAGTGAGAAGGATACCTTGTAGATGCTTTTTGGGGTGAAGGAGCTGCCTCCAGAGATTGGCTGAATACTTGTATGCGGTGAAAAGTTTCTATCATATTGTTTTCCCATATTAGAGGGAAAAACTCTGACAAATGCTGCATCAGAGCCCTCCAATGGCAAAAGCTGAATTCTGCATTCCCACTCCAGATTACCATATCTCCAAGATTAATTACTGGCACTCCATCCTACAGAGAGTTACATTAATACGATGCCTGCTATTGCAAAAGTTGCAACAGCCAATTGTTTTTTATAACTGAAAAGTTCAAGTTGTACTTTAGAGGTCTCGTCCAGCCATTATGAAGACAAAAGCAAAGCAACTACGTTGTTGTCTTAGGACAGAACTGTCCCTTGCTGGTGACCCCACCCCTTTTTTTGTGGGGAAGGGGACAAGGAATCACAGGAAACAAAATGTTTAATTTGGCTATTAAAGGGACTTGTAACTGGAACAATAATTGGCAAACAAACTAAGTTTCAAGGAAAGTAATCGAGTACATGTTTATCATTATTCCTTTGCCAAAACACGGAGTACAATTTTGTAAATTATTCCATAAACATGTTTTATTATTTTACATACCTCTTGAAGTTTCTTTTCAATTTCTTTGAAGACAAGATGTGCCTTAAACCCATCTACAGCTGCCCTGGTAGGAATAGCTTGGATTTGTCGATTCCTGAAATGGGAGAAACCACTGAATGGTTTGCTAAGCTATGCTTCCCTGACTTTAAAACAGCTCCCCTCCCCGCAAGTGTATTTTGTGTGCACATGCATAAGCATGAGAAACCATATTTTTCAATTCTTTCAAACTGAAGAACCACAGAAGTCCAGCAATAAGGTGGCCAGGCAGGTAGCATGGCCCAAGCAGTGTAGTTAAGGTAAGCATGGCTCCATTTACATTTTTCTGAATATTGCTCACATGCAAACAAGTAAGAGTCACGTCATAAAATTATGCTGAGGGTTTTCACACAGTTCTGCATCTGTTTCAGGAAAAAGAACAGTAGAAGTAACTAAACTTCAATCCTCCTTGTAATTCAGAAGGATACATTCTTCTATAGTGCTTGTTGTTTCACTGCAAACACAGAAATGAAAGAGGTATTTTATATATTCTTATATATAGGAAGACTAAGGGCACAATCCAACTCTTATTTACGCCAGGCTGAGGGGAATTGGATGTGGCAGAGTCCCAGTTCAGCTGGGCTCTGCCAGCAGAAGCCCTTCACCCAGGCTAAGCTGTGACGCAGCTGGGACCCTGCGGGCTCAGCCGGAGGTCCGCTGGAGAAGCTCAGCCCAGTGGAAGGGGTGCTGGTGGCAGGCCCGAAAAAGGGGCAGTCCAGGGGCATGTCGGAGGAGGGGCTGGGGGGAATTATGCAACATTCAACTCCCGTTTGGAACGCTCCTGCAGGTCCTGATCTGGACTAACCTTACACTGGGAAGAAGATCAGTCTAAGAAAATAATTACAATTGAAGTCTATGGAGTGTGTTTATTCCCCAGTAGGGGTATTCGGAAGGACCGGCTTTTACAGGGCTGGCACTTGAGGGCGGCTAGGTCAGGCCCTGGGCAAGGGCCCCTGGGTTCCAAGGGGCTCCTCCTTAGGGTGGGTGGGTAGCACTCCCTTCTGCGAGCCACAGCAGCATCGGTTCCTGACCTTGCCGCGGATCACAAGAGGGAGCTCCCAGGCACCTCCCCTATTGCTGCACAGGCCCGCGATGCCCACCTGAACGCTCCACTTACCTCTCCCTTGACGTAAATGCTGGTCGCGCTGTACGTGCAAGCCTGCCATCAACCAAGATGGCGGCCGAGGTTTCCCTAAGGTGCTGATGCCCCTGCTGCCATCTTGGTTGATGGCAGGGATGTGCAAGCGCATAGCATGCATGTGTGCCATCAACCAAGATGGCGGCAGAGGCATCAGCACCTTAGGAAAGCCTCGGCCACCATCTTGGTTGATGGCAGGCATGCGTGCACAGCATTCCCAAGGGAAAGGTAGGTACGTGGAGTGCATGTGCGTACATGTGTGTGCCGTGGCCTGGGGCAGGCTGGTGTCCAAGGGCCCTGGCATGCCTGGCGCTGGCCCTGGGCTTTTACTTGCACACAGTTCATGGCTGAGCCAGCGTTTAGCTGGCCCAGAGGCTCCCGAACACCAAATGGATGCTACGGACCTTCCCGCCAGCTCCTCCACTGCCAGCTTCCCATGAGTTGGATTGCTCTGTAATTTGCTTTTTTGAAGAAACAAAATGCACCAATATTTGCTAAGGACACACAGTTTGGTTATACCATGAACATCTGCACTTTATACTGGTTAGACTAATTACTAGAGCTAATCAATCTCAGCATAGTACATTTTAAGCAGCAAACAATAATTATGACATTTGTAAAATGAAACTCTGAAACAAAGTCACCTTTTGCCTTGCAACCTTTGCCCTAATTACCCAATCACAACTCCCAGCGCTTCAGTTGCATAACCAAGCTGCATAATCAAGGAAGCTTTAACAACATAATTTTGCAATTAGATAGCCAGAGGCAGCTGCTGGGGAAACACAAGAACAATAAATGCAACATCTAACTGATTTCTGTATTTAGAAAAGGCATTTAATATCACTTTTTAGGTTTGGACCTAGTTTAAATCTCTGAAATTCACTTTGGGGATATCACTCTCTCTGAACGTTATCTTCCTCAGTGGATTGCTGCGATGATAAAATCGAAAAAAATATAATGCAACCTGTTCTAAGTCCTCAATACAGGGTGGGAAAGAGTCTAAGTCAAATGCTTAAAAGGTTCACTCTTCTAGTTTGGCAAGGAAGACAGTATGCATTGTGCTGCGATGAAAAAAACAGGTAGAGACATCAGCTATTATATGTTCCTCGGGCTAAAGTTCAGAAAATTACTCATGAAGCTAGTGACTTCAAAGCATAAGAAGAGACTTGCTGGATCAGGCCAACTTGTTCTCTATTCCAGCATCCTGTTCTCACAATGGCCAACCAGATGCCTATGGGAAGCCCACAAGCAGGACCTGAGTGCAACAGCACTCACCCCCCTTGTGAGTCTAGCACCTTGTATTTAGAGGCATAGCACATTTGACAGTGAATCAATCAAATGTGGAAAAACACAGCCTTCATGGCTAGTAGCTATTGCTATCCTTACCTGCCATGAATTTGCCTAATCCTAAAGCAATCAAGTTCGGGCTATCATTAAATCTATAGGGGAACCTTTTCATTGTTTCTGTCACACCTCTCAGGTAAATATTGTGGCATTATGCTATAACATCTTTGCATTTCAAATCCCAGACTTCCATTTACTCTTCTATGCTTGATCTCTAACAGTACAATACAATATTAGACTTGGCCGTGGTAATACATGCCTGGGCTCTTTCTGGGAGGAAGGAATATAAATTTAATAGAATATAAATTAATTAAATAAATAAAAACAACAACTCCATGTTGGATTACTGCAACACACTCTACCTGGGACTACCTTTAAAGAGTCTTCAGACACTTCAGCTGATCCAGAATGTGGCAGCAAGAATATTAGCAGATGCATGGATCATATTACATCTATGCTGCAACACCTGCAGTGGTTGTTGAGTTGATCCCAGGCATAATTGACAGCATTCCTAGTTACCTTTAAATAGCTGAAGTTCAAAATACCACCTCTTCTTTTCCCAGTCTGGTCACTCCCAAAGATCTCTGAGAAAGACCCATCCGTGTCCCATCCATGGCTGAAGCATGATTGGTTGGGATGGGGGGTGGGGACAGGTACCTTCTTGGTAGCTGTGCCCAGACTGTAGAATAACTTACCAGTCAAGAAGTTCCCTTTTATTGTTTTTCGCCGACTGATTAACATTTTCCTGTACCAGCATGAGATTTCTGGCAAATGATGAGATGTTTTTATCTGCTGAGCCTGGTTCCATTTTTATGCTGTTTTATTTATTTTATATAATTGTTTTGTTTTTCATAGTTGTAAGCTGCCTGGGTGATGCAAATGTATTAGAAGGGCAGAGTACAATTTTTCTAAAGAAGCAAATTTTAGGGCATCAAAAGCATTGATTTTATATCATAGGCCAGTTGTTATTTGGGAGCCTGCTATGAACTTTTGAGCTGCCAAATCTGTATTAAAGCATGCCTTCCAACATTTCTCCCATAAAAACAGAAACAAGTTGAATCAATAAAGGGAATTATTAGCATAGCATTCTAGCACTGAAATTTTACTGGGCTGAAGGTGGCTAATTTCCCTGCTCTAGCTGCAAGGCAGAAGACCACTTCTGTGGAAAAAAGCCTGAAAAACCAATATTATTTGTAAAACCCAGTTGCTGAAGTGAGAAATTTGCAGACCAAAACAGAGAGATGATAGATTGCACATATGAATGTGCATGTATGTGAGCAACAACTGTGTATGGAGGTACAAATGTGAGTCCTTAGGTGGAGCACCACAGCCGGCTTTAAACTGGCAATTACTCCCACACATAAAGGTTTCCCACCTCTAAAACAGCCTCTGCCATAACAGACCTTTCATTAATTTGATAGCAATCAATCAGAGTTTCTTACTCTTGCTCATATGAACTGAATGCTTCTGAAGATGTTTATCTTCTAGTTTGCAAGTTTCTCTCTACTCTTCGACTGGCCAGACTTTTTCAAGATGAAATATCTGAATATCCACAAAACCTAAGTTTGAATATAGAATGCAGGAAACCCAATCTGCACCTTAAAAGCATGCCAGAAACGCCTCTCGCTTGCTTTATCAGCAGCAAGGCAATATACTAAAAACAAAACAACAAAGCAAACATGATGCCTTTTAACAAAGAGGGAAAATGTGAGAAAATAGACTGGTTAAAAAAGCAATTTCTAAAGACTGAAGGATGGACACACAGAACATTACTGTAGGTACATTTTCCATAATCCAATTTTAATTGCTTTTAGAGTGTAACTTTTAGGATGTTATTTGAATCTTCTCAGCAGCCAAACCCACAGGCGTTAAACGGGTGAGTAATTTCAAAGTCAATTTCCTTGCTATGTATGCAGAACTACTGTGACATTCAGAAAGGCACATGGTTTAAAGCCCTTGTCTCGTTTGGACAACTTCCATTGCCTGATTTTAGTTTTCTAGATCATCTTGAAACTACCAATTCTGCACATTCCTTCAGCTGTTATTTACTTTATTTTTTTTTTGGTTTTTGGTTTTATCTTGGAACCAGACTTCAGAGCCCACGATTAAGACACAGCAATTGTATCCACAACCAAAACCACAAGTTTCCAGTGGTTGAAGAAAGCAGAATATTTAGCCTTAAAAAACAAAATGCTGAGCAAGAGCTCTGCATTCACAACCAATATTTGCCCTGCTATAAAGAAAGAAAAAAAGGATCCCCAGCTGCCTCTTTGTTTCATTTGGCACTAAAGCAGAATACATTTGCAGAAATAAGTCTCTTCAGAGCCTGCAACAGGACACGGTCTTTCGAACTATTTAGTCCTGCCTGGCATTTGTCTTGATTTGATTTCATATTCAAAGCAGAGATGGTTCGCCCAGTGAAACTGCTGTACCTTCAGTGAAATTAGCAAATAATAGGTTTGAAAGGGAGAATGCACAAAAAGAATTAAAAGCTCACCTTGCTGCCTCAGGAAAGCCCATTCTGTACAGAGTGATGACTACAGCACCTCCAAGGCCCAAGTTATGCTGCAAAGCAACCTTTGCACTGGGAACCTGTCTCTTTCCGGCTTCTCCTCTTAGCTGCCAGCAAAGTTCAGCACACTGAGCTAGACCTAACGCATCAAATGTAGAGAATGTAGATCAAGCTGTATTTCAACAGCATTGTGTTGTTCATTACACCCAGCCCCGAGGAGAGGAAGCAAAAGGAAGTGGGACAAATGAGATTTGTGTCCTCAGGATGAATCCTTTTGGTTCAAAGATATTGCTAAAAAACTGCTATTAACATGAATTTTTTAAAAATATGCTTTCCCAAATTTCTCAAGAGGCTAAATTGCAGTATATATTCCTAGCCAATCCTATGCATGTTTACTCAGAAGTAAGCCCAACTGTATTAAATGAATCTCACTCCTAGGTTAAATACACATCAGATTGCAGCCTTCAAAAATGCTCATACCCAGTTTCTAGTAACTACAAAATTTTAAAATATTAATTGATGACTCTTTTTGCCATATATTCCAGAACAGCTCAGGCACATTACCACAAGAGAAAAACATAATAAAAATCACACTGCCACTAGTAAAAAAAACCCCAGACCAAACAAACTCAGATTAAAACCTCTGTAAGGCTTAATGCTTCTTCAAATGTTTTCTTCAAAAGGAATGTATTCTGAGTCACAGCAGGCTTGAGGTTAAGGTAATCTTTAGCCCACATATTTCACAATGTGGAGGCAACTATAGGGAATATAGCTTAGCTGATATAAAGTTTTGGGAAAACAATGTATCAATTACTCAGCATTTGTTTACATAATTTAACAAATTAATTCTAAAAGCTACAGCCCTCCAGATATTGCTGGACTACAACTCTTATTACCCCAACCACTCTGAAATATGCGTGTGGTGGGGGAAGGCACTAGTTACTATTCTAAAACTTTGCTGGACTGCAACTCTCAGCACCCCTGACCATTGTCCATACTGGTAGGAGATGGAGCCCAACAAGCTCTGGAAGGTTTAGCCATCCCTGCTGTAAACAATAGATCTGATACTTAACTTCAGCTGTGTTTATACTTCAGGTAGTCAGGGGTAACCGAAACTTTGCAATGGGCTGCGGTGATCCAAGTTTTGGTGGGTCCTCAATTAAGACATGGGTCCTCAGTGGGGCCCTTCTTTCCTTCCTGCCATCTGATGCATCTCCTCACCACTGTGGTCTGGTCATTTGCTAAGGAGACAGCTGGCAGGTAAGAAAGCAAGCAAGCAGTGGTAGCTGCTCCTTCTCTTCACTGCCATACTTGGTTCACTTCTCTGCTCTGGGCCACAAAAAAAGGTGGGGGTGGCAATGGTAAGGAGGAAAAGGAGCAGCAGGGGCTCTTGGCAGCAGGCCCCCTACAGAGGTGTGGACCTGTGCAGGTGCCCAACCATACCAACCCCTGACTCTGGCAGTAAGCACCCCAATAATGATGTGTGAATTAACCCTGGCTACCTGCCCAAGGGCCAAGTCATTCTGAAAAATTAAAGTCAGGAACCCGAGTTGAAATAGCAATACACACACACAAACACAGCACAATCAACTATTCATGGCAGAAAGTCAATTAAATAGCCAGGTTTTTCTTGCAATAATTTTGAGGGTGAAGCTGCTCCTTTACTGTTTTGTTTATGTTTAACACAGGAAAGTATGGAAATTTAAACATGTACTCCCCTGACAGTTAATGGCACTGCAATGTATTTTCCCCAGTAGTGTAGTGGCCAATTCAGAAGTGCAGGGTCTCTTCATGTTGGTCACAGCTATGCCCCCTCTTTGATACTGGGTTGAGAAAGAGATCCCTGTAAATGCCTTCTCTAACAACATCTGACATCCCTAGGAGCCAATTAGCATAAAAGGGGAGAATGGTAGCCACTGAAAAGAGGCTTCTCAGTGGCTGCTTCACTTCCTTTCACTCTGATTGGCTCCAATCAGCAGGAAAGGATAAGGAAGCAAGCTTGAAGACTCTTCCCAGTGGCTAACACATTCCCCATTAATGCTGATTGGCTCATAGGATGCTGGAGACATAGGGCCCCTACTGGGAATGTATGAGGTTCAACTCCAACTTGTGGGTTGAGGCTGCATGGGGTTAAACCTCTTGGTTGCTAGGCTATACTTATCCCTTTGATCTCCTGCTGTCTCTCCCTTCCTGCTAGACTGATATGTAAAGGATGTTGATCCCAGTTCCTTCCCTCATTCCCAGTCTTCTTCTTTCTCTCAAGAGGGGAGCAGACATATTCCTTTGTTTCTCCCTTTCCATCCAGCATGAGGGTGAGTACTGGGCTCAGTGCTCGTTGTTTCAACTTAGCTAGTTAGCTAGATATAGGACTCTTTCCTATCAAACATGTACTTCCAGAATAAAGTAGTTATTTCTTATTTTAAAGCTTAAAGCCTCTGTCTGACTAATCTGCAGGGAAGGTAGAATCTTAGCAAAGATTCAAACACAGACAGTCAAGCTCGCTCAATACTCTCCGTTCCGCTACACAACTCTGCAGGGTCCTACAGGACATTGGGCCCAACGTCCTATACGCCCCCAAAAGTAAGTAGTCTAAGACCTCCTGAGACCCCAGGCAACTACACCTCTGATTTTACCACTTAAAGGTTTGCTTTGTAAACCCGACATATAGAAGTGCAAATCTGATCTGCACTCAGGATGTGTGCATTCCATTTACAGCCCTCCTCCTTGTCCTAGATAGCCCTTCTCCATATTGTGACTGTTCCATGGGGCACATTCAATTTCCAGCCATTGAAACCCAATAAAAGTGTCAAGGGCAGGCCAGAGTCTGAGTTCAGTTCAGGGCTTCATGGGTTCTCCTTGGAGAATGAGAAGCAGCCACCTCTCTCAAGCCCAGTGGGGTCATGGAAGGACTGTCTGCCAGAAATTATCAATGGGTGCAGACTATTATTAAAACAGCCAAAAAAGGTTTGCCTTTTCAGTGCATTATGACAGCTCACAAGCTAGGCTATCCCTTCCTCGAGCATCATCTATCTCTGTTCCTTGGCATGATCCCTTTTCCACTACACCAGAAATGGGGAAGCTGTGGCCCTCCAGATGTTAGTGGACTACAACTCCCATGATACCTGATCATTGGCCACACAGGCTGGGGCTGATGGGAGTTCGGATCCAAGCACAACAGGAGGATCACAGTTCTCCACCTCTCCATTACAGACATGGAGGATCTCTACAATGAAGTCTAAAAACCAGGCCATAATTACATATTAGACAAGATGAGATTATAGACTTCTAGTTCACCTATCAGGGACACTCCCAAAAAGTTGCCAACAGACTAAGTCAAAAAGGTGGAGGCAGATCAGTTCAATTACTCGACAGAAATCACCTCCTGTACACAGGCTAAGTACTAAAAAGCTGTTCTTGGCCATGAAAGGGGTGACAGAGTTTCTGCAGCATAGGAGGTTGCATCATTGTGACCAAACAACATTTATATCCCCTTCTGGTATTAAGGCCAAAATCAGCCCAAACAATCATGTAATACTAATATCAAACCTTTGTTTGCACAGAACTGCAGGGCTGAAGTCCAACCTTCTGCATTTTGGCAAAAGCCTTGACACCCCTAACATACTATCTCTCAACATCCAGATTACAAGGCAGCTCACAGCAAGAATGCAGAGAACACATTGTTTTATGCCAGAGATCAAATATGAAGTTAATTATGTCAGATGTGTGATTCAATATTTTAAAGAGCAGGTTCAGTGAAATTTTAACTAATAAACTTCCTCTTTTAAAAGAAGATATAGGAAATTAAAGGGTCACATTATTTACCTACCTAGCCATACTTGAGGGCAATCTACCTTAGCACAAGAGTCCAAAGAATCAGTTACCAAATTTAAATTACTCTAGTTCAGGGGTAGGTAAGCAAAATATGAACTTTCTGCTTTAGTCTTTTCTAAAAGCTCCCATTAGTCTTCTAAGAATCCTGGCTTTAAAAAAATTCCCATTATTATTAGTAAGAATAATATTAAGTGTTGTTAATTAATGACAGCTATGCCCCTTCCTGGACTGAGACAGCTTGACTAGAGACATTTAGGCATCAGTAGGGGTTTGGCGTCCAGGGATGTGGGGGGTTGTAGACCTGTTAGTTTTGGAGAGCAGGGTCCCAGCCAGGTCCCTATGTATGAGCCAATCAGCATGAAAATGGAGCATGTTAGCCACTGAGAAGAGTCCTTGTCCTTTCATGCTGATTGGAGTAAATCAGAATGAAAGGAGCTGAGCCAGCCACTTAGAAGACTCTTCTCAGTAGCTAACACACAGCCTCTCCTTTCATGCTGATTGGCTCGTGAGACAACAGGAAGAGCAAGGGGATGAGGGAAAGTGGAAAAGGGGGTGTGCCTGTGAGGGGTGTGTGGTATGACTATCATGAAAAGACCCTGCACTTCTGAGTTTGCCACTACATTACTGGGCACTGGTGACTTCAAGGTTGGATTACTACAATGCACTCCATGTGGGGCTTCCTTTGTACTTGATCCGGAAATCTTGTCAGCATATTACACTTTTGCTCAGAGACCTGCCCTGGTTGCTCATTTGCTACCGGGCCAAGTTTAAGGGATTACTATTAGTATATAAAGCCCTTAACAGCTTGTGACCAGTTTACTTGGAGGACTGCCAAACATACCCACCTGCGGAACTGGCACTGTTACGGGTTTCACATAATACTCATTCCACAGTTGTAAGAAATTGATCTTTTAGTGTAGCAGCACCTACATTCTGGAATTCCCTGCCTACTGACATCAGGCAAGCACTTTTGTTGTACTCTTCAGAGTGCCTGCTTAAAACATTTTTGTTTAGGCAAGCCTATTCAGATATGTAGAAGTTACGTGTGTTTTAACCTGTCTTTAGATTTTGTTGATTTTAATTAGTCTTTGAATGTTTGAAAATGCCTGTTTTTAACTGTCTTTTTGTTGATAATTTTAATGTTTTATTTATTTGTAAACCACTTTGAGGTTTTATTACAATCAAGTGGTATATAAATGTTGATAAAATAAATAAATAAAACATGTTAGTTGCTTTACACAAGTGTCTCACAGTAACATAATTGAAAAATACACAATACAATACATGAAAAACAAAATAATTTAAAGCAAAACACAATCATCAAGCCAAACAACTCCTTTATCTCCTAACATAGGTCTAACTACCAGAGGCAGCCCCCAAACAGCTGCAAAGGAAAAATGTAATATTCAAATGCCCTGAAGAAGAGAAACATTTTGGCCTGTGGCTGAAAGAATGTCAGTGTTGGTGCCAGGCAACCCTGGGGTTGAGCATTCCATAGTGTTCACGTCTGCAAAGATATACCAAATATGGAGTGGTGAAAGAAATAATAATCCAAGTTAAATTGAAAAAAGATTCCCAGGTTTTGAGAATTTTTCTTTTTTTTTTTCAATAATTTTTATTCAGATTTTCATAAAACATACAAGACAAAATCATAAAACATTCAAAGACAAAAAACAAAATCAAAAATAGTTAAAACAAAAAGAAAAAAAGAAAAGAAAAAAAAAACAAAAATAAAAAATAAAGAGTAAAATATTGACTTCCCATTTGTCAAAGATCAAATCAGTTATAAGTCTATAATATATAACAATCCTGTCTCTTAAGTCATATTATAAAATCACTTTCCTCCAGTAGTTATCTTACTTAATCATCAAATCTCATAAACATTACTTTATTCTTTCCACAAAAAGTCAAAGAGAGGTTTCAATTCTTTAAGAAATATATCTATCAATTTTTTTTTCCAGATAAGCATATCGATTAATCCATCTCATTACTAATTATGATAATCTTATTGTCATAACCATAGTCAAAATAAACATTTCAATTAATCCATCACATCAGAATCTGTTAGGTTCAATAATTTCAGTAGCCATTGTTCTATTATCTCTATTAGTTCCATTTTCCATCTTCCATCTTCAGTAGTCTTGTTAAGTCCAGTAATTTCAATATCCAATCTTCCATTATCAATATTCCATAATAATCTTGCTGTCAAAGCCATAGTCATATAGTAAGAGTCTGATGGGGATTACCTCTATCCCAAATATTTTCTTGCCATCCATTCTGAATAGGTTGCTGAAATACTGCTGTAAAATCATATCTCTGTTCTTTTTTTCAAAATACACTGGGTCATCTCTTAAAAGTTTTTCCATTGTCACATGGCTGCAGTTAATTCCATAGATTTTCTCTATATTGGGCTCCATCACATCATTCCAGTCCAGAAGATTATCCATGCCATTGATAACTTTATCTCTAGAATCTTCATTCATTTCTTCAGAGATAACATTGAGTTCCAAACAATAGATTTTATTTCTAAAGTCCATAGACTCCAAATCTTGTTCCTGTTCCACGTTGGTTCCAATCTCCGGGATCTCCTCTCTCACAGGGACCCCTATTCCATTCTCCAGGGTCACCTCTCTCACAGGGACCCCTGTTCCAATCTCCGGGGTCTCCTCTCTCACAGGGACCCCTTCCAGGGTCACCTCTCTCACAGGGACCCTTATATCTTTAATCTCCTGCTTCATTTTACTCAATTCAATTTTCATTATCTCAATCTCATCCATTATTTTCTGAAACATAGTTATTTCCAGATTTTCAGCCACTTTCTTAATTGCCATTTTAAAAGAAAAATATAGGAAAACCACTTCTTATTTCAGCAACAATTGGGTTAATACTCCAAACTTGGTGACATCACAGTATAAACAGAGCAGACAGCCTTATCTCTCCAATAGTTAAGTAAACAAAATGCAGTTCCCAGGATCGAAACAATTAATGGCAATCGTCAAGAAACAGATTCGTCAAAATAAAATAGACCAAAAAGAGAGTAGTCTCAAAACAGTATAATATTTTTCAAAATAAAAATCTGGAATAGAAATCCCTCTTCTGTGTATATCTTTAGAATGCAAATCCAGGACAGCTTTTTGCAACAAAAACAGAGATAAGCTATTAATTAGTGCGTAGCAGAGAGAAGTTATGGCTCCCCAGTGAGATGTCAAAAACTGATCAATCTGGCAAATCTCTTTTAAACAGCAACAATTTAAGTCAAGTAAAAGAAAAATATAGAAAGAAGGGTGCTTGCCTGTTAGTGCGTTCTCTCTTAGAAGATAAGGTGAACGTTCGCTTTATCAGATAGAGCTTGCTGTTAAAAATCCGTCCCACCTTCGTCGGCTGGACCTCGTCCCATAAATTAATGAGATCTGGTCGTCCCAACAAAAATAGGCTTTGAGGTTAATCTCTTCGTTTCTCCCTACCCGGGAGAAGTTTAATCAGTCAAAAAAAAAAGAAAAAACTGACTGATATATCTGAATAAGCTTCTTTTGAGGCAGGAGCCCGTCTCAAAAGCAGGCACAGGCTAAGTCACCCTTCCCGGAAGTCCCGTTTTGAGAATTTTTCAAGACTGAATCAGATATCTGACATTTTACAGCAATTTTAAAAACAGGGTTAGCTCTAGAATAGTTACATTATTTATCCACAATGCCCATGAATCGGATCAACAGGACTATAACTGGAAAACCATCAGCATTTTGTCAAAACTCATGCAAATAGCTACAACAAATTATCTGCAACTTTTCAGCTCACAATGCATTTCTGTGGTGGGTTGCGCCTTACTGATAAACCAGCTGTCCATATGTAGACTTCTCAGTCACATGAAGGCTCTTAATCCACACCTGGAAGAAAGTTCTACTAAAAGCAATGAGACTTGCACGTTTGTGTAGAGGAGAACTATCAGCCATGTGGGAACTAAACTGTGTTGATGGGACTGAAATACAACTCTTTGCCTTACAAGTAAGACAACAGCAAGGGTGGTAACCTGAAAGCCATTTTAGGCTTATGTGTAGTAAAGGCTGAGGTGATGCAATCACAATGAAGGAGAAGGAAGAAATGAGGAGGTAGTAACAACCAGGACAAGTTTTGGATCAACTGTGATGCTACATCCTGTTTTCCTCATTGTGCCTGTTTTCCTCATTGTAAAAACTTAGGATGGGATCCAAAGTGCCACTTCAAGCCTACCCATGGACTGGGAATGCCCAGTGGGATTGCATACACTTTTATTTTCTTTGAACAGAGCTCCATGCCATGTACCAGAAACTCCTCTCAGAGAAGTAGTTTGCAATGCAACACAGAGGCCTCTTATTGACAGACAGAAGCTCACAGACAAATTGGATGTGGGGAGCTAGTTGTATGGTTTTTCAGATCCTCGTCATTTTACTCATATCATTACTTCTAAATTGTTCACAAAAATGGGGGGGGATTATTTTATGCCCATTTTCTCTGGATTTCCCCAAGGTGTCCGGAGGAATTTCCTGCAGCGCATGTTATGTAGGCACATGTATTGCCACAGCTGGGAAGTTCACATCCCATCCTGAACCAGGAAAAGGAAGTTCTACACAATTAGATAAATCTCTTCTTTACATAAACATAGTAACATTGATGAATATGCCATATGGGCAGTGGCAGCTGGTGGCTCCATGTCAGCGGGGCAGTGGAATCAGCTCTGGGTTTTGACTTTCAAGGAGCTTTCCATGGTGCTGAAACCTATTTCCAAAATAGGTTCGGCATCTTGGAGAGCTCATTAAAAGTCCAGCCTAAAACCCAGAGCGGATTCCACTTCCCCACTGACATGGAGTCATCAGCCGCCACTGCATATGGACGTTAGGAGTATACAGCGAATACTATGTTACACTACATTTCAAATGATTTTACATGCAAACACAACTTAAGGGCCACTTGTGGTAGAAGATGTCATTGCGACTATTGACTCTCAGAGCAAAACTATCCAAGTTTCATTGGTCTCCAACATTTTCTGTATGAATTACTAATGAAGACTTGTGGTTCAGGTGACTTGCCTGTCCAGCTACCAGTCTAGAAGCAACCCAAATCAGGTTACAGGCATAGGACAAAGCTTTGCTCATCTCCACTGTTTAACACCTAGAACTTGAAGACCTTTTGTGAATACGTGGGAAACAAAATCAAGACTACCATTTCTTTTTTTTAATACAAGAAGGCAATGTAGAGTTTGATTAATTCAATCAAATGAAAGAAAACAACAGGGATGCAAGCATTAGGAAAAGACATGAAGTCAGTCATTGTCTTCTGTGTTAGAAAGATAATAAAGGCACGCAGGAAGCCTAAAAGAAACAAGTTGTCCCACCTCCCGTGCCACTTATCACTTAGCACTGAAAGCCTGAATCACATTTTTTGATGAAGGGTTTTGAAAGGGCTGCTTCATATGCTAAAATTTTAGTGAGCAGGTCAGTCTCCATTTAGGACAATGAACACACACACACCGTAAACATGGATGTGCACAGTGGTTTTTCCATTGCAACTCCGTTGATGGACTTGTGACAGAAAAAGCTTCATGATGTGTTTCCAGTTAGGATTAATCTGCATGTACGTAATAAGGCATGGTACAGCCCTGAATAATCCAGAGGCCTGCTTTGCACTCAATAGCCCCAATCCAAGGGAGGTCATCTAACCCAATGAGTTGGCAGGCCAAGCCACTCCAGTTGCCTCCTCCCCTGCCTGCCAGAAGCAGACCCTGCAGCATGAGAACAAGACGGGGGAAAACAAAGAGGGATTTACTGGTCCTGTACTTTAACAGTGCAATCCTATTCATGTCTGTTCACAAGTAAAACCCCACTGAGTTTGGTGGAATTTACTCTCAGGTAGCAGAAAATAGAGCTGCAGCTTAAGAATACTTGCAGAATATGACTGGGAATGCTGTCTTTGCTTTTCAGTCATGTCAAAATGTCAGGTCAGCAAATCGAGTACTTACTGACAAACCAAAATTAAAAAATAGCCTATTAAATCTTTCCTTTTTAAAAAGAAAAACAACATGCAAATATAAACACATTAGATAGAAGATTATATAAGCTACCTGTAGCACCCAGTGGGTGTCCTTTTGAAATCAAGCCACCACTTGGATTTATGACCCATTTTCCACCATAAGTATTGTCGCCTCTGTCAATCAGCTCACCAGCTCGCCCTTAAAAAAAAAAGAGGAAAGAATAATAGTGCATACAAGATTCCTTGCATCTTAAATCAACTCCCTTAGGTACTCTCTGAAGATGTTATCCAGTCGAAAGGAATGTAATTCTCGCACTGTTCATAAACCTGTCCAATACATATGATCAGATTTCCAGTTGCATTTCACTTAATGGTAGCAGTGTACCTTCTGCCTTTTTTGGCATTAAGAAAAATCCCAGGAAGCTTAGAAGTTTGTATTAACTGCAATAAACTTGGCACTTTTGCAATTAATAGCAGGGTATGGGGGTGGGGGGAGGACTTCATTAACCATTATGATGCAATGGTTTTAATTTTAATTTGAAGCACATACTCTATGATCCTGTCATCAGCAGGTTTTTCTTGGGAAATAAAGCTTCATCTCTTCCAGCAGAAAGTATATCCAAGGCTTAAGGATTTAATTGATGGCTGTTTTTCTAAGGAACAGCAGCTTTAGAAGAGGGGGAAGTCCTTTACCCTTTCCTTTCCTGCCCCAATTGGGGTGGGGGATTGAATGGAGAAGCACCAGGCAGGAAAAGTGTCCAGTCCAAATTGGCTCTGCTCCAGGTAGACTCCCAAAGCAGTTTTGCTCTAGGAAAAACCATCCGCAGGCATTTGTTAGAAGAGTAATGCACGTTACAAGTAATTAGGATGCAAATTGAGGGCCTTTTGCTAGGATTAGTCTTTCCTATCAAAGATGTCACATCAACACAGTGTATGTAAGTGACAAGTGCATGGAATGAAGTGCCAGTTCAGAAATGCTGAAAGGACCAAACTGACCAGGTCAGGAGTATTAAAACATTCCCCCCAAACAGAGTGCAGGGCAAGGGTGATTAATGATTGGCCAATGGAGGATTGTAAAGCTAACAATAATAAGATAGTTCACCTTCAACAGCGAGAGGTGCTTATATAGAAAATATTGGAACCATATTGAATGATAGCACCCCATTCTAATTTTAAAAAAACTACTGAGAAAAGGAGGGCAGTGACACTTTGCTAAGAAAAGTAGGTGCAGATCATGCTTCTGCAGTCTTTTCTCTGACTCCAAGTGTTCTGCTTAATTCAAATTACGCATCCCCTAGTGGACCAGAGAGGAATAACACTCAACAAAATCAAGAGAGAAGAGGTCATTGGCTGCCTGTGTAGTTACATTTGTGTCACGTTGACCGTAATGTGACATACAGGAATAATTGTGCAAATGGCAGGTGTGTATTTATGCTTAAGTGGAAATGCCTAAATGAGACTCCCTGGTCCAAATTCAATACTCTATTCAGACAACTATACAAGTATAGTACATACAAGTTGTATAAAATGCTTTCTGACAAAACCCAAACACTCTGCTCATTGAGGACAATCGTCTGGCATCTCTGTATCCCTGTTGTATTCTGTCTCAATCCTTGAAGTTTGATTCCTGGGTCAAAATAAGATAGCACAGGAGTGAGGAGTCAAATGCTTTCACCTGTCTTTATTTTTTTAATAAGAAGAGTAAGAGGAGTATTGCTGGATCAGACTGGAGGTACATCTAGACCAGCATCTTATTTTCCAACAGGGCCAATTAGATGCCTCCAGGAAGCCTGCACACATGGCAACAGGCTGATCCCATTTAAGTCCCCAGGTTCTGCTATTCAGATATTCTGTTTAGCTGTCATGACAGATAGACTATGTGGTTCATAAATTTGCCTATTGCCATTCAACTGGAATGGGTGACCACAAGTTCAACTTGATTGGGTGATACTTTCCAGTATTAGAAAAGACAAAATTCTTTCTATTCACTTTCTTCACACCATGCATGGTTTTATAAACTTCTGTCATTTTAGCCATCCCTTATTTATCTTTTTTCTAAAACACCCCAAATGCTTTAGCCCCTCCTCATATTGAAGGTGCTCCAATCCCAATTACTATAACGTCATCAGTGCATTTTCAAGCAGCAGCAACCAGAACTATACACAGTATTCCAAATGTGGGCGCATCACATATTTATATAAAGGCCCATGTAAATATATTTTAAGACTGCAGAGGTTTTTCGCCCCATAGTTTTCTCCAATCCTTTTCCTACTAATTTCCAAACTGAGTCTGTCTTTTTTATTGCTGCTGCACAACACAGAGTGGATGCTCACATCCAGCTGTCTGCAGTACCACCAAGATCTCTTTTCTAGGTAATCAAAACCATTCCAGATCCTATCGGCTTATCAATCAGGGGTAGGGAATCTGTGGCTCTAACATTTAGGCTTAAAAAAAATCCATTGGTGCAAATTGCTGCATGGGGCAGGGGAAAAGAAGAGGGGAAAAGGGGGAGAGATATGAATGGGTGCAAGTGCACAAGAAAGAAGGAGTGTGGGGAAGCTCTGGCCCTGACCTCTGCTGATCTGTGGCCCCCAGAAGGTTTCTCATGAGGGGTTATGGACCTCTAGCTGAAAAGGTTCTCCATCCATGATATAAATCAAATTAGGAATTTTGTCCCAGTGTGCAACTTTACAGATTATCCTGATTCATTTCAAACTGGGTTCGGGTCTAGTTATGGGACTGAATCAGACTTAGTCGCCCTGATAGATGACCTTTATCGGGGAAAGACAGGGGGAGTGAGGCCCTGTTATTCTTACTTGATCCCTCAGAGGCTTTTGATACCATCGACCATGGTATCCTTCTGAACCTACTTGGTGAGATGGGAATATTAAGCGTTTATGTTATAATTTAAATTTTTTATTTTTTTCTTTAGTTGCTGCTTGTGTTTATCGTTTGTTGTCTGATTTTATTGTTGATATTTTGTATTTTAACCTTTTTGTACACCGCCCAGAGAGCCACTCGCTATGGGCGGTCTATAAATGAAACAAATAAATAATATAAATAAATATCGGAGGCACTGTTCTACAGTGGTTCTGATCCTACCTCCAGGGTCGTTTTCAGAGAATAGAAATGGGAAATTCTCTTTCAGTCCCCTGCAGTTGTGCTGTGGGGTGACACAGGATACCATCTTGTTCCCAATGCTGCTTAACGTCTATATGAAGCCTTTGGGAGCGGTCATCAGGAAATTTGGGGCAAGGTGTCAGTTGTATGCTGATGATACCTAGCTTTATTTCTCTGTAACATCAAAATTGGGAGAGGCCATGTAAGCCCTGGACCAGTGTCTGGACTTGGTGGTGGCCTGGATGAGGGCCAATAAACTGAGACTGAATCCTAGCAAGATGGAGGCGCTATGGGTTGGTGGTTTCTGAGTTCAGACAATTGGTCAACTGCCTGTTTTGGATGGGGTTGTACTCCGACTGAAAGAGCAAGTTTGTAGTCTGGGGGTGCTCCTGGATCCATCTTTGTCGCTAGAGGCCCAGGTGATCTCAGTGGCTAGGAGTGCCTTTTACCAGCTTTGGATGGTAAGACAGCTGTGGCCGTTTCTGAACCAGGATAGCCTGACCACTGTTGTCCACACACTGGTAACCTCCAGGCTGGATTATTGTAATGCTTTCTATGTAGGGATGCCCTTGAGGTTGGTCTTGAAGCTGCAGTTGGTGCAATATTTATTTATTTATTGTACTTATATACTGCCCCATAGCCGAAGCTCTCTGGGAGGTTTACAGTAACTAAAAACATTAAAACAAATATACAATATGTGGAGGCACGACTGCTTACTGGGGCAGGGAATCACCAACATGTTACTTCGCTGCTGAAAGAATTCCACTGGCTGCCCACTGGGTGCACTTAGCTACCGGGCCAAGTTCAAGGTTCTAGTTTTGGTGTACAAAGCCCTATGCAGCTTAGGACCAGGATACCTGAAAGATCGTTTTACCACTTATATACCCAGTCAATAACTCTGCTCTGCAAGTTAGGGCCTCCTGCAGATACCATCTTATCAGGAGGTTTGTTCTGTATAACACAGGGAGTAGACTGTGGCACTGACACAGGAATTCCTTCCCTCTCAAATATTTGACAGGCGCCATCTGTCTTATCTTTTTGGCACCTACTGAAGACCTTCCTCTTTCAACAAACCTTTTAAGTAGAGACCTTATGCCAGCCTGTGCCTGTGCTGGAATTGCTTTTTAAGATATTTTTAAAGTTGTTTATAAGATGTTTTGTTTTAATATGCTTAATATGTTTAAGACTTTAAGTCTTTAGTTCTTAAAATGTTTAAAGTGTGTTTAGTGTTTTTGTTGGCTACCCTGGGCTCCTTCTAGGAGGAAGGGCAGGATATAAATGTAATAAATAAATAAATTTACTTACACTGAATCCCATTTGCCATTTTGTTGCCCATTCTTCCACATTTGGAAAGGGCCTCCTGGATTTTTTCATAGACTGCTTTGAATTTCACTATCTTGAATCATTTGGTGCCATTCGAAAGCCTGGCTAGCTCACTGTCCATACTCAACTACAGATCATTTATGAATGTTAAATAGCATCTGTCCCAATACAGACCCTTGGGGGAACCCCAGTGTTCACTTCTCCCCTTTGTTAAAGCTATCCATTTATTTCTAGCATTATTCCTACCTTCTACCACCTTTTCTTTAGGCAGTTTCTGATCCATAAGACCTGTCCTCATATCCCATAACTACTAAGTTTATTCAGAAGTGTTATTAAAAGCTTTTCTCAGGTGTATAATAAAGTATACCATATCCACCATATTGTCCCTCTTGTTGATCCACTTAAAGGAATTTCAAAGTTTAGTGAGGCAGAACTTACTGAAGCCATGCTGATTTGTCCTCAGCAGGGCATGTTCTATATTTGGGGTCCCCAATGGGCTTCATGGAGCCCTTGGACACTCTCTGTAGCACATGCCAGGGCATCTTCCCCCTCTTAATTTTTACAATTTGTTTTGAGTTTCTTGATTTTAGGTTATTTTGTTGGTGGGTGTTTCCTGTTTTGGAGAGTTACTTTTTTTGTCTGCGTTTTATTTGCTTTTGGGGGGAAAGGTTCTAAGCATTGCTAGTTTTTCTTCTATGAAATTGGTATTTTGTGCTGTCCACAACAACAGTTTCTTCAATCTCCAAATGTGCCCAAGCCCCAAAAGTTGGGGATTCATGTTCTAAATGTTTAACCATTGTACCTTTAATCATGTGTTTACCAAATTAGTTAGACTAACTAAAGTCTGAAATTTTGCAGCTTTCCTTGGATTCCTTTTTTTTAAAATGAAGTTATATTGGATACCCTCCCAAACTCTGGTAAAACAGCTCATTTTAATAAGAACTTGCCTATTTTGCTTACAAGTTCAGCATTTTCATTTTCAAGTTGTTTAAGAAGTCTCTGGTAAATGCCACCTAGCTGCAGCGACTTATTCGCTTGTAATTAGCCAGTCAGTTCATCCTTTGTCATATGTCATAGCCCCTCAGATGCCCTTTCTGGTAACAGTGGTTCAGATGTAATTCTCTGATGTCTTCCATGGTGAAGACAGGTGTGAAGAATTCAAATGAGTTTAGCTAATTTCCAACCATGATATAGTTAAACAAATATATAATTTCATGCCTTTGGCAAGTTGCTCCTCAGTTTCCTTCTTTGCTTGCCTTATTGTCAGTTTATGTTTGATTTCTTGTTCTTTTATAATTTTCCTCATTTGTACCAAACTTCCACAGCCTGAAAGCCTTACAGTAGCATGCAGTGTTTGATTTAGGGGGTGGGGGAGAGGGGGAAAGACAAGGGGTCCCTTAATGAAACTTATTCCATCCACTAGCCTTCTAAAACAGGAGCTGGGGAGACATGCCCCCTCTGCCCCTTCCCCCAGTAATTCAAGTCTTTACCCAGGGTGGGGTGGGGGAAATGAGTCAAACCTCAGGACGTATGTGGGTAGGGCAGTCCATAGGCTTCTGGCAACTTGCTTTCCTCCAGAAGTTAAATGGGGGTTAACATGCATTTAATTGTAGGTTGGATTGTGGCCAATTTTTCTAATATTTAAATAATACCTTCAGGACAAAGTCCCAGAGCTTCATAAGTTATTAATTCATTAGATGAGAAACAGTCATGAAGTTCAATCACATCCACATCTGAAGGTTTCAGGCCTGATTTTGAAAAACATCTTTTTGCAGCCTCCTTAGTCATATCATAGCCAACCTATCAACAAAATAGAATGGAGATGTATTTGAATTGACCTTTCTTATTCTCTTGATTTTAGTCAAAGACCTTGCCATACATTACAGGTTAAGAAGAAACATTATTTGTAAATTAAAGAAATCCAGTCATGCAATGATCAGTAAGGAATGGACATGTCCCATTATTGTAACACTGATAACAAATAAACTGACTGTACAAATAGGAAATTTCAGTATTTAGACTTTGCCCCAATCAAGATGCAAAATCTTCAAGTGATGCTGCAAAAACAGCAGTGTGTCATAGATTTCCCATAAGTTCCCAAGTAAGCGGATTATCAGTTTGTCCACCATCACCATGCCTTCATGTAAATACACACATTCTCCATTCAGCTTACATTATGTAAATCTTGGGTTTAAAATAAATGCTCCTAAACAACAGTGGCTGAGATAAAAAAAAATAGACTTCTGCCTATGGGATACATTAATTGTGTTCAAAGTGCATGTGTTGACAGGAGTGGGTGGGGAGAGAATGTGGGATTGTTTCACTGTGAATTAAGTGCAGACTCTAATACGTCCATGGAAAGGTGGTGGTTTCAGACTTGCCTGAAAAGAAGTGAGGTGTCTTAACCGGGTATCCTACTCCACTACAAGTATTGCATTAATACACATAATATTATTTCAATGACCACTAAGAAGGGAAAGAATTAGACTCCTTTTAGAAGTAAGAGCAGGATGAATTGACATATCATGTTTCAATATACATCTACAAGTGCTCCCTTAGCCATCCTTGCACTCTGCAGTCAGATTTGGAGCATGGGTTTAAAAAGGAATTGATTCACATGTCACATGGTCATATATCATTTCCCCAGAGATCACTGGCAAGTACCCTGTGGGCACTAGCCCTACAATCGTACACACTTAAGTTGAAAGTGCCCATTTTTCTTAAAAGCTTCCTTAAACTCACTACATCATTTACTGAATGCAAATGTCACTGCATAAGTTAAAAGAACAAGCCTACCAGTTTAATGCAACTGTTCTCTTCAAATGTGCTTGGAAGATCAGTCATCATTTCCTGGGCCACAATTTCAACAGCTCTCAACTCCAACCCATTCTTCTTCACGAACTCTTCACTAGCCAGCACTGCAGCTGCTGCACCATCAGATGTTGGGCTAAGAGAGATCAATCAGAGATTATGAGTAACTTACTCATTAGATTTGCCTTTTACTCACATAAAATAGGGGGAGAGGTAATAGCAGCTTTCAGTGCAAGATTAATCCAGTCATAAAAAGCAAAACCAAAGTTAATTACTGGCTCAAAGCAGACTAATAGCATCACTTGGAAGATCAAACTGATTATAAAATTGAACACTTTAATCCATGAAAAAAACAATATGTTGTATCCAATTAAGTCACACTCAGAGTAGATTCAATGAAATCAAAGGACTTAACCAACTTGTCTACTGATTTCAGTGGGTCTACTCCGAGTATGACAACTGGATGCAAACCAATGCATCTAGTAAATAAAAGTCATTTTAAAAAAACTTCTGGAAGGAGGACAGTTATGTCAAAGTCAAAGAAAAGTTAAATGACTGTTCATAATCTTAATGAAACAAAATTCAGGAAGACAGCTCAACAAGAAGCTCTCCTTTGCCAGACAAAGTTCCACATTACATGTTATGGAAACGGCTGGATACTCGGTTGTCTACAAGATATCACTAATATATTATTACTGAAAGCCCTTTTGATGTCTTTTTTCACTCTCTATCATGGCACACAATGGGCACAATCCAACCAAATTAAAACACTTTCAAATTTGATTGTCAATGGAAAAATTAAGCAAATGCTCAAATCTACCCCAGTGAAATAATGACACTTAACAGGACTTAGTTTGGGCTGCATCATGCCCTTTGCGTACATACAGCAGAGGCCTATGTATGACCACTTGCAGCTCCTCTAACATGCACATGTTGTCCCACCCCCAAATGAAAGTGTTAATTTCATATATTGTGGCAAACATTATGAATATATACAGTACAGGTATGTAACTATTCGTTTCTTCACCTTTTGAGGAAATCATAAACCTTACTCATGTGTTACTCAAGTATAGGGCGTAGGTGTAAAGAAAGACACAGAGCAACACTTTTAGCCCGGCCTGTGATGCTACATTTTCCCACCACAACTGAGTTGTGTATGGTTACATATGAAGAAACCCTAGTATGTGAGCTCCTTTTCATGACTAGTGGCTCTGCGCTGTGCAGGAACTCACACACTGGGCTTTGTTCTAACACAACCATGTGCAATACATGGGTATGGGGGAAAACAATGTGCTATTGGTTGTGGAGCTTAAAATGCAGGCCTGCTTCTCTCTGTAGTTATTTCTATTATTATTATTGTCTTCATCATGTTCATTTACAAGGCATCCCAAAGCAATTTACAACATTGTAACTTTTTTTTAATGTTTTTAACCCTTTTTTAAAAGATGTTTTTAAAGCTTTTTTAAAAATGTTTTTAATGTTGTTTTCTTTTAATGTATGTTAAGGTCTGTTTTTATGATGTTTTAAAGTGTTTTTAGCACTTCTGTTTGCCACCCTGGGTTCCTGCTGGGAGGAAGGGCGGGATATAAATCAAATAATAAATAAATAAATAAAACAAAACATAACATAACATAACATATATAACAGTTACATATACAAAAACAATTTTTAAAAACAATAAAAAAATGTTTAAAACAACAGGACATACACAAAATCAGTTCAAATCCAAGACAGATACCAACTCGGATAAAGATTTTATAAGTCTTGTTGAAATACGAACGTCTTTAGCAGGCAACAAAAAGACAATAGAGAAGGCATCTGTCTGATAAGCGAGAGGAGGGAGTTCCAAATGGTAGGTGCCACCACACTAAAGGCCCAGTTCACACTGTGAGAAACGGACCACCTGAAGGGATGGTATCTGCAGAATGCCCTCTCCTGCAGAATGTAGCAATCAGTTGGGTATGTAGGGGATGAGGCAAGAATCCTGGTCCCAAGCTATTGTATGTAGGGCTTTGTACACCAATACCAGTACCTTGAACCTAACCCAGTAGCTCATTGGTGGCCACTTATGACATACACATGAGTAATGCATGAATTGGACTATTAGATAAGGCAGGTGGAGAGCGGCTGTAGTTCTGCTGTAAACCACTGTTTTGTATAAAGAATGTCCCATCTTCAGTTCCCAGGATTTCCAGTTAAAAGGATAAGTAGCTCAGAAATAACTCCTAGGACTATTAATCCCTGGCAAGAGAAAGAATTGCACAGGAATAGAAGGACCCATTGGAATTCACTGCTCTGTTATCAGTTTTTCCTTATGATGACCTAGCTCAAACTTTGAACTATGGCTGGATACAGTGAAATAAAGTAGTTATCTTCAAAGCAGGTATTCATTTTTTTACATGAAGACTACAAATTCAAACTGGTAGGGGAAAAAAAAGAATTCAAGAGAGGTGGAGCACTACTAGCATGCCGCTCTTACCAACACTGTAAAACTGTTAAGAAATCGTGAACCTTGCGTGACTGCAACACTTCATCTAAACTGTACTCCATTTGAAATTGTGAGTTCCTAAGAAAAAACAGGGGGAAATGGCATTTCAATTAGTACCATATCCATCAAAACAGTGCAACTGTAGCCTTGCCTTTATTTTTAAAATACAATCACCTAATCTGAATACTGTGCAACAACATACGAACTGCTTTGCAGATCTAGCCAAAGTCCATCTAGCCTATTCTGTTTATAGAGTTAAACCATATAAAGGTATGCATGGTGTGGAGAAAGTGGATAGAGAGAAATTTGTTTGTTTTAAATTGTTTTAAATTTTTAAATTGTGTTTTAAATTGTTTTTAAAAGATGTGTTTTTAAATTTGTATATTTGTTTTAATGTTTTTAGTTACTGTAAACCGCCCAGAGAGCTTCGGCTATGGGGCGGTATATAAGTAAAATAAATAAATATCTCCCTCTCTCATAATTCCAAAACCTACGGTTATTCAATAAAGCTGAATGCTGGAAGATTTAGGACAGGCAAAGTATGGAATTTATTACCACAGGAATTTACTACCAACAGCTTGAAAGGGAGTTTAGACGATTTGACAATAAGGTTGTCAATGGCTACTAGCCATGATGAGCGTACATTGCCTCTAGTATTTGGAGGTTCTATACCTCTGTATACCAGTTTTTGGGGAATGAGTGGGAACAGTGCTGTTGTGCTCATGTTGTGCTTCTGGGCTTCCCAGAGGCATCTAGCTGGTCACTGTGAGAACAGGATGCTGGACTAGATGGGCCTTTGGTCTGATTCAGTAGGGCTCTTCTTCTGGTCAACAGCAGCAGGCCAAATGTCTCCAAGTACTCCCAAGCAGCGCATGAATGCGATAGCCCTCCTTTGTTATTTGTTGCTGCATCTTGTATTCAGAGCGCTACTGCCTCTGTACATCATTTATTTAGAGAATTTTTCAACTAAATTTCCTTGCTTACAAAGATCAGAGATAAGACACCCCTCTTATTACTACAATCTAAAGAAATAAAAGGTAACAAGGAGGGAAGAGAAAAAAGTAAACTGGCACTATTTTCCAGCAGGTAGGAATTCAGCAGGTCACGGCTAATTCCAGCAGGTAGGAATTCAGCAGGTCACAGAGCTGGATCTAAGTACAACAGAAGGGCTGCTGCTCTCCCACCCTCCCCAACAGCCAGATCAATGGCAATTGGTACTGGAGGGAGAGCAGTCTCAGCTGCAGCTGTATCTAGGAATGATGGAGGGGGGCTGACTTCTGCTTCTTCTGGGAAGCTGCATTTAGCTATAATGGGGAACAGCCATATTCACACCAATTCTTCATGAATCTGTCTGTACTTTGTTTTGGGGGTGGGGAGATAATAGGTCTGCCAACAATCTAAAAAAATAGATTTATTCACGTTTTTCTATACCGCCAAACCTTTTCTTGGGTTTGTATCCAACAATTATCATACTTTAAGTGGACCAATAAATAGATATGACTAAGTTAGGTTCACTAATTTCAATGGTTTACTCTGAGTAAAATTTAGCTGGATACAAATCCTAAGTCTCGATTTTCTCTAGAATTTTGGACAAATACTATACTTACGGATTGTTAGTTGAATGCTTATGATTCTTCCATGCAATTTTTGCAAAATGTTCTAGTTTTGTCCCTTTAACAAAGAAACCAAACAAAAGTTTAGGGGGGGGGGAGAGGATACAATATTAATCTTGGATGAATTATAACCCCTATACATCAAAATCCTTATAGAACTAATATAAAGGATTCCTATTAAAGTTGATTCCATTAGCAGGTATTGACTGAATTCTAACCAATAAAGCAGGGCTGTGGAGTCGGTACGCCAGACCTTTGACTCCAATTCCTCTATTTTTCTACTGTCCGACTCCGACTCCTTCATAAATGGCAAATGTATATTAACTAGTAATAACAAATTTACTGTAGTAAAATGGTAGCACGAGGCATTTCATCACCACCACGTGAATCCAGAGCTTGGAAAAGTTACTTTTTTGAACTACAATTCCCACGAGCCCAATCCCTGGGGCTGATGGGAGTTGTAGTTTGAAAAAGTAACTTTTCGAAGCTCTGGATTCACGTGGTGGTGATGAAATGCCTCGTGCTACCATTTTACTACAGTAAATGTGTTATTACTAGTTAATATACATTTGCCATTTATGAAGGAGTCGGAGTCGGTACATTTCTACCGACTCCAACTCTGACTCCAGCCAAAATTGCTCCCGACTCCGACTCCACGACTCCGACTCCACAACCCTGCAATAAAGTGCATAATTTAGTAGTTGCAGATTCTCAGGAACCTGCAGGGGATATATTACATCAGAAGCCAGAACAGAACCATATTTCATAGTTTGCAAAGTCATGACAGCCAGACAAATTCATAAAATGTAAATGTACCGCCTTCAAGTCGATGCCGACTTATGGCGTCCCTATGAATAGGGTTTTCATGAGGCTGAGAGGCAGTGACTGGCCCAAGGTCACCCAGTGAGTTTCATGGCTGTGTTGGGATTCGAACCCTGGTCTCCCAGGTTGTAGTCCAACACCTTAACCACTACACCACACTGTCTCTCAGACAAATTCATAGTACTTCAATAAACTGCATACCACAACCTATACCATGCCACTTCAAAAGTCAATATTCTGCATACAGTTCTTCAGACAGTCATCTGTCACATCACTAATGATAACAGTAATGAAGCTATTGAATGCTATTTAGAAAACAGACTTATGTTTTCTAGCAATGGTAATATTGTTTACAAAAGTAATACCATATTTCTCCATGTGTTCTTTGCCAGCATTTCCAAACAACTGCGGGGCAACTGGTGCTGCTACTATGCCATACTTGTTCATCATCACTTCCACATGCTTGTCCAGTGGATTCACCCTGTCCGTGAACTGAAATCAAAAGACAAGTTGTACATTTTACATATTGTAGCACCCATGCATCAAGTTCATCCAAGAGAGATAAAATATTGCAACCTCTCTCATTGATTAGCATAAAGCTATTTTTAATGCTTCCTGCTGAAAGTACAGGAAGCAGTTCGTTTAAAACATGAGGCATAAGGCTACACTAGAAATGAAATTTTCCAAATTTCCTACATATTCAATGTTTAGATAGTGGGTTCTACTTATAGTTTTAACATTCTCATTCCTTTTCTCCATTTTACTTGTTTCTCAGCAATATCATCCCAAAACATATCTACCAGGGAACATTTCTACAGCAGATGAAAATAGGAGTATCTAAAACCACATTCTCTCCAGAACTCTGCTGATCGCCCTCCACCCACTGCCATGAGATACCAGAGGCGTATGGTTTTAAAGACAACTTCCCCGTATGTTGGCTGACACCAAACAGAAGGGCCTTTGGTCCCAAATGGCACTCCAGGCTTTGGGGTTTAGGGTTCTCCCTCCCCCAAGTCTGTTAGTTTGAGACAATCAAAATTATTTGGGTAGAGACTGAGCAAAAGATTATCTATTCCCCTTTTGAAGCCATTCAAGCTGATCGCCATCACTAGCTCTTGTATGAATGAATTCCATTGTTTAACTATTCACTGTGTGAAAATGATACATCTCACACACACATACATGTCTAGAGAAAAACTGTGGATTGGAGTATACAGATGGTTCCACAAGGAGAACAAAATGAATGAATCAGAGCAATGAAAAGGCTCTGAGATTGGGTAGTGGTATAGGCAGGAACATTAATGTAACGGGCAGAATTGCAGCTCACAAGCCCCATCTCCTCTCATGTTCCATCTAGCAGTTACTCATTTCAAATGTGCTTTTTAGTATCTGTAGTGTCATTTTATAGTGCCATCAATTAGCATGCCGCCTTACAAAGTAACAAAGAAAAAGATTCCAACCCCAAGTAGCTTACGATATTTATTTACTAACAGTGGTATCCAACTAATGTGTCCCATCAGTGCAAGGATTTCTGTTCGCACATTGGGACTTTCCCCCTCCTCCCACACACACACCCAGCACCCTCCCCAAATCTGCCCCAGAGGGTTGGGGAACCCCTAGAACAGATTTAAAGGACATACAGGTGGACAAAGAAGGGGAAAGTCTACTACTTTCAATACAAGCCTTTATTAAAACCCATATATCCCACCCTCAGGACAAAAGCACCATTCAGGACAGCCTAATACAACATTTACCATTTCATAAAAACAATATAAAAGCAGTTAAATGGACAGGATCAGAAGTTAAAAACCAAATGTAAAAATATTATCTGCCACATGAAACAACTTTGCTGCCTCGATGTCATAGTCTCTTTCCTCAACGTCCACAGATACAGAACAAATATCTGTAGAAAGATGGCCTTTGGATGCATAATTATATGCGTAAAAGCTCCACAAGCATCTGAAACCTCAGTCATTCAGCATTCCAGGTTCTATGGATGCCTCCGCACAAGGGTCCCCTCCCTAGACATTCGTGCGGACATCAGGGAAAGAACACACAACATCAAGGGTGGTGCTACTTGGCACAGACCTGACCCTAAGCTGTTGAACACAGAACTATTAATGCTCACATAGGGCTACATAGACAGCTGAAGAGTGTTAGAATGAAGGTTACAGGCAGAGACATACCCAGTTCCTACAGCAGAAAAATCCCTGCATTCCTTTCGCTGCTGCTTTTAAGCTTTCTAGTAAAAGTTTTTAAAAATGCCTTCTATAGATGATAACATTTGCATGTAATTATCTATGTGGCTTCCTTATTTTTGACAAATGCTTTATGTGGATATGAAGAGATATAGGGACACTGGAAAGTGCCTTATACAGAGTCAGACCATTGGTCCATCTACCTCAGTATTGTCTGCACTGACTGGCAGTGGCTCTCCAGGGTTTCAGGCAGGAGACATTCCCAGCCCTACTTGGAGATCCTGGAGACTGAACCTGAAACCTTTGGCATGCAAGACACAGCAATGGCCCTTCCCCAGGATGAAATGCTCTCACCCATTTTCCAAAAGTGCCAGTCAAACCTGAATTTTGTTTTGATGCATTAACATTGCTTGGATACTTACCTGAGGTGAAATGGACCCTTTTGCCATCTTCTCAAACCCAAGAGCCAGGACACAGTTCGACATACCTTTAATACAAATTATTGAATACTTTATACGCTACACCTTAATTTTTTTTAAAAAAAGAACTAGAATATCATATTATACACTTTAATCCAGACAGGAGACCTGCATCCACAGCTAAACTTTTTAAAGCTTCAGCTGAATGTATCCCACACAATGCAAAAAGCTGGTTTTTAACCTCCTATCGTTTGAAAGGGGGCGTGCTTTTCGGCTGCACATACTCAATGCATTCCATCAGCACAACACAATCCCTACATGACTTTAAAAGAGCTCAGTGGTTTGGATCCATAAACATTAAACAAAATTAGTACCCACAACAGACCTCTCTTCTTTAATTTTGACCATGATTAACATTAGCAGGAGTGAGAAAAGAAAAAGTGGGAAAGGTCTTAAATAATCAAGTATTGTTAAAATATATGTACATACTTAAATTTTTCAGCACCTACAAAGAGAATGTCTCCATATGGCAATGATGTGTAAGACCAGGAGCTATTATTGAAACTCTGGGGGTAAATGACAAACATTTTCATGACAGAGTGCAGATTCTTTCATGATTTTGCCAAGCACACCTTTAGTGGTAGAGAATAATGTGAAAATCTAGTCCTCAGATGTTAATGATGAGAATATCCAATAAGCTTGTATTCTCTTAAAATTTATGCCTGTAGAAACACATTCTTTCTTAAAGCAGTCAAAAATAGAACTGAGAATATGCTTATATATATTTGCAGTAGGTAGTAAAACACAACTCACCTCCCTGAATCAATTGTCTAGCCATAAACAAAGCAGTAGATCCAGTTGAGCAGTTGTTGTTAACATTTATAACAGGAATACCTGTTAGCCCCAAACTGTGATAAATAGCTCGCTGACCACAGGTTGAATCACCTTATATGAAAAAAGTAAGAAGCAGAGTTACATTGCTGGTAAGAGTAGTGTTGCATTCTCTACACTTCTTCTAAAACTATTACATTACTCAACACTTCCTAACATAAAGACAGGTAAATTCAATCCTTCACATCTCTTGGTAGGGCTGAGAAGCCTCTAGTCTGAAACTCTGGAGAGCTGTTCATATTCTGTCCTGAATATGTAACAATATATTCATTTAGGATTACAGAACAACTTAAACAAGTGTATTTTCTCTGGCATGCTCTTAATCACCAGCTGCACACATAGTATATATCAATAGGTATGGAGTTAAATTTATTTTCATGTATTATTTTATGCTGTTAAAATAAAACAAGGTTTCCCTTTCATTGCCAAAGTTAAAATTGTAGCCTTGCCTATTTTATTATCAGGCACTGAAGTTGAGAAAACTAGAGGTTGCCAGCAATTCCTACTCTACAGACAGATTAATCCAACATCTACCTTGCAACCATACCAGACACAAAACACCTAGAAATGCCAATATGGTTGTATAACTTTGTTAGATTTCTCCTCTTCAGCCAATCTCAGAGCACAGTTTAAATGCCATAGCTAGCAGTTAACGCCACAAATGAACAGTGAACTTCTGAGTTTTGCAAAACTTTCACTGTGTGTATGCAGTTACCTTAACTCTGACTCAGTGATACATTAGGTCAACCTACAACCATGAAGTGTGGCTGATGAAGACCAGGGAGAAGCTTAAAGTCTTAACAGCACCATTACTTACCATAAACATGGCCCACACATGCCTGCTCCACAGCTGAATAAGGAACACCTGCATCAGCAAGAGCCTTTTGACCTGAACATTAAAAAAAACCAGTTTGAAATCTTTATCAAAATCTTTCAATAGATGTTTTCAGAAAACCAATGAACTCCATTTTGAGATCTATATTTAAAAAGCAAATGGTGTGCAAGTACACTTGTATACTCTGAAGCAGATTAAATTACTACTTCACAAGACTTAGGGCCAGTTCAAGCAAGATATTTGCTGTTCTCTGAAATAGCCCTAACTGCTGCAAGGGATGCATTCATAGGATTACCAAAGGATGGAATGCACATATCACTGCAGTAACTGGCAACATTTTTGTCAAGGTGCTGCAGTCATGGAAACTGCTGCCAGTGATTTGTTGTTGTTATGTGCCTTCAAGTCGATTACGACTAATGGCGACCCTATGAATCGGCAACCTCCAATAGCATCTGTTGTGAACCACCCTGTTCAGAGCTTGTAAGTTCTGCCAGTAATAGACAGATACAGTTATGCAACGGTCACATACTACTGTATGCATGGTTGTAGATGGTTGGGACTGCTCTTACGGGGTTTTCACAGAGCAACAAAATGGTAATCAGCCCTTAGCCTTTCACAGAGCAGAGTTCAAGTCTTATGGATTTTTTTCCTTGAAAAAAATGAATGTACTTCTTAAACAAACCTGAGGTTATTGTAATGATTAGAGCCATACATGGTGCTATGCAAACCCCAATGATGGTTGGGGCTTGTAAAGTGCCGCAAACAGCGCTAGGCAAGCCCTGACAATCAGCTCATTGTCAGGGATTGCAAAGCACTTTACATGGGGCTTTACAGGTGCCATTGATTGGCAATGCCTGTAAACCCCCTTTTGGCCCAGCCACATCTTTACTTGCTCCACACCTGACATCAGGTGTAGGACAGGTGGATGTGGCTTGGCCAAAACAGCCTCACAGGCAAATGGGGGAGGCCAGACAGGCCTAATTAGGTCCAGGGGTCAGAAGTTCCCCACTGCTGCTCTAACGACTTAGGCAGCAGACACACTAGTTGCTTCAAAAACAGCAAGATCATTTGCTGTGGCTACATTTTGAAACAACTCTACCCATGTCTGGATACATCACCCTTTCCCACTGCTGATTAGGACTGTCCACAGCAAAGTGTTGGGCCAATCACTGTGTCTACCTGAGCCTACAGAAAAGTGTTTCATTAGACACACCTGGAGTGGCAACGGGGTTGATTGCCAATCAGTTTTGAAATCTGTGTGAAGCTGACTTCAAGGTAAAGTGCACTGGAGCTGGAACTTCTGAGGTTTTGGAGTAAACAGGGGCAGAGTTTGCCTGGGGTTGTGTGTTTCCATGTTCAGAAAATGGAAGTGGAGGCACACTTGAAGTGAGCAAAACCACAAGTGTCTCTCTACATTATGTAGGAGTTCAGCAGGCGCTTAAAGCATGCTCTCAGGACACTTAGAAACAGTTTGTAACAGAAACATTTATTTCACTCTGTGCAAGGCAGTCATTCCAACACACATGGCCACTCTATATCTTGCGTACTTTACCAGTTAGTTAGGGACTCACTGACATTTAGTGCAAGCAGAACACAGGGAATACAAGTTGCATTCTCTGTCCCATTCTTATGCCTAAAAGTTTAACTGGCTGCACATTTCTCAGGCTGACAAAGAGAAGCTCCCTGTTTTGCCAATGCAACCCTTACCCTACCTCCCTGATATTCTCATGGACAGCCAAACCCTGACAAACACCCAGGCACACCTGAACTCAGGAGACTCAGCCATTGTGCAACAATTGGCAATGCTGCTTGACTAGTAAGAGCAACTGGCAAGGTAATAAGGCTTCACAGGACTATAGCTCCTTGCCAAGGGCTTTTGCAATTGCTGTCCATCAAAGCAGCATTGCTCTCACAGCAGCTGAACCATGCATTCTCCGGATGCTTAGGTTCTGCGGGGCGGAAAGGTTGTCTGCACTGTCCCGACCCCCATGCTATGTGACATAGCCAAATTGTGAGCCAGGCCCAAAAATGTCAAACAAACCTGCTTCTTTTGCCATGTCAGGGTAATCGAAATCTTCACGAGACAAAGGCTTTTCAAACTGTTAGAAAAAATGTGTGTTTTTTAAAAAATGCACGTCAGTTTCCCTCATACTCATACTTTAATTTCAGATAAATCAAATTCCACAGAGTGAAAGGGATATTGCCAGGGGGCATGCATCATATTTATATTTGTAACATTTAAATGGTATATCCATTCAGATTTAAACTAAGCCAACTCCTTGCTGTTACACAAATTTAGCCATATACCAAACAAAGCAATCTTACACACTGCAAACATTTCTGAAATTTTACTAAAGAAAAAAAAATCAAATCACAATGCTAGAAGAAAGACAGGATCTCTATGGTAATTCATAACATTTTCATTTGTTCTTATATGCACTAGTAGTAGTGCCATTAATAAGCCTGGCACTTCACATAGGAACAAGAACATAGATCCATGCTCCAAGGAGCTTACAATCGAACAGGTCCCTGCTCAGCTATTGAATAAACTATCAGCTTGTGAGGGATCCCGACACTGCCCAAGCAATATTCCTTTCCTCATTTTTTACATGCTAGACAGATCAATGACACATGCCAGACCAATGAAGTTTATGTCTGTGATCAGACATTTCTTCCATTCATGTGGAAAGGGTTCTTTGAATCCATCCTGTGATCCAAATTAATCGTTTAATGAAAACTTTTTGAATTGGTTCTAGTTATTTATTTATTGGTGCATTTATAATATTTGTATCCGTCTTTCTTTCACTTCGCTGCCACAGTAAACAATAAATCCTATCAAATAAGTCTCATAAAATGAAAACTCCTTTAAAAATCACAGAAGTAGGTTTGAAAATATTGTTAGACAGGAAAACTGAATTAAATAGGAAAAGAAAATTAGAAAGATCTTAGACACCATTTGGTAGAATGCAAATTTTGTTTAGGTGTTTTATGTCTAGTTACAGATAGTGGGTGATATCCAATGTTAGTCAAACTCAGGGTAAACCCATTGAAAGCAATGGACTCAAATTTATTTCTATTGGTTTCAGTGGGTCTGAGTATCATCCTACTGTATGCATGTGCAAAATGATGTGCAAAAAGTATTGTGTGTGTTTTAAAAGACATATAACTGTACTGCAGGGAGTCATGTCTGGTTAATATTTACCAGGGACCATATTTCCAGTCTCCTAGGAGCCATAATGGCTGTTCTCATAATTTCCCTTTATCCTCTGTTAACATAGCCTACCCCTGTAATCCATTCCATTCGCTCCGAGGAGCCTTACTTTACGAGGCTTACATTTATGTCGATGGAACCTTGTCATGCCAATTGGCAGCACTCAACACTCTCCTTACTCCCAATGGACCTTCAATTTGCCCACGGAAAGTAACGGGAGCTTTCTTGTCACTCGTGTTAGTATTGCTCCCCCGCCCTTTAATTAGCCTTTCCCAATACAGTATGCAGAGTTTAAAAAAACCTCTACCTGTTGAATTTATTCTGGTCACATAGTTATAAAAAAAGGTACAGGAGAAAGTATGATACGATAGCTAGAGTACGGGGCCAGGCGCTATCGCTCAGTCCGACCTAACTCACAGGGCTCTTGCGAGGATAAAACGGACTGGAGAAACATAAAGCGACTATACGCAGTTTCTTGAAGGAAAAGTAGGGTTAAAACGAGGCACAGAAAAGGGAGGCAATTCCAAAAGAAAGCACACCCCCCGCCGAATTTCTCCACGGCACAACTCATCAGAGGCATTGCAACCCGACCTTAGTCATGCCGACTCCCACCACAAACACCCGCCTTCCAAACCGGATCGGAGCCATCGCCGCTGCCCAAAGTGGTCCCACGTCCTCCAACTACCAAGACTACAACCGCCGTGACCTCTCGCGCACCGGCTGTTAGGCAAAACACAGAGCAAAGGTCGGAGGAAGGGGCGGTGCCACCGAGAACGATCGCCCCGCCCCTGAGCTCTTAAAGCAACAGTGTCCCTGAATCGGTCAGACTTTGGGACGCGGTTACCGAAGATCTCGAAGCGGAAGCATAACAGTCTGTTGGAAATCGGGGGTGAAACTGGTGTCAGTCAGCAAGGGAAGATCAGCATGGATTGACTTGGATATAAATGTCCTCTTATAGGTCACAACTTTGTTCTTGTCCTGAAAAACTAATTTTCCTGCCACTTCCCTTCCCTTGTGTCTTTTTCTTTTATCTTTCGTTTGCAGGTCTGATGGGCGGAGCCTCTTTCTTTTGTATTGACGTGCGCAGTTTGGGAGATAAGAATTGTCTGAAAAAGCGGGATAAAAGTAGTTAATAAATAAATAATAGTTGCACATCACTACCCCCACACAAAGTGGAAACTAGTGTTTTTCCTATTATTATGGACTACATTTGCAAACAATCAGGGTGGGCCCTACCATTAGAGAGACTGAGGCACTCTCTTCAGGCAGCTGATATCGGGTGTCGTGAAAGAACTGGAGGTTGTTTTGTTGTTATGTGCCTTCAAGTCAACTACAACTTATGGCGACCCTATGAATTGGCAACCTCCAACAGCATCTGTTGTGAACCACCTTGTTCAGATCCTGTAAGTTCAGGTCTGTGGCTTCCTTTATGGAATCAATCCATCTCATAGAATCATAGAATAGTAGAGTTGGAAGGGGCCTATAAGGCCATCAAGTCCAACCCCCTGCTCAATGCAGGAATCCAAATCAAAGCATTCCCGACAGATGGCTGTCCAGCTGCCTCTTGAATGCCTCCAGTGTCGGAGAGCCCACTACCTCTCTAGATAATTGGCTCCATTGTCGTATGGCTCTAACAGGAAGTTCTTCCTGATGTCCAGTCAAAATATGGCTTCCTGCAACTTGAGCCCATTATTCTGTGTCCTGCACTCTGAGATGATTGAGAAGAGATCCCGGCCCTCCTCTTGTTTGGCCTTCCTCTTTTTCTACTCCCTTCTGTTTTTCCCAGCATTATTGTCTTTTCTAGTGAATCATGTCTTCTCATGTGTCCAAAGTACGATAACCTCAGTTTCATCATTTTAGCTTCTAATGGTAGTTCTGGCTTAATCTGTTCTAACACCCAATTATTTATATTTTTTGCAGTTCATGGTATGTGCAAAGCTGTCCTCCAACACCACATTTCAAATGAGTTGATTTTTCTCTTACCCACTTTTTTCACTGTCCAACTTTCACATCTATACATAGAGATCGGGAATAGCATGGTCTGAATGATCTTGACTTTAGTGTTCAGTGATGCATCTTTGCATTTGAGGACCTTTTCTAGTTCTCTCACAGCTTCCCTCCCCAGTCCTAGCCTTCTTCTGATTTCTTGACTATTGTCCCCATTTTGGTTAATGACTGTGTCAAGGTATTGATAATCCTTGACAAGTTCAATGTCCTCATTGTCAACTGTAAAGTTACATAAATCTTCTGTTGTCATTACTTTAGTCTTCTTGACATTCAGCTTTAGTCCTGCTTTTGTGCTTTCCTCTTTAACTTTCATCAGCATTCGTTTCAAATCATTACTGGTTTCTGCTAGTAGTATGGTATCGTCTGCATATCTTAAATTATTGATGTTTCTCCCTCCAGTTTTCACACCTCCTTCATCTTGGTCCAATCCCGCTTTCTGTATGATATGTTCTGCATATAGATTAAACAAACAGGGTGATAAAATACACCCCTGTCTCACACCTTTCCAATGGGGAACCAGTCGGTTTCTCCATATTATGTCCTTACAGTAGCCTCTTGTCCAGAGTATAGGTTGTGCATCAGGACAATGCTGTGGCATCCCCATTTCTTTTTAAGCATTCCATAGTTTTTCATGATCTACACAGTCAAAGGCTTTGTTGTAATCTATAAAGCACAGGGTGATTTTCTTCTGAAATTCCTTGGTCCATTCCATTATCTAACGTATGTTTGCAATATGATCTCTGGTGCCTCTTCCCTTTCTAAATCCAGTTTGGACGTCTGGCATTTCTCGCTCCATATATGGTAAGAGCCTTTGTTGTAGAATCTTGCGCATAACTTTACTTGCACAAGATATTAAGGCAATAGTTCGATAATTACTGCATTCCCTGGGATCCCCTTTCTTTGGAATTGGGATGTATATTGAACACTTCCAGTCTGTGGGCCACTCTTTAGTTTTCCATATTTCTTGACAGATTTTTGTCAGATTTGGACAGATTCAGGGCTTGTTTACATGGGACCCAAGATCCACATTAAAAATGCTGCTTTTCCCATCACGATTGATTTTGACATTTCACATACTTCCACCCCCACTACGAATAAATTGGCTGTTTTTCTTTGTAGCATTCACACGCGTGTGCATTTATTGCTATCTGTGTGTCCTTGTTGCTGTGCCCGCACATTAGCATGTTAACTGTGGAGGCGGTGAAGGGGCGGTGTTTCCCTAAACGCAGAAATAGGCGCTTGAAAGAAAGGGAATCGCTCCCACCTGTGGCTGTTAGGCTGTCCCTATGCGAGATTGGTGTGCCTTTGGCACCCCGGGACAAGCCTCAGCATGCGTTCTGGGAAACATAAAAAAAAATCCAAACAATTATCTTTAGAGAGACATTAAAAGCAGCTACTAAAGGAAGCATTGACCATTTAATATTATCGCTCTCCATGAGTGCAGCAGATGCTGGGATGAGACGCCAAGTGTCAGGATGCAGGATTGGGGCCCTGAAGTTTCAGACGATGAGGAGAGGGAGGGGGTCATTTGGCCAGAGTCATGTGAAGGAGAAGCAGAAGAGGGGGAGGGAATCTCAGAGATAGAATTGTCTGGGAGCGAGGACCTTGAATGTCAGACAGACACAGATCCTCACCATGAGCTTCCCACGCCTCCTCCCCCTCCGAGCTTGGAGGAGTTGGAGAAGGAGGGAGGACAAGGAGGAATCCAACCCCCTCCTAATCCAGGGAAAAGCAAGGAGAAACAGCCAGATGGTTTAAGCATTGCCCGCCCGCTTTCCCCCATACCTGAGTCAGATCTCTCAGAAGGGGAGGGGGCGGTTGCACCCCCTTCACCACATACAAGGAGACTGCAAAACAGGCAGCAAAAGAAGGGGGAGAGGCGGGGTGTGGATGAGGGCACGTTGAGGCGGAGTGAGAGAATTCGCGCGCGCTTGACCCCTTCTTAAGGGACAGTGGGAGTAGTGGTTCCTTGTTCTGTCAACTTTCTTCTGTGTCGCAGGTTATGTTTGTACTTGAAGTTCATGAGACAACGCAGTCTCTGCCTGGATATTACTTTAATAAAAACTGAATTGCTTTCACCACTCGGTCTGGTTCCTGAGCCCCAACCTGGACATGACACCAAGGCAGCTCCCCTTTCCCCTGCGCTTTTGGGCACTTATAAATTACCCCAGCGGCGCCTTCGCCAGCCTCCTCTCGCCGTGGCTGCAAAAAGGGTGCATGCATCAGCCCGAGGGGGGGGAGAGATCCAGCTTTGGGGGGGAGCGGAGGGATGCTACAAGGCAGAAGAGGTCCTACACACACACACTTTCTCACACTCTCACGTGCACACCCACACACTAGACATAAACAACAGCACCAAAACCACAGCTCCGAGGAAGGAATTTTACGAGCTGCAGCCCTGCTACCCTCGATGAAGGGGTGGGGAATGTGATTTTATTTAAAGGAGCGGGGGAGGAAATGTACTGGGGGGGAAGCAGGAGAAAGCAGGAGAAAGGAAGGCGAGAGCAACCGGAAGTTGCTTCGTCAACCACAGGAAACCAAATGACACCCAGAGACAATTAAAGGGGTGGAGCAAAGGAAGGATCTAATGGCGAAGAAACAGTGCAGCCAAAAAAAGGCGCTTAAAAAGTAATACACGGTAGAAGCAGGTGTGGATTTTAAAAGCAAATTCAGGTTTTTATTGCATCCATTTAATCCAGAGTTAAAGCCAAAAGCGGTAGAATGCAAGTGCGTTGGCTAAAACCTCAAGGTAAACGGTCCAAATTAAAAGGATCTGCAAAAAGCACCAGATGCAGATTTTTTTGGCATGTAAACAGGCCCTCAGTCTCAGTAGCTTGTAGCAACGCTATTGGTATGCCATCTGTTCCTGGTGATTTGTTTCTTCCAAGTATTTTAAGAGCAGCTTTCACCTTACATTCTAAAATTTCTGGTTCTTCATCATATGGTTCCTCCATGAATGAATCTGTCATCCTGGGATCTCTTTTATAGAGTTCTTCAGTGTATTGCTTCCATCTTCCTTTTATTTCATCTCGGTCAGTCATTGTGTTCCCCTGTTGATTATTCAACATCCCTACACTTGGTTTAAATTTCCCTTTAATTTCTCTAATCTTTTGGAATAGGGATCTTGTTCTACCCTTTTTGTTGTCCTCTTCTATTTCTATACAGTAACTGTTATAATAGTTCTTTTTGTCCCTATGTACCAGTCGCTGTATTGTTGCATTTAGGGTTCCAAACTTCATGAATTCAGCATAGGTCCCATTGAAATCAGTTAGAGAAGTTATTGCAGTGTTTCTCAACCGGTGTGCCTCCAGATGTTGTTGGACCACAACTGCCATCAGCCTCAGCCATCATTGCCAATGGTCAGAAAAGATGGGAATTGTGGTCCAACAACATCTGGAGGCACACCGGTTGAGAAACACTGAGTTATCGTGACTGAACTGCTCAGCTAACTGAGGCTGCTTCCTAATCCCACCTCAGAATAAGCCCTGTTGAGGTTTTTTTCAGTTGTAACATTTATGTCTCACCTTTATTCCAAGGAACTCAAAGTGGCATACATAGTTCTCCTTCCTCTCCATTTTATCCTTACAACAACCCTGTGAGGTATGTTAGATTGTGAGAGATTATGACTGGCCCAAGGTCACACAGCAAGGTTCATAGCTGAGTGCTGTTAGTCTGGAGATGATTTATATTTCATTCCCAAGGAGATGCACTTGTGGGATTTTCTGCATCAGATATGAAAGGAACTTGGCTTGGGGGAGATTGGTTGTTCTGCCTCAGGCAGCAAAATTCAGCAGGCACATTTTGTATTAACTTTCCAACTCTTGCTGAAAAATTATCTTTTCACTAGGCTTATGCAGACAGTGAAGAAAAATATTTTCCATACTAGTCAGCAAGTGATCATTTCTAATTTGTGTGCAGTTTTTATTGTATGTTATAATTGTCATAAACCACTGATATTTTTAAAAAAATGAAATTGTGGTCTACAAATATTTTTATAAATAAATAAAATGTCACCAACCCTGTATGCATAAGATTGCTAGTCCAGCAACCAAGAGCTTAATCTGAACCATGATTGACCAGGGCTTTGCTCACCTTGTGTCTGTCTTGAATGTTACAAAAGATGAACCAGTTCTCTGAAGTGGTCAACTAATGTGTCTAAGCTGAACCATATCATATTGCAGGTGGAGACAGATACAATAGAACATTCCTCAATATATTTCCCTCCACACAGAAAACCTGTCAGGGAGAAAGGTTCTAGACCAGCTTTCTCTTTGATATGCCAGTTTTCCATGCGGATGAACAAACACACACACAATCATATGAGCTCCCTCACCTTCAGTGTTGGGCTATGCAGGCTTATTACTCCACAGAGAACTAGACCTTAGTTTTGGAATGCATGAATAAACGTACCCGCAAGCATATACAGATAGTGCAAATATAAGATCGAGGCAGTAGTTTCCTGGTGGGTGTAGTGGATTTGGTCCCCCTCTTACAGCAATTAAACACTGGTCCAACTGCATTCCTCCTTGATTTCAATCAAGAAAATCACAACCTGCCCAAGCTACCTATGACTCCTTTCTCTTTTTCTCATTCCATAAGCCATGTAGCACATGACAGTTGCAATACTGGTCTGTGTGGATTCATGTAGAACTATTTCTTGTTATAGTTAATGGCATCTACCAATTTACCACTTTATTCTAAACAACTGTGTTTCCATGATTGATTCAAAAAGCTTGGAGGGCGGGCCAATCCTATGGTTCAGCTAAAATAGCCACTGGTATGCTGTAGTAGTTTATACTGGAGTAATTTTATTTGGGATTTTGTGCTCCCTCAGTTAGCTACAGCCCAATCCTATGCATGCCTACTCAGAAGTAAGCCTGACTGAATCCAATGGAGCTTACTTCTGAGTAGATGTATTAGATTGCAGCCTTAGTTAGTTAGGTCAGAAATCCCATTGCATTGAATGGGGTTATTCCCCAGTGAGTGCACATAGGATTGCAGTGTTGTAGTTAGAACACAATCCTTACATACATTTACCAATACCAGAGAGCAAACCCTACTGAACACAGGGATTCTTCAGAGTAGAGGTTTGTGTGTATACAGGATTGTGCTGTTACCTTTGTGGTCTGCATGGTCTGCAAAGCAGGTAACAGAGTTCATACAAACATGAATTAACCAAATGATCCTTGTTGCATTACAAACATATTGTGTAAGTGACTTCACACTCAAGTTTTGTATAGCTTGGAGCTTATTTAAGTTTATATGAAGGTTGTTTCGTAAAGCAAACATATATATATTTAAAAGGTGGCAATCTCAAAAAATCTAATCCCATTATTAATGCAATAATAAACAAAAACAGAGCAGCCAGTATTATACAAAACCAAAAATTATCAGCTGCAGTAGATCACAAACTGACTATTAAAAGTCATCAAAAAACCTTGGGAACAGAACCTGGTTCTTGAAAGAAAATATTTCACAATGTCTTTAACTTTATGCTCATAGAGCACAAGCTCCCAACTAAGGCTGCAATCCAATGCGTGGCTACTCAGAAGTAAACTCCACTAGGTTCAGTGGGATGTATTCCCAGGTAAGTGTGTATTGGATTGCAATCCTCATCCCATTTATATGGGAGTAAACCCTATTGAATTCAGTACGACATACTTATGAATAATCATAGTTAAGATTGGACTGTACATTTACACGGCTCTTAAGCCACAATATAGCAGAGAGAGGCGCTGTTTCCTTGGTTCGACCCCAAACTAAGGTTATTGGTAGCCGCGCCCCACAGAGCCTTAGTTGAGCAGGGGGCGGCGCCTCTTCATTCTTTCCCAACTCCTGCCGTGAAGAAGTGAGCGGCCCCTGCTAGGAATCCTTCGCCGCTTATTCTTGCAGCCTTCAAAAGTCAGAAGCTCAATGCTCTGCCTGGGTAGAATAATCGCTTGCCTCCGGACGCTCTCCGCCGAGCGCCTTGGGGCACTTGGTCATTTCCCGAGAAGATCCACGTCTACAGGGAGGGGAAAGGAGATCCTGTTAAACGTTCATGGAGAGGCAAACGGCGGTGAGTGGAGCCAAGAAATTGCCTCAGCGTATCCGGGCTCAGTAGGCGGTTGAGGCATATGACGGGTCGTCAAGTACATAGGAACCTTGCAACAAAAGCTAACTTAGATTACGTTGTAGCGCCTCCTCCAGGCGTCATTGTGCCTGCATTCACTAACTAACCTCTCCCCATACCGTCCAATCGTTTATGTTTACTCAGAAGCAAGTTCCACTGAGTTCAGTGGGGCATACGACGAGGTAAGTAGGTATAGGACTGCAGCCTTAGCTGCAATCCAATATACACTTTCCTAAGAGTAAGGCCTGTTGAACCCAGTAGTGCTTACTTCTGAGTAGACGTTTTGGACTGTGGTCTTAGTCACAGCTGGGGTGTGGAAGGTTTACAGGAGAGTGGGTTTAGCTGTGGCTTTCTCAGAACCACCTCAGCCTTGGTAACTACGGGGCCAACCTCCAATCACAATGTTGTTCGCTGACAACGCCCCCAAATAAACGAAGATTAGCCACGCATGAAAGGTACCAATGAACGCATAGAGGCTTGAAGGAACCCTGAACCAGAGTGGCTTAGCCTATTCTATGGCTATATGGAATAGCTGACAGCTCCCACTCCTCCTAGATAAGGCTTCCATAGGCCAGTGGTTTAAGAACATAAGAACATAAGAAGAGCCTGCTGGATCAGGCCAGTGGCCCATCTAGTCCAGCATCCTGTTCTCATAGTGGCCAACCAGGTGCCTGGGGAAAGCCCGCAAGCAGGACCCGAGTGCAAGAACACTTTCCCCTCCTGAGGCAACTGGTTTTCAGAAGCATGCTGCCTCTGACTAGGGTGGCAGAGCACAGCCATCATGGCTAGTAGCCATTGATAGCCCTGTCCTCCATGAATTTGTCTAATCTTCTTTTAAAGCCATCCAAGCTGGTGGCCATTACTGCATCTTGTGGGAGCAAGTTCCATAGGTTAACTATGCACTGAGTAAAGAAGTACTTCCTTTTGTCTGTCCTGAATCTTCCAACATTCAGCTTCTTTGAATGTCCACAAGTTCTAGTATTATGAGAGAGGGAGAAGAACTTTTCTCTATCCACTTTCTCAATGCCATGCATAATTTTATACACTTCTATCATGTCTCCTCTGACCCGCCTTTTCTCTAAACTAAAAAGCCCCAAATGCTGCAAACTTTCCTCGTAAGGGAGTCGCTCCATCCCCTTGATCATTCTGGTTGCCCTCTTCTGAACCTTTTCCAACTCTATAATATCCTTTTTGAGATGAGGCGACCAGAACTGTACACAGTATTCCAAATGCGGCCGCACCATAGATTTATACAACGGCATTATGATATCGGCTGTTTTATTTTCAATACCTTTCCTAATTATCGCTAGCATGGAATTTGCCTTTTTCACAGCTGCCGCACACTGGGTCTACATTTTCATCTTACTGTCCACTACAACCCCGAGGTCTCCCTCCTGGTCGGTCACCGCCAGTTCAGACCCCATGAGCGTATATGTGAAATTAAGATTTTTTGCTCCAATATGCATAATTTTACACTTGTTTATATTGAATTGCATTTGCCATTTTTCCGCCCATTCACTCAGTTTGGAGAGGTCTTTTTGGAGCTCTTCGCAATCCCTTTTTGTTTTAACAACCCTGAACAATTTAGTGTCATCAGCAAACTTGGCCACTTCACTGCTCACTCCTAATTCTAGGTCATTAATGAACAAGTTGAAAAGTACAGGTCCCAATACCGATCCTTGAGGGACTCCACTTTCTACAGCCCTCCATTGGGAGAACTGTCCGTTGATTCCTACTCTCTGCTTTCTGCTTCTTAACCAATTCCTTATCCACAAGAGGACCTCTCCTCTTATTGCATGACTGCTAAGCTTCCTCAGAAGCCTTTGGTGAGGTACCTTGTCAAACGCTTTTTGAAAGTCTAAGTACACTATGTCCACTGGATCACCTCTATCTATATGCTTGTTGACACTCTCAAAGAATTCTAATAGGTTACTGAGACAGGACTTTCCCTTGCAGAAGCCATGCTGGCTCTGCTTCAGCAAGGCTTGTTCTTCTATGTGCTTAGTTAATCTAGCTTTAATTATACTTTCTACCAGTTTTCCAGGGACAGAAGTTAAGCTAACTGGCCTGTAATTTCCGGGATCCCCTCTGGATCCCTTTTTGAAGATTGGCGTTACATTTGCCACTTTCCAGTCCTCAGGCACGGAGGAGGACCCAAGGGACAAGTTACATATTTTAGTTAGCAGATCAGCAATTTCACCTTTGAGTTCTTTGAGAACTCTCGGATGGATGCCATCCGGGCCTGGTGATTTGTCAGTTTTTATATTGTCCATTAAGCTTAGAACTTCCTCTCTCGTTACCACTATTTGTCTCAGTTCCTCAGAATCCCTTCCTGCAAATGTTAGTTCAGGTTCAGGGATCTGCCCTATATCTTCCACTGTGAAGACAGATGCAAAGAATTCATTTAGCTTCTCTGCAATCTCCTTATCGTTCTTTAGTACACCTTTGACTCCCTTATCATCCAAGGGTCCAATTGTCTCCCTAGATGGTCTCCTGCTTTGAATGTATTTATAGAATTTTTTGTTGTTGGTTTTTATGTTCTTAGCAATGTGCTCCTCAAAATCTTTTTTAGCATCCCTTATTGTCTTCTTGCATTTCTTTTGCCAGAGTTTATGTTCCTTTTTATTTTCTTCATTCGGACAAGACTTCCATTTTCTGAAGGAAGACTTTTTGCCTCTAAGAGCTTCCTTGACTTTGCTCGTTAACCATGCTGGCATCTTCTTGGCCCTGGCGGTACCTTTTCTGATCTGCGGTATACACTCCAGTTGAGCTTCTAATATAGTGTTTTTAAACAACTTCCAAGCATTTTCGAGTGATGTGACCCTCTGGACTTTGTTTTTCAGCTTTCTTTTTACCAATCCCCTCATTTTTGTGAAGTTTCCTCTTTTGAAGTCAAATGTGACCGTGTTGGATTTTCTTGGCAATTGGCCAGTTACATGTATGTTTAATTTAATAGCACTGTGGTCACTGCTCCCAATCGGTTCAACAACACTTACATCTCGCACCAGGTCCCGGTCCCCACTGAGGATTAAGTCCAGGGTTGCCGTCCCTCTGGTCGGTTCCATGACCAACTGATCTAGGGAATAGTCATTTAGAATATCTAGAAACTTTGCTTCTTTGTCATGACTGGAACACATATGCAGCAAGTCTATGTCCGGGTAGTTGAAGTCACCCATTACTACCACATTTCCTAGTTTGGATGCTTCCTCAATTTCATATCTCATCTCAAGGTCTCCCTGAGCATTTTGATCAGGGGGACGATAGATCGTTCCCAGTATTAAGTCCCTCCTGGGGCACGGTATCACCACCCACAACGATTCTGTGGAGGAGTCTGCCTAACAAATCCGAACCCTTCCACCTGACACCATCGTCTCATCCACGCATTGAGACTGCGAAGCTGGGCCTGTCTGGCTGGTCCTGCGCGTGGAACTGGTAGCATTTCAGAGAAAGCCACCTTGGAGGTCCTGGCTTTCAGCATCCTACCTAGCAACCTAAATTTTGCTTCCAGGACCTCACGGCTGCATTTCCCCATGTCGTTGGTGCCAACGTGCACCACGACCACTGACTCCTTCCCAGCACTGTCTACCAAACTATCTAAACGACGGGCGATATCCGCAATCTTCGCACCAGGCAGGCAAAACACCTTGCGGTCTACACGCCCATCACACACCCCACTGTCTATGTTCCTAATGATCGAATCACCCACTACAAGGATTCCTCTACCCCCTGGAGATATATCCTCGGCACGAGAGGATAGCTGCTCATCCCCCAAGGAGTGGGTCCCTTCTAAGGGATCGTTTCCCTCTTCCTCAGCTGGATGCTCTCCTTCCCCGAGACCATCGTTCTCCATGATAGCAGGAGAGCTATCACCGTTGGAGTGGGACACAGCTATAACGTCCCTGAAGGCCTCCTCCACACACCTCTCTGCCTCTCTCAGCTTTTCCAGGTCCGCCACCTTGGCCTCAAGGAAATGAAGTCGTTCCCGGAGAGCCAGGAGCTCATTGCACCGAGAGCACACCCACGACTTCTGTCCAACAGGCAGATAGTCGTACATGCTGCAGGCGGTGCAAAACACTGGAAAGCCCCCACACCCCTGCTGGCTTCTTACCTGCATAGTTTTGTTTAAGGTTTATTACGTCAATGGGTTGGAGACTGCGGTTTAGTTGAGGTCAGGGAACAGACGGGCAGAGTGGGGGGCCCTGGCCTCCTCGCCCTGCTGCCAAACTCGCTCTGCTGCTTAACTTGTCTTGACGCTTTGTCAGCTGGGGCTCCCTCTAGCTCGTGGAGCAGGCTCCCTCGCTAGGGTGCTCTGACTTTATATGTGTGGCTGGTTCCTCCCAGCTACTGCTGCCAGCCAATGATGTGTTACTTGAGGCTGATGGCTATCAGCTGGGGCTTAACTCTTTAGTATTCTCTCAGGCTTCCTTCCTTTGAAGGCAGGAAGGCAGGCTTCCTTCCTTCCTGAGCGAGGGGCGGGGCTGTTTAAGCTTTTGGCTGCTTTTAATCTAATCAAGGGGCTGCGCCTTCCAGGCAAGTCTTTTGTGTTTGTTGTTTTCCCACCTAGAACAGCCTGACCTTTCTTTAACCTAGGGACGCAGAGCTTGTGGTTGTGTTTGAAAGAGCTAGGCATTAAATCATCCTTTGCCAACCTCTTGTCCTCTAGTTATTTTGGACTACAACTCCCATCAGCCCAGACTTGTAGTCCAAAACATCTGGAGGGCAACAGGTTAGCAAAGGCTGCATAGAACCCTAGGCTAGTGCTTCCCAACCTTTATGAGTACGGCCCCCCTTTGTAAGCGCAACCCCCCCCCAAGCTAATAGTAATTTTAGTCTCTGTTAAGTGAAAACATGGTGCGTGGCAAAATCACATCTCCAAATATCCCTTTCCATAAAAAGCTCCCGCAGACAGGGAGGTGTTGCTTTTTTTTCTTAATGCAAAGGTCCAATCAAATGGGATCGCTTCCCCCCCCCCCCGTTTGAAGATGTACAGTCCTGTCTCCCAGCACCAGCGGGTTACAGTGTTGGACTAAGATCCAGGTTCAAATCCCCACCCAGCCATGAAGCCCAGTGGGTGACCTTGGGCCAGACACATTCTCTCAGCCTGATGTATGTCACAGCGTTGGTGTAAGGATAAAATGGAACGGGGGGGGAACCATATGCACCATCTTGAGCAACTTGGAGGAAAGGTGGGATATAAACGTAATAAAAATTAAATAAATACTTTTCAGCTGTATTTTGTGGGCCTCAGCCAACCTGTTGAGCTTTAATAATAATAATAATAGCAATAATAATAATAGCAATAATAATAATAGCAATAATAATAATAATAATAATAAAGAAGCAGTGTGGTAGTGGTGGGGGTGCTAGATTGTGAAGACAAAAGGTTGGATAGATTGAGTAGGGGGTTAGTGCTTTTAGGACTGGGGATGATAATCAGACCTGATGCCTTGGTTAGTGTGCACTTGGGGAATGAGAGGAGCAGAAGACAGATCAGTGCACACACACGCACAAGCACACCTGCCTCCTGCAAGCATCTGCAGGCGTACATGCATTTGGACACATGGGAGGAGGGAAGCCCTCAACTGCCGCAGCATCTTGGAGAGAGGGATGAGGAGGTAGAGTGTAGGTGGAAGAAAGGGGGGATGCTGGCACACACACTTAGTCTCAGAGATGGGGGCAAGCAAGTCCTGAGCTTCCTCTATTTGGCTGCGTCTGGGCCGAAGGTGAGATCTAGGCAGCCTCGCAAATAAGAATAATTTTTAAAAGGAGGTGGCAGCAAAGCAGGAGCCAAGAAAGGCAGGCAGGCCAGCTGCAACAAAGGCAAAGGGAAAGCAGTCTTCTTTTTGCTTCACGAAAAGCCCACTCCTCTCGTTCTCAGTAAGGGCGTCATCAGCAGTGGCAGAGCGAGGAGACGGGAGTCGGCAACAGCAATCCCCTTTTCTTCCTGGTAGTTCCATCCTCAGCCTCCTTTGGTGTCTGCCACATGTTTTATAGGCAGATGCCTGCCCTCAGCACGCCTGAAAGGTGCTCTGGCACTTCAGGAAATGTCCTCCCCTCTTGTTTGGAGCAAGGGGGAGTATTGTCTACAATGGCAGTGAGGAGGAAACAGCATCCAGGAAGTGACATTTAAAAAAAAAATTTAATTTCTTTACTGTTCACAGTCCCCTCTGGATTACTTCATGGCCCCCAGGTTGGGAACCACTGCCCTAGGCTACAGCAAGAATGGGGAACCTATAGCCTTCCAGATGTTGTTGTACTCCAGTTTCAATTAGCCCCAGATGGGACTTGTGGTCCAAGAACTGCAGGGCCACCTGGTCTCCATCCTTGAGCTGCCCACCTGGTCACTGGGTTTGATTCCTAGTTGGTTCATGGCAGAGAGGGATGCCTCTCCCTTCCCAACTGCCACCACAGGGCTACCTGAAGACCATCTTGCTATGAAGGGAAGAGAGAAAGAAGACAGAACACTTGGAGAGCTGCCCAAATGTCCTCTAGCCAGTGGCAGCTGGTGGCTGCATGTCAGTGGGGCAGTGGAATCCACTCTGTGTTTTAGTCTGTACTTTCAGGGATAGGTTGAACTAAAACTTGGAGCAGATTCCACTGTCCTGCTGACATGGAGCCACCATCCCCCACTGCCTCTAGCTGCCGCTGTTCTACTGAGGTGGCCTCTCTCACACCCCCAACTGTGGACACAGGGCTACTCTGGAGCCATCTTGCCCTGAGGGGAGGAAAGAAAGAAGATAGAGCAGGTTGGAGAGATGCCATTTACCTGGCTCCTACTGTTCTAGCTGAAGTGGCCTTTCACTCAGTGGTCACCACAACAGGGGAATTTGAGGGGAAGGAGAGAGCTAGATTTAAAAAACCAAATCCCCCTCCCCTTTGTAGGATGGCGGTTTTATTATATAGTTTTAACTGGTGCTTATTAAAAACATAAGAAAAGCCCTGCTGGACCAGCCGAAAGGCCCATCTAGTCCAGTATCCTGGCCCAGTGGCCAAGACTGTATATTAATATTATTGTTTATCTGTTAATATAATATAAATGGTCACATTTATAGGTTAATATTTGTATAGAAACCACTTTGAAAAGCAAGAAAACCTCTTAAACAAAATATAGTTGCAAACAGCCACAGCACGGAAGCTGCTGTATTGCAATGAACTTGGCCAGGGGCATATATAAAAAGAGCACATACTTCACAAAAGGTGGGGACGTGCAGCCCCCACTCCAAGTCTCTCTCCCAAGCCAAGGGGTGTGAAGGATATGTTAGCATTTGGAGTTGAATGCTTGGCAGAAGCTGTACCGTAAGAAGATCTCCGGTGAAGGAGTGCACTTTGTCCTGGATATAATCATACTGAGACTCTTGGTTTAGAAAAACAAGAAAGCTTAACGTTTATTGTAGGAAATACATACTGGATAGGAAAGATTCCTGATCTAGCTAACTAACGTTGGAGATGCAAAGAACCATGCTTGCTGTTTGGTCTCTACAGGAGAGAGAGAGAAGGGAAACGTCTTCTCTCCTAAGGTGGGACAAAGAAGAAGGGAAGAGCAGGAAATGAGGTCAGTAACCCTAAGAGTATCAGCGTAGTAGTATCTAAAAAAGGAAGGTTGGTACAGATTAGTCTAGGAAGTATGGAGGTACCTCTCTCTACCCTTTCCCATACAAACCCACCGCAAGCTGAGTTGCATTCGAACGCTTCCAACAAGATACAGCCTTTATTGGAGAATTGATATTTTCAGTCTCAGACCTCATTGAAAATGGGGATAACAACACTGGGCTATATTACAGGGTTTTTGGAAACAAGTCTATATCTGAACGTCAGCTTCTTCCCCAGTTTGCAATATGGTGATGATAACAGTAGACTACGTTTATATTTGCCATGCAGGTTTCTAAATTTTATTCCCCCTCCCTCCACAAACAGACCAGTTGGGGAAAGTTGTGTGATTTAAAAACCCATGCCTTTTAAAAATTGAAAGTTTCATTCTGATGTTAAGACAGATTAATTTCAGTAGAACAAGAATCCCAACCAGAAAAGAATTATTGTTAGGGTGCCTTGAGACGTATTTGCTTTTCATTTGTAATTGAAAACACTCCAAGAAGCAGCAATGTTAGATGTACATTCTTGAACTGTTTACACAGTATTAACAGCTTGCTTTTATTTAATTTTAATTGTGCTGGTTTTATTGTCACTTTTACTTCTGTTTTGGGGTTTTTTAAAATTGCCAGTGCTTTTTAATTGAGTTGTGGTATTTGTGTTTTCTTTTTACAGTATTGCTTTGTGAGCTGCCTTTGAAAGTTTTGCCTGAAAAGTGGCTTAAATCTTTTAAATAAGAAATATTTTTAAAATGGGACCACTTTTAAATATGGGATGGCCTCTAAACAATAAACAAAACATGTTCTTTATTTATTAATTTTGGAGTGTAGCTATTGCAGAGATTCTGATGAACAAGCCACATGCCAGGAATTCCCTGGGGAAGGTGCTTGTGGATGAAGTAAGTGAAGATCTTATAAACAATATTTCAGTTTGTATCTGTCCTAGCTACTGGCCGTTTTTCCTTGGTAGCTTCTTAGACCTTAGCAGAGTCTGTAGATTTTGGAGCAGAGACCCAATAGCACAGTACTATACATACCAAGTAAGAAATAAGTCCCATTGAATTATATAGGGCTTACTCCCAGATACGTTTGTATAGCAGGGGTGGTAGAGTATACCCAATGGTTAGGGATGATTTATTTATTTATTAGATTTATATCCCGTCCTTTTCCCAGTAGGAACTCAGGGTGGCAAGTTGTAGTCCAATGACACCTGGAGGGCCACAGGTTCCTCTTCCCTGATATCTCACCAAAGGCTTCTGAGGAAGCTTAGCAGTCATGGAATAAGAGGAGAGGTCCTCTTGTGGATAAGGAATTGGTTAAGAAGCAGAAAGCAGAGAGTAGGAATAAACGGACAGTTCTCCCAATGGAGGGCTGTAGAAAGTGGAGTCCCTCAAGGATCGGTATTGGGACCTGTACTTTTCAACTTGTTCATTAATGACCTAGAATTAGGAGTGAGCAGTGAAGTGGCCAAGTTTGCTGACGACACTAAATTGTTCAGGGTTGTTAAAACAAAAAGGGATTGCGAAGAGCTCCAAAAAGACCTCTCCAAACTGAGTGAATGGGCAGAAAAATGGCAAATGCAATTCAATATAAACAAGTGTAAAATTATGCATATTGGAGCAAAAAATCTTAATTTCACATATACGCTCATGGGGTCTGAACTGGCGGTGACTGACCAGGAGGGAGACCTTGGGGTTGTAGTGGACAGCACGATGAAAATGTCGACCCAGTGTGCGGCAGCTGTGAAAAAGGCAAATTCCATGCTAGCAATAATTAGGAAAGGTATTGAAAATAAAACAGCCGATATCATAATGCCGTTGTATAAATCTATGGTGCGGCCGCATTTGGAATACTGTGTACAGTTCTGGTCGCCTCATCTCAAAAAGGATATTATAGAGTAGGAAAAGGTTCAGAAGAGGGCAACCAGAATGATCAAGGGGATGGAGCGACTCCCTTACGAGGAAAGGTTGCAGCATTTGGGGCTTTTTAGTTTAGAGAAAAGGCGGGTCAGAGGAGACATGATAGAAGTGTATAAAATTATGCATGGCATTGAGAAAGTGGATAGAGAAAAGTTCTTCTCCCTCTCTCATAATACTAGAACTCGTGGACATTCAAAGAAGCTGAATGTTGGAAGATTCAGGACAGACAAAAGGAAGTACTTCTTTACTCAGCGCATAGTTAAACTATGGAATTTGCTCCCACAAGATGCAGTAATGGCCACCAGCTTGGATGGCTTTAAAAGAAGATTAGACAAATTCATGGAGGACAGGGCTATCAATGGCTACTAGCCATGATGGCTGTGCTCTGCCACCCTAGTCAGAGGCAGCATGCTTCTGAAAACCAGTTGCCGGAAGCCTCAGGAGGGGAGAGTGTTCTTGCACTCGGGTCCTGCTTGCGGGCTTCCCCCAGGCACCTGGTTGGCCACTGTGAGAACAGGATGCTGGACTAGATGGGCCACTGGCCTGATCCAGCAGGCTCTTCTTATGTTCTTATGTTCTTATATGTAGGTTTGCAGGACAAATATTTATTTATATAGTACCTCCATAATAAGCTTATAAATATTATGGTAAGACAATACAGTATATCAGCATGCTGAATATCTAATACATTTACTTGCTTCTGTGTACTTTATCTGTTTCAGTTTTCAGCAATAGTCACATAATAAAACAAAAAAACCTTAGGGCTCTGGTAGAATTTTCCATTACTTGAAGTCTGATATTGCACACTGTCTTTATCTCCTTAGCTGTACGAAACCCTTGAAGTTCTCCGTTTTGATGAAAGTGTTCGTGTTGTGATAATTAAGAGCAAAGTGAAAGGTGTTTTTTGTGCAGGTTGGTAGAGGCATTCTCTGATTTAAGAAAATAAGAAGCCAGAAAAATATGTATGTGTACAAGAAATAGAATTTCAGCAAATATATATCCTACCAACCATAGGTTTTTCCCCCACTTGATATCATGTCTTGGCTTTGTTGTATCTTGTGCTTCCTTATGATTTCAGAAATTGCCACCTCCAAATCAAGAAGCATAAGCTGAATTGTTTTTAGCATTGGATAGAAAGATAGTATATTGTTAAGGAGCTGTTATTCTTTGGTAGTTTTCTTTGGCATTGTGGATGAACTTGCACCTAGCTTTCTTCACATTAAAAAAAAAACTTGTCCACATAGCAGCTAAGATCTTAGCATAAAACAGAATTTACAATCTTTTATATCTACCTAGAGGTAAGCCCATTGACTTAAATTGGTTTGTAGCCTAAATCTCAATGAATTTCATCTACTTAGCACTGTGACCTGTGGGTTGCTGCTGCTTACAGTTCCATGCAAGTGTTTTAGTTAATATGGCTTGCGTAATAGCATACACAAATGTTCAAATCTCAATGAATTTCATCTACTTAGCACTGTGACCTGTGGGTTGCTGCTGCTTACAGTTCCATGCAAGTGTTTTAGTTAATATGGCTTGCGTAATAGCATACACAAATGTTCATTTGTATTGAAAACTAGTTTCAGAATATGGCTTTCTAACCAGATAAATGTATACAATACATATTTTATTGAAATGAAAGTAAAGCTGATTTATTTGGAGACAAGCTTGATTCTGTTATATGAAAGTTAAATTCTTAGCTAGGAAAAGTAACTGTTAGGCCTCAAGCTCCATATTCGCGTCGATCTCTTTATGCTCTCAAGAATTAGCTTATAGCAAGAATCCTCCCTATACTATTAGTGCAATGGTGGGGAATGACTGGCTTGCAAGCTCAGTTAGGCCTGCAGGCCTCCCTATTTGGGAGTTTGGCCAAGTCATGCATACCTGTGTGGCAGGTAAAGACCTGGCTTAGCTGAAAGAGGGTTTGCAGGTACTATCAGCTTATCAGGTTTTGCACAGCATTTTGCAAGGGGCTTCACAAGACCTGATGATTAGATGAATGTCGGCACTTTGCGGGGTGTGACTTTGCAAAGTTTGATTTCAGATTGTGCAGGCCAAAAAACCAAAACCAAAACAATCACCTGCCCACCTGTCAAACTTGGCCCATTGGGGGTGGGGTGGAGGAGATAACAGTCTGAGCCACCAGCCAGATCTAGTTCCCCACCCTGGTTTAGTGCATATTCTGTGAGTTGGCAAACAAATAGTTCTTATTGACATCACTGCTTCCATGTCAGCCTTATTGGGCATGCATTTGTTAATGCTTGCATTAATCACATCCTCATTCATTTTCCTGAAATTATATTACCCAGCAGTGGTGCAAACTTTAAATTCCTAACTATCTTGATTGCTGTGCTGACATCATTTAAGACATACCACAATTGAAGTAGCCTTATGAAATATTCCATAGGACAGAAACAATACAGTTAAGTCATGCAACTGACCCTGGGCAACGGTGTTCAGGTTTGTCAATTATGTTTAGGGGAAGAATGGAAAACATATATATCATTCTATGAGAATTGATTAAAAGACTATCAAAGCTGACAAGCATTCCTGAAACCAAATGGCTGTGATCCATTTCCTATAGATCAGCAAGCTGTCACTTTAACCTCCTAATCCTATGCCGAATTAGGTATATTTACCTTTGCAAGGGATTGGGCTGTAAAGCTTCACAGGGCAGTTACTGGTGCATTGCTGTTGAACTCACTGTGTTTCTTTTTTCTATTCCCCATACTGCCCTCTTGTAAATTTAGGTGCTGACTTAAAAGAGCGTGCTAAGATGACAGATACCGAAGCTGACCATTTTGTTCAGCGGCTCAGAAGCTTGATGGATGGCATTGGTAAGTAGCTCACAGTGGACTCATTTGCATGTGATCTTTTAATTATATACAAAAAGAGTGCTGCTTTAATTAGCATTGACCTAGACAAGGAGGGGAGCAGCTGGGTGGTTACTGGGCCACCCAGACAATCAGTTGTACTATTTGTTGACTTCAAGTCGATTACAACCTATGGCGACCCTATGAATCAGTGACCTCCAAGAGCATCTGTCATGGACCACCCTGTTCAGATCTTGTAAGTTCAGGCCTGTGGCTTCTTTTATGGAATCAGTCCATCTCTTGTTTGGCCTTCCTCTTTTTCTACTTCCTTCTGTTTTTCCCAGCATTATTGTATTTTCTAGTAAATCGTGTCTTCTCATTATGTGTCCAAAGTATGATAACCTCAGTTTCATCATTTTAGCTTCTAGTGACAGTTCTGGTTTAACAGTTCTGGTTTAACACCCAATTATTTGTCTTTTTTCGCAGTCCATGGTATGCGCAAAGCTCTTCTCCAATACCACATTTCAAATGAGTTGATTTTTCGATTACCCGCTTTTTTCACTGTCCAACTTTAACATCCTTACATAGAGATTAGGAATACCATGGTCTGAAAAATCCTGACTTTAGTGTTCAGTGATGCATCACTGCATTTGAGGACCTTTTCTAGTTCTGTCATAGCTGCCGTCCCCAGTCTTAGCCTTCTTCTGATTTCTTGACTATTGTCTCCATTTTGGTTAATGACTATGCCGAGATATTGATAATCCTTGACAAGTTCAATGTCCTCATTGTCAACTGTAAAGTTACATAAATCTTCTGTTGTCATTACTTTAGTCTTTTTGACATTCAGCTTTAGTCCTGCTTTTGTGCTTTCCTCTTTAACTTTCATCAGCATTTGTTTCAAATCATTACTGGTTTCTGCTAGTAGTATGGTATCGTCTGCATATCTTAAATTATTGCTATTTTTCCCTCCAATATTCACATCACCTTCATCTTGGTCCAATCCCGCTTTCCGTATGATATGTTCTGCGTATAGATTAAACAAATAGGGTGATAAAATACACCCCTGTCTCACACCTTTCCAATGCGGAACCAATCGATTTCTCCATATTCTGTCTATATAGTAGCCTCTTGTCCAGAGTATAGGTTGTGCATCAGGACAATCAGATGCTGTGGCATCCCCATTTCTTTTAAAGTATTCCATAGTTTTTCTTTTCTTTTTTTTTTTTTTCAATAATTTTTATTCAGATTTTCATAAAACATACAAGACAAAATCATAAAACATTCAAAGACAAAAAACAAAATCAAAAATAGTTAAACAAAAAGAAAAAAAGAGAAAAAAAAAAAAAAACAAAAATAAAAAATAAAGAGTAAAATATTGACTTCCCATTTGTCAAAGATCAAATCAGTTATAAGTCTATAATATATAACAATCCTGTCTCTTAAGTCATATTATAAAATCACTTTCCTCCAGTAGTTATCTTACTTAATCATCAAATCTCATAAACATTACTTTATTCTTTCCACAAAAAGTCAAAGAGAGGTTTCAATTCTTTAAGAAATATATCTATCAATTTTTTTTTCCAGATAAGCATATCAATTAATCCATCTCATTACTAATTATGATAATCTTATTGTCATAACCATAGTCAAAATAAACATTTCAATTAATCCATCACATCAGAATCTGTTAGGTTCAATAATTTCAGTAGCCATTGTTCTATTATCTCTATTAGTTCCATTTTCCATCTTCCATCTTCAGTAGTCTTGTTAAGTCCAGTAATTTCAATATCCAATCTTCCATTATCAGTATTCCATAATAATCTTGCTGTCAAAGCCATAGTCATATAGTAAGAGTCTGATGGGGATTACCTCTATCCCAAATATTTTCTTGCCATCCATTCTGAATAGGTTGCTGAAATACTGCTGTAAAATCATATCTCTGTTCTTTTTTTCAAAATACACTGGGTCATCTCTTAAAAGTTTTTCCATTGTCACATGGCTGCAGTTAATTCCATAGATTTTCTCTATATTGGGCTCCATCACATCATTCCAGTCCAGAAGATTATCCATGCCATTGATAACTTTATCTCTAGAATCTTCATTCATTTCTTCAGAGATAACATTGAGTTCCAAACAATAGATTTTATTTCTAAAGTCCATAGACTCCAAATCTTGTTCCTGTTCCACGTTGGTTCCAATCTCCGGGATCTCCTCTCTCACAGGGACCCCTATTCCAGTCTCCAGGGTCACCTCTCTCACAGGGACCCCTGTTCCAATCTCCGGGGTCTCCTCTCTCACAGGGACCCCTTCCAGGATCACCTCTCTCACAGGGACCCTTATATCTTTAATCTCCTGCTTCATTTTACTCAATTCAATTTTCATTATCTCAATCTCATCCATTATTTTCTGAAACATAGTTATTTCCAGATTTTCAGCCACTTTCTTAATTGCCATTTTAAAAGAAAAATATAGGAAAACCACTTCTTATTTCAGCAACAATTGGGTTAATACTCCAAACTTGGTGACATCACAATATAAACAGAGCAGACAGCCTTATCTCTCCAATAGTTAAGTAAACAAAATGCAGTTCCCAGGATCGAAACAATTAATGGCAATCGTCAAGAAACAGATTCGTCAAAATAAAAATAGACCAAAAAGAGAGTAGTCTCAAAACAGTATAATATTTTTCAAAATAAAAATCTGGAATAGAAATCCCTCTTCTGTGTATATCTTTAGAATGCAAATCCAGGACAGCTTTTTGCAACAAAAACAGAGATAAGCTATTAATTAGTGCGTAGCAGAGAGAAGTTATGGCTCCCCAGTGAGATGTCAAAAACTGATCAATCTGGCAAATCTCTTTTAAACAGCAACAATTTAAGTCAAGTAAAAGAAAAATATAGAAAGAAGGGTGCTTGCCTGTTAGTGCGTTCTCTCTTAGAAGATAAGGTGAACGTTCGCTTTATCAGATAGAGCTTGCTGTTAAAAATCCGTCCCACCTTCGTCGGCTGGACCTCGTCCCATAAATTAATGAGATCTGGTCTTCCCAACAAAAATAGGCTTTGAGGTTAATCTCTTCGTTTCTCCCTACCCGGGAGAAGTTTAATCAGTCAAAAAAAAAAGAAAAAACTGACTGATATATCTGAATAAGCTTCTTTTGAGGCAGGAGCCCGTCTCAAAAGCAGGCACAGGCTAAGTCACCCTTCCCGGAAGTCTAAAGTATTCCATAGTTTTTCATGATCTACACAGTCAAATCTGTAATCTATAAAGCACAGGGTGATTTTCTTCTGAAATTCCTTGGTCTGTTCCATTATCCAATATATGTTTGCAATATGATCTCTGGTGCATCTTCCCTTTTTAAATCCAGCTTGGACGTCTGGCATTTCTCGCTCCATATATGGTAAGAGCCTTTGTTGTAGAATCTTGAGCATTACTTTACTTGCATGGGATATTAATGCAATAGTTCGATAATTACTGCATTCCCTGGGATCCCCTTTCTTTGGAATCGGGATGTATATTGAACACTCCCAGTCTGTGCGCCATTGTTTAGTTTTCCATATTTCTTGATAGATTTTTGTCAAATTTGGACAGATTCAGTCTCAGTAACTTGTAGCAACTCTATTGGTATGCCATCTGTTCCTGGTGATTTGTTTCTTCCAAGTATTTTAAGAGCAGCTTTCACCTCACATTCTAAAATTTCTGGTTCTTCATCATATGGTTCCTCTATGAATGAACCACTCATCCTGGGATCTCTTTTATAGAGTTCTTCAGTGTATTGCTTCCATCTTCCTTTTATTTCATCTCGGTCAGTCATTGTGTTCCCCTGTTGATTATTCAACATCCCTACTCTTGGTTTAAATTTCCCTTTAATTTCTCTAATCTTTTGGAATAGGGCTCTTGTTCTTCCCTTTTTGTTGTCCTCTTCTATTTCTATACAGAAACTATTGTAATAGTTCTCTTTGTCCCTACGTACTAGTCGCTGTATTGTTGCATTTAGGGTTCTGACCGTGTTTCTATCTCCTCTTGCTTTACCTTTCTTCTTGCTTTAACCATTTTAAGAGTTTCTTCAGTCATCCATTGAGGTCTTTCTCTCTTTTTAACTAGAGATATTGTCTTTTTGCATTCTTCCCTGATCATGTCTCTGACGTCACTCCATAGTTCTTCTGGTTCTCTGTCAACTAAGTTTAAAGCCTCAAATCTGTTCCTTATTTGATTTTTGTATTCTTCTGGGATGTTATTTAAATTGTATTTGGCATTATGATTGCTTTGTTCTTCTTCTTTAGCTTTACTCTGATTTTCGATAAGACCAGTTCATGATCTGTGCTGCAGTCTGCTCCTGGTCTTGTTTTTGCAGAAAGTATGGAACTTCTCCATCTTTTGCTACCAATTATATAATCAAATTGATTCCTATACTGACCATTTGGTGATGTCCACGTGTACAGTCGTCTCTGTGGTTGCTCAACAGATGTGTTTGCAAGAAACAAATTATTGGCTTCACAGAATTCAATAAGTCTTTCTCCTGCTTCATTTCTGTCTCCTAAGCCCCATTTCTCCACAATTCCTAATTCTTTTCTGTTCCCTACTTTTGCATTCTAATCCCCCATGATGATCAGCACATCTTGTTTTGGTGTGTGATCAGTTTCCTCCTGTACTTCTGCGTAAAATCTCCCCTAATTCCTCTTCTTCTGTGTTTGCCATTGGAGCTTAGACTTGGATGACGGTTATGTTAATAGGTTTTCTGTTAATCTCATTGATATCACTTGCTTAGACCTTGCGTTATAGCTCTTAATTGCTTTTGCTACATCACTACTCACTATTAAAGCAACCCTGTTTCTTCTTAATTTCTCATTTCCTGTGTAAAATATTTTGTAGTTGCCTGATTGAATATGTCCCATTCCTGTCCATTTTCATTCACTCACCCCAAGTATTGTAATGTTGATACGTTCCATTTCTTGCTTGACAATTTCTAACTTTCCCTGGTTTATGCTTCTCACATTCCATGTTCCTATTGTGTGTGTCGTACAACTCTGGACTCTCCTTTTGCATCTGTGTGCATCAGCCTCTGGGCTTCCTTTCGGCTTTGACCCAGCTGTGTCATTAGTCACAGCGCTACTCGTACTTGTCCTTTGTTCTTCCCCAGTAGCTCGGTGAGTGCCTTCTGACCTGGGGTTTTTATCTTCCAGCACTATCTCGTGTTGCATTTTGGATACTGTGTTCATAGGGTTTTCGTGGTAAGAGGTATTCAGAGGTGGTTTACCATTGCCTTCCTCTGAGTTTGGATGCATCTTAGTCTGGTGTTTCAGCTTTGACCATTCCACCTTGGGTGCCCCTGCTAGGAGTCTAGCCTCTTGGTCTAGACTCCTGACGGCATTGCTCATACCTTCTTCAACACTCTCAAACCCTCTCACCAGGTTAAGGTGGGCATCCTAAAGGGGGGTGATTCTATTAAATCAATATAAAACCTGATTCAGGATACATAGCCTGCTTCTTCGGCTTGCTATTCTTTTTTTTTTTTTTGCATGTGGTACTGTGCAGTTAGTTCTCATTTCATATTTTAAAAAATCCCTCCCAGGCAAATTTATATTCAATTAAATTCATTTATTACAGTCGTAGATCGGCACGAAAAGTGTACAAGATAAAAACAGAGATAATTCAGTACAACACAGCACACTTAGCATTAAAATTGGATCCTCGTCATCAAGTTAGCTATCGGTTTAACAAAATTCTTCTACAACGCATAGCAGCCGCACAAAAACTGGCAACCTTTGCTGATATCTGTGGGGTTTGGTCAGATAGGAGGTAAAAATAAAGAGTAATAATAATAATAATAATAATAATAATAATAATAATAATAATAATCGACATAACAAGCTTCGTTTCTGCCTGGAATGTTTTTTAAGATTGGAACAATTAACACAGTTCGAAGATCCCGATAGGATGAGCAATATAGTAGTACATGACCCACCGATTCTATTGCCCCCTCATCACTTGGGCATAACCTCTTACCATGGGGAATTTTTTTATGATCACGTGCTTATATTGCAAGCCTAACCATAGCTAGAAGAATGTTGCATTCATCTTAACGTCATTGCTTCCAAGTATTTGGGATCAGGCTGTTAGATTTAATTAATCTAATTAAATTAAGGTGACCTTAATTCTACTATTTAATTTAAATAGTAAATTAATATACAATTACTTCTTTCTTCTGTCCAAAAATCCTAGATGATGGTTAGAACTGCTGCGAAGACAATCATTTAAAGAAACAACCCTGCTTGTGTAGACTAAAGAGTAGTTAAAAATGAAATGAAGTCTATCACTATGCTTTCTTGGATAGATTTACTAACTACTCTAAATGAGGTTGCACTGAATTACTTGCCATTGAATTGTTACAGCTGCGCTACCAATGCCTACCGTTGCTGCAATCGAAGGCTATGCCTTAGGTGGGGGCTTGGAACTGGCACTAGCTTGTGATCTCCGAGTGGCAGGTGAGTGTGTCAGCACAACCTGTGTCTTCTGCTTATATTATGGAACCACTTCAGGTTGGCCATTGGAGCTAACCCCTTGCATCCTTCCAAGTCCCAAAACATAGCACTTTTAAGCACATTGATGGTATACTATGTTTGTACTAATGTAGCTTTTCCCTCCTTGTGTGTATTTTTTTTTTTAATTTTATAACTCAGCATCATCAGCTACATTGGGCCTAATTGAAACAACCAGAGGACTCTTTCCTGGTGCAGGTAACATAGCTTCATCCACTTGCTTTTGGGCAGCTTTAACATTTACTATGTGTGCTATTGTGATTGAATCAAACTATATCATATTTTTAATATTTTTGTAAGCCATCACACATGGGGGCAGGGTGCAATGGCAGGATGGCAGACAAGGTGGGTGAGGGAAGCAAGGATGGCAGGCTGGGAGGGCAATGGCATACTGGGGTGGGCAAGGGGGCGGGGGTGCGTGAGTGAGCAGGCAATGGGAGGCAAGCAAGCAGGCAACAGCAACAACGTGGGAGGCAGGTAAGCAGCCTAAACGGTGTGGCAGCAAGTGCCTTGGGGGCCATTTTGGGAATTGCCTGGGGCGGGGGACTTTGGGGAGTTGCCTGGGGATGGAGGGTGGGTTTGCGAGTTGCCTGGAAGGTGGGGGGCAGGCTTGGCAGTTGCCTGGAGGGCACATTTGGGAGCTGCCTGGAGATGGAGGGCGGGCTTGGCAGTTGTCTGGGTGAGTGCGTGTATGTGTTTGGGAGTCCCTGGCTGGCAAATGGGAGAGGTGGGTTGGCAAGCAAAGGGAGCAGATCACCCCTAGTAGTAGTATATTCAGTTAAAACCTGCCAGCGGTCCTAGAATCTATTTCCAGTTCTGCAAGGGAACAGCTGCAGCACTGGGGGACTGGAGAAGACCTGCCCTGGGAGTGAGTACTTGAGCATCTGGGTGCTTGCTTGCTCGCTCCTCTGGGATGCTGTCTCTTGAGGCAGCTGAGGTCCCTGGTAAGTGCTGTAAGGACTGGGACCCTCTGCCTGACCCTGAATCCAGAGAGAGGCTGCAGTCAGCTCCTGCCTGGGTCAGGGGGCATAAAAGCTCAACTATCCTTGGGTGGTGGGTTTGCAACCGCTGGGTCACCACCGAAGGGGCAACAACCTTGGTGAGCCCCTTAGGGAGTCTCAAGGGCAAGGGCACTACCCCCTTCCATTTTTTAAAAACCAATCTAGATGAGATTGGTAGTGGGGCAATTGTGTTGTTCCTGTGCAGTTGCCCACCTCCATAGCAGTCTTGATGCCCATCCACATCTACTGTAGTCCCCAGTAAGGTGTCCAGTGCAACATCTGCTGCAACTTCTTGGGATTGGTTTCAGTTGATGCAGCCTGATGACGTGGACAAGGTGCTTGCGACATACTGCCAGCAATGTGTACTGTCAACCCTTGCCCTTCTTGGCTCATTAAAGCTTGTAGGGAGGTAGTGGTTCCAGCCACCCTGAAAGAGGCAATGATCTGACTGCTCCTGAAAATGCCCACCCTGGACCCATTGGTTTGTGACAGCTACCACCCCGTTGCAAATGCCCCCTTTGTAAGGAAGGTGATTGAAAGGGTCACGTCACAGCAATTGCAAGTACTCTTGGATGAAACAGATTATCTTGACCCATTCCAGTCTGGGTTCAGGCCTGGTTATGGGACTGAATCAGCCTTGGTCACCCTGATGGATGACTTTTATCGACAGAAGGATAGGGGGAGTGTGACCCTGTTGTTCTTATTTGATCTCTCGGCGGCTTTTGATACTGTTGATCATGGTATCCTTCTGAACCTACATGGTGAGATGGGTATCGGAGGCACTGTTGTACAGTGGTTCCATTCCTACCTCCAGGGTTATTTTCAGAGAATAACATTGGGCGATTGTCTTTCAGCCCCCTGGCAGTTGTGTTATTGGATGCTGCAGGGTACCATCTTGTCCCTGATGCTGTTTAACATCTATATGAAGCCCTTGGGACCGGTCATCAGGAGATTTGGGGTGAGGTGTCAGCAGTATGCTGGCGATACCCAGCTCTATTTCTCTGTAACATCTGAATTGGGAGAGACCAGTGCCTGGACTCGGTGGTGGGCTGGATGAGAGCCAGTAAACTAAGTCTGAATCCTAGCAAGTTGGAGGCTCTGTGGGTTGGTGGTTTCCAAGATTGGATAACTGGTCAGTTGCCTGCTTCAGATAGGATTGTACTTCCTCTGAGAGAGCAGGGTCATAGTCTGGGGGTGCTCCTGGATCCATCTTTGTCGCTAGAGGCCCAGGTGACCTCATTGGCTAGGAGTGTCTTTTACCAACATTGGCTAGTAAGATAGCTGCAGCCGTTTCTGAACCAGGATAGCCTGACCACTGTTGTCTATGCACTGGTAACCTCCAGGTTGGATTACTGTAATGCACTCTAAGTGGGGCTGCCCTTGAGGTTGGCCCAGAAGCTGCAGCTGGTGCAAAATGTGGTGGTGCGACTGCTCACTGGGGCAGGGTATCGCCAACATGTCACCCCGCTGCTGAAAGAATTACACTGGCTACCCATTAGCTACTGGGCTAAGTTCAAGGTTCTGGTTGAACTTTTGGTGTACAAAGCACTATACAGCTTGGGACCAGGATACCTGAAAGATCATCTTACCCGTTATATACCCCATCAATCACTACGCTCTGCAGATGAGGGCCTCCTGCAGATATCATCTTATCAGGAGGTCTGTTTCACACAACATAGGAAGCAGACCTTTAGTGTAGTGGCACCTACCCTTTGGAATTCCCATCCCTTAGATATTAGGTACCATCTCTGTTATCTTCACGGCACCTACTGAAGACCTTCCTCTTTCAACAAGCTTTCTAAGTAGAGACCTTTCCCCGGCCTGCGTCTGTGTTGGTATTGCTTTTTAATATGTTTTTAAAGCTTTTTTTAAAAAAAGATGTTTTTAAAGATGTTTTGTTTTAATATATTTTAATGTCTGTTTTTATGATGTTTTATAATATTTTTAGTGTTTTTGCTTGCTGGCCTGGGCTTCTACTGGGAGGAAGGGCAGGATATAAATTTAATAAATAATAATAATTTCTCATCTTTGTTTTTCAATTTTTCATTTTTAAAAATGAGTATGTTAATACTCCCTTTGACTATTTTAAAATGTAAACGCTTCTATACATATCAAATTCACCTTAGGTAAGAGAACAATGGGATTTTAAAGAATGACAGTCTGACAGGCAGGGAAAGAGCAACATCCCAGCCACTTCTCTGATATCTGCTTCTCCCAGTATAGGAATTGCCACATTGACTAGTATTTTTTCTTCCATAGCTACAAGTAGTACCAGAAATTTCACTTCAATCCAAGCTATTTTAGAATACCACAGCATTTAGATACTATAGAGAAGGGATTCCAAGATCCTGCAATATTACCCCATTGCGGAAATTCAGCTTTTAAGACAGAATTTGAGAGCTTCACAATCTCAGCTTTCGCATATACTTTGAAAAAAAGGAACATGTTTTCTTGTGGTTGCTGGGAGAACCCTAAAAGTGCATGGGCAGGAGACAGTAAGGTGGGAATTGCATTTTGCGCTCAGTCAGCCAAGCCCTCAACTGGTAGCTGCCTATGGGAGAGGAGCACTTGCTCCATAACAGAGCTGGGAGGGTGGAAACTTCTGGGGTTACCCATAGAAGTTAGCTGCTGTAGGGCAATGTCATGCCAAGCAAGGTGCCAAGCGCCTCATTGGTGTCATATTTGGGTGAGTACTGGGATAAGTTGGGTGAGAGATCTTACATTGGAAGAGATGCTTCCTCCTGTTTTTCCTCCTTTTCATGCTTGTTATAAAGCTGCTGATTTGAAACAACAGTATCTCATGCCACCTTAAATACCTCTTACGGCATAAGCTTTCATGGGCTGCCGCCCATTTCATCAGATATATTGTAGTCCACGAAAGCGTATGCCATGCTAAATCTTTAAGGTGACATAAGGCTATCTTGATTCTGCTGCAACAGAGTAAGACAGCTATCCCTCTGGAGCTCATTTGAAAGTAACTGGATATTATTGGAACAAAAATGTGTGGCAGTTCCACTAGTGATATTGCCACATCTCAGTGAAAAGAAACTTGGAGATACAATGGTGATACCATTTTATAACATCTATAGAAGCTGCTATGTTGGTGTGGGATGGCCAAAAAGCATCTCTTCTCCAGATATTTCTTTATTTACTGCTAACAATGCGTTTAGAGTTGGAGGGGATATGTCGGTTTGGATTAAAGTTGTTGATTACATATATGGATACAGAAGACTCATTCTTTATCATATGAGGAAAGTATACAAAAGTTTGATGGGGCTATTCTTCAATGGTTACAGTTTTTACAATTAAGAAGTTTTGTTGAAGAGAATCTTGGGAAACTAAAGCAAGAGTCAAAATGTCACCTTTTGAATCTGTAATGTTGAATTTAAATAATTATGAAGGGCTTTCATACCAGACACAGATGGGAAAAATCAAGATGATCTAATATCAAATTAAGTATGGTAAAATGTTCTGATATAGGGGCCACTATATATCGGCTATTACACAATGTTTTACCAATAGTATTCACAGTTCATTCACAGCAAGGATAGGGAATCTGTGACTTTCCAAGATGTTGATGGATTGCAGCTCCTATCATACCTGTCGATTGGCCATGCTGGCTGATGGAAGTTGAACTCCAACAACATCTGGAGGGCCAGAAGTTCCCCATCCCTGATTTAAAGGAATAATGACAAAAGTTGGAGGTGTGGACAGTAAAGAGCTGATCTTATTCATTAGGATGGAATTAATCAGTTACTAATTTCTTCTGAAAGAATATCAATATAATACTACACTTCCTAATATGTAATTTCAGTTATAAATGGTACAATTCCTCTAGATTACTATTTTTATTGCAATATGCTAATAACCATATATAGTATTAGAGAAGAGAAAAGAGTCTGTTAAGAACAACTATAATGTTAGTAGCTCAGATGGCAAAGCACCCTCAGGCCCATCATTTAAGAGACAATGGTTAGTAAAAATTTGGAAAATAGCTGAGATGACAAAAACCCCACTCAAAACTCAATTACATATGACAGAGAAGGCAATCAAAAAGCAGGAAAGTTTTCTATCTATTGGCCTTTGCCTATTAATTTTATGAAGTCAAGAAACAACTTAGACACTAATACAGGGATTCCCAAACCGTGGTCCAAGAGCTTCATTCAAATGGTCCGTGGTGTGTCTGCAAAAATGCAATTAAATATCACACATCATCTAATTGCACATCATCTAGCACAGTGCATTACAGTTGCTACAACAGGCAAAAAAGGTCACTCATTGATTCGCCAAGATTCAGCAATTTTCAACTGTCTGGGAGAGGAAAACATTTCAGAACCACTGCACTAATAAATGCAAGCAGGTAAGGTCCAAGGAACGTACTTGTTGATTTTGAAAATGCTTTAAGTAATGTAAATAGGTCGCTAGGTTATTTTTATTCACTTATTGATGTGGACATATGCTGTAGGAATTGACATACTGTTAATTATTAGTGTAGTATTATATTAAGCTTATAAATTGTAATGTATTTTAGTATATAATGGTAATGTTTAATTTGTAACTGTATATATATTTGCATGAGCAGTTATGCTGGCGTAAATTGCAGTGGCATCCTCAACTTTCATGAAATGGGTCCTTTTCACTCTAGTTATTCGGTAAATTTCCACAAGGCTACTGGAGAGGCTTGTGAGTGATATGTTCACAGCCAGTTAGACTGTAGCAGACCTGGGGACCTCCAGATGTGGTTGAACTCCTAACTTCCATCCAGCAGGTCAGTGGCTAGGAATGATGGGAGTTAGGAGTCCAACCAGATCTAGAGGGACACAGGTTCCCCATCACTGAACTACAGCAGTAGTATGTATGGAAACCAGTAAAAAAAATGCCATCTCTGTTATCTTTTCGGCATCTATTGAAGACCTTCCTCTTTCAACAAGCCTTTTAAGTTGAGACCTTATCCCAGTCTGCTTCTGTGTTGGAATTGCTTTTTAATATGTTTTTAAACCTTTTTTTAAGATGTCTTCAAAGCTTTTAAAAAAATGCTTTTAAAGTTGTTTTGTTTTAATATATTTTAAAGTTTGTTTTTATGATGTTTTAAAGTGTTTTTAGTGATTTTGTTTGCCACCCTGGGCTCCTGCTGGGAGGAAGGGCGGGATATAAATCAAATAATAAATAAATAATAATAATAAAAAAGTGCATCCTAAAAACCATGGTATGGTATTGTGATGTTGTTGTTTTCCTGTCTAGGTGGAACCCAACGTTTAACACGCTGTATTGGAATAGGCCGTGCTAAAGAACTAATTTTCACTGGCAGACAGATTGATGGACAAGAGGCATTCTCAGTAGGTCTAGTTAACCATACAGTGCCACAGAATGAAAAAGGGGATGCAGCTTACCAAAGAGCATTAGCTTTGGCTGAAGAGATTGTTCCTCGGGTCAGTGTATTCTTCATTTCCCTTGTATTGACTGAACAAATGTATGTATATATATATATATATATATATATATATATATATATATATATATATATATATATATATATATATAGTTCTGCTGTTTTTTAAAAATAATTTCAGAGTTCTGAAATTTTGAAAAACAATTTTCTCTGAAAAATAATTTCAGTTGCACAAAAGTTTGCTATGCAACCCAAATGCTGAACTCAAAATTTATATACCATTTCCCTTAAGTTATTTAACTTCTACGATCTACTTACTTAGATTCTAAATTCAGACTTGGATTCTAACCATTTTGGCAGAGGTTTGTTCTGTGTCCCCCACATTGTTTTTAGATTGTGTCTTGGGGGCTCTGTAAGGCACTGTTTACATTCATGTTGCTGTATAACGACTAATGTTCCACCTGGTTCCAACAATTGCTGGGGAATTTTAAATAGATGTGGTGGTATTCAATGAAATAGTTGTACTATTTCATTGCGCTATTTCTGGGAAAATCCAGAACAGATTTAGGGGGCATATGGAGGGAGGAAAGGGGGAAAACATTCCATTGCACAAGGAAAAATCCCTTAGCTGATGGAATATTTGCTTCAGCGCTGTGTTGAATACAACCCCTAATTATTTTTATCATTCAGTACCCGTCCTTCACCCAAAGGTCCCAGAGTAGGTTACAACAACTTTAAAATACATTAAAAGCAATTTAAAAACAACCTAAAATCCCCAAATTGGGTGGGTCCTAAAAGTACATATCTCAGGTGTCAAAGGCCAGGGTAAAGAGGTGTGTGTTCAGCATTTGCTTAAAACTGTACAATGAAGTTGCCAGACGCACTTCGGTGAGGAGTTCCACAACTTAGGGGCCGCACTGAGAATGCCCTCTCCCAGGCCACCCCCCCGACCTTCCAAGTTTGCCAAAACTACCAAAACTGCCTGCTCTGCTGATCTCAACACCTGGGTCTGTAGGGAAGGCGGCGGTCTTTCAGATATTTGGGGCCTGTCATTTTAGGGCTTTAAAACTCGTGGGAGCACCTTAAATTATACTCGGAAATGACCTGGCAACCAATGCAGCTATTTTACAATGGGTTATATGAGATCTAAAGGGAACCCAGCCAGTAATCTGGCTGCTGCATTTTGGACCAGTTGAAGTTTCTGAGTCGTATTCAAGGGTGGCCCCACGTAATCCAGTGTGGAATTACCAGAGCATGAAGTACTGTGGCCAAGTCATCTCTGTCCAAAAGGGGCTAAAGCTGGCCACCAGCTGGAGCTGAAAAAAGGCACTCTTAGCCGCTGAGGCCACCTGAGTCACCAGAGACAATGTTGGATCCAGGACCATTCCCAAGCTGCGAACCTGCTGCTTTCAGGGGAGTGCAGTCCCATCCAGAATAGGCCACTTCCCCATCTCCTGTACATGAGAACTCTGGACACATAACACCTTTTCAGGATTCAGCAATTTATTGGCTCGCATTCAGCCCACAACTGCCTCCAAGCACAGGGCCAGCACCTCAACTGCCTCTCCCAATTCAGATGGAACAAAAAGACAGAGTTGGGTGTCATTTACATATTGATGACACCTCACTCCAAATCATCTGATGACAACTCCCAGTGGCTTTATATAGGTGTTAAATAGCATGGGGGACTAGAACCCTGCGGAACACCACAGGACAGTTCCCATGCTGCCAAACAGTAGCATCCCATAGCTACACTTTGGAAGTGACCCTAGAGGTATGAGTGGAATCACTGAAACACAGTGTCCCCAACCCCCACCTCTCTCTGACACTCCAGAAAGATACAGTGATCAACAATATCAAAAGCTGAGAGACCAAAGAGAATGTGTGGGGTTGCACTCCCATTTCTCCTGACAGATGTCATCAACCAGGACAACTAAAGTAATTTTAGTGCCATGTCCTGGCCTGAAGCCAGACTGGAATGGATCCATGTAACCAGTGTCTTCCAAGCATGCTTGAAGCTGGACCTCTACCACCTTCTTGAGCACCTTGCCCAAAAAGGGGATGTTTGTCACTGGGCTATAGTTGTTTAACACTTCTGGGTCCAGGGGGGTCTTCTTAAGAAGGGGACAAACCACTGCCTCATTCAAGGCAGATGGTACCTCCCCCTCCTCCAGTGAAGCATGAATCACTCCCTGAGCCCACCCAATCAACCCCATATGGCTAGCTCTAAGAAGCCAAGATTGGCAAGGGTGTAGGTGGATGGCCACACTTCTTCAACCAGATTGTCTACATGCTCAGGGCCCAATAATTAAAACTGATCCAATACAGATGGAACACATGGTGCTCTGGACACATCCATTGGACTTGCTCTAACCATGGCATTCAACTCAGTCCAAATTTGAGCAATTTTGTCCCTAAAGTGCCTTCTAAAGTGCCTTCTAAAGTTGTTACAGCAGGTCTCTGAGAGTTCCAGAGCAACGCTCTCTTGGCCAGATCACAAAAGCCCAGTCACCATTCAGAAAAGCTCTGCTGCACAGCTACTTGAGGACACAGTGGTGGCAGAGCTTTTTTTGCCACTGCCATTGCCATGTGGTAGGCATGATGGTGCAATCTTATCCGTGTCCAGCCAGGTTCAGATTAAGATTTATGCCAGCTGCCAACCCTCCTGTTGCCTTGTTGCATCTAAAGTCTGTAGTATACTACTCCATTTCCAGTGATTGACAGCTAGATGAGTCTGGAAAGCTCAGGAGAGGCATGATGGGAATACCCACCCTTGGTAAGTCTTTCCTCAGTGAATGTGTTTAACCTGTTTGAACTAGGAGCAACTCCCACCTAATTTGATGACAGAATTCAGCAAGTTAGCTGTATTAAAAACAAATGTTTCCTGTTGTTTATCCTTCACCTGTCATTTCCATAAATGTCTACACGTTCCACCATTTCCCCACTTGTTTTAAGCACAGTCACACCTTTGGTAACTTGAATGTTGTGTCCCACTCACAGCCATTTTGTTCTGCTCATTTGAAAAAACAAAACTATTGCACAAGGGTGTTTTTTTTAAAACAGTTTTTGGTATTATCTCCAGTCCCTTCTCTAATTGTGTCAAGTAGTACATGTGTGAAACTAGAATTTTGTCAATGCAGCTTTATTGAATGTAATACACAGAATCTGTTGCCAAGTTTTTTTTACTGTCAATTGTACCAAATGTAATGGTATATTGTTTTTATGTTGTAAACTGCCCAGAGAGCTTCAGCTATGGGGCAGTATAAAAGTGTAATAAATAAATAAGTTAACCAGGTTAGAATGTTTTGGTTTGTCTAGGTTTGTACCTTCCTAAATACTGTGGTGTGCTGTGCAGACTTAAGCTAGCTCTCTCTTCAAATAAGAATTGATATAAAATTTATACCAACCTCATGTATTCTTTCTCCATTGTGGAAACAATTCTCGTCTTTAGCCAGTTACACAAGAGACTCTTATTTTGTGACTCCTAGCATACTTAGGAGTGTTTAGTGCCTTAGTAAGGCACTGTGTCAAGAGTGAGACTCCTCAGTGGGATACTGTGCATATCTAGTTACTCACAAAAGTCTGTACCTGTATTGGATTTAAATTGGCTTTTATACATGAAATTGTTTAGGTTTTTATTGTTGATCACTTTGAAATGCTTCATAGAGATTCATAAACGGGATTAAAATTTTTAAAACATTTCTTCTCTCTTTTAAAGGCTCCAATAGCTGTGAAAATGGGGAAAATGGCTATAAACAAAGGCAGTGAGGTAAACGTTACAATAAAGCTTCTGATAACAATCATTTAACAACCTGGAATTGTTAATCGTTAAACTTATTGAGAGGGGAGAATAATTTGCAGTATAACTAGCAAGGAGGTTTGTCCTTAGCTCTTTTCCTCCCCCAATTCCTCTCCTCAAACTGGTCATCTTTCTCCACCTTCACCCCCCAACCCAACAAAACATTGTCTGTAAAAGTAGGTCAGCAGTAGTACAATCAACAGAGTAAGGCAGAGATCTGTTTTAAATCATTTTCAAGTAAATACTGGATAATACTAGGTGCATATAAGGTAGGGGTCAAGAGGTAACCATATTAGCCTGTGTCTTATAGCACCTTAAAGACAACAGATCTTTTGGGACAGAAGCTTCATCAGATGTTTCTGTCTAATGAAGGGGCCTCTAGTCCACAAAGAATTTTTGCTACCATACATGTTAGTTTTTAATGGCCACAAGTCTTGTTTAAGTACAGGAAATCTTGTCTTGGCACAATGGAGATGAGACGGATCTCTGGTATCTTGCCTAGTCTGACGTTTGTGTTCTGTTGTCAAACCCATACCCCATAAAAGCAAAACTGCAACTATTTTTAAGTGCTCTTCTCATATGTAACATGTCATTTGTTTTTCAGGTGGATATCAACTCCGGTATGGTTATTGAAAGACTGTGTTATGCTCAGGTAAACTACCCTTTAATTAAACCCTGCTTTTCCTCACAGTGTACACTTCCTTTGTCCTTCGCTCTTTTCCTCCCCCAATTCCTCTCCTCAAACCAGTCATCTTCACCCCCCAACCCAACCAACACATTGCCTGTACAAGTAGGTCAACAGTAGTACAATCAATCAACAGAGGCTGAAATCTGTTTTTAATCATTTTCAAGTAAATACTGGATGATGCTAGTTGCATATAAAGTAGGAGTCCAGAGAGGTAACCATATTAGCCTGTGTCTTGTAGCACCTTAAAGACTTAACAGATCCGTTGGGACAGAAGCTTCATCAGCAGACTGATCTTAGTTGTGTAGCATTTTGTGGAGTTCACTGAGAAGAGTCCAATGCTTTTATGATTTGGCTCCAAAAGATCAATTGCACTCCTTAGAAACTTACTTGGAATGTTTCGCTTTCCTCGGTTCATGGCACTGAGTATTAACATGTATGATCTTCTCTAGAAACTGCTCTACACACAAAGCATCCAGTAGGGCTGCTCAGGATTCATCATTTGAAAAGTGTAATGTGTAATATAGACACATGCACACATCACTGTTATGACAATATTAACTGGAAAAATAGATGTGATGGGAATAGCAGACTAAGCACTCTACATCTGATATTCATTTACTTTACTGAATAACAGTAAATGGATGTTTGTACACCCGCACAGTGGTGATTAGGAAGTATAGTATTAACTGATGCCTCTTTGTCTTTTAAATACAGAATATCCCTACCAGAGACCGGCAGGAAGGAATGGCTGCTTTCATAGAGAAACGACCACCTAAGTTCATTGGGAAGTGACATTGTCAAGCCTTGTGCAGGTGACTGAAGCCAGCTCCAAGAACTGAGAAGGCTGTGCCTTATAAGAATATTTTTTCTACATAAAATTGTATATTCAGACAATGTATTATTTCACTTGTGGACTCATTTTGATTCACAAGAGCTAAAGAGTAAATGGGATGGACAGTTCAGTTTTTAGAATGTCACTCCCAAATAGCAATACAACGTGCTGGATTTTGAAAGACACGCAGTGCCTTGTAAAAGTAATCAGACCCCTGCCCAATGCTCTCATATTACTGAATGGTACATTGTGATTTCATTCTGTATGATATTTTATTTTGAAACACTGAAACTCAAAATAAGTTACTGTAAGGTGACATTTGTTTTATGTTGGGAAATGTTTGTAAGAAACAAAAAACAGAAACATGTTGCTTGCATAAGTATTCAACCCCTGTGCCGTGGAAGCTCCCAGTTTACACAGATGAAAGAAATTGCCCTATTGAGGACACACCTTACCATTGGCTTCCACCTGTGAACCATTAAAGTTGCTGTCACATTGTCAGGATAAAAACCCCACTATTGAAGGATCATTGGTCAGGCTGTGGATCTGAAGGAAAATGAAGACCAAAGAGCATTCCCACAGAAGTGAGAAATAATGTAATACAAATTCATAGATTGGGAAAAGGGTACAAAATAATATCCAAGTGTTTGGATATCCCAGTGAGCACAGTTGGATCAATAATCAGGAAGTGGAAGCTGCATCACACCACCCAGGTACTGCCAAGAAAAGGCCATCCCTCAAAACTCAGCGCTCGAACAAGGAAACTTGTGAAAGAAGCCACAGAGAGGCCAACAATCACTTTGACAGAGCTAGAGTTCAGTGGCTGGGAGTGGAGCAAAGGTCCACCAGTCAACCATATCAACAGCTCTGCGTAACACTGGCCTGTATGGGAGGGTGGCAAGAAATAAGCTGTTATTTTAAAAGTATCATCTGAAAGCATGTCTCGACTTTGCCAGAAAGCATGAGAGTGCCCCAGCTGCAATGTGGGAAAAAGTTTTGTGGTCAGATAGAGCTTTTTGGCCAAAACTCAAAGAGCTGTGTGTGGCACAAACCTAAAACCGCCCATGCCTCAAGACACACCATCCCTAAAATGAAGTATGGTGGTGGCAGCATCATGCTGTGGGGATGCTTCTCATCAGCAGGGACTGGGCATCTTGTTAAAATCGAAGGAAGAATGGATGGAGGAAAATACAGGGAAAAACTGAAGCTTGGGAAGAAATTCACTTTTCAGCAGGACAATGATCCCAAGCACAAGGCCAAAGCAACATTGGAATGGCTCAAGAACAAAAAAAGGTCAATGTCCTACAGTAGCCTGTCAAAGTTCTGATCTCAATCCCACTGAGAATCTGTGTCGCTCTTTGAAAATTGTGGTCAACAGGCAACGTCCAACCAACCTGAACGACCTGGAGCAAATCTGCCAAGAAGAATGGGCCAAAATCCCTCCAACACTGTGTACAAAACTGGTACATACCTACCCCAAAAGACTTAAAGCTGTTATTGCAGCAAAAGGTGGCTCTACCAAATATTAATGTGTGGGGGTTGAATACTTATGCAAGCAACACGTTTCTGTTTTTTTGTTTCTTACAAACATTTCCCAAATTAAAACCAATGTCACTTTATAATAATTGATTTTGAGTTTCAGTGTTTCAAAATAAAATATCATACAGAATGAAATTACAATGTAGCATTTGTAATTCAGTAATATGAGAGCATTGGTCAGAGGTCTGATTACTTTTGAAAAGCACTGTAATGTCATATGTATATATTTCATAATATACAACTGCTCAGAGTTACAAGAGTGTTCCAGGCAGCTCAACCATGTGGTGTATCAGAAAACAATGCAAGTTGCACAGAGCAGCATAAATTGTCTTGTGCCCAAGTTCAGAAATATGAAAGATTTAACAGAAAAGGAACAAATATACATCCATTTGGTCTACCACCAAAGACCAGAAATACTGTCAAACAGTAGTGCAGAAGTGATTGTGTTTTCAAAGATCTGTACATATACAGAGCATTCAAATAATCATGCTTTGGTCTTTTATAATTTTGGTCATGGTTGTGCTATGCAATCAAGGATGCTTTCTGATCCACAAAGGTAACGTATTAATAGCCTTTGAAAAACTTTGGATCATATGGGTGGAACATGGCTTTGGCCCAGACGCCTGAACGGGCTGTGGCAAGAGCTGTGCTAGTTGTGCAATAGGGCCAAAGCCTCGTTCCATCCATACGATACACAATTTTGTATGTATCTGTGCCTCTTACATATATGCATCTGCACCACCAGCTACAGGACGTATTACACATGGTATGCGAGTTGTGCATTTGTTATCTGCATGGTTTATTCTGAACAAAGGTGGGTTATGGCTTGTTGACACTGCTTAACTTATAAAAAGGCAGATCAACAGGATATATGGGGTGGTATTCAACTAACATATCCCATCCACGCAAGGATTTCCACTTCTGCAACAGGACTTCCCCTGCATGTGCCCCCCACCCTTTCCAAATCTGTTCCAGATGGTTGAGGAACCCCAAGAACAGATTTAGGTGGCATGTAGGGGGAAAGGTGGGGGAGAGTATTCCATTGCGCAAGCAGAAATCCTTGTACTGATAGAACATTGACAGAGCTCTGTTGGATACAATGCATAATCCGAACAGCCTACAGTACAGAGTGGCAAACACATGCCTAAGCTAGTTCTCCCCTCTTTATTCATGAGTGAAGGCCAAACTAGATGTTACGACAACACAACCCAGCTGTTACGGCACATGCTGTTCTAATTTTCTAGGAAATGGAAAGAGCACAATTTGAAAGCACATCAACGGATGCAGAGCCTTTTCTATCTACCCATGCTTTTCCATCTAAAACCACTTCCCTTCCCTATTTGTTTTTCTCAGTGTGGCTTGCTTATCTTCAAGCAGTTCAGTACCCTTCTCTCCTCCCCCAGGTTGTAACACATAACATCTCATTTCACCCTAACATCCCATCATTCCTTTGGAAACTCACCTACACTGCATGAAAATTGACAGCTACACTAAAGTAAGCTTGCTCTCCTAGCTACAATAGTGTCATAATAATCCTTGTGAACCCTCTATTTAATCTGTACTGCTAACCAATTTGATGAAGGTAAAAGCTTGCAGTCATCTCTATTTACTATCATTGGACATGCCTTTTATTTTAGATAAGAAAACCTAAAAAGCATCTTGAAAGATTTCCCCCCTCCTAGTATAAAAATAGTTTGCATATACTCTCCTAAATAATGCAGACATAGAGAGGGCTTTTATGTTGGGCTGTGGCAATGTATTGTACAAACCCAGAATCTCCCCTCTAGAATATGCACATAGCCCCCACTTAAAAAATGTGTATAAGCCCCTTATGAAAGCTTGTGGCTGGCTCAATGACCTATTGTTAGACGAATCCAACATTTTAGTTGGAACAAGCTAGTGTTCCTTTGCTCAGGATTTTCAAAACACCTCTGTGCCACCACTTAGGATTTTTTTAAAGAGTTTCTCCTTGAACCTCTACGGCTAAATCAATCCTATTTTCATCTCACCTATCACAAGCAATACTGAGTCTACTGTTGATAAGGCATGAATAACAATGGAACAGTTCCTGAACTGACAATATGAGAGATTAGTGGCAGGAGAACAAGTAGCTTGAAAGCATCCTTTTATAGTGTCCTTGACCACTGCTATATAAAATTGCTGGCTTGCAAGCATCAGACTCTGTTCAAGTCCTGTATGGTAAGCTACTAAGCAGTTTTCTCTAGGGATGGTGCCCCATTTCCTTGTCAGAAGGGAAGTTACAAATTAAAGCTACTTGTAGAAGACTTCCAGATTTGCATACCATACAAGTATCTTCAAATCTTACAGGAAGGGCCATCTTGATCAGAAACACCTGTGAAAGAATAAAAATCTCTAGCACAGCTTGTGAAAGTTACAAGATGGAAGATACAGCTGAGGCCTCAGTTATCCATTTGACTTGGTTTGTATCTCCTTTAGTTGTTTAGGCTTCCCGTAATATTTCATGTGAGTGTCCACATAAGTAAGTATCTCAGTTGTTAGATACTGGACATCTGGATCGCTCTCGTCATTTTCTTTAATATTATATAAATTCTGCAGCCCATTCTCTTCTATCAACATGGCACAGTACCTGGCAGCTGAGGAGAAACAAAATTCTATTTATTAAACGATCCAACATGAGTAGAACAAATGTTTAAATACTGGTGTTAGATTCAGTAGGGATTGGGTCTAAACCATCTTCACAAGTCTAGCTAGCTTATTTCTGCTCCCATTCACCCCTTACTTCATGGCATTGCTAAAAATACAAGTTTTTAGCAGCAGACACAGTGGTCAGTTATCATTTCTGGAGTGAAGAACTAAGTTTAAAAGGTGCAGCTTGTGGCAGAGAACTGACGGTTAAGAAGGTACTGGAAGGAATATTTAGTATACTTGCCTACCCCAACAATGGGTTGTCTAAACACTCAGCCTTCCTAACAGAAGAGCCATTATAGTATGGGACTAATGGGAGGTGGTTATGTACTGAAATTGGGTAAGAAGTAAGTAAAGCCAATGCGTGTAAGACAATCCAGGAAACCCAGGCAGCTATTCTATACCTCCAGGGCCAGGTAGACCTCACATATTTGCTGGGGGGGGGGAAGCAAAAGATACATTTGCACCTGCCATCAGGGACAGCAGCAACTTACTCCCACTGAGGTTCCACAACACTTCATCGCCATTTATTGTAGCAGAGATCAGGCTCTGTACTTGCAAACAACTACAGGGACTTAGCTGGGGTGTCTTAGCTGCTTCTGGAAGAAATATTTGCACTAGCTGTATGCCCTATGCAACATCTGCCTGACAACATTCTTTGCAGCTGCATGTCCCAGTTGCAAAACCTTATAGCTAAGACAGACAGCTGTGATGAACTGTGGTGTCTTCTTCCAGAATATGTGCTCATAAACACTCTGCTCCCCCTGGTCCTTAAAATCATTGTAGGAATATCTTTCAGCAACTTTACTCATTAGCTATAGTTTACTTCAGTGTGTGTTCATTTGTGCCTGATGATGCAAGCAGTTCCCAGATCAATTTTCAGAAAAAGAGCCAGAATCCAAAGAGCCAAGGAATTAGTTCCATTAGCTTATTTAAACTATTTTGAGGAATCATCCAAACAGATTCCAGGGTGGTGTACAATGGCATGAATAAAACTATTCATAACAAAATACAAAGGAAAACCCCTTCATAATTTTACAAAAATGAGAGGCAGCAATAAAATCTTTAGTCTGTGCTATAGTTTTAAGTTAACTATTTAAAACGCCTGGGCAAATAAATATTTTAACCTGGCGCTGAAAATGTATTCCAAAGCTTATGAGGGCTTTGTATATTTTCTTCTGTAAACAATACCCCTACCACCACTACAGACAGGGCCACATGACAAAATGAGCTTTGAAACTGGTACGGAGCTCAAATTGTTCAGAGAAGCAAAGTCACAAGTTCTACTGGGCAAGTGTAAGTTCAAAGTAGCTCTCCAGATTTTATAGTGAAGGCTTTCCCCCTCACCTCATAATTAGAAGCTTTTCTGAGTGTGGTATGTTTTAGATAGATTTTCTGCTTCAGTTTTTGCTAAAATATTTTACGTCTTTATATTTAACCCCATGGCTCAACTGAGACATTATGCTAAATCACAGTTCTCACAAATGGGAACATCCCTGCAGCCTCACTTATTCCTTACTCTCCTCTTGCATATGAAATCAGTCCCTTCTCTTCCTGGTTTTTGCTAATCATTGTTTGCCATGTCAACAAACTTGGGAAAAACTATGGTTAGCACTAACCTCCAAGCTATGGTTTTCAATCCCACTTCAAATTGCAGTTTCAAATATTGTGGTTAGGCAGCAAAGCATTAATCATAGTTTGTCAATTTGGACATCACAGCAAGCTACGATTAACAAAACTAGGAGTGGAGGAAGAAACCTGCATGCGACAGGGAGGAGAAGGTGCATGAGTCTGTAGAGGTGTTCATAATTGCCCAACCTTACAATCTGAATTGGTACTGCATCCATTTTATCTTCAGCCATGGGGCGGGGGGGGGGAGCTACACTGACATTCCCAATGGGCTTTAAAGGCTAAACTTAAACATCAAATGCCTATTACAATAAAACTATAAACACATACGGGTTTTGCAACAGATATGCAGGATAGCCCATGCTGCCCAGATCTGTACTCCAGGTAACACAAAGCAGTCAAGTAATGGGTAGAAAGGCCTGAGGGATCTATGGATTGAAGAAGAGTTACTATGTTTTTGTCAATCATTTCAGAGCAAGTATACTGTCATGCCACGTAAGTATAATATTTGCAAAACCATAGGTAGGATCTAATCCTAAAAAAGACAAGATGGTACTGTGGAACGTTCAGTTAAAACTTTCAAAGCCATCATACAAAACTGCTTTATAAGCATTAAGATGCCTTGGGAGTGTTAACAATAAATATTAAAAAAAAGCTTGCCTAGGGCCTATTATCTAAATGCTCTACACGTGAGCCCCTATAAAAACATTAAGTTTAACATGGAAACTTCTGGTGGAGACTGAGATTCCAGATCAGAGATACAATTCATCAAAAGGAAAACACTGGGGATCTTTTAACCGTGGTTCAAAAAAATAATGAGTGGGTCATGAGATCATATGCTCCCCTTCCCATACATTCCTCTTCTTTGGCACAATTCCTTTCCCAACCCACTTCCTTTACTGCACTACATCACTTCCAAATATTAGCAGCAGGTAATGCTAATCTGAGTCTTCTTGAGAGTTTGCTAGCCAGCTTCAAACCCTGGCTAACAGAGAATTCGGATTAGCATTAAGGATGGCGGAGCAACGACGGGAACAATTAGTGCTAAAGGCAAGGGTACATAGATTTATCCTTATGACTTGACAATAGATCCCCAAAATTATGCTTGCTCCTGCCCTTAAAGGCAGAACATCTTATTTATGTTGCTCTGATAAAAAAATAATAATTACAATTGTTCAGTAAAGGTATTGTGATATGATTTAATAAACAGAATATAATATAAGCTTATTAATAAGCATATATTAAGCTTATTAAACAAAAGCGTTGGTTTGGTGTAAGCTTGGCAGGTATATATCAACAATAGGGTTCAATGTGTGTTATTCTGCAGATTTGTGGCTATTCCCTTCTAAGCAATAATTTTCATAAGATCCCTGCCTGACACACAGATTACATTAGTACAGAATTATTGTCCAAAATATGTTTTGACAAAGGTTATACCTATATGCTGGCAGGGCTACCATCTTGCATTCTGGTGTTGGCCACTTCAAAAGAGTTGCATGCTGTAACAGACAGAACCAAGTGTCAACTTTTCAATAAATATTGAAAATACTCAAAGTTAACTATGGAATCTAAGTCCCCATACCAGTTTTTCAATAAGGGATCTTCTCTGTGCTTGACTCAATGCCCAAGATTGTTCACCTCTAGATAGCAAATTTGAAATAATCCCAGCTGAGAAGTAGCTGACTTCCATTTCAGTGCTGCTCAGCAATTCACTGACACGATCTAGGAAGTCCTTCTGCATTAACTTGGGTTGCAGCTCTCTCACTTCTGCTACATTATTCTGATAAGACAGGGAAAAATGCAACCATGAAAAAGACAAAATATCAAAGTGTGTAATAATTCATTGTACCTTATTATTAAAAGTGAATTATTAACCCAAAAGGAGGATGGGTCAACATCTCTTCATCTATTTTCTTGATAAATGCCATGCATTTCAAGTCAGTAAGGAATCAAAGGTACATATTTTCTTTGCTTTATCAACACTTACAACTGCAAGTCAATTTAAGGAAAATTTCTACTGAAGCAAAAGCACCTTCTTTGGGGTACTTTTACTTCAAATTGCTTCCTTACCTTTTCATAATGGGTGGAGAAGAGAAAGGCAAGGAGGATTTACCCTAACCATAAAGGATATATTTCACACTTTTCACACACATTAACTTAAAAAAAAATCTAGTATATTGCACTTGATTATAATCTTACCAGAAGGCCAAGAACTTTATGTTGTATGGAAGAATCAGATGAAAAAGTCTGTGAAGAGAAATAAACGTAAGCATGAAACCTACATACTCTTGTATTTGTCAACTGGTTAGAAAGATAGCTACCATATTTACCTCTAAAACTCTCATGAAAAGTTCCAACCCTTTGTTATCAATGAAGTGCCCACATGTAGTTGGAGCTTCATCTGTGAGATTCCAAAGTGCACTCAGTGTAAAATGGAAAGTTGTATCTAATTCATTCTGATTTATTTTCTGTTCAACTATTTCAAGAAGTTTCTATACAAGAAAGAGGATGACACCATTAATAACATAGTATAATTGTCCATGAAGGGCAAGTTTCAACATTATACTTTCCTCCCAAGCTCTCTTAACATGCTTACAATCATACTATACTGGAAGAGAGATATGGCTCACCCCAACAACTATGTAGAACTCGGCAGTAAGTTGTGCTGCTTGCTCATCTGAAAGCTGAAAAACAGACCACATATTAAAATCCATATGTGGAAGATCTTCTGAAAATAAACATGCACTGGATCAAAATGTAAAACCACACACCTTAAGTGCTAGGATAGAGATGATATTAACTGCAATTCTTTGTATATGCTGATTTTCCTGGTTACAAAGCCACTGGACAACAAATTTGGCAGCTGCAAACCTAAAATTTGAAAGCATTGTCAGAGTATAAATCTTGCAACGCTGAAGCAGCTCACAGGAAAGGAACAAGGTTAATAAAAGAGTTCTCCCCTTTCACCATCACCAGTTTTTAAGCAGATGTTAACTCCTGTCCTGAGGCAAATTGCAGATGACAGAGCAGGCTCTTGTTCACAACCAAAACCTAGATTTTTTGTATACAGAAATGCAAAAGGACCCCAAACTGATTCCTAGAAGCATTCAACAGTCAAAGCATTCCGAGATCAGAGCTATATACTGCCCATAAATAAGACGCTGCTGTCCACATGCTGTATAAACCTGGCAAGCTAGGGTTTCTTGACGTTTTCCACTTCACCTCAGCAGTGTGAATAGCAGCAGAAGCTTTACCCTTGGCTGCTCCTTATAAAGGATATGAGCCATTCACCCCAAAGCATAGGAAAATGCCTTATTGTAAATCAGATCGCTTATCCATCTGGCTCAGTATTGTCCAATCAGTTGGCAAGGCACCCCAAGACCTCAGGCTTTTCCATTCCTACTATGTGACATCTGTTCAACTAGAGACCTGTAAATGAACCTACCATATTCTGTATACAGAAACTGTACTGGAAACCATTTTAAATGCAAGGGTGGACAGGTGAACATTGCTTACCCAATTGTCATTCCACATAACCAATTTCAAGTTTAAACTAAGCCCCCATCACCAATATGCCAACCATCTGGGCCATGGATCCTTGGAATACCAATGCTGGATGCTCAGGTGAAGCAACCTAGTTTAAACAGGGTGACCTTGTCACATGGAATGACATTTAGGAAAGCAGCTTGAGTTTATCTGGCAACATATTTAAACTGGTCTTGCAGTGAGCATGAGGAAGAACTCTACTGAAGCCCGTTACTCCCCTCACTGGGGAGGAGGGGATGTTAAAAAGCTCTTTGCCCGTGCCTCAGTGAATGTGTACATTCATTAGGAGAAATCCTAGAGACTGGGTGGTGATGGCAGATAGTCTATATTGGGGGTTAAAAGAAAGAACTCTGTGGGCCAGATTGAGTCCTTGGGCCTCACTGCCTACCCCTACTGTGCGGTAATCAATTAAGAGCCACTTGCCTGTTAAATGGAACATCTTGTAGAATCCTGACGCTAGATAGCGAAAGAAGACAGTTCTTCTGGAGCTGTTTGGAGAAAGAAAGAGAAGACTCAGCGCCACAAGGTTCTGTAGTTGAAAGCTAGAATTTAATTATTCAGGTATTAACAGAACAGGTGATTCCCAAATGCATGTCTTTAATATTTGCATCTTAAGGGAAAGTGACTGGCTTAATAAGAAAGAGTAACAGTGTATATATCTGAACTTCAGCATGTCCCATGACTAATCAAACACATCCTTGAGTGAAATCTTTAAAAAGCAGACTAGGAAAAGCTACTAGAAAATACATGTTACTGTGCTTCGATTGCAGCAACTCAATTAGCTATGCACCCTTTTGCAGCTGTTTGCTTAGTCTGCTCTTCTTTTAAAGAAAAAACATAGACCTTGTTTATTTATTATTTTATTTATATCCCGCCCTTCCTCCCAGCAGGAGCCCAGGGCAGCAAACTGCAACTCTAAAAACACTTTAAAACATTATAAAAAGACCTTAAAATACATTAAAACAAAATGTTAAAAACATTTTTTTTAAGCCTTCAGCTTCATAAAACAAATTGTGCATTTCCTCAGTGTTTATTATCCCCAAGCACATGTCATCCTCCTGCAGAGATCCAAAATGGCAGTGAATCTAGATCTGTGGTAGGATGTGTTTTGTATGGAGAGGGGCCATGGCAATCCATGGCAGGACTGAAGAGGTACCAGGATAGGGAGAAGACCTTAGTCCAAGTCCTTAGAGAGCTATTGCCAGAGTAGGCAGTACTAAGTAAGACTGGAAATAGCTCCACAGTCACCTTATATCCTTAGATCAGTGTGCAGAAACAACTTAAATAGTTCATAGACAGGTATGAGTTACAAACATTATTTCATTTCAGCTAAATAAAGTTTAAGAAGTGAAATTGCTATCTCTAAATTTTTCATATCAGACCAGTTTTCCTCAAAAGTAGTTTCAATACTGTTTATATATTATTCCTAGTTTCTTTAATACCTGAGTACACACTAATCTACTGTGTGTAATAACAACTGAAATGGCTTGATTTTGTTTAGTATTTGACTCAAACTCTCCACATGAAACAACATTCTCAAGTCATCAACATATGCCGCCCTGGGCTCCTGCTGGGAGGAAGGGCAAGATATAAATCAAGTAACAAACAAACATATGGAACATATGTAAAGCATATTGTCTATGCCAAGGTCATATTATTCAGCATTAAGGAAAGAGAAATAAGACAATTTCTGAGTTATATTTCTAACAGAATCTTGACTTTTGTGAAGTTGGAGACTGGGCACTAAAAGGAAGAATTGGTATGTATTTTGAAGGGTGAACAGCTGCATGGAGCACAGGCCTTTTTTCGGTTTCTAACCTTAAACCCACACTGGGCTGTTTCATACAGTCACTGTGATCAGAACCCTTTAGGCAGTAAGCGTCCACACACACACACACACACACACACTTCCAACATGAAAGGGCAACAACTGTGTGAATTGGGCCAATGCTTTCTACCAATGTCGCATATTGCATCATATATGTACTGGAGAGTGTTATGTCTGCTGCACCACCATCTGCAAATACAAATCTATATGTTTGTAGAGCCAACATTCCTTACTACACAACTCAAACTGTGGCTAGTGATGGCATTAAAAAAAATGGCTAAAGTCAGAGAGGAGGGAAGAGAAATCCATATAAACTTTCTAAGTACTGTTTATTCTAATAGTCATGTGCCCAGATTTGCTCTTACTAAGCTTGTACTACTGGTAAAATAGATTTTATAAGATCTGCTCCCTCACTGGTGGTGTGGAATTGTAATCATGCGCCACTCCACATCTTTACCTGTTGTTGTTCAGGAAAGGTTTCCATGGCTTTGAGGAGCAGCTGGATGACACTGGAGAGCAGACGAACAGGCATGCCGGCTGCTAAGCCTTGCCTTGTTAAGTTAAGGGCACAGGCACTGGCAGTTAACTGTACTGCCAAGTCCAAAGGGTGATTCCTCATTCCAATAATCACAAGCTGCAATATGAAATGCAAAGACAATAAATTTAGCACAATACATAATGGAATAAAAAAATCAAATAAAAGTATGAATGGCCATTTGAGAATAAACCGTCTACCTCTTTTGGGGGTATAAATGGACTCAATTCAAGAAAAAATGTTTCAAAAATCCAAATAAGAAATATTTATCAAATTTGGCCACAATCCATCGTTTAGAGTTATTTAATTCAAGCTAAACTTGCTTACCTTTAGAATTTCAGGTTTTGTAATTCTCATAAAACATGTTTGAGTAAAAAGATGAAAAAAGGCTTCTTTCACAAAGCGTGGCCTTTCACTGTAGCGTTTTAAAGCTTCCAAAATCTGCATTTCATTTTCTCCTCCTGATACCTTTGAACATACAAAGAATTATTCTTTATATAAGTTATTCTGGGTCACTTTCTGTGAAAGAAGTGAACACAGTTATTACTACTACTGCTGCTAAATAATAATATTAATAATAATAATTTACATTAAGTTCAGAATTGTCATTTTCAGGTCTAATAAATTCAATAGCTAACATAGTCATGCACTAACATTGCCGAGAAGCTGAGTGATCAACCAGGTATGAACATCCAAACTTAACCAATATTTGTGTGTTACAAAAACCACCCCCAAAATGAGGTTGCAGGTCTGGAATACATCCATCCCTTCTGATACACTAGGATGATCTAAAAGGACTACTATACTGGATAAGCCAAAGGGTGGTTGTCATACTATCACCCCTCAAACTTGGGGAGGTGGGGATGGGTGGGTCCTGAAAAAGTCTGAAAATGTTTGAGTGACAGTGTTATAAGTGAATATGCCTGAAGATTAGTCTGGATCTACCAGAGGCCCTAAGAAAAACTGAGCTGAACATTTTCAATGTGTGCTGTTTCTTTCCAGACCTTTCCCATTCATTTTATTTCACTAACTGAAGTACTCCATCCTGAGCACTGCACAATTTGCTGAGCACACAGACAGGAAACTCCATTCTCCCTTTCAACTGCCTTTTCTGCCAATCAGTCTTTCACAGCAATATGAAAGGGAAATTATATGTCGCTCAAAGCATTGGCTTTACAATGGAGTGAACCAGGCTCAACTTGTTCCCGCTATGTAGTAAACTGAGAGGTTGTGCAACCACACAGCTGTAAGAAGAAACCTTGAGATTTTGTTACTTTGAAAATGCATCCATTTTCAGTAGTAGTAGGAAGACAGTAAGAGTTTTCTGCCCAGCAAGAGTAGGCTTAACTGGCTCCATGGTGGCTTGGGGTCAATGGGTTAAAGCCATATACGGAAACCTCAAATTAGTTCTTGCTTTTAAAATTCATTACTTTATTTAAACTCATGCTTTAATATCATGCCCATTTTTCCAAATGAAAGTAAAAGAACTGGAAATGTTAACATTGTTGGTTCAAGGCTACAAGCAAGTTAGAATTAGAATTGCACTTTCAAACCATGTAGTTTGCTGATGATCAACTGTGTTGGTTGTAGAATATTTAAGGAGTTCAAACCTTCAAGGTTCCTTCTCCTGAAAGGAACTCTGTATATCCAGCTTCAGTCCCGAGCAAACCCACAAACCGCATTGTTGGCCGCTGTCTGACAAATGCTTCGACAGCTTCATCAGTAATGTATTTGCTTCCAGAAATGTCCAGAGACACAAGATTGGGCAGAAGGTCTTTCTGCCCTAGCAAGCGAAAGGCAATATCCGATGTAGAATGCTGCTCATCTGAGATGTCAAGATGAATCAGATATTTTAGTCCTCTTATGACGTCTAAGAACTTTGATGTAGGCATTTTCAAACATTTCAAACTATGCATAGTTAGAGACTTAAGTCGATTCTTGCAGGCCAGGAGTGCAGTTATGTTTGTGACAGAAGTATTGGAAATATCCAAGCTTTCTAATCTTGGCAGGGTTGCAACCTCTGCTAAATCTTCATCACGAAAGAGCACATTGGTAATGCTCAAAGAGCGAAGACCAGACAGCTGACTAAAGCACCGTTCATAGGGATTTGTAGGGGAAAGAGTTAACGAGTCCAAGACAAGGCACTGAAGATTGTTCTGGATCCATGCACTGCTACCCAGACCACTCACAACGTCTGCAACCGTAACAGTATCATTCATTCCTGCAGCATCAAGTTCTACCAGTTTATGATGGCAGAAGGCTTTCTGGAAGGACTGAGCTGAGATTTTTGCTTTGCGGATACAAGCTTGCTTCAAACGCATTTGGTTGCCTCGGAAAATGCCCACTGTGCCATCATTCAACAGTTCTATAATGAAAGGAAAGCAAGCCTGTGTCAGAGCAAATAAACTACTGAAATCTGGTCAACTGTTACCATTTATATAGTAGGTGGTGTTAATACATAGTAGGTACACATTTGGATAAATAATTTGAGGTGTGTATAATCTGCCAAAAAAGACGATACCTGCTACATTCATATGATAGGCAAGTTAAACATATTTACATGTTTGCATAGATTATTCCACTTCTGCTTCTCACAGCAAGGGGTAAATTGCTAAAACGCATGTTTAAGACCACTACTACACCACTGGAAATAAGCAAATTTTGATCTAAACATAGTGGTGCAGCTAACATGATGCTTACATTTTCATAGCTAGGGCATATTTTTAATTTTTATGATCATCCAGTTCCTTGCTCCTATAAGGATTTTATTACACTTTTAGCCTAACACTGTATAGATATGCATCAGATAGGAAGGGAAACACAGCACAGAAGTGTAAACTAGACAGAACAAGCTATTCTTGGTTGTGAATGACCCCACATTCAGAACACTTGTGCCAGCAACACAATAATAACTCTTACCTCGATATGCCATCGTTTGCAGCAATCGATCAGCCACTTCTTGAGGAAGCCTTTCAGATTCTTTCAAGCACAATGACCCATCTGGTCTTTCTATACAAAATTTTTCTAAATCAACAACCAAGGCATTCAAGCAGATGTCAACTAGGGAATACGGAGATGCTTCTGCCTATCACCCATAAAAATAACAGTATATCAGTAAAAAAATAAAATCGCAGTCTCCCAAGACAGTACTTAGGATTGCAGAGTGGCTAAATTCTTGATTTCATTTAGTACCCATAATCATCTTGTATATCTACAGTTAACATCCATCACTAAGTGAAACATACAATACTTTTAAAAAAGGCAGGTACAAAATATTATTATGGATATTCTTAACAGATCATTTCTCAGGAATATTAAATGATTGTCTTCAAACTGATTACACTCGCATATCACGCTGTCATTAGGCTGTAGCTCCCAAAACAGGCATGGTACAAAAATCGTCTCTAGCCACACCACTGCAGCAAGACTATTCCCATTACTTACACAGGATACACTGGGGGGGAAGATCTGGGTTAAATCTTGCCAGCATTAAGAATAACATCAAGTCTCTTTACACATACCCCTCCCCTTAATGCGGAAAAGGTTTTATAACATAGCAGAATTCTGTGGATGATCAAAAGTCCCTTTCATTTCCATCTTCCAGGAAAAAGTATTGGCACCAGCCACAGATGTCAGGGCTGAGACCCTAGTACCATTCAATACCTTCCCATCCAAAAAGCATCAGCCCATTTACATTGCGAAAAGGCAAATTCCCACAGATTCTCCTCTCACCTCCATACCAGTCTCCTGCATATAAGAGCAGCCCTGCTGGATCAGTCCAACAGTCTCTCGAGTAAAGCATTCTGTTTCTCAGACTGGCCAACCACATACCTCTTGGGAAGCCCAAAAACAAGACACGAAGGCAATGCCCCTCCCCTCTCATTGCTCCCCAACAAGCTGGTCCCACTGAATTTAAGACGGTAGCAGCAGCAGCAACACCACAGAATAACAAAGATGGGCAAGCGTAACTCTGCTTTCTCCTTCCCACACACTAAAAGAACTCTTTCCCAAACAACTCAGCCTTATGGTATCTTAAAAGATCAACAAGTTTATTACAGCATAGGTGTTTGTGGACTACCTTCACCTCCTAAAATCCATCTGAGATGGACAACGCTCCACAAGAACTTATGCCATAAGAAAATGTGTTAGTCTCTAAGGTGCCACAAGTTTGAGCGTTCCCTTTGTTGCAACAGATTTAACAGGGTTACCCCTCTGGAAATCCGAACTCAGGCATGCGAGACAAGTTTATGGGGCCCTGAGACCCTTGTTAAGCCCTACCATCACCCCAACAACCTTTTCCAGGCAACGTCTTGCATCCAAAGGTCCTGACCCAATGCTGCCCTCAGATTCCTCCCCTTCAAAATCCCAGCACTTCCCTCGCTCTTCTAATTCCCATCCCATTGTTTCCGCCACCATGTCGCACTCTCCCCCACCGTTTCTAAGGTCCCAGCCCACCCCTAGGAGCCGCCCCTCTTCCCATTCACCTGCACGGCAGGACAATCCCCGCAAATAGTTAGCGGGGCTCGTTGCCGGTTCTGGATATGTAAGAACCGCACCATTGCGAGGAACAGCCAGGATTCACTCCGCCAAAGGGGCGGAACAGCCGGCAGCAGGCTACTAACCGGAAGTAGCGGAGCACGGACGGAAAAAAAGGGAGGGCTTTTTCGTAGAGTACGTAAGTAGAGCGCATGCGCGCTTCGGTAGGGTTTAGCCGATCGTTGAGCTACGGATGTTCAGTGCCGTCTAAGCAAGAAGGAGAAAGCGATCGTTCTTCACCTTCCTTGAATCACTTTTTGTAAATACAGTTGTTTGCTTGCTTAGCTCTTTTATTGATAACCCGAGGTGGAGTGAAACAAGGACAATAGCAGAAATGCCATGTACAAGATTCACATCGATGCAGGTTTTTTTTGTTGTACAGCCTCTGCGCGTGAGGTAAATTTATATACAGAAACATGTATACTGCCATTAATGATACAAACTATTTTGCCATAGATTACTGGGATCAGACACCCTGTACTTACAACAAATAAAAATACTCCCTCCAAACTCTGCAAATGAGAAGGATTGCTACTTAGCTGGAATAGTCTAAATGTAATGAGAACTGTATTCTCTGGGCCAGAATTGAAGGCTGTTTTTGTTTATTTAAACTGACGAGTGTAATCTTATTCATGTTTACTCAGAAGTAAATCTTATTGTGTTCACTGGGGCATATACCCTGGAGTGTTTAGACCTGCAACTTAAGACACAGATGTGATGGTTGTGTTTATAAAGGATCCACATACAAGCTGTAAATGTCGATACTTAAAAGCTGTGCTGCTATAAATATTTGCCCCTAATCAAAAAGTGTGTGGGGAGAATAATATGCCACTATGCAGGGTGTGTTCAGTACATGCGTTAGCTGCTTGGTACGTACAAGTTTGGAGTCTGATCATATGCATAGTTGCTTGGAAGTTTACTTTCAATAGTGTCGCTTCAAAATAAGCACACATGATACACAGTACTACAATCTTCCTCCCAAAAAACCTGCTTCTTAGAGCAAATGGAGGGCAGTTAACTCTAAAGGGTTTTTCCAAACCAGCAGTTGACATCGGTAGACTTAGCGTTTAGATCAAGCTCAGTGTAGGGAGTCAACGGTGTGCTGGAGGAAGATAAGGAGAATGCTGAATGTATTCTTTTGCATCTGTCTTCACAGTGGAAGATGCAGGGCAGATATCTGTGCCTGAACAAACTTTTACAGGTAGCGAGTCTGAGGAACTGATGCCAAGTGGTGACAAGAGACAAAGTTCTATACCTTATTGGCAAATTAAGAACTGAGACACCACCAGATCGAGATGGCATCAGGAGTTCTTAAAGAACTTAAATGTGGCATTGCTGATCTTTTAACAAAAATAGGTAATTTGTCCCTATGATCAGCCTCCTTACTCAGCAGCTGGAAAGTGGCTAATGTAATACTTAACTTTTAAAAAGGACTCTAGAAGGGATCCTGGAAATTACAGGCCAGTTAGTATAATCCTGTTCTGGGCAAACTGATGGAAAGCATTGTTAAAAACAGAATTACCAAGCACATAAAAGATCAAGTCTATCTAAAGCAGAACCAGCACAGCTTCTGCAAAAATAAATCCTGTATCACTAACCTTTTAGAGTTCCTTGAGAGTGTCAGTGAGCATATAGTTAGAGAATGCCCGGTCAGCATTGTGTACTTATGACTTCCAAAAAGCTTTTGATAAAGTACCTCACCAAAGACTCCTGAGTAAGTTTAGCAGTCACGGAATAAGAGGAGAGGTCCTCTTATGGATCTGCAACTGGTTAAGGCACAGAAAACAGAGACTAGGCATAAATGGACACTTCTTCCAATAGAGGGTTATAGACAATGGAGTCCCCCAAGCATCAGAATTGAGACCTGTGCTTTTTAACTTGTTCATGAATAATCTAGTATTGGGGATGATCAGTGAGTTAGCCAAATTTTGTAATGATACTAAATTATTCATGGTGGCTAAAATAAAAAGAAAGAAAAATATCTCCAAACTGGGTAAATGGGCAGTAGAATGACAAATGCAGCTCAAGTAAGCAAGTGTAAAGTAGTCACATTTGGAAAAATGTGTACAGATGTGGTCACCACACCTCAGAAAGGGTATCATAAAGCTGGAAAAGTTCAGAAGAAAACAGCCAACAATTACTCCTGTGTAGTTTTAGATGGATAAGGAAACATGAAGGTGAATTCTTTGTGTTGAGAGCTGGAGAGGTAGAAGACCTATCTCAGTTCTTATTCTCTCTATGTATACAGAAATAATTGACTCTGATCTGGTACAGAAATTCTCACTAGCCTATTAAACATAGGCTTCTAGGCATGAGGTAAGGCTCTAACAATTACACTTGATGTTGCTTGGGTTCTTTGAAATGTGGCTGCTAAAATCAGATACATTTGTATTAATAAAACTGTACTAAGACAGATTTGCAAAGCAAACTTGTTTCTGTTAGCGTGTTACTGGTGGCAATAGTTATTTGTATTTATTATTATGGCTGGAATAACTAACATTCATTGCTTCTGTTTCCCATGACATCTATCACAATACTAGAGAGTTCACTCAAGTAACAAAACAAAACAAAGCTATCCTTTCCTATATGCCACAGCTCGCTATTTTAGAAACCTTTAACTTTCTTGATTAATGTACACTCTACTACTGTGGAAAGCCAATAAAAGAACTGTTAACCAGTCTTGCTTACATACACATATGCTGCATACAACCAAACAGTTACTCCTTCGACCCCATAACAAGGCTATCCTTCCATTAAATGATGCCATGCTATAGAACTAGCAATGTTAAACCAGAGCTTGCATGAGTAGGGAAGATTGTGGGGGTGTTTCTCCCTCATTTGTGAAGCAAGTTGTAAAGCAACATATTAGAAAGAGGCAGCTTAACTCATGGCATAGTTTGCTTTCCACCAGCTGCACTTTATATCACATTTCTGTATACTGTTACAATTTCCATTTTGTCCCATAAAACATTCACAGACTACACACATCAGAGTAAATTTTTAACCATGGGAAGTTTTATGTAAAACATGAATACTCCACACAACAATGTAATTTACACCAGACTTTACATAGGCTGTTGGATGAAATTTTGTACGGTGGTGCCTTGCACATACAGTCCACTGCACAAATACTGACAAAAAGTATTTACGAGAAAGAGCAAAGCAAGTAATAGTCTGTCATAAATAAGGTGATCAGATATTCTTGGTCTCATACAATCTCATAAGCCGAGGAAGTTCTTTTCACCGTAGCAATCCTTCTGATGGAGAGCTCCAGTTTTCCTATTCTTTTGTTAGACATGTTTTAGCAAGTGTAGTAGCATTGTTTGTTCTTTGTTTTTTTAATTTATAAAACTGCAATTCATTCCTTTCCCTCCTATGCCTTTGGATCCCCTGGAATAGAATATATGTTTCTTCCTATAAGCAGATTCGCACTGCAGTATATCAGAGAAGATAAACTGTCAATTCAAAACTCAAGCACCCCTGATATATGTATGAAACATGAGACGAATCTGAAGGCTCCATACGAGTTCAAAAATGTCTATGGAGGAACAAAACATCCCTAGTCACCTTACTCATAACTGGTTGTGTTTTAATGTGTGAATACATGACATTGTTTTGAGCTCGATAGTGCTGACATTACAAGCACAAACAGTTCTATTCAAATACTGAGCTGGTGAAGAGTTCTATTTAAACACAATTATTCTGAAGGGATGAAGCAAGCAGAAACAAATTTTCTGTACTTGAAGTTGCAAACTCCTAGAAGTTTTGTAAGTCCCTTTGAATGGTACAATCTCCACTTTTCCACACCAGAAGTGATCCAATAGACATTACCAGTTTAGGAATTAATCCTAGATCCTCATGAAAACCCTTAACTTCAGAGACCATTAAAGACAACATTTGCCAGCCATGCATTATACCTGTTTGCACAACAGCTGGCAAAAAAAGCTTTAATGGTGATCAGTGTAACACAAGTTATTCCAACTAGAGACACTTCATAAGGGATTATTAGAGGACAATGTACACACCTATTCCTTGTTATATTTTTTTTTCAATTTGGCTTAGCTTCTGTCTGTTTTTTTAACACGGAGGTGGCCGCCCATGCCGCAAAATATGTTTTTCTAAACTATCTAAGATAGAGATAGCAATTCGCTGAACATCTGGATCAGTCTGGCTGTTTTCCTTGATGTTAAACAAGTGATGCAATCCACCTTCTTCAATCAACATACTGCAGTACCTGGCAGCTGAAACACAAGAGTGAGACAGACAGATTCAGTGAGGTCAAGTCTCTTGAATTTAGGTACCTACTTCCAATCACTTTTCATATAACTCTTACCATTTAAAACTGATTACAAGTCAAAAGGATTTAGCAAAATTATTTTGCAAACTATAGTAATAGTAAGTGGTTTCCAGCCCTCCTCCATCTTATTTTTATTGAAGAGATGCAGTTGCAAAGTCACCATTAAGCTTGTTCTCACTTGGCATCTGCAGACACTAAATATATACTTCAGGAATGCAAGTTGTCTCTTCCACACTCTCAGATTCAGGAGTGTTGTGAAGAAGAGACAGAGGAAGGACTAAGCATCCAATCTAGAAGTGGTTGAGTTATAGCTTGTTTAATTCTGACTACACCTCCCTCATGCTGTTATCTCCTAGGACTGAAAGAAGGAGGTGATGAACAAGCGTCACTCTGCATTCTAACTTGATTTAGCACCTTGTTTTTCCATCCCATCTTTTTACAACACAGAACCCTCCCATTTCACCCAGCCTAGGTCTCCCACTCTGTACAGAGATTGCACCACACCACTGCTGGACCCATAGTGGCCTCTATGCTGCTTCTACAACCCAAGGGATAGCTTTCTATTGTTCTTATACTTCTATTGTATTGATCTCTGTCATATGTCTCTAGAGAGACAAGTTTGAATATTTTTTACTTTCTGCCCTTGGGGTAACCAAGTAAGCAAACATTTAGTGCTAGCTCTGCTTTTGTTTCCGAACAAGTGCTTACTTCCAAGTGGTCTTATTTATCACATGTGTATTCTGCCTTTCTTCCAGTGAGCACAAAGCAGCAGCACACATGCTATTCTTTCATTTGATACAACAATTCTGTGAGATAAATATATGAGAGAGAGAGAGAGGGAGAGATTTGCCAGCATACTCCATAGCCAAGGAGGAATTTCAGCCTTGGTCTCTTGATTAAAGTCCAAGACTCCATCTACTGCATCATATTGACACCTAGAAGCCTAAATATTTAGACCACCTCCAAAAAAACACTACTTTGCGTTTTACCTGTGGTAAAGACCATAAGAGCTTATTCTTGTGAAATCTTCTATAACATATATACAGTTTTAGCAAGATTGATTAAAATTGCTTTCTCGAAAGAAAACGAAGAGTTAAAACAGTTATGGCTAAAGATCACAACAATTCTCAAGAGTCTGGTAATCACTCTATTTATAGGTTGAAAGAGGTGCTTAAAATGTGGGGTTCTGTCTCAATACATACGGTTTTTGCTGCAAACATGCTGCATGGCCCACACTGCCCATAGCTGCACCCCAGGAGTCATGAAGCAGCCAAGCAAGGGGAAAAAAGGGTTGAAAGACCTATTCATGAGAATAAAAAGCAGAGTCCCAATCACTTTGATACTTTTGCACCATGACTACAACATAAGTCTATTTTGTACGTTTAGCCAAAAAGGTCTACATAGCTTGTGAAAAAGAGGATAATCATAAAGAGATCTCAGCTGTTTCCATTTTCTACTGACATACAATTCTTTATTCCAAGCTGGAGGAGACAACATCTCAACCTATGGTTTTAAAAAAGCATTATATTCTATTACAAAAGATGATGCATTGCTATTGGCTTTTCCAGACAGCCAGGCAAAGTATGCTCCATAGTATATTTTATCATTTGAACAAGACTCCTGCAGCTCCACCAGCATTTTATCCCATCTACACCTAATGTTTGGAAGGGGGGGGGAGAAGAGGAGAAAGACGCTTTTTTGTTGCAGAAGGAACAGCTGTGCTGCTGTTTGTCTTACTCAGTAAGATATACGTATTCCCAACAAAAGGAGGGAGAAAAAACTAAACTGCAAATCTAACAAGTTGAAATCTTCAGACACAAACCAGATGAGACATGTGGTTGTGCCTCCCCCCCCTCCTTTTTTCTTTAACCAAAAGCAGACTGCAGAGGCTGCAACCTTGAGCAGAGGAATGGTGCAAGGAAGGGGATGCCTGCCTCTTTTTATTGGTGTAAGGAAATCAGCTGAGGAACGGCGATTCTGAACAGAAAAACTATCTGAAGAAAAGGCTTACCCAGCCCTTTTCACACCCCCTCCGTGTCATTACTCTGCTAAAATTCACAGCCTCCTGAGACAGCTTTTGGTTATAAAGAAACAAGAAGAAAAAGAACACCTTTACCCAAAACTGTGTGGTAGTTTCTCAGTTAATGCTTTGTCAGTTTTGCTTTTGCACACAGGCAGAATTATTACAACAGCACTAACTAAACATTAACCAAATGGTTCTTCATGTCTCAGAGTTCAGGACAAGTTGCTAATGTAGTTTTAACTAACCTGTTGGCTCCTGGTAAAGTATCGCTGGGGAGATGTAAGAACTGTTGCTACTCTCAGTTTCATTTTTAAAAAACGCTTCGAGAAACAACTGCACGTTTACTGATTTTTTTTTTTTTACAATTGGTCATTTAAAAGCCCCAGTCTATACTATCACCAAAAATGTCAACTTATTTGTTGTTCTTATACCCTTCCCTCCCTCCTCTTCCTGTGGCTAGCAACAATCTGAAAACACAATACAAATAGCATAAAACATTAAATTATTAACAGAACAATAACAATCTTTAAAACACATAGCAGCAGACAAATTTTTTGATAAAATGAGACGATAACTACCAAAAGCCTGACAAAGTAAATATGTTTTAAGTTTCCACCTAAACACTGCCAAGGTGGGGGACAACCAAATATCTGTTGGAAGGTAGTTCCATAGCTGAAAAGCCACCAACAAGAAGGTCCTATGCTGTGCCACTACCCCATTGGCTTTACTCACCAACAGCACCACAAGCAGGGCCTCCCTTGCATATCTTAAAGCATGGGTTGAAAAGTATTGGGGAGGCACTTTTTCAAGCACTTGGGTCATATAGGACCTTGCACACCAGTACCAATACCTTGAATTGAGCCCAGTGGCAAACAGGCAGCACAATCAGTGCAGAATTTTACAGATTGGTGTAACATGATATTTTCACGCACCCCATGTAACAACCTGGCAGTGACATACCACACTAACTGCAGCCTCTGGACCATCTTCAAGAGCAGCCCCATTTAGAGCACATTTCAGCAGTCCAGCTGAGAGGTTATTACAGCAAGGATCACTGACACTATGTTGTCCTGGCCCAGGAACAACCACAGCTGGTCAACCACCCATAGCTGAGCATAAGTACTCCTTGCCACTGAAGCCATCTGAGCTGTTAGCAACAGCTTACAACAGAGGAGTGCTCCCAAGCTCTGCAACACCAACTTCAGGGGAGTGCTACCTCCTACAGAAAACACGCTATCTTCCTCATTCTAAGACCCAGGAGCCACCTATCCAAGGATCTCTGACTTATCAGGATTCAGTATCAGTTTGTTGGCCCTCATTTAGCCCACCACTGCCTCTATATACCAGCCCAGCACTTGCACAGCCTCTGCAGATGGAATGGATAGAATTGGCTGCCATCTATATATTCAAGACACCATACTCCAAATCCCCAGTCGGCATCTCCCCGCAATTTCATGTAAATATTGCACAGGAGACAAGAAGGACAAGCACCACGACGCTGAGCAGAAGGCTCCCAATGCCACTCTCTGGCAGTGGTCTGTAGATAGGAACAGAACCGCTGTAACACAGTGCCCCAATCCCCATCCCACACAACCACTCCCAGAGGATACCATGATAATTGGTATCAAACACTATTGAGAAGTCGAGTAGAATCAACAGGGTAGCACTCCCCTCTCTCTCCTGATAAAGGTAATTCAACAAGTGTAATCAAAGCTGTTTGAGTGCCATACCCAGATCTGGAGCCAGACTGAAGTGGCTCCAGATAATCTACTTCATCCAGACATGTCTACAACTGGCCAGTCATTACACTCTCAATCACCTTGCCCAAGCAAGATATATTTGTGACTGGGCAGCAGTTACCCAAACCTCAAGACTCCAAGAGTCTGCAGGAGGGCACACACCACCACTTCCTTCAGTGCAGTGGGCATTACTCCCTGTCTAGCTGAGCCCTTCACCACTACTTGGATCCACCTCATCAATCCCTCCCTGCTAGATCTTAAAAGCGATGGTGGACTTACACCTAGACCCATATGAAAGAAATCAGTGCAAGTTTACATGCCAGTTCAATCATTAGAATGTAAGGCAATTATACTAAGTAGTACTTAATTCTTTAGGTCTTTAATATTTTACATATCGGAGAGTAGCCTCCAATGCACACAGTGGGAGTTACTTCCAAGTAAGCATACACAGGATTGTACTGCAGAAGTATAATCCTATATGTGTCTATTCAGAAATAAATCCTTCTGAGTTCAATGGGACTTATTGCCAGGTAAATGTGTACAGGACTGTAGCCTAAATGGTTCACTAGACCTTTAAATCAACGGACATGACCTTGTCATAAGCCAGAACTTTTGAACTGATAGCCTGTTAACACTGAGGCAGAAACAGTATCATTTGTAGAAAATTAACCAGAAGTTAATATTTTCTCAAGCTTTATGTCAAGGCTGTAGTTACCTGTAAGCCACCATTTCACATTCTGGTGTAGGCCAATTCAAAATGGCAGAATGCTGTAAGACATGGGAGGAAGTCTCATTACTGTTAAGATTAACAATATTGTTTTGGAGCGAAGAATAAGTAGTATTTTCAATTGCATCTATACCAGCTCTTCTAGGAGCGAGGTTCTCTGGTTGCGGCTCAATGTCCAGGCTTGTTCTCCTCGTGATATCAAGTGAGCAATAATTCCAGCTGCGAAGTAACTGACCTCCACCTCCACACTGCGCAGCAGCTTGCTGATGTGATCTATGAAGTCTTTCCACATTAGCTCTGAATGGAGCTCTTTAACCTCTGCTATGTTGTTCTATGTGAAAACAAGATAAAGGGATTTCAAAACGAACAAAATGGTTGTGTGTAAATAAGGGCATCTGTCATTAATATGCTTGTTCTCTATATTAAGGTTGGTGCCATGAACATCAAACATGTCAAACTAGATTATTTTAGGATTAGCCTGCTCTGACTGATACATATTCAAACCTTACTCCAGAGGAATTCTCAGGGTGACAAGTGTATGAGTAACCCAGGGCAGCCACTATGTTTGACCACCACCACACCACATGCCCCTGAATGACACCACGTGCAGTTCACTGGGAGAGTTAAGAATATGGTGGCCAAGCCACTGAGAACAAAGCTGTTCATTGTCTTCCTACAGCACCAACAAAATAGTTTTTAAGAATAAAAGAGAGGCTGATTCCATTATAACTGCTAAATGATATAAAATATTGGCACATCCATACACTGAAAACTGGAGAAATGGCCTCCCACATCACCACCTTTCAACAGACTTGCAAAATTTGGGGTGGGTGGGATTTGCTTAGAGCCCTACATAAAGCTGGTGATTAATAAGTTTTATTTATTTATTTATTTATGAGAATGTACATACTGCTTAAGAATCCCTACATGGTACATGTAGAACAATTTAAAACAATTAACAATATACACATCAAAACAGCAAAATGTAAAAACAGATACCTTGTCCATGTTTCTGGACAGACTTGCCAAAACACAAACGTTTTTAGCAGGCATCTCAAATGGCACAAAAAGGGTGCCTTCCTAATTTAATAGGCAGGGAGAGTTTCAGAGGACAGGAGCTGCCACACTGAAAACTTGATTCTTTGCAGAGGAGGAACATGTTGTATGGTACTTGCAAGAGTGCAAGTTTTGCAGATCAAAGTAGCTGAGTAGCCACATGGGCAGCAAGGCAATCCATCAAGTAAACTGGTCCCAAGCTGTTAAGGGCTTTATATACCAATAGTAAGACTTTGAACTTGGTGTGGTTGTAAATTGGCAGGCAATGCAAATCTTTCAGCACAGATGTAATATGCTGGCCAGGATCTCACTCCTGTCAGCAATCATGCTACAGCATTCTGTGCTAACTGCAGCTTCTGGGATAGCTGGAAGAGAAGTTCCACCGTGCATTGCAGTAATCCAGTCTTGAGAAGTTACCAATACCTGGACTACTGTAGTCAAGCTATCCCACTGTCATGGCCCCGTCAGAGGACTCCTCAGATGAGGACGACTCCGGAGTAACAGCAGCAGACCCAGGAGCAGCAGGAGACACGGAGGAGCCTCCTGAGAATCCAGCTCCTTCTGCCCCTCAGCTGCAGAGCACCCCAGGGACAGCAGAGGCCCTGCAGCCAGACACAGACAGTGAACAGGATACTCCCCCCTCACCTGCAGAACGGAGACAGCAGAAGGTCAGGCAGAAGAGAGGCAGGCCTGTCTCCTTAAGGCCCAAACACTGAGGGCTCACACCTGCTGTCAACCCTGCTCTTTATAAGGCACACCTTGGCTGCAGCTTGTTGCTGACTGCAACGTCAGGCGTGGCTTTGTGTAGACCTAGTTTCCCTGCAGCATCTCTTTGACTGACCTCCTTGGCAATTGATCCCGGACCTCCACTGACCTCGCTTCTGGACTTCTGACTCGGCAAGTACGCTTCGGATAGGCCTGGCAGATTTACAACCCGACTGCTGGCTAAGGACTTTCCTTCCCTGCCAGAGACCCAGGAATTTCCAGCCCCCCCTGACACTGCTGATGCAGTGTAGAGCTGACACCCACAGACCACAGGAACAGACACAGCTGTCACACCAGCTGAAGCTGATGGAAGGCACTCCTAGCCACTGTGATCACCTGGGCGTCTAGCAACTGAGACGGATCCAGGAGCACCTCCAAGCTGCATTCCTACTCCTGCACAAGGAGTGCAATCAGCCCATTACTCAGACATGGGAATCACCCATCCAGAGCCTCTGCCTTGCCAGGATTCAAGCTCAGCTTATTTGCCCTCATCCAGCCCACCACTGCATCCTGGCATTATTTCAAAGCCTGCATAGCCTCTCCTAATTCAGATGTTATGGGGAAATAGAGCTGACTGTCATCAACATACTGATGTCACCTTGCCCCATATCTCCTAATGACTGCTCCCAATGGGTTAATATATATATTAAATAGCATTGGGAAGAGTATAGTGCCCTGCAGCACCGCACCGCATAAAAAGCACTTTCTCAGTGCTACTCTCTAAAGACAAGACCAGAACCAGTGTAACATCGGTTCAGAATGGACGAAAGTAAATACTTCTCCACACAATGCATCATTGACTTTAGGTTGACTTTGTCTGATCCAGCAGGGCTCTTTTTATGTTCAAATGCTGCTCTCATAAGATAAAACTGAAACAAATGGAACAGTGCAGGAATAATATTTGGTTGAGTGCATCCGTATAAGTAATAGAATGTTGTATCATATGTAGAATGTCATATTATATGTAGTGTTGGGGTAGCGGGGGAAAGAAGGTAACCAAGAGAAGAGAGAACAGGCATTTCCAATATCTAGGTAAAAATATGTGCTTCCATTCACCTTACCAGAAGGCCAAGAACTTTCTGCTGGATAGAAGACTCGGATGGAAAAGACTGTGAAGTAAAACAAAGCATATGCAACCATTCAATATGTGATTTGTAACAACAATTAGTATGAGTGGGAGTAGATGGGAAGAAGAGTCAGATTTGGAATGAGCATTGGGAGGACAGGGGTGGGGAACGACACATCTCCTGTACTGCTATTGCTGTGACTGCCTCTTGGGAGTAGGAAGTTTCAGAGCAATGAAAAGTAGGAGCCTTTCAGAAAGCTTTTTCCTCTTAAGCAGCTGACACAGGAGCAAAGAGGTGAGACAAGCCCAATCCCCTTCCTCCCATATTTGTTTCAGCAAAGCCTACTGAGCTCCCTTTGCCTAGGAAACAACTGTTGTGGAAAGGAGATTTGGACTTGGGGAAGTTCAGCAGAGCTCCTCTGAGCCGAGTTATCCCTGCAATTGCTTTCCTCCCATCTCCAGGGCTAGCACATGCATGTGAAATCTTATTTGCTATATTGGTTGGGGGATTAGAGCCCTCTTTCCAATGCTTTTATTGTAATTATCCCTATCCTGCCCAGAGCTACAGACTGTGACCTACATGGTTCCTGTGCAGACAATGGCATCTATAGATACAGATATGCAGATAATAGATATGCTAATGCTGGCAGACAGACCCTTCGTCTCACCTCCAAGACTTTCATGAAGAGTTCCAGCCCTTGGTTTTCAATAAAGTGCCGACAAGTGGTTGGGGACTCATCAGTAAGATTCCAAAGTGCACTCAGTGTAAACTTAAGAGTAGTATCTACTACATTCTGATTAGTTTTTTGCTTCACAATTTGAAGTAGTTGCTAAAAAAGAGAGAGAAAATAGTTGCCTTTGCAAAAGATACTCAGGTTTCTAATTTCAGCTATTTGAGGCTCAAACTGCACAATAGCAACACAGTTGCTGTCTGAAGCCAGCTCTGCTGCAATCATACACAAAGAGAGGAGATGCCCCCCCCCATTTTTAAAGCAATGGGCATGTACGGTAGAGGTGCTAATCCCTCTGCTGTGCCCATGGTTTAGTGCCACACAGCATCTCTTCAGATGCCATTTCTCTCCCTGCTGGGCCCCCTTCTGGTTTCAGAGTCTGGCTGGGGTAGAAGGGAAAGTGTCTGGGGAGTAGATACAAGGAGAGAAGCAGCAAGCACTCTCCTCACCCATGCATTCATTTTGCCCTAAAACCTATCCCCTCCACAACTTCATGCACAATTGGGGCAAACCTTGGTTTAAACAAACAGATCTGCTGCTATCATGGGTAATTTGTAGTTAAACACAAATAAGGAGCACCACAATATCACCAAGAAAAAGAAAACCTTACATTAAATGCCATGCCTGACCCTTCCATGACAATAGGGGGCAAATGCAATTCATTGTTTGGCTCCTACTGTCATCTCTGATTTTGCAGGCTTCTGAAGCATGATAAAAAGTTCACACAAAGAACAGGACAGAAATAAACATAAGCAAATGTCTCTGTCACGTCAAGCAGAAGCCCACAGTCCTAACTCATGAGCAGATCTAAGGGCAGGGAGGGCTACAGCCAGCCATTTCACATGGCAGGCTAAACTTCAACCCCACTGCAAACCGCTGGTGAGAGGACAGGCTGGAGTCTCTTTCCCTTATAGATAGGTACACTAGTCTGCATTTCAAACAGCAGGTGAGCCCACTTACGAGCAGGTATAACAGTATGCCATTTGATTTTGGCAAACTGGAGTCCTCACCCATGAGCAATTAGTAGGTTTATTTTGAGTAAGCAGCCCTGCCTGCCAATGGAAGAAACAGGTTTCTACAGGATAATGTGACTTGTGATGCCTGTATAGACATCAAAAGGAACTTAGTACCTTTTTAATGTTATTTTACCACACAACCTGAACTCAAAGCCCTAATTAAAGACATAATCTGGGATTATATCTTCTATCATTTCCTGCCACATAGGTGGAGCAGTCACTTCCCCAACACACTATAATAATTATTGCATGTTTCTACTGTAACCATTTCTTAAATAAACTTACTTCCTTTTCTTCCATTCCAAGTGAGCAAACATTTCATTCTAACTTTTAAATAATCTTTCCAATGCCTTTTGCTAGCCTATAACCCTATAGGATTTAGAATTAAGGTAGCTCAAGACCGCCTTGCCCCTATATGGACATGGCCATTCCTCGAAATCATCAGGATATGCCTTTCTCTAGAAGCCCCCACTTGCAGATGTTAACACAGGAGATGACCAGACACCTGGCCTTCTTGGTAACAGCACCTCAACTCTGTAATGTCTTTCCAAGGGCTGTTTGCCTGGCACCTACTCTTATGAGCTTTAAATGCCAGATGAAGAGTTATATCTGTCCGTGCTTTTTAAGAACAGTAAGTGGTGCTATTTTATTTCTGCTAGCTTGTTTTTATTGTTCCATTACTATTTACTCAATTGTTTACAGTTTTAACTCAATAATTTTAGTTCTGCAATTTGCTTGTTTCATTTTTTATTGCTATTCTTAGTTTTGAAAGCTGCTGGGTGGATAGTGTCATTATATGGTTGGCCCCTAGCTGGCACTCAACTTAGTAGCATCTGCGTAGTTAGGAGTTTCCTATTGCTGTTCTCCTTTAAAAGGAGACAATACTTTTTTTGTCCAGCTTCCTAACTGGTGCTACGTTTGTCTTCTTTATTGTTCGTATTTAGACATCAACTGAAGACATTTTTGTTTACTTAGGTTTTTGGATTGAGGTTGGTTGTCTTCATGCCCAACAACTACAACTGGTTATTGCATTTTAATGATTATGATTATGCTTATTTTATGTTATTTATTGGATGTATTTTGATGTTTTATTGTATATTGCCCAGGGATCCTTTAGGAGGAAGTACAACTGAGAAATGAAATAAATATTAAAATATGTACTCCATCACATATATAGATTATTTATTTTTAAAATAAAGGCCTTGAAATAAAGAGCTCTGATATACTGGTTGTTTCAGTATAATATGCTGCTCCAGCTAACATAACTAATATGATCTGAAAGCCATGTGATGCTTCTTCAACACACAAGGCTCCCCTCTTAATTTCTGCAGAATCATCAAGTTTATTTATATGCTGTGTTTCCAAATTATGTTCAAAGCAGCTCACAAAAACAGTAACGAACATCAATACAAAGGGTACATTTAGAACTCAGTTATTTTATATGTCAAGACAGACATGCACTGCAACTGTATGCATGTCTACTCTGAAGTAAGTCCTATTAAGTTCAATGGGACTTCCTCCCAGGTAGGTCAGGCCATCATATGGAATAGAGATGAAGCAACAGGAACCCAGAAAGGCCTTCATCTTATGTCAGCCAAAGATCTTCTTGGGAACCTGCCATCTCATGATCAATATCAGAAGCCAAATTCTCCACCAATTTGGAAGATGATATATATGAATGCTAGCTCCACAGCAGATACAGTATATGAATCCAAAACGCAACAGGGGAGTAGGCTAAGGGGTAAGCGGGCTAGAAGTCCACAAGTACCAAGTCCACAGGCTGGATGGCTGCACACCAACCAGTTACCTTCTTTGAACAGCAGAGTCTACCCCTCTAATGTTACACTGTCAGTCCTGCTATGTACAACACTGAAAAAGCACTTTGCCCTCTTGACCATGAGGATTAATAAAGGAGATTGACCTTTCAACACCACAGACAGCAACATGCCTACAGTAGCTAGAGATCAAAAGCAAAGTTCAAGGAGTAAAACCAATGCATCCCTCCCCCCCACTTCCCAAACGAGAAGTAAAAAAGGTAAAGGAGTCCCTGCACTTGTAGTGCGAGTCATTTCCGACTCTTAGGGTGACATCTTGCGACGTTTACTAGGCAGACAATATATATGGGGTGGGATTGCCAGTTCCGTCCCCGGCCTTTCTTTACCCCCCAGCATATGCTGGGTACTCATTTTACTGACCACAGATGGATGGAAGGCTGAGTGGACCTCGACCCCTTTTACCGGAGATTCGACTTCCTCCTTCCATTGGAATCGAACTCCGGCCGTGAGCAGAGCTTTCGGCTGCGTTACCGCCGCTTGCCACTCTGCGCCACGGAGAAGTAACACCACTAATATATTTTGCTTTTATATTGTATTTTATATATAATATATATATTATATTATATTTTATATTTGCTTCTAATGGGGTGGTCAGGTATATGTGTAAAAATCATTAGAGTACTTTAAAGAACTTCAACATAATACACTTAATATTCTTATTTTTTTAAATGCTCATTTTTAAACTGATCATACCAGTGCACTTTTTAAAAATAAAAATCCCTTGTCCAATGTAACAAACTTACACAGAATGTTAGAACTGACAGTATTTCAGCTGGAACAGCATTTCAGAAAAGGTGCTAGCACTTGGCTTACCCTAACAATGAAGAGCTCTGCACCAAGTTGAGCTGTTTGTTCTGTTGAAAGCTGCAAGCAAAAAAACACAAGCAGAAATATCAGATTACTGTTAGAAGGGCCTTGGGACTGAAGCAAGTTACAAACATTGCAGCTGTGAAGCCTGTGTTTTTAACATCTTTATGAAGCCACTGGGAGCAGTCATCACAGGATTTGGGATGAGGTGTCACCAGTACACATCTTTAGTTCTCTTTATTATCTGAATCAGATGAAGATGTGCAGGTACTTGATCAGTGTCTGGAGGCAGTAATGAGCTGGATGAGGGCTATAAACTGAAGACAGAGATACTGTGGACTGATGATTTCCAAGCCCTGGAAATAGGTAGGCGACCTGTTCTGGATGGGGTTGCGCTCCCCAGGAAGGATCAGGTTCATAGTCTGGGGGTAGTCCTAGATTCCACCTTGTCCCTGGAAGACAGGGTGGCTTCAGAGGCACAGAGGGCCTGTTTCCAGCTACGGCTAGTTTGCCAGCTACGGCCATTCCTAGATAGGGTAGGCGGGATGTGATCCACGCTCTAGTAACCGTCAGTCTAGACTACTACAATGTGCTCTATATGTGGCTGTCTTTGAAAAATGTATGGAAGTGGCAGCTAGTGTAAAATGCAGAGGCCAAGGTGTTGTTGGGTCTAACTTCTAGAGACCGTATAACAGCAGTCCTTAAAGACATGCACTTCCTGCCTATTAACTACTGCAGCCAATTCAAGGTTTGGTTTCTATAGAGCCCTAAATGGCTGAGGACCTAGTTACCTAAAGAAGTGCCTCCCCCAATGCTGTCCTGTCCATGACCTGAGATCTGTTGGGAGGCCCTGCTGATAGTTCCAATGTTATGTGAATTCAAGAGGGTCAGTGACCCCATTAGAGGGTCTTCTTAGTTATAGTACCTCAGTTATGGAACACGCTTGCCCTGGAAGTTTGGCTGTCACTAACATTGTTCAGCTTTAGGCCTTTTTCTTCAAGCCTTTTAATGTCAGGTCTTTTAACTCAGAGAAAACGGCATGCGTATCAGAAAGTTGACAGATTACTGATTTTATTCTGTTTTATTTTTATTGCTTTAGATATTTACAGTTGTAACCCACCCTTAAAAACTGAAATAACAGAAGACTTACAATAAAATAAAGTCTCACACCTTTGCAGCAAGAATGGAGATGATCGCCACTGCCATCCTCTGCATATTCTGATCTTCATGGTTGCATAGCCACTGCATGACAAGCTTGGCTGCTTCAAACCTGAGAGGCAACAGAAAGTTCATAAATCTTGGGGCAGGGGAATAGAACTATGTACCATATCTTATAGACAGCAAAAATAAAAGGAATTAGGCCATTGCTACACAGAAAAAAGTACAGGCGGGCCCCGCTTATACGGCAGGTTCCGTTCCAGACCCCTGCTGTAAAGCAGAAATCGCCGTAAAGCGGAACCCCATTGAGTATAATGGGGTGCGTCGTGCAAAAATGCCACAAAAGTGGCTTTAAAACGGGGAATGAAAGCCGCCGCATTAGCGGAACGCCGGTAAGTGAAGCGCCGGTAAGTGGGGCCCTACTGTATACGGAAAAACTGTAAAGTCCTAGCCTGCCTCAGCTACTTGTACTAAGCAAAATGGTGTGTCCTGACAGCATTTAATAGGGGTATGCCACTTTGGGGCAACAACAGTGAACAGCGAGTGCTAGAGACCCCAATCATCATTGATTGATAGAACCAGGGAGGAATTTTTTTACTCTGACACAGATTTGGCATGGGCAGCTGTGGGTTTTTGCAGCATTTCATAAATACTTTAAGATCAGTTGTTGAGTTCTGGGTTGTGCTTTATGATTTATCACACCTTATCTGCACAGAATTTAGTTAGTAGGTAGGAACTTGGCATTTTGAGAAGCAAGGAAGAAGAGACACCCATGCTCCTTAAGAAGGTTGACTCTTCTTTAGAGGCCTTGGGGGCACAGGCTCCCTGTACTTTAACAGGGGAGGGAACAAAGCCTAAGCCTTAGTGGTGTGACAAAGTCAGCAAACCAACCTGTATTGACCCCTTGTCAATATCGTCTTCCTCCCAGGTCATGTAACTTGCCTGTGGTAAGAATCAGAAGCATTTGTCGCAAGGGTTATACCCTCATCCTGCTGGCTTGCCATACCCACTGGGCAGTATCCAGCCAAACAGTTCCGCTAGTGCAAGGACTTTTAACTGCACAGTGGGACTTCCGTGCCCTCTCCTCTCCCTGTGTGCCCCCTACGTGCCCTGTAAATCTGCTCTGCAAGGTTGAAGGAACAACCAGAACAGATTTAGGGGGTCACACTGGGGAGTGAGAGAGGACAGGACAGGGAAGCTCTATTGTGCAGGAAAAAGTCCTTGTGTTAGCAAAACTGTTTAGCTGGATATCCAGTGCTATCTTGTAAGGCTATCAAGTTGGGATAGTTTTTAACATACCAAGAATGTGTGCTTCCTCCTAGCTCTCATACTGTACTGTCCCACTTGAGATACAACCTGCCACTCTTTCACTCCTACTAGCCACACACTTAAAAACAACAGGTTGCAATTTCAGATCTCCAAATTACACTTGCAATAGGAGACAGAGAGGGCCAGGACAGTATGTAAATTCAAATGCGCTCAGAAAAAATGAGAACACTAAGCAACTTTTCATATATTGTTGAAATTTAGAGAGTCAGATCTCTTTTCGGGGCTCAAGAACAGAGTTGGAGGAAAGAATGTGGAGACTTGGGATTGATGGGAGACTAGGGTAAAAGGGAATTGCATACATGAGAGAGCAACAGGGAGCTATGCAAGGTTCTAACTACTGGAAACCATACCCAGCCTACTTCTGGTTTGCAAAACCTTTCCAATCAGTGCTCAAAAGTAAAAGGGCTAGAAACAGTTGCAATAAAAGTGAGATTGCAAGAGTTATGATGTATGCAGCTCAATTACATCTCGCTAGAGCATAAGGTAGTAGTTGAATTTTCTATCCATTTTGGCATTATCTATAGAGGCAATAGCTCAAACTTAGTCAGAAGTTGGCAGCTTATAATCTTCATGGGCATCTATTCTTAAGGACTGCCATCCCTAGTTGGCAGCCTATTAGATGCGATACAAGCAACTTTCATTAATCTACAAAATCCAGAACCTCTTGATGTACAGTGCAATCAAACCACACCCTTGTGTAGAAGCAAGTTTTGAAAACCAGCATCCAAAAAGAAAATGGCATGCATGTGGATTTGGCAATAATAGCTCATAAGTAGTCAAAGTATTACAGCTATTTAATAATATGTCCCTAAAATATGAGAAGAGTTATATTCCAAGGCATAAAGAGCAGTTTGTAAATTGCAAAGCAATATGAGATTTCAACAACCTGAGACTCACTCTCTCTCCTTGTCCATAACTCAGGAGGAAACACTAACCTGTTAAATGGAACATCCTGAAGTATCCTGTCACTGCACAGAGACAGAAGACAGTTCTTTTGCAGCTATAAAAAAAGTGAAGCACAGTTCAGCACAAAAAAATTCTCATGCAGGGGTTTTGAGCATGTCCTCCTTTCAAGATGAATCTAATAAATTATCTAGAATTCACAAGCATTTTTTATGTTTTAATATTGTCATTTGCAAATGTGTTTGTTTAGAAATGCAGTAAGATGGGATGAGATACATGGGTGCATAACCCTTTATAAAGTATCATCAGAATCTACCATACACTTTATCTTCATTTTATTATTCTCTGCCATTTAGCAAAAACAACAGCTATCTAGGTTCTCTTCCTAAGATACAATGGCCCTTTGAATGTCGCACTAAACCATGGTTCAGTGTAATAAGAACAAGCTGAAGCAAGCTATGGGATTTCAGAAGCTTTCTCTTCTTGTTTAGATTAAGCACCACTTGTCATGTTGTCCGAATTGACAAACTGGTTAATCTTATGGCTAGTTTGAAACAAACCAACTTCAAATCTTGGGTTATGAAGCTGGCCTCTTTAAATAAACCATAACATTAATGACAGTTGAAGTTCAGATGGCATTCTCAACTGTGGTTAGTTGAAACTGGAAACTAAACTTGCAATCTCCTCCTCACAGCCATGTCAGAGAGAGAAGAATATGGTTTAGAGTAACATGTGAACATAGTCAGTGAGAAAATGTGGGTGGAAATAGTGATGCACAATGCAAACTTTGCTCAAAATATTGCGGTCTTAGATGAACTGTTATTAATAACCCACCACCACTTCACGGTTAATGCAATCTCAGGGTAGTTTAGTAAGTCAAACAGGCACGGCCAATGTTGGCCACATTCATAAAAATCAGCCAAAGTCTGAACATACACTGTTGTATTCAACATTTAGTCGTGCTCAGAGAAACTCATTGAAATTAATGAGCAAGATTAACTGAGGTCCATAAGTTTCAGTGAGCCTATCCCGAGTATGACTAACATAGGATAACCCAAAAAGCTTCAAAGGCATTTCCAACAAGACGTTACTCGCTCCTGTTTTTTGTAGGCAGTCAGCCTGAACACCAGTCTGTTCATAACAAAGTCAACAATATGGGAGAAGCGTTTATCCCTCCCCATCGGCATCTACGTAGTTTCAACTTAGAATAAAGGGTGTGGGTTTTTTTACATTTTTAATTGTTTCAGCACATTAGCTCAGCATTCTGAAATATTTAAGCCCCTTATCTTGAAAAGGGCAGGGGAACTTACCTGCTGGTGATTGGGAAAGTGTTCCATGGCCTTAAGGAGTAAGTGGGTGACATCTGCCAGGAGCCTAACAGGCATGCCTGCTGCTAAATCTTGTTTTGTCAAGTTAAACACACAGGCACTCGCTGCTAATTGCACTGGCAAGTTCAGAGGGTGATTTCTCATCCCAATAACTACTAGCTGAAACAAACAATCAAAACAGGTGAAATCGGAATCTCCTAGGACACATGGAATCACATGTAGAGAATCAGTCACAAAGATCCTGAACAAGTCAGCTTACTCATCTCAAGGCCTTTTAAAGGAGCCATGGCTAAGGATCTCATACAGCACTACCCCAAACCTGTAGCAGTACCTTTAAACTCCTAAGACAGGGGAGAACAGATAAACCATTTCATCCTCTTACTGGACAGTACACCAGTCAGATGGTCTGCCCCTCTCCTCTTACCCTTCTTGCTTTCCAGAAACACCTCAATCTAGCATTACGAAGGAATTTGGAAGTGGGAGGAAGACAGCACGGAAGAGACTGACTGAGGTCAGCTTGAAAAGGAAAACCTTGAGCAGTTCCCCCCGCCTCATCTGCATGTATATTCTGTTACCAGCATATATTTTAATGATCACATACACAAGATCATATCCAGGTGTTTTACATACACACAAATATGCACAACCAGGCTGAACTGCTGGAATAAAAGTTGGGGTGGATGGAGCAGTGGGCAGGGGAAGGATTCAGCAAACCCTCCTGCCGGTCACTTTTGTTGGAAAATTGTCACCCCTGCCCTATCCCCAGCCTGCCATTTTACTGCTGTTCGGCAGTGACCCACGTTCAAAGACACCTAGTTCTGTCCACAGACCACATCAGAAAATGAAAAATGAAAAGCTAAGTGGAGTAGGGTACTATTTCATTGCCAATTCCTAAGAACGCTAAGAGCAGCCATGCTAGAACAAATGAAAGACCCATTTAGTGTAACATCCTCTTCTCACAGTGCCCAACTAGATGCCAGTCTTCTTCCTTTTGTACAACACACTTCTCCTGCCCATTAAGCGAGTATAAACCATTTAAATTAAAAGATTTCCCCCCCTCATTTTTTTAAAAGGTGTTTTATGTTTTAACATTGTAAACCGCCATGACATGTTATGATATGGTGGTACAAAAATACTTTCAAAATAAATAAATACCATGTAAATAGTCAGAAATTCAGCTAAAAATTGACATTTATCATATCCTCTTTTCCCGCCTACAAATTCACCAGTGTACATACATTTTATTGAATTTTATCTGTGCTTTACTGAAGACAGCCCAAGATTACATTCACAAGCAATGCCTGCAAAGATGCCTTATCAGTGTGAAATAGTTTTACCTTTAGAATTTCTGGTTTGGTTTTTTCCATAATATGTGTAAGGCTAAAGAGATGAAAGAGTGCCTCCCTCACAAAGAATGCTCGCTCGCTGTAACGCTTCAGAGCTTCGGAAATCTGAGTTTCATTCGCTTCTCCAGATACCTTCAACATAGGAACAAAACATACAAGAGTTTGCAGTAGTGGCAGAAAGAGTTACAGGTGATGTTGTTGGAAACAGAGGATAAAACTGGAATTTTTTACACAGTCAAATGGTTTTACATGTTTTAAGTTCCCCAAAGTTACCCTGACATTTATTCATGATAAATTATATTCTGGCTCAATTCACACATCATATTATGAAGGTGCCAGAAATTGAACCAGGGATGTTGTACATGCAAAGGATATTCTAAGAACTGTGCTGCAACAGATCAAAGGCCTATCTAGCTCAGCATCCTATTTTCCACAGGGCCAACCATGTTCCTCTTGGGAAGCCCAAAAGAAGGCCAGCAATAGCCATAGTTGTTGCCCAGCAACTGGAGGTATGTACCTTCTGATCTTGGAGGTGGCATACAGCCATCTTTGACTAATGGCCATTGACATCCTCAATTTCCATAAATGTGTCTAATCCTCTTTTAAAGCCATCTAAGTTGGTGGTTATCACCATATCTTGTGAAAATTCCTTATACACAAGATCTTTTAGTTTGAGATTAGTAGCACAATGATATAGTAACATCCAATATCTCTCAAAAGTTAAGTCCCATTGAGTTCAATGGGACTTACTTCCAGGTAAGTGGGTACAGAATAGCAGTTTAAGATATTGGACTCTCAGGCTTTTATACATTAAATATGACAATCTAGTTAGTGCTGCTACTAAAAGTGGGATCCAGACTATTACTTGAAAACTCTGGCATTCTTATCCAAACTTACTATGCTTTCAGCAAATCTGTCTATCTTTACCCACTAAAAACAACAACAGGAAACTTTCATCCTATTTGAGGCTTCTGTTTTTCACAATTAGTATTCTTCTGATATTTTAACCTTTTCATGACAACCAATCTTCTGTACTCTGTCACATAATGTACAGTACAAAGTCCCTGATGCACTTGATCAACTATTTATGTGCTACAATCATTCAGTATTTCTGTGCTCTCAAATGCTGAAAACCCTGTGTTGCTAGACAACTCAGATACTCAAACACACTGCAAAAAGCAGATGCAAAATAACTAGCCCACCAAATCCACAGCGGATCTGAACATCTCAGAAGAAGCCAGGATCCATGTTTTCAATGAATAGACCTCAGAACAAATTTCCCTAAGAGTTTTGAAGCAGTCCAGTTTAGCAAAGACTCCATACATGCATCACTTGGAAAAAGAGGCATAAGTATGTGAATTGTTTATGTATGAGAATATTTAAAAACAGGTAACATTACACCAAAAATGACACTATAAGCAATTAATACTTTGTGCCAAAGAGATTTCCACTCAGTTTGTTGAATATGACAGTCAAGTAAAACAGTATTTGTTCTGCACGAGATCTACGATGCCATTAATATACTGTATGCATGGCTAACAAATTGCCCCATGTCTTTACATAAGCTCAGTGACCCATTTCAGCAGTACATTGCTATAAATGTAGATGTAATATTTCAAGAATAATGATCAACTAGTCAGAGACCTAACTGACCATGGGTTGCAAAAGACAACATACTAATAGGTACAGAATGACCATTTCACACTTTCTCTTCTTACTGGGCAAGAAATAACTTTCAGCGTCTTCAAGCAGAGAAACACAGCACCACCCCCTTCTCCCTGCTGTGCTCCTTGGCAGGAGGTGATGGGAGGTGGGAATGGCTAAGCAACAGAGTCCTCTACCAGCCAGTAAAAGCAACTGAACTTACTGTCATTGCTATGGTGCTGGGGGCTTTTAAGAGCATGACAACATATTTTATATACCAGAGGGAAAGGAAAGTGACAAAGGAGGCTGCAGAAGGAGAGATAAGCACTCTTGGTGGATCAGCCTCTCACAGGCTATCATCTACAGGGACAAAAACAGCACACCATCTGTGAACACCTCCAGTTTTCACTTTTAAAATGGTACCTCAAGAGAACCCACAAAATGGTCACAGAACTCCCCAAAAAACTTCACGTTGAGGTTTTGCCACTTCTGCTAGAATGAGGGGGAAGAGGAAAAAATAATATGCATGCACATGTGCCATTTCCCCCTTTAAAAAGCCTTATGCTATTTCTCAAGAATAAAGAGCAATTTGAGAGGTTTTCTGTGGTGGTACCTTTGAGAGAAAGACTCTGCGAAAAATGAATTGGCATGCCTGCCGCTCTGATGTACATGTCATACATCATTTTATTATGCATTTATGATATTTTATACTCTGTCACATGGCCCCACTGGGATTTCTGGGCAACTTGGGGAGGGGAACCCAACAACAGATCAAGCAATACGCAAAGTTTATACAAGGAAGAAGCATGGCCAGAACCTTAGTTAACCCACTACCTGAACTCTAGAGGAGAAAGCGTTGTGGAACAAGCAGAATGTGGTATATAAATTAAGGAATTGCAACTGAGAAATGGAGAGGCAGGAGCAGTAGTAGCCTGACTTGCCATCAGTCCATTTTGGAAGAAGTACCCATTTTGGTACCCAGAACCAGTTAATTATAAATTATCAAAAAACCAAAATTCTAGTTTTTTCAAGACGACATCATTTAGGGACCTGGACAGTTAATGGGCAGCGCATAACCTTAGTGTCACAATTCAAATATTTAGGCATCATCTTCCACTCATCTTTGAACTGGTCCTCCCATATAAAAACTGCTGTTTCACTTGCACGAATTTCTGTTAAAAAAATTCTCCGTTTCTTTTATCACAAAGGAGGGAGATACTTACCAGCAATATTTCACGTATTTCAGACAAAAATTATCCCCCAACTATTATTTGGCTCGCAACTCTGGATACAGGCATTTAATCCCTCAATAGAATCGGTCCTTTCCACCTTCTTGCGTCAGACTTTGGGTCTACCAAGATGCGCGCCGGCGGCTGCCCTCAGACTTGAAGCTGGTTTGCTCTCCATGGAATGTCATGCGTGGCTCCTTACTACAAACTACTGGGCTAGAGTATCGTACGATCCACCCCCGGGTTATTTAACCCATATCTGGGGAGATACGTATTCCTCAAGTTGGAATAATATCATAAGAAACAAACTCCGCATGATAGGCTTATCATCTGAATACCTCTCGTCCCAAACTTTATCCTCGGCTAAACTTGCCATCTGTACGCGGCTTAGAGATATAAACTTCCAAACAGCCATTACACAAGCTACCAAAACTTGTTCACCTATATATTTCCAATTGAAATTTGAACCTCTTAAGCAAGGCTCTTATTTGGATTTCCTTGAAATTCCAAAGCTTCGCGCAGCTTTCACTAGAGCCAGATTCAACTCTCTTCACTCTGCAATACTCCTGGGAAGGTACAAGGGGATCCCCTATAACCAACGCTTATGTCCATGTGGGAAAGATTCTGTGGAATCACTTGTTCATGTTATCTTAAACTGCCCAATGTATGATTCCATACGCTCTAAATACCTAGAGAACATGCTGCAGAGCATTGATTTGCTGACTCCTGATAACAAGATACGTTTTCTTGTTTCAGGAAATAACAGAGAAATCACATTGAAAGCCGCTAATTTCTTATATGCCGCTCAACAAATCAGTTCTAAGCTCCCCTAGGAAAAGTACTCTTTTATTTTTGAAATTCCCTATATATATATGTATATATTTGAAAGTTTACACTGTTATTTTATCTTATCCTTTGTATTTTAATCCTGTTGTATTTTATGCTCATAACAAGTCGGGTCTATGACCGCAAATAAATAAATAAATAATAAAAAAGAAGAAGAAGGGCGGGAAACGAGGAGAGCCTGCTAGTCCCACCCCCATCCCAGCTCCAAGATTTGGGGAGCTTTGGGGTGAGGTAGCCTTAGTTCTCTCATGCTGCCTCTTGCCTTCTTGGGTGCTCTTTGCAAAGTAAGAGTGCTGGGTAGGTAGGTCCTTCGCTGGTCTAGGGCCCCTGCTTCTGACCTTGCCACCCTCAGGAGCCAATGATACCACATCCACACACACCCCAAGCCATTAGAACTGACCCTTTAATCACCAGGATTTGAAGATTCCCCCCACAACTTATTTCAGAACTAGTTAGAATTGTGTAACGAACAATACCAACCTTTAAGTTTCCTTCACCAGTGAGAAACAGTGAGTAGCCAGCATCAGTAGCTAGCAGGCCCACAAACTGCATTGAGGGCCGCTGTTTAACAAATGCTTCCACAGCTTCATCAGTAACATGCTTCCTCCCCGAAATGTCCAAAGATAAGAGATTGGGTAATATGTCTTTCTGTTCCAACAAACGAAGTGCAATATCAGATGTGAACTGCTTATCGTCCGAAATGTCAAGATGATTCAGGAATTTTAACTCTCTTATGACATCCAAAATCTGAGTGGTTGTCATTTTCAAGCATTTCAGGTGGTGCATGGTAAGAGACTTGAGGCGATCCTTACAGGTGAGTAGTGCGGTTATGTCAGTGACTGAGGTGTTGGATATATCCAAGCTTTCTAATCTTGGAAGCGAAGCCACATCAGCCAGATCTTCATTGTAAAAGAGAACATTAGTAATGCTCAAAGCACGAAGACCCATCAGCTGACTGAAACACCTTTCATAGGGATCTTCCAATGAAAGAGTTAATGAGTTCAGCACAAGGCATTGAAGGTTTTGCTGGATCCATTTATTGCTGCCTAGTCCACTGATGATGTCTGTGATCGTAATGTCTGGATTCACTCCAGTAGCATCAAGCTCCACCAGCTTATGGTGGCAAAATGCTTTCCGAAAAGCCACAGCAGAGATTTTGGCTTTCCGGATACAAGCTCGTTTCAAGCGCATCTGATTGCCTCGAAAAATGCCAACCGTTGCTTCATTCAGCAGACCTAGGTTGGGAGAGAAGGACAATAATCAGATCTATCACAGATCTTTAAAATTGGAAAGAGGGGGTGGGTGGAGAGGGAGATACCATAGCTGAGAAATTCCCATTTCAACTTCGGAACTAGGCCTAGAATAGAAGGAAAGGGCAGGTTTGCCAGACAAGAGGAGGAGTCATCACCTGCCGTAGGTGTGAGACTGTGCTGGGACCATCAAGGGGCAAAGCTTTCCCACCTGCTTTGCCCCCTCACCCCTGCTCTCAGTGACATTTTTCTGGGGACTGTCCTTTACCAGGAAGATGAATGCTTTTGGATAGCTGTTGATGCTTTTTAGAAATGCTATAATTTTGTTAGTTTGAGTTTTCGTAAATTGCATTGTTCTTATTTGTATTTTGTATTTGTGTTTTTTATTTGTGTGTAAGCCGCCTTGGGGGCCTTTTCGGCCAAAAGGCGGCCTAGAAATAAAACATAACATAAAGCATAACATAACATAAAGCATAGCATAACATAAAGCATAACATTCCTGATTCTGAGACCTTTCTTCTTTTTTCCTTTGTGAAAGAGTGGTATCAACAGGCATGTCATACTGGAGAACTGCATCATGATCCTATTTTTTGCCATGCCAAGCTTCACCATGGTAAATGATTGGATTGCCATACAGTATCCAGCAGGGTACCAACGACAGAGCAAATGGCTACTCAGGTCTTTACCCTACTACTGAGATCTATCCCGGTGCTTGTACAACTCCCACCAAACTAACATATAGTCTCAGCTGTGCAGTGCAAGGGGCTTTTTTGTGTGCTGAGAAGGATATATGTGAAGAAGGAACAGGGTAAGGAGAGATACCGAAACATCTACAGAAGAGTTAGCCAAGCCCTAGACATGCTATTTATTATTTATTATTTGATTTATATCCCGCCCTTCCTCCCTGAAGGAGCCCAGGGCATATAAAGAATATCACTCTGCACCCAGGATTTCTTATAGCACAAAGGAATTTTCAGTGGTTAACCTAGAAGAACAATGTGGCTCTGTCCTACTTGTCTAGTGGCCAGCATGCCTTTTGATCTAATGGCCCAAATTTGGCTTGTGATAGCAGTTAAAGTAGCCCCAGAGAACTGTGTGACAAGTTGGAATAACACAGTGCCCTATGCAGGTAAATCAAGGAACAGCTCAAATAATGACTTTTCTAATATTCCTCTCTATCGGAACCTCCATAATTACTAGATCCAGAAGCATTGCTTTACCATGAAATGCCATCGTCCGCAGCAATCGATCAGCCACTTCTTGTGGAAATATTCCAGGCTCTTGCAAACACAATGTCCCATCTTGCCTTTCTGTACAAAACTTCTCTAGGTCAGAAGTTAGGTAATTCAAGCAGATGTCAAGCAGAGAATATGGTGAAGCCTCTTCCTGTTATAAAGAAAGAAGACAACTACTATTATACAGTTTGCTAAAAAAAAAAGTCATAGTCCATCACAGATCAAGTCATTTGCACCAGGGAGCAAGCTCCCATCACTGTCAAATGGGTCTGGGTGAGGAAAGAACATTTCTAATCACCACTAAAAGGATCCTTTGGAAGCAGAAATTGGACTTGGAGGGTATTTGATGGCAGAGTTCATACTGTGACAATGATAGGAATAGTCATTTACACATACATGTAAAAGGGTGAGACAATATGCATTTTGTTGGCTAAATGAAGGAATTACAAGTTATGAACTTATTTGTTTTCAGAGTGAAAATGAAGCTGACTAACTCATGGAGGATACAGCTATCAATGCTTCCTAGCCATGATGGTGATGCACTACCCTGAGTGTCAGAGGCACTATACCTCTGAATACCAGTTGTGGAGAATCACAAGTGGGGACAGTGATGCTGTGCTCCTGTTCTGCTTGCAAGCTTCTCAGAGGCAGATTGTCTCATCCCTTATATATCCAACCAATCACTGCATTCTGCAGGAGAGGGGACCTGCAGATACCTTCTTACCAGGAGATCCGAACTGGGCCTTTAGTGTAGTGGCACCTACCATTTGGAACTCCCTCACCTTACATATCAGACAGGCACTTTCTCTGTTGTCTTTTCTGCACCTATTAAAAGCTTTCCTCTGTCAACAAGCCTTCTAAATTGAGATTTTTTCTCCTAGGCATCGGTATTAGATTTGAGAGCGAATGAAATAAGTAATGACAAGTACTTAATCATCAATATCATCACCACCACAGATAATCAGTTGGTCACTATGAGAACAGGATGCAGGACTAGATGGGCCTTTGTTCCAATTCAACAGGACCCTTCTTATGTAGCATTAGGCCCAAGAAGGATGAGCGGGCACAATATCTCTATTCTATCCTTCTCCAACCCTCTATTCTATCCTTTCATATATATCTACCAGGGAATACCCCTGCCACTTGCTTTCCTTGTCTCAGACCTAAAGGCAAGGATTGAGTTGGCTCAGCAAGTACTCCTGTTCTGCTCCCAACTGTACTCCCCTGCCCCCCCAATCCTTTCCATAATATGTAATGACTTTCATTTGCTTATATAAGAAATATATAAATGGGCAACATTGACTGCCCATTTGCTACCAGGCCAAGTTCAAGGTTCTAGTCTTGGTGTACAAAGCCCTCTACAGCTTGGGCCCAGGATGCCTGAAAGACCGTCTTATCCCTTATATACCCAGTTGATCACTGCGCTCTGAAGGTGAGGGCCTCCTGCAGAAACCATCTTATCAGGAGGTCCATTCCCCACAACATAGGAAATGGACCTTTAGTGTGGCGGCACCTACCCTGTGGAATTCCCTCCCTTTAAATATTAGACAGTTGCCATCTCTGTTATCTTTTTGGCGCCTATTGAAGACCTTCATCTTTCAACAAGGCTTTTAAGTTGAGACCTTATTCCAGTCTGCGTCTGTGTTGGAACTGCTTTTTAGTATGTTTTTAAACCTTTTTTTTAAATAAGCAATATGTTTTTAACCTTTTTAAAAAAAGATTCTTGAAAGCTTTTTAAAAAAATGTTTTTAAATATGTTTTGTTTTAATGTATTTTAAAGTCTGTTTTGTTTGCCACCATGGGCTCCTGCGGAAGGAAGGGCGGGATATATACAAATAAATAAATAAATACAGGGCAATACAGCCAACATATAAAACATCAATAAAATTCATAATAAAATTCAGGGCAAGACCATCAAAACTAGTATTTGCTATCCTGATTTTTTATTTACTTCTGGACAGTATCATACTGTATAGTAAAATTGAAAAGCTACACAACTTTTAGCATGGATAACTGACAAAATTTTAATAGCTATGGACAATGTTACAGGGATACCATAGCATAGAATGGGATTTAAGAACAAGATGTAAAGAAATCCCACAATTTTGTGCAGGATCTACAATCATGACTAGTTCACTAGGAGTAACATGTTCAATAAAACTGGCTCAAGCATTTTAGAGCACTACAAGACGTACTCTCCTGTGGATTATGGCTTTTAAGAGGGATTCAGGTGATCATTTTACAAGCTCATCTTTCTCCTAGTAGACCCTAGGAAGTTTCAGTTTCCATGTCAAATGTTAGCACTTAAACAAGCTTTTGAAGTCTTTTAATAAACTTGCTGAAGTAACATGTCAGAAGACATATGGAAGAGACACAATGTGGAAAAATTACTCAACTTCCCCTTTGAAATATAGCAACAATGATGCCTTAGCTCTTGTTTCTTTTCCAGTTTCCATTGTTCCATGCTGTACATATCATACATAGTAGCCAAGATAATAAAGGAAAAAAACTTAATCAAGGACTATAACTTCAGAGCGCTTTCTTATCCCACAAGGTTATTCAAATTATTTTTACTTCTTTATTTTTACTTACATATCCCATATGAAAGCCTGCCATTTTCAATTCTTTAGCTTTCACCAACTTAAGGGAATAACACAAACACTGTGAATCACCATCACCACTGACAAAAAGCAGGCGCAGTGGCCTAGCACATACCTCCCAGCCAATTTTAAAAATAGTAGTGCTAATTCCTTGCCAGCGCACTAAAGCACTTCCCTTTTATTTCAGTTTCAATATCTTCTATTCTTTTGTTTCATCTGCCTCAGATAAGCTTCTTGATGAACTCAAATGAGCTATTAAACAAAATATATTCAGCCTTTGCAAAAAACATGTTAAAAGGCACAGCAAGTGCAGTTCCCATTAATTTTACAACAGGATCTCTCTCAGCTACACACCAAAGTGGATTTAAACTTCAATCACAATGTCTCCTTAAGAGCATCACTGTTCCTTCATAAAAAAACTGCTGAGTTTCTATATATATATATATAGAAGGGGGGAAGAGAGAGAAAGATTGAAATTATGCAACAGAGAAAGAAGCACTTCTTATTGCTAGAATAAGAAATAAACAATACAAGATTACCTGGAGTTATCTGCATGGCTGCTGCAATCACTGTGCAACCCATACACTGCATAAAAACAGCTTGTGGTCTGGAGATTGTACCCATAGGTCACACAGGAATATAACATTTCTGGTGGTAGCGTACCGCTACCAGGAATTTCTCTCGAGTTGATTAAATAAGCTACAGTGAATCAGCAAGGTGGGTCAAAGGTTAGAAACAGGGTGGATCAAGAGGAAAAATTCAGTCTATTGACAGCAAGTATGCCTGGCTCACAAAATTACCAGCATTAAAGACACATTGCTGCTTGAAAAATCTAACAAAGGTAGATCACTAATGACTATCTAGCCAAAGGATCTTCTCAGCCCATTTTTCAGTAACTTGGGAGTAGGCCATGAACATCCATTTGATCAGAAAATACAAGTGTTTAGCCAGTCTGACGAACATTAATATTTCAATAACTTTATACAAAGAATGATAAAACAATAGTCTCACAAGCTTCAAACCTATAGTATTTATTTATTTATTTATTAAATTTATATACCGCCCCATAGCCGAAGCTCCCTGGGCGGTTCAAAACAGTCAATATCAAAATACAATAAAACACATTTTAAAACAAATTCAAACAGTAAAAATGGCCTTCCTTAAAAAATGTTAAACTTAAAACTTTTATAACACATATTAAACACATATTAAAACACATATTAAAATGCCTGGGAGAAGAGGAAGGTTTTAACCTGGTGCCGAAAAGATAGTAATGTTGGCGCCAGGCGTACCTCATCAGGAAGACTATTCCACAATTCGGGGGCCACCACTGAGAAGGCCCTTTTTCTTGTTGCCACCCTCCGAACTTCCCTTTGAGTAGGCACCCGGAGGAGGGTCTTCGATGTTGAGCGTAGTGTATGGGTAGGTTCATATCGGGAGATGCGTTCCACCAGATATTGTGGTCCCGCGCCATGTAAGGCTTTATAGGTTAGAACCAGCACCTTGAACCGGGCCCGGAAACATATAGGCAGCCAATGCAAGTGGGCCAGAATAGGTGTTATATGTTCGGACCGCCTGGTCCCCGTTATCAGTCTGGCCGCTGCATTTTGCATGAACTGCAGTTTCCGAACCGTCTTCAAAGGCAGCCCCACGTAGAGTGCATTGCAGTAATCTAATTTAGAGGTTACCAGAGCATGGACAACTGAAGTGAGGTTCTCCCTATCCAGATAGGGGCGTAGTTGGGCCACCAAACGAAGTTGGTAAAAGGCACTCCGTGCCACCGAGGCTACCTGAGCCTCAAGTGACAGGGATGGTTCTAAAAGAACTCCCAAACTACGAACCTGCTCCTTTAGGGGGAGTGCAACCCCATCCAGAACAGGTTGAACATCCGCCACCCGGTCAGGAGAACCACCCACTAACAGCATCTCAGTCTTGTCTGGATTGAACCTCAGCTCTCATCCAGTCCATTGTCGCAGCTAGGCAACGGTTCAGCACATTGACAGCCTCGCCTGACAAAGATGAAAAGGAGAAGTAGAGCTGCGTGTCATCAGCATACTGATGGCAACACACTCCAAAACTCCTGATGACCGCACCCAGGGGCTTCATATAGATGTTAAAAAGCATGGGGGACAGAACTGACCCCTGCGGAACTCCATACTGGAGGACCCAGGGTGCCGAGCAGTGTTCCCCAAGTGCTACCTTTTGGAGACGGCTTGCCAAGTAGGAGCGGAACCACTGCCAAGCAGTACCGCCAACTCCCAAATCAGCGAGTCTCCCCAGAAGGATACCATGGTCGATGGTATCAAAAGCCGCTGAGAGATCAAGGAGAATCAACAGAGTCACACTCCCCCTGTCTTTTTCCCGACAAAGGTCATCTTACAGGGCGACCAAGGCTGTCTCCGTGCCAAAACCGGGCCTGAAACCCGACTGAAATGGATCCAGATAATCAGTTTCATCCAAGAGTGTCTGGAGCTGGCCGGCAACCACTCGTTCTAGGACCTTGCCCAAAAATGGGACATTTGCTACCGGCCTGTAATTATTAAGGTTTCCTGGGTCCAGGGACGATTTCTTCATAAGTGGTCTTACTACCGCCTCTTTCAGGCAGCTAGGGACCACTCCCTCTCGCAATGAGGCATTAATCACTTCCCTGGCCCAGCCGGCAGTTCCAGCCCTGCTAGCTTTTATTAGCCAAGAGGGGCAAGGATCCAAGCTAGAAGTGGTTGCACGCACCATTCCAAGCACCTTGTCAACGTCCTCAAGCTGTACCAACTGAAACTCATCCAAAAAATCAAGGCAAGACCGTGCTCTGGACACCTCATTCGATTCAACTGCTACAACATTGGAATCCAAGTCCTGGTGGATGCAAAAGATTTTATCCTGGAAGATGCAAAAGATTTTATCCTGGAAGTAGTTAATTAATCGTTCTTGCAGGAATATGTAGCTTATAAAAATAAGTAGACCAGAGTTTTTGATAGCAGCAGTTGAACTACCCACAAGCTATTTTAGTACTAAGACCACGATTTCGTCTTACAAAACTTTCCAGCACAAAGAAACATACCAGCAGCACTGACATATTTCAGTTATAGAATTGAGAAGGAAAGTGAAGTTTTTGTGTTTTTTCATGTTGATTTTTAGATTTGGTATACTTTGGGGGGGTATATACAAGTTATGGATAAAGGGTGCAATCCAATTTGCATTTATGCTGAGCTGAGGGGAGTTGGATGCAGCAGATCTCCAGCTGAGCTGGCTGCGTCCTGGCTCAGCCAGGCTATGCCAGTCTAAGTCCCTCTGCCCAGCTGAGACTGGCGTAAGTGGAGCTGGTGTAAGTCCCCAAAAAGGGGTGTTCTGGGGGCATGTCGGGGAGGAGCTGAGGTGAGGGGACTTAGGCCTCATCCAACTCATGTTTGAAGCACTCCTGCAGGTTCCAATTCAGGCAAGAGTTATGCCAGGAAAAGGTCGGTCTAATAAAATAAATACAATAAAAGTAAAATGGAGAGGGCTTACTCCCTGATATGGGTATTTAGGAGAGTGGGCTTTTACTTTCTGGTCCCTGTGCACAGCTGCTGGCCGAGCTGACATTCAGTCAACCCAGAGGCTCCTGCGTGTCAATTGGATGTGACAGAACTTTACACCAGCTCCTCTCGCGCCAGCACCACTTATGCCAGCTTCCCCTGAGTTGGATTGCTCTGTAAAAGAATAACAAAAAACCTTGAGAAAGAATGTTTGGCAGAACACGTTTAATTAACGGCCCCAACAGATTCTGTTTCCTTACATGGAATAAGGAAAGTCAGAGGCTATTAGCATTAGGATATTCTCAGTACAAGCCTTCTATTTCGCCTACCCTTTAAGCAAAACATTGAGAAAGGGAGATTGAGAAAGTGGTGTTTTACAATCTCCAACTCTAAAAGAAATATAAGTTCATAAGTGTTGCTACTTTAATGAATGTATTGATGGCATTAATCATGGCATTCAAGGTTGAACGGTTTTGGAGGATAAGGTGATAATGCAAACCGCTGGTTTCTTGAAAACAGATTTAAAGCACGTTCACACAAAAGCTATGCACGCAAATCAAGAGCAAATCTACAGCACAGGAATCATCCTTGTAAAACGACAGGTACCTTTTTCTTCCCATGTAAAGAAGACAGGCATCCATCAAGACTGCATTGCTACAGGACCAACCCTAGCAGCCCTTGATAACCCAATGCCCATGACACAGGTTGCTAATAGAATGCATGGATCAGGTGTTAATTCTCTAAAGTACAACCAATTGGACTTTCCTTTGGTCAGGCTGGTTAACATTGCCTTCTCAAAACAATTCCAAGCACACTTCTTTGTATATTAATCTTTATATAACATAAGTAAAATTAAGAGTTTTAGGCAAGTGCTTTCAGAATATTTATTAAACACATATCATTACTTTCTTATGTTATGCCAAAGCGCACAACTCCCTGCTTAATTATATAATAAAGAAAAAACAGCCATTATTTTTAGTAAATGAACTATAAATTGTTTATAAAATGTTTCCGGGCTAGATTCAAAGTGTTGGTATTAACCTATAAAGCCTTATACGGTGCGGGACCACGATACCTTGCGGAACGCCTCTTCCGATATGAACCGGCCCGTGCACTACGTTCTGCTACGAAGGCCCTCCTCCGGGTTCCAACTCACAGGGAGGCCCGGAGGGTGATGACAAGATCTAGGGCCTTCTCAGTGGTGGCCCCCGAACTATGGAACAGTCTCCCTGAGGAAGTACGCCTGGTGCCGACTCTGCTTTCCTTCCGGTGCCAGGTCAAAACCTTCCTATTCTCTGAAGCATTTTAAGTTACATTGATCTAATTTTAATAATGTTTATTGTATTGTTGATTGTATTTTAATATTATTTTGTTATTCATTGTATTTTTATACTATTTTATGTTCACCGCCCAGAGAGCTATTGCTAGTCGGGCGGTATATAAATTTAATAAATAAATAAATAAAATAAATAAATTGATCTATGGACACCACCACAGCATTCCCAAATTCATTAGAATTGTCTAAAGCCTTGTTCAAAGCCTCGCTGAAATGAAGTAATTCTAGTTGTAATAAAGTTGTGAAACTACTGAATTGAAATTTTACATCTGGGGAGGGGTGCTTTCAGAAACATGGTACCCCCACCACACACACCTACAGACTCTACTATGTGATTTTTGCCAAACATGTAGCTCAATTTTTAGAAGAAAGAGTCTCTCAAGAAGTAATGTAATCAAGTCCTTAAGGTTCAAGATAAACTTTTAAAAATGAAATTAAGTGTCTGGGACTGGCAGAGGCAAGAATATTTTAATCTAGTTCATCAGTCTGTGCACATACACAGTTCTTCAACAGCCCACTTTTAAAAAATTATAGTTACACAAATTAACTCCTCTTTGCACAAAATGCCTTATAGCTACCTTGCCAGACAAATAAATATATTATATAAAAGACCTCTCAAATATTTACCATGTTTTTGTTTCTGCCTGCTAAGAGAACTGGTCTTTTGTATTTCCCCTTACACACACCTGCATCTAGCAGCCACACCATCAGACCCTTATACATTATGTTTATTCAGAATAACCAACACTCCTAATTCTAATTTACATTCACAAATATAGATTAGAACTCTCACATTACCCATAAAAGTGCAATGAGAAATAATCAAGTTTTAGCATACAACTACAATTAGATGGCATCCATCCCCACTGCAACCTTGTCCCCTCCACTCTGCTAAATTTACAGAATGTTTACGGCAAAGATCTCACTCTTTGCCCAATTATATGCATTTCAAGTTTATGCAGTCGAGTCTTCCTGTCTTAAAGTCTGCTAAATGAGCTTATTTTTCTAATCTGATCATTACCTACGCAAGTTCACCTAGACATTTCTTTTCAGTATTCAGCTCCCTGCTTTCATCCTTCGTACCTTTCATTTCTCTTTATACTCTTATCCAGAGTTTATGTTCTTCCAATACCAATCTCTTAGTTAGACCAAAGATCATAAGCGTCATCTCCTGCCTCCATCCATTTTCTTTTGGAGCATGTCATCTTTGGAACTTATTTCCTCCAAAAATGTCAGTGATTCAGTCCCTCTTATTCTTTAAGCAGCACCTCAAAAACATAGCTGGTTTTCCAAGGCCATCTCTGAGATTTTAACTTCCTTGCTCCTTTTTTCCTTAGCAAACAATAACAAAACCCTGGATGCAACTTTACAAATTTTTGTAATTTATTATCTAAATTTTAGATCATAAGCCTGTGGGCAGAATTTGATATTGTTTGATTTTGTTATATGGTGTAGAGAGCCTTTTCTAGGTCCTTAAGATATTATTATTGTTGTTGTATGACTTTTTAAGATGGTGTTAAGAGGCACTCCATGAGGTGCTCTGTGCATTCTTCATGGAAACCAGTGCATAGTCCTTGCTTCTGGATTACTTAGTTTCAGAGCCACTCTCTGATCTGACATTTATAGACAAATCCACAAGATCACTCTTTTATTCCAGAACTACTACAGTATATATGGTTCCATGCTCACAATCATTAATCTAGAATAATGTACAATAGATTAGAATGGCTATTCCCCATGTTAACGTGCAATGGAAAAACCTATTCTTTTTTATCACTGCTTTTACGTAAAATGGATATTATAGAGTTGGAAAAGGTTCAGAAGAGGGCAACCAGAATGATCAAGGGGATGGAGCGACTCCCTTACGAGGAAAGGTTGCAGCATTTGGGGATTTTTAGTTTAGAGAAAAGGCGGGTCAGAGGAGACATGATAGAAGTGTATAAAATTATGCATGGCATTGAGAAAGTGGATAGAGAAAAGCTCTTCTCCCTCTCTCATAATACTAGAACTTGTGGACATTCAAAGAAGCTGAATGTTGGAAGATTCAGGACAGACAAAAGGAAGTACTTCTTTACTCAGCGCATAGTTAAACTATGGAATTTGCTCCCACAAGATGCAGTAATGGCCACCAGCTTGGATGGCTTTAAAAGAAGATTAGACAAATTCATGGAGGACAGGGCTATCAATGGATACTAGTAGTGATGGCTGTGCTGTGCCACCCTAGTCAGAGGCAGCATGCTTCTGAAAACCAGTTGCCGGAAGCCTCAGGAGGGGACAGTGTTCTTGCACTCAGGTCCTGCTTGCGGGCTTTCCCCAGGCACCTGGTTGGCCACTGTGAGAACAGGATGCTGGACCAGATGGGCCACTGGCCTGATCCAGCAGGCTCTTCTTATGTTCTTATGTATGTGTCAAAGAACAACAGATACATCTTAAACATTCTCATACACATTGTTTTCTGATATCAAAACTATAGTTTGACTACTAATGTTAGTCACTCACACACAAAGTAATTTTTAATTGTCCTCACTTACAAAGTAGTCATAGCAGATACAATGTCAAAGCTGACAACATAGCCTTAAAGAAGCTTTTCAGGTAGCACATAAATTATGCCTGCTCAGCTTGTGATGCACAATGCCAAATTCAGACACCCAGACACATATAGCTCAATAGAGGTGCTGTTTTGCTATGTGTCATGAACTGTAGAGATAGGAGGACGTCAAACACCTACCAGGTCACAGTACGTTTTTGGTGGATTGACCATGCGAAGGTGACCAAATGTAAAGGGTTCCTGAACAGTTAGGAGTCATGTAAAAGCAGGTATTTCAACAGGTACTATTTTCCATACCCTTGCATGATAAACCATATGTGTCAAAGCTGTCTCTTCTACAGAGCAGTTCAATATGAAGAAGCCCTGCCTTCATTAGCACCTAGTCATCATATTACCACAGTGGACTTCACAGACTTTTCCTTCAGTGGCATGGTATTAAAAATGTGCTTCTTTTGGAAATACCTGAAAGGAAGTCGTTTTAAGATGCACTTCTATGTAGGTGCTGAACACTACACAACTACAGATTCCAATATGTTACTGCAGCCACGTAGAGGCTGTTGTGTTAATGTAGCATGGCAGTACTAGAAGCTGCAGCTATAATGTGTCAAAGGAGCTTGTTAAATGAGCCAGTCCTATAGTGTGTTGGTAGACTGTCTCCATAATCATCATCATAGTTGATTTGTATGCCATCTTTCCATAGTAATCTATGCTCAAGACGGCCCACATTAAAAAGTTACATAACTCAGTGTTACAAAACAAAATGCAAAATAGTCAAACAAAAAGTTAAAGAAACATCTCCGTAAGAAAAATGGAAATGGACTGCCTTCAAGTCGATAGTAAGTGGTATTCAGAGGTCGTTTACCATTGCCTTCCTCTGAGGCCGAGAGGCAGTGACTGCCCCAAGGTCACCCAGTGAGCTTCATGGCTGTGTGGGGATTTGAACCCTGGTCTCCCAGGTTGTAGTCCAGCACTCTAACCACTACACCACACTGGCTCTCATTAAGAAACATACCATAAGTTGAAACATTACACTTATAATTCATAATAAGGTCCAACAATAAAATACAAAAACATAATCCCAATAACAGCAAAAACAACTAAATATCAGCACATTAAGAAATTCTCCATGCAATAGGGTTAGACTGCATGGTGAGCAGTTTTCAGATAGCATTTGTCTTTGCAGCAGGGCTGTCACTTTGCAGTAGTGTTCCCGGGGATCCTGCATGTGGCCGTTGTAATGCATGAAAGGATCCCCAGCCACTCTCTCCCCACCTCCCCCCACAAGTTTCCCGGAAGGCTGGTAATAATTTTCTCACCACAAAGGGATGCATGGCAACAAAACACTCCATAGTAACTATTGACAGAAATTACAAAACCAACCAAGCTACTAACCAAAGATCACTTATCCCTTAATGTTCTTCAACTAGCCAGCTGTATTCACAGTCATCTCCCCAGTCCCAAATTTCAATGCATGTTTACAGCAGAAACGCTGGTTCTAATAATTCACACTCCCGTCCACACTGTGAATACAGAACTTGGAAGCGGAGAAGGTCAGATATCTGCTGGTCCATCAAATACAGAGTATCATGGCACTCCGTCTTCTCGTGAGCATGCCATAGTCGGTCCGGGGTACGTATTCCAATCGTTTGAATACTCCCCCAGGTTCCCACCGCCGGTTTTATTCACATCCCCCCACCCCTCCATCCTCGCGTGGACTGGACAGGGACGATCTATCCCATTAACACCCCTTTCGGTTTCACAAACCAGGCGTCCAAAAATTCCCCATCTCCTCCGGTATGGGTAGATTTGGGGGGGGGGGGTTCCAACCACTGCCCAAAAGCAAGGTCCTCGTGATGGCTCGAAAAGACAGAAGGCTGCGGAGGGGGGGGCGGGGGAAGAGAAGCATTCCGGTCCGGATTCCTCCATCAGTCCGAAATCAAAGTAGGTGCTTCTTTCCTTCTCCTCCTCCTCCGCCCCCCCCTCGCCTCCATATGGATGCTTTTCTGGTCTCCCTCCTTCCTTCTTAGCCATTCCAGAAGGAAACCACCCACTCACCATTTCTACGCGGGGGCCCCCTCGCCCTTCTCTACTCCTGCTCTTGCTCCTGAGGGGCGGGCCCCGACCACCGACAGGAGAGAGCCGGGGGCCCCCAGCCCAGCTGTCACCCTCGACCTGGAAGTGAATTTGCCTCACCGGAGCCGGCGTAAAAAGAGAGAAGAAAAGTGAGACACCCACACAGCTTAGCTCCCGCCTCCTTTAAAGGAAACGTACTCAGGCAGCCGGGCCCTTCCAAAAGGCAAAGGGGAAATTGACCGTGCAATCTTATCCATGCGTACTCAGAAGCAAGTCCCATAGAGTTAAATGGCGCTTACTCCTAGTAAACGGGTATACGATTACAGCCTGCCTGAGTGATTGACAGCTGTCCTTCTGGGTTCCAGGGCCATAGCTCATTAATAATAAAGTGATGTTACTAAGAAAGAAAAGTGTGTCCTGGGCCTATGCAGAGGGCTGTCCCTTACACCTGAGTAACCACAACACAGGAATTCTGGGTTAGATAGCAAAGCTTCCCATCAGGTTTCTGTTCCACCTCTTGAAAAGCATGCATGTATTTTGCTTATCTCTGTTTCTATTGCAAAAAGCTGTCCTGGAAGTGCATTCTAAAGATATAAACAGAAGAGGGATTTCTATTCCGAGGAACATTATATTGTCTGGGACTATTCTCTTTTTGGTCTATTTTATTTTGACGAATCTGCTTCTTCACGACACCACTAACTGTTTTGATGCTGGGAACTAAATTTGTTTTGTATTCTTGAACATAGAGAGATAAGGCAGGCTGCTCTGTTTATACTGTGATGTCATCAAGCCTGGAATATTAACCCAATTGTTGCTGAAATAAGAAGTGGTTCTTCTTTATTTTTGTTTTGTTTTGTTTACGTGGTTTTAAAAATGGCAATCAAGAAAGTGGCTGAGAATCTGGAAGTAATTATGTTTCAGAAAATAATGGATGAGATTGAGATAACGAAACAAACCCTGCGACAGGGCAGTAAGGAGCTGAAAATGGAACTGAGCAAAATGACGCAGGAGCTTAAAGAAATAGGGGATCCTGTGAGAGAGGAGAATGAGATCAGAGATGAGAAAAGAAAAAATAAAGGGAAGATACAAGCCCTGGAGATTGGAACAAATGTGGAATTGGAAAAAGATCTGGAGTTTATGGATATTAGAAATAAAATCTACTGTTTGGAATTTAACGTTATCTCTGAAGAAATTAATGAAGATATTAGAGATAAAGTTATCAATGGCTTGGATAATCTTCTGGACTGGAATGATGTGATGGAGCTTGATATAGAGAAAATCTATGGAATTAACTGCAGCCATGTGTCAATGGAAAAACTCTCAAGAGATGAGCCAGTGCATTCTGTAAAAAAGAAGAACAGAGATATGACTTTACAACAATATTTCAGCAACTTATTCAGAATTGATGGCAAGAAAATATTTGGGATAGAGGAAATTCCCATCAGACTCTTATTATATGACTATGGCTATGACAGCAAGATTATTATGGAATACTGATAATGGAAGATTGGACACTGAAATTACTGGACTTAACAGGACTATTGAAGATGGAAGATGGAATTAATAGGGATAATGGAATAATGGCTATTGAAATTATTGGACCTAACAGATTTTGATGAGATGGATTAATCGATATGTTTATTTGGACTATGGTTATGACAATAAGATTATTATTATTATTAACGAGATGGATTAATCGACATGTTTATTTGGAGAAAAATTGATAGATATATTTCTTAAAGAATTGAAACCTCTCTTTGACTTTTTGTGGAAAGAATAAAGTAATGTTTATGAGATTTGATGATTAATTAAGATAACTACTGGAGGAAAGTGATTTTATAATATAATTTAAGAGACAGGATTGTTATATATTGTAGACCTATAACTGATTTGATCTGCGACAAATGGGAAGTCAACATTTTATTTTTTTGTTTAATCATTTTTGTTTTGTTTTTTGTCTTTGAATGTTTTATGATTTTGTTTTGTATGTTTTATGAAAATTTGAATAAAAATTATTGTAAAAAAAAAGAAAAGCATGCATGTATTTTAAATATTTCTGGCCACCTTTCTGTCAAACAATATACAAAGAGACTTACAAGGGTTTTTTTTTAAAAAAAAAAAACAACCACTGCACCACACACATTCAAAGCAACAGCAAAATAATAAATAACATTTCAAGTATAAAAACTGTTTAGATTCAAACAATAGGATCAATGAAGATAAAACCATTTTTAAAACTCTCCTTTACCAGTGAAGTTAATAAAACAATACATGTATTGGTGCCGCCCTTACCACTGAAAAGGTCCTCACCCTGGTTTGCCCCCTGCCTAACTTCATCCAGCAGGAATACTTGGGGGAGTGCCTTTAATTAAGATATTTATTTACATAATTGATATCCCACACCTTTAACATAGAAAGATTTATATTCTGAGAGTGGCTTACAGAGTAGTAAGAAACAAAAGGTCTCATTTAGAATAATAATATGAACTACAAACTAATACAACAAATTAAAACAATAAACAAAAACAACTGCTAATAGACAGTAAAATCAAACTGGTCTAAGGTCAAGAATGTTTACATTAGTAGTTCTTAAAAGCCTGTGAAAACAGAGATGTGTTTACCTGGTGTCTAACTGATAGTAATGAGGTCTCTAGGTGAGTCTCTCAGAGATGGCCTTCCGGAGGTGAGGAACCACCACAGAAGAGGCTCTAGTTGCTATGCACGTCAGATCTTGGATAGGTTTAGATAGAAGACAGTCCTTGAGATATAGTATCTTGTTCCCAAGCCTGGTTCATATGTGGTACAATCCTACACATGTTTACCCTGAAGTGAATCCAGTTGGATTCGATGGAGCTTATTTCCAGGAAAGAGAGCCAGTGTGGTGTTGTGGTTAAGGTGTTGGACTATGACCTGGGAGACCAGGGTTCGAATCCCACACAGCCATGAAGCTCACTGGGTGACCTTGGGCCAGTCACTGCCTCTCGGCCTCAGAGTAAGGCAATGGTAAAACCACCTCTGAATACTGCTTACCATGAAAACCCAATTTGTAGGGTCACCATAAGTCAGAATTGAATTGAAGGCAATCCATTTTTATTTCCAGGAAAGTGTGTATAGGATTGCAGCCTAAGCCTTTCCTGGGCAATTTAAATCTTTATTATATGTGTACAAGCTCTGAGATACAAAGACTTCAGTGTGTGTATGTGGCATAGATGTCTAACCTAGGTGAATGTTAGTTTTTAGGTTACAGGATTTCCCACTGTGGTACTAGAAGTGCTAGTCTTTAAGGTACAAAATCTGCAATTTGTTTCAAATTGCTTTTGGTTTTAATGTTTATAGATCTTCTGTTTTTAAATAATTTAGATTTTTAAATTGTTTAATTATTTTCAACATGTTCTTATTTTATTTTAAATTGTATTGTTTTAACATTTTGATGTTTGCCACCCTGGATTCCTTTGGGAGGAAGGGCAGGATAGAAATTTGGTAAATAAATAAATTGCATCTGCAGTCTTGAACACACAGGCCTCGTTGAACACAATGAAACTTACTTCTGAGAACATGCAAACAATTGAGCTGACAGTATGTGGCAGGTTCATATAGGACAGATAGAAGGTGCTATTGTATGTAAAATTTATATGATGTACTAGATGTACAGCTCAAGTAGTTTTAAGACACACAATTCTCCCATAGTGTTATTTATTCAAACATCGTTTTAAAGAATAAATATATACACCATATGTTTGATGGGATAGATTTGAACAAGCAAAGACAAAATCTGGTCCTCAGAGTTGATCGGATCACAACTTTCAAAGAGTTGCAAGAGGAAAGCCAAACTTTTCAGACAAACAGAGAAGACTCCCCCCCTCCACTGCTGTTGATGCTGAGGAAGTGGGCACACAGCTGTGTCCACACTCCTCTTAACTCTGTATCCAGTGTGCTCCCATCACTGGTTTAGGAAGCAGTATACACATGACATTAGCCACAATCCATATCTGTCCTGTATCTATGCTAACACTTCTTATTAAATATTACATTTTGATGCATTCTTCCCAAAACCAGCTTCAACCCAAATTGAGAAAAAGAACCATGTAGCTGGGTTTTAAGCCATTAATGTGTAAATAGCCAGAATTAGTCATCCCTCAGACAATAATTTCATTAGACTGGAGAAAAACAGCTCCCTATCCAGTCATCCAGCACACTGTTCTCACATTTTTGTATGACACTCATGCTAAAATAGAAGGTCTTTTGTATTTGTCCATAAGGGGGGGAAATCCCAAAGTCCTATCATATCTTTATTTGAACTGTCACAAATGTCACAAACTTGTGAGCAAGCTTTTGAGTTCTCCAGTCATGTTAGGAACTGCTACTGTGTTGTGATCTTAAAAGCAGCTGGTATGGAAATTATCATTCATACGTAATTCTGAAATCTGAAATTCCTTATATTTGCATTTGAGGGCATATGAGGTTTTCCCCTCCTTGAGAATCCCTATATGCAAGAGATCTTGTGCAACACCACATCTTTGGTTCCCTTACTGAGAGGATTACTTACAGAAAGTTTGTTTCAATTCGTTTAGAGATCCAGGGATTTCTTTCAACACAAGGATTAAATCAGCATAGCAAATTTTTGGTTATTTGTTACTGCCAATAACTGCTATTATGAATTGCCACTGTGTTCATCTTGATTTGAGCCTTGCAAATAAATTTACGAGACTGTTTCTCTTGCATTCTATGGGTGTGGGTGTCTGCCAGTAAACGTTGGCAAAGTTTCTCGGTGGGCCGGGACTGGGAGTCAAAGAAAGCTTCTGCGAGAATCATTTAAGAAGCTACAAGAGTTGGGTGTTGTTTGCTTGTTGTGCACGACTTGCAGTGCAATCCTATGCACGTGTACTCCGGCGTAAATCCCACTATGTTAATGGGGCTTATATATAATGTACTGCCTTCAAGTCGATTCCGATTTATGGCGACCCTCTCATGAGGCTGAGAGGCAGTGACTGGCCCAAGGTCACCCAATGAGCTTCATGGCTGAGTGGGGATTCGAACCCTGATCTCTCAGGAGTAATTTTTCTGGAAGTAAGCCCCATTGCACACGCTGGGATTTACTGTCCAGTAAATATATGTAAGATTGCGCTCTGACACGGCTACTCTTCTGGAATTTGTTAATGGACTGAGCAGTTTAAACTATTTAAGTGTGTATTCTTATTATGCATATTGCTGCATTGCAAACCAACATACTCGCACCCAACCTCTTCGTTTCCTGCAGAAGAACAGAACGGAAGTTGCCTATCTAGCCGACTGATTTGTGTCCGTCTCTGATTTTCTTCCCTTTGCAATAGGAGGGAAAGGTTTTCTAGGACGCGTTCACCTTGTAGGGAAAGCCGCAAGGATATGAGATGTGTTTACCTCTTCTTTTCTTTTCTCGCCTGAAGAGAAATGGCTGGGCTGATAAACTTTGAAGATGAACAGGAGGTGAAGGATTATTTGGAGAATCTGGGTGTGGAGTTCAGCTTCCAGTGCTACAAGGAGAAAGATCCTGACGGTAAGGTGGAAGTGGTGTGTGGCGACCATTGTACTGCCGGATTGCTCCACATTTTCCCCATCACTGGAAACACAAGCTGTAGTCCTCTTCTTAATTACCCGGAAGTAAGCCCCATTGAACTTGGCGGAATTTATTTCTGAGTAGACTTGCATAGGACTGATTTACTTTTCGGTTAATGTATTCATTTTCTTAGGTGTGTCACTTAAGGACAGACCACATAAATACGTTCTTGTAAGGAAAAGTAGTATTCTGCTACTTTGATTTAATTGTACACTGTACTAAACAAATGAAAAAAATGTATCTTTTGTTCTTGGATTCTTTTATGGAAGCTTTATAGTAAGCATCTGCAGTACTGTAATTACAAATAGCTTTGTAAACAAATAGTGGCTGTAAAACTAACTACATTTAATCTAAAACAGGGATGGGGAAAGTGGCCTTCTTGGTTTTGTTGGACTACACTTCCCAGCAATCAATATTTGGTAGGTGACACAGGTTTCCCATCCTTGCGCTAAAGAAAGATCAGTTGAAAACAATAGGGCCACATTCACACCAGACATTTATTCCATTAATGTTCCACTTTAAACGGTCATGGCTTCCCCCAAAGAATCCTGGGAAGTGTAGTTTTGAAGGGTGCTGAGAGTTGTTAGGAGACTGTTATTCCCCTCACAGAGCTCCAATTCCCAGAATTCTCCAGGAAGAGGGACTGACTATTAAACTACTCCAGCAATTGTAGCTCTATGAGGGGAATAGGGGTTTCCTAACATCTCTCAGCACCCATCACAAACTACATTTCCCTGGATTCTTTGGGGGAAGGCATGACTGTTTAATGTGGAATAGTAGTGGAATAGATGTCTGGTGTAAATGTGGTGTGGGACTTCCATACAGATTGGGGTAAAACTTCTCTGAAATTATAGGACAAAGGAAGGAAAGGACTGCTTGGCAAATCAATGTTCCTCTCATATTTATTGTTATATTGGCCACATTCAGACTCAGCTTAATAAACTGAGATATAAATGAGTCGTTTTCCTGTGCATGCAGCTCTTGCCTTTGCTGTACAAGCAATCAAATTAGGAAGTCTCTAACCATAGTTGCCTATTTTATCCAAACCAGGAAATTATGGTTACTAGCACTAGAAGAAGCTAGCATTTTGAACGTTAAACAATGGTTAAATATCCTGTTTTTTTCTGAAGCTAGAAACCATGGTGTATTAGAGGCTTCATGGCCTGATTGCTTGTGCTGCAAAGAGACTGTGTGTGAAAACATGCTCATTCACATTTTGGCTTATTAACCCAAGCTAAGATTATCCAAGCTGAGCTAGTATGCATCAGTGACTTAATGGACTTTTAATAATAATAATAATAAATTAATTTTTGTGTCGCCTATCTGGCCGAAGCCACTCTAGGCGACGTACATATTAAAATTCAATAAAATACAATATAATTACAGAATAAAATACAATGCAGTCAACACTAATGCAGGCGTAAAACTATGTAGGGCAATCAGAAACAATAAACAATCACAGAAAAATTAGCCCACCCCGGAGATCCCAAAGGCCTGTCCAAAGAGCCAAGTTTTTAAGGCTCGGTGAAATGTATCCAGGGAAGGGGCATGGCGAAGATCAAACGGGAGGGAGTTCCAGAGAGTGGGGCCGCCACTGAAAATGCCCTCTCTCTAGTCCCCACCAACCTAGCTGTTTTCGTTGGTGGGACTGAGAGAAGGCCCTGCGTGGCTGATCTAGTCGGGCGGCTTAATTTGTGGTACTGGAGGTGATCCTTCAGTTTAAGTTTATATGGAAATATAGCTTAAGACCTATTAGCCAATCCCATCTCAGTAATCAGCCCACTTCATGCCTTTCACTATGTTGTTAGGCAGCAGATATGGGAAACGATGAACATCCTGTCCTAACTGTTGAAAATAAAATCAAACAAGCAAGAAAGCAAAGGTTACAAGTGGAGCACAAAATTGGAGGTGACATGATCATACTTTGATTTAAGTTTCATTGTAAAACCGCAGGTTGTCACCGTCTGGCTGATTACCTAGAAGGAGTGAAGAAAAACCTTGAGGGAGCTGCTAAAGTACTAAAGGAGAATTGTGAAAAAAACCTGCACAGTGAAAGCTGCTACAAACTTGGAGCTTACTATGTGACTGGAAAAGGTAAGAAAGAGCTTCCCTCCCTACAACCCAATGTACCTCCAAAAATGAAAGAGAAGACAATCCAAGTAAGGTTGTTGGAAGAGTGTGGGGATGATGGAGAGACCAATGTAGCGCAGTGGATGGCTTTTAGTTTCAGCCCTCTTGTTTGTAGTATGGGAATAGCACTAGACTAACTTTCAGGGATGTTATAAAGTTATTAATGTACATGAAGCACACTGAGCACTTAGGAAAAGTATTATGAATAAAACAAGTCTTTTTCTCTCCCCAGGTGGACTCACTGTGGATTGGAAAACTGCCTACAACTGTTTTTTGAAGTCATGTGAGAAAGGTGGGAAGAAATCCATTGATGCTTGTCATAATGTTGGACTGCTGGCACATGATGGCCGGGGAAATGATGATGAGAAGCCCAATGCACTCCTAGCCAGGGATTATTATAGTAAAGCTTGTGATGCTGGTTTTGCTCCGAGCTGTTTCAACCTTAGTACAATATATCTCCAAGGAGCCCCTGGGATATCAAAGGATATGAACCAGGCTTTGGAGTATTCTCTAAAAGCATGTGACTTGGGACACATATGGGCATGTGCTAATGCTAGTCGAATGTACAAGCTGGGGGATGGTGTGGAGAAGAACAATGCTAAGGCAGAAGCCCTAAAGAATAGGGCAAAAGATCTGCACAAGGAACAACAAATAGCTTCGAGATCCTTAACATTTGGAGAGTAAACTCAGTCAAATGAATTAGTTTTCTCAAGAAGCATACTTTGTTAAATGGTGTATAAATTTATCCTGTAAGTCCAATAGATGCATTTGTGTGAACAGGTGTCTCTTTTTACATGTACAAATTGTTATTTCGTAAACACAATAAATAACATGGACTTTGTGTGTGTAGCTCAGTCTTTAGAGGAGAAAATGTGGGAAGGTCATATTTAAAACTAGAATGTGAAAACTGTTATAAACTAAACATAGTTCCTGAATGCATCAAGTTTATATGCACAGACTTAACAATGGAGTGGAACTTGTTCTTTCTGAATAACAGCTCTCTTCTGCAGCAAGCACCTTATTCAGTTTCAGAAAGCAGGGATGGTGCTCTTTACAAAAAGAACCCACTCTGTGCATGAGATCCTTTGCAGATATATGAAAGAATGTGCTGATATGCTATTAAAGCCTAAAACACTTCAGTACTAAATACATTAATTGGGAAGCCTGTTCTGTTAATTTCAGTGGCACAAACTTTGAGGGGAATATGTTTTGGATCACAGCATGAGTGATATTGTATATCTTACGTTTTCCTTTTATAAGGGGAAAAGTATGCAAAAACATGACCTTTTTAAACATACAATGTCTGTGCAACTCTTGCATGCCCTTTTCACTAATTATTCTGTGGTCTAGGTGAAGCTGAAGAAATTAATTTTAGCTGTGTTGTTTGTAACAGTAACTGATAGAAATCATCTTGCAAAGAAAAAAAAACCCGCTTATGAAAGTTGCTGAAAGAAGGGACCCTGATTATCATGTTTCATTTTATCAGGCCCAATAAAAATAATACTGAGCAAGACACAAACATGCACTTCCATGAATAAATATGTGATCTGGGTGCTCACAAATACAGCTGACACCTTGTCCACTTGTGATCATGGGAATTATGCCAGCTCTAGCAGTAACTGCGCAAGGCAGGGTAATATGTTTCTCCATATGATAGTCTAGCCTGTGGATAGTTAAGAATGCTTATGTAGAAAACAAAATTGTGTTCATCAATCCTCAAACTTGTACACATCACTTTAAAAACTATTTTGATTCTGGTGCATTTTCTCAAAGGTGATTCTGAATGACATTCAACAGTCCTGGTTTGTATTCTATTCAGTTTATTCAATGCTTCGTTTAGATTCCTACATATTTTCAAAAGGATTGCTTTAATAGCTGAATCTGTGATTCATTGTGTAGGATCAGTTTATGACACTGAATCAGTTTCATCTTTGAGATGCAACATCAAGATGTCCTGTTTATTAATTTAATGAGCTCCTTCAGAATAGTATGCTTCTACATTTTTCTGTCACTAGGTGGTGCTGAAGTTTTAAAATTCACATTAGATTAAGCATATCATTCCCATGCATTGGCGTAGATAAAGCACACCTTTATTTCTCTTTAGGAATGGTGATTTGAATTCTGAGAACAAGTCCATTTGTTGCATAATATAACTGTGAGTGCAATTTACAATAAACAGATTTGGAACCAAATAATATTGTATCACTTACATCTCCCAGGTGTATCTACATTTATTATGTGCATTACTTATAACCTGGATTCTGTCATGAAACTGAAAATTTTATGAATTGTTAAACCAATTTCTTAATATCATAGCTCAGTACAAATAATTCTGGGAGTTACATCTTGTCAAAAGACAGGCCTCTGGAAAGGCAAAAATGTTAAGTTTCGTTTCCCAGCTGAAGGCAGTTAGGGAGGCCTGAATAGAAACACCTGATTATCTTTGCTAATCAGTGAGAGCCTGGTACTCTAGGACATGCAGGCCTGTGAAGGTTAAGAACACAGTTGGGAGGGGGGCCTGCAAGGTGCGAAAAACTGAAGAAGCATCGAGAAGGGATTACATCAGAAAGCCCCTGATTAGTTAATTAATTCTGGACAGTTGGGTTTCTTTTTCCTTAAGTATAGGCCTTGAGACCCATAGCCTTTGTTCCCCTGGAGGGGTTCCCCTTGAGGGGTTCCCCTTGAGAGGTTTCCCTTGAGAGGTTTCCCTGGATGATGCCTATGGGTGTCCATCTTGCTGGTGGTCACCTAAGTGGGGTTCCATTGTTTTGTACCTGATGCTATTCTCTCTGAGGAGAGATGAGATTACAACCAACTACCTCCTAAATAAGTAGACAGGCTAGCTAGGTTGTTATTTTCTTGTTGTGTGTGTGAATTCTCTTATGTATACCTAAACCCCTGATTGGGTGTGTGGTTTTGAGGAATTGTTTTGCTGCTATATTTTAATGTGCACTTATATTTTTGAATAAAGCTACTTCTATTTAACCTGGTGTGTTCATTGAGGGTAAGGGTGGTTCTGAATTCAGCACCTTGAACATTTGACTATGAAACTACCAAGGATAAGGGAGTTAAGCTTAAATCTATTTTTGAGGTTTTACCAGAGGTTTCTTGACAAGGAGTGTAAGTTTGGCTCTTGTCTTATTGAACCTTGGTTTACCTATTTTCTGGGCTCTTGAGTTCCCCTGGCTCTGAGTTGAACCAGTGAAGGGGTGGTGGCAGTCTATCTTCTACCTTGCAGGGTTGGTGTTGGTTTGCACAGCCTTGGCAAGGGGAATTTGGTGATTGGGTTCCAGAACAATTGCCCTAAGGGTGGGAATTGGGTCTGATGCGTGGTAACCGTGACCTGTGGGGGCAGGAAACCATGACAGATTCTTCTTTCACTTCTGCCATGGCTGTGGGGAGTGCAATTAGTTAAACATTCCTTAGACCTATTAGTGTACCTTCTTTCCTGCATGTTTGCCTTATAAGGTCATAAGAAGAGCCTACTGGATCAGGCCAGTGGCCCATCTAGTCCATCATCCCGTTCTCACAGTGGCCAATCAGATGCCTATGGGAACCCTGTAAGCAGGGCCTAAACACAAGAGAGCTCTCCCCTCCTGCAGTTTCCTGCAAGAAACCTGCTTAGTGCCTTTCTTTAACTGCGGCTTTTTGCTTGTTAAATGTTTGATTTCTTTTATAGTCAGTGTCCTGTACTTTGAAAAAAGGAAGTACCTCAACTATCAACACTACAGCATGTATCTTCTGCCTCCTTATAACAATGGTACCAAATTCTAAGCAATCAAATCAAAGGACAGATGTGAAGTTTTCATAATCAACAGGAAAATACTCTTGAATACACAAGTCTGCAAGTTTTTAATCTAGGCATTCTGATACGTATCAATTTATTGGAATATGGGATTTAAGAGATGTGGATGTGTCTGCTCAATCTGACCAAAATTGTTCATTCTATAATAATAGAACCAGATTATCTGTTTTGGGAAGTGGTGTGTGTCCCCAAATACTGTGCCACGGGAATTTTCAGTGTTGGCTGTTTGGTTTGCAACAAGATGAGTGACCCAAAAGGCAGTTCTAAATATTTGATGGGGATAACTTGGAATGAATAGGTGAGTTCCGAATAGAGAAGGGAGCAAGTGGAAGAAATCATTTGTAGCTACTATGTAGCTTCCAAACATTACTAAGTAAACATGTTCACCCAAATTAAAGAAAGCACAATAATGTGTAAGAGAATTCTAGAAGTTCTGTAACAGGTGTGGGGAGCCTTTGGACCTCTTGATGTGGTTGAACTACAACTCCCATCCCTGGCCATTGGCCATGCTTGGTAGGGCTGGTGAGAGCTGTAGTTCAGCAACATCTGGAGAGTCAAAGGCTCCCCACTGCTGTTCTGTAAGATGGAGCTATACCACTTTTAATCCATACCTACTAGTTTGCACTGAAATCCTTTAATAATGCCTGGCTAGAACTGGATTTAACAAGCAACTCCTTTAAAAAGAAAAACTTTTCTTCCTAAATAATTTGTCTCTACATCACCTTTTGCCTAAGAAATAACCCTGTGTGACTCAAAAGTATTGTGCGGTCCAGAACAAGATACTTTAACCATTTATGTAGTAATTTTATTTTGGTTTGGTTTTAGTGCCATTAATGCTTTTTGCACTTTACAGAGGATGAAAGGACAGTTCCTAGCCCCAAGATGCTTACCAGCTAAAACTGATACAGGAGAAACAATGGTAGTAGTAAATGGAGGCAGGGGGATAAGTAGGGAAGAATATGTGTTTATTTTTCTTGCACATATTGTATTTAGACTTACAGTGGAGTATGCATACAATTAACACCCATCAGGTTTACTTGTGACTTCTGATAAATAGTTTATTTTATTTTTAATTGACACCATTCTTTAGGGAAATTGGCTTAATTAAGTTAAGGACAGATCATCCTTCTTGCCCCAATGTGATGCAGAATCAATGCAGTAATGATCTATTTGAGAATGGTGAATTAACTTTGGAATAACAGGATTGATATCCACAGTTGGATAACACTACCATTAACTGAGTCCACTGACATTTTTAACAAATTCAAATCTCGTTCTCTTATAAACCAACCATACAAATTCAGCATATTGAAATTTTGCATTGATGATATCCATTGTAGCATTGTATGAGAAAAACCTGAAGACTGGCATATCAAATGGAAAGACAAGATAAAAACTGCTAGATTGTAACCAACAGATGGCAGCAAAGATCCTTTATGTGTTAGCTGTTGTACCTTGTTATAGCTTTCTCCAAGTGGAGTAAGTAGCCCAAGCAAAACTGATTTGATGTCCCTATAGTTGATATTGTGTGGTTAAGGGGAGCTAATACAGTCTACTAGGTTTGGGGGGCAGTAGTGTAGTGACAAATTAAGAAGTGCAGGGTCCCTTCATGATAGTCACACCACACGGCCTCACAGCCATGCCCCTCTTTCCATTTTCTGTGTTCTCCCTTTCATCTCATGAGTCCACCCTCCACTACGAAAGATGTCCCTAGGAGGCAATGAAAGGGGAGGCTGAAAGCTTCTGAGAAGTGTTTTCTCAGTGGCTAACTCACCTCCTTTCACTCTGATTGGCTACAATCAGCTTGAAAGGACAAGGACTTTTTAATATGGCCTACATGTTCCCTTTTCATGCTCATTGGCTCACACATAGGAACATGACTAGGACCCTGTTCCCAAAAAAAGTCCCGAGTCTGCAACCTCCTGTGACCCCAGATGACTGCACCCTGTTTGGGTGGGGGAGAAATTAAGATGTCTGGTTGAATCCAGCAAAGTTATTGCATTCATGGAACAACTTCTGCTCGCTCAATGGAACTTTCCCTTCCTCTCCTCCCCCTGCCTGCACCCCCACAAATCAGCTCCAAAGAGTTAGGGGAGCCTCCAGAATAGATTTGGGAGCATGGTAGGAGGAGATTGAATGGAAATAGTCCCATTGGATACAAGTCTCTGTCTTCATCTTGTTCAGTTTGAAGCATTCCTGCAATATCTAGAAGGAAATGCTAATGGTACTGTTAAAGAGACATCCTGGGCAAAAGGGAAGAGGTCAAAAGTAGAAAGCTAAATCTTGAGATGATGTATGTGAAGATGATGGCAGACCCAGATGGAATGGAAAATGAACCAAAAAAGCAGAGGCCTGTGAGTCGTAGTGGAAGACGCAAGGAGCAAGAATCACCAAGAGACAGAGAAGGTTAGGTTTATACATGACACAGAAGTGGGGAAGGGAGTCTAAGTGACTTGAGGTGCTGCGTTTCCTGTTTCCATTGTAGTATGAATTAGGACTTGCTGATCCTCTCTGAGGAGAATTTGGGACAGGACAACGCAAAAGAGGTCCAAGGAGGCAAGGAAGCTAAGGGAGGAGGTGGATATTATCCCTTATGCTACAACTAGTTGAAAAGGAGAGAGGTCTCAGGCCTCAGAGCAAGTCTCTGGATTTAGCCACATGAAGATCTTTGGACCCTTTGAGAGCAATTTCACCAAAGCTGACTGGATCAAGAAACCAGGTTGGAGAGGGTAGGGGGAAAAACAGCATAACAGCAAATATACTCTGTTCACTCAAAAAACCTAAACTGATGAGAAGTGGGGAGATGAGACAGACAGAATCAGGGTTATGGAAGAGTTTTTCAGGGTAGGAGAGAGCGAAGTGGTGCTGAAAGCAGAGAGACCAAGGACACCAAAAGACACTGAAGATGAGACAGAAGAGTGTGTGGGTGTGCATGTGCACCCATGCATGCATAGGTGGGTGGGGGAGGAAGAAGCACAATGAGATGGAACAGCAGATAGGGATTGGTAGGAGAAGTAATGGTACAGGGGGAAACAAAGTGTGCCAGCTTGGAATTAAGATAAGCAGTGTTGTACAACTTTGGGTCACCAGATGTTGTTGGAATACAACTTCCATTATCCCTAGCCATCTTTGCCAATGGTCAAGGACAATGAGATCTGCAGTTCAACAAACATCTGGTGACTAAGGCTGAACAACAGTGAGATACAGACTGCAGTGGTGAGGGAGAAAAACTGAGCATTGTCTGCATGAAACCTGACATCCAGTCTTGTCAATATGCCCTTTGCCAAGATCCTTAGTGGCAAGAGACAGCATAAAGTAGAAATTATATTTCAGATTTGGCTCTGGGAAATCATGCCATCTTAAGAAACAGGTTGTAAAAGCTGATATATTAAGGTTCCATATCCCATGATATTATTCACTAATAGGCAAAAAAACATTGTGGTTTAAGAACTTACCTATGGAAATGGAAACGGACTGCCTTCAAGTCGATTCCGACTTATGATGACCCAATGAATAGGGTTTTCATGGTAAGTGGTATTCAGAGGTGGTTTACCGTTGCCTTCCTCTGAGGCTAAGAGGCAGTGACTGGCCCAAAGTCACCTAGTGAATGTCATGGCTATGTGGGGATTTGAACCCTGATCTCCCAGGTCATAGTCCAACATTCTAACCACTACTACACCTAGCCAACAGATATTTCTATCAAACTTTAAAAAGCTGGGATATTGGGCAGCTATAGTGAATGCACCAGAGGAGCGAGACACCTGACCTCCTCTGAGATATTGTACTGCCCTACAAATTTGTCAAAATGCAAACACAATTTGGCTTGGTCTTTCACAGTCCAATCCAATTTCTGTGTAACTTGGCAGCATTTGGTAACATTTGCCTCTGAGCATATGGTGAGTGGTGGCAACACCTGCCGTCTTCAAAGATGGAGAATTACATTTTTGTATGTTTGTTGGTGTTTTCTTACTTTGCTTTTTTCCTGTGTTACTACTATTTCTACAGAGAATCTAACGTAGAAAATTATATTTCCTTCATTATTCATCCTAGAAACCTGTGTCAAATTTATTTTTATTAATTTCAAAGCCTTTTTATTGGTCAATGTCATATGATGGTGAAGGCAGCCTTTTGCGTTTCAAACTGGAGGCTATGCTCTATTTCTATTTTGGGTGCATTAACAGTTGAATCTGAATCTGCAGTTTGATGTAAAATCAGACTGATTACAATATGTTGCTACTTAAGCAATAACTCCAGTTGTTGGAAAAAAACAAGCTTGGCCTGCCCAAAATGCATGTGTTCAGGTTGCCATGTTTAGGGGGCACGGTCAGTAATAGGATTACAGGTACTCTTTGAACATGGCTGATTTTTAATTAATTTCGACGAATTATGAGAACTCTGATAGAAAAAAGTCCCACAGAGGTCTGTTTTCTCTCTCTCTTTTTACAGTTTGAACGGTCGATTCTCTCTGACTGTTTTGTGTATCACCATGAAAATTTAAAGGATTGTTAAGCAAGCATTTCTGAGTTCAGGACTATAAGTTATGTAAGGTTTTGTTTTGAAATGAGTTTATGGGAAGCATCAGAATGGCATGGGGAGATATTTTCAATTTAACATTGCACAATGCGAAAAATCCATGCTGGCTAGAATATTCCCTGTATTCACCCAGGGAATACAAGATAAATTATATTATTCTATGTACATAAGCTGATGGCGCAAAAATTTTACATTTGTTTAAATATTAAATACTTAATATATATTCCCTTTCAGAGAGCCAGTGTGGTGTAGTGGTTAAGGTGTTGGACTACGACAGGGTTCGAATCCCCACACACACATGAAGCTCACTGGGTGACCTTGGGCCAGTCACTGCCTCTCAGCCTCAGAGGAAGGCAATGGTAAACCCCCTCTGAATACTGCTTACCATGAAAACCCCATTCATAGGGTCACCATAAGTCAGAATCAACTTGAGGGCAGTCCATTTCCATTTCATATTCCCTTTCTTTTTATGACAGCCCTTGAAGTAGTTGGACGGTAGATTTTCTTGATCTCTTGTTCTTAGTACAGTAATATTTCTTCAACCATTTGTAACAATATGCAGCAAAATCAATACAAATAGAATTCCTAAAAGGATGACATAATGTTACACCAGCCACTGTAAAGACTGGACTATTGAATGAAACAAAGAACAACATCCCTCATTATATGGAAAAACCTGTTTAAAAAACCCACTTGGTTGAAAATTAGCATAACAATTCAGAAATGCTCATTAGGTGAGATGCTGTGGTCCTCTAATAGATAAAGATTAATCCTTATGTGGATTAATTAATTGTCTACCCTGAAGACATGGTTATGGATGGTTTGTTTCTGAAATCTCACTTCTGATGTCTTGACTTCTTGCCATGCTCCTCTCAAAAAATAGCTTTTGGCTTTGCTACATAACTAATAGTGCAGTTCTCTACATGCCTACTCAGGAGCAAGCCCCATTAATTGCAATGAGACTTACTCCAAGGTAAATGTGTGCAGAATTTTAATAGGGAAGTCTAAATATATCCATTTATTTAATGCAGAAATAATCATATTTAAAATCTACACAGAACATTTTCCTAACTGCTCAGAGCACTTCACAGCTGCTATTGCAGCCATCCTTTAAAACAAAACACAACCCACCTGTATTATAAATGCAGGGCTGAAGCTCAGTGATAATGGCTTGCCTAAGGCTACCTAGTATATTTGTGACTAGGGTTGCCAGGTTCAGGCCCTGAGACTGATCCTGTATCTTTAGGAGAAGAGTAAGTCAGCCAAGTGCATGGCCACTGGATTGGGCTGATGGGAGTTGTAGTTCGAAAAAGTAACTTTTCCAATCTCTGGTCTGTCTGCAGGAGGTTAGTTCAAGGTGAGACTCCTGAGATAAAGAAGGCCTTTACTTCAAAGGCGGAACTCTGCATGGTAATAGCAAAGAAAGAAGGGCTACAGGGAAGATTCTGCAGGGTATGTAATTAGTCTCAGGGATAGCATTTAACACTGTTTTATTGTTGTTGTTGTTGTTGTTGTTGTTGTTATTGTTATTATTATTATTTAATAACAACAACAACAACAACAACAACAATAATAATAATAATAACATTTGTATACCACCCCATAGTTGAAGCTCTCTGGGCAGTTTACAACAATTAAAAACATTAAAAACAAATATACAAATTTAAAAACACTTAAAAAAAACAATTTAAAAACACATCCTAAAATGCCTGGGAGAAGAGGAAAGTCTTGCCCTGGCACCAAAAAGACAACAGTGTTGGCGCCAGGCACACCTCATCAGGGAGATCATTCCATAATTTGGGGGCCACCACTGAGAAGGCCCTCTCCCTTGTTGCCATCCTCCAAGCTTCCCTCGGAGTAGGCACCCGGAGGAGGGCCTTTGATGTTGAGCATAGTGTATGGGTGGGTTAGCGTCGGGAGAGGCATTCCATCAGGTATTGTGGTCCCAAGCTGTGTAAGACTTTATAGGTTAAAACCAGCACTTTAAATTGAGCTCGGAAACATACAGGCAGCCAATGCAAGCAGGCCAGAATCGGTTTTATATGTTCGAACTGTCTGGTCCCTGTTACCAATCTGGCCGCTGCGTTTTGCACAAGCTGCAGTTTCTGAAACATCTTCAAAGGCAGCCCCACGTAGAGTGCATTGCAGTAATCTAACTTGGAGGTTACCAGAACATGGACAGCTGAAGCCAGGTTATCCCTGTCCAGATAGGGGCGTAGTTGGCCCACCAACTGAAGTTGGTAGAAGGCACTCCGTGCCACTGAGGCTACCTGAGCCTCAAGTGACAGAGATGGTTCTAGGAGAACCCCTAAGCTACGAACGTGCTCCTTCAGGGGGAGTGCAACCCCATCCAGGACAGGTTGAACATCTACCATCTAGTCAGAAGAACCACCCATTAGCAGCATCTCAGTCTTGTCTGGACTGAGCCTCAGTTTATTAGCCCTCATCCAGTCCATTGTCGCAGCCAGACACTGGTTCAGCACATTGACAGCCTCACCTAATGAAGATGAAAAGGAGAAATAGAGCTGCGTGTCATCAGCATATTGATGGCAGCGCACTCCAAAGCTCCGGAAGACCGCACCCAACGGTTTCATGTAGATGTTGAACAGCATGGGGGACAGAACTGACCCCTGCGGAACCCCATACTGGAGTGTCCAGGGTGCCCATCAATGTTCCCCAAGCACCACCTTCTGGAGGCCACCTGCCAAGTAGGAGCGGAACCACTGCAATGCAGTACCTACCACTCCCAACTCCACCAGTCATCCCAGAAGGATACCATGGTTGATGGAATCGAAAGCCGCTGAGAGATCAAGGAGAATCAACAGAGTCACACTCCTCCTGTCTCTCTCCTGACAGAGGTCATCATACAGGGCGACCAAGGCTGTTTCCATGCCAAAACCAGGCCTGAAACCCGACTGAAATGGATCCAGATAATCGGTCTCATTCAAGAGTGTCTGGAGCTGTCCTGCCACCATTCTTTCAAGGACTTTGCCCAGGAATGGAACATTTGCCACCGGCCTATAATTATTAAGATTTTCTGGGTCCAGGGAGGGTCTCTTCAGGAGTGGTCTCACTACTGCCTCTTTCAGGCAGCCAGGGACCACCCCCTCTCGCAGAAAGGCATTAATCACTTCCCTGGCCCAGCCATCTGTTCCATCCCTGCTAGCTTTTATTAGCCAAGAAGGGCAAGGATCCAGCACTCAAGTGGTTGCACGAACCTGTCCAAGCACCTTGTCAACGTCCTCGAGCTGTACCAACTGAAACTCATCCAAGAAATCGGGACAAGGCTGTGCTCTGGATACCTCGCTTGATTCACCTGCTATAACACTGGAGTCTGAGTCCTGGTGGATGCTAAAGATTTTATCCTGGAAGTGCCTAGCAAATTCATTACAGCGGGCCTCAGATGGATCTACCATGTCCTTGGGGCCAGAGTGTAATAGTCCCCAGACAATTCTGAAGAGCTCTGCTGGGCGGCAGATTGATGATTTGATAGTGGCAGCAAAATCAGAGCTTGGAAAATTTACTTTTTTGAACTATAACTCCCATCAGCCCAATCCAGCATGGGCTAGCTGGAGCTGATGGGAGTTGTAGTTCAAAAAAGTAACTTTTCCAACCTCTGAGCAAAATATTGCTTTTTTGCTGCCCTCACTGCTCCTAAATACAGCTTACCATAGGCACGTACCAGTGTGTAATTGCATCCACCAGGAGTTCGTCTCCATCTGCACTCAAGCTGTCTCCTATATTGTTTCATTGCTCTCAGCTCTGGGGTATACCATGGAGCCATAAGAGCTCTACATAGGAGAGGGCGCTCAGGAGCAATCGTGTCAACCGCCCGGGTCATTTCTGTATTCCACAGTTCAACCAGGGTTTCGACAGGAGCGCCAGCCCTATCAGCCGAATAGTTTTGTTTATCTTTTTTGTTCCAAAGGAAATATACTGGTTTTCGGTAACTTTCACATATAAAATCTTTTCTTAAAACTCCATACTTATCTCTTAGTAAACTTTAGTTCATGTTTCGAACTTCCGGGAAGGGTTGCTTTGCCTGTGCTGCCTCTGAGCGAGCTCTCGTCTCAGAAGAAGCTTTTTCAGCTTTAAAATTAGTCAGAACGCTCTTTTTGACTGATAAAGATTTTCTCCCGGACAGGGAGAAACGTAGAGATCAACCCCAAAGCCTGTTTTTGTGGGGAGGACTGGATTTCATTTATTTATGAGAGAAAGTTCAAACTGCAATGCCGGACGGACTTTCATCAAGCTCTAGCTGATTACAGCGACACGTTTATCTTTTCTTTAAAGAAAAAACGGACTCTAACAGGCAGATAAGCATCCTTCTTTCTATCTTCTTTTTCCACTTGGCTTAAATTGGTGCAGCAAAAAAGAGATTTGCCAATGAATCAGCTGTGAAGAAATTCTAGGTGAGTTTTGGCTTTTCTCTTTTACTAACAAAATTAAGGAGGAAAGAAATCGAAAAAGCTTATCTTTGTTTTTATCGCAAAAAGCTGTCCTGGAGGTGCATTCTAAAGATGTCAACGGAAGAGGGATTTCTATTTCGAGGAGGGGGGGGAATTTTTTTTTTTGGTCTATTTCATTTTGACGAATCTGCTTGTTCACGACGCCACTAATTGTTTTGATGTTGGGAACTAAGTTTGTTTTGTATTCCTGAACACATAGAGATAAGGCAGGCTGTATTGTCTACACTGATACAAGCAAGCCTGAAATATTAACCCAATTGTGGCTGAAATAATTTCTGTCTCTGTGGTTTTAAGAATGACAACCAGGAAAGTGAATGAGACCATGGAAGAAATTATGTTTCAGAAAATAAATGGGTGAGATTGAGATAACGCAACAAACCCTGAGACAGGGTAGACAGGAGATGAAAATTGAACTTAACAAAATGACGCAGGAGCTTAAAGAAATAGTGGATTCTGTGAGAGAGGAGTTTGAAGGGATAGGGAAGCTACAAGACCTGGAGATTGGAACAAATGTGAAATTTGAAAAAGATTTGGATTTTATGGATGTTAGAAATAAAGTTGACTGTTTGGAATTCAATGTTGTCTCTGAAGAAATTAATGAAGATTTTGGTGGTAAAGTTATCAATGTCTTGGATAATTTTCTGGACTGGAATGATGTGATGGAGTTTGACATAGAAAAAATCTATGGAGTTGGCTACAGATATGTGACAGTGGAGAAACTCTTAAGAGATGAGCCAGTGTATTTTGTAAAAAAGAAGAACAGAGATATGACTTTGCAGCAATACTTCAGCAACATATTCAGAATTCTTGACTGGAATGATGTGATGGGGCTTGACATGGAAAAAATTTATGGAATTAACTACAAATATGTGACAGAGCAGAGATGCACCCAGAGCAGAGATGTGACTTTACAACAATATTTCAACAACATATTCAGAATTGATGGCAAAGACATATTTGTGATGGGGGAAATTCCCATCAGACTCTTGTTATATGACTATGGCTACGACAGCAAGATCATCATGGGATACCGATAATGGACGAATGGATACTGAAACCACTGGATTTAACAGGACTATTGAAGATGGAAGATGGAATTAATATTGATAATGGAAGAATGGTTATGGAAATTATTGGACTTAACAGATTTGACGAGATGGATTAATTGATATGTTTACTTGGACTATGGCTATGACAACAAGATTATTATGGGATATTGATAACGGAAGAATGGCTACTGAAATTACTGGACTTAATAGGATTATTGAAGATGGAAGATGGAGTTAATATAGATAATGGAAGAATGGCTATTGAAATTATTGGGCCTAACAGATTTGAATTAGATGGATTAAGCGATATGTTTATTTGGAGAAAAATTGAAAGATATATCTTTCAAGGAATTGAAACCTCTCTTTGACTTTTTGTGGAAAGAATAAAATAATGTTTATGAGATTTGATGATTAATTAAGATAACTACTGGAGGAAAGTGATTTTATAATATAATTTTAGAGATAGGATTGTTATATATTCTAGACCTATAACTGATCTGTGACAAATCGGAAGTCGGCATTTTATTTTATTGTTTAATTGTTTTTGTTTTGTTTTGTTTTTTGTCTTTGAAAATTTGAATAAAAATTAATGATAAAAAAAAGTAAACTTTAGTTCATGTTTCGTAAACCTGATGTGGTCTCTCCTTATTTTAACACCCTCATGCCTAGAAGTCAGAAAACCATGCTACCTTGAGAGGTTTCAAGGAGCCCCTAAGGAGATGTGGGGGCTGAGCAGCCTGGTAAATAAAACACTTGTCGGGTGGCGGTGAGTTTTTTATGGGGGAAGAGTGAGCTGGGTAGAGAGATACACTCTGTTAGGTGGGAATTCCCTTGCCCCAGATGGCACAGGCCCAGAATAGCTGGGTGGTGGCCATCACAAAGCCCTAAAGGAAGGGGAAAAATCCCAAAATGCTGTGAGAAAATGTATTACTTCAGCCTCTGCTATATTGGGCCTTTGTCAGGGGCTAAGAGAAAAACAATACACTACAATAATACATAAAAATGGATAATCATAAGTCACACCACAAAAATACAGAGTTAAAATACAATTATTTCTTACATAAATAATAATTAAAAATGTGGTTTATAGATACATTAAATTAAAGCTGTCTGTAGAGATCTCTAATAGCAATATTTAGCTCTGACCCCAAGTCTTTTACCTGGTTTATCTGTGCTTCTTGGTTTTAAACTTTGTATGGTTTTTAAAATTGTGTATTTGTTTTTAATGTTCAATGTCTTTAATTTTTGTAAACTGCCCAGAGAGCTTTGGGTATGGGGCGGTATATAAATGTAATAAATAAATAAAATGCTTTAATTTTTACTAACAACTAAACAAGAAAAATTGAAGACTTTTTCCCCTTCTTCTTTTTGGTTCGTTGGATGCTGACCACCTTTTGTTTTCATCACAAAGCCCTATACAGCTTGGAAGCTAGATACCTGAAATATCATCTCCCGCTTACATACCCAATTGATCACTGTGCTCAGCAGGTGAGGGCCTCCTGCAGATACCATCATCTCACCAGGAGATGCATTCCACACCACATAGGAATCAGGCCATTTGGGGTGTGGCACCTACTGTTTGGAATTCACTCCCCTTAAAAACTAGAAAGGCGCCACTCTATTGTCTTTCTGGCACCTACTGCAGACCTTCTTATTTCAACAAAGTTTTTAAGAAGATAACTTTATCCCTTTATGCATCTGTATTGGAAGTGTTTATAAGATGTTTTTAAGATGTTTTTGTTTTATCACTTGTTTGCTGCCCTGGGCTCCTGTTGGGAGGAAGGGCAGGATATAAATTTAATAAATAGCAATAATACAGAGCTTGGAAGATTACTTTTAAAAAGTGATAAATTACAGTTACAGTTACATGGCCCCAAAAGTAGTAATTACCGTTACAATTACAATTGCTCTGAAAGTAATTGATTACCTTACTTTTCCTCCAAAGTAATCACTACAATTACATTTCAGTTACTTTTAAAAGAAGCCTACAAGGTGCTGGCCTTGCCTGCTGCACATCTACATAGCCTAAAACAACATTAAAAATAAACACACACATACAGAGGTAGTAGAATAATTATTTTTATTCATAAGATAGCAATGGTGGTCTCTCCGCTGGTAAGGGTGGTGGGGAGGGAGGCTGAGGCCACTACTCAAATCTTTGCACGTCAAACCAAGTGCAACTCCCCCACTCAGCCAACAGGCATAATCTCTCTCACTTAACCACCTCCCAGACCCTGCCCTGCCACCAACTAAGGGACACTCACTCAAGCAAACATTTTCCCCTGAGATGCAAAAAAGTTAAAATACTGCAAATGCAGCACAGTAGCCAGAGAGGGTGGTGGAGGCCACTTTGTGTGCCAAGTGCAAACACAGTACTCTCTCTCTCTCTCTCTCTCTCTCTCTCTCTCTCACACACACACACACACACACACACACATCATCTTTCACCTCCACAGTTCTTTATCTCCATTCTGCTGCTGCCTCCTTCTCCTCCTTTATCCATGTTCTTCACCTCCGGATCCTTTTTCCCTTCACTCCATTCTTCACCACCACTATCCATTTTTTTAAATAATTGTTTTCTCCACTCCACCCCGTCTCACTCTCTGCCTCCTCCTTCGTTGCTTCCTACCCATCCACAGAGCATGAGGAAAGAGCGACACTGCACAGAAGCCCAGTTTGAGGCACATGATTTTCATCCACAAATCAGAGGAGCAAAAGGCTTCCCCTGCTCCCCCCCCCAAGTGATGCCCAAGATAAATTCTGGAAATGTTACAATTACTCCACAAAAGTAGTAAAATTACTCCTAGTTCTATTACAATCAAAATGTAAAGGAATTACCCACTCGTTACTCAAAAAAGTAATGAATTACAAGTAATTTGTTACTTGTAACTAGTTACTTCCAAGCTCTGCAATAAATAATATTTTAGAACTTGGTAAGTTTCTAAACCAGTGTCAGAATAATTGCCTGCAGCGTTTTCCTGATTCTGTCAATGCTACCATTAGTGTTAAGTGGAATAAAAAAGTTCCAATTTACCTTGTCTAGGTCATATGACCTTAAACTACTATGCAAACTATGTGGATAGAAGAGCCGCCTCTGCTCCAGTCAAATTGCCTTATTTACAGACAGTACTCCTTTGCAATAGTTGATGTCTACTTTCCCAAGGTTAAAGTTATTATGAAAATTGTGTGCCATTTATCATTGAGGTTGCTTGGCTTTATACTCAAAGCTGCTGGTTGCTAATTTGATAAAAGCCCAATTTCATTTGAAAGAGCTGCTTCTGCTTCTGCCATAAATACAGTAAATGAATCAAACTGATCTAGGATGCTGCAGGTTGCTAAAGAAAGAAAGAAAGAAAGAAACTAGGTTTTTCCCTAGGTTCATTCAAGAAATTCTAGGATATTGCTCTTTTAAGAAACCCCAAGACTCCCCCTCCCATCGCACTTTGTATTTATACACAAACAGATGATCACCTCAGCTCTCAAGAATCACCATGATTTTTCCAGTTCCCGGTAGTTTGTTTTCCTAGTCGTCTTTGTTTCCTTAATTTTTTAAACAACCAACTAGGACTTCCATCACTTTTCAGAAGGGGGTGGTGCATTGCAAGATGTCAGTGGTTAAATGCTCCAATCATTCCAGATCACATCCAATGATTCTTGGCAATGATCTCTAAGTGCTCCCAAAGATTATATGAACATTTCCGAAGGAGGAGGTGGCAGAGCTTTGCAAGCTAATCCATTCCATTGATTCCTGACTGCTGGTGATGGTTGCCAAGCACTCAAAAAACTAGAGCTCGTTGCAGGCCTGTAGTCAGCGGGAGGGGGGAAATGAGGGCATCCCCCCAGAGCTGTGTTTTGCGCACACACCCCAGGATTTTTTTGGGAAACTTCTTTTTAATTTGTGACATGATAGACGATGACAACCTCCATTTAAAGAATGACCATTTGCTTGAACAACAGGAGGAATTTAAGAATAGGACCCTCTGAAAAATTCAGTGAAAAAGGCAAGACAAGTGCACAACAAGATCCTTATCTGGAAGAGCCCCCAAAAGTCTGCTCAGTCAAGAATTTCCCTAACTGAGGATGGAATGTTCATGATGATAATCACCCTACAATTACTTAAGTGATCCAGAAAAAAACAGATTATATAGTGACATGACCCTTGAAGAGTTAAATATTAGAAATGTGTATTATGGGCTACAGTTAGACTCCACCCCTTGGACTTACCTTTGCTCTGCTTTTTATTTTCATTTTAATTTGTGTTCTCTACCCAGCCAGCAATAAAGCAGTATGTTTGTTTGCCAGCAGTAAAAAGAGTTTATTTATTCTGCAGCTATTGGGTGCTTATTGCTAAAGGGTGAAATAAAGAGATAACTTAAAGTGATTTTTAAAAAATGGCTACACGTTACTCTTTTAAAGCACTCACTATGCTAGGGATGGGCAAGGATTCAGCAGAATTTAGATTTAAAAATGAATTATCCATTATATCCAACATTCCCTATCACTACAGATTGGATTTTCAACTGGTGATTTTCCACTAATATTTTCAGAATTGGATTTAAAAAAAAAGCGTTCCACAAATATTGATAATGTGATTGTTTTTATCCATCTTAACCTACTATGTCAATTTCTGAAATGTGTATTCCACTTGAATTCTGTAAATGCAGTATTGATGTTAGGTATTAGAATACATTGACTGTTGTATTCTTAACCCTTTTTTTACTCACAGGGGCAGCTGCAGCACAGCTGGAATGTGTCTGCGCAGGGAATGGAATTATATGCTGCTAACATAACAGTATTAAGCCCATTTGTCTCTCTGTTTTACGTTTAAAGTTTTTAACTAATGTGAATATAGATCGATACTAATTGAAAGATGGTAATAAATACTGATGATAATATGGATAATTTTATCCGCTAAAATTATAAACGTCCACTCGATAAGGATCAGACTGAAGCAGAAGGAAGTGGAGATAAACAGACACAGATATCTAACACCTGTGGGGGGGTGTGGACTTATAATTGAAGTGGAGCAAAACAGTGGATCTCATCCCTGCACTGTACTCGCAATCACATTGGCTATTTTTTCTTCTTTTTGTTGAGTACTTGATAGGGTTATCAGATCTCTGTTTTTCAGCCATGGACTATTTTTGGGGGTCCCCTCTGGGTCTCCAGGTGACTCACCTTAATCTCTGGACTGTCAGCTTTCATTTAAAAAAAAATTAAGTTTCTAGGTGGTCTGGTTCCAGAGATATACACCAAAACGTCAGCCGCTACCCCACACACAACTTCTTAGTTGCTCTAAATTCTGCTCTAATCCCTGCCCTTTCAGATTTTTAGTCAATAAGAAGTCAGGGTTGTGACTGACAAGGAATTATAGAGCCCAAAAATTATAGAGTCAAATTGAATTGTGTGGCTTCAAGTCAATTCCAACTTATGGCGACCCTATGAACAGGGTTTTCATGGTAAGTGGTATTCAGAGGGGATTTACCATTGCCTCCCTCTGAGGCTGAGAGGCAGTGACTGGCCCAAGGCTCAGAAAATGTGCATTTTCCTGCTTTTCTGAACATCTCACAGATTGAATAAGAGTAAGCTTTCAGTCTTTTTCTCTCTTGTGTGTAGGAGTCAGACAAGTTTAAATGTTGAAGAGGGCAGTGTTTTGCAAACTTCTCAATATGAAGCTTTAATCCAGTACTTGTTTTTCCAGAGTAAATATACCCGAAGTAAACCCCATTGAATTCAATACGACTTACTTTTGAGTAAACATGGTTAGGATTGTGCTGTAAATTGATGGGACTTTTGAGTGAACATAGCAAAGAATTGTGTTTGTGTTGTATATCTTTCCCCCTCCTATTTTAAAGCAATTAGGCAGGGCTTGCTTAGGTATCTGTCGAGCCCCAGCCCTCTTGCGAGGGCCTGGAAGGGGGGGATATGAGTTTCAGGCTTCTCAGCTGTCAGAGGGCAAGGATGGCCCATGAGTTGTTGAGACTCTGCAAAACCTTGAGAGAAGGAGTAAGGAGGATTTCAGGCCGGTTCCCACGGACAGCGCTGTCCTAGCCGGGGAGAGCGCGCTGCCCCCAGACATGTCAGAGGAGCAGCTGGACGATGAGCTGGAGCGGGCGTTAACTCCCCCTTTACCCAGTGGCTCACGGGATGAGTCCAACACTTCGCTGCCACCTGACCTCGAATCTCTGGCTAAGGAGCAGGTTCATTCGGATGAGTTGTTGGAAGCACGCCCCCCTTCACCATGCTCTCAACGCAGGGAGAAACGGACAAGCCAAAGGCAAGAATTGTGCAGGAGCCAGAGAGTACACTCCAAGAACCTGCCTATTTAAGACTGCTGCTTCCAGGTTGGAGCTGCTGAGTCAACTTTCTTTCAACGTTGCAGAGCATGCCTAGAGTGCAGTTAGGGAATTCTAGTGAGATACCTTAGGGGTTTCTATGAAGCGCACTGCTTTTGATGTATCCATTACTTTAATAAAACACGATTTAATTGCACCAGCGTCTCAATCTCGTGGATCCCGCTCAGAACAGGACAGTATCAACTGTTTTTATTATGTAGGAAACTAATACTGATTTTTTTAATGTTCTGCAATGATCAATTGGTTTTGACAATAAATTATTATATGGGGTGTATGTATTTTTACATCTCCATTGTGTGTGTGTATATGGGAATCTTTCCAACAACTCTGTGAGGTAGGGTTGCAGTCTGGAAAACAAGGCAGCTCACAATAAGAAATAAATCCCTTTAAAATCCAATAACCATAAAAATAAGTATAAATACTTGCAAAACAGCTTAAAGTGGGTTGCATGAATGAAGTTGCTTATCACTTGAGGTTGCAGTTCTGTCCCTGTTTGAGTAAGCCCCACTGAATACATTAGTATCAGCGGCTTTCGATACAATCGACCGTGGTATCCTTCTGGACCATCTAGCTGGGATGGGATTGGGAAGCACTGTTTTATGGTGGCTCTGGTCCTACCTGACAGACAGGACCCAGGTAGTAGTGCTGGGAGACTACTGCTTGACCCCCTGGCCGTTGGCCTGTGGGGTACTGCAAGGTTCCATTCTGTCTCCCATGCTCTTTAACATTTATATGAAACCACTGGGAGAGGTCATCATGAGATTTGGAGTACAATGTCATCAATATGCTGATGACAATCAGCTATTTATTTTTATTTTTATTTTATTAGATTTCTAAACCGCCCTATAGCTTTCTAGCTCTCAGGGCGGTGTACAAAAGCTATATCTCTCCCTACCACCTGATTGCAGTGAGGGAGTGCTCATCCTAAACCGGTGCCTGGAGGCTGTGAAGGGCTGGATGTGGGTTAACAAACTGAAACTTAATCCAGACAAGATGGAAGTACTGCTGGTCAAGGGAAAAACTGCATCAGGAATGGGGTTGCAACCTGTTCTGGTCTGCGGTTTGGGAGTCTTCCTGGATCCTGCCCTGCTGCTTGAATATCAGGTGGCTGCGGTAGCCAGGAGTGCTTTTGGCCAACTCAAACTGATCTACCAGATGCGTCCGTTCCTGAAGGCAGTTGACTTGGCCACAGTGACACATGCATTGGTGACATCGAGGCTTGATTACTGTAGCGCACTCTATGTGGGGCTGCCTTTGAAAACGGTTTGGAAATTGCAGTTGGTCCAAAATGCAGCAGCCAGAATGTTAACTGGAGCACTGTGCAGGGAGCATATTACCCCTGTGCTTTATTGACTCCACTGGCTCCCAATTTTTTTCCGGGCCCAATTCAAACTGCTGGTTCTGACCTTTAAAGCCCTAAATGGCCTTGGACCAATGTACCTGAGGGACTGCTTACACCCATATGTACCTGCCTGGGATGTAAGATCATCTGCCTCTGGTCTCCTCTGCGTGCCTGGAGTGAAAGAAGTTAGATTGACAGGCATGTTGGAGAGAGCTTTTTCAGCTGTGGCCCCCAAGCTTTGGAATACTCTACCCCAAGAAGTTTGCTCTGCTGCCTTCCTGTTGGTTTTCTGGAGACTTCTGAAAACGATCTTGTTCCGGAGAGCGTTTGGGAAGAATTGAAAGTGGAGCCTGACACTGATTTTATGCCTTCTGCATTAAATTTTACCTTTGTAGTCCCTTTAGTATATATGTATGTGTGTATGTGTGTGTGTGTGTATAATTGTATGTATTTTAATTGTATTTTATGTATTTTAAATTTATTTTAATGTTTTTGTTATTTTACTGTTTACAATTTTATTATGTACGTGTTTGATTTTATTTTTGTAAGCCGCCCTGAGTGCCCTGTTATACGGTAGAAGTGCGGAATAGAAATATTTTAAATAAATAAATAAATTAGGACTTGCTTCTGAATAAATAAATGTAGGATTGCACTATAAATATCTTTACAGGTTATGTAAATAATAAACATCTTTGATAGTCATACAAATATTTCTTCATACTATGTCCCGATAAGTATCTGCTTTCACAGTATGCTTTACAATACTTCCCCTACATTTTAAGTGTGCCCTTCTTCCTTGCAGTGTTCATGGTTCCCCTCTGTTGTTTTCATCCTGAGGGGCAGATTAAGCTGAGAGATGGTGAGTAGCCCATGGTCACCCAGTAAACTTTATAGCTCATTTCCATTAAAAAAAAATAATTAAAACAATTTACATGCAGGGAAAGTTGATTAAGTAGATCCACACAATATGTTTAAAGCACATCCAACTTGTATTTAAAGCACATGACTTCCCCTAAAGAATCATGGGAAGTGTAGTTTCCCCCTCACAGTTATAGTTCCCACCACCCTTAACAAACTACAGTTCCCATGATTCTGTGGTGGGATTCATATGCTTCAAATATGTGTTGAATGTGCTTTAAATGAATGGTGTGCATCTGCCGTAGGAATGCTGTGTATTCATTAGTGAATTGAAAAGAACAATTGTAAAAAAAAAAAATTAAACAGGGGAAGGGTTGTACCTCAGTGGTAAGGCATACGCTTTGCATGCAAAGGTCCAAAATTCAATTTCTGGAAAAGACTATTGCCTGGAATCCTGGAGAGCCAATGCTAGTCCATGTCATCAGTACTCAGCTAGATGGCACCAAATGGCCTCAGCCAGTATAAGGCAGATTCCTTTGTTCTTAAAAATGGAAAGAGATCCAATGGCTACAGTGTCTCTAAAATTTATTGATGTATTTTAATTACAACATTTATATACCACTTTATTGTAAAAAAAAATTTAAGCAGTTTACAGAAAGAATTAAAACAAAAATATTTTGGCAAAAACAGTTAAAGGCAGGTATTTAAAATATTCAAAATAATAAAACCAACAATGAGTTAAAAACAGATAAAAATAATAGCTTCTACCTGCCTGGTTAGGCTTGCCTAAACAAAACTATTTTTAGAAGATGCCAAAAAGAGTACAATGAAGGCACCTGCTAATGTCGATAGGCAGGGAGTTCCGAAGCGTAGGTGCTGCCACACTAAAGGATCGGTTTCTTACAAGCAGAACAAGTATGTGGCACCCGTAACATGGAAAGCACACCTTGAACTTGGCCTGCTAGCATATCAGCAACCAGTACAGATTTCAGAGCAGAGGTATTCTGTGCTGATAGGGTCTCACTCATGTCAGCAATTGTGCCACAGCATTCTGCCCTAATTGCAGCTCTGGGTCAGGTTGTGCTGCATGGGGATTTCTGTGACCTTGACTGACTGGCTGCCAGGATTTTTTTAGTTTTGGTGTTTGGTTAGGAATCCTGACTTCTTGTGGGATGCAGAGTTTTCTGCCTTACTTGTAGGAATCTTGTTGTGGTTGGTATGGTATTGCATTTAAGAAATCATCACTGTCTTCTCTTTTTCTTTTTCTATTTGAATTTCATTTACCTTTATCCTCACTCCCTTTCATCCATAGAAGCAACAACAGTGGTTCCATGCACTCCACTCAACCCTCTTAAACCCACCTTGTTGTTTGTTTCTTGTCCAATAGTGGCAAAAGAGAATTCACATACTGGGCAGCGTGGCTGCAATTGTACGCAAACTGCTGCCTATGAAAGTAGACCAAATCATGTGTGCTTTCTCTCTGTCAGTTATATTCACTGAAATTGGGTTGGCTGATGAAGTGAGTTTATAGCAGTCCAAAGGGGAGACAGAAAAGGATGGAGAAACTTCTTACTCATTACTCGGTCCTCTTTCTGAAGTGAAGGGTCAAATTTGTAAAGAAATTCAGATGTTAAAAGGTAGGGGCAGGGCATTCCAGGCAAGGGGTTGCCAACTCTACTTGGATATGGATATCTTTGCAGAGGATCCCTAGTCAAGTTTTACCAACAACACAATCCAAACCATATCTACTGAGAAGTAAGTTCTATTGAGTTCTATGGGGTTTAGTCCCTTAGTAAGTGTGTTTAGAATTGCAGCTCTTTGGGGGCATCTATCTTTACTCCTGAGTGCTCCCATCTAACATCTCCACAACACTAGGCTCCTTTCTTCCTACCATGGCCTTCTGGTGACTGGCCTGGCCTGGCCTGAGGACACTTAAACCCTTTTTGCCAGAAGCAAATTGGCTAGATGAAATGTTCCCTACCCAGGCTCCATCTTTTAGCTAAGATTTCTATCTTAAATATCCAATCAGATAAATGTTTTTGTATGAATTGTATGCGCCAAGCAACTGTGATTGATGCTTAATGTATCATGCCCCATGATGTCACTTGGGCATGCCCCATGATGTCACTTGGGCATGCCCCATGATGTCACTCGGGCATGCCCATGACGTCACTTGGGCACGCCCCATAATGTCACTTGGACACCCCCCCAAAATCTCAGGGTTTGGGATGCTTCTGACCTGGCAACCCTAGTACTTGATAGCAAAGGATGAAAACAGCCCTAGAGGAATAGAAATATTGCTGTGTACACGACAGTTAGCTAGCTAAGTAGCTGGCTGGCCACTTAGGCTGTAACTCAGGCCTAATTTCTGATTTTCCCAATATGTGCAGCTCAGCATGAGGCCTTTCAGGGTTTGTGAACAGAAAAATCAACCCAGTAACCAGTAAAAAAAAATCCAATTAGTTTTTACAATTTGTTTCCAATTGCTTAGTTAGTCCTTTATATAGCAGCCAGTTAAAAAGCTTTCCCTTGATTGTCCAACAGGAAGGAAAATCTAATGGCCAGGAACAATACTAGGAGGGACTCAAAAGATGATTTAACAAAAATACCCTAAAATATTTATTTTCTTTCTGCCCTTCCCTAAATTTGTAGTATGGACAAATTTGTTTTTCAGATGGAATCTAAAACTGAGATACCTAATGCAGTATCAAAGCTCAGAAGCTCGCTGTCATTACCAAAGCAGTTCAGATCATCAGAAGACAGGGACAGACCACTGGTGAAAGAGGGCTGTAGCTATAGGCAAAGCCAAGCTTTGGTATTCCTGGGGATCTCTCAAAAAAGGGCAAGACAATTCAACAGATAAAACTTTGGTCATGTGAGTTAACACAATCTCTGGATGGAGGAGGCATGCCGGGGCCCTTGGGCATCAGCTTGCCCTGGGCCCCTGCAGCGCGCATGCACAAGTGCATGCCCCCACACACACCCCACCTACCTGTCTCTTCTCTTTTACCATTGCCATTAACCAAGATGGCAGCTGTGGTTTCCCTAAGGGGATGAAGCTTCCACTGCCATCTTTGTTGATGGCACGCATGCGTGCTATGCCCCTGCATCTCTGCCATCAACTAAGATGGCGGCAGGGGCTTCAGTACCTTAGGGAAACCATGGCCGCCATCTTCATTAAGGGCAATGCTAAAAGGCAGGAGACAGGTAGGTGGGGCGAGGGAATGGCGGACAGGTGGAAGCTCCTGCCCTGCGATCCGTGGTTGGTGCTGTGGATCACAGAAGGGGAGTGGAGGGGCTGCTGAGGGGCCTCTTGTAGCTCCAGGGGCCCTCAGGCCAGTGCCCCACATGGCCACCCTTTAGAACCGGTCCTGGGAGGAGGAGTGAGGGGAAAAGTCACTGCTTTCCCCTTCCTCTGGCCTGGCCCTCACATCCTCTCCACCAGTGTGTGTGGAGAATTATCTGGTGCTACACGCCCCCCCAAAAGAATGTGTCTGTCCTACCTAGAAATGTGGATGTCCCACCTAACAAGGAAGGTTGGCAACAGGGATGGGTCATTGCTGAGGACTTCAAAGTCAGGAGGAGCAGTTGGGAAGACAGAGAGATTTTCCTATTCATTTTTAAATGAGTGAGAAGATATATTATTCTCTTAAGAAAGGCCATCAGTGCTTAACCAAGACCACTTTTCCTTTGTTATGCCCATAGGGCAGAGTTAGCCAACATGGTGGCTTCCTTCTGTTGTTGGACTCCAGCTCCAGCCCCAGTCAGTATGTTCAGGGGTCAGGGTGGGGTTGCCATATTCCAGTCCCACAAATCTGGGCAGGCTAATCTGCATATTATGCAACTTATTTGCCAGTTATGCAAATGAAGCCTATTAATAGTTGCATTATCCAGGTGTTTTGTTTTTTTACCTAGTAATTATCAACAAAAACGGAAGGAATGTGTGAGAAATCTTTTTTTTTTTAAATGTACATTTTCAGCCTTAAATGCCTAGGCTCTAATTTCCAACGCTATGGAATATTTATTTATGTATTAAGAAGATTTATATCCTGCCTTTCCCCTGTTAAAAGCAGAGCTCAGGGCAGCTTACAAATATAGTAAAAACAATAAAATTGACTTTTCAGGAAAAGTTTGGGAACCCTTGGTGTTAAGGCATTTGCCTATGTCCCTATGCTGCTCTCACCCCTCATTTAGGTGCCTGGGATGCATGCATGTGGACATACCTCTTTATAGTTGTGGAAAGTGATTCTTAATAATGTGTTCTCTGCTCTAGGTCTCCAGACACAAGGTTGCATAGGTGTTTATGAGTGTGACTGTAAAATATTTTGTGACGTTCAAGTTCTATATGACATCATTTAGTAAATGTGCTTAGGATCGCACCAATGGCATTTCCAAATACGTACTTTCACACAGACTTTGTTTTTCTATAACACAGTGTTTGTCCAAACCACACTTGAGGGGGGCACTACTTGCACACCCCTTCCATAAGCACTTCAAGGTTGGATGCACACCTTAACCAAGACACAGATAACAGAGCACTCAAAACAAAAAGAAAAGAAAAAGTGTTTTTGTTTTCTGAGGAGGAAGGTATTCCTTGGGAAAGTCTATTATTATTATTATCATCATCATCATCATCAGCGTTAAAATACCACCTTTTCTCCAAGGAGCTCAAGGTGGAGTACACAGTTCTAGCCCTTCTCATTTAATTGCTACAACAACCCCGTGACAGGTTAGGCAGAAGGGCAGCGACTGGCCCAGGATCACCCAGCAAGCTTCATGGCTGAGTGGGGATTCAAACCCTAGTCTCCCAGGTCTTTGTCCAACACTCTAACCACTATGCCACACTGGCTCTCAACTTTGAAAACTCTCTCTCTCTCTCTCTCTCTCTCTCTCTCACTCACTCACTCACTCACCCGATTTCAAAGAAAGCAAGACCTGCAGACAACAGGTGATCCGTTTACAGGTCTGAGCTGGCTAATTCTGCCCCCCCCCCAAGCTTCCAAAGGCTGCCTTCACCCAAGACACAAAGACAGACTTTATTACCGCCACTAGCCTCCTGGGAAGAGCGAGGAGCTTGAATCAGGTGGGGGGGGGAAGTGGAGAAGAAGGGAAACCATGACTCCAACTTGCTGGGCAGGCCAGAGGTGGCAGAAAGTGGGTGGAAGCTGCAGACACTTTAAAGCAAAGGTTGCTGCTACTGCTGCTGCTTTGCTCTGAAGGTGACTCCTCCATCTCTGGTTGCTTGGTTGGGGCCTGTGGTCTGCCAAGGCATGGAGCTCAGTGCACGCATGCACAGAGGGAAGGATGTTTTCTCCCTCTAGAGTATTGCTAAAGCTAAGGGAAAGGGGGATGGGTTTTTCTGCACCTGCCCAGAAAATCCAGGCCACCTAATAGGTTAAGTGGGTGCCGGGTAGCAGGGTTATAATCTGGGTAAAATCCAGCTAACCAGGCAATATGGCAACCCTAAGTCAGGGATCCTGGTAGGTGTAGTCCAACAACACCTGAAGGGTATTATATTAGCTGCCCCTGAATAGTATTATCAGTTTGCTGCAGCATCTGAGTTTCCTATGGTCTCCACAACCACTTCCTGCTAGATCACAGAGAGAGGGCCAGTAAGAAAGGTTTTGAGGGCCAGATCCAACCAGCAGACCACCAGTTCCCCATCTCTATTCTAGGACTAGCTTCAGCTCCCTGTTCCTGTGGGCATCTGTTCTCCTTTAATCTGTACAGTTTAGGTCCCTTTGGAGGGAAAAGCAACCTTTGAATGCAAACATTGACAGTGGGAAAGTGTTCTTGAATATTTTGATTCCAGGCATCTAGCTACAAAATACTAAGATGTAGTGATGACAGCACACTGTTGAATTAATTTTGCATTGAGAAACTGGAAATATTTAAAGGAATTGAATCTAACCTGGGGAACAAGACCTAGCTGAGTGATCCCTGATGACTTTTCTGGAAAGAACTAGTGTTTTAAATCAGGGTTGGGAAATCTGTGACCCTCCAGATGTTGTTGGGATCCAACTCCCATCGGCCCCAGCCAGCAGGGCCAATGGGCACGGGTGACAGGAACTGGAATTAAACAAAATCTGGAGGGGCACAGGTCCCCCATCCCTGGTTTAAAAGGATATAACTTGGTGGGCCTGAAAGCAGGCAACAGGACTACCAACCTTGCACTGGATAGCCAGAGATAGCATCTTCATCCCCAAGATGCTTGACCTTCAGCTGACTCACAGTTCTCAACTCTTGTCTCTGAATTCAAATACCAAACCTCTTCAAATGTTTTTCTGCTCTCTCTCCCTGTCGTTGAAGGGTGCCATGATGGTTATAACATTCCAAATGCTGAAGAGAAACTCCTGACCTCTTTTCTTTCTTTGTCCCAAAACAGCCAAGGTGGAGGGTGGCAATTTGGTCACAGCACGAGGGGGATTTAACCCTTTGCCTCCATGTCAATTCTCCACTTAAATAACTTTATCTCCACCCCACTCCACCCCACCCACTCCCAGCAGTAGATATTAACTATGGAAGGGGAAACTTTCAGCCAGTTCCCGTATGTTTTTTCCTCCATGGTAAATAGCAGTTTTGGGTGGAATTTAAGATGAGGAATCACCCATACCTCCTCCTTCCATTTTTGTTTTATTGTTGTTTGCTTCTTTGCTGTTATAGTTGTGCTTGTTATAGTGATATAAGCAAAATAAAAGGAAAACGAAAACTCAATAAAATATTTTTAAAAAGTAGAAAGATCCACATGGGACCAAAAGGTTGACTCCTAACCATTACAGTCCCAATCAAAATCATCTCCCTCTCAGCAGCCACTTTTAAAGAAAGAGGGAAACAGCATAAGGAATTACAATCATGGAACTCTCACATAACGGCTGTCTAGTTTGACTCTTGGCCATCCATCAGCAAAACGGAAGATGTCCTGTTTTATATGAAAAGCAATGCCTTTACACTGTATTGCATGTACATGGGAGTTGTGGTCCAGCAACAACTGGAGGGCCACAGGTTGCCCACCCACTCTATCAGAAAAGCATCAAAAGTTTTAGAAATCAGTTGATTTTCAAGGTTTCTTCGTTACTATTGCTTGGTCTAGAAGCCTTTATACATTCTTGTGTAAGGCTGGCCTCAGGCCTTCATGACAATTACCAGTCCACTGTTGCTTTCAGAATCGAAGTTGACCTTATTTCCTTTCATATCTGAGAGAACATTGGTTTGCTGTGGACAGTTGAAAAAAAACAGCAGCATACTAGATTCCCTCAAGGCAATATTAATTTAAGAACATAAGAACATAAGAACATAAGAAGAGCCTGCTGGATCAGGCCAGTGGCCCATCTAGTCCAGCATCCTGTTCTCACAGTGGCCAACCAGGTGCCTGGGGGAAGCCCGCAAGCAGGACCCGAGTGCAAGAACACTCTCCCCTCCTGAGGCTTCCGGCAACTGGTTTTCAGAAGCATGCTGCCTCTGACTAGGGTGGCACAGCACAGCCATCATGGCTAGTAGCCATTGATAGCCCTGTCCTCCATGAATTTGTCTAATCTTCTTTTAAAGCTGTCCAAGCTGGTGGCCATTACTGCATCTTGTGGGAGCAAATTCCATAGTTTAACTATGCGCTGAGTAAAGAAGTACTTCCTTTTGTCTGTCCTGAATCTTCCAACATTCAGCTTCTTTGAATGTCCACGAGTTCTAGTATTATGAGAGAGGGAGAAGAACTTTTCTCTATCCACTTTCTCAATGCCATGCATAATTTTATACACTTCTATCATGTCTCCTCTGACCCGCCTTTTCTCTAAACTAAAAAGCCCCAAATGCTGCAACCTTTCCTCGTAAGGGAGTCGCTCCATCCCCTTGATCATTCTGGTTGCCCTCTTCTGAACCTTTTCCAACTCTATAATATCCTTTTTGAGATGAGGCGACCAGAACTGTACACAGTATTCCAAATGCGGCCGCACCATAGATTTATACAACGGCATTATGATATCGGCTGTTTTATTTTCAATACCTTTCCTAATTATCGCTAGCATGGAATTTGCCTTTTTCACAGCTGCCGCACACTGGGTCGACATTTTCATCGTGCTGTCCACTACAACCCCAAGGTCTCTCTCCTGGTCGGTCACCGCCAGTTCAGACCCCATGAGCGTATATGTGAAATTAAGATTTTTTGCTCCAATATGCATAATTTTACACTTGTTTATATTGAATTGCATTTGCCATTTTTCCGCCCATTCACTCAGTTTGGAGAGGTCTTTTTGGAGCTCTTCGCAATCCCTTTTTGTTTTAACAACCCTGAACAATTTAGTGTCGTCAGCAAACTTGGCCACTTCACTGCTCACTCCTAATTCTAGGTCATTAATGAACAAGTTGAAAAGTACAGGTCCCAATACCGATCCTTGAGGGACTCCACTTTCTTTAATTTAATTTAAGCCACAGTTGTATCTGGCTGTTAGATGGGACAGAGGCAAACAAGAACGGAATGTGATTCTCTTAAAGCTGAATGGAATAGGTTTCATGGAATTCTCAGTAACAAATTGGTAGGAGGCCTTGAGACTTCAAAAAGAACAGTAACTTTCATTCCTCTAATGAAAAGAGTGGAGAGTGCTTGAAACATAATTAAGTGGGTTGCTTTAGTCTCACACCTGAAAGAGATTATTGAAAGATGTTGATTATAGGAAGCAAGGGTTTGTCAAATATCCTTTGAAGTGGCTTTCCAGATTTTCCACTGATACGATTAAAAGGAAATCTATTCAACCTGATCCATATGTTTGAAGAGAATTATAGTAGCTATGGTCAGCCAAAAGAGTTTTGCAACAGGACAGCAGGCCATGTAGATTGTGGGTGAAGTTCTACAAAGAGTGGCTGGAAGCATGAGGAAGGAAAGCAGGAGACACTGGGCCTTTATTATTATTATTATTATTTCATCAACAGGTCCCAAAGCAGGTTACAACAATTGAAAATTCAATATTATTTAAAAACAGTAGTCATCGAGACTCAACAGTGAAAGCTTTCATAAAGCAGGCTGTATGAAGGTATAGAAAATAAGCTTTCCTAGACAATGGACAGCTCTAAGGCAGCAGCTGAACTTGTTCCAGAGAGCTGCAAAGCTCATCCAAGCCCTTATACCTTGGGTTTGCTGATGGCTGCAAGCCTTTTCACTCAATGTAGAGTGAACAGTGTATAAAAGGGCTCTTTTCTGTCATGGATTCTTGTATATGTATGATGTTCAGTAGGTTCGTCTTAGGCTATTGACTCCTCAGGCAAGAATTTACAGGGAAGTATAGGAAGCTGGCAAGTTTGTGAGATGATTTCCAGCAGACACTGGGGTGCATAATTACGTGGCTGGGTTTTAGAGTCTGGGTCTCACAGTGAGTCTTCTTCCACTCAAGGGTCTATGGTCTGCTTCTGCTCAGGCTAGTCTTGTCCTCGAGATGTCTGATGTCCCTGGTGTAGCATCCTCTAGGTTGGTGTCCACATCATCATTTGGAAGATGTGACAGTTCCTGGGAAGCTAGGTCAGACATGAAGTCTCTGTGGTGGAGGCAATGTACATCTCTTCACTCCACACATACAGATGCATTACCCCCACTATCTTCCACTACATTCCCTAGATTCTTGATCCAGTTTTGCACACACTCCTACTCCAGACACCCCAGCACTTTGCTAGTCTATCTACGTACATGAAAGCCAGTTCTAGCATTCTCTTCCACTCTTCCATCACTCCATCACAATTTAGTGTGACCAAAAAAAAGAACCCAGGATAGACTAATGAAGGGTAATGAGAGGCAGGGATCCTCATCTCTAGTAGTGTCCCTGAGTAGACCTCTTTACTTTCTCCCAAGGAAGTAAATAGTTGCTGTACTGTTGGCTCCAAGATGTGGGGTGGGGGGAGCTTGGGTAAGAAACCATCATGGGGTTACCCTAATCAAGGGCTATACAAACCAAGAATTCTTTCACACCACATCTGATATTCTTGGATGTTCCATGCAAAGTGAGAATAGTTACCCTGTTAGGGCAGCAGACCCTTTGCCAGTCTTGCAGCCCAGGGAACAGGGATCTATCTATATTTACTCTTTCATGTGCTGTGATTGATATCCATAAAGAAAGAAAGAAATCTGAATCTAATCCTTGTTGACTTATTTTGTGTTGCCTTGAATTGAAATAGATGTATTGTTTCCATGTAATGAGATCAACAGTCTGTCTAGCTGCCACATGTCCAGCACATGACAATGATCACTACCAGAAGCTTGAAATCTACAGATTAATTCGGAGTTATGCATCCATGCCTTACAATTTATTTTATTTATATATATTTTTACAAATATATCTGTATACCACTACTTCTTTTAAAAATATTGAAGCAGTTTACAAGTTAAAAAAACACCATACAGTAAAAAGCATGAGAAATACAGTAAAAACAGAGGTCAACTATTGCAAAAAGACATCTTAATTGCCTGCATATGCCTGGCAAAACAGAAAGGTTTTCAGTAGGTGTTTAACATTTAAAATGGAAGGTGCCTGCTGAATCTCTGTTGGCAGAGCATTCCCAGAGAACTGGGCTGATAACACTGAAGGCTTGATTTCGTGTCAATGTTAAATGAGCCTCGACAACTCAGGGGATGAGTAAAACTGCTCCTGCAGATGATCTCAGTGATTGAGCTGGGCTGTAAGAGTTCAGGCAGTCCCTATGTAAATTAGTACAAGGACCTTGAACCAGTAGTGGATGGGCAGCCATTCCTAGCTCTTGGCCTTAATGGTTTTCAGGATAACTCACAAAAGGACATGCTTGCTTTTTTATATCTATAACTTACATTATAACTACAGCTGTGCACAGTTGGCCCTTCAAAATTATGCACTCTGTTTGTGAACAGGGAAATGGTCGGGGTGGGTGGGTATTGTCACTAAATTTCTGTAGGGGGAGGAGAAATTGCCCAACAGTTTCTTAAGGCTGCAGTTCACAGTGACCAGCGGCAATAGCAATGCGTCTTTATTTTTTCTGAAGGTTTTGTGTGTGTGTGTGTGTGTGTGTGTGTGTGTTTATTTGGCTGCCATCACAATAGCAGCAGCAACTGTGTGGGCAGCCTGGCCACCATTTTATATCCTCCACAATGCCTTGGATGTAACATTCTTCCAGAGCATAGGTGGTGGTGGTGAAATGGTAGCTGACACCACACACACACACACACACACACACACACACACACACACACACACACACGGGTAATATTTGAAGAAAATGCTGTGAAGTTGGCTTGAGGTGGGGGGGCAGAGAAAAACATGGCCTAAACATCTCTGAGAATTTTCAGCTCAGCTCTAAATATAATTGTTTTGAGAGGTAACTGCTAATTTAAAACTCAAAGCTCCATATGATTTGACATTTCTCTCATGTATGTTGTTATATACAAAAAATAGAGGATTTAATCTTACAAGTTTAACTCTTCATGAACTCTTCAAGTTTTAACTCTTCATGAACTTTTTTGTATTTGTCTATTTTATGTTGACCATGGCTTCTCTATTCTTCTATTTTTCTAGGGAGTACTAAAAGCTAACTGGACTCAAGAGCTAGGATAATAGATGTTTTAAAATTATTCATTTGTAAGCAATGGAAGCTTACCTCTAATTTATTGTATTCCCATTTGTGATGGGTCAAAAGATGCTGGTGGTATATACTGCTTTTGTCTAGTGATGGTAAACATGCATTTTGAACTTCATGTTGCCAGGTCAGAAAAAGTACTAGCATTACATTTATCTAGATAATACCCATAGTTCTGAAATTAGATAGCTATTACCTTGATGACCATAAATGAATACCCAAATTGAATGAAAAACTGCAGACCTACCCTGAGTCTTCTGCATCAGAAATTGTGGATAGAATGGCTTATTGAAAATCAGTGTTCAAACAAATTAGGCTTCTATGTTGGTAAGCCATGTGGTCTTCATTTTTGAACTTATATAAAGATGCAATATTGGCCTTTTAGGCATTCTGAGCAATGCACTTTAGAGTTTATCTCAACATGAAGCAGCTGTTAATGGATTCTGAGGATACTTCAGACAAATATATGAAAGCTGTTATAGCATAATAATACATTTTTGACCTTTCTACTGTGAGTAGTACCTGTGGAATGTGCACTGCTAATATAAAATTAGAGATATTTTGGCCTAAACCATAGATGGGAAACCTGTGGCTTTCTAGATGTTGGTGGACTCCAACTCCCATCAGACCCAGCCACCATGGCCAGTGGTTGGGGCAGGAGTTAGAATCCAACAACATCTGCAGGGCCACACGCCAGGCTAATAATTCAGTACTAAAAACCAACATGGCCTAATTTCTAAGTCAGTAATAACAGATAAAAATCTACCCTTGCCTCACTTTACCTTACCTATACCTCCACTACCACCTGACTCTCCATTCCCTCCACCATTTTTTTACTTCACCCCATCACAGTGAGCCCTTTCAGCAGAGTCTGCTAACAGGTGCATTCTATGTAACACTTAGCACCCAATAGTAACAAATATTATTTATATATTCATTCATGGTAGTTATATTATTTTTTTCAGGCAAACCTTTGTCTCCTAACATGGTTCATCACATCAAGCAGAATTCAATACAGCACTGGTGGCAAGTGTTTTCCATAAATCATCCCCAACAAGCATGGCCAATATCCACGTATGATGGGATTTGTAGTCTAGCAGCATCTGGAAGGCCACACATTCTCCATTTTTGCCATAAATGAAAATGAGACACAAGTCTTCCCCTCAGGTTTATAAATATATAGACAGTGATATAGAAAGCAAGGGAAATGGAGGAAAAAGACCAAGGAGACAAAGAGAGATGATATAATGCCACAATGAAGTGATGAACTGTAAGTTGTAACAGGCAGTTATATCTAGCAGTCCCAGGCAGGTGGTCTTACTTGTACAGAAGTAATGAAACTACCTGCTTTCCTTAGTTCTCTTGCTGGTGCAGCGCCCTTTCTCTTACTTCTACAATCACATGGCAATATTTAATAGCAATAAAAGTAGTAGTAGTCATGGGTAACCTTTTCTTTAGAGACTAGTTTATAGCACTTATCTCTTGCAAACAGAAAAGAGAACGAGCTACAGGTTTGTTGGTTGGTTTATTAGATTTCTCTCCTGCCCTTCCTTCCAGAAGGAGCCCAGGGGGCAAATAAAAACACTAAAATAACTTTAAAGCATCTTAAAAACAAAAGACTTTAAAACATATTAAAACAAAACATATTTAAAAACATACTAAAACAAAACATCTTAAAAACATATTTAAAAAACAACTTCAAAAACATCTTAAAAATCAATTCTAGCACAAACACAGACTGGGATAAGGTTTGTATTTAAAAGGTTTGTTGAAAGAGGAATGGCTTCAATAGGTGCCAAAGAGATAACAGAGGTGGCGCCTAATATTTAAGGGGAGGGAATTCCAAAGTGTCAGTGCCACAACACTAAAGTCCTATGTTATTCAGAACGGACCTCCTTATAAGATGCTATCTGCAGGAGGCCCTCACCTGTACTACATAGTGATCTACTAGATATGTAAGGGGTAAAACAATCTTTCCAGGTATCCTGGTCCCAAGCTGCATAGGGCTTTGTACACCAAAACTAGAACCTTGAACTTGGCCCGGAAGCTAAGGGGCAGCCAGTACAATTCTTTCAGCAACAGTGTAACATGCTGGTAATACCCTGCCCCTGCAGCTTCTGGACCAACCTCAAGGGCAGCCCCACATAGAGTGCATTACAGTAATCCAGCCTGGAGGTTATCAGTGCATGGACAACAGTGGTCAGGCTATTCAGGTCCAGAAAGGGCCACAGCTGTTTTTCCAGCCATAGCTGGTAAAAGGCACTCCTAGTCACTGAGGTCACCTGGACCTCTAGCGACAAAGATGGATCCATGAGCACCCCCAGAGTACAAACCTGCTCTTTCAGAGGGAGTACTCCATCCAAAGCAGGCAATTAACCAATCATCTGAACTTGGGAACCACCAAGCCATAGTGCCTCCATCTTGCTAGGATTCAGACTCAATTTATTGGCCCTAATCCAGTCCATCACCAAGTCCAGGCACTGGTCCAGGCAGGGCCAGCTCCAGGCATGCCGGGGCTCTTGGGCACCAGCCTGCCCCGGGCCCCTCCACTCCCATTCCATGATCTGCAGCAGGAGCTGCGGATTGCAGGACAGGAGCTTCAGAGCCGCCCGCCATCCCCCCCGCTTCACTTACCTTTCTCTGCTGTTTTCGCGGCTGCGCGCACTGCATGTACAAGGCTGCCATCAATCAAGATGGCGGCCGAGGTTTCTGTAAGGGGCTGAAGCCTCTGCCGCCATCTTAGTTGATGGCACGCACACATGCGCATTGCTGCCATCAACCAAGATGGCGGCAGAGGCTTCAGTCCCTTACGGAAACCTCAGCCCGCCATCTTGATTGATGGCAACCCTGTGCGCACAGCAAAAAACAGCAGAGAGAAAGGTAGGTGAAGCGGGGGGATGGCGGGCAGCTCGGAAGCTCCTCCTCTCCTGCAATCTGCGGCTACTGCCACGGATCGTGCAAGGGGAGTGGAGGGGCCCCTGAGTCCAGGGGCCCTTGGGCCAGTGCCCCACCTGGCCGCCCTTTAGAACTGGCCCTGGGTCCAGGGCTTGCATGGCATCTCCTGGCTCAGATGTTACAGAGAAATAGAGCTGGATATAATCAGCATACTGCTGACACCTCATGCCAAATCTGATGACCACTCCCAGGAGCTTCATATAGATGTTAAACAGCATCGGGGACAAGATGGTACCCTGTGGCACCCCACAGCTCAACTGCCAGGGGACCAAAAGACAATTGCCCAATGCTGTTCTCTGAAAATGGGCTCCTGCTGGGAGAAAGGGTGGGATATAAATAAAATAAATAAATAAAAATGACCTTGGAGATAGGATCAGAACTATTGTAAAACAGTACCACTGATACCCATCTCACCAAGTTGGAATAGAAGGATACTATGGTCAATGATATCAAAAGCCGCTGAGAGATCAAGTAAGAATAACAGGGTCACACTCCCCCTGTCCTTCTCCCAATAAATCAGGGCAACCAAGGCCAATTCAGTCCCATAACCAGGCCTGAACCCAGATTGGAATGGATCAAGATAATCTGTTTCATCCAAGAGTACTTGCAATTGCTGCGCCACAACCCTCTCAATCACCTTCCCTAAAAAGGGAACATTTGCAATCAGGCGGTAGTTATCACAAACCAATGGGTCCAGGGTGGGCTTTTTCAGGAGAGGTAGGATCATCGCCCCTTTCAGGGTGGCTGGGACCACTCCCTCCCACAAAGATGCATTGACCACACCCTGGATTCACTTGGTCATACCCCCTCGGCAAGCTTTAATAAGCTAAGAACGGCAAGAGTTGAGAGGACACATTGCTGACCACATTGTTGCAAGCAACTTGTCCACATCATCAAGCCACATCAGGTAAAACTGATCCCAAGAAGTTGCAGCAGAGGTTGCAATGGACACCTCACTGGAGACTATAGCAGATGTAGATGGGGCATCAAGATTGCTATGGAGGCGAGCAACTTTACCCTCAAAGTGCCTTGCAAACAATCCACAGTGGGCCTCCAAAGGCTCTAAAACTTCCTGGAGTTGATATCAACAGATCCCTGACAATATGTAAAAGCTCCACTGGATGGCTACTTGAGGATGCAATGGAGGCAGAGAAGTGGACCTTCTTCGCCGCCCTCACTGCCACACAGTAGGTGCGGTTATGATGTTTTACTCATGCCTGATCTTTCTCCACATGCGCTCTAGCCGTCATCCAGCCTGTTTCATTGCCCTTAGCTCGCTGGTGTACCGTGGTGCATACTGGGCTCCACAATGCCGGAGAGGGCTCTCAGGGGAAACCATGTTAAGAGCCTGATGTGTCACATTGTTTCATAGCATAACAAGGACTTCAACAGGGTCACCTATTCTATCTACTGGAATGATAATGGCAAAAAGATCTATGGAGGAAGAAGTGAATCTGTTGTGAGAGGAATGATTGAAGTTTTGTTCTTCTTTCAGACTTCAGAAACTTCTTTTAAAAGACCCTGCAGAAGTTAATGGGATGAAAATAAAAATGCAATGCTGGTGATAAATAAAAACTGGAACCTAAATGTCCCCACTCAACAGCAGCCCCAAGTACACAACTGTATTTTTCCCATGAGTGAATGGCAACCTACAGTATACATAAAAGACAAATGGAAAGAGTACACTTAAGGACACCTTTGGGGGGAGGACTAAACCTACTTCTTATATCAGGTCACCCTAGCCATAGCACATCAAGGCTACTCCAGAAATAGTATAACTATATATCTTTGAACAAACACATTTACAAAGGCTTTCTGGGAGTTCCTCTCCTAACGTCCTTTCCTACATAATTATATAATCTGGACTTCTGTTTTCTTCATTATATTTAATGACTTGATTTATTTTAGAAAACATATTTTTTTTAGGTTTCTCCCAAATTGTTACACTGCTTTTATATATTTAGTAGACAATTCCATTAAATTATGAACACAGTGGCACTTGTCTCCAATCAATCAGGCTGGCTATAATGTCTGATGACACTAGACACCAGGCTCCTCTGGTAGCAATGCTTCTGGGGTGTGCCCTGTATGTTTCTCTCCCCCCCCTTCTGTTTCAGAGTCCTCTGCTTCATCACCTGAAGGGGACTGACTCCTGGTCCCTGACAACTGCTGTTCCTCAAGCAGGTGATGAAATGTCAGGAATGTTGTGTCTTATTAGATTTTCTATAGCAGTGCTTCATTCCAGAACTATGGCATGAAAGAAACTGCCATTCTGACCTCAGCTGACCCAGGCATTTTAAAATGTTTTATTCAGAACTATCTTCTTTGCTCCTTAGTTTTATGCTTTTCTAAATCCGGCTTTTGATCTTGTCTGTGTTTCTTAGTTTTTTGTTATTGTATCCCTATGTTGGATGAAGTCTTATTTGCACTTTTGTACATTGCCCTGGGTTCTTCTAATGAAGGGCAGTTTAGAAATATTTAAAACAAAATAATATAATAACGAATAAGTAATCCTTCAAGAGCATTCTCATGCAAGTAGATTGTCCAAGCCTGTCCAGAGTCTGAATCTCAGAGCATGGAGTCCTGCCTCTATTTAACGATAGAAGGGGAAAAGGCAAACCTTGAGCCACAATGCGAATGCCAACCACTCCAAAGGCTTAAAAATGGAAATGAACTGCCTTCAAGTCAACCCTGACTTATAGCTACCCTATGAATAGGGTTTTCATGGTAAGCGGTATTCAGAGGGGGTTTACCATTGCCTCCTTCTGAGGCTAGTCTTCCCCAGCTGGCTAGGGCCTGCTCAGCTTGCCACAGCTGCATAAGCCAGCCCCTTCCTTGTCCGCAACTGCCAACTGGGGGGCAACTGGGCTCTTTGGGACTATGCAGCTTGCCCACGGCCGCACAGGTGTCAGGGCACATAACCCCTGAGCCACTCACTGTGGGGTGATCTTTAGCTGGCCGGTTACACCCAGGAGACACGAGTGGGGATTTGAACTCACAGACTCTGGACTCCCAGCCAGGCTCTCCTTCCCACTGTGCTATACCAGCTTCTCCAAAGGCTTAAAGAAAGCATAAACTGTGGGAAGAGTTGATTTGGGCCTTAAAGTTGAGGAGGAGAAAGGCCAAGAAGACAGTGAAAAATCTAGGAGTACCTAAAGTTAGAAGGACCCATGTTCTCTTGACAGAAAGGTAATTGGCAGACAATGGAGCTTTTGAGCAGGGATGGGTAACTGTGGCCCTCGGTCTAATCTCATGCGGCCCTCTGCCTAATCTAATCTAGTTGACAAGGAGGGGGGAAATGTTAAGATCATCTTAACATCATTATCGCTATGACTTCCGGCTGAGCAGCCGCCATGGTAAGACGTGTTTTAGTCTTCTCTTGATTCAGCTTTACTTTTATCGGCTTCTCCTTTTATTCTCTGCATTGCCCGAATTCCTGTTGCCCTGCTGGATACATTGCTGCCTCGCATGAATATGTTATAGACTCCTACATCTTTTGGAGGCTTATCACTAACCTTTAAGACTAGATAAGACGCTGGAGTTTCCTGCCAACTGCCAATCTGTCTGCGTCTGAATTTCCTTGAGGATCGGCAGCTACAATGTTTGCTTTCCTGAATAACAGAGTGTAATCACGTCAATAGTATCTCACTTACTTGCTCTGGCTGAGCCGTCTGCTCTTTCCTTACTCCCCCTCACCTGATAATTGAATTTTGGGGGTCTAAAATGGTCTTTACAAGACAGAAATGCAGAGAAATGGGCTTACTTGGGGGGGGAGGAGAATTGCCAACAACCCATGATAACACAGTACTTCCCCCCCAAGTCAAACTCCTTGGAAGGAGAGACGCTAGAGTGGTCTCTAGATCACCAACTCCCAAAACAGCTGGTGAGTGAACTTTCCCACTCTCAAAACCTAGCAGAGGAGCTTTTGGATGCAGGCTTCAATTGCTCTCCTTTCTTGTCAGGGGGTGATATCCCCACTGATCTGTTAACCCTTGACTCATTACATGAATCGCAGGAACTTTCAACACCATCTTTGATTACACAATCCATACATGGGACGCCTTCTTTACAGAATGTTGCAGACCTACAACCCGCCCCTGCTGCCCAGAGATGACTTAATGCTGGATGAATTGTCTTTGATTAAAGTGTACATTGCTGAAACTAACAGCCTATTGACAACACTCGTCCAGGCTATGGGTCTACTTTTAAGCAGTAAGTCCAGTGACCTAGGCCAGCCAGTTAGTTCGATTACTTGTTCAAGCTCCACCAAGCCGGCCCCCAGGAGGGCCCCCAAGGCTTCTAGACCTCACAAGCTGATCTCCACAAGAGCCAAAAAACCCAAGAATATTAAGAATGCCAAATTTAACCCAGGCAAGAAAATGAATTTCAAGCCCTTATTCAACCTTCTGGACTCTTCATCTAACTCCCCTTTGACAATCCTGCACCATCATGGTATCGACTACAAGAAAACCCTCTCTCAGCAGATCTCTCCCAAGGAAAACAGCCGGTCTGACCATCAATCTCTAAGCCCTCGGGCAGCTTGTGTGGGGAAGGACTCAGCCACGGCGTATAACCCCACAAGACATCCTCCTAAGCCTGATCCGACTAGGACGAGTTTCTCTCAGCCGATAAAGAACCAACCGCTCCTACATCACATCTACACCAGGCAGGCGGAAACTCTCTCCACCTTTCGGACAAAGCTGAAATCCATCTCTTCTACACCATCTCGAGCACCTCTCCGGGGTGCCTCTTCCTGGAATTTAGTCTTACAACCTCGAAAACTTGTTGCCATATGTCATCACAAGACCTTCTCTCGGTCCCACCGGTGAAAACAGCTAGACTGGTGCGGACCAGAGAGAGGGCCTTTTCGATCGTGGCCCCCACCCTCTGGAACTTACTTCCTTTTGACCTTCGTCACACCTCCTCCCTGATGGCTTTTCGCCAAGCTTTAAAGACCTGGCTGTTCAGGCAGGCCTATGGGATTTCTGGGGTGGGTTAGGTTTCTATATTGTATTACTGAAGGATGGTTTATGAATTGCTGTTAATATTGTAATTTGCTATATACATATGTTTTTATATTGTATTTATATTGTGTACGTCGCCCAGAGTGTCCGCTTAGGCGGACAGATTGGCGACTAATTAAATAAAATTTTATTATTATTATTATAAAAGGATCCTGACATCCGGCCCTCCTTCCCGAGCATCTCCTTCCTGGACACCTGTTTCAGTCGGGTCCTCCTTGCTAAACAACGAATAAGCTACATCAACCACATGGTTAATCTTTCCACTTATTCACGTTCTTGGAGACTTATCATTACTTTCCACACCGCGATTACTGCAAACCGGATTTACAATGTAAGAGAGAAGCTACAAAAGTTTGGCATCCTGTTACATCGTTACTTTCTAAATATTTCTCCCCCAGGCCGTTAATAGTCTTCTAGCCCAACACCCTAGGAGCTGCTAGAACTACTCTCCCCAGTCCTAAGTCAATCTCCCCCCGCCATGACCGACCTATTTCTGGTTTGTGGCAAGGCCGAAGGGATAGTAATCAGACATTTCCAAACGATCGGGCACTGATAGGATTCCAGTCTGCATTTGGCCCTTCTTCCCCACCCCCAATACAGTTGAGCCACGTGGTCGGCACTCCAGATACTACCCCCTCCACCAATACCCCCGAGGGCTTCCCTAATGGGGATGAGCTTATGGTGTCCCGTTCTTTTGCCACGTTACTCCCCCAGGCCCAATTAGATGTTTTGCTGAGACTTGAATGCTTTAAGGACCATCTACTCAGCATCTTTAGAGAGGGAAAACCAACGGAGGATCTGCACTCACCTGAGGCCGATGCCACTCTCATTCGGGTCCCCGAGGCCAGAGGGGAAACCCAGGTTCCGATTTCCCAGCCACCTTTCCAATCCTTTTCTGGTCTTTTGAATACCACACGGACTCCTGGGGTGCCTCTAGTTATATCCGCCTCACCCACGTCTGATGACCTGGGTAACCCGAATTTCCCCCCCTCCATCCATATGGCTTTCCAGTCACTCTTGCTTCACTCCCCGCCCCCTCCACCCCGAGGCGCTCTACCGACAATCTTCAGCTCGTTTTCCTGATTTACTTTCCCTTTGCCCTCCCCCCCAGCACCCTTCATCCAACTTTGACAGCCCTAACGCCCCGCTCAATCTTCTGTCATGGAACATAGCTGGCTGGGCTTCCAAGCGCAACTCGCCAGATTTGCTATCTTTTTTGACTAATTTTGACGTGATTTTTTTGCAAGAAACCTGGGCAATTGATACAATCACCCTTGAAGGCTTTTCTTCCATTGACCTCCCAGCCGCCTCTCCCAAGGGCAAAGGTAGACCCAGGGCGGGGCTGGCTATCCTTAATGCAACCTCCTTGGCTGTTTCACTCTCCAAACTCCCCACTTGCGGCAATATGGCTATGGCCGCTTTGTTAGAATCTAGCGACCTATCCTTTCTTTTGATCAATGTTTATATCCCCCCCTTTTCGACCAGGAGGGATGTTTCTGTGGCTTGGGAGACCCTGGAGACCTATATCCTTGACATTGAATCGCACCACCCTTATACACCCCTTATCATCATGGGCGACTTCAATGCTAGGATAGGACCTAACAACATCAGCCTATTCTCTTCCAACCTTTGGGAAGCCACAGACCTCACTGATTTATTGTCCTCCCACGTATGGTCATCTAAAGACCAAAAGATGAACTATGGTGGCACCCGCCTGCTGCTCTTGGCGGGTTGTTTTAACCTGTTGATTCTGAATGGCCACCACAAGTTCGATGACCGTGCCGAATTCACTTTCATTTCGGGCCGGGGCAGTAGCGTGGTCGACTATGTCTTGGTTTCCTCTTCTTTATTTAATGTCATAGCCTACTTCACAGTGGGTATTAGATTGGACAGTGACCACCTCCCATTAATGTTCTCACTCTCATCCCGGGAGCCGGTCCACTTAAAACTCAACCCTATCTACAATCATAACTCCTTTTCTCTCAGACATAGGAGGATTAAATGGTCTTCGGACCTTTCTGCCAGGATATCCGGATTTCTAGAATCTCCTCCGGCTCTGGAGCTTAAAGAATGTATTATGAATACTACAGATCCTCAACTCAAATTAGCTGCCTATTCCAACTTGGTCCTTGCCCTGGACCCTTTTTTAAAACACAACCCCCACCACTTAAAGTCTCATGGCTCCTTTCGCTCCACCCACTGGTTCGACAATGATTGTGTTGTTGCTAAGAAAAACCTGAGGAGGATTTACATCACCTATAGGAACAGTAATTCCAATTACCTTCCAACGGAATACTATGCCGCCAAGCGATACTATAAATCCCTTTTGGTTTCTAAAAAGAGGCAAGCCACTCTTGCTGGGTGGAAGGCACTAATCAATGCCTCCAAACTTAACGATTCCAATATCTTTTGGGCTCTGGTTACGGATGCCCTGTCCTCTTCGAACCCGGTCGCCTGCCATATTCCCCCCTATGTCTGGGAAAAACACTTTTCTGACTTGTTCAAGGAGCCTACATCTTCGTCACCTAATAAGTTAAATTGCCTCGACTGCCTGGACCTCCCTACCTGGCCCCCTGTCTCGCAGAATGAGATCATCTCACTCATCAAAGCCTTGAAGACTGGTAAAGCTCCTGGTCCTGATGCTATCCCTTCTGACCTTTTGAAGTCACAATCAGCATGGTGGGCCCCCCTTCTTTCCAACCTCTTTACATGGATAAACTTCTCTGGTCTTATCCCCGCTGCTTGGCTGGATGCTATTGTGATCCCCATCTATAAAAAGGGACCCCAGGATAACCCCCAGAACTTTAGACTTATTAGCTTGCTCTCTACCGTTGGGAAACTCTATGCTAGATATCTTAATGGTAGACTGTCTGGGTTGAGGAGGAGACCATTTTAGGTCCTGAACAGGCCGGTTTTAGAAAATTTAGATCCACTCTCGACCACTGTGCCCTGCTAAACCACCTTGTGGAAAAATATACCAGCCCCTTAGGGAACGGTCTCCATGTGGCCTTTATCGATCTCAAATCAGCCTTCGACTCTATCCCCAGAGATAGGCTTTGGGTGAAGCTTCTACAAACAACTATTGATAAAAGACTTCTATTTCTTATTTTCCAACTTTACCAACCTTCCACCCTTCGGGTTCGGTGTGGAACTGATGGCTCCCTTACCAACCCCATCTCAGTCACCAGAGGGGTGAGACAGGGCTGCATATTGGCCCCTACCTTTTTTAACCTTTATTTAAATGACCTTAGCCTATATTGCCATTCCACCACTTTTCACCCTCCTAAAATAGCAGATCATGCCTGCCCCCTATTACTCTATGCTGACGATACGGCTCTTTTGTCTTTATCCAAAATAGGCCTTAGAAGGCTTTTCCGTGCCTATATGGCCTATTGTGATAAAAATTTTCTAACCATTAATTTTTCAAAAACAAAAATTTTGATTTTTTCCTCTAGGCTTTCTACCCCAGTCTGGCGAATTAATAGACAGAGGATCTCCCAAGTCAGGGAATATAAGTACTTGGGGATCACGTTCCATTCTTCACTCTCCTGGACCCCTCATATTCGCTCCTCCGTTTCCTCGGCCAAGATTCTGGCTAAAGCGCTACTCCGCTATTTTTTCTCTAAAGGTGGGTGTGATGTTCCTATATTAATGTATATATGGTAAGTGTTGTTGTTTTAGAAGATACATGGTAAGTGGAGTGAAAGAGGAGGGGGAGTGAATGGGCAGTAGAATGCGAGATGATTGGCTGAGTGTTTAAAATGGCTGAATGTATAAAAGGAAGAGTGAGAGTGGAATTGGGGGGGAGAAGAGAAAGAGTGGATTGCTTGGTGGGGTTTGAGAGAGTTGTTTGCCAGGAGAGAGTGGAGAAGGAGGGAGGTGGAGTTCGGATTAGTATTGAGTAAAACCATATGCTTATGTGCCTTAAGAAGAAATCTTGTTAATCTTGTTAGCTTTGTTATCTGTAATAAATACTTAATTTGGTTTACCAAAGGCCTGATCCTTGGCTGGGGTTTCACAGACCAGAAGGGAGGGTAAGGTAATGACCAAGGCTGAAGGGGAACTGTAACAAATGGTGGCAGCGGTGAAGAGAATAACAATACCAGTATTCAGAGTCTCTGGGAATACTAGTATTGGGACGTTACTGGTGGTTGCCTAGCAGGGGGATCTGTTGAGATCTGTGCTAGAGCGGATAGGTAAACCATAAGAGAGTGCGGTCCAGACTGGTGGAGTCCCTGGTGGTGCCTAGAGACAGGCAGTAACCACGAGCAGGTAGGAACCTGACAGGGAGAGCCAGGGAAGGACGCATCACAGTGGGCAATTTATACCTGCTGCTACTAGAGTCTTTGCCGCTAAGATTGCTCCCCAGCTCCTCTATGGTAGTCCAATATGGATTGTGAATTTCTGCTCTAAAATTGAGGCCATTCTCTCCAATTTTCTCCGTTCCATCTTTGGCATCCCCCGCTGTGTCCCCAACACAGTCTTAAGACTTGAGGCTGGGTTTTCTTCCCTAGAATGCCTTTCTTGGTCCTGAACATTGTGTTTCTGGTCCAAGATGGCTTCCACCAACCCTGCATTGGGATACCTTACTGCCATGCAGTCCGATTGCTTTAGCAGCTCTTGGGCCAAAGTGGTGCAGCATAAATTCTCTTCCCTTGGCCTACCAATGGAGTCTTCAACCACACTTGACTCAAGTTCAGTCAAAATGACCATCAATAGGCGACTTAAGGATATAGATCTCCAGCGAGACATAGCCAATGCCGCTACAACCTGTTTCCCCCTCCATTCAGGACTGAGGTTTTCTTCCCCCTCTCCTGCCCCGTACCTTGAATTCTTAGACCTCCCGTGCTATAGATTAGCCTTCACTAGGGCCAGGTTTAATTGCTTAATGTCAGCCCTTCTCGAAGGTCGCTTCCAGGGCATCCCGCAAGCCAACCATTTTTGCCCCTGCCAACTTAATGAAATCGAATCTTTGTCTCATGTGCTCTTTACTTGCCCTCTCTATTCTACCGCACGTGCCAAGCTCCTAAACCCTCTGATTGCAAACCTGCCTAGAGGCACAACTCCGGACAAACTGCAGTTCCTCTTATGCGGCACTGATAAATTAATTTCGCTTGGGGTTGCTAAATTCCTCCACACGGCCCAATCCTTACGTAGCAAACACATTCCTAACATCCTGGGTTGATAGATGTATTTGCTGTATATTTTTTATCTTTTATTTTACTTTGTCTGTTTTAATCTTTTATATGTACAACGGGTCTATGACCGCACAATAAATTTGATGATGATTATCGCTATGCACTTGCTTTGTTTTTTCTTGATTTTAAAGAGAAAAACAGAGAAAGTATGATGTGGCTCTCTTGATTTTTAAGGGTGGGTAGGTGGGATGGCTCTGTCTCCACCCCCAAAGCTGACATGTGATCCTCAAGAGATCACTTCCAAGGGAGTGTGACCCTCGACAAAAAAAAGGGTTGCTGGCTCCTGCTTTGGAGACAGCAGAGAGGGATACTGTGCACAAAGGAGCTGACAGAGGCAGTAAAGCTGAAGCTCTGTTGGAAAATCTGGATTTTATATATACTGAATCAAACTAAACAGCTAGATCTTGGCAGGTGTCTAGTTATTTTTCATAAATGTTAAAAATAACTACTAATGTAACTTCAACAAGCAGGCAGGAAATGTCATCTCCTTGGTGGCAGTGATGACGATGATTAAGGCAGACAAATTGCATGTGAGTAGAAAATTGCTTTCCCATTGCACAGAGCAGCCCTCTGCTCATTTGCTCTCTGCTGGCTAGATATCATCTGTACCTGAATCTTTTTCACTCAGTGCCTGTTTCATGCATTTCATATGCTTGTTCCCATAGGGGGAATATTTGGAAATTATTCTAAATTTTCAAAGTAGGAAGAAAAGAGTGGATTTTGCTGGAAAATGCCCTCATTTGTCAAGCAAGTGCATAACTAATATTTTGAAAAGAAGAAGAACAGGGGCGCAGGGAGAATCAAGATTCCCAGTCCAATTCATTGCTTCGTTTGCTTATTTGAAATAAATACAGAACAAAATATTCCTAAAAATAAATTATAACATTTGATGTTTTATCTTTCAGAGGCTGCTTGAAAAGGAACTATTATGACCAAAATTAGTCTTGGATTTGTTACAGTCATAACACCTTAATGCCAAATTGCTCAAGCAAATGGCTTTGATTTCTCAGTCTGTATTAGGGCTGGCCTGATTGCTGCCTGAGAGAAAGGGCAAGATGGTGCTGCCACCACCTCATACAAAATCCAAGCAGACTAGCAGCTGAACCTTACCCCCAACCTGCCAATCATGGGGCAATATCCTCTTTCATATCTGAGGTAGCAGACAATTTAGGCTACTTAGGGTGGGTCTGCTGCCATCTTAGCATCTGTCGCCTGAGGCATTACCTCACTTTTTCTAATGGTAGGGCCAGCCCTTGGTCCAATTCCAGTCTTTTAGAGGCTTCCTAAATAACTGTAATAGAAAACAACCTCCCAACCCCTGCATTGTTGAAAGCGGACAAGATTGTGCCTTCACAAATATAAGCCATAGACTGGAGCCTAAACTGCTCATTTAGGACACCACCAGGAAAGGGGATGTTCAGACTGCCTTACACCACCACCTTATCCCCAAGAACAAAGCCATTTGTTGGAAAAGCATGCTATCTCCTGCATCATAGCAAGGCTGAACATTTAGGGTACTCTAGGACACTCCATTGAACCACTCCTGACATGTCATTATTGGAGAAGGCATATTTATGTTCTTTTGGGAAAAGCCGTAGCTCAGTGGTAGAGCAACTGCTTTGTATGCAGAAGGTTCCACATTCAATCCTCGGCATCTCCAGGTAGGGCTGGTAGTGTTCTCTGTCTGAAACCTGGAGAGCCACAGCCAGTTAGTGCAGACAATATTGAGCTAGATGCACCAGTGGTCTGACTCAGTATAAGGCAACTTCTTACCTAGCCCATGCTGTAAAGACCTTCATTTTCAAACAAACAAAAAAACAACGGGGTGGTGGTGGCTTGCGGAGCTGCATAATGGCTGCCTAATCTCCCTGCTCTGCTTCCCCCTGGAGTAAAACAACCCCAGAACGGCACTAAAGACTCTAAATATTCCCATTGAAAACTCTGAAACCCCTCGGGGAATGATTCCGACCCCTCCTAGAAATAAAGAAGGAGATTTAACGGCTATTTTAAGCCACTAGACACAGATGGCCCAAGTGCAGCTAAGAAGCCTGCGTTAGACAATATGGCTCCAGGCCAATCGAGGACGACTAAGATGCCGCCTCAAGAGGTAGGAGCTAATGTGCCATTTTCAAAAGAAGACTTGATAGCTCAATTAAAATTCTTTAAAACAGATATGGAAGATAGCTGGAATGTTGCCCTGAAGCCTTTACAAGATAAAATTGAGGCATTTGGTGAGTGACTTGATAACATAGCAGCCTCAGCACTGGAGGCTTTAGATTTGGGCCTAACAAATGCAGAGGATGTTTCAATTCTAAAGCAGGAAAATCAAATTATCAAAAGTAAGCTTGAGGAATTACAAAATTGCGCACGTCGCTCAAATGTTCGTTTTAGAGAAATTAAAGAAGGAGCGGAGGAACATTCTCCCTCAATGGCATCATTTATTACCGCATGGTTGACTACCATCATCCCAGAATTCAAACTCGTTCCTTCGGATTTGGAACGTTCACACCAGGTAATAGCAGCCAAACCTTTGGGCAAAGCCCCCCCAAGGGATATCATAGTATGCTTTGCAAGATACATCAAAAAAGAAGAACTCATGCAAAAAGTAAGAAAATGAAGGAACTGTTTTATGACAATAAAGCAGTCATGGTGTTACAAGATCTATGCCCAGAAACTTTGCAGAGACGCAGGGACTTTCGACTGATAACAACTGCTCTTCAAAAAGCAAGCGTTAAATACTGCTGGGGCTTCCCATTCAGGCTGCTAGTAACACATAATGGACAACTTCTTTCAACATCTACATTGAGAGAAGCTCGGGGTTTGCTCACAGCATGTAACATAGAACAGCCAGATATCGCAGAATTGGAAGAAACAACAGGACAAGGCTCCCTCACTGTTAGAGGAATGAGATGGGAAAAACAACACACAAGGTGTCAGCTCTACACTGCATCAGCAGTGTCAGGGGGGGCTGGAAATTCCTGGGTCTTTGGCAGGGAAGGAAAGTTCTTAGCCAGCAGTCGGGTTGTAAATCTGCCAGGCCTATCCGAAGCGTACTTGCCGAGTCAGAAGCCCAGAAGCGAGGTCAGTGGAGGTCCGGGATCAATTGCCAAGGAGGTCAGTCAAAGAGATGCTGCAGGGAAACTAGGTCTACACAAAGCCACGCCTGACGTTGCAGACAGCAACAAGCTGCAGCCAAGGTGTGCCTTATAAAGAGCAGGATGGACAGCAGGTGTGAGCCCTCAGCGTTTGGGCCTTAAGGAGACAGGCCTGCCTCTCTTCTGCCTGACCTTCTGCTGTCTCCGTTCTGCAGGTGAGGGGGGAGTATCCTGTTCACTGTCTGTGTCTGGCTGCAGGGCCTCTGCTGTCCCTGGGGTGCTCTGCAGCTGAGGGGCAGAAGGAGCTGGATTCTCAGGAGGCTCCTCTGTGTCTCCTGCTGCTCCTGGATCTGCTGCTGTTACTCCCGAGTCGTCCTCATCTGAGGAGTCCTCTGATGGGGCCATGACACAAGGGGAACGCAGCATAAGCATGACACCCTGCAAGAGGAATCATCACATCCTCCACTTTTACAAAATCGCAGCTAAAATCAACACTCTGTTCCTTATATGAACGAGTCCTTGTATAAGGATGTGGCTTTCTTCATAATTTCTACTTTCTCTTGGGGAGACAGAGATTGCAGGAACAAGAGATTATAAAAAAAAAGATACCTTTAACTATTTTCAGATATATATGTGTTCTGAGCCCGTGGTTCTGAAACCCACTTTGCCAGACAGTCAACTCAATCTCTGTCTTTTAATCAGAACTATTTTATTAAACCAGGAAACACAAAGGTATACAAAAACTTAAAGGAAAGCATATAGTCTCTGGGGATGATGAACTGAGGGTGATGATGATGAAGAAGATTGGTAGCAGGTAAATTATATTGTAGGATTGTTGATGAGGTAGATTAAATGGAGGAGAGTTACCTTCTGAGGAAGAAGCTTCTGCAAGAGGCAATTCTGGTAGAGAAGTATCTTCTGCGAGAGAGATAGCTTCTGTGAGAGAGATAGGTAAAAAAGGAGTGTTGTCCTCTGGTGCTACTAGGCCTGCTGCTAGCTTCACTGATGACTGGAACAAACTGAGGCAGGTTTTTGGAGGGAAAAAATAACTAACCAATTAAAGAGAGGGGTGATGTCACCTGACAGGAAGTTACTGTGAGGCTAAGGGAGCATAGAGACAGCCCTCTACAGTTCCATAACTTAACCTAATAAATGCCTTATTTAACACAACAGAAGGAATATCTCTATATACAATTCTAACCCTGCGGAGGCAGCACATTCCCCATCTGGAATTCTATGGATTCCATCACCTATATACTGTGATGATGGGAATCAACATTACTAACAAACATATTATACAGCTTCAATACTGACTAAAGGACATGTACACTAGGTCTGAGCTTCCTCCTTGGATACAAGGAGTACTACTTCATTGGTCGGGTGAAGGCTTTTTGGGTACCTTGCTTGACGATTCTGGTCTGTACCTTGCGGACCTTTCCATCTGCGCTAGGGATGACTTTTTCTATGACTCCTACAGGCCACTCATTCTGTGGCATTTCCTTGTCTTTCAATAGAACAACATCGCCTTCTTTCAAGTTGGGTTCAGGGTTCTGCCATTTATGGCGGGCTTGCAATGTTGCTAGGTATTCTTGCTTCCATCGCTTCCAGAAGGTGTTGGCAAGAATCTGTACATGTCTCCATTGTCTTCTGTATAAATCTTTAGTTACCAACTCTCCTTGTGGTGCTGGCCAATCACCTGTTTTTTGGGTCAGTAAAGTTGGGTTCTCTGGATCAGAGGAAACAGGAAACAGTGGTCTGGCATTGATGATGGCTGATACCTCTGCTAGGAGAGTGCTTAAAGTTTCGTGGGTGAGGAAATGAGATCCTACTAACATGGATTCCAATATTCTACGTGCAAGTCCAATCATTCTTTCCCATGCTCCACCCATATGAGAAGCATGAGGAGGGTTGAACACCCAAATACAACCCTGAGTGGTCAGGTAATGACTGAGAGCTGGATCAAGCTCATTATTGTCTTTGATCCCTAATTCTCGACAGGCTCCTATGAAATTGGTCCCACAGTCGGACCTCAACTGCTTGGCTGGACCTCGTATGGCAAGGAACCTACGGAGGGCATTTATGAAACTTGAAGTGTCCATGGACTCGATCACTTCTATGTGAATGGCACGGATGCTCAAGCAGGTAAAGAGCACAGCCCATCTCTTGCTGTTGGCCTGCCCTCCTCTGGTTCTGCGTGCTGTTACTTCCCAAGGTCCAAAAACATCAAGACCTACATAGGTAAAGGGAGGCTCAGTGCTGAGTCGGTCTGGTGGCAGGTCTGCCATCTTTTGTTGCTGAAGTCGACCTCTCAACCTGCGGCATTTTACACAGGAGTGAATCACAGAGGCAATACATCTCTTGGCTCCCACGATCCACATACCCACAGCCCTGATGGCACCTTCAGTAAAGTGGCGTCCTTGGTGCTGAACGCATTCATGATAGTAACGCACCAACAGGGTGGTGATATGATGATGCGCTGGAAGAATGATTGGGTTACTCACTGCTGGATCCATTTTGGCTTGATTCAGACGGCCCCCTACCCTGAGCAATCCATCTTTGCCAATGTGAGGGTTTAGTTTTATCAGGGTGCTGCTCTTGGGAATATTCTTTCCTTCCCTGGCACACTGAATTTCAACTGAATACTTCTCTTGCTGGACACTACACAGGACTACCTTCTCTGCTTGGAGCAACTCTTCTGGAGTTCTCGGCTTGTGGCACTGGTGCCAATGCCAGCAGCTGATGGATGAGTTCTCACGGGATTGGTGGAAGGACCGTGAGTAGTGAATAAGGCATGCTACTCCTCAGGAAAGCGCTGTCCATTTGGAATAACGTTCAAAGCGCTGTGTTCCCAGATGATTCTCTGGTATAACTTCAGTCTTCAAGCTGGTAACTTCTGGACGTATTTCTACATCCTGGTCTGGAGCGAAGAGCTTATAGTACTCCCCTTCCTCTGGAAATGTAGCTTCCGAATTTAAGAGGAACTCTGGGCCTTTTAGCCATGTTGACACAGGGAGCTGCGCTGCTGGGATTGAGCGTGTGGCGTGATCTGCTGGATTCTGGTCAGTGGGAACATAGTGCCACTGTTCAGGTTTCGTGGATTTTCTTATGTACGTTACCCTGTTGCTTACGTACACATAGAACCTTCTGCTCTCGTTGTATATGTAGCCCAGAACTACCTTACTGTCTGTGTAGAAACGTACAGCATCAAGTTCAAAGTCCAACTCTTTTCCTGCTAATTCTGCAATCTCCACAGCCAACACTGCTCCGCACAGCTCGAGTCTTTGAATGGTGAGTTCTGGCCATGGCGCTAGTTTGGCCTTGCCAAGTATGAACCCTACATGCAGCCACTTCTCCCCATCAGTGACTTTCAAGTATGCCACAGCTGCTATTGCCTTCGTGGATGCATCAGAGAAGACATGGATCTCTCTTCGCATGGCAGTGGAGGGTGAGATTGGAACGTAGGTGTGTGGTATCTTAACAGTTTGCAGAGTACTGAGGGAGTTACTCCATGACTCCCACTCATGCCTTCGGCTAGGAGGAAGTGGCTCGTCCCAGTCTTTGGTTTCTATGGTCAGAGTTCTCAAAAGATATTTTCCCTGGATAGTCACAGGAGCTGCAAACCCCAGGGGGTCAAACAGGCTGTTCACCATTGATAGGACACCACGCCTAGTAAACTGCCTTTCTTGAGATGACACCTGAAATGTAAAGGTGTCACCTTTGAGGTCCCAACTCAGCCCAAGGCTGCGTTGTATTGGTGGAGTGTCAGAACTCAAATCCAAATCTCTTAGGCCTTTAGCATGATCTTCAGGAACAAATGCTTCCATCACCTGAGGGCTGTTAGAGGCTATTTTGTGCAGCTTTAAGTTGGCGGCATCTAACATCTGCTGCGTTCTCTTCAGCAGGTCAATAGCCTCTTCTGGGGTAGGTAAGGATTTCAGGCCATCGTCCATAAGAACATAAGAACATAAGAAGAGCCTGCTGGATCAGGCCAGTGGCCCATCTAGTCCAGCATCCTGTTCTCACAGTGGCCAACCAGGTCCACATAAAAGTCTTTCTCTATGAACTGCCTGGCATCACGGCCATACTTTTCTTCACCTAGTTGCACAGTACGGTGCAGTCCATAGTTGGCTATTGCAGGAGATGGTCCATTTCCAAAGACGTGGACTCTCATGCAGTATTCAGTCACTTCTTTACTGTGATGTTCATCACTGTACCACAGGAACCGCAAGTAGTTGCGGTGATCTTCTCTGACAATAAATGAGTAGAACATCTGTTGAATATCTGCAGTTATTGCAATGGCTTCATTTCTGAAGCGGATAATAACACCGAGCAAGCTGTTGGTCAGGTCTGGTCCGGTGAGGAGGGACTTGTTCAGGGAGAATCCTTGGAACTGTGCGCTGGAGTCAAACACCACTCGGATCTGCTCTGGCTTCTGTGGGTGGTACACGCCAAAGAACAGAAGATACCAGCACTCTTCACCTTCTCTCAGCGGTGGTGCAAGTTCTGCATGCTTGTTCTTCAACATGTTGTCCATGAAATACACAAAGTGGGCTTTCATTTCAGATTTTCTCTCCAGAGTACAGCGCAAGGTGATGAGCCGTGACAGGGCCTGCTCACGATTGTTGGGCAGGCTATGTCTAGGTGTGAGGAATGGAAGCAGTGCCACCCAGCTATTGAACTCATTCTGAAAGAATTCTTTGTTCATTATTTTCAGGAACTGCTTGTCTTCTATAGACAGAGCAAGCTTGTTGTCATCCTTGGTTGTCTGGAACACTGTGGCTCCTAAAGCTATATCTCCCTTTCTAGGAGGCTGGAGAGGCCCTCTAAGGGAGAGGTCTTCCTTCACAGTAAAGTGTTCTGGGCATGGCTCAGAGAATGAAGGACGTCTGTTCTCCAGAATACTTGTAGCGAAGACACTCGTGTGGCCTTGCCTGCGAATACGATCCATACAGACGTTGCCCACAATAACCCACCCAAGGTCCAGCCTTTGGGCATAGGGAGCACCATAAGCTCCAGTAAGTTGTTCACGGGTCACATGGACTTGTGAGATGTCTGTCCCCAGCAGGAGCAGAATCTGGGCATCTGGATCTAGAGGCAGAATGTGGTTGGCGATCAGCTTGAGATGTGGTTGGCTGAAGGCAACATCTGGGGTGGGATTTGGTCACGCCTATTCGGTAGGGCATCGTATTCTAGCAGTGGAGGTAAGGGGTGCTGCACCTCACCCTGGATGGGTTCAATCAGGAAGCCGGTGGCCCTTCTCCCCGCTGTCTGCGTGACACCCGTACACGTCTCAAGAATGTATGGGATCTCCTTCCCATGGAGATTGAACAGTTCAAAGAATTCAGGTCTTGCCAACGACTGATTGCTCTGATCATCTAGCATGATGTACATTTTTATAGCTCTTTCTGGATGCCCTTCAGGAAACACTTTGGCTAGGCATATTTTGTGACAGGACCTTCCTTTAGGCCCTGGACCACACACCTTGGTGCACCTGACTGTGGAGACATCAAGCTCTGTCTTCTTGTTACTTCCCTCCCCGCCGTGGTTGATGGCAGAGGAAACAGATGAGGACTGAATTGCTTTGCTTGAGTCAGGATGCAGTGTGGTAACATGTCTGTCACTGCTGCAATCGGTGCACTTAATGCTGACCTTACAGTCCTTAGCAGAGTGCTCAGTGGAGGCACAGCACCTGAAACAAATCTTGTGGTCCTTCAACAGAGCCTTGCGTTCTTCAAGTGGCTTTTCTCTGAAGGCTCTGCACCTCTTTAGAGGATGGGACCTTTTGTGTAGTGGGCAGATATGGTCTGGGCCTTCTGCTTTCTTAGGTGTAGACATGAGATCTGCAATCTCTGTTTTACAGACAGTTGCAACTGCTCTAGGTTTGGTGTCACGTGTAGCTGTCTTCCTATGAGTAGGGTCAATGGTACTCGATGCAGAGAGGACACAGTAGGGGTCATTCATCTGTTTAGCAACTCTGTGGATGAAGCTGACAAGGAAAGAAAAGGGAGGATAGATGCCTTGGTACCTTTCCCTGTAGTTTGTGAGTGCAGAGTTCCATTTCTCTTGTGTTGGGTATGGCAGCTTCATTACAATAGGCTTTTGAAACAGGTAGTGGTCTAGGCATGAGAGTCCTGGAAGATGTGGGTCTGCCTTCGCAGCTGCAAGCTCCTCCAGGAGATCTGCCAGGTCCCACAGCCTGTGGTAGTCTTTACTGGTTACCTTGGGGAAGCTTTCCAGTTTTGCCATAAGGGCACTTTCAATCTCTGCAGGTGCACCATAGCGTGTCTCTAGCCTATTCCAAACTTGACACAGCGCTTCCCTGGGTTTGCCTATGCATGCTGCACGGATACGCCGCACTTGGGCTGCAGAATCAGGCCCCAGCCAGGCTGTCATGAGGTTAAGCTCTTCAGCAGCTGACAGCTCCAGACCTTGGGTGGTGGTTAGGAATGCATCTTTCCAGGGTCTGAAGTCTTCTGGTCTATTGCTAAATTTTGTAAGCCCTCCAGATAACAGGTCCCGTCTAGATAACTGGGCAGCCAAGCTGGAATAGTTGACAGCATGACCTGGAGTATCCCATAGCCTCTGACGGCCTTCGTGGGGGGCAGTGTAAGTTTCTGGAGGGGTTACCTGTGAAGTCTCCCAGGGTGCATGGGAGATGGGCCCATTTGGTGGAACCATCAGCAGGGGATCCTCATCAAGGAGAGGTGGGATGTCATCCATCTTGGGAAGGCATGGCTGTGATTGGCCCCTGAACTCCAACTCTATCTTGTCCAATGGATTGCTCCCAGTGCAAACATCTGCTGTACGGGCCCAATAGGAAGCTTCAGAGTATCGAGGCCTAAGGGAGTCAGGCTGACAGGCATACTCTGGGCTGTGGCTGGGCTCACACCTTATGGACTCAAAAAGCGAAGTTGTCTGGTCTGATATGTATTCTGATATGCGCTGAGCATAGTCCACCTCTTCCAGCTTCTCAGGATGGAAATCTGTCTCTTCCCTTTTCAGTGCTGTTTTCAGGGCCTTGGCCCGTGCAGTGACCTGGGCAGCTACCTTTTCTTCTTCAAGCAGAGCCAATTCCCCTTCCATCTTTGCCTTCCCCTGAGCGGCTGCTACACGTAGAATAGCCTCTTTCCTGGCAAATTCTATGCGCTCTTTTGCTGCTGCAGCTTCAGCATCTGCCTCAGCTGCAGCAAGGGTTAGAGCAATTATGGCTGACTTCCCAGAACTACTGGTTAACTTGGAAGAAGCTTTGGAGCTTGATGTTGTGGAAGCTCTTGATGAAAGAAGGGCCTTAGGGTTTGGTGCTTCCCGAGGCTCAATCTCTTTGACTTTGTCACCAGATGATGCAGGTGTTAACCCAACTTGCATTTCTAGTTCCCTTGAGGCTAGGATGCGCTGCTCCAGGTCCTCCTGAACCTCATCAACCAGTTTATGTCACTGTTTGTTTACCTGTTTCTCACTCAGGCTTGTTTCTGAATTCAGTCTGTCTAGGATGTGGTAGTGGTTTTGTGTCAGGCCAAGCCAGGCGATGCAGTGCTTTGCCAGGTTTTTGTGGACTTTCTGCATGTCTTCCAGGATGGTAGCTGTTCTGGATACTTCCAGGTCACTTTCTACCTTTTCCCAGGCTCTGCTGCACTTCATGGAAAGTTGAGCTTCTTGCGCTTCTAGAAGCTCCCTCATCTTAGAAGTTAGTTTCATTTTTCTTTTGTCTGATAGGGATGCAGCACTTTCAGCCTTATCCTGACTGCCTTCATTGCAGTTTGCTTTGTTGGGAAGTGACATTGTGGAAACCTGCATTTTGCAGTTTGCAGAAGCTTTCTAAAATGCCTGCAATTTCTAATGTGGGTAGCTGGACTGCAGTTATGCTTGGAGTCCAGCAGGTGGCGCTCTGGTGCTCACTCAATGTGGGGAAACAACAGGGCTGGCTCCTTGTAGGCCGATCTGCGTTTTGCACCCAGAGCTTGAGTTTGGAGCTGAGTATAAGGCGGTCTGAGGGCTTGCCTTGAGCAATCAGGCCTCGTGAATAGCTGGTGGGCTACTGCCTTCAGCGTGGTTGGAATACCCGTGTGCTTTGTTCTGTCTCCCGCTTGGCTTGGTCTGCGCTGTCTGGGGGTTGAAGAACTCTGCGTATGAGTTTCCAGTCTGCTTTGGAGTAACATACAGCCAAACACAGTCTCCTGATAACTCAGAATGGGCCCAGCTACTTTGTGAGACAAGCAGGCTAGATACTTGTAAGAGAAGCTGAGTGGATTTTTTAGGAGGGTTACATGCTAATTCACTTGCTTTCAAGACTTCAGAGGAAGTGTAAAACACTCCTTTTTTACTGTTCTGAGCCCGTGGTTCTGAAACCCACTTTGCCAGACAGTCAACTCAATCTCTGTCTTTTAATCAGAACTATTTTATTAAACCAGGAAACACAAAGGTATACAAAAACTTAAAGGAAAGCATACAGTTTCTGGGGATGATGAACTGAGGAGGGTGATGATGATGAAGAAGATTGGTAGCAGGTAAATTATATTGTAGGATTGTTGATGAGGTAGATTAAATGGAGGAGAGTTACCTTCTGAGGAAGAAGCTTCTGCAAGAGGCAATTCTGGTACAGAAGTATCTTCTGCGAGAGAGATAGCTTCTGAGAGAGAGATAGGTAAAAAAGGAGTGTTGTCCTCTGGTGCTACTAGGCCTGCTGCTAGCTTCACTGATGACTGGAACAAACTGAGGCAGGTTTTTGGAGGGAAAAAATAACTAACCAATTAAAGAGAGGGGTGATGTCACCTGACAGGAAGTTACTGTGAGGCTAAGGGAGCATAGAGACAGCCCTCTACAGTTCCATAACTTAACCTAATAAATGCCTTATTTAACACAACAGAAGGAATATCTCTATATACAATTCTAACCCTGCGGAGGCAGCACAATATGCTTTAGTGCTAAGGGGTCAGAGTGAGGGTTCATGGGGGGGAATAACTTCTCATACCATGGACCTGAATCTAGTTTTATTGAATGATACTCCGGGGGGGGCAGGGGGGAAATAAGAAGATATTGACAGTATTTGTTTTGATCTTGTAGTCATTGCCTGGTAATATAGTGCTTATAGCACCTTGGGCCAAAAAGCTTGAGCCAGTCGGCACAAGCGCTAAGCCAGACTATAGTAATCTGGGCAAGCCTACTTTGGACCCTCCTTTGGAAGGGAAATTTGTTTAGTTAAGATTTTACTATTTTGAAGAAATGGCTATTAGCAAAGTTGGTGGGGAAAGGGCTAGGGGATGTTTGGGGCAGGGCTGGGTACTTTGCTGCAGAGGGAAATATTTTTTCAGTCAATCAGTTGCATCGTTTTAGATGTGGTTAAACTGCAGATAATCTTTGATGAAAGCCCAGTAAGATGAACAATACAAAAGTAGTGACCCTGAATGTTAAGGGCATAGGAAATGTAATTAAAAGAAGGCACATACTTTCATATGTTAAGCAAATGCATCCTTCTGTTCTATTTCTACAAGAAATTCATAATCCCAAAAAATCAGAGACTCTATTAAAACATGCCTATTTTGGAAATCAGTATTTAGCCAGAGGCACATCCAAATCACGAGGTGTGGCAATAATTTTTATGTCTAATTTTCCTTTTAAAGTTAAAAAGATCCTAAGAGACCCTGAAGGTACATTTATATTTGTAGCTGGGTTACTAGATGGAAAAGAGCTATGCACTTTTGGCTCTATATACGCCCCTAATAAAGGACAAGAAATTTTTTTTGCAAGTCTTTTCAAAAAGCTCTTCAGATTCAAATTAGGAAATATAATTTTGGGTGGTGATTTCAATATTAACTTGAAAGCCACTAACTCAGCAAAAAATTTTAAAAAAATTAAAACTGGACTGAAATCAAGCAATGCTCAAACAATGAGCCAAACCAAAACACAATTTTTATGCATCTTACGACATTATAATTTGAAAGAAGTGTGGTCAGAATTATACCCGACTGATTATAGGCACACCTTTTTCTCATCAGTTTATAAAACTCATTCACGGCTAGATGGTATAGTGCTCTCAGACACTCTGCTTTCTCTTGTACAAAATGCTGATATAGGAGTAATAAGGATCAGAGATCATGCCCCAGTATCAACCACATTGCAGCTTGCTCAGTCAAAAGCCACTATGCCTTCATGGCGTTTTCACCCTTGGTTGCTTACCAGACAACCCTGCAAAGACAAAATCAGAGAAGCTTTAATAAATGAAAGAAAATGAAACTCCAGAAACTTCGATAGGCACACAATGGGAAGCAATGAAGGCAGTCATCAGGGGAATATGCATTAAGGAACTCTCAGAGGTTGAGAAATCAAATAGGGCACAGACTAGTATGCTAGAACAGGAAATTGCACTGCTACAGAACCAATATGGTCTCACAGGGTCGGGGCAGACATATAAGATGCTTATATTAAAAAGAAATGAACTAGACTTGATTGAAACAAATAAAATTTTAATTGATATGCTATACACAAAGCAAAAATTCTTTGAGCATAGCAGTAAAGAGCTCAAGGTTATTAGCAAATCGACTCAAACGTAAATGTAAAAAACGCACAATACATGTAATCCAAAAATCAGATGGCTCCAGAGTTTGGACAAGTGCAGGTATAGGACAAGCTTTCACGGAATTCTTCTCAAATCTATATGAAGATCAGCAGGTAGACCATTCAGCTATAGAATCATATGTAAATAAGGCCAACCTTCGCTCTTTAATAGGAGAGGAGAGAGTTACTAATAAGAGAAATACCGGCTGATGAAATAAATACAACAATTGACAAATTAAAGTCCAACAAATCTCTCGGACCTGATGGTTTTACTAATGAATTTTACAAAAACTTTAAAGAGATTTTAACTCCTAAATTGTTACAATTATTTAATGGCATTCTTCATGGAGACCCCTTCCCTCAAACATGGAAAACAGGTAGAATTTCAGTGATTCCAAAACCCTTTAAGGATCCCTCAAATGTAGAATCTTATAGACCAATAGCATTATTAAATAATGACTATAGGATATTTACATCCCTGTTGGCAAATACACTAAAGACTATGGTCACAAATTTAATTCATGGAGATCAAACAGCATTTATACCCAGAAGACAAACTGCAGACCCAATACGTCAAATACTAAATTTAATCCGTTACTGTAAATCTAATAGTATCCCTATGGTTTTTTTATCTTTAGATATATATAAATATATATCTTTAGATATGAACATAATTGTGATTAACCAAACAGAGGTTTTTATTATATTAACAAAACATTTCAGCTTCAGCCTTCATCAGCTGCCAACATACAAATGCTGTTACCAAGGTGGCAGTTATAGAACTTTGAGGATGGAATGCTCAGAGGGGCTTCATTTGCAGAAGCTAAGTAGTGATGGTACTGTCCTCCAGGTTCAGGCCATGTGGTGCCAATGTGTCCAGAGAGTAAATCCAAAAGTTCTCCCTTTTGGTCAGTGCTGCTGGATCTGCTGGCATCTCTATCGCTGTAATCGAAAAGTCCAACAGGCTGTGACCCTCAATGTTAAAATGCTTTGCAACTGGTTGCTCCACTTTTTTTGTCAAAATTGCCGACTTGTGGTTCCTGAAGTGCGTGCATAGGTCAGTTGTGGTCTTTCCTACGTATTGGATATGACATCCTGGTCTTTTGCACTTGATGATGTGAACTATATTGCAGGACCTGCAGGTGATGTTCTGTTTGATGTAATATGTCCTGCCTGTCCTAGTGCTTGTAAAAGTGGCTGTCTCCCTGAGGTACACACAGGTGATACAGCGTTTGGAGTGACAAGGATGAGACCCTGGACTGGTGATAGGTAGCTTAAGCACAGCTCTCACCAACAGTCTGAGCAAATTAGGAGGTTGGTGAAATGGTATAACAGGAGGCCTGCTGATGGCTCTGGTAAGTTGTTCAGAGTTTGCAAGCAATGGGTAGCTCTCCTTGATTGCTCGGTGATAGTTAGGAGATGCTGGATGGAAATCTACCACAAATGGAATCCGTTGCTCTCTGCTCTTTGACACCTCAGTATGATGCAGGAGGTTTTCTCTGGACAGAATGGAGGCTCGGTGGATGTTGCAATTCATAATATGTGGAGAATATCCTCTTCGACGAAGGTGTTCTTTAAGTTCACTGATCCTTCTCTGGTATTTATCTTCAGTGTTGCAAATACGTTTGATTCTCAGAGCTAAGCTATACACAATGTTCTTCTTTATATGCCTAGGATGGCAGGATTTCCTGTTTAAATAGGTGTGGGCATCAGTGGGTTTGCTGTAGAGATCAGTGGCTATTTTGTTGTTTTCAATGGTAAGAAGGACATCCAGAAAAGGGATGTGCGGATTGTAATTTGTACTATTAAATGTAAACTTAATAGAGGGATGGATAGAGTTGATGTAATTTTGAAATTGTTCCAAACTCTCTTTACCATTCGTCCAGACCATAAAGATGTCGTCAATGTATCGCCACCATATAAGTGGTTTGTTGATGGCTTTTTAAGGATCTCCTGTTCAAGTTTACCCATAAAGAGATTTGCATATGATGGAGCCATGCGAATCCCCATAGCTGTGCCTTATAGTTGCAGGTAGTGTTCTCCACTGAATGTAAAGTTGTTACAAGTCAGGACTAGCGTAGCTAAAGTTGTGAGAACCTCTGTTGGAGGATTGTTCATATCTCTGGTGTTCAGGAACTCATTTAAAGCCTGAATCCCATCATTATGAGGTATATTGGTGTAAAGAGATGTGACATGTAAAGTAGCTAGTATAGTATTGTTGTGGAATTGATACTGATTGTTTAAAGACTCAATTTTAACTGTCTTAACTGTCTTATATATCTTTAGATAGATATATATTTGATTGTGTACACTGGCCCTTTTTAACTGAGGTAGCAAAAAGAATGAATTTTGGGAAACGATTTTTAACCATTTTAAACCAAATTTACTCACCTTCTACAGCAGTGATTAGGATAAATGGCAGAGATTCTCCACAATTTACAATCCATAGAGGAACAAAACAAGGATGCCCTCTCTCTCCTCTCCTGTTCTTGATGGTGATGGAACCTTTAGCACAACATCTGAGACAAAACCAAAATATTAAAGGGATACAGATAAACCAAGATACACACCTTCTTAGTATGTATGCTGATGACATAGCATTGACAATGACCAATCCTTCAGAAGCAGCACTCCCATTAAAGACAGAATTAGAGCAATTTGCGGGGGTTTCTGGCCTACAAGTTAATCTAACAAAATCGGAAGCAATGTGCTTCCACTTATCTCCAGAGACTCAGCGCCAATTCTCAGCTGCTATGGGCATTCGTTTGTGCCCAAAGCAGCTACGATACCTGGGAGTGCAAGTGCATAGGGTTTTATCGTCTTCGTGATTTTTATGTTAATGGTTCCCCAATAACACAGCAGGCCTTTACAACAGCACTGGAGGGACAAAAACTTCAATGGCCACACCAGAGACAGTTAGCAGACTTTATACACCGTCCCAACATTTAAAGAAGCAGGAAGGACAAGTTTATCCCCCTTTGAAAATATTATATTGGCAGCAAGAGACAGGGATAGGCGTATTGTGTCAAAAATTTATCAATTTTTATTAGATAAAGAAGGAGAGAACTTTTCTGGAGTAAAGAAAGTATGGGAAGGTGATTGGTGAGTAGAAGTTGAGGAGGAAGAATGGGAAAAGTTTTGGAATAAACCTCTGGTGAAAACCTCTTCCAACTAAATAAGAGAAACCATGTTAAAAATAGCTCACAGATGGTATTTGACACCAATACATCTATCTCGAATTAATCGGATACACTCCCCCGGATGTTGGAGAGGATGTATGAGAGGATGTATAATGGCTGGAATTTATCACCACATGTGGTGGGAGTGTGCCTCAGTGCAAAATTTTTGGACTTTAATGAAATTGAAATAATCATCTCCAAACAAATAGACAGAACACCGCGATTGGCAGCGCTGAATCTATTTGAAGGAGCAAACAAAGGTATAATCTACAAAACTCTATTAGGCCATTTACTGATGGTCGCCAGAATTACTATAGCTACGCATTGGAAAACATTACAAGGAGCTACAGTAGATTTTTGGTATAGGAAAACATGGTATCTTGCTTTCATGGCAAAATTAACGATCAAATTGAGAGTATCCCACGGTATCACCAAGAAAGACAATTTCTATGAAACTTGGTATCCATTTATAGTCTATGTAAATCAAAAAGAACATGGTAGAGAACCTCCACCACATTACGCTCGAATCTGGAATGCCTAACATTGTATGTGAGTTAATTCTGTCTTTTTTGTTTCAGTATTTATAAGTTGATAGACAATGATAGGTGCTTTAAAAACTCATATTGATATATGTATGTGTCCTATATTTGTTTTTGTTTTTAAAATTTATCTTAATAATTTTCTAATCTCTATTATATATGGGCTTTAAATTCAATATTCTGCAGCAAATGGGAGGGGGGAGTTTCAGATTTGTTCTGGTTATATAATTTTTCTTTTTATGTCAAGCAGCACTCGTGTTTGGAGGCTGTAATTAATGTGTAATTCTGTATAAAAAAGTTAATAGAAAAGGACTAAAAAAAACCAATACACTGAAAAAACAACAGCAGCAGCAACAAAATCACTGGGAATCCTAGCCACCAGCTTTTGAATCTAGTTCATTTTATTTTTTAGGGTCCATCTTTAGTATAATCTTGGTTTATATCAGGGCTATGTAACCTGTGGCTCTCCAGATATTGTTGGACTCCAACTCCCATCAGCCCCAGGAAGCTTGGTCAATGGTCAGGGATAATGGGAGTTCCAGTCAAGCAACACCTGGAGGACGACAGGTTACCCAGCCTGGATTTATATGCTGCTTTTTCTGCAGCATTGGTTCCCAACCTTTATGAATATGGACCCCCTTAGTAACCTCAAATCTTTTAGCAACATGCTAATTGTTGTAATTTTACTCTGTTAATTAAAATACATAATGAAGCATTAAATAATGTCACATTTTATTCATCACAAAAACAAATATGATGATTGTGGAGGAATTCACTTGGAGGCAATTTGAACTGAAGCAGATTACAAGTTTATTCAAAGCATACAGCGCTGGAGAGCCAAGCAGAAAAGTGCAACTGACTCTGACTCTCGAAAAGGTGGTACAGGTCTTTATAGTCTTTCCAGGAACAAAGGCTTCAGGAGAGAACACTCTCACATTTTGAGATGCGTAATACACAAGAAATTTCTTTAGTTCAAAGCATTCTGATTATAAATTTCTAGGACAAGTTGTTAGGGAGTAGTGGGTCGTATTGTTAGAGAGTACAGGCGGGCCCCGCTTATACAGCAGATTCCGTTCAGGACTGCCGCCGTAAAGCGGAAATTGCCGTAAAGCGGAACCCATTGAGTATAATGGGATGCGTCGCGCAAAAATGACGCGAAAATGCCTCAAAATGCCGCAAAAGCACAAAACTGGCTTTAAAACAGGGAATTTCCTGCCGCCGCATTAGCGGAACGCCGGAAAGCGAAGTGCCGGTAAGCGGGGCCCTACTGTACTTGCTAAATAGGGGTGTAACACTTTCAAGCTGGTTATACTGTCATAAACAAGATATTTCAAGGACGTGCAAGAAACTACAAAGACATGTTTTGCTTAGCTAACTGTTCTATCAGTTGCTTTCCCACACCCTGCAGTTTTTGTAATCAAACACAGGCAGAAAGCATATTTTCAGATATCCAGAATCCTCTACATCCTGGTTATTTTAATTCCACATGATGATTATATGTATTACCTGTCCTTCACCAGAAGTTCCCAGGGCAGGTTACAGCAATATAAACAACTTTTAACAAAATTTGAAGGAAATGAAAGGAAGGAGATAAAAGTAAACCACCCAGGGTGGTGAACAGATTGGTTGATGCCAGGGCATTTGGACTCTGGTTTTAAGTGTTCCATCTGTATACAACGATGCTTCCTCTTCAGCACTCAGCTGAGGAAGCTCCATATGACAACAATTATAACATGTCTTACAGACAGAATGGCAGCAGGTGAAGCTTTTCCCATAATTTTATTTTCCTACTAGAAAAGGCTTAATTTAATTTCTGTTTAATTTCTGCCTGCCACACAGCTGTTAAAGGCACAAGAGCCCTGTTCTCCCTAATGCCAACCCTGAACCATACAAAGAACTCAAGTTAAGAGTAAAAACATTTGGGCAACATAACATATTTTAAAATATTTTAAAAAAAATTTAAAAAGAACGAATACAACTGTATAAAGACACACTCAACGCTTTGATAATAAAGCAACAAAAATACACTGAGCATGTGCAATTTCACATTTTAAAACTTACTTTACCCATCTTTTCCCCCCTCACTTACTGCCTTGGGTCATCCACTAACTCTCAGCCTAACCTACCTCATATCCATTGAATTCCGTAGGACTTAGTTCTAAGTAGACCTGGTTAGGATTGCAGCCTAACTCCTTGTATTATAGACATAAATTTTTACTTCCTTTAACCAGAATGATGCATCTTCATACTATAAAGCCCCATATCCCATCCCCCTTCCCAAAGTAGTACAGCTTCAAAGCTTCAACGAAATCTTGGTCTGGTCTGATTACTGCAATTTGATTTACTTGGGAATACGCCCCATTAAATATGAAGAGACTTACTTCTGAGTAGACATGTATACATTGTAATATAAGTTAACTATATTAATAATGAGTGCTTAGGTGTGCATTCGGGAGGGATGCTGTGGGACTACAATCTGATACTTTTTTGGCAGGAGGCCCCCTCCTGAGGTCTCTGTCTCTATAGCCAGAGCCAATCAGCTCGATCAATCTTCCCTCACTGCCACTGACAAAAAGGGGGGAGAAGTGGTGGAAGTTAAATAAGCCCAGCTCGCCCCTTCTCTTGAGGTGCTTGCTCTGGAGCTGTGCCGCTCAACTCTCTGTGTGGCAAGAACTGATTGCGCTGGCTGGAAGGAAAGAGAAGCGGAAGCGGCTGAGTGCACATGCAGAGCAGGTTCACAACTTGGTGGTGCAAAGACCAGCCATTAATTAATCTTTAAATTAATAAATAAATATTCCCTTGGCTCTTTGTGACTCCCCTGGACTGACTTCCCAATCCCCCTGGGGGTTGGGAACCCCTGTTCTACAGTGAACACTGCTCAAAATGACAAGAGACATCAACTTCTTATCAAAATACATAACATTTTGAAAAACAAGTTACAAAACATTTTAATAAATTCAAATAAGTCTAAAAGAAGTCAATAAACATAGAATAAGTTAGATTATTTCACTGTAATATTTAAACAATACAGAACAAGTACAGAGCAAAATCAAATTAATAGGCAATAAAATACAAGCTAACCTACACTTAGGGATGGGGGGGGATTTGATTCACATGTATAGGTGAATCTACCTAATTCACACTTTTCAAAATAATATGCAAACAAAATACAACCATCCTTCAAAATCTGCACTTCTCCACATTTTGTAATGCAAACTCCAGTTGAGTACTGTACAGAAAGTAATGTATATGAGTAATGTATACAGTAGGGCCCCGCTTTACGGCGTTCTGTTTTCCGGCATTCTGCTGATGCGGCGGCTTTCAGTTAGGGGAAATTTCCCATTTTAAAGCTGATTTTGTGCTTTTGCAGCATTTTGCAGCATTTTCGCATCATTTTCGTGCGGCGCAACCCATTATAGTCAATGGGTTCTGCTTTACGGCAATTTCCGCTTTACGGCAGGGGCCTGGTCCCTAACCCGCTGTATAAGCGGGGCCCTACTGTAGAGTAATGCTAGAGTAAAGTATGCATTAAAACACATATGTTAGTGAAAATAGAAAACAAAAACATAAGGGAAAACCGCTTTGCAAAAATGCAAATATTAGGCAAAATTGCATGCGAAGATGCATATAGATTAGGAGAAATTAATACTAAAATGCTGTTGAATTTGTAAGCTGTTACGGAAATGTGGAAAACTGAACTTAAGACTGGGAAAATGAGAAACCCAGAGAAATCAAAACTGACAAATTTGCCCAACCCAGTCTACACTACAGTAGGGCCCCGCTTCACGGCATTCCGTTTTCCGGCATTCCGCTGATGCGGCGGCTTTCAATTAGGGGAAATTCCCCGTTTTAAAGCTGATTTTGCGCTTTTGCAGCATTTTCGCTTCATTTTCGCACGACGTGACCCATTATAGTCAATGGGTTCCGCTTTACGGCGATTTCCACTGTATGGTGGGGGCCTGGTCCCTAACCCGCTGTATAAGCGGGGCCCTACTGTACTAGTGCTTGTCTTGCTGCACTCCAAATGGCCACAGCAGCATAACTTAAGCACAGTTCATAGGACTTGGGAGAGAGGTCAGGTCTTCTCTGTCGCTGGGCTTAGTTGGTTTACAGCTAGCTCTCTTACCTCTCCTCCAGAGTATGCTGGAAGCGCTAGGCAGTGATGGTAAACACTTCTTCCCCAGCTTCCCAGGCATTCTGGCTGTTAGTGCTGGTCACTTATTTGAGGACCAATATAGTTATTTTAGAATGGTCCTATCTGGACGCAAAATGGCCAGAATCCTTGCCAAAACAAATATATGAGCAGACAGATTGGATCAGGAGCCATACACAAGGACTGCAGATGGCACTTGTCATGAAAACCTGAACTCAAGATGGTTGTGTAGCAAGGAATTGTGGGGTTTCATTTGACAGTGTGGGATCTTCACAGGTTAACATTTGGCCTCTGCCTTAGCACCACGAGTTGGCAGTTTTTATTTCCCAGCTGCGGATAATCAGAGAGGCCCAACCTAACACGTTCTTATCAGTAGAGGCCTGGCTCCATCAAGGTCATAAAGTCTGGGAAGCTTTAGTGAGGATGTGCCATTTGGCCGGTGGTTGATGGTTACCTCATGAAGAAGCCCCTGATTGGATAATTGTCTCTGGCCTCTGCTTTGTTTTGTTTCTCTTTTGGGTCCCATCATGCCTACTTGATGTTGCCCAATGAGGTTCCATTCTACAGTCTACTATCCTGACTGTTATCTCTCTGAGGAGAGGTTGCAACTGAATGCCTTAATGTAAGTATTAGGTTAAATTAGATAGCTTTCTTGTTTTTTATTGTGACTGAACTCTCTATGTTTTACCTTGCCCCTCTTGGGTGTGGACGTTAAGGAACTATTTTGCTGCTGTAACTGTGCACCTCTTTTATTCTTTAATAAAATTATGTCTATTTATCAGTGTGTGTTCATTTCAGGAGGTTGGTTCTGAACCTACTACCTTGGCCACTGACCACAACTACTGTGTAAACTGGGTGTTTGCCTAAGGCTCCAGAGCAAGGTGTGCCTGTTTGGCTCTTGTCTCTTTGGAATCCCTGGCAAGTTTTCTGGGCTCTGAGTTTCCCCTTGACTCAGAGTGGTTAATCAGTATAAGGGGTGGTGGTAGTCTACCTACACTGAAGGGCTGTTGTGAGCATGCACAGCCTTGGCAGGGAAGGATATTTTGCCAGGATCAATTGTCCTGGGTGGGGAATTGGGTCCTGGGACAGTGAAGAGTGCCAAGGGACTGGCACCCCTTCATCACAGCACTCCATTAGAATTTCTACCAAATCTATATTTTTAAGCTGCCAGAGCAGAGCCAGCATTGCCACTTGACATCCTTCAGTTGCTACGAAGAGGCCCATCACCCTGGTAGGGCCTACTGCTAGTGCCTGCCCAGCCCCCCTTTTTAAAAAATGGCCCAGCACTCCACACAGAGCTGGACAGTTATATCTAATAACCATTTTAATTTCCCACAATGCCCTAGACCCTAGTGATGCTATATGCAGAAATTAAAATGGTGGTTAGACCCAACAGCCCAGTGCTGTTTGGAGTGCTGCTTTCCAAGGCTGTCAGGTAAGACCATTCACTGACAAAGGAAGGGATCCACCAGATGACACTTTGTACTTCCTCAATCCTAGAGGCAGGCTTCTTTCTTTCTTTCTTTCTTTCTTTCTTTCTTTCTTTCTTTCTTTCTTTCTTTCTTTCTTTCTTTCTTATACTTGTATACCGCCCCATAGCTGAAGCTCTTTGGGTGGTTTACAGTAACTAAAAAATACAATTTAAAATACATCTTTTAAAAAACAATTTAAAACACAATTTAAAAATTTAAAACAATGTAAAACACATGCTAAGATGCCTGGGAGAAGAGGCAAGTCTTGACCTGGCGCCGAAAAGATAACAGTGCTGGCGCCAGGTGCACCTTGTCACGAAAATCATTCCATAATTTGGGGGCCACCACTGAGAAAGCCCTCTCCCTTGTTGCCATCCTCCGAGCTTCCCTTGGAGTAGGCACCCGGAGGAGAGCCTTTGATCTTGAATGTAGTGTATGGGTGGGTTCGTATCGGGAGAGGCATTCCATCAGGTATTGTGGTCCTAAGCCGTGTAAGGCTTTATAGGTCAAAACCAGCACTTTGAATTGAGCTCGGAAACATACAGGTAGCCAGTGCAAGCGGGCCAGAATCGGTTTTATATGTTCGGACCATCTGGTCCCTCTTACCAATCTGGCCACTGCATTTTGCACAAGCGGCAGTTTCTGAACCGTCTTCAAAGGCAGCCCCACACAGAGTGCATTGCAGTAATCTAATTTGGAGGTTACCAGAGCATGGACAACTGAAGCCAGGTTATCCCTGTCCAGATAGGGACGTAGTTGGGCCAGCAACCGAAGTTGGTAGAAGGCACTCCGTGCCACCGAGGCTACCTGAGCCTCAAGTGATAGAGATGATTCTATGAGAACCCCCAAGCTACAAACCTGCTCCTTCAGGGGGAGTGTAACCCCATCCAGGACAGGTTGAACATCCACCATCTGGTCAGAAGAACCACCCACTAGCAGCATCTCAGTCTTGTCTGGATTGCGCCTCAGTTTATTAGCCCTCATCCAGTCCATTGTCGCAGCCAGGCACCGGTTCAGCACATTGACAGCCTCACCTGAAGAAGATGAAAAGGAGAAATAGAGCTGCGTGTCATCAGCATACTGATGGCAATGCACTCCAAAGCTCCGGAAGACCGCACCCAACTGTTTCATGTAGATGTTGAACAGCATGGGGGACAGAACTGACCCCTGCGGAACCCCATACTGGAGAGTCCAGGGTGCTGATCAATGTTCCCCAAGCACCACCTTCTGGAGGATACCTGCCAAGTAGGAGTGGAACCACTGCAATGCAGTACCTACCACTCCCTACTCAGCCAGTCTCCCCAGAAGAATACCATGGTCGATGGAATTGAAAGCCGTTGAGAGATCAAGGAGAATCAACAGAGACACACTCCTCCTGTCTCTCTCCCGACAAAGGTCATCATACAGGGCGACCAAGGCTGTTTCCATGCCAAAACCAGGCCTGAAACCCGACTGAAATGGATCCAGATAATCGGTCTCATCCAAGAGTGTCTGGAGCTGGCCTGCAACCACTCGTTCAAGGACCTTGCCCAGGAATGGAATATTTGCTACCGGCCTATAGTTATTATGATTTTCTGGGTCCAGGGAGGGTTTCTTCAGGAGTGGTCTCACTACCGCGTCTTTCAGGCAGCCAGGGAGCACCCCCTCTCACAGAGAGGCATTAATCACCTCCCTGGCCCAGCTGGCTGTTCCATCTCTGCTAGCTTTTATTAGCCAAGAAGGGCAAGGATCCAGCACAGAAGTGGTTGCACGAACCTGTCCAAGCACCTTGTCAACGTCCTCGAGCTGTACCAACTGAAACTCATCCAAGAAATTGGTACAAGGCTGTGCTCTGGATACCTCGCTTGATTCATCTGCTATAACACTGGAGTCTAAGTCCCGGCGGATGCTAAAGATTTTATCCTGGAAGTGCCTAGCAAATTCATTACAGCAGGCCTCAGATGGATCTACCATGTCCCTGGGGCCAGAGTTTAATAGCCCCCGGACAATTCTGAAGAGCTCTGCTGGGTGGCAGATTGATGATTTGATCAGAGCTTGGAAGATTACTTTTAAAAAGTAATAAATTACAGTTACAATTACTTGGCCCAAAAGTAGTAATTACCGTTACAATTACAATTGCTCTGAAAGTAACTGATCACTTTACTTTTTCTCAAAAGTAATCACTACAATTACATTTCAGTTACTTTTTTTAAAAAACTCCTACAAGGTGCTGGCCTTGGCTGCTGCACATCTAAGAAGCCTAAAACAATATTAAAAATAAACACACACATACAGGGGGTAGTAGAATAAAAAAATTATCCATAAGATTAACATAATGGCATAACAGAATCTCACATCCCCCCAAGCAATGAAGATACCCCAACTCTTGAAATCAAATTTTACACTTGAAATGCTTTTATAATATGTTTCTGTTATGTCTCAAAAGAACAAGATGCTCAAAGAGCATGTCAGACAAGGAATGTCTTTTTACAGTCATTACGTTGCCACCAGTACTGAACAGGCATTCTACTGCGGCGCTTGAAGGCATGCCTGTGTTGTCAGAGCTTGGAAAAGTTACTTTTTTGAACTACAACTCTCATCAGCCCCAGCCAGCATGGCCACTGGATTGGGCTGATGGGAGTTGTAGTTCAAAAAAGTAACTTTTCCAAGCTCTGGTTGTGCTGCAAAAAACACCACAGCACACGTGGAAAGCCATGGAGTGATGACACTTCCCTGCTGGGAGACCTCAGGTACCTCACCAGTTCCTCCTCAGTAGTGTCCACTGCTGACTTCTTGCCCTGGGGCAGAAAGTTAAAGAAGTCATCTTCTAAGTCATCTCCTTCCTGGTCTTTATCTGAAGACTGATCACTGTCCTCATTAAGTACACCCATCTTTATTTCAGCTTTCAACAAGGCTTCCATTGTGTATCTAAGAAAGAGAGAGGATATGTTAACACATCATCTGCTCTTCATTTCCTGATGCTTGTCATGTCCCCTGGTTCAGGGTCCAGCCTGAGCCTGTGGATGATGACATGGAAGGTAGGAAGGTGACCAAGTCGCCACACTCATGGGGCAGCACAGCAGACCCTTAAGGATTACCTGCAGCAACCCAAGGTTGTGATGAGGAGCCCCAGGAAGAAAAGGACCAGCCCCTGCCTACCACCTTAAGCCCTCTGATGCCTCCCTTGAGACAACATTTCCCTTGGAGTAATCCACCCAAAGGGCTTCCCTAATGTTCTTACTTGTTGGTATGGGTGGCGGCCTGACACGATTCCAGCCAATCTAGTTTGAAGCGAGGGTGTAGGCAGGCTGCCAGAAGAAGCCTCTTGTCCTCCCAGATAGCTGCAAACCGCTTTCTTAGGGCTTCACGCACACCTCTCAGCAGCTGAAAACAGTATGTGTACCTCTCAGGTTTGTTTTCCAGTCCTTCTAACTTGCGGTCCAGATTGCAGAGCGTTGGTAGCAAATACCCCATGAACATGCCGTTCTCCCGTTGCAGGATATCTAGGGACTGGGCTAGTGGCTCCATAATCTCTGTGTATTCCTGTACCACTTCAATCTCAGCAGCTGTGATCCTGGACAAGGAGCAGCGGTCCATTATGGCATGCATTTTTAGTGGCACAGTTGACAGGAGCTCATGTAGTTGCTTCAACGCATCAAAGGTGGAATTCCACCTGGTCTTAATCGGTACCTTCAGATACACACCACATTGCGCATGGATATACTCAGCAATCTGGGCTGACTGGTTCTGCTTGGACCACAACTTGCTGCACTTTCCCATCAAGGAATGAAACTGTTTCTTGAAAGGACCAAGAAGACTACTTTTGGAGGAGTCAGAAAGGATGGCCTCTATGTCTTGTGTTGCCACAAGGTTGAGGGTGTGGCTAGCACATCTCTGGTGTGGTGGTAAAACAAAATCCTCTCCTGAGTCTGCAGCTTCTTCCTCTGCCTCAGGTCCTGTGTCCAGGATCTCACAGATAGGCACAAACTCCACCTCAGCCTCCTCCTCCTCCTGGTTATCACCATCATCGTCACTGGTGCCTGCAGCTTCCACTGGTTCTTTGGCCATGAAAACTCTGAACGCTTTCACAAAGTTGGAGCCATTGTCTGTAGTAGTGCACATAACTTTGTTGTGGATCCTGTACTGCACATGTACATCATGCAGTGCTTTTGAAAGGACATCGTATGTATGGCGCCCCTTCAGACGCTTACAAGCCAAGGCCCCGACCTCACGTTTCAGGGTAGTTGGGTTGATCCAGTGGGCTGTTACCCCAAAGTAACTCTTCTTGCCATTGGTCCAACAATCTGCAGTGGTTGCTATATATGCCACAGCACCCATTCGGTTTGCAAGAGTTTCTCTCATGTGGCATGCTCTCTTCTCAATTCTGTCTCTCAGAGTCTTGGCACATATGATGGTGAGATCTTTGGGGAGTCCAATGCGAACCAGATTAATGAATGATGGTTTGTCCACAGTCTGAAGTGGTAATGTCTCCTCTACAATGAAATCAATGATTCTCCTGTCGAGATTGCTCTGGGTGACAGGCTCCCTGCCAGATCCCCACCTCTCAAGGGTTGTCTGCTGCTGCTTCAGCATTTTGGCAGGAGGGGTGTCATGCATTGGTTCAGGAAGGCCACGTCTCCTTGCCTTTATTGCTTCTTCAATTGCTCTCAGCTTCTCAGGGTGTGCCCTCTGAGGAAGAAGGACAAAGCATGAATCCAAGAAAAAATGGAAGAGGAACTTCACAATTTAAACTTAAATAGACAATGGACACTCTTTGAGGACCAGCATGACAAAGGCTTACCTCAAAATGTTTCTTCACATTGGATGAGGAGGAAACAGCTGATCTCAGATTTTTGATCCTTGGAAGGCAGTAATTGCATCGTACAACAACATTTTTCCCACTCTGGCTCACAAATGTACAAGCTTTCTCAAAGCCAAACCATGGTACTTGCTGTTCTGCAGATGTGGCTGTGGGCAACTGGCACTGCTTCATGCCCTCCTCCTCCTCGTGCACAGGGCCTCCTTTCTGAACCTCACTTTCTAGTTTTGCCTCCTCAGGATCAACAAGCTGTGACTCAAGTGGCCGCACTAACTGACTGCTGCTCTCAGCAGCAAAATCTGCAACAGGCGTCTCTGTAATAAACAAGAGATAATGCTCCTATATGGGTGAACTTCAGCTGTGATGTGCCCCCATCTCTTCCCCATGCTGCAAGATCCCCCAGTCAGAGTGGAAGTAAGCAGGTCGATAGCACAATTAAAAGAGATCCTATTTGCATCATTTTTGCTCACTGAATAACCCTGCCTGGGCCAGTCTAACCTACTATCTCACAGGGTTGTTGTGAGAACAAAATGAGACTAGGGTTCAAATCCCCACATAGCCATGAAGCTCACTGGGTGACCTTGGGCCAGTCACTGCCTCTCAGCCTCATGAAAACCCTATTCATAGGGTCACCATAAGTTGGAATCAACTTGAAGGCGGTACATATATTTTTTATTTTGAATATGATGATTATGATAATAAATATGCAGCATTTCAAATTAATTCTGTATGAGAAGCATTCCATGCCAAGCTTGGAAAACCAAGGATGAGGTATAAAATGTAGACAAAAATACTTTTGACAAAATGCCGTTTATCTTTTATATCTATATCTATAATTAGCAATACAGCTGAATGATGTATGTAAATTATTTTTTCTTTCCCTTTTCTTTTTTATTAATATTTTAGTACTACTGCTAAAGTTCTGATGAAAGAATAAAGCATTCATTAGCCAAATTCAAATGATTAGAACACATCACATAAATTCCACTGAAGTTGGAGTTTTTGCCATAGAAAATGAAAAAAACATATAACCTATGATAGCCCAATAGACAATCAGAACTAATATAAAACCCCATTGCTTCTCATTTGCAAATCTTGCAAGATCTAAGGTAACTCTAGATCATGTGAGTTCAGGTGATGCATGTTATGTACATTTGTATAGATATTAGAAGAGATTGTCAACAGTCTATCTCTCTCTGGGACTGGGAATCTCTCTCTTTCTCACAGAACATGAGTTTGAGAGCTGGGGGACTGAGAGGAGGAGCTGCAAGGACCCTACTTCTCACCTCATCTCTGCCAAGAACAAAAAAATCAGCCTTAAGCCATTTATTATACGCCTAATGATTTATTATTATTATTATTATTATTATTACTGAGACATTTTTTGTCCCACATACAATTCAGTCTTGTGATTAAACAGGACAAAAATACAAATAAATAGAAAGATGGAGTTCAAATAAATATACAATAAAAAGCTAGCCAGCATTTTAAAAGGCAGGAGTGCTCTGTCTGGATAAATACAGCACACAGGTATGCATGGGAACAAGGGGGAGAGTTCAAAAAGGGGGGGAAGGAAGAAAAGTAGGCCAGAGCTTGGAAAAGTTACTTTTTTGAACTACAGCTCCCATCAGCCTAATCCAGTGGCCATGTTGCCTAGGGCTGATGGGAGTTGTAGTTCAAAAAAGTAACTTTTCCAAGCTCTGATAGGCCGAAGTTTCGGAAGTGCCTTGTGATTGATGGAGGGGGCGGCAGAGGCAAGGAGAGGCAGTGGGGGGGCAGAACGGTGCCACGGGGGGCAGAGGGGGGGCAGAACGGTGCCACGGGGGGCACGCACACACACACACACACACAAATCATCATCACTCACCTCCACAGCTCTTCGCCATTCTGCTGCTGCCTTTTCTCCTCCGTTGTTCTTGCCCTGGCTTTTTCCTCTGGCGTCCATTTTGTCCTCTCAGATGCTAGCAGGCCCTGCCTATTCACCTCTTCCCTCGTGCATCCTAACACAGATCACGAGGGAAGAGACAGTCTGCGCAGAGGTCCAATCAGTGTGAGGCACATGTCTTGTGTTAACCAATCACAGCCAGGAGCTGTCTTCCCCTTGTTCCCGCCCCCAAGTAACGTGCAACCAAATGTGGGAACATTAAAGTTGCAGCTGAAAAGTAGGGAAATTACTAGTCATTCCGTTACTTGCCAAATGTAATGGAATTACCCACTCGTTATTTAAAATTGTAACGAATTACAAGTAACTCGTTAAAAATAACGAGTTACTTCCAAGCTCTGGATTTGATAGTGGCAGCAAAATATTGTTTTTTTGCTGCCCTTACTGCCCCTAAATACAGCTTACCATAGGCATTTACCAGTGTATAATTGCATCCACCAGGAGTTCGTCTCCATCTGCACTCAAGCCGTCTCCAATATTGTTTAATCGCTCTCAACTCTGGGGTATACCATGGAGCTGTACGAGCTCTACACAGGAGAGGGCACTCAGGAGCAATCATGTCAACTGCCCGGGTCATTTCTGTATTCCACAGCTCAACCAGGGTTTCGACAGGAGCACCAGCCCTATCAGCCAGAAAACTTTGGTATGATTTTATACATTTATATTTTTTATTTGTGAGAGCCAGTGTAGAGTAGCGGTTAGAGTGCTGAACTACAACCTGGGAGACCAGGGTTCGAATCCCCACACACCCATGAAGCTCACTGGGTGACCTTGGGCCAGTCATTGCCTCTCAGCCTCAGAGGAAGACAATGGTAAACCACCTCTGAATACCGCTTACCATGAAAACCCTATTCATAGGGTCACCATAAGTCGGGATCGACTTGAAGGCAGTCCATTTCCATTTGTTTTCATTTTTTATTTGTAAGTCATCTTGAGTTCAATTTTATCATAAAATTCTACCAAGGAATAAATGTGAATATATATTATATTGGGGTTTCTTGTCAACTTGAATCTAGGCTGTATTACTTTATACTGCAGGTGAGGGCTTGCATAGTGGCAATCCTTCTTCCTAACATTCTTGCTTTCCATGTGCAGGAAATATTTTTCATATGGAGGACAGAAAACCCCCCAACAATTCATAGAAGAGAATAGGGACACTCTTGGGTATGTGTGGATGGGTTAACAGCATAGTTCAGTACCATGGGGTAGTGTCCTTTAACCTATTATAAGCAATCATGTTTTTTGGCTAAATTACCCTCAGATTTTAATAGGTGATATTGCAGAGAAAATAAATATAGAAGATGAAGTAGAGACTTCAGCAACAAATAATAGAGTGTGTATGCGGAATGCAGGGAAAACTCAATATACCTTCATATATGAAATATTGGAGGGTGTGCTTTAGAAATTCAAACAAATGCAGCAGAAATGCTATTATCACTAACAGTATGACCTTTGAATCTTAGATCTAGGAGCTTTGCCTCAGTGTAATTAAATGTGACCATATTATTGTAGAAACTAAACAACATTTCACTCATCATTCTAGAAAAGAAAATATGGTCTTTCTATTTCCATTCAAAATTTCATTTTTGCCTGGAACCCCCCCCTCCATAATTTCCCTGGACCTTCATACCACTGGGCTAGATCTAGCAACCTTAATTACAGGGTTCATAGCCTCCTATCAATCTCTCTCCTGTAAAAATTGATAGGTTGTTAAATAAAGGCTTCCTAAGATTCACCCTGCCTGTGAATAGACATATTCATCAATGTTATTTTTATAAATGTTATGACCACTTTCAGAATAACAAATATCCTATTTGAGCTTTTTTCTCATCTCACTTAAAGAGCATAACTAGCTTAATATACATGGCCACAACTTTGCATTTGGTGGCATCAAAAGAGGTTTATATTTCTCCTAAACTCATCCTAGTGACATTATAAGGCTATTGATCCTCAATATGCATCAGCTGCAGAATATCCCCTTTTCTCTCTTCTCTTTCTCTTCCTGGGCTATTTTTCTGTACTTTGCTTGACTGCTAAGTCATTTAATATTTAAGCTTTAAAATGTACTCTCAGTGACAGAAAGAAAAAAGAGTACTTGCTGTCCAGTTGATTAGATGGTCTAGTCCATGTTAAAGGAGATTAGTCCTCCCTGACAGCATCTGACTGAAGCCAAGATTTGTCAAGGACTGAAACCAGCAAGGGAGGTGGTTGAGATGAACCCTTGGCAACTAGTGATGTCAATGGACATAACAAAGGCAACTAGTGATGTCAATGGACATAACAAAGGCAACTAGTGATGTCAATGGACATAACAAAGGCAACTTGTGCTGTAATGGCCACATAGGAGGATTTGATCCTGCTGGCTTTTTTCAGAGTGAAAACCCCACTACCCAGTGGCTTTTAATGAGGTAATGTATGAAACCAACTTTTAGGGGTAGGGAGGGTAGAGTGAGGGCACAGTTCTTTTAACTGAATTTCAACAGTGGCATTTTTTGTCATTTAGGATGAAATACACCCCCAATACTGCTGAGTGGTTTGGGTTTAGTACTTTCACAAGACTTGTGATTTTGAGGTTGTCGAGTTGAACCTCATGAGTGGGAAGGGCACATGACTTGCATGCAGACGTTTCTAGTTCAAAACATAGCATCACTAATTAAAGGGATCTCCAGTATCAGGCTCAGAAAGACTTCCTCAAAAGAACCCATTGGAAAGCTGCTGGATAGACCAAAGTTCTGACTCAGGATAATTTCAAACTTTGAAATCCATCATTTCCCTTCAGATGTTGAGTCCAAGATCAGGGTATCAAGTTAGACTGTCTTCTCACCAGTTTAAACTACTGGTTTGAAATTTAGAGTTTCAAATACTAAATTTAAAACATAGAATATGAACTAACAAATTACTGTGTTTGGTTTAAAACCAGTTTCTAAATATGCATATCAAACTTAATGTAATCTGAGTTTGGAGCCTACAGTTTTGAAAGCTCCAGTTTAGCTTTGCAATATGTAAGTTAATAAGGAAAAGGGCATCCCTTACTATGTGCAGAGTGCATTTCCATCACATTGAACAACCTCAGCCAGGCCATCATATCTGGGATTAACCCACTTGCCTCAAAAAATCTGGAGACACATGATGAGGGTCTACTCTGCAGAAGCTAAGCAGATTTGATTCTGCACTGTTAGCTGTCTGAAAGGGAGAATGCTTGGAGAACCTTTAGAAACACAAAGAGCTTGGTGTGTATTCAGTGTGTATATGTAAACTTTTAAATGATTAAATTAAACATTTGTTTTAAAGAGCAGAATTTATGCTTGAATTCTGACTTTTAGACATACTGAGCATAGGTAATTTCCCATCAGGGGGCAATTTAACAAATAACAGTTCACAGCAGGAGTCTGTATAAATCGAAGGCAATGATGCGTGATGCATTAATAAGAGACTTCCTTGTATCTTGTGAAAGCTGCCTACTCACCTGAAACAAAACCTTGTGCTCTTATCTGGAATAAACAGTTGCCTATCTGGAGACTGCAGCTGAAAATTCTTAAGAGAAATGGATGAGGACACACTGTCAGATAGGAAAACAGATACTGTCAACTATAGACCCAGAAAAACAGATAGTCAACAAGAGACCCATTATTCTGTTGAGAATAATGAATATTGTGCCTCCAATCCATAAACTGCATATAGACTCATACTGCCAAACTGGATCAGATGTATAGTTACACATGTATCATTTCCAGGACTTCTGGGGGAGAAAATGGAAGCAGCGCCACTTCTCTTGAGACCAGGTCCACCGGGCTCCTTCTGTCCTTGAATGGTTTCTATTCCATTCCTGATGGCAAGGACTATATTGGGGTTCCCACCCTCACCCCTAATTGATCTGTAAGCCGCTCTGGGAGCCTTTGTGGCTAAAGAGCAGGTAAAAAAAAAATTCTTAACTGAAAGCAGTCTTGGTAATCTGCAAGTTTGAATGGAGGAACAGAAAATATTCTAATCTCCCCCTGCCCCCAGTCTCCATTGGAGAAGAGCAGGGGTGATTCTCTGATTGGGGAAAATTGGCCACATGGTTACGCAGCCCCTCATTGCACAAACTAAATCCCTAATGTCTATATACAGAACTTACTGCACTATGCATGTTTACTCCAATCAAACTTAATTCAAGGTAAGTATGCATAGGAGTGAAGCCCAGATTGGGGCCACAGTGCAGGGGAGTTGATCTTTTCTTCCATGTTTTCTTGCTGCAAATCTCCCCCACTTGCTGTTTGGACCCAAATCAGTTATTTGTTGCAAATTGCAAGTTTGCAGGGGTTGAGTGAGGGTAAATAGCAGCCTTAGGGGTGGAGGGTTAAACAGGAAAATCGTGGTGGGAGAAAGGGTGAAAAACCCTACCCCCTTCTGTAGTCCTCAAATGGATTATTTGCCCCTGTGACTATTGTCACTTTAAAAGTAGAGAATTCCAATCATTGGATTCAAAGACATGGTTAATGTCACATCTTGTTTGAGCCCTAATGACTCAAGAAAAGACTGCCTGGATTTAGGTGCCTCCAATACCATTGAATGTCTATGTAAATACATAGACGTCAAGAGTAGGGAGTGTATAGGCCAAAATCTGCATCCACAGAGCTTCCTTGACCTTCATCCTGATGCTGGTGTTAAACAATATACTGTTAATTGTCAAAACAAATCTGCTAAATATTGCTTAAGGTTGCACTGCTAAGTGTATTAACATCTCATGACTCGTGAATTCTGTTTGATTTTGCATTCCAGGTTAATGTGTGAGAAAGTTTAATCCTGGCTGTATATTGTGCAGCTAAGTCCTTTGTATTCAAAAGTAAGGACTTAATGAGCTTCATGGGGCACCTGCTCAAGTAAGCGTGAAGAGAATTGCAGATTTGATGGCATCTTTTAAGCAGTTTTGGCAAAACTGTGAATACAACAATAAAACTGAATAAATGGCCTGTCATGAACCTACATACACACACATATATTGTTGTGAGTTTGCGGGTTGGAATGGATAATTCCCGAGTCCCCTTCCAGCCTCTGATTTGAAAACCTGTGCCTTGGGGGTGAGGGACTGGCTCTGCTTGCCAGATGAGTTTCTTTTGTTAAGCTAACAGAGTGGCCAGTTTGCTAATGGGTCTTTCAGGTGCACAGCAACTGGTGAATGGGCCAGGAAGATCCTTTTGTCATTGAAACTCTTCAGGAGAGCCTTCCCTCCCCCTCCTGGCAGCTAGCAGAAGTTTTGTGCCTTCAGTGTGTTTAGAGTTGTCTGGGAATGCCTAGGAACTGGAGGCAGAGAGGCTGACTCTCTGCACCATGGCTTTAAGATGTAACACTGATGGGAAAGCTGGATATTGGACTGCTGATGCCTTGAACCCCTCCATCCTAAGCTCAGGTTGGAACGTGTGTAAATAAACAAACCATATTTCATAGAGACACCACAGTCTCTGCTGATCTTCCCAAAGGAAACCAAACCGTGGAGGAGCGCAGGGACCCCTGAAATCTCACCGTCCAGAGATTGGGGAGGAGCGCAACAATATTCAATGTGATGTGGGAAACTGCTTCCCTGTGATGTAATCCTATGCCTCTGGAGGAGGAGGATGTGCCTACCTTGAATGTATCACCACCACATGAGCAGGACTGATCATGTAGGTTTCCCCCCCCAATCAATTAGTACCTCCCCTTCAGCCAGTGGAACCCCTGAAATGGGGCAGAGTTTGGTCAGGATAGAATCTGCTGGATTCTGAGATGATCCCATTGTTGTTATAGGATGGCAACAGACCCAGACCAGGCTGGGAGCTGGCATAGCAAAGAGGCATTCCCCCCCACTTTCGCTTTTCACCCTGACCAGCATGATACAGCAGTAACTATACCACTCCATGAAGCTCCACTGCTGCTGGTTGTGATGTCCTTATACGTTAAAAACTGTAAATAAGGTAAGTGCGGGTTTATATAGGGATATATGGTAAGTGAATTGAGTAAGAGGGGGGAGTGCATGGGGTAGAATGCTGGAGAATGTTGGATGATGATTGGCTGAGTATTTGAATGGCTGAAGGTATAAATGAGAGGATGACAGTTGAGTTGGGGAGGTTGGTTGGGTGGAGTTGAGAGGAGAGGGATTGGAAAGGAGTTGAAGTGGGAGGCAGTTGGGATTGAGTTGACAGAGTTCTGAGGGAGGTTTGGATTCTATTAGGCTGATATTTGGACAGAATATATATAACTGGAAACATAAGAGTGACACTATATGATACCATACGCTTGTTAAACATTCCTAAAGTAATCTTGTTATTTCCTAGTGTTATCAAATAAATACTTTTATTGGTTTACCAAAAGCCTGATCCTTGGCTGGGGATATACAGACCAGAAGGGAGGGCAGGGTAATTACCAAGGCTGAAGGGAAACTGTATCTAATGGTGGCAGCGGTGAAGGAAGAAATTGTAAAATCGTCAAGTATCCAGAGCAACCCAGGATTGTATCCTTTATAGACAAAGATACAGGGGGGTTGTGGACAGCAAGGGCACCCAGACACAAAGTAACAAGCCATAGGGAGACTAAGGCAAAGTCTCTAGCAGTATAGTTTACAGGGAGTGGCTGGTGGTGCTGCCTAGCAGTGGGATCTTGAGAGATCTGCGCTAGAGCGGAGTGAGAAAAAATAAAAACTACGATCCTGACTGGTGGTGTCCTGAGGTGGTGCCTAGTGAAAGGCGGTAGCCACAAGCAGGTGGGAACCTGACAGGTGGAGCTAAAGGTGGGATCGTCACATGTGGTGGCTGTAGCGGTGGAATACGAACAAAAGAGAGTCACTATAAAGTGGTGTGACTGTGAAGGAAATAACAAATAAAGATTACTTGTGAGTGTGTGGTAAAGTGTGCGGGATTTAAAAAACATGGCTGAGTTCTTAAAGATGAAGAGAGAAGAGCTGGTGGAGAAGTGTATAGCTTTACATTTACCTCATGAGGGTAAAGGGGTGGATGAATTGCGGGTGACATTAATAACATATACGTCAATCCAAACCAAAGAACCAGTAACAGAAGAAACCCCAGAAGGGTACTTAAGTAACCCTGCCTATGCGGAGTATTTAAGAGAGAAGATGGGAAGCTGAGGAAAAAGACAAGCAGCGGGTCTTTGAAGCTGCAGAGAAGGAAAAGCAACGTGTGATGGAGGCTGAGGAGAAAGAAAAGCAGTGAATGTTGGAGATTGAAAGGTTGAGAATGGATGCTGAGATACAAGTGGAAAGGTTAAAATTAGAAAGAGAGAAGTTTCATTCTGATGAAACAAGAAAAGAGAGAGATGAAACAAAAATAAAAGTCGCTCCAAAAGACTTTGCTGTGTATGAGCCTGGTCAAGATCCACAAATTTACCTCACAACATTTGAAAAGGCAGGTGGAGCCAAAGGTGGGATCATCACACCGGTCAAGGAGTTTGGATTGACCCCTTAGTTAATAAAGATGTACTGAGTGTTTTTCCTTAAACAAAGAGAATGAAGAAACAGCAGATTTTAAAAAACTTTCATTTTAAAATAAGAGTTTATACAATACAGATCACACACCAGAATTCTGTTACATTGTAAGAGTAGTATGGGTAATTGCTATAAATATGCATTTGTTTTCCAGCATTTTCCTATATTTCTTTTTTATTATGCCTTGGTCACCTATCATAACAGTTTTATCTGCATATCACCACAAATCTGGCTACTGTGTCCTGGCTCCCGACCAGAGAAGCAGACTCAGGACTCGAAGACTGTTTTATTCCAGAGGTTAGCACAGGAATTTAGCATCAAAACATTCTAGGCATGAACCAGGATACAGAACACCAGAAGGTGCAACTAGGCTGTGGAAGCAACTGAGAGTTGTCACAACAAAGCTCTCATCTTTGTTGTTGTTATGTGCCTTCAAGTCGATCACGACTTATGGCAACCCTATGAATTGGCAACCTCCAATACCATCTGTCATGAACCACCCTGTTCAAATCTTGTAAGTTCAGGTCTGTGGCAATGAGTTGATTTTTCTCTTATCCCCTTTTTTCACCGTCCAACTTTCACATCTATACACAGAGATCAGAAATACCATGGTCTGAATGATCCTTTTAGTGTTCAGTGATATATCTTTGCATTTGAGGACTTTTTCTAGTTCTCTCATAGCTGCCCTTCCCAGTCCTAGCCTTCTTCTGATTTCTTCACTATTGTCTCCATTTTGGTTAATGACTGTGCCAAGGTACTGATAATCCTTGACAAGTTCAAGGTCCTCATTGTCAGCTTTGAAGTTACATAAATCTTCTGTTGTCATTACTTTAGTCTTCTTGACGTTCAGCTGTAGTCCTGCTTTTGTGCTTTCCTCTTTAACTTTCTTCAGCATTTGTTTCAAATCATTACTAGTTTCTGCTAGTAGTATGGTATCATCTGCATATCTTAAATTACTGCCATTTCTCCTTCCAATTTTCACACCTCCTTCAACTTTGTCCAATCCCGCTTTCCATATATGTTCTGCATATAGATTAAACAAATAGGGTGATAAAATACACCCCTGTCTCATACCCTTTCTGATTGGGAAGTAATCAGTTTCTCAATATTCTGTCCTTACAGTAGCCTCTTGTCCAAAGTATAGGTTGCACATAAGGACAATCGGATGGTATGGCACCCCCATTTCTTTTAAAGCATTCCATAGTTTTTCACAGTCAAAGGCTTTGATGTAATCTATAAAGCACAGGGTGATTTTCTTCTGAAATTCCTTGGTCTGTTCCATTATTCAACATATGTTTGTGATGTGATCTCTGGTACCTCTTCCCTTTCTAAATCCAGCTTGGACATTTCTTGTTCCGTATATGGTAAGAGACTTTGTTGTAGAATCTTGAGCATTACTATATCTGCATGGGATATTAAGACAATTCAATAATTACTGCATTCCCTGGGATTCCCTTTCTTTGGAACTGGGATGCATATTGAACGCTTCCAGTCTGTGAGCCATTGTTTAGTTTTCCATATTTGCTGACAAATTTTTGTCAAAATTTGGGCAGATTCAGTCTCAGTAGCTTGTAGCAACTCTGTTGATATGCCATCTGCTCCTGGTGATTCATTTCTTGCAAGTATTTTAAGAACAGCTTTCACCTCACATTCTAAAATTTCTCGTTCTTCATCATACAGTTCCTCCATGAATGAATGTCATCCTTGCATCTCTTTTACAGAGTTCTTCAGTGTATTGCTTTCATCTTCCTTTTATTTCATCCCGGTCAGCCAGTGTGTTCTCCTGTTGATTATTCAACATCCCTATTCTTAGTTTAAATTTCCCTTTAATTTCTCTAATCTTTTGGAATAGGGCTCTTGTTCTACCTTTTTTGTTGTTGTCCTCTTCTATTTCTGTACAATAACTATTGTAATAGTTCTCTTTGTCCCTAGTACTAGTCGCTGTATTGTTGCATTTAGAGTTCTGTGTTTCTATCTCCTTTTGCTTTTGCTTTCCTTCTCTCTTTAACCATTTTAAGAGTTTCTTCAGTCATCCATTGCGGTCTTTCTCTCTTTTTAAGTAGAGGTATTGTCCTTTTGCATTCTTCCCTATAATGTCTCTGACTTCACTCCATAGTTCTTTTGGTTCTCTGTCAACTAAGTTTAAAGCCTCAAATCTGTTCCTTATTTGATCTTCATATTCTTCTGGGATGTAATTTGAATTGTATTTTGGCCTTATGATTGCTTTGTTATTCTTCTTTAGCTTTACTCTGATTTTCGATATTAGCAGTTCATGATCTGTACCACAGTCTGCTCCTGGCCTTGTTTTCGCAGAAAGTATGGAACTTCTCCATCTTCTGCTACCAATTATATAATCAATTTGATTCCTATATTGACCATCTAGTGATGTCCACATGTATAGTCGTCTTTTTGGTTGCTCAAAAAATGTGTTTGCAAGAAACAAATTATGGTTCACATAATCCAATAAGTCTTTCTCCCACTTCATTGCTATCTCCTAAGCCCCATTTCCCCACAATTCCTAGTTCTTCTCTGTTCCCTGCTTTTGCATTCCAATCCCCCATGATTATCAGAACATCTTGTTTTGGTGTGTGATCAATTTCTTCCTGTACTTCTGCATAAAATCTCTCCAATTCCTCCTCTTCTGTGTTTGCAGTTGGAGCTCTCATCTTAAGACACTCCAAATAAAAGAGAGGGGTAGGGGACTCTACTTGCTGGAGCTAAATCTAGCACTTTCCAGTCTTAGAAGTAAGGCGGGGGCTTCTCCTGGGAAAAGAGAATGATTTCTCAAGTTGTAACTGTCTCTTCTCATGTCTGTGTGACCTTGGGGAAACTGTCAGCTCTGACTCTGTGAAATATTCTCCTTCTTTATCTCTCTGGAATTGTCCAGCAGATTCATTAAGGCCTGTCTGCTGAGCGAATAAGTCTGGGCTAAGAGCCAGTGATGACAGTAAACTGCATTTCTTAATTACCGCCGCAGGTGAGAGGGTGCTGCTGTGGCCTTGCTTGGCAGAAATACTAACAGGATTACTGGGCATAGGGCTGACAGGCTTCAGAAATCATTTCCTCTATTGTTGCCCCAGAGCCTTCCCCAACATCTACAATCCCCTCCCTATTCTCCCAGTCCTGCCAAAGGTTCTCCATGGGTCCCATGACATACTATGCCTGTCACACATTTATCAGATACACCATCAAAAATTAAACTCTGGCTTTGCCAAAATAAAGACTGTCATGTATCTCTTTGATTCTGTGCTCTGCCTGCCTTGAAACATGTATGTTTTGTTTAAGGCAGGGTGGGGAACAGGATCTGGACAGTAGGTCAGATCCTGAGCATTCCCATGGGCCATTTTGACAGATGGTACCCCCCACCTGTCAATCACCTCATGTCACCAGGTAGAATTTGGAAATGTAACTTGGTTAGACAGTTGAAATAAACTATTTGATCTGTATGGCTATATGTCACTCTTAAACCAAATATTTTTTAAAAGAGAAGCAAAGCCCATATAGAGAGATAGTTAGATGTCCCCACAAGCCATTCTCTCAGTCAACCCATTAAAAATCATTGGATTTGATTTTACTTAAGTCAATTGATTTCAATGAATCTATACCGTGTATGAATCACTGGATGTCACCTACAATATTTAGTTATTATTTCTCCTCTGTGTTTTACTTTGTTCTGTTTTGCCCTTAGCATATGTAATTATTTTGTGTTCTTGTAGGAGGTTTTGCTAATAATAGAAAGCATTTATCTTCTTCTGAGGAATAATTCCCTGTGCTCATTTTTTAAAACCACAAAATATAACTAACCTGAATATAGCTTATATATATCTTTTTATCCTGCCAGAAGAAAGTACGTCTAACATACATCTCCCTGGCAGATATTATTGTTCATAAGAACATAAGAACATAAGAAGAGCCTGCTGGATCAGGCCAGTGGCCCATCTAGTCCAGCATCCTGTTCTCACAGTGGCCAACCAGGTGCCTGGGGTAAGCCCGCAAGCAGGACCCGAGTGCAAGAACACTCTCCCCTCCTGAGGCTTCCGGCAACTGGTTTTCAGAAGCATGCTGCCTCTGACTAGGGTGGCACAGCACAGCCATCACGGCTAGTAGCCATTGATAGCCCTGTCCTCCATGAATTTGTCTAATCTTCTTTTAAAGCCGTCCAAGCTGGTGGCCATTACTGCATCTGTTCATATAGCAATCCATAAGTTCAAGGTGAATGCATATAGACTTTTGCTGTAAAGAACTTTAATAGTAAAACAGAACTTACCCCTGTAAATGAGGGTGTTATAATCTCCATACTACAGAAAGGATTAGACAGAGAGACACCCAGTAAAGTTACTTAAGATGTCATTATTAGCACTTAGAGTGTCAAAAATTTTCTAAGCAGTGTACATACAGTAGGGCCCCGCTTTGAAGCGCTCCAGGCATTCCACCGATACAGCGGTTGTGGCCCCACCTCCTATGGCGCTTTCCCCACTTTTACAGTATTTTTCGGGCGCCGGGCACCATTTTAGACTATGTTAGTCAATGTGTTCTGCTTTACGGCGGATTTCACTTTATAGTGGCAATCCTGAACAGAACCTGCCGTATGAGTGGGGCCCTACTGTATATTAAAAGACAAGACAGTCTCTGCCCACAGGTTTGCAATCTAGTAGACACGACACAAAAGGAAAAAGAAACAGGGATGGAAAAGGAAAGCCAGCATTGCAACAGCTGCTTCTTCACTAGCCACTGGATGGGACCAGGTTGGTCTCCCCCTTGTCATGATGCTGTTCCTCTGTGGCAGGAGGTGTAGTCTTTCAGTGGTCCTCTGAGGTCCTCTGGCTGTTGGCAGAGGCCAGAGTGTGCCTCTCTTCAACTTTTCAGTCCCGGATAACTGGCAACTGGAACAATGTGTTCTTTCATGCAGGGAGGGGGAAAAGAAGCTCTCTGTTGTTGCTCTTTCTCTAGCCAACAGATAAACTGACATTTCAGGGCTGCCAGGTCATAGCTCTTAATCACTACAATTACCCTCAAGAGCTTTCTGGCAACATGTTTTCTGTATGAATATTACTGGAAATGACTCGTTTGGACAGGTGCCTTTATACATGGTTCGGAGCACCACACATATAAACCCATGGTGATTTTATCCACACTTAGATAGCTGTGAATCCACCCTATACTGGAGTACATTTCAATGAGGGATTAGCTAATTCATTTGGATTTCTGAGTTCTATGATAACCAAGAACACTGTTTAATCTTACGAAACCAGAAATAAATAAAAAGTAGCTGGTGCTGGAGTCCCTGCAGCTTCATGGCAAGGCCAGATAATAGGATTGCAGCCACTCCTGCAACAGGTGGTGGGTGGCGTCACCTGACATCAGCATTGATGAGATTGTTGTGTCGCGGATAAATAAAGGGGCCCCAGTCACTATATTCTCCCTGCAGCCCCGCTGCCTTCATTATCTGAGAAAGAAAACATGAGACCTGCTCAGATTGACACTGCCACCCCAAATAGTTCCCAGAGATTCTGGCATGGCTTCTAACCCAGGGGTCACCAACTCTTTTGGACATCACACACCCCTTTCTAGGCAATCAAGAAGAGTTAGCAGAGTTGAAGGACACATTCCAGCCAGGCAAAAATATTCAAAGAGGGTAAGAAGTAGGGCTTCTGAGAGGTGTGGCATGGGGAGAGTCCCAAGGGCCAGACAGTGCAGCCTGGAGAACTACATGTCCCCCCCAGGCCTGATATAGGGAGAGGTGCTCCTTTAAGTATTCAAGACCAAAGTTGCTTTACAAACCTTCAGTTTGGATGAGAAACATATTAGCAGCCACCAGACCAATTCAGTGGCGTCACTAGGGGGGTGCGGGGGATGCGGACCGCACCAGGTGACACCATCAGAGGGGGGTGACTCTCAGCTTTAATTTTAAAAAAATTAAGTTTCTAGGTGGTCCGGTTCTCGAGATATACATAAAAACGTCAGCTGCCCCCATTTAATCTTTTTTTAAACTACTGTATAGCACTTCGTAGCTTTAACCCCACCCATTCAGGATTACAGCCAATCAGTGAAGTGTTTGTTTGACCTGTGGCAGTGTCTAGTAAACCTCTTTTCAAGGCCAGAAAATGGTGGTTTCCCCCCCCCATTTATCTGAAAATCTCATAAATGGGGTAAGTACATACATTCCAGCTTTTTCCCCTCTTTGTGTGGGAGTCAGATCCTGGGCAGTGTTTTCAAAACCTTCCCAATACTTGCTTTTGTGGGGGTAAAAGCATTGCTAATTCCATATCTCCAGAGTAAATCCCATTGAATTCAATAGGATTTACTTTTGAGTAGACATGGTTATGAATGTGCTGAAAATCAATGGGACTTCGGAAAAAGAATTGTGTTTGTGTTGTCTTTCTGTCCCCCCCCTTCTCCAGTCCTATTTTAAAGCAAGTAGGCAGGGCTTACTTAGGTATTACAGTTTTTATTCTGTAGGAAATGAATACTGGTTTTTTTTAAAACTAATACTGATTTTTCTGCAATGACCAACTGGTTTGAAAATAAACTATTATATGGGCTGTATGTATATATACATCTGCAGTGTGTGTGTGTAGTCTTTCCAACAACCCTGTGAGGTAGGGTTGGAAACCAAGGAAGCTCACAACAAGAAATAAAGCCATTTAAAATCCAATAACCATAAAGCAAGAATAAACAGTTGGAAAACAGCCTAAAGAGGCATGATTCTGAATTTTGGGTTGGGTGAATGAAGTTTATTTATTATTTGATTTATATCCCGCCCTTCCTCCCAGTAGGAGCCCAGGGCGGCAAACAAAAGCACTAAAAGCACTTTAAAACATCATAAAAATAGACTTTAAAGTATATTAAAACATCTTTGAAAATATTTTTAAAAGCTTTAAAAAAACATATTTTTTAAAAAAAAGAAAAGGCTTAAAAACATATTAAAAAGCAATTCCAACACAGACTCAGACGTGGATAAGGTCTCAACTTAAAAGAACAAGTTGAAAGAACAAGTTCCTTATCACTTGAGGCTGTAGTTCTCTGCACACTTCCCAGTTTGAGTAAGCCCCATTGAATACATTGGGACTTGCTTCTGAGTAAACAAACATCGGATTGCACTATAAATATATTTACAGATTGTGCAATTCATAAACATATTTGAGAGTCATGTTTATATAAATATTTCTTCATACTGTGTCCCAATAAGTATTTGATTTCACACTATGGTTGTAGATGATTTTTTCCTCTACATTTTAAGTGTGCCCTTCTCCATTGTTTCTCCATTGTTTTCATCCTGAGGGGAGGATAGGCTGAGAGATGGTGAGTAGCACATTTAAGGTCTCTTCACCTCCCCCCCCTTTTTAATTTGTATTTATTTTATATTTCTCCAATATCTTCCCCTGGCTGTTTTTATGTATTTTAAATATTTTTAGATTAAATAAATAGGAAATCATAATTGTGAACCTCCCTAAAAGCAATTTACCTATCCTTATGTTTTGGCAAAGTGATGGTGTGAAGGCATGCTGGTAGAACAAGAGACCATGTTTGAGGCATGTTATAAGGTGTTTGAGGACTTTGTCACACATTACTTTTTGAGACCTGTAGATTCATGTCGGAAACAACACGTGCACGTATTGAATGGTGGCTTGGGTGCTGTTTTTTCAGTCTATGCTGCATGCGTAGCGAAGGTGATACATCATCTGGCAGCTAGCTTCATAACGTGAGAATTAAAAACATTTGGATCACCATTCACTTGTTTACTTTTCTCACTGTTGAGACCACTTCATATATTATTTTTTCATACACAGAAATTTAATCTTTGTATAGGAAAAAGTATTTTGTAAAATGTGAAGGACAGTGGCTGTCCAGTCAGTATAACCACTGTACAAGATCTACTCAGTCACTGTAATTACCTTTTGTTTTGAGTGCCCTTTTGTCTGGGTCTTGGTTCAGGTGTGTATCCAACTTTCACGTGCTTGTGGAAGGGGTGTGCAAGTAGTGCCCCCCCAAGTGTGGAGGCTTGGACAAACATTGTGTTATGGAAAATCAAAGTCTGTGTGAAAGTACATATTTGGGAATGCCATCAATGTAATCCTAAACACACTTAATAAATAATATCGAACTTGCACGTCACAAAATATATTACAGTCATGTCCATAAGCACCAGGAGGGTAGTCGCCCAGGGGATCTTAGTCCCTCTGCTTTTTTGGGAGCAGGGTCCCTATGTCTCCAAGCATCCTACAGTCAGCATGAAAAGGGAGTGTGTTAGTCACTGAGAAGAGTCTTCTAATAGGCTTCCTTGCCTTTTCTGCAGATTGGAGCCAATCAGAGTGAAAGGAGGTGAGTCAGCCACTGAGAAGACTCTTCTCAGTTGCTAACGCTCTCCACTTTCATGCTGATTGGCTCCTAGAGATGTTTGTTGTTGTGAGAGAATGCATTAACAAAGATCTCATTCTTAATCCAGGAGCAAAAAAGGGTGTACGTGGCTGTAACTATCATGAAGGGACCCTGCAGCTCTGAATTTTCTACTAAACAACTGATAAATACTTTGTGTCTGGAGACTTATTATTAAGAATCACTTTCCATAATTGTAAGGAGGTGTGTCCACATGCATGCATCCGAGGCACCTAAATGAGGGGAGAGAGCAGCATAGGGACATAAGTAGGTGTCTTATTCCAGGGGTTCCCAAACCTTTCTTCTACATAGACCACTTGAAAATTGCTGAGGGTCTGAAAGTATCTGAAAATTTACTATGGGCATATGCAAGATAATTAACTCCCATTAGTAATAAGAGCAAGAATTTGAGCTGTGCATATGATATTGTAATTTAAAGGTGTAATTTTAATTTTGCTAGTTGTTTATGTCACTACTATTGCCATTACATTCAGTGATATATGGGAATTACGATTTACGAGTAACATTAGTACAAAAAACATTACTAAGGATTCTGTATGGTCTGATACGGGAGGAGGTCCATGGGGGTGACACCATGTGTTACTGCACCAGGTGACACCAACCCGAGTGACCCCACTGGACCAATTCTAGGCTATTTCAAGTGGCTAAAACATGTGTATTTTAATTGTAAATATGCAATAAAAGTTAAATGTACAAAATAAGAGCATAAGAAGGGCCCAGTTGAATTAGGCCAAAGGCCATCATAGTCCAGCAACCTGTTTTCACAGTGGCTAACCAAATGCCTGCAGGAAGTTGGTATCTGGAATGGACTGGATTTTATATAAAGCTGCTATTTTAAACTTGCTGTTTTAAACTGTATATGCTATTGTTTTTACCGTTTATATATATATATAAATATATATGTAACTAAATCGTAAATTGCTTCAGGATGTCTCATGGGAAGTGATTCGTAAATGAAATAAATAATAACTCCACAAGCTGAACCTGAGTGCAACAGCACTATCCCCACCTGCATTTCCCAGCGACTGGTATTCAGTGTTATACTTCCTCTAACGGTGGTGGTATTCTCTACAAATTTATAATCCTCTTCTAAAGCCATCCAAGTTGGTGGCCGTCAGTACATGTGGGAGCAAATTCCATAGTTTACCTATGCACTGTGTGAAGAAGTACTTGCTTTGGTCCGTCTCAAATCTTTCAACATTCAGCTTCATTGGATGGACCCGAGCTCTAGAATTATGCTATCTGCTTTCTCCATGCCTCAGTGCCCTTTTTTTCTAAACAAAAAAGCTCCAAATGTTGTAACCTTTCCTCATAGGGGTGTTGTTCCAACCCCTTAATCAATATGGTTATCCTTTTTTTTTTATATATACATATGTATTTGGATTTTATATATATATACATAAGCATAATACAAGATACGAGTATATCAACATATATTCAGTACAAAATAAACTGAAACTAATAACACCTAAACACTACAGGCCAGCTATTGCAAAGACCCTCAAAAATGTATTGGATATTACATTACTCCTTTGTGGTTGACCCTTTTCTGATCATTTTCCAGTGCCACAATTTCCTTTTTGAGGTTAAGCAACCAGAACGATAAACCATATTCCATAGATTTGTATAATGGCATTAGGCTACTGGCAGTTGTATTTTCAATCCCATTCCTAATCCTCACAAACAAGGAATTTGTTTTTTTTTAAAGCTGCCACACACTAGGTCAACCCCTTCATCAAGCTATCCTCTACAGTCCAAAGGTCTCATTCGTGGTCAATTGCCTCCAGTTCAGACCCTGTGAATGTATATGGGAAATTAGGATCCCCCCCCCAATGTGCATCACTTTACACTTGCTGACACTGAATTGCACTTCCTATTTTCCTGCCCATTCACACATTTTGGGACTCCTCACAATCCCTTTTTGCTTTAATCACTTTGAACAATTTGAACAATCATCTTGAACACAAACAAAGAAACCTCACTATGTGCCCCTACTCTAGATGATTTATGAAAAGGATGAAAAGCACAGATCCATACACCGAACTTTTGGGGTCTCTGCTTTCTACGTCACTCCATTCTGAAAACTGTGCGCACAAACCCAGAGTTTGTACACATCATATAAAAAAGGCAAAGGAAGCAATAAAGTAATTATCAATACATTATTTCCATAATGTTAATTGAATCTGGATTATTTTTATTAACAGTTTTGAAGATACGTTTGTTTTATAAAAGCTTGTCAACCATTTTAGCAGGTGACCGCTACTGGATGCCCACAGGAAGGCAAAAAAACTCCAAGGACTCTGGCCAATCTGCCCTGAAGGAAAATACCTTCCTAATCCCAAGAGTGGCGATCAGTGTTACCCTGGGCATGTGAGCAAGGGCAATAAGGAAGGTGGGAGTTCACTAGGCCAGTGGGTCAAGAAGTAAGAGAAAAGACTTCCCACAATGCTAGAGGTGAGACACCCCCCTTGGATGGGGTTACAGGTGGCCACCAGTGGGCCCGGAAAGAAAGAAGGGAGCTCTCCTTGGGCCAGTGTGCAGGAGGCCAGTGGTCTTGGAAGCCAGAGGTGAGATCTCTCTTTGGGTAGGGTTGCAGGAGGCCAGTGAGCCCAGAAGTAAGAGGTGAGACCCCCTCCTTGGGTGGAGTTGCAGGGGGCTTAGAAAAAAGACCCCATGAGTGATGCAGAATGAATAGATTAAATTTCAATTTGCAAAAAATAAAACTCTTAAAGGAATTACTATGATTAAAATACCTGTTTAACGATCACAGATATTTTCAGTGGTTGGTGTCTGAAGGCTGCTGGATCAAGGGGGAGGGAAACATCCATTCTCTGAAGAGGGAGAGACATACTCTTTCTGCAACAATCTCTTTTCCCTGACCACATAATCTTTTCACACCAATCTCCTCCTTCCTCCTCTTCTCCTGACGATCCTGATGGCTTGGCAAAGGAAAGAGGAACACATCATAGAAAAAAGATCACTGGTGATGTAATAATTGCCATACTGTACATGCTGGCAATAAGTGAAAATTAATACATAATTCATGATAGGATTTTTTTAAAGTTAAGGCTGAGTAAGAAGGTGCTGGAGGGATGATTATGTGAAACGTCCACTCCACAGCCCAGTCTTTTGATGTAGCTGATGGTCCTGTGGCTGTTGCATCAGTTGCTCTTCAAAGCTTCTGTGGTAACCATGGAGGAGGAGAACACAAATTGCTGCTCTTTGGAGGTTCCATGTGATACTATGGCAACCAGAGGAGGGTGCTCCTTTAGGACAGGGTTGCCAACTTTTTTAGATCAGTGGGCACATTTCAAATTTTGAGAGAGTGCTAGGAGCACCAATCACAAAATAGCTACCATGGAGGGCATGGTTAACACAACATTGCTGCCATGGGGGGCATGGCATAACACAAAATTAGAGACAGAGTACTGTTTCCCATAGTTGTATTTTCACAATCAACCTGTTGAATTTCTTCCTGACATAGAGCTGTTAAAAGCACAAGAATTGTGTTTTTCCCCACTGCCAACCCTCAACCAAAGCTGAGGCTGCCATCTTGTACTCACTTACCTGGGAGTAAGCCCCATTAAACACAAAGAGACTTACTTCTGAGTTGCCATGTACGCTATTGTATTGTAAATTAACTATTGAATGAATTCTTAATGAGTCCCTGGTCTTTCACGTCTGCACAGCAGGAGACATGCCTAAGCCTCTTTGCAAAGTTTTCACATTTGCCTTTTGTGGGGAGGGGGGATTCTTAAATATTCACCTGCACTTATTCTGTAGTAGAATTTGCAGAAAATAACTTCTAGAGACTACCTCATCTCAGATGAACTCATCACAGGAAAGATGAATGTAGGTGTAATGTTCCTCCCCTAGCACCACCTGTCAGGCTCCCACCTGTGGCTACCACCAGGGAGAAACATAGTTTTTATTTTTCTTTAGCTCAGATCTCACAAGATCCCACTGCTAGGCAGCACCACCAGTCACTCCTTGTAAACAATACTGCTAGAGACTTCGCCTTAGTCTCCCTTCTGGCTTATTGTTATTTTGTGTCTGGGTGCACTTGCAGGCCACAACCCCCCTGTATCTTTGTGCCAATAAAGCATACAGCCCTGGGTTGCCCTGGATACTTGATGATACACTATCTCTTCACCGCTGCCACCATTTCATACTGTTTCTCCGCCTTGGTAAATACCCTGCCCACCCTTCTGGTCTGTGAAAGCCCCAGCCAAGGATCAGGCTTTTGGTAAACCAATAGAATATTTATTTATAAACACCAGGAAATAACAAGATTATGTAAGGTATGTTTAACAAGCGTATGGTTTCATATAGTGTCACTCTTTATGTTTCTGGTCATATATATATATACATTGCCTAAATATCAGCCAAATACAATCCAAGCCTCCCTCAGAACTCTGCCAACCAACTCCTCCAAAATCCCTCTCCTGAACAACAACTCTCCCCAACTCAACTCTCATCCTCTCCTTTATACCTTCAGCCATTCAAACACTCAGCCAATCTTCATACAGCATTCTCCAGCATTCTAGCCCATGTACTCCCCCCTCTCACTCAGTCACTTACCATATATCGCTTAATAAACCTGCACTTACCATATTTACAGATATTAAAATACAGGGACATCACAGTAGGTCACTAGGAAAAAATTAAGGGCAAACTCTTGGGGTTCCAAGGACTAGAAAACAAGACAGAAGTAGGAAAAGTGCACTAAAAGAGAGAGGGTAACAGCAGCTCTTTAGGACCCCAGGGTTTCCTGTTGCCTGGTGTCCACACAACTTACAGCTCTGACTTTGCTTATTTGCTAAAACACTGACAGGTGAGAGCAACCAGGCTGGCTCATTTCACAGAAATTGTTTAGAAGAGTGCCTGTACATTTTGCTTCATAACTTTATTTCAAAAAGGGCTGTAATGAAATCAGAATTATTTATATGTTTAAAACTTTCGAAATTGTGTTCAGGTAAGAAAGTGTTAATAGAATGTTAGTAGGTGCAAATGAGGTATGACTGACAGGTGGGAGAGGGTGTGTGAGTGAGAATTCTGAAGGGAATTTTAAAGAGAAAATAGTTGGGGTTTGACAGTTAGAGTTAGATAGCATTAGGGATCAAGAAGAGAACATTTAGTTAGAAAGGCTGTGGTTTTGGGAAAAGATTTCATTGGGATTAGTGGAGTAGGATGGGAAGGTAGGATAGGGACAACAACAACTTATTCATTTATTATCATGTTCAATATCTTGTATATATTTATTTGTTTGATTCAAAATCCCACATGTCAGCTTGGTCAAGAATGCTACCAACCTAAGGTCCTATTCTGTACCTATACTTATCCAAATTTTACAGACAGATTACACCAGTGGTCACCTTTTGAGCAAAAGGTGGTGGTGCTGAGGCTTGTGGTTCAGAGTGTCATGCCTCCATTGGATTGATGAGGAGCAGTGGATTGGCACAGCAGAGCCAGGAGAGGAAACAAGCAGACTCACCCAAGATGCAGCTGCAGACCTCCTACCACTGGAAGATATTCAGGACACAGCTGGAGAACCTCACTGGAGGTTCCTCCACTCCCTGCAGAGCAAAGATGCCTGTGAGTAACAGAACAATGCAGGCGTTCTCGCCATTTAAAGCTACAAGCTCCCAAGAGTCGGAGGGCTGATTGCTAGCACCTGAACCAAGGAGGGGAGCTTAAAAGGCAGTGAGAGGCCTTTTGCCCTCTGCTGGAAGCAATGTCAGACACCGGTGTCAGACCCTTGCCAGCCGTGCCAGGTTCTGTTGAGTCTTTGCCTTATTGGATTATTGAACCTTGGATTTGTGACTTACCTTGCCTTGGAAGATGAACTGGTACAAGAACTGAGACCCCTCAACTCCCACCCTTGCTTATCCACATATTCTTCAAGCCTTATCTGCTTTACAACCAAGCCCTTGCTTAGGTAGCTGCCAGCTAATTGTTCTACAGTGCCATTAATCACCTCAGTGCAGCTGGCAGAGACTGACACAGAGGGTATATCTGACCTCGGGCTAAAACGGGCTTCCTGGGGGTTTCCTCATCCAGTCATTTGGGAATCAGGAGGTGGTAATCCCAGAGACACATGAACATTGCAAGGGCTAGATACTAATTTTTTAAAATTGAAAGGTGAGAGTCTGGGGCCTCTGCCCTGGGATGCCAATCAAGGTCTGTCAGGTGCCATGGTGCCTGTGGGCATCAGGTTGGCAAATCCCATTCTAACTTGATTTCTCTCTTGTTGATCCTTCTATTTGCACGTGCTTCTACCATTCCCCATTTTTTTTCTTTGGCTTGACCCAGGGACACTTGCTTTGACTCACCCATAATTTAGATGACCAAATATAGACCAATAGATCACTGAGATCTGTGAACCTTGGATCCCATCTTTATTCCTTGGCTTGGATACTGAAACTTTAGATTTCAATTTGTGTGAAGCCAGAGACCATAAGGACTTGAGTCTGCAAGTACTTTATAAATAAGCCATGATCTCATATAGGCTATGACCTTAAGGCATGACACAGTGAAAAATCATCACCCTGACAAAGTACTTTCCAAACACTAGCTATATGTCTGGTTCTATTCTCAAGCATTTTAACTACAACACTATTAGAGTGGTCAACTGCAAAAGAGGGCAGGGTACTTGCACTTTTAATAGTTGTGTGGAAAGGGTCCCTTGCATGACATGGCACCTGCTGAAATCCCTCCTTCCACATAATTATTAAAAGTGCAAGAACCCTGTCCTCTTTTGCATCTGACCATCCTAAGCACCAGAAACGGGCATTCAAATGGAAAGAGTAAGGAATGCAGCAGTTAAGTCTCATGAAAGTGTTTACATTTTCAATGTTTTCTTCTGAAGTTGAAAGTACTAACAATATGTGGATCTCAGGGACTCCAACAACGTCAGAGACTCAGGCTTTTGAAACTTCCATTATCTTTTTCTTTGATGTAAATTATTACTTTTTGACTGCCATCAGTATCTTGCCCCATTTCAGATGCACTCTTCCATATTGGTTTTCCTCCAAATAATTATTTAGAAGCTGCTTCTATTGCAAGGTAGTCATCAGCACAGGATATGTGTCTTGCACATGTTGGACTCCACACCAAGCAAGGTGTTGTCACATAAACTAATTCCACCACTATATCATATTCTTATTTCCATAGTGATTCTCTTGGTAGAAAGTAAATGTTTACTCACTTGTTTGTTTGAAAAGTATTTCCACACCAAAACATCATGGCAGTGTACAGCAACATAAAAACATTTTAAAACCTTACTGACTAAGCTGACTGGCTACTCAAAAACATTTGGCACAAAAAACATCTTCAAGAGACACCTGGAAGTTGAAAGTGAGTATGCCTGCCAAATCTCTGCCAGAACAGCGTTCCACAGCATGGGACTGACAACACGAAATGCCCGACTTTTCGTTGAGGCCAGCTCGGCTTCTTTAGCATGCGGGATAACTAACAGTGCTCCTCTGGATGATTTCTTTCCCTCTTTCTAATTACTGCTGTGCCAAATATTTTCAATTGAATGTTTTGACATGAAAAAGATGCTTTGAATGTCAAAATGACTCCTGGTGCCTTTCTCCTCCTCTGCTTACAGCTTTCATGGTTGCTCAATATCTCTTCACAGCCTCTCTTGGGTTGCTGTTCAAGTATCATATTTTTTCTTTGAACTGCATCATATTCTCCTGGCTACATCATTTAGCCAGTCGGGGATTATGTAGCCAGCATGATAATGTCACAATGTCCTGTACCAATCAGATTTGATTATGTGATGATGTCACAAAACCAGTTCAACAATTCATTTTGAATGAGTGTCCAGAAAGCAAAAGTGTTGTGAGCATTTTGCCCCTAAATCAATAAAAGAAAGTGCTTTTCACAAGGGTGTAAATATTTATGGAATATACCTTTTTTAGGTCTAATTCTATCCTCCCTACATGAGCAAGCAAAAATTTGTCTTTAACCACTTTTGCTGCCTTGCCCATCACATATTTTGGACTCTTAGAGTGTGAATGCTTTCTTTTATTTTGCACGTGACCTTTAGCCTGCAGTGACTCTTACTAAATTCAGTGGGACTTGGTAGACATGTCTTGCACAGTTAATGCCTCTGTCATGGTTTCTGTAAATCGGGTGGGGAACCTCTGGATGATGGGTCAATCTTGCTGGGAATTGGTGTGCACAGCCAACCCAGAATCAAACCCCCCCCCGCTGATGTCACCACCACCCTGGAATGATGTCAGCTAATTGGCAAGTGGTTGAAACTGGAGGTTCAAAGAGAAGCATGGGACTCTTTGCAAAAGGGCTTTCAAACACCTCAACACTGCACTTTGACATTCTGACAGTCGGGATGTCACAGCACAGTGTCACCTGACATCACTATGATATCAGGTGATTGACAGATGTGCAGCCCAATCCACCTGTCAGGTGGGGAGATCTGGCCCACTGTATTATCTGGAAATATGTAGAATCCAGCAACTGTCCCTTTAATGTCCTATTTGGGGGTCTGAAACTAATTAATAATATGCTTGGAAGAAAGTAGAGGCTTAGAGCTGTATAAGAAAGAATGATGCCACAGAATATAACAAGAAGGGAGGGATTGGGGGGCCCAGGTTACCAAGACTATCAAAGGTGTGGCCACAGGCAACTGTGGGCAAGCCTTTGATCTGTGGGAAAGGACACATTATCTCCTATGTCTGCATCCCAGAAATACTGACTCATGCAGCAGCTGCCAATCAGGGGCATGGCACATACATTGATCCTGATTAGCTGCACAAGGAACCAGCTCCTGGAAAATAGAACAACCTACTGGGCATACAGAAAGCTGTCAGTCCATTTTTAGAGAGAGACTCCATATACCACCATGGTGATTCCACATACCACCATTAAGAGATCAGGCAGGAGGGAGTGTGTGACCCACCATCTGCTACTGTTGAGATCTAGGATTTCTGTACCATTGATAAATCCTCAAAAGGAATACAAGATGCTATTTCCTCAAGTCTTATAATATAGTCTTGGAATGGATCCACACCAAAGAGGGCTTTGTCTAACAAGGATCCCTCAATTTTATTTAATTCCCATGGTTGCCTTGTTTCATGAGTTCTAGCTCCACACTCCAAGGAAGCTAACTGGATAATATCATTAAGAGTTCTGCCTGGCATTGAGGGATCCATCCTATTGCTCACCTCAATCTGTTGCTTTGAACTCTCCTCATTATCATCCAGGGTGATCAACTTGCCAATCAGGCATATGCCCTTGACAGGCCCACAACAGGATTTCAATGATCTGCAGTTGCTAGGCGATATCACCCATTCCTGTCATGGACATTGCAAGGTAAAGAACACGGGGAGTGGGCGCAGTTATGTAAACTGCTGCTTCACCCCAATGCCTAGTTTGATTAAAGAAGCCCTAGCACTAACAGTATCTGCCATGTACTTATCAACAGATATTATAATCGATCTGTCATTACAATAGTTATAGAATAAATACTCCATGCTCTCAATGTCTACTGTAAAAACAGAACCTACTCTAACCTCTTTCAACTTCACAGAAAAGGAAGCAAAAGAAAATGATTTACTGTAGGAAACTTCACTAAAATTGCAAAGTAAATCAAGCATATTTAAAGTGACTCTGAACTATATCAACTGTTTTAATATTGTTGTGAGTTTGGGGGTTGGAATGGATGATTCCTGTGAGTCCCCTTCCAGCCTCTGATTTGGAATCCTGTGCCTTGGGGTGAGGGGATGGCTCTGCTGGCCAGATGAGTTTGTTTTGTTAAGCTAATAGAGTGGCCAGGTTTGTTAATGGGTCTTTCAGGTGCCCAGCAACTGGTGAATGGGCCAGAAAGATCCTTTTGTCATTGAAACTCTTCAGGAGAGCCTCCCCCCCACTCCTGGTGGCTAGGAGAGGTTTGTGTTTTTAGTGTGTGTTGGGTTGGGTCAGAGAATGGCTGGGAACTGGAGGCAGGCAGAGAGACTGGCTCTCTGCACCATGGCTGTAGGATGCCTCCTGTAACACTGATGGAAAAGCTGGATATTGGACTGCTAATGCCTTGAACCCCTCCATCCTAAGCTCAGGTTGGAATGTGTGTAAATAAATAAACCATATTTCATAAAGACACCACAGTCTCCACTGACCTTCTTCCCAAGGAAACCAAACCCAGGGCGAGCACAGGGACCCCAGGAAATCTCACAGCTCGGAGATTGGGGAGGTGCACAGCAATATTGTTGCTTCCTCCCTGCTAAAACAAGATCAGCACAGCACATGTCTTGTTTGTATTATTTGGACTGACTTCAGGTGTTGCCACCCCTCACCATATACTCAGAGGCACATGTTACCAAATGCTTCCAAGCTACACAGGAAGTGGATTAGACTGTTAAAGACCAACCCAAACTGTGTTTGCATTTTTACCAATTTGGAGGCAGTACAGTATCTCAGAGAGGAGGTCAGGTCTCCTGCTCCCCTAGTGCATTCACTATAGCTGCCCAATTTCCCTGCTTTTTAAAGCTTGATAGAAATATCTGTTGGCATTAGGTATGTTCTTAAACCACAAGGTTTTTTGCCTATTAGTGAATTTTTCTGCTTTTTAATCTGGGAGGTAAGAAATGGGATCTTGTGCAAGTTTGCTGTGAATGGATTGATCATTTGCATGCTTATTGAGTTCAGTGGGATTTACTCCCCCACAATCATGCTTAGGATAGGTGAGACTGACCACAGGGGATGGGGAGGGAAACAGGCAGCAGGGGGAGGGGAGGGGATGAGAAGGGCAGGTTTGATCATTTGCATGTTTATTGAGTTCAGTGGGATTTACTCCTGTGCAGTCATGCATAGGAGAGGTAAAACTGACCAGGGGAGGGAGGGAGGGAGCGCTGGAGTGGGCCAGGGAGGGGGAAGAAGGAAGAAAGGAGGGGGAAGGGAGAGGAGACGGGAAGGAGGAGAAAGGCAGGTCTGATCATTTGCATGCTTATTGAGTTCAATGGGATTTACTCCCATGAAATCATGGTTAGGATAGATAAAACTGACCATAGAGAAGGAGAAGGGAGAGCGGAGGGGAGAGGGAAGGAGAAAGGGAGGGGAGAGGGGAGAGGAAGGAGAGGGAGGGGGAAGGAGGGGATTGGAAGGGGAGGGGCAAAGGAAGGAGGGAAGGGGCAAATGGAAGGTGATGGGAGGAGGAGGAGAGGTGGGCAGGTTTGATCATTTGCATGCTTATTGAGTTCAATAGGATTTACTCCTGTGCAATCATGCTTAAGATAGGTAAAACTGACCACAGGAGGGAGGAGGGGGAGGGGAGGGGAGGGGAGGGGGAAGGGGGAGATTGGGAGGGGAGGGGCGGGAATGGGCAAGAGGGAGGGGGAGGAGAAGGGAGGGTGGGTTTGATCATTTGCATACTTTTTGAGTTCAATGGGATTTATTTCTGTGCAATCATGTTTAGGATAGGTGAAACTGACCTGGGGGAGGGGCAGGGGGGGAAAGGGAGGGAATGAGATTGGGTGGGTGGGCACTGGGCAGAGGGGAAGCCTCTTTCCTTTCCAAAAGGAAAACATTGTGAACACGATTGATGAGAATAATTTAAAACTGGCAAAACATTGCCAACTGCTCATCTCAGTACACCCAGATCAGGTGTGCGAGCTGAGAATTCCCAATCAGTATTTTAGCAGATCCCAGATATCAAATAAAGACACAGAGAAACTTCTTGATCAAAAAGGGCTTTCAGACTCACACGGGCACAGCAGCCTGGCAAGAATGAGAGCACCAGTTAATTTTCAGGGGCTTGAATATATACTTTTTCTATACATTACACAGCAATAAAGCAGAAGCATGTAAAACAAAAGAAAGATTACAGTTGTATGTTACATATCAAAAAGTCAGGATGTCCTCTTTTGAAACTCAAAACACTTCAATGGTTTAGTCCTTGAGATAACTAGTGGAATATATGCAAAAGTAACACTTTTGGGGTCATAAACAAAGAGCAACATACAAGAAGTATTTGGGCTAGACATTTGAGGGCCATCTCCCTTGATTAACAATATGTTTTCAATAATACTGCAAAGAACTAGTTACAAAAGTTTCTTTTGAGTCGTAAGAAGTAAATATATGCACATGGGGTAGTTTATTATTGAAAGACAGGAGGGGTGAAAGAGGAAGGAGGGGGAAGTAGCAGGAGTATAGAACACTCAAGGACAGTTAACTGATTAACATTTCTTAGCAGCTCAGCAGACATTAAGGCACCAAGCCGTTTGGCCCATTTTAGGTGAAGCATAGGTCAGATCCCAGGATTCTTTGCAACTTTGGTTCATCATTGCTATATGTGTGTTTATAGGTAAAACTTATACCTGGAACATGAAAAATTACTTAACGATTCCCCCCTTTCAGCGCTATTAGACGTCCAGCGTTTAATAGCTAGCTGTATCATCCTTCACTGGTCTCTGTGGGTCAAACAATAACTGTAGGGCCATTTCAGTAGTAGTTAAAGGCTTCTTAAGGCAGGCCCTAGTACATTTATCAAAAGTAGCTGTAACAAGTAGCTTGTTTCTATGCCTGGCCGAAGGGGGTGTCTCGGTTACTCGGAGTCCCGGAACCACTCTCCCCAACGTACAAGTCCAGCTGCCCGAAGAAGGCAGCTTCCTTACTGCCGAATGGCCACACAACCACCAGAGACCTTTAGGTGTAGGTTTTAAATTCAGAAAAAACAAGAAAGGAAATAAATCAGGATCTGCAGGTTCCGGAGAAACAAGAAAATACCAGGCACGTATCCAAGTGGTAGTATTCAATGTATTGGCATTAAGCAGGTGAGTTTGATTGAAAATACCCCAAGATTCTTTTCCCAATTGACTCAAAATAAAAGTGCACTTCATTCCTCCATACGGTATTGGCTTGCTGCTTATGCAGACTTCTCCTTGCAAAGACCCACTAATAACTAATGGACCATCTAGCTCTTTCGCTGTTTGTATTTTTAAAAAGGAAGGAATTTCGGACAAGGACAGTGGTGTGCCTATTAAAGGTACCCCCGCTGTTCCATGTGGGGGTGTATGTGCACAAACATAACATTTTCCATCCTTTGGGGCTGAAGCTTCTAAAAGGGAAAGAAAAACATTCGCATTCCAGCCTCCTTTCTGGAAAACAAACAAAGGAGCTGTGGGTTTTACAAGGCTGGTAGTGGGAACACTGGAGGTGCGGTATTTAGCAAGAAATTCCCTTTCCTTCCCATCTTGCAGTGTATCATAGCAGGTGGTGTATGCTATTCCAATACAATACTTTGTCTTAGGGTCCGCTGTGACGCCCTTCCCTGGCTCTCCCTGTCAGGTTCCTACCTGCGCGTGGCTACTGCCTGTCACTAGGCACCACCAGGGACTCCACCAGTCCGGACTGTCCTTTAATTTATTTTTTCTCTCCCCGCTCTAGCACAGATCTCAACAGATCCCCCTGCTAGGCAACCACCAGTCACGTCCTAATACTAGTATTCCCAGAGACTCTGAATACTGGTATTGTTATTCTCTTCACCGCTGCCACCATTTGTTACAGTTTCCCTTCAGCCTTGGTCATTACCTTACCCTCCCTTCTGGTCTGTGAAACCCCAGCCAAGGATCAGGCCTTTGGTGAACCAAATTAAGTATTTATGAAAGATAACAAAGCTAACAAGATTAACAAGATTTCTTCTTAAGGCACATAAGCATATGGTTTTACTCAATACTAATCCGAACTCCACCTCCCTCCTCCACTCTCTCCTGGCAAACCACTCTCTCAAACCCCACCAAGCAACCCACTCTTTCTCCTCCCCCCAGATTCCACTCTCACTCTTCCTTTTATACGTTCAGCCATTTTAAACACTCAACCAATCATCTCACATTCTACTGCCCATTCACTCCCCCTCCTCTTTCACTCCACTTACCATGTATACATTAATATAGGAACATCACATTCCCCTTCTCTCTATAAGAAAACATATTGTATTTTTTATACACCAAGGCTATATCCATGTTGCAGGGGGAGTACCTAGTAAGCCCCCTTGGTCTGGTGCAGTTTAAAGCCAAATAAATAACCCATTCCACTTCCACCCTTATACAATGAGTCACCGTGGGGCCCAAATACCTGTGTTGGAACACCACAGCTGCTTTCTGGCATCGCTCCTTCCATTCTGCTATATCAATTACCACTGACTGGTTGTGGGATCGAAAAATGTAGTACATGTAGGGATCTGGACATTCCCCTGGAACTTTAGGATCAGGAAACCCCATGCGAGTCCCTGCTGGTGGCATGTTATAATCAGTCCCTGTACAAATCCTCACCCCATCAGGGCAACAAATAGCCAGTACAGAGAAGGGGAGTAGAAACACGGAAGAGATAAAGAAAAGTATTTCAAATCAGTCTTCACAATGCAATTAAAAGATCAGGATTCAACCAAAGTTCAGCAGATTTCAGAATCTCGGAAAGGGACGGTATCTGGCGCCCACAGATCAGTCGCTGGATCTCTCCGCAAACGCAATACTGGAACAGTCTCTGGGCTCTGAGTTGGCACGTCAGCAGCTCCTCCGGACAACACATCTGGTTCCACGGCTGGGTTGAAATCCACAACGGCTGGCTTCACATGGGAATGGTGGATCCAAGATTTCCGTCATTCCAGAAATACCGCTGTCTGAGTTGTTAATAAAACCTGATGCGGACCCGAGTATTTCGGCTGCAAAGAATCAGCTTGAACAAACTTCCTTGCCCACACAAAGTCTCCTGGCTGCAATGGATGGACCTGTTCCTCCAAGGGGACCGTCTGTGAGTATCGAGCTGTCCGCCACAGCTCTTGCAATCTGTTCTGTAAAGAAAGAAACTGAGAAGTGGTTATGTGCTCCCCCCCAACAAAGATATATCTGGTTTTGGCAAAGAGCCCCCTTTTGAAGGTGGGTGTCCAAATAGCAGTTCATATGGTGAGAGACCCAGTGCTCTCGTGGGGCGCATTTGCATGTGAAACAATACGAGGGGGAGTACTTGAGGCCATTTCAACCCTGTTTCCTGTGTATATTCAGCCAGAGATGTTTCTTACCCATTACCTTTGGTAAGTCTACAAAGTCCATTTTTGTGCTGTGCTCCCAGTCTCTCCCATTTTTGGACTTCTGCTGGTGGTACAGAGACCAGAGAGGCTGGACAAAACCAGAAGTTGCCAGAGCTAATGTGGGGAGGCCCAGTGGAAGCAGGCAGCCTGCCCAGCTGTTCGGTCAGCCAGGGCATTTCCCCCAGTCACTGGATCATGGTCCTTCGTATGAGCTCGGCAGTGGACCACCGCGATCTTGGCTGGCAGTTGCACTGCTTCCAGCTTTTGAACTAGCTGTAGGTGTTGGATGGGCTTGCCACCTGCCGTCAGAAATCCTCAATATTTCCACAGGTGAATATGGCAATGGATCACTCCAAACACATACCCAATGTCGGGTTAAACGGAGACAGTCTTACCCTCTGCAAGCTGGCAGGCCCTGTCAAGTGCATATAGCTCCGCAGCTTGAGCTCCCTAGCGTCTGGGTAGAGATGCTGCTTCCACTGGTTCCCACTGCGTCATGATGGCATAGCCTGTATAATGGATGCCGTTCTCATTTAAGGAACTCCCATTCATAAAGAAAATAAGCTCTGGATTGATTAGAGGCACGTCAGACAAATTTTGTCTTACCTGCAATGCGGATTGTAATACAGCTACACAGTCATGATCATAGTGTAAAGCTCCCTGTTGTATGTGTGTGTTCCCTTACATCCCCACCCCTCCAGGAGAACATGTTAAAGTGGCCTCAAGCTGACAAAGCATATCACGACCCATCAAAGACACAGGACATGAGCTAGAATACAAAAACACATGGTTAAAAACCTTCGTCCCATACACAACACGAAGTGATTTTGTAATGCACAAAGCCTGTGGCACTCCCCCCACCCCCATAGTCATTTCTGACTCAGCAGTGAGCCATCCCGGAGATGCATGGTTCAAAAGGGAGTACGTGGCGCAAGAAAGGGAAATTCAGCATCCTCTACTTGCAGAGTAACAATGGGTTCAGCCGTAGGAGAGAGACAAAAAGGTACCCGCCAAAGACAACAAGGCCAACATCCCCCAATCCCCCTTCGATGTTCCATCCCCTGCAGTCACTAGTCATTGCAGTGGGGGTTGTTGTGGGGTTGCTCCTAGTTGGTGCCATGCTGCCGGGGTAGATTGATGGAATTGTGGTGTTGGCACGATTGGAGGAGGCGGAGGAGCCAGTACACTGTTTCCTGTAAAATCCAAAGTCCTGTTATACCCATCCTGGGTAAAATCATCAGCTGCCAGTGGGCAGTCACGCCTAAAGTGTGTCAAATTCCCACCCTGTTATACCCATCCTGGGTCGCAAGCGCGAGTCTGTTCCCCCAGAACCCCCCTCCACTGAATAATCCTCATCCAGTTCCCCAGTAGAGGAATCTGGAACCACGGAGTCCATTTCCCCTGACGGGGCACCACCTCCGGGGGGAGCCAGAGGTGGAGGGGCAAACGGAATAATGGTGGGGCTAAGCACCTGCCGTCGGGATGGTTCATCCATGAAATAACTAGGAGGGGGATCCTTACAAGACACAGATCTGCCTACCATCACTTTTATCCCAGTCCATTTCTGCGCCCCTGCCTGCCACAGGAGCCAGAAATCCAACTGTTGGGGATGGTCCATGTCTAGCCACTTTCTTACCCCAGACAAGCAAACGGCATCAAAAGACCCATCCCGCGGCCATCTGTACTCAGGGGCCGCGACCACGGTCAGGTGCGTCCATTCCTCCACGAACAATTTCACCATGGTTTTTTTCTTCATACCTGTTTTGACTGGCAGACATCCTTCATCCCAAAACCTACACATGAGACTCAAAGGGGTTACAGAATCAACTTTCCTGGATTTACTCCCTGCTTGTCCCATGATATCTGACAGGAATCTCCAAACTGTGCCTTATCCCCAAAGAAGCAGGCAGCTAGCTCCAAGCAGCTGATGGAGAGAAATCTCTCGTGGCGCCTATCAGCAGCCTGGAAGAAAGCCCCCAGCAAAACCGGGGAGCACACACGATCCCGGACGAGCCCCCAGATTGATGAGAATAATCTAAAACCGGCAAAACATTGCCAACTGCTCACCTCAGTACACCCGGATCAGGTGTGCGAGCTGAGAATTCCCAATCAGTATTTTAGCAGATCCCAGATATCAAATAAAGACACAGAGAAACTTCTTGATCAAAAAGGGCTTTCAGACTCACACGGGCACAGCAGCCTGGCAAGAATGAGAGCACCAGTTTATTTTCAGGGGCTTGAATATATACTTTTTCTATACATTACACAGCAATAAAGCAGAAGCATGTAAAACAAAAGAAAGATTACAGTTGTATGTTACATATCAAAAAGTCAGGATGTCCTCTTTTGAAACTCAAAACACTTCAATGGTTTAGTCCTTGAGATAACTAGTGGAATATATGCAAAAGTAACACTTTTGGGGTCATAAACAAAGAGCAACATACAAGAAGTATTTGGGCTAGACATTTGAGGGCCATCTCCCTTGATTAACAATATGTTTTCAATAATACTGCAAAGAACTAGTTACAAAAGTTTCTTTTGAGTCGTAAGAAGTAAATATATGCACATGGGGTAGTTTCTTTATTATTGAAAGACAGGAGGGGTGAAAGAGGAAGGAGGGGGAAGTAGCAGGAGTGTAGAACACTCAAGGACAGTTAACTGATTAACATTTCTTAGCAGCTCAGCAGACATTAAGGCACCAAGCCGTTTGGCCCATTTTAGGTGAAGCATAGGTCAGATCCCAGGATTCTTTGCAACTTTGGTTCATCATTGCTATATGTGTGTTTATAGGTAAAACTTATACCTGGAACATGAAAAATTACTTAACGCTATCATTGCTTTTCAGCATTTTCCACACCTTTTTATTCTACAGCAGGCACATGTAGCCTCTCACCCAAATTTAAACCAAAGCTGTCCCTGGCCACATCCACACCAGACCTTTATTTTACTTTAGACAGTCATGGCTTCTCCCAAAGAATCCTGGGAAGTGTCATTAGTGGTGCTGAGAGTTGCTGGGAGATGCCCTGTTCCCCTCACATAGCTTCAGTCAGAGTAGCTGACTGTTCAACCACTCTGGCCACTGGAACTCTGTCAGTGGAATAGAAGTCTCCTCTCAGCACCCTTCACAAACTACACTTCTCAGGATTCTTTGGGGGAAGCCATGACTGTCTCAAGTGAAATAAAGGTCTGCCGAGTGTGTGGCCCGCTGATTAAGCAAGCCAAGCAGCTGTGAGACTGACAAAGGGGGCATGGCCAGCAGAGCTGCGAAATGGCTGCATAACTTTGCTGCTCTGTTCCCTCTGATGGAAAAGCCTCCCTAATATTAAATCGGGACATAGTCTTATTCATAAATAAAAGCTATTTCGAGGGGGGAAGGCTCCCCAGCATATTTAAAGGAAAAGAAGGCATTTTGGAGGACTATTTTAAATTGCAAGACACAGAAGGCCCAAGCGCAGCAAAGAGACTACTAAACAAGATGGCTCCTGGATCTCAGAAAAGCTCTAAAACAGCACCTGTAGATGTGAATTTCGTGGCTGCTTCATGGAAGGAAGAGCTAGCTAAGCAATTTCAGTCTTTTAAACTGGACATAGCAAGTACCTGGGATGCCTCTTTTCAGTGCTTGGAGGTTAAACTGACGGACCTCGCTGCACGTTTGGATGATGTAGCGCAATCATCATCAGAAGCACTGGATCTGAGCCTAACCAATTCAGAGGAACTATTGCTACTCCGACATGAGAATAAAATTATAAAAAATAAGCTGGAGGACATAGAGAATCAGGTACGTAGATTGCATATTTGTTTTCGTGGGATTACAGAAGGGACTGAAGAACACTCTGCGTCAATGGCTGCCTTTTTGGCAGCATGGTTAAATTCTGTACTCCCAGGCCTAGAAATATCGGTAAATGATTTTGAGCGAGCTCACCGGGCACTAGCTGCAAAACCCAATGATAAAGCACCCCCACGGGATATTATTGCTTGCTTTACAAGGTTCACAAAGAAAGAAGATTTAATGCGAGCCCAAAGATTAAAGATTTGCAGTTTGTTGGCAAGCCTGTTATGGCATTACAAGATTTATGCCCTGATATGCTGCAAAAGCAAAGAAATTTTAAACCAGTCACCACCCTCTTGCAGAAGGCGGGAAACGGGTACCGCTGGGGATTCCCATTTCGATTGATTGTCCCTAAGAATGGAGGGCTGCTGATAGCGAGCACTATGAAGGAGGCTCTATCCCTCCTGACAGCATGCAACATAGAACACCCTGAAGGGATCCAAAAAGAAGACCTAGAAGCTGACGAAAATGACACATGACAGAGATATAACAAGCACTGGGAAAGCAGCAAGAAAAACCTTCACCCTCGCAAACGCACCCCTACAGAATCAACAGCTAATATCCATGCAGAAGCTTGATCTCTCACACCAAGTTCTTTTAATGCAAAATGAAGAGACTGTGCATCAATACTCACATACTTCTGACAAATTCTCCAGCATTTAAATCTCCAAAATGATGTTGTTTGAGAAATAGCACACAAGTCACCCGTATATTAATCTTGGTTGCTTCTAATATTAAAGGGAGGGGGGCACATGGGGGGGGAAGGAGGGGGAAATTATAGCTCTATCTTCTCCCCTCTTTCCTCATTTCTTCTCATGTGTCCCCAAGACTTTTTTCTTCTTTTTAACTCATGTTCCATCCAGGGGAGGAGGCAAAACAAAGGAGATGGCGGCTCTTTGCAGCGGTCTTCTCCTTTCCATATTCTTTTTTACCTTTTGGCCTGTCCCCCCAAAAAGTTGAGTTTATCACAAGGGCCTAAGCCCTGGATCTATGCACTTTTGCATAGACGTGAACTCTGTGTTTTCAACCAAGTCTGCAAGGTCAGGCCTCTAATGGCACCGCTCAGGGACTTTAAGTTTTTCCCTGTAAGGAAGGTGCTGGTATGTTGTCCAAGTTTAGCATTTGTTTCATCAGTTAGACCCCGTTGGGTAAGGTTTGGGGTGGGAAGGGGCTCATGGGGAAGGAAAGGTGGCTTATTTTGGTTGCTATTATTAAACCTTCGATTGATGTATTCCAAGTTAAATTGGTGGTTGTACATGGTGGATGTTAAGGGAGCAGAGGTGGGAGGGGAGAAAGAAGGGGGGAAGAGGTCAGGGAAAAAACCCAAAGACATTATGACTAATGTAAAAGTTCTCACCCCATACCTCTGAAACGCTCTTGAAGCATAGCTATTTTGACAAGCAATATTTAGCAGTTGGCTCTGCCAAGGCCCGTGGTACAGCAATTGTATTCAAGAGAAATTTCCCTTTTGAAGTGCAAAAAATAGCTAAAGACCCAGAAGGGCGCTTTATTTTTTTAGTGGGCCTATTAGAGGATTCCCATCCAATAACAATAGGCACATTATATGCTCCAAATTCAGGGCAATTAAACTTCTTAACTACAGCATTTTGAAGACTAAAGAAAATTGGGAAAGGGGACTTTATTCTTGGGGGAGACCTAAATCTAAATCTAAAAGGGCTAGATCCAGAATTGCTTGTTAAATCCAAACTGCAAAAATCAATTATTAAAAGCAAACATAAAACATTAGAAGAAAAAAGAAAAAACTACAAATCCTACAAATGCTACACACATTTGGGCTAAAAGAAATTTGGGCGGAACTGTACCCAGGGGACCATAGGTTCACTTTTTCTTCGAAGACCCATCAAACTCAGACATGCCTGGATAGCATCCTAGTATCAGAGACATTACTGACATGGGTGGCAAGCGCTACCATAGGGACTATTAGAATCACTGATCATGCCCCTGTCATAGCATCCTTTTCAAACCTGAGCACTCAACAAAACTCCCCACTTTGGAGGTTTAACCCAATCCTTCTTACCACTCCAGGCAGCACAAATACTATAAAAGACACTTTAAAAAATCATTTCACAGAAAATGAAACTCCAGACACCTCTATCACTAGTTACCCAATGGGAGGCCATGAAGGAGGTGGTGCGTGGCATCTGTATAAAAGAATTAATGAATATTTAAAAAATAAGGTTACAGACAGATGCTATAATAAGAGAGCTGGAAATATTGACAACGGAATATGGGAGAACAGGATCTAGAAAAATACTATGCTCCATGGAAATAAAAAGACAGGAATTGGATTTACTAGAGGTAAACAAAACAATGGTCAGTCTGCTATATGCAAAGCAACATTTTTATGAATATGGAAATAAAAGCTCTAGATTATTGGCGAATTGGATCAAGAAAAAACAAAACAAAAGGGTGGTACACAAACTACAAAAAAAGATGGGGGGCTTATATGGGAAACTAAGGCAATTAATAGAGAATTTACTAATTTTTATAGCGAACTATATAAGGATAGCGGTAGCTCAATAAGCGCAATCCAGGACTATATATTGAATGTGCAATTGGCAGCTCTAACAGGGGAGGAGAGAGCGACGCTGATAGCCCCTATTCAGTCTGAAGAAATTGATGAAATCATAAGCAATTTAAAGACCAATAAATCTCCAGGACCGGATGGGTACACTAATGAGTTTTATAAACATTATAAGGAGCTTCTCACTCCACGGTTGGTGCGTTTATTTAATGGAATATTAGCTGGTGACACCTTTCCGGAAACCTGGAGATATTCCAAGATAGTGGTTTTACCAAAACCTTTTAAAAATCCTCTATATACATGGAGTCATACAGGCCGATTTCAGTATTGAGCTCTGATTATAAATTTTTTACAGCTATTTTAACCAAATGTATGAATTTAATTATCACAAAATTAATCCATCCCGACCAGTCAGGCTTCATTCCAATGAAACAAATTGCTGATCCTATTAGATGCATTTTAAATTTGATCAAACATTGTAAAGATAATAAACTGCCCCCTTGCTTTTTATCTCTTGACATTTTTAAAGCTTTTGATTGCGTAAACTGGACTTTTTTAAAGAAAACCACATAGAATGAATTTTGATCCTACAATGTTATCAATCATAGAGAAAATATATAATACTTCCTTTGCATCTGTCAGAGTGAATGGAATTGATTCAAATTTAATTTCTATTTGTAGGGGTACAAAACAAGGGTGTCCCCTCTCTCCTCTCCTGTTTTTAATAGCCATAGAACCCCTGGCACAACGTCTCAGGAGCAACTATGCCATACAACTCCCCTGTTGCAACAGCTCCACTGGCTGCCAGTCTGTTTCCGGACACAATTCAAAGTGCTGGTTATGACCTATAAAGCCCTATACGGCTTAGGTCCAGGCTATTTGTCAGACCGTATCTCCCTATATGAACCTGCCCAGGCCCTGAGATCTTCAGGAGAGACCCTTCTCACGATCCCAACACCTTCACAAGTGCAACTGGTGGGGACACGAGATAGGGCCTTTTCGGTGGCTGCCCCTAGGCTCTGGAACTCCCTCCCTAGGGAGGCAAGAATGGCCTCCTCTGTGCAGTCCTTCTGCCGACAGCTAAAGACTTTTTTCTTCCAGCAGGCCTTTGGAACTGAAGACTTTAAGGGTAGTGATTGAAGAGGGTGCTGTATGTTATTGTTTTACTTGTATGCTCCTAAACTGGGTTGCAGTATTTCAAGTGTATATCTAATTGGTTTTAACATCTTAATAGTTTAATCCTGTTTTAATGCTGATTTTTATATGTTTATATGTTTTATATGTTTATATGTTCTTAATGATATGTACTTATTTTTATCTGGAAGCCGCCTTGAGTTCCAGTTTGGAAAAAGGGCGGGGTATAAAGATCATCATCATCATCATCATCATCATCATCATCATCTCTGGGATCTCCATAAGAGGTGACACTCATTTATTAAGTCTTTACGCTGATGACATGGCATTGCTGATTACCAATCCGGTAAAAGTGGCCACTCACATTAAAAAAGAATTTGATCAATTTGCTCAGGTATCGGGATTGACAGTTAATTTCCAAAAATCAGAGGCATTATGTTTTCATTTACCCCTAGAGATCAAAATATGTTTGGAGAAATTTTAGGTATAAAACTCTGTCCAAAACAGGTACATTATCTGGTAGTACAAATACATAAGAACTATAACAAACTATTTCAAGCAAATTTGAGACCTACATGGATGTCGATTAAGGCGAACATGAAATGATGGAGCAAACTTAATCTCTCTTTAACAGCAAGAACAGCAGCGCTTAAAATGAATGCACTTCCCCAACTCACCTTCCTCTTTCACACACTTCCTATATGGATTTCAGACAAACAGTTTAAAATATGGCAAAAAGAGTGGGAATTATTCGTATTTAAATCCAAGAGGCCCAGAATCAGGAAAAAATTAACATACCAACAGGTAAAGGCAAGAGGGTGGGGGATGCCCAACCTAAAATTATATTATGAAGCCAATCAACTCTACCATCTTATTTTCCTGATCCTGGACAGCACTAGAAAGCGTTGGGTCCAAATTGAGAATGTATTGGTGGATGGCCTACCTTTGAACACATTATTTTTCAGAAAAATTACTAAAACAACATTGCAATGCATAATGGGAAATTCTTTCACGGCCACATTGATTAAATGCTGGAAGAAGCGTGAAAAAACTCTGGTTGGTCTAGATTCTCCTTTGACTCCTCTCTTCTTCCATCCCAATTTTTATAATAAAAATAGATAAATAGCCTGGAAGGAATGGAAGTTGAGGGGACTCTTCTGTATTCGAGACTTTTTCACTAACAACCAACTAATAAGAGAGCAATCTTTTAGAGATATGCTGGGTGACATAATTTTTTCTTGGATCCAATGGCGTCAGACACATGATTTTTTATCAAGGACACGAATAAAAGAACAGGCTTGTGGCCAATTAAACCCTTTTGAACTACTGATTGTAGCTGCAAATAATGGTGAGAGAGGCATTGTTTCTCAAATATATTCAATTTTACTATCACTTGAAGGCTCTGATTTATCCAGTCTCAAGATGCAATGGGAGAATGACTGTAATATTTTCATAGATGAAGGGGTGTGGCATACTTACTGGCAAAAACCTATAATAAAATCAGCCTCCAGCCAACTACATGAACATATGCTAATATTGGTGCATAGATGGTATGTCACTCCGGTGTGGCTGTCCCGAATAAACCCAGCAATGTCCGAAATTTGTTGGAGGGGCTGTGAGGAGTGGGGCACGTATTTACACATGTGGTGGTCTTGCCCTCGGGCCCAGTCATTTTGGAATCTGGTATTTGAAGAAATCCAATTGATTGTGCCTGGGCCCGTGGCCAGGACTCCACAGGTGGCACTCCTTAATCTCCTCACTCATGTAGATGTGGATGAGAGGGACAAACCATTAATTGGACATCTACTTATGGTGGCCTGTCTAACAATAGCAAAACACTGGAAAGACCTAAAAGGTGCAATGGTAAAATATTGGTATCACAAGATCTGGTTCATTGCCTTTATGGAAAAACTAAGGGCTGCCCGTGGTATTTCTAAAACTGACAAATTTACCTCAATATTGTTTTCTTTTATCCAGTATGTTAACAATAAAGAGCATAATCAAAATCCTTCCTCTTATTATGCTAAAATTTGGAGCGACTAACGTTAAACAAATTTAGGAAAAAAAAATTCCCTTACCTGCTTCATCCACCATTGTTTCATCCACATCCCCTTATTCCTTAAGTAATGCCACCTGGTTGGGGGGGAGGGGCTTGTTTGAGGGGCTTGTAATTAGTTGTATTGAAATTGACATTTGTGTAAAAGATGTATCTTCTCAATTAACTACAATGTGTCTATTACTCTCTTAGAAGAAACAACAAAAATGTCTGTCACATCATATTGTAAATTCTATTTGGAAAATCAATAAAACATTATATCTATCTATCTATCTATATATATATAAAAGAACACTGACAGTTGGTTCTTACTGAGCATGCCCGACATTATCATTGAGTTCCATATAAAATTTATTAATTAAAAATCAGCCAGGCATTTTTTTTACTTTTAAACTGCAGAAGATGAAGGTCAGAGTAGGGGGCAAGGTCAGTGATAGAATCACAGGTTCTCTGTGAACATGGCTGATTTTTAATTAATTTCAACAAATTATGAGAACTCTGACAGAAAAAAGTTCAAAAGAGGTCTGGGGTTTTTTTCTCCCTTTTTACACTTTGAACTCTTGATTCTCTCTGACCGTTTTGTGTATCGCCATGAAAATTTACAGGGTTGTTAAGCAAATGTTTCTGAGTTCAGGACTATAAGTTTTGTAAGGTTTTGTTTTGAAATGAGCTTATGGGGAGCATCAGAATGGCAGGGGGGTATTTTCAATTTAACATTGCGGAATGCAAAAAATCCTTGCTGGCTATGGTATACAGCCACTCTTCTGGCAGTATAATACTTACGAAACAGCAATAGTCCCACTGGAGCATGTACCTTAGCGTTTGAGTAAGACTTCTACCAGACAAACACTCTTTTTCTCTGTCAAAAACTCTCACAAGCTCACTGCTTTTCCTCTTCTTTTCCAAGGCCAAAAGTCAGTTTTATATTGATTGTGTTCTTACATCCATATCTCTACAAACAGCTCCCATGTAGCTAGCTGAAACAAGTGAGGCAGCCAGAAAAGATAAAAACCACAGGAAGATATCTTATTGTTTTAATTTTTTAGAATTCCTGGGTTAAAATTACTCTGCTCTTCTCCAGGATTCAGCACATGAGAGAGAAAAAATAAAACACTTAAAGATTTTTAAAAGCTTGACAAAAGCTAAAAAATTAACAAACTTAAATACCAAAGCTGAAGATAGAAGACAGATGCTCATGTTGTCATCTTGGGATCCCTATATCGCTACGATTCAGGTAGTTTCCCCAGTAGCTAAATCAGATTGTATATGATCTGCTCTGTAAAATCATATCTGTAGCTGAATGAAGTGAATTTGTTAGCAGAGCTGATGTCAATCTTTATTGCTTGTCTGAACTCATCTAAAAGAAAATCTGTCCACCCACCCCCGGTAAACACCAAGGGGATGACAGAACACCCTCTCACTAGATAATAGTCCCATCCCCTGTTGTAAATGGGTAAAGTTACATTTATCCACTCACAAACTGTTGTGAAGATTTATTAACACTCCAGAGCACTGTGAAATAAATGATGCTTTATGAATGCTAAACCATGTGATAAAAATTATAAAATTGAGAATCTTGTACAGGTTGAAAGCAAACAAGATCCAGGGAAGTCACTTACATGTTCAAATCCAAAACAAACAATTGTACTATTTGTACAATTTCATAATTTGTCAATCATTAACACAGAGAACAAAAAAGAAACAAAGAAAAGAAGAAAAGAAAAAGACAAACAAAAACAAGATGTGATATAATAAAACTTTGGTCAGCTTAACTATTAGAGACAATCAACATTAACATTATGCATATTATGATCTGATTTAATAACCTCACAATTCTTCCCCCTTCCCCCACATTACAAAATCTTGTTTCCATTTCTGTTTTTTTTTTTTTTTAAGTATCCCTAATATTTTCACATGTAGCGCATGTACGTTACATTCATAAGTCTTGAGTGCAAGAGTGAATGGCTTAGGTCACTGACAATTATGTGAGATCTCAAGGATCTACTGGGAGGGGTGATTGCAGGATTTGCAAAAAATAATTAGAAAAAAGAAAAAAAGCTTTAGCATTCATTTATGAAAGAATTTAAATGCCATTTTCAATGTTGTTTTGAAAATGATGCTGAATAAGTTGACTTCGCATTAACCATCAAACTACAAAGAATGAGATTGTTTTGTATCTGTGACCTGCACTGTGTTCACATATTATACCAGCAGGGAATGTGCAGAATAGTAACTTACATTCCAGAATAAAGTTAAATGTCACTGCTGCTGCTAAGATATAATCAAATAACTGAATGTATACCTGGAATGTAATAGGTGTATGATGATAGATACATGATTGCACTTGGGATGTGTCATTGTCTCCATATTTGATTATTGGTGGCTGCAATCATGAAATGCATGTCTAGATCTGCCTTGTGTGCTAAAGCCACCTTTGGGGCATTGGGCAGAAAGCTGTGGTAGATGGTAGGTATGTCTTAGATCAAAATTAAATCTATTAACTTACTATAAAATAAAATGTTAGTTCTGAACGGCAATTAATTTGGGAACTATTTGCTCATTTTCTGGTGTGGAAGGTAAGTCGGCCACTACGTCTTCCTACATAATAAAATGTAACTGAGACAATATTTATTAGTGTTTATGACTGCACATCTATGCAAAAGGGAGAGCATCTAAGACAGGGATCGCCAATTTTTTTGGACCAGTGGGCACTTTTAAGTGTTGAGAAAGTGCTGTGGGTACCAGTAACAAAATGGCATGGCGTAACATGGCTGTTGTGAGGCATGGCATAATATAAAATTAGAGAGTACTAGGGGCTCCCCCCCAATCGCTTTGCTCACCAACCCCACTTATCATTGTCAAAGCTCCTCCCTTCCCCCGCATAGGTCATTGAAGCTCCACTCTTCCCACATACACATGTAGCTGAAGCCCCCCTTAAGCCCCCTTGGGTTGCCAAAGCTCCCCCTCAAGTTGCTAAAGCCCTTTTTTCCCCCACAGGTCACCGCCCCCATGGATTGCTAACACCTCCCACACACACACCCCAGACACCCCCAAACACACACAGACACAGGGCCTCTTTCTCATGCATGCACACACACAGAGGGACTCTTTCTCTCTCGTTTGTGCATACACACAGAGTAACACACTCTTTCCGCCACTCCCCACCCTCTCCCCCTCACCGCTGCTACCTCCCCAGGCATCGCCACTCCCCAACCCAACCCACTTCCCTTGGCTGTTTGGCCACTGCTGCTGCTGCTGCTGCTACTGGCCTCCTACCCACTGAGGCCAAAGTCCTCCCACCCTCCATGGGCCTCTGCCACTGCCACGGCCTCAGTCTGCATGGCTGCTACAGGTCTCCACCACTAATGTGGCCTCTGCCCTCATAGACTGTAAGTCTCACACAGGCTGACATCACCACTGGAAGCCCCCACCCGCATGGCATGCACAGCTGCCATGGCCTTCACTGCGACATGGTCTCCATGGGCCTCCACCATAATACAGCTTTCATGGGCCACCACAGACCTCCACTACTGTGGACTTCTGCCCACTTGGCCTGCATGGCCGATATGGGCCTCCACCACCACCACCACGTCACAGCTGATACAGGCTCTGCCACTGCTCTCAGCTGTTGCTGCAGGTGAATTCCACCGGCATTGTGGGCTGACACCATGGCAGCTGATGTGGGCTGCCACATGCCTCCCTGCCGCCCACTTGCCCACCCCCACCCCCACATGCAGGGCTGGTTCATGCTGTCATGTGGGCAGGGCCGGCTCCAGGCATGCGGGGGCCCTTGGGCATCAGCTTGCCCTGGCCCCCCAGTTGTTGTGCCATCAACAAAGATGGCAGCGGAGGCTTCATTCCCCTTAGAGTGGGCAATGGTAAAGACTAGACAGGTAGGGGGGCCGTGAGGGGGCACAGGGGGGCCATGCGCACACACACACACACATACACTGGGGGGCCAGGGCAAGCTGATGCCCAAGGGCCCCTGCATGCCTAGAGCCGGCCCTGCCCACATGACAGCATGAACCCTTACAATTTTATATAGATAGTTATTGTACTGTCCCCCACCCCTGTACAACTTCATGCTTGCCATGGGAACTCAGCTATATCCTGCTCATCCTGATTGTGGAGATCACACAGTATTGATCCCCCCAATGCACAATATGATGCTGTTGCTGCCTAACAAGAGGGAGTGTTCCCCAGTTCCAGCAAAAATATAAAAGCTGGCAATACCACGTTCACTCACTCTTGCACACACTCGTACACAGACAGACAGGGCTGGTGCCAGAGGGCAATCAGTTTGGACCCTGGCTGAGGGCTCCTGCAGCCCATAGGGCCCCTGAAGACCCCTCCTTAGGGTGGGGGGGGTGGCACTTCCATTCTGTGATCCATGGCAGTGTCAGATCCTGCAACCTGACATTGCTGCGGATTGCAGAGAGGAAGCTCCCAGGCACCCCCCAACACAGACAATGCGGGCTTCAATAAGCCTGCCTGACCACCCAACCTACCTCTTCTGTCAGTATGAGTGCCATGTGTGCTCTGCACACATGCCTGCCATCACCCAGGATGGCAGCTGGGCCTTCCCTAAGGGGCTGACACCCCTGCCACTATCTTGGTTGAAGGCAGGCATGCGTGCTAGGCATACATGTCATTCACACCACACAAAAGGTAGATGGGGCATGCTGGCAGGCTTATCAGCCCTGTGCTGCCTGTATGGGGAGAGTGTTGGGCTACAGCACCGCAGACCTAGGACAGACTGGTGCCCAAGGGCCCAGTCATGCCCGGCACCAGCACTGCATACAGATTACAGACAAATGTATCACTCAATCACTTATACACACATACTTCACATATACATCTTTCTCTTTTTCTCTCAGGCCACACAGACCACACATTCATACCTCTCTCTCTCTCCCCCAAACCCACACCACATACACCTATATATCTTCCCCCCTCTCTCTCACACACACACACCTCTGTCAAGTACATCTCTTCCTTTCTCACAAAGACCACACATTCATCTCTCTCTCTCTCTCTCTCTCTGTCTCTCTCTCTCTCTCTCTCTCTCTCTCTCACACACACACACACACACATACACACACACTCACACACATCTCTCCCTCTCCCTCTGTGCAACTGCATCTCTCTGAATTCCACCCACAGAGTATGATTCAGCAACCCACCTCCTACCTTCAGAAAAGGCCCTCCACAGGCAAAGGACGTGCCTGCCATTAAAAAAAACAAAATTCAAAAAAATCCACTAGGGTTGCCAACCCAGTGTCTAGGGGTCCCAAGAAAAGCCTTTGTGGGCACCAGGTTAGTGTCTCCTAGGAGAACTTTGAAGGATCCAGAGTCAGTTCTCCTTTTTGGAGCTCCACTCTCCCTCTCATAATTCTAGAACCCGGGGTCATTCAATGAAGCAGAATGTTGAGAGATTCTGAACTGGCAAAGAAGTGCTATTTCACATACTGTATATTTAAACTATGGAATGTTTAACTCGATGACCAACTTGGATGGTTTAAAATGGGATTAAATGGAGTAAGTTCAAGTGAATGCTGTCTCCCTGTATTGTGGCAGTCAAAATGATAGCACTCCCCAAGTTGACATTTCTTTTCCACTCACTACTGGTTTGGATAGCTAATAAGCAATTTAACATTTAGCAGAAGGAGATGGAGGATTTTATTTTTGAGAAAAAGAAGCCTAGAATTAAGCACTCTTGTATGGACAAAGAGTGAGAGTGTGTGTGTGTTGGAGCATTCCCCATTTGAGAACCTATTGTAAGATTAACAAATTATACCATGTTAACTCATTAATCCTGGAAAGTGAAATGAGATAGGTTCAGTTGGAAAATCATTTGATGGATGGGTTTTCAGTCAGTTGTTTTTCCAAAAATTCAGCAACCAACTGACTGAGAATCCTTTTACAGAAATCCTGATGAAAATCAGGAAAGGCAAGGTCACCTTATTGGCACTCTCCATTTACCCACTGTACTTTCACAGGAAGGTATAGGCATGTCTTGGAAACAGTGCAGATGGATGGAATTTTCCCATGTAACTGTCAACGTTGGCCTGTGGAGGGTGAAGGCAGATAATGATCTGGCCCACTGGGCCAAAAGGTTTCTGCGTGCCTGATCCAACTGAAGAAGTCTGCACTGAAATGGGCACATAGGTGGTATGTCACACCATTAACATTATCATGAATGAGTTCAACAGCATTGGCTCAGTGTTAGTTAGAGGGGCTGTACCAAGACTGGCACATCATCATATATGATGGTCCTACTCGTGGGTTAAGAGGTTCTGGAACAGTGTATTTTGAGATACAGATGATAATGTGTTGACATCCCCCCCCCGCAATTGTCCTTGCTGAACCTTTACCTAGATGAGTATAAAGCAAGGCATTGGTGGGCATCTCCTAATGGCAGCATGACTGATCACAGCAAAGCACTAGAGAGACTTGAAGGGAGCAGCAACTGATTATTGATATCATATACTGAGGTAACTAGCACAGAAAGTTAACTGGGTATCACTCTAGGTTTCTAGGGGACCCCCAACACCATCGCATTGGCTTCTCTCTCTCTCTCTCTCTCTCTCACTCTCTCACTCACACACACACACACACACACGGGGGGGGGGACACAGGCATGCTCCCTTCCTGAAGGATTTCCAGTTAGTTTCTGTGACACCGACAACTCACTGCCCTAGCTTACATTAAAAAGTAGATTCTTAACTGACCTGATTAGGCTATTCAGTTAACAAATAAACTTTTTCAAGTTTTTAAAGATGTTTTGTTTTAATGTATTTTAAAGTCTGTTTATATGATGTTTTAAAGTGTTTTCAGTGCTTTTATTTGCCGCCCTGGGCTCCTGCTGAGAGGAAGGGTGGGATATAAATCAAATAATAAAAAAATAAAGAAATTGGTTTGACCATTTCAATAGTCTTCCTAAAGAATCCAGTCTTACAGCTATACAATCATAGGATTGGAGCCCCCATTCAAACCCATTTAGTCTAACTGAAATCACTACAATATATAAGTGCAGTAGCCATGCTTCCAAAGTTCTTTTCCCACCTAAAACAGGCTTCAAAACAGATACTAGGGACTAGATCCAGGGCCGACCCCAGGCATGCCAGGTCCCTTGAGCAGGGGGATGGGACGGCAGGCGAGCAAGCGGGGGGAGGGTGAGCGAGGGAGCCGGCGGGGGCAGAGTGCAAGTAAGGGAGCGAGCAGGTGGGGGTGAGGGGGAGAGTGAGCTAGCTGGCGCAGGCAGGTGGGTGAGCGGGCAGGCAGCTCCCTCCCTGCTATCTGCAGCAGGGAGCCTGCCACAGAAGGCAAGCGCTACTTCCCCACCATAATGAGGGCTATGATGCCCTCTGCCAGGGCCCCACTCAGCCGCCCTTTGGAGCCAGCCCTGACTAGATCATTCAACAGTCCTCTTGGAATTGGATCTGAACCATATTTTACCTATTATTCATTCTTTCTTTTCTTTCTTATTGCATTTATATCCTGCCCTTCCTTCCAGTAGGAGTCAGCAGTAGCTATAATCAGTGCTGCTAAGGTGAGCTTCCTTATTCCTACCTTTGCTCCAAAATGCAAATTGAAAATGTACCAGTTATGAAGCTGTAGAGACCTATATTGTTGCATGAGTGAACCCACCCTCAAGTATGACAAATGTTGCTGCTACAGCTATTGCACACTCTAATACTATATTTGTACATCTCCTCCCTGCCAGGAACAACAGTTCATGCAAGTGTATATACTTACCTTATTTGCATTCAGTGTTGCACCTGAATCTGTCAGTGGCAGAGAATGTATATGATAGGACTGCAGCAGATTAAGAATATTATTCCACTAATATTTGATCATGTTGTTAAAATAGGTTTTGCTCAGTTAAGTGTATTTCTTTCCTGACCTGCTTGTGTTATCTCTCTCTGCAGCAAAGAACATGTAAGATTAGGATTAATTCAAAAGCTATTCACATACATGCAAATTATGTCTGGAAATAAAACCCATAAAGGGGGGCAGGGAACCAGTGGAATGGCATTTAGAAGGAGTTGGTTAGATTTCAAGAATACAAAATAGTTTGTCAAAATAAAGTTTTTAGCTGAAGCAAATTGTTCCCTTAAATGTATATTTTGTGCATACAAAATTCTTGCCTTGTGAAGAAACAAAACAAACTTGAGAGTATTCTTTCTCCATTCCTGACAGCTGTCTAATGCAAAACAAATAGGTACTTTCATTTCTGACAAAAAAGTAAAAAGAACACTTTGGGAATAGAAAGCAGCTTCACTGTGAACAGAAAACTGATGTAGCTCCCAGCCTACGTGAGCCAGCTGTCAGAGTCACTTAGTCCTGATCAATATACAGGGCCATTACAGGCACAGTAGAAAAATTGGGTGGGTAAAAATACACAGATATAGAGGTGGATTTATACCTTTTAATGGAGATGGATTTTTAGATAAGAATGTTGGTCTCTTCATTGGATGTAATGGTAGAGGTAGCTAGTGCTGAGCACAAATGGCCTCTTAAAATTATCTGCCCTATTTATGGGCAAAGAAATTGGAGGGACCATTTCACATAATATCTTTGAGGAGAAAAGGAATTAGAGGTGGGGCTCACCATTACCAGCGAAAGTAGCACGGCTGCTTCTTTCCTAGTTCCCCCCCTTGCTGCTGTTGCTAATAACATCAGCAGCATCAGGAGGTGGGAATGTCACCCTACCACCAAAAACTTTAAAAAATATATTGTGGAGAATATTTGTAGAAAATTCCACAAAGTAGTCTCTTCTGGGCAAAGGGGGTAAAAATACTCAGAAATTTTGGTTCAGCTCTGTAACAAATGGATTGATAGTTACTGTATAAGCGCAGCAATTGTGTCATTCTCCTCACAATTATCCCTGCAATCCATTTGAGTATTTTCAGAAACAGCAAGTGCTCTGTCAAAAAGCTTCCCTTTTGCTTTGAATGCAATCTTGTCCTATCTCCATTTCAGTTCCTGAGGAACATAGGAAGCTGGCCTTGTACCAAGTCAGCCCATTGGTCCACCCAGCAGAGGACTGGCAACACTGACTGGCAGCAGCTCTCCTAGGTTTCAGGCAGGAGAAATGCCCAGCTCTTCCTGAAGGTGCTGGGGATTGAACCAGGGACCTTCAACATGCCAAGCAGATGCTCTGACACAGAGCTACAACCCTCCCTTATTCTTTATCATTTTAAGACCGCTGAACCTACTGGAGCATGCCTTACATCCAGTCAGTCCACTGATCCACCTAGCTCAGCATTGTCTTCAGTGAATGGCCCTGGCTGTCCAGGACTTAAGGCAGGGGTCTTTCCCATCCTTACCCAGAGATGCCAGGGACTGACCCAGGGGCCTTCTACATGCAGACATGTGCTGCAGTACTGAGCTATTTGCATTGAATTGTTCACAAGACTAGGATGCTGTTTGATAGTCACCAAAATTCCCCACTGGATTACACAAATATATAGCAGCTACAGCTACTTTACATGGTAAGTGAAATAAACATCCTTGTATTAATCATCATAAGTGTATTTGTGAAAGTGGGGAAGTTGGGGGTGGGTTGAATCATTATTTTATTGTTCTATCAAGAAGGAAAATTGGGATAGACATCTGATTCCCCTTTTAAGAGGAAACATCTACCAGTCAATTCAGAAACTATTTTATTAAGTTCTGATAAGAGCTCAATTATATATACACTATTTGACTCAAATAAAAAGGTTAATATATTATGTGTGTAAGGAAATATAGTTAATGATTTTATCCAATTTGAAATTTGCTTCCTTTTATTAAAAATAGCCCATGCCTATTTTTTTATTTTAAAAAGGAAGACATAAATAACAAACACCAAGCCACACAACAACCACCTTCAGTCAAGATCAGTTTGGAAGTAATTCGTTACTTGTAATTCATTACTTTTTTGAGGAATGAGTGGGTAATTCTTTTACACTTTGATTGTAATAGAACTAGGAGTAATTTTATTACTTTTGTGGAATAACTGTAATGTTTCCAGCATTACTTTTGGGCATTACTTTGGGGGGGAAGCAGGGGAAGTCTTCTGCTCCTCTGATATGTGGATGAAAGCCATGTGCCTCAAACTGGGCTTCTGTGCAGTATCACTCTTCCCTCATGCTCTGTGGGTGGGTAGGAGGCGACGAGGAAGGAGGTGGAGAGAGGGGGGTGGAGTGGAGAAAACAATTGTTTTAAAAAATGGATGGTGGTGGTGAAGAATGGAGCGAAGGGGAAAAGGAGCTGGAGGGCAAGAACATGGATAAAGGAGGAGGAGGCAGCAGCAGAATGGAGATGAAGAACTGTGGAGGTGAAAGATGACAACATGTGTGTGTGTGTGTGTGTGTGTGTGTGTGTGAATACTGTGTTTGCACTTGGCACACAAAGTGGCCTCCACCACCCTCTCTGGCTACTGTGCTGCATTTGCAGTATTTTTACTTTTTTGCATCTCAGTGGAAAATGTTTGCTTAGGCGAGTGTCCTTTAGCTGGTGGCAGGGCAGGGTCCGGGAGGTGGTTAAGTGAGAGAGATTATGCTTGCTGGCTGGGGTGTATGTGTGTGCACTTGGTTTGATGTGCAAAGATCTGAATAGTGGCCTCTGCCTCCCTCCCCACCTCCTTACCAGCGGAGAGACCACCATTGCTATCTGATGGATAAAAAAATTATTCTACTACCTCTGTATGTGTGTGTTTATCTTTAATGTTGTTTTAGGCTACTTAAATGTGCAGCAGCCAAGGCCAGCACCTTGTAGGCGTTTTTTTAAAAAAGTAACCAATATGTAATTGTAGTGATTACTTTGGAGAAAAAGTAAAGCAATCAGTTACTTTCAGAGCAATTGTAATTGTAACGGTAATTACTACTTTTTGGGCCATGTAATTGTAACTGTAATTTATTACTTTTTAAAAGTAATCTTCCAAGCTCTGGTCAAGATACAGGTGAAGTATCTACTTAAACAGAAAAAAGAAGTGCTGAATGTAGGCTGACCTGAGTAAAGGATACAACTGGTATGAGGGATACCCAATAATTCACACAGGAGGGATTCATGAATATGTGGCGAGTGTGTTTGAAATATATAATTGTTGAGACATTGAATAAGTATTGAAGAAAATCTGATGTTATTGGAATTTTAATGAATATTGTATACTTTTATGTGAACTATTTAGAGCTTTTAGTTGATTAAACAGTATATAGGTCTTGCTAAATGAAATAAAAATAAGTAAAAGGATACCTTGTTGTACAAAATGAAGTTGCTTCAGTCTTATCCCTTGAGGGTCTGAGCTGGTGCCTTACCTATTTTGAGAAGGAAAATAGGAGATGTCTGCTTGCATTTCCTCTGAAAGCCGGCTTGCTTGGAGGAGCCTTTCAGCAGAATGTTTAAACAAGGTTTCTGTGATGTCTCCAGGGGTTCTTTGGGGACTCTTTACCCCTTCTCCTTACCCTAGCACTAGGTTGTCTGCATCCCAAAGTCTGGTGACATCACAAGGCAGGGTCTGGTGATGTCACACTGTGCAGCCTGGGATGTCACATGGCTGCCAACCCTTGAAAGACCCCCCCCAAAGTCTCATATCAGGATGAAGCTCAGTGGTACAAATAGAGAGCCCAGTGGTGTGAAGGGGGGTATAACAATTTTGAAGGAAATGTCATTTTATTTTTATGTCATATTTTATTTTTCACACTCAGGTTTTGCTTTGAAAGAGCCCGCAGGATCAAATCCTGTTATGTTGCCCTTACATCATAAATTGCCTTTGTTATGTCCATTGACACTACTAGTTGCCAAGGGTTCATCTCAATCACCTCCTTTGCTGGCTGCAGTCCTTGACAAGACTTGGCTTCAGTCAGATGCTATCAGGGAAGATTAGTCTCCTTTAGCATGGACCAGATAATCTAATCAGCTGGAGAGCAGATACCTTTCTTTCTTTCTTTCTTTCTTTCTTTCTTTCTTTCTTTCTTTCTTTCTTTCTTTCTTTCTTTCTTTCTTTCTTTCTTTCTTTCTTTCTCTGAATGAATATCAATAAAGTGACACTTTAAAGCTTAAATATTAAAGACGGGTTATGAATCTGCAGCCCTCCAGATGTTGCTGGACTACAATTTCCATTATCTTTCCCAGGCAATTGGCCTTCCTAGCTGGGGCTATTGGAAGCTGAAAGGCCATAGGCTCCTCACCATTGTATTAAAAGAATTTAGCAGCCAAACAAAGAAAAGAAAATTAGTCAATTTCAAAAAAGAGAAAAGGGGACATTTGCCCCTACTAAATGCAAAGTCATGGTCATTGTACTGAACCAATTATATACTTTAATTAGAAGAGAAAAAAGGGAATTTCCTGACACTTGTACAAAGTTGAATAACATTGATGAAAAACCCTTTGGATTTTTACATTGTCTGTCAACATCTCATCTCCTTCTTGTATCTTTAAAATAAGATTTTTTTGTCGTTCTTTTCTTAATTTATATGATAACAATTTTCCCGGTTTATTTGCAAATTCAAAAGTCCTTTGTTTAGCAAAGTTTAATTTCCTTTCAATTTCTCTGTCAACATTGACACTTGTTTCTGTAACATTTTAATTTGATTTACAGTAGAAGCTTTGGTTGGATTCTTTTTCAATTCTTCCTCTTTTTGTTTTATTTCTTCCAAGATTAATTGCATTTTCTGTTGTTTCTTCTTTTTTAATTCAGAGTTACATTTAATAAAATATCCCCTCATAAATGCTTTACTTGTGTCCCAAACAATATTTTCATCTGTTCCTTTATATAAATTGTGTTCAAAAAACTCTTTTAATTTCTTCTTACATTCCTGCACTATTTTATCATTCTGTAATAAAGATTCATTTAGTCTCCATTTAAATCCAAGATTTTTTTTTTTTTAAAGTCAATATCACTGGATTGTGATCCGAAAAAGTTTTTGGTAATACATCCATCTTGGAAATATCTTTCACTAAACTTTTAGACATCCAAATCATATCAATCCTCGAAAATGTTTTATGCCTTTCTGAAAAATAAGTAAATTCCTTTGCATTATTATTTATATGTCTCCAAGCATCCACCAATTCCAAATTTTCCATCAATTCAAAACAAATCTTTGGCAATTTGCCCTGTGTCTCTTTAATATTTTTCTCAGAAAGTCTATCCATTTTTGGTGAAATTACCCCATTCCAATCACCCATGACACACCAATGATCATATACAAACTCTGATAATTTTTCCATAAGTCCAGTATAGAACCTTGTTTTATCTTCATTGGGAGCATAAATGCCCACTATCAAAATTTTTGTACCCTGTATGGTAATTTCAACTCCCACAAATCTGCCACTATCATCCAATAATATCAATTTAGGGGACAATTGTGAATTAATGTAAAGGACCACACCATTTTTTTTTTTTTGATCCTGCCGACATAAATTCTTCGCCCAAATTTTTACAGATTAAATATTTGGAGTCTTTCTTCTTAATATGAGTTTCTTGTAAACAAATTATATCCAATTTTAATTTTTTCAAATAATGAAATACTTTCTCTTCTGCGACGAATTAGCTCCATTTATATTCCAAGTTAGATATTTGTAATCCATTTTTAAGCATGTATTTTAGAAAAGTCTGTACCTGTTGCTCCCTTTGATTCATCATCATCCTTTTCTTCTTCTACCTGTTTCTGTTGACTTTGTTTCCCAGGAATTGTATCCATGTCTTTGAGTTTATCTTCTTCCATATCTTTTGAAGCTTTTCTCAAGAAATCCCTTGCTTTTTGAACAGTATTTAATCGATACTTCTGTTGTCTGAATGTAAAAATCACTCCCTCTGGAATATCCCATCTAAATTGAATTTTACATTGTTTAAGTTTTTCTGTGAAAAAAGCATATTCTTTTCTCTTTCGCAAAAGTCTAATAGGAATTTCCTTCATCACCAATATTTCTTTACCGTCAATTTTGAAGCCATTGTTAAAATGGTGTTGCAATACCATATTTCTAGTCTTTTTTTTTTAGAAAATTAACAAGTACATCTCTTGGGATTTTTTTCATTGTTGCATATCTGGAATTAATTCTGTAAACTGTATCTATTTCAAATTCCATCCGATCTTCATTCATTTCCAAGGATTTTGCTAAAACAGTAACAATTTTCTCTCTGATGTCTTCACCTGTTTCCTCAGGAATTGCATGGAATCTCAAGCAATATTCTTTATCTCTAAGTTCCATAGCAGCAAAATAATCCAGATTTTTTTCTAATTCCACATTTGCAATGTCAATTCTATTCTCTAAGGTTTGCACCTTATCTTTAACATTTTTTACTTCCTGTGTTAATTGCCCAATATTATTTTTAATCTCACCCACTTCTGTTTTGATATGATCTTGTAAATCTTTATAGTCCTTTTTCATATTGTGAAATTCATCTTTAAATTGTTGTCTGTCCTGTTTCATCTCTTGTGTCATCTCTTGTTTAAAATCATTAAATCCCTCCATAATTTTCTGAAACATGTCTATTCCTTCCTGTGTATCAGTTGAAACTCTTCGCTCTAAAACTTTGGCTGCTTTCCTGGTTGTCATTCTGAAAAAGTAAAACAACAACTAAAGAGTTTATATAATCAGGCTTGTTAGTATGATCTTAGCCAACACAGTTCTTATCTCCGGCACGTTCAAGAATGTAAAACAAATCCAGTTCTCAGCGTCCAGCAGTCAGTAACATACACGAACAGCAGATTCGTTGAAAAAAAATAATAATCCAAAATAGAAAGGAATAGAAAATAGTCTCAGATATATTTCCTTCAAATAATCAAAAACATCTTGTCCAATAGGTTGCCTCTTATTTGTTTTAATCTTTATAATTCCAAATTTAAGCCAGCTTTTTGTCATATAAAAAAAAGAAAAGTAAAACAGGTTCTTTGAATTGCTCCCTTCTTCCTTAACTTTATGCAAAGCAAAAAAAAAGTGTGACTCACCCAAGTTTCTTAATTAGCTGATTCGTAAACAATCCTCTTTTACGGTAGTATTTTGAGTCCAAGATAAGATTTAGACAGATGGAGGCTAGCTCGTTAAAAACGTTTTTAAAGAGAGAAAAAAAAGTCTCGCTTACTTTCAGCACAGCATGTTGGAAATCCAAGCTCCGTCTTCCGTTGCCAGGTAAGCCTTCTTATCTCAGGGGATTCCTGATCAAATCCAGCTATCTGCAACTCGACGAAGTTACGTGGATAATCTTCGGTTCTCCTTTTATCTTGGAGAACATTTACGCCAGTCATAGATTCCTCTTGATTGACTTTAAACTGAAATAAGCTTTCTCTGAGATAGAGCTCCCTCAGAGACAACCAACAGCCAGCACTCCTTCCGGGAAGAATATATATCAAAACAGAATTTGCCTAAAATTACAGATTTTCAGAGACAAGCTATTAATGGTCCTATTACGTCAAGAGAAATATCTGAGGCTATAAGTAAAATTAAATTAGGAAAGGCGCCAGGACCGGATGGACTATCAGCAATGTATTACAAATGCTTGGAGGAGGAACTTCTATTACCTTTACAGTACACAATGAATTCTATTTTGCAAGAAGGGAAGATACCGGATAGTTGGAAAAATGCCAATATAACATTAATACCTAAAGAAGAGCAGGATCTAACTAAAACAAAAAATTATCGACCAATATCTTTATTGAATAATGATTATAAAATTTTTACAACGATTTTGGCCGAAAGAATGAAAATAATATTGCAACAATTTATTCAGGAAGATCAAGTGGGGTTTTTACCTAAAAGACAATTACGTGATAACGTCAGGAATGTTTTGAATTTGTTGGAATATCTTGAACAACGAAATGACATACAAGCAGCCTTGATTTTTCTGGACGCTGAGAAAGCATTCGATAATTTGAATTGGAAATTTATGTTTAAGGTTCTAGAGCAAATGGACTTTGGAGATAATTTTATAAAATGGATCACATCGATTTATACATCACAGAAGGCACAGATAATTGTCAATGGGGATTTAACGGACTCATGTGAAATACAAAAGGGCACAAGACAGGGATGTCCACTGTCCCCTCTCTTATTTATTTTGGTTCTAGAAGTGCTGCTTAGAGACATAAGGCAAGACAAAAGGATTTCGGGAATAAAGATAAAAAAGAGGAATATAAATTGAGAGCATTTGCTGACGACTTGATAATTGTATTAGAAAATCCCTTGGAAGGAATCAAAATATTGATGGACAAATTAGAAGAATTTGGACCATTAGCAGGATTTAAGATCAATAATCAAAAAACGAAGATGCTGGTGAAAAATTTATCTTTAAGAGATCAAAAAGAGTTAATGGAGAAGATAGATTTTAAAATAGAAGAAAAGGTGAAATATTTAGGTATCATTATGACAAATAAAAATTCAAAGTTGTTTCATAACAATTATGAAAAATTATGGTCAGAGATTAAGAAAGATTTGTTAAGATGGGATAAATTACAGTTGTCATTAATGGGCAGAATATCTGTAATAAAAATGAATGTATTGCCGAGAATGATGTTTCTATTTCAAACAATACCTGTCATATCCTCTGATTTACCTTTTAAACAATGGCAAAAAGATATTTCTAAATTTGTTTGGCAGGGGAAAAAACCAAGAATTAAATTTAAATTACTACAAGACGCCAAAGAAAGAGGAGGATTGGGTTTACCAAATTTGAGACTTTACTTTGCTGCTTGTTGCTTAGTCTGGATAAAAGAATGGATTGTATTGAGGAACAAAAGATTATTAGATTTGGAGGGTCATAACCTGAAGTGGGGATGGCATGGATATCTATGGTATGATAAAGTAAAAGTTAATGTGGATTTTAACAATCATTTTATAAGACGTCCTTTGTTGAAAATATGGAATAAATACAAAACAAGATTCTTTTCGAAAATACCACTATGCGTTTCAAGTCAAGAAGCATTTTATAGAAGAGAAATGGCTGGAAAAGAGAAATGGTTAACTTACCAAGAATTATTAGAAAATGTGCATGGAGAATATATAATGAAAGAGAGAGAACAACTAATAAAGGAAGGATATAGTTCTCAATGGTTTGCCTACTTACAATTGTTAGAAAGATACAAAATGGATAAAAAAATGTATGGGTTTGAAATAAATAAATCTGATTTTGAAGTAGATTTGTGTACAAATGATGAATGTATAATTGCAAAAATGTATAAATTTTTATTGAAAATGGATATGGAAGAAGAACATGTAAAAGAGTGTATGGTCAAGTGGGCAAAAATTTTTGGCTATAATATACAAATGGATCAATGGGAAAATATGTGGAAAAAAGGTTTGAAATTTACATTATGTTATAATTTTAAAGAAAATTTTTATAAAATGATGTATCGTTGGTATATGACTCCAGAAAAGTTGTCAAAAATGTATAGTAATGTTTCTAATGTATGTTGGAAATGTAAACAACAAGAAGGATCTTTCTACCATATGTGGTGGTCGTGTAAACAGGCAAAATCATTCTGGGCACAGATAGGTAGGATGATGCAAAAAATCTTGAAGATAAATATTCAGTCAAAGCCAGAATTTTTTCTATTGGGCTTTATGGGTAAACAAAAAGAAAAGAAATATGGAAGAATAATATTATATATGATCACGGCAGCAAGATTATTATATGCACAAAAGTGGAAAATGGAATTAATACCAACAATGGAAGAATGGCTATTGAAACTAATGGACTTAGTCGAGATGGACAAATTGACATGCCTTCTCAGAGAAAAAACGACAGATACATTTCTTAAGGAATGGAAGCCTCTTTTGGACTTTTTGTTGAAAGAAAAAAATGAAATGATGATAATGGGATTTGATGATTAATCAAGATAGACTATGGAAAAAAGTGAACTTTGTATGTTTTAGGGGTCAAGTTTGATATATATTATGTACCTATAGCTGATCTGTAACAAATCGGAAGTCAAGTTTTTTCTTTTTATTTTTGCTGTATTGTTTTTGTTGTTTAATTTTGTTGTGTCTGTTTTATAAAAATTTGAATAATAAAATTATTACAAAAAAAATTAATTAGAAGAGAAAAACCTTTCAGTGGAGAAATTCATTATTATGAAAGTAGTGATAGCATCAATAAAAATAATTTTGATCCATGTGCCCATTGAGAGGCAAGTTGAATTTTATTAGGTCCGTTTTAAGGTCCTACAGATATTTGCAGGAGAGATGGATTGGAGGCAATGAACCCTATAAATAAGTAGGCCTAGCTCTCCTGGCCACTATCCATGGAGAAAGCCCGGTTGGCAAGGAGCACCCCAATGCACCTACCTAAATAGCAGGCAGAAGCTGCTGCTGATAGCATTTCTGTAGGCAGCAGAATCCACTGAAACAGGGCATTACAGGAGCAGGGAGAGAGTGGATCCTGTGTCGACCCTTCTGCTGTCACATGGTGGCAACAGGTCTGATCCAGGCCTCTTTACTGCACTAGCCAGGTAGCTGGTGCAGCATAGGGACATTTTCCCCACCCTGGCTGTGCTACTCCATCAAGCCCCACCACTGCTGGCCAGGAGTTAGGATTACAGCCTAAGGTGGTGTTGGGTAAAATCAAAGGCCCAAAGTGGAGAAGTAGATTCAAGTGAGACACCCCTCCCTCGTAGGTCCTCATGAGAATTCACAAAAGAAAACACTCTGCACTTCAAACAAGTACATTCCACACTTCTGAGTTTATTGAATAAATAGGTAAATTTGGGAAGTAGGGCTATCCTACTGAAGAGTGATAGCTGCATTTTCATCCACCTAGTTAAATCTGCTCATACGGACCTCCAGACTGGGATATAGTTGTCTTTTAAAGGATTCTTAGATACATTTACCCCTCAATACCTAAAGGAGGAGTTCACCAAAGGGACTCCCAAAGACTGAGAGAAGGCCAATTGGTCTGCTGGTGGAATATTGTAACAAAGTAGATCTGATTTTGAAAAATTAACTGTTAGACCTGCTGCTTCTCCTAATTTAGCTAATTCCTCCTTGGTACCTGGGATTGCATGCATCGGATTGGTAACCATAAGAATTATATTGTCTGCATACAAACTACTTTTAATAATTTTTAAAATGCTATTCTCTAAATTATTGAAGGACTACTCTTTCCCCCCCATCTCATATATAAAGAGCATGAATAGACTGTAATGAAGTATTACAACTTCAAAGTGAGCAGCTGAATGGGAGACATGCACAGGATTTACTCCTTCCTAGGACACATAATACGGTACATATTTCAGACAAGAATTCTGTCATGCTCTTTAAGTTCCAACACCGGTCACCACACTGCAGCAGAACAGATTTAGCAATAATTTGTATTTTCCTGAGCATAGGGTTCCACCCCATGCTTTCCCACCCGAAATTTGGTCCTCCAGTGTATAATTTTAAAAAATCTCATAAAAATAAATTTCCAGTTTGAACTTTTTCAACTGCTGGAACAATGTTTCCTATTTCCCTTGACAATGGCCAGGAAACTACAGCTAGTAAGTACCATATATAGCAGCTCAATCAATAATTTGAACTGGGTTAAATGAACATCTTGCCAGTCTTACAATGGTTTCATTGGCTTCTGGTCCATTTACAGGCCCAATTCAAAATGTTGGTTTTAATTATTAGAGTCCCTAAATAGCTTAGGACTAGGATGTCTTGATTGCCATCTCTTTCTACACAAGCCTGCCCAGGTATTAAGACCTGCACCAGAAGCCCTTTAGCAGGTTCCTGAACCATTGATAGTGAGCTGGGGGTGGATGGTGTTTCCCAGGATAGGACATTTTCTGATATTGTGCCCCACCTCTTAAACTAGCTACCTATGGAATCTTGCCTGTTGCTGTCGGTGATATCTTTTCAGTGTCAGGTGAAAAAGTTTGTTGTTCACCCAGTCTTTTCAAGATGTCTAACTTTTGATAGGTTTATTTGACTTTTATATGCTAATTTGCTGCAGAGATAGGAAAGGGGTATGGCATAAAAAGAGAAAAGGGGTGGTCCTGCCCACTTTTGGCTTTGGTTCTGCCCATCGCCAGGATGTGGCCCCCAACAGCTTATCACTGAGGGCATGTGGAGCTTTTGTATAAATCTTTTACTGATACTGCAACATGTATATAAGTGCTTAAGACAAAAGATTATAGGGCTATTTTGTTTTACAAAAGGAAAGCCAAGCAAATAAATTTTCAAAAGTAATCACACCTGAAACCCTTTGTAATTTTGCCAAAAGAACAAAAGCATTAGTGGGATGTGTGAAAAGCATAGTTAAAGCATTCTTTCAAATGGAGAACATTTTATTTAACTAAGAAGTTAAGTTAAGCTAATTATTTAGCTCAAAGAACATAAAACTGCAAACAACAAAAAAAGCAAAATAAGTCTTCTGGCTTAATACTTGCCTACCAGCCCCCCCCCCAATAAAAATAGACAGGCTTGCTTCCTTACAAGTGATGTACAGCAAGAACCAATCAATTCTAAGAAATCTAGCAGGACCTTCTCTTCCAGCTCAGCAGAGAGGCACAGCAGGGTACCCAGTGGGCATGGCTCAATGACTAAGAAACTTACCTTGTATATCCTGGAAGCACAGTATGATCCAGCAAGGTGTTAACAGTAGACCAGAGCAGGTTTCTCCTAGCCAGACAGAACACATCTGGGTTAATGTGGTGCCTGGCATGTCAGGACACAAAAGCTAGAAGCAAACAGTAGCTACAGGTAGCCTGAAATGGAAAAAAATCTGGCCAATGCAGGTGCAGACAGACTTAACCAAGTAATAGTTCTGAATCAGATATCTTAACATAGTATATCCCTAACTAGAGTGCTTCCAGACAACCTGTTAACTGAGCATTCATACTTATTTGTTCACAGAGAGATTAGACAACGTTGGCTGTTTCATGATCATTTGTTCTAATTTGTTGCAACGAGGTTAGATGACATTGCGTCAAAGCACTTTCCTGTTAATTTCTCAATCGCTTTACTTATTGCAAAAAGTCCACTCTTTTGGGGAAGCAGTTGTGTTGCCCAAGGCATTCTAGTCAACTATAACTATGCGAGATGAATTCGCCTTTATGTCATTGAATCCCATCTAAAAATAGCAAGCGCTCTTTGTCACAGCCTCAGGTTGTACCTTTAAAGCACATTCAAAGGACAGGCTCCTTTGAATCCTGGGAACCAGTGGCAGCTGGTGATTCCATGTCAGTGGGGCAGAGGAATCCGCTCCAGGTTTTAGTCTGAACTTCCAAGGCACAGCAAATTCAAGAAAGCTGTGTTAGGTCAAGTCATGGTTGCAAAGGAAAAATTTGCAGGTGTAGCTAATTCAAGCCATACATACAAAGGAAGAAATGAACAAAGCACTGGAAGCGCACATAGTATGCACTCCCAATTCTTTCCTTTGAAGTTGAGTCACCTTCAGTAAAATAAAATAAAAATAATACATTTTTAAAAAGAGATCTGAATGTAGTCTAGCACAGCCATAACTTTAGGGCAGACTCTTGCATATGTATCTGTTTCTCACAGACTGAGCCATCTGCGTTATAAAGCAGGTTAAACAGAGAGGTGCTCTAGATGCCCCTCTCAGGAGTGGTCCCTGTATGGTAAGCAATACGTTTAAAAAAATTAATTTACATTATTCAAGCAATGGAGTCCTAAGAATTACTATAGGCAGTCAATCAATAGCACCAGGCTGCCACAGGCAGGCCTAGAATAAGATTTCTTTGTGATTCCAAATATTGCAGTCGGTAAACCTTTGGATGGGAAAGAAACAACAATTCTGATGTGATGTGAATGCAGACAACAGGAAGCAAAAGTGCATCCCACTTCCTGTTCTTCCACATCTCCATCAATTCTGATGCAGACATTTTGCATCTTCACTATCTGGAGCATATGTAAGATGTTCTCATGTCCTGAAGTTGTACATCTCTCATGTGGGCAAAATGAGAAAGTCCTGTTGTGGGCATAGCAAAAATACAGGCAAACTGAAAGTGCAACTCTCTTGTGCTTTCTGCTTCCTCCATATTTGTGTCACATCCAAAAGCCACTCTGAGGATTCCTAAACATATATGTCCTTAGTGCTTGAGAGCTCCGGCTTCCTATTTATTCTATAGTACAGTGGTGGCAACTCACCATTGGCACCAGTGTTCCAAAGTCATTGTCCATTTATGCATAGCAACTGCATTAATCCAGCCATATAACCTGAATGCAAAACCAGTCACCACTTCACAGATGACTTTCCCAGGACCAAAAAGAAAGCACCAGACATTATCTTCAATCCTAGGAAAGTAACGAACACTTTCATCCTCTATAAATTCAGCTGATCTATCAATTCTCCACCATCACTTGGAAGACAGCAGATAGAAATAACTGGTTAAAATGTTCTTCCCAGGCGCTTTGTAAAATAGGCTTTCTGTCTGGTGGCTCATATGAATGAAAAAACACCGTAAATTTGAGGGATGTCTACCCTGATTGAAGATGGGGCAACATGAGGATAATGCTGTGTTGATTTTAAGTTGATTGACACAGCCACAGTGTAAATCTGACATCAGAAAGCATCATGATTTGTTTATTGTATTAGATATCTACTGAATGTACCAGGTAACTGTGTTCCTTGCCACTCTTTCTTAGTTTTCCTTTGGTTACCAAGGAGATGGCTGAATAGGTGTCAGATCTGAGTTTTCCTGCTCTTTCAGTAACAGTGTGTTGTTTCAGCCTTTCAAGACAGATAATAAAATGGGGGGGATTTGTGCCCCCACCTGTGAAATGTCATACACTCCAACTGACCCTCTACAAGGGACAATTCCCATACTTTGGTTCCTGGTAAATCACTGCCCCTATTGTGGGTCGTTGTATTAAAATATTCTCAGTGTCAATAGCTAGAATTGTTGTTTTCCAAGTTTCAATCCCTCCCCATATTTCCAGCAGTTAAATCAGAGGAGAGGGGGCTGCCTTGTGCCACAAAGACACATACATATCACTGTATATGTATGAACACTAAGGGTAGACCCATTAAAATTAATAGACCAAAGTTAGTCAAGTAATAGACTAAAGTTAGTCATTTCAATGGGTCTAGTCGGAGCTGGACTCACATTGGATGCAGCCCAGTGGCACCACACAGTGCACAGACTGCCATTTCACATACTGCATCTGCTAAGGAATATTTTGAGCTGTTGATAACAGATTGTAGTACAGTTAACGGGTTTTTTTCTCACGTACTCTTCAAAGAACAAACACCCTCTTGGCTATTAAAACAGTGAAGAGCCTGCTGCAGAAGAGTCAATGGATACAACATACAGTAGACAACAGAGTGGAGCTTTTAGCAATCTGTCACAGTGGTAGTGAGAGACTTTGGGGTGTGTTCCTTGGAATTAAAATAGGCTCACATAGGGGATAACAGTGGGGAAAGGAGAGTTGACCTCCCTAAAAAATTGGGGGATTGAAATTTGTATTGGGGTAAAACTTGCTGCTCTCCCCATGCTGCCTCTCAGAGCTCTTCCAATCATTTCCCCTTCAAAATGTCCCCCCAGGACAATGCTACGTGATGACCATGCGATCACCAAGGGGGAAGCCATTTTTTCCCCAGAAGCCCCAGAAAGAGTCATCATGTAGCACTGCACTGGGGGAATTTGTTTTTTAGAGGGAAATGATGGAAAGTGCTCCATGGAAGCAGCTTGCAGATAGTGTTGAGTCCCCACCGCCACCCCTGAATGTTGACTCCCCAGTTGCTCAAAATGACACCCTGGTTTCTTTGCCCATAAATGAGACAACAAATTGGTGGTGCATTTTGACTCAGCCCTGGTGTAGTCTGAAAACTTTTTTCTGGAACTCTGGATAGTTCTCCATATTTCTGTATTTATTTAAATAGCTCAACAGACATAATAGAGGTTCTGGATTTATCTTAATGTCAAACATTTCATGAATAGTTTTAATCATCAGTATTTTTACAGGGCAGGAACAAAAAAGTTACTAGATGAACAGAAACTACCAAGCCTTTCCGAACCTTTGAGTCCCTGGATGTTGTTGGACTATAACTCCCATCAGCCCCAGCCTGGCTCATTACTTTTGAATAATTAAAAAAAAGCAGGCCCTCATTAGAAAAAACAAAAAGAATAACGTGATTTTTTTTGAGCAATGGAAAAGGGCGAACCAGGAAAGGCAGAAGATAATGAACAACAGACCATAACCAGCTGCCAGTTGGTCGAAATGACAACTAAAATTAGCACCAAAGTGTGAACTATATCCCTAACCTCTAGCCACAGTTTATCTCTTAAATATATCCTTTGTCTTCTCTTCCCAACATGCCCGACTATCCCAACTAGTTTCAAAATTTAGTTTTATATTGGACAGGTAGGGAAGGGGTTCCATCCAAGGTTGTAGAAGAGGTGGAGTCCCTAGAGTACAAAACTGCTACTTACAGCACAGGGAACTGAAGTAGTGAGTTAGCAACTTGCTGAAGGTCATCCAAAGCATTCACAATCAAATGGATGCTTGACTTCACATTTCCAGTATTCATAGCATCTTATTATGCTGTCTTGTGCTTTAGTCTCCTACTAGAGCTATGAATGGAGGGGGGGAAGGCAGCAGCAACAATTGCTTCTAATTACAGACAATTACAATCATTTAAATAAAATAACTTCTTTGAACAGCATTGAACGTAACACCTCAGTTGGAACATACGAGCCCTTCTAGTAGCAAGATATGTGCTTCTGCATCACAAAACAACAAATACCCCACCCCCTGCCCAGTTCAAGGTACACTGTACTCAAGGCAGGTAAAGTTATTTTGGCACTAATCCCACAAGTGCTTCTCCCCCTCCCCGGTAGTAAGAATATAACAATAATAAATGGAATAACTAACAATTTTCTGCCTTTTTGTGATCTCTAAATTCAGCTGCTTTAATAGTAGGGCTGCCGCACCTGTGGAAGTCAGCTTTTTAATCCTGCCAATCTTAATGTAGTATGGATGCATGGATCCTTTCAGGTGCAAAGAGCTCAATACTGCATTGATTGTTCAATGAAATAATCACATAAATTCAGTGTGAGTTTGACTGACTAATATGGGAAACTGAAAGGCCATGATGATGATGATGATGATGATGATGATGCCGATGCCTGGATAAAAACTAGCTGTGAGCTCTATAACCAAAGGAAATTGCCATTAGTAGGCAGCAAGCTCGGGTATTGATCAAAACAAATGTATTCTCCCTAAGAGCCAATGTCCTTGTAAAACATCTGTGATGGTTCAATAAGAAAACACACACACACAGAGTGGAGTGACTGTTGGTTTCCCTGATGGCTCACCTTCTCAAATAACTTTCTGCTGCAGCCATTTCAGTATCCTTAAGTAGAAAGAATCAGAAACATTTCTGCTATCACAGCCAAACATAAGAATCTTTGCTCCATACCAGAAATCAGCCCCTGACATGGCTTGTTAAGGGTTGAAAGGTCACAACTTTATTAAAATCAAGGACCGGCAAGGGAAATAAGCAGAAAATGGTGCAGCCAGCTACCTTGGTGGAGAGTGCCAGATGAGCATCCAATGACTTCTCCTGGCTGACACTACCATGGGCACACCCACACCACACATTTAAAGCACATGGTTTTCCCAAAAGAATCCCAGGAACTGTAGTTTATTAATGGTGCTTGGAATTGTAGCTCTGTGAGGGGTAAACTAAGCTCCCAGGATTCTTTAGATGACAGGGTAGAAGGACAATCACACACACATACTCCACTGTCCAGCAATGAGAGGGATGGCCCCATCAGCATCCAAGTGTATCCACCACTGCTCCCCCATAAGGCCAGTCATCAATAACTGAGACTGTGCGAACATCCCCTCACCTAATTGGTGTCCCTTGGGTGCTCACCAGAGGAGCTAAACTAAGCCTGCCTCAGCTGGCCACACCACATGTCTGTTGTGACATACAGCCATTCAAATCTCCATAACAAACCTTCAGATCGGCAGGATGGAGTAGGCAAAAAAAGATGGTCTCAAACCTTAACCAGAAACCAACCCCAAAACATCCCTACTCTGCTCCTAACTGCAACTGGCTAATCCCAAACTGCAAAAAGGGGGTCAGAGGAAGAGTGCTAACTGAAGAAAGGGGAGGTTGTGGGAGCAAAGCAAGCTTATAAAGGTCACCAGGTATCTCCATGAAACATAAGGATAATGAAAGACTTCTGCGTGTCACGACACCATTTTAAAGGTGGGGTGGGGCAAACACTCCCGTGTGAGAATGTGGTGGGCTGGGATTCAGAGTAGTAATTTTAGTAGTTCTCTGTAACTTCGTTATTTTTTTGGTAAGAATTCTGCTACAGCAGGGTATGGATCATAAGCAGCAGTTCTTATGCCATTCAGTGAAACAAACAGTCTTGGTTTTGTTTTCAGTTTGAACCACTTCCACCTCAATCCAAATGTCAGGGCTTGAACATGATAGAGAGGCTTCCATGTGCAGGCTATTTGAATGGTGGGGAAGGGAAAGGACACCCAGTAATAATTCCTTTAAAATGCCCTGGGTAGAGCACATGCTTTGCATGCAAAAGGCCCCAGGTTTATTCATGAGCTGGGAAAGACTCCCACCTGAAAGCTAGAGCAAGGGTGGGGAAATTTTTTCAGGTCAAAGGCCACATTTTCTTCTGGGCACAGTTCTGAGGGCCACATGTCAGTGATAAATGGGGCCAGAGGCAAAAGTGGATGGAACAATGAATATAAATGTTACCTTTGCACAGGAGACTGATTTCTTCACACACACACCCTCTGTCCTCCATCCAGACAAACAAGACACATTACCAGAGTTCAAGGACACATTTTGGCCAAGCAAAAACACTTGGGGTGCAAAGCAGGTAGGGTTGCCATATTGCCTGGTTAGCCGGGTTTTACCCGGATTCTATGCATGCCACCCGGCGCCCGGCTAGCCCTTTAGGTGGCCCGGATTCTCAGGTTTAATTTAAAAAAAAATTAAGTTTCTAGGTGGTCCAGTTCTCGAGATATACATAAAAACGTCAGCCGCCACCCCCCGACTGTTAACTCTTTCTTTAAACAGTACTGTATAGCACTTCGTAGCTTTAACCCCGCCCGTTCAGGATTGCAGCCAATCAGGGATTGTGTTTCAGTTTCATTGACCTTAGGCAGTGTCTAGAAAACAAAATGGTGGTTTCACCCCGTTTATCTGAAAATCTCATAAATTGGGTAAGTATATACATTTCAGTTTTTTTTCCTCTTGTGTGCAGGAGTCAGATCTTGGGCAGTGTTTTGAAAACCTTCCCAATACTTGCTTTTTGTAAAAGCAATGCTAATCCCATATGCCCAGAGTAAATCCCATTGAATTCAATAGGACTTACTTTTGAGTAGACATGGTTATGAATGTGCTGAAAGTCAATGGGACTTTGGAGTGAATGTAAAAAATAATTGTGTTTGTGCCCTCCAGTCCTATTTTAAAGCAAGTAGGCAGGGCTTACTTAGGTATTACAGTTTTTATTCTGTAGGAAAGTAATACTGATTTTTTAAAAACTAATACTGATTTTTCTGCAATGACCAACTGGTTTGACAATAAACTATTATATGGGCTGTATGTATTTATACATCTGCAGTGTGTGCGTGTGCGTGTATGGAGTCTTTCCAACACCCCTGTGAGGTAGGGTTCGAAACCAAGGCAGCTCACAACAAGAAATAAAGCCATTTAAAATCCAATAACCATAAAAACAAGTATAAACAGTTGCAAAACAGCGTAAAGTGGCATGATTCGGAATTTTGGGTTGTGTGAATGAAGTTGCTTATCACTTGAAGTTGCATTTCTGTCCCTGTTTGAGTAAGCCCCACTGAATACGCTGGGACTTGCTTCTGAATAAATAAACCTAGGATTGCACTATAAATATCTTTACAGTTTGTGTAAATAATAAATATATTTGATAGTCATGCTTTTATATAAATATTTCTTCATTTATCATATTTTTGGTTTTTGGTTAGGAATCCTGACTGGTTATGAGATGCTTAGTTTTCTGCCTTACTCATAGGAATCTTGTTGTGGTTGGTATGGTATTACATTTAGGAAAGTGTTACTGCCTTTTGTGTTGTTTTTTTCCTATTTGCATTTCACTTATCTTTAACCTCACTCCGTTACAGCCATAGAAGCAACAGCAGCATATGCAAGATAATTAACTCCCATTAGTGATAAGAACAAGAATTTATAATTATTATTTCAATTAAAACAAGAGGCTTATCAATACTTTGAAGAGGACCAGATATTTATTTTCTTTCTGAGCCCAGGACTGGGTCTTTCATGATGCCCGGGGGGGGGGGGGAGCAGGAGAGTAGTCGATAAGACAGACATCCTGGCATTGGTAATCTAATTAGCAAGGTATGTGTGGGGTTGTTGCACACTTCCAGGCCCAGTTTCATTTTGAGTATGGAGGTGGAACCTGTGTAGATGTGGTTGATCAAAGGGAGAAGAAATTTTGAGTTAAGCAAAGCTCTGCTTTTATAAAACCTAAGAAACATACAGATACTTTGAATGTCTGAGTGCCTGCACCAGTGGAATACTGGAGGAACTTGTAAAGCTTGCTGCAACAGTATTTACAACTGAGCATGTTGTGTGAAAGACTCCTTTTCCTAACATTTTGGCTTCTTGTTTTTCTCCACCCACCACTTCTTTGAAATATATCGTATATGGTTAACCGTACTGCTGCCCTGACTTACTTTATGTTTGTTGCTATTTTGTGTTTTTATTATGTTTTTATATTGATTGTGTATTTTTATTGTTTTTATTATATTTGTAAGCTGTGCTGAGCTCTGTTTTTAACAGCAAAAGGGCAGGATATAAATTCTGTTAATCAATCAATAAATACTCCATAGTGTTGGAAACTAGAGTCTAGGCATTTAAGGCTAAAAATGTTGCTTTAAAAAAAATGATTTCTCACATCTTTCCCCAGTTTTTGGTGGTAATTCCTAGGCACAAATACAAAACAACTGGACAATCCAAATATTAACATGCTAATATTTGCATAATATGCAAATAATATGCAAATACTTTGCATAATATGCAAATTAACCTCCCTGGATTTGTGGAACTGGAATATGGCAACCCTAAAAGCAGGACAAGTGAGGGGTGCAGCCGGGGGAGAGTTCCAAGACCTGAGGTTCCTCACCCCTGCTGCAGAAAGTCATTGATCTCATCCACACCATACATTTAAATTGCAATTATTCCATTGTAAGGGTCATGGAGAATCCTGGGAACTGTAAGTGAAGAGATGTGAAGGCCTGGGGAAAAAAACAGAAAGAAGGGGGAAACCATTCCCCACTTTTTTCCAGAGTTATTTTTTGTTTCCTTCCTGAAAAAAACAGGAAAAAATGAGGGGGGAAACCCTAGTTTTCCCATTTTCCCCCACTTCACATCTCAAGTTAAGTGTGCTGCAATTGTAGCTCTGCAAGGTCAACACCACTAGCAAGCTACAGTCCCCAGGATTCTCCATGAAAGTCCTAAATAGTGGTTTAAATGTATGGTGTAGATGTGACTATTGTCATTCAGTGTGCTTAGCCAATGAAACAAAGGCTCTAGTTCTCCCTATTACACTGTGTTCTAAGCTCACTTGAGGTGTAGATTTTGACCATTCTTCTACCTACTGTTGTAATAATATTTTTAAAAACATCATAGATATTCTTTTTACTATTATGATCTAATAATTTTGTTTGTCTAATTGGTTTCCATGCTGGAAAAGTTCTTGGTTTTGTATTTTTAAAAAATTCATTTCACTAATAACTTCTTATATTTCTCTTTCTGGCCTCAGTCACACTCCATCCACCACAACTAATGTTCTATTGGCCTGGTTTGCCTCATATGTTAAGTCATGGTTTATAAACCATAGTTTATTTAACCAAAGTTGAACATGATCATCTGAACCTGGCCTTGCTGCTTAACTACAGTTTACAAACTATGGTTTACAGGCAGCTGGTTTATAAACATTGCTTTATGTCAACCATAGTTTATTTTGTTTTTATTTGAACTATTTATATACCACTTAATCACCAGAATTCTACAAAAAAAGCTTAGCATGGTCTGAATCTGGACCTCTTCTTAAGTGTGGTTAAGGGGCTGGAGCTACCAGAAAACCACCAAGTCATTAACATGGAGTAGCCCAAAACAAAGAACATTTATAAGGCAAAATTAAAAGAATACTGTCACGGTGTTTTTCCCATAACTGTATTTCTATACTAGAAAAGCTTTAACCTGTTGAATTTCTGCCTGCCATACAGCTGTTAAAGGCACAAGAATCCTGTTTCCCCCCCTCCCCGTGCCAACTCCAAAGCCTAGATTGCCATCCTGTACCCACTTACCTGGGAGTAAGCCCCATTAAACACAAAGAGACTTACTTCTGAGTAGACATGTATACTATTACACTGCAAATTAACTATACAGTGAATTCTTAAGGAGTGTCTGATGTTTAGCTTCTGCATAGCAGGAGACATGCCTAAGCTTTTTTGCAAAGTTTTCACATCTGCCTTTGAGGGGGATTCTTTAATATACACTCACACTTATTGTAGTAGTATGTCCAGAAAATACCTAGACTACCTGATCTCAAATGAACCTACCACAGGAAGAAATATTGGTGTTGACTACTAGAAAAAAATTAAGGCCAAATTATGGAGATTCCAAGAACTAGAAAATAAGACAGAAGCAGGAAAATGCGCTAAAGGGGAGGAGGAAACAGCAGCTGTTTAGGACCCCAGGGATTCCTATTGCCTGGTGTGCAAACAACTCATTTATCACTCACAGCTCTGACTTCACTCATTGGCTAAAAAACACTCACAGGTGAAAGCAGCCAGGCTGGCTCATTTCACAGAAATCACTTAGAAAAGTACCTGCGCATTTTGTTTCATAACTTTCTAAGAGGACTAGAGACATTCTTTCTTTTTCTTTAAAAGCAAGCTCAGAGTTCCCTGCTCAGGTGTGCCAATTAAGGCATCATTCGTGACCCCAAGTTAAGGCAACACAGGACACCGGAAACAAGGTTGTGGAGTCCCTCTATCAGCTGAATGAGAGGGAGGTATGGAGTCGGGCATTGGGCTGTGATGCTTTAAGGTGCCCCACAAGACATATTGGGGAGCAAATGTTGGAGGAGAGTCAGATTGTAGCAGGTGCTATCACGAGTGCAATGAGGAATTCTTATGTCAGTGTGCTCCTCCCCCTCTTCCAAGCAGCGTCTCCGAACATCCTTGAGCAACATATTGGAAAAATGCAGGATGAGCTTTAGATAGTAAAGGGGGGATGTATACAGTCCCACCATTATTCAGAAACAGTAGTTGTAATAAGTCCTCATGCAAATGTAAAGCATTTTTGCACTCCTTCTGCATATAGTTGCACTATGTGTATGGGTGTTTACACGTGGACATCAAAGCACTGCTACTCGGCACTTGTTATGCTAGTCCTTGTTATGTTTTCGTTTTGCCAATTAGAGCACCTTGATAAGCTTTTTTAAAAAAACAAAACAAAAGTTTGAATCAAACAACAGTCTGTGCCTCTTCTCCCTGAATACTTATGGAACGCTGTCCATAGCATTTACCTAGAAAACTGTGCAAAAATGAAACCTTTCCAAGGACCCCGTGCAAGAAATCCTCCCCCTAGGTTCCAATAGCCATTTCTAAGCAGTCTGAGGGGCACATGGCATGCATGTCTTCCTCTCCACTCTAGCCTATACTCCTCCCCCTTAATTGCAACATCAGAACAGGCAGGGAAAAGTTTGGTTCTGGCAAATTAATGGTTCAGTAAGACATTGGCACACCTTCTGTGCACATCCATGTTCCCACATCCTCCTCTTTCCCCATGTATCCCACACAGTGGGATACACTGAGCAGACACCATCACCAGAAAATGCTTAAGAAGAAAGGCACAGGGACCACACTGAATTAAAAGCAGAGTACTGTCCTTTAAGTCTTTGCAAGCAAGAACGGAACACACCAAGATATTGAATCTAGCCTTCATAGCAGCAGAGCATCCTTGCCATCGATAAGGAAATGGAGGAGGTGGTACAGGAGTATCTAAAATTAAGGAACTCTGACATGAAGTCCCTAAAAGATGTATTTAAGCACCATTTGGCAGCAGGGGAAGGATCTTTGAACTTTGAAGGGGAAGAACTTGAAGCACACTACTCGAGTCTTCATGGCTTCCAATAGCACTGTGCTATAGCAGCGGAGTGGTGTATCGCCATGGCTGCCACATCATTGACAGGCAACCAGCTGAACACAGAACTTAACCTAGCACTGCATAGATGGCCCTCCCACAAACAGATTATGTGGCTATCTGTGCTGGTTGTGGATACTTGAGACAATGCTAGTTTCTGCAGCACGTTTTAAATCTCCAGGGCAACTTTGAACCTTGTAATGGAAGAGATGTCACCTGTGCTGCATCATCAGGATACTGGGATATATCTGTGGGAAAGAAGCTGTGAGAACAACGTCTGTGAGAAAGAGGCTGGCTCTTACACCACACTCTAAAGCTAGCCTTCCGTGTGGGCTTCTTGTCCCTGAGTGCCACCTCCCGGGTGGGACAAATCAACAGCTTGCAAGATCTCTAGAGAGACTGAGTACTAAACAAACTGTACCTTGCCAATGTTATAAAGGTTGAAAGAGAAGTCTTCAAAGGCTTCCATGAGCTAGGTTTCCCCTGCGCTGGGAGTGCACTGGACTCATCCCACATCTGAATTTTGGCACAAAAGAGGAGCAGTCCAGGGTTCTACAACTGAAAGCACTACTACAGCATGGTTCTGTAAATGGTTGTGGATGCCAAGGGCTGCTTCATGGCTATGTATGCCAGTGTTTCAGGAAGGAATCACAACATGGCCATCTTCTGAACCTCCCCACTTGTCAGCAAGCGGGAGGCTGGCACCTTCTTCTCCAGCCTGGCAGTGCTTGCCGATGATGTTCCCCTGCACCCTCTAATGCATCCCCTTACCAACCAGGCATTCAGGCATTTGTAGCCATGGCTGACGGCTCCCTTCACGTCTCCATGTGTAGGCATGAACTCCATTTGTAACAACCACGTTAGAGTCTGTCTGTCTGTCAAGAGAGCCTTTGGTAGTTTAAAGTCCAGGTGAAGATCCCCCTACACTTTTGCTGGATGTCAGGGGAGACCTTGTGGTGCATGTCATTGGCAGCAAGGACAGGCGGGCTACTCTCAGACATGGGCAATCCACAGTGCTACCTCCCAGTTCACCTGAGACCACTATCCATACCATCCCCCACAAGGCGCAGGACACTACTGACTTGGTTGCAACGAACACCTTCAACTCACATATGTAATTCAGAGCTTGGAAAAGTTACTTTTTTGAACTCCCATCAGCCCAATCCAGTGGCCATGGTGGCTGGGGCTGATGGGAGTTGTAGTTCAAAATAGTAACTTTTCCAAGCTGTGGTACTAATGCTTGCTGTCCCTGCTAAGCCCTTTCTTACAAAATCAGTCACCTGAGTTGCTGCTTCCTTTCACCTGCTCACCCAATGAATTTGTAATAAATAAAGAAGTATCTTTGATCAACGCCTTTGCTTTTCTTTGCCTCGTTTGCTGGGAATATAGGAGGAGTGGATTTATGTTATTTCTTACATTTATATCCCACCTCTCCTCCAAGGAGCTCAAGGTGGTGTACATGTTTTCCCCTCTCCATTTTGTCCTCACAACAACCCTGTGAGGTAGTTTAGGCTGAGCGAGAGTGACTAGCCCAAGATCACCTAGTTAGCTTTATAGCTGAGTGGGGATTCAAACAATGCTTGATTAAGGGAGGTGGTTCACACTTGCATTTCAGTGCACTCAGGAGGATATTATCAGCTGGATCAGGTGAATTCTTCCCAGGGAATCTATCCTGAGGGTCCTAGAGAAAAATCCTCCGCTGTTTTGGAGATGGGGGAAGGTGAAGATGTATTCTTCAGGTGGGTGCTTCTCCTTCTATTTTCACCCCGATTAGAAAAGAAAATAGGGGGAAACTCACACATTTATTTAAAAAGTGGTGAAAAGAAAGGGGGGGAGGAATTTGTATGGTTACTGCTGCCAAAGTTTACAGGATGCAGCAACGGCTTTAATTCTGTTTGTGTTGGTGACTGCGAGAAGGGAGGAGGGAAGGTGACGGGCTGAAATCAGGACTGCTTCAAGAGAACCCAAGACTTCTCCAGCTTGCATGCCTACCCAGTAGCAAGCAGGTTGGTGATGCCTCCGATTGCTGTGAGATTGCCTAAAAGATACCACAGAGGATTTTCCACCCAGTACATCTGTCCAGCTGGCCAACAGCAAGTGGGCTGGTGATGGCACATGCAGTGAGGCATGGCCTGGAAAAGGGTGCTGCAAAGGCTGGATCTGCAGAGAAGGCAGCTCTGAAACAAACTCAACTGTGATGTAACAAGCTACGGTTAAAGTAATTGTCTGTGAGAAATCTCACCTTTAATCAAGGTTTGTGAACAATGGCTAAAGACGCTGACAATGGTTAAAATTAACCACAGCATAGCATGTTGTGTGAACAAAGCCAATGTGTTTTTCTTGACATTTACATTTAGAACAGTGAACTAATAGTTTTGTTCATGGTTTAACTATACAGGTGTTCTCACAGGCCCTGTGCAGTCTTGATCTAGGTCCAGGTACAATGCTGGCTGTACCTACCCAAAAGTAATTTCTTCTGTGTTTCTCCAAGGCTCCCTCTGATCTCTTATACTGTTGATAATGAAATTTATCTCCAGCTCCATGGCTACTTCTGGCTTTCTGAAGACTTTGTCTTCATTAGAGGGGCATTCAGTGAACTGCATTTATTTATGCTGCAAATTGCTTTACTCACACAGAAAGTATATATATCCCAGAATAGTACATCTGGTTATTCCGCTACCTGCTTTTACAATATAACTCAGCATTGTATTGGCTCTTTGAGCTTCAAGGAATAAAAACATATTAAAGTTCCCCCAAGCCCTTCTTTTCACATTTTTTAAAAAAATCTGACCACAACACAGGAAAACATTTGTGGTCATCCATATCAAAAATATATATATAAATGATCTAGGGTACATATAAATTTTGAAAAGGAAGGATTATTTCTCGTCTAAGCCAAAGAGTTTTTGAGTTGTCCAGTTTAGAAAAAAGATAACTAAGGGAGAACATTATCATGATTTACAAATATTATGAATGGTGTAATGATAATAGATAAAACAATTCCTCTCTCATTCTCACTCTTACTCTTAAAATGAGCATGGAAATACTTGAATGTCCTGACTGTAGTACAATGCATCATTAACTCTTGGAATTGACTCATAATATCCTGGTGGCCACTGACAAGGATGGCTTTTGAAAAGGATTAAACAAATCCATGGATAATGGCTTGGTCTATCAATGACTAATACCCATGATACTTAAATGAAGCCTTCATAGTTAAAAAAAAGTGTATCTACCAGATGTGGAGAGTTGTCTCCATCATGCACTGCTTGCAAACATAGGCTGCTTTCACATATGGGGGTTATTATGTTAGTTTAACGGATTGGTAGTGCTTCTGTCTTGATTTCTAAAATTCCTTTCACACTGCAGTACCTGATATACCAGCATGTTGCGCAAATGTCTTTTACACTGCTGCTATTGGAGAGATGAGGATCGGGTAAAAAGGCAAGAAAAACAGCAAGAAAGCAAAAAATCCAAAAAGAAAGAGCCAGAAACAAAGCACTGAGAAAAGGGGGAAAAGTGGTCACTCTAAAAATACAAGCTGCTCCGGCTCAAGTAAAAAAAGACAGAGGAGGGCTTAAAAGAAATAGAAAAGGATTTGAAAAGACTTGAAAAGCAACCTCAGCAACTATCACACCCAGAGCTTGGAAGTAACTCGTTATTTTTAATGAGTTACTTGTAATTAGTTACAATTTTAAATAACGAGTGGGTAATTCCGTTACATTTGGCAAGTAAAGGAACGACTAGTAATTTCCCTACTTTTCAGCTGCAACTTTAACGTTTCCACGTTAGGTTGGACGTTACTTGGGGACGGGAACAAGGGGAAGTCAGCTCCTGGCTGTGATTGGTTAACACAAGACATGTGCCTCACACTGATTGGACCTCTGCGCAGACTCTCTCTTCCCTCGTGATCTGTGTTAGGAGGCACGGGGGAAGAGGTGAATAGGCAGGGCCTGCTACCATCTGACTCTGAGAGGAAAAAATGGATGCCGGAGGAAAAAGCCAGGGCAAGGAAGGCAACAGCAGAATGGCGAAGAGCTGTGGAGGTGAGTGACGATGATTTGTGTGTGTGTGTGTGTGTGCCCCGGTGTGTTTTCGGCTGGAGTCTCTGGTTTTGGGGGGGGGCTCCGGCTCTCTGGCTGCCACCCCTTACTCTCCGGACTCTCCGTTTCAATTTTAAAAAAAAAGTAAGTTTCTAGGTGGTCTAATTCCCGAGATATACACCAAAACGTAACCCCCCCTGCACAACTTTTTTTAAAACAGATCCCTGCTCTAGCTACAACTCCCATCAGCCCAATCCAGTGGCCATGCTGGCTGGGGCTGATGGGAGTTGTAGTTTAAAAAGTAACTTTTCAAAGCTCTGGCTGTAACCCCGCCCTTTCATGAGTGTAGCCAATGACGCCAGAGTTGTGACTTGTTGATCCAGGCATGCCTAGGCTGAACGTCAGAATATGGTGGTTTTGAGTTTTTTGCAGTTTGCGTAAGTAATATGGCTTAATGTTTTTTTTCCTCTTCTGTCCAAGAGTCAGACCCTGGGCTATGAAATATGAAAGTATTTAATCCAATATCTGCTTTTCTGGGAGTAAAGCCATTTCTGGGAGTAAAGCATGTACCTGGAGTAAACCCCATTGAACTCCATTAGGACTTGCTTTTGAGTAGACATGGTTAGGATTGTGCTGTAAATTAATGGGACTTGTGAGTAAACATAGTGCAGACTTGTGTTTGTGTTGTAAATCTCTCTCCCTCCAACCCTATTTTTAAAGAAATTAGGCAGGGTTTATCACAGTTTTTATTATGTAGGAAACTAATACTCATTTTTTAAAAAAAATGAATGAAGTTTATTTATTTATTTATTTGTATTATTTTATTTATATCCCACCCTTCCTCCCAGTAGGAGCCCAGGGCAGCAAACAAAAGCACTAAAAACACTTTAAAAATCATAAAAACAGAGTTTAAAATATATTAAAACAAAACATCTTTAAAAACATTTTTAAAAGCTTTAAAAACTTTTTTTTAAGAAAAAATTTAAAAACATTAAAAAGCAATTTCAACACAGACGCAGCCTGGGATAAGCTCTCAACTTAAAGGACTTCTTAAAAGAACAAGTTCCTTATCACTTGAGGCTGCAGTTTTCCCTGGTTGAGTAAGCCCCATTGAATACATTGGGACTTGCTTCTGAGTAAACAAACATAGGATTGCACTATAAATATCTTTACAGGTTATATAAATAAACATATTTGATAGTCATGCTTATATAAATATTTTCATAGAATCATAGAATAGTAGAGTTGGAAAGTCCAACCCCCTGCTCAATGCAGGAATCCAAATCAAAGCATTCCCGACAGATGGCTGTCCAGCTGCCTCTCCAGTGTCGGAGATCCCACTACCTCTCTAGTAATTAGTTCCATTGTTGTATGGCTCTAACAGTTAGGAAGCTTTTCCTGATGTCCAGTCGAAATCTGGCTTCTTGCAACTTGAGCCCATTATTCTGTGTCCTGTACTCTGGGATCATTGAGAAGAGATCCCGGCCCTCCTCTGTGTGGCAACCTTTCAAATACTTGAAGAGTGCTATCATATCTCCCCTCAGTCTTCTCTTCTCCAGGTTAAATATGCCCAGTTCCCTCAGTCTCTCCTCATAGGGCGTTGTTTCCAGTCCCCTGATCATCCTTGTTGCCCTCTTTTGAACCTGTTCCAGTTTGTCTGCATCCTTCTTGAAGTGCAGAGACCAGAACTGGACACAGCACTCAAGATGAGGCCTAACCAGTGCTGAATAGAGGGGAACTAATACTTCACATGATTTGGAAACTATACTTCTGTTAATGCAGCCTGATATAGCATTTGCCTTTTTTGCAGCCACATCACACTGTTGGCTCATATTCAGCTTGTGATCAACAACAATTCCAAGATCCTTCTTGCATGTCGTATTGCTGAGCCAAGTATCCCCCATCTTATAACTGTGCATTTGGTTTCTTTTTCCTAAGTGTAGAACTTTGCATTTATCCCTGTTGAATTTCATTCTGTTGTTTTCAGCCCAATGCTCCAGCCTATCAAGGTCCCTTTGAATTTTCTTTCTGTCTTCCACGGTATTAGCTGTGCCCCCCAATTTTGTATCATCTGCAAATTTGATAAGCATGCTCTGTACCTCCTCATCCAAGTAGTTAATAAAAATGTTGAAGAGCACTGGGCCCAGGACCGAGCCCTGTGGTACCCCACTCATTACTTCCACCCAGTTTTGTCATGCTGTGTCCCTATAAGTATCCAATTGCATACTATGGTTGTACAATACTTCCTTTACATTTTAAGTATGCCTTGGGGTAGTCATGGTTCTCCATTGTTTTCATCCTGAGGGGCAGATAGGCTGAGAAATGGTGAGTAGCCCATGGTCACCCACTACACTTTATAGCTTATTTCCATTTTGAAAAATTAATTAAAACAATTTACATGCAGCCAAAATTTATTAAGCGGATTCACACAATATGTGTAAAGCACATCCAACTCGCATTTAAAGCGCATGACTTCCCCTAAAGAATTCTGGGAAGTGTCATTTCCCCCTCACAGTTATAGTTCTCACCACTCTTAACAAACTGCAGTTTCCATGATTCTGTGGTGGGATTCATGTGCTTCAAATGGGTGTTGAATGTGCTTTAAAGGAATGGTGCGGATCTGCCCTAGGTATGATGTTCATTCAAGAGTGAATTGAAAAGAACAATTTTAAAAGATACTTCTTACTCTTACTCATTTTTCAGACCTCTTTCTGAAGTAAAGGGTCAAATCTGTAAAAACATTTGGAGCAGCCACATTAAAAGATAAGGGCAGGGTATTCCAGGCAGGGGGTTGCCAACCCTGCTTGGATATGGATGTCTTTGCAGAAGAACCCTAGTCAAGGTTTACCAACAGCACAGTCCAAACTATATCTACTTAGAAGTCAGTCCTGTTGAGTTCTATGGGGCTTAATCCCTTAGTAAGTGTGTTTAGAATTGCAGCCTTCAGGAGCCTCCATCTTTACTCCCCAAAGCTCCCATCTAACATCTCCACAACACTAGGCTCCTTTGTCTCTGCTGTGGCCTTCTGGTGACTGCCCTAGCCTGAAGGCACTTAACCCTTCTTGCTGAAAGCAAGTAGGCTAGATTAAATGTTCCCTACCCAGGCTCATATATATAAAATATAAACGGCATTTTGTCAAAAGTATTTTTGTCTACATTTTATACCTCATCCTTGGTTTTCCAAGCTTGGCATGGAATGCTTCTCATACAGAATTAATTTGAAATGCTGCATATTTATTATCATAATCATTATATTCAAAATAAAAAATATATGTACCGCCTTCAAGTTGATTCCAACTTATGGTGACCCTATGAATAGGGTTTTCATGAGGCTGAGAGGCAGTGACTGGCCCAAGGTCACCCAGTGAGCTTCATGGCTATGTGGGGATTTGAACCCTAGTCTCATTTTGTTCTCACAACAACCCTGTGAGATAGTAGGTTAGACTGGCCCAGGCAGGGTTATTCAGTGAGCAAAAATGATGCAAATAGGATCTCTTTTAATTGTGCTATCGACCTGCTTACTTCCACTCTGACTGGGGGATCTTGCAGCATGGGGAAGAGATGGGGGCACATCACAGCTGAAGTTCACCCATATAGGAGCATTATCTCTTGTTTATTACAGAGACGCCTGTTGCAGGTTTTGCTGCTGAGAGCAGCAGTCAGTTAGTGCGGCCACTTGAGTCACAGCTTGTTGATCCTGAGGAGGCAAAACTAGAAAGTGAGGTTCAGAAAGGAGGCCCTGTGCACGAGGAGGAGGAGGGCATGAAGCAGTGCCAGTTGCCCACAGCCACATCTGCAGAACAGCAAGTACCATGGTTTGGCTTTGAGAAAGCTTGTACATTTGTGAGCCAGAGTGGGAAAAATGTTGTTGTACGATGCAATTACTGCCTTCCAAGGATCAAAAATCTGAGATCAGCTGTTTCCTCCTCATCCAATGTGAAGAAACATTTTGAGGTAAGCCTTTGTCATGCTGGTCCTCAAAGAGTGTCCATTGTCTATTTATGTTTAAATTGTGAAGTTCCTCTTCCATTTTTTCTTGGATTCATGCTTTGTTCTTCTTCCTCAGAGGGCACACCCTGAGAAGCTGAGAGCAATTGAAGAAGCAATAAAGGCAAGGAGACGTGGCCTTCCTGAACCAATGCATGACACCCCTCCTCCCAAAATGCTGAAGCAGCAGCAGACAACCCTTGAGAGGTGGGGATCTGGCGGGGAGCCTGTCACCCAGAGCAATCTTGACAGGAGAATCATTGATTTCATTGTAGAGGAGACATTAACACTTCAGACTGTGGACAAACCATCATTCATTAATCTGGTTCGCATTGGACTCCCCAAAGATCTCACCATCATATGTGCCAAGACTCTGAGAGACAGAATTGAGAAGAGAGCATGCCACATGAGAGAAACTCTTGCAAACCGAATGGGTGTTGTGGCATATATAGCAACCACTGCAGATTGTTGGACCAATGGCAAGAAGAGTTACTTTGGGGTAACAGCCCACTGGATCAACCCAACTACCCTGAAACGTGAGGTCGGGGCCTTGGCTTGTAAGCGTCTGAAGGGGCGCCATACATACGATGTCCTTTCAAAAGCACTGCATGATGTACATGTGCAGTACAGGATCCACAACAAAGTTATGTGCACTACTACAGACAATGGCTCCAACTTTGTGAAAGCGTTCAGAGCTTTCATGGCCAAAGAACCAGTGGAAGCTGCAGGCACCAGTGACACTGATGGTGATAACCAGGAGGAGGAGGTGGAGGCTGAGGTGGAGTTTGTGCCTATCTGTGAGATCCTGGATACAGGACCTGAGGCAGAGGAAGAAGCTGCAGACTCAGGAGAGGATTTTGTTTTACCACCACACCAGAGATGTGCTAGCCATACCCTCAACCTTGTGGCAACACAAGACATAGAGGCCATCCTTTCTGACTCCTCCAAAAGTAGTCTTCTTGGTCCTTTCAAGAAACAGTTTCGTTCCTTGATGGGAAAGTGCAGCAAGTTGTGGTCCAAGCAGAACCAGTCAGCCCAGATTGCTGAGTATATCCATGCGCAATGTGGTGTGTATCTGAAGGTACCGATTAAGACCAGGTGGAATTCCACCTTTGATGCGTTGAAGCAACTACATAAGCTCCTGTCAACTGTGCCACTAAAAATGCATGCCATAATGGACCGCTGCTCCTTGTCCAGGATCACAGCTGCCGAGATTGAAGTGGTACAGGAATACACAGAGATTATGGAGCCACTAGCCCAGTCCCTAGATATCCTGCAACGGGAGAATGGCATGTTCATGGGGTATTTGCTACCAACGCTCTGCAATCTGGACCGCAAGTTAGAAGGTCTGGAAAACAAACCTGAGAGGTACACATACTGTTTTCAGCTGCTGAGAGGTGTGCGTGAAGCCCTAAGAAAGCGGTTTGCAGCTATCTGGGAGGACAAGAGGCTTCTTCTGGCAGCCTGCCTACACCCTCGCTTCAAACTAGATTGGCTGGAATCGTGTCAGGCCGCCACCCATACCAACAAGTAAGAACATTAGGGAAGCCCTTTGGGTGGATTACTCCAAGGGAAATGTTGTCTCAAGGGAGGCATCAGAGGGCTTAAGGTGGTAGGCAGGGGCTGGTCCTTTTCTTCCTGGGGCTCCTCATCACAACCTTGGGTTGCTGCAGGTAATGCTGCCCCATGAGTGTGGTGACTTGGTCACCTTCCTACCTTCCATGTCATCATCCACAGGCTCAGGCTGGACCCTGAACCAGGGGACATGACAAGCATCAGGAAATGAAGAGCAGATGATGTGTTAACATATCCTCTCTCTTTCTTAGATGCACAATGGAAGCCTTGCTGAAAGCTGGAATAAAGATGGGTGTACTTAATGAGGACAGTGATCAGTCTTCAGATAAAGACCAGGAAGGAGATGACTTAGAAGATGACTTCTTTAAGTTTCTGCCCCAGGGCAAGAAGTCAGCAGTGGACACTGCTGAGGAGGAACTGGTGAGGTACCTGAGGTCTCCCAGCAGGGAAGTGTCATCACTCCATGGCTTTCCACGTGTGCTGCGGTGTTTTTTGCAGCACAACACAGGCATGCCTTCAAGCGCCGCAGTAGAACGCCTGTTCAGTACTGGTGGCAACGTAATGACTGTAAAAAGACATTCCTTGTCTGACATGCTCTTTGAGCATCTTGTTCTTTTGAGACATAACAGAAACATATTATAAAAGCATTTCAAGAGTTGGGGTATCTTCATTGCTTGGGGGAGATGTGAGATTCTGTTATGCCATTATGTTAATCTTATGGATAATTTTTTTTATTCTACTACCCCCTGTATGTGTGTGTTTATTTTTAATATTGTTTTAGGCTTCTTAGATGTGTAGCAGCCAAGGCCAGCACCTTGTAGGAGTTTTTTTAAAAAAAAGTAACTGAAATGTAATTGTAGTGATTACTTTTGAGAAAAAGTAAAGTAATCAGTTACTTTCAGAGCAATTGTAATTGTAAAGGTAATTACTACTTTTTTGGGCCAAGTAATTGTAACTGTAATTTATTACTTTTTAAAAGTAATCTTCCAAGCTCTGATCACACACAATAAGCCTCATGTCTGAAACAGCCAAGGGAAATTAGCTGGAGTAAAGTAAACACAGAGAAGAGAGGGGGAAAGTGGGTAAGATCTTTTACATCTTTTAGCAGCTGACCGACTCCGTGGGGGGAGGGGGGAAGAGGCTGGAAAGAATGGGACTTCCAAGGCACAGATCAGAGGCAAAACTCAGAAAAACAATGTAAGGAGGACTCATCAAAGGCAAACAAAGACAAATAGGGAGCAGGCACAGACAGGAATGAGTTAAAAATACAGAAATATAGCGAGGCTACAGAGAGGAAGCTTGGGTGCCTGTCACGTGACAGGCTGCAAGTGCAAATCTCCTGCAATCTTCCGGGTTCCCAGCCTTGCAAACGGATTGTTTCTGGTCTTATTTATCACAGAAATTAACATTAAACTTCCACTATATTCTGCTAGATTTCCGAAACTAGTTTGTACATCATGTAAAAGGTCAAATATAATGTGCAAATTACCAAGTAAGAAATCGTCAGAATAGCATAAGAAAGTGCACTGTGAAAGCAGCCTTATAGGAGGCATCTGGCAGCCATTGTTGGAAACAAAGGGTAGGACTAAATCGACCAATGGTCTAATCCACTAAAGTAAATTCTTATGTTCTCATTCTATTTTCTACTTAGTTACTTTTTTCTAGACTGCCCATCATCTGTCAGGATCACAGCGCAGTTTACAGTATTTACAATGTTAGGTCCAAACCCAACCACGAGCTGTCCATAACCTTACTCACCTCTCGTTCACCCCGGGAAGAGTGTGGAGTTGAGTGATTTTCCCCCACTGCCGGAGGCCCCAGGAAACACGACAAATGTACCTTTGCAAAGAGGTCCCAATCCTTCCAGCAAGATGCTTTCCAGAGATGGGAACCCCGTTTATTGAAAGAGTTCAGATTATATACCCTCCCTAAAAGGTTACAGCATAGGGGAGTAAAATGTCATAAAACATAAAGAGAAAACTACATGTCAGTATACGGGTCAAAGAGGTGAAGGGGCAAAGAGGGGGAGGGGAGGAAAATGCCAGGGACATGTCACCCCCTTTTGAGATCAGTCTTGCATACTATACAACCTTGAAATAAGAACTGGTGCCAGGATGCCTGGAAACAGATTACAGGGAACATCAAGACAAATAGACAAAAGGCAAAATCCCAGGCTCGTATAGAATACATTCTTGTAGGGCAAAGGCTTTCATCCTTTGACATGACTCTGGTAAGGCTCAATAAACATGGAGGTGTGGATTCCGCTTGTATATTGAATCACATTCCTTATGGAAAACTACCTGGGAAAGTTTAGGTGAGGGGCAAATAAACCGAGATCATTTTTATTTCTACTTAGGTCTAATTTTTATCCAACAACAATAAAAACTGTAAAATAATTAAAATGTAATGCAACCATACAGTTAAAACAACAATTACAAAAACTATATTTCTGCAGTTTCTCAATTTCAGGTGGACTCATCGCCCAACCCAACATCCCCCTCAAAAGCCTGGGGCTATTGTAAGTGACTGAGATGAAAATTTATTTTTCTGTTTTACCTGATGTATTGGGGAAAGCATTTCCTTCCTTCCACTCTCTCTCTTTTCTTCTAAATTACAGGAATACCCCGCATTAACATATGCAATGGGTCCGGAGCGAGTATGTAAATTGAAAATGTACTTAAAGTGAAGCATTACTTTTTTTTCACATCGATGCATGTACTGCACTGCAATCGTCATATACAGGCATAATTGACGTAAATAACGCATTTATAACTAAAATACATGTAAACATAAAATAAAATACTGTAAAATAAAATACTCTACTGTAAACCCTTCAAGAAAAAGGTAAGCTTACCTTTAATGTCAGCTGGCAGATGCAAAATGGATGAACAAAAATTTACATGTATTGTAGGAAGGATGAAGGAGAAGCCAAACAATTGAAGACAAGGGAAACCAATACCAAGAGGCACACCCCACCCCACCCCACCCCCACCCCCACCCCCACACAGAACCAGCAGTGGCAAAAGCCAGAACTAATGATGGGGAGAGACAGAGAGAAAAGTATTAATTCAGAATAAAGACTGCCCTGCTTCAATTTTCACTAGGGTAAAATTCCCAATCCTATGCAAGTCTACTTAGAAGTAGGTCCCACTGGGTTTGATAGGGTTACTCTCCAGTAAGTATACAGATGATATTTTAAAAGTACAATACTGTAGACCAATAAAGCAATTCTTTTGGAAAGAAGTGAACACAATTGCTTTTTTACTTTAGTGTGCTACAGAGAGCGAGAGAGCAAGCGAGCAAGAGTGCAGACTTCTGCTATTTTGCTCTCAACTAGCTGGGGGGAGGGAAGCCTTTTCCTCAAGTCATAAAACTAGAATTTTTTAAAATTGTATCACAATCAATTTATTTTTATCAAATAAAGCAGGAAAGGAAGAATTAGAATCTACAGTACAGTACAGTACTGTAAACACGAGGTGCCCCCCCCACACACACACACTAAGCCACCACCGACCTAGGCTGCTGCTAGGCTCGGATTGCTACGGCTTGCACCAAGGGACTGTAATGTACAGTACTGTAAAGTACTGTAAAGAACTTAAAGGAGACAAATTTCTTAGCCTTCAGGTCAGGAAAACAAGTTCCTTAGCCTTCAGGTCAGGAGTCGCTCAGATGCCAACGGGCAGATGATGTTGCTGCTGCAAGGCACGAGGCACATGGAACGCAAGTTCGGGCGGTACTTAAGTGTCTGTCAGTGTCCGTACGTAAACGGGAATGGTGGAGAATGGAGTATGTCCGTACTTGCGAGTGTCTGTGAAGTGAAGGTATGTATAGCGGGGTATTCCTGTACACATGAAGTTTCTTTAATCATTTTTCTATGGTTTGCAATTTAGGGCCTTTTTTATTTCCATAGCTCTCCCCTACATACTTTCCAGCTTGTCAACATTCTTCCTATATCGGGATGCCTAAAACTGTCCAAAGTTTTCCCAACATGGCTATCAGGGCTGAGGAAAGTTATTTAGCTGTTACTTCTTGAATCTTGTAAACTATCCTTGTGCTTGCCCTTTGATCTTTTGTCAGGCCTATGCACCATCTGGCTCATACACATTTACAGGAATTCAGTGGTGGCTCATGGGGGGGGGAAGCGGAGGCTGTGGTATCCTCTCAACAGCAGCACTGGGGGTCACTGGGGCAGAGAGGGGCCAAGGTGTCAAGGTTAGGGGAGTTCCAGGTTCGCAGTAGCCACCGCTACCCTGGAGCTCTCCTAACCTTGTTGCCTTACTCCATCCCTCTCCTGATGAGCATAGCGACACCAATGCAAGGACGTCACTGCCTTTGCCCCACCTCATGAACCATTAATGCTGGAATTGATTTTAACCACACACTAAATAGCAGAACAAATTGCTGCTTCTACAGTACATGCCTTTTCCCTTTGTTCCATTAGGTCTGCTTCCCATTACAGATTTGGGTCCACACTGCAGTGTTTAGCATTTCCTATTTAGGTGTTCCTATACAACAGATTGTATGTGAATCATAATTAAGGATGTACAGCTCAATCTATTTCAAGTCCATGTTGTAAGTCCACTCCATTCCATTTCCATATTCATCTGCCATTTTAAAAAAATGCACGAAAATGTGTACATCATTCAGCGGCCTAGTGGCGAAGGGTGGTGTACGAAGCGCTCAAATAAATAAATACATTTTTAAAAAACTTTTTAAATCACAAAATATATGTATTCAAATTAGTATTTTATCTCGTACCCATTTTGAAACATTTTATTCTAAAATATGCATTTTGGTACTTTTTTTGCACAAGTGTAAAATTTATTTATTGATAAAAATATTTGTATACCGGTATTTTGTTAAAAACAGCAAAGTGGTTTACAACACGTTAAAAACAACCACAACCACCATAGAATAAAAAACATTAAAAATACAAAAAAATCCCATCAACTCTGAAGGATGACAATGTTTTGATTCACACATTAGTCTGGGAAGTGTGGATTAGGTCGATTCACATGGGAATTCACAGAAATTGAACCTTAACCATAATGTGGTATCAATTTGATATTTTCACCTATATTGTACTCAGATGTGATCTCACCATAAACTACTGTTCTTATGCAGCAGAGTGACCTCCCAAGGTCACATAACAGATAACCGTATTGCAGAACTTGCCAGGGCTTTACAATAATGTCCAATCTAAGAAGTATATGTGTGTCTGTCTGTGTGCACTGATGTCCCACATGGTTTTACCTCCTTTCAGGTGGCTCAAATTGGTGACCAGCTTTTAATTTTATTTATTTATTTATTTATTGCACTTGTATACCGCCCCATAGCCGAAGCTCTCTGGGCAGTTTACAGCAATCAAAAACATTAAAACAAATACACAATTTAAAAACATATTTTAAAAACAATTTAAAACAATTTTAGTGATTTGGCTTGAGGTTGCTACCTCATTTTCTTTTTTCTGTCTTACATCTGCTTTATATTAATATTGTTTTCATTTTATTGTTCACCATTTTGTGCACTTGGAAATATAAAAGCAGTCTAGACATTTTCAGAGGAAGCAGGAATGGGAAGCTCTACAAATAAAGCATAAAAACCATCATCCTGCTTTTGTACTGTACATGATGGACTGAATAGATCCTAGACTTATTGACCTGAAATATTATTTAGAAAACCTGAAGTGAAAAGAAATAAAGAAGCAGGGAAATGATGTTCCTGCCCCACGAATCAACTGCCCACAGGTTACCATGTATTTTTCTCCTTGCAAAACTCATTTTAAATCTTTGTTGCTTTCCATTTAATAACACTTGAGGTGTTGAAACCACACCAAGAAGCAGTGACGTGAAGCAAACCAAAAGCATTAGGGAGAGAGGGAAGGAAAGAAAACAGCCATTGAGATTCAGAGCTGGACTAGAATGTTTCACCATTATTAAATAGCAGTTAAGAGATTAAGCACACAGTCAGAGGTATAAAACCTGTCTCTAGACAAAGCTGGTACCTTTCTCATGGTGGACACGCGTGCCTATTTTAGAGATTGCCCTGATTATCCGTTATTCAGGCAGACAGACCGGAGACTAGCATACAAGGGAGGCAACAGGAGTTTATGGGTGCAATACTCTGCATATGGATTGGGATAGCTGTCTGCCCCACCTGCAAAAGAGGGTGCAAATTTGCATACACTTTGTTTCACAAGCAAATGTGTATTTTTCACAGGTGGGGTGGAGGACCCCAAAATAAACCAGGGGCCATACACAAGTAGTAAGATATCTTAACAGATGGTGTCAACAGGTGAAGCCTTTCCAATACCTGTATTTCCACACTAGAAAAAGCTGAACAAGAAGAATTTCTGTTAGCTTTAGAGGCAAAAGAGCCCTGCACTCCCCTAGTGTCAATCCTAAATGAGGCAAAGAACTCAAGTTCCATGAGCTGTAAATCAGTTGTGTTACCATATATCTTTCATCAATGAATCTTAGACTGGCAATACTACATTTAACGAAAGACCAGGTATGGTAATTTCAGATGACTGGGGAGGGCATGGTGGCTGTCAAAAGAGATTTAAGATTTACAGTAATCAAGGCTCAGATGCCCATACTTAGATAAACTGAAAATTAAATTGTGTATTATAAGAGCATTTGTTGTGGTTATTTAGGTATAGCTCGTAATAACTATACTACAGCAATGGTCTCAGCACAGGTCAAACACCCTTTTCTTTTCTTTTCAGCAACAAAAGATTTGGGTCTTTGACATGAATATGCCCATTTAAGTGTCTATACCAACAGTAACAACCCATCCTCAAGTTTCCCTCTATTTTCCCCCTATGAGTGGAGAAACAGTTTAATCATCTCTCTGCACCGTTTGCTGCTATGATCAACTTAACAGACCCCTCCCCACCTACATTTCCCTAAAATAAAACCCACCACACACCAAGAGTCTGGATGCAAACACTGGAGTACACTGCAGGGTTGGAATACACTACAGACACTCTCTCACAACTCCACCCCTTTTCCGGGCTGATGTAACCCAAGCTTTCTCAACCACAATACTTCCCCCCCCCAAGTCTGCAACATGAATATACTAATGATAGCTTGTATTTGAATGTGCAGGGCAGTTTATTTTAATTTTTAAAGGTAAAGGTGTCCCCACACTTATAGTGTGAGTCGTTTCCGACTCTTAGGGTGACGTCTTGCGACATTTACTAGGCAGACCGTATATATGGGGTGGGTTTGCCAGTTCCTTCCCCGGCCTTTCTTTACCCCCCCCCCCCAGCATATGCCGGGTACTCATTTTACCAACCACGGATGGATGGAAGGCTGAGTGGACCTCAACCCCTTTTACCGGAGATTCAACTTCCTCCTTCCGTTGGAATCGAACTCCGGCTGTGAGCAGAACTTCGGCTGCATTACCGCCCCTTACCACTCTGCAAAAAGGGATTTCCTGGGTCATTTCAAAGCTATTCAGAGCTTTTCCCCGTAACTCTAAATTATTTTGTAGCACTTGCTAATCACAGCACTCATTGGATAAAAACACTGAAGGCAGAATCAGGCTCACATCTCACAAAGCAGTTGCTTCAAATAGTGCTGCACATTTAGCTTCATAACTTTCATTCTAAAGGGGCTACAAACTTACTTTTTTTAAAAAAAGAAAGCACAGAATCTGGCCCCCATTCTGGCTCTGGGTCCAGTACAGCAGAGTCCTCTGAACCATCTCCCCATCCCAGCAGCCCTGCTAGCATAAGCTGAAGCTATTACTGCATATGGATTATAGATTCGCTAATAGGCAAAAACATCTCTTGCAGTTTAAGAATGTACCTATAGCCAACAGATATTTCTAACAAACTTTAAAAAGCAGGGTAATTGGGCAGCTATAGTGAATGCACCAGGGGAGTAGAAGACCTGATTTCCTGTCTGAGATATTGTACTGGCTTAAACATTTGTCAAAATGCAAACACAATTTGGGTTGGTTTTTCACAGTCCAATCCATTTCCTGTGTACCTTGGAATAATTTGGTAACGTGTGCCTCTAAGAATTTTTGACCCTGGAGTGAATGGTTTTATTCAACATTGATCCACTGTTTTATACTATGTTGCATTTAATTTTATTTATTTGCATCCCATCCTTCCAGAAGGAGCCCAGGGTGGTAAACAAAACACTAACAACATTCTAAAACATCTTAGACTTTAAAATATATTTTTAAAAATCTTTTAAAAATCTTAAAAAGCAACACAGACATAGACTGGAATAAGGTCTCTACTTAAAAAGTCTTGTTAAAGAGGAAAGTCTTCAGTAGGCACCGAAAAGATAACAGAGATGGCACCTAATATTGAAGGGGAGGGAATTCCAAAGGGAAGATGCCACAACAGTAAAGGTCCATGTTCTATGTTGAGTAGAATGGACCTCCTGATAAGATGGTATCTGCAAGAGGCCCTCACCTGCAGAGCGCAGTGGTCAACTGGGTATACAAGGTGTAAGACGATCTTTCAGGCATCCTGGGCCCAAGCTGCATAGAGATTTGTAAACCAAAACCAACACATTGAACTAGTTTTGAATACTATCCTGATTTCCAATAGCTAGGTAAGTAGTCTTTTCCTGAGAGAATCAAGAGTCTCCTTTCTACTTGCAAAGGGCAGAATAGATTCTTCCTGAGTCATTCTAATCTGGGTGGGAGGTAGGAATTGACAAATTTCTCAATCTTGGTTTTTCTCAACCAGATTAGTGACTCAGGAAGAACCTGCTCTGCTTTTGAGCATCTCATTGTCCCAGTCTTAAGTGCTGTTCACCACATTTCTGCATCAGAGATTTTTGAAATGAAAATTCACCAGCATTTTCGTGCATACTTTTGGAAATGTCTTAGTTGGAGAATTGCATCCCAAAATGTCAAGAACTGTGAATTTTGAAGGGTAGCTGCTTTTCAGTTTGTGTATTGTTTTGAAAGGTTGTAAATTCAGGTTTGCCTTAAAATGAAAACTGAACAAATTTCTCTCCCATCATATGACAGTACATCAAAAACGTAGTATGCTTCTATGACAAATTCACCCTGCAGCTTTAGATGACTGTATATGCCTTTAAGTCCTGAATCGTTGAGCTGCTAGCTAAATTTGTGTGGATTTTAAATAATCCATATATCTTGTCTCATACTGAGCCTATATGTGCCAAGGTAACCAGAAAGTATTGTTTAGAACAAGGACTTATTATTTGCTCTTCAAGACTGTTACTGCTGTAGCATATGAAGATTTATTTACAGCAAGGACTGGGCAACTTGTGGCTCTTTAGTCCCAGCCCAGCACGAATAACAGTCAGGTTGTTGTCCAACAGTATTTGGAGAGCCGCGAGTCCCCATCCCTGCTTTAGAGAAAACTTACAGGGGGGACAGCATCTTAAACATCAAAACGTAACTTAAAATTTTCTAAACTGAACATGTCTCACTATTGGAGAAATACAAAAAAGGACTAGGTGCTACACATTAAAGTGGCAGTAGGGAAAAGCTATTGGGGGAATAATGGTTGCAGGCTGCCTCCTCTGTACGACAAAGGTAGCTGCCCATACATGAAAGAGGCAGAAAGATACTTGAGAAACATTGCTGAGGTCAAATCATTTACTATCAGGATGTGAATCACACACTTGGTCTGCATCAAAGGGCTATAGCTCAGTAGTGGAACATCTGCTTTGCATGCAGTCTCCAGCACTCCAGGGAGGGGTGGGAGAGACTTCTGTTGGCAACCCTGAAGAGCCACTGCCAGTGTCAACAGTATTGAGCCGGAAGGACCAATGATCTGACTCAGTATAAGGCAGCTTCTTATGTTTCTAAAGGATATGAGCTTGTGTCCATGTTTTGCATTTAAAACAATACTGCACCTTTAGGAGCAGGTACAGCAATTCCAAGGATACACATGAAATGCATATTTTGAGATTTCCATCACCACTAAAACTTGCATTCCACAGACTTCCCTCATTTTTAAAAAATAAATCACCAAGTCGTGCTGTTTGCCTTGCTTTGCCTGGGCTGCAGATTACACCAAATGGATGCATATTTCCAGATGGAGGACCAAAGAGATCAGAAAGGTCGAGGGCAACCACCGATTTCCACATTTTAATTTACATACAATCACTGTTTGAAATCATTTGCATAAAATCATTTGCATAAAATTCACATAAGCATGGTGGACTACCAACAGCAGCTTTTGGAGTTGTGGCCCCTTTTCTGTGATGCCATCTGTACATTTTCTGGAAGTAAGAACAAGAAGTCTTTAGCTATTTTGGTGAAAATAATCTGTTGAGATCTCATTTTACATATTTAACAAGTTTGGTAATGATAGGGTGGACAGATGGACTAGTGAGTGTGTGTTGGGGGAAGGATGCCCTACATTCAGGAGCATTGCCATACTGATATGATGTACGGACAAGCTACCAAACCATTTCTCATTCCTCCCCATACATGTTTATATTTATAATATAGAGGAATTGATAATTGCAAGCCTTGAAAAATAAGTACAAATTAAACAGGGCTCTTATAATTAGCACAATGCATAGAAGACATCACATCAACGATTTAATGACAAACAGCTGCTCTAATGAACAAGAGAGTCCCTAACAGCCCCTCTTCATAAATCACAAGCCACTAAAGCAGATCCTTTGGGCTTGAAATGCACCCGGCAAATTTGCAAACTATTACTTATCTGCTTTTTAATTTTATCAAGCTAATTTCACATAACTGCTTGTAATTGCTAATTGCATCTTCCTATTTAGCGTTGTGTAAATAAACTGAGGAGTCCCTTCAAGCGTTGAGCAACTTAACTCTTTCTGGTTTGTGTTAGTGCTTTGAGTGAAGCATTGTTATTTGTGCTGCAATTTGAACTGGCACATCTAACTTAAATAGTACTTACATTAAAGTTATTGTGTATTCTCCAATTCCTGCCAACTCGCACCCTACGATCTGCAGAGGAGGCTCTGCTCAGGACCCTGTCAGGGGGCATAGCTCATTTGGCAGTGACACAGGATGGGACCTTCTCTGTGATGGCATCCTGACTGTGAAATTCCCTCCCAGTAGAGCTGCAAGAGTAGAGACACACTTACTGTTGTGCCAATTCCAGTGCATCTCCATCTGTTTTCTGAAAACAGGGGCACACAATGCTAGTAAAACTCCACCCCTTTTTACTCTAAAACCTGGTTGGATTAACTCAAGTGCATTTTTTTTAAAATCCACCTTCACACAGATTTCACAACTGATTGGTAGATTAACCTCATTGCCACTCCAGGTGTAGCCAATGGAAACACTTTGCTGTGGGCTCAGGCAGAGACAATGATTGGCCTAACACTTTGCTGTGGGCAGTCCTGCAAGACTGAAATCAGCAACGGCGAAGGGAGGTGTGTCCAGCTGAGGGCAGAGTCACTTCAAAATACAGCCAATCTTGCTGCTTTTGATGAGACTAGTGTGCCCACAGCCTAACGTTATTCTGCCAACAGCTAATCTGGGCCTTTGGGGAAGGGTGAATGTGGGTGATGATAACTTACTGCAGCATTCTGTATTTTAAAATTATTATACCAATGTATTTTGTATTATGTTTTTAAGGTTTTAATTTTGTTTGTAATCTGCTTAACTATATGCCACCCTAGACTCCTAAGGGCAGGGTAGAAGGTAGAATAAATAAAGCATATTAATAGACATAAGAAATGTTTCAACACAACACAGTGAAGACACAAATGAAGAGCGGCGTACTTTCTCCTCTGAATGAACCATGTGCTTGCCCACAAGAGTTACATGAATTACATGGGTAATTCAAAGAAAATGTTGAGGCAAAAAAACCTCACTTTCTTAACAGATGTTATGCAACTCAAAATACACTACTGCATTTTGGCACAAAACTGTTGACGTGTAAGGATGTCTGTATGCACAGCAGGGTTTGTAATCTACTTTTTCAAACAACAGTACCTCATTTAATTTAACAAGTTAACATTCTTGTGGCTGCATATGTAAGACAATACCTGCCCGTAAAAAGAAGGGGTGTGACTGGATCAGAGCCTAAAATGCTACATGAATGGTGACAATCGTGATTCTGTATTCCTGGGTGCTTGACAAAGTTGGCTCCTGAGCATTAATAAATAAATAATAAATAAAATTTTATTTATTAGTCGCCCATCTGTCCGAGTTAACGGACACTCTGGGCGATGTACAACAATACAATACAACAATTCAAGTACAGTATAAAATAATATATAAATCAGCAAAACACAACATCACCATCAATTCAACTAAAACCATCTTCAGTTAAGATTCCATAAAAACTAATCCCCCTCAAAAATCCCATAGGCCTGCCTGAATAGCCAGGTCTTTAAGGCTCGGCGAAAACCCATCAGGGAGGGGGCATGTCGGAGGTCAAAAGGGAGCGAGTTCCAGAGGGTGGGCGCCACAATTGAAAATGCCCTCTCTCTGGTCCGCACCAGCCTAGCTATCACAGTGGCAATAAAACAGCTTTCAAAGAGCCCCTCAGGTTCTTGCACTGGATTCTCCTCCCAGTCCTGCTTACAGAAAGAGACTCCTTTTGTTTCTGTGGGGCTGTGTAGGCTGCTTTGCTGGTGCACTCTGAAAGATGCAGTTCTGTGCTATGGAAACAAAACAGAAAACACCATTAAACACACACACATTTGGATAGATTTGTCTTTGTCGTACTTGAATCCCACCCTTCTTTCATGAAGCTCAGAGTGGCATACATGAGGGCTTTCTTATTTTATTCACACAATAAACTTGTGACTAATAGCTTTATGACCAAGAAATAATGCCAGGGTCCACTGCCTACCCACCTGAAATCAAGGGCTATGCAAGAATTTAAATCTCAGACAGCAATCCTGGGTACACTTACCTGGGAATAAGTCCCATTAAAGTCAATTGTGCTTACTTTTAAGTAGACAGGTTTAGAATTGCACTGAATTGTAATTTCTTACCGAGGAATACTCTAGCTAAAATGCCTACAGCTCTATGCATATTCTATACACAGATTTTTTTTAAAAAAAGGCAACACTGAGCAGCAAGCCAATTCTGTGATGAAGCATGGAATGATGCATAAAGAAGATGGCCAGGGCATCTGAGGAGAAGGCCAAGGCTAATGTGATGTGGGAGATCCATGATTGTTATTTCAGTTTCTTATTGTTATAGTGACTCATGCGGATACTTTGGAGATCAGTGCTGGAAAAAGCATGTTTAACCCTTTCTTCCTATGTGCTTTTTCTGATGTAAATTGTTCCTCCTGAATTTACTAAAAAGTGTGCTCCAAAAGGAGGCAAAATACAGTGAACTATTAGCAGCTTGGGGTGGGGAGGATCAGTCAATCAGGAAAGGGCATGGGAGAAAAGAATTAAATGACCTTCCCCAGAGCAGTGGTCCACCAGCCTCCAACATAGCCCTGTGCTTTTTCTGTTGGTAAAGTAACAAAAAAACAGGAAAAACGCAGGAGATTCTGTTCATGGATCTCCTACTTCACATCCAATTGGGCTCTAATTTGACCAAATCAGTGGTTGTCTGTTATAAGCACAATCAGTTTCATGAACAGATAGTAGTTAAAGTAGGAAAATGCATCCTGCATTCTGCTGGAGACAGTGAATTAATATTGCCTAAGGGTAAAATGCTAGCTAGGCTTGTACTTCAGCATCTAAAACAACCACGAGGCTTCACTCCATTTGCCTTCATAAAATCCCCACACATTTACCAGTATAACTGCTATGAACAATCCTATCTCCCTCTCCACCTTTCTTGTCCCCAGCCAATCTCTTGGCTGATGAAGCTGCAACTCAAAAGTGGTTCGCGGGTAGTGATAATGCAGCAGTGTAATGGTCGCAGCTCCTCTCCCAGCAGATAGGATAGGGCCACCTTGCAGTGATCTGTGCCACAACAAGGATTCCCATTACACCAGCTTAGTGCCTGACACAGTGCTGTGTTACCCCTTAGCAGGGATACATCGAATTCGAGTTCAGTTTCCTTGTTAAATCAGTGCTAGTCCATACATAGTTGGCTACAGAAGGTACTTTCTGTCATGCTGTGCATCAAAGGGCATACCTAGACACATTTGCATCAAATTTGTGCATCAAAGGCACAACAACAAAATCATGTCTCAAATTGTACCATGCACATGCTACTACAAGATATCAACAGGCTAAAACAGCACAAAGAAAAATACGAAGAGTCTAGTCAGCTTCTCCAGGAGCAGCAGATGGCTTTCTAAACTCTCCGAAATATGAGAGTTACAAGTCTTTATGTTCTTGAGAAACCTTCCTCTTGAAACCCATAAGGGAGTGGGTTGCTCTTTAAAGGGAGTTTAAAGCAACATTAAACTGGAAAGATTTTTCTTTCTTTCTAGACTATCAGTTTGATAACCAAAGAAAGCAGGATATTATATATATATATATATATATATATTCATCCTCAGCTACGGTTTGACCTGATGTCGTTCACAACTCTGCCCTGAAGAGAAATCATGGAAATTTGTGGTGGCTCCTTTCCACACCTCTTGTTAATCTTCACTGAATCAGCCTTCAGATTCTGTTCCTCATCTTAAATGCTGCCCTAAATGCACAAATAAAATGGTAAAGCCACCACAGCACTCTGTCTTATTCAAAGGCCCAAAGCACTCTATTCAATTTGTTGACCAGAATACTAAAAAGAGATCAGGTATACATGTCCTTCTAAAATGTGTTTCTGATTTTTTAACTTTTTGTTCAAATTCTTATTGATTAATCAGCAAGGTTGTGTTTCCTTCTTTGAATAATCCATACACAAAATCATGAGCTGCCTTTGCCACTACAAAAGATATTTCCTTCTATCCAGATGAATCAGTGTTTATTCTCAAAGGCTGAATCCTTCTGTCTCCGCTGAATTACCTGGCTCTGACGCAAACAACTTGGCCTTTCACCTGAAATGTTAATTTTGCAATATAACTTATCTCTTCCTGCCCTCCACCCCCTCCAAGTTCTGTCACTGCAACAGCTCATACTCAATATTTAGGGAGTAGAACAATGCTAAGCTACTTAACACAAACTTAATTTCCTGTCTTCCTCTACCAGGGGTCCATGTTGCACAAGAATCACTTTCATGAAAATGTTTCAGAGATTGCCTCTATAATGAGTTGTAATGCTTCTAATTGTTAGTTGTGAAATTCATTAGTGTGGCATAAGGTAGTGTTGGGCAACCTGTGTGTCTCATGTGCGGGGTGGGTGGGGTAGCTCAGAGGAAGAAGAGGATGGGGGGGAGAGACCTCAGCCAAGTGATCAATTTAGACCTCTGGCAAGAACGATTTGTCTTTTCCCCCAAAGCCTGCTGGCAGGGAGGGAAAGGTGTGGGAGGAGTGAGAGTGAAAGAGAAAGGGTTTGGCAGAAAGAGACAAGGGGGTAGCCCTGCCTATCTACTGGCATGTAGTCCCCAAAAGTTAATCTCGAAGGAATGCAGCCCTCCACAGAATGTATCTCTGCATTTCTGGCCTAAGAGAAACCAACCACCTGTGTTACTCAGGGCCAAATCAGATGTCATAAGAGAGTCTTAAAGAGACTACAGGAGGTATACTAACATAGCTGGAAACGGGCAAGTGCATGTTTTGTTTTGGAGCAGATTTTAAGGGTGTGGGGGGGGCTGCAGGGGAGAGGAGAGGAGATGTCTGCTGTGCTTGCAGAACAGCTGTGTTAAGGACAACCCAGTGTTATTTCATAAAGCTAATATTTGACCTGAATGGAAGGCACAGTGCTGTAATTCAGTATACAGAATATGATTTCTGCCTTGGCCCCTGCACACTGACAGCTGCCAAGGGCTCTTATAGGCTAAAGAACTCCGAAACAAAATGGGTGTTCAAATGAACTCACTCACATGTTCAATGAACACATGAAAGGGTAGCTGCCTGGAACACACACACAGAAGCCATTGTACAAGTGAGGGGGTTTGTCTGAACACACCTACACTGCCTTTCAAATAGTAAATAACTCTCATAGATCCTGGATTCAAAAGTAAACACTCCTTCAGCTACAAAGAAAAGACTGTGGGCTGTAATAGGAAGAACTGTACCTATTTGCTTGTAGAACTGGTCTTGTACCTGTCCTGTTCCATACACCTCTCTTTAACATAAAGAACTCCCTCTAGTCTCTTCACCTGAAAAACAAAAAGACATCTTTCTCAGTCAAACTGAAATGAACCAGGTGCCTTTCAGTTACAGGACCTAATGAGTATGCCACAAAACCTGAGGGTATTGTCTGAAGGCATATGAGGCTATCACCTTGCTGCAGCTAAGCAGGTCTAGGTCTGATCACTGCCTGGATGGGTATGCCTGGAAACCACATGCCTTGGGTTTCATGATGAAAAAAAGTTGGGATATACTGAAATTCTAAGAAGATAAATAAGATATGATGTAGCCAGGTAGGTTGACTCTAGAAGGGCTGAATGAATTTTCTTTCCAGATCTAATCACCTAGTTCCTGGCAAGCAATGGGTTGGGAAGTGATGAGTGCAAACACTGAAACTGGGTTCTCCTTTAGATTCTGAACTTGCTCTTCTTGCCCAGAATGTCAGCCATTCTCCCAAACACTCAGATTTATGACTCACAAAGCAGGCCAAGTAGAAAGTTTCAAATGCTTTGCTAAGTAAGAAGATGAGAATTGTTCAAAGCATGATTGACTAGCTGCACAGGAAATGAACAAATATCTGATTATGTTAAAGCAACTCTATCAATAAATCTTATAATTAAGAGAGGTAACAACAGGTGTCCATTTAACCATGGTTACCAACAAATTTAACACACTTTCCCCAGTACCTTAATCCTTTTTTATCTAGCTGGAAAAATTCATATTCACATATATGTTTCAGATAACCTAGTTAAGGTTGTCATAGTTACCAAATGTGCAGCCAAGTGATTATTCCCCAGGTCATCCTTTTAATGGGGAAAATAGCAAATTAATGAGTTTCTCCAGTTCTGAATTTGGTGTTCCCTTAATAATTGGACTGGGCTAGTTTTGTAGCTTGAACATTCCTGCTGCTATCCCTACAACCACACAAGCAACTGCTGTTCAAAAATAAATTACTAAAGCCAGTTTCTTTTCCAGTCCATTGGTGGCTATATTTATACTGACCATCAATGTCTTTGGTAACTCAACATTTCTTCTCTGACCTGGTGCTTCAGATACAATTTGATATAAAGTTCCATGAAATCAACAGTTTTACCATACTTATGACAACATCTGAGGAAGAATGTGCTTCTGAATGGAGGTTTTGTCATCTCCCCACTGGAGGAATCCTCTTCAGAGGATAACCTGGAGCTCCCTGAAGCAAACATCATGGAGGAGCAGTCCATGTCAAGGGACCATAAAACAGAGCAAAGGGCTCTGGGGCTCACAGGACACACAGTAAACTGACCTCTTCTTCCTCAAGGCACAGACAGCCTCTTCATGCAGTTTCCTATGTAGGGAGTGCATGTGCTTAAAGGTGCAGGATCAGTCAGCTGCCAGATGATGAAGTGCCTGCCTGAGGAACAGGGACTCCTCAGGAGTAAAAAGGATGCTTGGGAATAAGCTACTCCTCACCAGTAGAGCAAATTCTCAGGCAGCATGGATGATCTACAGCTGTGCAAAGGTGGGGGCCTGAAGACTCAAGCTTAAGCACCTTCAGCTCCAGGCATGGAGTGCTGGTATGTCTGCTCCAGCTCCCTGATTGTAGCCCTGGCTGGTCACTGGACTCATCATGTTTGGACTTTAGATTGTCTTTGAGCTTCTTGTGCTGCCCCGAGGTTTGACCACTGGGCTGCTGTCAGACCTTGTTTCTGGTACTGTTGATTGTTAACTCTCATCTGCTCTCCCCCGATGCAGGGCAGGCTTATTGTGAAATTGTGTGCTTGTGCACGCAAAGTTTTTGCATACTCCACATGAGGACATTATCAAAATACCATCCTGTATTTTTCCCCCAATATTTAATCTGGATTTCCTCTCACCATGGTTAAGTAAGAGCAATTTATATACATGCAGTCATTGCTGGTGTCAGCTATTTAGCACTTTTGGAGGGTGGGGAGTTTGCCATCTGTGTGGTGACACTCTGGTGGGTGGTTTTCATTGCCACACTCCCACTTCCATTTGCTCTTCTCCTCAGCAAAGTACAATCTAGCCATTCTATTTCCAGCGGGCTAAGCAATACAAGCATACCTATTTCCACTGACTGTCGCATGCTGAAGGCATGTCAGAATTTCAACAACCCAGTTTGGAGGTCTTCTCTCAAGATCTCAACGTATGTGGGGGAATTGCCTTGGAGACTGCAATCACAGTACATACATTTGGACTTCTTTTTAAAAACAATTTAATACAGATGTCTTGCTCAAGACCAATTTATCAGAACATTGGTATACCTAATTATCAGCCCTGTGCAAAACCTGTGTATTAAAACATTTTCTAAAAACCAAAGTATAAGCTTCCATTGTCCCATTGTGAAACATACTAAGGGCTGGTAATATTTACTCTTGCATTCTTGTACACTTTCAGTGGATTTTTTTTTAAGTATGCACAAACAGGTCCAGAAATACTTGTGAACATGCCCAGAATGGGAGAAAGTAGTGTGTGTGGGGGAACAGTGATTGAGGGAAGGGGACCAGAAAACACAGCACAGAAACATTCTGTCAAGGACCACCCACTGGTGTAGATGGGAAACAGTAGATTCCTACCAAAAAAAACCCCTAAGACTAAAACATTGAGTGTGTGGATGCTTGGGTGCCAACTGCATACACAGAAAAATCAGATCTGAATGACCCATTTGCAACAAAACCCCCAAACAAAACCACCATGCATTTCTTTTGCATGGGAGCTATTTCATCTTCTAAAAATTCTCACACTACCACATTAGCCTTACAATGGTACCCATGTTGAAATCTTTTTCCCTCATAGGAAAACCAATAAAATATGGCAGAATAGCTATCTCATATATTGTTGGACCCAGCCAGCAGTGGGTTTTAACAAAGAAACAGAATTGCTTGGGGAAAATGGGGGGCAGGGGCTAGAGAAAAGAATGGATGTCCTGGCATGGGCCTCAGAAAAGGTATCTCACAGCCATCTCCAGCTTTATTTTGAACAGATACAGTTCTTAAAGTGGAGGATAAAGATTTTCTTGGATTTTGGTTTTGGTTTTTTAAGTTACAATCAACATGTTCTCCTAGGAATAATAACTGCATTTCTTTAAGAATCACAGTTATCAATAACAGAGCTAGAATAAAGGTACAAGATAAGGGCATCAAGTATATTAAAACGAGGAGCTGCACATAAAAGGAAAAAGATGTGGATGATTGTCTTCAGAGGTAAACCAACTTTACTATTTTACAGGGGAAAACAGCAAATTACTGATATGGCCAGAAAGCCTGCAAAAGCACAGGCTGCAGAAACTCGGAGAACTGAATTTAAGATTGGAAAAATGAGAATCTGAAAGAACCGAAATTGACAGATCTTTCCATCCCTAGTTGACAATATGTATGCTGTTAGAGCTATAATGAAACTCCGTAACTATTACTTTCACTTTTCCCAGTTGCAAAAAAAAGGAATGTCTAGAAAAGGGGCTGATGACTGATGAGTTTAGTTCCCATTTTAGAGGACATTAAATACAGTGCCTTGAATTCACAGAACAAAAATTTTAATCTGGAATTAAAGCAAGCCAAGAAGGTCTATTGCAATAAGGAAAGGACAACCAGGACTGAGAATCTTTTAATTAGCAGGTTTATATGTTCGGCATCTCTGGAGAATGTCCCATTAGGAATCTAACAAAAGGGAAGAAAGGAAGTGGCTTGCTGTTTCTGTTAGGCTGAACTTTTCTTTTCAAAACAAGAATTAGGTGATTTTGCTAATTAAAATCAAACAGGAGTACTGCCATTAATCTCTTTAGCAGGCAGATTACACCTAAAAGCTTTTTTTGCACCTCTTCATGGGGATCAGGATGTCTTTCATATTAGAAATAATTTTTCAGATGCTCCAGCAGCCTGCCTTAGGATTCCCAGCAAGGTCAAAAAGAGGCCAATTTTTAAAGTTAATTTTGAACACTTTGCTATGGTGTGAGAATATTAGGTCTTATTTTCCATAGCTCAACAGTAAGGAGGGGGTTTACACATGGCAAGAAATAGGTGATGACTTTGTTGTTGTTGTTATGTGCCTTCAAGCTGATTATGACTTATGGCGACCCTATGAATCAGTGACGTCCAAGAGCATCTGTCATGAACCACCCTGTTCAGATCTTGGAAGTTCAGGTCTGTGGCTTCCTTTATGGAATCAATCCATCTCTTGTTTGGCCTTCCTCTTTTTCTACCTCTTTCTGTTTTTCCAAGCATTATTATCTTTTCTAATGAATCATCTCATTATGTGTCCAAAGTATGATAACCTCAGTTTCATCATTTTAGCTTCTAGTGATAGTTCTGGTTTAATTTGTTCTAACACCCAGTTATTTGTCTTTTTTGCAGTCCATGGTATCCGCAAAGCTCTTCTCCAACACATTTCAAATGAGTTGATTTTTCTCTTATCAGCGTTTTTCACTGTTCAACTTTCATATACATACATAGAGATCGGAAATACCACGGTCTGAATGATCCTGACTTTAGTGTTCAGTGATCCATCGTTACATTTGAGGACCTATTCTAGTTCTCTCACAGCTGCCCTCCCCAGTCCTAGCCTTCTTCTGGTTTCTTGACTATTGTCTCCATTTTGATTAATGACTGTGCCAAGGTATTGATAATCCTTGACAAGTTCAATGTCCTCATTGTCAACTTTAAAGTTACATAAATCTTCTATTGTCATTACCTTAGTCTTTCTGATGTTCAGCTGTAGTCCTGCTTTTGTGCTTTCCTCTTTAACTTTCATCAGCATTCATTTCAAATCGTTACTGGTTTCTGCTAGTAGTATGGTATCGTCTGCATATCTTAAATTATTGATATTTCTCCCTCCAATTTTCACACCTCCATCTTGGTCCAATCCCGCTTTCTGTATGATATGTTCTGCATATAGATTAAATAAATAGGGTGATAAAATACACCCGTCTCACACCCTTTATGATCGGGAACCAATTGGTTTCTCCATATTCTGTCCTTACAGTAGCCTCTTGTGCAGAGTATAGGTTGTGCATCAGGACAGTCAGATGCTGTGGCACCCCCATTTCTTTTAAAGCATTCCATAGTTTTTCATGATCTACACAGTCAAAGGCTTTGCTCTAATCTATAAAGCACAGGGTGATTTTCTTCTGAAATTCCTTGGTCCATTCCATTATCCAACGTATGTTTGCGATATGATCTCTGGTACCTCTTCCCTTTCTAAATCCAGTTTGGACATCTGGCATTTCTCGCTCCATATATGGTAAGAGCCTTTGTTGTAGAATCTTGAGCATTACTTTACTTGCATGGGATTTTAAGGCAATAGTTCAATAATTACTGCATTCCCTGGGATCCCCTTTCTTTGGAATTGGGATGTATATGGAACGCTTCCAGTCTGTGGGCCATTGTTTAGTTTTCCATATTTCTTGACAGATTTTAGTCAAAAATTGGACTGATTCAGTCTCAGTAGCTTGTAGCAACTCTATTGGTATGCCATCTATTCCTGGTGATTTGTTTCTTCCAAGTATTTTAAGAGCAGCTTTCACCTCGCATTCTAAAATTTCTGGTTCTTCATACGGTTCCTCCGTGAATGTATCTGTCATCCTGGGATCTCTTTTATAGAGTTCTTCAGTGTATTGCTTCCATCTTCCTTTTATTTCATCTCGGTTGGTCAGTGTGTTCCCCTGTTGATTATTCAACATCCCTACTCGTGGTTTAAATTTCCCTTTCATTTCTCTAATCTTTTGAAACAGGGCTCTTGTTCTACCCTTTTTGTTGTCTTCTATTTCTATACAGTAACTATTGTAATAGTTCTCTTTGTCCCTACCTACTAGTCGCTGTATTGTTGCATTTAGGGTTCTGACTGTGTTTCTATCTCCTTTTGCTTTTGCTTTCCTTCTCTCTTTAACCATTTGAAGAGTTTCTTCAGTCATCCATTGAGGTCTTTCTCTCTTTTTAATTAGAGGTATTGTCTTTTTGCATTCTTCCCTGATCATGTCTCTGACTTCACTCCATAGTTCTTCTGGTTCTCTGTCAACTAAGTTTAAAGCCTCAAACCTGTTCCTTATTTGATCTTTATATGCTTCTGGGATGTTATTTAAATTGTATTTTGGCATTATGATTGCTTTGTTGTTCTTCTTTAGCTTTACTCTGATACGTCCAGTTCATGATCTGTACCGCAGTCTGCTCCTGGCCTTGTTTTCGCAGAAAGTATGGAACTTCTCCATCTTCTGCAACTGAAGCCAGATTAGGCAACTGTGATGATGGCAAGGGATCTGCACACTTTTGACAGTGTAGGCTTCCCATGATTCCCTGTCTTTGATGACCAAATTAAGTGTCAGAATGTAGTCCTGGATCCAACACCAGTTTTAGAGTTACAGGACATTAAGGCTGCAATCCAGTACATGTCTACTCAGAAGTAAGCTCCATGGGGTTCAATGGGAATTACTCACAGGTAAGTGGGTATCGGATTACAGCCTAAGAGTACATTTTATCAACTTAGGGATGTTTTGAAGTAGGAGATCCATCAACTATAATCTATGTTCTCATAACTGCCAGAACAGATCAGACGAATTTACCCTACATGGGGCTGTCCCTGAAATTAATTCAGAGGATTCAACTAGCATTGAATGTTGCTGCCCAAACCTTATAGTAACAAGAAAATGAGAACATGAACAATCAAGAATTCATGCCTTCTTTTCACTACATGAATTTGGATATGCCAGAAGAACTGAAAATCAGTACAGGAGTAAATTTATAGAACTGGGTTGTTTTTTTAAAAGTGTCAAGGAGTAGGGGCAGAGAGCAAATATTTTAAACTCATCTTTAAATAAGACAAACTCCCCCAAATGAGAGCAAAAACATTTGACTTTCCAGTCTGAGACACCTATATCTGACTCAATATCCTGATCACCCATTGGTTCACAGAGAATAACCTTGGAACTTTTTCAGAGTTTGTTCAGCACCAGAGACAGGCCTGGCTTTTTAAAGTCTACCTGCTTGCTGCACTAAACAAACAGATTGATATTGGGAGTAACATTCATGCGTGCCAAGCAGCTATCCATCAAGGGAGAGAAATAAAATATGGGAGAAAAAATAAACAAGCAGTGCAGATTGTTTAAGAATGTAAAGGGCACCCTGGAATATGGTAGTTGAAAGTTCACAGTAAATTAAACAGTAGACTCAAAACACAGCCTAAATTGTTTTCACTCTTATGTAGGCTGCTTTGGACAACATATGACATTTCAGCTGTCTCAGTGTCACCCAATTTTCTATTTGCAAATCATCTTTTAAGTTTTCAATCTGGCTGCTCATTCTGTTTCAACAAGCACAACATGGAGGCTCTGAAAATATCTCTTCTGTTTTTCAGGATGTTCTTGGGGTTCCAAAGCCAACCACGTCTGAACTCTGAATACCTAAGTGCAGCCTTCTCCAGCCTAGTACCCTCCAGATGTTTTAGACTCTCACGTGGCCAATGATCAGGGATGATGGAAACTGTATCCCAACAACATCTAGAGGACACTAAGTTGGGGGAGCCTGACCTAGGATCTGGTCTCTGGTCTTAGTTCCATGGAGGTTAATGAAGCTTGAATTGGGATGAAGGCTGCTCTAGTTGCTTTAAAGCCCCATTAACCTTCTCTACTAGGCAAGCGAGACAGAAAAAGAAGACAGCTGGTGCCCAAAAGAAATACATCAAAGAACAATATCATGCTGTCCATGACCAGCATAGAGCTCTGTGTAAATGACCTCTTGAAATTCTCCACCCTATTTGTAAGCAGAGAAGTCGGGGAAATTAGTTCACCAAATACCTCCAGGAAGAAGAGGAACTGGCCGACAGTTCCTTGGGAGTGGAACTCAGCATTAGTGGTATCAGTAACACAGCTTCTTTCTTTTCCCCCCACAGTTTTTGCTGGCAGCCTGGCCACCATTTTGTATCTTCCACAATGCCCCAGACATAGCATCATTCCGGGGCATCGTGGGGAGAAATGGTGGCTACCCCCCCCCCCCCACACACACAGGTACAATGTATCAAATTAACGTCTTTTTCTAGGAGGGGTGAGAAAACTAACAATCTCAGAAATTTCATCTGATGTGTTCTGAGAAATTTTGGCTCAGCTCTCAATACAAAACAGCGAGACACTGGTGATCATTTCATAGGACAGGCCATAGCTCTCAGAAACAGTGACATGATCTTCCCTAAAGTGATGTTGACAACAGCTAACAGAGCTGCTAAGTCCTCCCAGTCCAGGTGTGTGTCTTTTCCAACAAGCTATGCAACAACCCACCTTTCTTTCCTAATCAGCACAAGATGAAGCCCTGGCTGAGGCACTGCAGTTGGTGTACTCATTATTACAGTTGAGCTGAGCAATTGTTCTATTAATGGACTATCTGTTCTCCTGCTATATACTGTTTCAAGATTTTTGCCTCTACACCTTCAGGAAGGCAGATGCACGAACAATCTGTTTTGGGGAGGCTCAGAGAGATTAATATTGATTTTAGAGAGGCTAAAATTTGAGGTTGCTCAGTTTAAGAAGTCTTTAAAAATACAGGTGGTGAGGAATACTTGAACTACTAAGGAAGCATCTGAATATTCTCTGCTGAATGAGAAGATCTTACCTGCTGACTGTGTGCTTAAGCTTAGGCCTCTATCCAGTTTGCTTTGTGGCTTTGTGCTGATAAACAAGTAACAGAGAACACACACAGTGATGATAAAAGCCAGCAGGACCACAGCTACGATTGACAAGCCAATAAGGGCTCCAACACTGAGGAAAGAAAGAGGAACAAAATTTAATGGGCTGAATATTCTGGAGACATTGTCAAACACACAGCCACCAGAAAGCATCGAAGTTATATGTATTTAATGGAGGAAGACAAATGTTTTTGACAGAATGGAGATAAACTGATTTGCCTTTAACATTCTCATGGAAGCTGAATCATGTTATAGCAATTTATTATTGGGCCCTTCCTGACTTTATTTAGATCTACAGACCACATCCAAACCATTTTATTGTGTTATCTAGACTTACTGACATTGCTCTTGGCTAAAACCTGTATAAATCAGGAGATGTTCCTTTGAAATTGGTGGAATTAATTCTATGTAAGATTGATTTAAGTCCCACTCTTTTCTCTTTACGTTCTATAAAATAAATAATTGGATAGTTGAGAAACATCTGTACTCTCAGACATACAAATGATCTTCTTGTGCAGAAGAAATTTCTATATGTAGATTTTTTTAAAAAAACTATGCACATTTTAAAATTGCAAGGCAACAAAATACAAGATCAATCAACTGAGCAGAGTTTATACAGAATGCCTTATTTTCAGTTATTTAAACAATGCCTTTTAGTTTTAATTTTGAAATACATTAAGGATAGCAAACATTAAAGAGTCCAACGTCTAAGCAATTCTTATCTATTTATTTATTAAGTTTATATCCCGCCTTTCCTCCCAGTAGGAGCCCAGGGCGGCAAACAAAAACACTAAAAACACTTTAAAGCATCATAAAAACAGACTTTAAAACATATTAAAACAAAAGATTTTTAAAAACATTTAAAAAATCTTTTAAAAAGGCTTAAAAACATCCTAAAAAGCTATTCCAACTCACACTGGAATAAGGTCTCTGCTTAAAAGGCTTGTTGAAAGAGGAAGGTTTTCAGTATGCAACGAAAAGATAACAGAGATCACACCTGTCTAATATTTAAGGGGAGGTAATTCCAAAGTTTAGGTGCTACTACACTAAAGGTCCATTTCCTATGTTGTGTGGAACAGACCTCCCTATAAGATGGTATCTGCAGGAGGCCCTCACCTGCAGAGCATAGTGATCTGCTGGGTATATAAAGGATAAGACGGTCTTTCAGGTATCCTGGTCCCAAGCTGTATAGATATTTGTACACCAAAATTAGAACCTTGAAAGTAGCCCAATAGCTAATAGGTAGCCAGCGCAATTCTTTCAGGAGCAGTCTGACATGTTGGCAATACCCTGCCCCAGTGACCAGTCTCGCCACCACATTTTGCACCAGCTGCAGCTCCCGAACTAACCGCAAGGGCAGCCCCACACAGAGTGCATTGCAGTAATCCAGCCTGGAGGTTACCAGTTCATGAACAACAGTGCTCAGGCTATCCCGGTCCAGAAAGGGTTGCAGCTGTCTTACCAGCCGAGGCTGGTAAAAGGCACTCCTAGCCACTGAGGTCACCTGGGCCTCTAGCAACAAACAGGAATCCAGGAGCACCCTCAGACTATGGACCTGCCCTTTCAGAGGGAGTACAACCCCATCCAAAGCAGGCAACTGACCAATTATCCGAACTCAGGAACCAACAACCCACAGTGCCTCTGTCTTGCTAGGATTCAGACTCAGTTTACTGGCCCTCATTCAGCCCACCACCGAGTCTAGGCACCGGTCAAGGGCTTGCACAGCCTCTCCCAATTCAGATGTTACAGAGAAATAGAGCTGGGCATCGTCAGCATACTGCTGACACCTCACCCCAAATCTCCTGATGACCACTCCCAATGGCTTCATATAGATGTTAAATAGCATGGGGAACAAGATGGTACCCTGCGGCACCCCACAGCAAAACTGCCAGGGGGCCAAAAGACAATCACCCAATGCTATTCTCTGAAAATGATATAGGATCTGGAACCACTGTAAAACAGTGCCTCCGATACCCACCTCACCAAGTCGGCCCAGGAGGATACTATGGTCAATGGTATCAAAAGCCACTGAGAGATCAACAAAGAATAACAGGGTTGCACTCCCCGTCCTTCTCCCAAAAAAGGTCATCCATCAGGGCAACCAAGGCCGATTCCCATAACCAGGCCTGATCCCACACTGGAATGGGTCAAGATAATCTGTTTCATCCAAGAATATTGCTGTGCCACAACCCTCTCAGTCACCTTCCCTGAGAAGGGGGTATTTGCAACTGGGTGGTAGTTGTCGTAAGCCAATGGGTCCAGGGTGGGCTTTTTCAGGAGTGGTCAGATCACCACCTCTTTCAGGGTGGCTGGAACCACTCCCTACCACAACACATTGACCACACCCTGAAGCCACTCAGTCAAACTGCCTCAGCAAGCTTTAATAAGCCAAGAAGGGCAAGGGTCAAGAGGAAATATTGCTGGCCACATAGGTGCAATCACATTGTCCACGTCATCAGGCCACATCAACTGAAACCGATCCCAAGAAGTTGCAGCAGATGTTGCACTGAAAACCTCACTGGGGACTACAGTAGACGTGGATGGGGCATCAAGACTGCTACGGAGGCAAGCAACTTGACCCTCAAAGTGCCTTGCAAACAACTCATAGCGGGCCTCCAAAGGGTCAAACTCCATTTTCTGGAGTTGATGTCAACAGAGCCCTGACAATACAGAAAAGCTCCACTGGACAGCTAATTGAGGTTGTGATGGTGGCAGAGAAGTGGGCCTTCTTCGCCGCCCTCACCACCACACTGTAGGCACGGTTATGATGTTTTACTCATGCCCAATCAGCCTCACAGCATGTATTTTGCCACTTGCACTCTAGCCGTCATCCAACCTCTTTCATTGCCCTTAGCTCACTAGTGTACCAAGGTGCAAACTGGGCTCCACAATGCTGGAGAGGGCACTCGGGGGCAACTGTATGTATTATGTATTTTAATTTACTTTAATGTTTTTGTGTTTTTTTATTGTGTATAATTTTATTAGTATATGTACGATTTTATTGTAAGCCGCCCTGAGTGCCCTATTATAGGGTAGAAGGGCAGGATAGAAATATTTTAAATAAATAAATAAAAATAAACTGTGTCAAGAGCCCAACGCGCCGCACTGTTCCACAGCATGACAAGGGCTTCAACAGGGTCACCTGCTCTATCTACTGGGAACTCCACCAGGGCTTTCAGGAATCCTGTGGATTCCATTAGTCTCCATGGGCAGACCATCTTAATCTGTCCACCACTCCTGCAGGTGAGGATCGGAGCCATAAGTCTAAACTTCACCAGGAAGTGGTCTGACCATGACAATGGGATGACATCCACCACCCCCATCTCCAGACCACCCCTCTCTCTATCTGGAGCAAAAACCAAGTCGAGGGTGTATCCTGCCTTATGCATCGGGCTGGTGACAACTTGAGACAGCCCCATGGTTGTCACAGAGGACATAAAGTCCTGAGCTGGAACACTAGAGGCAGCCTCAGCATGGGCACTGAAATCACCCAGGACTATCATTCTGGGCTCCTCCAACACCACAGCCAAGATGGCCTCTACCAATCATGAAGCCATATGTTCTCCTTAAGGAAACATCTGCTTTTGGAACTGTATTTTGAGGATTCTAAGGCACCAAGGTTGCTTACTTGGAAACTGCACAGTGCAGGGTTCCAGGGCAACCTACAAACGCTTGTGTACATTTGGTCACCTCATTGTATCTAAAAGTTACCTTGTGATTATCTAGGATTCCAAGGCTGCCACCCAACTGCCCAACTGCTCTGAAAACTGTGGTCTACAGCCATGACCCCAAACCTATGAAACCGAGAAAAGCCACTCCTTCCCTCCTCTCTGGAACAGGTAATTATCATTGTTTCATCCCTTCCATTTCTATATCTCCTCGATTTCCTAAATCTCGTTACCTTTCTAGCCTTCCACAGTGCTAATGTGGGTCATCTGTATTCAAGCTTCCCCTGGTACAAACCTGTGAAACCTTTGGCCTGCCAGATGTTGGACTACAACTCCCATCATTCGTGGCCATTGCTCATACTGGCTGGGGCAGATGGCTGATGGGAGTTAAAGTTCAAGTTAACTAACCCTGCTCTGGTACATCTAGGCCTCTATTATAGCCATCCAGATCCCTAGTGCCACTCCCCTTATATCCTCTTTAGATCGCAACTCTAATATTTCCCACATCCAACTATGTCCACTATAGAAGCAAGTTAAGTTTAAGCTGTAAAGTGGGTTTGTGAAGCCTGTATACAGTTTTACTAGAACTAAGCATTTCACTCTTCTGTGATTATTGCAGTTTGACAATTCATGCCAAACAACTGTTTTACTCCTCAATGCCATTTTGCTCTTTGTAATAAAAAAACTTTTCTTTTGAACCCTAATTGAAACTAATTAAGAGTACAGTGCAACTACCCATGGTAGACATATGCAGGCTCCGTAACACTCTCCTCCATCACGTGGTTCTTTTGTGAAATGAGCAAACCTCTCCTCTCCAGCAGGGCTGTGGAGTCGGAGTCGTGGAGTCATAGTCGGAAGCAATTTTAGGTGGAGTCAGAAGCAATTTTGAGTCGGAGTTGGAAGAAATGTACCGACTCCGGCTTCAAAATAAAATTAATATTTTAATATGAATATTTTAATATAAATCAATATACATTTGCCATTTATGAAGGAGTCAGAGTCAGACAGTAGAAAAATAGAGGAGTTGGAGTCGAAGGTTTGACGTACGGACTCCACAGCCCTGCTCTCCAGGCACACACTTTAAATGCGAATGGGCATGTGCTTAAGATCCATGTTGAGCCCAGGGGTGACGGACCCAGCCTCCTTCCCAAGGAAGAAGGGGGAAGGCATGAGTTTCGGAAGCCTCAGCTGTTAGGGGGCATGGACGATCCAGCTGTTGTTGAGTCTAACCCCGACCATGGGGAAGAGAGTTGCCCGCCCCACCAGTTCCCATGGCTGGTCCTGCCCCTCAATGGGACAGCGCTCAGCCCCCCAGCACTCCCACGGGACTGTTGGGGGATGCTCCTGAGAGACCAGACACTCCTCCTTCACCAAGCAGTATCTCAGAAACGCCCGACGCTTCCCTGCCCTCCGCTCTCCTGCCTGCCGATCAGGAACCTGTGCTTTCCGATGAGCCCTCGGAGGCTCACCCCCCCCACCGCGTTCACGACGTCGGGAGAAGCGGACATGGCAGAAGGAGGCATGTGTGCAACGGAGTGAGAGGTTATGCCCCAAGACCTCTCCTATTTGAGGCTACCACGCCCAGAAGTGGGCGCTGAGTCACCTTTCCTCACAAGTTGCAGAGCATGTCTAGAGTGCAGTTAGGGATTGTAGTGAGTTAGCATAGGGGTTTCTATGAGGCGCACAGCCTTTGATGTATCCATTACTTTAATAAAACAAGAATTGATTGCACCCTCGTCTCCGACTGGTGGTTCTCGCTGTGAACTGGACAATCCACATGTCTTAATTTGGCTGTTGGATGGCTCCCATATGTCAGGAGCACACAGTGTAAAGGTGCTGCCACTTAAAGGGTTTTGCAAGTAACAGGCATGCTGAATTAGGGACACTGACAGCCAAACTCCCTATTTATTTAATAATTCAAGGTCAATGAGACTGCAAAAACTTGTGCAGCAATCACACATTATTCAGTCATGAGATGACTAGTTAGAGTTTAGTGCCTGTCAGCAAATGCTACCCCCTTATGATAATGGAGTCACCAGTAACAAGTGTAGCATAGGTGTCATAGAATGAATGATGTTCATGCTACAGTTCCTGATACTATTCAAGGGGTGTCACAGCCTGTAGAAACTGGACAAGTAAATTGGCAAGGCAAATTTATCCAGGGTTGAAAATGCAGCTTTACTGAAGCAATGTTATCTAGCAGCCTTTCCAGCTGTTGCAGGAAGGATAATTCTCAGTGGAAAGGGCTAGAATCACAGAACTCCAAGCAGTAAACAAGTTTTCCTAGAGGAATGGGAACACAGTGTCTTAAGTGGTATAGTCAGATTGTGTCCCAGTTGGGATGCAGTATGGCAACATACTGCAAAGAGAGCTACAGTATTTCCGACATATGCTCTGATGATGGTGATCTGACCTGATAGTGGTCTCTACCCTGGCTTAATAAGCAACTACCTGATCCATCCCTTACAAACATTGCCAACTCCTAATTCTATGCGCCCCCCCAGCAGGTTTGCTATCATATCCTTCGCTCATATGGACCATTCCATTTAGTGTTCCAAAGGGGTAGGGAACACAAATGCTTCCATAATTCTGTGTTCTATAACAAGACAAAACAGAACATTATCCATGTGCTGAAGGATACTGCCTATGTATTTAAGATCTTTTTCAGCAGGAAAAGGAAAATCAAACCCAGTTTGTAAGGAAATTATATGTTGGGGTCAGGTGTTTGGAGCACAGTACACCAGCATGGAACCAGCTGCATTGGCTGTCTATTCTTTTCTGGGCCCAATTTAATGCCTTAAATGAGGGATGGGAAACCTGTGGCTTTCCAGATGTTGTTGGGCCCAAACTCCCATCAGCCTCAGACATCCTGGCCAGTCCAAGAACATCTGGAGGGCAGTAGGTTTCCCATCCCTGCCCTAAGTCGTTTGGCACCAGATTATGTGAACAATACCCCAAGATGATGCAGTTCTTTTCAAGTAGGTCTAAAACAAGGGTTCCCAAACTAGGTCCACAGACCATCAGTGGTCCACAAGCTTCATGCTGGTGGTCTGTGGTGTGTCTGTGGAGGATGGGAGCAGTGGCTGCTCTGTTATCATTCTAAGGCTTTACACTGTATGTTGTTTTCCAGCCTCCCTCCCTTGGGGCTAGCAGAGCAATCCACTTTCCTCCTTGTCTAGCTCTCTCTTTCTTCTAAACCTTCAATTTGGAGGCATGGAAAATTACTGGATTTGATATTCCTCTTCTCCAGAAGGGGGAGTGGTAGCAACATTTTTACCCAGCCCACTAGAGCAGTAATTCCCTATCACTATGGGACCCCCTTTGTAAGCTCAAAAAATTTCACACACCCCCACTAATTGTAATTTTAGTCTCAGTTAGTTGAAAAAATGGTGTATGGCAAAATCACATCTCCTTATATCCCCTTCCATATAAAGCTCCCTGCAGACAGGGATGTGTTGCTTTCTTTTCTTAATGCAAAGGTCCAATCAAATTGGTATTCTCATCCCCCCTATACACATAGTCTGAAGGTGTACAGTCCTATCTCCCAACGCCAGTGGGTTAGTGTTGGCTAAGATCTAGGTTCAAACCCCACCCAGCCATATAGCCCACTGGGTGACCCTGGACCAGAAACAGTCTCTCAGCCTGACCTATCTCACGGGGCTCATATAATGATAAAATGGAAGGGGGGGGAACCATGTGCACCACCTTGAGCAACTTGGAGGAAAGGTGGGATCTAAATGTAATATTAAATAAATACATACTTTTCAGCTGTAGTATGTGGACCCCAGCCTCAGCCAACCTGATGAGCTTTTTTTTAAAAAAAAAACCCACACACCATTATTATTGTTGTTGTTGATGATAATGATGATAATAATGAAGCAGAAATGTGGTAGTGGTGGGGATGCTAAACTGTGAAGACAAAAGGGTGGATAGACTGAGAAGGGGGCTTAGTGCTTTTAGGCCTTGGGATGATCATCAGAACTGAAGACTTGGTTAGTGTGCACTTAGGGAACGAGAGTGGAACAGAAGGCAGATCAGCACACACACACCTGCCCCTCCTGCAAGCATCTGCAGGTATGCATGCATTTGGGCATGTGGGAGGGGTGCAGCATCTTGGAGAGATTGGGTGGGCAGAGTATAGGTGGAAGAAACGGGGTATGCTGGCACACACACTTAGCCTCAGAGATGAGAGGCGAGCAAGTCCTGAGTTTCCTCACTGCTCCTCGGCTCCATCTGGGTAGCCTCGCAAATAAGAATAATTTTTAAAAGGAGGTGGCAGCGAAGCAGGAGCCAAGAAAGGCAGGCACGCTGGCTGCCAGGAAGGAAGGGAGAAAGCAGCATTTCCCTGCAACCTTGCTTCTTTTTGCTTCAAGAAAAGCCCTCTCCTCTCGTTCTGAGTAAGGGTGTTGTCAGCAGCAGCAGTGTGAGGAGACGGGAGTCAGTGATAGTAATCCCCTCTTCTTCCTGGAAGCTCCACCCTCAGTCTCCTTTGGCATCTTCCACATGTTTGATAGGCAAATGCATGCCCTTGGCATGCCTGAAAGATGATCTAGCACTTCAACAAAAGTCCTTTCCTCTCGTTTGGAACAAGGCGGAGGTGTCATTTGCAGCAGCAGTGGGCAACAGACACATCCAGGGAGTGAAGACTTTAAAAAAATAGTAGTAGTAGTAGTAGTAGTAGTAGTAGTAGTAGTAGTAGTAGTAGTAATTCATTTCTTTACTGTTCGAAGCCCCCTCTGGATTACTTTGTGGCCCCCCTGGGGATCACAGTCACCAGGTTGGGAACCACTGCACTAGAGGAATCAAGTGACCTGTGGAGCTTATAGAACTGTCCTAGATTTGGTTTCCCAGTCTGAGCAACTTAGTTAGAATAGCCATGTACACTGTTATTCCTTGCCTCTCATAATCCTACCTTTTGCCAGTCCTGAACAACATATTCTAATCTTTGTCTAACAGCCCCAGAACCTGATCGTCAGCTTTTCTTGCACCACAATGTTTGACTCCCTTTGACTCTCAGTTGCTGCTTTGGATTTGACAAGTGCATGCCCTGGACAGTGCCATTTGCCTTTGACCTCATAGGTCATCAATGCACTCTCACAGCCTGGTCCTATAATGTTTAATCAGAATCAAGTCCCACAGGATGCTAAGGAATCGCAACCCTGCACTGCTCATATGCTTGTTATGTAATTAATTCACAAGTTAGTTGCACTTGGCTTAGACCTTTGAGAAAAATCCACACACAACTCCACCTTCCTTAATTAGGAATTAAATTCCTTAAATTCTCTGACCAATTTGCAGTTATGAGCCGCCATGGCTCCAAGTTGTGTTGTCACTTGAGGAACAAGGCTGCCCTAAGAGCCCTTTAATTCTACTGCAAAGAATTTCTGGCAACCTTACTGTCTTTTCATTCCCTTGCTGCACTCCAAAAGCTCTTTGTGTAACACTCCTAAGAGATGCAAGGGCTTTTCCCCTGCTGTAATAATGCCTCATTGCTAGTAACTCCATCTTCAGAGCTTGGGATGTTCCTTTTAGATACTTTTATAACTGTTCTGTTCTGTTTATTTATTTTGTTATGTTATGTACATTGTTGAGATTTATTGTTTAGTTATGTTTATTTAAAATGTGATGTACTTTTCCTTTTAATTGTATTGAATATGAATTGTATATTATATATTGTATTTGTTTTTTATGTTGTAAACCGCCCAGAGAGCTTCAGCTATGGGGCGGTATAGAAATTTAATAAATAATAAATAAAATAAATACATTTTCAATCACTCCTCCTCAACTGTGATAGCTACAAGTGTCTTCTTTCCCCACATGAAATTATCAAGATTGGAAATTCAGGATACACTAGATGTATCATAAAGCAAGCTTGACCCTAATGCTTCAGTCTCCATTCCATTATTGTTTGAATCAGACCATGGAGATCTATGGTTGCTTACATCCATGGACAGTTAAGGTCACATCTACAGGGTGAGCAGCAGTTATACAGTATTCAGCTTGTTTATTATTTTTTTCTATTTGGGGGACATAGCATTATAGTTCTGTATTACACAGGATTTCAATTTACATATGATAATGGAAGAAGCAGAAAGCAGAGAGTAGGAATAAACGGACAGTTCTCCCAATGGAGGGCTGTAGAAAGTGGAGTCCCTCAAGGATCGGTATTGGGACCTGTACTTTTCAACTTGTTCATTAATGACCTAGAATAAGGAGTGAGCAGTGAAGTGGCCAAGTTTGCTGATGACACTAAATTGTTCAGGGTTGTTAAAACAAAAAGGGATTGCGAAGAGCTCCAAAAAGACCTCTCCAAACTGAGTGAATGGGCAGAAAAATGGCAAATGCAATTCAATATAAACAAGTGTAAAATTATGCATATTGGAGCAAAAAATCTTAATTTCACATATACGCTCATGGGGTCTGAACTGGCGGTGACCAACCAGGAGAGACACCTCGGGGTTGTAGTGGACAGCACGATGAAAATGTCGACCCAGTGTGCGGCAGCTGTGAAAAAGGCAAATTCCATGCTAGCGATAATTAGGAAAGGTATTGAAAATAAAACAGCCGATATCATAATGCCATTGTATAAATCTATGGTGCGGCCGCATTTGGAATACTGTGTACAGTTCTGGTCGCCTCATCTCAAAAAGGATATTATCAAGTTGGAAAAGGTTCAGAAGAGGGCAACCAGAATGATCAAGGGGATGGAGCGACTCCCTTACGAGGAAAGGTTGCAGCATTTGGGGCTTTTTAGTTTAGAGAAAAGGCGGGTCAGAGGAGACATGATAGAAGTGTATAAAATTATGCATGGCATTGAGAAAGTGGATAAAGAAAAGCTCTTCTCCCTCTCTCATAATACTAGAACTCGTGGACATTCAAAGAAGCTGAATGTTGGAAGATTCAGGACAGACAAAAGGAAGTACTTCTTTACTCAGCGCATAGTTAAACTATGGAATTTGCTCCCACAAGATGCAGTAATGGCCACCAGCTTGGACGGCTTTAAAAGAAGATTAGACAAATTCATGGAGGACAGGGCTATCAATGGCTACTAGCCATGATGGCTGTGCTCTGCCACCCTAGTCAGAGGCAGCATGCTTCTGAAAACCAGTTGCCGGAAGCCTCAGGAGGGGAGAGTGTTCTTGCACTCGGGTCCTGCTTGCGGGCTTCCCCCAGGCACCTGGTTGGCCACTGTGAGAACAGGATGCTGGACTAGATGGGCCACTGGCCTGATCCAGCAGGCTCTTCTTATGTTCTTATGTTCTTAAGTCATGAGGGTAGATCTATTTATTACATTAGCATAACTGTTTGAAAAAACGTAATGGAGTTTAGCATTATGTTAAAAATTTGAATTACAAAACCTTACACAAAAAGCTTGAAATTTCTCAGCTTTAAAGAGTACTTTGAATCTAAAATATATCATTAATAAGAAATAATGCATCTGCAGCCTTAATTAAAGTGATTGTACCGTATTACAGATTTCTAATAAAATAAAATATAAATTAGACATCTGCAGACAGCAGCATTTGTCTTGGGAAATTAAATCATTAATTAAGAAAAATAAAAATGTTTATTACATTTCACATCTGTAACAGAGCTGCTCTCCTTTATAAAAATGAAGAATACTAAGAATTCTCAGTGAAAACCGATGGTAAATTATCATCAGAGTGGCTGCTGAGAAATTAATAGATAATTTCCTGAGAACAAATTCTGAAACAAATGTTTTAAACAAAATTCTTCACTGGTATTGTTTTAATCTACCTCCTGACAATGGAGCAGAAAATTGTAAAAGTTAGCATAAAGGACTGGGGGGGGGATCAAGTAGCTAATGTAACTAGGCAGAGGAAGACCTCTGAAGTGTTAGCTTGGCAGCACTATTCTATAAAGTTCTATTAAATTCACTGGGATTTACTCCCAGATAAGCAGAAACAGAATTAAAACCTTAAACCCCCTTTCCCTTAATCAGCGAACAGGTAAAGGTTTCAAAGGGAGAATGGGTAAAACTTGTTCACATGTAATGCTAAGCCAAACCATAGCTTAGCACAAACAGGCAAATGTGTGGGCTCCAGGAGAGGAGATTGTGGCCACTTTACTTCCTCCTCCAGTCATTCAGCCACTGTGCTGAAAGTGACCTAAATCATGGTTTGGCTTAATATGCTATCTGAACTTGGGTTCATGATTTAACTGCCCCAGACAAATCATGAGCTGTGAACCATAGAACAAATCTTGGTTACAGTTCATAGTTTGTCATTTGCTTGAGTCCTCTGGAGATAGTGCTTTACAGGAAACAAAATGTGATGCCCCGTTACCTGCTTTAGTCTACGCACATCTCGATTTCATAAGCTGCTCTACAGAGCAGGTGTATGGTCCTGTGTTCCACAGGAAGTTAGACTAGATGGCTCTGATTGTATGTTTTCACATTCCACACAGACACAAAGTAGCCTCTATTTTTGTTATGCCATCATCAGTATTTTTCAGGTTTTGTTATGTACCTTCAAGTTGATTATGACTTATGGCGACCCTATGAATCAGTGACCTCCAAGAGCATCTATCCTGAACCACCTGTTCAGATCTTTTAAGTTCAGGTCTGTGGCTTCCTTTATGGAATCAATCCATCTCTTGTTTGGCCTTCCTCTTTTTCTACTCCCTTCTGTTTTTCCCAGCATTATTGTCTTTTTTATTTATTATTTAATTTAATTTATTATTTTCAGGTAATCTGACTAATAAACAAACAGAGGATCCTCCCATCCTAAGAAAAGGTGAGATCAGGGCTGGTGGAAGGCACTTTAGCAGTATCATCAAAAGTTAAAAAGGAACCTTCTGTCTGTTCTAGATTGTGAGCCCCTGATATGCACCTCTCCTACCTGGCTCTGTGGCTTGTCAAGCCTAAGTGGAACCTCTTGCACCACTACAATTCTATTTCATAGTCTTACCAGCAACATCTTTTGCTTGGCAGTTGTGGGGAGGCTGGCTCACCCTCCACTATGCTTTTCAAGCAGTCTGAGAACCAATCCCATCCCCCTTCTTGTTTGTGGGATGGACCCCATATTACATCAAGACTGCTACATTCTTTCACTATTCCTGAGTAAGTAGCATAAACTCAGAGAGAGAAGGAATCAGAAGCTATCTAGCCAATCTCTCTGCCGCAGTCACACCTGCCTATCACAGATCAGCTTACGATATCCAGATCTAAATGGTCTGAAACAGAAATGGTGTGAAGGAAAAGTCCATCACAACAGCTGCTGTAGCAAATATTTTGCCACAGACTCACATTTAAGGTGAACCAGCAATAAAGAAAGGCTGTGTGTTTGACTCTTCACATGCAACAGAATGAGGTGGCAGAAACCCAGGGTTACAGAACAGACTGTATCACTTCAGGCTGCATGTGGAGGATTACTATTTTGAATGATCCTTTATATAAAATAATTACTGATTATGAAAAAGTGAACATCCATATGTGAAATCTTACAGGTTTCTTCTTAATTCCTACACAGTATTGCTTTTGGTGTACAAATTTTGTATTCTGTGAGGTTGGACTCTCTAACATGAAATGCAGTAGCACCATCTGCCTGCATACACTAGTACTTAAATTCAGTCAGTGATGATGGAGATTCTTCTTTCGATCCAACATCTATTACCTTTGCAGGAGAAATTGGGAAAAAAAGGAAGGTAATGAGAACCTTTAAGTATCATTTTGCTACTCCAACCATAGGCGACACCAAGTTTGGAATGAAGCCATCAGCTATGTAAGTGCTGATGTACTTGACTGGACATGGCAATAAAAGTTATTGTTCTGGTCAACAACTATTTGACCTGGCTTATTTTCTGAAACAACCAAACATGGTATCAGAAGTCTACGCCTTAAAACTTCCAGGAATTGCTTGCTATGATGCAGTTCTAAGCTCTAGAAAACATCAGCACTGACAATGCATATGCAAGGTCATGCCTCTCGAGTCGGGAGCCACACATCTGGCCACAGTGCTTACTGATGTATACACATAGGTGGCACTGAACACATGATGAGGGAGAGCGGAGAACCACATTTACTACATATGCCCACTGCCCATGATTCTCTTGCTCATGATCAGGAAGCTGAGGTCAGTTAGGGTTCTTGGTTGTAAGGAAGAACTCTCTGTTCATAGAGCCCTTTCTCACTAATGCTGAAAATCTGGTCACCAAGGGGCATAGCCAATAGGTGCATCAGCATTTGGGGGTGTGGCCAGTGGACATAGTCCCACATCCCCCACCACACATTCAGTGTATGCATGGGGGTTTACTTCTGCACACCCTGGAAACATCCCTTTGCCCAGGGAAATAGTTTGTCTTATCCAGTTTAGATATTGTACCAAATATGAATTGTATATTGATTTTTATGTTGTAAACCACCCAGACAGCTTCGGCTATGGGGCGGTATAGAAATTTAATAAATAAATAAATAAATTTGAACCATCTATTTTCACAAATAACTGGTCACATGGAATGGTCCACTCGTACATACAATATAAACTTCTGTGAGACTGCAATCCATTCATGATCAGAAAAATCAAAGCCATTTTACTGTAGATGAAGGATTTTGGAGAAGTCTTCTGCAAATCTGGTTGAAGGTGCTCTGTTCTGAGATGACACAATGTTCTCATGTGACGACAGCACTTGCACAAGCAGTGTTTAGAAAAGAATGAACTAACTCCAGTTTTGTCTGAAGCAGTTTTTAGAAGGCAATTCTATACATATATACTGAGAAAAAAAATCCCACTGAAATCAGTGCATTTTAATTCCATGGAGAAGAGTTGAGGATTGTGGTGCACAGTGTCATTTACAGAGTCTTTTAACCAGTATCCAGGATAAAGAATAGGTGATCACAGTTGACACTCCTTACAAATAAAACACTTAGCAACAATCTAAGTCTTTTTAAGAGAGTGTTTAAAGTGTTTTCAATACATTATTACAGTTTGTAAATAACCACTCACAGGGTAGCCTGTAGCAATTATCAATCGCCTCCAGGCAGGGAAGTCTCTGGAATAGTTGTTTGTTTCCCTTTGAGCCACAAATAATTTATTGGTAGGCAACTAGTCAAGTTTTTTTTTCTGAGCTTGTTAACTCAGATGGTCCTTTCCAAGCTTGCATGCATCATTGCACTAATCCTTGCCACAGCCACACAATCCTTACAGCAACCAACATAACCAACATTCATATTGCAAATGGGACAAGTTGAGGCGGCAATCCTGCACCCACTGATCTCAATGAGATTTACTTCTGGAAAGAGATGCACAGGATTGCACTGTAAGTATATAGTGGTGTGCCTAAGACTTAGGAATTCATGTGGCGATGAGGTTTGAACCAAAACCATTTCTTGCCAAGACCACTCTTTCACCCAATGTTCATGATGTGTTATTTCTATGAAGAGACCACAATTCTTTCATTTGGATTAATTTGACTAGGCTAGCTACATTTCCCTGTTCTGTACTACTAATCACAATTAAGAGTTATCATTCAGTGAAGAAGCATGTATTGGAGGGGGGGAAGAGACACCAGAAGACACATCCTTTTGTCATCCTGGTTGTTGCCGGTAACAGAAATACAGTGGTTAATGCTACATGAAGGGAAATTATTCTGTGTTAAGATCTGTTGAGCATACATCTTTAGATGGCCTTATGTAAAGAAGAGAGGATCACCCTACCTTCTTGCTGCTGCAAACACTCAACCCTTAAAGGTGGGGTAGGAAATTCCCTCCTTAAATAATGCAAACTTTAGTCAATTGGTTTAGATTGTAGAAGCTCCCCATTATTTTGTTACATGAGCAGCTTGTACAGACACACTGACACCAGACTCATTCCCTCTCTAGTAGGCTCAGCTTAAATTGGTATCAGAGGCTAGCCTGGTGCTAAGGCAGCACCGAAACATGCATGGAATAACCACGTGACCTCTGAGCGTACGCAGAGTGCCGTCCACTCATTCCAGCCTGACCCCGTTATCAGGAGGGGGCTTCCTACCACCAGGACAGCAGCTATGCCTCCGAGGGTGGCCTACGTCTCGGCCCCGTCCTTTTTATTTTTAAATTAGCCACCCCCACTCCAAAGGCCCTGGGATCGTGGCGGATTTGGTCGGGTCCCCCTTGCTCCCCACTGGCTTTAGGGCCGGGCAGCCCTCATGCCTGCCGTCCGGTCTCACTCTCACCTGAGCCACCACATGTAGTTGTGCTCGTAGGGGAAGAAGCTATGTGGGTCATCGCAACAATACTTGAGGTCCTGGAAACCGCAGCAGTAGATCGCGCTTGGCTCGCCGTCCTCCGCCGGGCAAATAAAGGCGCTCACCAGCACCTTGTCGGCGTTCACGTAACTCGTGCAGTCGGCGCTCATGGTGCTGCCGGCGTCGGCCAGGCTAGTGGCGTCTGCGGCGGGGCTGCTCAGCTCGGCTTCTCTTAGTCGGAGGCGCAACAGAGGAGTGAAGTGGCCACCGTAAAGATGCCCGCGCTAAGCGACGGCGGAAGCAAGGCGCAACTCGAGCGCGCAGGAGAAGCCGGCTCGCTTTTCCTCCCGCATCCAGCCGTTACAGAGCCGCGGCAGGCGCACTCCTTCCACCTCCGCCGACTGGCTCACCCCTGCCCAAAGCGGAGGGTTTCTTTCGCCCTCTCTCGCCACTCCCGCTCTCGCCCTGTGCAACGCCCCGCCTCCCTTCCGATTCAGTCTTGCCCGCTGAACAGGACTTCTGGGCAACGCTGGCGCTGTAGCAGCTGCGTAACTGCGAAGAGAAGCGCAAGAAGAATTGGAGTGTGTATCTCGCAGCCTTGCGCTTGCCCTGTGCTATATCCCGGGTGTTTCAAGAGAAATCACGTCAGATATTATTCCAGACCCTTTTCTTGTCAGAAGGCTTCCACCCGTGGACAAGGTTCCGCCGCCAGGTTGGCTTTACGACCAGCCGGGGAAAGCTGGTCGCAGTCTGGAAGATTGCGACGATCGGAAAAACGGAGCCGACACGGCGAGGCTTATAAGGCGGTGGGTGCAGGGCGAATGAGAGGGTTTAAACAGGGACTTCAAGCTCAAAGGGGACCTCGGATTTAGACACTTCTTAACTTTTTGGCATTTGATAAATTTTGCAGGTTATTGGACCAAATTGTGACACTCAGCCCAGAGCTACAAATTGGTGCGTTTGCACAGAAAAGGTTTAGAAAAACATTTGTTAAATTAAAAATATAGAATCATATCTCACTTTTTTTTAACCTTGTTTTGCCTTGTTGTGTCCTATTTTTTATTTTTATTATGACTGAGGACCTCAAAAGCTGAAAGTGGCTCAGGGCCTCTCTGCAGCTCTGAGAGGACCTGGGTGGGTGGGGGTGACAGACCAGGATCATTTTTAACATATAATAAACAAAGGATAACCCAGACTCAAACCCATAGGATTGCACCTATTGCTTTGGACTGATCCGAAACTGTAAGAGACAGTGCAATGAACTCTTTACAGTTATTGTGTCTATGAGCAAAAAAAATATTTTTTCATTCATTTGGGATTCTTATATCCCACACTCCCCTCAATCTGGAGCTCAGGATGACTAACAACTGATAGATAAACAATCATACAATAACACATCATTTGAGCCACAAAGTCATATGGTGTGAAGGCACATGAGACCACCACCTTGCTGAAGCTAAGTAGGTGTGGGCCTGGTCAGTATCTGGAGGGGAGATCACCTGGGAACCACATGTATGCTGTCTTGGGTTTTGTGGTGAAAAAAAGGCAGGCTATATATGTAATAAATAAAATAATAATAATAAATAATAATAATTCAGCAGTGCATGTTGTTGTTATATGCCTTCAAGTCGATCATGACTTATGGCGACCCTATGAATCAGCGACCTCCAAGAGCATCTGTCATGTACCACCCTGTTCAGATCTTGTAAGTTCAGGTCTGTGGCTTCCTTTATGGAATCAATCCATCTCTTGTTTGGCCTTCCTCTTTTTCTACTCCCTTCAGTAAAGCCACACCTAAAACAGTTTGCCCTAGGAGTGAGGAATGTTTTTATGTTAACCTTTTGGGAAGTTTTCCAAGTGGTTGACAAGGCCAGAGGCAAAAGTAGACAGAGCAGCAAGTGTGCATTTTACGATTGTACTGCAGGCCATTTTCTAAACACACTTCCACACCCCTCAATCCTCATCCCAGACAAGCAAGAGGCATTATTATTTATTAGATTTTATTTATTATCGGAGTTCAAGAACACATTACAACCAGGCAAAGACCTTTGGGGTGCAAAGCAGGGCCAGTGAGGGGTGTGGCCTGGAGAGAGTTCTGAAGGCCAGATTGAAAGGCCTAGAAGGCTGCATTCAGTCCCTGGGCTCCAGGCTCTACACCCCTAGTTCACCTCATTATACAAACACCTGCCTACCTAGTATAAATGCATCTTCAGCCTCCTCATAAAAACAGCATCCTTTACCTCCCCTCCATCTCCCACTGTCCAAACACATACCATCTCAAGCGAACACCTGAGACTTCAAAGTGCAGTACTTAATAAATCTGACAGCAATTTAATAACCAGTAATGTTAAGAGCAATGAAAAAGACAGGTGTTAAAAATACAACAAAAGAATCAACAAATAATAGAAAACAAAAATACACTATATTGTACCTTACTGTCTTCTCAGCAGCAATATACATACATACATATATACATATACATATAAATTGACATATGCATGATGTCCGAGCTAAACCACCATAACTGCTTAAGTACTAGTGACTATGATCTTCCCTACTGTACCTCAGCCGCCAATCTTCCAGTGACATCAGGGGCATCTTAGACAACCAGCCAGCCTGCCAAACCTTCCATCTCTTATGTCATTACATGTCTGTAGATATACTCTCACTGTAGTTTAAAATGTTTTTGTATTGTGAAAAAACCAACAAAAATAAAGACTACAAAGAACCTTGTGGCATGTTAAAGATTTAACAAATTAATTATGGAAATAAGTTTTCATGGAATACCGTCCACTTCATCAGATGAGCTTATGTCTTAATAAATGTGTTAAATCTTTTGGGGACAAAAGACTTTGTTGGTTTTGCAGCAAAACTGGAAATTGTTCCAATAATAAAAAATATATTTCTTTTAAAAAATGAGGAAAGGGCTATATCGCAAAGTAAAAATACCCTCCAGGTTTCTTGTTTCTTATTCAACCCAGAGCTGTATGAGGAACAGCATAAATAAATAAATAAGGAGGGTGACACACATCTGCAAACCCCTGCCCCAAAACAAGTATTTGGCCATCCTAAAATTCTAAAAGCTGGTGTGGCGTAGTGGTTAGAGTGTTGGACTATGACCTGGGAGACCAGGTTTCGAATCCACACACAGCCATGAAGCTCACTGGGTGACCTTGGGCCAGTCACTGCCTCGAGCTTCCACTGATTTCCTTTAAATATATTGGCTTGTGGCCATTATATGCTAGAACATTTGTGTTAACCTACTATGAATGCGTAAGTGTCCTACATGCCTGCATTTCCCTTGGACACTTATTATGCTCCTGGTTGTATGCTACAGTACTCAACCATGAGCACAAGAAAAGTTGTCATCTGGCCATGCCATAATTGCACATTCCATCTGTGAATAATACAGACACAATTACAATGAAGACTGAAGGTTTTGCAGTTCTGTGCAAGCACAAAATTTAATTCTGAGTTGTGTGTTAAGCATTCAGAGAGCCTTAGCTTTTGTTTTTAAAGAGCAAGTTTGCAGCTTGGCCTTATGGCTGTGGAGATAGGCTTCCAAGTATGTGGGCAATGCTCAGTAGCAACCTGCAAAACCAGAAAAAGACTTTGAGACTGCTCTCGTATACACATTTTCCTGGGAACAAGCCCCATTGGAGTAGACATGTATAGGCTTGCATTGGCAATATGATTTCCAGTGGTCTGGGGACATAGTGTCTGTTGCCCCACCCCATCTTACTTATTAGTTTTTACTCAGCGCTTCAAATATTTTTTTTCCTCCAGATGACTTTATAGAAACAACAGAAGAACCAAAACATAACAATAAGCACAATACGAGCTACTGGGCCAAGTTCAAGATTCTGGTTTTGGTGTACAAATCCCTATGCAGCTTGGGACCAGGATACCTGAAAGATCATCTTACACCTTATATACCCAGTTGATCACTGCGCTCTGCAGGTATGGGCCTCCTGCAGATACCATCTTATCAGAAGGTCTGTTCCGCACAACATAGGAAGTGGACCTTTAGTGTAGTGGAACCTACCCTTTGGAATTCCCTCCCCTTAAATATTAGACAGGCACCAACTCTGTTATCTTTTCGGTGCCTATTGAAGACCTTCCTCTTTCAACAAGCCTTTTAAGTAGGGACCTTATCCCAGTCTGTGTCTGTGTTGGAATTGCTTTTTAAGATGTTTTTAAAGTTTTTTTTTTTTTAAGATTTTTTAAAGATTGTTTTAATATATTTTAAAGTCTATTTTAAATATATTTTTGAGTGTTTTTAGTGTTTTGTTTGCTGCCCTGTACTCTTTGGGAGGAAGGGCAGGATATAATTAAATAAATAAACAAAATATAACTTGGTATAAAATAGTGGATCAATGCAGCATAAACCAATCACTCCAGGGTAAAAAATTCTCATTAAAATACCTGGGGACATAAAAGGTTATTTGCCAGGTTCCTGAAAAATAACAGTGTGTGTGCCAAGCTAGACTCTTTAGGGCTAGCATTCAACAGACTTGGTGCCATCTCTATTATAAAAATGCCCCTTCCCATCACCTCTCATTACACAAGAAGTTAAGAAGAGCCCTGCTCTGTCAGGCCAAAGGCCCATCTAGTCCAGCATCCTATTCTCACAGTGGCCAGCCAAATGACTATGAGAAACCTGAAAGCAGGACCTGAGTGCAACAGTGCTCTCCCCACTTGATTTCCAGCAGCTGGTGTTCAGAAGCATACCACCTCTGACTATGGAGGCAGACCATAGCCGTCATTTTTCTAATTCTTTTTTAAAGCTATCCAAGTTGGTGGCCATCATTAACTTTTGTGGGAGAAAGTCCATAATTTAACTACATGCTATGTGAAGAAGTACTTTCTTTTGTCTGCCTTGAATCTTCCAACATTCAATTTAATTGATGGCCCCAAGCCTGTATTATGAGAGAGGAAGAAAAATTCATTTATCTCCACTTTCTCCACTCCGTGCGTAATTTCATGCACCTCTTTCATGTGCCCCCTTACTTGCCTTTTTTTTCTAAACTCGAAAAGCTCTCAATGTTGTAACCTTTCCTGATTAGGGAGTCACTCAACCCCTTGATCATTTTGGCTCCCCTTTGAGAATCTCAGTGTATTCTTCAGATACAGATGCTCCACTCCCAAGCCATAATAGGCTGGAAAGGTAGGCACCAGCATTTTAAATTGTACCTGGAAATGGACCAGGAACTGCCAATATAGCTCTTTAAGCAGCTGCAAAACATGTTCCCATTTAGCTGTCTAGCAGCTGCATTTTGAGATGGACTGCAGTTTCTTAACAGCTTTCAAAGGCAGCAACACATACAGCACATTACAGTAGTCTAACCTGAGGGTTACCAGAACATGGATAACTGTGGCAAGACTCATTCCATCTAAAACGGATTGCAGGGATGCACCACTAAGCTAGTTGCACTGTAGGATGCAAAGGTGGCAGAGAATAATTATTGTTTTTTCACTGCCATCGCCACCAAAGAAGAGGATCAATAATGAGCTTTTTACTCAAGTTCAGTCAGATCTACAGTGAATTTTCCAGCAGGTATGTGTTAGCCATCTCCCTACCTGCTTCAGCACCTACACTCGCTGGTAAACCATGGAGCTCTGCCAAACTAGCTGTGCTCAGCTGGGGCCCCAAGAAATGAGGTATAGGATTTTCACTACTGAGCTAACAAAAAAGACGCCAAAATCCCACCAAAAAAAGTGAGGGGAGAAAAAGAGGAAGATAGCATGTGTATATGCTGCCTCATGGAATCCTGGTGGCATAAGAACGGAGCAGAGGTGCAAGATCTCTCTCTCTTCCCAGTGCCTGTTAAACTGAAATGAGAGGAGACCTTGCAGACCTTGTGCTCACTCTCCAAAAGGCTTTCAAAGCAGGGAGACAAATGCCTGTATTGCAAGACTCTCCTGAGGCTGGGATCAAGGTCTGACTGTTCCTGGCTTCAGGAAAAGGTAGAAAAAGCAGGCACCCAGCTTCAACAGTGTTACAGGACATTTTCACATTAGCCATGCTTGTTAGGGATAATGGGAGTTGTAGTTCAGCACCATCTGGAGGAACAAAGATCTCCCACTCCTGCATTATGTCCTTAGGTCTAAGCATAGGGGCTAGGGTAGCAGCTTCCTTTAAGCCAACCCTTGACGTACAGAGCTACAGCACTAAAGTAAAATTGGATACATGTATGCACACATCATGGTATTTCATTGCATATTCCCCAAATAAATTTTGTAATGATTAATGGCATAGACAGGAAATTTATTTGGGAAAATTCTCCACCTCCAACTTAAGAGACTGCAGCTGCCAATATCGGAAGATGGTTTAATTTTCCAGATATTATCTTATATAATAAGGCATATTTGTCAGCATGTACAAAATGACTGGCAAGTTTGTCCTTCTATGAATACCCCAGCTTGGGTAATTTTAGAGATGGCTTATTTAACACCCCTTTTTGGATTGCTAGTGATCTACATATAGTAAAAAAGAAAGGCCCATACCACCTTAAGTTTTAGCAACTAGAGAGACATGGTGTACAGTAGCTTGTCAATTACAGTTTGAGCCAGGTGCTAAATTAACTTTATGGAGTAATCCAGATGTGATGATAGAGAAGGAGCCTTTTTTGTGGAAGAAATGGGCAGAATATGGGATATATACTTTAGATCATCAGCAATAGGCTCAGATGGAGAATTTTTTGTCGTTTCCTTTTTTACCGATTAAATATCAATTACCAATGATAATAACTTCATTTACTTGCATAAATAATACAAATGATATGGGTATTAAGGAAAACAAAAGAAAAGGAAGGGGAAAGAAAGGGCAGATAACAAAAACAATACTAAATACAATGCAACTGATTCAGTAAGGCAATGAAACATGTAAATTACAAACATTCAATGAAATCCACATTATACTGGAAACAAAATAGCAATTTACTGCATACGAAAATGGAGATAAAATAGCAGAATCCTATATTCAGATGGCAGGATTCCGGGCAAGTCCTCTTTCACAGGTTCTTTAGATACAGCACAATTTCTTAACTCAGTCTCATTAACTGTAAAACATGAGCACATTCCCCATAGAAGGTTCCACGTATCCATATAAGCATACATGATAACCATGAATTGAAATACCTTTGGATAACCAAAGGGTGATGTTGACTTTAAAGTGGTACAAACTCACTGCCTCAATAACTCACCACCATGGGTGTAATGGTTAAGAGCTGGAGACATTCTTTAAATATTTATTGTATCTCTTCTAGTGAAAACATCTTTGAGTTTCTCCACATGGGAAATAGCTGAGAAACAGATAAAAAAAGCTTACAATTTTAAACCACAATTCAGAGCCACACCATTTTGAAGATAAACTAAAAGCCAAATCTCAAACCAGGGAAAAATCGCTCCAGTGGCATCAAGATTTACAGGCAGGTGTATGCTCTTCCCTTAAAAGGCTTTTTATAGTGCCCTGAAAGATACATATCTCTATAAGCAGAACTGGAGAATAATAATAATTAAATATCTTTCAACATTAAAATAAACAAACAGAAATATACAAGGACAAACTGGAATAGCATGTGCATAACTGGCATTTAACCCCTTAGGAGTTACAGTATCTAATTTGAAAATCCATTCAGCTCCTTATTTATTTATTTGTTTGTTTCTATCCTGCCCTTCCCCCCAGCAGAAGCCCAGGGTGGCAAATGTAACAACAATCTATCATAATCACACAAATTACATTTGTGTGTATATATTCTATCAATAATTAGGAACTTAAAAGTCACTATGATCAATGAAATGTTTAACTAAAGGTACATCCAAAACCTAAGTTTTGAGCAATGTTCTATAATCCAAATTCTAACACTATGAGAAGTCTTGCCTACAAATAGCAACCTACAAGGGCAAACAATAATGTAAATGACCCATTTTGTGACACAGTTGGAAAAATTGTGTAATATAAAACAACAATGACCTATTGGAGTTTGAAGGGCATAAAGTGCATACTGGGCACCTACCACATTTAAAGTGACCATGCACCTGAGAATCACTAATGGTGGGAGGATCAATATTAGAATGAACTAAATAGTCCCTAAGATTTTTAGTTCCTCTAAGTCCAGTACGGGATACGACACCATAGGTGTATGACTCACTATGTCATCAATATCTTCATTTACAACATTTGCTAGTATCTGTTTATACCCCATCTGCTCTGAGTGCTCCAGCATCTCCTAAATTGTTGCAGGTAATTACTGGATCCTTAAAGAATGCTAAACCTAAACCTAACTATTATTTACAAGTATTTAATGAACCTTTGTAAGGTAGAAGTTCAGGAAATCAGAGAGATGTAGAGTAGGGAATTAAAATGTGTTATACTCCCTAAACAATCAAAATGTTTTAGAATCTATACAGAATGCTTCCTTGGATCTGAAATTGAGATTGATTCACAAAAATTAATATTTTGAGTATATTGGACTCCACAACATTTTTCTAGGAAGGCGCTGTCCAATACAGACAGATGTTGGAGGTGTAATGCTGAGAATGCCTTGTTGAGGCATATGATGTGGACTTGTCCAGTGAGATATTATTTCTGGTCTGAAGTTGTTAGTCATACTAATTTTGTACTGGTGAAATCCTTGATGTTTATGCACTTTTAAATTATATTCCTGTAGTATGGGGGTTAACAACAGGACAACAAAAGTGGATTTTGTAAGCACTTATGGTAGCTAAGAGATGTATATTTTGAGCCTGGAAGGATAAATACCCACCATCTACTATGCAGTGGACTGAGGACCTTACTGCCCTGGCTACATTTGAACATATTTCATATAGACTTTAATTTTGAGTGGATACCTATCTGGACATCTGAAGGGCTAATATTAACTTAGAAGAACAAAGAAGAATATAGTCAAACATGGACCTTGGATTTCAGGAAAGCCAATTTTAGCAAGCTCAGGGAAATGATGGGTAGGATCCCGTGGCTAGATAGACTAAAGAAAAAAGGAGCTCAAGAAGCGTGGGAGTTCATGAAGAACGTATTACAAAAAGCGCAATCGCAAACAATTCCAAAGAGGAAGAAAAATGGAAGACATCAGAAAAAGCCAATGTGGCTACACGGAAGACTGGTGGAGGAGGTAAAAGTAAAAAAGAGCATGTATAAAGAATGTATAAAGAATGGAAGGAAGGACGCATCACCAAGGAAGAGTACCGATGAGCGGCTTGGGCTTGCAGGAATAGCGTAAGGAAAGCTAAAACCCAGAATGAGCTGAGGCTGGCGAGGGAAGCGAGGAACAACAAAAAGGGCTTTTTCAGATATGTTTGAAGCAAGAGAAAGACCAAGGAAACGGTGGGACTGCTGCTCAATGAGGATGGCAAAATGTTGACAGATAACAAGGAAAAAGCAGAACTGCTCAACGCCTATTTTGCCTCCGTTTTCTCCCAAAAAGGGAACAGTGTGCAACCTTGCATCGGTAGCAATCTCAGTAAGGGGTCGGGACTGCAGTTCGAGATTGATAAGGAGATAGTCAGGAAATACCTAGTTAACCTAAATGAGTTCAAATCTCCAGGGCCTGATGAACTGCATCCCAGAGTATTGAAGGAACTTGCGGATGTACTCTCGGAACCTCTTGCCATCATCTTTGAGAAATCCTGGAGAACGGGAGAGGTGCCAGAGGATTGGAGACGGGCAAACGTTGTCCCGCTCTTTAAAAAGGGTAAAAAAGAAGATCCAGGGAATTACAGGCCGGTCAGTCTGACTTCAATACCGGGAAAGATATTAGAACGGATAATAAAAGAGTCCATTGGCAACTATCTAGATGACAATGCTGTGATTAGAAGAGCCAGCATGGGTTTGTCAAGAAAAAATCCTGTCAAACTAATCTCATCTCTTTTTTTGATCGGGTCACTAGCTTAGTAGATGGTGGAAATGCTGTAGATGTCATCTATCTAGATTTCAGCAAGGCGTTTGACAAAGTCCCCCACGACCTTTTGATTAGCAAACTAGTCAAATGCGGACTACATGGAAATACTGTCAGGTGGATTCACAGCTGGTTGGAAAACCGTACTCAAAGAGTGGTCGTCGGTGGCTCTGCTTCGGACTGGAAGGAGGTCTCGAGTGGAGTGCCACAGGGTTCTGTCCTGGGGCCGATACTCTTCAACATTTTTATCAATGACTTAGATGATGGGGTGGAGGGAAGCCTTATGAAGTTTGCGGATGATACGAAACTGGGAGGGATAGCTAACACAATGGAAGACAGGAATAAAATCCAAAGGGACCTGGATAGACTAGAAAATTGGGCTGAAATTAATAAAATGACATTCAATAAAGACAAATGCAGGATTCTGCATTTAGTCCACAAAAACAAAATGCACGGGTACAGGATGGGAAATACCCGGCTTAGCAGTAGTGCGTGTGAGAAGGACCTTGGAATTGTAGTGGATCGCAAGTTGAACATGACCCAGCAGTGTGATGCTGCGGCAAAAAAGGCAAACGCGGTTTTGGGCTGCATAAACAGAGCTATAGTTTCCAGGTCAAGGGAAGTAATAGTCCCACTATATTCTGCATTGGTCAGGCCTCATCTGGAATACTGCGTTCAGTTCTGGGTGCCTCATTTTAAGAAAGATATAGACAAGTTAGAGCGGGTTCAGAAGAGGGCGACAAGGATGATAGCTGGTATGGAGAACAAGTCTTATGAGGAAAGGTTGAAGGAACTTGGCATGTTCAGTCTGGTGAAGAGAAGGCTGAGGGGTGATATGATTGCACTCTTTAAGTACCTGAAGGGCTGTCACATAGAGGAGGGTACAGATTTGTTCTCTGCTGCCCCAGAGGTTAGGGCTAGGTCTAATGGTTTTAAGTTGCAGGAGCGTAGATTCAGATTGGATATTAGAAGGAACTTCTTGACAGTAAGGGCGGTTCGGCAATGGAACCGACTGCCTAGGGAGGTGGTGGGATCCCCTTTGCTGGATGTCTTCAAGCAGAGGCTGGACAGCTATCTGCAGGAGATGCTCTAGCTGTGGATTTCCTGCTGTGAGCAGGGGGTTGGACTCGATGGCCTACAAGGCCCCTTCCAACTCTATGATTCTATGATTCTATAACTTATATGCTCAACTCAGGATGCAGGCACTGATGGTTATTGTATCTGTAATGTAAACTGATGATGATTTATTATTATTATCAGTGTCAATAAATCCTGAAATCTTGGTTTTAGAAAGTGGCTCTTGTGCTCAGGCTTCTGGGTAAAGAGCAGGCCTGTGAGAAAGAAGCAGTTTCTTCTACAAGCTTATCTAGCTAATTGGCTGTGTGAAATCATTTCTTGAACCTGTGTTATCTCTGATAAGACTCCTCTTCAAGGCTGTTATGGCACACTCCTAACTAGATTCATATGTTGGACTCTTACATACACTGCAGACCTGGAAAGTTTCAGTCAATTGCTCCTCTGATTGGTCAAAGTATATCCAATTGCCCCTTTGGTTAAGAAATCTGCCTTGCTGTTGATAGACTTTTCCTATGAAAGTGTTTTGGGAACCTTTGTTCCCTGCCCCATTTTCCCCAGATGTTACATCCTGGGTGATGTGTTCCTGATGGGGTCTGCTATCCTACGTTTTGCTGGTGTGTTTAGACGTAGGAATAGTTAGACTTTGCTATTTTGTCCAATTATTCTCAATTGTTTTGATGTTTTTGGTGATTATACCTATGCCTTACCGGTGTTCTGGGTTTAAGGAATTTTAGGTTGCTATTTTTACGCGCTTGTATTTTATAATGCACTTAGTCTTTTTAATAAAGCTACCTCATATTTACTGCTCTCTGTGTGTTCTTTCAGGTAAGCCTTGGTACAAAATCCAGCATCTTGACCTAACTTGGCTAACTGCTGTTGAACAGTCTGTTTGGCTTGAGGCTTTAGGGAGCAGGGAGTGTGACTTTAGCTCTTGCTTCCTTGGAATCCTAAGAACGTCTATTTAAATTAAGGCTTGGATTTTCCCGTTGGCTCAAGCTGGTGGAAAAGAAAGGGGTGGTGGCAGTGTAGCCTACCTCACAGGGTTGCTTTTGGGTGTTTTTTTTCAAGTTGGCATCTGAGGGTGCTTTACAAGGGCTATGGGCTCCAGGGGTCTGGAACCCAATGACCTTGACAATTAGTAGTATTTATATATTATTTCTTTTTCTTTATTTCTTTTTTAATTTTTGTTTCTTTTATATTTTTATTTATTTCATTATTTTTACTTTGTTTTCTTTTTTCTCCCTTCCATTATTAAATTTGCAAATAAAACATTAAAAAACATACTAAAGTAAAATTGACCAATAACATTGATGTTGAGGCTAAGGAAAGAATTTACCCTAATTTCTCCTTGCCCCCTTTTATCCAATAAGAGGAACTGCTTACTCACCTTCAAGATGACAGCAATAGTAAAAAAATAAAAATAACAACAATAATAATTAAACACCTCCCTGCCAACACACACACGGATGACACATTGTATTATATAATCTTCAAACAGAAATCCCAAACTAGTGCAGAAATGTGGAATTAGGCATCACAGTTAATTGGACGCATATCAGCCCAATCAAATGAAACTATGGAAGTCTGGGCAGTGTTTACATCACACAATAGAACATTCAGTCTCAGGGCACAGAGTGGATACAGATGTTCTAAACAGTTCTAACTGTTGGGAGATAAACCAGCAACATTATAAAAAGGAAAGAAGCAGAATAAAGTTAAACCCAAAATGGTAAGTGAACAAGAGACAAACGGAAGTGCAGTATTAAAGAGGGCCGATACTGTAACAGTAAAAGTTTGAAAAATAAGGCAGTTACTAATATCAAAAAGGAGGAGGAGGCCAGTTCTTGTAGTGACAGAACACAAGACCCCAGCCCCACACCTTTTTTTCCTCTTTCATGTGAAAGAGCAGGGATTCACCTCCCTCAGAGATGGCAAAAAATCTCTTCTGCCTGCAATTGCTGAGCAATAAACAAAGCAAGAACGTCCCATGATGGGCAATTCTGTATTAATAGATTTTAAAAAGGATACTGAAATGCCTAATGATCATTCCGTTAATTCTACTTCTTTCTTGACTGTGTCATAAACATAATTCTTTCAATTATGTGACTGCCACAATGAACAGCACTGCTCTTTTCTGTCACTGGATGGAAGTACTGAACGGCCATTAGAAGCCTCCCAATGCATCTTCCAGGAACAAGGATCATTAAGTATGAAGGGTTGACATTTTCAATGTATCTGCAACTGGCTCTTTTTAAAGGATGTTTACCACAAATGACATTTTTAACAGAATAGATCAATAGATCCCAAATGCCATCTGCTCATCAACCCTCAAGGTCATCTTAAAATCATATAACATGGCCATGTAAAACTATTTCCCTCTCATTCTGCCTCATTGATTCTCCATCTTTTAATGTATTTCATACAAAAGTATAATTTGTATGGCTTCATATGAGCCTTCTAATCTCATTTTTCCTCTCTTATTGTTAACTCTGTTCTGAAAAAGAAAAAAAAACATTGCAGATAGAAGTTTCTAAGCTAGGTTCTATAGAAAGAGCATATTCATTCATCATCATTTTATTTGTATGCCGCCTTTCCACAAAAAAATTGTGTTCAAGGTGGCTTACAACAAGGTGAACAGAAATACATCTCAAAAACAATTGCAAAAACAATTTCCTAATAACAAAAAATAATAAAACAGTAACATAACAACAAATATAACAGCAAGCAAAAACAACTTTTCAATATTATGAACATAATAAAACAATCTTTAAAAACAAATGAAGAAGTAATATTGAATTACGTTGTATCAAATGCATTTGACACAGGAATTAAGGCACCTACAGGGATAGCCACAATAATAAGGGGGCAAAGCATTTTATAGGACACATTAAGAAAACCACTTTTCCTCTTAACACACTCCATCTTTTTTTTTAATCATCCTTTTATACATAACCAAGGTGGCCAGAGGGCTATTAGTTTATATTTTTCCCCATCCCAATGCTTCAGTGCATGTATATTATGGGGATGTAAAGAAAGACCAATCTTTTCTTTTTTGGTAGGGGTGTCTTTTTTCCACTGTGGATTATTCCAGAATAAATGCTGCTCCTAAACATGAAATAGAATCTGCACACCACAAATCAGCAGAAACAACAAATACAAGAATGTAGCTGTTCATAAAGCATCAGAGCTGGTGCCAGACTTCAGGGACCCTCAACATGGTTTCACTGATGCCCCTCTCCATTCACACACCCCAATGCACCTGTGCAGTAATTTGTTTTTCTGCTGATGATATTACCACAAAATAGGCAGCAACAAGAATCTCCACAGTCCCCTCCCCCAGGACTTGGCCGTGAGGGTGGTGAGTGGCTATCCAGCTGAGTTTGGCTGGTGAAAGGCCCTTCTGTCCTGCCTGAACACCCCAAAGTCTATTAATGAAAAGCACAGCTGCTCGTTCATGATTTCAGTTCAGAGAGCTTCATGAATCAGCTTACAGGTTGAATTGAATTGAACTGAAACTTTATTTTTACCCCGCCCTTTTTCCAAACTGGAACTCAGGGCGGCTTACAAATAGAACTACATGTAGTTAAAAACATAGAAAAACATACAATTAAAATACAATTAAACTATGCACAACCTTAAAACTGTAAAAGGCACTTAAAAATCTAAAAACAATTTAAAATAATACAAATAATAATATAAAACAATAAAACAAGCCTTGTAAAGCCCAGTCCTAAACACCTTCTATCCCAAAAGCCTGTCGGAATAAAAAAGTCTTTACTTGCTGACGGAAAGATGGCAAGGAGGGGGCCATTCGTGCCTCCCTAGGAAGGGAGTTCCAGAACCTAGGAGCAGCCACCGAGAAGGCCCTATCTTGCATCCTCACCAATTGCACTTGCGAGGGTGTTGGGACTGAGAGAAGGGCCTCTCCTGAAGATCTCAGGGCCCAGGCAGGCTCGTATAGGGAGATACGGTCTGACAAATAGCCTGGACCTGGGCCGTATAGGGCTTTAAAGGTCAAAACCAACACTTTGAATTGTGACTGGAAACAAACTGGCAGCCAGTAGAGCTGTTGTTACAAGGGAGTTGTATGGTCCCTGTAACCAGCCCCTGTTAACACTCTGGCTGCAGCTCTTTGTACCAGTTTAAGTTTCCGAACAGTCTTCAAAGGCAGCCCCACATAGAGCGCGTTACAGTAGTCTAAATGGGATGTACCTATGGCATGCATCACCATAGTCAAATCAGGCATTTCCAGGAACAGGCACAGCTGGCGTACTAGTCTTAACTGGGCAAAGGCACTCCTGGCCACGGCCGAGACCTGGGCCTCCAAGTTCAGAGCTGAGTCCAGGAGCACACCCAAACTGCAAACCTGTGCCTTCAGGGGGAGTGTAACCCCATCCAGCACAGGCTGAATCCCTATTCCCTGATCTGCCCTTTGACTGACGAGGAGCACCTCTGTCTTGTCTGGATTTAGTTTCAATTTGTTCGCCCTCATCCAGTTCATCACTGATGCCAGGCACTGGTTCAGGACCAGGACAGCTTCCTTGGCTTTAGGTGGAAAGGAGAAATAGAGTTGGGTGTCATCCGCATACTGATGGCACTGAACCCGAAACCCCTGGACCTCTCCCAGCGGTTTCATATAGATGTTAAATAACATGGGGGACAAAACTGAACCCTGAGGGACCCCATAGGTCAATGGCCAAGGAGTCAAACAGGAGTCCCCCAGCACCACCTTCTGAGTTCGTCCCTCCAGAAAGGAATGGAGCCATCGTAATACGGTGCCCCCAAGTCCCATCCCAGCAAGGCGGTCCAGAAGGATACCATGGTCGATGGTATTGAAAGCCGCTGAGCGGTCCACTAGAACTAACAGGGACACACTCCCCCTGTCCAGCTCTCTGCGAAGGTCATCCACCAAGGCAACTAAAGCTGTCTCTGTCCCGTAACCAGGCCTGAAACCAGACTGAAATGGATCCAGATAATCCGTTTCATCCAAGAATCTCTGGAGCTGGGCGGCCACCACACGCTCTATTACCTTGCCCAAAAATGGAATATTGGAGACTGGCCAATAATTTCCCATTATGGAGGGATCCAGGGAGGGCTTTTTCAACAAAGGCCGTACAACTGCCTCTTTTAGGCATGATGGAATTCTGCCTTGTTGTAAAGAGGCATTAACCACTCCCCTCACCCACTCGGCCAGTCCCCCTCTGGCACTTTTGATGAGCCAGGAAGGGCAAGGATCCAGCAGACATGTGGTGGCTCTCGCCTATCCAAGGATCTTGTCCACATCCTCGGGCTGTACAAATTGAAAGGAATCCATTATTATTGGACAAGCAGGAGCCAAAGTTACATTCCCTGATTACACAAGATTCAGCATAATTACTAGGCTAGACTAGAGACGACTGCACTGCACTAAGACATTGTTGCAGGAATTAGACCTGCCCCCTTACCCAGCTTAAGTAAGGTTGGGTGGGGACCCTACTTGCCTGAACTGAGTGTCACTGTTGGGAGCTCGCATGCACTCGAGAGCTCCGCCTCAGGGGAGCTGTTGGGGCACATTGTTCTTGCCGGTGCTGGCACCTCTGTGAGCGAGGCAAGGGTGGCCACTCTGCCTCAGCAGGACCCTCCTTGTCAGAGGAAGGGGCGATGCACTGGGGAGGCAGCAGAGCGGGTGTGGCTAAAGGAGGCGCATGAAGCGGGGTGGCAACTGCCTGACTGGGCTGAGCCTCCTCATGGGTAACCAGAGCTTCAGGGGTGGAACTGTCATTGTCCAAAGCAAAGAGTTCTCAGAGTTCCACGCGCCCTACAGCTCAACATGGGAAACATCAATCCATTTAAACTCCACGGCTGCTGCCATCTTGCCACTCCACCCCCATTCTGCAGGACCTATGACACCTTCTGACCTCCTGAGGCTCTCAGCCAGTGTCCAGCCTGGATGTCTACTGGCATTGGGCCTGTAAAATATTAGCTCACCCACCTATTCTTTCATCCCAACCCCATTCCCATGTGATCTATGTTTTCAGATAATGGTTTAAGTAGTAGGTTTGCCAAGTTACTAGTATTTGTGGGGGGGTGGGAGAGATTATTATTCACTCCAAGTGAGTGGGCATCACCCCTCTGTCTTTTTTTTCCAGTGTGTGTATATAGGTGTAGAAGGAACTTCAAACTCTGTTAGTGGTTGTAATTATGAAACTCAGGAATGATAATTATTTTTAATTATTCTGAAGTAGAAGCTATTATTTTTTAAATGTTTGCATCTTACTTGTGAGTGCCAAAGGATGGTTAAGAATACCTAATCTGTACTAACATATTTTGAGACTGTGCACCCCCTCTTGGGATAACTTTGGGCCAAATCAATTGCATGAAAACCAAAAACGTGTTTTTTAAAAAGAAAAATAAAGAAAAATGGCAATATTAGTTATGGGAGCTCCCAAGAAGGGCTGGGACTGCCACTGGCAGAGAGGATCATTTCCTGCCTCACCGCAATTCTAACAAACACTGCACGCTCAGTTGCTGTTAGCCCCACGAAGGAAGTTCCTGTCCATTGGTGGCAATGGGAACTTCACTCTCCAGGCAAATAACAGCTGGGGGGGAGGGAGCAGAGGGAGAGGAAGGCTTAAAACCCCTCTCCTCACCTGCCCATGTCCCATCCAAGAGGTTATTCACATTTTAGACACATGCACATTCATTGCTTTCATGCAATTGACCTCAAGTCAAGTCAAAAATCCAGGGTAAAAGAGTGTGAGAATATTTTGCATGTCCTGTTGTTGCCATTACTCTTCACTTTGTTTCCTGTCCTGTGGTTTTGCTACTAAGGAACCACACCAAAGCACCTAACAAATAACAACAAAAAATGAAACTGTAAAAAACAAAGTACCATAAATGACATCCTGCAGTAAAACTGTATGAAACATGCAAAGCAGCAGGGGGGTGGGGAGGCAAGTTGCTGTAGGAACAGGTCACTCTTTTATTTTGGATCATATCTTAGACCTCTTGAGCTGTGTTTCCCTAATCCTGTGGGGAGGATGCCCAAGTCCGTAATTGGCCTGGTTCCGTTTTGTGGACTGAGAGCTTCAGTCCCCAGGATCATGCCTGCCCCTCTTTTAATTGATTTCAGAAGCCTTATGGCCTAGACATGGGAAAGTTTTTTCTTTTAGCTCTCCAGATCTCATAGGTTTTTGTGTTAATATGCCAGAACCAGTGTGACTAAATGGAGTCAAATGAGAACATTTCAAATGAGAGACAGCCACTGAGGGTGACTTACAACATCAAGAGAAAAGTGTACAATGAAGAAGAATTCCAAGAGGATCATGACCAAAAGCTTTATTCCACATCCAACAAAGATTTTGATAGCCCTCAAACTGGACGAAGAATCCAATGCCGGTACGTGCCAATCGGGACTTATATTCCTTTGAAGATAAATCGATGCCTTACATTTTAAATGAGCAGCAAGAACATTGAGTCCCATAGATCCCAATATCTTGTATTATATTAGAAATGTTAGCTCTGTTTACAAGCTGTGCTTGCACAGTTTGCATCACCAAACATATACCAAACACATACATAGCTAGATTAAAATTGCAGATGATGATACCAATCCATGAGCTGGGAGTGGGGAGGAGAATGGAAAGGATGAATGAAAAGTAGCAAGCAAGCTTCTCGGAACTCTTCTTCAAGCACAACATCCAGGGGAGAAATAAATAAGTGGTGGGAGAGAAAATGACATTACAATGGAATATAGAGTGCAGAAATGATCCTGACGGTTGATTCAATAGCACCTGAAGATCCATTCCTGTTCCTGCTTGCAGAGCTAAACTAGCCCCTGGGTGATCCAAGGAGCTGAAAGCAATGAAATGGCAAGGACTAGATCAGCAGTGGCAAGTGATGAATCCCAGGGCCAGCATCAGGGGTCAGCATGGTCAGGTACCTGCTGATGGCCTCGAGGCTGAGAAGGGCCCATCACCACCCCTACTGCCCCTGCTGCAGCTTCTGCTACAGCATTGGAGCCACACACCCACTGCTGCTGCATGCTGCCACCACCCATCACTCACCTCCCGTCCTTCTCCCAGATGTATTGCCAGCTGAGAGCAGCGGCACTTTAGAATGGGACCCAAGACAGCCCTTGGCTCCAATCCACAGTTCCCAGCTGCCATGATAGTTTGCGCAAAATGCAGTGCATGACTATTATATCAATGCTATAGTTAGAGCAGGTCCAGTAGCTGTACGTTTGTCACCTGCTTATCCTGTTAAAACTTTGGATACTTTTTAATTTGTGCAGGTTAAAGTTGTGGAAAGGTGAGGCCAAGCACTTATGTGCACCATCTTGTTCTTACCACATGCCTAAAATCTGTATCATCCTCTTCTAATAAAATAGATCTTTTTTCTGTTTTATGCAACAGTACGAATGAAAGAGCTTCCAAATTTCAGCTGAGAAGTATTTAATCTTAAAGGAATTAATGTATTTAATTGTAGAAAGTTATCTAATTCATGAGCTGCAAACTTTTTTCTTAGCCCGAAAGATGTCTAGCTATACAGTTCATTTTGTTCCAGATTCTCATGGGCACGTTTCAGGAAGTTTATACTCAAGATGTTTCCCATTCTACACTGGCTTTGTTCATATCGTGTCACAGAATGGATTCTAGGAGACATACATGCTGGCATAAATGTAGGGATGGTGCAGATTTTTCAAGGTAAATTAGCTTCTTATTTGTTTGTTTCCCATTTAGGCCAAATGTGAATATTTAAAAGGTCCTTTCTTTGAGAATACAAGCTTCAAAAGCTGATTTTGTTAGAGTAGGGATGATGAATCTGTGGCCCTCCAGTTATTGCTGGACTTTGGCTCCCATCAGCCCCAACCAGCATGGTCAAGGTGATGAGAGTTGTAGTCCAACAACATCTGGAAGGCCACAGGTTCTCCATCCCTGTCCTAGAGTCCCCCTTACTCCAGAGGAGAATTAGTCCCCTGTGTAGTAGACAGAGGCACATTGGAAGACTATGGATCAGCCCTTTCTCATAATGTATACAAGAAAAAGCAGACTAGGAGTAGGGGTGTATGTTCCTCTTTAAAAAGAAGCATCTACCCCTCTTTCTTCAGTCAATGAAACACGAGTGAGTTCAAGTATGCTTTGGGGATATTCAGTTAGGGTGGAAATTCTGTGAATGTGGCCAGATCATATATCTTTTGATACTAGAAATGAGACTATTTTGCAGAATGAGAGAATTTTGACTGCACTAAATAAACATGCTGAAATGTTTGCCCCAGTTGTGTAAAAGGAACATCTGGACAAAATTTGTGATGCATTAGAACACATTCTGGTATTAGGGATCTTCCTGGTGCATTTACAGCAGGAAGAATGTATATATTTATAGTGAATGTATATTACTATAGCTCCCATATTTTCATCTCAGGGTCACCAACCTTTCTGTCAAGCTCACTATAAAGATCAACTTTAATTAGCCCCAGCTCCCATAGATGATACCTCTCTTATCAAACCAGGCCATTAATGGGCATCAAACAATAAAGAAAGTTAGCCCCGTTTTGGATTTTAGCCCTGTATCATTTGGGAATTTCTTTCCTTTTTTTTTGTTTGCATCATTGAGGCCCTGGCTCAGGCTTGCTGAAGACCTGTTTGTTAACATTTTAATAAGACCAGAGTTAGTTTTCTAATAAAATACAATGTTAACATTTTTCAGTAGGCACAGACTTAAATTTTCTCATAAAATATTATCTTTGATTGTATTATGTATCACATTTATATGCCATCTCTTCCCCAAACAACTCAGTATGATTTTTCCATTTTATCCTCCCAGCAGGCTGAGAGATACTGATTAGTCCAAGGCCATCCAGTAGATGTTATGACTGAGCAGAGATCTAAACCCAAGTCTCCCTTGTCTAAACCCAGAACTTTCCTCCAATTAGCTTAGGCCTCAGGGCAACAGACAGACAGACAGACATTCTTTATTACGGTCAACGACCCATCAAAAGAGATAAAATTTACAGACAATACAGCGATTTAACTAAAATAAGGACTAAAACTACTAAAATAGTATTAAATCTACAGAGAGGAGTTAGAGGCAAATAACGATTGTTTACACTGAGCTGCAGAAATACTTAGCAACTGAAATCAAATGGGTACTGTCCTTACCAGATAGCAACCGTATCATCAGCTGCTCTGGAGATCTATTAGGAAACTTTAGGATGAGAGGTGTAATATATCGGACCCTTTCCTCATCATATAACGGGCAGTCAAATAGAACATGGGAAAGGGATTCTACATGTCCTTCCTTACACAGACATAAACGTTGCGCCAGAGGTATACCCTTAAATCTGCCCTCCAGCAGCGCCGACTCTAGGCAGTTGAATCGCGCCTTAGAGAAGGCTAATCGATATTTAGGGTTCGTTAGAGCATTTAGATAGGGAGCGTGCTTTATAAAATTGGAGCACAGATTGTGCTGGAGGGGAGAGCACGATTTAGCTGCAGCTTGCATTGTAGATTGTCTGTCAATGTCCTGTAGCCGGGACCTAATAATCTGACCAGCCTTGCTGGGGTCTTGGGAGAAGAGGAATTCTATAGATAGGCCAAGGTAAGGCAACTTATCATTTCATCCAGGTGGAAAGGTACCCGTCGTCCCTTAGGAGCGACAAGTAACCTGACGGGCATACAAGAATAATTTTGGTCCAAAAGGTAAAGGCAAGGGACCACACTTGGCATTCAACTGAGTTTGATCCCACCTCTATTCTTAAAGCAGCATTTGGTACACAGTTTGGGACACCAAAGACTCGGCGTAGGAAAATGGACAACACTGACTCAACAGAGGGATTAAAAGCATGTATCCAAAGATGTTTTTGTTTCAAACAATACCTGTAATATCCTCTGATTTACCTTTTAAACAATGGCAAAAAGATATCTCTAAATTTGTATGGCAAGGAAAAAAACCAAGAGTTAAATTTAAACTACTACAAGATGCCAAAGAAAGAGGAGGACTGGGATTACCAAATCTGAGACTTTATTTTGCTGCCTGCTGTCTAGTCTGGATAAAGGAATGGATCTTATTGAGGAATAAAAGACTATTGGATTTGGAGGGCCATAATTTGAAGTGGGGATGGCATGGATATCTATGGTATGACAAAGTAAAAGTAAATGTAGACTTTAACAATCATTTTATAAGACGTCCTCTGTTGAAAATATGGAATAGATATAAACCAAGGTTTTATTCGAAAATACCATTATGTGTCTCAAGTCAAGAAGCGTTTTACAGAAGAGAAATGGCTGGAAAAGAGAAATGGTTAACTTATCAAGAACTATTAGAAAATGTACATGGAGAATATATAATGAAAGAGAGAGAACAACTGACAAAGGAAGGATATAGTTTTCAATGGTTTGCCTATTTACAATTGTTAGAAAGATATAAAATGGACAAGAAAATGTATGGGTTTGAAATAAGTAAATCTGATTTTGAAATAGGATTGTGTACAAATGATGAAAATATAATTGCGAAAATGTATAAACTCTTACTGAAAATGGATATGGAGGAAGAACAAGTAAAAGAGTGTATGGTAAAGTGGGCAAAAAATTTTGGTTATAACATACAAATGGATCAATGGGAAAATATGTGGAAAAAAGGCTTGAGATTTACACTATGCTATAATCTTAAAGAAAATTTCTATAAAATGATGTACCGTTGGTACATGACTCCAGAAAAGTTGTCAAAAATATATAGTAATGTTTCTAATGTTTGTTGGAAATGTAAACAACAAGAAGGATCATTTTATCATATGTGGTGGCTGTGTAAAAAGGCAAAATCATTTTGGGCACAGATAGGTAGGAAGATGCAAAAAATTCTAAAGATAAATATTCAGTCAAAACCAGAATTTTTTTTATTGGGTTTTATGGATAAACAAATAGAAAAGAAATATGGAAGAATAATATTATATATGATTACGGCAGCAAGATTATTATATGCACAAAAGTGGAAAATGGAATCAACACCAACAACGGAAGAATGGCTGTTGAAATTAATGGACTTAGTAGAAATGGATAAATTGACATGTCTACTTAGAGAAAAATCGACAGATACATTTCTTAAGGAATGGAAGCCTCTCTTAGACTTTTTGTTGAAAGATCAAAATAAAATGATGATATTGGGATTTGACGATTAACTAAGACAGCCTATGGAGAAAAGTGATCCTGTATGTATACATTAAGGGACAGGTTTGATGTATATTATATACTTATAGCTGATCTGCGACAAATCGGAAGTCAACTATTTTATTTTGTTGTTGTTGTTGTATTGTTATGTTTTTTGACTTTGTTTTGTTTGTCTTTTGAAAAATTTGAATAAAAATTATTAAAAAAAAAAAAAAACAAAGTTGGACACCATACAGTAGTTGGGATAATATTTTGGCTCTGAACACTAGGATAGCTGCCAGAATATGTTGGCCCCCATTATTGTAGTAATACCTTATAATGCTCTTCATTGATGACTTCATTGCAACTGCCGCACGTATGTGTGGAATCCAGGAAAGGGAGGAGTGGAATATAATGCCTAAATACTTATAAGATCTAACTTGCTCAATAATGTGACCATTAATTTTCCAATTTGAAATTAAGGGAGATTTTACAAATGCTAAAATTTTGGTTTTTGAAAAATTAATCGTTAAGGAGTTCTCTGAGCAGTAGTTCATAAAGATCTTAGTTAGTTAGTTAAGGCCGACTTTTGAGAAGGAGAGCAGAGCCGCATCGTCAGCATAAAGTAGGATTGGGCAGCTGCTTCCTCTAATTTTAGGCGGATGAAGGTCAGGCGAAAGGCATTTAGGGGCCAGATCGTTCAAAAAGAGATTAAAAAGGAGAGGGGCCAGAACACAACCTTGTCTGACCCCTCTTGACGTAATGATTGAATTGGAAAGATCTCCTTTTTGACCGCAGCGAACACGAAGGGAGGTGTTCAAATGCAGATTATATATCAAAAACAGCAGTCTGTTGTCAATGGATGTTTTAGCCAATTTGGCCCACAGAATATCCCTTGGTATAGAGTCAAATGCCGACTTCAGGTCGATAAAAGCAGTGTATAGACCACTCCCTACCTGATTCCGATATTTTTTGGCTAGATGGTTTAATAGGAGGCAGTGGTCCATAGCCTCAGGGCAACTAATGCTGGGTTATTCCAGACCTGCAAACCATCGAGTAAAGGTTGTTTGCCCTGCCCACCTCAATCCACTTTCCTGAGCTTCCCTCCACCAACATGTCTTCCCTCTGCCTATCCCAAAACTCTTTTAAAAGAAATTATTCATTCATTCATTTATTCTTCATTTATATACTGCTTAATACCAGAATAGGCTTCTAAGCAGTTTACAAGTATAAAAACCAATTACATAAGCATTACAATAGTCTTCCACTCCATATTGCCCAAGAATATGGGAGCAAGAGAATTCTCTCCCTTACCTCTCATCCTAAATGACAAATCGAGTCATCAAATGTTGTGCTACCTATAATATTGTTCATGTGTGGCTGACTGAGATAGTAAAACACACAGAGAGGGAGGCAAATCCCTAGAGAGATTCAGAAGGGAGAGGAAGCGAGCTTTGAGAATCGAAAGAAGATATTACTTTAATTGCCTAGTTAGGGGTGGAGGAATTTGTATTGGGACCACAGCATACAGGGAGGGGAGATTTCTTCCTTCCCCAGCCACAGTTCAAGTCAAGGTCACCCCTGCACTGAAATTAGCCTTAAAGAAAGTTCCCACTGGCACCATTGTAAAGCATTTTGTAAAGTACTTTGTGCACAGAAAAGTGTTATTGGAATAATTTATTGATTATAATAAGGCCTGACTTGCTTCCACTTGCATATTTTCCCCTACAATGCTTAATGACCTTTTTTGTTTTGGCACTATCTGTCCAACATGTTTGTTTGTTTGTTTGTTTGTTTTTGTAAAACACATTTTTCCAGGACTGTCAGGAATAGTGCTAACCGGATTACCGCTACCAGTTATCAATAGTTTTTATTCTGCATTTTGCTGTTCTTTAGCATATGTCATTTTTGGAACTTCACGTCATATGTCCATTGGTAAGTACTGTTCTGCTCTGCTCATTTAGTCTTCTGTGGAATGCGTGGGGTGATTTTCCAAGAGAAACCATAGGCAGACCTGTTTTAAACTTTGTATTTATCCAGGGGTTAGATCCGGTTGTGTCCCCCATGCAGATAGAAGGTTATTTGATCTACCAGGGGCTTCACTCAAACATGAAGGGAGGAGATTTTTGCCAATGGTTCCTGCTCCCTGCAGCCCCACCCCACACACGTGCACACGTTCCCACATCTACCCCAGGTAATTAGGAGACTCTTTGGAACAGCTTGGGAGGTGGTGTGGGGGGACTGCAGTAGGAAGGAGAATTGGGAAAAACGGCCTCCCTCCCCATTCTGCTGATGGAAGCTTCTGCTGAATCAGAGAGCCTCCTGTCAGAATGAGGAACATCACTGGATATTACCCTAAGTCCTCTAACATATCAACTTCCATTTAATTTTAATTTATTTCTAATAAATATTTCACTAAAAAGTCACAGTGCTAATTAAATATTAATTGTCCTGTTTGCACCGAGGCATTGCTTTTATTATTATAATCTCTTGCGCTGAAATGATTGCATAGATATTCAGGGCAATTTAATAATGTCATGTCAGACTTGATCTTTCTCATCTTTAAGACTGATTGATTATAATTTTGTCTATATATGTCATTACCATATGAAAAGATATGCAAATTTGTGTCTTGGGGGGGATATGAGACCTCTTTCTTGGCAATGCATAACTGGCCACCCTAGTGAAGCGTGGGCTGATGGATGCTCCAGAGAGAGGCCTAGGAGAGCGTCTGCTTAAAATGAACTGCCTGGCATGGCAGAGGAAAATGGGATTATGCTTGAAGTCTATGAAGAAGAGCCCCTTTTCCCACCTTCTCTCTGCCCATGAAAGACCAACACCAGGTCCACGTTTTGCAAGGCACTTGAGCAAGTTTCCCCTATTTGGGCATCCTTCCTGAGAGGGTCCATCTCTTCTTTCCTACTGGTGCCAATGTTTGTTTGCTTGCCTTCTCCCTTTGGATCCAACTCCACCAAAAGGAAGGAGGGCAGTCAGTGGAAGACATTGCTTCTTTTCCTTGCTTCTGTGCATGTTTACTTGCTTAGAGGAGAAAGACAGGACATAAGGAAAATGAGCGGCAGGGCCAGGGCCAGGCGATGGCAGTGCCCTCCTGTTAAGATATAGGCTTCCACAAGCGTCCAACAATGCCAAGCCCTGACACCAGTCTGTAGAGCAGGGGTGGGGAACCCCCAGCCCATCAGCTGAATACAGTCCTCTAGGCTCTCTGACCAACCTTCAGGTCTCTTTCCCAGGCCACAGCACTCAATGGTCCTGTTCTGTGTACTCATTTTGTATCTGGCCACAATGTGTTCTTGAACTGTAATGTTGCCTCTTCCTTGCCTATACATATGAATGTATTGTCTGGGGGTATAGAAACCTCTGGCTGTTGCATGGTTGCAATTAAGCCATCTGTACAAAGTTAAGAATGGCAGCCATTGCTTTGCCCACTTTGGGCTCTGTCCTTGCCCACTGCAGGTTAGATGACCCTCAGAAGGTTGTCCACAAAGCAATGCAGCCCTTGGACTGAAAAGGATTCCTTGTGCCTGCTGTAGACGAAGCAAGATTATCACTCTGGTCTCTTGGCGGTCCAGGGCAGTTATATGCTGTAGATGTAGACTGGCTGTCCATATACCCTCTGTGAAACATACGGATAGATGCTTTATGCCTTGAGCTCCTTGGTGGAAAGCTGGGATATAAATTAAATAATCAAAGTGATCATTGTAATTGCTTTGCTTTTAGTTGTTTGTTTCTTCTTTGGTAACAGGTTCTTTCAGCATTTTGAATGCAATGGTGACAAACTTTCAGAACACTCTTAACATCAGTTTGAGATTGCCAACTAATGGTAGTTTGGCCAACTTCTCTGATGCAGCTCTTATGGTCAATTATATGGAAGTATTAACCTACACTGCATCTACAACATTTTTGGTTGGAATTATTCAGGTAGGAAATACACTTGGCTTTAATTTCTTATTATTAATTTCCAATAATGCAGGGTGGAAAATGTTCCATGGAAAATTTTCCAAAAATTATATTTTTCTGTAGAAAGCTTTTTGTTCCTTAAAACCTGTACATCAAATTAATGAGTAACATGTTGAATGGACTCAATACCAGTAAACTGGGTGGTTTCAAAATTGTAAGTAACTTTTTCCATATAACTATAACTCTCTTCCAATGTTCCATCCATACATTTTATATCAGATGAGAGAAGACTGTGCATCCATATGTTTGCACATGCTATCAGGAACTCTGGCTACAACTGAGGTTCCTGATCATACATTTGTATGTATATAGAGCACATTCCCACACACCACGTAGTGTGAAGAGACCAGCAGGTATGATCCTTCTCCATGTTTTGATAGAACATATAGAAGACATGAGAAGAGGAATTATGCTCAGACAATATACTAAAACTAGCTGATCATTAAATATATATTGTGCAGATACCATTAGTATGTTAACATTTTTCAGTGCCTTCATCTTTGTTCTTAAAATGTAGGGATCTCCAACATGGTGCCCATGGAAGCACATGAGCCCAGAGAGGCCTTTCCTGGCACCCACAGGATCTTTCCCCCATCCCTCCCACTGCTGAAATTAGCTTGGAAGAAGCATCCTATTATAACCAATGAAACAGGCTGCAGTGTGTGCTTGGTTGTGGGGTGTGTGCGTATGTGTGATGCTGACAACTATCTGGTTTGCATAAAGGTTGATGACCCCTGCCCTAGCCCTTTTAAAACATAAACAATTTTTCTTCTTTGTGCACTGTACTTTAGAGTTGGGGATTAAGAGCAGAATGGGGGGAAATCGAGTTTTGGAATTAAGAGGGGGGAAAGTGGATCTGGAGATTAAGATCGTGAGCAGAGGGTTGGTATCTCAGTTTAGGAGGAGGGAGATGAAAAGTGCAGGGTTGGCAACTGTAGACTTATTACAGACATCTGAGAGGATGGACTAATTTGAAGACTCACTACAGCAGTCTCTCCCTGCCCTCCTTGCAGCATGGACTGCCAAAAGGAAGCCCATCTTCTAACTGTAAGCACGTAATGTGGCAAATCTCTGTAACTAAGGCTGGGATTGTAGGAAGTTGGGATGTATGACAGGGACTTAAAGCTCTAATTAAACTCTTCTGTGCCTTCCTTTTAGCTGCTTTTAGGTTGTATCGGCGTGGGATTTGTGACAACCTATCTGTCAGAAAGTCTCATGAATGCTTACCTCACCGCAGCAGCACTGCATGTTATTATATCCCAGTTCTCCTTCATCTTTGGGATTGTAATTGACTTCCATTCAGGCCCCTTGGCATTTTTTTACGTGAGTAAACCCAGCCTTTGCTCAAAACGAATCCTGTTTTTTGGCAGGAGACAGGACGTTGAGTTTAAGAAGTTGCTAATGGAAGGTTACAAGAAGTCACTAGCTGAAAGTGTCTTCAATGTGCTTTATTGAAAATGGATGCAGTAGTAACTCCTTTCAGATGTTTCCCTCATGCCTTGGATCTAGGGACAGTGAAGAAATTTGATTCAGTTCACATTTAAAGGCAAATCTACCTAATTCACACTTACTAAAACACTATGTGAACTGAAAGACAGCTATATGCACTTATTTGAATTTCAAGATGCAGTTCTCTAGCCAAGTAAAAATGCATATGCTAAGGAAGTGTGCATAAAAATGCATATATTACTGAAAATAACATATAAAATGTATTAAGGAAAATTGCTTTGCAAAAATGTGTACATTAGGAGAAATTCACACTAAAATGCTGATGAATATTCATGAGGACTTTAAAAAAAATCATATTCTGAATTGGAAATGTGAACTTAAGGTTAGAAAAATAAGTAACTGAGAGAAATTGAAATTGATAGATCCACCCATCCCAAGTAGAATCATTGCCTGCAGGGGCAGGCAGGCAACACTAACTAGTCTTACCTCGGCAATACATATTCTGAGTAGCTCCATTCCACCCATCCACATCATAGATGGCTCTAGCATCCACACATATAGTATAAACATCTGCAGGGGTAGAACCTTTGCATGTACGGCTAGATGTGCAAACATTTCCACAGATTCTGGGATCCTGATAATCCATGAGCCCAGATTGACGAAACCTTTGCACATGCAGCTGTACATGTGAAGGCTCCCTCCCCGCAGATGTTCATGCTATGTGTGTGGACACCATGGGAGGAACTACTCATCATGTGCAACATTGGGGGGTGGGATTTGTTGGTGCAAGTCTGCTCCCCACACACACAAACACATGATGGTTCAAACCAAAGCATGAGGGAAGCATCTGAAGAGGATAATACGTGGATTGTTGCCTTGCCCATCTACCCTGTTAGTAGATGAATGGTTCTGCCAAGCTAATTTGAAGAAAGGAAGGCAGCTAGGTAAATGGATTCTGCTGTTGCTTCTAGGCTGCAACCAGGCTGAAGTCAGATCAGGAGGCCTGGGGTTCATGTACCCTTTCTAAGTCTAAGGCTGTGGGAGATTCAATGACCTTTCTCAAGCTTTTAAAAAGGGTGGGGGGAGAAAAAAAGAGAGAGACTTCAGACAACTTTGTAAAGGGATCCTCAGGACTGCAGACTTTAATGGACTCATGATCTGATCTGGAATAAGATCCACCTGGATTGCCTCAGGTGAGTCTGCTTTTGAATCTTCAGTTCTGTGGATTCTTTCCTCATCCTTAGTTGTGAGACTTGTGGATGATGCATACAGATTTCTTCTGTTTTAATATTTAGTATAATTATATTAAATTGTGAAGAAAGCATGCTTGCCTGCAGTTGCTCTCTGTGTGTGTGAGAGAGAGAAAGAGAGGGAGAGAGTTACTTCCCACACTACTGAATTCATTTCTGAAGTAGAAACTCTAGCAACTCTAACACTTATGCTAAAGCGAATTAACCCTTGTTAACATTACTCTTCTGAATATTTTTGTTGGTCTTTTCAGAACTTCATATATTACTGCATGAGCCTCCCAAAAGCTAATTCCACCAGTATATTGCTCTTCTTGCTTTCTATACTAATGCTGAGGGTCAGCAAATGCATTAAGATAACTTACAAACACTATCCTGTAGAGTTTCCTATGGAGCTTCTTTTGGTAGGTATCTTACCTTCTTTAAATAAAATGTATATTATGCCTCACAGACCAGTCATTTTCTCATTAGATGAAAAATAACTTGAGGTCGTGCTTTAAGCATAGAACTGGTTGAAAGAACAATCTCTTTCTAACTTTGGATCATCTTTAAGCATTGATATAGGGAGGTGAGGTTGATTAATTCCACTCAGCATCTGTAAAGAGTTGGGAGCTCCTATTGGTACATTATGGGAGCACTCAGAATGTGGCAGATCTCAGTTGGCAATCACAACAGGACACCAACAGGAGATAAACCCAACATGCACCAACCATAACTCCAGTGACAGTTTGCATGGTGTGAGGCTGTGCCACATATTACCTGGTTGTGTGGACTTTGAGCTCATGAGGGGGAACTCTGGTGAAGGGGGAACTCTGGTGAAGGGGCAGCATGGTGAAAGGACACTTTGCGCTCAAAGAGGGTCAAAGCACACAAACACAGAGCACTCTGTGAAAAAAACCACCACAGAACTTTATGCAAAGTTCACTTCCACAGCTCATGTTTGCTAACATTTCTCGGGCTTCAAACCACCACAGGAACTCCACAGCAGCACAGCAGATGGCTGTCCCCAGCAGCAAACACTGCCATGGTACAGCACAGGGGGTGGTGCACTCAGAGCAATATATTTTTTGCCATACAGGAATGGATATGGAAGTGTTCCGTGCAAAAGTTATTTAAATGTTTGTATACAAACTGATTATTGATCTATCAAATAAGGAAATAAAGGATGGCATCCAACTAATGCATCACATTAGCTCAGGGGTTTCTGATTATGCCTTTCCCCTTCTCCTCCCACTGCATGCTCCTTCCCAAATCTGCTTTGGAGGGTTGGGGGAACCCCTAGAACTGATTTAGCGGGTGCATGGGGAGAGGGGACAGAGAAGATCCTGTTGTGCATGCAGAAATCAGTGTGCTGATGGGACTGTGACTTAGTTCTGCTTTGGATACAGCCTGAAATGTATAAATGCTTAAACCATGCCATAGAGTTGGGAGAATCCAAAGCTGGACCTTAATACATGATCTCAGTGCAGCCTAAATTGTCATGGTTGTCTATAGCAGAGTCAAAAATAGTATTGACATTAAAGCTAACATTAGAATGTGGATATTCTAATTTATATGTATAGATACTGTCCTGGCTTCCAATCAGAAAAGCAGACTCATGACTCGGTGTCTGGGTTTTACAAAATGCTTTATTCCAGAAGTAAGTACAGGACTGTAGCATTAGGCATTCTAGGCATGATTCAGGATACCGAACACTAACAGAGTAGACAGATCTTCAAAACAGGCTAGGCATCTCTCCTGATACAAACTAGGCAAATGGAACCATCAGCAGACTCCATATCTCAAGATACAAGCTAGCAGGTAGAGGCTACAGCAGACGGTTGTTGCAATGACTTAATCTTGTCCATCCATCCTAAATATAAGAGAGGTGGGTGGGTACTTTATTTGTCCAAGCATTAGCTAGTACTTTCTTGCTTGTGCTGCAATGTGATGGTTTTCCCTAGAAGCAGAGAGCATTTTCTGAAGCTGGCTCTTTTCTAATCATATTTGGGAGGGATTATTGGGGGGGTGTAGCTCCTAGTATAGTTGTTTTAATTAATTAACTAATGATGCTGTTTTGGGAGTTTGTATTTTGTATTTGATTCTTAACTCATAATGTTTATGTTTAAGAGAATACTTTTATTTTTCTGATAATTATGCTGTTTTGAATGTGTTTTTTATATTTGGCTTGAATTTGTAATGTTTTCTTTTAATATTTTGTGATGTTTTGTTCAATGTTTTAATCTAGGTTGTAAACCGCTTTGAGATTTGTTTTCCAAATAATATAAAGCGGTATAGAAATGACATAAATAAATAAATAAATAAATAAATAAATAAAATAAATAATCACTGCCAGAGCTTGGAAAAGTTACTTTTTTGAACTACAACTCCCATCAGCCCAATCCAGTGGCCATGCTGGCTGGGGCTGATGGGAGTTGTAGTTTAAAAAAGTAACTTTTCCAAGCTCTGCGTGACCTTGGCAAAAGCATAAACTCAGGCTCTGACAGACTGCTTTCACTTTCTTCTCTCTGGAAGACTCCAGGTTGTTCGTTAAGTGTTGTCTGTTCAACAGCTAGGTCTGGGTTGGGGTCAATGAGAGAGCCTCATCAATTGTCAGTGACAAGGTGGTGATGGGCTTCATTAACCTCACTAAACTCAGAGTTGCCAGAGGCTTCTGGAAGTGTCTCCTTCAGAATTTCCCTAGCCCCTTCCCCAAAGCTGCAACCCACTCTTCATTCTCCCAATTTTGTAAAAGGTTCTCCTTGGGGCCCATGACAGATGCAGATTTAGAAAGAGAGTGAGGAAGGCTGTGGCCTGTGTGTCTGCTGTTCAGGTGCTGTTGATGGGCACCTTCAAGGCCCCTGCTCTCCTTTCTTATGGTTCTATATCTTTAAACTTGGATGAGACACCACTTCAAATAGAGGACTGACTTCTGTAAAGGTAGGACACATGGCCATTTTAGTGGAGAGGATGGAATTATTCCTGGAATATTTATTTTTAGCATGATATATAACTTGTAGGGATTAATTTCTAATTATTTTGTTAGTCTTTTGTTACCTCTTCCATGGTAGGTAGGAAATAGATTTCAGTTCAAATATATTATAATCTGTTGGATAATCCCCTGGTTTTTTTTTTTTACAGATAATTGTATTTGCCATACTATCTACCCAGACACGTCTGTATGCTGAATCCAGTATGGGAGTTTTTTCAATGGCCCCCCAGAGGTTGGTAACCCACACCTTTATAGATATCACTTTATTAAATACTACTATCTAAAATTTCACTTGAGATTTGGGACTGTCCCCCAGCCTTGCGATTCCTTTCTAGAGGATGCCTGCCAAAACACAGACCTGAGGTCCTATTCTTGGAAACCTCCCAGTGCTTGTTAGCCAGTTTTTTCAGTTATTCCATGCTGACTTACAACCATTTGCTCTGATGGCCATGTGCATGTCACCAGCACTCACCAAAATCAGCACAATTTAGTGCATTAGAATTTTTACAGGGCATTTCCTTGTCAACAGCTCCCTGGAGTAAAGATGCTCACTCATGGAATTCAATAAAAGTGGTCCCTGATCAGTGAAAATGGTTTTATGTCCTTATAGCCAGTGACATGTATGCACTATCAGTCATCATGAAAACTATATATATTGTGGTGCTTCATACATACATTCTGAACAGAAGGAAACAATACTATTTTATCTACCTATTTATTTATATACCACCTTTGTCCAAGGAGCCCCAAAGTGGTGTACATGGTTCTCCTCTCCATTTTATCCTCACAACAACTCTATGACAGAGTTGAGAAGCAATGACTGGCCCAAGGTCATCCAATAAGCTTCATGGCTGAGTGAGAATTTGAACCCTGGTCTCCTAGGTCATAGTCCAACACCCTACCAATTACACCTCACTGGTTATTATGGCATACCACTGGGGTAGGAGCATTTAAAGAATTTGTACCCTACCTTTCAGCAAAAGCTTCCAAGTTAGCCAACAATAAAATTATTTAAATCCAACATATGAGGCCTATAAGATTATTCTCCTGGCATAGCAAATTACCACTATCTGCTTGATAGATAAGGCATTTAAACAGAAAGAAGTAACCTTGTAAATAAGCAGGGCAACAAAGCATTATCTTCAGCAGAGTTCTCAAGAATGTTCTTTGTACAATAAATGAAGGCACTCCAAACCTCTCTCTTGTTCCAGATTTCTGCATCCCACATTACCTGACTTTTCAAAATTGAAAAAGATTATATTGCATGCGTCATCCCTGGCAATAGTGAGCTATTTCCTTCTTATATTTGTGGCAAAGAAGTATGCAAATATTCACAACTATCACATCAGACACACTCAGGTATGAGTTCAATGTCATATGCCAGAAACTGAGAAGATTATGGCACTCTGATAGATTCAAGCAATTAGGATTCAATCTAATTTCCAGTAGTTTTGTGGAATGACTGTAGAAAAGATATAGATTTCTAGTCATTGCTAGTCTCTAAGTAAGCTGGGGTGTGCATTGGGACATATTACATGTTTATTACAGAATTTATTCACCACCTTACCAAGGAAGTTGGAGGTACTTGAGAAATTCAGGATATACAATTACAGGAATCTATGTTTCAGCAGAAAGAACAGAAATATATATAGAAATCTAAAAAGCAATAGATAGCCATGTTGGTCCATAAGAAAAATCTCCAGTTGGGAAAACCCTTTGTTAAGACCAACAAGTGGTAGAGTTAGGTAATTCTGTTCCAGTTACACTGGCTACCAGTACACTTGCAAGCCCAATTCAGAGTGCTAGTTTTGACCTATAAAGCTCTTTATGGCTCAAGACCCCAATATCTTCTGGAATGCCTCTCCCAATATGAACCTATCTGGATCTTTAGATCTTCTTCTGAGGCCCTTCTCCAGGTTCCCCCCAAGAAAGGCTCGGAGGGTGGTGACAATGGCAAGGGCCTTTTCAGTTGTGGCTCTCCATCTGTGCAATGTGCTCCCCACTAAGGTCCATCTGGAGTCTTCACTGACACCTTTTTGGTGCCAAGACTTATCTTTTTTCCTAGCCATTTGATAGACTGAGATGATGTTGTTTTGTTTTAGTGTGCAGCCCACGCTTTCTGTGGCTGTATGGAGATGGTTGTTATTGTTTTATTATTTGTTTTTATTGTATGTTTTTTTTTTGATGGCCCTCCGTGGCGCAGAGTGGTAAGCGGCGGTAACGCAGCCGAAGCTCTGCTCACGGCCGGAGTTCGATTCCAACGGAAGGAGGAAGTCGAATCTCCGGTAAAAGGGGTCGAGGTCCACTCAGCCTTCCATCCATCCGTGGTCGGTAAAATGAGTCCCCGGCATATGCTGGGGGGTAAAGAAAGGCCGGGGAAGGAACTGGCAATCCCACCCCATATATTGTCATGGCCCCGTCAGAGGACTCCTCAGATGAGGATGACTCGGGAGTAACAGCAGCAGACCCAGGAGCAGCAGACTCAGAAGGAGACACAGAGGAGCCTCCTGAGAATCCAGCTCCTTCTCCCCCTCAGCTGCAGAGCACCCCAGATACAGCAGAGGCCCTGCAGCCAGACACAGACAGTGCACAGGATACTCCCCCCTCACCTGCAGAACGTAGACAGCAGAAGGTCAGGCAGAAGAGGGGCAGGCCTGTCTCCTTAAGGCCCAAACGCTGAGGGCTCACACCTGCTGTCAACCCTGCTCTTTATAAGGCACACCTTGGCTGCAGCTTGTTGCTGACTGCAACGTCAGGTGTGGCTTGTGTGTTCCTAGTTTCCTTGCAACCTCTTTTGGACTGACCCCTTGGCACTTGATCCCGGACCTCTACTGACCTCGCTTCTGGACTCCTGACTCGGCAAGTATGCTTCGGACAAGCCTGGCCCTTATCAGCTCCCCTCCTCCTAGACCTGGCAGATTTATGGCCAGACTGCCGGCTAAGGACTTTGCTTCCCTGCCAACCACCCAGGAATTCCAGCCCCCACTGGCACTGCTGGCACAGTGTAGAGCTGATATATATACGGTCTGCCTAGTAAACGTTGCAAGACGTCACCCTAAGAGTTGGAAATGACTCGCACTATAAGTGCGGGGACACCTTTACCTTTATATTTATTTTTGTTTTTACTTTTGTAAGTTATTTGGAGATCGTCAGGTAACAAGCCAATAATAAATCTAAATAACAGTAACAATAATTTCAGAGTCTGGATTGAGTGGTCTTGTGGGGACCTGTACTTTAGACTGCAATTCTAACCCTACTTACCCTAGAGTAAGCTCCATAAAATTCAGTGGCTTACTTTAGAGCTGAAGTAGTTAAGATTGCACAATTAGACGATAATGTGTATTACTTCACTCCTTTCACAATGTGGTAAGCCAGTCTTGCTGTATTTGGGGGCCCTGCTGCTTCTTGCTGTATCTGACCCCGGAAATCTGCCTCAAAGTCCTTCCCTGATGATACTTCTGGGACCAACAAATCTAGTGCTTGGTCATGGGAAACTGACATCCTGTGGCAATAGATGATTCCTTTTATCCACTTCAGGAGCCAGACTGGGCTTCCAGAGATTTATACAACTTCCTTCCTCAGAGGCCATTTTTTGACTTTCACTAATTCAGGTATGGGAAACCTTTGGCCCTCCAGACATTGCTGGGGGTTCAGCAAGCATAGCCAATGGCCAGAGATGGTGGGAGTTGTAGTTCAGGAACATTAGCAAGCTAAAGTTTCCTCACATCTGCCCTAATTAGATTAGCATAGTCTAGTACAGGGAAAGTTTTTTTCTTTTAAAACACACTCACAAAGAGGATTCTAAGTGAGATAAGAGCTCTAAGTGAGATAAGAGCTCTAAGTGAGATAAGAGCTCTAAGTGAGATAAGAGCTCTAAGTGAGATAAGAGCTCTAAGTGAGATAAGAGCTCTAAGTGAGATAAGTCGGATGGCCAGATGTAAAAGAGGATGGGGTTCCTGCACCTTTAATAGTTGGATAGAAGAGGGAATTTCAGCAGGTGTAGCTTACATAAGATTACACTTGCTACAATCCTTCTTTTACACAACTACTGTGTAGGAGCCCTGTCCTCTTTTACATGTGGCCACCACAGTGGTAAATGAGAAAATAGATATCTGTTCCTTTAACAACCCCTCAAGGCCATTCCTGTCAAGGCTCTGGTAGCATAGGAAGTGCAGTTCTTCCAATCAGAGCAGCATCCTTCAGATTTTTCAGGCAGTGGGAAAAGTGCAAGCAACACCACATTCCACTTCATTAGACAGCCCAGTTCAAATGCCTCAACCAACTTAGCCTTCAGTTTCTCTAAAGTCCATGAGGGTTCACATCCACCTTCACGTCTAGCTTTTGGGTAATTGACTCCTCTTCACAGAACATGGTCTTTGTTTCAAGAGGTCCTAGTCACTACATACTGATGAAGAGAACTGTGTCTCGCCTCAAAGCTGAGGAAGCGGAGGAAGTGTTTGAGGTGAATTTTGGTGCACAGTCAGTCATTGTGGTGTGCATCATTGCAAGTGGATTGGTTCCTTTGAAGTCTGCTCTCATTAATTTCCCTTGAAGGATTTAATCTCTGCATTCTCCTTTAAGACTTGTGAGTGTATCATTCTTTAGGAGTATTTCTTTTTACATCATAATCTGATTGTGTTTAATTTTGATATATCTCATACAGGAATTAATGGCAATTGGGCTATGCAATGTCACCAGTTCATTTTTTAAAAGTTTTGTTGTCAGTTGTGCTATTTCTACAACTGTTATTCAGGAGAAGACAGGTGGAAAAACTCAGGTGAGTTGGTTGGTTTTTGAAATCCACTGTTTCTTTCAAACCTTTAGTTATAGGGCAGGCAATCCAAACAGTGTTTATTCAGAAAAGTTCTACTGATTTCAGTAGATCTTACTCCCTAGTAAGTCTGTAGGATTCAAGAATTAGGTTTATTTATGAGGGCTTATTTTTCCTCAATGTAATATGGACCTAAAATAGTGAACATGTATTCATTTAACATAATCATGTTTATAATGCAGTATGAACACATTCTATTTAAATAAATAAACATATTTTGAAAAACTGGGCTTCACAGTAATTTGAAATTTTCTTTTAATTACTTGCATTAGGAGCAGTTGCCTTTGTTACTTATATGAATGATTTGGCTGTCTGTGAGAGCACACCCACAGGAACAGATGTAAACTGTGGACTAGTTATTTGGGAGTAGCAGCTATTGTGCTTTCTATAGTGACACTTCATGCAAGTTTTTATTATTTATGAAAACATTTTATATCCTGGCTTTTGTTCCTAAAGGGGGGTTCCCTTTACTTTAAACAAAAAGAAGACAGGGAAAATTAAAATACATTAAATTCTTAGTGGATTAGTAACATCTTAGGTGCTCATTTAAAAGATAGCAAAGAAGAGGCTAACCTAGGTTCCCTTGGGAGGAGCTCCACATTCAGGTTATCACCACCAAAAAGGCCTTATCTCTTGTTCCTGCCAACCATGTCTCTTGGTAGAGAAATGCAGAGCAGGGCCTTGAAAAATAACCACAACTGACAGGCAGGTTCATGTAGAAAGAGGCAGTCTTTCAAATATCATAGTCCCAGGTAGTATAGGGCTTTATATGTAATGATCAGTGACTTGAATTGGGCCAAGAAACAAATTGTTTAATTATAATTATATAATTATATGATAGATGAAATTGCCACATAATAATTTTGTCTTATGGAACTACTGTTGTAGATCCAGAACTATATCCTATTACATTCTTATCAAATTAATAAAATAATGCACTGTCCACACAAACTGAAATTTCAACGTTAATCTCTATTGAACTCACCATTTTAAATGCATTCTCAGTCATTTTCAGTAACAAGGACTGCAAAATGGATGTTGTAGCTGATAACATTAGGATTTTTTAAACTAATGAACTCAACAGTGGAGTATCAATACCAGAACACATTTCTAATACTATATTTTTTTAATTAGCTTGCAGCTCTTATTGGAGTTTCCTTAATGCTGGTACTTGTGCTAAAATTGGGAAGCTACTTCCAGTTCCTTCCTAATGTAAGTTTATGTGAAATGGCATCAATTTACTGAGTTTCCATTATTTGACACATTTATATTATATCTGCTTGGAATATAGTTTTATATAAAAGAGCCAGCCTTTGGCCATATAAATATGGCACATTCAATATGTCCTGTCACTTCACAGTTTTGAGGCTTGGGGAAGACGACTGTAGCACAGGCTCTTACTGATAGAGCAGAATAACAACAAAGCAAAGCAGGGTCTTTCAGGACCCTGGACAGCACTGTGGAAGATGCCGACTAGAACTTACAGGACAGGAGCAGAATGCTGAGGCATTGCGGAGGCTGGATTGTCCATCCTTGCTGTTTGTCCTCCTCTGTTCTTAAAGGGCCATTATTGGTTCCTACAGCATTGGGGTAGTTGAGACTGTACTGAGACTGCAACTTCTGAGTCTGAGGAGCTCAGCAAAGCCAGGTCTTTTAGACTTGAAGGTCCTGGAGTGGGGAATGACTGCCCCATGAATGGTGCCTCCTTCCCTTCCATGTGAGGTTGCTCTGAGTGTATTGCAAGGGGATTGAGGCTGGATAATGTAACACAAGGCACACCATGCACTGAAAGCACATTGAAAACATCTGAGTTCCCCTGAAGAATCCGGCTGTGAGACAGTGGAGCCACAGTGCTTTCTTTAATGGCTCTGTGGGCCACTCTCTACTACATGTGGGGAGAAGCAACTCAAGGGAATTTTTTCCTGAATTATCATGTCACCTGAAGGAGAAAACTAACTGGGGAAGTGAGGGCCAGCCCCTCTCTCGCTACTACTAGTGGGAGGGCTGCTGGCCTTCCTCTCCCCCTACTAACTCCCCATCACACACTTAGTCTGGAGCGGATGCAAAAAGGGAGGAAGGGTGTGCCTTAGAAAAAGACTGTGCATCTGCCTGGTAGTGCCCAGCCTTTCTTCCTACCCTCTGCTTGTGCTTGGCCTAAAGTGATAGATTTCTGCATGGTCTGATGAGCTATGGAATACTTCCTGCTTGTGTTTGGCCTAGGATGGAGGTGGACTGGCAGCAACACCAGCTTGATTTCATCAAAGGGCAGAGGTTAAGGAAGGAAAAAGACTGCATTGTTTGCACAGGCTGTATATGGACTTGCAAGGCACAGTCTTCCTGTCTCTACCCATTACCACTTTTGACTTAAGGAAGTGAGGGAGAGGAGAGGAAGGCCAAGAACAATTGTTATAGACTGGGAGGCATCCTCTTTCCATCTTGGACACTGATGGGTTGATGGCAATACCATATCTGAAATGACCTTAAGGTGATAGAAAATGCTGATTGACATTTGGCAGACACCTGCTAGACAGTGGTTCTTATCCTGGGGTTCACGCACCCCCAAGGGTGTGAGACACTTTTTCTAGGGGTGCAAGGCCCAACCAAAGATTTTGGAAAACTGTAATTTATCTTAGCTGAGTTAGGCTAAAACACACATTAAAATAAAATGAAATAAAATAAAAATTAAAAATGAACAGTATTTTTTCAGGCGGTGCGAGAGCATATTTTGGAAATCCAAGAGGTGCTGGCAGTGGAAAAGGTTAAGAACCCCTGTGCTAGTAGTAAAATCTAACCCTAAGAAATAGCTGCATTGTCCATAAAGTCCACCAGCTGAAATTTTCAGTGGGAGAAGCTTCTCTTTGTTGCTATACTAAAGATGGTTTTTATCTGTTGACACAGGATACCTATGTCAATATTTATTGATGCAGGGCCTTTTCAGAAGAGTTGCTGTTGGAGGTGATCATATTGGGAGGGAAAATAATATGTAAATATAATGGTAGATGCTCTTGAGTTATGCAACATGATATATCAATATAACACTGCCCTGCTAATCAAACAAAAACCTGTTCATTCCTACAAAGATCTTTTAAGGGCTTATTATAACAGCTTATCTAGCAATATGCTGTGTATCCTGTGCATAGTATTATCCAGCACTGGCAAAAGCTTAATTAGTTTTTCTAATTTTCCCAGGCTGTTTTGGCAGCTATCGTACTTGTCAACATGTTCCCATTTCTTGAAAAATTTATGGATGTCCCTTTCTTGTGGAGGCAAGATAAATATGATTTTGTAAGTATTACATGATCTACTCAAAGCTAGAGAGGAAAATGAAATGGGGTGGCAGTCTAATGTTATACCATTGCAACAGTGGTGCAATGCCAATGTAGATGTGCTACTGTATATGATTGTATGTACTGTTGCTCAAGGGATTTTGGATCAAACTAAACAAGATGACAGAGATCTGTTGTCAGATCTCCCCTCTCTTTTTAAAAAAGCAGCCATTGGGCTCCAATGTGGATCAGCACCATGGAACTGTGGAGGATGTAACTTTTTTCCCCTGTGACATTTTTCCCAATGCAAACAAATCTGTTAGACAAAAACTTAAAGGTGTATGTAACTTTTTCCTAATGGGCTAAATAACAGCTTCCAAATAGGTACTCTGCAAACCAGAATATAAAACTAAGATCTGATTTTGAGGGAGCCCTTAAACCACAACTTCCTGGTTTGGACAGCATGGGAAACTGTGGTTCAAAAAGCTAAAATAGCTTTGTTGAAGCTGAGCACATGAGGGGAGGAAGGAAGGTGAAGAATGAGAAGAGAGCATGTAGCCACACAGCTCTTGTGGAAGGGGCAATAATGGCTTATTGAACCAGGATTATTATGTCTGACTTTGAAATGTCACTTCAAATGTTATAATTTCTGCAAATTTAACTTGAATTAAATTTTTTTTTCAGATTTGCCATTTGTTAAAAAAACCAAAAATGAGGGTCTAGTCACATTCACACTGTAATTTGATTTATCTGCAGTTTTGTGCCTGTTAAGTAGCTAATATTGCTCCCATTTAATTTTTTATTAAAGGGAATTTGGATTGTGACCTTTCTCGCTGTACTCTGTCTTGGTCTAGATATTGGCTTGGGAATTGCTATGGGATTTGCCTTCTTCATAATAAGTGTCAGGTCACACAGGTACTGTCTTATATTGTAGTGTTGTATGATGGGGCTGCAGACGAATGTGTGAGGAGAAAGGCAATTATGTTGTTACCAGAGTATATTAGAAAAGTGTTCAAAAAGATGGATTCTATGGGAAGGGAGCACTACTAAGGAAAATGTAATGAGATAATTAAAAAGAATAGTTAATTCATAAGGTATGAATTGGGCATCTTTTAATGGATGTAAGGATGACAATAGCAGCACAATGGAAAGACCTTAAGGGAGCAAATTTAAGTTACTGGTACCAGAAGGTATGGTACCTAGCCTTCATTAAAAATTAACAGCAAAATTACATGTAGCAAGGGGGATTTCTAAAAACAACAAGTTTCTTAAAATTTGGTATCCATTTATAACATATGTCTCTCATAAAGAGTATGGTTGTGATCCCCCATCCCAATATGCACAAATATGGAATGTGTAAAGATATTTTTGAATGGATTCTATTTCATTTCCCTTTGTTCTGTAATTTGATGCACTAATTGAGTCATCAGGATAATTTACTTTTGTAGCTGTCCTCTGATTTTTTTCCTGTGATGAATTCTCTTTTCATGGACCTTTATTATATTTGCCATGGGGAGGGGGCTGGGAGTGGAGGGGGCTATTTCTCTTGGTTAAATTACTGTTTGGCTTATCCAAGATCTTTGGTGAGCCAGACACTAAGTTAAAGGTGGAATGTAAGGATATGCACTTTGATCTTGCTGTTATGGAATCAGTACTATATTCTCTGTTTAAAATTTTCAATAAAAACCAATTTTGAAAAAAAAAATTAAAAAGAATAGTGGCCAGGTTGTAACATTCTCCATCTTTTGGTGGACAACCTAACAGGAATATTGAAAAGAAAAGAGAGAGAGCAGGAGCAGCCAAGCAGCACCACGGAACCCTGCTGCTTGGCAGCACTGTCACTGCTGTTTACTGAGACAGTGAGGGGCAGGCCTCAGCAAGATCGGAGTCAGCCAGCTGGAGCATCAGCAGAGCCAATCCAGTGCTCCCATTGATGCACCTATGCTGTCCCAAGCATATGCACCACCCTGCCTCACACCATCCCAGTAAGCAGTAATGATGGGATCAGGTTGTTATCTGGTTTTTCTTATCCATTCTCCATGGAGAGAGATAAAACTAAAAAAGATAATTTAAGGGGAGATGCATCTTGTTTATGTGACTACTGTATTCCATTCTTTTCGACCACATTTATCATTGGATTGTTGTCCATGTCCATCATGGTTTGTTTCCTATTGGTTCTACTCAGTATTTAAGAAAGGAGATCTAACTTAACATCTTATTTCAGAATGAAGATGTTGACATTGGGTCAGATTCCAAACACCAATATTTATCGTAGTTTTTCTGACTATGCTGAGGTAAGGGGGGCAGAGAATTAATATTAATTGCTACAACCAATCTCCATCCCTGGCATATAAGTAGCTGCTACATCAGATTGAATTAATTTCAGGAATGCAGTTTTAGTTGGGCATTGTGTATAATTACCACAATTGTGTCTGTCAATGAAGAACCATACTTGAAAAAATAGAGTTGCTGGCATCCCACCAACACCTCTGAAAAGTATGGCATGGTGATTTTCTAACAGAATATAATTAACAGCAACAATGTGCGCTGCTTACTATCGCATGACGACTCTGATATCAGCAGTGCTCTAAATGCAGCTTTATATGGTTGAATTCATCTGGTATTGGATCATGCCAAACATGAAAATTGCTCTTCTTCATAAGGTGCCAGTTTATTACCTAACAATCTCAATAAAAGTGTAGATTCTTCTGTAGCCAAAATGGCACTATCCATCCACAAGAGTTAAATGTCAGCAGGCATGGGAAAAATTTGCAGAAATAAAAATAAATATTTGCAGGGGAGGGAACCTGAAGGAAAGAGGGAACCCCCAAAACAATTCTGTGTGGCTGAGCATGCTCAGTGTGCATGGAATGCTGATGGATTGTTGGAGGTGGGATGGGGGGAATGGAAAACTGTATCCAGAAAAACTGCATAACAGAAATCCTGAAGAGGAGCACTCCACACCACAACATTTTATTGCAGGTTCCACTTGTAAATATTTCAGTTTTGTTTCTCTCTTTAGGCTATAGAGATTCAGGGAGTTAAAATATTCCAGTGCTGTGCCTCCATTTCAACAGCAAATATGAAACATTTCAAAGCCTACATTTTACAAAAGGTAAATGGTACTCTCCAAATGATAAGATAACGTAGAACTACGGATGGGGAGAAATTAAATACAGTATGCATTTAAAAGCAAATCTACCTAGTCACAATTTCTGAAACAAGACATGAACTGAAACACTGCTATCCTTTGAAGTTTGCACTTCTCTGAATGTTGAGATACAGTTCAGTCAAGTAATATGTACAAAAATGCTATATTGGGGATAGATTTGTCCATCCCTACTCTGAACCTCTGCACTAAAAAAGGCTGCTGCCTCTGATAAGTTATCTTTATTTCTATTTCAGATGGATATGAAAGCAGTGCCACTTGATGAAAATGAGATGAGAGCTTTGATCTCAGTCAGTATGTCTAGTGTTAAAGGACAGAACAAGGATTTAAACTGTGCCTGTGTTTGTGATCCACCTGAACCATTACTCAGGGTCAGAGAATTATTTCTTTCTTTGTCTTAAATAAACTCTGTTAGAATTCCTATGCAGGTGTCACTTAGACAAATGCTTTCACCTAGCCTAAATAGAAAGTCTACACCTGCCTGGTGAATACATCTGCACATGATTTGATGAAATATACGTAAACTCCATCTATCACTATGCATAAAACATTAAATTTCTTAGAGCCAAACTAGATGTTCAGTGGAACATATAATTAGAGAAATACATGAAGAAAATATGTTTATCCTATGCCATGCTGCAGATGTTACTTCAAGCATGATTGAACTAATGAAAGCAGATCCCTAATCTCTTGCTGTGGTAGTGGGAGCTGGTCCCACCTTGGGCCAATACAAAAGGAGTTTTGGTGCTGACACTTCAGTGCAAGGGGAGACCCTCTGTGCTGCCCAGGAATACTGTGCAGGGAATACGGAGTGGAATGGAGCTTACTTTTATCCTTGGTTATTTGTAAGGGTTGTTATTTGTAAAACTGAATGGGTTTTCAATTCCTATCATCAGTGCACCTAGATGTTTATTTTTTGCTTTTAGACACTTGAGCTTTGATGGCTTTGCAAAGTATGCTGCTTTAGTATAAATCTCCACTTGTACTCAAACCTATGTATGAGAATGAAAAATACACATTAATATTTCAGTCCAGCATCTGGATCACAATACATGTTGAAAATTATCCCACAATAAACGGGACAGAGTTAGATACTTAACATTTCTCAGCTGATTCGCAGTTCTTTTATCTATCAAAATTAATGTCAAACATCCTCAGTTATTTTAATTATTTATTTTAATTATTTTAACTCTATGCAATTGTGTTCTTACAAGAATAATTTTTTAAACATTGAATATGCTTTTGATAGCAATAAATAACATGATTGATTAACAATGCAGTCCTGTGCTCATCTTCTCAGAAGCAAGGCCCAATGAGTTCAGTGGAACTTACTCTGAGGTAAGTGTGAGTAGCATTGCAGCCTAAACCGAGAATGGCAGAATTCTTGGGTGCGTGGAAGTTCTGTTTACTTTAGCCGGGGTACACTTACATATCTTTGTAACATCCATACATATAGTTTTCTTAAACACATTTTAACAGGAGAAAGGAAAAAGGAATAAATGAAGCAGAATGTTGTCGTACCCTGGTCTAGAACCTCATCTCTCTTACATTTCTAGATACCTTACACAGAGAAACTTCTAAAGCGAGTTCATACAGCTAATGAGACATCATCTGCTTCTTCTTTGGCTTTGGTACGCTGGTCAAGAATTGAGAAGAGATACCCTTCTGAGACTCAATACATGGAAAGGGCAACAGGACATGATTATGTAAAGAGGAAAGAAGATCTGAACAGGTTATGGTTTTGCTCAGATCCTCCTATAACAAGATCCACAACTCATTTGTACCCACTTGATTCAGAGTCCTCAACATATATGATCCACACCATTATTTTAGATTTCAGCATGGTGCACTTTGTTGATTTACAAGCTTCCTATTTATTACGGGAGGTAAGTTACCTGAATTATTACAGCTTAGAGATTTTTATTATTCTATAGTATTTACTTATACTAGCTCTATGTATTTTTTTTAAAGTAAGACACAGAACCTTTTCTGACATTTATGGATGGACATGAAAATGTACAAGTTTATAACCAAGGTCAATTGTAAACAATGTGGGGAAAATAGATCTTAGGAGAAACTAGAATGTTTCAGACACCAGTTTTCCACTTGCAATAGTAGTTGCAGTGGTGGGTTTTTTAAAATAGCTTTTCAGTTACTTAATGGAGGATTCATGTGGAATTTGATCTTGCAAAAGGATCCACCACACATTTAAGTCCCAAGCCCGCATATATTCAGCATCTCAGCCTTAAGACTTGCTGGAAGTATCTTATCTAGGTAGCCAGATGTGCGTTAGGTGACTTTAAGAATTAATTTATGTATGAATCCCAATTACAAAAAATAACGTGATGGGGAAACAGGAGGTATAACTGGGGATGTCAGTTAACAAGCCGAATTGATGTTTGGCAAAGATGTTAGAGGTCAATGCAATTATAGGAGTAAGGATTAAAGAACAAAAATACTTAAGAACTACCCAGATGGTCTGATGACATTAAGGACATAACTGAGTCAGAAGAACCAGGACAAATCACAAAACTTGGTATGAGAAGGCAAGCATAGTCACAGTACCATGACATGTTTAAAATTAGTGCCCTAGAGCTTAAGAATGGGAAACAACAAAGGTTATTAAAGAGGGACTGAAAGGAGTTACATCATCAAAAGTTACATGAAAGATAGTGCCAGTACCAGCTTAATTCATTCACTGAAAAGAAGAAAAAAAACATTGCTGTGAAAGGTTGTCCATGGTTGGAGGCAGTATGCCTCTGAATACCCATTCCTGGGAATCATGAGTGGAGAGAGTGCTCTTGAACTCAGGCACTGCTTGTTGGCTTCCCAGGGGCATGTGGTTGACCACTGTGAGAACAGGATGCTGGACTCGATGAGCCATTGGCTTGATCCAGCAGGCTTTGCATTTCATTAACATAGTTTTTTTTCTTTTATAAAGATTGTAAACATATTCCTGCTCACTTAATGGGCTACAGAACTGGACTGTTTGTTTTTACATAAGACATAAGGCACAATTTATCACCCTACTTCATGTATTACAGTATCTTATCTATTAATTCATTAAAATTATTTGTAAACCTGCTTTTCATTCATTGTACATTGCCTTTCATTTTAAAAAAATCAAGGTAGTTTACAGAACAATAAAAACACAATAAAAATAAACTATAACAGTAGAAAACATTAGTAAAATAATTCAGATAATTATTAGTAATTATTTTTTTAATTTTCTAACTTCATTATACACACACATACACATACATAAATTGACTTTGGCTAGTGGGTGTCCCCTTCCCCTTGTAAATTAAAGCTGATTCATACCTTGTAGAAATGCCCCACCCAATGGTATGGAGGATGCCAATCAAATTTCACCAGAATTCTGGTGAGGGAGCACCATTGCTCTGGTAGGCAAGCAGGGTATACTACTGATATCCTACCATGTTGCATCAAAGCCAGGTATGCACAGATCAGGGGTGGCTGACTTTTTTTGGCCCGAGGACCACATTCACCCTTGGTCAGCACTCCAAGGGTCACATGCCAGTGATAAGTGTGGCCACTCCACACTCGCTCACACACATGACCTGAAGAGCACACAGACCTCCATTGTAATAGATCTGTGCAGATCAGCAGAGATGGGGGGAGTAATCGCCCCTTCCTTGCTCATCAATTGATCTGATGTCTGGGAAGAGAGGAATTTGCATCCCCACCAGGGCACTGGTTTAAACCTCTTCGCTCCCTGCACCTTTTCTACTTTACATTTTGTGTGTGTGTGTTTGTTGCTTCCAAAATTGATGGGGTACCAGGAAAACTTGCTTAGGAGACAGAATTGGGCCCCTGAGCCGGGAGTTAGCCACCCTTGGTTTGGAGGATGAAAGCATTACTAATTTTAATATATTGACTTCCTTCTACAGCTGTGTCATGTGTTTCAGAATATTGGTATCACAATCCTGATAGCTGCCTGTCATCGTGAGTATAGTTATTGTACTTTTCTATTTAGCCATTTTGGATATTGATAATATGAATTATATCAATGGTAATGCTGAGTCTTTTTATCATGCTGCTGTGTGTAATTCTCTTTCATTTTTATCTTACAGCCACTGTAATAAGAAGTTTTGAAAAACATGATTTTTTTGACCAGTGTGTTACTAAAGCACGGTTCTTTCCAACCCTACATGATGCTGTACTCTTTGCAGTGGAGCCAGATCTCTTGCAAGATACTGTGCCGGTAGAACCCAGTACCACACTGCCAGAGGAAGTGTTGGCAGAGGTGATTTTAGATGAGGAAAAGGTATCATGTTTGACTGAGGTCTGTAATTAATGTAGTGACCTGACAATTGCTAATCCAGAAAAGCAGTTTGGTAATTTCAACTCTGAGTTATTTAAAAGATTTGTTTCCCTGGCTTTTTAGCTTCGGGGCAGTAACAGACTTTTCCAGATGAATTGTTAAGCAAAGTTGCAGGGATCCTTGTGACTTATTTATTTTTTTATTGCATTTGTATACCGCCCCATAGCCGAAGCTCTCTGGGCGGTTTACAACAATTAAAAATATTAAAAACAAATTTAAAAATTTAAAAACACATTTTTAAAAAGCAATTTAAAAACACATGCTAAAATGCCTGGGGGAAGAGGAAAGTCTTGACCTGGCGCAAAAAAGATAACAGTGTTACTTTCTTCAGAGTAATGCTTCATCACAGAGAATTCAATCCGAATATTTTGCCACTGTGGGAAAAATACCTCCCTTCCCCTATTTCTAGTGCTTAAATTGTAATTTCTATGAGGAATAAGTTTGCACAAGTGTCAGGGACTAGTGGAATTTTCAATAAAGGCCCTGTGGGCAACTATACTTTAAAGTTGCTAAGAACATTTATATTTTTATAAGCATTCTGGAGACATATAGTTCTTCATTCATTCTCATTTGCCATCAAACTATGGATGAATATATGAAATATTGTTGTGGGGATGCTTGCTAATCAAACCTTTATGACCAGCATTATCTTTAAAGGCCACAATAGATGTAACGGAGAAGCCACACTGGGTGTCCATGTGTCTTCTCCTGTTCATGGGTAAAGCAGGGAGGAGGAATTTATTTTTACCTCAAAATGTGTGAGGGAGGAGAGCTAAACCCTTTCTCTCCTGTGTTTTACCTCTGTATGGGCTGTCACCTCAGGCACTTTTCTCCCAGCCTGGCTCAACTTTGGAGTCAAACTCAGGCTGGCACAAAAAGTGCCTGAGGCAACAGAAGACAATAAAGATAAGATGCAGGAACATTCCATTCCTGTCAGCTATACTCTCCTTCTGATGTAAAACATCAGATTCTCAGTCCCTAGTTTATACATGAGTAGGGTAATCATATTAATAAATAAATCTGTCTGCCCCAACTAAGTTTGTCCCTAAGATTTTGCTGAGCATTTGAGTTGTTCTTTCCACACATTGCATCTCCACACTCCAGAAGGATTCTTCTGTCGCATGTATGTCTGGTTGAAGTATCACAAGAATAAGCAATTGCCAAAGACCCAGAGCCTCGGCTGATCAGAGCAAGGAACAGGATTGCTGCAAGGAGGAGCCTAATGAAACACACTGATATAGAAAAGTTTAAAGTTTATTTCAATACCCAATTCATTTCCAGCTATGAGTGCTCTTGAGACTTACCCAAAAGGAAATGAGGAATAAATGCTAGATGCCTGAGTCTCTAACACATACTCACACATAGGTGTGCTAACCAAGGGACAAGAAGGGTTGTATCATGAGTAGAGACTAGTGAGTCCTCGCTGCCTTCATGGAAGCTGTGGGTCTTTCTCTAACTTGCTTCTGCATGTGGGGTTCTTTTGTACTCAAAAGTTTGTTTGAAATCTTCACTGGTCCTCCTTTCCCATCATCAAGGAAACTGCAACTAAGCCATAAATGTATCAATATCCCCTGGCTGTTTCCACTTCGGATAGCAATCAAGTCTGTCTCTTCTTCACCCCAGTTACCATAGCACCACAGTTTCCATTTGGTATGGATAGGTGCTATTGGTTGTGGGGCATACTGACCTTTTGCAATAGATCAAGGCGGCCAAACTCATATTTAGTTATTGTAGTTTGTCTGTCAACACCTCATGTTTTTCAGCTTTGTGGCCTTCATGCTTGCCGTTGGTCGCTCTCACAGGCTCTGGATTTTTTTTTATTATTATTTTTATATTTATTTATTTATTTATTTGGTTAGTTTGTATCCCGCCCTTCCTCCCAGCAGGAGCCCAGGGTGGCAAACAAGGCACTAAAAACACTTTAAAACATCATAAAAACAAATCTTAAAATATATTAAGACAAAACAGCATTAAAAAATATTCCTAGAAACAATACATTCACACCCACACATACATTCCCTTCATTAAGGTAAGCATATTAGCAAAGTATCCCATAATATGCAGGACGAATAGGGACAAACATTTGTATTTAGTCCTGAGGTTTTAGCAGAAAATTGCTAGGAAATGGTTTACAATGTGTAGTATTAAAGGCAGTTGCTCCTCATACTAGCTTTACAATCTAATGGATATTACATAATAAAGAAGAATGTATAGGTTGAGTACATCAATATAAGATTCACTAATTACAAATTTGTAAAAATGCAAACATGCTCAGAGGCACATATGACCAAATTCTTCCAAGCTACATAGGAAGTGGACTGTGAAAGACCACCCCAAATTGTGTTTTTTGTGCATTTTGACAAATTTGTAGGGCAGTACAATATCTCAGAGAGGAGATCAGGTCTCCTACTCCCCTGGTGCATTCACTATAGCTGTCCAATTTCCCTGCTTTTTAAAGTTTGATATAATATTTGTTGGCTATAGGTACTTTCTTAAACCGCAAGGGTTTTTGCCTATTAGTGAATTTCTGCTTTATTTAATCCGGGAGGTAAGGTACTCCTCTGCAATCATGCTTAGGATAGGTGAAACTGACCACAGGGGATGGGGAGGGGAGGAGGAGGAAGGGTATGGGAGGAGGAGGGAGGGGAGAAAGGGCAGGGGGAGGAGGGGGAGGGGAGCAGGCAGAAGGGGGAGGGAAGGAGGAGGGCAGATTTGATCATTTACATGTTTATTTTCAGTGGGATTTACTCCCGTGCAATCATGGTTAGGATAGGTAAAACTGACCATGGGGGGAGGGAGGGAGGGCAGGAGTGGGCAGGGGAGGAGGAAGAAGGAGGAGGGGAGGAAGAAGAGAGGAGGAAGGGAGAGGAGAGGGGCAGGAGGGGAAAGGCTGGTCTGATAATTTGCATGCTTATTGAGTTCAAGAAATTTACTCCCATGCAATCATGGTTAGGATGGGTAAAACTGACCATGAGGAAGGAGGAGGGGGAGGGAAGAGGAGAGGGAAGGAGGAAGGGAGGGAAGGGGAGGGGTGAAGGAAGGGGGAGGGAAGGGGCAAAACAAGTGATGGGAGGGAGGAGGAGGGGTGGGCAGGTTTGATCGTTTGCATGCTTATTGAGTTCAGTGGGATTTACTCCTGTGCAATCATGCTTAAGATAGGTAAAACTGACCTGAGGGAAGGGCAGGAAGGGGGGGAAGAGAGCAGGGAGGGGAGGGAGAGGAGATTGGGTGGGTGGGCACTGGGCATAGGGGAAGCCCCTTTCTTTTCCTTTCCAAAAGGAAAACATTGTGAACAGTACCATTCTTTTCCAGTGTTTCCCCCATCTTTTTATTCTACAGCAGGCACGTGTAGCCTCCCACCCAAATTTAAACCAAAACTGTCCCTGACCACATCTACACCAGACCTTTATTTCACTTTAGACAGTCATGGCTTCTCCCAAGGAATTCTGGGAAGTGTAGTTAGTGAAGGGTGCTGAGAGTTGCTAGGAGATGCCCTGTTCCCCTCACAGACCTTCAGTCAGAGAGGCTGACTGTTAAACCAGTCTGGCCACTGGAGCTCTGTCAGGGGAATAGGAGTTTCCTCTCAGCACCCTTCACAAACTACACTTCCCAGGATTCTTTGGGAGAAGCCATGGCTGTGTCAAGTGAAATAAAGGTCTGATGTGGGTGTGGCCCCCTGATTAGGCAAGCCCAGCGGCTGTGACTCTGGCTTTTAGAATACTGACTCTTGGTTCTTTCTGAGCATGCCCGGCCTTATCATTGAGTTCAATGCTAAATTTCTTAAATTAATTAAAAATGAGCCAGGCATTTTTTAAACCTTTAAACTGTAGAAGATGAAGGTCAGAATATGGGGCAAGGTCAGTAATAGAATTACAGGTACTCTGTGAACATAGCTGATTTTTAATTAATTTCAACAAATTATGAGATCTCTGACAGAAAAAAGTCCCAACAGGAGTCTGTTTTTCTCTCTCTTTTTACACCTTGAACTCTCAATTCTCTCTTGAGTGTTTTGTGTATCACCATGAAAATTTAGAGGGTTGTTAAGCAAGTGTCTCTGAGTTCAGGACTATAAGTTTCGCAAGGTTTTGTTTTAAAATGAACTTATGGGAAGCATCAGAATAGCATGGGGGGTATTTTCAATTTAACATTGTGGAATGCGAAAAATCCATGCTGGATATACAGTTATTCTCAAGGCAGGCTGAAATATAACATCAGGGGGAAAATACAGAAGTACAATTAGTAATATCAGCAGTCAAGGCTTTAGCTCATGTCAGAAGTAACAGCATACATAACCCCTCTCTTCAGTAGAGGATTTACATTCCTGGGAAAAATCTTTACAGTCAGAGTAAAAGATTGTTCTCTGTTTTTTAAAAAGCTGGTTTGTAAATGAATGAGTTACTTCTGTTTCAGTTGTTGTGTGCAAAGGAGAGAGAGCGAAGCTCAGTCCTTTCTTCAGTGGGACTACTAGACCTTGTGACCCAACTACTGCATCCTTAATGTTGGGAAATGGCACACAGGTACAAGTTTCATTGGGGTCCCAGGCAGTTGAGGAAGGATGCTACACAGTGATTTTAGCTTAGGATCAGTTTATCAGCTGCACTCTGGTGAAGAGTGGTATTCTAACCAGGTTCACATCCACCCCATACAGTTAAAGCGCATTTAAAGCACATTATTTCCCCCAAAGAATTGTGGAACTATAGTTTACCTCCAACTACAATTTCCATCCAGCACCCTTAACAAACTACAGCCCCTAGGATTCTTTGTAAGAAGCAATGTGCTTTAATTGTATGGTTTGGAGGTAGCTGAAGAAAGCAGTAGAATTTTCAGCCCTTTCAGCTAAAGTACAGAACCATTTTCCACAACAGAATCTTGACATAGTTAACCACAATCAGAGACATCCCTGTTTACATTTGCATCCTGAACTCAGGAGAATCTTTACTGATTGATTCAGTTGAATGTGGGTGTTGCAGAGCGGTTTGAGAAAACTTTGTATCTGAGAGGAGTAGATAGCTATTTTTAGGAACACAAGAGGACTTTGATGTTTTTTCCCTCTTGGGAACAGTGCCCAGACATAATTTCTCTTGGCCCAGCACAAACTCCCCTCTTCCCACACCATCCCATGTTTGTTTTCAGAAAATGGAAGTTTGGTGGTATTTTAGCTTTTTTTAGATGTATTTTGTTGTACGCTCCTTATGTTTCTGGCTGCAAAACAGTATGGCATGTATGTATGTTACTTATACCAGGGATAGGAAACCTCCAGCCCATCTTGGCCCATCATGCGATCAAATTTGGCCTGCGAGGCCATTTCTCAAAAACCATGCCCATCTGCCAGTTGGCTGACATCACTCCAATGGAGGGTGATGACAGCTGATGGGTAAGGTAAGGTGTGAGGTTCAGTTCTGTGTTGGCTGCACACCAGTTCCCTACTGGGAACTGGCTCATGCAGCCAAAGCAACAGGATTTAACCCCCACTCATCAGCTGATGAGTGGGGGTTAAAACCTGCTCTGTTTGGCTGAATATGTATGCTAATTCCCCTCCTAGAAACAAGCATGTACAGCCAAAGCACAGTACAGAGCTGTTTGAAAACCCTTTCAGACCTTTGAAGAACAGAGCTATTTGCAAAAAGGCCTTCAAGCAGCCCATGCTGTGTTTTGAAGCCTTGACAACTGGGTCTTCAAAGTGCAGCATCAGCTGACACCATAGAGATGTCAGGTGACTGACATGTGGGTGGCCCTGCCTGTCTGTCAAATTTGGGCCAACAGACTTGGGGAGATAATGATCTGGCCCGCCAGAAATGTTTCCCCACTCCTGACTCACATATACTTTGTATGGACAAATACCCTTTAGATGTAGCCCTGGGATCTAGCATTTAGTTCTTCTATGCATTTTTGAGACCAGAGGGCTAACCCATTTACTCACATAAGTCCTCGGGTCTATAAATATTAGCAGCAGCACTAGTTCCCACTAGGGTTGCCAGGTTCAATCCCTGAGACTGATCCTGTATCTTTGGGAGAAAAGAAAGTCAGCCAAGTGCAGGTGTTCTTGCAACCCTGTCATGGGAATAACCACAATATGGGAATAACCTTGGAAGCTCGGCCTCCAAGAGGTCTTTTGTATCTTTAAAAGTTGTGCAGGGGGGAGGGAGAATTTCACCTTGTGTTTTTTCCCATGACAGGGTTGCAAGAACACCTGCAGTTGGCTGACCTTCTCTTCTCCTAAAGATACAGGATCAGTCTCAGAGATTGAACCTGGCAACCCTAGTTCCCACTGTCCCTGTGATCAAAATGTCCCTGATATTAAGTTGCCCAAGGCTGGTTCTATCATTAGGTAAAATGAAGTGGTTACCTCAGGCAGCAGATGCTGGGGTGAGGAACAGTGGAGCAGTATGTGTGCCCCTTTGCCTGCTGTCTGCCCTTAAGCTAGCCAATTGTCCTCAAGTGTGGTGGAAGATGCTCCCCCATCACCAGTGAATCAAAATTTAGCTGCCAGCCCAGTCAGCTTCTGTGGATGGAATGGGAAGGGGAGAGTGCCATCTTATCCCTTGCCGCAGGCAGCAAAATATCTTGGCCTGGCCCTGCTGCTGCTAGCCAGCTACCACAGCCTGGGCAGAGGAGATGTCCTAATAAAGTCTTGGACTAATAGTCCTTCAAAGAGCATTGCCCCACCCAAATGTTTCCTTCACACATGGGCTAAATTTATGAATCAGGACTGCACCTGCTGGTCCTGCCCATAATCTCACCATGTCATGCTGGCTCTATTGGGAGCAAGGGCAGGATATAACTTTAATAAAGGATAATGGGCAGTATTCAACTAATACATCCCATCAGCATAAGGATTACCACTAGTGCAACTTCCCCCCAACCCTACATATGCCCCATGGCCTCCCCAAATCTACTCTGGGGGTTGGGGGAACCACTAAAACAGATTCAGAGGGTTCACAAGAGGGAGAACGGAGAGAGTCCAGTCACGCTAGCAGTAATCCTTGCGATAACAGGACCCTGACTTAGCACTGCACTGGATACAACTTAATAATAACAACAATAGTATCCCTCATGTCTGTGTATTTAACAAAAAGGTGGCTAAGTGTGTACAATCCTGATCTTCAGGGCTTCTGAACATGCAGAACACCTATGTGTATACAACTATACATGCAAGGGCATCCCTTTGCAGGTTCCCCATTTGGCATGGGATCAGTGAGGCATGGCCATATTGTGCGTAGGACCACAGGGTGTGGTTCCCTTTCCCCTCTGCACAGTTAGCATAGTAGAGTGAACCCTTAAACAGGGCTTATGTTTTATAGGATAGCACATGTTTCTGTTTCTCAGATTCTCTCTCTTTCTCATACTCTGTTCTAGAAGGCCTGTGGCATCAGCTCATAGTTCAGAATGTTGCTCATTCTGTTTTAATATAGTTTCTGATTGGCTCTAGCAAGCGTCTCAAGATATGGACGTCCCATGTAAATATAGGGAAATGTTTTTCATTAACTAGCTTCAGATATTGGTCATGCTGGCTGGGGTTGATGGGAGCTCAGCAAGGGAATTTCGTGTTTAAAACAGAACCTAAGAGACTTGGACCAATATGCAGCTAGTTAAGTACAGTTTAGAACTTCCTCCACATGGGCCGACGGGACTTGTTTCTAAGTTAAGTGTGAAGAAGATTGACGCCTTAGTCAACTTCAGTAGTTTCCTTCTCTCTGAATGTTGCCTGTAATCTCTTCACGGGACAGACTGAGCGTCTTTACTTTAACTTTCTTTGCTAAATTCTATGCTTGTGCACTTAACGGCTTTCTGGAACTGTGCATTGCATGGGGACCCTATGAAAATATAACCATGGAGATGTGATATTGGGATAATATACATATATTTGTGGATATGTGACCAAGTAGGCATTCTACATTTCTGTGTGTTTCAGGAGAGAAGAAGTCAGCACTCGGGGAGAAGTCAGCAGTCAGATAGGCGGAGCTTGCAGTCAAATGGAAACAGAGATACTACCTCCGTAAAATCTTTACGGAGTGACGCTTACATTGATGAGCCCATATCAGATCTTTTCCGCACATATTCTCTCCAGAGTGAGATAGAGACAATCCCTCATCACCATCTTGAAACATCTCGAGCGGAAGAAAATGAAGATGATCAAGATTGGGAGGGGAAATGGAAATATAGCAGTGACATCTAAATTTTGAGATCTATTGGAATTAGCTACATTAAAAATGGTACAGCTATGACACAGTTCAGGTAATTCTCATATGGACTGTTACTTTTTTGTTTTGCCTTTAAATTAATATTATTAAAAAGCTAACCATTCTTTTGCTGATATTGCAAGGGGAAATGCTGCAGCACTTATGGATCTTATCATAAACATAAAGAAAAAAATTTATAAAAGAATTTTTTTGTAAAATTTTAACCAGCAATTGAAATTAACTATGCCACTGAGAACCATTAATTAAATTGTTTGATTAATTTCTAAAACTTCTGCATACTTTACTATGTGTATTTTCTTTCATAATAGACTTTCTACTTCCCTTTTGCCTCCCAAATATATAGAGAAAGAACTGTCCCATGAGAAACTGTGATGCTGCTGAACCTTAAGTAGTCTCTATTAGGGAATGTTTTGATTTGTACAACTGAGTGAGCAAAGCAGAAGCCACAAAAGACGCATAATGCTGCCCAAATAGCATCACCATGATTTTTTCTGCTGGCAACAACAAATCTGCTGCAGCAGCAAAGCTATGTCTCTAAGCTTCCCATATAAAGAAAAGTGAAACTTAGGTCTCTAGATTAAGGGAAATACCAGGATCAGAACAGGGAAGGAGCCTTCATGATTGACAGATCTAACTCATGACCAGAGAGACTGCTTTTTACCGATGCTCTCGAATCCCAAATCTTTGGAGTGGGGCACAGCTTTGTAAAACATGTCTCTAAGCTTAAGGAAGATGCCAGGATGGGGAGAGAAGAGGGCAGAGGGAGAGTGGTATTAAGACTCACAGGTCAAGCATGTAATCAGGGAATGATTTCACCCAGAAAGCAGATCTATTTTAGTTCTTCCCACCCCAAAATTAAAGGTGCCTGGCACAAAAGCTCTTGAACCTCTTTGCAATTTTACAGGTTTCTTACCCAGGGCACCTCTCTTACTTTTTTCTTTCTAATTTTTGAACCCTTCAGAGCTTAAGATAGCTGCTCCTTGCTTCTTTCAGGAGCAAGCTGTCCTCCCTTACTCTTTTTTCAGGTTTGCAATTATGAGACCAACGTTATGGGAGATTAACTGTTTCCTATTTTATCCAGCACCAAACTGCAATAACTACCCTTGCTGGAAAACCACTGCAGCTATCCTTTTGATGTTTTGCAGGATTCCAAAGGGACAACCTTGCCTGCAAAATTCATCAGTTCTGCCTCAAAATAAGAAGTGTATGGACTTTTCCTTATTTAAAAAAATCAAAACTTACAGGTGCCTAGCACAACACCCCCCCAGACCTATTTGCCAATAGTTTGGAAGCTTTGCCCGCTCTGGAGGGGATAGCATGCCTGCAAATTTTATTCACCTTTGTCAAAAGGAAGAAAGTTATAGCTGCTTTTTTATTTTCCAGTAGTGAATATGAGGGGGCATTGAGAGAACTGAAGCAGACTTGGACAGACCCTGAGCTGACTCAGGCAGCCTATAAAGTACTTCAGACCAAGGCAGGCTGTTTCCCAAAGCACCAAACTGGGGTCCAGACTGAATCTTGTGGTCAGTGCACACCCCAGTGGATACATTCTAATCACCTGCAAGAAGGCAATACAGATGAATGAGAATGTGAATATGCCTCCATTCTCTTGTATGGAATGTAAATTATCCTTTTCCATATCAATGCGGTCTGTGGTACTGTAATGTTGGCTTAGAAAATACATTTTCATTGTTTCCCCATATTCCCAGTTCTCTGCTTGTTTCTCATGTTATATAAGTAACTTGATTTTAAAAAAGTTTTATTGAATGCATTGTTTGCTGAAATCGTCATAAAGAAATGAATCATGCTGGTGGATTCTTTGCTACCTTTAGCAGCATGTTTAAAGAAGAAGTGGGGGAGGAGGAGGCTAAAAGAAAGAAATTGAAGCATCGTATAACCCAGGAATGGTAAATGTCCCAAAGTCGCAGAACTAGATTACATCATCTTCTCAAAGTCAAGGGTTTCTAAATTATACATAACATTTAATGAATTTTAAGATGGAATGCACCAAGGAATTTCAGAAGAAAATCACCCTGTGCTTTATAGATTACAGCAAAGCCTTTCACTGTGTAGATCATGAAAAACTATGGACTGCTTTAAAAGAAATGGGGGTACCACAGCATCTGATTGTCCTGATGCACAACCTATACTCTGGACAAGAGGCTACTGTAAGGACAGAATACGGAGAAACCGATTGGTTCCCAATAGAAAAGGGTGTGAGACAGGGATGTATTTTATCACCCTATTTGTTTAATCTATACGCAGAACATATCATACAGAAAGCAGGATTGGACCAAGATGAAGGAGGTGTGAAAATTGGAGGGAGAAACATCAATAATTTAAGATACGCAGACGATACTATCCTCTTAGCAGAAACCAGTAATGATTTGAAACGAATGCTGATGAAAGTTAAAGAGGAAAGCACAAAAGCAGGACTGCAGCTGAACATCAGAAAGATTAAAGTAATGACAACAGAAGATTTATGCAACTTGACAGGTGACAATGAGGACATTGAACTTGTCAAGGATTATCAATACCTCGCCACAGTCATTAACCAAAATGGAGACAATAGTCAAGAAATCAGAAGGCTAGGACTGGGGAGGGCAGCTATGAGAGACCTAGAAAAACTCCTCAAATGCAAAGATGTATCACTGAACACTAAAGTCAGGATCATTCAGACCATGGTATTCCCAATCTCTATGTATGGATGTGAAAGTTGGACAGTGAAAAAAGCGGATAAGAGAAATCCACTCATTTGAAATGTGGTGTTGGAGGAGAGCTTTGCGCATACCATGGACAGTGAAAAAGAGAAATAATTGGGTGTTAGAACAAATTAAATCAGAACTGTCACTAGAAGCTAAAATGATGAGACTGAGGCTATCATACTTTGGACACATAATGAGAAGACATGATTCACTAGAAATGACAATAATGCTGGGAAAAACAGAAGGGAGTAAAAAAAGAGGAAGACGAAACAAGAGATGGATTAACTCCATAAAGGGAGTCACAGACCTGAACTAACAAGATCTGAACAGGGTGGTTCATGACAGATGCTCTTGAAGGTCACTGATTCATAGGGTCACCATAAGTCATAATCAACTTGAAGGCACATAACAACAACATTTTTTTAAAAAGCCTTCCCATTCCACCCAGTCTTTTTCTACTTCTTCAAACACAGCTCATTATCTTGAAGATATTTCACTAGACTTAAATGCTAACTACGTAATTGTTTGCTACTTTGCTTTGAGCATTGGTCTTCAGCTTGATGGGATCCATTATCTGGTGCAGCCTGAACACAACTGCTTAGAGGTTTTATTTACAATTAAGTGGTATCAAACTCTGCTAAAATAAAATAAATGATATTGGAAGATATGCATTGATATTGCATTGGAAGATGAGTAGGTTAATGAACCTGTGGACTCATCTGCACGGTAGTTTACTATGTGTTTTGTGCTACTCAATCTTTTAATTCGCATGGTTCACATGACGTTTCTGGCAAACAGAAACTATCACGCAGTTTCCCTCCTGTAAATCCGTATTAACCCAATCCACTGATGATACGAAACGTGTAGAACAATATGTCTCCACTCCAGTTCACATGTATTTGAAGATGGTTTGCTTTGATGTTTTTAATGGGCGGGTGAATCGTCACTTTCAGCTATTCCCCTTTCCCCGCCCACTAACTCTCCCATTAATTCAATTTTGTTTCTCATGGTTTATCTAGCAACTTCTGACTGCTCTGTCCTCCTCCCTTCACAGTTTGCTGCAGCCGTCCCTTCTTTCCTCTCTGTCTCCCCAAGTAAACTTCCTTCACTTGTAACTAATGACAGCAATTGCCACTGGATTTTATCATTCTTTCTCATATTCTCTATCTCTGCGGAGAGAATTTTTGAAGTGACATCTCTCTGTGCCTGGTTTCCGATTGTTTCTAAAAAATCTGAAATGGATTTTTTAAAAAAGTCACCTCAAAACTATTGATATTGATTCTTTCTCAAAATATCAATATTTTACTTAAAATATCAATATTATATTGATTTGTTTTTCCCGTGGGGAAAATTAACTCAGAAAAAGCAAGCTGCAGCGGAGAAAGGAGGGCCACTTCTTTTCAACCACCAAACTTCAGGAAATGGTGGGGGGTAATATTGCGCAGGTAAAAGATATGGCACATGCCCAGTAACTGAGCAACTGGAGGGAGTAAAAATGTAAAATTAGAGGGCAGGGCCACAAGGAAACAGTGACACTAATCCTTCCCAAAGGAATGCCTACCTGTGTGAATGGAAAACAATGGATTTGCAACTACCATTGAGCATGAAGTGTGGACCTTGCAAATCTATTATGACGATAAAAACAGTGTATTTGCTACAAAGAAATGCTCCCATGTGGATAAGCCCTGTGATGCTATGGATGATGTCATTAGGACCTGTAAATGTGCTGCCAGAGTAAACCTGTAGAGTTATTGTCTGGGGCTGCCATAGGGTCTTATCCTTTGTCTATATCTCTGTTATATGGCCTGTTGTTGCTCAATTGAGGGGCTGTTTTAGGTTGCACATGCAACCACCAAAGATCTGTGAGATGGAAATATTGTTTGGGATGGACTATAAATCATTGACAGCTGCTATAGCACAGTGGGGAGGAGAGCCTGGCTGGGAGTCCACAGTCTGTGAGTTCAAATCCCCACTCGTGTCTTCTGGGTGTAAAGGGTCAGCTAAAGATCACCCCCACAGTGAGTGGCTCAGGGGTTACATGCCCTGCCACCTGTGCAGCCGCGGGCAAGCTACATAGTCCCAAGAAGCCCAGTTCCCCCCCAGCTGGCAGTTGCAGACTGTTGCAGGCAGTTGCAGCTGTGGCAAGCTGAGCAGGCCGTAGCCAGCTGGGTAGGACTAGCTTCAGAGGGAGGCAATGGTAAACCCCTTCTGAATACCCGCTTTGTATACCCCTTACCATGAAAACCCTATTCATAGGGTAGCCATAAGTTGGGATCGACTTGAAGGCAGACAATTTCCCTTTCCATAAATCATTGATGACGACTTTGTGTGGTTTTAATTGGGAGCTGTAAGTAGTGTGCTGGAACAGCACAACTAAGCTATATTGTTCTATTGATTATTGTTCAAGTTTCTATAAGATTTTGTGTTCAGGGCTTTGGGAACATAAGGCCAAATCTCTTTTATTTTTCCTACAGCCATTCTAGAGGGGAGAGGTCCCTGGAAACAGGGCTGAGAAACACCCTTGTACAGCTGGACAAGCTTGGGAGTGGAAAGGGTGTAATTCTTTTTATTATTAAGATGTTTATAATAAACATGTAAAAGGATAGCAAACAACAATAAAGATCACAAACATAACCAGGAGGTTTCAGTGTTACATTTCCGTGTAAGGGGTCACAAGGTGGCAGCAAGGGGGTACCAGTGTGCAGTCAAAGGGACTCCCACCAAGGATCTTATCAAAGAAATCCTTTCCAAAACTGTCTCTGGGTTACAGATGTTCTAGTGCTCCCAGCCAAATCATTCACTTCGAAGGAGTCTGGTTTGGGATGACCCCTAGCTTGTCAAACTGATTCTGTCAGCTTCTCAGACAGAGCCAAGGACCAGACATGGGCATACCAGTTACTCATTGTAAAGTCTGAGGATGTTTTCCAGCCCCTCCCCCCCGCAATCATTTGCCGTGCTGCCACAAGCAGCATGGCAATAAGATCCATATGCATTAATCTGGGTCTCAGTTGGAATTTACAGAGAGAAGCACCAAAGCCAGTGATTTGGAAACTGTCTGGTTAGTAATTTTTGAGATGTGATCAATTCTTTTGCTGGGGGATGGGCTTATATAAAAAGGGTAAGATTGTAAAACATCAGAGTACACTGGCAAGGGTTCCTGACAAAGTGTCTTAAAACTACTACTTTTAAGTAACCCAGCTACAGAAGAATGTAAGTGGTTACCCACAAATTTCATTAATTTGGGTCCATTTCTAGTATATTTTGTGGGAGGAATAAGGGAAGAATGTTCCAAGTATTAATTAACAGAATCAATGGATAATGATAACTTTAAACCCTCTTCCTAGCCTTAATAATATGAATGTTGGATAAAAAAGAGGAGGAAACTGCAACTTCATTTATAATACTAGCGCCTTTGTTAAAAGAATAAGTATAGGCTCCTAAAGATTTACCATATTTAGTACCGTGAGGGCAATACATTTGATGAAAGGATAAAAGTTAAAAGAAATTCCAGGCCAGACATTTATGACTTTATGCCCACATAGCCTAGTGGCAATTTGTGAGTAAAAGTTTTCATGCGGTGCAAATGTAGCTTTCGGACATGGAAATTCTAGATTAACTATCCCATGCACTATTGTGGCATGCATAAGTCTGTCTGTAAGGAAAAGTCCCCCCACCTCAAATAATTAAAATGTATATTTATTAACATTCCCCAACACTTCTAGTTTAAAAATAATGGAAGAAATACAAGGCTTTAGCAGGCTTGTTAGTGTCTAAAAGTGCTCCAGAGAAACAATCAGTGGTGGATTTCAATATCATAGTTTCACATGCTGAGCATTTCAGATTTGTACTACAGTTGTCAAACACTAACTAGAGCTATTTCTTTCTTTGCTTCTGAACTGCCTATCAATACCTGGGCCCTCAAATATGATATAGGTCTCATTAATAAAATAAGTGGAATATTTGCATTCAGGTAGAATTTAGATTTGTGTTCTGTACACACTATGGTGCTAAATCAGCACATTAAAAAAAGATTTGAATATGGTGAACATGCAAATAGGAGAGTGACAATATAATAATGGGCAAGTGCCTTGTGGCTACATGAGGGAGGGAAAGCTTTGAACTGTCGCCATAAAGCTGGCCACACTGCAGTTCCTCCTTCATGTAGCCACAAGGCACTTGCCCATTGCTGTATTGTCACTCTCATATTGCATTTGCAGATATGGGATTAATTCCTAAGAGTGAACTTTATATTTTAATTTAAAGTGAAAAGCAAGAGCCATGTTCATAAGAAAAAAGGTAAGGTGCTTGATTCTTGTAAATCATGTTCAAATAAACTGTGTACTGCCCACTCTCACCCATTAGCCTTCTCACTACACAAATATTTGTTTTGTTTTGAAATGTATGGAAGTCACAGACAACTGGTAAAATTATGTAGAAATCTCCTTTTATTCTGGTTCAGTTAACAAAAATTATCCACTCCTTTCACCAGTGGTTATAAGCAGAGATAGCTCCTGTTCTGAGTCAAGTCACTTAATTCCAACAATGTGGTTGCTATGGAGGAAATATATGGATGCTTCCAGACAACAACAAAAAGTTATTTACAATGATGATGATGATGCTATGCAAGTTCCAATCCTCTGTTTGAGCATTATCTAGTTTCTGTACCATGGGAAACCAACCTGGTGGCCTCTAGCTGTTGTGAACTATCAGTCACAACCAGCATGACAAATGGTGAGGGTTGATGGCAGTTGTAGTCCACAACAACTAGAGGCCACATACCCCAGTTCTATGTTGAGGGGAAAGCAGTTCTTTTAGTGGCACCTACCCATTCCATGTTGAATCTGGAGAAATGTGGCAAAACTTATGACCCTAGTTTACACTTGCTGCATAAGCGGGATGTAGGTATTTTCTATTATTATTATTATTATTATTATTTACTACTACTACTACTACTACTACATGATTGTGCTCTAATGCTGATGTGCCATTGAGAAGGCTTTTCCCCTTCCTCTGCAAAGTTTGTCTGTTTCTCCACGTTTCTCCACACAAAGGACTGAGATGGTTAGAAGTTTCTTATTAGTTTCACCACTTTAAAGTGTGGATACCTCTGGATCTTAAGAGGGCCAGAAAGGTAGGATTACACAGTGTCACCAAAAACATCATCAACCACTCCTCTTCCTTAACATGCCAGTTCACACCTGAAAGCACTGCACTGCAATTGCAGGGAAGATTTGTTTTGCTTTTTAAATAACAGTAAATCAACACGAGAAAAATGAATGACAATGGACAAAACACAGGAATGCAACAGTTTGGGATTAATGAGTTGAAAGGCGCCTTTCCATTCACAGAAGGGACTTTGATCCAGATTCTATTTGATTCTATTTGAGCTGAGGTTATCTGCCTGCAGAGAGATCCTAATCGCCTCTTCATTTCACCACAATCAATAAGTGACTTGAAATGGGAAATTAAAAAAATCCCAGGCCTTTGATATGGTTGCCCTCCCCTCAACCCCAACAAAATTATTTCCTTCTAGTTAACTCAGAATAATGGATTGAATGTAAGACTTAAAAAAAATAATACTTGGAGGATGAAACTAACTTATGTTAAAAGAAGTCATGTTGACAAATGTCTATTGACTACACACTTTTTTTTAGGAATGTGAAGAGCTAAAATAATGATCCAAATGATAATTAGACGTACAAAAACTAATGTAATTTTTCTTGTAAAAAATCACAGTTCATCCTTTTTCTTCAAGATGATATTCCTCACAAGTTCAGTGATGTAAGGTTTTATTTCTTCAATAGTGACAGTAGAGTCCCAAGCTTTTACCACTTTCCCGTTTGGATCTATAAGGTATTTCCAGAAGTTCCAAGTTGGCTCCTCACCAGTGGCTTCTACAGAGAAAAACAAATTATAAACAGAAGGGGGAAGTCACATATAATTTTATTATTATTCAGTTATGAAGAAAAAGGAATGTGAGATTATGAAGAAAGAAATTTGATGGTCAAAATAAAATAGAAGCAAAATAAAAATGGAGCTTAAGAATAACATCTTAGAAAAGCTAAGTATCAATTCTGTGCTAGAAGGTAGAAGTGCTTAGGATCGAAGACAAATGCCCCAATTGCAAGTGCATTTAACAGAATTTATCCCCAAGTAAGGGAACGTAGAGTGTGAAGAGAAAAACAATCTTACTTGATCATATTTTAGAAGGTTTCAGGTGTGTGCCAGCAACCTATCCAAATATCTAACAGTATAACAATTTTAAAAACTGGCTCAACCAGCCCACCTGCATTGCTTCTAGACTAGCTGTTTATTAACCATTCATGCTGATATTTTTGAACAAAACTTGCACCGAAGCTATATGACATCACCTGTTTATTAAGCATTCATATGTTCACACAGAGTTTATGTAATATTGATAGGTAGCAATTGCTATTTGACACTTTCAGTGACGTTTTCTGCCACTTTTTTATCAGACTTTTTGCAGTTAGAAAAGTGATGGGATAATTATACTAGAAGGTGCAGGCTAACAACCAAGTTTTATGCAAATAAATATGTCTGAAAGTGTCCCTGCTTACTATCACAGAGGCAGGATAAATGACTGATTCTTAATTAGAATAAGGGTTGCACTTGCCCACTTGTGGATGTGGAGGAGGGAAATGAAACATGGAATGGGCTCTGTTCAAAAAAATAGGGTGGAGATGGGTGTGGAAGTGGAACAGGATGCTGAGGTTTACCATTTTATTCCCCAGTGTCCAAATCTTAATTTTAATCAACTGCTTCTGGGAGTAATCAGATATTGATTTTCCTGTCACTGGGCACAAGCTGCCATTCTTCTCCCAGGCAGTCCCTGAGTTTCTCTCAGCTTACTCGCTGATGGGTTGAGGAGATCACTTAGTGATCCTTTCAAGGGAGCCTTTCTGCTTCTGGTATGAGACTGGAGACAGGAGGAGTTTCCCCATCTTACAGCTCTCAAACTGTCACTATTTTCAGATGGGATTTAATCACATCACAGCAAATTCAGGTTAATTATAGTTGATTGTGAGGTCTTGCTCAACAAACCCACTTCTCCCAAAGACTGGACTTTTTGAGATAAGGGAGGTGATAGCAGAGCTTGGAAGTAACTCGTTAAAAATAACTTTTAATTCGTTACCATTTTAAATAACGAGTGGGTAATTCCATTACATTTGGCAAGTAACGGAACAAATAGTAATTTCCCTACTTTTCAGCTTCAACTTTAACGTTTTCACGTTAGGTTGGACGTTACTTGGGGGCGGGAACAAGGGGAAGTCAGCTCCTGGCTGTGATTGGTTAACACAAGACATGTGCCTCACACTGATTGGACCTCTGCGCAGACTGTCTCTTCCCTCGTGATCTGTGTTAGGAGGCACGAGGGAAGAGATGAATAGGCAGGGGGAGCCTGCTAGCGTCTGACTCTGAGCGGAAAAAATGGACGCCGGAGGAAAAAGCCAGGGCAAGGAAGGCAGAATGGCGAAGAGCTGTGGAGGTGAGTGACGATGATTTGTGTGTGTGTGTGCCCCGGTGTGTGTGTTTTCGGCTGGAGTCTCTGGTTTTGGGGGGGGGCTCTGGCTCTCTGGCTACCACCCCTTACTCTCTGGACTCTCCGCTTCAATTAAAAAAAAAGTTTCTAGGTGGTCTAATTCCCGAGATATACACCAAAACGTAAACCCTCCCTGCACAACTTTTTTTTAAACAGATCATGCTCTAGCTACAACTCCCATCAGCCCAATCCAGTGGCCATGCTGGCTGGGGCTGATGGGAGTTGTAGTTTAAAGTAATTTTTCAAAGCTCTGGCTGCAACCCCGCCCTTTCATGATTGTGAGTAAAGTGCAGACTTGTGTTTGTGTTGTAAATCTCTCTCCCTCCAACCCTATTTTTAAAGAAATTAGGCAGGGTTTATCACAGTTTTTATTATGTAGGAAACTAATACTCATTTTTTAAAAAAATGAATGAAGTTTATTTATTTATTTTTATTATTTTATTTATATCCCACCCTTCCTCCCAGTAGGAGCCCAGGGCAGCAAACAAAAGCACTAAAAACACTTTAAAAATCATAAAAACAGAGTTTAAAATATATTAAAACAAAACATCTTTAAAAACATTTTTAAAAGCTTTAAAAACTTTTTTTTAAGAAAAAATTTAAAAACATATTAAAAAGCAATTTCAACACAGACGCAGACTGGGATAAGCTCTCAACTTAAAGGACTTCTTAAAAGAACAAGTTCCTTATCACTTGAGGCTGCAGTTTTCCCTGGTTGAGTAAGCCCCATTGAATACATTGGGACTTGCTTCTGAGTAAACAAACATAGGATTGCACTATAAATATCTTTACAGGTTATATAAATAAACATATTTGATAGTCATGCTTATATAAATATTTTCATAGAATCATAGAATAGTAGAGTTGGAAGGGGCCTATAAGGCCATCAAGTCCAACCCCCTGCTCAATGCAGGAATCCAAATCAAAGCATTCCCGACAGATGGCTGTCCAGCTGCCTCTTGAATGCCTCCAGTGTCGGAGATCCCACTACCTCTCTAGTAATTAGTTCCATTGTTGTATGGCTCTAACAGTTAGGAAGCTTTTCCTGATGTCCAGTTGAAATCTGGCTTCTTGCAACTTGAGCCCATTATTCTGTGTCCTGTACTCTGGGATCATTGAGAAGAGATCCCGGCCCTCCTCTGTGTGGCAACCTTTCAAATACTTGAAGAGTGCTATCATATCTCCCCTCAGTCTTCTCTTCTCCAGGTTAAATATGCCCAGTTCCTTCAGTCTCTCCTCATAGGGCGTTGTTTCCAGTCCCCTGATCATCCTTGTTGCCCTCTTTTGAACCTGTTCCAGTTTGTCTGCATCCTTCTTGAAGTGCAGAGACCAGAACTGGACACAGCACTCAAGATGAGGCCTAACCAGTGCTGAATAGAGGGGAACTAATACTTCACATGATTTGGAAACTATACTTCTGTTAATGCAGCCTGATATAGCATTTGCCTTTTTTGCAGCCACATCACACTGTTGGCTCATATTCAGCTTGTGATCAACAACAATTCCAAGATCCTTCTTGCATGTCGTACTGCTGAGCCAAGTATCCCCCATCTTATAACTGTGCATTTGGTTTCTTTTTCCTAAGTGTAGAACTTTTACTTCCACCCAGTTTTGTCATGCTGTGTCCCTATAAGTATCCAATTGCATACTATGGTTGTACAATACTTCCTTTACATTTTAAGTATGCCTTGGGGTAGTCATGGTTCTCCATTGTTTTCATCCTGAGGGGCAGATAGGCTGAGAAATGGTGAGTAGCCCATGGTCACCCACTACACTTTATAGCTTATTTCCATTTTGAAAAATTAATTAAAACAATTTACATGCAGGCAAAAATTATTAAGCGGATTCACACAATATGTGTAAAGCACATCCAACTCGCATTTAAAGCGCATGACTTCCCCTAAAGAATTCTGGGAAGTGTCATTTCCCCCTCACAGTTATAGTTCTCACCACTCTTAACAAACTGCAGTTCCCATGATTCTGTGGTGGGATTCATGTGCTTCAAATGGGTGTTGAATGTGCTTTAAAGGAATGGTGTGGATCTGCCCTAGGTATGATGTTCATTCAAGAGTGAATTGAAAAGAACAATTTTAAAAGATACTTCTTACTCTTACTCATTTTTCAGACCTCTTTCTGAAGTAAAGGGTCAAATCTGTAAAAACATTTGGAGCAGCCACATTAAAAGATAAGGGCAGGGTATTCCAGGCAGGGGGTTGCCAACCCTGCTTGGATATGGATGTCTTTGCAGAAGAACCCTAGTCAAGGTTTACCAACAGCACAGTCCAAACTATATCTACTTAGAAGTCAGTCCTGTTGAGTTCTATGGGGCTTAATCCCTTAGTAAGTGTGTTTAGAATTGCAGCCTTCAGGAGCCTCCATCTTTACTCCCCAAAGCTCCCATCTAACATCCCCACAACACTAGGCTCCTTTGTCTCTGCTGTGGCCTTCTGGTGACTGCCCTAGCCTGAAGGCACTTAACCCTTCTTGCTGAAAGCAAGTAGGCTAGATTAAATGTTCCCTACCCAGGCTCATATATATAAAATATAAACGGCATTTTGTCAAAAGTATTTTTGTCTACATTTTATACCTCATCCTTGGTTTTCCAAGCTTGGCATGGAATGCTTCTCATACAGAATTAATTTGAAATGCTGCATATTTATTATCATAATCATCATATTCAAAATAAAAAATATATGTACCGCCTTCAAGTTGATTCCAACTTATGGTGACCCTATGAATAGGGTTTTCATGAGGCTGAGAGGCAGTGACTGGCCCAAGGTCACTCAGTGAGCTTCATGGCTATGTGGGGATTTGAACCCTAGTCTCATTTTGTTCTCACAACAACCCTGTGAGATAGTAGGTTAGACTGGCCCAGGCAGGGTTATTCAGTGAGCAAATAGGATCTCTTTTAATTGTGCTATTGACCTGCTTACTTCCACTCTGACTGGGGGATCTTGCAGCATGGGGAAGAGATGGGGGCGCATCACAGCTGAAGTTCACCCATATAGGAGCATTATCTCTTGTTTATTACAGAGACGCCTGTTGCAGGTTTTGCTGCTGAGAGCAGCAGTCAGTTAGTGCGGCCACTTGAGTCACAGCTTGTTGATCCTGAGGAGGCAAAACTAGAAAGTGAGGTTCAGAAAGGAGGCCCTGTGCACGAGGAGGAGGAGGGCATGAAGCAGTGCCAGTTGCCCACAGCCTTCCTGAACCAATGCATGACACCCCTCCTCCCAAAATGCTGAAGCAGCAGCAGACAACCCTTGAGAGGTGGGGATCTGGCAGGGATCTGCTTCTTCTGGCAGCCTGCGTACACCCTTGCTTCAAACTAGATCGGCTGGAATCGTGTCAGGCCACCACCCATACCAACAAGTAAGAACATTAGGGAAGCCCTTTGGGTGGATTACTCCAAGGGAAATGTTGTCTCAAGGGAGGCATCAGAGGGCTTAAGGTGGTAGGCAGGGGCTGGACCTTTTCTTCCTGGGGCTCCTCATCACAACCTTGGGTTGCTGCAGGTAATCCTTAAGGGTCTGCTGTGCTGCCCCATGAGTGTGGTGACTTGGTCACCTTCCTACCTTCCATGTCATCATCCACAGGCTCAGGCTGGACCCTGAACCAGGGGACATGACAAGCATCAGGAAATGAAGAGCAGATGATGGTTTCCTAACATATATGTGTTAACATATCCTCTCTCTTTCTTAGATACACAATGGAAGCCTTGTTGAAAGCTGAAATAAAGATGGGTGTACTTAATGAGGACAGTGATCAGTCTTCAGATAAAGACCAGGAAGGAGATGACTTAGAAGATGACTTCTTTAAGTTTCTGCCCCAGGGCAAGAAGTCAGCAGTGGACACTGTTGAGGAGGAACTGGTGAGGTACCTGAGGTCTCCCAGCAGGGAAGTGTCATCACTCCATGGCTTTCCACGTGTGCTGCGGTGTTTTTTGCAGCACAACACAGGCATGCCTTCATGCACCGCAGTAGAACGCCTGTTCAGTACTGGTGGCAACGTAATGACTGTAAAAAGACATTCCTTGTCTGACATGCTCTTTGAGCATCTTGTTCTTTTGAGACATAACAGAAACATATTATAAAAGCATTTCAAGTGTAAAATTTGATTTCAAGAGTTGGGGTATCTTCATTGCTTGGGGGGGATGTGAGATTCTGTTATGCCATTATGTTAATCTTATGGATAATTTTTTTTATTCTACTACCCCCTGTGTGTGTGTGTTTATTTTTAATATTGTTTTAGGCTTCTTAGATGTGCAGCAGCCAAGGCCAGCACCTTGTAGGAGTTTTTTTAAAAAAGTAACTGAAATGTAATTGTAGTGATTACTTTTGAGAAAAAGTAAAGTAATCAGTTACTTTCAGAGCAATTGTAATTGTAACGGTAATTACTACTTTTTTGGGCCAAGTAATTGTAACTGTAATTTATTACTTTTTAAAAGTAATCTTCCAAGCTCTGGGTGATAGGGAAATGCACTGCAAAGTGTGGAATAATCACATGCTGTGATGTAACACCGTCTAATCTAATCAGGATGAATACTCAGTAAACAGGTCATCTGGAAGCACCCTAGGAGGCACAAGCTCCAACTGCTGCCCACACTCAAAAAATTGCACAAACAATATCTGGAAAAGTTTAAGTGAAACCTGTAGAGGAGGCCATCCACACTCACACCCCTGTTTAAGTTGTCTGTGATTCAGAAATTTCTTTGCTACTTTAATTTGAAGGACAACACAATTAAACCTCAACTGAGATCCTACTGAGTTCCTGGGAGATAGAAAATAATCATAACTAATGCTCCTAAAACAGATTGCTTTTTCACAATATAATATTTAATGTGTCAAAGAGTTGGCCCTTAGACCTTGCTGAATGTTGCCAACCTTGCTGTGCCCTCTTCCCCCCCCCCCGCAATCTGACATGGTATTGTTTGCTGTCATAAATCATCTACAGTTTTCAGGGTAAAGCCATTCAAAGCTAGCTGTTTTAGTGTCTGCTGTACTCACCAATTAAATATTTAAAGGCTGGATTTGTCCCAGTCCCTTTGACTGCTATCTTGCTGAACATGGGAAAGGAGACTCCATATGTTTTCCTGGCAAAATTCTCGATTTCTTTGTTAGTATTTGGTTCTTGCAGTCCAAACTGATTACAAGGGAAGGCCAGCACATTAAAATGATATGAGCCAAGATCTCTCTGAAGCTGTTGCAGGGCTTTGTAGTGGCTGTCAGTGTAGCCACACTCACTTGCAACATTGACAACTAAGGATACCTGAAGGGAAAATAACACTGTGAAGGACATGTATTTATATATTTATGTAAAACATTTATAAATTCCACTCTGTATTAAAAAAAAAATCCAGGGCAATTCACAACTATAGAAATACATTCTCACTAAAATTCATACAAAAATAGAGTAACTAATAAATGCAACCACATCCACTGTAAGGTAGACAATACTACAAGGTTGGCATTAATGTCTAGTCAATGCCTGGATGAACAAATCAGTCTTCAGTGAGCATCAAAAACTCATCAGAGTTGATGTTTACTGAGTCAATGTCTGTAGCTGAGAAGAGATGCTTAGTTAGAGTTAGACAGGGCAAAAGTTCCTAGAAAGTGTAGTAAGTTTTACGACTCACAGAGAAAAGAGACTCACAAACAGAAAAACTCACAGAACCATCCGAGTCTGAATTCCTTAGCTTCAGGCAGGACAGTCTGACTCAGCCACCACCTTCTCCCTTCAACGCCTTCATGATAGAACAAATGGAAGCAAGTGGTGGAGCAGGGGAGGACATCCATGGAGCCTTGCAAGCCTTGTTTACTGAAGTTCAGAGCCTTCAAGCCGAAACCCAGTCTCTGCCAGCAAAGAATCAAGCCTTGCTCCTCCAGATGGCTCAGCTAGTGAACCACGGGATCCTCACGCAGCAAGTACAGGGAGCCACTCAGCCCCAACCAGCACCCAGAATCAAGTACCAGGTGGGAATGCCAGCCCAATATGGAGGGAAAGTAGAGCACTTCTCCACATTCCTAGCCCAGTGTGAGCTTTACGTGCGAGTGTGACAGTCAGAGTTCCCCATTGATGACATGAAGGTGGCATTTGCCATCAGCCTCCTGGAGGGAGAAGCTGCCCAGTGGGCTACACCGTTATTGCTCTGGAACGACCCTGTCCTGGCCCAGTATAATGCCTTCATCTACACCATGGCCGAGATCTTTCGAGACCCCCAGCAGAAAGAGACTGTGTCCTGCCAGCTGAGGAACCTGAAGCATGGGGAAAAACTTAGTGGGGACCTATACTAATGACTTTTGCATCCTGGCCCAAGAAACGGACTTTAATGACTTTGGCTTAATGTATTTGTACCAACACGGACTCAGTGCAGAGGTTCTGTATAAGCTGGCGAGAGCCTCACAACAGAGCACTTTCACTGAGCTGGTCCAATTGTGCCTGCAGATAGACAGCTGGCTTGAAGGTCGCTGTCAGGAGCGCAAGGCTGAGTCGGCATGTTCCCTGGCCCCCATACTGCTTTCTTGCGGCTGCATTCCCCCCAGCGTGGGAACCTCACTGCCTCTGGGGGTGGAGCCCAAGCAAATAGGAGTGGTGCAACCGCGTCTGACAGAGGCAGAGAAGGAGAAGCATAGAAGGAAGGGGCTGTGTTTGTACTGCAGGAAGGCTGGACACCTGGCCAAGTCCTGTCCATCTAAATTGGAAAAGGCTCCTGTGCAGGAAAACTCCAAATCCCAGCCCTTGTAGAAGTCTGAGAGCTAGGATTGACCGCAAGCAATTGACCTCAAGAACAACCTTTACAGCCAAGATCTGCCTTGCATTTACGCATTCACTTCAGCGTGCCCAAAGGTCCAGCTCTCCAAGTTTATGCCATGCTGGATTCAGGCACTTCCACCAACTTTATGGATTTGGATTTGCAAAACAACACCATGTGCCAACCTTAGAACTCGAGACGCCGTTATCCATGGAGACCATAGACAGCCGACCACTGAAGTCAGAGTCTGTCAATAAAGCCACCAAGCCTCTGAGAAAGGAGCTACCAGGCCACATGGAAATGATGTAATTTTACCTGGCAGTGCTGCCCCGCTTCCCAGTGGTGTTGGGGATGACTTGGCTGACTCAGGATGATCCTGTCATCTTGTGGAAAGAAGCCACTGTCAAGTTGCAATCAGACTTTTGTGAGCAGCATTGTCAGCCCCCCAAGCAATCTGAAAATGTCACGTTGGCAGCTACCTCCCTGACAGAGGATTGCCTGAAAAAGTATCAAGGCTTTAAAGACATGTTCAGCAAGAACATGTTGCTCCCCCACCGCCCATATGACTGTGCTATAGACTTGTTACCGGGGGCTAGCATTCCTTCAGGGTGCATCTATTCCCAGTCAGAACCAGAGCTGGCAGGACTGAGGGAATTCCTGGATACCAACTTGAAATATGGGTTCATACGTCCATCCAAGTCCCCTGACGGTGCTCCCTTGCTGTTTCTCAAGAAGAATGGTGAGCTATGGCCTTGTCAGGATTACAGGGCGTTGAACAAGATCACCCCTTGCCTCGTATCAGTGAGATGTTGGAGTGCCTATGATTGGAGAAAATCTACACCAAGCTGGATTTACACGGAGCATACAGTTTGGTCTGAATAAAGGAGGGGGATGAGTGGAAGACTGCCTTCAAGACCCATTATGGACACTTTGAATATTTAGTGATGCCTTTTGGCTTGTTGAATGCACCAGCTGTCTTCCAGAATTTTATGAATGACACTTTTGGGGACTATTTGGACTGCTTCATGATAGTCTATTTAGATGACATTCTTATTTACTCTGATTCCACTGAGCAGCATGAGGCCCATGTGAAGGCGGTATTAGAATCACCTGTACGCCAGGCTAGAGAAGTGTGGGTTTGACTGAAACACCTTGGAATTCCTGGGCTACTGCATCTCTCCCGTGGGAGTTGAGATTAATCTGGAGAAGGTGCGCTGTGTGCTCTCTTGGCACCCACTTAGAACTAAGAAGGATCTACAGCGTTTCTTGGGCTTCGTTAACTCTTACCTCCATTTCATTGCCACCTTCTCGAATGAGACCACCCCACTCACTGACTGTCTAAAAGGTTCTGGGCCCTTTGCTGGACTTAGGCAGCCCAACAGGCGTTTGAGGCGTTGAAGTGGCTATTTTCCTTAGAGCCCATCCTGCAGCATGCTGATATCTTTATCACTTTAATAAAAAGAAAAAAACTCACAGAACCGTCTGAATTCCTCAGCTTCAGGCAGGACACACTCCCCTTGTCCTCCTCCTGATGAAAGGTCATCCATCTGGGCAACGAAGGCCAATTTTGTCCCAACTCCAGGCCTGAATCCAGACTGGTATGGATCCAGATAATCATTGCCTGGAGCTGAGCTGCCACCACCCTCTCAAGCACCTTCCCCCAAAAGGGAGTATTTGCAGCTGGGATATAGTAATCATACATCCCTGGTTCCAGGGTGGATATTTTTTATACTATCATCTCTTTACAAGTAGAAGGCACCACTTTCCCATGTAAAAATGCAATTTGCCACATTCTAGACCCACTCAGTCAATCCCTCCTGGCTTACTTGAATCAGCCATGATGGGTAAGGGTCAAGAGGGCACATGAACTGCTGCAAACACTTTGTCCACATTCCCAGGCCTCAAAACCTTAAACTGATCTCACCAAACTACACTAGCTGGTGCATCAGGCACCTCATCTGAACCTATCACAACAACGGCGTCCAATTCATCACAGAGGCAAAATGCCTTGCAAAGTTGTCCCAGCAGGTTTCTGAGGGTTATAGTGCTAATAATCCCTGAGACAAATTCTGCCAGATACTACTCAAGGATGCGATGGAGATGCTGAAATAAGCTTTCTTCATGGCCTTCAGCACCATGCAACAGGCACAATCGTGTGCTCTAACGTGATTGGTTGTCTTCATGGTGAATCTTACACAATTTGCACTTCAACCATTGTCAGACCCTACCTCACTGTCAGTCCTCCAAATTGCAAAGGAGATATATGGACTCCATACTGCCAGAAAGGGCACTGAAGAATGAGTTTGTTGATGGCCCTATGCAGCTCACCATTCCATACCTAGACTAGGGCCTCAACTGGATCACTAGCCCCATCTGCACAAAATTCCCCAGAGCATTCAGGAATCATGTGGGTTCCATAAGTTTCTGGGTATGGAACATTTTAATGGGTCCCCACCACTGCAGGAGGAAACTCCTGCCATGAGACCAAACCTTTCCAGGAAATGAACTAACCACGATAATGGGATTTCTTTAACCCACCCTTTCACACCTTAATGCAAGAACTATATCAAGTGTATGACCTGCTCTATGTGTCAGGCCAATAAAAAACTGAGACAGTGCCATGGTAGTCATGGAGGCCATGAAGTCCTGAGCTGGTCCTTTTAAGATGGCATAAATGTATGAATTAATTAGTGGTGGTATAGTGGTACATTTTCAAGAGTAGGAGGTCAGCATGACACACATTTCCCTCTATTTTTCAAGGTTTAGATTGTGAGTGCCATTTCTTATTGTGATATTGTGCTAGGTAAATTGCATATTGGGATTTGTACTAAAAGACATGAAAAGGTCCTGGGAGGAATAGAACAGAGAAGGTGGGGTTGGAGTGTTTGGGGGGAAAGTGTGGAGTTTGGTAGTTAAAGTTCTGAGTGAGTTGCTGGAATAAAGAAGATTCAAGCATTTGTCTCTGGCCTTTTTGAATTTCCTACAATACACTTATGTAACCAAAATGGCATCACCACACACAAGAGGGAGCTATCAGCAGGCTTGGAGTAGAATAAAAATATTTAAGAAAAAAAAACCAAGGGAGGAAAGAAAACTAAAGCAGATCGATGAGCATGCTCAGTGGGCATACAGTGTGTGTGTGAGGGGAACAGAAAAATGGGAGATGAATGGAACCAAGCGGCTGGAGCACTCCACTCTGCAACATCTTGTTGCAGGACCTGTGTGTGCGTGTAAAACACATTTCCCCCCCTCTCTCTCTCACACACACACAACACACACACACACACACTCATTTGCTCTTAGTTTCTTGTTCATGGGACCAATGTTGCTACCAATGCTTAGATAAATTTAAGAAGATTTTACTAGGCGCTGTAGTTTCATTTCTAAAGCTAAGGGTATCGGGATCAGATCAATATCTGAATGGGAAACTTCCTGAGAGTCCCATGTAGGCTAACAGCTTTTTGGACAGTTAAAAGATAATATAACTAAACAAGCAACTACAAGTTTTAAGAGGAGCCAAAGATGTGGAGTGTTAGCTAGTGTTTTATTTGCACTGTAACAATATCCACCCTTGTTGTGAGCCATGACACCTTTACAATAACTGCCTTTGCCTTTTTTCTGAGTGATGGCATTTTTTAAATCTGGACTAAAACAGACCTCTATGTTCTCTTTTAAAACCCATGGAACTTAGATCCAGAACTTAGACCTTTTCAGCCTCTCTTTGCCATCCCCAGTTTGGAAGCATCTCTTCACACAGGATAGGGGTGAGTAACCTATGGCCCCCCAGCTGTTGGACTCTTAATTCCCATCAGCCTAGTCAGTATAGCCAGTGGCAAGGGATGATGTGAGTTGCATCTGGGGGTCCAAAGGTTTCCCCTCCATCATACAGGGCATCAGTTAGGAATGGCCACACTTGCAAACAGTTTTTATCCTGATGGGTGTGCAACAAAAACAAACAGCTGCACTCTGCATTTTGGCTCTGCACAGATCAAAACAGACAACAAAGTGGGGAGTTTGTTTGCCATGCACCCGAAGAAGTATAAAGAAGCTACCTGAGTAGCAAAATGCACAAGGATTTTTTAAAATTGCTTTGGACATATTTCAGGATAAAAGGGAGCAAGTGTGTGTGTGTGGAAGGATGCTGTGTTTGAGACACTCTGTATGCTGCTGCAGCTGTGGACACTTACTCCACAACTCTGCCATCCTGTTTTTTCTCTGCTCCAGGTATATAAAGGAGAGGGGCTGCCTGAGGCAGCGCCCGGTGTCGCGCAAAGTGCTAACTTAGCGTCGCACTTGGAGTCGCCTTGAGGTTACTTTGGAGAAGAAGACCATGGAAGATTCTTTGTTTTTACTGCTTTGTTCTGTTTTGTTTTTATTTATTTTTCTGACTGTTACGTTATGATGTGGGAATCACCTTATTTTATAGTTAGTTACTGCAAATGTTATTTGTTATTTAATTTTGAGAATTGTTATTTAATTTTGAGAACTGTATTATTTTATTGATTATTATGTTTTATTGATGTATTATGTTCGTGTGTTTTTTTGTAAGCCGCCTTGAGGGCCTTTGGGCCATAAGGCGGGGTATAAATTTAATAAATAAATAAATAAATAAATGGTTGAACCAAAACAGTGCATGGGGTGACTCTAGAATAATTAATCTGGTGGACAGTAAAGTGGTGGCTGAGGCCATCGTTAGTAAAGCAAGACTAAAAAAAAAATCCTACTATTCCAGGGCAAGCTCTTATGGCAAAACTGATTATAGGCCTATTGGCTGGAAAAGTTTCAATAACATCTAGATTGGAAATTAGGGGGAGGTGTGGGGAAGAGAGATCTATTATTTTAAACCACCTGCAGGCTTAACACTTATAAATTCAGACTGAGACCTTCACTTATTGAGATGACAATTGCTTTGTTGTGGTTCATGCAGTTATGCTATTTTTGCTTATCACAGAAGGTGTAGTGGGAAATATTTCTGGAGGGATGCCACCTATAAATTGCTTATTCCTGGAATCACTGCTCTCTGTGCATATACTTGTCTTTGTCATAATTGAATAACTCTGGAAGCTCCCAACTTCTTGTATTAATATGAGGCCTTCAATACCTTCCATTTCCCAGTGTGGTCCACGTTCAGATGGCCCCAAAAGGTAAAGGTAAAGGTGTCCCCGCACTTGTAGTGCGAGTCGTTTCCAACTCTTAGGGTGACGTCTTGTGACGTTTACTAGGCAGACCATATATATGGGGTGGGATTGCCAGTTCCTTCCCCGGCCTTTCTTTACCCCCCCAGCATATGCCGGGTACTCATTTTACCGACCATGGATGGATGGAAGGCTGAGTGGACCTCGACCCCTTTTACCGGAGATTCAACTTCCTCCTTCCATTGGAATCGAACTCCGGCCATGAGCAGAGCTTCGGCTGCGTTACCGCTGCTTAGGGCCTGGAAAAAGCCAGCTATGATGCTGGACTAAGAGCATGAGAATCTTCTGCCTGGACATGCTCATAAGGGTAGTGTAAATGCAGAAATACTCCCAAGCCAGAGACGGGACTGGCTTTTGTCAATGCTGCATAAAAAAAAAACCCTGCTATTTTCAATAGATTATGTATTACAAGATCTCATATGAATTTTCTTCCCAGGGATAAAATGAGAGACATAAAGTTTTTGCTCATATGTGAATTTTGCAGAAGCATGAAGGCCCATGCAAGGCACTCTGTTTCTAGATGGCAAATTTCCAGTTTAAATTGACACAGTGTTTTTACTGGTTATACTGAACAATGTAGACATCCAAGCACAAATGCAAAGCCCAAGTTCTTCTCCTTCAGATGAATTGACCCTGTCCCTTAGATTCCTGTCCCTCGGAGCCTTAGGTGTTAAGCTGCTTCCAGACATATGTTTATTGTGGGATAGGTGCTTAACATGCATACTAGTTTTTTGCAACATCCATAAGACAATATTGGCATCAAAATGCCAGATTTACCTTTTGTGAAGAAAATCCAACAAGTTTTTAAAAAGGTCACGAACTACCCATTTGTGATATCTCAGTCATTTGCAATATTAAGCAGCCTAGGGTCAGTGTGCAACGTACCTTTTCTAGCTTCTGAAAACAGATGAAGAGCCAACACAATTATCCACCAATGTCCTTATCACATCAAAGTTGTGATTTACAATGTCAATCAAGTGTGCCACCTAGTGTACAGTGCAAGCATTTCACACTGCGCTGTTCCAAAAATGTCCAGAGGGCATGTGGGTAATTAAAACAGGGAGCAATACCTACACTAGGATGAAACTAAAGCAAAGAATTAATTTGGATGTAAAACCAGTTGTCTGTACCCAGGAAAAGGGGCAACTGTAATTACACTAAACGTAAGTGCAATCTTGTCTTTACAGATAGTTCAGGGGGTGAGAACATTTGTTGTCAATGTTCTGACCACCTAAACTATAACAGCATAGACAGAGGTGGGAAAAAGGAGCCTTTGCTCTCCAGATGTCTTGGAATACAGCTCTCATCAGCCATAGCCCCACCAGGCTGTCTTGGCTGGGACTGATGCCAGTTGCAGTCCAAAACATTTGGAGGGCACTAGGTTGGCAAAGGCTAGAATAGGCGATACAATGGTGGGGACTGTTACAACAGGGGTTATAAAAATAACATTTATTTTTAATACTTTCCCCCCATACTTTTACCTATAGAAAGTAGTATTTAAATAGGCAATAGTATAACCAAGTTCTAAAAAAAAAATAAGCAGAAAAGGATGGGGTTCTTATCTCCCATTGCTGCTGCATTTTCTCCAACAGCCATTTACCAAAGCCACTAAACTTTAGGATCCTGTGGAAATGTAAGTATTTTAGCAAAGCTATAGAAAAGTATCCGGTTGAAGCATTGACAAAATGAGGACACAAAATAGCTATTGAAATTTTGGGACACATTGAATTTCAGAATATCCATTGGAATGGACACAGAATGGCCATTGGCTAGGTTGCACATAATGCTGAGCCAAACCATTGCTACAATTTATGGTTTGCCAGGAGTGAGACAAACCATGAGCCCAGGTTCAGACGCAACCTTGTGCCATTGTACTGATGTTTTAAAGGGTTTTATGAATTTGTTTATGTATTTTTGATTTTCAAATCTCTGTATGATTTTATGTATGCTTTGTATTTTTAAATCTATGTAATCTGGACCTGGATGAGAGGTGGATGACAAAAATAAAATTATTATTATGCTAAGGCAAACCTGGACTTAGCTACAGTTAGCATGGCAGCAGTTGGAATGGGGGAGGAGCAAGGCAGCCAGAATGTTTACTGTACCTGCCTGCTCATGTGTTCACACTTAGCCATGGTTTGGCTTAGCATTACATGTGAACCAGCCCACTATGTAAGCATCCACAGTAGATTTTAGAAGCCATCCACAAATGGCAAAAGCAAAATGCAGTGCACTTCAGAATAGCCACTGTATGGCATTAGAGGGACTGAATCCTGATTCTTGCTATGACATACCTTTTCCCTCCATCATCTGGAGCTGAATGCCAGATATTGGTCAATATGAAGTTGTTGGTTTGACTCAAGAAGGCTGTTCACACTGGGTAAGTGTTTATTACTCATAGATTGATAAATTACAGTACTCCCCCCCCCTTTATGGTCATCCACAGATGGGGTCACAATCCTTGACTTTTATGAATTCTTAAAAAAAATAAAAATAGTTATCCGCCTCTTACCCGGAATGTGGATCCCGAGGCAGGATTACATAGATTTAAAGATACAAGGCATACATAAAACCATACAGAGATACAACAATACAAAAACATACCAAAAAGTCCCATACATAAACAAATCCATAAAATCCTTAAAAACATCAGTATAATTGCATAAAGGGTAAAAATTTAACCAAATGCTTGCATAAAAATATGGGTCTTCGGCAGCCATCTAAAAACAGGAAGAGAGGGGGCTGATCTTACCTCACAGGAGAGGATATTCCACAGTCTAGGAGCCATGACAGAGAAATCTGTTGCAAGTATTCACCAATCAGGCTTCAGATATAGTAAGTACTTGTAACAGGCCCTCTTTCCTGGCTCTCGTGAGATGGACATGACTAATAGGGGAAGGCGGGCAGACACGATACCTAGGTCCCAAACCGTTTAGGGCTTTAAAGATCAAAACCAGTACCTTGAATTGTACTCGGAAGCTAACTGGGAGCCAATATGGCTCTTTTAGCCCAGGATAATGCGCTCAAAGTGGCTCTTTCTAGCTAACATCCTGGCAGCTGCATTTTGAACCAGCTGAAGCTTCTGAGTAGTCTTCAAAGGCAACCCTACATAGAGCACATTACAGTAATCCAAACGCGAGGTGACTAGGGCATGGGTGAAGGTGGTCAGATCTGAGAGTCCAAGACAGGGATGCAGCTGGCACAACAGCTGAAGCTGAGCGAAAGCCTCCCCGCACCACCACCGCCACCTGATCTTCTAGCAGCAACGCCAAACCCAGAAGGATCCCCAGACTGCGGACCCTCTCCTTCATGGGGAGTGCAACCTGATCCAGAGTGGGCCAACAACCCCAATTCTGGTTAACATTTCTGTCTTGCCCGGATTTAATTTCAGCTTGTTCACCGACATCCAGCCCATTACAGCCTGCAGCCCCCAATCCAGCATCTGCGCTGCATGCTCAGGATCTGATGTGACCGCTATGTAGAGCTGGGTATCAACTGCATACTGTTGGCAGCCCAGCTCACATCCTCGGATGGCTGCTCCCAACGGTTCCATGTAGATATTAAATAGCATGGGAGGGGGGGAATGGAGCCTTGCAGAATTCCAAAGGCCATACTGTCGAATGACAGTCTCCCAGCACCACCTCATTGTACATAATCAGTGCCCAAAATAATGTTCATCTCTATTCGGTTTTTTCCTCCAGAGGAGGGTGTCAGTGGGTGTGTGCGTGCGTGTGAGCCAGCATGACGTCTATGTCTTCCTGTAAGTTAGGGCACTCTCCTCTGAGAACTATTTTACTTTGTGACTGATAAAAGCAAAGTTCTAATTGCTTTACCTATCTGCATTGATTAGATAGCGGGAGTTGTTTGTGCAGTTCATGAAAACCTTATTCTGTTTCAGATGGTAAGGTACGGTATTTTTCATATTACTCTTCAGTTCCTAGCTAGATGCCACATGGGAATAATCCACTGACAAATGTTCCTGCATAAGCCCCATTGAAATGAACAGGAGCTGCACAATAAGTCAATGGAGTTGGTGTAGAGATATTTCTCAGTGGAGTGTGACTCTACCCTCAGTATCTAATCTATCAGAAATTAGTGACGTTTGGAACTTCATGGTTGGGATCATGAAGAAAAACAAACTGCTCATATAACATAGGGCATGAACTCTATACAGAAGCCATGAGATCTTCATGGTTTCCACCAGTATACATTTTTTGTTAACAGTATGCAAACATGTTTCCTTGGTGCTACCTGTTAAGCACTTTTTAAGAGCATGAAGTAAGGGTTGCAGCTAACATTAAGCGCACTTAAAGTAGACCCACTGAAATGAATCAGCATAACTAACTTTGGTTCATTCATTTCAATAGGTCTATTCTGATTGGAACCTAACGGGATACCCCTTCGTTCAGATCTTCAGGAAAAGAACATAATTACCACCGTTAATATCTAAAACAGATAAATTAGAAGACATCATTGGGGAGGAACCAGCAGCTGTCTAGCGCATCTTCTTCCGGTAACTGTCTGCATCACTTAACATACCAGCGTTAGAATTTAAAAGAGCAGCGGTAGTTTGAAATGGTTGTAAAATTACAAACTGCTTTTCATTGGCACGCTAACAATTCCTCCGCCGCTGCCCTTTTTCCATTCCACGAACATCTTGCAATGTAGATCTGTGAATATTAAGTAAAGAAAAAACCTGCATGGATCCCAACCATGTGCCTTCCAGTTGTATCGCCAGCAGTTCCCATTCCGAGTGAATGGAAGGGAAGGCGCCGTCTTCCCTGCCTGCCACGTATACGCAGCAAGATACCCTGGTCGGAAGGCACATCTCAAACACACACAAGCAGAAAAGAGACCCGACTGCTGCAAACGTTTTGTTTTAATAGAGCATTACAGAACCGTAGAAGCAACGCGCCCCGAACGACATTCGCTACACCGGTCAGGCCAGGTTAAAATATGCATTCTCCCTCCCCGTCCGTCATGCAGGCATGCCAAGATGACTCGTTGGTTAGTTGTGGCGGCAGCAGCAGAGGCTGAACTCCTTGCAAACTTACCGAGCCTCTGTATTTTTCCAGGGAGACTAGCTTGCCTCTAATGTTGATCACTTTATAGGAGTAAAAATTGTCCTCTTTCTGTTCGGAGGCAGAAAATGCTAAGAAGAGCAATGCTCCTATGACGATCAGCATGGCTAAGGGAATAAGAAAAACTCTAGGGAAGGAAGAATCCGCTTTGTACTCCACACTGCCTTCAGGGTCTAACATACTGCACAGAAGTCCCGCGCTGACGTCCCCCACCATCGCAAAGCACTACCGGAAAGGAGCTTCTGCTGCTGTAAAAAGAATTTGCAACAGTTTTCCCTCCGATGTAGTTGAATCCCCATCCTACCTACTTTTATTACTGAAGATTTCGCCTGTCAAATACCGGAGCGTATAAAGGTTTGCAGTGCACACCGTCCAATTTGCAAAGGACTTTAATGCCCAAAGTCTCTTAGCAGGCTAATGATTCATCATCATCATCATTTAGTATGTTGTTGTTGTGGTTGCTATATGCCTTCAAGTCGATTACAACTTATGGCGACCCTATGAATAAGCGACCTTCAATAGCATCTGTCGTGAACCACCCTGTTCAGATCTTGTAAGTTCAGGTTTGGCTTCCTTTACGGAATCAACCCATATCTTGTTTGGTCTTCCTCTTTTTCTACTCCCTTCTGTTTTTCCCAGCATTATTGTCTTTTCTCGTGACCCATATCTTCTCATTATGTATCCAAAGTATGGTAGCCTCAGTTTCATCATTTTAGCTTCTAGTGATAGTTCTGGTTTAATTTGTTCTAACACCCAATTATTTGTCTTTTTTGCACAAAACTCTCCTCCAACACCACATTTTAAATGAGTTGATTTTTCTCTTATCCAACTTTCACATCCATACATAGAGATCGGGAATACTATGGTCTGAATGATCCTGACTTTATGTTTATTATTTTTAATTTTTATAAGTATATTTATAATTATTTTATAATTAATTTTAATTAATAATACATTATTATTTAGTATAGTAATTTTAATTTTAATATTACTATTATTATTACTGATTACCATTAGTACAGTATATAGTTGTTATTTTTATGGCCTTCTATACAAGACTAATATAATATAACCTAAATTATTACACAGTTTATATATACATATAAAGTTGCTTTGGCCACTAAAGAAAAAGCTTTATTTATTTATTTATTTATTTAAAGCAATTTTTACCCCACTCTTCAGCCGAAAAGGCTCCCAGAATGGCTTACAAAATATTAATCAAAACAACAAGCAAGACACTCCCTGTCTACAGGCTTACAATATAAAGGACACAACTGGTAAAAATGGTATTATTTATTACATAATATGAGATCTGTCTATCTATCTGAAAGTTGCTTTGGCCATGATGGATGATGGATGACTCCACCACATCTGATAATGGAGCCCTTTAGCAATTAGAAGATGGAATTAAAATTGAAATTTCATATAAGCACTTAATATAAGTCACTTTCAGACAACCTGTTTATTGAGAATTTATCCTGATTTCTTTGTACAGATTTGTGGGCAGGTTAGACAGGGTTGGCTATTAAATAATGATTCATTCTGATCTATTTGTGTGGAGGTTATACAACACTGCATCAAGCAATTGTTACCCAATGAGGTAAACTCAGTGAGGATGGCAAAATGATAACAGATGACAAAGAAAAGGCAGAAGTCCTCAATTCCTACTTTGGCTCAGTCTTCTCCCCAAAAAGGATCTGTGACCCTCCTGGGAAACATGAAGAAGAAGGGGCAGGATTGGAACTTGAGATTGATAGACAAATGGTCAAGGAATACCTAATCACTTTGAACAAGTTCAAATCGGCAGGGCCCGATAAACTGCATCCTAGAGTATTGAAGGAACTGGCTGAAGAACTCTCAGAACCGCTGTCTATTATCTTTGCAAAATCATGGAGGACTGGTGAAGTGCCGGATGAGTGGAGGCGAGCTAATGTTGTCCCTATCTTCAAAAAAGGCAAAAAGGAGGAACCGGGGAACTCCAGACCAGTCAGCCTAACATCAATCCCTGGAAAAACTCTGGAGCAGATTATAAAGCAATCAATCTGTAAGCACATTGAAAACAATGCAGTGATTACTTGGATCCAACATGGATTTATGAAGAACAAATCCTGCCAAACCAATCTTATCTCATTTTTGACCGGGTAACCTCCCTTGTAGAGTGTGGGAATGCTGTGGACATAATATACCTCGACTTCAGCAAAGCTTTTAACAAAGTGCCCCATGATATTCTGATTAGCAAGCTAGCTAAATGTGGGCTGGATGGAACAACTATCAGGTGGATCCACAGTTGGCTCCAGAATCATACTCAAAGAGTGCTTATCAGCCGTTCCTTCTCAAACTGGGCAGAAGTAACGAGTGGGGTACCACAGGGCTCAGTCCTGGGCCCAGTGCTCTTCAACATTTTTATTAACGACTTGGATGAGGAGGTACAGAGCATGTTTATCAAATTTGCAGGTGATACAAAATTGGGGGGGCATAGCTAATACCGTGGAAGACAGAAACAAAATTCATAGGGACCTTAATAGGCTGGAGCATTGGGCTGAAAACAACAGAATGAAATTCAACAGGGATAAATGCAAAGCTACACTTAGGAAAAAGAAACCAAATGCACAGTTATAAGATGGGGGATACTTGGCTTAGCAATATGACATGTGAGAAGGATCTTGGAATTGTCATTGATCACAAGCTGAATATGAGCCAACAGTGTGATGTGGCTGCAAAAAAGGCAAATGCTATATTAGGCTGCATTAACAGAAGTATAGTTTCCAAATCGCATGAAGTATTAGTTCCCCTCTATTCAGCACTGGTTAGACCTCATCTTGAATACTGTGTCCAGTTCTGGTCTCCGCACTTCAAGAAGGATGCAGACAAACTGGAACAGGTTCAGAGGAGGGCAACAAGGATGATCAGGGGACTGGAAACAAAGCCCTATGAGGAGAGGCTGAAAGAACTGGGCATGTTTAGCCTGGAGAAGAGAAGACTGAGGGGAGATATGATAGCACTCTTCAAGTACATGAAAGGTTATCACATAGAGGAGGGCCGGGATATCTTCTCCATCATCCCAGAGTGCAAGACATGGAATAATGGGCTCAGGTTGCAGGAAGCCAGATTTCAACTGGACATCAGGAAAAACTTCCTAACTGTTAGAGCCATGCGACAATGGAATCAATTACCTAGAGAGGTAGTGGGCTCTCTGACACTGGAGGCATTCAAGAGGCAGCTGGACCACCATCTGTCGGGTATGCTTTGATTTGGATTCCTGCATTGCGCATGGGGTTTATTTATTTATTGTATTTATTGTATTTGAATACCGCCCCATAGCCAAAGCTCTCTGGACGGTTTACAGTAACTAAAAATTAAAAACAAATATAGGCCCCTTCCAACTCTACTATTCTATGATTCTATGCCCCACATTTTCCAGTGCATTGTTCAGTCACTTTCCTTATTGAAAAAAGTCTTGTTTTGGAGGAGGTGGACTTATTGCACAAGGCTGCCAAATCAGTTTAAATTGCGCAACCTGTATTTGCTGATATGTGATTGAATCCCTCCCAGCAACAATCTGGAAGCACCCTTTGGTCCAAAGTACAGAAACACTTAAAATAACCTTTCTTTGTATCATGAGTTACTAGTACTTCCTGTTCTATCCACATTTCTGAGACATCTATAACCATGTAGTTTCTTGATGATGCTTGTAGAATGTATGCATACATGCAGGATTTATGTATTGCAATATTTATATGTCATTTATGCTATTTTGTAGACCCTAAAGCAGCTTACAATAATAAAATATAACCAGAAAACAAATAATCAAAACCAATCAAAACACAGATCAGTTACATACATTGTCTGAATCAGATGAGAACCCAGAGTTAATTAACATTAAAACTTTCCTGAAAATAATGACTATCTCTGCAAAGCAGGGATGAGACACCCATGACCCTCCAGATGTTGTCAGACTACAACTCCCATCACCCCTGATAACTGGCCATGATGGCTGGTGCTGATGGCAGATTTATTTATTTACTATACTTGTATACCGCCCCATAGCCGAAGCTCTCTGGGCGGTTTACAGTAACTGAAAACAAATACAATTTAAAACACATCTTTTAAAAAACAAATTAAAAATGTGAAACAATATAAAACACATGCTAAAATGCCTGGGAGAAGAGGAAAGTGATGTCCAACAACACCTAGAGGGCCACAGGTTCTCCACCCCTGCTCTAAAGGTTGAAAGTAGGCCAAATTAGCTGCCTGGGGAATAGAGAGCTGGGGAATAGACACTCCCTATTGAGCGATGCTAACTTTTTTTAGTACCAGTGTACACATTATTTTCAATACTTTGATTAAATTTTACAAATTAAGTAAATGTGTGTAGTTTAAATTATTTTGTATACTTTATTCTGTTTCTGCTGGTGATAAGAAGCCACAAGGACATGGGCAGCATTCTCAAGCTACCCCTCTGATCACTGGAAATCTTTCTGGCTTCATAGGTGTTTGTAGATATTGCTTAATTTTTTCAATCCTATTCTAACAGCCCTATGGACTAACATCTTTTTTAAAAAAAATGGAAGCTAAGATTTTTAAGTTGCTGAATTACATTCTCAATGTTAAATTTTTGCTTGAAGAGAATACACACAGCCCCAAAGATATCATTTGAATAGTCTGTTAAATGTTTGTGCTATCACATCCTGCTGCTGAGAGGACAGTACTCGTCAAGAGATTTATACTAATAAAATGAACGCTGCATCCTTGCTGTGCCCAAAATAACAACCAACAATGGGGTGGGTGGGGTGGGAATGAAATCTTCAAAAATGTGCTAGGTAGCAATTATCTGTAATACAAACACTGTAAAGTATAGTTGTCACACTATTACTGTGATATATTGTGACAATACAACTTTATTATTTTTGCTATCTTCTTACAACATTTTTGGTGTAAATTTCTTTACACCTCCAGTTTTGTCCTTGCTGTGGTGAGGCATTCTACCAAAAGTGTCAGGAAAATGCCATCAGTCTTTCAAGACACTCATGCAAATGCAGTGTAAAGTTTACACAGCCATTTTATACAAGGAGATTCAATCATCATGAAAGGATGAACTCAGATGATCATGCTCAGCCCACAGCTTTGAGATTGCCGAACACCAGTTCTCACCCAGAAATGGTGAGTCATAAAGTCAGATGATATCCCAAGGTCAGCAGGTTTAAAATTCCCTACTGTCTGGAGTTCCCTAGCCCCACCTAACATGATTGCCCCTCCTGATCCCCATCATGACCAATACTTTTACATCAAGCATACAAATGAACTAGGCTTGCTAAAGCAGAATCAGCATGGCTTCTGCTAGGGTAAATCCTGTCTCACTAACCTATTAGAATTCTTCGAGAGGATCAACAAGTGAAGGAAATTTGCTCCCTCTGAGAGGGAGAAATTTAACTTTAATCTAACTGGCTGACAGTCCTTTCAGCTGTCTCCATCTAGGTTCTGGGCCTGGGAATGGGAGTAAAAGTATTGACATAAATACCAGTAAACTAGAAGTGAGAAGAAAGATGAATAATAAGAGGTTTATTAAGATTGTAGTCTCTAGTACAGAAAAGAAGTCTAATGGTTAAAGCAGCAGGACATACAATCAAAAAACGGTGGTGGTGAGACCACTCCTGAAGAAATCTTCCTTGGACCCAGAAACTCTTAACAATTATAGGCCGGTTGCGAATGTTCCATTCTTGGGCAAGGTCCTAGAAAGAGTGGTTGCGGACCAGCTCCAGGCACTCTTGGATGAGACCGATTATCTAGATCCATTTCAATCAGGTTTCAGGCCCGGTTTTGGCACGGAGACGGCGTTGGTCTCCCTGTATGATGACCTTTGTCGGGAGAAAGACAGGGGGAGTGTAACTCTGCTGATTCTCCTTGATCTCTCAGCGGCTTTTGATACCATCAACCATGGTATCCTTCTGGGGAGACTCGCTGATATGGGAGTTGGAGGTACTGCGTGGCAGTGGTTCTACTCCTACTTGGCGGGTCGCCTCCAGAAGGTAGTGCTTGGGGAGTTTTGCTCGGCGCCCTGGGCCCTCCGATATGGAGTTCCACAGGGGTCAGTACTATCCCCCATGCTTTTTAACATCTACATGAAGCCACTGGGTGCGGTCATCAGGAGTTTTGGAGTGCGTTGCCACCAGTATGCTGATGACATGCAGCTCTACTTCTCCTGTTCATCTTTTTCAGGTGAGGCTGTCAAGGTGCTGAACCGATGCCTGGCTGTGGTAATGGACTGGATGAGAGCGAATAAATTGAGGCTCAATCCAGACAAGACTGAGATGCTGCTAGTAGGTGGTTCCCTTGACCAGATGGTGGATGTTCAACCTGTCCTGGATGGGGTTGCCCTCCCCCTGAAGGAGCAGGTTCGTAGTTTGGGAGTTCTTTTAGAACCATCCCTGTCACTAGAGGCACAGGTAGCCTCGGTGGCACGGAATGCATTCTATCAACTTTGGTTGGTGGCCCAACTACGTTCTTATCTGGACAGGGAAAACCTTGCTTCGGTTGTCCATGCACTGGTAACCTCTAAATTGGACTACTGCAATGCACTCTACGTGGGTCTGCCTTTGAAGACGGTCCGGAAGCTGCAGCTTGTGCAAAATGCAGCGGCCAGACTGTTAACAGGGACTCGGAGATTCGAGCATATAACACCAATTCTGGCCCGCTTGCACTGGCTGCCTATATGCTTCCGAGCTCAATTCAAGGTGCTGGTTTTGACTTATAAAGCCTTACACGGCTTGGGACCACAATACCTGATGGAACGCCTCTCCCGATATGAACCTACCCGTACACTGCGTTCAACATCAAAGGCCCTCCTTCGGGGGCCTACCCAGAGAGAAGTCCGGAAGGTGACAACCAGAAAACGGGTTTTCTCTGTGGTGGCCCCCGAATTATGGAATTCTCTCCCTGATGAGGTACGCCTGGCGCCAACATTGTTATCTTTTCGGCGCCAGGTAAAAACCTTCCTGTTCTCCCAGGCATTTTAATATATATAATTTTAAATATTTTAGCAATTTAATATTTACATCTTAACATCTTAATATTCAATCGATTTAATGCATTTTACATTTAATATTTTAGTACTGAGTTTTGTAGTTGTTTATATGTTTAATTATGTTTAGGTATTTTTGGTATAATTTTTAAGTTTAATATATGTTTTTAAATTGTATATTGGATGTTATATGTTGTGAACCGCCCAGAGAGCTTCGGCTATGGGGCGGTATAGAAATATAATAAATAAATAAATAAATAAATAAATTACATGCAATGAGCTAGCTACATTTTGTGGAGAATGGGAAATAGAACGCCTCAGAAGAGAAAGACAAAGTTTCCAGGTTCAGGTGCCTAATTCTTATAGGTGCAGGAGTGACTTTAGATCTGGCCCTAACGTTTATCACATATGTCACCTGAGTTTTAAGAATCATGATTGGACCGGCTAAATTTGGGGTTGCTTTACTTTCCATTCCCCTCTAACTCAATTTCTTGGTCTCATTGTCTTGCTCACCAGATCATACTTCCTTGTCCTTGTGGTTCACTCGTCAGTGACATGTGCCCGCTTCTCTGTTCTTTTGGGTCAGTATGTTCCTTGCTGCCTCCCCTAAACATCTTGATCCCAAAACCCACATTAGATCGCAAAGAAAGCCTACACACAATTTTGCAGATATGAGCTATCTCAAAACTAAATGGTTCCCCTTTCCCCAGATCCTAGCGTGTCAAATCATCTTCTAACCACTATGCCAGATACATGTATAGGTAGCTTTAGCCTGTGTTTTTCCACTCTCCATTACTGAGACATACCAAAATGTTTCCAAATGTCTAGTTTATTTTGGGTTGCTGATCCTTTCTCACTTCTCCTTTTAAGCCTAGAAGCAGGACGTTCTTTTGTAAGCAAACTTTTCTTTTGCAAGCAAACACAAGCATGTAGATAGAGGTGATCTAGTGGACATAGTTACTTGGATTTTCAAAAAGCTTTCAATAAATTACCTCAACAAAGACTCCTGAGTAAGCTTAGCAGTCATGGAATAGGAGGTCCTCTTGTGGATCAGGATCTAGTTAAGTAACAGAAAGCAGTTACTAGGAATAAATGAACAGTTCTTCCAGTGGATGGATGTAGAAAGTGGAGTGCCCCAAGGATCAGTACTGGGATCTATGCTTTTTAACTTGTTTATAAACAATCTAGAGTTAGGGATGAGCAGTGAGTAACCAAGTTTGCTGATGATACTAAATTGTTTAAGGTTTTGTTGTTATGTGCCTTCAAATAGATTACCACTTATGGCGACCCTATGAATCAGCGACCTCCATGAACCACCCTGTTTAGATCTTGTAAGTTCAGGTCTGTGGCTTCCTTTATGGAATCAATCCATCTCTTGTTTGGTCTTCCTGTTTTTCTACTCCCTTTTGTTTTCCCCAGCATTATTGATTGTGTTCCAAAAGGATCTCTCCAAACTAAGTGAATGGGCAGCAAAATGGTAAATGCAAGTCAGTGTAGTGTAAACAAGTGTGAAATGATGCACATCAAGGCAAAAAAACCCTTAATTTCACATTTGGTCTCACAGGTAGTGACTGACCAGGAATGAGACTCTGAGGTCATAGTGGATAGCTCGATGATGTTGACCCCGTGTGCCGCACCTGTAAAAAAGGCAAATTCCATGCCCAGGATCATTAGGAAAAGAATGGGAAATAAAGCTCAGATATCATTATGTTGTATACAAATCTATGGCATTTGCAATATTGTGTACAGTTCTGGTTGCCTCATGTCAAAAAGGGTATTGAAGAGATGGAAAAGGTTCAGCAAAGGTCAACCAAAATGACCAAGTAGATGGAGCAACTGCCCTATGAGGAAAGGTTACAACATTTGGGGCTTTTTAGTGTAGAGACAAGGCAAGTAAGGCTGCAAGCCAATATATGCCTACTCAGAAGTAAGCTCCATTGGGTTCAATGGGACTTACTCCCAGAGAAGTGTGTATTGGATTGCAGCCTAAGAGGCAACATGATAGAACTGTACAAAATTATGCATGGTGTGGAGAGTTGATAGAGAAAATGTTTTTCTCTCTCATAACAATAGAACTCATGGACATCCATTGAAGCTGGACGTTGGAAGATTCAGGACAGACAAATTACTTCTTCCCACAGCACAGTTAACTATGGAATTCGCTCCCACAAAAGGCAGTGATTGCCACCAACTTGGATGGCTTTAAAAGCTTACACAAATTCATGGAGGACAAGGCTTTCAAGGGCTACTAACTCTGATGGCTATGTTCTACATCCACAGTTGGAGACAGTATACTTCTGAATTCCAGAATGGGAGTGCTGTTGCACTCAGATCCTGCTTGCAGGCATCCCATAGGCATTTGGTTGGCCACTGCAAGAATGGTATACTGCATTAAAAAAGCCACTGGCCTGATCCAGCAGGCTCTTCTTCTGTTCTTGTGTGATCACATTGACAGTCTTCTGAGAGATCCTGGAGACTGCTGGTGTGGGGACCGGCAATCAAGAGGGACCAAGTTTGCAATCTGTGCACACTTCCTTGGGAGTAAGTGCCATTGAACTCAGTGGAATCTAATTCTTCTTACAATAATTCAGAAGAAACATGTTTAGGATCAGGCTGTTCAAATATTAAGGCCTTGTGATAAGTTTTGGTAGCCTCCATGACTGGTAAAGTATGAAGTGACTCTGGCATGCTGCTCCCACAAAACCATCATTATTGGCTACATCTGTTTTTATTAGCAACACTGTAAACATCACAGACCCAGCCTGCCTAAGCATCCTAATGGCCCAACTGTCCTTCCACCTTTCCAGTGCAAAGGGACAGTCATTATTTTACATGCAGTCCACAAAATGAACTCCGCAATTACATTTCATATCCGCCTGATTTTTTTTAATGTAACGATTCCCTCTTGACCCGCGATTTTACGAAGCAGACAGTGGACGATGGAGGCGGACTCTGCTTAATCCTTAAAAAAAAAAATCTGCTTGTAAGAAACATCAGGAGGATCTGTGTTCCACAACTATGTTTTTCTATCCCACAAGTTTTGAGATTTGCATCAAGGAAGCAGAGCAGACGCCGCAAGAAAATGTTTGGATGATTAGGCTGTGCCTTAGCAAAACCTCAGAGGCTGCGTGGAACCGACTGTAGCCCAGATTTAATTTTATTACTTCACACGCTCGGTGTGTGTGTGGGGGGGTAGGGTTCTGCCCCAGCACCCAACTCTCATTCAGGGGCTGAACCCGGCCCGCGGCGCAAATTAAACTCTGGAAACAACTCTTGGTCGACGATAGGACTACTTGCCCTGAGGCCGCGCGCAGTAGGGAGGATTGCCCTGGCAAGAGTTTCAGCCTCTGCAACAACGCGTCCTCCTTGTTTTGAGGCCGCTTGGCTCAAAGGAGAAAGGATCAGGGCTTATTCGAGGGGAGGGGGAGCGGGCTTGACACCGCCCTCTGTTTTGTAGCCCAGGGGACACCTCCGACGGTCCGAAGGCAGGGTGGAAGAAGGGAGCCGCGCTACCGCCGCTGCCGAGGCCGCCGTCCCCTCGGTCCGGTTCCCCCCGCCTCCTTACCCCTCCCCCACAATGCAGTGCGTGCCGCGGCTGACATGGCGGCCGGCCCAGATTGAGGCGCTCGCATCGGGGCCTCCAACTGCCGGAGCAGGACATGGAGTGGGACGCGGACGGAACATCCCTGGGCTGACAGCCAGGTACTTGAGTCCCCGGGGAAAGAAGGACATACACCGCCCTCCCCTCATGTCTCCTTCTGGCTCCTTCCACCTTAGGGTTGAAGGGGGGGGCTTTGCTGCACCAAAGGGCCTTCGCTCGCCTCCTTCAGCCCCCCCTTTAAAGTCTTCTTGGAACAACCTCTTTTTTGGTGGAGTGATCTGCTAGGACCCCTGTTTTCCCAGGAGTCCTCCCACCTAGGGTCTTGGTTGGGACCCCACTTCCCATTCTCTGCTTTTGTTTCTTTCGTCTGTGTGGGGAGAATGGAAAGTTTAAGAAAAAGAGGCTCTTTGATGAAGATTCTGTCCTGAGCGATGACATACATGGAGCTGTTTACTTTTGGGGCTAAAGCTTGCTAATTCGAAGATTAAAATAAGAAGTCGCAGCTGTTGATCTGCACGTGTACTTTGAGGGCTAGGGGTGGGAGAGTTTTCTTATATTGGTATGCTTTAGGAAATTGTGATGTTTTTGACAGCAGAGTAAGCTGATAATGCTGCTTGACTGAGTTCCTGTGAAAAGCGGTTGACAGATATTCACCGAATGGCCCTTTTGCACTGGTAGACCTCGAGACGTATCCACAGGAGTTTTAAATTGGGGGCTCCCAAGTGCTGATATTTGTGTTTCTGATAGCTGTGAGCCTCTCAGTATTTACCTTATTAACCTTTTTATGAGCTAGTGTAACACATTTGCATGTGTCAGCCCAATAAAGAACTGAAAAAATGCTTCACCTTCCTCGATGCAAACATCAGTTTTTTTGAAGGGTTTGAGTTAAAAGATGCCTAAGATCTTTCTGTTGGTGTTCCACATGTACCACTGGCATAGGAGTGTGGATGGTTACCCCATTGTTAGAGAGTTAAAGAAGCATGTTAGCTATTGAGGAACCAGTGATTTCCTAAAATCTGGGACATGGTGGAAGGTACCTTTTCGGTATTAAACGACTGATTCTGTGTACACACCATGATAAAGCATAGTTAATAGTATACGGTGAACAAGGATACTTTTTCTGCTTCACTCTTCTGTTACCATGAACTGAAGTAACAACCTCATTCTCTGGTTTAATGTTATGTCTACAGATTAGTTTGTTTCATGCCAAACAAACCATGATTGGTAAGTCATGAACAAACCCTAACTTCACGTTGTAGGTTGTTCGGAGCAAAACAAACCATGATCCCCCGTTTGGACATAACGCAAGCCAGGAACTGAGATTTGTCACTTCTGCTGACATAAGGGGAGAAGTGAAGCAGGAGCCATCAATGTGTTCACAGTAAACCATTAAGTGTGGTTTACTGTGACACTGGACATTACCAGAGCTTTTCTGACAGCAGGTGATTTGACATCTTATAACAAATGTAGGCTTTTATACACATTTAGCATACTGTTTATACAAACAGAGTGAACACCATTTTACAACTGACTGATATACTACACTTATTCTGTGATGGTATTTGTGTAATATATGGTGTGAGACTACAAGAGTACATATGTTATATGGAGATTCCTGAACACTATCAATGAACCCTGAACAGGGCAATATTTGTTTAGCAGTTAAAGTTCATGTTGTACCCAGTTCATATGTTTTAGTATTTCCAAAGACTGAAATAATTCATGAGTCAAAGTCAGGTAAGCTAGACAAGAATGTTAATGTCACATTTAGTAGTTATTTAGCAACCTTCAGCAAGAGGAAATAAGATCAATAATGGCAAGATAGAATTGCTTTTCTTCTGTCATCAAATTCCACTCTGAGTTTCTCCAGACTGCCCAGAGAAAAATCTAGAACTTTCCTATCACTTTACAGTGATATGTGTTTAGTAAAATATACATTATGACATCAGCCCAAATGTCCTTGTACCATGTAGAAAAGGGAAAGTGAGGACTGATTTTAAAAGCATGAGTGACATGTGAGTGAGGGGTGCCTAACTTTCCCTCCCCCCCTTCCCTCCCTGTGTATCATCTCTTCAGACACTTCTTTCCCAACTGAGGTCACATGCCATGTCCAGAACGGTGCTTAGTTTTCCAGATGTGGCCACATCATAAGCACTCACCCAGTAGCTGTAGGTGACCAAGAATTCCATACAGGTGAGAGTGAGCAGGCTAGTGGAGAAGGAGAGGAGGAGTGCTCCCTCCCTCCTCTGTGGCCAGGCAGAGGAGGGAAGTCCACTTGCAACCCTTTAATATGTAGTTTGGCAGTTAGATCTAGAACTTATTTGTTCTTTATACACATCATAATAGCAGTTTTGCATGTGTACCTGCCCATGCTCCTCCTCAGTGAGGATTAGTGCTAAAAATTATGCTGCAATCCTGTACACACTTACCTGGGAAAATGTCCCATTGTACTGAATGGAGCATACTTCTGAGTAGACCTGTACAAGATTGTACTATAAATTCAGCTTCTCTGTAATCTCCTTACCCTTCAGGAATTCTTTCACACTTTTGTCATCTACTTGTTCAATTGCCTGCTTGGTTGCTTGGGATATATTTAAAGAAACTTGCATTTAAATATATATATATATCGCAACAATGCTAAAAGCATTTTTTTGCTTGCTATTGCCAATCTACATTTATTTTTTCAGAATTTGTGGTTCTCTGTGTGTGTGTGTGTGTGTGTGTGTGTGCATGCGCATTTGGGCAACACTTTTCTCAATTAAATTCGCTCCTTCTAGCCCAAACCTGGGATATGTTAAATAAAAATACCAATATCTTTTCCCTCTCGGGACAATACCATTTGAGGATGGGTGGATTTAAACCAGAAAAACAGCATGAAGAGAAAAAGGCTTGCCCCAATGTTCCAGGAAAGCCACAAATTAGATTTGGGTAATAGGCAAACTTTTTTTCTTTTGTCATATGCTTTTTAATGAACAAATATTATTTAAACCATGGGTGAGGAACCTGTGGCTCTTCTGATGTGGCTGGCGAGCTCCAGCCAACATAGCCAATGATCATGGTAATGGGAGTTATAGTCCAACAACATCTGGAGGGCTACAGGTTTCCCATTCCTGGAAGCTGTTGACAGGTCTAAAGGTTCAGTTCCTTCTTTTGGATTAAATGTCATTAAGCTTTTTGCCCTAACTGTATTTCAGTGGGTATGGGTGGTTGCTGTTGTTATTTTGCTGTACTTCATATTCTGATATTGCACCCAATTGGTAATGTTGGTGGAAGATAACTGAGAATATGAAATCTAAAACCTAACAGGAAACAAAAGTGAAACTTAACTGCGGTTGTCTGAACCAATTCATCTTATTAATAAAACTTCAAACATCTTCAGTTTCAGGTGTAAGCTACAGATGGCTGATACATTTCTCTCTCTCTACATTTAAATAGCTTAAGTTTATATTCATGTTTTAAGCACAGTAAATAAATCCCACCACTTTTATGTCTTTCTGTTGTGGTAGTTTAGTTTATCATTACCATTGCTATCAAGGCAATATCAGTTGTTACCCGCCAAGGTTGGCAACAAAACTAATCAATTTTACCAACTGTTATTGTTTATTTAATAATCATTTGCTGTCTGTTCTGAGCAGGCTAAGGTGAGACAACATTACAAATATGAGTGAATTAACATATAACTATGTAAATGAAAGTGAGAATAATTTCTAGTTTGGATTCATTAATTGCTACTTCATTGCTAGGGTGAAAGTTGCCTTTTTATGAACCTCTAAGATAGCTTTAAAAGGCAGTATTTGCAAGATAAATTCTATTGCAACTTTCAGGTGGCTCTTTCTGTTACATCTCATTATGTGACACTGTTGCAATACAGTGTTCTTTTGTCTGCTGCTATATATTTATAATGAAAAAAATGGAGGTAGTGAAAGCAATCTTACTCTGGCAGCTGTAGAGGCATGACTTCTTTCAATATTTATGAAAACATTGCCAGTTGGCAGTATTTTACAAAACAACCGTAAGAGTTTGTAGCACTAATGACTTGTATTCAACTAAGTCCTACTTAGAGTAGACCCATTGATATTAATGAACCTAAAGTAGTCATATCTATTCACTTCATTGGGTATGCTCTGAATAGGGCTAACAATGAATACCACCCAATGTGGCCAGCATGGTAGCAGTTCCTCATGTGGCCAGCAGACCTCAAGGAAGAGCATGACTATGAGAATTCCACCCCCTGCTTTGCTACTCTTGTTGCCCCAACAAAGGGCAAAGGAAAACTCCAAATATGTACATTAATGGGCAGAGCAATCCTAACGTAGGGGCTGTGAGGTACAGAGCCATTGCTACATCTAAAGTTCTGTTGCATCACAAGTTGCAGGCTGACATAGCTAAGGGGCATGAAGAATAGACCCTTTGGTGGCTTTGGATCCAGTTTCACCTTGTCTGGGGTTTTCTACTGTACCATCTCTGGGAGAGCTACTGGCACTAGCTTACCACCCACTGGGGCAAAGCTGGAGCCTCCACTGTGGCAGAGCCCCAAACTCTTCTCTGGTGAGAATGGAGGAGAGAAATCTGTTCTCTATCCTAATACATCTCCAGCCAACAAAAAGGGGGAAGGGTTTGGATTGCACTCTTATTAAGCTACTAGGGGCCATCTGACATTACCATCATACCACGTGAAGTTTGTTTGTCTCCATTAATCTCTCTGCCCCCCACTTAAGCCTTTCTTTTAGCAAAGCAATAGTAGCAAATAGGATTATGTTTAACAGTGTAAGAATTTATTTGTGTAATCATTTTTACATGTTTGACAATTTTTCCCAGCAGACAATCAGCCAGATATCCTGCTTGAACAAAGGATTCTGCTCCACTCAATTGTTGCAAAATTGTATTTCAAGTAGTCTCAAGTGATACACGAAGCAGGTCTTCTCAATAATGGAAGAGGGCAGGAGCTCAAAAACTGGAAATCATGACACAAGAAAATCTGCCCATGTTGTTTGTGAAGAAAGCAAAGCTGTCAGAGTTGCAACCAATCAAAATTATAAAACTAACAAAAGTGACAAATCTATAAAAGAAACTGGGAAAAGTTCTTCAAGTGGGAGCAGCTGCAAAAAGAATAAGCAAAATGATGTTTGCCCTGAAAAGTCAGGAGAAAATAAATCATGTAAGACAAATAGTTGTGTTGCTGGATGTAAAGACGTGGGATCAAATCTTCAGGATCAAAGTAATAGTAAAGCAAAAAGATTACCAAACTTACCAGCAGCAGTAGAGAATTTGAAACAGTTAAGAGTTCAGCACATGGATGTAAACCTTTCAGGCTCCCACATTTTAGAGAATGGTGCCAGTACAAAAACCTTACCAACTGCCCAAAGAGGGAATTCTGAATTAGAAAATCCACCAGGAGACGATACATCCAAAATTTATATTAATTGGCCTAGTGACTCAGTCAAACAAGGTTTGGATCTGGGACCCATGGAACACAAGCCTGAAGGCTCCTGTGAGTGCTGCATTTATTATTTATTTTTTTAAAAATATTTATCTTTAAAATAAAATATAGTCTGAAATACATTTTGAACAGCTTTTGCCAGGTGCATTTTATGTACACAGTAGAAAAGGTGGGTTTTTTAATGTGTGCTTGCCCCAAAACTTTTAAAAATACAGAATTATTTTTCTGGGTATAAGTGCAGAAAATATTACAGCCCTGAAATAAAATACTATCTTGCATTTTGCTCAGTCACCTCCTTAAGATGCTATGATAATTTCTCTAAGCAGCTATTATAAACCTAATTTTTAGCTAAAGTGCAGTGCTCCTATACTGCTGAGTTACTCACTTAGGTTGCAATCCAATACACACGTATGTGGGAGTAAGTTCCATTGGACCCAATGGTGCTTACTTCTGAGTAGACATGTATTGGATTGTAGCCTTAATGTAAAAACCTATCTGCTCACCCAGGTGCTTGGAAGAAGTTGGTTGTCCAAAATAGTTTGTTTTCTTCTCTATGCAGGCCTATACATATTCTAGAAAGAAGTGACAAAAATAGGCAGCACCACATCAGATTGCAGGTGTGGGGCCACATTTTCAAATGTTTTCCTCTTTTCAGGTCTGTAACCATAAAATAATAAAGGAATCGATGTTTACCTATATTAAAACTCCATGCAAATAGAAAACTAGCATATTAGGCAAAGACCTAAATCTTCCCCCTAAGTTTTTAAAGAACAAAACTGGGGCATTCATCAAATGTAGTATCTCCTATATGCAGTCTAAAATGTGACAGTTCATTCTTTCACCCTGTTCTGGTATGTGTACTCAGTGTAGATCACATTTATGTTACCACTGTCTCAGTGTGCTATAGCATTTATTTATTTATTTATTTAGGTTTGGATTTTTTGTTCAACTTTTTGGACTGAAGATTATCTCTTAATTTACTTAAAGCATTTATACCCCACTTTTCAACCAGAAAAACTCCCTGAGTGGTTTACACATCAATAAAGCCAACACAGTCCCTGCCCTCAGGCTTACAATCTAAAAAAAGACAGTACACAAAATAAAAAAGGGGTGAGAACGGAATTATTCACTGAGTGATCTAGGACAAGTCACTGTCTCTCAGCCTAAGTTCTTCACCTGTATAAAATGGAAATAACTGTAACTTGTCTCATGAGTTTGTTGTGAGTATGGCTGAGGAAAGGAGTTTGCATATTGCTCGCTAAGGCCTCATTTGCATGTCACTTTAAATCATAGAGAAACTATGATGGTGTAAAAGATGAATGTGCAGCATGCTGGTGCATGCTGCTGAAATTGCAGATGCTTTGCTGTTCCCCTGCTGCTGCCATGATGCTGCTAGCTGACAACCTGGGCTTGTGGTTTGTTTCTTTCCAAACAAACCACAGGTTATAACCAAGGTTTGTTCTTGGCTTACAGCTCATGGTCTGTTTGGAGAGAAACAAACCATGAGCCCAAGTTTGGATATAAAACTAAACCAGACCGTGACTTAGCTCCTAGCAGTGTAGCAGCAGCAGGAGTGGGGGAACAGCAAAGCACCATGCCATTTCAGCAGTGTGCACCAGCACACTGAGCATTTAACTTTCAATTGTAATTTAGTTTAATTATGGTTTAGAAACATAGGAAGTTTCTTATACTAAGTCAAAAAATGAATCTGTCTAGCTCAGTATTGCCCACACTAACTAGCAGTGACTCTCCAGGGTTTCTGGGAGAAGTCTTTCCCAGCCCTACCTGGAGTATCTGAGGATTAAACCTGAGACCTTCTGCCTGCAAAGCCGATGCTTTACCACTGAGCTATGGCCCTTCCCTTAAAGTGATGTACTAACCAGTCCTAAATATCATATGCAACTGAAGTAAATAAAACATCGCATATTATACAGCCATGAGAATGGATGTATACTATAGTCAGCAAGGATTTTTCACATTCTACAATATTAAATTGAAAATACCCCCATGCTATTCTGATGCTTCCCATAAGCTTGTTTCAAAACAAAACCTTACAAAACTTATAGTCCTGAACTCAGATGCTTGCTTAGGTTTTCATGGCGATACACAAAACAGTCAGAGAGAATCGAGAGTTTGAAGTATAAAAAGAGAGAGAAAAAAAACAGACCCCTTTGGGACTTCTTTTCTGTCAGAGTTCTCATAATTTGTTGCAATTAATTAAAAATCAGCCATGTTCACAGAGTACCTGTAATCCTATTACTGACCTTGCCCCATACTCTGACCTTCATCTTCTACAGTTTAAAAGATAAAAAATGTTTGGCTGATTTTTAATTAATTTAAGAAATTTAGCATTGAACTCAAAGATAAGGCCAGGCATGCTCAGTAAGAACCGTCAGTGTTCTAAAAGCCAGACACATAGCTGCTGGACTTGGCTAATCGGGGCCACACCCACACCAGACCTTTATTTCACTTGATACAGTCATGGCTTCCCCCAAAGAATCCTGGGAAGTGTAGTTTGTGAAAGGTGTTGAGAGGAGACTCCTATTCCCCTGACAGAGCTCCAGTGGCCAGAGTGGTTTAGCAGTCAGCCGCTCTGATTGAAGCTCTGTGAGGGGACAGGGCATCTCCTAGCAACTGTCTAAAGTGAAATAAACGTCTGATGCGGTTGTGGCCAGGGACAGCTTTGGTTTAAATTTGGGTGGGAGGCTACATGTGCCTGCTGTAGAATAAAAAGGTGGAGGAAAGCCTGAAAAGAATGATACTGTTCACATTGTTTTCCTTTTGGAAAGGAAAGGGGGGTCCCTCTACCCAGTGCCCACCCATCCAATTTCCTCCCCTCCCCTCCCTCCTCCTCCCCTTCCTGCCCTTCTCCTCTCCCTGCTCCTCCCCCAGGTCAGTTTCACTTATCCTAAGTATGATTGCACAGGAGTAAATCCTACTGAATTCAAAAAGCATGCAAATGTTCAAACCTCTCCTTCTCCCTCCTGTTCCCTCCCTCTTGCCCCTTCCCTCCCCTCCCCATCTCTGTCCCCTCCCCTCCCCATCTCTGTCCCCTCCCCTCCCCATCTCTGTCCCCTCCCCTCCCCATCTCTGTCCCCTCCCCTCCCCATCTCTGTCCCCTCCCCTCCCCATCTCTGTCCCCTCCTCCCCCTCCCCCATGATCAGTTTTAACTATCCTAAGGATGATTGCACAGGAGTAAATCCCATTGAACTCAATAAGCATGCAAATGATTAATCCTGCCCTCCTCTCCTCCCTCCCTCCCTCCCTCCCATCTGCTCCGTTTTGGTGAGTGGTGGCAACACCTGCAATCAGCCTAAATAACAGAAACAAGTCATATGCTGTGCTGATCTTGTTTTAGCAGGGAGGAAGCAACAATATTAAAACAGTTGATATAGTTCAGATAGTCACTTTAAATATGTTTGATTTACTTTGCAATTTTAGTGTTGTTTCCTGTAGTAAATCATTTTCTTTTGCTTCTGTTTCTGTGAATATGTGACATACAGCAGTACTTTGCAACACTAAAAAAACCCTCCAAAAACAATTGTGGAATAATGGCACTGACTATTCTGCAGAATAGTTTCCAGTGGACATGAGGAGTGTCCCAGTTTGCACAAGATAAAACAGTGGGAGGTGAAATATATTCTAGCAGAATTCTAGATGTGCTCTATGTTTTTAATTGACCATGGGCACCTTTCCTTGAGTGGAGCAGTTTAAGCATAGCAGGCTGAAAACATGCATCTTGGACAGGCCAAGTTTGCTTTTTTCAACAGCTAGAGTCATTCCTGAAGTAGCAACATATTGTAATCAGTCTGATTTTACATCAAACTGCAGTTTCAGTTTCAGCTGTTAATGCTCCCAAAAATAGAAATAGAGCATAGCCTCCAGTTTGAAACACAAAAGGCTGTCTTCACCATCATATGACATTGACCAATAAAAAGGCTTTGAAATTAATAAAAATAAATTTGACACAGATTTCTGTGATGAATAATGAGAGAAATTTAATTTTCAAGGTTAGATTCTCTGTAGAAACAGTAGTAACACAGGAAAGCAGCAAAGTAAGAACACCAACAAACATACCAAAATGTAATTCTCCATCTTTGGAGATGGTAGGTGTTGCCACCAGTCCCCGTATTCTCAGAGGCACATATTACCAAATTCTTCCAAGCTACAACGGAAGTGGATTGAAAGACCAACCCAAATTGTGTTTGCCTTTTTACATATTTGTAGGGCAGTACAATATCTCAGAGAGGAGGTCAGGTCTCCTGTTCCTGTGGTGCATTCACTATAGCTGCCCAATTTCCCTGCTTTTTAAAGTTGGATAGAAATATTTGTTGGCTATAGGTACGTTCTTAAACCATAAGGTTTTTTGCCTGTTAGTGAATTGTAACTATAGTAATAATAATTTTAGGTAGTGCTTTTTCTAATTGCTTAAGTCATTGCATTATCTCAGTATAACTTCTCTAGTGTTTGATTCTCTTTAATGACTCCAACCAAAACTTTTAAAATGAATCAAATTATTTTTAAAAATAATTCCGTTCTGAGCATTTCTGTGCTTAGTTTCACATAACTATCAAGGAGAGAATATAGCCACACTATAGGAAATGGAAATGGACTGCCTTCAAGTTAATTCCCACTTATGGCGACCCTATGAATAGGGTTTTCATGGTAAGCAGTATTCAGAGGTGGTTTTACCATTGCCTTCCTCTGAGGCTGAGAGGCAGTGACTGGCCCAAGGTCACCCAGTGAGCTTCATGGCTGTGTGGGGATTTGAACCCTGGTCTCTCAGGTCATAGTCCAACACTCTAACCACTACACTACACTGGCTCTCCCACACTATAGGATTTCCTATTTTCCCTCACTTTACGTTTTAGGTAGTCTGGGAGAAACATGATAATCGTCAACTTTGCTCCCTCTTCCACCAGGTAAAATAAAGAATTCTGATCCTGCTAAAGAAACTATTTCAGAGGTTGATTATTTAGAAAATACTGCTGTAATTGATGAATCAACGTTGATAGCAGAACAGCAGCTCGGCTTGAAACAAGCTGAAGAACGACTGGAAAGAGACTACATTATCCGCCTGGAAAAAGTAAGTAGACTGCTCAGTTTTCTTTTTTAGGTTTTGCTCCCTCCCCCTCCCTGATTTAACACAGCATCTTGTGACATAGTTCAAAATGAGAAATTAACTGGTAATTGAATTTCATATTTTAATTACATTTTGGAGTGTGAGATGGCTCTCCCTAATGAAGTAGAAACAGTTGCTAGAGAAGTCAAGAACTCCTTCTGTACTTTTCCCCCCCTACATGTCAGAAAGAATACTGTTGATCTGCATTCTTATAACCAGTGTGAACACAGATTATATGCTTTTCCCTTCAGTTGGGGGTATAATTACATGGTCTTCTGGGTGCATAGTAGCCATGGAAAACCTGTTTATATTGTGTCCTAGTCCATGACAAAGCAACATTTGTGCATTTGCCTCCATGCCTATAATTGGTTTTGGGACATACCAGGAAACATCTGGATTGTATCCAGAGCAGTGCCAGAGGAGTTTCTCTGCTGCAGTGGCATTTGTTTCCTCTCATCTCCCCCACAACTTCTCCAGAAGCTCCCCCAACCCTCCAGAGCTAATTTTGAGGGCACTGCACAGAAGAGAGGAAGGGAAAGTTCTATTCTGCTAGCACAGGTCTCTTGCGCTAGTGAAACAGGAACATTGGATAATGCCTATCCGTTTTGAGCAATTTGGGGTGATGCATCAAAAACTGAATCTTGTGCCCGGCATCCAGTGTGCATAACCAGCTTAACACGTGCTGGGACTCAACAAGCACAGGCTTTTCCAGTGCAAAGAGAACAAATTAAAAAAAACCCCACTGATGAAGGCCAGTAAAATAAATGTTCTTCATGGCCCATTTGCTTCTCTGGGCCCATTTGCTTTTTAAAAAATTATTTACTTTTTGGGGATATTAGGTTGAATGTGCTTATTTTTCTCTTATGTTAGTTGCGGCTGAGGAGGCCCAAGCAATTTTCGGTCTTGGTTTGCCGAGTGTGCCTTGTTATTGCAGAACTTTGGGACAGCTATTTTATCAAACTCCTCATGATCAGAAGTCCTTATACTTGCCTTTCCATATACATTTCTGCCCCCTTAGTGTTGTGAATCTTTCTTGTGCCACTTCTTCAAACTCTGCCAAATATTGTACCGATTTTTTTCAGAATAATATGAGCAAAATAGATACAGATTTGAGTGCAGGTTCTGAGTCTTGTGTTAGAATTTAGGTAATTCTAGGTTCTTGGTATTTTATAATTTACAGCATTTGACAACTAGAACTATATTGGTGGCCTTATGGAAAGATGAAAAAATGTGAGTCTAAACTATTTACAAATATAATGTGTGAATAAATTCCTCATGTTTTCCAATATGATCAGTAGAGACAATCACCATCCACTATGCTCTTTGCTTAGGGTGCTTAGTAGCTTTTTTATTATTGTCATGACGGAAAAGAAAACAGACATAATTAAGTGGCTTCTGAATTTTAAATGTGTGGTTTATCCACAGCGCTCTCCAGAGTACTCGAATTGCCAGTACCTATGCACGCTCTGCTTAGTTCACATTGAAAATATCCAGGGAGCTCACAAACATATTAAAGAAAAACGCCATAAAAAGAATATCATGGTAAGTTTTAGACCAAGGCGTGGAGTTAAAACAAATATACTTTGTTTTAAATGCTTGATATAACTTCTAAGAATTGTCTGGCTGAAACCAAAGTAAATAGTTACAGAAATGTAGTCATAAGAGAATATTGTAGAGGGTGAGGGAAAAAAAGCTGGTCTCCTATTATGCAGATCATTCTCTCTTCTCCTTGCCCCCCCAGGCTATGGTCTTTATGATCTCATTTGAACAATATAACATATTAAGCACAAAAAGTGTAATTAGATTAATTTACAAGAAATGTTTCAGTGCGTTACTGCTGCTCCTCCTGGTTTGAAGATCAAAGGAAAAATAGAGCTGAATGCCAACTGTGCATTTATAATATCCAAATACTAACAACATAAAGTGTCAACATTGACCCTTGCAGCATCCCTACAAGTTAATTCATGATGTGGGACGGAGCAAAACTATCTGATGGTGTTGCAGAAATGAGTAGGGTCTCTAAAGGGGTTTCTCAGAGATCTTTAATGCCTGTCATGAGATGACCTGTTGAAATCATATCATTTTCATGAATGGGTTTTGCATTATTATTATTAGCATTTATTAGTAGTTTTTTCATGAAAAGTGACCCAAAGCGATTTGCAAAATAATACAAATGTTAAAATCAAGTATAAAAAACCAGTACAAAATGAAAACCTAAAAGCACATCCATATAAAAAGGCAAGTCAAACACAACCCATTAAGCTAAAAGATGAGCAAGAAAGAGGCCACAAGTGTACCTAATACCCTCCAAATTATGGGCCAAAAGCCTGAGTGAACAAAAATATTTTGGCCTGATGCATAAAAATAGTTAACTATGGTGCCATGCTTGCCTCTCTGGGTTTTCCACAAGTGGGGAGCCACTACTGAAAAGGCCCATTCTTGGGTTGCCATCCTTTGCACCTCCCTCAGAGGGGGCACACGGGGAAGGGCCTCAAATGATGGATGCAAGGTCCAGGTTTGTTCATGTGGGGAGAGGCAGTCCTTGGGGTATAACCAGCACTTTGAATTAAGCCTAAGAACAAATTGGTAGCCAGTGCAGTCAAGCTAGAATTGGTTTTATATGCTTGGACCATCATGTCCCAGTCAATAACCAGCTACAGTTTCTGAACTGTCAGAAACTAGCATTTGACTTCTGAGGAAATCAACAGGCTTTAAAGAAGCAGATGATTTAAAGAAGATGTAAAGAAACAAATGAGAATGAGATTCAATTAATTTTTGTGTTCAACCATAGCACTAATCTTTACTACTCATAATATTTTCAGGAAAAGCAAGAAGAAAATGAACTGCGTGCCCTCCCTCCCCCTCCCCCTGCACAAGTAACTGCCTTGAGTTTTACGCTGATGGAGGCAGCAAAGGAACAAGGCATATCAGATAATGATTTCAAAATCCGCCAAGAAATTGTATGTGATATGGAAAAGATAATTCAGCAACCCTTACCAGGTAGTTGATGTACATAATCAGTTTTCTAAGGAGATTGATTTTTGTTTATTAAGAATACACGGTTGTATCTAATGCTAATCCTACTCACAGCAGACCCATGAAAGTTAATGAACATTCATTACTTTTAATGGGTCATTATTTTGTTTGGGTCTCCTCTGAGTGTAGGACTAATATTGGATATAACCCACAGTATGGGTATAATCAGTTTGACTTGCTTGTGTTCAACTGGACATAAAAATAGTTTTGGAAAGGATGGTATTGGCAGTTTCTAACATTCTTGATACCTTTTGCAAGAAAATCAAATTTTGCAACTTTACACTCGATTAATAAAATAGTTTTAGTTGATGTTCTCATTTAACTATAAACATTTCAGGCATACAAAGCCTAACTTGATCTTCCATAGTTTCTCAAATGTGCATAAATGCTTTACTTCTGACCATATAAAATGTATTATTTTTCTTTTATTGTTATAAAATATTTTGTGGTTAAAAAAGTGGAAATTAAGTAGCTTATTTATATTATGAAACAAAAGTGTACACAACACTACACTGATTAATCTGCCATTGCAGATCCCCTCCAATTCAGAGATAAAACTGAAATAAGAGCAAGCCGTGTTGTTTCTTCATGATGAAAGCATGCCGACATAATTGCTTATGGAATCCTTTCTTTACTTTCAGAGTGTTCATTGAGGATGTATGGATCCTGTCTATCTAGATTTGCTTTTAAAACTAGTGATATTAATATTGATATAAAATATCCCTCCACGGTAAGTTGAAGAAATATCTGTGATGTTATCTAATTAGAAATATTTCATGGCCATGCTTTCAAAAGATTTTTCTCACTTGTATAGCTTTCTGTGAAGTTCTTGACCTGAATTATACAAAGCAAACACTCTCAGAAAGTTCCATTATTTGTTGTTGTTGTTGTTATTGAATTTATATCCTGCCCTTTGTCCTGAAGGAGCCCAGGGCCGCAAGCATAACAAAAACAACTGAACAATATGAAAAGTATTCTAAAAACTAGAACTTCTATGTAACATGAGGAATCTGATTCCATTCGGTTTACTTACTTCACAAAACCATGTAATATTGGAACACCAAATTGCTTGGGATGAGATGGTTGTTGTAGTTTAGCAAGATTTGGAGGATCAAACGTTCTCCACACCTGCTTTAAGGTGTTTCAAGACAACAGCTTTTAAGTTATTTGCTATGGACTAACACAGCTATCCTTCTCCAAGCTTTTACAGAATATATGAGATCCAGGAAAGGCTTTGTGGAACACATGAACTTTGAGAGGAGATGTAAAAGAAACAGGATGGGCTGATTAGACTTCAGAGTGACAGTTTATTTAATGACAGGCCTGATCCAACCTTTACATGCAGGAGTCACTGATGCCATTATAACCAGTGCAGGGGAAGGATCTCAAGTTCAAAGGAGTGTTCTGCAGTAGTTTGCAACTCACCATGTCTTGTTCTGGGGATTTAAGGACATCTAGAAAATGCTAGAATACTTGTGCAAAATGGCTGCCTCAAACTTGGTAACTGGTGTATGGTTGCAGAAGCCAGGAGGCCACTTCGTTACCTGTCATCTTGGGTTCTGTAAAGCTCCCTTGAAGCCCTTAGATGAGACCTGATATGTTATTGAGAGATACCTCAGTAACTATAGGGCTTCCCTTTGCCCTTGGATATAAAACCTTGTCCCACCTGTAGTGTGCTCATATGCATGCTTGAGTGCACCAGCCATACTTGCCTTAAGCTCTGTCCTGGGCTGAATATACTTTGCTTGGAAGTTTATCATGCCTCCCATTGCTTTACCATGGCTGGTTGCACAGGAACACAATGGGATAGCTGTATCATAATGAAGGAAGTCTTGAATGAATTCTTGAATGAATTTGGGTTCCAGGAGCAAGCACATCCGGCTTTCTGGGGCTTGTTTGTACATGTGGAGGACCCTATACTCTGCTTGTTGTGCAAATAAACAAAGAGCTAGAGCATACCAATGACTATTAAACATATACTTGATTTACTCACTTTAATAGAATCAAAATGTGGATAAAATAATCTTCTTGTTCATTATTTTAGATGAATCATCCAGATGTACTGATACAGGTGCTTGATATTTTAAAAAACAGCAGTAAGTTTGCTTTCTTATTCTTTATTTCTAACTTTCTTATGTTCTGGCTGATGCTGGGACACAAATTGGTCTGACACAGTTCAATTCCACTTTACCCATATGAATTTGAATCTTTACCCATATGAATTCGAATCCATACGGAAGACTCTTCTATTTCTTTAAACACTCTTCTGTTTTTTCCTCCCACAGCTTCTTACTCTGATGTGGAATCAGATTTCCATGCCAAAGTTCCTGTTGTTTTTTGTAAAGATGTTAAGAGGTTTGTGTACTTTTGTGTTGTGTTAAAAGAATCATTGACAAGATATTCTCTTATGTTTAGTATTTTACAATCCATATTTGATTGCAAAGGATAGAATGCAGTTCTTCTCTTTGGAACTAGCTCTAGAACTATTTCCTCAATTTACCAGGTAGTAGGAATGTTTTACAAATATCTCAGAAACCACAAAGAGCACAATTCAGCCAAAGTATTAAGTGCATTTTAAGTCCCAATGATTTCAGTGAGAGTATTGAGCATTTTAAACCCTTCTGTTGAAATCATTGGGACTTAAAATGCATAATGTTTTAGCTAGATTGTACCCAAAGTAACAAATAGATTTCAATATCTGGGGTAAGAAATCTGCATGTGGAAAGAAACCAATGCATACTACATATATATGCTGAGAATTGCATGTTGTGGTTGTTTTTTTAAAAAAAACGATTTCATTCACCGGAAGACAGAGATTTAACTTAACAGCTTTTCTTAAATTTATTTCAATGTCAGTGGTTTAACTTGCAAAGTAAGTGCGGGAAATGATGTGGCCTGCCTTACAACTGATCTGCTAGCTGCGCTCGGCAAACTGGAGCCAGTCCTTGTTCCTTTGGTGTTGGCTTTTCGTTACTGGGCCAGAGTAAGTTTTTAAAATAAACATTTATTCCTTGAACATGTACTTCACATGTAAACGCAATCAATTTTTGCAGCACTTTTAAATGTTAACCTGTTGTAATTTTAAGTAGTGTTAAGAATAGTCTCTTTAATTATATATTTCTCTGAGAACGATAATCTCTTTTTCTGAATCAGAAAGAACAGAATATTTGGATGAAATCCAAAGGGCTGAGTACAGAGCTTCCATGCGCACTTTGAGGCTTCTGGATGTGCTTGGGGATTTCTCTGGTGTACTCTTTCCACTGAAGTTCTTTGTGCTCCCTAAAAGATGCTCCATAGAATCTTTTAAAAGGAGATTTCAGAGCAGTGTAAGGGGCTGCAGCTGGAAATGGAACTCCGGAAACATTTGTTGTGCATTCTACATACAGGAATCTTTGAATCCTGACCCCTTGTGTTACATCACTTTTCTATGCAAATGAGTCAGTTTAATTCTACAGATACAACAGACAGTATAGTAAGAGGGAAATTAACATACCAAAGGTACAAAAGATGACCTAGAGTTTCTTAAGCAACAATACTGAATTGAGGGAAGATACAAATGATAAAATAATGAAGCAGTACAGTTCATGGCTAGAGGCAACATAAAGCATAATAACAGCATAATATCCAACTTAACTCAGGGTAGACCCACTGAAATCAGTGGACTGACTCTGAATATGTCTAATACTGGATATCATCTATTTTTTCCATCCTGTTGCTTATAGTCTTAAGAATGTCACACATAATCTGGCCATGTAAATATGTGTGTATGTTGATGACTGCACATGTATGTTATATAATATCTGCTCTGATGTCTGTTTTAACTGAATATTATGAATATGTGAATTTAATGGGTGTCTTCCATATTTGTAAATGGCAATCTCACTTATCCAACATTTTCAGTAGCCAAATGTTTGGATGTCTTCCAGGTCAATTGGTTGAGTTAAAGTGTGATTAATGATATTTAAAATTGCCACTGTTTAATTTGACATACTTTGGTAATCTCTGTCAGATTGGTTTTATAGATAATGGGCAACTGTTTGTTTTATTTTACTACATTTATATTCTGCCTTTCATTCATTTTGGAACTTAAGATAGAGTACATAGGATTCCAGGGGGCCTCCTATCCAGGCACTGACCAGATTCAGACCTGCTTAGCTTCAGCATTATTTGCCTTCAGACCTTGTTATGTAGGCCTTTATCCTATATCTGGAAAATGCTGGTTAAACTCAAGGTTTGCGAGATCTATTATGTATCGCTTTCTAATGTATGTATGTATTTCACAGGATTAAGGCCTCTTTTCTCCCTTTTTGTAGTTGTGCCATATTGACTGTCAGGCAGAAGGTGGGATACCCTCATATTCTTTTGCCTTAATGGTCATATTTTTCCTTCAACAAAGAGAACCACGTATACTGCCATCATATTTAGGCAATCGGGTAAGTTTAAAAAATAAAACAATTTTCAAGAAAAGTATAAGGGCCTGGATTCAAAGAAACGCATGACTAGTTCTGTGGACCCAAATAAGGAAGTCAAAAATTTCACAGGGTGTATCCTAAATTAGCTTTTGTATCACCATTGGGAGTGTATATCTAAACATAATATATGGCATGAAATAAATGCTTATATGTCTGAACGTCTTTATGTGTTTAGCATTTGTTCTTGTTCTTGAAAAGACCTTTGTTTTCTTTTGCTTTGTTTAGATTGAAGGCTTTGATTCTAAAAAAGCTGATGACTACCATCTGAAAGGCATAGAAGATGAAAATTTTGTAGTGTGGGAATACAAACCATCAAACAACGGAGCAGGGAAAAATTTGAGTGGTGTGGAAGGCAAAGCTAAAGGTGAACAGCACCGAGGTGGTAACAAGAATGCAGCAACCTTAGAAACAGACACCCAAAATAATCCAAAGGATAAAAATGGCAAGGTAAGGGATTTTCTTTGAATGGAAATTGCTGTTTTCTTTCTTGACTCTCTTCTTGAAATGACAAAATTTAACGGCCAAAGAATCAGAAATTTAAGTTACCCTTTTCTGCTTCTTTCAGTCTCCATTAGCATTGGAAACACCACACCAGATATCTCTGGGACAACTGTGGTTAGAATTGTTGAAGTTCTATACACTGGAATTTGCTTTGGAAGAATATGTTATCAGCATACGGGTACAAGAACTTTTAACAAGAGAGAACAAAACCTGGCCTAAAAGGCGAATAGCCATTGAAGGTGGGGCATTGCATTTGTAATAAGACTGTGGAAACTCTTGCCTTACTTATCTAACCTTTTGTTGATAAGACATTGTTTTATGCTACATTAGCCACAAATGTGGAAAATAAGATTTTCTTCATATATTCATCACATACTTGACCTTGTTGACTGATACTCATCTGCCCATAATTATTTGAAAAGATTAATTTAAAAAGTTTACTTTGAACTTGTATTCAAATATTTATGTAATTGAATTGAATGTATTTCTAGAGGATTAATGGACTCAAGCTGCTGGTTTTGATCTATAAGCAGTAATTCCATTGAGGCAGGAGATATGCCATTCCATTTTTTTCATACTTATGCCAGAATATTGCTGTGGATGTAGCTGTAAGGTTTGCCCAACATTAGCAATGTGTTAACTTCATTTACTGCAGTGCTTTCCAGGCAGATGGACAAGACAAACATGAAACAGCAGATCAGTAAGGAGAAATATCCATTGCTGAGCAGTTGTACTGATTGGTTACATTCATATGTAACGCTAAGCCAAACCATGTATAAGGGTAAGTGAGCGAAAGTGTGTGTACTTGGAGGAAAAATCTCTAATTTGCACCTTCCTCAGTCTGCTTTGCTCTTCATTCAGTCCTGCTGCTGCCATACCACCTAGAGCTCCATGGTTTGGCTTAGAATTGTTTTCAAACCTGGGCTTGTGGTTTGTCTGGGGGAGATAAACTACAAACCCAGGTTTGGACATAAAGCTAAGCCAAGCCATGGGTTAGCCCCAACGGCAGCAGGACCTGGGGAGGAGTGAAGTGGCCATGATTTTTCCTTTGAGTATCTGCACACTCACTTGTTCATTCTTAGCCATGGTTTGGCTTAGTGTTACATATGAATCGGAGCATAAATATTCAACTTTGTAATTAGAACAGTAAGATTCAAAAGAAGTTGTTCCTTTGCATAAGATTTATGGGTAATAGTATAGTATTTACATAATGTAAGATTAGGGCTGTGACCAGATTAAAGAAATCACATTAGTTTTCTTCAGATTTAATTAATTATTAAGTTTGAAATTAATTAAGTTTGAAGGTTTGCAACCCGTGGTGAAGGGTAGGATATAAATACTACAAGTAAATAAATATGAGAAAAAACATATCAATAAATATGAAAGGAAAAATAGATTTAAAGGGGGTATTTCCTTTGTTTTTAGTTTCAGGCATGTGTCCAGCTGGAACCATCTTTTAAGAGGCATTCTAACTCATATATGAGGGAATACCTTTTTTAAGTTGACAGTTTCCCACTGCAGTTTTTTTAAATTCTTGTAGTAAGAATAATTATTTTTTCCTGCCTATTAATTGGGGGACACCATTTTTTAGTTGAATCAAAATGTTGCCATCAGTTACTCTTAAGATGTAGGAGTCTAAGTGATTAATTGCTTAAAATGTTGCAGTATAGCGATATCATACTTGAAGGTCCTAACTGAAAAGCAACAACAAACTTATTACTGGTTTGTCTTTTTGTAGATCCTTTTGCACTAAAAAGAAATGTTGCACGGAGCCTGAACAGCCAGATGGTATTTGAGTATATCCTGGAGAGGTTCAGGACAGCATATAAATATTTTGCGTGTCCACAGACTAAAGATGGGAGTAAATCCAAACTGGATATCAAGAAGAAGGAAAAGGGAAAAATTGGTAGCAAAAAAACTGGAGAACCTGTAGCCAACTGTTGCCTTCCGCAGCAGGCCAACATTACAGAGAAGCAGAACGCAGGCCATGCATCTAATGTACAAGAGTCTGAGTTTAATGAATGTGGTGAAATGGAACCTACATCCAGGAGATGTACTGGGGACTTGGAAAGCTTACTGGTAAAAAAAACAGAAACTGAAAACACAAGCTCTCAAGATGAAAAGGAAACTATATCCCTTATTACTAATAAATGCTGTGAATTAGAACAAAAATCGCCTAAAGCAAAGAATGATCAAGAACCTTCAAATGAAAAGGAGCAAAGCCACCATTGCATTTTTAGTGATTGTAGGTCCCTTGATGCAGATTCTGTTAGTGAATTATCTGATACTGAAAGTCAGCTGAGTTCAGTAATGGAGCATCCACAGAAGAGTAGGTGCTCAGGCACTAGCACAGCAGCTACCTCGCACAACTGCAAAGCAGTAGCAGAAATTCAAGACACTAAAGATGACATCACCACAGAAGATATGCATTATGTATTTGATAAATTTATTTTGACTTCTGGAAAGGTAAAACAAATTCGTAACTTAACATTTCTGTTTTGAAATCTTTCTCCTATTTTTAAGATCCTTGTTAAAGAAATGCATGGTATGTTGTTTTTGTCGACAGACTGCTCCAACTGATGCCTTGATCAGAATTAAGCCCCAGATACTTGCTATGGTATTCCCTTAGCCATGTGACAATAGTGCCTTCATCTCAATTTTTCTCTAACATTCTCAAGGCTCAATGGGATGAATCTGCTAAACCCAGGGTTCCCATCTATTTGGTCCAAAAAGTTTAGATATTCCCTCTTGACATTTATGACAGTGTCACATTGTTCCTTGTTTACTAACCTTCACTACAGTAGTGCCAAAGAATGGTGAGGACTCAAGATAGAACAAATGAATCTGTCTTGCACAAGATTCATGAGACATCAGTTCTTTCCATCAGGATAGTAACAGGCCACTAAAGCATTGGTCTTATGGGCTGAATACTACTTTCCAAGATTCTTCCAGAAGTCAAATGTTTGGGGAGGGTGGCAGAGTTCATGGCAGAGTGCTTCATGGATTCACTGTGTTTTCTTTTTCTGTAGCAAGAGAAACATAAGAGTGCTGTGGTGAATGCCTCTGGCTTACCTCTAAAGCAGAAACTTGTTGAAAAGGTTGAGTCTAATCTCACTTTAATGTGCACTTTTTTTTCTGAACCAGGAAAAAACAAAAACAAACCCAGCACAGGAGATAAAACCTTCTTGTATTATGGCAGCTTTTAGGTCCAGATAGTTATTTAGCTAAATCTACGAAGCTGATATAAGATCTATGTAGTAATTTTATTAAGTTGGATCTAGAGTAAAGTTTGTGGAAGGGACTGCAATTCATTGGAGATTTCCACTGGAGGAATGTGGGAGGCGTTCATGAATTTCCCTCTACAGTCTCACGTGTCACCTCCCACACTGTTCTAGAGAGTCCATCAACTGGAGCAGATTTTCAGGGGCCTGTGGAGGGAAAGAGGATTTGGCAAAAATGGGGTCTCTCATAGCTCCAGCTGGAGTGCTCTTTAACTGAAGTTCCACTCACAGGAACTCTGGATTGAAGCCACTGTATAATATATTCCATCAGCATTTATAATGAATAAGTTCACTCTGTAGGCACTAACAAAAATGAAGGCATTACAGCAAAAAAGCAGATGATACTGTCACCATATGCAGACTTTGACTTTGTATCACAGTATTGATTTGGCACTCCACTTTGGCTCTTACACATTTCTCAGATTCCAGCATATCCACACTGCTGGGCCACTGCAAATTCTGACCTTCCTTTGTAAGTGTAGGTGATAGATTTATGATGATCATCACTGAAAATGTTTAGTGGGAATACATGGTATCTGTTATTGACATTATCTAGTCTTGCAATTTTTATTGCATTTTCATTAATTGAATTTTACTCTCTACATTTTCATGCTCCAATAATACCCTTCTGAACACTTATTGTTATTTTAGTATGCAAACCTTTCAACTGTCTTTTGTTAGCATGTCAAAATACGGGATAGCCAAGGATAATAGAACATGTTGAACAACTAGAGCTTGGGCATAAAACTCTTGCAAAATATCTTTATTTTTGTAGGATACCTATTTCTTGTTCCTATGGTTTAAAGATATTTTGAGTTATCCAGATTTCTGGGGGAAAAACATGTTTGCTACAAGGATTCTATTAGGTTTATCAAAAAGTTTTCTGTTTTAGAAAGACTTTCACTTTGTCCAGATTTTAGACATGTATTAAAGGAAAAGGGGGATTTTCAACTTGTAGTTATGAAGGTGAGAGCCAGTGTGGTGTAGTGGTTAGAGTGTTGGACTACGACCTGGGAGACCAGGGTTGGAATCCCCACACAGCCATGAAGCTCACTGGGTGACCTTGGGCCAGTCACTACCTCTCAGCCTCAGAGGAAGGTAATGGTAAACCACCTCTGAATACCACTTACCATGAAAATCCTATTCATAGGGTCGCCATAAGTAGAAATCGACATGAAGGCAGTCCATTTACATTTTTCAGTTATGAAGGTATGCAGTTACACTACAAATTATATGTTAACAGTGGTCAGGCATGCTAAATTTGTAAAAACCTAGTTCTTATAACCTTAGAAAAGGCTTCTGTTGTTTCCTTGGGTAGTTTTCAGGTTGGAAAAATATTTAGAGTAGGTTGGATCCAAACATGCTCTTGCATAAGCAGAAGACAGTTCTGCTTATGCAATGGCTCCTCTCACCACAGCCTATGCCATTACAGAGTCCCTCAACCCTCAGAGTGCCTTTTATGGGCAGGCGGAAGGGATGGAAAAGCATTCAGTATCCTTTAGCATCCAGTACCACATTCTGAGGCACCAGACTGTTAAATGCTGTATATTATACCATTGGATTTTTAGGACTTGGGCTAATTAATAAATAAATAAATATCCCAGGCATTTTAGCATGTGTTTTTTAATTTTTTTTAATTGTGTTTTTAAATTTTTTTGTGTTTTTAAATTTGTATATTTGTTTGTATTGTTTTAATTGCTGTAAACGGCCCAGAGAGCTTTGGCTATGGGGCAGTATATAAATGTAATAAATAAATAGGTACAGTAGGGCCCAGCTTTACAGCGTTCCACTTTAAGGCATTCCGCTGATGCGGCAGCTTTCGTTTTTAATTTAAAAGCTATTTTTTCTTTTTTGCGACGTTTTGCGCTGTTTTCGCATCATTTTCGTGCGACGCGGCCCATTAAAGTCAATGGGGTTCCGCTTTATGGCGTTTTCTGCTTTACGGCGGGGGTCCGGAACGGAACCCGCCGTATAAGCGGGGCCCTACTGTAGGTAGGTAGGTGCTTGGAATTTTTCCAGCCTGATGGTCAGTCTGTAAATTGCAACAACAGACATTTTTTTAGGTAATAAAGAATGAAAAGTATAATAGTTTTTGCTAACTTAAAAAATGTGATTATAGAATTCAGAGCCCACTACAGGGGTCTTTGAATGGCATATAAGGAGAACAAGCATGTCTGGACAAATAGATTATGGATAAATATATTGAAGAAGCATACAAGCAAAGTTCCATTTCAGAATGTCTGTACTCGAGCATTCTTTTCTCTACTGCCAACAAAATTATTCCAGCTGCATGCAAGGCCCAAAACTTGCTAAGACTTGTATTTATTTTCTTGGCAGCAAATTTGTTATTGTTTGTTATTTATCACACCGGCTATCACAACCGCCACTTCTGGCTTTTGTTTATCTCTGTTTAGTTGCACACAGAAATGTATTGCATTGTGATTCCTGAGACTGCTACATTATAGGGATCTTTCTTTTCTTTCAGTCTCTGTCATATGTGTGTCCTCTCTGTCTCTGCAATGTGTAAATCCATATCTGGATTTGGCCACTATTCAGAGGCTATGTAGAGTTCCTGTGGTTTTGTAAGCTGTTATGTAGTAAGGGCTAAAACTCAAGATGCTATGTCAGTTCTTCATTTTGCCCTCAAACCCAAATGTGTGTTTTCTCCATTCTTCTGACTCCCCTCCAGTTTATTGTGCTAGGGGATTGTGCTGTTTGAGTACAGAGGTAGCAAATATTGAGCAGTTTTGATAATTGAATTTGGACAAGGCAGGGGACCCAGGACTAATTACAGCTTCCTATGTATAGCTGCCGCATGTTGTGTGAACCATTTGTGATCTTTTCCATTTCCAGCATGTAAAGCAGGCTTGAAAAGATAAGTAGTTTCTTTCGAACTGCCCAGTGAGCTGAACTGCGGCTTGCATCTTCTATTTTTCCCATTGGAACACATCAACTATCTTTAAGGAAAAAATAACACAGCCTGTTTAAACAATTTCAAAGTAAAGCATTTTTGTTTTGTTTCTGCCATAGCCTCCAACTATAGTATGCAGTATCTGCAAAAGGGACGGCCATTCCAAAAATGACTGCCCAGAGGATTTTAAGAAAATTGATCTAAAACCACTACCACCAATGACAAGTAGATTTAGAGAAATACTTGATCTAGTATGTAAAAGGTGTTTTGGTAAGTACAGTTTTGCTGTTTTGATCTGGTGGCGAGTTCAACTTCAATATTTAATAATACAGAACTGAACTCTAACCACATTAATCTGGGATTTCCCCTGCTTACATGAGTGGAAAGGAGCTATTTTTATAGTATTGGCAGTAGAGTATATGCCTATGTTCTAGTTCACAGTACAGTCACCAGGATGTTTTGGACTTTGGAGTGGGTTTGAAATAATAGGTAGCCAAAGTGTCAAGGGATGTAGCTTTAGTAATCAAGGTATCTTTGGTAACAGTAATGGCCAGATTTGCAGCTCCAACACAGAAATTTGTTTCTCTTCTTCTTTCAGGGGTTTTGTCTGATATTTAAGATGACACAGTTGCATCCTAAATGTAAAATGCCATCACCAGACGAATCTAGTGAATTACGGGGATCAGTAAAATATTCAGTGAAAGAAATGTTTGAAGATATTTAAATCTGACCTTTAGATGTTGCAGAATGGCTCAATTAAGTTTTTATTTGTTTAGATGAATTGTCGCCTCCTTTCTCAGAGCAACAAAATCGAGAGCAGATTTTGGCAAGTTTGGAAAGATTTATTCGAAAAGAATATAATGGTATGTAACAGGAAACTTAAAGTGGACTTGTTCTAATAAATGAAAGCATCCAATTTTGCAGTTGTCTAGCTGATTCTTTTCTAATTTTATCTATTTATTACCAACCTGTCTTGATGCTTTAAAAGTATTGTTGTAATAATAACGCAAGACATTGGTTTTAATATTAATGTACATAATGGGTCATATTCAATTAAGTTGTATTCAGAGTAAACCCACGAAAATTAATGAACCTAAGTTAGTCATGTCTATTTAACTTCAGTGGGTCTACTCTGAGTAGGATCAGCATTTCATACCATCCAATGTTTTCTTGTAAATCCCTTAAGTGCCAGGAGAGGTGGTATAAATTGAGAAATGAAGAGAACTGAGAAACATTTTGGTTAATAATATTAAAATAGGAATTGTGGTTTGTATATTAATAACACATTCAGGCAGAGACATGCTTTTCTTACATTTTTAATGTATTTATTTGATCAAAAGTGATAAAACCTGAGTATGTTGGGGTGAAGTTGGTGGTTATACTGGATCTGCAATAATATTAATTAAATTGCTTATTTTGTCTGTGAAGTGTGATGAAATATAATGTCAATCCTCCTTCTATTTTGAGCAAGTCTGAATATACAAATCCTCTTTCTTTTGATCAGACAAGGCCAGGCTATGCCTATTTGGTTCTTCAAAGAATGGATTTGGATTCCGTGACAGCGACCTGGATATTTGCATGACACTAGAAGGTCATGAAAATGCAGAGGTAGGACTTTTTTTTGAAATACATTTTGTGTAGTTGAAGGAAGATTATTATAATCTCATATGTATGTTCAAAATACTTGGTTTCTCTGAATTCTTTATAAAACGATATAGGTAACCTGGGCTTTTTATTTCTTTCTCCTAGAAACTAAATTGTAAGGAAATTATTGAAAGTTTGGCAAAGGTTCTTAAGAAGCATCCAGGTATGTATATGGAGCTGTGTGTTGCATAATATTTGCATTTATGTGTATTCTTTAGTTAGAGGGCATATTTTACATGCTGAAACGTTACCTTCTCAGGTTTAAGAAACATCCTGCCTATAACAACAGCCAAAGTGCCTATAGTAAAATTTGAGCACAGACGAAGTGGCCTAGAAGGGGATATCAGCTTATACAACACACTGGCAAGTATCAGTTTCAGTAAAAGTCGGAGTACTGTTCCAAAAGTTTGGTGAAAAGCTCACCTGCATATGCTGATTCTTTAAACTCCTTAAGATCTGTTTTTCAGGGGACACAGAGCACTGCAGTGGAGAAGATGAGGCTTGAAAGCCACATGCTATAAGCAGTACCCTTTTCACAATTGTTGGGATCCAACACATTGCTTGGAAGCTGATGAAAGTTTCCTTAAGGGAGGGAACATAAATCCTTCAAAGTATCTTTGCTGTACATGATTTAGTTTGAACAGATGGTTCCATTTAGTGAAAGAAAGTGTGAATGGTTTTCAAATCTTAACAGGAATCTTTATCATAAACCAGGTGTGGGAAAACTTTGGTCCTCCAAACGTTGTTGAACTACAACCCATGCTAGCTGGGACTGATGGGAGTTGTATTTCAACAACATACAGTGGGCTGCAGGTTGGCCACCCCTGTCTTAAAGGGACTTAGTCTGTAATTTTATGCTCTTCTACCTGCTAATAAATTCCATTTAACTCAATGGGACTAACTTTAGAGTAAACATGTTTACAATTGTGCTGCATGATAAGTTGTCTCATCATGATATTATATGTACATCATCCTCTGAATTTGCTTTTGATTATGCTTGTGACCCACCTGAAATTTTGTGAGAAAGCAGACGTACGTTGAATACTGTGTAACATTTCATGTGATTGGACTGCAATTGTAGCTTGCTGAACCACAGCCAAAACCCTTGGCTTGTTTTCTAGGCACAGCACAACACAAGAATGCTTGCAACATATGCAGCCATTGATTCAAGAGTGCAATACTTGGGATACACAATGAAAGTTTTTGCGAAGGTACATATAAATGTGTGACGTTAACATATGTGTCGTGTGCTCAGTAATCACAGTTTCGAACAGTTGATGTTAATTCAAGTGCATTTTTAAAATAGTACTCAGAACAATTATGCTGTTATGTTCAGTTCTTGGAAACCTGTGAAATTTCTGATTTCAAGCAATGTCTTTGATATTGCTCCTAAAGCTACTGGCAATATATTTAATCATATCAGTGAAGAATCATATCATACAGAATTAGGTTTTCATAGTTTTTGTTGGTGGTTGGTATATATGTTTGATAGAAGTCTTAAGCTGCAATATTGGAATGTGAGTTTATATTTTGTCTTTAGAGCTAGGTATACTTTTTAGTGCTCCATTAATCAGAATGAAATATATAGTTTCCAGGACCCAAAGTGCTACTTTAATCCCTAGTAGGATTTTTTTTTAAGGTAAGGCATTTGTTCTACAGTATATATCACTTTTGAACTCCTGTCAGTTTCAAAAGTGGTTTCCCATGTAACACGGGAACTGCTGGTTAAGAACCCAAGTCCATATTCATCAGGGGCATGTGGAAAGAGTTGGCCAGTTCATTGGATCTTGGCCCTTGTCTCGTGTATTCCTACCAATGAGGGCTTCCAGTCATAGTATCCTTGTGTGCATTTGACTTATGTTTTAGTGCATGCCAGAGGCTGAAAATATTGTCAGATATGGCAGCAGCAGCATCACAGAATACTTTTTCTTTCTTAATTGTCATATTTGTTGGACCTAAATATCTTGTTACACTTTGAGTATAACAAGCATTTATCTCACCAGCGCTGCGATATTGGAGATGCATCCAGAGGAAGTCTGTCTTCATATGCCTATATCCTTATGGTGTTATATTTCCTACAACAGAGAACACCACCAGTGATCCCAGTTCTTCAAGAGGCAAGTTTCAGCAAAAGGCGCCATGGAAGACAGTTTTGAGAATTCTGTTTCTTCTTAGTTCATTTTGCATGTGAGACCAGTGTTGGATCTGGCCCTTTCTGAAGAGTTATTGAAGTCACAACTGTGTGTCTTCCCAGCTGCTCTGTGGACTCTATTTTCCATATGAGGCCGGCCATCACTGCGGGTATTTGTTCCACCTATCGTGCGAAGGCAAGAATGTTTTTTGAAGTCAAGACTAGGGGCGTCAAGCCCCTCCCACTCTCCAGTTCATTCTTGCCTTCGTACGAACAAGATTGATATACAGATAGCGTAGTTTTAGCTAAGTCTCTGTGTGTTTCGTTGCTGTATTTGTCTGACAGGGTGTGGAGGTTGGCTGTGTGTGTGTCTCCCACGTTCCTTCCTTCCCTCTGTCTCGTGTTTAACACTGTCTTTTTCGTATTTCTGGTGAATCCAATTTAATTTTCCCAGGTTCTAGCCCAAAGACCCTGTTAAAGACCACGGCTGTGGTTCTTTTGTTTTTCTCAGGCGGGAGCTTGCGGCTGCAGCTCCCCGCGCTCTCCCTTGTCTGGGTCAATTTCATTTACCCAGGTTTTCGCCCACGGCTCTGCTAGAGACCGCGGCTGCGATTCTTTCGTTCTCCCCAGGCGGGAGCTTGCGGTGGCAGCTCCCTGCCTGTCTCAAAGGAGCCAGCCCTTGCAGCGCTCTTTGTTTTAGTGCCTGGCCATCTGGGTTGCCGCCTGCCTCGTATGGCCGCGGCTTTTCTCATTGTGGTTCCTTTTCAGCCGGGAGACTGTGGCTGCAGATCTCCTTTCCCCTGAACTGCTCTGACTACTGACTTGCCGTCGCAGCTTAAAGCGCGCCACGACGGTCTCTCTGTTAGCGGCTTTGGCTTGTTTCCCTACTCTCTCTCAGCTGCTACGGTCCTTCCCCGGCCGTTCTGCCTCCCCTCCTGAGTCTCACCTGCCTGGCTTTTACAGCCGCGATTCTCTCCCTCGCAGCTGTAGCACGCTTCGGCGGCCGTTACTGGCAGTCCATTTTTGCTGCCCCTCAGTGCCTGCCGTTGCTCCTTCTCCGTAGCCGCCATTTTTGATTGCATTGTTTTCCCACTCTTTTTTGCGGGCGCCATTTTGTCTGTCTCCCTTTCCCGTCTATACTGAATAAAGGGGGCTTAGCTGACAAGGGCTCCCTGTACGTACGTGTAAGATAGGACTCCTTAGCTCTTTGGACTCCTCTATCACATGACTACTGCTGCGGCTTCTGACAACTAGCTGACAGCTAGCACCTGTACTTCGGTGGCTGCCTCATTATCGCTGTGACTGTGCTTTAGACTTTTGAACCTTGCTGGCTCTGGCGCTAGGTGCACAACTTGTTGACCTGTACATTCTGCCCCATCTGTGGCCATGTGCTAAGACTGTGATGCTGTGCACAAGTTGTTGAATCGTACATTCTGCCCCCTCTGTGGCCGTGTACCAAGCCTGAAGTCTATACTGTACATTCTGCCCCCTCTGTGGCCGTGTACCAAGCCTGAAATCTAGTCTGCATTATATTGACGCTGATCCCATAGTGCATTCTGCCCCCTCTGTGGCCGTGTACTTAGCCATCTGCCAGTGCATTCTACCCCCTCTGTGGTCGTGTACTGTGCCTGTTCGGGTCTCTACATTCTGCCCCCGCTGTGGCCGTGTACTGCATCCATAGTGAATATAAGATGGCGGAACAGCCAGACATGTCTCAGACAGCCAAGCCACAACCATCTAAGGCAACTAAGACTAAGCATGCCAAAGCACTGGCTAAGACTAAACATCTTTCCAGCCACAGCAAACCCAAGCATCCACGCTATGCCTCTGGGCCGACCCCCACCACAGAAGCTCAGGAACAGCTAACGGATATATTTCATTCCCCCACTGCTTCCTCTGACGAGGAGGACTTTGCTGGTTTTCCTACTCAGCTAACACTTAGCCAGCCTCCTTCCATGTTGCCGCCCAGGGCTTATCCTCCGGCTCAACCCACGGAGCCACCTACTCAGGCACAAACATCGGCTTCAACGGGACTGCAGCTGTCCCATGATTTTCTCTCACAACTTCAGGGCATGCTGTCATATTTCACTCAAATGCAGTCCCCACCACAAGTTCCCGCCATACCTCAACGCACTATGGACCAATGTGTGTGTCACGAGGCAAACCCTTCCTGCTCCCCAAATCCCTTGGACGTAGCTAGAGGCAGATGTATCGATGAAGCCTCGTATGGGGAGGAGTCAACCTTTGCTGATCACCCTGAAGGAGATGACTGGAGTGACTATTCGGAACATGAGGAGGATACATCGTATCGCTTGTTTAATGCCTCCGATTATCAGCCTCTAGCGCGCAGGGTAGTTAACGTCCTTGGTCTCCAAGCTGCGCCTCCAACAACTACCGCTCCAGCTATTAAAGGGGCCAGGGTTCTCAAATCCCCTGCACCAACTGAGCACTACATCCCAGTGCCGGATCCCATTGCCAAACTGGCCACCGAAGAATGGTCTCATCCATTCCAAACGCGCCGCTTCAAGAACCTGGCTGACAAACTTTACTCCCTAGCTCCTGACTTTGCCACCAAGCTAGCCGTCCCCGGCATAGACGAACCGATCGCTAGCCTAGTTTCACGATCTCTTTTGCCTAGGGAAGGAGAATCCCAACTAAAGGATGCTACTGAGAGAAGATTGGATTTCGCTCTCCGCAAAAATCATGAGGCCACTGCTTTCTCCATGTGTGCCTCCGCATCAGCTTCCGTCTTCTCCAGAGCAGCAATGATGTGGCTGGATGATCTTCTAGAGGACCCTAACCCTGATCCTGTCTCTCTCAGAAGGTCACTGATAAAGTTGCGCAAGACAGCGGCGTTTGTAGCTGATGCCACTTTGGATGCTACTCAACTGGGGGCACGAGCCATGACGGCTCAGATAGTTGCTCGACGGACCCTCTGGCTTCGCCACTGGCAAGCTGACTCTACGGCCAGAGTGAATCTTTCTAGGGCTCCTTACTCTGGATCTTTACTTTTCGGCGAGGAAGCTCTAAAGGCAGTGCTGGTTGATCCTAAAGACGCTCACAAACTGGTTTTGGCCACTGTCAAGCACGTCGATCATAGACCTTTTAGGCGATTTCCCTCCTTTCGCACTAACCAGCCCTTTCGAGGAACGCGGCCAGGAGGACGAGGCCGCGATTTCTGATCCTATGACTCCAACGCCTTCAGGGGAACCTGGAACCGACGTATCCAGGGCAGAGGTCAGTACCAAGGGCGCAGAGGTACTTCATCATCCTCATATAGGGGAGGGTCTCGCCAGCGCAAACAGTACTAATGCACTTCCTGTTGGTGGCAGACTACTTATGTTTGGAGACCAGTGGCTGCGTCTGACTAAGGTCGCCTGGATCAGGGACCTTTTTTGTTCTGGCTATGCAATAGAGTTTTGGGCGACCCCACCAGACAAATTCCATCCATCCCCTTGTCCCAGGGCACCAGCCAGGCACAGCATCATGCAGACAGCTATACATCACTTCTTGGACATAGCGGCGATAGAGCCAGTCCCGACAACAGAGAGGTCGGAAGGGGTGTACTCCCTCCTGTTTGCTGTGCGCAAACGAGATTTGTCATGGAGGGCGGTATTGGACCTCAAGTTCGTCAACTGTTTTGTAACATACCACAGGTTCAAAATGGAATCCCTCCACTCCATTACTGAAAGCCTGCAAGAAGGAGACTTCCTGGTTTCTATCGACCTAAAGGAAGCTTATCTCCATGTCCCCATTTGCATAGCCCACAGAAAATTCCTTCGGTTTGCTTTTGGCCCCCAGCACTTTCAATATAGAGCGATGCCTTTCGGCCTCTCCTCTGCTCCATGAGTTTTTACCAAAGTACTCCTCACCTTAGTGGCTTACCTCCGGATTCAAGGGGTCCATCTCTACCCATATCTGGACAATATTTTAATACGGGTGAGCTCTGAGGAGCTGGCTCATCGTCACTTAACGCTCACCCTCAATGTTTTGCAGGCCTACGGCTGGCTTGTCAACTTCGACAAAAGCCATCTTCAACCGACCCAATGCCTACTTCATCTAGGGGCAATGTTGGACACCCTGCAGGCGATGGTGTTTCTGTCTCCAGATCGCATAACTGCCATCACAAACATCGCGGGGTCCTTGATGCAACAAACAACCGCAGACGTCATGCTTCTAGCCAGGGCGCTCGGAATGTTCATCTCTACCATCCATATTGTGCCATGGGCTCGAGCCCACTCTCGCCACCTTCAGTGGGCTTTGTTGCCTTTTCAACAGGACATTGCCAACTCCAATCATCGCACAGTTCATCTGAGCCCCGCACTGCGCCTTTCATTCCGCTGGTAGATGAGGGTCCAACATCTCTCCAGGGGCACTCCGTTCAGAGAACCACGCAGGATTGTTGTCACCACAGATGCCAGTCTCATGGGCTGGGGAGCACACTGAAACTCCGAGTACGTTCAGGGGGTCTGGTCCACAGCAGAGCAGGCTCAGAGCATCAATTGGCTGGAGCTCAAGGCGGTCCACTTAGCTCTACTTCATTTTCAGTCTCTGTTCCCTTTGGACCATGTCCTCATTCGAACGGACAACACGTGTGTAAAGTCACATTTGAACAGACGTGGGCACCAGGTCCCGTCCTCTGCAGGACCTAGTTTCCATCATCTTCGTCTGGGCAGAACAACATCTTCAGTCCCTAAAAGCAGAGCATCTCAGAGGGATTTGGAATGTGACAGCAGACTGGCTCAGCAGACAACAGGTCTTTCTGGGCGAATGGAAACTTCATCCAACCATTTTCCATCATCTCCAGTGTCAGTTCGGCGTCTTTTCAATTGACCTGTTTGCTTCCAGTCGCAATTACCAGCTTCCCAGGTACTTTGCTCGATACCTGGACACAACAGCGGAAGCAGTGGATGCTCTGTCAATACCATGGCCAGAGGGTCTTTTGTACGCCTTCCCTCCAATACCACTGTTAGCCAAAACCTTGCGGAAGGCGCGGAGCGAGAGGGCACACTTGGTTCTGATAGCACCATATTGGCCACGCCAACCGTGGTTCTCAGATCTTCTTGCAATGTCGGTGATGGATCCTTGGACTCTTCCAGTCAGGCCAGATCTTCTATCCCAGGGTCCGGTATGGCATCAGGACCCCACTTGGCTCAATCTAACAGCGTGGTGTTTGAACGGGGACATTTGAGGTCGGCTGGCCTGTCTGACGCGGTTATTGATATTATTTTAGCCTCGAGATGACCATCTACCACCCGTATTTATCAACATACTTGGGTGGCTTTCTCCAAGTGGTGCCAGTCTCACCACTGCGATCCATCCCAGGCCACTATGCATCAGGTGCTGCAATATCTCCATAGTGGCTTTCTGATGGGACTCAGACCCAACACTCTACATCGACATGCGTCCACTCTGTCATCCATTCTCTCAGTGTCATCCACTGGTGCCCCTATTTCCTCACATCTGTTCATTAAACGCTTCCTCAGAGGCACTGCTTTACGTTCACTGGCCGTAGTTCACCATTTTCCCTCATGGAGTCTGTCAAAGCTTCTTCAAGCTTTACAACGCCCTCCGTTTGAACCCCTTAGGACTGTGTCTTTACGTCTACTGTCCTTCAAGGTCTTGTTCTTGGTCGCCATCACTTCTGCCAGACGGGTCTCGGAACTGTGTGCATTGTCTGCTGCCCGCCATCTCTGTGTCTTTCACAAGGACTTTGTTGTGCTGAAAACTGATCCTTCCTTCCGTCCCAAGGTCAATTCAGTTTTCCATTGCAATCAGGACATTGTACTCCCTTCGTTTTGCCCGAACCCCACTCATCCTCTAGAGAAGGCTTGGCATTCGTTGTATGTTCGGAGGGCTCTCAAGACCTACCTGTCTAGGACCCAGGAGATTCGATGAACGGAGTCTCTGTTTGTATCCTTTCATCCAAGGTCTATGGGGCATAAAGTAACCAATTCTACCTTATCCCGTTGGTTAAGGGATGTATTACCTTAGCATATGAGTCCCTTAAGTTGTCAGTTCCAGCTAGTATAACAGCTCATTCTACTAGGTCAGCTGCCACTTCAGCTGCTTTTGCTACTAATGCTCCTGTTGCTGATATTTGCAGGGCTGCTGTTTGGTCTACTCCACACTCGTTTATAAGGCATTATAAAATAGATCGTTATGCCTCTGCCGATGCCTCTTTTGGCAGACGAGTGTTGCAACAGGTTCTTAATGTCGATTAGCATGTGGGTGGTCCCTCCCTATTATGGGCTGCTTTGGTACATCCCGCAGTGATGGCCGGCCTCATATGGAAAATGGACCATTGGTCTCACCTGAAGGGTGATTTTCATATGAGGACGGACATCACGACCCTCCCAGTTGGAGGATGTATAGATATTTTACTAAGATGTTATATATTACTGTTACGCTATTGTATTTAAAGTTACTAGTGAAGTCAAGACTGCTGGTTCTGTCATATCGCTATGTTGAGTCATGTTATTATGCATGTTATTTTCCTGTTGGCAGGCCTGTTGGCCCTGTTCTTGTATTTAGATTTTTTTTCTATAGACGCGCTGCGAATGAACTGGAGAGTGGGAGGAGCTTGACGCCCCTAGTCTTGACTTCAAAAAACATTCTTGCCTTCGCATGATAGGTGGAACCAATACCCGCAGTGATGTCCGTCCTCATATGAAAATCACCCTTCAGGTGAGACCAATGGTCCATTTTAGAGTAACACAGAATTTCAGTGCTGAAAGCCTATCTGAGTAGGAATTAATGGTCTCCTTGATTTTACTTTAAAATCATCATGCATGATGACTGCACATGGAGGGTGTTTTACTTTGCACATGTGCAATGAAAAGTATGTATGTGCAATCATTGTATTTTATGCTGTGCATGGGGTAGCATAGTTATTGCAACACAGAAGTGATTTTATGTGGGAAACTTTGTAACCTGTAAGCTGCCTTAAGTCAATAAAAATATGTACGTTTTCAGATTGAATTAAAAGCAAGGTAATGCAGATAATACTCTTTATTTTGATGTTTTAAGCTACAAATTGTGAGCTATTGATTTTAGCTTATTATTTTAACCAATGTAAGGTGTCCGAGGTGTCAAAAATATGTTTAGTGCAAGTCTCCTTTTGAACATATATAGATTACATAGTTCTCATTGCCAAGCATTGTAATCATAATTGGTCTTCCCCTCCCCCCCAATAACAATCTGCATTCCATGTCAAAGAGTATGATTTTCTGGAAGGCATGTGCTCCAGCATCTCGTTTTCAAAATTATCTGTTAATGATATGTAAGTAGACTAACTTGGGCCCTAGTAACATTTTAAGTGACATTCATGTTCTTTTCAAAATAAAGAATACTTTCTCATTTTGGGTTTATTCATTTCCTCTCTGGCCCTGCTCTCATTTTCTGTCTTTGTTCTTCATGATGTTTTAGATATTTGATGGACAACAGATTCCTCAGAGAATGGTTGATGGGTGGAATGCTTTCTTCTTTGATGATACCGAGGAACTGGTAATGTTCTAATTCTGGAATAATAGAGTTCTTAGGTCTAGTTTTCTTATGCTACACGTACATATATATGCTTAATAATTATTTATAAGAGCACCAGCAATATGTTTAGCATTGCACAAATGAAAAAAGCCCCACCTTCCTGCATGTTCTCTTCCTACACAATTTGTTGGAAAAAGGAAGAGGAAACAAATGAAGAAGAGGTGAAAGTCTCAAAAGTATACAATTAGACAGTTACAGCAAGAGCTTTAAAGAGATGTAGAATTAGCAAATCAAGAATTTTAGAAACGGTTACATAGGAAGCTACCCATGGTTTCCCTGACAGCTTACAGTTCTCACAGATTTGTCAATGGAGTAATCAAGGGACAGGTTCAGTGGATTTACAAGAATGGTTTTCTACGGGAAGGATGTGGCTACAGTTTCTCCACAAAGGCATATATTTTATGGGCAAACATGAAAAACAAGCTGTGAGTTAAGGCAAGCATAAGTCTTCTCTATACTGATACTGAAGATGGAAGTATGACTTTTTATGATAACGAAAAGGAGGGGAAAGATCCTTACATGGATAGTGAATAATCTGAGACATTTTAGAATTTAGAAATTGTCAGTAGCCTAGGATGTCCAGTGAGTATCCAAGTAAGAAACTGCCCTACCCCATCTTTCTTGTCACTCCCTGTCTTCCTGCCACAAGTAGGGCAACATTTCAAGATGCCTGCCTAAGCCTTCTAAACTAGGATTGACAGCTGGAATAGTCTCACACTGCTATTTTTAGGTGGAAAAACACAGCGCAGTATCATAGTGACTGCCTGTATCAGTGGTTGCCAATCTTTTTGGGCCTGTGGGCACATGTAGAGTTCTGAGAATGTTCCATGGGAACCAGTCACAAAATGGCAGCCTTGTGGATGTGATGCTACACTGGCAACCCCTGGCTTACATCCTTCCTCATTTTCTCTTTTCTAGTATCAAGGGGCTAATGGCCTTTTTCTGCTAGAAATTTAGTTACTTATTATTAGATAAATTACTAAAGATTGGGGATGTGAGGCAACAGGTAGTGTCTACAAGCATAATTGTTATAGTGCTCCACTTTTTTTTTTTGATTGCAGAAATTGCACAGGGTTATCCTAGTTGCCCATCTCAGCGTGCATACTCTGCAAATCTGTTTGTAAGAATGCCCTGCAAACTAACTGTAACTTGCCCCCAGGTCCTGCTTGTGGGCTTCCCATAGGCACCTGCTTGGCCACCATGAGAACATGATGCTGGACTTATTATTATTTATTACATTTGTATACCGCCCCATAGCCAAAGCTCTCTGGGCGGTTTACAACAATTAAAAACATTAAAAACAAATATACAAATTTAAAAACACATTTTTAAAAAACAAACTTGATGGGCTTTTGGTCTGACCAGTGGGCCTCTTACGTTGAAGTGAAAGGTTCAGTCAACCTGTAGTGCAAAAGGAAGTGGCCTAGTCTGTATTACAATTTAAGTGAAATTACCCTTTTCAGAACTAATGCTTTTATATACAAGGAATTATCTGCCTCTGCACCAAGCACATTAGGACGAAAGGTAGCCTTATCTAGAGATTGCATAGGTAGAGCATTTACTATGAACACAAAAAATAATATTCTGCTATTCCTTTTCCCTCCTACCGTATGTCAGGTACATTCAGGACAACCTGGTTTTGCAATAGATGCATATCCCGTACTTCACAATGTGTGTTACTTTGGAACTATTCTGAAGTTATAAGTATTGTGTTCACAATAAAGTACTTTATCTGCTATTACTTTTATACAGAAAAAACGTTTACCTTCTCTTGAGAAAAACACAGAATCACTGGGAGAACTCTGGTTAGGGTTACTGCGATTTTACACTGAAGAGTTTGACTTCAAAGAATATGTCATCAGCATTCGGCAGAAGACGCTGTTAACAACATTTGAGAAACAGTGGACATCCAAATGCATTGCTATTGAAGGTACTTATAGAATATCTAATAAAAAGAATATATCCCTCTGGAAGAATTTTTCAGTTATAAGTGGAACTTTTATTACACTTTTAATGTTCATGAAAATTTTGCTTGCGTATCTTACACCAATAATATTCATTAAAAGGAAACTGGAATATTCTTCCTGCTCTTTTAATAGTTTTTATTTTCTTTGCTCAGATCCTTTTGACTTGAATCATAACCTGGGTGCAGGAGTTTCCAGAAAAAGTAAGACTTGAAAAAAGTTCTACTCTGTATTAATGAATTTCTAAAGCAACACTTCTTTAATTTGTTGGGGATCTCTTCTTTCACAGTGACCAATTTCATAATGAAGGCATTAATTAATGGAAGAAAACTATTTGGTACCCCTTTCTATCCAGTCTTGGGAAGAGAAGCTGTAAGTTATCCCATTTTGTAACTTGTACTTCTCTGCTGTCGTCACAAATGAACAAGTACCTTTACTGCAGTTCTTTCAAGCACATTTCATTTCTCAAACTGCATGTTCCATTTAATTGGTTTAATGATTTTGATCAGAATTATAAATCGCTTGGACAGAACATTCATGGTTTAACACAAAACTCTAAATATCAAGTTGGTTCTTTTACTTCCAAAATATATTACTTATGTTTTGCATTTAAACATGGATAAACCTTATAATAACAGGAGGTGTGTGTGCGCACACACATGTGTGCGTTCATTTTGGTGTTGAACAAAGAACAGGAGGATATAAGGACTCCCATTTTTAGGACTGTGCATATTGACGTTTCTCACAGTTCATCTTGTATATATATGCAAAGCATACACTGGGCTTGGTTCTAAACAACTGCTGTTGCTCTTCCCTACTTTTCCTTGTCCTTCTCCCAGACACTTGACTTTCAAGTCTAATACCTCAAACAAATAGCTAACACTCATGAATATAATTCCAGGCTGGTATTCAATAGCTGAGATAGCATAGAATGGATGTTATCTTCGTTCCTCATGACTGTTGTTCATGTGGTCCCAAGAATGATTGTTTTATATGATTAAGTTCTGCAAAACTTCAAAGTTTGCACTGTCGTAGATGGTTTGTTGCCCCATAAAAGATATTGCTTGTTGCGCTTACTTTGTCTTTCTTGGAAAAATAAGGCTATAAAAACCCTCATCTAGTATTACAAACAGGGCCAGCACCAGAGGGCAGCCAGGTTAGGCCCTGGCTAAGGGCCCCTCCTTAGGGTGGGTAGTGCTCCCGTTCCATGATCTGCAGCAATGTCGGCTCCTGACCTTGCCACAGATCACAGAGAGGGAGCTCCCAGGCACCCCTATACACAACTGTGCAGGCCTGCAGTGCCCACCTGCATGTTCCACCTACCTCTCCCATTGAGGTGACTGCATGTAGCACGCATGCATGCTGTCAACCAAGATGGCGGTGGAGGCATGAGCTGCAATCTTGGTTGGTGGCAGGCATGTACATGCAGCGTGGCCAGCATTTACCACACTGGGAGAGGTAGGTGCGGGTGGGCACTGTAGGCCCGGGGCAGGCTGGTGCCCAAGGGCCCAGTCATGCCTGGTGCCGGCCCTGATTACAAATGTATTCTGAATGAATGGAAATATGAAAACTTCAACCTTGGTTTTTATTCTTTTTTTTCTTAATGAATGCCTTATTTAGTAAGATATTAGGCTGCTGTTTCTTCCTCCTTTTCCTTGTTCTCTCTTTGTAGAAAGTGAATACAGGGAGCTTGTAAGTAACAGCATGTCCCCCCCCCCTTTTAGGAATACTTCTTCAACTCTAAAGTATTGACTGATGGAGAGCTGGCACCCAATGACAGATGCTGCCGTGTCTGTGGCAAAATTGGTCACTACATGAAGGACTGTCCCAAAAGAAGGAGGTTGGGAAAATAAACATGCTACCATTTTAAAATAATTTTACGCTGAATGTAAATGAAGAAAATATTCTTGAAGGGAAAACCAAAAAGTTTCGCTTCCTGTTTTCATGCCTTTTTTTTTGCCTCAAGGAGTGCATCCCTCTCTCTTAATTCTTCTTTCAAAAACTATTTTTAAGCAAGTCACATATTTAATCTTTTGCCTGAAGGAATTATAACTGAACGGAGGAGTTGGTATAAAATAGTGCTAAATGTTGTAGTGGACTGATTACCACTCATTTTTTTAAATATTTTTATGTTTTCATGATCATTACCATAGTTGCTGTGTGCCTAGAAGGGTAAATGTAATGACTAGCTGCCTCTGATAAAGTGGAGGAGGGAACCATATGTGGCAGTTCAGAGCTTGATGTTATTTTGCAGGACTTCTGAGTTCTGTAGGCTTTGGATGAAATCATATCCTACAATACATCTCAGATTTTCCCAGTTTACAGAGCAACCCAAACCTTTGTGCCAGACTGAGAGGGAGGGTTTGGATTGAGCAGAACTTTTCCTCCACCCAGCCCTACTGGCCCCCGCCGACCTCCCCCTCTGAGTGACCCCAGTGTCACTTTACTAGCGCAGTGGTTCCCTTTTGCCTACCATATGGCAGAAGTCCCATCAGTGGGATCCCTCCCAGCAGCAGCCAACAGAACACCCAGAAACATAGGTTTTTTGAAGCAGGTCCATTGAGACCCTCTACCATCAGGGCCAGTTTGGGCCCAATGATCAGTCTGCCCCTCAGCTTCTGCTCCAATCACCATGTGTAGCAGAGCTGTGGATGCAGTGGTAGTCCCACTACTCCATAAAACCCCACTGGGGTATTGTGGGGGGAAGGGAGCTTGGATTGCTTCCTTAATTTTCATCAGTTTTTTTGTCCACAAAATGGCACTGAGATGAATCTTCAAGGCTTTTATTTTTTGTGTTTCACCTTTGCATTTATACTGTGACTCTTGTTGGCTTCTTGTGCTGGCTTTTAAACTGTAGTAATCGCACAACTTCAAGGATATTATTAAGCATTACTTTAACAATTTTCCCCATTTAGGTTGAAGAAAAAGGAGAATGACAGAGATGATGAAAACGAAATAAAGGAGGAAGATAGAGAGACTAGAGAAAAGAGATGTTTTATCTGTGGTGATGTGGGACATGTTCGAAGGGATTGTCCTGAATTCAAACAGACAAGACAAAGAAGCAATGGTGTTCCCGGTAAAACACACACACACACACACATACCTTTACATATTCTGCATTGTGGTACTTCCAATTGTCTTTAGACAGTTTTGTTGTTATCTCCTACTTGAGCACAAGATGCTCTAGGCCAGCCTTTCCCAACCAGTGTGCCTCCAGATGTTGTTGGACCACAACTCCCATCTTTCCTGACCATTGGCAATGCTGGCTGAGGCTGATGGGAGTTGTGGTCCAACAACATCTGGAGGCACACTGGTTGGGAAAGGCTGCTGTAGGCTGTGAATTTTCTTAATAGATCATATATTTGAAAAGCTACATTTCCCTAAACTTTTCTCACAGGACCTGCATACTTTACAGCAGGGTTATGGAACCTGTGGTCATTCCAGATATTGTTGGACTATGACTCCCATAATTTTTGACCATTAGCCACCCTGGCAGGGACTGATGCGTGTTAGGATTGAACAACATCTGGAGGGCCACAGGTTCCTCATCCCTGTTTTAAAATATGGCCTCCTCCTTTTATATTAGATTATTTGAGTCAGTCTTGCTCTCCTTCCTCTTAGTGTCTGCCTGTTCATCAAGTAACAGTAATGAGTTGTGTGTACAAAGTTATACTCTCAGTGGCTACAACCCTACCTTCCTGTCCATTTGCTCCCACGGGTGATACATGCCTTGGTCTCCTCCCGTTTAGACTACTGTAATGCGCTCTACGTGGGGTTACCCTTGAAAACGGTCCGGAAACTGCAGCTGGTACAGAATGCGGCGGCACGTTTGAGTAAGAACAGCCGTCGCCGTGATCATATCACTCCGGTGTTAATAGATCTACACTGGCTACCAGTTGTGTACCGGGCCCAATTCAAGGTGTTGGTATTGACCTTTAAGGCCCTATATGGTCTCGACCCAGTTTATCTGAAGGAGCGCCTCCAGCATCACCAATCATGCCGCCTAACAAGATCAGCCACACAAGACCTTCTCTCGGTCCCACCAGCCAAATTAGCTAGGCTGGTGCGGACCAGAAAGAGGGCATTTTTGATCGTGGCTCCCACCCTCTGGAACTCCCTCCCGTTTGATCTTCGCCATGCCCCCTCCCTGACTAGTTTCCGCCAGATTCTGAAGACCTGGTTGTTCAGGCAGGCCTATGGGATCGTTGGGGTAGGTTAGTCTTTTAATTGTTATTAATTGGTGTTTATAGTAATTTTTATACTGTATTTTGGTTCTTATATTGTATTTTATTATCATGTAAGTCGCCTAGAGTGGCCGTTCACTCGGTCAGATAGGCAACTCAAAAATAAAATTATTATTATTATTATTATTATTATTATTATTATTACTACTACTACTACTTATGTCTCTTAATCCTGGGCACTTCTTGATACAAGAATTAAAAAGAAAAAAGAAACCTTTTGGTAGTTGGAAGTAGCTATTATTTTGATGATCTTTTCATTTTATTATAATATTAGGCAACAATATTTTATATAACTTCAGTGCAAACAACAGTTCCATTAGAAATTAAAATAATTATTTTGTGTGGATTTCAATCTTCTAAATTGCTGTTGGCTAACAAGTTAATATACTCAACTCTCAGGCTGCAGTCCCATCCACATTCATTTAGTCCCACGTTGAACACAATGAGACTTACTTCTGAATAGGTATGTTTGTATAGGGCTGCACTTTGTCCCTCATTCTAGCCTTCCTCCAAGTGGTCCAATAGGCTACCAGAGCCTGTTTCCAGATGCAGGGTTTCTCTCCTACTCTCTAACTTTACTCTCAGAAGCCAATGCTACTTTTCATGGATCTTGCATTCTTTAGAGTCATTAATTATATTCCTTCTTAGCCTTTTCTTTTCTTGTAGGCCTATTTATTGTTGCATGATCTCCAATGCCAGTTCCTAGCCCAGAGGTTGCCAATCTTCTTGGGACTATTGGCACATTTGAAATTTTGAGAGCTTCCCATGGGCACCACCCCCTCTGGTTGCTTCTCTCCCTACTTCCTGGATCAGTCTCCCCACCCCCAAACAGAAAAAGAGAAAGCATGTGTGTGTACACACCCTTTGCTTTTCCATGCTTACCCATGGAGCCTGAGTAGAAGTCTGATCCTGTGGAATTAAAACATATTCTTTGAATTTGCATGGTTTTTATGTTGGATTCTCCCCCAAACCACCATCAGATTAAAGCTTACAGTGGTAGACCTCACAGTACAAATCATAGATGTGATGCTTTGAGCACCACAAAAATGTTGACTCAAGGCACAGTCCTCATTGATCTTCACAGTTTTTACATAGGATGACAAAACAATGGACAACACATCACAGACACATCTGTCGATGTAGAGGTGACCTGAGATTTAATGATGGCTTTGAAGGTATAGCTTTTTAAAAAAAATTATGAGGTCTGTAAGGATTGCCCCATATCCATGTTTTTGTGCTGTGGCAGTACTGGAAAGCATCAGACCCATGGTTCAGTCAATGGAGACTGACGTGATCTGTGATTTGATTATTGTTAGTGTGGAAATCCATTAAAAATTATGCCATTTCAAGAGGATCCTGTGTGTGTGCGTGCATGCACACATGCATGCAAGTATATTATCTTTCTCATCTCTCTCCCCCCCCAAATGTGGCACTCCATTCTTTCTCTGTCTATTCCCTGTGGCACCCTATTTTTTCTTCTCTGGCCACTTAGTTTTCCATGGCCACTTACTTTTCTTCTAGATTGCTTTATTTTCTCTCTTACTCGCTCATTAGCTCTGCTTTCTGCTCAGCTGCCTTGAAAAGCACATAGAAACTGAAAGAGGAAGTGGGGAAAAATCACTATTCCAACTATCTCATTCTGCTGTATGTACTCTTCAAGGCATAGGGAAGGTAACCACCCTCACAAGCTCATGTTGAAGGTGGCAGTGAGAGGGGGTGGCAGCTCAGAGGTGTCATAGGCTCCAGACGTCTTCTAGCCATGCCACAGGATCTATAAAACCTAGAATGCCTTGAAGTGCTTGTGATTCTATAAAAGTGTACAGCAGCCTCATGTTGCACCCTTATGTCAATGATTCCCTTCCAACTTAAGACACATATACATTTCAAAAACATTAGTTATCTTGAACAGCACATTTTATTGCTGTCCTAGTTTAAGAATGGAACATAGCAGAAATCTAAACAAGAGAGATGCATGTACACTTCAAAACTATGAATGTAGTGTTGGTATTGGTGCAATAATTCTCACTATAAAGGAAAAATCATTCAGTTTTAAAAGTGGCTTGTCTCTGGCAGAGGGCATTGTTGCAAAAGGTACAGCAAATAAAGTTTTGGCTGCATAAATGGCTTTTGCCTGCACTCATCAGTGTTTTTGATCACAACCTATTTGTTTTCTTAAGATATGTTAAACACATTCTTTCAACTTTTATCATTTAGCAACTCAGTTAGTCCGAAGCCTTGTAAACTCTCAGCAAGTAACTGGATCCATTCAACAGCAAGTGGAAAGACCCTTGCGCACTAGACAGCCATCAGAATGTGTAAGTTTCATTTGATTCAGTATTTATGAGTGTTAATAATGTGAAAAATATGCCTGCTTGTGAAGTTTACTGCTATAATAGATCTCAACAGAGTTCAAAAATACTGATTTTTGCATATACAAAGACTGGGGCAGAAATCTGGAGTAACTGGAAGAGTGAATGAATTAAGATGTTGGTGAATGAAAATTAGTAGGTCATGTTTCTTTGTCATACCATGTTTTATTCCAGTAGCAGTTCAGGTAACTGTTTTTCAGTGGTAGGGCTTGATCTACAGAATTACTCTATTCAGATGATTATGTCTCAGTTTAATAAGCTGAAATAAGAATAAGACTTTTAGTCACACCGGCAGTCTCTTTGCAAGACTGAGCAAAAACAAATCAGGAAGTCTTCCATTAGCCCATACTTTCTTGTTTCATCTGAACAACCAAACTATGGTTAAGAACTTTGGATCAAGCCAAGACACTAAGCAAACTTCAAACCATGGTTTAATATTCTAGCTTGTTTTGAAGTTGTTAACCATACTTTCCTGATTGAGATGAACTGTAAAATTGTAGATAATGGAAGACGGCTTCGTTTGCTTGCTCTTCCTTTCGGGGGGGGGGGGAGGGAGCGAAGGGTCTGCATAAACAGCCAAAAAGCTTTTACATGAGATATGATCATCTGAACGCTCTTAAGGAATATGATGAATCTCCTGTCAGTTAAAACTGATTCTTTAACTGAGCTTGTACTAGTGAAGAATTTAGTTCATAAAAAGTCCTCACAGATGACTTTCAAACCCTGTGTTCACTATACCTCAACTCAAAAACACAGTAGAGGTATAGTAAATGTAAGGCTGGAAAGACTCCTTTGTGAGAACTTTTTATGCATTAAGTTCTTAAATGGAACACTTAACTAACTCATGAACTAATCCAAACTACATCCTTTTTTTCCCTCTCCAGTCTGATTCACGTCAGCCATCTTACTCTCCACAGCCTCAGCAATTTACTCAGAATTCCTCTCCACCATCCTCCATTAACCAGGCTCAGCCACAACCAATATCCCAGTCTAAGCATGCTCTGCAGCCCCAGCAAGGGGCACAGCCACCCCACCAGGTCCAGCTGCCTTTGTTTAACTTTCCCCAATCTCCCCCAGGTCAGTATGCCACCTTGCCTAACCTGGGACTATTTCAGGTGCACCACCACCACCAAATTCAGCTTCCTAACGCCTCGTGGCCTGTTATTCACTCGGCACCGGGTAATCCTTCTCACACCACAAATGTTCCATTTTCCGTGAGGGCTGGCGGCAGCAGCAGCCCACCCAATAACCAGAGCAGCGTAAGCCTGAATGATCCCAGTATCATCTTTGCACAGCCTGCTGCCAGGCCTGTAGGAATCCCCAGCAGTTCTCATGAGGGACACTGGCGCAACCCCGTGACTCTAAGCTCCCTGGTGAACAATGGCACGGTGGGGAATTCAGGTAACTCTCCTCTTTTGTCTCCTGTTTGTACAAATACTGAGGGCTTCTTTTGGATAACATTTCTGAACCTGTTCAGTCTGACTATGCCATATATGCTGGGGTGCATACATTGAAAAACCTTATATTAAAAAGATGAATTGCCTCATTTTTGCTAGGCTAAGATTTTAAAATTATATGAAAAGTAGTTCAGAAATGTGGGTTGGGTTTAAAAGGTTATCTTTTTAGAGCTTGACATATTAATTTAAGAAAGAAGAGTTTGAGCTTTCTCCCAAGAAACCATTGATTTCAAATCTGAGTCCCAACTTCAATAGGGCTGGACTCCAGAGACCTGTGCTTGAACAAAAAGTACTTCGGCCAGTTTTCTTTCCAGCTGCTGCCCTTGTGCTGCATTTAATACTGTGCTGTAGGGTCTCCTAACTTAGGGAGTAGTTTGTGTGTGTATGTACAGACCTTTGAATATCATCCAAGCTACTTAAAGACCCTGTGCCACTTTCCTTAAAAGACCAGTGTACTTGACTGAGCCAGGGTATGGCTCAGAAACTAACTTTTCAGTGCCAGGGTACACCTTAAAACTTAATAATAAAAGTGCCTCTGAGTATGTAGAGTACCTTTCTTCACCACTGCAGAGCCACAGGCAAATTATAAATCAGGAACAGAAGGACCTTCAGGTAAGAAAAATAAACTTTCTGGACAAGTATGAGTCTGGATCACCTTTCTTCTTGGTTCTGCTACTATGTATCTGTCATTTACTGCAGGTGTGGGAAATCTTTGGAGTTTCAGTTCAGCAGCATCTGAAAGACCAATCAGCCCCATCAAGCATGGCTAATGGCCAGGGATGATGGGAGTTGTATTTCAGCAATATCTGGTGGGCTAAAGGTTCCCCACACCTGACTTAGTGAATAATGTAATACAGATCAGATTGTCTCCTAATACATTTGTTTAACTTCTTGCTTCTGTTATATGTATCGTTAATGTTTGCATATTAAGATTGCATGCAGAGGGAACTTCTGCTCATGGAAGAACTATTCTGCATGTGTGAGCTTTTGCAGATTGGTAGCAGTGGATACTTTTAGTCTGTTCATGGTTCCTTGGGTCAAAACATGACTTGTATAAGTGGAAAGAAAGGCAAAAGGCAACCTTCCTGAATTCTTCTGATTTCTCTATCCCTCATGCCCCACCTGATGCTGTTACAGAAGATCCCTCAGGAACATCTTTGGATGGAAACAAGGGTTGTGGTGGGGGGGAGAAACTGGGAATGCCCCGTTGCTGAGCAGAGAACCGTTTTGCTCTTGTCTGAATCCAGCCCAGCATTCCTTAACTGATTTGTAGCTTAATTTTCTATATACTTTGTTTAGTGTCAGGTTACTTATAAAATGATTTTTTTCACTACTGAAAGAAAATTAATTCCTTTAAGTAATTGATGAAGCAGCTACTTTCAGTATTTCCCCTCAATATGACAGTTGTGCAAAACCTACCACAGGTAACTTTTCCCAACAGTAGTAGGCCTGTTCTGGACACTGTATGAATGTATTTTGAACAGCAATGACTTATGATAAAGCAAGGTAAGATTTACTGTACAGTTAAACAGAAGGATTTTTTAAATAAAAGATTCTGGCAGCTATGCATTTTGTTTTACAGATTGGTTATTTCTTATGCAGTAATATTCCCTCTCCTTTTTGCTTTTGAATAAACATTAGATCAGGGCTTCCCAGGACAGTTTGGTAAAGTGAACCCTCCTCCTCCTCCTCCTGTTCCTTGGGACCATGGCGCCCCTGCCCATTTTCCTCTACTGCGAGGGGCGTGGCCTTACAGTATGTCTCCAAACTACATGCAGCAGGGAAATGCCAGCTATCCATTGAACAAACCTTTCTACCCTCAAGGTACTAGAGTATCTACATGAATTACATCTTTCTCCTGTTTTTTCATTCATGAGCCATTTATTCTGAAATAATTCCAAGTACAAGGCAGTGGATTGCAGATCAGCCTTTAATAAGATATAGAAATCAAGCTTCTAATACATAGAACTTTGTATGTGGTTGGACTTACTTTGAAGTAGCTTTGCTGAGGAGCATGCTATTAGGGTATGAATCTCATCTGAATACAGTAATACCTCAGTTAACAAAGTAGATGCATTCCTAGACATTATAACTTTAACAGAAACTTTGATACCAGAGGTAGAAATAACAGAAAGAATAGGGATAGGTTCCTACGACTACTCATAGATGCTGAGGGCAGCTTCAACAGGGGCTTTAAAGTGTGCCTACCTGGCACCCACCCACTGCCCTACTTCCCCTCTGAATCGTGATGGATCTTTCCCTCCCCAGCCCTGGAAGAAAGAAATAGATCTCTTTAATGCAAAGGCACAGGACTGAAAGTTTATCCATAGCAAAGCAAAAGCTGGTCAGTTTCAACTTTAAAAAAGCCTTCTTTAAAAGCAGTTTCCTTCCTGGAGGATTTGTTAACTGACAAATTACTGAAAATGTGACTTGTGTCCTTTAGGCTCCTACAGCAACAGGTTAGAAGCTAAATATAACTGTCCCATTAAATCTTGAAATACTGGGCAAGATCCAGCTTAATGTCAGTGCAGAAGTTGTTTCACAAGCTCTTTGTTGCTCAGGCAGAAGTAGCATAAGAGTACAAAATAGTATACAGTAGGTTAAGACTGTGCAACACTTTCACCAACCCAAGCCACCCATTGGATTTGACTGGTTCTACTACGATAAGAATGGGGTTCCTGCTAGTGGAATGCTGTTGCAGTGGCCCTCCAGTTATTGCTGTACTGTAATTCCTATCATCCCAGATGATTGGCCATGTTAGATGGGGGTGATGGGAGCTGACATCCAACAACATCTGGAGGTGGGATGAATTGGCTTGAAACCAGCTGTCATACAATTAAGCCATAATCCACCAATTATGGATTGAGTGTTTCAGTCTACTTCCTTTTCATCAGTGCCCCTTTCTGCTGCTAAACTTCAGGGAATTTAAAACTTGTTTTTCAACCTAAATATTAAATACAGTGGATTTAGGTAATATATTCTAAAATAACTGTAACCTATTTTCTTTTAGCTGGCTTACTGATGCAGAACAACCAGCGGTTTTCACTTCTGTCTCAAGGACACCCACACTTGAACATGAATTTCATTCAGCAGAAAAAATGAAGTTTAATTAAGGGGATGGGAAGAAATCAGGTTCTGGATTCAAATGTTATTGCAACATGTTTAGATAAGAGATTATTTAAAACTGTTTTTAACTGTATCATTTGTACATAGATATAAAATATAGTTTTTACCAGTATCGCAAGAATAAGTGATACAAATGTCATCTATTTTATTACCCTATTTTTAAGGGGAACTGTGTTTTATTTTACCTTGATAAAACTGTAAAGAGAGTTTTTAAAATTAAGTTGTTTATTTTCTATTAGCTGTATTCATACTTTGGTTCAGACTTTATATCTGTTCTAAAAAGGAATTAGAAAGGGATTTCATGTGTTAAAAAGATCGTCATTTCTTTACAGAACAATGTAGTGCCAAAAACTTTTTAAAAGGAAAAAATAAAATTGCAAAATTAGAAATCTAAGCAGTTTTCTTTTGTATATGTAGTTAGATTCTATGCAATTATAAAGATAACCCCTTTTTAGTACTGTAGCCTAGGGTGAAATACCTTTGCCTGAACCAATTTAGATTGGCATCTGACTGTACAAACTTTCAAGTTTTACATAAGTCTTATGGTGTTGGTGAGTTTGCAACAAAAAAGTAGAGAGTAAGCCTCACACTTGTTTGTGAAACCCAGCTATTTCTCCACCTATCTTAAACTTAAATAAAGGATATGTTGGTGTTGCCTAATTAAGAGAGCTATTGCTCGTGGGAAAGGCAGCTGAGGGGCTTTTGGCTGTCTCATGCTGTAGGCAGGCAAAGAGATCCACCCCTGTAGGCCTCATTGTGGCAATGGAACATTGTTTGTATAGGCTGAAAGGGGGCATACGGCATGTATTTTATTTATTAAATTTCTATCCTGCATTTTCTCCTGAAGGAACCCAGAACAGAAAGTAAAACAATTTAGCAACAAAAAAGCTTTCTAAAAACAAGTTTCAAAGAAAAACATTCTAAAAAACATGTTGAATGATGATCAGGGGAGGCCTTGGGTCTGCAGACTCCAAAGATGTTCTCCTAACAAAGAATAAACTACATCATCTTTGGCGCTGGTGTAGGTATGTTCACTCCCACTTACTCAATTAGGGAGGATTTTTTTTAAAAAAAATTTCAGGAGGAAAGAGCCACTTGCCACCACCATCATCTACCCTGGCTGATGCATGGCTTACATCAAGGCAACAGGGCTTAAGTGGCAGTTCCTCCACCAGACTCTCCCCAGACTCTAGCGGGCCTCAGCAACCTCCTGAAGCTGCCCCATCCTTCCATCCCACCAAAGTTCCTCCCTTACTTATTTTCCCTCTTTGCCATTTCAGAACAATTGGAAGGGGAAGTATTTTGATTTTAAAAAACCACTTTGCTTCTAGTAGGGCTTGAGAGCTTTCCCTCAGCTGTCTGAGAACAAATTGGTAAGCTTCTGTTGTGTGTATAGTATGCTAGAATCAGAAAGGAATTTATTTTCCTTTGCTTTTCAGGACAGTAGTTGAATTAATCTGTTATAATTATAGAGAATATTTTTTAGTATGGGAGTAACCTTATCCTGTAAAGTCTGCAAAGGTCTGAGAAGTCTAATCTGAGATAACCATGGCAAAAATACCAGCATCTGCCCCAAAGGGACTGCATCTCTCAACAGAATAAAAGTTTACCCACCCCCGATGTAGAACTTGGACCACAAATGCTCTTCTCATGCTTGGGTTAATCTTAACCATCTAAGCACAAGTGTTGAAGCAGACAATATAAAGCTAAACTTGGCTATATACTTCCCAGCCTATACTTCTACGCACACTTAGTCCAAAATAAGCCCCATTGAATATGAGGCTTAATTTCAACTAAACATTCCACATTTGTGTCATAAACCTTCCTGTTTCTTATGATACATACTAATAATAATGGAGTTTACACTCAGAGTTCACTGCCTTCCATTTTCCTAAAGCCCCCTGCCTTAAGTTAACCCCATGAAGGGAAACAAATTGTAGGAATTACATATTTGTAAAAAGTTGTAAAGTGAAAATACCCTCTCAAAGTTATGAAAACCTTTAAAAAATAAATTTTATATTCTTGTATATAAATTATTTTCAGTTTTCTATTAGTTTGATAAACAAGGGCAGAGCCTAGCCCCATATTGTGTAATTTTGGTTTGATTCCTGGGTCTGGGAGTGGGGAGATTGCTCAGAGGTTCCTTCTAGTTATACAGAGTTAGAGCAATGAAGAGGGGAAAAAATAAAAGTTAAAAGTTTCTCCTAAAATCACGACTCTGCATTCCAATATTTTGGAAGCTAAGTTTATCACTGCTTGTTGAAGTGTCCTTGAAGAAGAAATTAGTTACAGAGCACATTTAGACTGTAGCTTATTTAGCAAAGAATTTTAATAAAGAAATTACAATACTTTTTCTGCCTGCCCCACACTTAAAAAATGATTCCCTACAGACTTATGCACATTTTTGGACAGCCTGTTGGCTTTGTAAAAATTATCATTTACACAAAAGTCAGCTCCAAAATTATTATACAAATACCAAATAGGCAAGACTTTAATAGGTTTTGCAATGAATTCAGACAATTCTTTATCTTGCTCTTGTGCTGGGTATGTACAAATTCAAAAGAATTTTAAACCATATTCCTTTTTGCACAACACTGCTTTTGCAGCAGATATGAACAGAACATCCACTGAATAAACATTTCTTCAAATTAAACAAAGTTATGAAATACTATGCTGTCCAAGAAACTGAGGACAAAAAAATTATGAGCTGTCTAAGCAGCTTCTACTGATCCTGGTGCATCATATCTACAAAAGAAAGTGGCTCAGATTCTTGAACTGCTTAGGGTCATTCATTTCCCCGACGATTCTTCTTATGGCTCTTTTTAGATCTGAAAAGAACAGAAACATCTCACTGTCCAGTTGATTCTCAGGAACAATGACAGTTGCACATTCGTGCAGTGATAAATTTACCTCTGCAGTGATTGTTATAATCATAACAAAACCTTCCTAAAATACATACAAACTATTATACATCTTCTATGAATTCAAACAATTTTCTCTATGGAGAAAAAAAGTTATTTCATGGAAACCTACTACATTATCATTATTTAGCTGCAATATGAAATCTGTACCTTTCTGGGGACTTGGAATGGCTGCGATGTCTGTGACTACGATGATGCCCTATTAAGATAAGATATATATATTAAGATAATTTCATTCTGTTCACAGTTCCCTACTTAAGATTCCTCCTAAATGTCAGATCAAGTAATGCAGATGGGCAAACCAGACTCAATCAAGGTTTAACTGATATGTGCTTGGATCTTAAGTTTCTGTGAGTGGAACTCAGCTCACAGGGTGCTTGCACTCATGGTCAGTTGAGGGATACTCCAGAATAGTGTGGAAGGTGGCTCTGAGGGCTGCCTTTCCCCTTTCCTTCTACCAGCTTCTACTGGATTGGGGGGAGGGGTCACTTCCATGAACAGAAGGGCTTGGGATCCAAGCCATGGTATCATACACAGACTGCCTCCTTAGAAACTGGAAAGTAGATTGACTAATTCCGGAGAAACCAGCCCTCTACCCAAAACAGAGTTACCTGGAGATTTAGATCTTGTTCTGTGGCGTCTTTCCCTAGATCTACTTCGGTGTCGCCTTGGGCTCTTGCTGCGATGCCTTTCCCGACGTGGTGACGGACTGGAAGAACACAGGCTATTAGTGTAAAGTTTAGACAATTTTTAAAAATCAGCTTGACTATTTAGTAGTTCTCCTACCTTCTCCTCTTTGGGGATCGGCTTCGCCTAACATAGGAAAGGGGGGGAAAAATTACTCTTTCAGTCTAGCACCATGTTGGTTAAAAATATTTTGCTAGCTCCAAGTAAGTCACCTTCTAGGAGATCTGCTTCGGCTTCTTCTGTAACGCAGAGCTGGAGATCTGCGAGGTTTATCTAGATCCCTGTAGCTTCTTCTCCTGTGATCAGGTGAGGGAACTCTCTCCATCTGAAAGTATTGTAAACATACCATTCTGAAAAGTATACCCTACATTCAACACAACATTTCTAAACAAACAAAATCTAATAGTTATATTGCAGATGCACAAACAAGGACTCAATGGTCTTTTTAAAAAAATCCTCTAGGAATAAAACGAAATTCTGACAGTGTTCTGATAATCCTTTTTTTATGGGAAGCAGAAGTGAACAATTAAGTAAATATCAACAATAGCTACAGCCAGTTCTTAAGCTCATTAGCTATTGAGCACCATACAAGAAATGTTCCCTCAAGTTATAAGGACATGTTTCTTGCACTATGCTAAGTTAACATGAGAGTATTCTGTAATAGAAGCAGCCCTCACAGCCAGAATAGAAAGCACTACACAAATGTTCAAACCTTTTCATCTTCCTCTTCCTCATCCTCGCTAGTCTCCACATCATCCATATCTTCTTCCAAAGCACTAATACGTGGTTCCAGTTGTTCAGCTTCTTCTAGGACATACCGTTTCTAAAAAAGGACCAACATTTCTCAGTACAGGCAATCCTTATGTGGACATGGGTTGAATCACAAACAAGGTCTAGGTATTTTTCAAATTTAGATTTGGGCGACCTCTCCCAACCACTATATTTTGATGTCTAGTATTTTAAGGTTGATTTATATTTTTAGCATTAGTATGTTGCAATTTATTACACACCTGTAGTCTAGGTAAAATGATATCACAAACACGTTCGTCATGGAGCAGTTGATCAATGAACTCATCTACGTGCATTAGTTCAAACTCTGGGGGGGGGGAAAAGTGAGTGCATTTTAGAAGGGGTACCACCACAATTTCTATAGTAATAATTAAAATGGGTATGACTGAACATCACAGAAAATACTGACCAGTTTAGTCCCATTTTTCAAATAAAAAGCCATAGTATAAAAAGGAGTAGAAATATTGCAATTAATAGTTTTGGGATATCATGCTTCTTGTTCTCAGAAAACTCTTAGTTATCTTTACACTTTGTTACAAATCAAATAACATTTAATAAGAGATAAGACTATGACATCAAAACCTCTACAGATTTATCTACAGACAAACTATAAAGTGGAGTTAGTTACCCCCATTTCTATTTTGGCTTTTTATTTTTCGATAATCATACAAAGGTTCAAGATACTTGCAGCAGTCTATAGCAGTGCCAGTCAGTCTCATAACTCATTTTACCTATGCTACTTACATTGATAAAATTGATAAATACAGCCTAGCTTTATAACTGCTTTGAAGATGACCAAGAGCTAAACAGATAAATTACAAAGTTGAGTTACTTACCCCCATTTCTATTCTGGCTTTTTATTTTTCGATAATCATTATACAAAGGTTCAAGATATTTGTAGCAGTCTATGGCACTGCCAGTCAGTCTCATATACAATGCACCCAGCAACCGTACATACCTGAAAGTTAGCAAACACAAAAACAGCAATTTAGAATTGTTATTCTTCACAAAAAAGTCATCAGAAAACATGTACTTTCCATGCTCTCTCAGATCAGAATTTGAAATTACTCCCAATATTTTTCATTACTGTGACCTTCCTGTGCTGCTTAGTAAATTGCAGAAACGGGGAAAAGTATAGGTACTATGTCAACAGGATCCCCCCCAAATAGGTAAAAAAAACTATCATAATAGAAGAATACTTTTATGAATCTTGACTTAAGAAACTTGCAGAGCTAGACTAATCTTAAGAAGGGTAGAAATGAATACATGCAGAGATTATCATTGACTCTAATGTGAATCTGAACACCAATAAACACCTTCATCATGTTTTTCCTAATAATTTTAAGCCACAGCTCCAGACCCGAATGCTCCTTTCTCTTACTTGAAATCTTCATTCTTTATAAATTCAACAATTATGTCTTTTTCAGGCTGTATCTGCAGCATCTTTAGAGTCAAACATAAGAACGGTGTAGGCTTGATATTTCCTCCATAAACTCCACCAGTGTATCTCAGTTCCATAGCTTTATCCACAACCAGTTCAGCTACAAAAAGGAAGATGAAAAGGCACTCAGGTTTTAAAGTAAAGTTAGAGCATCTGCTTAGGTTTACCTGCAAGTTTTTTTGTCAGTGAAATAGGAAGAAATTGGGTTACTGCTACTACAGAGTTTGTATCAGAAGATACTATGGCAGTTTGGGAACTTAGTTTCCATTTAACAAGCATAGGATTCTTAATAAGCATTCAAATAATTACTGCCCAAGTTTTCATTGTAGTACAACCCCATTATACTTAATGCATTACCTCAAGTTGTTTGACGCTTGAATAAAATATTAATAAATGATAAACCAGAACCTAACTTGTCTTATTGGGTAACTACTAGGCAAAAGAACTCTGCCCGGCAATGCTTGGGCGCAGAAGTGGTATACAATCGCAACTAATAAAACAGCGGGGGTGCAACTATGCTCTCATCTCACTCACCCTTCACCCAGTGTGTTCAGCTTCTAAACTGTCCCGTTACCACCATAAGGATAGATAGCCCCCAACTATCCCACACTGTGTTAGCCCCCTTCTTCCACCCACAGCTACACAAACACCTGGACCGCACCTGTGAGGCCAAAACACTCCTCCTTCCAATACTTGGACTCATAGATGCGAGTGCGGATGATCTTCTCCACCAGGTATTGAGGATTAGTGCCATGGATGCTGTGCGCGTCCTTTACTGTACGGTTTGCCATTGCCTGATCCGGCCTGGCACAAACCTGTACGCGAAGCGGTCTGAGCAGAGGAAACGGGAGGGAAAAGGGACTACCGGACTGATGCACCAAGGGACAAGTCTCTCCTTTTCACTTCCTCTTGGGCGTCACTTCCTCTTAGAGGCAAGTTCTGACACCCACCTGATGTTTCCGCCCTGCCATCTTAGCAGCGGGCAAAAGTACCGCCCTTTGATTCTGCCAGAAACAAACATGGTGGCTGTCGCTCTAGGAAGCGTCTCGTCCCCTTTATTCGGGGCGCGGCGAGTCTCGTTTGGCGCGAAGTTTCATTCTGACGTGGGGAAGAAATCGCGCGCTGTACCAGCTCTCTCGGCAGAATCTTATCCTGGTTTGTCGAGCTAAAGGGGTAGATTGCGGTCGCTCGGGGGTGAGGTGCTGTAGTCAGAATCAGGTATGGTATAATAATGTCACTGCTTGATGGCCAACGGGAGTAAAGTTTCTCGGGAGAGCTTCAAGCATGTTGCAGATGCGTCCACCTTCCATGCTCACTCGTTTTGACCTACCTATTTATTCTTTAAGTATCCAGATAGAAGGTAAAGATTGCTATAGAATTCGAGAATCAAACAAGTAGTTACATCGCTTTTTGCTTCTTGACGGCGTGTGTGCACGCGCAAGAATGGTCTATTTCTTCTTTACAGAAATCATGAGCACAAGAAATCAGAGAAAACGTTTCTACTCGTGGTTTGGAAAAGCCATCTTTACAGATGAACAACTACAGATCTCCCATTATAGGTGTGTATCTGGCTCTAACAACAAATCTGGCTCTATATTGTTAAAGGGTAAACGATATAATAGGCTTGAGGCCAGCATATAAAGATAGCATAGGCGAATAAGCAATCATGGAAATAAATTTATGTTTTGCATAAGACTGAGTAGCTTTTATTGTAATGTAGCACTAAAAGTAGGCAATTATGTAGTAATGATGTTGTAATTATTAATGTAATGTGTTTATGCATCACCATCAATGTGCACCATCAAAGAAATTTGACTTAGCAGCAATAATAGATGGAAGGGAGGAAGTCACAGGAGTGAGAGTTAACAGGGAAAGAATAAATATACATTTAAGGGGTGAGGACGATAGTCAAAGGCTTTATAAAATGGTTTGTTATCCTGAGAAAGGGTCTCAAGGAAGAAGGGGTAGTGTCATGTAGCTATTCTGGGCAGGAGTTCCAATTATAAGTGATAAGGAAGAAAGGGCAGAATCATTCAAGAGAGCAGCTTCTGAAAGCTGAAGGATGTGGAGATGCAAGATCCACAGCTGTAGACAGGGATACATGAGAGGTAAAGAAACGGAGGTGAAGATTAAGGTTGCAATTCTAACCCTATTTACCTGGGAGTAAGTCCCAATGAATTCAGTAAGACTTCTGGGGTGAACATGGTTATGATTGCACTATAAACTGTCAAACCTCAGTGATGTCCCTTAACGGTAAAGAAAGTGCAGCTTATTTAAATACTTTATCTTCTAGGGGGATATCTGTTAAATCTGGGGAAAACGTCAGCGAGATCTGTATTTTCCCAGGAGAGTTTATTTTAGTAGAGGGAGAGGAAATGGATCAGTTTCTTGTGGCAAGACTGTTAAAACTATATCAAAGTGGTAAGTTCTCTTTCCTTTTATTTTCTTCTTCATTACATGTCCATTTTTCAAGTACTAATTCCTGTGATATGGCTTATGCCTATTTGATATTTATTTTATAAAAATAAAATCTGCCAAAAAACAATGGAAGGAACAGAGAAGCTAAGCAACTTTTGTTAAGACTATTGTTTTTGTTAAATATTGATATTGGGACTATAGCACAAAATCTGTGGTACAAAGGACTCAGAGACCTCAAGCAAGATAAAATCGTGATAGGAATTATCTCTATGCTAACTGTAGCTTAATAATTAAATATTCAGTATGTTTTCTCCTATAAAACAAATGTGTTGATATGCACTATTCATGTATATTGCATTTCTGATTTTAGTGTCTTCCAAACTGGCCAGTAACAATGCTAACTCACTCTTCAGAAAGTATTACTGCAGGGGTAGTCGTCATGGTATCCTCCAGATGTTGTTGGACACCATCAGCCTCAGCCAGCATGGGCAATGGTCAGGGACGTTGGCTTCTCTATATTATTTGTTCAAGAGGAATGAGAGATTAAGGAGCTTTGATCATGAGAGTTTTTACTGAATGTTATTTTGGTTACAAATACTTATCTGTATTGCAAAAAAGGCATTTTTAAGTGTGTGTGTGTTTGTTAAAAAACCCCTCAATACAGTTGCTTATGTGGTTTTCATAGATGTACTTGGACAGATTTCATTTTTAAACATTAACAAATACATAAAGGCTCTGGGGGAGACTAGTTGATATGGAATGGGTTCTCTGAAGAGAGTGAGTTTAAACACCACTGCTGTTGGCTTTCTCCCTAATTTAGTGAAGTAAAGGAAGCCATCATACTGCTAAAGTGATTCAAGTGCTCTTGCTAATCATAATTGATGTTTCTACCTTAGGTGCTCAGGAAAAACATGCAGTTGTGGAGTGGTTCTCTCGTCTTGTAGAAATACCATTCAATCAACGAAAATCCTTGGGAAGAGAAGTTTCTCAGGAGATATTTTTGAATGAACATGCTGAACGGGTTAATGACATAATCGTTACATCCATTATTAGCAATGTCACGGTGTGTATATGACATGAAGACAAGAGAAGAGAATGTTCTTTGAACTTTTTGAAATGCTGTAGTGCAGATCTACAGTACTGAAACACTGGAAAACAATTTCCGGAGGTCTTAGACTGCAATCCGATACACATTTACTCAGAAGTAAGCTCTATTGGGTTCAATGGGACTTACTCCCAGATAAGTGTGTATTGGATTGCAACCTTAGTCTCTGAGGCTGGCTTGAAAATTCTGCATAAGTCTGTAATATAGCAAGTGTGGGGGATGATGCGGAATTGCATCCTGGGCTCAGCAGGTCATAGGAATGGGCATAAGAATCCCAGTAGAATTTGTACCCTTCCATTGGCATTGCAGCTTGACTTACCTACAGCTTCAGGAAATACTGATTGCTCACTTCTGTGGCACAGGATGCTCACATAGCATTTACTTGGCTGATAACCTTGTTGTTCAGTATTCTTGGAGAGGTTCAAGTAGTCCATGAGGAAAGGCAGAGGTTTCTATCCCACTTGTGAGACTTAGAATGCCATTTGAGTTGTAGTGTTTGCGGGCTGCTTTGTGGCAATTTATCTGGATCTTTACATTTAAATTGTAACAATTCATTATAAATACACTGGGGTTGTTCAGTATTTGTTTTCTAAACAGTTGATGCCTGTAGGGTTGCAATGCTCAGCCAATTAGATTAACCAGGGAGTAACATGGAAAGGAAAAACAAGAAAAAGCTTCCCCTTCTTCGGTCCTGTCTGGAGTGAGCTAACAGGCTTAGAAAATGATAGCTCCGCCATCATGAAGCCCCCCCTCCTCCTGAGGACTGTTCAGTAACAGCCAGAGGCTACATACCATGAAAACAGCAAGTTGCTGCCATTATCAAATTCATAAAGTTAATTCTAATAGGAGTTCCAATTCTTATTGTTTTTTATTTCCAAATATTTCTGCGTTCAGAGGATTAACAATTTTAAATGTTATTTTGAGGGAAGGTTAACGTGTGTGTATAAGGCTTTTCTCCTGTCGTACTTTTGCTATGCTTTGCACAATGACTACAGAAGTTTAATATGGTATTGAAGAGTAGGTGAACGTTTCGATGTACTGATTACATCATACCTTCGCTGTTAAGCTTTGAATCTGTTATTTAGAACAAGTATTTTGCTGCCTTTCTAGGTTATTCCACTGTCCCCATTTGAAGCATTGCCTATTGTATCAAAGGACAAAAAGATATTCTTTGTAAGGGAATCTTGGGATGGAAGAAGGTTTAAGCCATTGCCACCTAGCTTACTGGCAGAGTTGAAAGACTCTGTGAAAATGAAGAGGAGCAACATGAATTTGGCAAATGAGCACCATCTGACTCCCTCACGCACCATTTACTCTCCGGAGGTAGAAGCCACAAATGTCACTCGGAGTACAAGAAAAAGCAACAACACCATGACGGAAATAGAATCAAGACATTCAGCCTCCAAATCCTCCCAGTCTAAGCAGAGACGTTCCCGAAGACTACCCATTGGCAGTGAGACTTCAGGAGCTAAGAAAAAGTTACAGCTAAATAGTATGTTCACAAATGACCTTGGACATAATGATTGTTAAGCTGATAGCTCTGGAGGCTGACAAATAGTTTATCTAATGTTCAGAGAGAGAATTTTATGAATAATGATTAAAATATGCCCTATGTTCCGGATGCTGCAGTCTTAAAACCGAGGTATTTAACTCTAGAGCGTGAATTGTTAGCTCTTACTAAAACCATCTTACTGATGGCTATGTTCTGTCTGTACTGTCAGAGGCAGTGTGCCGCAGAATGCCAGTGGCTGAAAACCGTGGGTGGGGAGAGTGCTCTTGTGCTCAGTTCCTGCCTGCGAGCTTCACGTAGGTATCTGGCCACTGTGAGAACATGATGCTGAACTAGATCAGCCATTGGCCTGATCCAGCAGGAACCTCCTTATGCTCTTATGAATGCTCTTGTTCTTTATATATTTTTCTTTGCCACAAGCACCCTGGAACAATTCCCAAGTAGGAATTTGTGTGGTAAAATGGTATAATATTTCTCTTGTTCCCCATAGTATCTTTTATTGGGGGCCGTGGGGGGGACAGATATGGTAAGGATCTTTTTTTGGCTTAGTGTAGATGCTGTCATGAGTTCTTTGGATAAAGAAGCTGTTGTGAGTCAGACTATCTGTGATTCTTGAACTGGGCATACTAATAATTGAATGTGGGTCATGATAATAAGCATCTATTCTGTGCCTACATGAGTGTAATACATTGACAAGTGGAGCCATAGTTAAGAAAAGGTGGTATCCAATGCTGTACTCAGGCAAGGGTGCTTGCCAAAAGAGGAATTCCCTGTCCCATTCTTCCTACTGCTGTCCATTTATGTCCCCTGAAAAGCCTCTCCTGAGTGTCAGGGGGACCTTTAGGGAAAGCCTGGGATGTGGGATGGGAAATGGCCCCAAGCTGAGCAAAGACAGCTTGTGTAAAGGATCTTGGGAATCGGATCCAGCAGATAACTCAGTTGAGATGAGCTCACTGTGGACTGCTGTTCAGTTAGTAGTAGTTAATCATAGGCTACATTGGGTTTGTAAGCAAGAGTAATGTCCCATGCCCCTACAGAATGGCAGGGTGGATTGATTTAAATCAAGGTGATTTACATTACTGATTTAACTCACCAAGATAAACTCTTGATTAAAGTTTCTCATTCATTGTTCACATATTTCTTAAACAATGGTGCAAATCTGATTACTAAAATGTGTTAATTTACAACTCAATATAGCATTTTACAAGGAGGGTATACCATGGACTGTGAAAAAGACAAATAATTGGGTGTTAGAACAAATTAAACCAGAACTATTACTAGAAGCTAAAATGATGAAACTGAGGTTATCATACCTTGGACACATAACGAGAAGACATGATTCACTAGAAAATACAATAATGCTGGGAAAAACAGAAGGGAGTAGAAAAAGAGGAAGGCTAAAGAAGAGATGAGAGCCAGTATGGTGTAGTGGTTAAGGTGTTGGACTACGACCTGGGTGACCAGGGTTCGAATTCTCACACAGCCAAGAGGCTCCCTGGGTGACCTTGGGCCAGTCGGCCTCAGAGGGAGGCAATAGTAAACCACCTCTGAATACCGCTTACCCATGAAAACCCCATTCATAGGGTCGCCATAAGTCGGAATCAACTTGAAGGCAGTAATTTACATTTTTTATACAAGAGATGGATTGATTCCATAAAGGAAGCCACAGACCTGAACTTACAAGATCTGAACAGGGTGGTTCATGACAGATGCTCTTGGAGGTCACTGATTCATAGGGTCGCCATAAGTCGTAATCGACTTGAAGGTACATAACAACAACAATACTTTCTGTAATTGTTTAGATAGCTTGATTTTTATTAATTTAGGAAATGGTACATAATATTGCCTGTATCAAGCTGTAGATGCTGATGGCTATCCTACTCTTGTTTTTAACTTCCAAATTTTATTAACTCTTGACAAGTCCTCACAAAACTAAACATACATTACCGTTACAATGTTTACAATTTGATCTCATCTTCCCAAGTGGCATTGTCATTTTTATTCATAGACTGAAACAGAAACTTACTGCTATTTTTTTTTTTACAATAATTTTTATTCAAATTTTCATAAAACAAACAAAACAAAATCATAAAACATTCAAAGACAAAAAACAAAACAAAACAAAAATGATTAAGCAAAAAAATAAAATGTTGACTTCCCATTTGTCGCAGATCAGTTATAGGTCTACAATATATAACAATCCTGTCTCTTAAATTATATTATAAAATCACTTTCCTCCAGTAGTTATCTTAATTAATCATCAAATCTCATAGGCATTACTTTATTCTTTCCACAAAAAGTCAAAGAGAGGTTTCAATTCTTTAAGAAATATATCTATCAATTTTTCTCCAAATAAACATATCGATTAATCCATCTCATCAAATCTGTTAAGTCCAATAATTTCAATAGCCATTATTCCATTATCCATATTAATTCCATCTTCAATAGTCCTGTTAAGTCCAGTAATTTCAGTGTTCAATCTTCCATTATCAGTATTCCATAATAATCTTGCTGTCATAGCCATAGTCATATAATAAGAGTCTGATGGGAATTTCCTCTATCCCAAATATTTTCTTGCCATCGATTCTGAATAAGTTGCTGAAATATTGTTGTAAAGTCATATCTCTGTTCTTCTTTTTTACAAAATGCACTGGCTCATCTCTTGAGAGTTTTTCCATTATCACATGGCTGCAGTTAATTCCATAGATTTTCTCTATATCAAGCTCCATCACGTCATTCCAGTCCAGAAAATTATCCAAGCCATTGATAACTTTATCTCTAATATCTTCATTAATTTCTTCAGAGATAACGTTAAATTCCAAACAGTAGATTTTATTTCTAATATCCATAAACTCCAGATCTTTTTCCAATTCCACATTTGTTCCAATCTCCAGGGCTTGTATCTTCCCTTTATTTTTTCTTTTCTCATCTCTGATCTCATTCTCCTCTCTCACAGGATCCCCTATTTCTTTAAGCTCCTGCGTCATTTTGCTCAGTTCCATTTTCAGCTCCTTACTGCCCTGTCGCAGGGTTTGTTTCGTTATCTCAATCTCATCCATTATTTTCTGAAACATAATTACTTCCAGATTCTCAGCCACTTTCTTGATTGCCATTTTTAAAACCAACAAAACAAAACAAAACAAAAATAAAGAAGAACCACTTCTTATTTCAGCAACAATTGGGTTAATATTCCAGGCTTGATGACATCACAGTATAAACAGAGCAGCCTGCCTTATCTCTCTATATTCAAGAATACAAAACAAATTTAGTTCCCAGCATCAAAACAGTTAGTGGCGTCGTGAAGAAGCAGATTCGTCAAAATAAAATAGACCAAAAAGAGAATAGTCCCAGACAATATAATGTTCCAAAGTTCATATTTTTTATTTTTTTCTCCTCGGAATAGAAATCCCTCTTCTGTTTATATCTTTAGAATGCACTTCCAGGACAGCTTTTTGCAATAGAAACAGAGATAAGCTGTTAATTTCGTGAATAACAGAGAAGAGTTATAGCTCACCCAGAAGTTCTTTAAAGCTGATTCATTTGACAAATCTCTTTTTGCTGCAACAATTTAAACCAAGTAAAAAAAAAAAATAGAAAGAAGAGTGCTTGCCTGTTAGTCCGTTTTCTCTTTGAAGAAAAGATAAACGTATCGCATTAATCAGATAGAGCTTGTTCGGAAGTCCGTCCGGCATTGCTGGCTGGACCTTTTCTCATAAATTAATGAAATCCAGTCCTCCCAACAAAAACAGGCTTTTGAGGTTGATCTCTATGTTTCTCCCTGCCCGGGAGAAATTTCATCAGTCAAAAAAAAAATGTTCTGACTGATTTATATCTGAATAAGCTTCTTCTGAGGCGGGAGCCTGTCTCAAAAGCAGGCACAAGCGAAGTCACCCTTCCCGGAAGTCAGAAACTTACTGCTTTTTCAACTGCTGTTTTTTTGCCCAGGGAAGGAATTTTGTCAAAATATTCCCAGAAAGGTTCTCTCTTACACCCAGAAGCCATGACAGTTCTTCTGTGGCAAAAGTGTGAGGGAATATAGGAACTGGAAGCTGTGCCATTCTTCCCTTTTTTCTTCCCAGTCCCCTGCGCTGTTCATTTCTACTCTGCCTCCAACTGTCCTTTTCTATATTATCTCTGTCCTGATCCTTTTGCCTTGTGTGGCCCAGCTCCACCACCACATAAGCTCAGAACAACAACAATCCCATTCCCAAACAGCCTTTGTCTTTGTACATGTAACCTTAGTAAGAGAAACAGAAACTGAACACCCAGAATCAAAGGTTTGTAATTAGTTTGGGCAGAGCCATTTTCATGATACGAAAATCTGAAGTGAATGCCCATGTTTGATTGGTGGGTAACTCAATGTGTGTGAGTGTGACGGACCCATTCATACTTTTTTATGAGGCTATAAGTGTAGGTTTAGCATGTTTGTAATAAGACCAAACTGAATGAGAGAGAAATTTTAATTTTTTTTAAAAAAAAAATTGAATTAAATAAAAAATCTAATTTAAAATTTTAAAAATCTGGTCTGTGTTTTTTTTTTTTTAAAAAACACTGATTTTTATCCACCCTGAATAATCATGGTCTCCAAATTTATGATCCCAAACTGCATGTATTCAATTTACAATTTATGTTGGATTATGTCTTCTGTTAGCAACTAATTTTATATCATTTATATAAGAGCAGTCTTGTGGATGTGAAGGTGTTAAAGGGAAATTTGTGTTGCTTTTCCATGAAAGTTTGAACGCTTGTGCTAGAGCTTGAGAAGAAATTGAACTCTGTCCATCCACTTTGTTACTTGGACATACAAACAGAAATAATGAGGTTATATTGATACTGATGGAACAAATGTGCTAAGGGAAAAAAGCCCACACAACCCTATTTATTTTCTAAAAGCAAAAAAAGCATTTGAACTCTGAACCATATTGTGGACTTCCTGTTTGAAAGCTTTATTCTGCGTTGCTTAAATGCTCTCAACTGAAATGTAATCTTTTTAGACCTTCTGGCACATGTGAGTTCAAAACTGTTTGTTGCCTTGATAAAAACTTACTTATTTTGATACTTTTGGATTTTAGGTCCAACAAAACCCAGAAGTAGGTTGGCAGAACAAGACATGATTGAGCTTCTAGATTATGATTTTATTGAACCTCTGGAGCAATCAGCCCTCAAGCGAAAAGTGACATTTGCTGGCATTAAAGGTTCTCCTCCAAAAATGTCCCGTGATACTGATGAGGAAGATGTGTTCCTAGACATCAAACCACTGGGAGACAAGTCCGAAAAAACCAACACAAATGTATCATCTCCTCGTCAAAGGAACCAAGATTCGAGTCTCAAAACTAGGAGTTCTGCTGTGAAAGAGAATGCCAGAGAGTAAGTGGCACGTGGCAACATGATCTCCCGTATTCTTAAGTGTGGCCATCTTTGCCACATACACTAAGAGAGCAATCCAACACACCTGCTGGGCTGGGGTGAGTTGGATGCTGCAGATCCCTGGCCGTGCCAGCCTCCGCCAGCAGCAGCCCTCCCCGTGGTGGAGATTTACGCTTTAGACCCCTCCCCTGGGTTCCGATCTCCCTTTGAACTCCGCAGGCATAAAAAAAAAGTAAATCCCATTCAGGCCTACGGGAAGCACTTACTTCCCGGGATGCCTGTTGGCCAGAGCTTTCCGGCCAGCTGGCTCCCAAACAAGCAGAAGATCCCGCAGAGTTTTCTGCCGTCTCCCCCTCTGCCAGCTGCCCAGCAGTTGGATTGCTCCCTAATTCTCTCTACTCTAACAGATAATTTCTGTTGAAACAAGAGAGAGATCCCTGAGGAATACCTTTTACATGTGTGTGAACATTAATATTAATTTGCTTTTGTTCTGCAGTAAATTGATAGCATTCCAAACATGCTTATTTTTTAGTGGTGAGAACAAATATAGGATATGAATAATAAGTGTACTACAGGGGTAGCCAATGTGATGCCTGCTAGATTGTTGGACTACAGCTCCCATCATCCCTGATCATTGACCATTGGTTGAAGATGATGAGAGTTGGAGTTCAACTCCAGGCGCTATTGGATGAAACTGATTATCTAGATCCATTTCAATCGGGTTTTAGGCCCGGTTTTGGCACTGAGACAGCCTTGGTCGCCCTGTACGATGACCTATGTCGGGAAAGAGACAGAGGGAGTGTAACTCTGTTGATTCTCCTTGATCTCTCAGCGGCTTTTGATACCATCGACCATGGTATCCTTCTGGAGAGGCTCGCGGAGTTGGGAGTTGGAGGTACTGCTTGGCAGTGGTTCCGCTCCTACTTGGCGGGTCGTCTCCAGAAGGTAGTGCTTGGGGAACATTGCTCGACACCGCGGGCTCTCCAATATGGGGTCCCGCAGGGGTCAGTTTTGTCCCCCCTGCTTTTTAATATCTACATGAAGCCGTTGGGAGAGGTCATCAGGAGTTTTGGAGTGCGTTGTCATCAGTATGCTGATGACACGCAACTCTACTTCTCCTTTTCATCTTCTTCAGGTGAGGCTGTCGATTTGCTGAACCGTTGCCTGGCCTCGACAATGGACTGGATGAGAGTTAACAAACTGAAGCTCAATCCAGACAAGACTGAGATGCTGTTGGTGGACGGGTTCTCTGATCGGATGGTGGATATATACCCTGTCCTGGACGGGGTTACACTCCCCCTAAAGGACCGGGTTCGTAGTCTGGGAGTCTTTTTAGACTCTTCCCTCTCACTTGAGGCTCAAGTAGCCTCGGTGGTTAGGAATGCGTTTTACCAACTTCGGTTGGTAGCCCAGCTACGTCCCTATTTGAGTAAAGAGGACCTTACATCAGTGGTACATGCTCTGGTAACCTCACGTTTGGATTACTGTAATGCGCTTTACGTAGGGCTACCTTTGAAGACAGTTCGGAAGCTACAACTAGTGCAAAATGCGGCGGCCAGATTGCTGACAAGGACCAAGCGGTCCGAGCATATAACACCTGTTCTGGCCAGCTTGCACTGGTTGCCAATATGTTTCCGGGCTAGATTCAAAGTGTTGGTATTAACCTATAAAGCCTTATACGGTGCGGGACCACGATACCTTGCGGAACGCCTCTTCCGATATGAACCGGCCCGTGCACTACGTTCTGCTACGAAGGCCCTCCTCCGGGTTCCAACTCACAGGGAGGCCCGGAGGGTGATGACAAGATCTAGGGCCTTCTCAGTGGTGGCCCCCGAACTATGGAACAGTCTCCCTGAGGAAGTACGCCTGGCGCCGACTCTGCTCTCCTTCCGGCGCCAGGTCAAAACCTTCCTATTCTCTGAAGCATTTTAAATTACACTGATTTAATTTTAAAAATGTTTATTGTGTTGGATTGTTGCTTGTATTTTAGTATTGTTTTGTTATTTATTGTATTTTTATGCTGTTTTATGTTCACCGCCCAGAGAGCTATTGCTCGTCGGGCGGTATATAAATTTAATAAATAAATAAATAAATAAATAAATAAACAACATCTGGAGGACACCACATTGACTATCCCTGCATACTAGAACATTTGGCAAAATCCAACTGTGTCCCTTCATGTTATCCAAACCACTGTTACTTTTCAATAACCATAAAATCTTCCAGGCTCTGCTTCTCGCTTATATAAAACCAATCTTGTGGTATTAGAGCCTGTTGATAGTTTTATCCCTAAAATACTGTATATTTTACTTATACTTGCTACGTCCTTGAAGCAACTTCTCAGAAAGGACTTAAAAGGTATTAAAGGTAGGGATGGAAAATTAGGAAACTGACCATGCAATCCTGCACATGTCTACACAGAGGTAAGTTCCATTGAGTTCTATGGGACTTATTTCCAGGTAAGAATTTATATGGTTGCATTTCTCAAGAGCTATGCTGTTTTCATTTAGAAATATCTTAACCTGCCCTTAATTGCAAAGCAATCCCATAATGGGGTACATTAAAACAATTTAAAGCCATAATATCATAAAACAAAGGCATATTTACAGAACTGAAACATTTATCTTCCACAAAATCTTTAGAGGCGTGCTTTGTGTTTGTCCTTCCTATTAGCTCAAATGGTATAATATTTGCAAGACAGCTAAGAAATCCAAAGATTCAAAGAGCCAAGCAACAATTCCTAAGAACAATTCAAAGTATTAGCAAAGGGAGGCTTAATTTTACATCACATCTATAATGATATGCCTATCAGGTCATGGTATGCAGACGTATGGTACGTGGAATCCTTCGTCATTTTTGTACCATGTATCTCAACGTCGACAGATGTAGTGAGCCTCATTTGGCCAATACAGATACTGGCCTAATTTGCACATCACAGTATGCCAAACTATACCTTATTGGGAATGCACAAATGTGCAGGCTGTCAGAGAGGAGCTTGCAGCTGCTTTATTCCTCCCCAGTGTTTTTTACTCCTGCACCATGCTAAGCTAAGCCAATGTTTGGCTTAGTGTATCATTCAAACCTGGACTTTTGGTTAAGCTGTCTCTTCGCTAGCCATGAGCTGTAGCCAAGCTAGTTAAACATAAGAGCCTGCTGAATCAGGCCAGTGGCCCATCTAGTCCAGTATTCTATTCCCACAGTGGCAATCTGGATGCCCAAGGGAAGCCAACAAGCAGCACCTGAGTGCAACTGTACTCTCCCTCCCCTGTGGTTTCCGGGCTACAGCTTGAGGTTAGCAAGGGGAGAGCTTAAATCAGGAGCTTGGGTTTGGACAACATGCTAAGCCAGACCTTGGGTTAGCGTGACGCAGAAGTAAAAAAATCCTCCTGGGGAGGAGCAAAATGGCTGAATTCCTCTCCACAATCCTGCACGTTTACATTGTCCTGGTAAGCCAAATTATGGCTTATTATGATGTGTGAACCAGGTCATTGAGTAATACTTGGTTTCCAGATTACATGCCTACGCTGAAGTGCTCTGAAAGGCTGCATGAACAAGGAACATTGGCTACACTTTGCACATTCTGTATCTGACCTTGTGCTAAACTTTTCAGAAAGGTGCTGAAGTGACAATTTGTGAAAATTCAGAAAGCCAGCACTTTCTGTCATTCAAGTTGGAACAAGTGTCCTTGTTCAAGGAAGTCAGAAAAACCTGTGTTATTTCTCCCCCCTGCAGTTTAGGTGAAGACCAAGAAACAGAAGCCAGGCACCCAATACTGACTCTTCGTTCACGCAGGAAATGTGCACAGGTGACCACTATTCGCATTGCAAAACAGCTTAGGTGAGAATGTCTTCTTTTTAGAGAGAGCTTTGCTGCAGGCAGTTCACAGGCCAGAGGAACTATACAAATACATTAAGCCAGGGATGGGGTCCTCTTTTAGCCTGAAGGCCACACTGCTTCATAGGAATCTTCTGGAGGCTACCTCCAAGTTGAAGCGGGGGTGGGGTGGGCAGAAGCAAATGTGATCAGGACTAGAGGCAAAAGTGCATGGAGCAATGAATGTGACTCTTGTACATTAGGATACATTCTGGCCATGCAAAAGTCAGAGGTTTCTACACTCACCCACATCATTCCAGGCAAGCAAGAGGCTTTATTATCACAATGAAAGGGCATATTCCACTCCGCAAAAGCAGTTGAGGAAGGTGTGGAGCTGGGCTGGTGAGGGGTGTGGCCTAGAAAGAATCCCTGGGGACCAGATGGAGAGGCCTGGGGGACTCCATTCAGCCCCCGCACCGGTGGTTTCCCAGCCTTGTATTAAGCTATGTGATAGGAAGGAATTTGTACCATTTTCAGAAATACTTACAATATCCTGCATTGGACAGGAGTTTGGGATCTGCCATGACAAATTTCACATCACTTGTATTTTCTTGTCTAGAACTGATTTAAACATATTGAAGGAACCAAACAGCGTGTCTTTTGATCATATATTGTTTACCTTAATGTTATTACGCCCTTGTTCTCTTTTTTAAAACCAGCTTTTCAGAACTTTTGTTCAGCTGATACAGTCTGACAAAAAAAGTACAATTACTCGCAAGACATTAATCCATTTTCCTCCTTAAGTATTTTAAATACAGCTGGAGAGAAAGACAAGGAAGAGGATGATCTTTCTTCCCTGGGAAGTTCTGATTCCTGTAGCAGTGATGAAGAAGACATCAAGGTGCCTCATACACTCAAGAGACAAACAAGGTCCACTCCAAACACCTCAAGGAAACCTGCTGCTGGAACTCCTGCCAAGGGCCTGAGCAACACTGTAAGTAGCATGTGGTACAGTGACTTCAGCCATTGTTTGTTGATTTGAACAATTTGTGTATATACAGTAAGCTGTCTTGTTCAGAAGCGTGGATGTTAAGAATAAAATGTAGTAACAGAGCAATCTGAGAAGAAAAGATAGTGGCTCTGTTTGAAGCTGTATAATGACACTGAGGCACGAGCATCATCCTCTGCATAATATCTGTTTGCTGGGAAAAAGTGGGATCACCTTCATTTTATTTGGTTGAGCTGGGCCACAGATAACTAGTAGGTGTTCCTGAGAGGAAGAATTTAAAGCTCTTTCTCAGGGCCCATTCTTTCATCTTATCTAATTCCACTGCTGAAATCTAAATTTTGGATAAATGTTAAATACATAACCACATTAGTCAGTTGCAGCAAAACCAACAAAGAACTTTGTGGTACCTTAAAGACTAAGCACATTTATTTGGCATAAAATGAAACGATTATGACCCAATGTATTTGTTAGTCTTTAAAGCATTAGTTTTTATTGGTTTTTATTTCTTTTAGTTTAGTTTTTATTGGCTTTTTTTTATTTTATTTATTATTTGATTTATATCCTGCCCTTCCTCCCAGCAGGAGCCCAGGCTGGCATTACCTTATTTTATTACCTTATTTAGTTGTTTTTGGTTTTAAAGTAATTTAATTTTTTCAAATGTAAGAAAACATAAATTAATTTATAATAATTTAAAATATATTTGAATTCATAAATATCTTTATTCAAGCAATTGACAATTTTTAAGACCTTAGGAAATGGGTTAAAAATAAAGAGAAAAGAAAGTCATTGTATTTCACACTATAATATATAATAATATTTAATGGATTTTCCTGCCTGAACATCATTACTTTCTGTAACTGCAATGAAAGGGAAATCATGTTGCCATCCTGTACCCATTTACCTAGGAATAAGCCCCACTGCACTCAATGGGCCTTACTTCTGGGTAGACATGAATAGGATTGTACTGTTAAGTTATCAGGCAATTTTTAATTGGAGTGATATTTTGTTGAATATGGGCAGTCCCAGATTTTCTCAAACCACATTTGAATAGATAAATAACCTCTTGCTTTCCCATTTAGTTACCCTGAAGATTTTGCAAGAACGAAGAACATAATTATATCTCTATTGCTTGAGGGGCTGGGAGAATCTTGATATCTAAATATTTGGTGCATCATTATTTTGAAGCTAGTTAGGCTCTACTTGACATTCAGTCCAATGCCAATGATACAGTTCAGATATTTCTAGATATGTTTTTTCTCTGCAGCCTGAACCGAGAACTCCCAAGACCCCACGTAATGCTACCCCCAGAATTCGCAGCCGAACTCAAACCACACAGAAGCCTGCCAATGTGCTAGAAGAGGCTAGAATAAGGTAAAATGTGGGGTTCTTGATATTTAATAAAAGGGGAGGCACAAGGTTATATATACAGTAAGGAGAATTGGGAATTACTCCCAATGGGTTGGGTAAAGAATATTTACTTTACCAATGCAAACCAGGTTGCTCCTTTTTAAATAGATGCCTACTTAGGAATGACTGTCACATTCTTCTTTCTGGTTTCATGTTTAATTGAAATCACTTTGAAAACCTGGCTTCACTGGTCAGACTTAATGACTTTTTTTTTTCATTTGTTGTCTTTGGTCACTAATACTTAAAAACCATTCTGTAAAACACCCTTTTCGAATCTTTGGGTCCCCACATGTTGCTAGACTACAATTCTCATAATTCCTGACCTTTTGCCATGCTAGCTGGGACTGATTGGAGTTGTAGTCCAGAACAGAAAGGTTCAGAAAGGCTAGTGTACAGCATCTGCCTATCTGTATAAGAATATGTCCTAGTGTTATCTTTTCTGTGCGTGTCTTAGTACCTTGATTAGAACTCTTTGTAACAAGGCTCTTGAGTGTGTAACAGTAACTTCTGTGTCCTCCTGTTTTGCTTTGGTCAAAGGTTACATGTGTCAGCTGTCCCAGAGTCCTTGCCCTGCCGTGAAAAAGAATTCCAGGATATCTATAACTTTATAGAAAGCAAACTCATTGGTGAGACAGGAGGGTAAGTGTCATCTTAGCCATTTTTTTTAGTTCAGATGACTAAGAAGCACAACAGCTGTTTGTGCACACTTGGGTTTCACTAAAAAGAAATGAAATGTGGAAAGAGTGCCAGTTTTTTCCTAACAAGTAATTTGTTTCTGAGATTCATGATAAAACTTGTTATAGCACTATGTTTGGAGGCATATGCTTTTAAAATATATTTATGTGGCATGTAGTTTTAACTTTATGAAAAGGCTTTTATGAAAGATGAAATAAGCACATCCTATTTCAAATTTCTTCAGGAGTTCAAACAGATAGAGACAGACTTTTATGCCCAGTGTAGATAAGTAGCTGAGCATGTTTTGCATGCAGAAACTCCCATGTTCAATGTCTAGCATGTTTAGTTAATAATAATACTTTTTCAAAAAAAAAATAGGTAAAAGCTTCAGAGGGAGACTTTCCACCTGGGCCCCTGGAGAGCTGCTTACAGTCAGAGTAGGCAGTGCTGGGTTAATGGACAAATTGGTTGGACTGGTTTAAGGCAGCATGCTGTAAGAAAACAGATAACTCTGGGAAGTTAGTTTTATAACAAGAATGTATGATTCAGTACCTTTTTCCTTCATACTTACATATTTACAACATAGACACTCTTGCTGTTTCAGGTGCATGTACATTTCTGGGGTTCCTGGAACAGGTAAAACAGCAACAGTTCATGAGGTCATTCATTGTCTCGAACAGGCGGCTAAAAACAATGAGTTACCATCTTTCCAATTTATAGAGATCAATGGCATGAAGTTGACTGAGCCCCACCAAGCCTATGTGCAGATCTTAAATGTGAGTAAATGTTTTGAATGCTAGGGAAAGGTACTGGGCAAGACACTCTTGAAATTCTCTAAGTCTTACCTAAAACTGCTCCAGTACATGAGTCTTATGCTTGCCTACTCTTGTAGATCAAAAGAGAGAGCCAAAGCAATTCCACCAACAGGACACTCGGATCATTGCTAACCCCCTAATTCAGCCTTTGCCGATCTGATGCCCTCTGTATGTTTTGGACTACAAGTCCCATCATCCCCAGCCAGCACCCCCGTGCAGGCTGGAACTAATAGGAGTGGCAGTCCAAAACATCTGAAGGGCACCAGGTACTGGTGAAGGCTGCTTTAAATCTATGGCAGGCTTGCTATTATTAGTATTAGTATTATTGCATTTATATACCACCTTTCTGCCAAGGCACCTAAAGTACTTTACAGTTTTAATACAGTGAGCAGAGCAATGGATGTGACTCTTATCTCTTGGATAGTAGGCTGCATTCTAGCCATGCAAAAGCACTTGAGAAGGGTGTGGAGCAGGGCCAGTGAGGGGTGGTGTCTGGGGTGGTGGCATAGCCTAGGGAGAGTTCTGAGGGCTTGCTTGAGAAGTCTGAAGGGCCACATCTGGCCCTAGGCCTAAGTTCGCAATCCTGGTCTAATGGAGGGGGATAAAAGTACATTTACAGTGCAATCCTATGCAAACCCCACTGAGCTGAATGTGGCTAACTCCCAGGCAAATGTGTGTAGGATTCCAGTTTCAGGCAAACAGAAGTGGTTATTATTGTTGGATTTTAACTTAATCTACTTAATCCTATTTAGTTACTGACAGGCCAGAAGGCAACTGCGAACCATGCTGCTGCACTTCTGGAGAAGATGTTTTGCAAACCAGTACCTAAAAGGAAAACCATAATACTTGTAGTAGATGAGGTAATGTGAGAATTCTTATAGCATTAGAAGAAAATTAATTTAGCCTGCTGTAAAACTAGAGGATTGTTGGAGATTTTAACTATCTGAACAACTTCTTGATCTGTACCATGAAACTGGCTTAACTGCAGACTTGGAATTCAGCTACCCAAGAGGCTATCTGATCTGCAAGGAGAAATTTATTAATGACAAGAAGGAAGCACCCCTGCTTTGTATGTTTGGCTACATGTAGAGTGGGCAAAGGAATTATTTTTAAAAAAATAATGCACATTTAAATGCTGGAAATGTCAGTGTTTTATTCTGTATTACCCTCGTGACCATCTGTAACAGAAAGAAGACAAGGGTGAGCAAGTCTTCTCATGCTTACATACGTCTGGGCAAACCTGGGACTGCATCCAGATTTCCCATGTATTTGTAGAGCAGTTCTATTAGCTTGTAACTTTGTATCACTTCTTCCTTGATCCAGCTTGATCTCCTCTGGACCAGAAAACAAAATGTGATGTATAATCTCTTTGACTGGCCAACCAAGAAAGATTCCAAGTTGATTGTCTTGGCCATTGCTAACACCATGGATTTGCCAGAGAGAATTATGATGAACAGAGTAGCTAGCAGGCTGGTATGTCCTTTCAGTTTTACTGCTGTGTGGTTATGCAGAATTCTAGGCTGTGTTCAGAGATTAACGCTTTGGTAAATGTCACTGTTCAGTGATATCCATTTATTTGTATGTGCAATACAGACCTCGTTATAGTTCTGTATAGGGCTTGCCACTGGTGGTTTGATTTCTAGGAGAACATTAATGTGCTTAGGCTGCCAGTTACTAACAGCACATCAAAGTAAATGTGGCAAGCCCTTGGATAATTCCAAAGAGCATTCCACTACAGAAAGATGTATGGATGAAGGCAAATCCTGTACATATAACCCTTTTTTGTCAGTTCCAAACACATTGGTGTGCATTTGGCTTGTTGCATTTTTCTGAAGTGTTGTGGTGTTGTGAAGCTGATAACTTATGGAATTGAAATTAATCCCAAGTACAGGAGTACTTGTGGCACTAGAGGAATAAAATAGATTAAGTTTCTTAACCAGGTATTTTTCAAGTCATATTTTTGGGTATGAAGGCAACAGAATTCTGAAAAATTGCTAGCAAAAATATTGAAATGTTAATTCTGAATGACATATTTCAGTGGTTTTCTGGTAAAAATGCATTGGTTTACTACTAAACAGTAAAATAAAAGCAAATGTTAACATTTGATATGAGTCTAATTTTCCAATTTCTTGCTCAAGTGTGACCACTAAAAAGCATTCTGAATAGAGAGAAGTTATATTACTAATGTTGCCATGTATTAAAAGGGCTGTGTTTGTGCTATAAAACTGCTATCTTCCAAGTAGGCATCATAAACCTTTCAGACATTGCCCATGTTTGGACATATTACTGACCATTAACCATGGTTAGGCAAATTAGTTTTTTGTAGGCACTAGCATGCAGCTCATGTATAAACTAATTTGCCTAACTATAGTTAACGGCCAGCATTATGTCTGAACATGCTCATTGAAGCAGCCAGATTGTCCGTTTTGTCTGGATATATGGCTTAATACAATCTATATATTACAGGATGGACAACCTGTGGCGCTCCAGATGTTGCTGGACTATAACTCCCATCACCCCTGACGGTTGACCACGCCAGCTGGGGCCGATGGCAGTTGGAGTCCAAAAATGTCTGGAGGTCCACAGGTTAACAGCCCCTGCTATATATTCTAATTCATATCACCTCTAAAAACTTCCATTAAGAACTTCCCCATTCATGGATATTTAACTTTTCCTGCCTTCTGAGTAAGTTGCAATAAAGTTATTAACACTGTTAACAAAATAATATGGTAAAGATTTCTTCTTTCACTTTCTTGTGGAAAACTGTATGTTAAACAGTAAGAGTGAGATCCAACACTGTGCTGGTGGACATGATGGAACTCCTCCGCTCCCCCTTCACTCCCTATTTGTTCTAGACTCTAGAGCAGCCTTTCCCAACCAGTGTGCCTCCAGATGTTGTTGGACCACAACTCCCATCTTTCCTGACCATTGGCAATGCTGGCTGAGGCTGATGGGAGTTGTGGTCCAACAACATCTGGAGGCACACTGGTTGGGAAAGGCTGCTCTAGAGGCTCCCATAACCCTCAGGAGCAGACATTTGGGGTGGGCTGTAGAGGGGAAGGGGGAGTCTCGTGCACAACTGGAAGTTTGTTGTGCGAGCAAGCAGACACCACTGGATGTCACCCTAAAAGTTAGATGTCAGTCTGAAAGGACACTACTCAAAATGGAGCATATTTTTTAGTAAGCCCTTGAGATGTACTAGTAATTAAATGCTCAGTTTTCTTCACTATAGGGTCTTACCAGAATGTCCTTCCAGCCATATACCTATAAACAGTTACAGCAGATCATCTCATCCAGAATGGCCCAGTTAAAAGCATTTGAAGAGGATGCAATTCAGCTTGTTTCCAGAAAGGTAAACTTGGTATAGGGATATGTTTATGGTGTTTTAAACTTGAAAATCTGGGGGTAATCAGCACTGGTCTTAAGGATTAGTTGACCTGCCAGAATGACCACATGTCAACAGGCAACAAACATATATGTATTTTTTGTTTTGTCTTAATTTTGAAAGCTTGTGTTTGAAATGACCAGTGGTTGATCAGAAAATCATATACTTTAATATACATATTTGAGTAGTGGCTGCCTACATCTTTATTATCGACCTAAATGATAATGAGCAAAAAAGCAAATCCTTAGCCCATGGGAGTTTAACAATTTCACCAGTGAGTGTTACTTTCACAGGGAGACAGTTAAACAAAGATGAGGCCAACAAAACAAGGAATTTTATAAGAAACAAATGCTACATTAAATATACTGTTGTGGAGAATAAGCTGTTAGGCCAGCTGCTTGCTCACAAGTAGACTGACCTGTAATCAGCCAGGATGGGCTGCAGGTGGGTACAGGTGGGGCTGATAAGAGGCTACAAGATGCTAGACTCCTGGTAGCTTATAAGCCTTGAGAGTGTCATGGAAAGAAGGAAGCAGAGGCTGCCTCTTGAGAGAGGATAGAGTGAGTGGTAGGTGGGTTATTGACTTCTTTCCCCCACTTCCATGATGAATAGAACGTCTCTGATCTGATGGGAAGACAGAGAAAGGAGTGTTACCTGTTTCTGAAGAAGCAAGGAGCAACTGCACTAAATTCTGTGGGATTTGGGACCCTGGGACTTTAACAACCTTATTTTTAAATCATTTTATTTTAGGTGGCAGCTTTATCTGGTGATGCAAGACGTTGCCTTGACATATGCAGAAGGGCCACTGAGATCTGCAAACATCCTAGTCAGAAAAGTGTCTCTGAATTGGTCAGCATGGCACATGTCATGGAAGCCATGGATGAAATGTTCCCATCTCCTTATATAAACATGATTAGGTAATATACAATAGTTTGGCCGTGTAGTTTCCCTGACTCAGTTCCAGAGAGCAAATTCTGATGATCATAGCCACCTATAAACTTGCTGTATAGTAATTGCACTTGTTTGGGGAGCATGTTATTTGTAGCATCTAATCATACAGTGAAGCAAATTCCAGTGATTGTTTTTAATGGCTGCCACTGCACAAAGTGTTCAAAATTTTAGTGTTAGAAGAACTAATTGCAGTGAGCACAGAGATTCAGCAGTTCAGTTCTGAGATTGTGCCAAACTGTGGTTTGCGCTAGCCATAGTTTAGAACTTTCATCATTGTTTCAATTTATGTGTATACAACAGTCACCTCCTGGTTTAGAGATGTTTGGCTGATCCCCCCCCCCCATATGCTCAGTTCTTGGCTTCATATGTTCACTCCTATCTCTGTGGTGCAACAGCTTCTTGGGACAAAGCATCTCTTGTCTCACAGTGCAGCACTTTGAGGAAAAGCAATCACCCTAACGGTGATTTGTTCACATTTGTGAATGTCAGCACAATATCTCAGTTAGGAAAAATGCGGCTTGTAAACCAGCTTCAAACTGCAGTTACAGATCATGATTTGTAAGCTGGCGTAGGTTCAACTGGTGTGCTATGGCTTTACAAATCATAGTGTAAGCATTTAGTCTGAATGCAAGCTTTCATTATTCTCACTTTGTAGAAATGTAGACTTTAATCCCTAGGAAATCCTCTGTTCGCCCCAAGTCATAACCTAGCACTCCCTATCTCTGGCAGATAGTCCTCTCTCCTTGTGCCCCTGCAATAACATCTGAGTTGTTCTTTGCAGGGTGGCCCAGTTTTTATATATTATGAAAATGGGCACATTCTGCACTAAGGATTCAGAGAGTGTCCCAACTTACAGCATAGGGCAATTTCTTCATGCAGGATATGGATATGGAACCCCCAAGTACACATCATCACTATTATGAAATATTTAGTAAGGAGGTATTTTAACTGGAATATCACACATTTTGGCCTGACACTCAAGTCATAAAGTTTGTGGCCACTAGAACCCTACATTTCCCTTTAGCCCATTTCTTTCCTTCTCTATCTAAACACGCAAATGCTTAGAATTAAGAATGCAATCCTATATGCTTATCTGGAAGTAAACTGCATCAAACTCTGTGGGACTTAACTTCTGAGTAGATATGTATAGGATTCAGCTGTTGGCCTATGACCTCTTGCAGTGCTTCCTCATGAGGTCAGAGTTAACCTCCTGCTCCCCTTTTCAGCTCTATGTTTTCAGTTGAAGGCAGAGAGATAGAATCCTCATAATTTTCCTGGGCTTTATTTTATTTATTTATGTATTATCATTATTTTTACCCCGCCCTTTTTCCAAAACTGGAACTCACGGCGGCTTCCAGATAAAAGAACACATATAATTAAAAACATACAAAAGTCTAGATTAAAATAGAATTAAACTATTTACAGTATTAAAACCATTCATACATACAGTTAAAATAATTCAAACTCAGTTTAAAATAATACAGTTAAACAATAGCAATGCAGCACCCTTCAAGCCCTGTCCTTAAAACAGCCTTTAGTTCAAAAGGCTTGTTGGAACAAAAAAGTCTTTGCTTGCCGACGGAAGGACTGCAAGGAGGGGGCCATTCTTGCCTCCCTAGGAAGGGAATTCCAAAGTCTCGGGGCAGCCACCGAAAAGGCCCTATCTCGCGTCCCCACTAGTTGTGCTTGTGAGGACGTGGGTATTGAGAGAAGGGCCTCTCCTGAGGATCTCAGGGCCCGGGCAGGCTCATATAGGGAGATACGGTCTGACAGATAGCCTGGACCTAAGCCGTATAAGGCTTTATAGGTCATCACCAGCACTTTGAATTGTGTCCGGAAACAGAGTGGCAACCAGTGGAGCTTTTGTAACAGGGGAGTCATATGATCCCTGTAACCAGCCCCAGTTAACATTCTGGCCGCAGCACGTTGCACCAACTGAAGTTTCCGAACAGTCTTCAGAGGCAGCCCCACGTAGAGTGCGTTACAGTAATCTAAACGGGATGTAACTACGGCATGTGTCACCGTGGCCAGATCAGACGGCTCACGGAACGGGCGCAGTTGGTGCACTAATCTTAATTGTGCAAAAGCAGACTTCCCAGGAGGATCCCTCCGCCTGTGCAGCTCTGAGACGGGCTCCCGTCTTGGATGAAACTTTTTCAGCCTTAAATCCAGTCAGAAGGGGTTTTTTTGACTGGGGATAATTTCTTCCGGATAAGGAAGAAACGTGAGATTTCCCACACAGCTTTGTTGTGGTTGTGGGAGACTGGAATTCGTCAGAATCGTCTGTGAAAGAAGGTCTTCCAGCAGCTCGGACAGAGCGAGGATTTATAGCCAGCTCAGCTGAATAAGTGACCCGTTTTTTTTTTCCTTTTTAAAAAAAACGGACTAACAGCCAAGCATCCTCCTGTCTATGCTTATCACTTTCTTATCTATATAGCTAAAGAGATTTGTCAAAAGATTGGCAATTAAGAGAACCTGGGTGAGCCAAAACTTTCCTTCTTTTTTACTCACGGAACTAAGGGGGAGGAAAATAAAAATAGCCTATCTTTTTCCTATTGCAAAAAGCTGACATGGAAAATGGCATTGTAAAGATTACAACGGATGAGGGGTTTCTGATTGGAAGAGAAAAGAAAAATCTTTTTGATTTATAAGACTTTTGTGTAATATATGTCTGGAACTATTTTTTCTGATCTACTTTTTTTTTTTTTTTTTGGACGAATCTGCTCATTCTCGTTGCTACTAGTCATTAGGACGCTGTGAACTAAAGCTGTTTTTGCACTTCTGGGCATATAAGAGATAAGGGCTGTCTAGTGTGTGACGCCAGTTGGTTTGAAAGATTAACTCCTTTATAACTGGATAAAGAAATAAACTCTTTGCTTGGGACATTGAAAATTGAAGGAGTTTAGTTCCTTTGGCTTTAAGAATGACAATTAAGAAGATCATGGATGTACAAGAAGGGACTTTATCTTTAGACATGTTTCAGAAAATAATGAATGGGATTAAGTCAATAAAACAAGAATTGAGAAATAATAGACAAGCGTGGAGAATTGAATTTGATGAAATGAGACAGGAGCTGAAAGAAATTCAGGATTCTATGAGAAAGGAGAATAAAGATAGATCTGGAAAATCAAAAAAGGATGAAAGAGAAATTAAAGGCAAGGTTCAAACTATGGAGATTGGATTAAATATGGACATGGAAAAAGATTTGGATTTCCTGGTTGTGATGGATCCTGGAGACAAATATTATGGTTTGGAAATCAGCGCTGTCCCTGAAGGAATTGAAGAGATTGGAGATAAAGATATTATCAGTTCAAAAAAATTCCTGGACTGGAAGGATTTGATGGAACTTGAAATGGAGAAAGTTAACAGAATTAATCCCTGTTTTGTGTTAACGGAAAAATCTTCAAGAGATGTGCTAGTGTATCATGTAAAAAAGAGGAACAGAGATGCGGCTTTGCAACAATACTTCAGTGATACGTTCGGAATTGATGGCAAGAAAATATCTGTGATAAAGGAAATTCCTATCAGACTTTTATTATATGACTATGACAGCAAGATTATTGGGTGCGTAAAGATGGAAGATGGAACCAATATGGATAATGGAAGAAGAGCGATTTGAAATTACTGGACTTAGTAGACTTGATGAGTTGGATTAATTGACATGTTTATTTAGAAAAAAAATTGATGGACATATATCTCAAAGATTGGAAACTTCTCTTTTAAGAAGTTCTCTTCTATTAAGAGACAGGCTTGTTATATATTATAGATTTATAGCTGAACTACGACAAATCGGAAGTCAATATTTTTATTTTTATTTTTTTTATTGTATTAGTTATTGATTTGTGTTTTTTTTTCTTTTTGTATTGTTTTGGTTTTGAAAATCTGAATAAAAATTAATTGAAAAAAAAATTGTGCAAAAGCACTCCTGGCCACTGCAGAAACCTGGGCCTCCAAATTTAAAGCTGAGTCTAGGAGCACACCCAAACTGCGAACCTGCATCTTCAGGGGGAGTGTAACCCCATCCAGCACAGACTGAATTTGCCTGATTTACCTTTCGACTGACCAGGAGCACCTCTGTCTTGTCTGGATTAAGCTTCAATTTGTTCGCCCTCATCCAGTCCACCACTGATGTCAGACACCGGTTTAAAACCAAGACAGCTTCCTCGGAGTTAGGTGGAAAGGAGAAGTAGAGTTGGGTGTCATCAGCATACTGATGGCACCGAACCCCAAAGCCCCGGACAACCTCTCTCAGCGGTTTCACGTAGATGTTAAATAGCATGGGGGACAAAACTGAGCCCTGAGGGACCCCACATGCCAACGGCCAAGGGGTCAAACAGGAATCCCCCAGCATCACTTTCTGGGTTCGTCCCTCCAGGAAGAAACTGAGCCACTGTAAAACAGTGCCCCCAAGTCCCATCCCACCAAGGCGACCCAAAAGGATACCATGGTCGATGGTATCGAAAGCCGCTTTAGAAGACAATGGAAGCTCAGCACAAATTTTGAGAGAGTACTAGGAGCACCAATCGCAAAATAGCTGCCAGGGGTACGTGGCATAACACAAAATTAGAGAGAAGACATGGTGAAGGTTTTCCCATAATTATCTTTCCATATGAGAAAAGGCTTGATCTGATGAATTTCTGCCTGCCACACAGCTGCTAAAGGCCCAAGAACCCTGTTTTTTCCCAATGCCAACCCTAACCAAAGCCTAAGCTGCCATCCTGTATTCACATACCTGGAAGTAAGCTCCATTGGACACAAAGAGACTTACTTACAGATATACTATTATATTGTCAGTTAACTGTACAGCAAATTCTTAATGAGTTCCTTGACTTTAGCTCCTGCAAAGCAGGAAACATGCCTAATATGCAAAGTTTTCACATTTGCTTTTGGGGGAGAGGGGGATTATTTAACACTTTACCCACACTTACTGTGTAAGTAGTATTTGCAGAAAATGTCTAGCTCTGTCTGATATCAGACAGGAAAGATACATCCTGGTTGCTAGGGAAAAAGGGCAAACTATGGAGATTCTAAGGACTAGAAAAAAAGGCAGAAGTAGGAAAGTAAAAGAGGGCAAAGCAGCAGCTCTTTAGGACCTCATGAATTCCTGTTGGCTGGTGTCCAAACAACTCACTTTTCAATCATAGCTCTGACTTCACTCATTGATTAATAACATTGACTGGTTCATTTCACATAAATTGCTTAGAATGGTACCTGCACATTTTGCTCCATAATGTTTGTTCTAGGAAGGCCAGAGAAAGTGCAGATTCTAGGCCACCTGCTACAGGTGCCATTGAAGGCCTTCATAGGTGCTATGGTGCTTGAAGGCAATGGGTTGCCAACCCTGGACTACAGAGGCACTCTTTGAGTACAAGCCTTCTCTGGCTTGAAGTTGGAGAGTGTAATGGCAGTCTTTTCCATAGTTGTGTAGCACCCACTCCCCCAAGTTCTGTGCAACTCTAGGGAATGATCCCCAGCCTCTCCCCACAAGCTCATGGCTGGAAGGGAAAATGGGGCTCCTCTCATTATCTTCACCAGAGGGCGATGGTATACTTGATATATTTAAAATGGCAAGTAGAATTGTGGACTGATGTTAGCATAAAGGTGCCTTCCATATTCATGTAGAGTGACACTGAAAATTGTAATTGTAAAGTAAAATTTCAAAAATTATATGAAGTGCTCTTCAGACAAATACAATATGTTTGTATGTTGGGTGTTTGCAGTTCTTTCAAACCTATAGTTAATTAATCTTCCTGTGTGCATATATTCAGAAGCAATTAGTGTTACATCAAAACTTTTAGACACTGCTTTCCAGCCAAATACTGTCCACTATGCAGCAAAATATTACACGTTAATCTTGTGGGGCTTTTTTGTTTCCTTTCAGGAGTGCTTCATTGCAAGAGCAAACCTTCTTGAAAGCAACTATTACAGAATTTCGCATATCAGGACTGGAAGAGGCCACAGTTCATCAGGTAATCTAAAAATACTGAAGGTTAAATTTGTTTACTTTTTACTTCATCTAGAATGCTTTATCTATATTCAAAGGGTGTATCCTCTCACTGGCTGTTACTAGGTATATATTTAGGGTCACTGAAGAGTAACTCATTGTACATGTAGTTGATGATTCACATATATGCATGGATTAAATTATCTTTTTTTAATTTAAATCATTAATAAGCCGCTTTTAGGGTAAAAGCCCTCCCACGGCAGCTTTCAACAATCAATATACAATATAAATAACAAATCTTCAAATACAATACTACTAAACATTAAGAATTGGTATTGCAATTGTAGAGTAATTTTAAAAAATACAGAAACCAGCCAGCAGTAACATTAAAAACATGTCCAGTCCAGCCCAGCTTTTTCTAACCTCTTCAGCTTTCCTGTTTGAACCTATACACTGTTTTATATGTTGAAAGCATCAGTTTGCTGGATAATGACGAATAATAAAAGTCACTGATGTTCCATGTTAGAAACTTATTTGAAAATCTCTGCTTTAAAATCTGGCTGTTCAGAATATACTACAGACAATTCTGAAAAAGAATATAACTCATTAGCTTACATAGTATTCCAAGAAAGGGGGGAAGACCACAGTTACTCCTTTTGATGTTTATTCTGTTCTTACAGGCCAACTGAGCTATTCCCCCCCCCTTTTGTTTCTTTAGATATTTCATCAGCATGTTGCACTGTGTAGAATGGAAGGCATGCAAACACCTACGGTATCGGACATACTGGCAGTTGTGTCACGGCTGAGCACCTGTAGACTTTTGTTAACGGAGTCCACTAATAAATATCTTCACATGAGAGTTCGACTTAATATTAGTCAGGATGACATCATGTATGCACTCAAGGAAGAGTAAACCAATAGAACAAAGCATTATATGTATATAAATGGGCTTTTATCTTAAACCTTAAAGAGAGTTATTTTAAATAATGGTGCTAATTAAAACTTGAATATTCATGTTTATTTTAAAACTGTTTTGAATTTTCTTTTAATGTACTTATGTATTAACACTTAACTGCACTCTGCCAAAATAAATCTGTTTTCTCCAACTGTTCAAAAGGTTTCCATTTTATTTAAAAAAAATCCAACCTTTCTAATGCTTAATTCGACATGTTTTTTTCAGATTAGGAACGCCTTCATGGGCTGACACATTGTCCTTCCTACTCTTCCTCTACTCCTTGTTTTTTACCAACTATTATTTGCTGTGGCAAACTAGTTTTGGAGAAGGAAGTGCACCTCAGTGATAGATGCAGAAGGAACCGTTTTACTCACCAGAAAGGTGTTTCTCTGTGGGCACCAGGACACCGCCAAGTGGGTATCGTCTTCCTTGCTAGTTCATTTTCCTGCCTCAAGCACTAGCAAGGAAGACGATACCCACTTGGGGGTGTCCTGGTGCCCACTGGAGAAAGTTCCAGATTTAACCCCTGGAATCTTCAGTTAAAAGGCTCTGGTAGCAAAAGACAAAGAATCTCTGCCCAAAATCCTGTTTGTGTTTATCAGTCAGAGTAGACAATACTGGGCTAGAAGGTGAATTAGTCTGACCTGATGTAGATTAGGTTCCTAAGTTTCTTTGACATCCATGTTGGCAAACTACGGTTAGCACTAATATCTGATTCTTTGCAAACATACCTCAGATTGTGCTTGGAGGCAAAGTGCTGACATCATGGCAAACTTTGATTAGTGAAAACTAGGAAGTAGATGGAAGGAGCACATAAGGCTCTCTCACGAAGTTTCCATTCCTTAAACATGGTTTGGCATTATGTCTGAATTGAACCTATGTGTTGCAATTTATAATCAGTAGAGAGCACCCCTACATCTATTTCTTGGAGATCTACAAAGTACGTTCTAAAGCTTGGGTTGCCAACCTGATGCCTACAGGCACCATCATGCCTATGAACGCCTTCAGTGGCACCCCCAGCAGGTAGCCCAGAATCTGAGATTTCATTAAAAAAATCTCTAGCCGTCGTAGAAAGTAAGTTATGGAGCAAATTATGCAGGTACCCTCTAAGTGTTTTCTGTAAAATGAACCAGCCTGGCAGTGTTATTAGCCAATGAGTGAAGTCAGAACTGTGATTGATAGTGAGTTATTTGGACACCAGGCAATAGGAATCCCTGGGGTTGCCAACCCACTGCCTGCAAGCACCATGGCACCTATGAAGGCTTTCAGTGGCGCCTGTAGCAGGTAGCCTAGAATCTGCACTTTCATTTAAAAACAGTCTGTGGGCTTTCTAGAACAAACATGGAGCAAAATGTGCAGGTACCCTTCTAAGCAATTTATGTGAAATGAGCCAGTCAATGTTATTAATCAATGACTGAAATAGAGCTATGATTGAAAAGTGAGTTGTTTGGACACCAGACAATAGGAATCCATGGGGTTCTAAAGAGTTGCTGTTTTATTTTATTTATTTTATTTATTGAATTTTTATACCGCCCCACTAGCACAGCTCTCTGGGCGGTGTACAACAATATAAATGAATACAATAAAATCACATAAAGCAATACAAAAAAGATATAAATAGAAATCCACAATCTAAAACCAGATTAAGACATATATAAGAAAAACTAAAATGTTTTGGCCTCCTTTTTAGTGCACTTTTCCTGCTTCTGACATTTTTTCCCCAGTCCTCAGAATTTCTGTAGTTTGCCCTTCCTTTTTCCCTAGCAATCAGGAGATGCATCTTTCCTGTGCTGGGTTTGCCTGAGATGAGGTGTGCCTAGAAATTATTTTCTGCAAATACTACAACACACTAAGTCTGGGTCAGTGTTAAAAGAATACGCCTCTCCCTCAAAGGAAAATGTGAAAACTTTGCAAAGAGGCTTAGGCATGACTTCTGCTCTGCAGGTAACTAAAGACCAGGGACTCAGTAAGAACTCACTGTATAGTTAACTTACAGTACAATAGTATACCTGTCTACTCAGACATAAATCTTTGTGTGTAATGGGGCTTCCAGATAAGTGGGTACAGGATGGCAGCTTAGACTTTGGTTAGGGTTGGCACAGGGTTCTTGTGCCTTTAGCAGCTGTGTGGCAGGCAGAAATTTATCAGGTCAAGCTTTTCTAGTATGGAAATACAATGATGGGAAAAGCTTCACCATGACTACTCTAATTTTGTGTTATGCCATGTGCCCCTGGCAGCCACTTTGTGACTGGCAGGGTTGATAAAAATAAATGATTTTTTAAAAAATGGGAGATAACCTGATCAGTCCTATTCTGCAGGTGGTGTACATGAAGTGCATGATATCGCTCTCAAGGCCTTGCCTCTCTAAGTACAAAGATAGAGAAAGTCAAGGAATAGAGAATTTGGGGAGGTGGAGTAGATCTGAACAAGGGGGAGACCACTGAAGTGGTAACCCAGTTCTTAACAGCAGTTGCTGCTTCTGCAGATGTAGAGATATTTTTTTCTTCCTTTAGACTAATTCATTCTAAATTGAGAAATAAATTGGGACCTGAAAAAGCAGAAAAGCTTGTATTTCTTTTCCAGACAATAAACAAGGCAAACAAACATGAAGAAGACAGTTAACTGTACCGCCCAATTAAATTTCTCATGCTGATTTGTTGAAATTGCCTCCGTTATTTTTGAAGAACTTTGCATTTATCTAAACTGAAATACTTAACCATTCAAAAATCCATGTGCATGTTTTGTTAATGTTGTTTGTTGAAGAAGAATAAACAATCTTATTAGTACATTTTTAAAGCCTGTTTGGCAGTGGTGATTCTGGCTCAGCATGACAAAAATATCATGATAAATTTAACAGTTGGAGCTGGTTCATCTCTTGAATGACTTCACAAGTTCATTCTGCTTTAGAACTAAAATGACCAAATTATCCCATTTTTTGATGAAAATTAATCTGAAAACAATTCAGAATAATTGCTTAGTGTGTACCTACTTTCAATTGAAACCTTCATCTCTGAATATGTATTAAGGTTATATTAATAATGTACTACTAAAATGATGATTAAATAGAATCCTCACTAATGATTTAAACTGTGATTTAAATAATTAAAACTGAGTCCTTCAGAGAAGCAATTTAAATCATGATTTAAATCAATCAAATTTAAATCAAATCAACCCTGGTGACTGGTGCCCCTAGAACTCTCAAAATTTAAAACATGCCTTCTGTCCTAAAGTTTAGCAATTGCTTTCAGAAGTTAGTTGCTTGTTTATCAAAATTATAATACTAAGAATCTCTAGAAAAAATAAACTCTAGAATTTCTTAGGTCACAGAAGGACAAAGTTATGCCCAAAGTGGCCATTTTAATAGACAAATGCTGAACTGTTAAGCTAACAAAAATGAAATACATACTTGCATAAGAACATAGGAAGCTAACTTACACTGAGTTATGACTGCTTGTCCACATAGCTCAGTGTTGTCTACAGTCACTGGCCATGGCGGTCCAAGGTTTCAGGCAAGAGTCTCCACCCCAACCTGGAGATGCTGGAATTGAACCTGGGACCTTCTGCATGCAAAGCAGATGCTTGACCCTTCCCCAATATTTTTCTTGTGATAGTTATGTTGTCTTAGTCCACATTGCTCTGGGTCCAAGGGCAGAATGTGGCACTCCAGGCTTACCCTTTCACTTACCCTGGCTGGAATGATGGTGCTTGTCTGGATAGAGAAGCAGGGTGTGAGTGTGAGTAGAAACTAGCCTACTTTACGAAAGTAAAATTTGCATTCATTGCTGTGCCCACATTTTCCTCTGGCTCTCCCTCCCTCTGGCATGGGTCACATAAAAGGAAATATGGCCATTAGACTGAAAAAAGTTCCCCACCCCTGGCATAAAGAGCCTATAATTTTAGCCATATTAGAAGTTAACCACTACAGGATTTCACAGCAGTAGAGGAAACCAGATGGTATTTTCATAGAATCATAGAATAGTAGAGTTGGAAGGGGCCTATAAGGCCATTGAGTCCAACCCCCTGCTCAATGCAGGAATCAAATCAAAGCATTCCCAACAGATGGCTGTCCAGCTGCCTCTTGAATGCCTCCAGTGTCAGAGAGCCCATTACCTCTTTAGGTAATTGGTTCCATTGTCGTATGGCTCTAACAGTTAGGAACTTTTTCCTGATGTCCAGTTGAAATCTGGCTTCCTGCAACTTGAGCCCATTATTCCGTGTCCTGCACTCTGGGAAGATCAAGAAGAGATCCCGGCCCTCCTCTATGTGACAACCTTTCATGTACTTGAAGAGTACTATCATATCTCCACTCAGTCTTCTCTTCTCCAGGCTAAACATGCCCAGTTCTTTCAGTCTCTCCTCATAGGGCTTTGTTTCCAGTCCCCTGATCATCTTTGTCGTTCTCCTCTGAACCTGTTCCAGTTTGTCGGCATCCTTCTTGAAGTGCAGAGACCAGAACTGGACATAGTATTCAAGATGAGGCCTAACCAGTGCTGAATAGAGGGGAACTAATACTTCACGCGATTTGGAAACTATACTTCTGTTAATGCAGCCTAATACAGCATTTGCCTTTTTTGCAGCCACATCACACTGCTGGCTCATATTCAGCTTGTGATCAATGACAGTTCCAAGATCCTTCTCACATGTCATACTGCTGAGCCAAGCATCCCCCATCTTATAACTGTGCATTTGGTTTCTTTTTCCTAAGTGTAGAACTTTGCATTTATCCCTGTTGAATTTCATTCTGTTGTTTTCAGCCCAATGCTCCAGCCTATCAAGATCCCTTTGAATTTTGTTTCTGTCTTCCACGGTATTAGTTATGCCCCCCAACTTTGTATCATCTGCAAATTTGATAAGCATGCTTTGTACCTCCTCATCCAAGTCGTTAATAAAAATGTTAAAGAGCACTGGGCCCAGGACCGAGCCCTGTGGTACCCCACTGGTTACTTCTGCCTAGTTTGAGAAGCAACCATTGATAAGCACTCTTTGAGTACAATTCTGGAGCCAACTGTGGAACCATATGATAGTTGTTTCATCCAGCCCCCATTTAGCTAGCTTGCTAATCTGAATATCATGGGACACTTTGTCAAAAGCTTTGCTGAAGTCGAGATATATTATGTCCACAGCATTCCCACAGTCTACAAAGGAGGTTACCCAATCAAAAAATGAGATAAGATTAGTTTGGCAGGATTTGTTCTTCATAAATCCATGTTGGCTCCTAGTAATCACTGCATTGCTTTCAAGGTGCTTACAGATTGACTGCTTTATAATCTGCTCCAGATTTTTTCCACGGATTGATGTTAGGCTAACTGGTCTGTAGTTCCCCAGTTCCTCCTCCTTGCCCTTTTTGAAGATAGGGACAACATTAGCTCTCCTCCAGTCATCCGGCACTTCACCAGTCTTCTATGATTTTGCAAAGATAATAGAGAGCAGTTCTGAGAGTTCTTCCGCCAGTTCCTTCAATAAAATAAATAAAATAATAATAATAATTTAATTTGTGTGTCGCCTATCTGGCCGATGGCCACTCTAAGCGACATACAATTCAATTGCAATAATGCATCACAATAAAATACAAATAAAATACAACATGACAGTAAAATAGTAACAGTTCAGAGTAATAGGCAATTTGTCCTAAATAACCCTCCCTGGAAGTCCCAAAGGCCTGTCTGAAGAGCCAGGTCTTCAAGGCTTTGCGGAATACGTTCAGGGAAGGGGCATGCCGAAGATCATATGGGAGGGAGTTCCAGAGAGTGGGGACCACCACTGAAAATGCCCTCTCTCTCGTCCCCACCAACCTAGCTGTTTTCGTTGGTGGGACTGAGAGAAGGTCCTGAGTGGCTGATCTTGTCGGGCGGCATAATTGGTGGCGCTGGAGGCGCTCCATCAGGTAAACTGGGCCGAAACCGTATAGGGATTTAAAGGTTAATACCAACACCTTGAATTGAGCCCGGAAAATAACTGGAAGCCAGTGCAGATCGAACAACACTGGAGTGATGTGTTCCCGGCGGCGACAATTTGTGAGTAGTCGAGCCGCAGCATTTTGTATAAGTTGCAATTTCCGGACCGTTTTCAAGGGTAATCCCACGTAGAGCGCATTACAGTAGTCTAAACGAGAGGTGACCAGGGCATGTACTACCAGTGGGAGCTGATGAACAGGCAGGTAGGGTTGCAGCCTACGAATGAGGTGTAATTGATACCAAGCTGCCCAGTTCACTGCCGAAATCTGAGCCTCCATGGACAGCTTGGAATCAAGAACAACCCCAAGGCTGCGGACCTGGTCCTTTAGGGGTAACCTCACCCCATTGAACATCAGGTCAACATCTCCCAACCTTCCCTTGTCACCCACAAGTAGCACCTCAGTCTTATCGGGATTCAGCTTCAACCTGTTCCTTCCCATCCATCCACTCACAGATTCCAGGCACTTGGACATGGTCTCCACAGCCAACTCTGGCAAAGATTTAAATGAGAGATAGAGCTGAGTGTCATCCGCATATTGGTGACACTGCAGCCCAAATCTCCTAATGATTGTCCCCAGCGGCTTCATATAGATATTAAATAGCATGGGAGAGAGGATAGAGCCCTGTGGCACACCACAATTGAGAGGCCAAGGGTCTGAAACCTCCTCCCCCAATGCTACTTGTTGATGCCTATCGGAGAGAAAGGAATGGAACCACCGTAATACAGTGCCTCCTATTCCCAATCCCTCCAGGCGCTGTAGAAGGATACTGTGGTCAACATTATCAAAAGCCGCTGAGAGATCGAGGAGGACAAGAAAGGTGAATTCTCCCCTATCTAATGCCCTCCTCATATCATCAACCAGAGCGACCAAGGCTGTTTCAGTTCCATGTCCAGTCCTGAAACCCGATTGGTATGGATCCAAATAATCCGTTTCATCCAAGTGTGTCGACAACTGATTAGCCACCACTCGCTCAATGACCTTGCCCAAAAATGGTAAATTTGAAATTGGGCGAAAGTTATTCAAAACCTTGGGATCCAAGGAGGACTTCTTTAAGATGGGCTTTACAATTGCCTCCTTGAGGGCTAATGGCATTACACCCTCCTTCAAGGATGCATTGACCACCGCCATGATCCCCTCGCCCAGTTTCTCTTTGCAGCTCACACGGAGCCACGATGGGCAAAGATCATTTAGACAGGTGGTAGGCTTCACAGTCAAGAGCACCTTGTCCACATCCTCAGAAGGGAGAGGCTGAAACCGATCCCATTTGACTGGCTCGCAACTGGCCAACTCTGTTTCATTCACTGCATCCACAGCGCACGGAATCGAGCTCCGCAAATGTTCGATTTTGTCAGCAAAGTGCTTTGCTAACTTGTCACAGGAGGCCTTAGACTGTTCCAAGGGTTCCTGGGCAACTGGACCGACCAGGCTTCGGACCACTTGGAACAACCTCCTGGGACAGCACTCTGCTGACGCAATAGAGGCAGCAAAGAACTTTTTCTTCTCTGCCTTTATTGCCACTTGGTATGCAGTTACTGCTGCTCTAACCTGTGTCCGGACATCTTCGGAATACTCTAGGATGCAGTTTATCAGGCCCTGCCGATTTGAACTCGTTCAAAGTGATTAGGTATTCCTTGACCATGTCTTCATGTTTCCCAGGAGGGTCACAGATCCTTTTTGGGGAGAAGACTGAGCCAAAGTAGGAATTGAGGACTTCTGCCTTTTCTTTGTCATCTGTTACCAATTTGCCATCCTCATTGAGTAGCTGTGCCACCATTTCTTTTCTCTGTCTTTTACTATGGACATACCTGAAGAAAGCTTTTTTTTTTGCTTTTAGCATCCCTTGCTAGCCTCAGCTCATTCTCAGCTTTAGCCTTCCTGACACCATCCCAGCAATTCTGTGATACCTGCCTGTACTCTTCCTTTGTAGCCTGGCCTTCTTTTCACTTCCTGTATGTGTCCTTTTTTGTTTTCAGGTTGTCTCTAAGCTTTTTGTGAAGCCACATTGGCTTCTTCTGTTGTTTCCCCCCTTTTTTCCTTGTTGGAATTGCTTGCCATTGCTCTTTTAGAATTTCCTGTTTTAGAAACCCCCACCCATCTTGGACTCCTTTTCTCATTAGGGTGGCTTGCCATGGAACCATACTTACAATTGTTCTGAGTTTATTAAAATCAGCTTTCCTGAAGTCCAGGGTGCGTGTACGGCTACTCTCAGCTTTTGCTTCTGTTAAAATCAAGAATTCAAGTATGGTGTGGTCACTCCCCCCCCCCCGAGTTCCCGTAACTGCCACTTCATCCACCAAATCATCTCTATTGGTTAGAATCAAGTCCAGGACAGGTGATCCTCTGGTTGCTTCCTCCACTTTCTGTAGGAGGAAGTTATCTCCAACACAAGTCAGAAATTTCTTGGAGGGGCCGTATTTGGCAGAATTTGTCTCCCAACAGATATCGGGATAATTGAAATCCCCCATTACTACTTTTATGCACTCTTTGGATGGGTAGGTTTTATATTATAGGAAGTGCCTTCATGTCTATCTGCTAATAGTTGTTTTTGAAGGAGGTGACATGTTAACATTCCTGTTGTGTAGAGATTGCTGGCATTTTGCTATGTAACAAAATAATGCAGTGCAATTCAGTGCCATCAAAAATAATGGTACTTCAATCAGCAGCTTATAATCTATAAATAAGGGACTTCACCACTGCATTTCAGTAGTAAGAGGACATATAGGACACTGCCTTATACTGAACCAAACCACTGGTCTATCTAACTCCGTATCATCTACAGTGGCTAGCAGTGACTCTCCAGGGTTTCAGATAGGGAAATCTCCCAGCCCTGCCTGATGCTGGGGATTGACCCTGTGACCTTTGGCTTTACCATTGAACTATTGCCATACGGAGAGTACTGTGAATCTCCACACTAATGGAGGAGCACATCAGCCCTAAATTGGCAAAAGCCTCATGGGCTACAATTCTATACATCCTTACCTGGTCAATGAAGCTTGCTTCCGAGCAGGCACTATGGGCTTGCAGTGACGGAGCTGGAATCACCTGTTCCCAGACTAATTACCTGCTGTGGGTCCGCAGGCTTGGTGTCTTGCCTCGGTTCAAGAGAATCATACCTATTTGTATATCATAACAGGAAAAGAAAATGCAATGGCAAAACAGCCACTTATTTATTATTAAATTCATACCTCGCCCTTCCACCCAGAAGGAGCCCACTTAGGTAGGCTACAAAGAGAGGCAGCTCCCCCAGCTCTACGCTACCGGGACCTACAGCAGTCGCACCTCAACAAGTCTCGTTTCAAAGCGCCCGTTACCCCTGCGCGTACTTCTTTCGGCTCCTGACTCCGCCCCCTTCGGCCTATCTGCTCTCGCGCTTTTAATAAATAAATAAACCTCCGCGCCTGCGCGTTACTGGGCCCCTTGGTGCAGCCCCTAGCTGAGCCGGAGTAGGCGGGGAAAGTGCGCGTCTCTTTGGGACCGCGGCTTCCTGTCTCCCGTGCTGGAGCCCGTCGGCTGCGGCGAGAGGTGGAGTTGTACCTTCGGGCGCCGCCCGTCTTGGCAGGGTAACAGCCTTCCCCATCTTTCTCCCCCTCCCTGACGTCCGAGAAAGGGGGGCAGCTGCCGTGGTTCCTCCTCAGTGGAAAAAGGTTTGTTGTTAACTGAGCATAACCCGGCTCCTCCCACTTCTTTGCCTTCTCTGGCAGGATTGCGCCCTAGAAAACAGGTGTGTGTGGGGGGGTGTTGTGATCAGTTGCTGGCGGATGAGCCTAGTTTTCTGCTTTGACCCAGAGCAGTGTCTATTCACGCGTGCAGGCACATCAGTCGTCTCGTAACCGATCGTCTGACCAGCCTTTACAGAAGTGTATTGTATTTTATGTCAGCTGATAATAAAAGTTCTCCCTGTTGCGTGGGGGCAGCTGTGATGGTCGTTTCATACAAGCAAACCATTATGCAGTCTCTGACTGACGAACGTGATTGGGGCGACTTTTTGAGTTAATGGTACTGGGGAGAGGAGGCAGGTCAAACTGCTGAGCCCAATTGATGCCCCAGAGCAGCAGTAACTGGGTGCGGGGGCATGTCAGCGGCCATCCTCTTTGCTTGAGCTGCAGAGCTCAGTTTGATCCAGGATAAGGCTTGGAACTGATTTTGAATGCCACAGCTCAGCCTTGGGGCACGTGAAGTAAGAAATGGGTATTCCTCAGGAGGTATGTTGGAGGGTCTGTTCTCGTATCGCAGAGTAAATATGAAGGCACGCCTACACATCTGAACATAAGAAGCTTCTTTATACTGGTTCAGATCATTGGGATAAGAAGAGTCTGGCTGCTGGATCAGGCCAAAGGCCCATCTAGTCCAGCATCCTCTTCTCACAGTGCCAGTCAGCTTTGTCTGGGGAGCCTGTAAGCAGAAGCCGAGTGTAACAGCACTCTCCCAGGTTGTGATTCCCAGCAACTTGTATTCAGAGGCATTCTGCTGCCGACATTGGGGATAGAACATAGCCATCTTGGCTAGTAGCCATTGAATTTGTCTAATTCTTTTTTTAAAGCCATCCCAAGTTTGTGGTCATCATTACATCTTGAGGGAGTGAATTCCATAGTTGTAACTATGCATTGTGTGAAGAAGCACTTTCTTTTGTCTGTCTTAAAACTTCCAGCGTTCAACTTCATTGGATGGCCCTGAGTTCTAGTATTATGAGAGAGAGAGAAAAAGGTTTTCTTAACCATTTTCTCCACCCCATACATAATTTTATACACCTCTGTCTTGTCACCCCTTCATCCCTTTTTTCCCTAAACTAATAAGCCCCAAATGTTTTAATGTTTCTTCATCAGAGAATTTCTCCAGCCCTTTGATTATTTTGATGGCCTCTTTTCAAATCTTTTCCACCTCTACAGTGAGAGGCGACCAAAATTGTACACAGTATTCCAAGTGCATCTCACCAGAGATATGTGTAATGGCATCAGGGTATTGACAGTTTTACTTTTAGTCCCTTTCCTAATGATCCCTAACATGGAATTCAACTTTTTCACAGATATGTAACACTGGGCCAACATCTTCATTGAGCTATCCCCTATGACCCCAAGGTTTTATTCCTGATCAGTCACCACCATTTCAGACTCTACTAGGATTTTTTGCCCCAATGTGAAATACTTCACACTTGCTTACATTGAATTGCGTTTGTCATTTTATTGCCCAGTCACCCAGTTTAGCGAAATCCTTTTGGAATGCCTTGCAATCCCTTTTCATTTTGACTAAACCTTGAACAATTTGGTATTATCAGCAAACTTGGGTATCTTGCTGTTTGTACCCTACCTCTAGATCATTAATGAACAAATTAAAAAGCACAGGTCCCAATACCGATCCTTGGGGGACACCACTTTCTAAATTCCTCTGTTGGGAGAATTGCCCGTTTATTCTTACACTCTGCTTCTTATTTCTTAACCAATTACTGATCCTTTTATTCCATGACTTACTCAGAAGTCTTTGGTGAGGTCCTTTATCAAAAGCTCTTTGGAAGTTTAAGTACACAATGCTGATTGGATCACCTCTATCTGTATGCTTGTTGGCAATGTCAAAAAACTCTAAAAGGTTAACGAGAAGGACTTACCCTTGCAGAAGCCATTCCGATTCTTTTTCAGCAAGACTTGTTTTTCTATATACTTGGTAATTCTGTCTTCAGTAATGCTTTCTGCCAGTTTTCCTAGAACAGATATTAAGCTAATTGCCCTGTAATTTCCCAAATGCCCTCTGGATCCCTGTTTAAAAATTGGTGCAACATTGACCACTTCCCAGTCCTCAGGTGTGGAGACTGATTTTAGGATGTTACCTATTTTTGTTAGAAGATCAGCAATTTCACATTTGAGTTATTTAAAAACTCTCAGGAGAATCTCATCCAGACCCAGTGATCTGTCAGTTTTTAATCTGTCAGTAAAGCCTAGAACTTCATATCTTGTCATCGTTATTTGCCCCAGTTTTTCAGACTCCTTTCCCAAGAAAGTTCAGGCACAGGAATCTGCCCTGTGCCTTCTGCTGTGAAGACAGATGCAAATAATTTATTTATCTTCTTTGCAATCTCCTTTTCTACCTTTGTCACACCTTTGACTTCCTTGTTGTCTAAAGGTCCAACCATCTCACTAGCTAGTCTCCTGCTACTACAGTATTTAAATAATTTTTCTTGTTAAGTTTTTGTTTTTAGCGCTGTGTTCCTCAAATTGTTTTGTTGCATCCATTATTGTCTGCTTGCATTTCTTTTGCCAAAGTTTGTGTTCCTTTAGTTCTCCTCATTTGGACTAGACTGCCATTTTCTGAAGGAAGCCTTCTTGCCTGTAATAGCTTCCTTGACTCTGCTGATTAACCACACCAGCATCCTCCCTTTACTGATCTGCAGTAAACATTCTAGATAAGCTTCTACGGTGGTTTTGAACAACTCCAAGCATTCTGGAGAGATTTAAACCTCTTCACATCCCCTTTCAACTTCATTTTTACCAATCTCCTCATTTTTAGGAACTTTCCTCTTTTGAAGTAAATTGTGACTGGTTTGGATTTTCTTAGCAATTGTCCACAATTGAACCTCTGTCTTTAATGCATACAAATATGTGCTCTACTCCTTTTTCCCATCCCCCTTTTGGCATTATCTTGTTGGCAGGACTTCCTGGTCAGTGCATATAGTTTGTAGACAATATTGAGTTTCAGGATGTCCCTTGTTATTTCATTTTTGAACTACTGGGTGGTCATAATCTAAAAGACAGCAGTGGCTTGTTCCCATTTATTTTGATGTAGGGCAGCCCAGGCAATATCTTCCAGAAGCAGCAGTGTCCAGCTTTTCCACTTGTGCTTTGACTAGAGAAACAGGGTGGGGGACAATGCCTCTTGTAATTATGACTGTTGACCTCCACCCCATGGGTGCCAGGTTCATGCTTCGGACCCAATTCCTCACCCTGGGTAATTGATCCGGAACCCAATTTCCCCTTGCCAACACTGTGCAAAGCAACACCAACCCTGCAAGGTAGAAGATAGGCTGCCACCACCCCTTCTACTGGTTCACACTCTGAGTCAGGGAAACCCAGAGCCCAGATGTAGGTAAACCAAGGATTCCTAAGGACAAGGGCCACACAGGCACTCCTCGTCCAGAAGCCCTCAGGTAAAGCCAAAACACACTCTTGGTAGTTTGTGGTCAGTGGTCAAGGTGCCAGATTCAGAACCAAAGTTATTCTCGCTCAATGAACACACCAGGGTAAATAAGAAGTAGCTTTATTAATAAAAATATAAGTGCACAGTTAATAGCAGCAAAACAATTCCTCAAAACCCACATCCAACCAGGGATTTAGGTAAGACATACAAGAGTTCAGACACAACCAAAAATAACAAAACTGACTGAGCTATTCTACTTATTTGAAGAGGTAGTTGTTGTAAATCTCATTTCTCCTCAGAGAGACATAAGTAGGGTAGTGAAGGCAGTGGAACCCCACTCAGGTAACCACACGTCTAGATGGAACCCAGGGGAACCAAGACTATAGGTGTCACCCCCTATACTTAAGGAAAAATCCCTAGCAACAGTTCACAGTGATTCAGCCAATCAGGAGGCTTTCTAATGAAGTAATTTTCCTGAAGCTTCTTCACTTTTTGCGCCTTAGCAGGCCCCCCTCCTGTCCTGATCTCAACTCTTCTCAGGCCCGCTTGGCCTTGAGTACCAGGCTCTCAAGAGATAACAGAGATAACCAGGTGCTGCTTCTCCAGCTCTTAATTAGTGGCAGCTGAGAAACAAAACTTAAAAGTTTTCCACTCACACAGAGGCCCATCTCCTCCCAAGATGAAATCCCAACAATTCTCTGCATCTGAGCCATGTTGCAAAAAGCATTTTAGACCATTTTACAATTTCATGACAGTGACTATTGTAGAGGGTGGCAGCAAACTGGCATCTTTTATTATTTTATTAAAGAAAATTTTCATACATCTTGTAATAAATAATAGAACAGAAACATGAAATCCGCAGTGGCGAGTTAACCTGATTGCTCAGCTGGTTGTTGTTTTTAACTTGGTTTCCAGTCAGGGCTTTTTGTATTTTCTAACAGGGAATTTCTATATGTTGTTTCTGTCTGTTATGTTTGGGTATTATTGTCTGTAGGCAACTTTTGCGGACTCAGCAAAACAGCAGTATTTGGATATTGATAGGCCAAAATGCTTGGCAGAAGACCCAGGAGAACCCCCCAGGTGAAGGGTCAGGCAGCCGCTACTGCAAAACAAGTACGTAAATATTTTCCACCAATCTGTGTGTACCAGTTGGAATGTTTAAACCTTAAGTCCATTTGGTTTGCGTAAGTAGTTGTTGGGTTACTATGATTCAAAGATGCTGCGGGGATACTTTGTACCTTTCTTTTATACTGGTAAGAGTAGAGATGTGGTGCCTTTGATTACTCACATTTGAGTTGCATTTAGAATTCACTTGCAGACTTTGCTCCAGCAGACTTGAATTATATAAGTATGTCATGATCCATCTACCAGCACTTTGCAATGGAAGGCTTCCTTAAGTTTAAGCCAGTCCTGGCAGATGCCCAGCCAGGACTTTTTACAAAAAAACTGTACTCTGCTTGGTATTTACCCTTGAAGTCTGTGCTTTGTGACCTGATGATTTATTCTTTGATTAGCCTTTTAATTCCCATCAAATTTTCTGCCAACTCTTGGATGCCAGGGGAACTTGTGGTAATTGAGATTCTTGGTAATTTAGGGAGAAACCAGCAGTCCTTTGAGAGAAGCAAACAAGAGAAAGTTGGAATGCTTGATACCTACTGGTTACACCTGGTTTCCTTCACTTGTCTTCAGAAGTCTTTATCATTAGCTGAAGTTTGGTGATAGTGCAAGGTTGTTGCCTCTGTACTCTATATAAGAGTTGTCACATTTGGTATGGGTGTTTCATATAAATTAAAAGAGCGGAAGTAATCAGTACTTAAATACACATGGAATCAGCTGAAAGGGACCAGTATGCTGCCCAGGTCAACCCCTGTGAAACAGGATCCACTAACTTCCCACAGATCACTGTATGCACCCAGGACACTATGTGCCGTGGTCAAAGATATGAACAGTTTAGAAAAGTCCTAGTTGAACAAATCCCTCTATGCAAATAGAAGATATCACTTGCTTCAAGGGGAAAGTAAAATCTCCCAAGCTTCTTAGGAAACCTCGCCTTATGAAAGAGAGAATCGCCCTAGTTTCCCTAGAATGGGATTCTTATGAAAGGAAATCCACACAATACATTCAAAAGGTCCACATTTCCAAACCAGTTGTAAGATGGGGAGGGGGAGAAAAGTCGGAACCCTTTACAAGTGAAAAAGTTTTAGTGCCTTGGTCAGAAAACAGGAAAGCCGTGCTGGAGGGTAAAAGTTACAAAAGCAAATAATCAAAACAACAATTTAGAACTGTGCATTGTCAGGATTCTAAATTGCATAGGGAGCTTATACGCATGGAGCAGCTTCCTGCTTCAGACCTGTCCACTCCAATGCATGGAAGGCAGTGAAGCCAAGCAATGGGGATGTAATGATTGGGACAAGGGCAGCGGGTGTGTTCCTGTTCTCCCCCCTCATGCTACTAGATGATGATGATGATAATAATAATAATAAATGTCTTTGGCAGAATTTCCTTCTTGTGCTTATAGGCAAGAAACTGCAACAGCAAACATTTTGTTTGTTAACTGCCATGGTCTGTGTTTTTTTGTTAGCTTTGACAACTAAATGAGAACAGTATGACACAGCAGTGTCATGTCAAGGAAATAGCCTTAGTATTTCAACCAGGTAATGCTAGGTCATGGTTTTCAGTTTTCATGGATCACTGAAAAATGGTTATGCTACCATAGAATTGCCCAGAGTTATGCAGGGTTTAAATCATGTTTAAATCATGGAACTGTTAAGACCAGCTGGACCTTACAGTAAGTGAAGTAAAAGTATTTAGAATGCACCCAACATTCCCCCTGGCTGCCTATTGCAGGGGAGGATGGATAGAGGTGGGCAAACTATCTTTCATAGAAGCTTGTCTTGTGTTATTCACTTGATAAATTTCAGAGCAACCCCAGGGATTGAAATCCACTGTGTTAGTTAATGGGTATTATTAAATGTTGGGCCTCATATAGCTGGGGGATCCAAAATTTTCAGAGTTTTCCCTATGCCACCATCCAGGAGACTCAAAAGTTACAATTTTATACATTTCTTTGGAATGCTTTGGCATCCCAAAACTGGATCAAATGCTACTATTCAACATAAAAATGGTAACTGGCAAATAAGTACACCCAAGTAAAGCTGGTAACTTACACATCAATAGCACACCTAAGCCCTCTTCAGATATTGCATTCTGGGGAAGTTGCCATGTGAGAGGGGGCAATGGGAATGAGCACACTAGCTCCACCTTATCTTTCTCCCCAATTTCATCTCTTTCCATTTCATGGTAGGAGACTGTATGCAGTGTGGAGCCTCTTTTTTCTTTTGGAGGGTTGTATAATATGTGGGGAGTCTCCACAGATCCAAGAGACTACGTCTGGAGACAGTCACCTTCCATGAGTTCAGAGGTGACAAAAAACCAGAATGGAGAGGGGTGGAATAAGAGTGCTTACTCCTACTGCACCGCCTCATGTAGTAACTTCCTTGGAATGCAGTGCCTGAAGAGCAGACACACAAGGTTCAATGGAGTCTACAAACCGATGGTGAATTCTGAGAATCCAACATACTTGAATTTTTAAAGTATATTTTGAGCCCTTGCTGTTACGGAGAGATCTATATTTTTTAATGTAGGTAAAGTGTGTAAAGGTCTTCCGGGATAGCATCTCCTGCATTTTTCCCTCAACCAAAGATTGCTATTGCCTATCATTTACCTGTTCCTTTTCCTATTGGTACGCTGTTCTTTGCCAAACAAACTCAAACATGTTTTAAAAAATCAAATTCTACAACAAAAAAAGCATCCAGTTGAGAACCAGTGTGGTCAGAGTGTCTGGCTAGATCAAACAACCCCTCAGGAAGCGTTCTGAGATAACTTGGGCCAATCACTATGTCTGAGTCTAACCTGTCTCCCAGGGTTTTTGTGAGGCCAGGTTGGAGGGGGAAATTATGTATACCACCCTAAACTCTTTGGAGGAAGAGCAGACTTAAAATTTAAGAAGTGTCATGTATAAAGAATATGCAGGTTTACATATATTTATTTGCTGAGTTTTACTTGTAACAAAATAAGTGTATAATCTTCATTGCTAAATTGTTTGTCTTTTGTTTTTACTGTTACCTGTGGTATCAATTGTGCTTATATCTATGTTTTTACTGTAATGCCAGTTCTCCCTCCAATTGCGTATATACTAGCTGATTTTTAGCTGGCTGTAAAAAATACACATTTTTTGGATGGGGAAGGAAGCATAAAGTTTACCTAATTCTGCATAATGTTGTAAACATGATCTTGGCACATAATTTAGCCTTTTCTTCAAACTCATTTGTTAGCTCTAAATTTTCAAAATAAGGCCAATAATGTAGAGTTCATAGGATCTGGAAATACAGTACGTCTTTGGGCAGAAGGTCTTCATTTTTGAAATCTTTAGGGCCAAAGTTAGGACAGTGTAGTTAAATTAGAGCAAACAAAGCATATGCTGGTATTTGGATTTGCAATGCATGGCCATTGTATGGAAGATGGGTATAATGGTTTAAGCCTCCTGTTCTTGCTGAACTGGTTTCTCTCTTGGCATCAGCTGGGACTTTTTGTAGAGTTCAGTCCTGAAGAGATGATTCTAGATCTGGAGGATGATGGTGACTTAGAAGCTGAACTAGCTGCTATCACTGGAGAAAACTTGCCTGCTGGGAAAACAAAACCTAAAGGAAAAAGTAAGCTTGTTCACTGGAAAAGTTGAATTGTTTAAGGTAAAAGGACATCATTTTGGAAGTTGCATTTTTACTTGGCTTTTTGCCTTTGCTATGTACTGTCTATTAAGAACTCATATGCAAGACAGAAATGTTACAGTACAATCCTATACGTCGGGGCTAAGGAGCCTTTTTCAGCCTCAGGGCCGCTTTCTCTCAAGGGCAATATTCCGGTACCTGCATGCCAGTGGTGGGTGGGGCGAGAGGCAGAAGTGGGAGGGACCAGAGGCAAAAGTGGGTGGAGCAACAGATGTGACTCTGAACTTTGTTGAGTAAGCTGCGTTCCGGCCACACAAACGTCATAGGTTTCTACCCCACACCCATCCCCAGTATCCATCCCCTTACAGACAGGCAAGAGACATGATCACAGTTCAAAGATACATTCCAGCCAGGCAAAAGCACTTGAGGAGGGTGTGGAGTAGGGCCAATAAAGTGGCCTAGGGAGAGGCAGTGTGACCTGAGGAGCTTGACCTGGGATAGTACTGAGTGTTGCATTTGGTCCCTGGGTTGGAGGACTCCCACCCCTGCTGTACACTTCCACTCAAAAGTAAACACCATTGAGCTCAGTGGGACTTGATTCCAGGCAAGGGATTGCAGCCTAAATTTTGTAACTGGATCTGTTTGCATGAAACTGAAGGAAGCCAGTCAAAATGGGAAAATAAAGCTACTCTTGTTTTGACATGGCAGAAAACAGTAATTTAACTAAACAATTGACTGAAGAGTGTGATGCAAATGTTGTTAGTGAGATCAGGAGTTCTTTAGTTATTTGCATTTGTCAGGTGTCTCGTAACACAAGTTCTCTGGACGACATGCAACAATTAAGTTTAAAACAAAAATAAAACTTAAACATCTAATAATACAAACAAACATAGAATAATGCAAACAAATTCAGTGTAAAAAAGCCACACACAGAGCAAATGGAGATAATAAAACAGTGCAGTGAAAGTAAACCAGCCTTATGTAAAAAAAGCTAAGAAGAGGGAGTAAAGACTGACCCAACCACTATTAAAGCAGAGACCACTGGCTGAAAAACTATAATTTGAGTGGTCTTCAAAAATAAAATATGTCTTAATATAATAATATAATCTTTAAAATATAAAAGATGTATACCTCCTTGCCTGCCTGCCTGCCATGTTAAATACTTCGAGGCTGAAATTCTGTGGAAGCTATAGTAACAAACACTGAAGTGAACAATTGGAGTCAAAGGGAGCAGTTGAGAAAGAAAATCAGACAGATGGCGGAACATGATGAAGGTGATGATGATACAAAAGTAGGGGGATGATTTATATAGACAAGCTTTAAGACTCATGACTGAGAGTTTAAAAGACAACAGAAGAGGGGTGGCCTGACACTGAAATAATGTAATAGTGATAATTTAGCAGAGCTTTTGGGCTAGGAAATAAAATTGTTGCGTCTGGATCTCAGACGACCAGGTTTTATATTTCTGCTCAGCCAAAGGTATGGTCAATGTTTTGATGGCAAGTATTCCGCATTTGTGTGAAAACAACAACAAAAATCCATAAGGAAGCTATGTTCCAGGACCGTGGCAGAGATGAAAAGAGATACATCAAAAGTGCTTCATAAATTATGATTGCTTTAAAAAATCCCACTATATCTAGTTGCTCCACCATCCGATCCTGCAGATGGTATAGACAAAGGGATTCCTTAGGCAAGGTTTCACAAGGGTAGCATGGAGGTAATTCTCCACAAACTGCATGTTGCCATTATTGTTATGTTCAGTACAGAGAACCTGTGCTGCTGGAAAGATTAAGTTGAGGCCAAAACAGCTTTGAATGACCATGTAACTATGCTCCTGGATGCAGACTTTGGAAGATCACTGTTTTACACAATGGGCTGGTTCAGCACTACATGCACAACCTAGAATGAGCCCAAGTGAAGCCTCGGGTTCTCACACTCCCCTTTCTTTCTCTCGTAGCATTTAGTTTCACTTTTATAAATAAAATGCTCGAAGTTACCTACAATCAGAGATGGGGGTGACTCGCACATAATGCTAAAACAGGATTTAGTGCTACACGAGCAAGCCTAGTGTCAGGCTCACAGGCTACCCCCTCCCCTTTCCCTATAGGAAGACTTCTCTAGCTGTACTTTCTGTTTCAAAGATTTGGCATAGTGTTATGTGCAAATTAGGAATTCTGGTTTATAGCTAACAAACTAGTGTCATAATGCATGATTATGTTCTAAATCTCCGGTTTGTACAGAACCCTAAGCCAGCACTCTTTGAAAGTGAAGCTAAATGCTGCGGAGGTTCTTTTGATCATGTAGAGAAAGGGAGGCAAGGTTTTGCTCAAGGTCATTCTAGTTGTGCATGTAGTACTAAACTATGGTTTAGTGTTACATGCAAACCACCCCAAGGTGGATAGAGCATGAGGCTGCAAGCATATTAATACAGTCCCACCTACCTTTTGCCAAAGATGTGTGCTGCAGTGGTGATATGGCCCTGTGTGAGCAAAGTTGTATCTGGGTCATGTGGGTGCATCCTTAGCTCTTAAACTCTCCTTAGGTGATAGTGGTGATCATTTTTTGGGGAGGGAGCAAATTAAGGCAGTCTAGACTCTAGAGTAAAGATTACTTTATTTGATCTTGACTCCAGCTTTTTATTTACGTTGTGGTTCTCCATTGACTTGTTTATAATCCTGTTGACAGTGCAAATAACTGAAAATGTTTCTGCCTAAAAATAACTAGAAACAGTATGTAGTACTACTAAGATATAGAAGAATAAGCCTCTGTTAGCTTTCTTAAGGCATAAGAAAGCTTGTAAACCATTGATTTATTTTATATAAGGATTTATCTCCCATCCTTCTAACATATCACTCAGGGTGGCTTACAACATTTATATACTTATGGGATACATGGCTTCTAGTTAGTTCATATTGTCAGGAAAAGATTTTACCTTATGGCTTCTAGTTAGTTCATTTTGTGGGGGAAAGGTATGGGCTTGGTTCGTCAGGTTTATATTCTGAATTGATTGTTCATTTCCTGTAAAAGCAGGGGTGGGAAAACTTGGCCTGACAGGGAGGGCAACTTGGCACACAAGGCTATTTCCCCCAAACCATGCCCGCCTACCCATCAGCTGATGTCACATGGGTTGGGTTCAGTCCTGCAGGGGTCTTCTAGCAGTACCCAGCACTGCCAGCAGGACTGAACTTAACCCTCCATGCATTATCTGGTTAACAGATAGTTCAGTCCTGCTGAGTGCTGCTTTGCTGGCAAAGCAGATCCCTCCCGCCATACTCTGGGTCAACTTTGGCAGGTGAGTGGGACCACTCAAAGGGATCTTGATAGGCTGGAGCATTGGACTGAAAACAACAGAATGAAATTTAACAGGGATAAGTGCAAATTCCTACACCTAGGTAAAAGAAACCAAATGCACAATTATAAGATGGGGGATAGTTGGCTCAGCAAAAAAGGGAAATGTTATTTTAGGCTGCATTAACAGAAGTATAGTTTCTAAATCGCATGAAATATTGGCACTTGTTAGGCACCATCTTCAGTACCATGTCCAGTTCTGGACACCACACTTTAAGAAGGATGCAGACAAACTGGAACGGGTTCAGAGAAGTGCAACAAGGATGATCGGTACTAGAAACAAAGCCCTATGAGGAGAGACTGAAAGAAATGGGCATGTTTAGTCTTGAGAAGAGAAGACTGAGGGGAGATATAATAGCACTATTCAAGTCCTTGAAAGGTTGCCACAGAGAAGAGAGCCAGGATCTCTTCTCAATCATCTCAGAGTGCAGGACACAGAATAATGGGCTCAAGTTATAGAAAGCCAGATTATAACTGAACATCAGGCAAAAATTCCTAACTGTTAGAGCAGTATGACAATGCAACCAGTTCCCTAGGGAGGTGGTGAGCTCTCCAACACTGGAGGCATTCAAGAGGCAGCTGGACAGCCACCTGTTGGGTATGGTTTACTTTGGATTCCTGCATTGAGCAGGGTGTTGGACTCAATGGCCTTATAGGCCCCATCCAACTCTATGATATACCCACCTGTCATTCATTCATTCATTCATCTATTCATATATATATCCCGCCCTTCCTCCCAGTAGGAGCCCAGGGCGGCAAACAAAAGCACTAAAAATACTTTAAAACATCATAAAAACAGTCGTCATGACATCAGGTGATTGACAGATGGGTGCCCCCCCTGCTACCTGTCAAAGTTGGCCTGTGGGGTTTTTTGGGGGGGGAATAAAAATCTGGCCCACTGGGCCAAAGAGGTTCCCCACCCATGTGTAATAGCTTAGGATTGCTATAGAAAGGGGGAAATATGATAGAAACTTGAAGAAAACAACCTTCTTATATAGCATAGTTGGGAGGAGAGCCTGGCTGGGAGTCTAGAGTCTGTGAGTTCAAATCCCCGTTCGTGTCTCCAGGGTGTAAAGGGTCAGCTAAAGATCACCCCACAGTGAGTGGCTCAGAGGTTACGTGCCCTGCCACCTGTGCGGCCTTGGGCAAGCTGCATAGTCCCAAGGAGCCCAGTTGCCTCCCCAGCTGGCAGTTGCGGACAAGGAAGGGGCTGGCTTGTGCAGCTGTGGCAAGCTGAGCAGGCCCTAGCCAGCTGAAGAGGACTAGCCTCAGAGGGAGGCAATGGTAACCCCCCTCTGAATACCGCTTACCATGAAAGCCCTATTCATAGGGTCGCCATAAGTTGGGATCGACTTGAAGGCAGTCCATGTCCATTTTCCAATTTTTTACTGCCTAAAAGCAGCAAAATTAGTAAGATGAGGAAAAGTGTATTTTTTAAATCTGCCACAGTTTTAGTGTCTCAGCAAGTGTTTGTTTGAACCTTTGATTGTGTTCTCCAGCCCCTCTGCCTATGGATCATATTGAAAAGATGGCGGCTGAGTGCATGAAGGACCTGAATGAAGATGATGATGAAGGTCTGGAGGAAGATACCGAACTTTTGGTATATATGGGATTCTGTTGGGAGGCTGTTTTTCTTGGTGCAAAGTAAGGGGCATCATCACCTTATAGGGAAGATTGCATGTGATAATACTCCACAATCTTGAGAGTCTGAAACACTGGCAGGGAAGTGCAAACAGTACTTACTAGTGATAGGCAGGAACCATTAAAGGTCGGGGTTTTCCAGAGGGGGGGGGCTGTCACCATCCCTGCCTAATACCGCCCCATTACCTCAGGCTGGAGCTGAAGTAGTATGCGTCTATAGGAGCCAGGAAGAAAGAAGGGACCTGCATATTATCTGTATGTCTAGAAAAGAAATTATGACATTTCTGAGGTTGGAACTATGCTGCAGTAAATTTAGAAGCGGTTTCATAATGTTTGAGGGAAAAGTGGCATCTAGCAGTACTAATGATTGACTTCTTAAGGACCAAGGCCTGCTTCCACTATGGCGCAAGTGTTGCCAGTAGGATCCAAGATCACTGAGAAATAAGGCTGAAACCTTGCTAGAGTGTTTTTCTCTGGCTTATTTCTGGAACTTTTGTGCCCCCTAAAGTAAGTGTGCCTACAATCCATTATCCTTTCATTAAAATAATTTTCATATTATTCAAGACAAGGCTGAGAGGGGTAGATGTTAATGAAATTATTTTGTAATGCCATCATCACTGAAAGTCTGGGGGAGTAGGAGAGACATCATTTGGGCCTTTTGAAAAGTAGTATTTTCTCCCAACAACTGCAGGTTTTGGAGTTTCCAAATCTGGAATTAAATCTTGTCAGGAGTGGTGGTATGTAAGAACTTGTGCTGCAATCTTGTGTACAATTATGCTGGGGTCAGTCCCATAGGCTTCACTGGGACATATAATTGTGCACAAGATTGTGGCACTTGTTTGCTTTACCAGCTGTAAAGCAACCAAAAAGATGACTGTACACGTGGACATCACCAAATGGTCAATATAGGAATCAAATTTATATAATTGGTAGCAGAATGTGGAGAAGTTCAATACTTTCTGCGAAAACAAGACCAGGAGCAGACTGCGGTACAGATCATGAACTGGTCATATCAAAAATCAGAGTAAAGCTAAAGAAGAAGAACAAAGCAATCATAATGCCAAAATACAATTTAAATAACTTCCCAGAAGAATATAAAGATCAAATAAGGAATAGATTTGAGGCTTTAAACTTAGTTGATAGAGAACCAGAAGAACTATGGAGTGAAGTCAGAGACATTATCAGGGAAGAATGCAAGAAGACAGTACCTCTACTTAAAAAGAGAGAAAGACCTCAACGGATGACTGAAGAAACTCTTCAAATGGTTAAAGACAGAAGAAAAGCAAAAGGAGGCAGAAACATGGTTAGAACCCTAAATGCAATAATACAGCAACTAGTACATAGGGACAAAGAGAACTATTACAATAGTTACTGTATAGAAATAGAAGAGGACAACAAAAAAGGTAGAACAAGAGCCCTATTCCAAAAGATTAGAGAAATGAAAGGGAAATTTAAACCAAGAGTAGGGATATTGAATAGTGAACAAGGAAACTCATTAACCGATGGAGATAAAATAAAAGGAAGATGGAAACAATACACTGAAGAACTCTATAAAAGAGATGCAAGGATGACAGATTCATTCATGGAGGAACCGTATGATGAAGAACCAGAAATTTTAGAATGTGAGGTGAAAAAATACTTGGAAGAAACAAATCGCCAGGGACAGATGGCATACCAATAGAGTTGCTACAAGTTACTGAGACTGAATTTGTCCAAATTTTGAGAAAAATTTGTCAACAAATATGGAAAACAAAACAATAGCCCACAGACTGGAAGCATTCAATATGCATCCCAATTCCAAAGAAAGGGGATCCCAGGGAATGCAGTAATTATCAAACTATTGCCTTAATACCCCATGCAAGTAAAGTAATGCTCAAGGCTCTTACCATATATGGAGCGAGAAATGTCAGACATCCAAGCTGGATTTAGAAAGGGAAGAGGCACCAGAGACCATATTGCAAACGTACATTGTATAATGGAACAGAGCAAGGAATTTCAGAAGGAAATCACCCTGTGCTTTATAGATTACAGCAAAGTCTTTGATTGTGTAGGTCATGAAAAACTATGGAATGCTTTAAAAGAAATGGGGGTGCCACAGCATCTGATAGTCCTGTTTCGCAACCTATACTCTGGACAAGAGGCTACTGTAAGGACAGAATATGGAGAAACCGATTCATTCCCAATTGGAAAGGGTGTGAGATGGGTGTATTTTATTATCCTGTTTGTTTAATCTATATGCAGAACATATCATACGGAAAGCGGGATTGGACCAAGACGAAGGAGGTGTGAAATTGAAGGGAGAAATATCAATAATTTAAGATATGCAGATACTACTAGCAGAAACCAGTAATGATTTAAAACAAATGCTGATGAAAGTTAAAGAGAAAGCACAAAAGCAGGACTACAGCTGAATGTCAAGAAGACTAAAGTAATGACAACAGAAGATTTATGTAACTTTAAAGTTGACAATGAGGACATTGAGCTTGTCAAGGATTATCAATACCTTGGCATACTCATTAACCAAAATGGAGACAACAGTGAAGAAATTAGAAGAAGGCTAGGACTGGTGAGGGCAGCTATGAGAGAACTAGAAAAGATCCTCAAATGCAAAGATGTATCACTGAACACTAAAGTCAGGATCATTCAGACTATGGTATTCCCAATCCCTATGTATGGATGTGAAAGATGGACAGAGAAAAAAAGTGAATAAGAGAAAAATCAACTCGTTTGAAATCTGGTGTTGGGAGAGAGCTTTGCAGGTACCATGGACTGTGAAAAAGACAAATAATTGGGTGTTAAAATGAATTAAACCAGAACTATCACTAGAAGCTAAAATGATGAAACTGAGGCTATCATACTTTGGACACGTAATGAGAAGACATAATTCACTAGAAAAGACAAGAATTCTGGGAAAATCAGAAGGGAGTAGAAAATGAGGAAGGCCAAACAAGAGATGGATTAACTCCATAAAGGAAGCCACAGACCCGAACTTACAAGATCTAAACAGGGTGGTTTATAACTGATGCTGTTGGAGGTTGCTGATTCATAGGGTCGCCACAAGTCAAAATCGACTTGAAAGCACATAACAACAACAACAACAAAAGTTCTTTAGAGGTATATTTTCCTTCAGAACCACACAAATTCTTGATTGACTGAGGAATGACCCTTCAGTGACAAACTTCAGCTTTAGCTGAATGTTCAGTGTGCGTTACTTAAGTACCAGAACAATTCTCCCACACATTCCAGGGTTCAGTTGGAATTGTTTTGCTGCTAATTCAAATTAGCTGAAATGTGGTACATTGAATGGAGAGGATGTAGGTTTTTCATAAAGCTTTTTATCTTGTATAGAAAAGTGCCACAGCTGAACATAATTAAGATAGCCGTATCTTTATGTAATGCTAAAAAATTTTTTAAAACATGATTGGCTTGGTATAAGAAGAATGCTCTTTGATTCTAAGTAAGGGACTTCAAAGCTCTGTCTTTGAATGATAGCAGTGGAAATGTGGTTCATTGTAAAACAGTACTTTAAACAGAAGTAGCTGTTCTGCAGCAACAATTGTGCTGTTTCATGCTCTAGGCAGAGTTACAGGAGGTCCTAGGAGAGGAAGACGGAGGAGGAAGTGGCAAGCATGAGATGGAAACATTGGAAGTGTCTTCTCTAGTCATGGAGCAGCCTACTGATCTACAGACACAGGTAAGGGAAAGTTTTGCTTTTAGCCTGGATTTTAAGGGATAGAAAGGAAAGGCCAAGTACTTCAGTGTATTTATTACACTGTTTTTAAAAAAAATCTCTTCCTTCTGTTTTGGGAATATAGCAAAGTGTTTAGCTTTTGTTCTAAGTGAAATTGTTTGATGGACACTTAGCTTCTGATGCAGGCAAATGAGCCAAAGCACTCAGTATGACCTGGGCTCCTTCAGATACCTAACTTTGGGAGCAAAGCCAAGCAAGCTGTAGGCAAGGGATAGGAAACCTGTGACCCTCCAGATTTTGCTGAATTCCAGCTCCCACCAGTCCCAACCAAAATGGCCAGTTACGATAGGAGCTGTAGCCCAAAAACATCTGGTGAGCCACATAGCCTCCATTCTGCTGCATAGGCAGTGTAGGATTGAACAGACCTGCCTCAGGACATTCTCCTTGGCTGGATTTGTCTTAGGGCTTATTTGGTTGCCTTTTTCCTTTTGAACACATTCTGTTAGGGCCAGGTTTGATGAGCAGTGAGGCTGATATTTACTTATGCTGGCAGCTTCTTGACAGAGTGTTTTTCTAAATGAATAAGTGCAAATAGCTTTTCTTGTCTCTTGAATATATCGTTTGTCTGATGTCTTTTCTATCCCCATGTGGAAGGAGAGAACTTTGTAAGCAAATGTGATGAAGAAAGTCATCAGGGAGCTCACAGTGGAGGGGGGGGATTTTTAATACTCCAAAATAACCATGCAGCCAGTCTCTGCCTGAAATGACGAAGACCTTCTGACTGTGTTCCCTCATCTTCTCATTGACCAATGTCCCCAGTTACCCTGTGGCTGTGAAGGTTTCCTGAGGTACTCCACCCACCCACTTCTCTGCTGCTGCTTTGGCCAAAAGCCCAGTGGTGACTTGTGGAGTTTTTGTAGCAGAACAAGCGTTCCTCTGTTCAAGGGAGATTCTTCGACCTCTTAGGTCTTGAGTCCTAGGTCTGCATGTTCCAGAGAGTGGTTTTATGTTGATACTGGAATATCTGATTTGGAGTGTAATTCTGGTGAGCAGAACATTTGCTGCCTTTATTTTCACCTTTGTTTTTTCTTCCTTGAGATGACTCCTGCTGCTTCCAGTGGACTGCAGCAAACAATAGAAGAAAGGTTAGTTAACTATCAGACAGCGATATTGAATGCAAAGGAGACTGGCGAGAGTGCCAAAGTGCGACGGTATGAACGGGGCCTCAAGGTATGTTGGATTCATACACAGGGTGTTCATTTTTCACTTTTATAGTATAATTAGGTGCTAATCATGTTCTGTCTTCAGCTTTTTTAAAGACAGAATTGTCTAGGATAAATGAAACATCTTCATTAATTCTTATTTTGTATGAAATAATGAGGAAAATCTGGATTTATTTTATTTGTTTATTTTAGTAGGTGAGAGGATATTTAATCTTCTCCAGATCTTTTTTTGATCTAATCATTACAGCTTCATGCTCCAGCACTTATTCCCAAGTAATAATTCATTTACATGTATACTTATTTTGTGGACCTGGGTGCAAGAAATAAAACACTGGATGTTAAAGACAGCTTTTAAGACTAGTTTGTGTATTATATGGTGGCTGTTGGATGCAAAGGGCAGGGAATTGGGTGTTTGGGGAACATGAGATGAAATCTCTATTTAATAAATGTCGGGGTGGGGTGGTAAAACCTGAACATTAGTCTGAAAAGACTACTTTGGAGTAGGATTTAACATTCAACAGGATTTGTGAGGATTCTCAGCCAGATGTCACTGATCAAGTTGTGTAGCATTGCTACATTAGACCTTTTGTTTTAGGTGATATTTTCCAGTCACGTGGTTGGATGGTCCTTATTATGTGTATAGGGATGCATTGGAGTGCTGTGCCTGTGCTTCGAAGGAAAGCAGGAAATTCTGCCTGTTTGTCATTAAGACTTGAAATTCAGCAGAGTCTGGGATACTTCATAGCAAATAGCTATAATTTTCCTTCCTGTGTTTATGCATGGATATCGTCAGAAAGCTACTGAATTTATAGTTTGCATTGCTGGTTCTCTGCTCAGTCCAGTAATATCAGCAGAGCATTGAAAAACCCTGCTATTTCCAAGAAGATGATGGGGTATGGGATTCCATGCATTTTACAGTTGCCAGGTATGGAACAAAAGGCCACTGCAGCTTCTTACTGAAGCGAAGCTGATTTGGGTGTGGTCAGTGCCTGGACAGGAGAGCACCTGGAAAGCCATATGTACACTCCCTTAGGTTACATGTTGGAAGAGAGGCAAATGGGAGAAATTTTAAAAAAATCCTACAGAGCTCTCTGCAAGCAGCCATTCAAGCATGATTTAAGGCAGGGGAGGAGAACCCCCATCCAGGCTGTCCAGATGTTGCAAGACTACAACTCACATAATCCCTGACCATGTCAGCTTGGACTGGTGGGAGTTGCAGTCCAACAACAACAGGAGGGTTGTAGGTTCCCCATTGCTGATTCCAAGCATCTACTGTTGACAGCCTCTCGGAAGAAAACTCCTAGGCACATTAATCTGTGTCTTGTGTGTATTTCTTCTGTTACAGCTTCAGCCTGGAAGTTGCCAGCCAAAAGTGATGCTCTGCTGCTGCTCTAAAACTGGTGGTGCTTAATCCAGACCTTATGCCTGATTTCACCCTTATGAAGTTGTTGGGATTCCTGAAGTGTGTGTAATTTCTGTTTTAGTCAGTTAAAGTAATTAATTTAGGAGCTGGATAGTTTAGGAGATTCATAAGAGAAGCAATTCGATCCAAACCAGTTTTATAAACATCTCATGGCTAGCATTTGTCAGATGATCTTGGACCAGATATGGTCTAGTGATCTTTTTAAAAAATGAGAATCATAATAAGAATCATTATGAAAAATAATTTTGCTACCAGCCACCTTCATATTAGCCTAGGTAACCAGGAATGGCTTATCTTTAATTTCTTGGCTGTAAAAATAGTATTGTTCCAGATTACATTGAGATATAAAAGGAAAATGTCCACTTCTGATGTTTGTTCTACTTGCGCTGTACCATGTATTGGTAGAACTTCTATTGTGAGTGAATGAATGAAGTAACTTGATTGGGATAATCATATAGGGACGAGTGTTTAATTTATCATGGATAAATGAAATTGCTTCTTAATTACTATTAGGCATTGGAAGCCATGCTGACTGCAGTGAAGAAGGGGGGGAAAGTGAATGAAGAAGAAATGCCACCACCTGTAGCATCAGGGAAGAGCTCTGTGACAACTCCACAAGTCATGCATCATCATGACTTGCCTAAAAGCTCAGGCGATCAAAATGAAATAATAGTTCCTGAGGAGGAGGAAAAGGAAGACTCTGCTACAGACCAGGAATTAAAGAACCCCAGTGATCTGAAGCTGTCTGTGAGCACATCTGATCTTCAGATCCAAGATGCAGATCCAGGTGCTCTGGGAAGAGGAAACACTTCAGAAAACAGTAAGTAGTTTAGGGATGGTCTTTTCCCCTATACGTAGCATCCCCATTTTGCATATGTACCAAAAAAAGTCAGCTTGCTGCTTGTCTCTTCCACAAGGTGGTGGGCCCAGATTCAGAAGGAACTATTGTTCCTTGTAGTAATTCTAGGAGACGTTTTATTGGCTTTGTTGTCTTATACAGATTTCCCAAACCTCTACACAAGAACACTGCTTGTGACAAGAGAAAAGGAGTATAAACTAGCAGCACTGAAAGCCAAGCAGAAAGGTGATATTGAGAAGGCAAAAGAATATATGAGGACTGGGAAGGTGAGGTTTCATTATTCTTAAACGAAGGCATCTTTCTGCATACTAGAACTTATGTTTGGAATATTGGTAAGTCTCCAGAATATTTCCTTTTCTGAGAGTGAGTTTATATGTTACCTTCACCATGGGGATCCGCATCCCCCATGGCAAATTTCCAATCCCAGCCATACCGCATGAGTCAGAGCCATTGCATAGTGAATTTCCCAGCTACTACTAGTGACCACCATTGAGCTGAATCAGGGAAGAGAAAACCCAATATAATGGTCTGACTCACACAGTAAATGGCTGGGCAATGGGAAAGTCACCTGAGGATACTGATCCCCATAGTGAATGTAACATATGGAGCAGTTCTCTGCTCTTTTCCTTTTAGAAGGAAAAGTCACAGTTTGCCAGCTCTTTGTATCAGGATCCCCAAAACAATATTGCATTATGAAATCTACATTCTTTGACCAGTCTCTTCTTATGTTCTTATAAACCAAATTATGTGCTTTGCATAACTTATGTGAGCTAAAGTCATTTTAGATACCTTTTTTATAATCTGCCTACTTTATTCTATATAGAATAAAAATGAAATTGCTGGCAAATACAGGGATAGTGACGATGAAAGAGATATGTTGTACGTGTGCTAGGGCTGAATGACAGGATCTGTCCATCGACAGGAGAAAGCAGGGACTGTCGGCTGCAGAAGTTTATCTTGTTAACTTCTGGAAACTCCATCCCATCCTTGCTGATTTTTGAATCATAAGCAGAAGCTTCTAATTCACTACAAGTTTTTCTTTGCCAGAGGTATAGCTAGAAACTTGACCATGCCTTATTTTAAATGAAAGTAGATATTTGGGATTCTGAAAACGCATCCTAGTTTCATACTTGGAAGCACTATTCTGTAAATTGTGTTGACATCGATGTCATGCAGATCTCTAGACACTATAGTTTTCTGTTTCTCTTTTAGAAGTTCAGCTTAGTTCTGGAAGGACTGGACAGTGGGCAGCCAATAGACCTCAGGGATATGCCTCCAGCACCACAGGGTAAGAGCAAAGAAGATAAATAATCTTTCTCTGTACAGTAACTAAGAAGGTACTGAAAACCCTAAAAGATGAAGGTTGGTCATACTGAATTTAGATACACTGCCATAAACATCCTGCAGAGGATTTGTGATGGTGTGAAGCCATCAGATTTTCAGAGTTTTGATTTTTGGGCAGAGTACAGCTTTGGCTTCCATATTGTTAAAATCTGTCTACTTTGAATGACAAATTGTTTTTTCTTCTGTTTCAATCAGTCACTTTGCAGTCACTTGTTTTATTTTTCAAAGCCAGACCAAAAGTATGACTTTTATGCTCCATATTTTGTATTCTGGAATTAAAGTATCTTGTTTTATGTTCCCGCTGAGGCCTTTCTGTGTGATCATTTTTCACAGTTAATGCATCTTCATTTTATCTCCTGTATTGTCTCTGCTTAAGGTTGAGGTTCTGTTGGAGTGATACTGTATTTCTGATCACTCAGAAGTGCAATATCTTCTACCAGAATGAATGCATTAGTTGCTCATACTTTGATTGATATTGTGCTTGCTATGTACAGTGTAGGTATGTTAGTGTCATGGGAATCTACCTTTTTTTTCCTGGTTGCATTTAGTTATAAACCATTATTTCAATTATGTGTCCATGCTATTTTGTGAATTGATTTTGGTTGTATGTTCTTACACTTCTAGGATTCTGAGTTAATTAAATAAATTTAGTTGAGGGGTTTCCCCTATTTACAGAGAATTAGAACTACTTGGACAACTTACAAATCTCTAAAGGAGTTGGAGGAAGATTTTGTGTATTTTGTATATACCCTAACAATAGAATAGTGAAAGTTATGTCTTGGTCTTCTTAGAGTGCTGGCTCACCAACCACAGCAAAAAATCTCAGACCTGATGCTTGCTGGCATTGCAAAAACAATGATGCAAGGCAAAGATCCTTGTGGATCTTCATAATTTTTTTTCATAGGATGACAACAAAACAACAGATCACATCTGTGAACATAGAGGTCACTTATGATTTGAAGGAATCCTCTGTAAAAAATATGAGGTTCCATAAGAATCCATGCTTCAGATCCATGTATTTGTGCTGTGAGAGCACTGGATCCATTTTTTTATGGTTCAGTTAATGGAGACTGGTATGACTGTGATTTGATTATAGTTAGTGTGAGAACCTGTGAAAAAGTTAGTTTCCAGAGGATCCATTTTCTTGGACCAGTGGGTGGGTGGATCTCTCTCTCTGTCTCTCCTCTGACTCCTGTGGCACCCTACTTTCTCTTCCCTGGCTGCTTAATTTTTTCTTCTTCCCAACCTTTCAGATTGCTCTCCTATATCCATCCCGTCCTCTCGGTCACTCTGTGTTCTGTTCAGCTGCTCAAATATTAATCTGAGCCTTGAAAAGCACATAGAGCTGAAAGAAGAAGTGGGGAAAAGTACTCTTGAAACTTCCTACTTCAGCTCTATGTATTTTTCAAGGAAGGAAAAGGTAACCACCCTCACTACCTCATGATGAAAGGAGCTGGAGGGAGGAGTTGCTCAGACTCTTCTCAGACACCAGGAGTCTTCAATGATGCCATTACGCACTGAGGCAACATGTTGGCAATCCTAGTCTTAGAGCAACATTTGTTCCCATTGGAAACTTCAAACTTTACAGTACAGAATTTTCCTTGGGTTTTGTCAATTATGTTGCAACTATGCTGAAGGATTTCTGTCTCTGGCACTTCCTTAACTTTTATAAAGTGTAGTCTGAAATGCTTTTCCCTTTACACCCACTTTTTCAGACCTTGAATGCCCAGAAAAGATACAGCTTCCCTCAAAACAGACACCATCTGTACCTGTGGAAACTTCCCAGCCTGTGACAACACCAGATGCTCAAGGTAATAAAGCTTCAGGTAAGAAGTGTTTTAAAACAGAGCCTTTCTTGTTTATGAGGTGTGTTATATAGATTATAGATTATAGGACTGGAAGCTTGTATACTTTTTTAAAAAATGCTGTTTCATCTGTTTGTGTCAATGAGAAGGGGAGGATGGGTTAAAGCACAGGTGGGGAATTTCTGACCCTCCAGATGTTGTTGAACTCCAGCTCCTTCAGCTCCAACTGGTGTGGTCAAGGATGATGGGAGTTGATAGTGCAGCAACATCAGGGGGGCTGCATGTTCTCCACCCCAGGGTTAAAGTGCAAGAAACAGGTTCATATTCTTTTATTTCTTTGTAAAAGGTTCCTTGCAACAGCCAAAAACAGCACTAGAAGCTTTGCAGCAGAGGCTGGAGAAATACAAGGCAACAGCTGCTCAAGCCAAAGCAAGTGGAGATGATCGGAAAAGCAGGATGCACGAGAGGATAGCCAAGGTACAAAAAGAAGAAGAAGCTGAGTTTGCTACCAGCAAAAGTGCCTTGGGTGTAATCTTCCTGTTGTGAGCCTCTAATATGATATCATAGGCCGAGCAGTAGCTTTTGTGGTCTGGTATATCAGCAGTGCAAGAATTTGCTTGTGTAAGAGCCACCAATTACATGCTAGTTGAGTGGTGTTTTTTTGTATCACTTATACTGTATCTTTTAAGCCTCTTTACACACTCATGTAATTCTATACTCACTTACCTGGGAGTAAGCTGCATTAAAGTCAGAGACTTACTTCTGAGTAGGTATACATAGATTTGTATTGTGATCATTAAATTACATTGATTGAAAACATGGGGGTTTGGTAAATCTTTCAGCCCTTTGCCTAAATCAGTTTGAGAGATGTTGCATCTGTACATAGTAACCTTTCCCTCAACAAGCCCAGTGGCTGGATGCACTTCATGATGGAAGTTTTGCATTTTCCTAGCTACAAAATGTGCTTGCAATGCTCATAAAATGTTATACAATCCTTACAGCAGTGATGGAAACACAGCAAATGAGGGAGGAATATGTATTTATCCTTTCCCACCCCAAAACAACAACAGCCCTGTAGGACAACTGCCTTCTAACCAGATTTCTCCTTCACAGCAATACCAAGATGCCATAAGAGCCCATAAAGCAGGAAGGAAAGTGAATTTTGGGGAGCTTCCAGTTCCCCCTGGTAAGTATGTAACACTGTCAGGACTGCATGCTGATAGGTGAAATGTCCTAGTATAAGTGCATTTTTCCTAGCATGTTTGCCAAAAATGCTTCAGCAGACTCCCTCCTACTCATCTTTGTTAGAAGACTGATTTGGCTCCATAACAACGCTACAGAATAGGCTATGAAACTACAGTAGGGCCCCACTCATACCTCAGGTTCTGTTCCAGGCCCCCACTGAAAAGCGAAAACCGCTGGAAAGTGGGGCCCTACTCAGCTGTAGCGCAGGAAGCTCCAGCTGCCATACTACAGCTGATCGCATGCTCTAGCTGACAGGGATCAGCTGTAGTGCACGATCAGCTGGAGCGTGCAGAGCTTGCATGCTCCAGCTGATCCCTGTCAGCTGGAGCGCACGATGAGCTGGAGCGCGGGGAGCTCGCACGCTCCAGCTGATAGCTGTCAGCTGGAGTGCGGTGGCTGGAGCTGGATGGAACAACTATTAGATGGATCCACAGTTGGCTCCAGAATCGTACTCAAAGAGTGCTTATCAATGGTTGCTTCTCAAACTGGGCAGAAGTAACCAGTGGGGTACCACAGGGGTCGGTCCTGGGCCCAGTGCTCTTTAACATTTTTATTAACGACTTGGATGAGGAGGTACAAAGCATGCTTATCAAATTTGCAGATGATACAAAGTTGGGGGGCATAGCTAATACCATGGAAGACAGAAACAAAATTCAAAGGGATCTTGATAGGCTGGAGCATTGAGCTGAAAACAACAGAATGAAATTCAACAGGGATAAATGCAAAGTTCTACACTTAGGAAAAAGAAACCAAATGCACAGTTATAAGATGGGGGATACTTGGCTCAGCAGTACGACATGTGAGAAGGATCTTGGAATTGTCGTTGATCACAAGCTGAATATGAGCCAACAGTGTGATGTGGCTGCAAAAAAGGCAAATGCTATATTAGGCTGCATTAACAGAAGTATAGTTTCCAAATCGCGTGAAGTACTAGTTCCCCTCTATTCAGCACTGGTTAGGCCTCATCTTGAATACTATGTCCAGTTCTGGTCTCCGCACTTCAAGAAGGATGCAGACAAACTGGAACGGGTTCAGAGAAGAGCAACAAAGATGATCAGGGGACTGGAAACAAAGCCCTATGAGGAGAGACTGAAAGAACTGGGCAAGTTTAGCCTGGAGAAGAGAAGACTGAGTGGAGATATGATAGTACTCTTCAAGTACATGAAAGGTTGTCACATAGAGGAGGGCTGGGATCTCTTCTTGATCATCCCAGAGTGCAGGACACGGAATAATGGGCTCAAGTTGCAGAAAGCCAGATTTCGACTGGACATCAGGAAAAACTTCCTAACTGTTAGAACCAAACGACAATGGAACCAATTACCTAGAGAGGTAGTGGGCTCTCAGACACTGGAGGCATTCAAGAGGCATCTGGACAGCCATCTGTCAGGAATGCTTTCATTTGATTCCTGCATTAAGCAGGGGGTTGGACTCGATGGCCTTGCAGGCCCCTTCCAACTCTACTATTCTATGATTCTATGAAATCGAAAGTGTCCAAACTTCTCCCCCTCCTCAGCCAGGGGAGGGGAGGGGAGGGGAGGGGGACTGAATGCATCCATTACCTGTTTTGTGGCCAGCCATTGCAGTCCATGCTCAATGTTCTCAGATCTTGGAACTTCTGAGTATAATGACAATTGTCCTTTCAGCTTTTTATATCTGTAATTTTCCTCATAAATGGGTGCTGTGTTTTTCTTCATTTATTTTGAAGCATATCTTCTTTTTCCTTGTCAGGATTTCCTCCAATTCCTGGAATGGCTTCTGCAGATGTCACTACAGTTGCTGCAGTGCTGGAAAATGCTAACAGGCTGGATCAGATGGAGGAGGAAGAGAATGAAAAAGAGGAGGAGGAGGAGGAGGAGGAGGAGGAGGAAGAGGAGGAGGTTTGTTTTGAAATACATGTTTGTTTACAGGGGTAGAATACTTATTCTTGCCATTTTAAAACATAAACCAGAGCCAACTATTTCAAAAGTGTGGCTAGTTATTCCCTTTGATTCCCTAACGCCAGCTGTGGGGACAGTTAACTCATGGACTTCATGTAGGGATACCTAGTGCTTGTTTGCCATCTGTCGAGCCATACTTCGCAGGAAGATTTCAGATGGATCGCTCTATAACCCATTTTGTTAGACAGCCTAGATGATGATGACTACAGTGCTTTTATTAAGATGTTTCTCAGCCTCTTAAGAATTATTTCTAATTTCTCCCATGTTGAGTCTTTCCCATGTCTTTGCAACAATTGTAAAATCTCTGTGAACAGATCATGTCAGCAGAAAAAAGCCCTCTCCTTCTCTTCGGCACCACAGCAAATGGCTGCTGTCATGGGATCCATTTGTTTATCATCCATTGCCATCCTGGGACTTGCATCTGAATTTTATACACATTGCATTAAATTCCCTTTTGATACCACTAGGGTGAGCTTTCCACACAGACTCCGGCTGCCAAGAAGCCCACTCAGCTGCCTAAGAAGCCAGTGCAAGTTGTTCAGCCACTAATGGTGCCGTCTGCTGAAATCCAGGAAGAAACCTCTCCAGAGAAAGAGCTTTCTCTATCAACCCCTATAACACCACCAGAGAAATCTGCACCCGCTAAGCCCTTCTCTCCAGTTGGTAAGGACTGGCAGGCAGGCAGGCAGGCAACCCGGCTGCCTGTGAGTTTTATTTTAATTTACACAAGTCATCCTACTATGTGGGAAGGTTTGAAGGTATTGTGGATATTTATCATCACTGAGGAAGTGTGCTGACATTTTCCCGATAGTTATATGTTAGAAAGGAAAAGGGGAAAGAAGTTGTTCACTCTGTCTGTTTGAAGATAAAACAAAGAAAAGTGTGCAATAAATACTTTTTACTAGGCATATAAATGTGTGCTTAAGAGAAGCAGCCTTTGGGACAGAGCCTCTGGTGGCTTTGTGTTGTCTTTGCTACAAGATGTTGTGTTTGGAGTGCTCATAAAACATTCTAGCCTCCCTGTAGTAGAAACAGGAAGGTATGTGGACTCTGGACAGCAAATGAGTGACAAATATGAGTTTATCCGCCTCCCACCAAAAAAAAAAAAAGAACCTGCAGAAAGGCCCTGTTCTAACCCAAATCTCATTATCCACTTAAGTGTGTGATTGACAGACAGAGCCTCTGCTGTAACCAAGCTGATTACTGAAGCACTGCTGCTTGCACTAGTCCAAGTTAATCAGTATTTTGTCTCCCTCACCAGCCATTCAATGACACATACTGTTGTGTGCAGAGCAGGAATATAGGTGTAAACAGAAAATGGCTGTGCCTTTCCTCTATAGGTTTGTAAAAAAATAACCTTTTCTCTCTCACCAAGCAAGCTAAGCTTTATGAAGGACTTTGGTATCCTTTCTTTAGGGAGCAGGTGTGAGGGGAACAAAGGGCCAACTTCTTGGACCCCCACCAGATCCTTCTATGTATATCAGATTTCATTGTGCCCCAAATGAAGTCAGGCACACTGCAGAATCATGCTTAAAGAGTAAACTGCAAGGGGATTCGCTCAAACAAATCAAGTCGCATACTCTAGGGCAGGGGTTGGAGGCCTGCGGCCCTTCAGATTTTGCTGGAGTCCAGACTCCCATCAGCCCTAGCCAACTTGGCCAATGGTCAGGGATGAAGGGAATTAGAGGCCAACAACATCTGGAGGGCCACAGATTCCCCACCCATGCTGTAGGGGAATGGGGGGGGGGAGGAAAGAGGGGCTGTCAGTGGCTGATCTGACCAGGCTAAGGTTTTTTTCCCTTAAGCCCAAATAATGACCATCACTCAGATACTGAAGAGAAGAAGAGTCCTGCTAGATCAGACCACAGTACCCAACTGTATGCTTCAAGGAAGCCCAGAGCCAGGTTACCCATACGACAGCCCTCCTTCTGTTGTTTCTCCTCAGCAGATGATATTCAGTGGCATGCTGCCTCTGAATCTGGACCCTCCATATAAGCATTGTGACTAGCAGCTATTGGTAGAGGTATCCTCCAAGAAAAGAGGCACCAAAGCTGCACTTGGATGTATCTCTATGCTATCAGGTTCTTCTGCTGATGCCACTGCATCATTTAACTTTTGTGTGCACTAGGCAGTGTTCAGAAGTGATGGTCCTAGTTGAAAGGGCTTGTATGTCATCAACATCATGGCTTGAGGATGCCATGATTCATAGTTTGTTTCTAGCCCTGCAGATTCCTGTAAAATTTTCCCTATCCTATTCTTCATCATCTTCCATCCACATAAGAATAAAATTGCCCACTGCATATATAATTTGGCATATATGCCTCTGACTACATCTCTTCAGGTTGATCTTTGCTGTTATTTTCTCAGTGGAATTAAATTAAGAGCATAAAAATACTAAAAGATCCTGGTTGTGTCAGATGTGTCTGAAAAATGTGTCTGAAAAATGTGTCTGCTGTCCTGGGCTCCTGCTGGGAGGAAGGGCGGGATGTAAATCAAATAATAAATTAAAAAATAAAATAAAGTATTTTTTTAAAAAAAAACAGCACCACCACCAGTTTTTTCTTTCTTTGCAGCTAGAGAGCATCTTGACTTTCTGGAGAGTAGAAGGAAACAGTACTTAAAAGCTGCAATCCAGGCAAAGAAGAAAAATGATCTTGAGCAAGCCAAGGTGTACCTAAGAACAGCCAAGAGCTTGGAGCCAAAGATTGAGCTGGCAAAAAATGGCAAGTTGGTCGACATTTCCAAGGTTAGCAGGAGACTCTAAAGAGGGTATCAAGGCTGGCCTATTTTGAAGGAGACACCATCCACATCACTTCAAATCATCTGATGCTCTTTGTTGCTGTTGAAAACACCTTTTGTAGATTTTATTTCAGAAAATCTTGCAATTTGTTAAAGAGAGGGGCAAGCTGTTCCTCCATTGGTCCAGACGACAGACTTGCATTATCTGTCATCCTGGATGTTATCCTGCCTCCCCTCATTGAGTATCTATTACGTATATAAACATCTCTTCAGCTGATACCTGAGTGCTTTACAATCCCAGAACCTGGCATCTTACCACAAGGTGCAACTGCCCAAATTCAGGGATATTTTTGCAGGTGGAAGGTAGGGCTTTCTCTGGAAAGAGAAAGCACCGTCGTGTGAAAGGGATGGGTACAGAGACCTGTTATTTGCAATGGGTATATCTCCCGCCCTTCCTCTCAGCAGGAGCCCAGGGCGGCAATTATTTGTTACACTTGCATGCTTCCCTTACCTTCAGCAGTTCATAGTACCATTTTTGATAGACTGTGCTGCAAGAGAGAGAGAGAAGTAACCCAGTGAGTTTCCAAGCTGAATGGGGATTTGTAACTGGCTTTCCACTCCCAAGCCCAGCGCTCTTAGCACTGGTTCAAAGTACTGCGGACAGGCTGAAATTGAAATGAAATGCAACAAGGGTACTGGTTTGGATTCATCCTGAAAATCTTTTTCCCCCTCTGTGTGTATATCTTATTTGTGTAGTTAGTTCAGACAAGTTGAAGGATAATCCCTCTTTATACACCCATGAACAACAGGTGGCTGCCACAAAAAAGGGCTTTATTCTCAGCCTTTGGAGTTGCCTCTTCTGACTTGTGACTTTGCACCTTGTAGCCATTTCAGAGTAGAAAATAAGGTGAGGGAGGTACTTACTTCAGAAGTCACAAATTTTGCAAAATGAACAGAACTGACTGTGTTTATCATCATCATCGATTTATTGCTTAGCCGTAGACCATCGCATATCAAACATCACATATAAAATATGAACAATAAAACCAGTACATTTAAAAAGTGGAGATATAAAACAATGCAATTACAATGAAATTACAGTTAAAAGTCTAAAATCCACTAGCTAATCTGTTTCAAGAAATAACCGTAAATGACCTAATAGGTCCAGGGAGACTATCTAGCCAATAGCCAACCGTGTCGAGTTATCACTTCAAGGTATCGCCCTGACAGTCAACCCCATGCTCTGAAATGAATTTGGCACGGATCTTTTGTGCTGCTAGTGCAAAGATGGAGACCTTGTATGTTACAGAAAAGTCCATGTCAGACATAAGGTAAGCAATCCTATTGTCATCATGGTCCCATAGCGAGCAAACCAGCAGGCTTTCCAAGAATTTGGCATGAGGGGGTGCATACAAAGGGCAGGATAGCAGATAGTGGGGCAAATCTTCGGCCTCCGAGGCTCCACATATACAGTAGTGCTTGAGACCAAGGAGCCTGTAGATAGCGTCCATCTAGTACAGCGTCTGGCATTGTTTGAAATCGGAGTGCCGTAAAGGCCTGCCGAAGTTTTAAAGGTAAAGGCCAGGCCAAATAAGATGCTCTGCAATGGTCATGTTTGAATAGCCTATACCACTTGGAGAATTTCGAATTGATGATAGCCAGCCTATCTAAATAGGCACTATGATGGAAGATGGCATTCCGTAGTTTCCCTCTGGTGTTTAGGGAGGGAAATTCATGCGGAGGGATATGGTATAAGTGTAAGAGGGTGTTTATTCTTGAAGCCCAGTACTTGGCACCTAGTGGGTATTCAAGACATGATTTAAGTATAATCTTGTATAGTCTTGTCTTTTATAGTTCTTCCAAAGTTTATCAGCGCAAGGTGAACACACGCTCTAATCGAAGGCAAGCCAGTTTCTGCACAAAGCAGGGTGGCGGGGGGTAAAAACAAGAGTCTTTTCAGAAAACTGTTTTGAACCACCTCTAGGCTTGCTAGATAAGTATCTTCCCAGCCCCATACTACCGCACCATATAAAATCTGGGGGAGCACTTTGCTTTGAAAGATTTTTAAGGCAGGTTCAATTAAATTGCCACCAGATGAACAGGCAAATTTAAGAATAGCCCTGCTAGTTCTTGCTGCTGTTAGTTTGGTCATGTGGGCATGTGTTTTCCAAGATAGGTTTTCCGAGAAATAAACACCTAGATATTTAAATTCTCAACATTGTTCGATTGAATGACCATATAATGTACAATTAAAATTGACATGTCTTTTGCCAAACACCAACACCTTGGTTTTAGCGTAATTAATCTGTAGCTTTTCTTTTACACAATAATCATAAAGCCTTGACAGTAGCCTTCTTAGTCCAATGTGGGTGATAGATAACAATATCATGTCATCTGCTTACAATAGCATTGAAATTTTCCTGCTACCAATTGAAGGTAGAAAAAAGGCCGGGTTAGTTAATTCGGAGACTATATCATTTATATAAAGGTTGAAAAGTATGGGGGCCAAAAGGCACCCCTGTTTGACCCCTTTATTTGTGATGATGGGCTCTGTTAATACACCAGATGTCCCCACCCTTACTCTTGCCGTGGTATTAGTGTATAAGGCTCTAATTAGGAATAACAGCCTCCTATCAGTGTTGGTGTTGGTCAGTTTAGCCCACATCATGTTTCTATCTATTGAGTCAAATGCAGCGGCTAAGTCAACAAAGGCCACATAGAGGTGTTTAGTGGGAACAGTGATAGTCTGTTTGGCAAGAAAATACAGGGTCGTACAATGATCAGTAGCACTTTGGCCTTGCCTAAAGCCGGCCTGCTCTGGACCGATGACTTGATTAGCGGATTCCCAGTCTTCAATTTTCTGGAGAAGATATTTGCTATATAATTTAGAACCAATGTCTAAGAGACTAATTGGTCTATAATTGTTTGGGACTGTGTTTATAGATTTCCCTCAACATATATGAATGTCAGTTTATTCATATGCGTGAGCTGTAGTTAACTATGTGTATATGCCCTGGAATCTTTTGGTCTTCTAATTTTTTGTTTGATGTCTTCAATCTTCATTGTGGTGGTCAGATGTTTAGAGCATTTGGACACATCCCTCAAAGAATAGTGATGTTTAAAACCTCCCTTTAAGGGATGTGGGAGAATCTCACTCAGTAGGTGGTTGCCTCCATTTTCATATTGATAAATGGCTTATGATGCAGTTGGAAGTCCAAGTCAATTGGATGTATCACTCCGCATTGTAACCTGCAGGTCTCGGACAACAGATGTATTAGCACAGCTTTCCCTGTCCTGTGGAATTCCCTACCAATTGAGGTTTGGCAGGAACCATCTCTACTTTCAGACATCTTTTGAAAACTATATTGTTTAGACAGGCCTTTGCATTTGAATTTTCTCTTTTTAACCATTATGTCTTTATTGATGTTTTTAATGAAGTTTTAATAATTGTTTTTGCTGATCTTATTTCTATATATGTTGTATACTGCTTTGATATAGTCTTATGAGAGTGCAGATTGTAAATATGTAAGTAAATAAGTGAAAAAAACACCAAAACATCTGGAGGACACCAGGTTGGGGAAGAGTGCATTTAACACCATGTTAGCTCAGTATGACAGAGAGCTTGTTGCCCTTTGCTCTCTTCCTTCCCCCACCCTTGTTTTGATCTGCTCTGAATGAGTCTCGCTGTGTTGATGCTCACCTTTCTCTCAGCTGCAGTTTCTCCAGAGAAGCTCTGACATGTTTTTGTGTGTTGCTGTGTAGCTGCCTTCACCACCTACAGATGATGATAGTGACTTTATCTTCATACATCACGAGGATGTCAGGCTCTCTCATAAAGCAGAAGAGGTGTACATTCAGCTCATCAAGCTATTGAGAGACCAGCATGAGGTGTGTGACTTTTTCCTCTCCTATAGCGTTATCAGTAGCTAAGGATCAGTGGAAGTAGACCATTCTGTATACTTCATACTGGCCTGTTCTACATATAACTCTAATAGTTTAGTGTTATACATGCACAAGGTTCAGTGAGCCTTGGGATTGCATGCTTCCCTCTCTCTTCTGCTCCTTGGCTTGTATGGACAAGATCAAAAGCATATGTTTCTACTTTTAAACTAGTTAGAGTTCCCATTATGTCCAAAGTTGGAGCTCTGGCTAGTTTAAATTATGATTTGTTCAATCAAGTCAGGATCAAACTATGGTTTGTGATCCCGATTTTTAACAAACCATAGTTTGGATAATCAGAGTTTTCCCCGATTGAATGTAGCAGGGAATATCATCCACTTTTAAAAGAATATTTTTCTGATTTCTTCTTTCCAGCTGCATTGGAGGAGAGAGAGGAGTTATCTAAACTATCTAAAATAGTTTACAAAGGCTGTAAGATTGCTCTGAGTTATGTGAAAGGAGCAACACTAGAAATGTCATTATCCATTGTTTACTTTCCCCAGATGTCTTTGACAATTCTGAATTCTTTATCAGTCCTCTCATGTCCTAAACTCTGGCTTATCAAAATCTCTCCTGAGCTATGTCAGTAAATGAGGTTTTATAGTACTGCCTTTTAAAATTTTTGATCTATCTATCTATCTATCTATCTATCTATCTATCTATAATCTATCTATCTATAATCTATCTATCTATCATCTATCTATCATCTATCTATCTATCATCTATCTATCATCTATCTATCTATCTATCATCTATCTATCATCTATCTATCATCTATCTATCTATCTATCATCTATCTATCATCTATCTATCATCTATCTATCATCTATCTATCTATAGATATATATAAACTATCTATCTATAGATATATATAAACTATCTATCTATAGATATATATAATCTATCTATCTATAGATATATATAATCTATCTATCTATAGATATATATAATCTATCTATCTATAGATATATATAATCTATCTATCTATAGATATATATAATCTATCTATCTATAGATATATATAATCTATCTATAGATATATATAATCTATCTATAGATATATATAATCTATCTATCTATAGATATATATAATCTATCTATCTATAGATATATATAATCTATCTATAGATATATATAATCTATCTATCTATAGATATATATAATCTATCTATCTATAGATATATATAATCTATCTATCTATAGATATATATAATCTATCTATCTATAGATATATATAATCTATCTATCTATAGATATATATAATCTATCTATCTATAGATATATATAATCTATCTATCTATAGATATATATAATCTATCTATCTATAGATATATATAATCTATCTATCTATAGATATATATAATCTATCTATCTATAGATATATATAATCTATCTATCTATAGATATATATAATCTATCTATCTATAGATATATATAATCTATCTATCTATAGATATATATAATCTATCTATCTATAGATATATATAATCTATCTATCTATAGATATATCTATAGATAGATAGATATTTAGATATAGATAGATATAGATATAACACAAATTTTTAAGTTATTAAGTTGAGATTTTATTGTCCAAACATTGCCATCGTTATGTTACACAGGCTCTTTTGCAGTTTTTAATTTTTAATTTTTTAAATTATAAATTTACCATTTGTACTCTGGACAGACTGCACAAGAGCCTGTGTAACATAACGATGGCAATGTTTGGACAATAAAATCTCAACTTAATAAGTTGAGATATGTACATGCTTACCTGCACACAGTCACTTTGCTCCTCTGAGTGAGTAAACAAGCCACAAAGCCACACTTAACCATAGCTAGCTGTCTGTTATGTCTAAACTGGGAGACTACAGTTAATATGTTCCAAGCAAGCCAGAACATGAACCCGTGATTTAAAGTTGGCTTCTGTAATCTGGCTTGTTTGGAAGCCATTAGCCATAGTTCCCAGTTCACATGCAATGGGAAAGCTATGGTTAACTAAGGCTTCCTGACTTGTTTTACTGCTCATGCAAAGGGAGGAGCAAAGTGGCTGCATATGGGTACCTGAAGCTTGCATATATTTCATCTTATTAAACTGAGATGTTTTGTCCAAATGTGGCCAATCTTTTGACTCCTCCCCCTTTTCTGTTAATAGAAATGTTTGCAGTATTCGAAGCAGTTCACACATCTGGGAAATGTAGCTGAGACTTCCAGGTATGTTTATAGTTTGAGATGTGGCTGTAGTACTAAGCAATCTGAGGTGCAACACAAATTCCATTTGGCAGAGACTTTGTGAATGAATTTTGCTTTTATGTTCTGGGTCTCATCTTTCTGTGGTTTGGAGGAAAGGTGTTTCTTCCCTCTCACTGTGTAAAGTGTCACTTGGTTCTCTCACTTAAGATATTTGGAAACATTTGTTCCAGCACACTTTGTTCAACATTGCTCTTCGCTTTTGGTTAAGTCTGGTGTGAAAGGTGGAGCAGGTCTTGATAACCTCTGAGATTCTTCCTCACTAAGAATACCAACATTTCTGGCAAGGCTCGTGTATGTTTTAACCTCTGTTTTCAGTAGATCGTCTTTCTGCATGCAGCTACACTTAAAATGCCACATCTGTTGAGCTTCTGCCTGTGATATAGCTGTTAAAGGGCACAGGAGCCTGGCAGGGGAGAAAAGGCCAACAACTCTCCTTGCACTGAGACTCATTCCAAACTGGACACTTGAAAAGTCAATCAGTTAAAATTAAGGCCGCAACAAAATTTGAATCAATTAATAGAATGGGTTTTTGGCGGATCGCATGTACATATGGGTGAAAATAAAATATTTCTGAAGCGAAGCATACTTTCTTTGTTTTTAGATAGTGTGCACAGCATAGCAGGGATTCTGTTAGAGGTATTACATTCTGTGAGAGAGAAAAGGGGGGATGCCTCTTAAGATGGACACTTGCCACCTGCAGTTTGTATAAGCATTTGTTTTAAAAATAATAGCATCTTTATTTTTGAAAAAAACTCCTGCCTGTTTAATTGTGACACCATTTTAGTCAATTAAAAGTTTTTAATTGACTTAATTGATTGCATTTAATCACAGCTCTAGTTAAAATGTGTTCTGTTAGCCAAGTGCCATGATTATTGTTTCTGTATTTATGGAATATGCTTCCTACCTATAGTAGGAGTTTGGGGATGGAATAAATTGCCCAATAGTTATGCAGTCTCATGCTCCTTTTTGACTCTGGAGTCCTTCACTGTGTGGATTGTATGCTTCTGATTTGCCCAAGGCAGGGACACGTGATTGAGTTTTTTTGCCTACTCTCTTCCTCTTCCAGCTCTCCAGTTTTGTCCTTATCTTTGCCCAGACAGATGCCCTCTTTTCTTCTCTCTTCTCTTCTCTTCTCTTCTCTTCTCTTCTCTTCTCTTCTCTTCTCTTCTCTTCTCTATGTATAGCTCAGGCCTGTATACATATCATACAGCCATGAGAATGGCTATATACTATAGCCAGCATGGAGTTTTTGCATTCTGCCATGTTAAATTGAAAGCACACCCCTATGCCGTTCTGCTGCTTCCCATAAGCTCATTTCAGAACAAAATCTTACAAAATTTATAGTCCTGAACTTAGAAATGCTTGCTTAACAACCCTCTTAAGTTTTCATGGCGATACACAAAACACTCCAAGAGAATCGTCAATTTAAAGTCCAAAACAAGAGTAAAAAAATCCAGACCCCGTTGGACTTTTTTCTGTCAACGGTCTCATAATTTGTTGAAATTAATTAAAAATCAGCCATGTTCACAGAGTACCTGTAATTCTATTACTGACCTTGTCCCATACCCCGATCTTTATTAAGTTTAAAAGTTTAAAAAATGCACGGCTGATTTTTAATTATTGGAGTCAATGATAAGTGCAGGCATGCTAAGTAAGAACCAATAGTCAGTGTTCTAAAAATCTAACAGCTGTTTGGTTTGACTAATCAGGAGATTCCTATTCCCCTGACAGAGCTCCAATGACCAGAGTGGTTTAACAGTCAGCCCCTCTTTCCAGAGAATTCTGGGAATTGTAGCTCTGTGAGGGGAATAGGGCGTCTCCTTGCAACTTTCAACACCCTTCATAAATGGCACTTTCTAGGATCCTTTGGGGGAAGCCATGACTGTTTAAAGTGGGATAAATGTCTGGTGTGGATGTGGCCTGGGTCAGCTTTGGTTTAAATTTGAGTGGGAGACTACATGTGTCTGCTGTAGAATAAAAAGATGGGGGAAACCCTGAAAAATGATACTGTTTACAGTGTTTTCCTTTGGAAAAGAAAGGGGCTTTGCCTCTGCCCAGCACCCACGCACCCGCCCAATCTCCTCTCCCCTCCACCTTCCTCCCTAACCCTACTCTTCGTCCCTTACACACCCCTCCCTGCCCTTCCCCTAGATCAGTTTCACCTATTCTAAGCATGATTGCACAGGAGTAAATCCAACTCAATAACCATTTTCAGCAAACTTTTTTTACCTCCCAGATTAAAAAGCAGAGATATTCACTAATAGACAAAAATTCTTGCGGTTTAAGACCATTCCTATAGCCAACAGATATTTCTATCAAACTTTAAAAAGCAGGGAATTTGCGCAGCTATAGTGAATGCACCAGGGGAGCAGGAAATCTGACCTCCTCTCTGAGATATTGTACTGCCCTGCAAATTTGGAAAAATGCAAACACAATTTGGGTTAGTCTTTCACAGTCCGATCCACTTCCTGTGTAGCTTGGAAGAATTTGCATACATATAAATACATACACACTCTCTCACACACACACTCCTCTATAGAGAAGTTCTTCACAACCAACATTTCCTGGTGTCAGTGGACCTGACAAGAGGCACATTCCTGAAACACTGCAAGTCCTTTCACTTTGTATGTGATTAGCTGCAGCAACAACAATTTTTGTTATACAGTCACAGGCCCAGTTTGTATTGCATGCTCATAATCATTTTTGTGTTAAAATCATAACACATCTTTGTCTTAAGGGCATATTGATACCTGGACATCTTGTTCAGCTCATCCTCACTTCCATGTATTGGATAAGTTGAGACCATTAGGCCCCCTTGGAATGTCTCAAACAGCATGGCTTCCTCATAAACCACACCAAAAACCATTTTCAACCAATGCATTTAGCTCACCTCAGCATCAACACAGTCAAATGATGTGTAACACCATTCTCAGAAAGAATCCTCAAAATTCACCAAGCAATTTCTCCACTGCCGAGGACCAGATAAGCAGCACTGATGTAGCTATCAAAGATTCAGGGCATGATGATTCCATGCATAGACTCCATTCCAGTCCCTTACAATGGGCTCCTCCCTACCAAGATGAGAGAGCCCACCAAGAGCCATGCAATGTTCTCCTTTCACATCTCATCAAATGCTCCTTCAGACAGTGGATATCACTGCAAAACATCTTCCCCCCTGCTCAATGCAGAAATCCAGGTTAAAGCATACCCAACAGATGGCTGTCCAGCTGCCTCATTAATGACTCCAGTTTTGAAGAGCCCACCACCTCCCTAGGTAGGTGACAGACACCAGCCTCCAAGATTAGAGAGCACATTGCTGGGGGCAGATGAGCCAGGATACCAGGTCTCCAAAGGAGACTTGACACTGCATTAAAGCATGGGATCTCCCAATGAGTGCATCTAACACTTAAAGCATTTGACCACAATAAAGCAGGCATCACAAAAGTACTATTCCTGCAGATGGATCTGGACCTCAGCCTCAATACTGTGAAACATTAAGCCTCAACCCCCTCCTCAGTACTACCCAGACAGGGTGCCAAACCTCTTGAGATTCCTCAGGGAAGTCACTCTCATTAGTCCACCTTCTATCTACAGATTCCCAAGCAGAGGTGCTTCCAGGTTTGAGGGAGCCCGGGGTCAGGTGCCTTCTGCCACACACCCGACACTGTGTGCACTTTGCTTGTCTCTGACCTTAAATGTACAAGGTGAGCAAGGTTTGTTTTGCTTTTTTAAAATCTTTAGAAGAAGGGGCTCATGCTACTCCAATCCCCTCTATGCTCCCTCCCTCTGCTGGCACCTATACTTCCTAGAAAGTCTTCAGAGCAGGATGACCCAACAAGAGACTGCATCAGTTTGGAGCCACTCCAGGGAATGTTGCAAGTCTTGTTGGACATTCAGAGGCTTCCATGACTGCACCCATAGCATTTTTACCGTTGGCTGTCTAGTCTTACACGTCAGTTGGTTTAGCCCCACTTATGCCAAGTAGTAGTAATTCCTTTCACGTCTCTTGTCAGTTTTTTCTTCTCGTTTTCTCCTTCTTCTGATCTGTACTAGTATATAATAGTCAGTTGAGCTTGGCCACAGTACAGAATTAGAGGAAGAGGACTGAGAGAAAGCTCAGTGGCATGTCCCTGCCTTGGGTGAATCGGAGGGATACAACCTACATTGTGGGTATCCCCATACGTCAAACAAGGAGGAACGTTCATGGTGTGCAACCAATGTTCTGTTTCTTGTCCTTGCTTAATGAAGGTAACTTGCAAAGTCATCAGTAATGGAAGCTAAGTCCCTTTGATTGTTGCTTCACCAGCCTGATTAGTTTCTAGTTACAGTTTTACTGCTGACCTCTGGCAAGAAGCTATTTCTGTCTTGAGTGGAGCCTAGCCATTGTCTCATTTGAATAGGGGCTGCCTCCATGAAACTACTGCTCACTGATAGCATGCTTGGAACCAATGGAGACTCTGGCAATAGCCTTCTGCTGTTTCTCAGTTTTCCTGTATGTTGTGTATTCCTACATTGTGTTTCAGGTTTGAAAAGCTGGCTCAGAATTGTAAAAAAGATCTGGACATCTTACAGCTTGCACAGGCCCAGGGGCTGGATCCCCCAAGCCATCACTTTGAAGAGAGAACCTTTAAAATAGTAAGGTATGGAAAACCAAGGGCTGATCTTATGTAAGCATTGATGGGAAAGTTGCAAATCTCTTGTCACCACAGATGAATGAGCTTTACAAAACCCTCCTGAGCTCTTGAGGAGTAAACAACCTAGAATACCATGATAGTTTGTTTACAGGTGAACAGACAAGGCTTGTCTCCAGAGCTTGGTCTGTTTTCCAGCTGCTCTTGCATTTTGCCACTATAGCTTGGCAAGTACCTGGGGTGGAGTGACTGAACAAACCATGGTTAAGCAAGGGATTTGGTTCATAAACCAGCAACAATGTTTTCACATCATGATTGGTTGCCAGAAAACAAACATGTTGTGTATGTCCCCATGATTTATATTTCTACACATTTGCTACAATTGGTACTGCAATGTGGAGTACATCTGGTTGCTGGAGTAAACTGGTGTTTCTTTTTGTTTGTTTTGCAGGATATTTTCTGAACTCAGTAGCACAGAAATGCATCTCATCATTGTCCGAGGAATAAATCTACCAGCTCCACCAGGTAGTCTATCATTGATATGAAACGGTCTTTAAGATTCCCCCCCCCCGACTATGGGACTTTATAGTGATTGGATGATGCTTCTGTAACAGCAATTTAGAACCTTTAACTCATAGTTTTACCTGGCATTGGATTTTAAACTTCTGAATTCTAAATTCAGACACAGAAAACTCTGAAACTGATACCATTAAATATTAAACTGCTTAATATTGAGCTTTCTGCATTTCTGGGGACTTCCCAAGTTTCATATGCTTCACTGTATGGAAACGTTGTGTGATTAAAGAACCAGGGTGATGCCTGGCCTTCAGGAAACTGCTCCCACCATTTTTCTCCCTCAAAAGGGACCCTTCCAGGGACTGAATGATGGTATGAATGCCCTGGTTCTTAAGTTTTCTTCATGTGGTTGTGGCATTGGGGCTACTTTACAGGGGAGATTTTGAAATGTATGAACCAGTGTCTTGAGTTACATTGAATGGAGCTTCTACCGCTTGAGTGGATCGGAGCCAGCAACTGTGAGTGAGCTTCTGTTTCTATAAAAGACGGTGGTGCAGCTCCTTCTGAAACAGATCTCGCTGGACCTAGAGGTTTTAGAAAACTACTGTCCAGTCTCTAACATTCCCTTCCTGGGTAAAATGATCAAGACAGATGTGGCCAGGAAGCTGCAGGTGTGCCTGAAGTGAAGCAGATTATCTGGACCCATTTCAATCTGGTTTCAGGCCCCGGTTTAGCACCTAAACAATCTTGGTTGCCCTGATTGATGATCTTCAGTGGAAGAGCAATGAGAGAAGTACCAGCCTGTTGATTTTTCTTGATCTCTCAGCAGCTTTCTACATCATTAACCATAGTGTCGTTATGGAACAACTTGGGTGGTTGAAAGTTGGAGACACTGTATTACGGGGATTCCACTCCTACCTACAAGGTCACTACCAGAAAGTAGCACTAGGGGACCATTGCTCAGCCCATGGCTTTTGGGCTGTGGAGTCCCGCAGGGGTTAATTCTGTCTCCTATGCTATTCAACATTTATATGAAACTGTTGGGAGCTATCGTCCAGGGATTTGGAGTGTGGAGTCATCAATATGCTGATGACACGCAGATTTGTCTCTCCAGTCAATCTCAATCAGGAGAGGCTGCAAAGATGCTGGACCGGTGCCTGGAAGCTGTAGTAGGCTAGATGACAATAAAAATGAAGCTGAATCCTGATAATGTTTATTATTTATTAAATGTATATACCACCCTTCCTCCCAAAGGAGCCCAGGGTGGCAAACAACAAGTAATAAAACATATTTAAAACATATGAGTGGGCTGTTGTAGCATCTGAGAATTAGGGAGTCAATCTGTTCTGGGAGGAGTTACCCCCGCCTCCGCCCCCCGGCAGGAGCTGGCTCATAATCTGAGAGTACTCTTGGATTCCAGCTTGTCACTGAGCCCCAAGAGGTTTCTGTGACTAGGAGTGCTTATGCCCAGTTTAGGTTGGTTTGCCTGCTGTGGCCATTGCTGGACTGGGATAGCCTGTTTTCAATTGTCCATGCTCCAGTTACCTCCCATCTGGACCATGTGGAGCTGCCCTTGAAGATAGCCTGGAAACTTCATGCTATTGGCCCAACACATGTAGCAGGGCATACTCTAGACTTCGTTTTCACAACTGGACATGGAGATGGTGATCTGAATGTGGGGAGTCTTACATCAGTCCCTTTGTCATGGACAGATCACCGCTTGTTGAAGTTTGGACTTACAACGGCTTCTTCCCTCTGCAAGGGTGGGGGACCCATTAAGATGGTCCGTCCTCGGAGACTAATGAATCCAGATGGTTTTCAAAGGGCTCTGGGGAGTTTTCCGGCTGATAGGGCTGGCGCTCCTGTTGAAACCCTGGTTGAAATGTGGAATGCAGAAATGACCCGGGCAGTTGACATGATCGCTCCTGCACGCCCTCTCCTGTGTAGAGCTCATACGGCTCCATGGTACACTCCAGAGCTGAGAGCGATGAAACAATATAGGAGACGGCTTGAGTGCAGATGGAGACGGACTCCTGATGGATGCAATTATGCACTGGTAAGTGCCTATACCAAGTTGTACTTAGGGGCAGTGAGGGCGGCAAAAAAGGGTTACTTTGCTACCACTATTAAAGCATCTATCTGCCACCCAGCGGAGCTCTTTAAAATTGTCCGAGGGCTATTACATTCTGGCCCTAGGGACATGGTAGAACCAACTAAGGCTCGCTGTGATGAATTTGCTAGGCACTTCCAGGATAAAATCTTTTGCATCCGCCAGGACTTGGACTCCAATGTTACAGCAGTTGAATCATATGAGGTCTCCAGAACACAGCCTTGTCCTGATTTTTTTGATGAGTTTCAGTTGGTGCAGCTCGAGGACGTTGACAAGGTGCTTGGACAGGTGCGTGCAACCACTTCTGTGTTGGATCCTTGCCCCTCTTGGCTAATAAAAGCTAGCAGGGATGGAACTGCCGGCTGGGCCCGGGAAGTGGTTAACGCCACATTGCGAGAGTGAGTGGTCCCTAACTGCCTGAAAGCGGCGGTAGTGAGACCGCTTCTGAAGAAATCTTCCCTGGACCCAGAAATTGTCAACAATTACAGGCCGGTAGCAAATGTTCCATTTCTGGGCAAGGTCCTAGAACGAGTGGTTGCGGACCAGCTCCAGACACTCTTGGATGAAACTGATTATCTGGATCCATTTCAATCGGGTTTCAGGCTTGGTTTTGGCACGGAGACAGCCTTGGTCGCCCTGTATGATGACCTTTGTCGGGAGAGAGACAGAGGGAGTATAACTCTGTTGATTCTCCTTGATCTCTCAGCGGCTTTTGATACCATCGACCATGGTATCCTTCTGGGGAGGCTCGCTGAGTTGGGAGTTGGAGGTACTGCTTGGCAGTGGTTTTGCTCCTACTTGGCGGGTCGTCTCCAGAAGGTAGTACTCGAGGAGCACTGCTCGACACCCTGGACTCTGCGGTATAGAGTTCCGCAGGGGTCAGTTCTGTCCCCCATGCTCTTTAACATCTACATGAAGCCGCTGGGTGCGGTCATCAGGAGTTTTGGAGTGCATTGCCATCAGTATGCTGATGACACGCAGCTCTACTTCTCCTTTTCATCTTTTTCAGGTGAGGCTGTCAATGTGCTGAACCGGTGCCTGGCTGCGACAATGGACTGGATGAGAGCTAACAAACTGAGGCTCAATCCAGACAAGACTGAGATCCTGTTAGTGGGTGGTTCTTCTGACCAGATGGTGGATGCTCAACCTGTCCTGGATGGGGTTGCACTCCCCCTGAAGGAACAGGTTCGTAGCTTGGGAGTACTTTTAGAATCATCCCTGTCACTTGAGGCTCAAGTAGCCTCGGTGGCACAGAGTGCTTTCTACCAACTTTGGTTGGTGGCCCAGCTACGCCCCTATCTGGACAGGGAAAACCTTGCTTCAGTTGTCCATGCTCTGGTAACCTCTAGACTGGATTACTGCAATGCGCTCTACGTGGGGCTGCCTTTGAAGACGGTTCGGAAACTGCAGCTCGTGCAAAACGCAGCGGCCAGATTGTTAACACGGACTAGGCGGTCCGAACATATAACACCGGTTCTGGTCCGCTTGCATTGGCTGCCTATATGTTTCCGGGCTCGATTCAAGGTGCTGGTTTTAACCTATAAAGCCTTACATGGCTTGGGACCACGATACTTGATGGAACGCCTCTCCCGATATGAACCTACCCGTATACTGCGCTCAACATCGAAGGCCCTTCTCCGGGTGCCTACTCAGAGGAAAGCCTGGAGGATGGTAACAAGAAAAAGGGCCTTCTCAGTGGTGGCCCCCGAATTATGGAACAATCTCCCTGATGAGATACGCCTGGCGCCAACATTGTTGTCTTTTCGGCGCCAGGTTAGACCTACCTCTTCTCCCAGGCATTTTAGCATTTTAGCATTCTAGTATTTTAGCATTGTAGCATTTAGCATCTTAGCATTTTAACATTTCAGTATTTTAGTTTAGTATAGGTCTTTTGGAAATTCAATGAACTATGTTTAAATTGCTTAATGTGTGGTTTTAATTGTATGTTGATATTTTGATGTTGTGAACCACCCAGAGAGCTTCGGCTATGGGGCGGTATAAAAATTTAATAAATAAATAAATAAATAAATAAAAATATATAAAAAACTTCAGCAGAATGCAGCTGCTAGATTGGTAAGTGGGGCAGCCCGATGGGACCATGTGTCATGAGTCTTGAAAGCACCACATTGACTGCTAAAGAGCTACAGGACACAATTCAAGACATTAGTACTAGTAGAGAGAGCCCTAAACAGCTTGGGATCCAAGTACCTAAACGACTGCCTTTAACAATATTAGCCATCTCGGGCATTTTGATTGGCATGGGAAGCGCTGTTGGTGGTGCCTCTGTTTGGTGCAGTCTAGCTGGCACTGACCCATGACAGGTCCTTCTTGGTCGAGGTTCCACTTATGGGTGCCCTCCCTGGTGTGGGGCATCTGTCTCCCTCGTTAACATTTAGACAGAATTTAAAACATCCCTGTTCACCAAAGGTGGTTTGATTATGGAAATACACTGTTCCTGGCAACCTTAACATTATTTAATGGTAGGGTATTTGATTAGTTTTAGATGTTTTTTAAAAAGTTTTGTATCATTTTTGTTGTTTGCCAACCTGAGCTCCTTTGGGACGAAGGGTGTGATAGAAATTGAATGAAAAACAACAAAAACATCCAAACACACTGAGGTGCTAAACGATTTTTTCTGTACCTGAGAAAGCTAGGGACTTTATTTCTGTTCATCTTTAGTTGGGATTGTTTTGATTTTCTTAAGCAAGCTGGGTCACAAGTAGGAGCAAGCATCTCTAAGTACAGGTTGCGAGATTGACATTCATGTGTTCATGAACTATTTGGTCCCTTTTTCCAGCTTCAGGTATTTGTGCTTAAATGTAGCATTGAGTGGGGTTTTGGAGTATTGTGTGTAGTGCTAATGCTGCCTTGAAAAAGTTTGTGTTTTGACCTCATGGGGGCTGTTTGCTCAGCTAAATTCCTCTCTTTACACAGGTGTGGCACCAAATGAGTTGGATGCATTTGTGAAATTTGAATTTCATTACCCTAACACAGTGAGTACACATCAAGGCTCCCTTTTAATTTCTAGACTCTGTCTTACATGTCAAATGCAGCAATAGTGTCCTAATCTTAGATATCTGCTATTTCTGAATATTCATTTATTGGCATTCCAGAGTGGTAATATAAGAACCTGATATTTCTTATGTATATTTTAATAGTTTGCTGCCTGCTGCTTTGCTTTTGCCTTATAGATTCCCCTAAGATAACTGAGTGGCAGGTGTCTCAAACTGACCAGTAAGAGGCTGCCAAGCTGTGCTGCTGAGGGGAGAGAAACTTAGGGTAATGAGAGAAACTCTAAGGATATTCAAGTTTAAAACCCTAGTTCCCTACATTATTACTATGGGTTGTATTCTATGCTGTGCAAGCAGAACTCTGCTTGCACAATGGGACTTCCACATCCTATGTTCTCCCACACATGCTCCAAATCTGATCTGGAGGGTCTGGAGCAGATTTTGAGGGTGCGCCAGGGAGCTGCAGGAGGGAGAAGAGGGAGATTCTGCAGTGCTGGAATACAACTATATATAAATAGTGAATATTACACTTCTTTTGAGCACCCAGAGCACTTCACAGTATCTTGGTAGTCCTTATAACAATCCTGAAAAGCAGATGAGTAATGTTATCCACATATTACAGATTGAGGCTCAAGAGCAAATACCTTGCCTAAGTCACTCAGTAAGTATATAGACTTTCTTCTGTGTAGCTCATAGTTCATGTTCTTAACCAGTAAGCTGTAGTATCTTAACATCAGCCACTTACTGGAGTATGCTTTATGTTGCTCTGGAACCAGGATTGTGTAAGGGAAAGTCAACAGGCTGATTGCAGCCCCCTTCCTGATTATTGGTAGCCTCTTGTTTGTAATTCATGCCAACCTCTTTAAGGGACTGTCTGTAGCCTGCACACACCCATCAGAATCATAGATGGAAAAATGCTTGCATTGTGTTTTATGTTTCTTCTCTTTCCCTGCGTTCAGAGGCATACTCCACAGTTGGTGTCAATTTTTCCAGCCTGTTTGCATCCAGATAGACATGCTGTGCAGCCTGCATATGTGTCAGACTCGCTTATAAGTGTATGCCTAAGCTTTAAGTGTGCATCTAAAAATGCAACATGTGGATGAGCTAACTATGTATTATACCAGTTAAAGATGTTTTGTTTTAATATATTTTAAAGTCTGTTTTTATGACGTTTTAAAGTGTTTTTAGTGCTTTTGTTTGCTGCCCTGGGCTCCTGCTGGAAGGAAGGGCGGGATATCAATCAATCAATCATACCAGTATATTCATCAGAGAGCCAGGACTGGTGACAGCTCCCTATTGGGTATACTCAGATGCAACCCAAGTTTGTGCCATGTAATATACAGAAAGACTCTTACTGAGAGAGTGGATGCCTTGTGTGCTGTTGCTGAGTTAAGTGAGCATGGGTAGAAACAGAGCATAAAATAAGGATGCAGAATGCCCTGTCAGGTGGTAAGAAATGGGGAAGGGTGTAACTGAGACAAAAGAGAAAAGTATAGAGAGATCTCTGGTAGTCCAAAGAGTGGAGTTAAGGTAGAGAGAGAAGGTAGCTAGTAGAGTTGATCTATCACAGATAGATCTGTGGGAGGAGAAAGTGTGTGTTATGGGGTACAGAGAAAAAAGGGTTAAAGGAGTGGGCTGAAAAGGGATTACCAAATTGGAAAAGATTTTTTTTATGCTTGAACAAGCACTTCAGCTCTCTTGAATTTCCTCGGAGTGACTTCATTTGTACACTCCTGCTTAAGATAAGATAGCCCATGGTGGGGAGAGGCTAGTCTTCACAAGAAGGGCGAGGACAGAAAGCTCTGCTTGCTTTTCTAAGGAAAGGTAGGAAGGCAGTACTGCTGGCATCTCTGATGGCCTTACTGCCATGGAAAGAGAAGAGAATCAATGTGAGCAGTACAGTGGTTTTTGTGTCGACAGTAATTGGGTCAAATTGTCCTTGTTCGCTCCCTAGAGACATCTGCTGTGCTTTGGACTAGAAGTTCATTTAGTTTGTAGTGTGATTGGGTTGTTAGAAAGAATAATAAAGGTAATGGCTGTTCTTGGGAACAAGGAAGACAAATGAAAAGGTACTGGAATCTACGTGCATCAGCAAAATTATTGAAATGGTGCTAGGAGTGCTTGCATTGGGTCTAGTATATTCTTTAACATCTCCCTGCAGCATTTGTTTCTATCACTTGTATATTTAGTATTGAGTTTGTATCTCAATATTTACATTTTGTTGCATATTGAATATAGATGAAGTTCGTCTACACTAACGCAGGGCTTTATTTCCAAACACAAAGCAAATACAATCTTATAATTTCTGCTGAATATTAATGGTGTATAACTGCAGGTGTTCTTTTTCTGGTAAACTTGTGTGTTTTGCTTTTCTTAAAACAGGAACAAGCTCAGAAAAGTAAAACATCAGTGATGAAAAATACCAACTGCCCAGGTATGTGCATTTGTGCTTATAATATCATTTTCTCTACTCTTGGCCATTTCAGAGCTAGGCTGAAAAGGATTAGCTCTGTTTTTACATCAGCTACCTGAACATAATTTAAATACTCCCTTTTTAGAGTAATAGTAATTATGTATTTGTGGGTTTCTTGGTAAAGTGATTTCTGCATATAAAACTATTGTAACCTGATTCACAATGTTGCTCGGTAAACCCCAGTACTATATACTCTGAGTGGCAGCGGCTCTCAAAAGTCACAGGCAGAGGCCTTTGCCATCCTGTTGCCCAAGATCCCTTTAACTGGAGATAGTCATGGACTGAGCCTGGAACCATGTGCATGCAGAAGTATGTGATCTCTCACTGAGCTATATGGCTGCAGCAGGGTTCAAACCTGAAAACTTAGACATCCAGCAGTGCTGTTCTCTCTTCCATAGTCTCCACCTATTTTTTTTAAAGGTATCTCTCTCTTTTCCCCAGTTGCGTGGGAGTTTGGGATCCATGATCCTCTACTATTTCACAGCTATTTAGGATAAATCCTGTAACATGGTTGTTTTTTTTAAAATAAAATTACTGAGGAGGGTAATATACTTAAGGATTTGCATCCCTTTGGTTTGGATTCTTCTACTCACAAAGTAAAAAACATAGGATCCAAGCTACTGTGTTCCTTAGAACCCTAAGCTATCTTTCCTCCTTTGATTCTTACAAAAACCTGTTTCACCAGCTCTTGCAGAATTATTAAACTGTTTTTTAAATTATTCTGTGCTTTGCTTGTTCAGGAGACAGGATGGATGAAGTGAGAAAATGAAAAATAAACAGGTCCTATGCACAAGTATCACTGCACACACACAGGGGACTTGCTGAGATCATGGCCCATCTGTTCATTTTATTTCTAGAAGTTGGTAGCTGGATGAGTAATAACGCTTGGGTTTTTTAGTGCATAGTGTATGCGTTTCGTCAGAACCCTTAATCCCTTTGCAACTCATTTTCCTATTATATAAAATGGAAGATTGCTTTATGGATTGTTTTTTGTTCTAAAGTGCTCCACAGTGTAATTTTCAGTGAAGTTGTTGGCAGTGAGGATAAGCTATACAGTATTTTAAAAGTTCCTCAATTGATGGCTCAAATTGGCCCATCTCTTTTAAGTTGAGTGATGTCAGATTTGCAAAAGATCTGGCTTCTGAGTAAAGCTTTATAACAAAAAAAAGTGAAACTGCCTATCCATCCTAAAATGGCCGTGTTGTGAAATGTCTCGTGTATTTACTTTAAACAGATTATTACAGCTGTGATCTCACCAAATACAAATATAAAAACCATTCTCTTGACTTTGTTTCAGGCAGAATGGTAGGGTTAGGGATGAGTGAATATGACAGTTGGTGGAAACTAAGCCCTCAGACTGTGTCAGATTATGATGATTAACAGCCGTGTAAGCATGGCCCCCATCACCATCAACCATTTTTGTTGCTTTAGCTGACAATGTTCATAGAATAACTCATCAGAAAAATTAATGAAGGCCAGAGTCTAATTCAAAATAAGAGTTTTGCTTTCGAGAAGAGCAAGGTTCCAGAACAATTAGAAAAAGACTATAATTCAGAGTACTATGAGTAGTTTCCCCTTGCATCATGAGTCGTTCCCTTCTCCTCCCTCTGCTATACTTACACACACACTCTCGTGGGACCCTGTGGAATGGCAGCAGCAGTGGGGCAGAAGACACACATGCACTCAGGTTCTATCCTGTTTCCCTCTGGATCCAAGGCATTGTGTTCGGATTTTATTAAAGACATGAGACCTGATTCAGACATTAAGGAGAACTCATGGTACAATCTGTACTATCTCAAATGGGCACCTGTGGGGAGTTGCTTGCTTGAAAGCTCCTCCATGGCGAAATATCCCCACCTGTTCATGTTAAGGAGCTGACCACATTCTTTGCTTGATCTTTAATTTATTTCGGAGTCCTTTCAATAGCTGTTTGTGTACCTTTCCTTGCATTTCCAGAATACGATCAGCTGTTCAAGCTGAACATTAACCGCAATCACAGAGGTTTCCGAAGAGCAATTCAGGCTAAAGGAATTAAATTTGAAATTTTTCACAAGGGGTAAGCGTTCATACCCAATGGAAAGCTGCTTTGTAGTTTGTGCTGAATGACTTTATGAATTCTGCCTTAAGAAAATTCCCAGATTTGAGGGAGAGGGGCCTTATTCTGCGACGAGGATGTCTTGAAGTGAAAAAAAGTGACTTCCATTTACATAGGATCTGGTTGTCAGTATCTCATTCGTGTGGACTTTTGATTTTTTTAGCTACATTGTGGCTGAAGTGATAAATGAGAATCTGGGAAGTCAAGTCTTCATAGAGATTTGCCTAGCTGTAGCAGATGCTTCCTTCAGGCATTTCCAGTGCTTAAACTTCTATAGTCATATAATAGGGTCTCTTGACTGATCTTCTTAGATGATTGACAGATGTGATATTTTGGTGTTTTCACTCTAGCACAGCCAAAAGCTTCTTCTGCAGAAATTTCTACATAGCTATGAAATTTTATTTATTTATTTTATTCATGAGAATTTTGAATCCATGCTACCTTTCCTCTGTATCAAGGCTGGGAAGTCAGCAAAGATCAGGACTGTCCACTTTTTGCTCCTATATCTTCAGACTTTCTTTTGCCTGTACTTTGCTAGTTCCTCTGTAAAACACAGAATCCTCTTTGCCAAGCATGCCAATATCTTGCACCTGTGGCTTATATCCCCCCTCTGGCTGAAACAGACCAGGGCATGACAGAAGCCGCATGACAGTTGCAGGGGAAAAAAAATCTTAATTACATTTTTTATATGCTTTCCCCTTTCCTTTTGGTTGAGCACTACAGGGCTGCCTCTGGGAAATTTTATCTGTATCCAACAATGAATAACTTATAGTCAGTTGGGCAAATGACAGTAAGAATGATGGCCCTTATTAATGTGGCTCTTAGTGTTAAGTTGCCCAGTATTAAAACAGCAATGTGAAACAATCTGTTATTGGTCTAAGTGATTATGTATAACTGTTATACAACATTGACCCTTACTTAGTGCTTGTTTCAAGGTTGTAGTTTTAAGATTGTATAAGCTGCTTCATTGGGCTGGAGCACATGATTGCTTAGGATAGAAGACAACAGTGATAAAGAATACCAATGTGATCTGTTTGGGAGAGTGGCCTTCTGACTCTTGTAAACATGTATCCAAACTTTCTAGTGACCAAAATGTATTGAAGGCATAGTTAATTGGCTTTATTTTTAGGCTTAGTAGAGAGGGATATAGATGAGTTTGATATTCTTAAATTCACAATACAGTAGGGCCCCACTTATACGGCGGGTTAGGGACCAGGCCCCCGCCATAAAGCAGAAATCGCCATAAAGCGGAACCCCATTGACTATAATGGGGCCGTCGCGCAAAAATGACGCAAAATGTCACAAAAGAGCAAAAATCGGCTTTAAAATGGAAAACGAAAGCTGCCGCATTAGCGGAACACCAGGAAGCAAAGCGCCAGGAAGCGGGGCCCTACTGTATGGCAAGTCCCATAAATGGGTTCAACTCAAATGAAATGGCAAACCATGATTATGTTAGCAGGAACTCATGCTTCTTCCTTTGTGTGCAAGGGAGAGCTTTTGCTTCCAATTTGCCCTTTTGTCCAAATGCAGCAAACTCGAATCTCAGACCATGATCTGAGGGTAACCTTAAGGCCCTCTTGAGGCATTATGCACATAAAAGGTCAAAGATTGCAAAAGGTGTAGCAGGGCTGCTCATTTAGTCCCACCGCCAAAGTCACTTGTTTCCTCCCACCCCTGCCATTGCCATGTTGAGGCATAACTTCCCAAGTGGGGAGCCTCCACACATAAAACAGGCTTGCTGCTTCAGAAGGTATGCTCATACACAGCAGAGGCATTAAAAGCTACATGGCTTTTAAGGGTGGGATTAAAAGTGTGACCCTCCACAGCCCTTTCCATGCTTGCTCTTTCATGCAGCTGACATCTGACACACACTTCTAATTTACTGCAAACTAGCAGCAGAAGCTTTTAATCTTTCCTTGCACTCAAAAGAAGAACAGGAGCAGACAAGCTTAGTGCTTGCTGTGGGTCCTCCTAATGGAGAGAAAAGCAGAGGTAGGACTCTTAGGAGCCTAAGGAAGTAGTTGATCACGTCCAGCATGTTTTGACAAAAGTCTTCGGGGCCACAGTGAGATAATACCACTGTGCTTTCTGCAAGCTCTGTTTCCATATGAGTACTCACTTGAAAGTAGTGGACCATGCAGCAAGAACACTTCTGCCGCTGTTGACTACATTTTTGCCTCTCAGGGCCCCTTGCAGAAGACCTTTGTCAAAATGAGTTGGGCCTTTTCCCTGTGCACCCAAGAGTTCTCCCCTCCTCCTTTTTTGGTCCTATTTCTGAACCAAGCCATGATCTCTAGACAAATTTAGGAATAGGCCATTCCATTCAGCTGCTTTTTTTAGGATAACACATTTGACCACTGAAATTGTGCGACACTCGGAATATTTGTTCATTGTATAATAATTTTATTGTCTAGTTTTTATAATGCAAAATATTTGTGTTTGACCCCTGTTAATAGTTCTACTGAACAAATGGTGTTCTAATCCACCTTTGACCTCAAAGAAATAAATGAGTTCGGAAGGATCTGTGTTGTAATTTTGTACCCTTGTTAAGAAAAGAAACTAATTCTTGCACTCCCCTTCCCAGGTCTTTTTTCAGGAGTGACAAGCAAGTGGGAACAGCACACTTGAAACTGGACAAACTGGAATCTGAATGTGAAATTAGAGAAATCATTGAGGTACAGTAAATCTTTTTGTTCTTGAAGTAATCTGGGGTGAGATCTTTTACTTCTTTTCGTAATTGCCCTGCCAAAAGTGCATTTATAAAACAGGATATGCTACAACTTTATAGCAGTCCCATTGCTGGCATAGCTGCTTTCTTCCATTCTTGTGTTGTCTTAATGTACCTGCTATACGCTGATACAAAAATGCTTGGAGCGGGGGACGGTTACCCATCGCTTGTTCATAGGGATGGGGTTGGGGTCATTGTTTTATGCTGTGTACAGGCACAACTATAGTTTTCCAAGGATGTGATTGTAGTGTAGCACAAGAGTAGTGTGCTGATCAATATAGCTCCCAAAAAGTGGTGGTGAGGGAAAGTGATCTATTACCAGGTAACCCTGGCAGCACAGGAACAGGATGGGGAATTTGGGGACTAGATCTGCTTTTGTTGGGCTGGGGCTAGGAGTACTGAAATATCTTTGGAATTGATTGTGTATGTGTTAAGGTGTAACATCACAATTGCAAGTGGTGCTATACCTTTTGAAAAAAAAGTAGTACCTATGTGCAGATACTAGGGGTATGCATCAGATTCAGATGAATCTCAAATCCTGAGATGATGCAGGGTGCCTTGCAGGGATTTTTTCCCTTGTCAAAGGTAAAGCAGAAACCCCTGAAGTGATCTGTGGCATCTTAGCCAAAAAAATGCTGTGGACAAGTGTCTGCTGAAACCAAAATTAATGTTTCTAAGTTTATAATGCCATGATGTGGGGAGTAATAGAGGAAAGAGGAGCAAACCAGTGTGGGCAGCGGGAGAACTCTATTCTGACTGACGATTCCATCTTGTAATCAGAAGGAAATATTTTCCCTGGAAAGTGACTCCCTTTTAGTTTTTCCTATTCTAAGATCAACTTTAAAGGTGCTTAGCACAAAATCCTCTGGCCGTATTTGTCAGAAATTTGCCAGATTTCTAATACAAGGGTACCTCTTTCATGTCTGCAACTTTTCAGACCAATTCCCCACAAAAACAAATGATTCCTTTTGTAGCCCCTTCTCCAAACTGTAAAGGCTATCCTTGCAGGGAAACCATCGCAATTATGCTTCCAAAGTTTGGGAGGATTTATGTCCTCAGGAACAGCTAGTATAGCACAGTGGGGAAGAAAGCCTGGCTGGGAGTCCAGAGTCTGTGAGTTCAAATCCCTGCTTGTGTCTCCTGGGTGTAAAGGACCAACTAAAGATCACCCCCCCAGTGAGTGGCTCAGAGGTTAATGCCTTGCCACCTGTGCAGCCGTGGGCAAGCTACATAGTCCCAAGGAGCCCAGTTGCGGACAAGGAAGGGGCTGGCTTGTGCAGCTGTGGCAAGCTGAGCAGGCCCAAGCCAGCTGGGGAGGACTAGCCTCAGAGGGAGGCAATGGTAAACCCCCTCTGAATACCGCTTACCGTGAAAACCCTAAGGATCAGGATCGACTAGAAGGCAGTCCATTTCATTTTCATGTCCTCAGAAATTGTAACCTTTCCTGCAAATTTCATTTAATTCTGAAAAGTTATAGAAGTTTTTTAAAAATCAATCAATTAAACTTTAACAGAACAAAATGTCTAGCCACCACATGCAAGAGGATTGGTACTAGCAGCTACTAGTAGGGCCTCACTCATACGGCAGGTTAGGTTCCAGACCCCCGTGGAAAAGCTAAAACCGCCGAAAAGCGGATCAGCTGTAGCACAGGGGTCTGGAACCTCATGCGCTGATCACCCTGGAGGAGGAGGAGATCAGCTGTAACGTGCTACAGCTGATCTTCTCCAGTGCGACGAGTGCGGGAGTCTGATCGTGCCAGATCTTCCTCCAGCGCGATCAGTTGTAGCGTGGGAGTCTGAGCTGTAGCACGGTACAGCTGATCTTCCCCTCCTCTGGCGAGATCAGCTTGAGCGCAGGGAGCTCCAGCCCCCCCTCCAGTTGATCGCCCAGCTGGCGCTTACTAGCAAAACTCTGAAAAGCAGGGCGCTGAGAAGCTGGGCCCTACTGTACAGGGAAACTCTTAAGGTTTACAGAAGTATTAAAAAAATCTAGTGGCAAAAAACCCCCAAGGAAATGAGACTTCCCCCCCCCCCAAAAAAAGCCCAATGAGAATTGCATGTGCTCATTGGCCAGGAAATTCAGACTGACTGGTTGGGGGGAGGGGAGTGGAATGGCGTATTCTGAAGAAGGGAATGACTGAGCAATTCACAGTGCAATATTTTGTTGTAGGACCTACTCCTCATATGTAGAACTATTTGGGCCTTTGCCACAAAAGAAAAGTCCAAAGCCATATTGATGTTCAGTGCCAATTGTGGTTCTCTAGCTTATGATTGTTGTGATCAGTCTTCACATGACTTGCCTTTGTGTCTAGGTTTTGGATAGTAGGAAGTCTACTGGAGGGAAACTAGAAGTAAAAGTGAGACTCAGGGAGCCACTAAGTGGGCAGGATCTTCAAACAATTACAGAAAACTGGCTAGTCCTTGAACATTAGTTCCACCTAAGGTATGCATATTTGTCTTTTCTCTGTAGGCTGACAGCTTGAACAATCTCTATTTTGCTTTGATGACTATGACAAGTGAATTTGTATTATATAAAGACATATAAGGCGTGGTTTTCTTTACAGTAGGGCCCCACTCATACGGCAAGTTAGGTTCCAGACCCCCGCCGAAAAGTGAAAACCGCTGAAAAGCGGATAAGCTGTAGTGCTGAGGTCTGGAACCTAACCCGCTGATCACGCCGGAGGAGATCAGTTGTAGCGCACAGGATCAGCTGTAGCGTGCAGGATCAACCTCTGGCAAGCTCCAGTCCCCGCTCCAGCTGATTGCCCCGCTGGTGCAATATTAGCGGAAAGCTGAAAAGCAGGGCCCACTGTATTAAAAAAACCCAGGAAAACTTCATACTTTTTTCACTAAAGAGTCTAAGAACCAAGTTCAGTTCTGCTATAAAAGCAAGTCACTCTTCAATAAATGATGATATAGTCACAGGGTGGAATCCTTATAGAATGGTTATTGCCCTTTATACTTTTCCAAAACTTTATACAAGTGATTTTATAGTGTTGTTGTTGCCTTCAAGTCGATTACAACTTATGGCGACCCTACGAATCAGTGACCTCCAAGCGCATCTGTTGTGAACCACCCTGTTCAGATTTTGTAAGTTCAGGTCTGTGGCTTCCTTTATGGAATCAATCCATCTCTTGTTTGGCCTTCCTCTTTTTCTACTCCCTTCTGTTTTGCCTTCCATTTTATATTTGAAAACAAATTAAGACAGCATACTTCTATCATGGATGTTACAAACTTTCATTTAATCATTTTTTAATCAAATGCCTCAATTATGCCTCTAAAACAAAGTTTAACTTTTGATCATCCACAGATCCAGGAATGCTAAAAGCTGCAGAATGGGCTTTATACATAGAGCTTCTGCACGCACCAAAGATGTTCAATGAATGCACTACTGAACACAACATCTTTACTTTCATAACTATCATATAGTATGAGCTGGTAAGCTTTGTAAGTCTACTACTGGGAAAGAAGGTACTGATCCATAAAGATAGACTGACCTGCATTAGTCCATGCTGAGACAAATAAATAAATAAATATGACCCATGACTGCTGTGCTATGCAAAGGGCATGGTTGCAGTGATAGGCAAATCGTTTTAATGGGTGACAGTATACTAATTGGGCTGCAGCAGAGGAAGTTTATCATGTAACTTGCAAATAAGATTGTGCTTCCTAACCCTGGAATAAATTCTATTCTTGCACAAAGAGTTAGGTCAAGCATCTGTTACTGTTAACAGCCAGTATATGCTTTTTAATTGCCTGCAATTAAGAATTATTTAAATGATTATTGCATCTCTCCCCACTTTCTTTGTTTACTCACACCCATGCTCTAGAATAACACTGTCATGACCTTTTTGAGATGGCTAGCAGCTGATTTATTAAGCCATTTTCTTCAATCTGCCTCTGTTCGCCTTGTGTTCTTATTCAGTGGAGAGGCAGAATTTAAGTTTTTACTGCTTAAGGATTTCAAGAAGCATGGCATTTTGGGTTCTAGTTAAAACACTTAGCAGTTTGATTGAAAAAAACCAACACAAGACTCTTGTCTGTTTTCTAGAATGTTAAACATACTGTGAGGGTTTGAAAATTGCTTCCTTTTTTCCAGTTTCATGGCCTAGTTGCAGAAGACCTTCACAGTATGTACCTGATCAAAGTCTGCCATGCAGGCAGCAATTTCTATTTACCTTAAGTGGACAGAGACAATAAAATATTCATTTTTAATTTTAATAAATTTAATATACAAAACTACATGTTGAAAATAAAAATATAATATGCAGTCTTTTGCAGTGTTAACTGAATTTTAAAAGTACATTTTTCTCTTTAAACAAGTACTCATTTCTTAACAATATGGTAAATTTTAAGGTCATTTTAAAGGCTATGGTTGAAGCAAACCAGTCAGTCAATAGCATTTTGCACAAACACGACCCACACAAATGATTTTTGCAGGGGGGAAGGAGGAAGAAAAAAGTCCAATTTCCCCCCCATATCAGTAATTTTAATGCAAAACTAAGTTACTGAAAAAGCTGCTTTTGTGGTGCAGTTGGAAAGCCATCTCTTGAGGTTGGAATCTACTGTGGCTACATAAATAAATAGATGAGATTCTATCATTAAAACTGAATGTTGTCACAGAAGGAAGGAAATTTTAAAAGCAACTTTTATATGCAAGGAAAATAAAAAACAGGAAACACAAGGTCCTTCTTCTGCAAAGGATTGCACAGGTGCCAATTAATGCCCACCCTACCTCCTATAGCAGAATATTGAGCACCTGAGTTCTTTCAGGTTCAGCATGGCCTAAGAATTTAATTGTTTTCATACAATGTGGCCAGCCATTAATAAATTCAGTAGAATGGTGTTATATTCAGGCAGGATTAACTTCTCAGGCCATTTAATTTGAGGTCTAATTCTAATAGCCTTGTCCTCCTCTGGTCTAGTTGCAGTTTATATTAGGCTGTATGAAGAGGGGTTTTACAAACCTTCGGCTAGCAATTTCCTCAACTATGCTTTGCTCCCTACAGAGAAAAGGTAACTATCAGAGCTGTTGCTGCTGTATAAATTTGAGTTTTTTCTTTTTTTAAAAAAATCCTCTGATTGCTCACCTGCTTGCCCATGCTGCTCCAATTTCAGATTGTTTAAAAGACCTAACACAGTCCATTTCCTCCTTACACATGGGTGGGGGCTGGTCTGAATTACAGCTGCTGTGTCTTGCTGAAGCCTAAACCAGGGCTGTGGAGTCGGGAGCAATTTTGGGTGGAGTCGGAAGAAATGTACCGACTCTGGCTTCAAAATAAATTTTGATTGACAAATTTTTTAAAATATAAATTCAAAATGTCAAAGAAGCTTCCCATGAAGTCAGCTGTAGTTGAGCATTTCACCGTAACTCAAGATGGAAAACACTGTATGTCAGTGTATGACACAGGACCCAGATGAAGACAAATGCTGTGATGCCAAGATCAGCTCATATTCAGGAAGCGATAAAAATGCTCCTACGAGAGCTTCCAATTTAAAAAGACATTTACAGCCCTTTCCAGGGCTGTGGAGTTGGAAGCAATTTTGGGTGGAGTCGGAGTGGGACAGTAGAAAAATAGAGTCGGAGTCGAAGGTTTGGCGTACCGACTCCACAGCCCAGGCCTAAATGTGCCTTTTCACTCCTTTGGATAGCTATTTCCAACTGGGTTATCAGTTGCTCAGGGGTGGAAATTAGATTTAATAGGAAAGTGCTCTCATATTCTTTCACTTACTCTCATTGCCAGCTTTATACACTGCAGCAAAAGGGCTCAAGCTGTTCTTCTCCTACATGCCCTCTCAGGTGAAACGTAGTGCAAACTTCCCAGCCTGAAGTGAAAGCAAAACATGCAACAGCAGCCAAACTATTAGTTCTCAGAGGCTAGCTTTACAGAGTGCTGCTACTATAAAGTGTTAGGTAAGTGCAGGCTGAATGGTAGGGATAATATAAGTACAGTACGTACCAAATAGGGAAAATAAACAGTTACATTAAAAAAAAAGCAGGACCAACCAGAAAGAGAACAAATTCCATAGTAACTTCCTCTTTAAGGCTAACAATTCTCATGCCTTTGGAAGGCTCTTTCAACATTCAGAGAAAATGAAACAAAACTTATGAGGGCAGATGTTTGCCAAGTTATCTGACCTGGGGGACAGTTTTATCACAAGTAAAGAAAAAAAGGTAAAACTATCCTATTTATACACACAAAGCTGCAAGCTTCATTTACACACCGCTTCTAGAGAGATTTCTGCTTTGCTTGGGACAGACATAGAAGATTCCCTCAGTCATGCTGCTTTCTTTCTGTACATTTCTATAGAATATCCCAACATGTCTTGGAGGTACTTCAACCAATAATCTGGTCAAAATAATGTAAACGATATTTTCAATGTCTAGAGAAATTAACCACAAGTGGCAGTATAGTGAGGTCAGAATGGAGATCTTCATAATAAGTTCATCTACAAACACTAGAAATGTTATTTCCTTTCCTTTTTATTTACTCCCCAGTGATCTCTGCACCCGTTTGAGCATTGAATACATGACTGCAATTGTTTTAAAACATGACCATTATTTCTAATGGTCTAATGGTTTCTAATCTGTAACATAAGTGTATTAGCTGCAAAGATAGTCTAGCCATTTTGTAGTATAGAAGCTGCCCTGATCCTGTTGACAAATGCATAGACAATTCAGAATTATGGAACAACTGTTCCCAATCCCTCACCCACCCCCTCATAATAGTGTTAACAAAAAGCTTAATTTTCCAGTTTTAAAGTGCAAATGATTCAGATACAGCTGCTGCTGGAACAGGTCTGAACAGAAAATGAAGTCCTTATGAGATGTTTTCCAGAATATAAATGATAAGCTCCATTATGACTGGGCCTTCGCTCAGCTGGCATGCCCCTCCATGAATCACTGGAACTAAGGCACTGTCCAGGTCGTTCATGTACTGAGCAGGCAGTGGCTGGCCATTGCTCCCAGCCTGGTAACCAACCTACCAAAAAAAAAAAAAAACAACCAAAAGGAAAGAGAAAATCATACTGTGTTTTGAAACAAGAATAAGATTGCAGCATTTCTTAGCAAGATGGAAGAGGGTCTCTCCTAATAAAATGTTATCCATGGAGAAATGCAGGTAAGCAGACCCACCACATTCATGTGATCTTGAAGTGACCCTTCAGTGTCAATAGGCTTCAATGCAGAGCTTTTCAAATGATCATTTCACAGAATTTTTAAAAAGTTTTTTTTAGAATTTTCTAAAATACAATAGACAAAAAACAAGCGAAAAAGCAAGGCGATAATGCCCTTCCAATTAAAAAGTGGAAGTGGGGGCTAGAAGTAGCTTGTGTCACCAAACAACTGTGGATGTGTATCTACTAATTAAGAAAAAGAATTCTGCCTCAAGTCCACATGTTTTCATATTACGTTAGCAGCAATTCTGGAAACAATCATTCCCCCACTCCCAGAAATTAGTCTCAGCTACATTTATGCTCCTTTTATCTTATCTAATTACCCACACCAAAGTTGTCAAGAGAATTTCCCCCACAACAGGTGTTCACTTACTTGATCAGCATCAAGCGTAACACGTAAACCCAATTTGGTCATTCCATCTTCCTTCAGCAGCTTCAGATGAGGACACAAGGCCAGGCAGAAAGCCTTAGCTACATTCTCAGTCAGCCTGCTGTGGTCAGCTGGGTCACTTAGGCCATTATGTTGGTCATCGTTTTCCAGAAAGAAAACCTGAAGAAAAAAACATTTTTCCAGTCTCTAAATTTCTGTGCTACTATAACACACTAGTTTTGTAACTCAAGAACATTGTAGCATGAACTAGTTTCCTAATTCATTCAATTAATGGCAGGGATTGCAGCCATTAAGGGAAAGGAACCTAGATCTAGAGGGGCACAAAACAAACTAAGAAGGCAATTTACAATCTTGCAACAGGACACATTGATAGTCATATGTCCTTATGTCACAATGGGATATTTTTTCTCTCTCTTCTGAGTATTCAGCAGATAGTCAAAATTTTCTTTACAATTAGAACCAGAAGCTTGTCAAATAAAAACTCAGCCTCAGGCCATTAATATCACAATGCCTCATAGAGCTATGGGTTGGTAGCCATAGATGTAACACAGAGATGTGTGAGAGAGACTGACTTCCTAGACAGAAACTATCCTAGAAAAGAAAGGTAATTTGTAGTGTGCTATTATCTTGAAAAGCTAATAGGTAAGCAAACACTTGAGGCTATTCCAGGATAGATATAGCAGAAAACACACAATCTCTAGCCCAAGGGTGGTGAATCTCTTGCTGCAAGCCAAATGTGGTCTGCCATGTCTCCCCATTGGGCCCATGGGGCCTTTTTGGGGAAGTCACATTCACCCACCCTACACCTGACACTATATTATCAGGTGTGGGGTAAGTAAGGGAGGGCTTCAATGGAACAATTGGGAGCTTAAAGTGGGTTCCTAATTGTTCCTTTGCTGAAGCAAGGCCTGTTCCTAACCACTCATTAGCTAAGCTATGGGGTGGTATACAAATGCAATAAATAAATAAATAAATAAAGGAAGGAAGGAAGGAAGGAAGGAAGGAAGCTAAAAGTATGCCTTGCTCAAGCAGGGTGAAGTGGTTTCCATGTGATGGAAACCCGCTCCTCCCTCCCAGCACTCTGACATCAGAGATGGAAAGGAGCAGCACAGGGAGACTTGCAATGCCCGCCTGTCAATCATGTAACATCATAACAAAAAAGGTTCCACACCCCTGGTCTAGCCTATATTAAAAGGAACACATTTACATTCAACCAGAGTATTTGGTTGAATTTGGTTCCCAGTAAAGCTTTGGTAGCTAAGGAAGGATTTCTTTTCCTAATCAACACAGATCAGAGCTACATAATGCAAAGTCAGTAAATAGTCCTGCTTTAATATACAAAAAAGTTGTGTTTTCTCACCTCCGTCCACCTAATGACCTTCCCATTAGCTTTATACTCTGAGCCATGGAATATCTTCACACTTGTGATAGATTCCATAGATTTTCCATCAATGGGGCTTACAACACTAGAAAGAGAAGGCAACAAGCAGCTTTGTTAGCAGAACTTTCCCTTAAATCCTTTGCCTTTGCAGGTCTGGCTAACTAGGCATACAGTTCCAGATCAGAAGACAATGTAGAATAATAAGCCGCCTTGTCAGAACAAATTAATGTACGATGGGGAAACGGCTGTGTAACACAAGCAGTTAAATGGAATGTGTACAGAAACTAAGGCTGCAACCCAATACATATCTACTCAGCTCAACTGGGTTCAATGGGACTTACTCCCAGGTAAGTGTGTATTGGACTACAGCCTAAAATGATACCAGGCAGCCTTCAGTAGGCACCTTTTCTTTTTTTCTGTCGCTTCACAGTTTCTGGTCAAACTAGTCTTGCAGGTTTTAACAGTGCTTCTAGTTGCACCATGGAAAAGCCAAAGCCAGTCCCAAAGATACGAACAGGACAGTTGCCATACTGAAGCAGTGTTTGGACAGCCTTCTGTCAGGTATCCATCTTGCACTGCAGATCCTGTATTAGTCTAGATTACCCCTATGGTCCCTTCCAGCTCTATGAAAGGATTACTATATCCATGTGAATTCTTATGCACTCTTTTAAAAAGAAAAAAATTTAAAGCTATCTTTCCCCCCCCAACAATAACCTAACATTTCTGTATGAGCCCTTTTTCAGTGAGTAGGCTACATTCCAGCTGCTCAAATGTTAGAGGTTTCTACATATACATCCCAAACAGCTCTCCATCCAGGAAAGCAAGAGGCATTATTTTTACAGCAAGCCCACATTCCGGTCAAGCAAAAGCAAGGAAGTCATGGAGCAGGGCCGGTGAGGAGTGGGAAGGGTGTGTGATCTCAAGAGGATCCCATGGTCCGGCTAGAGAGGACTGGAGAGTCCTCACAACTGTGCTACAGTAAACATCTGGTTAGAGGGGCTTTTGATGTTCTTTTAAAGAGAAAAAGGCTCTCTAGGTAAAGAAAAAACACCTCTTCGTTTTTTGGTGATCATCAAGCTACTACAGCAGATAAAGGTTAAAATCACTGTAACGGTAAAGAGGTAGCTGCTCCCATCAACCTACACAAATAATTGTCTATGTGATGCCATAGAAAACTCCAGGAAGTCATCTGGAATACTGCTTCAGCATCCTGACTACATCTCAGAGGTACACTGTCTCTTCAAAATAATGTCCCTGCAAGTGGGAGAATTCCACCAAAGCATTACACCGAAAAATATGAAGACATTCTTGGAAAGCATAAGAACTGCCACACCTGGGCCTAAAAAAGACAATGAGCAGTATATAACCCTTGCGACAGAGAAGTAATTACCACCACATATGGAAGTAGACAATACTATTAGTTTTGTTCCTTGTTCCCAGGATTGTTAATATCCTGGGGACTTATATGAGATCACTGATTCAATATACCTCATCTACATTTTAAATTCTTTGTATCAATTCTTTTGAGACCACAAAAGTTATGTCTCTTTCTCGTACTCACACCCACCCACTAATGTATCTGTATTACGCATGGCAGGAGACACCTCTTGCAGTTTCTCACAGCATTTACAGACAAGGCCTGTGTATTCATCTGAAAAGATGGTGCACACACAATTTCACATACCAAAGAGATGCTCATGTAGGACATACAATTTACATAAGAGATTAAAGTAAAGTGCAGCTTGGTTTCTATAACATTAACCTTCAACAATTTCAGATGATGTAGAGCAGGATAAACTTATGATAAATGAGTATTAAGTCTTTCGTCTTTATTGAAGTTTGCAGGGCCATTGGCCAACGCAAGTATAAAACAAACAAATACAATAAAAATTACCAATAATTTAAAACAAATTCTTAAAAGCAATCAAAGAGAATTCCTCAGACGCAACAAAATCACGAACCATCTGCTTCATATGTCACTCTGAAATTAAATCGTAGTTTCCGCGCCGCTATCGCAAACAAGGATACATTGTGAGTCACCTCCGAATTTGAATCAAACATTAGAAAAATTATTTTATCCTCTTCTGAACTAAACAGATAAGTATCTAGCCATTTCCTAAGGAATCTGGTTCTAGGGTTCTTATAAATTGGGCAGTAAAGTAATATATGTGGGAGATCCTCCGCCATATAGGATCCGCAGATGCATTTCCTTTGATCCTTAGGGATACCAGAGATCCGGCCCTCTCTATCGGCATTGGGCAGAGAAAAAAAACGTAGTGCAGTAAATGCCTGTCTAAGAGTAAGAGGGAGGGGTTGTGTAAGTATAAGGAACATTGATAATCGAGCTTAAACCTCCAAAACCAAGGGGCCACCTTAGAGTTAATTAAAGATAGTCTGTCTAAATTCATAGAGTGAAGAAAGACAACCTCACGTAGCCTTTTATTAGTTGGTATTGAATCAAATTCCTGAGATGAAAGATGGTATCTGTGTATCAATTCATCTAATTTACAGCCCCATAGAATAGTGGCGAAGGGATGGTCGAGACATAGATTTAGTATTTCTCTACCCTGAAGTTCTTTAGAGGATCTCATAAACTTCATAAGAGTGAGGTGGAAATGTGCACTCAATGGGGGGAGACCAGTCTCTCCCCGTAGCATAGCTGCTGAAGTTCCCGTTGGGAGGGACAGTAAGTGCCTAAGGAAGTTGTTTTGAATGGACTCTAAGGACATTATGATCTTAATGTCCCAACCCCAGACAGATACTCCATACAGAATCTGGGGAATCGCCTTAGCTTTAAAGATTTTTAAGGCTGGATGGATCAGGTTACCGCCGGTAGAGCGATAAAATTTTAGGATTGCACCCACCGTTTTTGCCACTAAAGATTTAATATATTGTAGATGACATTTCCAATTGAGAGTATCCGAGAAAAATACTCCCAAATACTTGTATTCACGAGACTGCGCTAACTGATGATTTGCCATTTGCCAACGGTGTCCTTCAAATCTCTTTCCGAAGACTAAAACATTCGTTTTTTCATAGTTTATTTTCAGCTTTTCCCTAATACAAAAGGACTGTAGACTTCTCAATAACTTTCTTAGTCCAATAGGAACTAATGAGAGAAGGACCATGTCGTCGGCATAAAGCAACACAGACACTTTCCTTTGCCCAATGGAGGGTGGAAAATATTGAGAGCCAGATAAGACGGGAATTATGCTATTTAAAAACAGGTTGAAAAGCAAGGGAGCTAAAAGACATCCTTGCTTAACACCCCTCTCTACCGCAATCGGTTCGGACAGAGCTCCAGATTGACCAACTCTTACCAAAGCGTAGGTGTTAGTATATAAAGCTCTGATAAGGTGTAATAAACGAGGGTCAATATTCAAATTATGCAATTTAGACCAAAGGGTGTTCCTGTCAACCGAGTCAAAAGCTGCAACCAGATCGACAAATGCAGCATACAGATGTCTTGTGGGGCCAGCAATGCTCTGTTTTGCCAAGAAATGAAGAGTTAGGCAGTGATCAGTTGGGGAGGAACCTTTTCTAAAACCGACTTGTTCAGGGTGGATAATCTGATGAGATTCTACCCAGTCTTCTAGCTTTTGGAGAAGAAATTTGCTGTAAAGTTTGGAAGCTACATTCAGCAAACTAATCGGACGGAAATTTGAAGGTTCAGAGGGATCTCCTTTTTTATAAATAGGGATAATAATATTACACCTCCACCCTTCAGGGATTATGCCAGTATCATTTATTCTGGAAAATAAACGTGCCAAAAAAGGGGCCCACCAATCAGGAAATTGTTTGTATACTTCTGAGGGGAGAAAATCTTCTCCCGGAGATTTTCCATTTTTCAGTGAATCGATAAGAAGTCTGATTTCTTGGGCTGTAACAAGGGGCCACGGCGGCGTATTCGTGATGTCAAATTCTAATGAAATATTATAAGGGATCGTAACTGGAGAATAAAGCCCATGGAAGTGGGTGTACCAAATTGCGGTCGGAATCCGCTCCACTTTTGGGGTATTAATAAAACCAGTCCCGGACTTAACTAAGTGCCAAAATTGGCACTCTTGGTTTTCGGAGATCGCATTACTTAATCGCTGCCAACGGATTTCTGCGAAGTCTAATTTTTTTTTGTCTTAGAAGGCTTCTGTAAGAGGCCTTCTTTAATTTAAAAAAAAGTAAAAGATTGTTGACTTGGAAATTTAAGAGACAGGCAGAGAAGGGCCTTAAGCTTTCTTTTTGCAGCTCTACATTCTTGGTCAAACCAAGAGCATGTTGGATATTTTCTGGAGGTGCCATTGTTTTTTTGAGTAAGATAGGGCCTAAGTAAAGAAAGAACTTATTGAAAGGCCAATAAGGGGTCCAGAGACTCATCAAGGACTTCCTGACGGATTGATTGAAATGTATTGCTCCCGAATAAGGATGCAAGAAGAGATCTTGTCTTCTCTGACCAATGGGCTCTTCTCTCTGCCCCAGGTAGCCCCGCAAGGGGCAAGAGGGGGGTATTACTCTTAGAGACCTTAAGTCTTAAGAGAAGAGGGAAGTGATCACTCTCTGTCCTGTATTCAACCTTAAAATCAATGGTATCCAATAGCAACAATTGAGACACTAACATATAGTCGATTAGACTTACTCCATGAGATGACCAATACGTATAGGAACCAAACGAGATGTCCAATATGGAACCATTAAGTATTTCAAGTGAATGTAATAGGGCAAGATCAATCAACAAGGGACCCTGTTTGTTTGTTTTATGGTCTTGCAGGCTCTTATGCTGAAAAACATTCTGAAAGAGGGGATCCTGATTAGAAGATTCGATATTATAAGGCCAGGAGTTGCCTATTCTGGCATTAAAATCTCCACATAGGAGGATTCTATCGTTCGGGAACTGGGCCTCTAATTGAGAAAGGGCCTCTTCCATCTTGTCCCATGTGTTAGTAATACCAAAAAAAGAATCATGAGGAGGAGGAAGATATACATTAATACAGATCAAGGCTTCGTCCCATAGGCCTTTTATCCTAAGCACCAGAATGGAATTAGGGAGAACTGAAGGAAGATGATCAATAGATACGAGCCCAAACATTTGAAATAAAAGTGGTAAGGCCCCCACTGGGACGACCCTTCACTGAGTGCTTAACCGCTAGGCTAGAAAAGGAGAGGTATCCTGAGAGAATCATTCTATCTAAAGAGGTAGCCCATGTTTCTTGTAAGCATATGATCGCAAAGCTATTTAAAAACTCTGTGAATTCAGCATCATGTTTATTCTCCCAACCGTTTACATTCCAGGACAAAATAGAAATGGGTCATATGGAACAAATCTCATTAAAAGGTGATGAGGGGGCTATGCACCCATTTTGAATTGGTGTTACCAATGGGGGTTGAGCTGGTGGAGCAGCCAAGTTTACTAAAGTGGCAGGAGGGGCATTTTGATTGAATAGTGGGCAATGATTAGTGGCAGGAGTGACTTTAGGAGACCCCCTCTCCTCCGGCGCCAAAAAACGCATTTTAGCCCAGAGCCCAGGTGGATCAATTTTCGCTAGTTTAGCGAGCTCATAGGAGGGAGAATTTTCCACTATAATTCTATCTTGGGGGGGAAAAGAGAAAGAGTATTAAGTGAGGCACCCAGCCTTAAGGGTAGACTTTTTTAAAACAACACATGGAGGGTCCTGTCAGCCAATACCCTCTATTGATTAATTTAAAGATACTAATTAAGAATATCACCTCCTGGCACATGAATAGGTAAACATGCCATTAATTATCTCCTTTCCAAGGAAAGGCAATAAAACCAAATAAGCTCATTTAATGGTATCAAGAGAACACTCCTAAATTTACCCCTTGTTGAAGTTTTTGTCATCCTCCACCCACTGAATGTGCACATGCTCTTGAGGCTCTTCAGCATCCATTTTACCACAAGCAATAGTGAAGTCTTTCATCTCCCTCAGAGCCTGCCTCAGGGAGTCCATATTTTCAGCTGTTATCTGGACCATGACACCATCTAGGGAGAACAAGACACAATCATGTGAACAACCCACAGCTATATTCTTAACCAGAGACCAAACATGGTGTATTAACAATACATATCAGATTGGATTATTTGCTGCAAGCACATAAATCCTGAACCAAAGTTTTAAACACACACTTGCCAAGAGGGTTGGGGTTTCGGATCTTGAGCACTGGATTTCAGATTTGCCTAGAAGTCTACATGTACACATCCCAGCTCACACAATATGTACGCTACAAAATCAAGGCATAAAATTACATGGATTAGGTGCTCATACAAGCAAGAAATCCAAAGCATTAATATCAGGCATGGATGAGACAGCAGAATCCCAATTTCCAACCACCTCTGCCTCCCAGGATATACTATATAGGGCTCAGTTAGTACTTCAGCAAGCCCTTCCCTGAAAATGTGCACTGCATTATAAAGAATTAGACTAAACTGAAACAGCTGGTGTTGCCAGCAAGGGTTGTACAAATTAATTTCAGGGTCTTTTTTGTAACTACACCTAATTTATTGTTTGCCATTCTAGTGTTAAACCCTCATAGACAGACATTTTTAAACTGACAGGCAAACAACCCCTAAAAGAAATCACGTTTTCCACACTTGCAATTTTCCACTAGTGCCGAGTACTGTTAGCACAGGAGTCAGTATATGCACACATTTCCTTTTTTGTTTATTTAAGCTTATGCCTTGGGAGTTGCTATCCTCAAAGATTGTATGAATCTAGAACTTAGTTTAAAAATAGCAACATGTTTTGTATACAAGGTTAAGTTTTAACTACCACCTAAGCACTGTTACAAGTAGAAAGAAGAAACTAGTGTACTTAATGAAAGCTGACTCAAATCTTACCTTCTACAATACTGGATTTTGCAAGATAGCCTGAAGAAGATTTCAAAGCTCCACTGAACACAAAGAAGCTGGCCCCAGTCACTACAACAAATAGGAGACGTGAATATAATTCATACTGTATTTAAAAGCTAGATTTCATAATTAGATCAACAACAGAGCAGCAAATCTAAACAAAGACCACACAAAACAAATGTCTACAACTACCAATATTCAGTACTTGAGCAAAGCTCCTTTCAAGAGTTTTTCCTAAGCCAACTAAAACACTTTTTCAAGTTCAAGTATTAAAAATAAACTCAATTACTATTAACACATTTTACCTGCTATTACTTAAGATGCAAGGTTATTACTGCATTTTTCACCTGATCACTAGGATTAAAAATAATCCTAGACCTTTTAGAATTCTGAGTGCTGAGAAAATTACTTTTTCACTTCTTCAGTCTGACCCCATTGCTTAATGCATCGTATGTTTTGCCCCTCTTTCCCTGAACAAACAGATTCTGCAATGTGACTTTCCTTTAGAGGGAGCAAGCACTAGAGACTTGTGCTATCTTCATGAAAATTTCTTTACTTTCTAAAATTTAACAGTTAAGGAATGGTAGGGAAATAGCAGGAACTACACAGCATGCAAATCCTTTTTGGTAGTTTTCTGTAGGATATTTTATAATGCAAGCCAAATCAGGCAGAACTGGTGCAGTGCCCCAAAATCCAACAAGGTGAAGGCCAAAGGCTATTTTACTACCAGCATCTTAAGAGCCAATTCAAGATTATTCCCTTTCTCCAAGCCCCTTCTGGAGGAAATTTTATATATCTCATATGACTAGCCAGTCAAAAGGTTTAAAGGGTTATTTGCCCTCCTTGAAAAATCAGGTCTGCAGTCTGTGAGAATTCTTAGGCCTTCAGGAGCAAAGTAGAATCTAAGTAGCCATAATGGATGCAGGCATTTTATAACAGCTATATTTAGACAGCGCAGCGTATGGCATGATCATTCCTGCATTGATAAATTGGATTATTGCAATTATGTTTACATAGAGCTGCCTTCAAAGGCTGTTCAGAAGCTTCAGCTGGTACAAAATCTGTCACCCATCTGTTAACAGAAGTGGTCACAGGAAGTGAAAGTGCACTACTCTGATTTTAGCACCAGATCAAGCATCACAACCGTGAACTAGAATACCTATCTCTGCAAAATGTATGGCTCATAGTCATGAAAAGACCATTCACTGGTGAACTGCAGCATTCATATATACTGAGAATGTAAAGTTCAGCTAAATAAAAGCTTATCATTACTGGCATAGGAAGGTGTCATAATCAGCAGCTCAGAAAAGAAGCAAATCAATGTTTTAGCCATTGGCCTGTTTCAGAAGTAATACTAAAGCGTAGTTTGGCAGTACAAGATCCAGCCATATGGAGAGGTTTATGCTCTGCACACCTCCCTCCTCCATACATGAGAAGAGACTGAAAGCTTCCACATTTCCCATTACAGTAGGGCTCCACTCCTACAGCGGGTTACGTTCCAGACCAGCACCGAAAAGCAAAAACCGCTGAAAAGTGGAACTTATTGAATAGAATGGCACGTGATACCCAAAAACTGCTGTAAAAGCGGAACAAGCGCCGTATGAGTGGGGCTGTAGTCTAATTGCGTCTAATTGAGACCACCGCATTAGCAAAGCGCCGTAAAGCGAAGCGCTGTAAAGCGGGGCCCTACTGTATGTCCTGAGTCCAGGACCTGTGGGAGTATAAAGAAGCTAGGATCTGAAATCACGGTTTAGCCGAGAAACTCCACTGTCGTGTCGTGTACGACAGATGAAAAATAGACTTTGAAAATGGAGAAGCAAATGGAAATAAGCAGTGAAAAGCTACATGGTATTCAATATGCCTGCACAAAGTGTTCCAATTAAGCTGAATTTAGAAAATTACATCAATTTGAACTCATACCAGTGTCTGATCCTTATCTCAGAAGATTATTATGTAATATATAATATCATTTATAACCCTGAGGCTCTCAGGGCAGTAGATACTTCATTAAGATTCCAAATTCCAAATATAACATTAGCAAATATAAAGCCAATGGAGCTCATAAAATAGCAAACTAACAGCAGAGAAACCAATTTCTTAAACTGGCCATCTCCATAAGCCTGGATGAAAAATACATCTTAAGTTGATAACAGAAATCGTTAGTAGGAGGGACAACTGTATCTTCTATGGGAAGGAATTCCACATCCTGGGTGCCATCAGGCCCTCCCTCCATGCTATCACACAGCAAACTGCAGCTGTTGGAATCACGTGCAAGGCATCTCCCACATATCTCGAGGCACGGATCAGGAGATAATGGGAGATGCGCTCCTTCAAATATTTAGGCCCCAAGCTTTGTAGGAATTTGTATACCAAAGTCAACACCATTAATTGGGCCCAGTAGCAAACAGGCAGCCAGTATAGCTCTTCAAAGATCAGTGACACATGATCCCATTTTGCAGCACCAGTCATTATCTTTGCAGCCACATTCTGCATCAATCACAGCTTCAAGGGCAGCCCCATATATGGCACATTGCAATAGTCTAAATGTGAGGTTACCAGACCAGGTAGCTGGAAGGACCATAGCTGATGAACCAACAGAAGCTGGGTAGTCACTTCTTGACACTCGGGCCACCTGAGCCTCAAGCGACAATGACACAGCCCTAGGAGCACCGCCACCCTATTAATATGTTTCTGCAGGGCATTGCAGCTCCATGCAGAACAGGCCATCTACCCAATTCCCACACCCAGGAACCACTCACCAACAGTGCCTTCATCTTGTCAGGATTCAGTCTCAGTTTACTAGCCCTCATCCCCATTACTGCCTCCGGCCACTGATCCTCTTTGCTCATCATATACTTACAAAATTAAAAAGGGCTTAATAACCACCACCACCACCAACCCTAAGAAAATCATGCAAAGAACACACTACATATGGGGGAATACATTAAGTCAGCAACTCTCACCCTTCCGTGGTTGATTATGAATACTGATGGCCTGTGTCTGGTAGTTCCCATCATCATTCTGCACACACACAAGATGAGAGTCTGCCCTCTCATTGAAGCATGCCCCACCTGCTAGAACATGCTCATTGGACTTGTTCATGGCTTTCATCATCTGCAACCGAACCAAAGCAGAACACTTGCCATTACCACATAATACTGGACCACAACCTAAGAACAAAATATTTCTGATATGTGGGAAATGTCTCCACAGATACAATATATGGAGAAAAATGTCATCTGTATGAGGCAGAGACAGGCAAACCTTTTTCTGTCATGGCACACATTCCTTTGGCAGGTATTTTGGGCAGACAAAGTCAGCAGCGGTCAAGGCTGGGACATTCCCTTTTCTCTCTCCTCCTTCCATCAGGGGAGGGACAGCTTACTTTTGCCAAAGCTCTGAACTGATGCTTGCCAAGGGCCACATAAAATCAGGCCAAGGGCTACAGGTTGCCCATCCCTGGTACAGGGTCAAGTGAAACTATTTTCAATGCTGTTTCTCACCTCTTTTTAAAAAAGAGTCATTGAATTTAAGGTATTAATTCTCCAAAATAAATATGGTATAGAATTTATTTTTGAGGAGGAAAACCATGCAAAATAGTTTACAATTGATCTGCCATATCTACAGGAGATATTAAGGTATGTTATTATTCACATTTTTCAGATGGCAGCCAAGGCAAAGAGATGTCATGGCTTGCCTCAAAACTGTTCACTTAGTCCCTTGTTGAGCAAGAAGTTGAAACACAGTCACCCAGATTCAGTTCTATTTGTCCCTCAAACCAATTCTAGTTTATACAATATTTCATTAACAGAATCAGCACTATGATGCTCCTGGAACATGAGTGTTATGTATTTATTCATACCATTTACCTCATTGTATCTGTTGCTGGGAATTTTGATGTTGGTTTTCCTCACTTCCATATCAACCACTAAGCCTTGGACAACCGGCAATGTATACTGGTAATTTCTGAAGTCCTGTTAGTGCACAGAACAGCTAAAATCGCAATCATTACTGACAGAGTTGGAATTTTAAGTAATGCAAGAACTATGGGTCAGGATAGAATTACTACAATAAAATAATAAATTTACTTGCAATAAACAGTATTATTTATTCATTATTCTGTTTAGAATATTGAATAATACTTTGTTCAGGGGCAATATCAAATGGGCTCTGAAAACAACAGCAAACAGAAAACTATTATTATACCAATGAGTGGTAACTGAGTGTATTAGAGTAAGCCAGAGGTGTTTAGCTAACAAGTAAACAGAAATTATCCTTAGGTGAAGAGGAACAGGACAATACCACTTGATTATCCCCTATTCACCTACATGTTCCTGCAATATTCCGGAAGGAGTGCAGTGACACACTGTACATTTAGAACAGTGGCATCTTTAAGTTCCTTAAATGTTATGGGGCATCAGTCTAAGTTATTATTTCTATTCAAGAGTACAGCTGTGCCTTTTCTCCAGGATACAAGGAGTATCACAGGACACTAAACCAGGGCTCCTTTGCAGCGATGCAGTGGTATATGAAGATCCAGTTCAGAAATGTTAAAAACCCCAGGGTCACATCTAGAGACAATTTTAAATCTAGGTAGAATACTAGTTATTTGTTGCACAAAACTGTGGAATTAGATCCTGCATGACATCAGGCATGCCTCATCCCTCCCTTAAAGACCTATATTTTCACTGTGGCCTTACTAAGTATGATCTGAGCTGCAGAATTGGTATTGTATTCCCAGTTCGGGAAGATTTATGTTATGCTCAGAAATTGTGATTTTTTGTGCTGGCTTTTTAATAATCTTTTGAACTGATATGGATATTTTATCCAGTTTTAAATTATATTTTGATTATGTTTTTCTTGTAGTTTGTCTGTCATACCTAGATTTAAGAAATTTAGATGACATATTTTCAGAATGATTGCATATATAAATGGAAAGAATAGGACACATGCCCTTTCCTATCTCATTACTATATCTAAAAAAGGATCTTGTAACCATCACTTACTGCAAGAAGATTCATAATTGTGTGTCCAGTCTCTCCAAACAATGGCTTACGAAATCTGACACTGAAAAGCGGACACGGGTACACTAAGAAATGGTTAAAAAAAAAACTCAGATTCAAATTTATCTTCTGAAAAGTGTGCACAAAAACCTTGTATTTTGTTGCTAGAAAATCAGATGTAGAAAAATAACAAGAGGAGGATCAAAAGAACACTATGGGTTGGATCGAGATGTGCTCAGCGGAGTTGTACTTGCACTGGAAGAAGGAAGTGGGGAGGTGATTTTTGCCAATTGCTTTTTCCCAGCGAAAAGCTGTTCTGGAGGGTTTAGGGACACACCACTACAGCAAAAATCACTGCCTCTCCTTCCATCAGTGGCGAGTCCCTGTTGGATCCTTATTCCCTCTACAAATGTAAGGAGCCCTTTTGTTTGGAGAGGGGCAAGTCTGGATCCAACCCAAAGTTATCACCCCACTATGGTTCTTTGATAGTGTTCTACACATAGTCACATACAGTCCTTCCACCTATGCCGGTGCCTAGCTGATCTTTGTAGGGATGGGATGAGATGCACCTTCAGATTTCTACTTTGAGCCCAGAAGTGCGCCAAGGAAAGATTACAGAGCAACACTTCTCATATTCTTATATGTACACTACAGAGCCAAAATCAGAGCACAGGAAGTTGCTATATGTGGGTTTGATCTAACCCTAACAGCTCATGAGCAACTATCTTAGAAGAATTATTGTTATGAAGACCTTAGGAGCATGGTTTCAATACTAGTTTTTGTACCTATTTTTAATTTTCAAGTTTGCTTAGATTTTGGTTACTTCTGAAAATGCTGTACACATAAAAGAACCATTGAGTACAACAGTGAAAGCCATGACAGCACCTTTTGCTCCAATCCCCTCCTCATGCTTGTTAATGAGCCATGGGTACCCGCAACACATGTGAGACCATTTTTAAACCCACTGTTGCTCCATACAACACATATCCCGCTGTGCATGGGTGCACAAGTAACTACTTTAATTGCTAGAGTGAATTTGACCAATGAAATCACATTTAGTAATGTCCTAATAGCTTGGATCCTAACTTTTTGCTCCATGAACAGAAAGATCCCTCTGTTCACAAAGCAAAAGGTTAGGGTCCAAACCAATCTAATTAACAATTACAGAACAGAAAATCTGTAAATATTATTATCTGAAACCAATGTTGGGACATAATTTATACATTTAAGAGAAATAGGACTTACATCTGTATTCAGCTCCAAGTCTCAACATCAGTCGGATGGGAAATACTTTGGCCCAAGGAGTCTCCCATTTCTGGATAAGAATTCCAAATAAATATGGTGGGGTGGGGAGCACCAAGTCCTGCAGTGACTGATATGCAGGTGTAACATACAAGAAGCCACCATGCTCCTTACTGCTAAGGAAACTCTGACTGAAAAATGAATGTCCTAAATTACCCACAACATTACCTATGAAAACAAGAGGAATAATTTCAGCTGTTATATCTCATAAAGAAAAATCAAAATTCCACACAACCCCTACATTCTGTTGTGCTACTTGTCACACAGAAGAACACTTTTCTTTATTGTTAAGCTGTACTAATTTAAATTACCCATTTACAACAGGCATACCAAATTAAGGCAAAGTATATTTTTATTCATTTGTAAATAATGCTTAATTTTTTCAAATTTGGTTAAAAAACCTCAGCACACACTAGCTTAAATTATTCTTTCTTAATATCTAACTATTTACAAGGTCAATCTCCACAATACGGATTCACCCCTGAAAAAAAATCTGATCCTAAAGAGATACAAAAATAGGTGATGTAATGCTGGAAGGAAAATAATTTTGCCCCAATAAATATACTAATGTGACTTATGCACGGCAAGATTTTAGAAACAGAGCTACAAGAGAATGGGAGGGAAACCAAGAAAACATTCCCCTCTTGGCGCCATGCAGATTTGTGAATAACTGAGTGAATGTGAGAGGTTGTGGGCACTCACCTGTGCAGATGTGTATGAACACACTCCCCGTATTTCACTGACATACTTCAAATGGGTATTTGGAGCAAGGGGACTATGAGCCAAGTTTTTAAATGTATTATTTTAAGAAGCCCGGCAAAAGAAGTGCTACTTCTTTATAATATTTGCTCAAAAGCATCACTATCTTTCCCCTTAGAGAACTATTGCAAATGTTCTGTTTTGTTTTTAATTTATTAAATTTATATCCTGTCTTTCCTTCCAGAAGGAGCCCAGGGCGGCAAACAAAAACACTAAAAGCACTTTAAAACATCTCAAAAACAAAACACCTTTAAAAACATATTAAAACAAAACATCTTAAAAACATCTTTTAAACAACAACATTAAAAACATCTTAAAAAGCCATTTCAATACAGACGCAGACTGGGATAAAGTCTCTACTTAAAAGGCTTGCTAAAAAAGGAAAGTCTTCAGTAGAACTTGGTCATAAAAAACCACCTGATACAGTCTTCCTGCTTCAGATAACTTACACAGGATCACAAGTTTAAATGCCCTGTCAAGTCAATAGGCAGTCTGCATGCGCTAAGTTAGCATTTTGGAGAAACAAGTTCCAGCCTAGCCTTGACAAGCTAGCTTGCCAAAAAGGAAGTTTTTGATGTGCAAGTTCACTCCAACATGTAATCTCCCTGCTTCATGATATTGTCCCAAGAATGATACAGTAGGGCCCCGCTTTATGGCACAGAAACAGGAACTGAGAGAATGGTTCTAATGGGGCCTAATAATAGTCTTCATAAAAATGTAGGAAGGAAGCCAGACCATAAATCACATGGTCTTCGATGTCTGTATACTAATGCCCAGAGTATAGGAAACAAACAGGACGAACTGGAACTCTTAGTACTGGAGGGCAAATATGACTTGATAGGTATAACATGGCGGGATGACTCCTATGACTGGAATACAGTACTTGAAGAACATAACTTGTTCAAAGAGAACAGAAGGAATAGAAAGGGAGGCAGAGTCGCATTATGTTAAAAATATATATCCCTGCACAGAAATACAGGAGGATGAGCTTGGTAGCCCCATCAAGAGCATCAGGATTAAAATAAAAGGGACAAGAAATAAAAGGAACATGGTGCTTGAAGTCTACTACCGACAACCCAATCAAGGAGAAGACAAGGATGAAACTTCTGAAAAGCAAATTGCCAATGTTTTAAAGAGGCATGATGAAGTACTAATGGGAGACTTCAATTACCCCAATATCTGTTGAGAAACAAATTCTGCCTAATATGGCGCCTCCAAGAAATTCCTGACTTGTGTTGCTGATAACTTTTTCTTACAGAAAGTGGTGGAAGTAACTAGAGGATAAGCTAATCCTGACTTGTTCCTAACCAACAGAGATGACTTAGTGGATCAAGTGGCAGTTACAGGAACTCTGGGGAAAGTGACCATGTTATACTTGAGTTCTTGATTTTAAAGGAAGCAAAACCTGAGAGTAGTAGCCATCTGCATGCCCTGGACTTCAAGAAAGGCTATTTTCATAAACTCAGAACAATGATAAGTAAGATCCTATGGCAAGCGACCCTTATGAGAAAAGGAGTCCAAAATGGATGGGAGTTTCTAGAAAAAGAGATTCTAAAGGCACAACTGCAAACAATTTAATAAGGAAAAAAGATGGAAGGCAGCTGAAGAAGCAAGTGTGGCTTCACAGAAAGCTTAGAGATGACCTGAAAACAAAAAAGGACACATACAGGAAGTGGAAGGAAGGCCAGACCACAAAGGTACAGACAGGTAGCTCAGAATTGCAGGGGTGGCATCAGGAAGGCTAAAGCTGAGAATGAGCTGAGGTTAGCGAGGTATGCTAAAAGCAAAAAAACCTTTATTCACGTACATGCATAGTAAAAGACAAATAAAAGAAATAGTGGTTCAGTTATTCAATGTGGATAGCAAAAGGCTAACAGATGATAAATAAAAAGCAGGAGCTCTGAACTTTGGCTCAGTCTTCTCTCAAAAGAGGGTCTATGACCCTCCTGGGAAATGTGAAGCACAAGCTGAAGGGGCAGGATTGCAGCTTGAGATTGATAGACAAATGGTCAAGGAATGCCTAATTACTTTGAGTTCAAATCTCCAGGGCCTGATGAACTGCATCCTAGAGTAATGAGGGGATTGGCTGAAGAACTATCAGAACCATTGTCTATTATCTTTGCAAAATCATGGGGGATGGGTGGAGTGCCAGATGACTGGAGGAGGTCTAATGTTGTCCCTATCCTCAAAAAGAACAAACAGGAGGAACCTGGGAACTACAGACCAGTGAGTCTGACATTAATCCTTGGGAAAATCCTGAACAGATTATAAAGCAGTCAATCTGTAAGCACCTTGAAAACAATGCAGTGATTACTGGAAACCAACAGGGATTTATCAAGAACAAATCCTGCCAAACTAATCTCATTTTTTGATCGGGTAACCTCCCCGGAAGATTGTGGGAATGCTATGGACACAATATATATTGACTTAGCAAAACTTTTGACAAAGTGCCCCATGATATTCTGATTAGCAAGCTAGCTAAATGTGGGCTGAATGGAGCTTCTACCAGGTGGATCTACAGTTGGCTATAGCATCATACTAAAAAAATGAGTGTCAATGGTTCCTTCTCAAAGTGGGGGGAGGTAACGAGCAGGGTGCAACAGGGCTTAGTCCTGGGCCCAGAGCTCTTCAACATTTTTATTAATGACTTGGATGAGAAGGTTCAGGGAATGCTTATTAAATCTGCAGATAATACAAAATTGGGAGAGACAACTAATACCATGGAAGACAGAAATTTCAAAGTGATTTTAATAGGCTGGAGCATTGGGCTGAAAACAGAATGAAATTTAACAGGGATAACTGGAAAGTTCTACACTTAGGAAAAAGAAACCAAATGCACAGTTATAAAATGGGGGATACTTGGGCCAGCAATACTACATACGAGAAGGATCTTGGAATTATCGTTGATCACAAGCTGAATATGAGCCAACAATGTAATGTGACTGCAAAAAAGGCAAATGCTATTTTAGGCTACATTAACAGAGATATAGTTCCCAAATCGCATGAAGTACCAGTTCCCCCCTATTCAGCATCGGTTAGGCCTCATCTTGAGTACTGTGTCCAGTTCTGAACACCACATCTTAAGAAGGATGCAGACAAACTGGAATGGGTTCACAGGAGGGCAACAAGGATGATCAGTCGACCGGAAACAAAGTCCTATGAGGAGAAACTGAAAGAACTGGGCATGTTTAGACTTGAGAACAAAAGACTGAGGAGAGGTATGATAGCACTCTTCAAGTACTTGATAGGGTGTCATACTCTTCTCAATAATCCCAGAGTGCAGGACACGGAATAATGGGCTCAAGTTACAGTAAACCAGATTTGGCTGAACATCAGGAAAAATCTCCTAACTGTTAGAGCAGTACAACAATGGAACCAATTACCTAGGGAGGTGGTAGGCTCTCCAACACTGGAGGCATTCAAGAGGCAGCTGGACAGCCATATGTCAGGTATGCTTCAAGATGGATTCCTGCATTTAGCAGGGGGTTAGACTCGATGGCCTTATAGGCCCCTTCCAACTCTCCTATTCTATGATGCTATGATTCTAAACAGCTTTCCAAAATGTATAGTAGAGATAGGTAAAACAATTGTCCATTGCAGCTACGGTAAATAACTGTAGAACGAGCTGTTCCTAGTGCACTGTAACCACACACACCACTCAACTGCTTACAATGTCAGAACAGAAGCAAGCTACATACTAAACATGTATCATGGACCATGGCAGGAATTGATTTAGAGTGCTATGAGTCATGAAGATAATCTGCTCACAAAGCAAGGATCATTTTTGTATCCAGCACAGTAACTCATGATCTAATTTGTTTGTCTTACATTACTGAACTACTAAAATAGAAAATACCCCCTCCCCAAAAAGCAGCATAAAAATCAACAGTATTGACATTACATTTGGCTTTTGATTAAAAACCATAAAACTCCAAAGTCCTGCTTCCATCACAGCATTGCAGGATAATATATCAAAGAAAACAAAAAATGTAATTGAAATACACATTATGAAGAGGTCATAAATTATGCAACACGGTAGTCAAATTGTACATAATAGAATTGTAGTACGCTGGACCCAAGTTCATTCAGCATCCAAAGACAAAGCGGAAAGAACTTTGATTAGTCAAATCTTATTGAGTAATGCATAGATTTGGACTATTTTATAGAAGAGAATGGAAGAATGTAGAAGCCACTGCTATGTATTTCTGATGACTTAATGATTCAAGTAAACTATCAGTTGGCAATCATCCCAATTTTCAAACAGATAGCTTTCTAACCTGCCAAAGCATCTCGATAAAGCTGCACAAAGTGGTTGAAGATATCCTTGGGCAAACACTTCTCATCAGGTAAACACTGGAGAAGAATTACTATTTCAGACTGGCCTACAGCATGCATTCCCTTTGTAGTAAAGCACCAGCACTTTCTGTTCACATCTGTAGAAGAGAAAGCACAACAGGGATTTTAAAAAATAGCCAATGGAAGAAATGTAAAATGAATACAGCCATTACTGAAGTCTGAGGCTACTTATTTGCCAAGGTCAAACTAGACACAAAAGAGATCTCCAGTTAAGGAACTCCATCATTTAAAAATAATAAACAGCAGTTTTTTTAACAAAAATTAATAGCAGTCATGCCTGGGTTGTGTGTGAATCAAGACCACAGCACTGGGTGGTTAGAGATGTGACCCTTCTTTCAGTATCATTTCCCAAATTAAAGTCTTCCTCAGGCTATTTGCTCTGCAGGGGAAAAGTCATATGTACCTTTGAGTCCCCAGATGTTGCTGGACTACAACTCCCATCAGCCCCAGCCAGCACGGCCAATGGTCAGGAATTATGGGAACTGTAGTCCAGCAACATCTGGGGACCCAAAGGTTGGGAACGGACCACTGGTCTCACCTGAAAGGTGGTTTTTCCCAGGTATTATGCCATCAGGTGGGTAGTAGCACTGCTTGGTGTCCAAAGGTAGGAATGCACAGGAGTCAAGACTTCAGCTGCTCCTTCCGGATTGACCCCAGTCCATTCTGGATAAACTGTACACCAGATCCATGCATTTCTCTCAAGACAGAAAAGACTACAAGGAACAGCATCCATCACAATACACATCTTGACTCCGAACAGGAAATATGAACAAATAGTAAAGAACACCCTTAGCAATAACATGATTTAATGTAATATAGTTGATGTAATCTGAATCACATTGTGTTGAAACAAGTTGAAGAGGTATTAAACAATAGAAGAAATTACCTCCAGAAAAAGCTAGGCAGCCCCCCTCAACAGAGAGGACCCTGATGGCATGATATCTGGGAAAACCACCTTTCAGGTGAGACCAACAGTCCGTTTTCCCCAAGTAGCATACCATCAAGGGGGATGTACCAAAGCAGTCCCAGTAGGGTGGGCCCAGACTGCCTAAGAGGAGGATAGTACCTGTTGTGGAACCCGCCTACCAAATGAGATGTCTGCAGAAGCATAACGATATACTTTATAGTTTCTAATAAAGGAATGTGGTGTGGACCACACAGCAGCCCTGCAAATAGCTGCAATGGGCGCACTGGTTGCGAAGGCAGCCATAGTGGCCACCAACCTCATAGAATGGGCTGTAACATTTTGAGGCATCAGAATCCAAAGGAACTCATAAGCTGAAGTGATGCAAGCATGCAGCCAATGAGACAGCACTGAACTGGTGGCCTTCTTCCCCAAGGTCCTCGGATAAAACAAGACAAAAAGAGACTCAGTCAGACGAATACCACGGGTTGTAGGCAGGTAAACCTTTAGGGCCCAACATACATCCAGAGAATGCCAGGCCTTCTCAAACGGATGTCTGCTGTGGACAAAAGGAAGACAATATCCTGACTGCAGTGGAAAACAGAAGATACTTTAGGTTGAAAAGTAGGATCCGAACGTAACAGCACAGAGTCCTTGTGGAACACACACAGGAGACAGGCAATGGACAAAGCTGCCAGATCCGATACCCTCCTAGCTGAAGTAACTGCCATGAGAAACAGGATTTTATACAAGAGCAAATGCAACAAAGTGGACTTGAGAGGCTCATAAGGAGGGCACTGCAAGGCCTGTAGGACCTTTTGAAGACTCCAAGAAGAAAACCAATGGGCTACAGGTGGTGAGAGAAGCCCTTTTCAGGAACCGCTTGACCAAGGGGTGTTCCAAGGGAAGTCTGGGCTGACTGCGCAGATAAGATGGACAACATGGCTGAAGCCTGCCTGTGCAGAGTACTAGGCTTCAGCCCCATCAAAAGACCCACATGGAGGAAACCGAGTACATTGTTAACCTTAGCACTAGATGGACCTGTTGTTTAAAGCACCATGTAACAAAGGCTGAGCATGTGGTTTGATAAATACAGACTGTGGAAGGTAATCTAGAGGCCAAAATGGTAGCATCCTTAGAGAGCCCTGAACACCTCAAGTGGCTCCACTCAACACCCAGGATGTAAGACTCAGCCAGTCGGGATCCAGATGACAAACTGGACCCTGAGAGAGGAGGTCTGCCCATGATGGTAGATGCCACAGTTTCTGGATTGAGAGAGCCAACAGATCCGAAAACCATGGCCTGCATGGCCAATAAGGTGCCAAAAGAACAATCCGAGCATGTTCCTGACGGATCTTCCTGATGGTCTGCCCCAGCAGAGGAATTGGAGGGAAGGCATAGAGGAGCCCTCTTGGCCATGGCATTGACAGTGCATTGACTGCCTCAGGACCCTCTTGATTATACCGTGTGAAGAACCTTGGAAGTTGTGCATTCGGAGTCAAGGCAAAGAGATCTAATGTAAAAGGACCAAAACGGCAATGCAATTGATGAAACACCCAGGATGCAGTTTCCACTTCCAAGGAAGAATCTGTTGTCTGCTGAGCCAGTCTGCTGCAATATTCAGGTCGCCACTGAGGTGCTACGCCCTCAGGGCGTGTAGGTGACATTTGGCCCAATTGAAGATGAGAGTCGATTCATCTTGAAGGGCCCTTGATCGTGTACCCCCTTGACGGTTCAAATGTGCTTTCACTCTGATGTTGTCAGTCCAAATGAGAACGCTGGCCAGATGGAACTTCTGATAAAAATGGGAGAGCCAGACGCGCTGCTCGCAACTCTAGCAAGTTTATGCTGAGTAGTTGCTTTGAAGCCATCCACTTGTCTTGAACGAAACTGGAATTACAATGGGCACCCCACCCCAGGAGACTGGAATTGGTTGTAATCACAGTCCTCTTGGGTTCTTTGAAGAGAGTTCCTTTCTGCAGATTCTCAGCCACCATCCACCAGAGAGAACTGCAGGAACGGGAAGAAGTGAACTCTCCTGTGTCTGGAATTGGCATTGTCCAGCTGAAAGGGCAGAAGAGCCCACTGGAGTGGTCAGGTATGGTGGCAAGCCTGGGGAACAATGGAGGATATTAACAGTCCCAGTGCTTTGGCTAGAAACATCACATCCTCCATCCCTCGGACTATCAGGTAGGAAGCTGTGTGAATGGTGGCTGCTATCCTCAATGGGGATGGAAACACCATTGTGTGAGCCACGTCCAATATGGCCCCAAGGTGCTGAAGACATCGAGTTGGATTCAAGGGGCTCTTCTCTAGGTTCACAAAGAAGCCGTGGTCCCTCAAGGCTTCGAGGGTGAGATGTATGTGGATGGATGCCAGAGACTTGGAGTGTGCCTGCACCAAGAGATTGTCTAGGTAGGGATAGTCATAGGTGTACCACCAGAGCAACCATAAGCTTCATGAACCCTTGGAGCTGATGAGAGACCAAACGGTAGAGCCCAGTACTGGAAGTGAGCTTGGCCATGCATGAATCTCAGGAATCTTCGATGGGTGAACAAGATTGGCACATGCAGGTAGACTTCCTTCAGATCAACAGAAGCCAAAAAGTCCCCTTCCTGAAGAGCCTCCACAATCGATGCCAGAGACTCCATCTTGAAACGCCAATGCCTGACAAAGCAGTTGAGAATTTGAGTCTAGGATTGCTCTCCATGAATGATCTCTGTTGAGCACTGTCACCAAAATGAAGTAGACATCTGAGTAAAATCTGGCTGGATTCACTGGCTCTATTGTGCCTATAGAAAGCAAGTGATGTATGGCCTCCATCATCACTGCCCGCCTCTCGGGAGACAGGAACAGGGAGGATGGTAGAAACCTGTGAGGAGGAAGCTCCCAGAATTCTACAGAGTAACCGTGAATCACAGAATCTCGCGCCCAAGCATCCATAGTTACGTGCCTCCAAGCACTGGCAAAGTGAAGAAGTCTGCCACTTATTGGGATGGCATCAGTACTAGCGCTGCTGACATCTCCCACAACCAGAGGATGGGGTATGCCTCTGGCATCCTGAGAACTGATTCTGGTTATAGCCAAAGAAGCGCTGCTTGTTCCAGTAACATCTTGAAGAGCAAAAATCACAGCCCCTACCGGCGGGTTGCGAGGGCCGAAAGCACTGCTGGTATGGGTAAGATGATCTGCAGGTAGCTCTACTATTGTCTCGTTGAGTCGTGGCTAACACAAATAAAATTTGTTAGCAAAACCTGTCATATGGCATGCATGAAGAGGATGACCCTATTCCTTCTTCGCTTGTCAAGATGATCAGGTAAGGAATGAACTGAAGACTTGACAGCTTTCAACACCTTAGCCCCCTTGACTGGGGCAGATGAAGGTTCAGTCCCAGCACGTCAAGACCCAATGTGGCTAGGGACTTGCAGAAAAGGTGAGATAGTCTGAACACTGAAACAAGCCATGCAAGCAATCCTCTTCTCCTTCTGACTCCCCACTCCACTCAGCCTCATTCCCCTCAGGAGTGATTAAAGGATTGAGTGGATCAGTCTCTAAAGAGCATTGAACCCTTCCCCTGGAAACTTCAAAGGGGTTAGGAGATGACACCCGTCAACTAAGAGTGACGGTCAAGCCTGATGCGTAGAGATGAGGACAGGCCTTCACAGCTCAGAGGAAACGGGGAAAAATGCATGAAGAAAAGTGAAGTTAGAGGGGCTCAGGGAACAGAGTCACGCAGCTGAAAACAGGGTAAAAAAACGGAGTCACAGCTGTGAGCTCTGAGAGGCGGGCAGGGCAGGCAAGAGAGGACCACTCCCAAGGCTAGGGCAGAGGTGAGGGCAGCGGAACAGAACCACAACCATGAACTCCAAGAAATTAGCAGCGGGACAGTAAGTCCTGGGAAAAGCACCAAAGCACAGCAGGAGTTGGAGCGGGCCGCAGACACAGACATATGAAAATAATAGAAAGAGGCTGGGAGGGGAGAAGGACCAAAGCAGAGCAAGAGCTGGAGTGGGCTTCGGGGCTGGAGCCAGGCTGCAGATGCAGCCACACGGCCAGGAGGGGAGAAGGGCAGCAGCCACAGGCCTGGAGAAGAGTTGCAGCCATAGGAAGGGGCAAGGCCAGGAAGAAAGGACAGAGAGAGGCTGCAGAAGCAAGCCTAGCAAAAAGTTGTGGCTTTTTTAAAAAACAAGAGAAGAAAGACAGATGAACAATGAGGGAAGAAGAGTCAGAGAGCAATTTGAACATAACCAACAAGTAACAGACTCACTGATAGAGAGCTAGGGCTGAAAGGATCCCCCTAGGACAAAGGCAGGAATGGACTGAGGTCAAGCCAGAAGGAACAGCTGAAGTCTCGACTCCTGTGTATTCCTGCCTTTGGGCCCCATGTGGCACTAATACCCACTTGATGGCATGCTACCTGGGGGAAAAGGCTGTACTACAGCATCACATTTCTGATGCAATGTGGTGCCTTCTGCAGCTGCTATTGTTAATATTTTAAACCTCTCCTCTCAAGATAGCACTGCAATGAGGAGAAACCCCTTTCCAAATCAACAGAGGAGCAGAATCATGATATGTTTGCCAGCATGTGTGTGCATGCATTTGGTGAGGAGGGTGACACGCACTTTTGCTACACCCACTTTCGCTACACTTTCCACCAGCATGAAGGTCACAGACCAAAAAGGTTCGCCACCCTGGTTAAACCCACAGAAGATTCTAAATCATGGATCTTTTGCACCTTATCTAATTGCATTCTTAGGTAGTATGATTTTATGAACCCAATCATTCAGAATATTAAAGTTCCACTGCAATATTGTGCTGCTATTATGTCAAGAAATCATCAGTAGCAAGACCACCATACCCTTTTAAATATTTGAATTAGTATATTGGGTTTTAAATTATCTTGGACTTTACTTCCAAGATGCAGAACAGACAGACAATTCACCACCATTACAGGAGGGTGATGTTCTGAAGTGTGATCAGTTTTTCATACAGACATGTTTCATAAAGCAAAGGGAATGGATTCAATGCAAGATTGCTTTATCTCCTTCTGCAAAGAAACTGGACTTACAGTTCACAATTTTAACCATGGACAGCAAATTTGCGTTTAAAACAAACACAAGAGGGTCAGGGCCACCATCTTCCAACTGCTGCATCACTGATATGTGAGATGGTTTTTCTTCTACAGCATAATCTAAAAAGAACAAAGTTAGCTGTCAAATGATTACTGTAAAGTGTTCTATGCAATTTGGTAATAGCATACCTCTGATATTTAAGTATTGTGTGGCCTCCTGTTCAAAAAGAAGCTTGGATTTTTTTTAAAAAATGAGAAATTTTTCAAAGTATCATCAGCTTTAGGTAACATCTGAAAAATGCACATCATCAGTAATACAACAATAACAAGGCAAAGTTTAAAAAAAAATTGATCCACCTTATTGAATGCTACTGGCTGGTCTTGAAAACTAAATATTGCAAAAAGACCCCTAATAAGACATTGTAAGCATTTACGTGATAATGCAGCAGGAAACAGATTGATTTCTACCCCAGTGTATCTACAAAACATAACGCTGTGTCAAGCACTAAAAATTTATATATGGCAGTACATACCACCTGTTTAAATGTTTTGGCATCTCAGTCCTATGTTGCAAATATATTTAGGTAGAAAGCAAACAACTATCAAAATGATCAAAAACATAGGCAGGGTTTCTATGAGTAAGACCACTTATTCTAAGTAAGCCAGAGGATGCAACGCATCTGTGTGCTTTGCACATGGACATACATTTCATGCTCTTGGGCAATCCTGTCGGTAAAGGCTCAGCCACGCAGGGTGATGGGTGGAATGTAGGTTCTCTCGCCTCAATTCAAGTGTGTTGCTTTTCCTCATAGAAGCATATGAGAACCCTTTACTTATATGGGAAAAAATAAATGGGTGCATACATGGACACCACTGCAGTATGAACAAACTTTGCTCCCTGTCACTGGTGACCCTAGCCAATGAGAACCAAGCCTTCTATCTACATAGCCCTTTGTTCTGTTCCATGGTCATGCTAGGTAGAGTATGGGCTTGTCCACACCTGAGTTTAATGCATATCTGAAGCCATTTGCATTCCCATTTAAGTAGTGTCATCCACATAACATCCTCCTCAAACAACTCCTATCCCACTGGTTTTCTCCTGTAAATCTGGATTTCCCCAATCCAGAGATAATCTGGTAAATTCTGAAAAATACAACTCTAAACTGCTGCACTTGAGACAGTAGACACGTTGTCTCAGATCTTTTCCTGGGGGTCGATCAACCATCAATTTTTGCTATAACCCTTTCCACGCCCTCTACATCCCCCTAATAAGTTATGTTCCAGCAATGGTGGTGGTGCCTATTTCCATCAAGCTCCACAGCCTTTTAAAAACAAAAAAGTTTTGTCCATCCAGGGAAACTGAAAAACAATTATTTCTGCAGATCTCCCAGCTTCATCTTTTTCTATTGATTTCACGGTATAGTATTGTATTGATTTCTCCCACAGCTATCTTCCTGTTTTGGAATGAAAAATGCCTGTCATTTTAGGACTGAACAAACAGTGAAGTTTGTGCATACAAGTTGGTATGGAATTGGAAATTCCTGGATGTGTGCTATTGTGCAATTCCTGTGCAAATTTTTTTTAAAAAGGTATGTATCCTGCTAAGTTGATTTCTATACACAAGCCTAACTTGTGCAAAATTAACACATCCAAATCAATAAATTGGAAGGTGGAGACAAAGACAAAAGGGAACTTCCACTGGTATGGATGGGAACAAGCAGATTTGATCTTCAGAGGCAAATGTGTGAAAGTGTGGATGAAAGTGGTCAAATTCAAACGGAGAAAACATGGATTCCAAATGAGATCCAGCTCAAATGTGGACAAGCCCCACCATGGAACGTTGGGAAGTGGCTTTTATGTGCTTATGTTTACAATTAAATATTACAAGAAAGTTGCATAAGTGAAAGTTTTTAAAGGCTATATTTTAAAGCATTTCCATAAGAACACGTTCATGCATTCATTCTAGTTCTCATTTTTCAATTTATTTTAATATCTGGGCTTTTGACAGAATAAGGTGCTTGTCAGTAGTACCATTTACTGCAAAAATAACTTAGTGATAAGATCTTTGGAATATATCCATAGTACTTAACCTCTAAGCCTGTCAACCGATCAAATAGTTTTAGCTGGGTGGCTGGTTTTGATTTTAAATGGCTAAGCAATAAAAAATTGTACTTGTAGCTCTGTGCTGTATTTTATGAAGAGTTGTATTTCACAGGTAATCATTTGATGTTATCTAGCATTGCAAACAAGGAGTTACACATAGATATCATTTTCCGCTGCTTTAAATTACAGAAACTTCATGATATTAGTGTGGAAGCCATGGGCAAAAAAAAGTGACTATATGTCATCAGACTAGAGTTTAGATACTTGCTGTAGATATGGCCATTATACACTGGTGTAGCTCAGAGGAGGACTATTTGAAATTTCCCCCAAAATTGGTGCTTTGCTAGAAAGGCAATCCATTTTTTCAGTTTTACGTGCATCAAATCAACCTTTCGATTCTTCCTATCACTATGCAGTGCACCTGAATGATGGTCTGTGTACAGAATGCTACCTGTTTGTGTAAGAGATAACAGTTATGCCTTAAGCCTGGCCTGGCCCACTGATATTCAGACCACTGAAAATCAAAAGACTATTTGACCTTTAGCCAGCAGAGACTTCGGTTTCAATATGGACTGTTCTATGATGGACTAATTTATTAAACCCTTAAATATATATGCTACAGTTCAGCTCTCACCTCCTTTCACACCAGTAGAAATGAGAATTGGAGGAAGCCCATCTTCTGGAATAAGATTCATTGCACAGCCAACTGGACTTCCAACCTGAGTTATACTTCTTGAAAATGCCAGTGTGTTTTCAGTCTACAAGAGGCAATAAATAACAGGACTATGTAAATATATAACTGGACATACTTTAATCTTCATTTTGTACACACAAGATACAAGAACAATCTGTGCCATAGGTTCTCATGTAAAAGTACACTGCCAGAGAGGCTTCTTGTACATTCTGACCAAGAGACATGACTCCTCTACTACAAATTACTACACACACACACACACACACACACCTGCTCACTTCACTCACCAATCCCACCTACCCACATACCTCCTCCCTTTGCACATTGCCAAAGCCACCCACCTCCTCCCTTCATGCCTGCCTATATCTCCCTCCTCTGCTGACTCAGCTGGTTTCAGATGTCTGTAGGCACATTGTGGTTCATAGCACCACCTGCTGGCAGCCAAGCAAACAGCTGCATGATGACAGCCTTACCTTTTTCTTAAGTGGAAGATACCACACAAACTAGAATGTTTATATTCTCCTGCCAGTGCCATTTGAACTATTCAACCTACTATAATACAAATTAGGGCTTTTCCTCACCTCTGCTGGTGAAGTATTGTTGCTCATGGGCTTGCTTGGATCATGTGACACTGCTAGTGCACCAGTGGGGGTTGTTCCAGCCACTGTCAATTTGGCTGCATCAGCAACTTCTCCATTGGGTAAGATGCCATCAGCAAACCAAACACGTCTTTGTTCCCTGGGCTGAGTCACTAGGGAAAAAGGTGAGAACAAGTTGTAAAAAAATGCATGAAGTGAAACTAGTTGACATTAAATGGTGATGTAGAAATATGTTGAACCATAAATTACAAATAGCAGAGGTAGGGATTAGGAATACTTCAAAGACAACAGTCTAAATGAAACTCCTGGTTTGATTCAACAGTTCCTGTAGGGGTTGTTTTGTTTTGTTTCAGCAGTGGCTGAAGAATTAAAAAACAAAAAACAGATTTAATTTTTTTTTTAATATTTACGTTTTGCTTCAATAATCAGGATCCAAGCAGGATTTGTTCAATAATCAGGATCCAAGCATGTTGACCCTATAGTTAATCTCTAAACTGAATCAATATATCTACCAGATAAGTTGAGTTAAAGGAAGTTTTTCTATGCAAACAAAGAACCGATCTGAGCATTTTTCAAATATGCATACTTATACTCTAACTTACTAAACATAGGCATTTCATTGTCACCTGATGAAAATAACCTGCTCTATAGTGTCCAGCAACTATTCAGACCTTACTTCTTTTCCTTAGTCATGGGCATTTCATATAACCACTGGCCTGCGAGTAAGCCCCATTCTGCATAGACATGTATAGGATGGCACTGTTACTTACACAAACAATCATGGGTGCTGGTCATAAGACAGACCCTATATGGCAATATTTTAAAGACATTCTCCTTATAGATAAAAACAGGTAAGCAAAACTATATAGTGCAATAAGGAGATGCAAGATGTAAGAATGATATAATGTAAATATAATACTAAATGATATTCATTCATTCAACAGATTGCTTACCCAGTCTTTGCCATAAGATCTCAGGGCAGGTATTTAGTATTAACATGGTTGAGTTGTCAGATGTGAATGATTGTTTAGGAGTTGTGTAATAGAAATTTGATATAAATTACTGATTTAAATCTGTCTTTTATTCTTGCAGTTTTAAATCAATTCACCTGGGCAGTGAAAGTTCCTATAGCAGAAACAGTGCAGGCTCCCAAATAGTTCTTCCTTCTGTGTACATGTCACTACTTTGGACTGCAGTCCAAGTAAACAATAGTAATCAGCATTTTTATAACACTTTTAGAATTTGGAAATACTCTGTGCATACCACAAACACATCTATACAAGAACCCTATGAAGTCAGTCACTATTTTGTTTTTGCGGATAAACAAAATTTGAGGCATATGACTTTCTGAGAAAACTCATGACTGAGTAAAGATTTGAAATCAGATCTGGGTCCAAGACCAAAATATTATTTACTGAACAGACTAGATGCCAAATAGACAGGAATAGCAGGCCAAGTTAAGGAGATTGTTTGTTTAGTAGGAAAAGAGATTCCTTACCTTCTGCACCTGGATGCTTTAAGACTCCCACCGGTACCATAACGGTGGGTGGTGGAGAGTTCAGAGCTCCAGAAGCCTGTGCTTGCTGTAAGGGAGGAATGGTAGAACAGTACTCCGCAGGATTGTTAGGATTAGGACTCTGGCTTGAGGCACTCATCATGTTCTCCCAGGCTTGTGCTAAGGGAAAAAAATTCCTTAAAAAAGCCAATCAGTACCCCCAAAATAATTCATGCAACTATTCCAAATTTAAGACTGACCATCTACCAGGTCAAAGGCTTTTCTCCTTCATTATGAAATATATAAACAATAGAAAATAAACCATCTAGGCTGTGGCAAACCACAATTGCATCCAAACAAACAACCAGTGAAGTTTCTGTAAACTGGGAACCACAATTTAGACCACACTATTTCAGTGTGGAACTACCATAGCTATGTGTAGACGTGGAAGCTTGTAACAAATTTTATGAACTAGTAAATTTGCAAGATGGCTGAATTATGGTTTGAACTTTACCTTCCTCACATCCCCAAAACCACCATAAAAATTTGCTTTACTAAGCTAAAAACACAAAAGCCATGAATCAGTAGCTAATGAGCTTTTTCCCCTCTTTGCCAACTATGGAAGAGTTTGGATTAGCAACTCTTTGATTTCCATAGCTAACAACTGAATTTGGTTATAAAACTAGGAGACCTGTACTTATCCAGCTGTGGTCTAAATATTTGCCTCTGCTGCCTAAAGCAACTCAAGGAGGCAATGCTGCCCTGGGCTCCTACTGGGAGGAAGGGAGGGATATAAATCTAATAATAAATAATTAATGTGAACAGCTCTGCCCAACATACTTTCTAAAATCTTTCATGCTCACATCCAGTTTTTTCATCAGCAATACTTCGACAGGGCTGTTCCTACAGCATGTTGGATGCCACTTGGATGCTTGGCACAGAGAGTGGAGCTGGGACTCAGAGCACTGGAAAAGAAGCCTATATTGATAACCTGGCACTCCATGTTCAGGAATCCATAAGACTAGATTCTAACTCTTGGAACAAAGTCAAAGAGCAAAAAATCTCATAATACTAAACCAAATTCGTTGAAAAGAGCCTTAGCATCAGGTGGTGTAACTGAAAAATATTACTACTGAAAAGTATTTTTATTGTGAAATGGTGACTTGGCCTAGGGCTTCAAATTATAGATACTTAAAAGAAGGTTAGGTAAATGTTTCTCTGCCTGACCATTTCTCCTTTTGGGTCTCTATTGCACGAAAAAAATATAAACACTCTGAAAGAGATTCCTCCTCCATTTCTCATTTCAATCTTTATTCCTCTAAAACAGCACCAGTTTGGAAGTGGCTCAAACAGAAAAGAAAGGTGTCAGGAACTGTAAGTAGATGTGTACCAGAAACACACATACACCACTTCTCTATTCCCACCCTTATCCACTTCAACTTTCCCACAAATAAGTCACCAACTGAACAATCACTACTTCTAAAATCATTACTTCAGCCTTCTGAAGCAAAGAATGATGAAGAACTTGCTGTACAGTACCCAAAGGAATCTGGAGCACCAAGGTGATTGAGTAGCTCAGATGATGCATATGATCTGACAAGTAAACCCACCGTTTCCTGTCACATTTCTATCAGCCTATAGGTAGATGTTAATATTTAATACTTTAAATAGCACTGCACTTGTACTGCAGTAGCTCTTTTTCAAAATACAGTACAAATTTTAACTACATAATTCTTAGAAACCTTGTGAGACAAATAAAAAGTGACATTCCAGAGCTTACACACCCAGACTTTTATGCCAGGGATCCTTTTCAGGCACCAAAATTTTAATGTACTAAGGTACGAGGCAGAAAATGCCTACAACTGTCAAGACCACTACATTACATGCTCCATTTGCAATCATTTATTTCCTGTGATCCTCTATGTCATGAAACAAGATCTCCAGTATTTTTGTCCACTCAAAAGGAGTTTCTATAACCAAAAACTTGTGTTTTGGGGCACAAGATTAATTTGCAACAAAGATTACAGCTACCTCTACTAGTGCAGAAGTTGCATGCATCTTAACCAGAAAAAATGAGGTCAAGTCAATTGACACTACCTAAAGCTCTGAGGCGATCCAATGCAAACTCCATGTGCAAAACACTTCCTAATTTCTATGAACCAAGAACATGGAAACAGGTTAGTTTTAGATACCCAATAGGATTTAGATCAGGACATTTCTCGCTCTGAAAACAATTTTCTGTATTAAAATAATTTCCAGTACGGAAACAAAAAGCACTGGAAACACACCACACTGGACCACATTATTACTCCCACTCATACAAAGGGATGGTTCTACCCAGCACAATGTTAGTGGAACTTACTTTTGGTTCCTATCCTGTTACTTACCATTTATTAGTACCGAATGGCAAATTACACATACTCTCGCTTCCTTCCTGTCCATATATAGCAGTTTGCATTTTAGACTGCAGCAGGCTGCACAGAAGACCTTAAGTAAAATAGGAAAAATATATTCAGTCACTCTCTTAGGACTAAGATTATTCAATCTCTCTCTCTCTCACTCTCTCACTCACTCACTCACTCACTCACTCACTCACTCACTCCTATTTAAACAGGAAATCCTGCCATCCTAGGCATATAAAGAAGAACATCGTGTATAGCTTAGCTCTGAGAATCAAACTTATTTGCAACACTGAAGATAAATACCAGAGAAGGATCAGTGAACTTAAAGAACACCTTCTTCGAAGAGGATATTCTCCACATATTATGAATTGCAACATCCACCGAGCCTCCATTCTGTCCAGAGAAAACCTCCTCCATCATACTGAGGTGTCAAAGAGCAGAGAGCAACGGATTCCATTTGTGGTAGATTTCCATCCAGCATCTCCTAACTATCACCAAGCAATCAAGCAGAGCTACCCATTGCTGGCAAACTCTGAACATATTGCCAGAGCCATCAGCATGCCTCCTGTTATACCATTTCGCCAACCTCCTAATTTGCTCAGACTGTTGGTGAGAGCTGTGCTTAAGCCACCTATCATCAATCCAGGGTCTCATCCTTGTCACTCCAAACGCTGTATCACCTGTGTGTACCTCAGGGAGACAGCCACTTTTACAAGCACTAGGACAGGCAGGACATATTACATCAAACAGAACATCACCTGCAGGTCCTGCAATATAGTTCACATCATCGAGTGCAAAAGACCAGGATGTCATATCCAATACGTAGGAAAGACCACAACTGACCTACACACGCGCTTCAGGAAACACAAGTCGGCAATTTTGACAAAAAAAAGTGGAGCAACCAGTTGCAAAGCATTTTAACATCGAGGGTCACAGCCTGTTGGACTTTTCCATTACAGCGATAGAGATGCCAGCAGATCCAGCAGCACTGACCAAAAGGGAGAAGTTTTGGATTTACTCTCTGGACACATTGGCACCACATGGCCTGAACCTGGAGGACAGTACCACCACTACTTAGCTTCTGCAAATGAGCATTCCATCCTCAAAGCTCTATAACTGCCACCTTGGTAACAGCATTTATATGTTGGCAGCTGATGAAGGCGGAAGCTGAAACGTTTTGTTAATAAAAACCTCTGTTTGGTTAATCACAATTACGTTTATATATATACATATATATGACGGATGTAATTATGCACTGGTGAGTGCCTCTACTAACCTGTATTTAGGAGCGGTGAGGGTGGCGAAAAAACAATACTTTGCTGCCACTATTAAGTCATCTCTTTGCCGCCCAGTGGAGCTTTTTAGAGTTGTCCGAGGGCTACTTCATTCTGGCCCTGAGGACATGATAGTGCAATCGGTAGCCCGCTGTAATGAATCTGCTGGGCACTTCCAGAATAAGATCTTATGCATCCGCCGGGACTTGGACTCCCAGTTTACAGCAGTTGATCCTAATGAGGTGTCCGGAGCAGTCTTGTCATGTTTTATTGGATGAGTTTCAGTTGGCTCAGCTCGAGGATGCGGACAAGGTACTTGGACAGGTGCGTGCAACCACTTCTACACTAGATCCTTGCCCCTCCTGGCTAATAAAAACTAGCAGGGATGGAACAGCTGGCTGGGCCAGGGAAGTGATAAACGCCTCTTTACGAGAGGGAGTGGTCCCTAGCTGTCTGAAAGAAGCAGTAGTGAGACCGCTTCTGAAAAACCTTCCTTGGACCCAGAAGACCTTAATAGCTACAGACCAGTAGCGAATGTTCCATTCCTGGGCAAGATCTTGGAACGAGTGGTTGCTGACCAGCTCCAGGCGCTATTGGATGAAACCGATTATCTAGATCCATTTCAATCGGGTTTTAGGCCTGGTTTTAGCACCGAGACAGCCTTGGTCGCCCTGTACGATGACCTATGTCGGGAGAGGGACGGAGGAAGTGTAACTCTGTTGATTCTCCTTGATCTCTCAGCGGCTTTTGATACCATCGACCATGGTATCCTTCTGGAGAGGCTCGTGGAGTTGGGAGTTGGGGGCACTGCTTGGCAGTGGTTCCGCTCCTACCTGGCGGGTCATCTCCAGAAGGTAGTGCTTGGGCAACATTGCTCGATACCGTGGGCTCTCCAGTGTGGAGTCCTGCAGGAGTCAGTTCTGTCCCCCATGCTTTTTAACATCTACATGAAGCCGCTGAGTGCGGTCATCAGGAGTTTTGGAGTGCGCTGCCACCAGTACGCTGATGACACGCAGCTCTATTTCTCCTTTTCATCTTCTTCAGGTGAGGCTCTCAACGTGCTGAACCGTTGCCTGGCTGCAATAATGGACTGGATGAGAGCTAATAAACTGAGGCTAAATCCAGACAAGACTGAGATGCTGTTGGTGGGTGATTTCTCTGATCAAATGGTGGATATGCACCCTGTTCTGGACGGGGTTACACTCCCCCTGAAGGAGCGGGTTCGTAGTCTGGGAGTACTCTTAGATCCTTCCCTGTCACTCGAGGCTCAAGTAGCCTCGGTGGCACGGAATGCGTTCTACCAGCTTCGGTTGGTAGCCCAGCTACGTCCCTATCTGGACAGGGAGGACCTCACCTCAGTTGTCCATGCTCTGGTAACCTCTCAATTGGATTACTGCAATGCGCTCTACGTAGGGCTGTCTTTGAAGACAGTTCCGAAACTACAGCTTGTGCAAAACGCGGCGGCCAGGCTGATAACGAGGACCAGGCAGTCCAAACATATAACACCTGTTCTGGCCCGCTTGCACTGGCTACCTATATGTTTCCGGGCCAGATTCAAAGTGTTGGTTTTAACCTATAAAGCCTTATACAGCGCGGGACTACAATACCTTCTGGAACGCCTCTCCCGATATGAACCTGCCCGTACACTACGTTCAACATCGAAGGCCCTCCTCCGAGTTCCGACTCATAGAGAGGCTCGGAGGATGGTTACAAGAACCAGGGCCTTCTCAGTGGTGGCCCCCGAATTGTGGAATAGCCTTCCCATTGAGGTGCGCTTGGTGCCGACATTGCTATCTTTTCGGCGCCAAGTTAAAACCTTTCTCTTTGCTCAGGCATATTTTTTTATCATTAATTTTTATTCAAATTTTCAAAGACAAAATACAAAACAAAACAAAAACAAACAATAAAATAAAATATTGACTTCCGATTTGTCGCAGATCAGTTATAGGTCTACAATATATAACAATCCTGTCTCTAAAATTATATTATAAAATCACTTTCCTCCAGTAGTTATCTTAATTAATCATCAAATCTCATAAACATTACTTTATTCTTTCCACAAAAAGTCAAAGAGAGGTTTCAATTCCTTGAGAGATATATCTTTCAATTTTTCTCCAAATAAACATGTCGCTTAATCCATCTGATTCAAATCTGTTAGGTCCAATAATTTCAAAAGCCATTCTTCCATTATCTATATTAATTCCGTCTTCCATCTTCAATAATCCTGTTAAGTCCAATAATTTCAGAAGCCATTCTTCCATTATCAGTATCCCATAATAATCTTGTTGTCATAGCCATAGTCCAAATAAACATATCAATTAATCCATCTCGTCAAATCTGTTAGGTCCAATAATTTCCATAACCATTCTTCCATTATCAATATTAATTCCATCTTCCATCTTCAATAGTCCTGTTAAATCCAGTGGTTTCAGTATCCATTCATCCATTATCAGTATCCCATGATGATCTTGGTGTCATAGCCATAGTCATATAACAAGAGTCTGATGGGAATTTCCCCCATCACAAATATGTCCTTGCCATCAATTCTGAATATGTTGCTGAAATATTGTTGTAAAGTCACATCTCTGCTCTTCTTTTTTACAAAATGCACTGGCTCATCTCTTAAGAGTTTTTCCATTATCATATATTTGTAGTTAATTCCATAGATTTTTTCTATGTCAAGCCCCATCACATCATTCCAGTCAAGAAAATTATCCAAGACATTGATAACTTTATCACTAATATCTTCATTAATTTCTTCGGAGACAATGTTGAATTCCAAACAGTAAACTTTATTTCTAACATCCGTAAACTCCAGATCTTTTTCCAATTCCATATTTGTTCCAGTCTCCAGGGCTTGTATCTTCCCTTTAGTTTTTCTTTTCTCATCTCTAATCCCATCAAACTCCTCCCTCAAGGAATCCCCTATTTCTTTAAACTCCTGCGTCATTTTGCTAAATTCAATTTTCATCTCCTGTCTACCCTGTCTCAGGGTTTGTTTCGTTATCTCAATCTCACTCATTATTTTCTGAAACATAATTTCTTCCATGGTCTCAGTCACTTCCCTGGTTGCCATTCTTAGAACCACAAAAACAAAAAATTATTTCAGCCACAATTGGGTTAATATTCCAGGCTTGCTGACATCAGTGTCTTATCTCTTATATGTTCAGGAAAACAAAACAAATTTAGTTCCCAGCTTCAAACAGTTAGTGGCGTTGTGAACAAGCAGATTCGTCAAAATGAAATAGACCAAAAAAAAAAATAGTCCCAGACATATAATACTCCAAAATTCATAAATCAAATTTATTTTTTTCCCCCTCCTCGAAATAGAAATCCCTCTTCCGTTAGTATCTTTAGAATGCACCTCCAGGCCAGCTTTTTGCAATAAAAACAAAGATAAGCTTTTTCAATTTCTTTCCTCCTTAATTTCATGAGTAAAAGAGAAGAGTTATAACTCACCAGATGTTCTTTATAGCTGATTCATTGACAAATCTCTTTTTTGCTGCAACAATTTAAACCAAATAAATATATATATATAGAAAGAAGGATGCTTGCCTGTTAAGTTTCGTTTTTCTTTGAAGAAAAGATAAACGTGTCGCTTAGTCAGAAAGAGCTTGATGGAAGTCCGTCCGCATTGCTGCCTGAACTTTCTCTCATAAATTAATGAAATCCAGTCCTCCCAACAAAAACAGGCTTTGTGGTTAATCTCTACGTTTCTCCCTGCCCGGGAGAAAATCTTTACCAGTCAAAAAGAACGTTCTGACTGATTTTAGATCTGAAAAAGCTTCTTCTGAGACGAGAGCTCGACTCAGAGGCAGCACAGGCTAAGCCACCCTTCCCGGAAGTCTCTTTGCTCAGGCATTTTAATGTTCAAATTGGTTTTAGATTTGTGGATTTTTATATATATGTTTTTGTACCGATTTATGTGATTTTATTGTATATACTTTCTGTTGTACACCGCCCAGAGAGCTATGCTAGTGGGGCGGTATAAAAATTTAACAAATAAATAAAATAAATAAAATGTGTGTGTGTGTGTATATATATATATACATATACATATATATACATATACATATATACATATACATATATATACACACATACATATATATACATATACACACATATATATATATACATATACACATATATACATATATATACATATACACATATATACATATATACACACATACACATATATACATATATACACACATATATATATACACATATACACACATATATACACATATACATATACATATACATATATACATATATATATACATATACATATATACATATACATATATACATACACATATACATACATATACATATACATATATACATATAGTAAAGGCTACCCAGTAATACTACAGGAAAAGTGTGACAGATTGCAAAAAAAAACCCACCTTAATACAAATGTACAAAAATGGTTATATAGATTTCATATTGAATAATCCTATAATGTATTATGGAATGGCATATTAAGAATTTATATTGATTCCACAAAACATTATTACTATAAAACCACTGTCTAGAAAGGACTGCATTTAGGACATATTTTTTCCCACTTTTTAATGCATGGATGGTTCTGTCCAGCCTGATGTTAGTGGAACTTTCACTTGGTTTCTACCTAGTTACTTACCATTCACTAAAAACAAACACACAGAGAGAAAAGAACCAATATCACTCATGTTTGTAGTCAAAACCAATTTGTCATTAGAAAGTATTCTGAGAGATCAATATTTTTGTGCTTGAAAATTTAAATGAATTCATTTAAATTTAAGATGAACTCATTTAGCTGAACTATGACTGACAGGCCAAAACTGCAATTCATAAAGTGCATCTCTCAAAGAGTTATGTGATGATTCTCTCTCCTTTCATCTCACTGGTGACAAGTAGAAGTGTTAGTGGCACAGGAGGAAGAAACCGTAAGTGACCCTTACAGGTTTTAAAAACCACTTAGAGGTTTTATTACAATCAAGAGGTACATACATTTTGTTAAATAAATAAATAAATAAATAAAACTATTCTAAGGCAAATGGGGATGGAATATAACATCGATACCCATTTGCTGATAAAATGTTTTGATTATGTTGAAAAGGACTATTGGTCCTATCTGAAAGGTGGTTTTCCAGGGTCTGAAACCATCATGTGGGTTATTAGCACCACTGTGATGCCCCTGTATTTATAATACTGTAAATATGGTAAGTGCAGGTTTATTAGAGTATATATGGTAAGTAGACTGAGTGAGAGGGGGGAGTACATGGGCTGGAATGCTGGAGAATGTTGTATTATGATTGGCTGAGCGTTTGAGTGTCTGAAGGTATAAATGAGAGGATGACAGTTGAGAGAGAGTTCTGTTGGTTGATGAGAGAGTTCGGTTGGTTTTGTGGGTTGGATTGGATTTAGACAGGTAGTGAGGCAGGTTATTGATGGCTAGAAACAAAGAGTAACGCATCTGATGAAACCATGTGCTTGTTAAACTATACCTTTAAGTAATCTTGTTATTCCTGTATATATAAATAAATATTTCTTGGTTTATCAGAACGTCTGATCTTTGGCTGGGTTACACAGACCAGAAGGGTGGGCAGGGCATATAGCAAGGTGGGGAAACAGTATCAATGGTGGCAGCGATGAAGAGATAGTGTAACATCATCAAGTATCCAGAGCAACCCAGGGTTGTATTCTTTATAGGCACAAAGATACAGGGGGGTTGTGGCCTGCGAGTGCACCCAGACACAAAGTAGCAATAAGCCAAGAGGAGACTAAGGCACAATCTCAAGGCAATATTGTTTTACAGGAAGGTCTGGTGGTACTGCCTAGCAGTGGGATCTTGAGAGATCTTTGCTAGAGCCGGTGAGAGAACCATTTTGAGAGCAGGACCCTGAGGTGGGACCGTGACAAGGCAGTAGCCACAGGCCGGATCCTAAGCAGGTGGTGGCCTGAAGTGGGATCCTGACGGGTAGGGGCCTGACAAAGTGGTGAAAGCAGGGGTGAGCCTGACAACCACCTATTGTCTGAAGGCAGGAAATGGAAGAATAAGTCGAGGAGTGTAACACCCCTTCTGGTCCCACTCCAGTCCATTTATGATAAAACCGAAGGAGGACACACAGCGACAATTAACGGATATAGAAGAAACAATGAACCACAGAAAAAAAACCCAACAATTTATTGCCAGGGCCAGTAATGACCAAAAAACAGGTAAGAAGGTGTCATAAGCAAAACAGAACAGACACTCTTCAACAATCTATGCACTATGAGAGAAAGCAGAACAAAGGTTAAGCGACCATAGTCAAAAACAAGGGGGTTGTGATGGTCTCAAACCCCAGAAAACCATCTTTCAGATAAAACCAATGGTCCACTTTCCCGGGGTCTGAGGTCATCATATAGAATGTACCTAAGCAGACCAAGTAGGGTGAGCCCCAACTATCACTTAAGACAAATAAACCACTTATGAAACTACTTACTGCAGAACGTGCCTCCCAAAAGAGGCATAAGCAAAATAATACAAATCAATTTTATAATCCTGGATGAAAGATGACAGTGAGCACCAGGCCACAGTTCAGCAGATATCCACCAACAGGGTATTAGCTGCAAAAGCTGCCATGGCTGAAGCCGACCTGCTAGAATGAGCAAAAATCCCCTGTGGTGCAGATAAGTGCAAACAGTCATAAGCTAGCTCTATGCAAGTTCGCAACCAACAAACCAAAGTAGGTGAAGAAACCCTCTTCTCTAATGAACAGGGGAGAAAGGATACAAATAAACAGTCTGCCAACCTAAAGTCCTGTATCCAAAAAATGCAGACTTTTAATGCACAGCCAGCATCCAGGGAATGCCAGGTCTTCTTTTGCAGATGCCAGATTAGGACAGAAGGACAGCGGTATCAAGTTCAAATTTCGGTGACAGACAGTATTCACCTTCGGAATGAACATAGGTTCCACTTAGAGCACACAACTGAGTCCTTGTGAAATATGCAGTAGTTCTTAGCAACAGAGAGAGCTCCGAATTCAGACACTCTCCATGCCAAGGTGACAGCAACCAAAAATAGCACCTTATACGACCTGAGACTGAGGGGAACAGGCTGCAAGGGTTCAAACAGTGGGCACTGCAATGCCTTCCAAACTCAATGTAAACTCCATGTGGGAAAATATTGCACAATGGGAGGACAAGAGTATACTGCCCTTCTGAAAACACATGTAACTTGTGGATTAGTGTCCAAGAAAGAAAATGTCCTCAATGACAAAATGGACGCAACAGTAGATGCCTGGCACTACAAGGTATTAGGCCTCAGACCCATCTGTAATCCAGAGCAAAGAAACCCAAGAAAATGTTGAACCTTAGCCTGAGAGGGGCAAACCTTGTGACCTGAACACCAAACAGCAAAAGCTTTCTAGGTACTCTGATAGACTCTTGAGGTAGATGTATGACAAGAAGCCAAGAGTGTGTCAATAATGACAGCATCTAAACCCTCACAACTCATATGTTGCCACTCAAACTCCAAGGACCCTGAGACAGGAGGTCCATCCGGAGGGACAACTCACAGGGAGGTTCAACAGAGAGACACTGGAGATAGGAGAACCATGGGCGGAGCTGCCAGTAGGGGCCACCAGCAACATTTATGCTTGTTCTAGCCATTGTTTGCAACCCTGGCAACCTCACAGCCATGGCGTCATCAAAGTGTCCATCGCCATCACCCTGCTGTCCTGAAACCTCAAGATATATTGGAACAGCTAAGAGTTTGTCCAGGATGCAAACAAGTCAATTTGGAACTCTCTGAACCTGTGTTGCAGCTGAAGGAATACTCCAGGATGCAGCTTCCAATCCCACAGGGCAACTCATTGCCAACTCAACCAGTCTGCCTGTATATTCAGCTCTCCACTCAGGTGCTGCACACGGAGGGAACAAAAGTTGACTTCCGCCTAGCCAAACAGGAGAGTCAATTCTGCTTGTAGACTGCTGTCCAAGAACTCCCCCCTGACAATTCACATTTATTTTCATGCAGGCATTGTCTGTTCACAGAAGGACATGACTCAGTGGAAACAGATTGCGGAAATGAAGGAGTGCCAACCAGTTTATGCTGTGACCAACTCCCCTGCACAAAATGACCATTGCAATAGGCTCCCCGACCGGACAGACATTCAAACAGGATCTCAGAAGGGTGTGCCCTTCACAAAGTTGTCCTGACATGTTCACCATACCAGGGAGAGGACGAGGGCATTTGAAATCTGGCCATGCTGATGAATGACCCTCACAACGTCTTACTGAAAAGGAAGAACTCACTCAAGTGGATGTGTGGTGTCTCAATCAGTATTATCTGAATTGTAGAAACCAAGAGTTCCAGGACTTTGGCCAAGAACATTAGATCCGCTGACTGAAGAATTTTAAGATGCTCCAACATCTGACAAACCACATCTACTCGTTCTGGAGTCAGGGTGACAATCAAACAAATGGTATCCAGCATGGCCCCCAGTTGTTGAAGGCTTTGCAACAGAACCAAGTAGCTTTTTTCCCAATTGATCAAGAAGCCTTGTTGGCCCAACATGTCAAGGGTGATCTGTATGTGACAATGAGCCCTGTCTAATGTGTCTGCCCTCATCAGAAGATCCTCTAGGTAGGGATAGACATGGATGCCCTGGGTGCACAGAGAAACCACCATGGCAACCATTATCTTTGTAAACACCTGCAGTGTCGACAACAGATCGAAAGGGAGAGCCCTGTACTGAAAATGACTAGCATACGCAAACCTGAGAAACCTAGATGCTGGGAAGAATAGGAATGTGCAGATACGCCTCCTTTAGATCGATCAATGCCAAATAGCTGCTGTTCTGAAGCATCTTGTGAATCAACTACAAGGACTCCGTTTTGAACTACTGATATTGGAAAAACCAATTTAAGAACTTTACATTCAGCATAGCCCTCCAGGATTGGTCCCACTTCAGAACAACAAAGAAGATGGAATAAATGCTACAATAACACTTGTTGAGAGGGACTGGTTCTATTGCGTTAAATGTTGAGTAAATGTTGGACTATGCTACATTTGAGAAGGGAGTGAGAAACTGCAGATGGAAGAAATCTGTGTGGTGGTAGAGTCTGGAACTCTATTGCATAGCCCTGTTGGATTGACTGTAGAACCCAGGCATCAGTTGCGAGATCTGCCCACACACCAGCAAAGCGTAACAGACATCCTCCCACTGGAATGGTGTCAGCATTAAAGATTCGACTGCCTCCCCATCCAGAAGAAGAAATGGTTGGCTTGCTGCCAGACTGACTTTGGGGTCAGTGCCAGGGTGGACAAAATGATCTATAATCTCTGCCTCTTCCAAAAGAGTGCCCCTGCAGGAAGGAACAAAAGGACTGGTTGTGATGATGGAGAAACCGACCAAAGAGCCTTCTGTCCTCCCTTGAGAGAGTGGCTAAGAAAGGCTTGCGTTTCTCATGAGGGTCCACCAAAACAACTTTCAGGGCCACCTAACTGAACAGTCTGGAACCAACATATGGAGCAGTAACCAACTTCACCCAAGCCGTATTGTCTGCATCCCAGTGTCAGAGAGAGAGAGAGAGAGAGAGGGAGAGAGAGGGAGAGAGAGGGAGAGGGAGGGAGAGGGAGGGAGAGGGAGACAGAGGGAGAGAGAGGGAGAGAGAGGGAGAGAGGGAGAGAGGGAGGGAGGGAGAGAGGGAGGGAGGGAGAGAGGGAGAGAGGGAGGGAGAGAGGGAGAGAGGGAGAGAGGGAGAGAGGGAGAGAGGGAGAGAGGGAGAGAGGGAGAGAGGGAGAGAGGGAGAGAGGGAGAGAGGGAGAGAGGGAGAGAGGGAGAGAGAGAGAGAGAGAGAGAGGCAACAATACCTGTAAACATGGCCCTGGCTGAAAACTATATAGGATCGAAGGTGGTATCAACCACAAAGGCAATCTGGTGGTGAAGCTTCAAAAGAGACTTTTGTATCTATTGAGGATCAGGACGGGGGATATCCAGCAGATCGTCCAGCCAGACCAGGGCAGCACAAGCAAACAGGGAGTCACACAGGAAGCCCTAACCGAGTATGCCAAAGCATCACGGGCCTTACGAAGAGCATAGTCAATCCTGCATTCAGAGACATCTTTGAACTGAGAGTCCTCCCCTTTTTGGGGAGAAGAGATCTAGAGACCAGTGTGGACACAGGGGCATTTACCCCTGGGGCCCTCAGACAGTCCAAAAACACAGGATCCGAAGCATAATACTTGTTGACCTAAGAAGTCATCCACTGAGAACAAAGAGGTTGATCCCACTCAGACTGCACAACTTCTTGGAACAGTGGTGGGACAGGAACAGAAGAAACAGCAGGTTTCAGCTTCCATAACACTTTGTTTCTGTTAGATGGTGCCAACAGGGGCTGCTCAGCAGGAGGGGCTAACCCCAGCACATCCAAGGTCTTGCAAAGGAGGAGCATAAAGTATCCGGGTGAAAAAGTCAATGAAACCTCTTCCATCTTAGACTCGCTGGATAACTCATCATCAGAGAGATGCAGCTCCAGAGCAGCCTCACAAGCATGCATGTATGAAATAGGATCCACTTGGGATCCAGGAACCCTGCTGCCAGAGAGGTCGAAAGGATTTGGAGACAAAGTCCCCTCCTCTTCAGAGGAGTGACTCTCATGCCAAAATTGATGTGTCTTGGAAGCCACCTTACATCCTGGAGTCATAACTAGAGAAGTGGTGTGGAACTCAGATGCAAATGCCCTCAACAGGACTTCTCTGATCTGTGCTAGTATCTCAGCAAATGGAAAGGTTGCTGTGCTTGCTATGGTTGTTGATGGGCAGAGGAGGCCTGGGGAGCAGATGAAGCCCTCTGTGAGGATGTGCCAGGTTCAGATAAACTGGAAACAATATCAGTGGCCTCCTCTGAGGAGTCTGGAGGACAGGTGAGCAAACAAATAACTTTAGCAGACACTCAAATGCCATCATCACAGGGCTGATCCAGAGCCACCTGGCAAGATGGTTTGGAGAGCTTGGCTATGGCGCATGACTTAGAATGCCCAACATGCACTTGGCCAGTACATTTAGCCCTTCTAGATGCCTGCAATGCTGCCTCTTCAGTAGTATTGTCAATAGCTATGAAGCTATAAGTCAAAGTATGCTTAGTCTTTTTTGCCTTCTTAGGTTTATGACCAGTGGCCTCGCTAGGGAGGGGTACAGGTCTCTTAGCAGTGGCCACAGGGGCAGATGACCCCCCAGTCAAGGCTTGCGAAGGCATAGTGGCTATCACGGTTGAGGCTGACAAGGCTTGCCCAACCAACAAGCAGGGCTAGTCAGAAGTGTCCGTAGTATGTGTAGGAGCAGCCATTTTTAGTGCTATCTCACACCCCTGATGGGGAGGGCGGTGAATGGAGCAGCGGCAGACCAAAACACTCCCCACAAACTTTGAGATAGGTGTGTGGGGGAAGACAAACAGATAAGGCTGCAGGTGAGGAAAGAAAAAAAACAACATAAATGGCTGATCAGGAGAACAGAAAAGGCTTACAAAATGGCGGGCACTAGGGAGGCAGGAAGCTGAAACAAAAATGGTGAAACGAGAGACAAGACGGGCAATGAAAAAGCAAAGAGCAGGAAAAAAATGGTGGACTGGGCTTGCCTGTTTTTTCAGGTCTCAATTTATTTCTCAATTTAGAATGAATTAGTCCAAAGGAAGAAAAAAAATCTCTCTACACCAGGGCTGTGGAGTCGGAATTGTGGAGTTGGAGCCGGGAGCAATTTTGGGTGGAGTCGGAAGAAATGTACCGACTCCAACTCCAACTCCTTCATAAATGGCAAATGTATATTAACTAGTAATAACAAATTTACTGTAGTAAAATGGTAGCACAAGGCGTTTGATCACCACCACGTGAATCCAGAGCTTGGAAAAGTTACTTTTTCAAACTACAACTCCCATCAGCCCCAGGGATTGGGCTCGTGACTTCCAAGAGCATCTGTCATGAACCACCCTGTTCAGATCTTGTAAGTTCAGGTCTGTGGCTTCCTTTATGGAATCAATCCATCTCTTGTTTGGCCTTCCTCTTTTTCTACTCCCTTCTGTTTTCCCCAGCATTATGGACTTATTCTCATGTCTTCTCATTATGTGTCCAAACTATGATAACCTCAGTTTCATCATTTTAGCTTCTAGTGACAGTTCTGGTTTAATTTGTTCTAACACCCAATTATTTCTCTTTTTTGCAGTCCATGGAATGCGCAAAGCTCTCCTCCAACACCACATTTCAAATGAGTGGATTTTTCTCTTATCCACTTTTTTCGCTGTCCAACTTTCACATCCATACCTAGAGATCGGGAATACCGTGGTCTGAATGATCCTGACTTTAGTGTTCAGTGATACATCTTTGCATTTGAGGACCTTTTCTAGTTCTCTCACAGCTGCCCTCCCCAGTCCTGGCCTTCTTCTGATTTCTTGACTATTGTCTCCATTTTGGTTAATGACTGTGCCAAGATACTGATAATCCTTGACAAGTTCAATGTCCTCATTATCAACTTTAAAGTTACATTATATAACTATATCTGTTATTTATATCATTTTTAATATACGTTCAGGGCAATCTAGGCTAAAGATCAACCCAATAAAGTGCCAGATGTTACTTTCTCATTGGGGAAAGGAGTATAAGCTGGGGCCATGCATAAACCTGGGATTCTCACACTTCTCACATTTGAGTATTCCAACTAAGTCAAATGTCAATAATAAATCTGCTGCCTGGAGGAAATGGACTGTAAGTAAAGCAATGCAGGAAGCTTCATGTAAAAAAAACACATCAGCATAGCAGCGGACAATCCAGTGATCACTACCCATATCAATTTGTGCATATTTTATATTAAGGAAAAGGTTCTTAGCCAGCATGATCCAACAGCGGTGTTACCCCACACTGTGGGTAAAATGAATGTGCAAAAACAAGTTTCAAAAAGTAAAAGAACAAATGGAAATATACAAAGGAGGAGCCTATTTCATTTCAATGGTTTAAAAAGGCATAATATTTTAGGAATCCTACTAGAAGAAAAGCTTATGTGGTTTCTTCAACAAATAAAATAGGTAATTGTTATATAAAATGGTATGTTATTCAATTTCTACAGGACCATACATAGCTGTGCTGATTATAGATCTATTTTTCCCTTAATTCTACTTTACTTCATCTTAGCTGAGAACAGTATTCAAGTCTGCATTTTTATAAGGCCCCAAGATATCGAGTTTATTTTACATCGGATTCTGAACTAATGCATACAAAGTCATACATTTACTTATTCTTTGAGAATATATGTGAACATGCCATTTATTTATGGGATATTTCCAAAAACAAACAATTCTGGCATGTTTTTCAGTTGAAAACTTGGTAATTTGATCCAAAACCAGGCTTATGAATAGCCTTTTGCCTGGTCACTTGTGGCAAGTCAGTATTCATTCCAGGCAACCAGACACAAAAGGTTTTTTAAAAATCATTAGTCATCTTATCTAAATCTGCAAATGACTTACAGTTACCTGCAGGCAAGTGGACTATAAAGATTTTGAGGACAACTGATTTTTGTTGCCTTATTTGTAAATGCCAAAGCTACTTTTAAATAAACCAACCTAGATAACAAGCACATTTAAATGTGATGGGGGCATTTACACAGGTAATTAAGCACTTAATCCATTACCTTCATCATGTCTTTTTAGCCATCACAACATTCCCTCTCAACCCATGAGCGTTTTAGGAATCTGGACTGGTGCTTTATTATAATATTGATACCCAAAACGTACAAATAATGTATGAAGTACTTAATCAGGGGTTCACAATTTCTGGTTGGCCAAAATGTTAGGACAGAGAGTTAGGACTTGCTGCCACTGCTTGAAGATATGGCAAGCCACCTTCAGAGATGACATCCAACACTCCCCACCCATCCCCAAAGGGTGAGGCTAGTCAGGGAGTAGGTGCTGTTAGGTGGCACTGCCTGAAGGTACCTTGTACACTCCCCCCATTCACCTTTCCTGCTCTGAAGAAGGAAACACCAGCAATAGGGAGTGCCAGTCAGTTTAGCCTGCATGGCCAAGGCTCTTCAGGCTATTTGACCACACAGCTTCCAAATAATCTCCCAACTTTGGGGCCAGGGCAGGATCATCACTGACCATCCAGGCCCACCTCTACAGCTTGAAAGTTGGAATGAGGCTGGCTGTTACTCTTGCTAATGAGCAATGCCACAGTCACCACTGCAAGAACTTTCTGAACTCAGAAGCAACCTACCCTGTGGGGCAGAGCCACAACAGTAGATTCCTGGCAGCAGAGCCGCTGTAACTTACCAGCAAGGAGAGGGTGGTGGTGCAGCAGCAGGGCGGCTGGTGCAGCCACACTGCTGAAGACAATCCAACACTCTCACCAGAGCAGCCACAGGACGTCGACCTCCTCACCACCTTGCCTCTCCCAGTAAATGGAAACAATGCCTCTACCAGGAACCTAGCATTGCAGCTCCACTTCTGCCTGTACTCACAAAGCATGCTAAAAAAAAAATTAAGATTTAAAAATACATTCACTTGGAGTGTTTACTTGCCTTTTATTTTGAAGAATGAAAGCAATTAGATATCTATAAAGACTAAAAACTTAAAATGCAAAAAAAGGCCACATAAACATTCAGCCTAAGTAAGGTATTATGTGATGACAAAGTTCAGTCACATTCATCAGTGAAAACCAGGGAACTGAATATGCCTGAGCCCAATGTAGTTTCATAAAAATGAAAGATGCAATAATTTATGTAAACCAGATTTCTGCATATGACTATTTTTAAGTGCTTCAATAAATCCCTTATTTAAGAAGTTCTATACAATACATACACTTTTTATAAGAAGGTAATAATTATTAATAATTTAAATAGTCACTAGTTATTTTCAGCAGCCATTAAAAAAATGAACAGATGAGGTGTCTACCAAATTTTGTTGAAACAGACAGAACACTTAAGAAAAAAAATTCCCATTTTGTGACTTCTATCCTTTATGAGAATCTATCATTAAACATACCTTTCCACAAGCTCTGCAATGGTGCCGCCTTTTAGTGAATGTAAATCTGGCCTCACATTTCATGCAGTTTGGCGCCTGAGAATCTGGAACCCAAACTGGAGCCACTTCCCCCAAAGTAGTAAATGGCTTTCTTGTAGGAACTTCAAAATGGCCAGCTCCAAGATCGTTGTCTGGACTATCTGAGGCTGCTGCAAGGCATGAACTACTAGAAACCCCAGACTCATACTCATCTGAATGCTCTCCACCAATATCTGTAACTGAAGCATTCAGTGACGTTTCATCAGAAAATACATTTGCTGCTACGTTTTCACCTACTTTTATTTTCCCAGATATATCATTTTTATTTTTACTGTTTCCTCCACAGTTTGGAGGAACCAGACCATTTTGTAAATGGTCTAATAATGGCTTTGGAATTTGTAGTTTAAGATTTGTCGGCTGCTTGGGTCGAGCACCACCGAAAGGAACACTGAGAGGTTGCAGATTAGCGGCTGGTTTTGGTGATGCTTGACTTGGTTCAGATGGTACCTGACTGCAGAGATTATGTAAATTGTTTTTTTTCATTTGGTCACCAGTGCAGTTCAAAATGAGTCCACTCCTGTCTGTGGCTTCATTTCCTCTTTGTTCATACACATTATTATAACTTTCCGATTTGCTCTCCTCTATCTCCTTTTCCTCAGTCACAGAATCTTCCTTGGAGGGTAAAGTCTTTGGAATATGAGCAAGAGTTGGGTTCCGTATTCCATAGGAATCACAAGAATTGAGCAGACCACTCAATGCCGATGTACCCATGACATCACTGGGACTCGAATCTTCAAGCTCATCTATATGTGTCCCCTTTAAGTCATGATTTGCTTCTGTCATGCCATCGCTATCTCCATTACTTCTACATGCTTCCTCGTGCTTTGCTGTATGCAACAATCCTTCATTCTCCCCACATGTTTGCTCATTACTGATCTCATTTTCTTTAGTCAGTTCCCCATTTGTCATCTCCTGAGATTCTGATAAACAAACTGCCATGCTGAGCAATTCAGTTGTGTTGAGAATTTTTTCATATTTGTTAGCTTCATTTTCAACAGCACTTGCATCCCTAGAGGCCAAATGTCCACCAGAACACGTACAGTGATTGCCACTTCCAAATGTATTTAGCTGACAAGTTGCAGAGAGCTCAGGTATCCCTGATTGAAATGGTTGTGTTTTTTGCTCTGCTACAGAAACCTCTGTGGACAAACCACCATTGTGTGAACTAGACGAGCAGTTTCTAGTTTCTAGCTGTGCTCTCTGAGCAACAGCATGAGTATCAAAACCCTCATCTGACACACAGCTTTGTTGCATTTTAACACTAGGGCCAGCTGGCCTCTGCAACGTAACTACATTCATCCCTGCTGCTGTAGTTTCTGAGAAATGAAAATCTTTATGTGTATTATCATTCTCCTTTAACTGAGGAGAAGAATATCCACTGGATAAGCAATCAGAAGCAGCAACACTACAATGGTTGTCAGCATCTTCTTCTGCATGCAGCCTGTTTGCTTGTACTGCTTCTTTTTCAGTATCAGTATCTTTCTCAGTAGACCCGTTTACAGTAACATCAAGGTGATCAGTTTGTTGGGTTCCATTATCCAGTGTAAAGCTAACAGTATCCATTATGGGGGAATTGCTGTGATTTTTACAATCTAACAAATCACTTTGCAAAGCTTTTTTATCACAGTTATGCATGACTGCTACTACGAGCACATTTTTTTCCTCTGGTTTCTTTCTTCTTTCTTCTTCATCCATAACATTGTACTGAGCATTTCTACTGCTATTTCTCTTAACTAGCTGATCATCTGTTGTTGCATGATCATCAATCCACATGTTTGAGCTTTCTTGTCTTAAATTAAGATTCCTTCCATTAGAACAACAGTCCCCTCCTCCTAACGATGCAGTTGCTAAATGAGACAAGGAGAATGATTTCAGTTTCTGCGGACACTCATTAGGAATTGTGGATTCATTCACATTGACCAGAGCTGGGTTAAAAGACAGCCGATGAGAAGGAGGATCTAGGATCTGATTCCACTTTGCATCCAACAAGGTAGGTGAAATTGCCTCATCTGAAAAAATAAGGGACTTAAATCAATATACAATAAATTCAGCACAGCTATGTTAACTTGTGCTTTGCACAAGAAGTTTAAATGTTTCTATATCAAAGCTGCTTTCCGAAGAAAAATGCATAAAATATCTGACAATACTAGCAAAGACAGCAATACTTTCACTTATTTCACTGTCAAGGTGTATTCCAAAGGAATTCCAGCAAATGTACATTTGTTAGGGTACTACACTACAAGCGTATTACATAGTGGTAATTCTCATCTTATTTTGCAACAAGCAAGTATAGTTAAATTAGCTTAAACTAGCTAGATCCTAGTGTGCATGGAAATTATTGCATTTCCATCTTTTTGAATGTGGGGGGGGTTGTTTTTAACAACAATCGCAGGAGGCCTCAGTCTAAATCAGGAGCAGACTGCAGGCTGATTTACTACTTTGCTCATTCACCAATGAAAACACATCCAAACAGCTGTTTGTCCTAGAAGTACACACAAGTGGGTGTCATATGTTTTTATTCTGGAATGAATATCAGCTTTAGGGAGAAATTTCATTACAAAAATGGCACAGAAACAAGAGTTAAAATGTCTCTTATCCTGTGGCTGGGCCCCCAATTCAAACTAAGGATCCCCTCCCCAGCTGCTATTTTTAAAATCAAATTCAAAAAGACTGAAATGCAGTCACACATTTTTTTCTAAATGACTAGTCCCCCTGCTTTAGATTTGTAGTTTCAATTAGTCTCTAAGGTCTGGAACACAGATATTCATAATATACATCTTTTTGGCATCAGCAGTTTTAAAATCTTGACCGATAAACAGTTTAAATTATGACAGAAAGGTAAAAAACAAGCCACATCCGGCACCATATAAGTTATTCAAAGCAGCTTGGGACAGTATAATGCAGCAAACTGAACAGAGCATCAATTTTGGAGACTGAAAAGCAGATTCAAATTCCTGTTTAATCATAAAGATCATGAGGTGACTTTGGGCAAAACATCATCATACAGTCTATCCTAACCTCACAGAATTATCATAAGCATAAATGAGATTAAAATAACTGCAAATAACTTTTACACTAGAAAGTATTATGGAAGCAATAAACAATTCTAGTTTTGTTCTTTCTGCACAAGCATTATAGCAATATGGTTATTCTTTACATCAATATATAGTGCAGCTTTGGAACACTGCAGCAATATTGGAATAAAGTGCTTTATATATTTGATATACATTCTTATGTGACCAAAACCAAAAGAGGGTGATCAAGTAAAATTAAATATATATTTGTATGTTCCGCAGATAATGAAGAAAAATGTCTTGTATTGAAAACCTTTATAAGGCTTTCAAAAGTAAAGAACGGCCACCAGTTGGTATATTGCTAACTGTTTGCCACTGGATCAAACTAGACAAAACAAGAAACACATGATCACATTTCATATGTCTTTTTTTTATGAAGAAATAGCAGACATGGAGAGGCTGATCAGGGCCTGGTGTGCGTACAAGTGGGGTTTGATTCTTTCCCTCATTGCATGGTCCTTCCGAGACACATGCATACACACCAGATGCTGCCATTTGCTGGGGAGGAAAGCTGCCATTGATGCTAATGGCAGCTTCTCTCCCAGGGCAAAAAGCAGTTGGGGAGGATGGTTTTCATTTGCACCAAAGCACAGGGGAGAAGGATTAACATCCGCATGTGCTGAAGTCCCAATTCCCCTCCACTGTACAATTTGTTTTTAAAAAACGAGACATCAAAGGAGAGCATGCATTTCTCATGACATCTGGCTTGGCCCTCAGTTCACAATCTCTAAACCAGTACCAAATTATAAATACTTTGGCAAAGTGCAACTACTGACTTTTACACAAGCACACAAACTAAAACTAGAGAAAATAATTTTTCAAGTGGGATTGTTATGGTTGCAAATCTGCAGTGCTATACCACTTCCAGGTGGGGAAATGTCTTTTACTAACTCTTCACCTGTAATTGTGACTGGGGAGGAAGTAGAGACCCTTTTTGGGGAGGGGGAATAGCTATAGCTATCAATAAGGAAGGAAAAAACCTGCAACTCTCCCCACCACCACTGGAAGAATGGCTGAGTAAAGTGACAAGTTCACCCAATTCAGTGGCATGTTGCTGCTACTGATTTCTTTTTCTTGGCACACAGAATGCAATGCCAGTAACAGCAGAAGGAAAAACACTCTTAGAATTCAGTCCTCACACGTGCATCTCCTCAAAGGTGCTGTTTTTCTGCCCCTCCAACAGTCCTTCCTCTAGCAACTGCCCTTCAGGATGCTGCTGTGCTTTCTCCTCTCCCTCTCATACAGCCATTAAGGTATCATACCTGTTTTGTTCAGATACATCATTTAGCACCATAAGAAAAGGAAAACAATTTAGAAAAGCAATCTAGAAGATATATCCCGAGACCAGAACCATTTTCATTTCTCAGAAGAAAACTATGTGGATGAGCCCTAAGAAAGTAATTTCTATCAGCCCAACCAGTGAATAAACTTTGCACAAGAAAAGGTAACCAAATCACATTAACTCTCAATAATATTTTGACTGCCTTTGTAGTTGCAATCTCATTAAACACCAGTGTTAAACACCAATGCATTCTTCCTTGTAGCTATTTATGAAAATATGGAATGTAGTGCCACAAGACAGCCACTAGCTCTGATAGCTTTTAAAGAGAATTGGACCTATCTTCTTCCATCAATTATTCTAACAATGACTGTTATGACGACTATATGAAGCCTCCAGGTTCGGAAGCAGTCTACCACAATACCAGTTGCTAGGGAACAAAACTGAGAGTGGAAGTAGGCTACTGCTTCCATACGCTGCTTATGGGCTTCCGAGAGACCATCTGTTTGGTCAATGTGGGAAACAGGATCCTGAACTTGATGGACCTTTAGTCCAATCTAGCAAAGCTCTTCTTAGGTTTGTTTCCAATGTTAACAGTTTTCATGCCAAAGAATGTTCCAGTTGCACAAATGATAACATGGAAAAGATTTATATACTAATATACTTACACAATTATAAATCCTATCCATATGAAGACCTTTGTCAAAGGTAGATCTCACAAGAGCATTTCAAATAAGCAGCTTAATATAGCAAACAAATATGGCTTGGCTATGTACAAGACATGTAACAGAGAGTACAACCATCACAGACATAAACCAACCACTTGGCAATTTAACTTTACAAAACACTTTTGATGTTTTAATATTGTAAATGCCACAGAAAAAGCTATGTGGCTTAACCTCTGGCAAAAAAAGCATACATATCCATTTTGAGTAACTAAGATGTACTTTCTCTTCCCCCCTCTTCAATGTACAGATATTAGTAGGGTAGTTAGTGAATAAATAAGCTCCTCTCTTCCTCAGACACTTTTTGTACAAGATCAAACCACACTTAACATTAGCTGTTCCTATATTAAGCTTTAAAACCTAGTTATTTGTTATTATTTAGGGTTTGTTTTTATTATTATGGAACATATACTAAGGATCAGCATAGATAAACCATGAGCTATAACCAAGGTTCGTTCTTGATGTACCACTCGTGGTTTATCTGGGGGAGACAAACCATGAGTCAGGGTTAAGCAAGGCTAAGCCAAACCATGGCTTAGTCCTGGGTAGTGCAGCAGCAGCAGAACCAGGGAAGAAGGGCAGTGGCCATGATGTTCACTCTGGGAACCCACACATTTGCTTGTTTCCACGAAGTCATAGTTAGCTTAGCATTATGCACAAATTTTAACTGGCTGTTAACCAGTTAAGGGATTGGAAGTGGGCAAGTTGAGGAGCGTCCTTAGACTTGGATTAATAGTCAAACATAACACTGAACTTGGGGTAAAATGGGGAATTAACTCGGGAGTTTGTGCATTCTGGGTGACAAGAGAGAGCTTGCAGTATGATTACCTCTTATTTACAAACAGCTAATCTTATATCTATGCTAGCTCTGACTACAGGCAATTCTCACCTGCAAATTATCTACCTATGGAATTGTCACAATCTTTGGCACTTCAATATAGAGGGATCATTCATGTAATTACTGAATTTTTTAAAACAATTATTTTAACTTTTTCTACCTAGAAAATGTTTTTGTAAATTTCCCAGTATCCTTTTCAGACTCCTCCCATCCCCAGCAAATACATAACAGACAGCAGTTACATTGGAACAGGAAATACAGACAAATACAACCAGAGTCACAGGTCCAGATATCCATTGGTATCTTCAGTCCTGACAAATTACTCACCTTCATTTTGTTCAAGTTCATCTAAAACCTTATCAAGGTTATAAGCCTCTGCCTGGAAATAGTTCTCCATTTGTCAGGAAATGCCACCCAGCTCCTTGTCTGAACCTGTCAAGCAGACAGCCAGTTATGAACTTCTAGCAATATTCCAATGTCTCAGCACATGATTTAGAGATTATTACCAAGCTTAAAATATAAGCCAGTATTTCCTATAAAATAGGAACAGACAGGCAGGCAGAAGTGCTACTGGTAAGATCCCTGCCACCAGCAGCCATAAAAAAGTACAAAAACAGGGTGTTCTGGTGGTGGGCAGGGTGGGATGGCTAAGCCAACCCAAGATCTGCTAGATCCTGAGGTAGACTCATTGTGATGGCATCAGGCCTGGTCCAGGCCCAAACTGCCTGCCTCTTCCCACCTTCTGCACCAGTTTACATCTGCAGCATGGCTGGGGATACAGCAGTTGCCCCACCATTCTATTAAACCCTGCTGAGCACAGCCAAGGTTAGGATTTTAGCCTGTTATTTTAAAATATTTTGATGCAAAGGACTTTTTTGAAAGAATGGTAGAATTCAAGGGATAACTTCTGAAGCGGGCAACCTGTGCCCCACATGATTCAGAATCCTGGAACATCAGGCTCTAAATGGCACAGGGAGCCTTAATTGCACAGGAAACCTGCTGCTGAAGTGATCCTCCAACTCATGGAGGGCAACAAGTAGATGGAGCTACTCATCCTTTATCTCCTCCTCTGCATAATGGATTTAGAACACCTGAACAGAGCTATTGCGCAACTGTAATAATTTCAATATATTCCAAAGTATGTAATCATTACAACACACAAAGTACAATCTAGACAAATTTAATTGTGACTAGTTCTCAATGAAATAAGAACATAAGAAGAGCCTGCTGGATCAGGCCAGTGGCCCATCTAGTCCAGCATCCTGTTCTCACAGTGGCCAACCAGGTGCCTGGGGGAAGCCCGCAAGCAGGACCCGAGTGCAAGAACACTCTCCCCTCCTGAGGCTTCCGGCAACTGGTTTTCAGAAGCATGCTGCCTCTGACTAGGGTGGCACAGCACAGCCATCATGGCTAGTAGCCATTGATAGCCCTGTCCTCCATGAATTTGTCTAATCTTCTTTTAAAGCCATCCAAGCTGGTGGCCATTACGGCATCTTGTGGGAGCAAATTCCATAGTTTAACTATGCGCTGAGTAAAGAAGTACTTCCTTTTGTCTGTCCTGAATCTTCCAACATTCAGCTTCTTTGAATGTCCACGAGTTCTAGTATTATGAGAGGGAGAAGAACTTTTCTCTATCCACTTTCTCAATGCCATGCATAATTTTATACACTTCTATCATGTCTCCTCTGACCCGCCTTTTCTCTAAACTAAATCAACAGGACTACAAAGTCATGGCTAACTAAGTTATCAGATTAGGAAAAATAATCAGCCTTCCAACCCCACATACTGCCCAAAATCTATGTTTGACCAAGAATGCCATCAGTCATCCATGTATCAAATTTGAACTTCAAGAACACACTGAGAAATATGACATCCTATTGCCTAGAAAATATCTCCTGGAAGATTCCCCAGTGCCCGAGTATTTTTACAAAACCTTTTTATACAGGAAAGTTTTCAATGGGTGGAGCAATAATTACATATGGTGGTAGATCTGGCTGGTTAGCAATCTTCACTTATTTTATTTATTTATTTATTATTTGATTTATATCCCGCCCTTCCTCCCAGCAGGACTTATATATGTCCTTTCTTTTCCACAGCACATTTAATAATCCCATGAGACAAAGCTAGACTGAAAAACATAGACTTGTCCAAGGCTATCCTGTGAGCTTTAATGCAGAATAAGAGAATGGGCTCCCAATCATTTCATTCCAATAAGTTATATAATGGACATTTCTAAAGAATACCCCTAATAATTCAGTAATATTTTATCCACTGATTCTTTTTATTCTTGAATCTGCAGTACCTATACCAGGTGTGGGGAACCTTTTGCCTTCCAGATGTTTTTGACCTACAACTCCCATCAACCCCAGCAAGCATGGCCAATGACAAGGGATGATGGGAGTTTTAGTTCAGCAACATCTGCAGAGCCAAAGGTTCCTTACGCTTCATCTACAGAATCTAACCTAGATTAATGCATGGCAGAAAGCAATATTAGCCATGCCTAACTTTTGCTAACCACATGATTTCCGATGAACTAGAACAACTAAAAACAACATTAGCTGAGGAAATAGTAATAATTCACATTAAAGCTGCACTCTCTCAAATGTAATGTGACTGATGTAGCTTTCTCAAGATCAAGTACTTTATAAAAATTACAAAAGATATTTGAAAATTTTATATTAAACAATGCTTTCTATGTAGTGAAGAAAATTTTGAACAACACAGAAACTCAAAATGAACACTGCAGCGATAAGGTCTAGTACACACAATTGATCCGTTCCTGCAGACAGTGAATGGGTCAACCATTTCATCAGAAGCAGAGCCTGCAATGTTTCATGCCATCATTCAAATCAATCTTGAAGTAGTTGATAGTGTTCAAAACTGTGAGCCTTGCTTGTGGTCAATAAGTGACACAATTCATTTGTTAGACATATGCAGCTGCCACAAGTAAAAAAAAAAAACTGCTGCAAGCAAGCCTCTCACGCCGCTTTCTAAAGCTTTCTCTCTGTCTAATACACAAGCTTCTTATGAGCATTCCTGTTGGAGAAAACAAGAAAATAGGCAACCAAACAGTGTGGAATAAAGATCTTAGGAAAACTGCCTAATTCCATAGTGTAAAGAATAGAAAGCCAAATTTGGCTTTTTAAGTTTATTTCAGTTAGCAAGCCAAGACATTAATAAATACATATTATTTACAGAATCTATTTCCTACAAAATCACAGCTGAAAACAGTTACATTTACAGTTAACACTTACATTTTCATACAAGCAACACAAAACACTAAACTCTAAATAAAAATGTACGGGATTCTAATGCAGAACACTACTACATTTGGATTACTTTTTGGTTTTTACTAAAAAGTATCCTTAAAAGTAATCAGCAACAAATGCAAACAATATAAAGATGCTTCCTACCTCATGTGACAATGACTAAAATATTGATCACTTAATTGGGGTTCAGTTTTTCTCCTCACTTCCAGTTTTAAAGGATAACACGACAGCTTTTTCAGGAGGCAACCTGAGGCCTACTGATCGTATAGTTTCTGAGCAATGCTTTGTTTACAACTAGAAAATAAATACAACTATAGTAGGGAAGAACATCCACTAATGTAAAAATGATAGAATGGATGCCAGGAAAACTTTGGTAGCATTTCCTATTTCATGACTCTTGGCCCAAACAAAGACCACTGCCACAAAAGGCCTTGCATTGAAACTGCTTAACAAAAATAAGCAGGGTTGATCACTTCAGAAATAGGACCGAGATGCTCTGCAAGTCATCTTATCCTATTGTAAATTACAATATCCATGGGCCTGATCTAGCCTCTCCTTGCTTAAAGTATTGCAGGGATGAAGTGGTCAGTGGTAAGAAACTTCCAAACACAGAGCAGCATACATGGGAGGGAGAAGGGAGGATGAAGTGGAAAACTGGATAATTTTCCAAGATTCACTTATTTTTATTTTGTTAATATTTATATACTACTTTACATAAAAAATATCCAAAGCAATTCACAATAAACTCTAAATCAATAATTCATTTTAAAAAAATAATTAAAATGCAGTACCCACAACAGATAAATGATGGCATGTGCCACACCAATATTACTGTGAGGTCAGTGGACCATATTTTCAGGAATGCTTAAAGTTCAACTTATATAGTCAAAAAAGCAAGCTACCTGAGCAAATTGTCCTTAGTATTTACTGTACTGACCTCTTTTACTTTCATGTTCTCAATGCTGAAACAAACTGTCTAAAAATTAATGCACGTAGGAGAGAAGAGCCAGTGTGGTGTAGTGGTTACAGTGTCAGACTACAACCTGGGAGACCAGGGTTCGAATCCCCACACAGCCATGAAGCTCACTGGGTGAGCTTGGGCCAGTCACTGCCTCTCAGCCTCAGAGGAAGGCAATGGTAAACCCCCTCTGAATACCGCTTAACATGAAAGTCAATCGACTTGAAGGCAGCCCATATCCATTTTGGCAAAAGTATAATTTAAAAATAATGCAGGAAGCACTAAAGAGGATTTTCAAACAAAGACCCAGGGATTTTAGTTCACAATCTTTCAAAACAGGGATAGGAAACCTGTGGCCCTCCAGATGTTGTTGGACACCCATCAGCCCCAGCCTGCATGGCCAGTGGTCAGGGATGACAGAAATAACAGTATCTGGAGGGCCATAGGTTCCCTGCCTCTGTTGTAAACAAAATACCCTTGCACATCAACCATATCCATTTAATTGTTACTAGAAATAAGACTAATTCATAACCATTATTGCAAACCTAATCAGAAGACTTCCAGGGTGAAAAGTGTTAAATGTGTTTTGCTGTTTTGTTGCCTGTCGCCTTTGGGAGAAGGCAGCACAGAAACTCAATAAATAATTAAATTTCTGAACAATTAAACAAAAATACACCTTGCTATGCTTTCTTCTTGTTTCAGATTCCAACCACCTTCAGTGATTGACAGAATGGTTACAAAACACAACACATCATCTTAAGATCCCTCGGGACTTTTTCCAGCTTCCAGCAGTGCTGGGGCTTGCTTGGAGTTTGTTTCAAACAATTTGCTCCTCAGCAGAAGGAGAAGCCAAAGTCTACTAGAGATTCAACAGTTCCTTGAGATAGCTTTGTGTAGCAGCTATGACTTTGTCTCTCCTCAGCACAGTTTAAAGGGGGGGAGATTTCAAGCTGACAACTGCAATCCCATACTTACCTGGAAGTAAGTACTACTGAACTCAGTGAGGATTACTTTTGAGTAGACCTGCACAGGATTGCAGTACAAGAAACATCCCAAGATGTAAACATAAAGGCTATCTCTTAATTCAAATATGCCAAATGTGCAATGCCTTTTGCCATCCTCTTACCTTTTTCTCCTATTCACACATTAAGAAACGAATGAGCCAATGTCTATCCATGATATACACTGCACGATCAACTAGTGGAATTGAATCTGTATGTTCTGCTTGATCCTAAAAATGAAACAAATACCACATTAGATTTCCTAACACTGCTATTAGTTATGTATGTAGTTTTAATAAACTCTAGCAATTTTCAGCCTGCCTCATATTGAAATCCAAGATAGGATAAGATTTTTCCCCTTCTTAAAGCTGTTAAAGGTATGATAGCATACCTTTCTATCCACTACATTTAAGTAGCCACCAAAGCAAGTCCAAAGAAAAGATAATTCACTGTTTCCAACACAGACTGCATCTTGACGAGTTACACAAAAGAACCACCAAGTATATTTTTTTCAGTACACACGGATACAGTCTAGACCAAGGATTCCCATAATGTAGTATGTGGCCCACAAGTTTCATTCAGTGGTCTGAGGCCTGTTCACATTAAATATTCATACTGATTTTTTTTTTGCTTCTTTTATTTCTTATATATTATTTTATTGTATTACAATTTGAATTGTATGGAATGCAAATGGTAATACATTAAAATACAACATAAGAAATAAAAGAAGCAATAAAAATATACTAACATCATCTAGCACAGTGCATTATAATTGCTACAACGGATAGAAGTGCTCCTCCAATGAAGAGAGGGGGAGGGAGGCAGAGAGAAAGTATGTATGTATACATGCGTACATGCATGTATTAGGACTGTAAAACTTAATTATCTTTGAGTTTAAAAAATAAGGGACACCTTTTAAAAAAACTTTAATGCTTATACTTACTTACAAAAATAGCAGGTGGTAGGTGCCAACTCAGAAGAGGCATTCCCCTTCTCTCAATACAGGAGAGAATACCTCTTAAGAAGGTACCTGCCAAAACCAGTGCCTGTATTATCTAAAAACAAAGAAAGAATGCTTTTCTTAAAAAAAAATTTTTTTTACTAATATGCAACTTTATGTGTATTTAATCAATACACAAAACATAATTAGTTATGCCTTAACTGTGAAGAAAACGCACTCTTCCTTCTCAAGAGAAACTTCTCAGAAACTTTGTATAATTTCTTGCTAAAAGAGCAGTTGTGTGCAAGGAAAAAATTAAGATGTTAGTTAACAACTTGGGGGGGGTTATAATGGAACCATCAACATGAAATGGAAAGATATCCAACGTGTAACAATATATTAGGACAGCAGATAAAGAAAATCTACTGCCTAAGAAAGCATTGTCTTTTTAAAAAAAAATTAGCAGGAGCCATGAGAAATTCCTTTCTGGACATAAAATCTATGAATGAACCCAAACATTTCTACAGAGGAATGAAGGCTTTATCATGCAGACATGGAAAGTCACCTAGAGAGGTATTTTATACAATGCCCTTTTTCAAAAAAAGGACTAGGTTGAGGCAGGTGTTGGAACAAAAAAGGGATTCTTGCTACAGAAACACTCCCATCCAGCAGTTCCTTGTGGATACAGGAGCCCTGACGGAGCTGCCAATACATCTAAGAGCCAGGAGTGCCTTTTATCATCTTCAGCTTGTAAGACAACTACAGCTGTTTCTGGGTGAGGAGAGACTCACTACTGTTATCTATGCACCGGTAATTTCCAAAGGGGATGACTGCAGTGACCTCCATGTGGGGCTGTCCTGGAGGTTGGCCTGGAAAATGCAGCAGTTCGACTGCTCACTAGAACTGAACACCGCCATCATGTTACACCACAAACAATGTCTTCAATACCCATCTCACCAAGACAGCTCAGAAGATACCATGGTCAATGGTATCAAAAGCTACTGAGAGATCAAGTAAGAATAACAGGGTTGCACTCTCCCATCCTTCTCCCGATAAAGGTGATCTATTAGGGCAATCAAGGGCGATTCAGTCCCATAAGCAGGCCTGAACCCAAATTGGAATGAGTCTAGATCATCTGTTTCATCCAAGGGCCTTGCAATTGTGCCACAACCCTCTTGATCACTTTCCCTAAAAAGGGGGTATTTGCAACCGGACAGTAATTATCACAAGCCAATGGGTCCAGGGTGGGCTTTTTCAAGAGCAGCTGAACCACCACCTCTTTCAGGGCAGCTGGTCCGCTCCCTCCCGCAAAGACACATTGACCACACCCTGAATCCATTCGGTCATGCAAGCTTTAATAAGCCAAGATAGGCAAGGGTTGAGAGGGCATGCTGTTGGTCGCATTGTCTCAAGCACCTTGTCCAAGTCATCAGGCCACATCAACTGAAACTGATCCCAAGAAATTGCAGCAGATATTGCACTGGACACCTCATGTCACCCTCCTGTCCACTCTAAATGTGGACAGGGTGTCAAGATGGCTATGGAGGTGAGCAACTTTGTCCTTGAAGTGCCTTGTAAATAGTAGGATTCTGAAGGGTCTAAAACATCATTTCCTGGAGCAGATGTTAACAGACCCCAGACAATACAAAAAAGCTCCACTAGATGGCTACTTGAGGATGCAATGGTGGCAGAAAAGTGGGCCTTCGTTGCCACCCTCATTGCCATACAATAGGCACAGTTGTGTTATTTGACTCATGCTTGGTCAGCCTTATAGCACATCTTTCACCACTACCACTCTAGCCATCATCCAGCCTATTTCATTACCCCTAGTTCATTGGTGTACCAAGGTGCACAGCAGGCTCCACAACGCCAGGGAAGTCACTCAGAGGCAACCATGTGAAATACTGTCAGCGTGTCTCATTGTTTCACAGAATGACAAGCTTCAACTTTAAGAGTCACCTGCTCTATCTACTGGAAACCTTCCCTCCCCCAACAGCCTTCAGGAATCCATAGGATTCTGTTTGTTTCTGGGAGCGGACCATCTTAGTCTGTCCACCACCACTCATGGAAGGATAGGGGCCATAAGTCCAAACTTCACCAGGAAGTGATCCGACCATAACAACAGGGTGACATCCACCACCACCACCACCCATTTTGAGACCATCCCTTCCTCAGAGGGTGTGCTCTGCCCTATGTGTCAGACTGGTGACAACTTGAGACAGTCCCATGATTGTTATGGAGGCCGTGAAGTCCTGAGCTGGAACACTAGAGGCAGCCTCAACATGGATATTGAAATCACCAAGGACTATCGTTCTGGGCTCCTCCAACACCACAGCCGAGACAGCCTCTTCCAGCTCAGTCAGAGAAGCTGATGGGCAGCAGGGTGGATGGTACACCAGCAGCAACCTTATTTTACTGTGTCCTTGGTCTGACACCAGGTGCAGGTCCTCACAGCCAGCTGCAAAACAGAGTGGTTTCCTGGTGAGAGAGATGGAAATTCTTTGGACCACAGCAACTGTTCCCCCTCATCCCTGTAGCCTGTGCTTATGCTGCGCCAAGTATCCAGGTGGGTAAAGCTGGGTCTGATCAACTCCTTCCAGCTCACCCACCTAGGTCTCGGTAATACACACCAGATCACCACTCATCCACAATCAAATCCTGGATGAGTGTGGTCTTATTGTATACTGATCTGGTGTTAAACAACAGCACACACAGGCCAGTAGGCACAATTATTATTTATTATTATTATTTATTAGATTTGTTAGACGCCCATCTGGCAGAGATCAGTCTGCCACTCTGGGCAATGTACAACAAAAACACAAATACAATCCATATAAAAACATAGACAGAAAACATTAAAAGATTAAACAGTTTAAAAAAACCTAGAATTGCACTCTGACAGCCTAACCCCCCTCCCATGCCTGGTTAAAGAGCCAGGTCTTCAAGGCCCGTTGAAAACACAGCAGGGAGGGGGCCTGGCGGAGGTCAGTTGGCAAGGAGTTCCAAAGTGAGGGGGCTACGACTGAGAAAGCTCTTGACCTGGTCCTCACCAATCTAGCTGCTTTTATGGGGGGAATGAGGAGTAGATCATTCGTGGACAACCTTGTTAGCTAGCGCCCTTGGTGAGAGTGAAGGCATCCCTTTAGGTAGAGTGGGCCAGCTTCAACAGACTAGCAACCAGGAACCCATTCATGGAAAGAGTGGGAGCAAGGAACAATAGATAGCCTTGCACTCATCTTCCACAGTAGTCTTATCATCTGCCCTTGGCTATACTTCCCTCTAGCCATTATCACTGAAACTGGGATGACAGCACCCTTGTCCCACCTTCCCAAGACTTTTCCTAAACACATGATAAAAACATTTGTTTTTCCTATCCCTAATTCCATTGCCCCTATAGATTTTTGTCACAATTCTTTCCCTGATCAATAATTACGTAGGCCAAATGTGATATGGGGAAGATTAGATGAGAGCATGAACAGAACAAACTATGTATGCAGTTTTATAGAAAGTGGTGGATGGTATGCATAAAAGCAGATAAGAGGAATACTGTATATATTTCATGGTGAATAGACATTTTACTGGAAGGCTGTCTGGAGGAATGGTGTATTTTGGTGCTTAAATGTGCAGCAAACACATTCATAAAACATTTCTTCTCCTGAAGATCACTCATGGCCCAGCAGTCCCATGAGCCAGAGGTATGCCAAGGATGCATAATATCCAGCAAAGGGCCTGGCAGCAGTACTACAACAAGGAGTTGACAAGATAAACAGCACTAAGTAATCAGAATTACATCTTCAATCTCAATTTCATGATAGGAAGGACAGGAGGGTGTTGTATGAGGACAGTGAGCTGCAGAATAATTCAGCTTTACGCATTTTAGTATGTTGCTGTGAACAGTCATGCAAATATAAGGCAACATAGTATCTAAACAGGCTTTCATCTCACTGATCCTACATAGTAATTTTATACCAAACTATGCACAAATGGCTAAGTGAACACAGCTAGTATTGAGTTCAAAGCAAAATTTTGACATAGCAAAGTAAAATCAGAAAATATGAAAGTGTTTCTAACAGGGAAATGTCATTCATGGCTAAAACAGCTATTAGGAGATTTGGACAGCACTTGCTGCCGTTTACATGGAACCTTATGTATTCTTACATTTACAATATTACAGAGGCTTCTGACAGACTACTACAGATTTTTTAAAACAGTCCCTTTAACATCTATAGAATGTATATATTTGAATACTGTATATTACAACAGAACACAACCAATTCACAGCTTCACTTCATATATTTATATATATTATAACGATTTAGAGGATATTCTATGGTAACCTACATTAACTTAAAATGTAATCATCTGTATACAACTTTAAAAGGTGCATTGATACCTTTTTGTTATTGTTATGGGCCTTCAAGTCGATTACGACTTATGGCGACCCTATGAATCAGCGACCTCCAAGAGCATCTGTCATGAACCACCCTGTTCAGATCTTGTAAGTTCAGGCCTGCGGCTTCCTTTATGGAATCAATCCATCTCTTGTTTGGCCTTCCTCTTTTTCTGCTCCCTTCTGTTTTTCCCAGCATTATTGTCTTTTCTAGTGAATCACGTCTTCTCATTATGTGTCTAAAGTATTGATACCTTAAACATGCTTTTTTATTATAGAACACTCAAGAAACACTGGCTCAAATGAAGTCTACGTTCAATATCATCACCTGATGGTAAATGCCTCTCTGTAGTCATCAGTGCATGTGGGAACATAAGAGACTCTGGTTACCCATCTGCCATTCCAGTGACAAAACAAAAGTTGTTGTGCTTGAGACATACATTTAACCCTTGCTCTTTTTACTGGCACAGATATGCGCTAATACTATTGAAGGTAAAGGACCACAAAAAAGAAAATCTAAGAAGTCACATCAGTTTGCAAACAGAAAAAAATAGCTTAAAAACTAAATAGGAATGCCTATGTTAGTTCATAAGTACCAGCCGCAATACAAAGAGCACTTTTAGGCCAGTTGTTTCTCTCATCTGAAACAAATGTGACAGACAACTGTGTAAGATGAACCGGTGTGGATTTCTCCTCTTCCCCCCCCCCATACATACTATGCAAATTTTGCAGCATGAGCTTCTGTTTGCCTCAGGTGCACTCACTGAGAAGCAGATATAAGGGTCAGCTTTCTTGACATCTGCACCCAAGACAAAAAACACACGGCCTTGCATTACATTTCTGGATACATGCTTTTCTCCCCAGGACAGGAACTAATCTCTGTGTTTAATAAAGAAATTTGTAAGGTAGTAGTACAATTTCACCATAGGAACTAAAACAAAACTTGCACTCTACTTCTGAGTTCATTAGCATGAAGGGGAGAGATAGTGAAGGTTTGGTTAAAGAAAAATTAAAATGGGAGAAAATTGAGGGTCTCTATATGAGGCTCAGTTTCCACAGCTATCACAAAAGACAACCGCAACCAAAATGCAGAGGCTGAACTTTCTGAAGCCAGATGCCATTGCACAACGTCTGGGTTACCAGCTACGGTTGTCTTTAAGAGCTTGAAAGCAACGCATTCCTTTTTCTACCAAAGCTCTCAACAGAAATTCTTACCTATTACTTAAAATAGGATTAGCCTACAAGTACTGAATCCTGGACATGCAATAGGACTGCTGTCCTACATACTGGTATGCAACTCCCATTGACAGGAACTTGCTAAGCTTGTTTACATTTGGGATCTTGGTTCTGTAAAAGCTATTTTTGTTGAATCAAAAACATTCAATATGTTCTGTCTGGAAAGACTATTTGCACAACCTTCTTTGTAAGTCATTGCATGGGACACTGAGATTACAATTGTTGCACTTGCTTCCAGTTTGTTACTAAGTACAATTCCAACGACTGTTTATTACAATTAAGGCCCAAAAGGGCCCAGGTTATCTAAGGATCACCTCCTCCCATTTGAGCAGTCCTTCTCCCCAGGATCCACAGGAGAGACTCTTTCTTCATATTCCACCAGTGGAAGAAGGGTGTCTGGTTGGGATGTGGGAGATGGCCTTCTATAGGTGGCTATGGAAGTCCTTACTTAGGGGAGGTTTTTTTGACCCCAAGAATTTCCCAGTACCTGGTTATGCCACTTGTGTTGCGGAAGTGTTTGGCCTGTTCAGCTGATGAGTTTATTACAGCGACCCCCTTTTTTAAAGGTTATTTTATCTGCTATGATTTTCTCCAATCTTGTTTGTTAAAAACAAAAAACAAAATGATGTCAATTTTGTTTTTTGATGTCGAGAACATCATTTTCACAACAGAAGGGCAGGAAATAAATACTTTAAACAAATAAATAGGTCATATAACTTATGACTCAACTATTTTCCATGTATACGTATTATGATTGGTTATAATTATATATAATTTTATTTTAATTCACTGGAAGTAGCAGCTAAACCTGTATCTTTAGCTACATAGCTACTAGATTTTTGGCCCTTTGGATCTTCTAGTAGCCTTTAAAATACTGCACTGCAGCTCCATACAAATACTCTTTTACTGTACTTACTAGCTATATAAATATAACAAGGCACAGCAGTGTTAATAGCAGCTGCTGCACAAGCAGTAGATCTAGGAACTGTTAGCTACATTTATTCCTTAACAAAGCACTGAGACCCTTAAACCTGACACTATGAGATATTCTGTCAACTCAACTGCTCATAGCGTCAAACTGCTAGACTCTTAGGAGCGATAGCCAACTCAATCATACTCATAGACACTGAAATCAAAGGATATTACCCTTACATTTTACTTATCTCTGGTATAATACTGAAATTCCACAATTACTAGTGAAGCTATATATTCTGAAAACAGGACTAGCAAAACAGACTTAATTATTTGATGTTCTTCAGCATATTTCATATAGTATGGTAGACTTTAGATTGAAATATTTTAAAATGCATGAAAATAATTTTATAGTTATTTCCCTTTTCTATACTGTTTTTGTGTGACATTTTCTATGTATGTTCTTGTGTTCCATGTCTTGCAAACAACACGTCTGAGCAGTGCAAACACAAAAACACCTGTGACTGTAATATGTTTTAACTGTTTTTAATATCGAATTGGGACCTGCGAGTGAAGGGCAGGTAATAAAAACAGCAACAACAACTAAAAGATAGGAAGGGGGAAATGGGGGCATTGACAATCCATGAACAGGATCCAGCTCATTGAGAAGACACAATGCTGTGCATTCCCTTAACCCTGCCAAAAATTGTAAACACCTTCAATTTTTTCAAAATTTAGTCAAATGGATATATTGTAACAAAACCAACAGGGTCAGCAAAATACCAACTAATTTATTAGGATCAACTAATTGTGTTCACAATGCAATTCACAAGAGCTTTTGTAATTTTATCTGGAAACTAGAATCTGATGCTTATTACATTGTATATCATTCTTACACACAGTACTCTAGTATTATCGTTTACATAGTATAACCACAGCTCAGTAGTAGTGGCACATGCTTTGCATGCACAAGGCCTCCAGTTCAATTCCTGGCGTCTCCAGGTAGGGGTCAGAAAGATTCCTGCCAGAAACCCTGGAGAGCTGGTGCCATTGTTGACAATACTGAGCTTGGTCTGACTTGCTACAAGGCAGCTACATATATTCCTAACAACACATTCTAAACATATAATGATGGACACAATTAAATATTGGCTGGAATTCAAAGGGTTGTCTTTGCAACTAGTAAAGTCTTTTACATGGACATAGGGAAGAGGATAAAGACCTTTTACATGCTTTGTAGGGTTCCTTGATCTTTTAGGAAAAGCTTCTGGATATAGAGGGTGCAAGGACTGCAGCAGTAAGGTAGACTAGCTATAATATCTAAATTTAAATAGTAATATTTTGAACTATATTAAAGTTCACCAACATGCCATTAAACAAGAATATCCTCTTAAGGATTATCACTCCATCTAAAATATTTTTTTAGCTGCCTTGAGGGCCTTTTGGCCAAAAGGCGGGATAGAAATAAACAACAACAACAACAACAAATCTAAAAGAAATTACCTACTTAGGGTAGAATCCAGTTGGTGTTGTGTTACTGATGGAATACATCTGTCAGCAGAACAAGGAGAAAAGCAACTTTTTCCTCCTCTTGTAATCTCCCACAAATCTGCTCTGGAGAGTTTCCCCAACCCTCTGGTGCAGATTTTGGGAAGCGAGGCGGGGAGGGGAAGAATAACCCAAAACTGCCTGCCCTCTCATTCTATGTCAAATTCAGGACAGACAAAAGAAAGTACTTCTTCACACAGCATATAGTTAAACTATGGGATTCACTCCTACAAGAGACAGTCATGGCTGCCAGCTTGGATGGCTTTAACAGAGTTTGGGCAAATTCATGGAGGACAAGGTTGTTAGTAGCTACTAACCATGATGGCTATGTTCTGCCTCCACTATAGGAGGCAGTATGCTTATGAATACCAGATGCTGTGAACTGCAGGAAGGAGATAACTATTGCACTCAGGTTCTGCTTGTGGGCTTTCCACAGGTATCTGGCAGGAGACTGTGAGAACAGGATGCTGAAGTGGATGGGCCTCTGGCCTGAGCCAGCAAGCTCTTCTTATGGTCTTAGGATGGATGCCTTTCATCAGCAGAACACCGTTTGCTTCCATTTTTCTCATCCTCTTACTGAAGTTAACAAAAGAATTAAGCAACTACTGCTCATCTGGTATTCCAGTTCCCAAATTAAAAATTTGACTACATGCTCCAACAACCTTTGCACCAACTCCCAGGTCCCATTTAGCAATATGAAGTCACAGTTATCTGACACTTCTTTCAACACCTTCGTTTAGGTTGTAAATAGCCTGTGTGAGTATGAACTGCCTCCAAGCAACTAGGTGAGGATATTTAAAACAATTAAGTTATGGGTATGTGTGTTTTTACTTTACACCACAAATTACTAACATAAGTATACTGGGGCTAATGACCAAATAACTTGCAAGACTGCCTTTATACAGGTACTATGAAAAAACAGTGTACTAGATTCTATAGAACACTAATATCCATAACTTCATTTATACAATGGGGAAATAAAGTGATAATTTTAATACTGTGTGCAGGCTTCCCACGGGCATCTGGTTGGTCACTGTGAGAACGGGATGCAGGACTAAATACACCTTTGGCCTGATCCAGCAGACTCTTATGTTCTTATTAAAATAAGGCAGATTGGCCAAGTCATAACCTTCCAGGTCTAACAAGTAGTCCTATGCATATTTAACTAAAAGAAAATCCCACTATGTTTGATTAGGTTTATTCTCTAGTAAGTGTGCTTTAAGGCTACAGCCTAAGTAGATTAAACTTCTTCCTTAGTGGTTATTCAGAAAGATAACCTTTTATGCAGGACCATTCATAACTAAAGGGATACATATCATCCTCTATTTACTATTTCAGCTACCCTAATCCTACAATGCTGCTTTATCTACCTGCAATGTTGCTTTGAAATTTTCCAAAATGAATACTGTTAGTTATACTTGTTCCTAACAGTGACAAATTGGCACAAGTCTTAGCATAGACCTATAAACAATACGGTTGTAATAAGTTACATAAGTTGCCTGTTGACTTCAGCAGATATTTCTGCATCAATTTATAATTTTTCATCTAAAGATTCCAATAGACTCTTTCATTTTCAAACAAACAAGAACACTGACAGAATATAAATGCTACAACACAGGCTGAAAAACATCTGCTCAAACTATCAACTAAAACAGAGGTACCGCAACTAAGCAGCTCATCCTTTATGTACTAAGAGTTAATTTATTTGTTAAAAGAATGTATAATCTGCAAAAGTTGTATGTTAAATTATGTTCACTTAGATTTAGAGCCTCAGGGATGATGAAAGGATTAATATTTTAATATTTTACTTTTTTTAAAAAAAGAAAGGGCATAGATATTTGCAATCTTTAAATACAGATTAAAGGTAAAGTTCAGAGAAATTTTAGGCATGAGGCTAAATCAAAGGGCCTCATGGTCATTGGAGATTCCTTAATTGTGCCAGCATTTACCAAATGACAAAATCTAAGGTTTCTGTCTACTACGTTCAGTCATCTGCAAATAATTAGTACACTTTAGTCTGGTAAATCTTGGCCATTCAATTACACTGGTATTTAAAAGGAATGAAATATTAAATCCATTTCAGAAAAACAAACATTAATTGGCTGGGGCATCTGTGTACCTTTGCACTGCTAACCAATTAAAGTAGTTTTTATCTATTTTGTCTTGTGCAGGGTCAAACTCAGAGATCTAACAGTTTTCAGTACCATCCAAACCAGCACTCCACTTTCATACATGTTTGTTCAGGCTTTGATATTTTAAATAATAAAGAAGTTATCCCTTCAGATATCTACAATCTATAAATAATCAATCTGCTGTCCTTATAACCTCTAGTGTGACCTCCATGTTTCCCTTACTCACTCTACTAGACTCTTTGAAATTTTGCATTCATGTTAAGACACAAATTTATAGGAGATTCAGTCCTGAAAATTTGTATACATCCCAGAACATTCAAGTTTTGTGAACATTTCACACTTTGAACCTCACCTTATTAAAATATACTAATACACATATTCTGCAATTAAACATGTAAACTTCCATTTCAGCACATACAATTACTATTTGTCTGCATATATGCAAAATGCCTAAGCATTCAAATTTATCAAGATAATATCTATCAGCTATTCACATTACAAGACATACAATTCTTTCATTGCAAGCCATCATCTGGACCAATTTACCTACATCTATAGGACTTAAAATATCTCTTGAAAACCAAGATAGTCCATTTTATCACCAATATTAGCATCATTTAAGTAAGCATAACCACAAACATGAGTAAAAGTAACCTTGCCCCCTGATAAGTGCTCTAGTTTAGCAATAAGGTCACTTTCAAATTATTTAAACAGGGAACAGACTGCAACAAATTACGCCAGATACTTTAGACACAAAATACAGGACACCTTAACAGCAAACACCGTTCCCGTCAGATCCAGTATGAACTTTGGTTGTGAACAAATGGAGTTGCCAGTAAACCAGCAGGACAGGAAAGAAAGGGATGCGGGAATGCACAACTGCAAAAGCAAACAAGGAGTACAAAAAGGGATGCATATATCCTTTAGCGGGGAGCCTGCCAGTATTGGGAGAGAGGGGTTCCTACTAATTAACAGAAAGGGTATGAGAAGGTAACTGGTTGTTCTAAAAAGGGGTCTTGGTTTGTTGGAGGGGAGGGACGGGGGGGGAAGGGAGACTCTATAACAGAGAAGGCACAAACTCTTCGAGAAGGCTAACTGGCTGCCTTGAAGGCGAGAGGGCTATTCCAAATGTGGTATATGCCTTCAGAGCAAGTTAAACGAACAAGGAAACGGATAAGCCGGGACGAGAGGCTTGTGCCTATCTCTTTATTCCCAAGGTCCCAAGGATTTCATGATCCCTGATAACGAGGAAAGCTCATGTCCCTAAGAAAAGAGGTTATCCTCTGTGAGGGAAGCAGCTGCGAGCCTCAGGGCCAAATATGTCGCCCCTGTCTGCCGCGTCGGCAGCCCCTTTCCCTTTTTCAGATACCCTTTCCGAAGAAGCGAGAAGCATTCAGCCTCCTCTTCCCTCTCCTGGGGTCGTCGAGGCAGCCGCAGCAGCCCTAGTCCCCAAACCACCCCTCCCCCAAACAGAGGCGCCTCGCACCGCCCTGCAGGGGCCTGGGAAGAGGATGCCCCGGCCTTAGCGGCCCGACCGAGAGCGAGCGAAGGCAGCTAAACGTGAGGCCAGCGGCTCACTCACCTCGGTAGGCGGCAGCGGACGCCGCCGGGCCTGCATGGCAAAGAGGCTCCCTTGGGTGTTGGACACTCCACTCCCGGGCAGGCCTCGAACGCAGCGAGCGTAAGAAAGGCCAGCACGGCGCCTGGCCGGCCTCTCGCTTGTCCGTCCGTTCCCGATAGCTAGGGCTGGTTGGTTCGCTCGCCTGCTTACTTACTCTGAGGCCGCCTCAGCTCCCGGCAACCAGCGCCCCCTGGACGACCCCAGAGGCATTGCACGGCAATGCGGCACAAGCGGGAAGCCTGGCCAGGCTCCTCAGGCCACCCTACGGCTGCGTGATAGAGTGATGCCGCGGGTAGGGTGGCGAAGGCCGTCTTCACTGTCTCTCCCTGCTCCCGAGGTGGGCTGCCTGCCTACGCGGCTAGAAACCAACGGTGAAATGTGCTAGGCGTCATTTGCCTGGGGAATTTCTAGCCAGGACCGCTGCAAAAACAGGGACGCAACCCTCTGGGAGGTGGAGACCCGAGAGGGCGATTCGAATGCTTTGGGGAAACACATATCTGTATACAGTGACAAACAAGTACCTTGCCATTATACAGGGAAGGACTCAGCCGTCGTCACACAGACCCTAAGAGGAGTCATTAAGCACCCACAGCAAGGCTACCGTTGGAAATAACAGTGTGCGTACAAACGCAACTGTAAACGGAGTAAGATATATTGCTGGATCCTTCTCACGTCTTCACTCTATGTTCATCCTCTGGGCTTAATCTACCCCTTTACTTTTCCCATCTCTTTTCTGAGTTGTGTTCTTTGTTCCTCAGATGTCAACCATTGTGTGCTTTGTTGTCCATGGGAGAGACATTTTTAGGTACATATCTGGTCAAAATTATATGTTATCCTGCCAAGTTTAAACTAGATATACTGATAAATAAGTCTTTAAGCAGCATTGTTTCCGAAGTCTACTCAGATAAGATCTGTTTGCAAATCCTAAGCAATTAATTCATTCATGGGCTGTAGAGGTGATTCATACTGCATATGGCTCATACCTGATTTGTTTAGATTTTTGTAAACTGCCTTGAAATCATTGAGGAAAAGTGCAATATAAATGTTCTAAATAAATGTATTATATAATATCTTTGTGGATCTGTTTCGCTGCCTACAATATATTGTTAGGCAATATTTCTGTTGTACAGTAAAGATCATTTATTTTATTGGAGTATGCTTTTAGTGCTTAAAATAAATTTATTCTGCTGAAAAGCATTGCATTTTAAATTATAGATGGTGACATGAAAGATATCTGTGGTGTGTTAAATATATTTGACTCTGAGATGGCCCAATTGCATACACATCACTCAATGTTGCAATAACTGATTTATATGTATGTATGAACCAGCCCTTTGAGTCAAGTCCGAACACATGAAGGGCTTGCATGCCAACGCAACACTAGATTTCACTCAAGACAGATAAAGGATCCGAAGAGCTATGTAATCAGGGGTGAGTGATTTTGAGTGGGATGGCATAAGTTGATTTTAGAATACTCTAGGAAGACATATCAGATAATTAAAGGAGTGGCACAATCATAGCAACAGGAGAAAAGTTTATCACCCCTCACAATGAATGTTTAATGTTTTTGCCTAGCTAGAATGTATTCGTAAAGTCTGATAATGCCTCTTGCTTGTCTGACTGAAAGACTAGCCTACTGTACAAAGTTAACATTCACATCTGGTGCTCTGTCTGCTTTTGCTTCTGGCCCCACCCACCACTGACATGTGCCCCTCCACAAGGTTGGTAAGAAGGAAATGTGTTCCTTGGGCTGAAAAAAGTTCCCCACCCTAGCAGGTTTGTTTAGGATTTCAGCCTTAAAAGTCCTACTCTTAAGATACAAGTTTCAATGAAATCTATGGGTGGTATTTAAAGCTAGTCCTACTCAGAGTAGACCCAATGGAGTTTATGAACATGACTAACTTTGGTTTATTAATTTCAATGGATCTACTCTGTGTAGAACTTAGTTGAATACAACCCTGTGAAAGGTTCCTCACTTCTGCCTTAGAAGGCTAGGTTGAGATGTAAAATGCTATTTGACAACACTGAATGTGAGCGGATGGGAAAATAATATTGCAAAAAGAGACAAAGAAGCAGTGCAGAAGAGGTAGCTGAGTATGTAACTACATATGAGAACATCACTCTCAAACAACTTTTGTTACACATAAGTAACCTTGCTTTTGCTGCACACTGCTAACACATGATTAACCAGGCCATATACGCTGGAAGTCGTGGTGATCCCTGTTGTCTGCAGGGATCTCCATAGTACTTGTTCCATCTGATTAAATAATTGTTTTCTTACAAGAAATGTCTACAAACTTGCCTGTTAAACTTGTTGAAGGGTATAACTGTAAAGGAGACACACATATTTTCGGGGTTCCTTATTCTTTGGTTCATATTAATGGATTACAGCATAGGAGCTCAGTTATAGTAAACTCTGGGAAACAGCCCCTTCAATAAATTTTTGACTTGTTTGTGACTTTAAAGGTCAGAAGAACAGACTTCCTGAGCTAAAATTGTTAAGAACTCTAAAACACTGACAGAGGATAATCCCTTCAAGCAAAACAATGGTGCCGTCCTGGTAGAATTTAAAACACCCCCAGAATCAATAAGATAAGAACTAGTTTTCCTGAAAACAGGAATTTACACTACATACCTCACAGTAAAATTATTTTGGTATCCATCTGGTAAAAACAGATCCCAGAATCCTTCTTTGTACTCCTTCTTCTCTCACACACATTCCTCCTTCCAATTTCATATAACCCAATGAAACCCCAAAACACATTTAAACTGGAGGTTTTGCCTGGGGTTAAACCAGCACAGGCTGGCTCCAATGAATCTGCTGATATCACATGGCTTCCTAAGATCATCTAATATGCAGCATGGGACACTAGGACAAGGAAAGGGTGAGAATTGTATGCGTGGCTATTTGGTGATAACTAGAAGGGGAGAGTTTATAAACAGTGTATAACTTTATCCTGACCTTGTGCCCTGATTGTATTCTTCAACTATCCTTCCCTTTCTTTTTCTCTGATGCGAGTCTGTGTGCTCATTATCTTGGGTCTGAGTGTGTGTAAGGCATTTCTATCCTCTCATAGATCTAATATGTGATTGTATCAACTAAAATGCTGCCCGTAGTTTTAACTGTAAATTTAGTTCTATATTTTTCCTTTTCCTTATAATTAACCAATCTTTAACTCTTATATTTCTATGTGTGTTCTTATGTAAGAATAAGGAATATACATTTACAGTAGAGTTGCCAAGTCAGAAGCATCCCAAACCCTGAGATTTCAGGGGTGGGCCCTAGTGATGTAATGGGGTGGACCTAGTGATGTCACAGAGGAGGGCCCAAGTGATGTCGTTAAGCATGATATATTAAGCGTCAACCACAGTTGCTTGGAGCATACAATTCCAACAAAAACATTTATCTGACTGGTAAAATAAGATAGAAATCTTAGCTAAAAGATGGGAGTCTGGGTAGAGAACACTTAATCTAGCCTATTTGCTTCTGGCAAGAAGGGTTTAAGTGCCCTCAAGCCAGGCCAGTCACCAGAAGGCCATTGTAGGAAGAAAAGAACCTAGTGTTATGGAGATGTTAGATAGGAGCATTTGGGAGTAAAGATGGATGCCCCTGACGGCTGCAATTCTAAACACACTTACTAAGGGACTAAGCCCCATAGAACTCAATAGAACTTACTTCTGAGTAGATATAGTTCGGATTCTGTTGTTGGTAAAGCTTGACTAGGGACCCTCTGCAAAGATATCCATATTAGGGTTGCCAGGCTCAGGGCCTGAGTCTGATCCTGTATCTTTAGGAGAAGAGAAAGTCAGCCAAGTGCAGGTGTTCTTGCAACACTGTAATGGCAAAAACCACAAGGTGGAATTCTCCCTTCACCCTGCACAACTTTTAAAGATACAAAAGACCTCTTGGTTGCCAGGCCCAGTCTCAGGCCCTGAGCCTGGCAACCCTAACAGGCTCATTGGAAATATTCCATATACACAGACACACTGGACATGTAAAAATACGCACATCCCATATAATAGTTTATTGTCAAAACCAGTTGACCATTGCAGAACATTTTTTAAAAGTATTAGTTTCCTGCCAAATAAAAGCAGTGACACCTAAGTAAGCCCTGCCTAACTGCTTAAAAAAAAGGATAGGAAGGGAAGAGAAACATTTACAACACAATCCTTTTCTATGTTCACTCAAAAGTCCTACTGATCTTCAGTACAATCCTAACCATGTCTACTCAAAAGTAAATCCTGCTGAATTGAATGGGGTTAACTCTCAGGTGTGTGGAATTAGCATTACAGCTTTACTCCCAGAAAAGCTTCATTTTCGGAAGGTTTTCAAAACAGGTTATAAATAAGAGAAATAAACTGCGCTCTTCAATAGCCCAATAAAATTTAAACTTGTTTGACTCCTTAATTAGAAAAGTATAATACTGCAGCATGTATAATACTGCTGCCCTGGGCTCCTGCTGGGAGGAAGGGTGGGATATAAATAATAATAATAATAATAATAAATTTAATTTATGTGTCGCCTATCTGGCCAGTGGCCACTCTAGGCGACGTACATACAATAAATATGGCAGAATACAATACAAAAATACAGTGAAATATATAAATTATAAGAGCAAACAATACATAATAGGAGGCATTTAAAACAGAAGAATATTAAGCCTCCCCAGAAGTCTGTTCAAAAATAATTTGAAAGATAAAATGTATAATATGCCATTTTTGCAAATAATGAAAAAAACCTGCATGTACACTTATTATAACTAAAATTGTTCACTGTGTATGCCCACCAAGATCCTGCTGTGATCTTGTAGAAGCAAGTCCCAATCCTGTACAGAGAAAGTACTCTTTATGCTGCTGGAAGCTATATGTATTTACTGAATTCCTGATGTGAGACAAGCAGGAAAAGGAAACTGTTATCAGAACTTGAAATGGGGTTCAGGTATTGCCTGGGGTTCAACAAATCTTGTCAATCACAACCCTGACTTTACTCATTGACTAAAAACATGAAAGGGCAAGGATTAGAGCAGCCAGTACTAGCAGAAGGTGTGGGTGTGACATTTTGGTTTATATCTTTTGAACCAGACCACCTAGAAACTTAATTTTTTTTAGTGAAAGCTAAGAATCCAGAGATTAAGGTGACTCACCCAGAGACCCAAAGAGGACCCCCAAAAACCAGAGTCTCTGGGCAAAGCAAAGATCTGGCAACCCTAGCTGTGATAATAGAAATTCAGCACTTGTGTACCAGTGATTCCTTCTCATAGTCCAAAGTGAGTTATTAACTTCTTGAGAGGCTTACTCAGAAATAAATGTTTCCAAATACACTATGGACTAGGATACTACTGTCCTTTTCAAAGCTTTCTTACTGTCATTCCAACCCTAAGCATACTTATCAGAAGTTCAACTGAGATCAGTGATAATTGCTCCCAAGAATTGTAGGGAGCCATGTTGGTCCATTAGTAAGTAGGAGAGGATAAAACCTGTCTTAAAATCAACTAAAGTGCTACAAAGTTGTGTGCAAGCTTTTAAGTTGTCCAGAAAGCCTATTCAGCCGCATCAACAACACATATTTAAAGCACATTGCTTCTCCTAAAGAATCCTGGGGACTGTAGTTTGTTTGCTAAGAGTTCTGGAAATTGTAGTTCTGTGAGGGGTAAACAACAGTTGCCAGCATACATGGGGGGGTTGAGAACTCTGGCTGTTAAAGTGGTATAAATGTGCTTTAAATGTATCATACGGAGAAAAAGTGGGGCATGATACAAGTCCCAAAGTCTGTTTGCAGCAAGGTTAAGATAGAGTGCTGTAGGTATCCTTCAGCCTGAAGAAGAGTTTGGCAAACTCAAAAGCTTGCACACAAGTTTGTGACATTTCATTTGGTCCAAATAACATGATCATATTGCAATTTACTTCCATATAACTGTGTTTAGAAATGAGGTGTTGGGTGAACCTTAGTTTTCTTCTTCACAGAATCTGCAAACAAACAGAGGCTCAATCCAGACAAGACTGAGATGCTGTTGGTGGACGGTTTCTCTGATCGGATGGTGGACATATACCCTGTCCTGGATGGGGTTACACTCCCCCTAAAGGAGCGGGTTCGTAGTCTGGGAGTCTTTTTAGACTCTTCCCTCTCACTTGAGGCTCAAGTAGCCTCGGTGGCAAGGAATGCGTTCTACCAACTTCGGTTGGTGGCCCAGCTACGTCCCTATTTGAGTAAAGAGGACCTTACATCAGTGGTACATGCTCTGGTAACCTCGTGTTTGGATTACTGCAATGCGCTCTACGTAGGGCTACCTCTGAAGACAGTTCGGAAACTACAGCTAGTGCAAACTGCGGGAGCCAGACTGCTAACAAGGACCAAGCAGTCCGAGCATATAACACCTGTTCTGGCCCGCTTGCACTGGCTGCCAATATGCTTCCGGGCTAGATTCAAAGTGTTGGTATTAACCTATAAAGCCTTATACGGTGCGGGACCACGATATCTGTCGGAACGCCTCTCCCGATATGAACCGGCCCGTACACAACGTTCTGCTACGAAGGCCCTCCTCCAGGTTCCAACTCATAGGGAGGCCCGGAGGGTGGTGACAAGATCTAGGGCCTTCTCAGTGGTGGCCCCCGAACTATGGAACAGTTTCCCCGAGGAAGTGTGCTTGGCGCCGACACTGTTTTCTTTTTGGCGCCAAGTTAAAACCTTCCTATTCTCTGAAGCATTTTAATTTAAGTTAATTTAATCCTAAAATTTTGTTGTATTGATTTTAGACTGTTTTTATGTTTTATTGTATCATATTGTGTCATTTATTGTATTTCCTATGTTCACCGCCCAGAGAGCTATTGCTAGTCGGGCGGTATATAAGTTTAATAAATAATAATAAAATTAATAATAATAATATAGAATGCCCTACAGGATACAGCAAACAGCTGTTTCCAGCATCTATAGAAATAGCATATAAATCATACACATTGAGTCTTTCTCCGTGTAACTATTTTTAAAGTTTGTATTGGGCAATTCTGAGTAAAATTGGGGTGTGGAAGATTGATGCCAACTGTCAAAGACAACGTTCAAGAAAGCATAAGAATTTATTTCTGCTCATTGGTGGCTTTTTAGGATATAATTGTGAAATTAACATGCAAGAAACATGCTATGAGGCATGGTGATTAGCTTTCTCCCTTGGGAATTGAACTCTGAAAGGAGATTGTTCTTAGTACTACTACTAAGAAGGGTTAACAAAAAAAACTGAACTAATACAGCCCTGGGCTCCTACTGGTCGGAAGGGCAGGATATAAATCTAATAAATAAATACTAAATAAATATAATACACACTGATATTTTATTTATTTTTACCTTTAGGATTGTGTATGTTCAGTGCAAATGAGAACTGAGCAAGAACAGTCTGTTGTGCACTGTGGATTATTAGCCCTGTGCAGCCTGTACGGAGGGGTTGCTCTCTGGCACTGTGGGCCCTGTGCATAGGCCCCAAACATAGTCTACACACTTTCATTTTGTAGTCCATGTCAACATGAAGTCCAACATGATAACATCAGGCAGTAAATCCAACATGTTAACATCAGGGGAGGGCTGGCTGTCACAAACCAGCTAATCTGCTACACATAGACAAGTTAATCATGTCTATTAACTTCAATGAGTCTACTCTTAGTAGGACTAGCATTGAATACCATGCTGTATATTAACCATTTCCCTGCATTTACTCATTAAAAGCTGCAGCAACTGCTGGGTGGGGCAGGGCAGGTTGATTTGAGCCATGTGCAGTTCCAGAGTATTTCCAGAAAAGGTACTGTATGTGGATCTGCTTCCAACAAGTTTCTCTGCTCACTTATATTCAGAATATCTTGAATGCAGAATGGAAGGAAATGTTGCTGCTATTATTTCTTGCTTTGTTGCCAATTGGTTAGTGAAATTTCTAAAAATCTAAAGTTTGGGCTCTGTGGCTGTCTAGGTATCACACCGACTCTCTAATATCAGACATGGGGCTGATTACGATTACTCTAGTGTGATGTACTCTGCACATGAACAGAGATAATTACTTAACATTTTCAGCTATGTTTGAGCTATGCATTGCAAATATGTTCTGCTGTGCTCTGGGATCAAATGAAACAATATCTTTTAATTTAGAGAATTTTTTGGGGGGGAGGAAAACTTAATGTAATTGGAAGCAAGTGTTCCTCACATTTTAAACATTTATGTGTGTTTAGTTTTGTTGGTAATAGATGTGTAGATATAATCAGCAGATGAATTCAAAAACATGTCGGTTGGTATGGCTTAATTTCTAAATAAGAGACATGGAGTCAATTTGGTCTGAATATCATACTTGGGCCCTCTTACATGAAGGCTCCTCCCCGGCCATATATGTGCAGAGAATTTGTAATTAAAAAAAAAATTAGTGAAGAGACAGTAGCACTCTGTGCATGTGTACTGGCATACTTTCCTAAATAAGAGCTGTACAAGTCCTACTGTGATGAAAACAGCAAGGTTAAAAATGGCAGTTTTACCAAGTCAAAATTTTACCAGCCACTACTGATTGTAACATTTCTTATTCTAAATCTGTGGTTCTAATTTAAATAGATATTGATAGCAATATATAATAAGATGTGAGGGGCACAATACATTGTTCACACCAGGGGCAGTTATGATACAGCACTGATGATGGGTGTTTACCAAATTGTAGTTATTTCTCTTTAGACATTATTTCAGTGACTATCTCCTTGCCTCTTTAAACTTTCAGAACAGGAACTGATACAGTGAATTTTATGTTTGGTTTGGGATGCAACATGATGTAAAAATAACATATTAGGATTTACCTTACCATCATTCCTTGTACTTCCCCAAACCACAGTGGTCATGTAGAATTTAAGCACTACTTAATTTTAAAATACTTCATTAGAATATATATATTATTAATCTTTGAATGTTTCAGACTTTGTGGGGGGTATTCAACAAACCTGTCTCATCAGCACAAGGATTGCCACTAGCCCTTCCCCCCTCCCCACGCATACCCTCAACCCTTCCCAAATCTTCTCTGGATGGTTGAGGGAACTCTTAGAACAGATTTAGGGGGTGCACAAGGGGAAATGAAGTGGGATGTTCAGTTGTGCTAGCAGTAATCCTTGCACTGATGGAACCTTTAGTGCCATGTTAGATATAACCCTATACATTTTGTATTTGGACAGGCGGATACTGGGCATCCCTATGTGCTCAGGGTCTTTGCACATGGTCAACACTATTTCCAGGTACTCCTACACCCTTTTTAGTGGTAGTGCCAGCAGTGGCTAGCAACCTGGCATCAGTAGATCTGGCAGGTAAGTCACCATAGGTCAGTAATAAAATTAATCCTCTCACCAAGACCTTGGAGAACGTTGGTGAAAGAGTGGATGGGTCAGGCCTGACAAGCACATTGGGAGGACGGGATTAGTTATTGGATCTGCAGCATACTCCATAAGCCTATACCAGACATTTGGGAAGGCTTTGAAGTACAGAAACTTTCTGCCATCACATCATTCCAGAAGCTAGCAGCATCCCTAGTTACAAAGCAAAATGTTTGAATATACACACACACACACAAACACATATATACATATATATACACACACACATATATATATATACATACATACATATATATATATGAAAAAGCATGAGAGAGGAGGGGGGATAACTGTGACTATATTGAATCTTAGGCAAACATTCACATAGTACTTTGTATTTTTCTGAAAATTCTTCCACTGAATCAGCTGGTCTATGCAGTAATGCAAAACAATTTTTCCATCTCTCCCAAGATACCAACTTTCCATCAATAGATCTGAAGTGCAAGAGTCCACTCTTCCAATACCAGTTTTGGTTATTGCCATTTATGGCATGCTTGCCATCCTTTTGGTCTAAAACAGGAGTTGCAGCCTAAGTGGAATAATTTAATTGTACCAGAGCCCCTCCCTCATTATTTATGTCCTATTAAAGATCTGTATCAATCTGAAATTTTCAGATTGATGAGTATTTGTTTCAGATGTCGCAGACTCCCTCATATTAAGGCCCACCTAATCCTTTGTAGTATTTCGAACACAGCTGGTCCATGTTAGTTATTTCCTTCTTTTAGAGGCTAAAGCAACTGCAGACAAAGAACTAAAAATACTTTAATTAGTAACACTTAATTTTCCTGCATGCTGTTGCTACCAATACTATTGGATTTTTGCATGTCCAGGGCAAGATGAAGCCTGGTCATGAACGTGTAGGTCCACCTGAGACATGATTGACTTCCTACATACACAATAATGATCATGTTAAGTGCAGTCACCAATCTGTGAGGGCACTGCCTACAATATGCAAATGAAGTATCTGAAAAACATTATACTCAGTGTATACCACTGAGTGTATGTTGCTGAACTGCAGAGTTCTGTACCACCACATTACAGGTATCTTTTAAAATGTACAGCTAAGTTCACATAATTATCAGTGCATCGTCACAAAACAATTGCTTCACATCTTTGGGAGTACAAGGGTATTACAAAAGTACAATATAAGGCAGCAGGATATAGGACTTCGTAGGGGATGCTACAGTAGACTGCAAATTGCAGGCGACTGGCTAATGCAAGGATTCTTTTAAGCCTTGCTAACTCAAGGCAACACATCTGAGCCTCCTCAAATATAACTAACACATTGAAAACAATTGTCTTCAGCCTAAAAGAAACAGATCAAGGGCGAGTAAACCACAGCAGCTGGGCCTAAAAATGCATTCTACATTCCCTGGGGAAGTATGAAGCCAATAAAAAAGGCAGTTGCTTCATGAATTCTTAACACCAACAAATGCAGCTTTCTATGTTGCACTGTTTACAAGGGATGGGGCTGGATAAGTAATCTGCACCCATTGGGAGAGGTTGCTCTTGTTCTGAAAATCTTTATAGTGGCTAGACTATTCATAGATATTACTGTAAAATTTCCTGGGCAGTTGGATAATGGTAATGTAACCCCACAATAGAAATAAAAATATATTTCAATGGCAAACTGGGATATTGTTTTCTCTGAGGATGTTTTCCAGATGTGTGACTGACGTTAGCCACCACAAAGTAAATAATTTTACTACCCCAGCTCTTCCTAGCAGAGCTTGGAAAAGTTACTTTCTTGAACTACAACTCCCATCAGCCCCAGCCAGCATGGCCACTGGAGTGGGCTCATGGGAGTTGTAGTCCAAAAAACTAACTTTTCCAAGCTGTTTCCTAGTATATAGCATGGAAAATATTTTGGAGTCATGTTAGCCTCTGGGCTTCCACAACCAATCTTGATGTATACATCTGCACTATGCATCCCCTTGCCTGTCCAACAATCAGGAAAAAAAACTGCCACAAAACTCATACAATTACGTTTTTTAAATTTTGTACTTTATTTAGCTTTGTGTGTTATTTGCACATCTACTTGTACAGCTATCCAAGGACCTTATCTACCATACTACATATAATCTGTATCAACTCTCATGTGCAACAGACATAATTACATTCTTTCCTCTTGCTCCCTTCTCAAAATATGTCCTGGCTATTTTGTCTTTCCATCTATAAGCCCACTTTCCCTCAAATTAACCTCTGAAGCAACAGGAACCCAAGAAAAAGCAAAAGTGCAACTGCATGGGCAAAATATAAGGTCTCTCTGCATGACAGGGAGGAAAAAGACTTGTTTTCCCTGCAGTATCCCTCTGCAATTGCTACAGTACAGGTAACAGTGCTGTGCTAGCAAAACCAAGTGAAGCTATGAGCAATCATAGTGAATAATCAGGATTCTTCTGACCATATCATCCTGAAAATACATTTCAGGAAAAATGCACAGCATCAAGTAGATTTCAGCAATGCTATGTTTAGCATCCAGGTATGCTCTATTATTTGTTGAGTTTCCACAGTCCACAGAAGGAGGTCTTTAGCTGAGTGGTAGAGCACATGCTTTGCATTCAAAAGGTCCCAGGTTTAATCCCAGGCAACTTCAGGTAGGGCTGGGAAAAAATCCTGTTTGGAAACATTGGAGACCCACTGCCAACCAGTATGACCAATACTGAGGTAGATGGATCAATAGTCTGAAGTGTAATATAACTTCCTATGTTCCTAAAGACACAGACTTAATTCTTTCATAGAGATAGCACAAATGGAATCTACTAAGCAGCCATTCAAGTTAAGCTGTTAGAAAAGCTCATCAGCAACATGTTGCCAACAAACTAGAATTAGAGCACTGTGATAAAAAACTATGGTTCAAATATAAATGGGATTGCTTCTTCAGAATATTTGAAATATTTTTTGATTGTCTCCAGTGAGGTTCAACAATGTAAACAGAGCAATCCTATGTTCACATGAGGGGAAGATCTGTGGTGCAGTATTTGCTGCATGTGTAGTCCTGTCAGCTTGCTGTGACCAGGACAAAAGGTTGGAGGGCAGATTTCCAAAGTTTCACCCTCTCATCAGCTTTGCCCCCCCTTGACATTAATGGGAAGGAAAAATAAATACACCAGTGCCAGGGGAACAGGGAGGGTCTGGAGCGGACAGATCAAAAGCCCCCCCCCAACACCCCATTACTAATTCATCTTGCCTCAGAGCACTGTCAGCAGTAGAGTTTTCTGCTGCCACTCCAAGGAGGCCTCTGCCCAGAAAGGCATCCTATGGCCTCAGAGAGAACACAGAATTTCCCCCTAGTTCTAAAAGTCATGGGAAAATCTGTTTAAATTGATTTAGTGTATTAAGAGATGAATCAAATCAAAACACACTCAGAAATAAGTTCAGTTGACATCAATAGGAGTTACTTCAGCATTAACAAATCTAAGATCAGGGTGCCAGCAATGCATAATTTATATTTCAATGAACTGCTTTAATATTTAACCTACAAGACACTACATATTATCAGAGGTGCCAGTACATTACTAAATTAATAAAAACTTGATGGGGTTTACACATTCTATTATTTACGCAAATATTTGACATGAACAACAAAAAATCTCTATAACTGAATTGCTGTGTCTAATAACTGCACCCCATGGGTTGAAGGTGGAAGGTGTGGTTTGATGGTCTGCTCCAGTAGGCACTGGGTCTCAGAAAACTGCCAAAAAGACTGGGTGGTATCACAACAGCCTTAATGGTTCATGTCTTCAGTTATTATCAGTTTAATGGTTTTCAATAAACTATAGAACTTCAGCAAAAAAATAATTAAGTGGCCAACATTTCTTTGCATACAGGAAAAAGTAACAATCACTATGCAAAATAGTTGATTTCCACACATATGAAACAAGGTTTACACATAAACTGGCAAATGATAAGTGAATAGCTGGAGATCTGAGGGTATGTTTTTTGTTGGTAAAAGGAATCCAACATACGCCAAATGCTTACCCTTTACGATCTTGAAGTATTTACTCATTCTGGATTTAGTCAAGAAATTAAAGTTCATTATGTTGTAGATCATCACTAATAAAATTACTAACAAGTGAACTAAAATGCTATTTATAAAGCAGCATGGCTGTGAAATTCTGCGAGTGTCACTCACACTGATCAGTCAAAGCTCTCAGCAAAACTGTTTCTAGATGTTCATTTTGTGTCTCATGGGACAGAAAAGACATTGAAAGGAACTATGCCTATTTTTGCATATGCGCAAGAATAAATCTTCAAAAATGTAGCATAGCAAGTGTACTGCTGATTAAAGCATCACCTGTAACCACATTTTGTTCCTCTATTAGTGCTGTTGTGAGAAGGAGATAACACACAAGAGGGAACATTGCCTCTTTTGAATTATTTTATTAAGATCCATGTATTATATAAAATAGAACAAGAAAACCAAACAAATCTATAAAATCAAGTGAGCAGTCCAGATGACAAACCACTACAAGCTCTGCCTTCATGGTTCAGCTTGATGTCACTAGAATGCTGACATACTGATAGCCTCACACTTTATAGTCACTGGGTGTATGTCTCTACACAGAAAGTGGATATGTCTCAAAAGTACGCCAAAGATAAGATGGCTTTCCCAAGCCATAGCTGCCCTTGACAAAGGTTAAAATGATGCTCAACTGCAAAGATTACACCAAGCACCTTTGAAGAACCGCTAGGAAGAGCTTCACACTGAGCAGTTTGAAGGAAGGCTTAGAAAATACTGGATACTGCCACTATTCTTTGCGCACCAGAGCAGGGCATTTGTTTTCAAATGTGACTGTAACCCAGAGTAGGCTGCAGATAGAAGTGAGGGCACACAACCCTCAAAATTAATGTTTTAAGCCTTTTCTTGGACAATTTAGGCACAAGACAAAACACAACACAACCAATAGCACTTCCCTTGTTCGTTCGGTATCATCCAAACTACACTTCCAGATTCTAGTGTCTTGAAATAAGATAGGAGCTCAAATACTCTTGGGAGTTGAATTGTAACATTCAAACTGTTTTACCTCTTTTAACAAAATTATCTACCAGAGTACAATGATGCCCTATTTTCTACTTAAAATCTGAGTTGAGACTCTTCTCCTCCTCTAAAAGTGAGCAATACTAACGGAAAATATACCCACAAATAAAGAGGATTACTGCTTAGCTGAGATGAATATGATCAAATGGCATTCAGCACTTTGAAGAGAGGTGTAAATGAAAATCAGCTAATTGTACCAAAGAGAAACTACTACACATTGGATACAGCACTAAATAGAATGCAGCCTCCACTCTTTAGCACAGTCCCAGACATTGTGATCTTTTACCAGAAACCCTGAACAAGAATATAATCTGGTTTCTTGCAGATTTTAACAAAAGCTTGCCATAAATGCAAGAATGGCACTTGCTCAGCACAAACAAGCAGGACTTCACAGAATAGTGCATTTATCCAAAGAAAAGTAGATTACTCCATAACATGTGAATGCAGCCCAAGTTAAATATTAAGGTGAACGAGAAAGGAGCTGGGGCGGGGGCACTCTTATGTATTTTTTAAAAATGTTGCAACAAACATGCTTGTTAATTAATACCCTGTCTTTGGTACAATTTAGAGTAAAAAGGAGGCTGATGGAAAACTGAACATACACAATGTCACTATGGAAAAGAAATACATTTGCAAATATAATAGTTAAAGAAAATTAAACCCAAATGTTATTAGTAAATGTTCATGAAATGTAGGCAAGCTAGACTAACTTTTCACTATTTTATGTGAACTGTTTGGTAGCAATAAGAAAGGTTACTTTAACCAAGTTAAAGGCTTATGTTATTTCTACTTTAGAAGGGGAAGGGAAAGTCAAACAGATCTGTTCACCGATTTCCTCTCCACTATACGCAAAGCCACATACACACATCCCACACACATGCACACACCTCTTAATCTGCACTGAAAATGTCTTATTTGTGTTTTTTTTCTTTTTTAACTGAAAAGGTAGATCCTGGGAGTAAGTGCAAAATGCAAAAATCAACTGACAGGAAATGCTGAACAAGCAGCATAATTAAAATACAAAATATTTTATATTATGAACTATTAAACGGGTAATGTTCAATGTTTCTGTAAAACTTTGGAACCACAAAGCTGATTTCTTAAATCTAGTCCATGTCAACTTCCAGAACCATTAATTAATTAATTAGCTTCATTTTTTGATGCTTCATCGAAGTTTTCTACAAGATCTGAAAAAGATGGAAATTATAACACAGCAATTTTCAGTACGACAGTCAAAGAGAAACATTTTTTCTTAAAATATATATTTTACCAAGAAGACTATGAAAAAATGGAAACAGACTGCCTTCAAGTTGATCCTGACTTATGGCAACCCTATGAATAGGGTTTTCATGATAAGTGAGGTACTTTGCCATTGCCTTCCTCTGAGGCTGAGAGGCAGTGACTGGCCCAAGCTCACCCAGTGAGCTTCATGGCTATGTAGGGATTTGAACCCTGGTCTCCCAGGTCGTAGTCCAACACTCTAATAGTGTAATGAAAATAATCCCTACACAGTGTTTACATTAAAATGTCAAGCAACACTGCAGCTCCTAGACTGAGGTCCATTGCCGGACCAGCCCACATATAGCCATTACACAAGGATGATCTACAGCACAATCCCAAGCCTGCTTACTTGGAAGTAAGTTAACTGTGTACAATGAAGTTCACTTCCTTTGTAAAGGTCACTGGATTGCAGCCCTTATCATATCAGCATGATCACAACTATGGCTTATGGAAAACAGACCTCTGAGTGTAAACAACTAATGTAACCTGTATTTTGCCAATATTAATTTTTCAAACTTTTTCCCACAATGGCTAAAATAAATGAAATCTCTAGACCTGTCTTGCAAAATAATTCCATTGCAGTTACATATGTGACCCTTCTAAAAAAATTAAAGAGTTCAATTGCTAAAAGTTGACCAACATTTAATTTATGTAGCCAACAGTTTCTTAAAAGTTTCTGAAAGATAGAAGATACCACAATACATATACAACCATGAGTAGCCCCATCCCCTGGTTCTATCAATTGCTTTAGTTACAGCCAATTTCTTGCCCCACTTGTTTTTAAAATACTATTCTAACACAGAATCCACTATTTGAGTTTCTCACCCCACCTGGGAGGTGCCTCAGTCTCTCGCACAGAGTACTTGTTGAGACCACAGGCACAGCAGCAGATGCACAGCCTTCTGCAAAAGCTTGTGGTTCCCTGTGTCTGGGCCAATGACAGTTGTGTATGCCCCAGTATTCATATTGTGTAATTATTACAAAGAATTTTTCCTTAATATCTATGATTAACTCAATGAATAGCTTCTCTAATTAAATACAGCATTATCATGAGCTCAGGCAAGTAAATGCACACTAAATAGTTTTAAAATTATGCAGAAGAATCTTACCAGGAACGTCATCATCTTCTTCATCAATATCTTCTGATTTTGGTACTTTGCTATCCAACACTAGAAATGAAAATATAAAAAATTATATATGGTTTTAACAAAGTTCTCTCAATGTAAGACACAAATTCAGCATGCGTAAAGAAAAGGCCACAGTTTACCGCACAAAACAGAACTTTGCAAATAAAATTGCATTGTTTTATACAAACAGTGGCAGTGGAAAATTAATGAATAAAATAGAAGCAGCAACTTACAAAGATCATTATTTTTAGAGGCTGCTATGAGGTTATGACTCAGATGTTTATAAGCAACATGTAATTTCTGGCTTTGACTGAATAAAATCTGTTTAGAAATAGTGCAACACTACAGAATGCAACTATTTCATTACATTTTAACACAAAACCTCCATTTCCCAAAATATAAAACACACAACCAATGATGCCGCATACTGTGATATTTTTAACATACTATCAATACACAGAATAATAATTGTGGATCCTTTATTGGGGAAAGGCTGTAGCTCAGTGGTAGAGCATCTGCCTTGCATACAGAAGGTCCCAGGTTTAATCCCTGACATCTTGAGGTAGGACTGGGAATATCCCCTGCTTGAAACCCTGGACAGCTGCTGCCAGACAGTGTAGACAATACTGAGTTAGATGGAGTGATGGTCTGACTCAGTATAAGGCAGGTTCCTATGTTCCTACACATATAGTTATTATGAAATGAGTGCAGCAAAGGAGTAACAAGACTTGATTTTAAGTGAATGCTGTAATCTTATGCATAATTATTTTTGAAACAAGGTCCATTAAACACATTGGGACTTACCTGTGAATAAACATGCACAGAAGTATACAGCTGTTCTATGCTATTAGAAACTCCAGAGAAATTAGGTATGTAACTAGAGGCGGGATGATACAAAGCAGAAAGCCTAGTGCAGAAAAGCTATTCAAAATAAGAAAGGTTGGCCCTTATTGTTCATCAGGAATTTTTTGTTAACAAGCAGCAATGGAAGCAAAAGCCACGTTTCAAAATCTTCAGGGTAGTTGTCTCAGACAGGGATACCTACCTTGCCTTGGGAACTGTTCAGCTAACTTTCTGAGACTTGTTAAGCTGTCAGCACCCAGCTGGCTTAAGATGCCAGGTAGCATTTCCGTAATTGGTTTGGCTTCAGCGTGACCAGTAATTGCAAAAGTGTTTGCAGAGAGCGAAGCCTGGACCTTGGGATTGTTGAAATGAATAACTGTTCCATCATCTTTTATCATATTCACCTGTTTTAAATATAGATCTATTAAAATTCATGCATCTTAATTAGTATTCCAAAGAGTACTATTAAGGAAAAAACCAATAACCAAAATTTTAAATTTTGCAATAGTGGGCATCCATAACAAAATGAAATGTAAGTAGTTGCATATACAATTAGCCAGGCCTGAAACCGGAACAGAGATTTGTATACACTATCATCAGTGCACATAATATAAAAAATACATTAGCTGGGAGTGTAAGATTTCATAAAGCAATCAGAATTCAAACTCATAACTAAAGTATCAGGTTCATAAGATTTTATCAAAGTTATATCAACACCAAAGTCAATATAAAAGCAAAGTAACATTTCTCAAGACTGAAAGAGAAATGGAGACAGACTTTCATAATTTTGATCTAAATATTCTACCAATTTTGTACATCTAAAATAAACTATCATGCTTCAAAGGCAAGGCTTACAAACATAAAGGTGCATCTAGAAATACAAATGTAAACTTGTTTCAACCCTGTTTTAACTGCTATTGCTCTTTCCCTCCATTGCAGAGAAGTCTGGAAACTACCATAATGCCAACAAATCAAGCACCTTTTCACAAAAATATGTAAGCGCTCATTGTTTATTAGTTCACATATGGTGTAAACAGGGCTGTGGAGTTGGAAGCAATTTTGGGTGGAGTCGGAAGAAATGTACCGACTCCGATTTCAAAATAAATTTTGATTGACAAATTTTTTAAAATATAATTTCAAAATGTCAAAGAAGCTTCCCATGAAGTCAGCTGTAGTTGAGCATTTCACCATAACTCAAGATGGAAAACACTGTATGTCAGTGTATGACACAGGACCCAGATGAAGGCAAATGCTATGATGCCAAGATCAGAGCATATTCAGACAGCGATAAAAATGCTCGTAGGAGAGCTTCCAATTTAAAAAGACATTTACAGCCCTTTCCAGGGCTGTGGAGTTGGAAGCAATTTTGGGTGGAGTTGGAGTCGGCGTCGGAGTGGGACAGTAGAAAAATAGAGGAGTTGGAGTCAAAGGTTTGGTGTACCGACTCCACAGCCCTGGGTGTAAACTTGGTGCTTTTCCAGAATAGTGCACAATTATTGTACAAGTGTGTTTTGCTAGGCTCAATCGATTATGCATGTGCACACATGTGCAATATAATATGCACCAATATCTGCAAATAAAGAAGTGCATGGTCATTGTGAAAAGCTGAGCTATGCCATTGCACTAAAAGATCTCTGGCTGTTTCACAAAAACAAAGAATTCTCAGGATTTGTAAAATTACAACTCTCAAAGTTTTCTGACAAAAGCATGACTTTTAAATTGATTTCAACTTTGTTTAAATGTTGTCGTTTGGTTGTGTCCCTAGGTAGCAATCCTTGGTTTAATGCTCCTATACTGCCTTATCCAAACACAATGTCAAACTGCATAATTCATAATGTTTCTCCAGCCCATTGTGAGGCACCGCACGATCTCTTCAGAACTGTGTGACCTCTACAGAACAGTGCTCCTCTGGAAGCGAGCCAAAGCAACCAACACAGTGCTAGACGTGTTCCCACAGGGCAGCAGGAGTTCTTCTACTCTCTCAAACATCTGCTATAAGCAGATGCTTAACTTGCTTAGTGAAAAGTATGGCTCCCTATCATTGTCTGAACCCCAGTGAAGCTAAGCAGATCCACGTCAGGCCAGTACTTGGATAGAAGACTGTCTAGGAACTTTGAAAAATAAATGTAGTATGTTAAACAAATATATAAATATCATTCCACACAATCCCATTTTCTACATGTAGAGTATGTGGCCAAAATGTCTACTTCATTCATCTAGAATACTTCAGATACTTTCATACACAACGCCTTTAGGAAAGGGATGTAAGTTACTTAGAGAAAATCCTTCCGTTTCATGTGGCTAGGATGACAAGCCAAACAACTTTGTCCATTAAAACTTTGTATCTTGCAGACAAGCAGACTGGATTTTCACTAGATTAATTCAGATGTAATAACAAAACATGGTTTGTTGCTTAGAGAATGCAATCCTCAGGTTTGCACTTGCCCTACATCCCTTCTCTCTTATTTCATGCAGAAGGTGAGATTAATTCTGGTTTGCAGCAACCCATAGCTGGCTATCAAGTGAAAACACACAGTTTGATCCTGGTGCAGGATCTTGGCACAAAAGTAAACCATGGCTTGCATGGATCCCCCTTTGAGGGCAAGGCACAATTTGTGGAAAACTATTAATTTGCAACAAACTGGAAGAGGACACTTCAAACCTTCTCCCTCACGTGGGAATGAGGAGGAAAGTTAGGAAGGAAGCAATATGATGTCCTTATGTCTGAACTGAGCCATAGTCTTTTGTGCAAGCAGTTCCTCACTTGCACTACTATAAAACCAAAATAAAAGTAACTAAATAATGTGAATTCCACAACTGGAGATATGGAAATTTGATGGGGAAATCCTTGACAAGTACAAGTCAAAGGTAAAATATGACAAGGGATATTGTTCATTCAAGCAACCAATGCAGGAAGCAAAAGACATTTAATCAGGTTAATTAATCAGGTTAATTAATTAAGATAAATGTATATCAAGATGTCAACGGTATCACAATTATTTTTCATGGCATAGGCCAATATGAGATTAAGGGGGTTGTTTTGGGCACCAGGAGCTGTTCTTTGAGAAAGAAACACAACGTTCTTTGGGTCCTGTCTTCTAAAAAAAAGGGCTGAACAAGAGAAATCTGCTTCCAAATACAGCTCACAGACCATATGTTGCTCAATCATCCCAGATGACCAAATTATTCAGGGTGGTATTCAAGGCTCCCTCTCCACTGATGAAAGGAATCCCTCAGAAGAGAGGAGGCAGCAATTTTCAGTTATTCCCCTTCTCCCCTGCAGCCCCCTCACATCTCTTAAATATGTTTTGGAGGACTGGGGAATTGCTGAAAATTGCCTCCCTCCCCACTATCCCTGACTGATTCCTTCCAAACAGCACTAGATAGCACCCACAGCTATTATTCAAACAGTGGTCTAATTTAAAAATCTATCCAGTTTTCAAAGGTGGACTGAAACTCCTCTAAAGAGTTTACAGAATGTATTTATGCCTGTATAGTGTTACACACTGTTTTTATAGTATTGTGTGTTTATATCAGGGATGAGAAACCTGTAGCCTTCCAGATATTGTTGGACTCCAAAGCCCATCAGCTCCAGCCAGCAAGGCCAATGGTTCCCCATCCCTGATTTATATGAGAGCCACATTAGTCTTCTTTTTAAAAGAGAAATGTGTTTGCCAGCACCGTAAGACTATCTACTAATAAGCTTTTTACTGCAAAATGGCATGAGCATTCATAGGCGACAACTGGAGAAAGCAAGGTGAAAGCCCTAGTTATAAGTTGGCTGCACATGTGTTTTGTCACACAAATAATCTCCTTCATGGCTCCATAACAAGGTCTGCAGCATCCTGCACTAAGAGTTGAATGAATGTTCTCTGTTATTCAAGGGGTGTCACATATGTAATAAAGTACATATGTACTTTAAATTGTAGAATCTCTCTCTCACTCACTCACACACCTAAATCACACTGTTCCTTTTCACAAGTGAAACAGTCAACAAAGTTTGAGGTGCACTGTATTTAAGATGCAGTAAGGTTGCTAGAGGCCAGAAAAAAATATTTGAGGTGGTCTGATCTGGCCCATAGGCCACAAGTTCACTATCTCTGTTCCATGTTAAACTAAAATGAAAAATTTCACGATCCCTGTGATCAGTCAAAAAATAAATCATTTAGATATGACAGAAAATGTTTTATACTGATGTACCTCTTCAATCCCAGCAATATTGTTTACTGCCAATTTTTTTAGTGAACTCTGAAGCTTTTTATCATCAGCTGTGGCTGTTCTGTGGACTACCTTCTTCTTTCTACGAGCTGTACCCTGAGAAACACAATGAGAAAATAAAGCATTGCTCCACAATGAAGAAAAATATATCAAACATATCAAAAACAACAAAATAATCTTTGGGCACCTTAGAACCTAACACATGTATTGCAGCATGAGGTTTTACAGGCAAAAATTTGTTTCAACAGATGCCCATTAATGCATGAGACTTAGATGAAGGAAAGGCAGAATAGGGCATTCAAAGTTGTTGCCTGCAAGGCAGGAAGGGAGGCTTCATTCAAGGACAACTTCTACAGGGGGAGAAAGGAAGCAAAGTGAGGGGACACAATAATACGTGGCCAAAGATGGTCTTCAGACCTCTTATGTGCCCCCAATTCCATTTCTGCTACCCTACCTTTTTGAGCAGGAAACAGGCAATCCCTTTTCAGCTTCACATGTCAGTACTCCTACCAAGAAGTTGCCAGCAACAACTACTTAGGGGCCACAAGACATATTGTGGAAAATGTTGCTCTGCTTTTACAGTAAGACTGTTCACCACCACCACCACAGTCTGAACCTATTTCTTCCCAAAGGAATTTAGCCATCATTACTAGGACTATACTCAGAAACTGCATGTGTGCATTAGAATGAGCAACAGCCTGAGGGAAAAAAGTGGTCCAGAAAACCCTAAAGTATGGAAAATATTTATATACGCATCAATGTTATATTAAATAGCTATCCATAGTACTAACTATGTACATACAATAATTATGAATGAAAAAATTATATTCCTGTATTCATACCTTTCCACCTATTCGGACCTGTGCCTGAAGTTTAGCCAGCTTTTCTTGATTCATCGTGCTTTACCTGAAAAAGAAATACATTTGCTAGGCTTACAACATATTCAGATTTCTTTCTTATACTTCGCTGTCTTTCAAAATACCAAGCGTGTATACTTCAACACAGACACAACTAACCTACTAATAACAGCTACAATATATCCCTTCCCATTACTGAACCTAGTTCCTGGATTGGGGGGGGGGGAGAGGAAATGGAAGTGTTGAAAACATATTGCCTCTCCCCCTTTCATAACCCTTGATTATCTTCAGGAAGGAGACGAGAAGCACTGCTTTCCCCACTTCCCCTATCCCTGCTGCAGGCTAACTGAAAAGAGATATGAACCTAGGATTATCAATCCATGATGCTCACTTTTACAGTGGAATTCTAAAAATGTTTACAAATGGTCCAAGAAAGAGTGCCTAGGATAATTTGCAACCCTAAAAACACAGAAGCCCCAATCCTAAACATACTTATATGCAAGTAAAAATATTCCATTATGTACATGAGACAATGCTCATGTGCAGATACACATAAATCATAGGAATTTCAATGTGATTTTTTGTCCTACTACATAAATTAGGAAGCAAACAAATTATGAAAATACACCCTCATTCAACCTTTCCTATGTTACCATATGCGAGTATGCCCTCTACATACAAACACTTAACCAGTCAACCCCATGTCTTATCTGCTTGAATGAGATTTATGGGAACACTGGATTAAAGTTCTAATGTTCAGTACAACTACATCTAGGACCGGGATAATGACCAGCAGAGATACATATGTAAACTAACTATTCTAACAACTTATTTGACATAACTATATATGTAAAATAGCTAGCACTATTTCTGATCTGCAATGGGTTTAATTTGGAACGTGGGTTAGATCTACTCGCATTTCATTTTAAAAGATGCCACTCCATATCAAGAAGTGTGCACACGCTTCAGGAAAAGTTAATGCTGGGATGTGGCTTTTTATTCTCTAATCCATGATAACCTGTTGACATTTTTCAATAGGACTAAACAGAACTTCCAGTTAATCAGCATATACTTCGCAAACTGGATTCCCTGCAGGTTGAAAATGACAGGTAAACATTTGGCAGAGAAGCAAAAGAACAGTTTTCCTTTATCAAGGGCTCACAAGCTCTATCCCTTCTGTGATTTGAAAAAAGGAGAAAGACATTCTCAGAAACAAGAAGCGACAACTGCTTTATCAAGGAGTTAGATCAGCCTTTTTCAACCAGTGTGCCTCCAGATGTTGTTGGACCACAACTCCCATCAGCCTCAGCCAGCATTGCCAATGGTCAGGAAAGATGGGAGTTGTGGTCCAACAACATTTGGAGGCACACTGGTTGGGAAAGACTGAGTTAGATAGTGAGATCCACATGATGGATTCAACACTGAGAGTACAAAGAAATTCAGATTAGGAGCAGAGAAAAACACAATAGGAATGGTCTCTATTTCAACCTTGAAAAGATGGAACCCTTGGCACATTTTCCTGAAGAAGAAAAACTAATAGCTAGAGCTGAGTAACAAGGAAATGTAGTTCTGCATGAAGGAAAATATTTAGGAGGATGGCCTCTCTTCTCCACTTTTTTGTCAGGGATTACAGAGAAGTTCAACTGCTGATACAGAGAGTGTTAAAATCAAGGGGTCAATGGAAAGGGAAATCTATATTGTTTAATTCTGTAAGCACAATAGGCCCTTCAAAACTTCACAGCCCCTTATCCTATTATAGTTAAGGTGTAGATTCCAAGCGCTTTAAAAGAAAAGGGTGCTATCAAGAAATAAAGCTGCATAGTGTAGAAACCAATCTTACAGTGTACAGACTGCAATATAATGGAGCCCAATGAACTGAAGGAGGCAAAAACAAGGTCTCCAAAATTAAAATACAGCAACTGATCAAACTAGAAATATACAGGCAAGCAGTGAAGTCTACACAGAAAATGAAAAGATTCCACACTGCCAATGCCTGGTGTGGCAGAGGGGCTTTCCTAAGGGAACAAGGCCCTTTATGCCCCCGGTGCATAAAGTGCAGTATGGAAGCTTCCTCACTATGCAACCCTGAGGGAAGGGAACCCCGTCCACAACGTAACCTATACTATTCAGGGAAGTAGAGCGAAGCAAGTATGGAGTCCTGCTGGTCCTAAAGGACTGACCATCCCCCAAAGTGCGGAAGACACCCCGCTGGGTGTTTTAGGAGGGGGTGGAGCTAGTGGAAAAGCCAGAAGACCCTTAATAAGTCTAGCTCTGTCGCAGAAAAGGAGGTTTCAGAGAAGGGTCCACGAGCATCAGCCCTGACAGAGGAACTGAAAGGGGGCGGTGGTGGTGTGGCGAAAGAACCCGTACCAGCGCAAACAGGGCTTCCCGCAGGGCGACTAGTTGCCAGGCCCACTCTCCTCCCCCTTTGCTCCTCGGCCCACCAGCAGCCCCTCCCACCGTGCATGGCGCTCCGCGCGCGGGAGAGAGGACTCGCAAGCTCGATCTGTGGGGTCATGAGGGGCGCAGGGGCGACAGGGGGTCAAGCAGAAAGTTTTCACCTCAGTCCGACGAACCCTCCGAAGGCAACACGCGGCAAGAACAAGATGGCGGCCAGCTAGGGAAAGAGAAGGGCCCAGAGAAAGGAGGCTTCGGACCACGGGATCATTGGCCCGCCCTCTTCACCCGATTGGAAGAAAGCACGGCTCGTTTGCATAACACGGGCGGTGGCAATCAGCCTCGGTCCTTTCTTTCTCTTTGCCCTACCCAGGCAATAAAAACGGCAGCCCTCGGCATGCGATGCAATGCAGCTGGACAGATGCACGAAGTCGGAGAAAAGGAAAGAGGCATTTGAAGCAGTGCATGCTGGGAATTGTGGTCTTCCTTTAGAGAAGCAAACAGGAATGGAATGGTACTTTTACAATGAACACAAGTTGTTTATCAAATTGGAATGTAAAAGAGTATTAGCTTGCTAGTCGTACATAATAGGAAAGAGGGGATTTTTTACTCCTCCCCCTTCTCTCGTTGATGAGCATGAAACTGAACAATGGTTGTTGTTGTTATGTGCCTTCAAGTCGATTACGACTTATGGCGACCCTATGAATCAGTGACCTCCAAGAGCATCTGTCGTGAACCGCCCTGTTCAGATTTTGGTTAGCCGTTCAATAATCATTTTCACATCTCGTCTGGCTTGTTTTCTTTATTCTTAACCGTGCAAACTTACAGAAAGTCTCAGTGCATTTGCCTGAGGCTGTAATTTTATCAGGGCACTTACTTGAGAATAAACTTCGCTGAACACAGTAGTGCCTACATCGGAGTAATCGTATAATAGGATTGCGCTTTAAACTGATGTGCGGATGTTACTATTGCCCTTCATCGGCACAAACTTAGCACAGTTCGCCTTTTAAAATGTACATGAAACGAACAACTCAAAAATATTTAGAAATTCCTGCAAGTGGAAATTTTGAGTTTGGGAAGAAAGGCACTTGACTTTCTCTTCTGAATACAGTAGCGTGAGAACTCTTTCTTTAAATGTATCCCGGACTCAAATCTATGAAGCCCCTCCTACATCCGTCCGATAACATCACTTCCTCTTAAACAAAAAGGCTGACTTGGGTTTATTAGATATTGCTTAAGCCTTGGAGAGGATCGTTGTGCTGATTGAATTATCCCGGTGAAGATCTTGGCAGACATCATGAAGGTTCAGTTAGCAGTTTTATCGACTTTCTTCCTTTGTCAGTTGCTCATTGCAGTTTCTGCTAGCGCATTTGGAAAAGGTGAGATACCAATTTTTTCTCTTTTGTTTTTACTTACCTTTAAATGCATATGCTTTGCAAAAATAAATGCCGCAGGTTCCATACTGAGGGTTCCAACATACACAAACTGTATTTTTAAACATTTGGGATAACAAATATAATTCTTGCAGTTTCTGTCTGTTGGAAACAATCAATTTCAAGAGGAATTTCTCTAGTCTAGGCCATGAGTTGGTCATGAACAATGAAACAACAGATGGCAGTTTCCAGGCTCTTTTTTTTTTAAAGAGTACAATTCAAATAAGATACACGTATGTATCTTTTAGAAAATATATTTGCTTGCTTTAGAATAACTGCATCAAACTTTGTGGATGGTCTGAGCAATGGTATCTGTAATTGCCTGTGGCTATGGTTTGGAGACCAGGGTTCAAATGCCCACTTCACCATGAAGCTTACTGGATGACTATGGACAAGTCACTGTCTCTTAGCCTAACCTACCTTACAGGGTTGTTGTGAGGATAAAATGGGGAGGGGAGAACCATGTACACCATATTGAGCTCTTTGGAGGGAAGGTGGGATATAAAAGTAATAAATAAATGAATAAATGCATTTATTTCATATGTGATGAAATAGGGGAAATTATTTTTTCTTCTGTAACAGATGTTTTATATTACACAACATATGTCCACTTTTTCCTTTCAAGGTTTTGGAGATCATATTCACTGGCGGACACTAGAAGATGGGAAAAAGGAGGCAGCAGCCAGGTATGTTGTAAAATCAAGACTGCAACCTTAAACAGGCTCACTTGGTACCAAAGTTGCCTATTATCCATAATAATTGCTTTTCAGATAAGCAAACTCAGTTGTAAACTTTCATAAAGCTGCCCTTACTGTTAAGCAATATCCTGAAGTAATGCTACACTCAAAGAGGCAGAGTTTATACATAAAAGCGTCCTTTGCCATACAAAAATAAACTTGTTTTGGGTTGTGAGCCTTTCCCCTTCTGATGAGAGAGTTATGAGAGAGACAGGCCAACCCTAAATCAAGTTTATTTTGTAGTAAGTCCCAGTAAATTAAACTGAACTTTCCCTTTTTATATTTTGTTTGAATGTTACTGTATTTGTATTGTTCAAAAATTGTACTAAAAATAAACTCAACATGAAAAAAAGAACTCTTAGTTGAATCCCTTGTAGAAATAGGCCTGCCTAAACCTGTTTGGAACCTGTATAGTTTCCTTAATGACTATGCTTAGAACTGCAGCCGGAACCTAAAACCCAAAAGGGGCATATTACTAATAGCCATTCACAAAAAATTGATCTCCAGTCTTGCACAAGAAGACTTGCGAAACTATTTAGAGCATGAGAAACTCATCACTTCAGTTCAACCATAACACTGGGATTTCATTATGCTTTTGCAATTAATGGATATTCTAACTATTTTTTTTAAAAGGACAACCTGTGCTCTGATACAGAAAGGTTTTACTGATCGTTAGTGTGCCTGAGCACTGTTTTGTTTGAAATGAAAAACAAATTAGGGCTGCAATTCTACTTACAAGATTGAATTTTAGGCTGTAAACTCCACATTCCACCTTTCAACTTCTGCTGCTGTTGCTCCCACCTTTTAGTTTGGTATCTTCTGAGGATAGATCTGTGCAGGTGAGTTTCAGAAGTCTGAGATTTTGATAGAGTGCAGTTATTTTGTGCTTTGTACTAATACAAGCTTCAAAAACAATTCCTCAGGTATATCAAGAGGTGTCTGAGGAAAGGATAGGAGAAACTGCCCCAATTAGGCTACTAGTAGCGGCCTGTGTAATAGGGCAGAGCCACCCTCTTGACACTAGTGTTGCTGCAGCTTACTTGGAGAGCCCTGGGGTGAGGCAGGTGCACTAGTGGAGCCACCCCTGCCAGTGTGTCCACACAGCCCTAGTGTCACTGCTGGCAGCGACACCAATCTTAGGATGAAACCGGCCACTGTTGGGGGCAGCACATTCCTACAGTACCTGATCTGCATCCCTCCATCCTTCAGCTTCAAAGTGAAGGCCCTGGGACTAGGTACACTTTTCTTCACCAATTGCCTGTTCTATGCATGTGAAACAATTCAACTACAGGCCTAAATGGACACTCCACTAAAGGTGGATGCTGCCAGAGTACTCTAAGCCTTGGAGAAGAATCCCACTGTGACACTATATTGTGCAATTGTTGGAGTGACAACCTTCTCTAACAGCTATGCTACATACAGATGAGAATTTTGGATAATGAGAAATCAGCTAGGTTCACCAATGTAGGACCTCTGCCTGTAGAAAATTAGCTGCTTCATTAACGGCAACATTGAATTCTAATACATTTTGATTAGTGAGAGAAACAGAGCAGCATACTAATTGAGTGCTTTAAGGAATAATGGCCACTGCATCCTGTCATCTGTAAAAGAATGCGTAACAGACAACCAGTCAAACCCCAAACATAGGATCTCCTGTCCTCTATCTTTGCAAGCGCTTTGGCAGATTGTAAATTAGTTGTTTGTAACTATCAGTTTCTTGTTAACTCCAAAGTACGGGCAGGTATAATGCTTCTCATTGAGAGGTCTAGCCACTGTACCCCTGATCTGGCAAAGGAAGGTCTGTTCATGAGACTGTTGTTAAATAGTTATTTCATTCTCAGTAATTTGAATATGATTCTGCATAGAAAATTGAAGAAGACTTCTCTGTGTTAAGCAAGGAGAGAGCTATTGCACTCCGTGGCACAGAGTGGTAAGCAGCGGTAACGCAGCCGAAGCTCTGCTCACGGCCGGAGTTCGATTCCAACGGAAGGAGGAAGTCAAATCTCTGGTAAAAGGGGTCGAGGTCCACTCAGCCTTCCATCCATCCGTGTTTGGTAAAATGAGTACCCGGCATATGCTGGGGGGTAAAGAAAGGCCGGGGAAGGAACTGGCAATCCCACCCCATATATATGGTCTGCCTAGTAAACGTCGCAAGACGTCACCCTAAGAGTCGGAAACGACTCACATTACAAGTGCGGGGACACCTTTACCTTTAGGTGTGAGCTTTAACTACTGAAGGTCCAGAGAAGATAAGGTGATGTGTCTTTCCTAATAGACTTGTTTGTTCAAAACAGACTTGACTCGCACTGTAAAATCCATCTTTAAGCATATTTTTAGTATTTTCTTTGGATCTCAACATTTAAAATGGATTTGTATTTGCTACATAAAACTTACATATTAGATATTCGGTCTCGGTGAATAAAGCTAATTAAAAAGCTAAGTAAACAGATTTCTTTTTTAACTCCACAGGTGCATTCAGCAGCGATGGGGGGGGCAGAGCTGCCACTAACCAGGTTGGGTATAGGTCAAGGTCAAGGGAGATCTAGGTTAGCAGCCCCACAGGTGTGTGCACACCTCACACACCACTGCTGGGTGCATTTATTGGGCACTACATTTTCCACGAGAGCCAGTGTAGTGTAGTAGTTAAGGTGTTGGACTATGGCCTGGGAGACCAGGGTTTGATTCCCCACACAGCCATGAAGCTCACTGGGTGACCTTGGGCTAGTCACTGCATCTCAGCCTCAGAGGATGGCAATGGGAAACCCCCTCTGAATACTGCTTACCATGAAAACCCTATTCATAGGGTCGCCATAAGTCAGGATCAACTTGAAGGCAGTCCATCATCATCACATTTTCCACTGGAAATGAGTAGCCTCAAACTGAGTAGCTGAGATATATGTGAGATGTAAGTGCTGGGGTGTTTTTTTGTTGGGTTTTTTTAAAAGCCATTTTATTCTGAGTTATATAGCAATTTAAATAGTCTATTAACCCTGTCCTCACCCCATTTCTCCTTGACATATGCAACCCAATACTGTGCATGGTTACTCAAAAGTCAGTCACATTACGTTCAGCAGTAGAGCAGGGGTGGGGGATTTTTTTGGCCCAGTGGATCAGGTCTTTATCTCCCCCTTCCCTGTGTGCCAAGTTTGACAAGTGGCCAATCTCTCAATCATCTGACATTAGGTGATCGACAGGTAGGTTGTTCCGCTCTTCAGTCTTGCTTTCTGCAGGGATCAGCTCTGTAAGCAGCTAATCCAGCCACATCTCTACCTGCATACCAAGTAGGCATGGTTTGGGGAAAACAGCCTCGTGGGCTAAACAGGGCTAAGTTTGGCCCACATGCCAGAGGTTCCCCACTTCTGCACTAGAGCTTTAATCCTCTGGACACTGACTTGGGAGAAACACATTCTGAACATTTTCTGTTAGATTTTAATAATACTAATAATAATACCAATAGGAAGTAGTCTCTTCCCCTGTGAAGGTAGGGCTGGGAAATCTGTGGCCCTCCATATGTTGTTGAACCCCATCAGCCCCAGCTACCATGGCTTCATGGTCAAGGATGATGGAAGTTGAAGTTCAGCAACATTTGGAGAGCCACAGGTTCCCCAGCCCTGCTATAAGGCACAATAAAACTATTTCCAATGATAGCATGTATATGTGGGTTGAGAGCAAAGCTGGCAATGTGCAAAAATATAACATTGGATACATGAAGAATATGAGTGAGGGCTGGATAGAAGATGGTTGGGCAATTAAGGCAACAACAACAACAAAGTCATTACAGGGCAGTTTGTCAGTGAGCACAAAAGGCTTGTTCTTTATGTTGCTTGTCCATAGCGATAGTTTGATGTGCAGCTGTTAGACTTACAAATATCCCCTCTTTTTTAGTTGTGCTTAGATTTTTTACTACACCTTTGACAAACATAGCAGTACCTAAGAATTCTCTTCACATTGCACATTCCAGGCTTAATCCTGCAAATCGCTTGCATATCTGGAGGTGAATTCACATGAATAAATTAGACATTTTTTCCTCTGAAGTGATGAGGAAGACTTTTATTGGGTATAAAAGACAAGATGTTCTGGGGAGGTGTTTGCACGGAACCAAGGGAAGGGGAACTTATGTTGCATCTTGAGCGTGTTTGGCTCTGTCCAGAGGTTATCAGTCCTGGCAGACAAATACTAATACGGAAATAAGGCAGCAGAATCTTCTTCCTTTTATAATCTACATTCTGAAATTGTACCTTACGGAGCAATCCTACACATGTTCACTCAGAAGTAAGTCTTGGTATTGCATCCTTGCTATCGTCATCGTGCAAGAGAGGAGGAAGCTGGTGTGCTGCTGTTTGCCTGTCTGTGCCCTGGTTCAGACGTTGTTGGGGCGCCCAGTACGCCTGTTGCTGCTACTGCAGCACTCTGCTACGCTGCTTGCCCTGGCTGGAGAGGAACAATTTCATCGCTGGCTGCTGTTTTTTGTGTGTATGGATTAGTGTGGTGTGAATGACTGTATGATTGTTGCTGTTATTGCGTCCTTTTAAGAACGGCCAGTGTTGTTAATATAGTTGCGGCTCTGAGTTTGCAACATTTTTAACTCATTGCTGCCACCTGGATGTAATAAATAGCTTTGAATGTGTTTATGTTTTGTGAATGATTGAATTGTTACTATATGTGAGTCTTTAGTTGGAATTGTGTTGTAGTTTAATATTGTTTGAGTGTATTGAGTGTATATTGTATTGTATTATTGATTAAGTGTGTGTATGTGTGTGTATTTTGATATAATTTTTTGGTATTATTTGTTGTTATTTTGTATGAATGTGATCAGGTGTGTGTGTATTGGTGCTTTTATCTGTTTTAATATGTGCCTGGGAGAGTGTATTATACATCAACCGGGGAGACCTTCGGGGGCCCCAATTAGCGTAGTGACGGGTAATGGGAGGTATGGTGTTGTGAGGAGAACATGCCAGGTAAGGGGAACTCGTCCCAGACAAGTAGTGTCTGTGACCTGTTCTGGTTCTCCTCACATCCCCAGGACTGCTGGTTGTCCTATCAGTCAGCCTTCGGATCTCCATATGCTGTTGTTAAACGCCAGGTCGGTACAACATAAGATCTCCCTTGTTTATGATTTAATTGTGGAGGAGGAGGCTGACCTGGCATGTATAACCGAGACCTGGGTGGGTGATATGGGAGGAGTTGCTCTTTCCCAGCTTTGCCCACCTGGGTACATGGTTCAGCATTATGGTAGAGCCGAAGGTCGGGGAGGTGGGGTTGCCGTGGTCTATAGGAGTTCTTTCTCACTCTCCAAGCACCCTGTACAGGTGATGACTGGTTTGGAGTGTCTCCACCTTGCGCTGGGCCAGAGAGACAGGTTGGGAATTTTGTTGGTGTACTGCCCGCCCTGCTGCTCAACAAATTCCCTAACTGAGCTGACAGAGGTGGTCTCGGAGATATTGTTGCAGTCCCCTAGACTGTTGGTACTGGGGAACTTCAACGTTCATGCCGAGACTGCTTTATCTGGGGCGGCTCAGGACTTCATGGCGTCCATGACAACCATGGGGCTGTCTCAGTTTGTTACTGGCCTGACGCATGTGTCAGGACATACCCTTGATTTGATCTTCGCCACTGGGCAGGGAGATGGTGATCTGGAGGTTGGGGATTTTTCATCTACCCCATTGTCATGGACAGATCACCGCTTGCTGAGGTTTAGGCTTACGGCGACCCTTTCCCTCTGCAAGGGTGGGGGACCTATTAAATTGGTCCGCCCCCGGAGACTAATGGATCCTGAGGGTTTCCAAAGGGCTCTAGGGGATTTTCCGACTGAGAAGACTGGCGCTCCTGTTGAAGCCCTGGTTGAACTGTGGAATATGGAGATGACCCGGGCGGTTGACACGATCGCTTTCATGCGCCCCCTCCTATGTAGAGCTCATACAGCCCCATGGTATACCCCGGAGCTGAGAGCGATGAAGCAAGAGAGGAGGAGGCTTGAGTGCAGCTCCCGAACTGTGGAATGGTCTCCCCGATGAGGTGCTCCTGGCGCCGACGCTGCTATCTTTTCGGCGCCAGGTGAAAACCTTTTTATACTCCCAGGCATTTTAAAGTGTATTTTTACAGTATTTTATTACTATGTTCTATTCTGGATGTTGTTTGGTTCTCGTATTGTTTGTGTGTTTTTGTTTTTTTGAGTTATTATATTTATTGTATTTATATATTGTGCCTGCTTTTACCTTTTATGTACACCGCCCAGAGAGCCTTCGGGCTTAGGGCGGTATATAAATTAAATTAAATAAATAAAATAATAAATCCTTAAGAGTATTGTGCTACATTAATTGTGTATTTCAATGTCTTTTTTTTTTTAAGTGGGTTGCCTCTCATGATAATCATTCATAAATCCTGGTGTGGTGCTTGCAAAGGTAAGATAAATTAATGTTCCCTGAGAGCTACTCTAAATCTTTAACTGAATAGATACATAACAATTGTAAGAGAAAATATAATGTTACAGGTGATTGACCTTGTATGTATTGTCTTTCTGTATAAACGCATAAGAATATTCTTATAAGGTGGGGGTGAAGAAATCATAGCTGTGGCTAAATGCCAATTGAAATGTAACCTAAGCAGGGTACCATGTGGATTCTATAAACCAAAATTATGAATAAAATCAGCTGCCAGAGTAGACATGTAAACTATGGTTCTGATGAACAAACTCATTTCCAACACCAATAAAAACATAAAAATAATTTGAATGACATACTTTCAATTCACAAGTGGCTATTTATTTTGTGTCTTTTATTGCATAAAACCAGAATAAAATGTCTGGCAAGAAATATTGCCATTGGTGCAAGCATTGTTTGAGTTTCTTGGGTTTTTATTTGTATAACTTTTTTATCACTTTGAGATGTGTCCAGTGTTCTCTGTCCACTAGCACAAGGGCTTTTATGCTAGCAGATTTGTGAGTTCTAATGTTGCGCAACAGAGGACTTCAGTGAAACAGTTGTGTTAGAGGAAATTAATTGACAACAGAGGCCGCTTTCACACTGCACTTTACTTCATTATTCTGACTTTATTCCATTTTTCTGACCTGGTAATTTGTGCATTATATTTGAACTTTCACACAACGTACTAGCTACTTCTGGAATTCTGGTGGAATATAGTGCAAGTTTAGTGCTAATTTTTGTGATAAATAATACCTGAAATAATCCATTTGCAAGTTTGGGAACCTGGAAAATTTCAGGAGTTTTTTGCTAGCTGCAGCTGCTCACATGACATGCATCCCAGCTTGAAGTGCATTCCCACCCTTTCGGTGCGCACTTCTTTTTTGCCTGACGAAAATGGTACCTGTGTTTAAGCATAGGTGCAGGTATCAGCAGCATTTCCCACCCACCCCTTTGTCTATACAAGTAAAATACAGTAGGGCCCCATTCATACGGCAGGTTCCGTTCCAGGCCCTCGCCAAAAAGCAAAAACTGCTGGAAAGGAAGGCCCTACTCAGATGTAGCATGTGAGCTCCCCACGCTCCAGCTGACAGTGATCAGCTGGAGCACACGAGCTCCCCGCGCTCCAGCTAATTAGCTGGAGCGCACAGTCAGATGGAGCGCAGGGAGCTTGCACACTGCAGCTGATCGCTGTCAACTGGAGCATGGTGGCTGGAGCTCCCCACACTACAGCTGATCGCCCTGCTGGTGCCGCCGTATTCGCAGAATGCTAAAAAGCAGGGCTCTGCTCTCGCTCTCGCTCTCGCTCTCGCTCTCGCTCTCGCTCTCGCTCTCTGTGTGTGTGTGTGTGTGTGTGTGTGTGTGTGTGTGTGTGTGTGTGTGTGTGTGTGTGTGTGTGTGTGTGTGTGTGTGTGTGTGTGTGTGTGTGTGTGTGTGTGTGTGTGTGTGTGTGTGTGTGTGTGTGTGTGTGTGTGTGTGTGTGTGTGTGTGTGTGTGTGTGTGTGTGTGTGTGTGTGTGTGTGTGTGTGTGTGTGTGTGTGTGTGTGTGTGTGTGTGTGTGTGTGTGTGTGTGTGTGTGTGTGTGTGTGTGTGTGTGTGTGTGTGTGTGTGTGTGTGTGTGTGTGTGTGTGTGTGTGTGTGTGTGTGTGTGTGTGTGTGTGTGTGTGTGTGTGTGTGTGTGTGTGTGTGTGTGTGTGTGTGTGTGTGTGTGTGTGTGTGTGTGTGTGTGTGTGTGTGTGTGTGTGTGTGTGTGTGTGTGTGTGTGTGTGTGTGTGTGTGTGTGTGTGTGTGTGTGTGTGTGTGTGTGTGTGTGTGTGTGTGTGTGTGTGTGTGTGTGTGTGTGTGTGTGTGTGTGTGTGTGTGTGTGTGTGTGTGTGTGTGTGTGTGTGTGTGTGTGTGTGTGTGTGTGTGTGTGTGTGTGTGTGTGTGTGTGTGTGTGTGTGTCAGATGCTAAAGGGAAAGAGGTTGCATGGTGATGGCATTAGATCTTGGACCTCCTACACAGTGGGGAACTACAGTGTGCATGTGTATAATGAGTGAGGGACAAAAACAAGACCATTACAGCCGTGTGAAAGACAGTTACACAAAATGCCAGTGTATTGGCTGAAAAAGCTACTGTTTCTTAATGCAGCAGGTACTGCAGTGTGAAAGGAATTTTAGAAATCGGGACAGAAGTGCTACCATTTTAATCCATTAAACTAACACAATAAGCCTCATGTCTGAAAGAAGCCAGAGTGTTGCAACAAAAGTCACCAGCAACCTGATTATTCATTCTCTTATGCAACAGCATTCTGCTGGCACAAAACATTTCGCCAGCAAAACAAGTATTGCTTTAACTTAGTGCTATGTTGCACACAACCCAGAATGTTTGTTTTATGTAAAATTAACAGAAGTAATGATTGTTCCTGATTCTTTTTAAATAAATGCAAGGATATCAGATTTTGATGACTGGTTCTGGCCGTGATCCAACTAAAATTAGTCATGCTTTAAGTCCCACTGAAATCTGTAGGACAGGTTAGGTATGAGAAAATTGTGCCCCATTCATTCCATTGAGACTGACAGAGGACGCAATCCAACTGGCATTTGCATCAGGCTGAGGGGATACAGTATGTAGCATATCCCTGGCAGAGGGGGAGGGTCTTGGCAGAGCCAGCAGAAGTCCTTCATCTGGGCATGGGCACAGCGCAACCAGAGAAATCCACTGCTACCTGGGCACAGCTGGCTCAGCTGAGACTGGCACAAGTGAAGCCAGTGAAAGGCCTGAAAAAGGGGCATTCCGGGGGAGTGTTGGCGCAGAACTGATGGGAGGGGAACTTATGTCGCATCTTGAGCATGTTCTGCTCAGTCCTGTGGCCTTCAGTCCCTGCAGAAAATATGCCAGGAAAAAGGGTGGTGTAAGGAAACATACATTTCTTTTCCTTCCGCTGAGCTCTGTTGGCACAGCCAGTGTGGTCCCCTCCCAAGGGCTCCTGATCAGAGGTAGGATGTGGCCAAACCTTATGCCTCCTTCCCTTCCACTGGCTCCACTTACACCTGCCTCCTCCGAGTAGCATTGCTCCCTAAGTTTGATCAGGGCCCTTGCGCTTAGAAGCACGTATGTAGGAATTATGACAGGTGTACCCTTTCCTGATTCAATTTTCCTTTTCTATACTTTTCGTAGCTTTAAAACCAAAGTTTGCTGAGTCTAAGGAAATCTCAGAGCTTGCCCATAATTTTGTGATGGTCAACCTTGAGGTAAGTTTTAGTTAGTTAGGCACTATGATACTAAAATGGAGTGTTTTCTCATATTCTTCCTTTGAAGTTTCTGACACAATTTATTAAGATGTAGAAAACAAAGATGAAATATCTGAAACATCTGTAAAAAAATCTTCATTGATTTGTTCATTACTTTGCATTACACTCACATTAAAATTACTTGTTTGCATTACGAAAAACATGATTAAAACTATACTTTAAAAAAAAGTTGAATAAATGAATGATTGTTGTCAACGTTATACTCTGCTGTTTCATAAAGGAATATTACTGACAAGCAATTGCAGCAATTTGCCCTTCTTTTCAAGGGGTGATATCCAACGGTGGCATCCATGTTTCACAACAGATCTCCACTTGTGTAAGTGGTACTTCCCTCTACTCCCCCTGTGCAGCCCTTTCGGCACCCCAAAATCTACTATCTTTTAGAGGAGTTGGGTTGCAGGGGAGACAAGAGGAAGAAGTCTCACATCATCTGCTGGCACAATGTTCAATGCAACACAAGTTATTTGTGCTTGCAAAAACCATGACAATCTAAGATGACTGTGAGGGAACTTCATCCCACAGGCCTAATGTGCCCCAGCAGCTCTCCTCATTTGTCCTGTGATTTGGTTTTGCCCAAACCATTTATGAAGATACAGAAAACAATGATATAAAACGTTCCTCTTATTTCTGGGACAAAAGCTTCATTGATTTGTTCATTAATTTGCATGGTACACACTTAAAAAACATACTTGTTTGGATTATGAAAAACATGAGTAAAAATATTCTTTAAAAAAAGCCATGGCACCAAATTTAAAAACAAGAATTTGGAGTGCACTCTAAGTGCATTCCCGTTTGTTTCTTGCAGCCGTGCCTTAATTTGGCACTTTCTGAATTTGGCAGCTTTAAAAAGGCACCAAACTTAACCTGGAAAGGAGTGCAGTTAGAGTACGCTCCTGATTCTTCCTTAAAAATTTAGGTTAAAATTTGAATCATCTGACATTGGATCATCTGATGTGAAGGTGATAGACAGGTGGGTGGCCCCACCCAAATGCCAAAGTGTCCTGTGGAGGGTGAGCCGGATTTCCTCACCCCTGACCTAAAAGATTGTTTTAGGAACATAGAAAGTGGTCTTGTACTGAGATTGTCCAATATCCTGTCTATCTCAGGACTATCTACATCTGGGGTTGCCAACATGGCACCATTGGACACCTCAGTGCCCTCAAACACCTCCTTGGTACTCCCTGCATACCCCAATTTCAATTTGAGGGTGTTTCCTGTCCTTGAGGTGGAATGTCTTGGTTTTATTTGTTTGGGGGGGGGAGAAGGTATTTTACCTGTTGAAGGGAGGGGGGAGTTTTTGAGCTACATTTTCTACAATGAAATGGGTATTTTGTGGAGCCCATCACAGTTGGTTAGATTTCTAAATGTTCCTCTGGGCCCAAAAAGGTTAGGGGCCACCGGTCTCCAGAAGTTCAGGCAGAGGTCTTTCTCTGCTCTACCTTGAGATGCCAAAGTCTGGAATTGAAGACCTTTTGCATGCAAATAATGTGCTCCACAATTGATTTATGGGTCTTGCCTTTGGTTACACAGAAACAGGATAGATTTCTGTGAAAATAGAGCTGATGTTACTTTGTTTTATCTTTTTTATCTACAGGATGAAGAGGAGCCCAAGGATGAAGCCTTTAGTCCTGATGGTGGTTACATTCCTAGAATCCTTTTCATGGGTGAGGGATAAGGCAGTTTCTTATTCCTCTTGGAGAGCTGTGTTGTTGCCATCACATGGATGTTACCATTCTTTGTTTTTATAGATCCCAGTGGAAAGGTGCATCCAGAGATCATAAATGAGAGAGGAAACCCCAGCTACAAATATTTTTATACCAATGCTGAACAAGGTACATGTGAATTAAGTTCAAATTAGCCTTTAGATCAGATGGCCATAGTAGCCCTGGTAGGTTTCTGACCATTTGTATTTCGCTAAGGGTGTCCCAATTAATTTGCAGTGCAGTACAAGAGTGATTTATAAATAAGGAGTGTTAAAAAGGTGGAAATAGAGCTTGCACCCAACAGCCCCTTATTAAACATTACATTTTTAAAAAAAAATCTGAGCCCAAATCTTTTGTTGTATGTGGCTTTTGCAACCTGGGTTTTACAACTTTGTCTCTTCTGCTATGAGGTGTAAACTTAAGCATACACATTTTGGATTCTGTCGAACTTGAAAGTTACATGAGAGTGTTGGCAAAATACTCTCTTCAGTTAGGGGGGAAAAGGGCATGGAAGAGTTGAACTTAAGAAATGGGAGTTATGACTCAAATTGTTAGGTTGATGTTGGTATAGTTATCATTACCATCTTTATTTTGCATGTGGATTTCCCCAGTAATTCACGTAAGGTATTAATTTTATTATTGCTTTGCTCAGTCATGTAAACTGAATGGAACCAAACTACTAAGCATCTCTTATGTTTAACATTACAGTCATCCAAGGAATGAAGGAAGCCCAGGACAAACTGACAGGTGATTCTTTCAAGAAGAAACATCTTGGAGATGAATTATAATACACTGGAGCTCTGTTTTTTAACAAATTCTGAAACTAAAATTATATATGACTCTTTAGCCTCCCCTTTTCCAGATGAGGAATTTTAGCTGCACTGAGGTGATCTTCTTCCTACTGATAACTTGCTAGATCAAATGCTATCTTTTTCAGACAGTGAAATCAAAATAAATAACTCTGTCCACTCTTGTTTACATTGAAGTGCCAGTTTTTAAGAGAAATAAAGCTAGGATGCTAACTGATGAATGAATGTTTCAACTTTGACCATATGACAAATCAGAGTTTCACTGGAGTTTAAAGCCTAACTCTTCTTAAATTGCATTTTTTTTCTATATGAGGAAAAGGCTGGTATGTGATGAGGGCATTGGTCTTATAGAATCATTTATTACTTTTATCATAAACAGGCTTATTACTGTCTGGCTTATTTCAGTAGGAACTTCTAGATAAGAATGTTTAAGATTTCAGTGAACAATATTGCTTTTATTATTTTATTGTTCATTTACTAAGCCAATTATATTAAACTAATCATCTAGTTGTGGACACTACACCAAGTAAAGTTGTTTTCCTGTCTGCTCAAGGAGCAGCATAAAAGAATGTGGGAACTGCATCTTTTCTTACAGAATTGCTTATTGTTCCTTTGATTGCATTTAGACAGAAGCATTGTTTCCCCATTTGTGCATTTGACTTTTAGTTCTTTTGTGAATAGAAGAAAAAATGTATTGAAGTATTTAGTGTGAAAATGTCCTCTTAACTTGCTGAATGTTCTTGGTGGATGCCTTGCTACATCATATTGTACTGTATTTTTGTATTGGAGTAAACAATAAAATTAATTTTTATTTTTTTATTTTTCATTCTATTTTCAGAAAAGAATTAGGGACTGAAGGCTTAATGTTGAATTTGTGAAGTAACCGTTGACTGCTTCATCTCTTTTCCTACATGTTTTTATGCACAGATATACAGTGCCTTGCAAAAGTACTCAGACCCCTGCGCAATGCTCTCATATTACCGAATTACAAATGGTACATTGTAATTTCATTCTGTATGATATTTTATTTTGAAACACTGAAACTCAAAATCAATTGTTGTAAGGTGACATTGGTTTATGTTGGGAAATGTTTGAAAGAAACAAAAAAAACTGAAACATATTGCTTGCATAAGTATTCAACCCACACACATTACTATTTGGTAGAGCCACCTTTTGCTGCAATAACAGCTGTCAGTCTTTTGGGGTAGATATGTACCAGGTTTGCACACAGTGTCAGAGGGATTTTGGCCCATACTTCTTGGCAGATTTGCTCCAAGTCGTTCAGGTTGGTTGGACGTTGCCTGTGGACCGCAATTTTCAAAGAGCGCCACAGATTCTCAATGGGATGGAGATCAGGACTTTGTTCTTGAGCCATTCCAATGTTGCTTTGGCCTTGTTCTTGGGATCATTGTCCTGCTGAAAAGTGAATTTCCCCCCAAGCTTCAGTTTTTTAGTGGACTGAAGCAGGTTCTCTTGCAGTATTTCTCTGTATTTTTCTCCATCCATTCTTCCTTCAATATTTACAAGATGCCCAGTCTCTGCTGATGAGAAGCATCCCCACAACATGATGCTGCCACCACCATACTTCACTGTAGGGATGGTGTGTTGAGGCGTGGGCGGTGTTAGGTTTGTGCCACACATTGAGTTTTGGCCAAAAAGCTCTATCTTGGTCTCATCTGACCACAAAACCTTTTCCCACATCACAGCTGGGGCACTCTCATGCTTTCTTGCAAACTCCAGCTGTGCTTTCAGATGGTACTACTTGAGTAATGGCTTCTTTCTTGCCACTCTGTCATACAGGCCAGTGTTATGCAGACCTCTTGATATGGTTGACTGATGCACCATTACTCCACTTGCAGTCACTGAACTCTGTTCAAAGTGATTGTTGGCCTCTGTGGCTTCTCTCACAAGTCTCCTCCTTGTTCAGGCACTGAGTTTTGAGGGACAGCTTTTTCTTGGCAGTGCCTGTGTGGTGTGATGCAGCTTCCACTTCCTGATTATTGATCCAACTGAGCTCACTGGAATATCCAAACACTTGGATGTTATTTTGTACCCTTTTCCTAATCTGTGCATTTGTATTACATTACCTCTTACTTCTGTAGAATTGCTTTGGTCTTCATTTTCCTTCAGATCTACAGCCTGACCAATGATCAACAGTGGGGGTTTTATCCTGACAATGTGAGCCAATGGTAAGGTGTGTCCTCAATAGGGCAATTTCTTTCATCTGTGTAAACTGGGAGCTTCCACAGCACAGGGGTTGAATACTTATACAAGCAACATGTTTGTTTTTTATGTTTCTTACAAACATTTCCCAACATAAAACCAATGTCACCTTACAATAATTGATTTTGAGTTTCAGTGTTTTGAACTAATATATATATAGAGAGCGAGAGAGCGCGCGCGAGAGGGGGCGCGCGAGGGGGCGCGCGAGGGGGCGCGCGCGAGAGAGAGGGCGCGCGAGCGCGAGGGCGCGAGCGCGAGGGCGCGCGAGAGAGAGGGCGCGCGAGAGAGAGGGCGCGCGCGAGGGAGGGGGCGCGCGAGGGAGAGGGCGCGCGAGGGAGAGGGCGCGCGAGGGAGGGCGCGGGCGCGAGGGAGGGCGCGGGCGCGAGGGAGGGCGCGGGCGCGAGGGAGGGCGCGGGCGCGAGGGAGAGAGGGCGCGGGCGAGAGCGGGCGCGGGCGAGAGGGCGCGGGCGAGAGGGCGCGGGCTAGAGCGGGCGCGCGCGCGAGGGAGAGCGGGCGCGCGCGCGAGAGAGAGAGAGAGCGGGCGCGCGCGAGAGAGAGAGCGGGCGCGCGCGAGAGAGAGCGGGCGCGCGCGAGCGAGAGAGCGGGCGCGCGTGTGCGAGAGAGCGGGCGCGCGCGAGCGAGAGAGCGGGCGCGTGCGAGAGAGCGGGCGCGCGAGAGAGAGAGGGCGCGCGAGCGCGCGAGCGCGAGAGAGAGGGCGCGCGAGAGAGAGAGAGGGCGCGCGCGAGAGAGAGAGAGGGCGCGCGCGAGAGAGAGAGAGAGGGCGCGCGCGAGAGAGAGAGAGAGGGCGCGCGAGCGCGAGAGAGAGCGCGTGCGCGAGAGAGAGAGAGAGAGAGAGAGAGATATTTATACTGCCTTCAAGTGGATTCTGACTTATGGTGACCCTATGAATATGGTTTTCATGAGGCTGAGAGGCAGTGACTGGCCCAAGGTCACCTAGTTAGCTTCATGGCTATGTGGGGATTCAAACCCTGGTCTCCCAGGTCATAGTCCAACACCTTAACTACTATGCCACACTGGCTCTCAAAATATCATACAGAATGAAAATTACAATGTACCATTTGTAATTCAATAATATGAGAGCATTGGGCAGGGGTCTGAGTACTTTTCCAAGGCACTGTATGTAGTTTTTTAACATTCTATTACATACAGTGGTTATTTATTTATTTATTTATATTTATTAATTAAATTTATATCCTGCCCCATAGCCGAAGCTCTCTGGGCGGTTCACAACAGATAAACATCCAATATACAATTAAAACATATATTAAACAAATTGAAAACTAAACCTAATCAACACATAAGCAACTACAAAACTCAATACTAAATATTAAATGTTAAAAAAGTATTAAATTGATTGAAATATTAAGAAGTTAAGATATCAAATATCAAAATGTTAAAATATTAAAATGCCTGAGAGAAGAGGAAGGTTTTTACCTGGCGCCGAAAAGATAACAATGTTGGCGCCAGGCGTACCTCATCAGGGAGAGAATTCCATAATTCGGGGGCCACCACTGAGAAAGCCCGTTTTCTCATTGTCACCTTCCGGGCTTCTCTCTGAGTAGGCCCCCGTAAGAGGGCCTTTGTTGTTGATCGCAGCGTACGGGTAGGTTCATATCGGGAGAGGCGTTCCATCAGGTATTGTGGTCCCAGGCCGTGTAAGGCTTTATAAGTTAAAACCAGCACCTTGAATCGAGTCCGGAAACATATAGGCAGCCAGTGCAAGCGGGCCAGAATCAGTGTTATATGTTCGGACCTCTGAGTCCCTGTTAACAGTCTGGCAGCTGCATTTTGCACGAGCTGTAGCTTCCGAACCATCTTCAAAGGCAGCCCCACGTAGAGTGCATTGCAGTAGTCCAATTTTGAGGTTACCAGTGCATGGACAACTGAAGCAAGGTTTTCCCTGTCCAGATAGGGGCGTAGTTGGGCCACCAACCGAAGTTGATAGAAAGCACTCCGTGCCAGCGAGGCTACTTGTGCCTCTAGTGACAGGGATGGTTCTAAAAGAACTCCCAAACTACGGACCTGCTGCTTCAGGGGGAGTGCAACCCCATCCAGGACAGGTTGGACATCCACCATCTGGTTAATGGAACCACCTACTAACAGCATCTCAGTCTTGTCTGGATTGAGCCTCAATTTATTCGCTCTCATCCAGTCCATTACCGCAGCAAGGCATCGGTTCAGCACCTTGACAGCCTCACCTGAAAAAGATGAACAGGAGAAGTAGAGCTGCGTGTCATCAGCATACTGGTGGCAGCGCACTCCAAAACTCCTGATGACGGCACCCAGCGGCTTCATGTAGATGTTAAAAAGCATGGGGGATAGTACTGACCCCTGTGGGACTCCATATTGGAGGGCCCAGGGTGCCGAGCAAAACTCCCCAAGCACTACCTTCTGGAGACGACCCGCCAAGTAGGAGCAGAACCACTGCCAAGCAGTACCTCCAACTCCCAGATCAGCAAGTCTCCCCAGAAGGATACCATGGTCAATGGTATCAAAAGCCGCTGAGAGATCAAGGAGAATCAACAGAGTTACACTCCCCGTCTTTCTCCCGACAAAGGTCATCATGCAGGGCGACCAAGGCCGTCTCCATGCCAAAACCAGGCCTGAACCCCAATTGAAATGGATCTAGATAATCGGTCTCATCCAAGAGTGTCTGGAGCTGGTCGGCAACCACTCTTTCTAGGACCTTGCCCAGAAATGGAACATTTGCTACCGGCCTATAATTGTTAAGATTTTCTGGGTCCAGGGAAGATTTCTTCAAAAGTGGTCTCACCACCGCCGCCTTCAGGCAGCCAGGGACCACTCCCTCTTGCAATGAGGCATTAATCACTTCCCTGGCCCAGCCGGCAGTTCCAACCCTGCTAGCTTTTATCAGGCCAAGATGGGCAAGGGTCCAATGTAGAAGTGGTTGCGTGCACCTGTCCAAGCACCTTGTCGACGTCCTCAAGCTGTACCAATTGAAACTCATCCAACAAATCATGACCAGACTGTGCTCCGGATACCTCATTTAATTCCACTGCTATAACATTGGAGTCCAAGTCCTGACGGATGCAAGAGATTTATCCTGGAAGTGCCTAGCAAATTCATTACAACGGGCTTCAGATGAATCAATCATGTCCTTAGGGCCAGAATGTAACAGCCCTTGGACAATTTTAAAAAGCTCCGCTGGCCGGCAGATAGAAGATTGTATGGTGGCAACAAAGTATTGTTTTTTTGCTGCGCGCACAGCCCCTAAATACAGCTTGGTATAGGCACTTACCAGTGCGAAATTGCATCCATCAGGAGTTCGTCTCCATCTGCACTCAAGCCGTCTCCTGTACTGTTTCATCGCTCTCAGCTCTGGAGTGTACCATGCAGCTGTAATGAGCTCTACTCAGGAGAGGGCGCTCAGAAGCGATCATGTCAGCTGCCCGGGTCATTTCAGTATTCCACAATTCGACCAGGGTTTCGACAGGAGCGCCAGCCTTATCAGCCGGAAAACTCCCCGGAGTCTTTTGAAAACCATCCGGATTCATTAGTCTCCGCGGGCGGACCATCTTAACAGGTCCTCCACCCCTGCAGAGGGGAGAAGCTGCTGTAAGTCTAAACTTCAACAAGCGGTGATCTGTCCATGACAAAGGGGCTGATGTAAGACTCCCTACCTTCAGATCACCTTCGCCCTGTCCAGTTGCAAAAATCAGGTATAGAGTATGCCCTGTTCTCTCAGCATTTTAATAATCTCTAGCAAAGAATGGGTCTAACAATTTGCCTGTTGTCATGAAAATAAAATGACTTCTAATAGCTGATAAGTAATAAACACTTGCATCTTCCACAGTGCAATCCTTAACCATGTTGACTCTGAAGTAAGCCCTAATGAATTCAATGGGGCTTACTCTCAGGTAAGCATTAGATTTGCAGTCTCAGTTGTGTAATAAGCTTTGGCAAGAGTAACCAACTTTTACACTGTATATTAGCTTATATCAGTTATTTTAGTGGCATTCTTGTTCAGAAAGCAAAGATTCTAAATGTTTTATTGATTTATTTGATATAAAAGACTCAAAATGAATAACTACTGCTCTTTTTGACCTAGCCTAATGAGGAGCAATAACCTTTTAAAGCTTTAGTGCTTAATGTAAAGCCCTTTCTGGAATAAATATTCTGTTTTTAGCAAATTTAAGCTGGTGCAATCAGATACTACTTTATATGTGTTACATCCATGAAATCATTTTTTTAAAAAAATAACTGCCTGTGCACACAAGATTTTTCAACCAAATAAGATTTTTCACCTAGCATCTGAATCTGATGCACTTCATACACTTGAATATGTATAATATAATTTTCATTTTATGTTTAAAAAGCCGCCTCTTCTATGGTAGCTTGGCAGGGTGTTCTCTACATCTTGGAAATCAGCTCATACTTTTGCAAAATGTGGCATGATTTTCCCAAGATAGCACAATTAAATTCATTCTTATTAATGCCATGGTGGGTTTACAGAAGAGCATAGTTCTGCTGTCTTATCTGGGCTTATATGGTAACTCATTCTGTAAATTCTGTGTAAGTTCTCTATAGTCCACTGCCCCAATTTTCTACTCTTGCCAGTGATCAGCAAAAGTGCTACAGCCATGGGAATCAGAGTAGTTATGTAAAGACCATTAATGTAATAGACCTGATGCACAAAACTGGTATCTCCGTAAGAGTTTCACCCAATGCAGTAATGCGGGAACTGTTTCTGTGGACAGAACCTAGGATGGTAGTGGCTGCTGGTTTTAGTATGTACAAGGAAGCCACATTTATTTATTCTGCCTTTTAGGGCAAACGTGCACAACAAGGCAGCTTACAATAAAACTTAAAGCTATTCACACAATAAGAACAGCAACATACAAAATCATATAGAGGAGGCCAGCAAAAAAAATAAAAAGCTTGGTGATATAGTAAAGTCTTTAGGGTGGTCTAGTTACAAGCCACAAGAAAGCAGGCCAAGCAGAGTTCTTTGGAGAAGAAATGCCATAGATTGGGAGCCACCAAAGCAAAATCTTATTTCTGGTACTTGCAAACCAGACCAACGTTAGTGGCAGGTGTGAACAGGATCGCTGAGACAGATCCATATGGGTATAAGTGGTTCTTCAAATCATGGTTCTGAACCATTCAAAGTTTTAAAGGTTTGTACCAACACAATAAACTTGATCCCAAATGCAACTGAAAATTGCCTGGCCTCCACAAGCTTTCCAGTGTTTGATTTTGCACCAGCTGAAGTTTTTGGACTGTTGTCAAAGGTAGGCCAATGAAAAGAGCATTACAGTAATCTAATCTAGATGTAACCAGTTTTTGTATAAATGGGGCCCTTCAGCATTTGCTGTCATATAGTTCATTACGTCTGGTTCTTTCTTACCAACCTTTTGGCTTATGCATATGGATTTCTTTAAGAAATAAGGTTGTAATCTCTTGGGTTAAATTCCATTTTGGAAGAAAATATAAAATATGTTGAAAAATTTCTACTGCACCAAGGAAGAGAAAGAGACCCACTTTAAGTATCGCATATTTTTTCCATGAACTTAATCAGATTATTTTACCTATGGAAAAACCATTGCTTCAAAAATGTACCACCAACATCACCTTACTAAGTATGGAAAGTTATGAAATGTTTGCAATTTTAAAATACTCTTTATTCGCCACCAGGTGGAGTAACCTACTTGTTCTTTTAGCTATAGTATGCAATCAGACTTCTCGTTAATCTCATGTCCCTCAAATCATTTTCAAAGGACACTGACTAGTTTGCTAACGGTAACTAATTCAAAGCAGACTGACAAAAACAAACAAAAAAGCCCCAAGACGAACTGAACCAAATCCAAGTTAGTAAAGTTATTTACTCCTTACATCTTCCCTCACCACCCTGTTGAGGCATAAATCTAATCAGCAGGGAAAGTGGGTTGGGGTCTTCGGGGACTTTTTTAAAAAGGGGTGCATTTTTGACCCTTCAATAATCCTAAATATATTGGTTTAAATGACTCATTCTATAAAGATGGAAAGAGTAAATACAAACATTTTAAAACTGATGTTAGTGCGGAGACAGCGATCTTTTGGGACGCTGGGCACGTGAGGGGGCGGGATTTAAACTCCCCGCCCCCAATGCTCCTAAGCCTTCTCCTAGATCTTAAATTCTGAAGCCAAAGATGTCAAGATTCAAGCCATCTTAGAAGTCACACCTCTAGTTCTAGATCTGAGCAGGGTGGACCGGTGTCCTACATGAGGGAGGACAGCCCTCTGTTTGAAGGGCTACATGGTCCATGTTTGATTTAAAGACAAAGGAACCACAGGGAGCGCGAGCAGGAGAGTTGAAGTTGCCCTGTCGACGGTGAGCACCTGGACAGAAGACAGCGGGCGCAAAGGTTGCAGTCTACTCCGCTATGGTGAGATGCATTTCTATCCTAACCATTCACTCTGCACACTCTGTTCTTTAATTTAGTTGGGGTGTGTGTGTGTGTGTGTGAGAGAGAGAGAGAGAGAGAGAGAGAGAACAGACGCGCGGTGGTAAACAGAAAGGGGAATACGATGGGATGTAAACTAGATGTGCACGTAAAGATTAAAAGTGGCATCTTTATAGGAGAGAGGGACAACCTGAGCAGTGGGTTGGTCCCGGGTGGGTAAGACCCAACGCATCCTCCCTTCGTCGGTTACTCCCTTATGCTCTGTTCTGCAATGCTTGTCTTAAAAAAGAAGAAGAGCCGCTTATTCCGCTCCGTTTGAGAAAGAAGGCGGGAGGCCGGCAGCAGCAGGAGCTCCGCCCCCGGGACTGTCCTTCTCTGTGCCGGGCGGAGAGGATCTGCTGGATGTGTCGCTAAACTGGACACACAGGCTATTCTCCGCCCAGAGGTTCTTGCAGCCAGGAACCCTACTCGGGCTCAGCTGAATCTCCAACCAGCGCCTCCTGCTCGCTGATCTTGGCTCCATTGTCCCTCGCCTTGTGCACCAAGCGGCTCCATCACCTGCGCCCCAGGTAAGAACACGGATTACAGGAGCAGTCCCTACCAGCTTTCCTCCTGGTTAGCATCTCCCTGCCAAAAATAGAGGCTGGATCTTGATCAGCCCCGGAACCCTCAGAATACACCTGAAGACCTGAGCGAATCTCCCAGCGCTTGTGGGAGCGGAGGGGACTCTCGGGACTAAATGTGAGCCGCGAATTAGCCTCGGGAAATATTTTTAGTACTATGGCCGGTCAGATCTGGACATTTGTGCACTAACTGGACGGAGCGCCTCTGCTTACATGCAGAGAGCATTTTCAGTAATGCTTAGCAGATCGTTTAACTCGGTCTGAGATTTGGGGGCAGAACTTTCCGGTTAAAATGTATGATTTCTGCACAGACTTCCCTTGCCTCTCCGGGCCCTTGTTTTTAGCAATTAAACATTAGGGTCTCTCAAAAAACCAAATAAATGTGAGGAGTAGGGAAGTGCAGATGGTTCCCCAGTCTTTCCCCTTGTCTTAATAGCCCACACAATAAAGCTTATTGGAGGAGACTACTAAGGAACTGTATGTATCACACTATTTATTTTTATTTATTTTATTTAGTTCAATTTATATACTGCCCACAGCCCGAAGGCTCTCAGGGCGGTGTACAGCATAGGATAAAATACACTAGGCTTAGTTTATTTCTTCTCCATTTTTCTTTGTGTTGGATTAAATGGGCCAAAATTTAAAAACGGCTGTACTGACAGAACACAAAAAGATTCTTAATCAAGGATGTTAAGCCCTTAGCAGCTAAGGAAATGTAGGCTGCCACTTTCAGTATTGTTCCTCACCATTTGGAACATCATACTCAATGGAAAGGTGTAACAGTTTCATAGCAAAATAGTCAAGAGTAGTAGGTTATATTTTAAAGGTTAGTATAGATTGCTTTGATTCATGTTGTTGTTATGTGCCTTCAAGTCGACTATGACTTATGGTGACCCTATGAATCGGCAACCTCCAAGAGCATCTGTCAGTTCTTGGTTCCTCAGAGTTCATTAGTGAATCACTATACCTTGTTTCATTAACACACATGCACAAAACTAAATTAACTGAAATCTCAGAGTTTTGTCTTCTAATATGCTTGTTTTGAATGGGGCCTTATTTGTTTTTCAAAATCTCTTATTAACAGATTATTCATGGCATATTTGACCGCAATTCACAGACCTTAACTTCACTTCTAATAGTAAAATACTATGGGTCTTGCCTGATGTGTGTATGCTAACAGTTGACTGTGAATGGAAAGAGTACAAAATATTCTTAATATATAAACAATATTGATGCAAACCTAATCTCAAGAGTAAAATGTGACCTATCATTCCAGATAGTAGGTCCCATACTGCATAGTAGGATTGCCATATTAATTAAAAAAAATAGTCGCCAGCTATTTTTTGTGGACCTCATGTTCTGACAAAGAGCTTACTTATAGAATTTGAACTGAGTTGAGTGGCATAGGGTGAGTGGCCATTATTAAATGAATATATTTGAATATATATTCAATTTGAGTGTGTGTATATTGCATTAAAATTATCTACCCTGTTCTGTGCAGTTAAATCAATAAAATAAGGAATATTCATATGCAGAAATCTGTTAATATTGCACAAAATATCCAAAACACAGAAACAAAATCTGTAGGCAGAAAATCCAAATAATGGATTAAGAATATACTGAGGTGATCAATATATTATGCAAATGAGTTTTTAAAATATTACATTATATATAAAGAACAGCCTATCTGTGTGTCTATAACTGTGGTGGAACTTGGAATTCCTTAGAAAGGGTTGGGATGATAAGGAACTGGGGAGTGGGCATTGACCTCAGCTGATGTGGCCATTGACTCCCAGAGCAGCCAGGTCTCCCCAGTTGCAGAGCTGTTGAGTGATAATGCTTTGCAGCCAAAAAATCCAGTGGGAATTCTGCTGCAAATTTTGCAAAATAGCTAACTGATTTTCAAAAGGCAAAGATTGCTGATAATAGGTGCCAATGTAGGAGAAATTGAGGAATACTAGGGTATCTTATGGATAAGTGGAATGCTGCTTGAGTTGAAGGAAGGATGATCTGAAGAGTATTTTTGTCATTTATTCTTTTTAAAAATAAAACATCTAGTTTTGCATTCATTTTCTCTAAATTGTAACAGGTTTAGAAAAAGGCAAACTTGTAAGTAACAGTGAAGTCGTGTGGTATTTTTCATCTGCTTCCTATATGTCTATTTTGTTTTAACTAATGCTATTCTGAACAGATGATGCAAAATATTTACATATGCAATCCAACCTTTCTCTACCACATCAGCTAAAATGTCTCAATATTAATAAAATGATCACCATGTCAGGTATCTACTTATCACCTCCAAATGCAAACCAATGTTTAAACTTAAAACACTTTGTATTATAATATCTGTATAAGTTATCATGCTGATGGATTTTAATCAGTACAAAACATAACACTGTTAAATGTATATAGTATTATGTGTGTACGTGTATCTGGAGGGCACCATATTGGGGGGGGCACACACACACACACACACACATGAAACCTATTGAAATATTATATGTACTACTGGATGCCTAACAAGAATGTAGATATACAAAATATTCACACCATCAAAGGGACTGGGGTTTCCCCTCCCCCAATCCACTTCCCTTTGCTTCTTTCTGCTTCTGCTTCCATGTCTGCTCTGGATCCAAGAGACATACAAAAAGTAAAGATGGCATGTATAATAGGGCAATCAGTATAAAAGGCATGGGGAGTGGACAAAAGGTAGAGCACAGGGAGCTGGGGTGGACTAAGGGGTACCTTGACTGTTTTTGAGTCATGTCATATCTGTGCTTTCTGTATCAGGGCAAAACATACAGATACCCATATGATACCTGGATATTTTACCACGTAAGACAAATAACAACTTTCAGGTAGGTGTGTTGGGATTTGGGGAAACAGGGCAGGTGAAAAGGTTAACTCCGCCCTACCCCAGTCCTGATCCAAATCTGTAGCTCTGATCCAAATCAAGGGGCCCCCATGACTCCTATAAATCTTTAAAACTGTTAATGAATTTACATTATGCCATCATTTGATTCAGTCAAAAATGTTTTTATTGCATGCCATTGATTGGCAACTAATGTTTAACAAACACAGAGCAACAGAGGTTTGGGCAGAATTGTCTCCTTATGCATATCTTCTCCTGTTATGATTCCTCTAAATGCCTTGGCTTGCTCATGAGGATTGGCAGCTGAAGTGCATAAGAGGAAAAAATATTTGTTGCTCTTCAGACTGGGAGGGGAGGGAGGATTAAAAAAAACCCTTTGTCTGTTTCATCTTGCACAGGAGAAAGCCACCAAAGCACAAAAGAACATAAGAAACGAATCCTATGATCTGTGTCGGAGACCCTGTTGAAATGTCTGTCAGTAAAGTCCATTAGGCTGGTGGGGTACAAGAAACAGGGTCCTCTTTGTGGTAGTTCCTGACCTATGGAGCTCCATCAACCTATGGAAAGTTAGGCAGGCACCCTCTCTGAACTCCTTTAAACAAGCTTTTAAAATATATCTGCCTTTGGCGTTTAAAATGTGAAGCTGGGCAATGGAGACTATTGCCCACAGTTGGTTTTAGACAGCTTTATGGTTTAAATGTAATAGCTTTTTATTGTTTATTGTTATGTTCACTAATAGGCAAAAAAAACCTTGCAGTGTAAGAACGTACCTATAGCCAGCAGATATTTCTATCAAACTTTAAAAAGCAGGGAAATTGGGCAGCTATAGTGAACGCACCAAGGGAGCAAGAGACCTCCTCTCTGAGATACTGTACTGCCCTACAAATTTGTCAAAATGCAAACACAATTTGGGTTGGTCTTTCACAGTCCAATCCACTTCCTGTGCAGCTTGGAAGAATTTGGTAACATGTGCCTCTGAGCATATGGTGAGTGGTTTTATTCAACACCTGCCATCTCCAAAGATGGAGGATTACATTTTTGTATGTTTGTTGGTGTTCTTCTTACTTTGCTTCTTTCCTGTGCTACTACTGTTTCTACAATCTAACCTAGAAAATTATATTTCTCTCATTATTCATCCTAGAAATCTGTCAAATTTATTTTTATTAATTTCAATGCCTTTTTATTGATGACATATGATGGTGAAGACAGCCTTTTGCTCAGTGCCCACACATCCAGAGGGAAAGCCCCTTTCCTTTCTAAAAGGAAAACATTGTGAACAGTATCATTTTTCAGCATTTCCCCCACCTTTTTATTCTACAGCAGGTACATGTAGTCTCCCACTCATATTTAAAGCAAAGCTGTCACTGGCCATATCCACACCAGACCTTTATTTCACTTTACACAGTCATGGCTTCTCCCAAAGAATCCTTGGAAGTGTAGTTAGTGAAGGATGCTGAGAGTTGCTAGGAGATGCCCTGTTTCCCTCTCAGAGCTTTAATCAGAGCGGCTGACTGTTAAATCACTCTGGCCACTGGAGCTCTGTCAGGGGAATAGGAGTCTCTTCTCACCACCCTTCACAAACTACACTTCCCAAGATTCCCAGGTAAAATATCCAAGCATTTCTGAGTTCAGGACTATAAGTTTTGTTTTGAAATGAGCTTATGGGAAGCATCAGAATGGCATGGGGGGTATTTTCAATTTAACATTGTGGAATGCAAAAAATCCATGCTGGCTATAATATACAGCCACTCATGTGGCTGCATAATTAACTGTTTCAATGAACTGTATTAACTGTTTCGATGAATTCGTGTGGTGATTGCCCTAGTAAGAGGAATAGAATTCTTTTAAATGATGATGATAATGAGAGCCCTGCTGGATCAGACAAAGGCCCAGCTAGTCCAGCATTCTGTTCTCAGAGTGGTCAACTTGATGCCTATGGGAAACCTACAGGTAGGACATGAGTGTAACAGCATTCTCCCTGTCATGTTCCCCAGCAACTGGTATTCAGAGGCATATTGCTTCCGATAATGGAGGTAGCATACAGCCACGATGACTAGTAGCCATTGATAGATAAATTCATAAAGGATAAGACTATCCCCCTTTTAAAGCTATCCATGTTGGTGGCCAGTTCCATAGTTTAACTATGTGCTGTGTGAAGAACTTCCTTTAGTCTCTCCTGAATCTTCCAACATTCAGTGGATGACTTCAGATTCTAGTATTTCATAATAACAACAGCAACATTTATAGCCCACCTTTCCTCCAAGGAGCTCATGGTGGCAAACACTGTTCTCCTTCCCCTCCTGATTTTATCCTCACAACAATCCTGTAAGGTAGGTTAGGCTGAGAGGCTGTGACTGGCCTAAGCTTCATAGTCGAGTTGGGATTTGAATCCTGGTCTCTCAGTCCAACACTCGAACCACTCTACCACACTGGCTCTCTATTACTTAACCTCTGGAGTTTTTTCTCCATCCACTGTCTCCATGCCATGCATATTTTTATACATCTCTGTCATGTCCCCCTTTACTCACCTTTTTTCTAAACTAAAAAGCCCCAAATGATATACTTTCTTCATAGGGCAATTCCCCCAGCAATAGCTGTCCTTTCTTCATAGGGAGTTGCCCTTTTTCTGCACCTTTTCCAGCACTACAATATCCTTACTGAGATGTGACCAGAACCATACACAGTATTCCACTTGTGGTCGCACCATATGTTTGTATAATGACTCTCTCTCTCTCCCTCCCCCCCCCTCTCCCTCTCCCTCCCTCCCTCCTTTCCTCCAGGGAGTTCAAGGTGGCCTACAAACATAGTTCTCTCCCTCCCAATGTTATCCTCACAACAACCCTGTGAGGTAGGTTAGGCTGAGACACACTGGCTCTCATTATGATATAGGTAGTTTTAATTTTAACAGCACATTTTCAATAATAAAAGCAAGGGGTTTCCATGGAAGCAGGCTGTATGTTGGGGGCTTCTTAGAAAAACCTTGGGAGGGCAGACTGAGGCCCCAGGCTTCTAATTGCCTATCCCTACCAGCATAAGATTTCTCCCACAGCTCCAATTAGGAGACGTGTTAGTTAATGTGGTGAAAGGACTGTCAGAATTGGCTCCTCTGTCAACGAATCAGGTTTCAAAAACAAACACGAACTATTTAGATGCCAACCACTGGAACTGAGTACTTCCTGAATGAAAGGATCCTTGCCCTCATACTGGATGTCTTTTCAGATACATAAAAGGTCCTTCTGATATATTTCTGGCAAGATTTGTATCTCTTGTCACTGCCAATAGTACATTTGGAGTTTTAACTGAACTAAGTTGGTCCTTTCTATCCAAACCTTGACAAAAATATGTCAAGAAATATGGAAAACTAAACAATAGCCCACAGACTGGAAGCATTAAATATATATCCCAATTCCAAAGAAAGGGGATCCCAGGGAATGCAGTAATTATCGAACTATTGCCTTAATATCTCATGCAAGTAAAGTAATGCTCAAGGTTTTACAACAAAGGCTCTTACCATATATGGAGCGAGAAATGCCAGATGTCCAAGCTGGATTTAGAAAGGGAAGAGGGACCAGAGATCATATCGTAAACATACATTGGCTAATGGCGCGGACCAAGGAATTTCAGAAGAAAATCACCCTGTGCTTTATAGATTACAGCAAAGCCTTTGACTACGGAATGCCTTAAAAGAAATGGGGGTCCACAGCATCTGATTCTCCTGATGTGCAACCTATACTCTGGACAAGAGGCTACTGTAAGGATAGAATATGGAGAAACCGATTGGTTCCCCATTGAAAAGGGTGTGAGACGGGTGTATTTTATCACCCTATTTGTTTAATCTATACGCAGAACATATCATACGGAAAGCAGGACTGGACCAAGATGAAGGAGGTGTGAATATTGGAGGGAGAAATATCAATAATTTAAGATATGCTGACGATACCATACTACTAGCAGAAATCAGTAATGATTTAAAACGAATGCTGAAGAAAGTTAAAGAGGAAAGCACAAAAGCAGGACTACAGCTGAACGTCAAGACTAAAGTTATGTCAACAGAAGATTTATGCAACTTTAAAGTTGACAATGAAGACATTGAACTTGTCAAGGATTATCAATACCTTGGCACAGTCATTAACCAAAATTGAAACAACAGTCAAGAAATCAGAAGAAGGCTAGGACTAAGTAGGGCAGCAATGACAGAACTAGAAAAGGTTGTCAAATGCAAAGATGTATCACTGAACACTAAAATCAGGATCATTCAGACCATGGTATTCCCGATCTCTACGTATGGATGTGAATGTTGGACAGTGAAAAAAGCAGATAAGAATCATCATTTGAAATGTGATGTTGGAGGAGAGCTTTGCACATACCATGGACTGCAAAAAAGAAATAATTGGGTGTTAGAACAAAGTAAACCAGAACTACCATTAGAAGCTAAAATGATGAATCTGAGGTTATACTTTGGACACATAATGAGAAGACAATAATGCTGGGAAAACCAGAAGGGAGTAGAAAAAGAGGAAGTCCAAACAAGAGATGGATTGATTCCATAAAGGAAGCCACAGACCTGAACTTACAAGATGTGAACAGGGTGGTTCATGACAGATGCTCTTGGAGTTCGCTGATTCATAAGGTCACCATATGTTAAAGTCAACTTGAAGGCACATAACAACAAGTTGGTCCTTACTATAGACTGCACGTGTAGGGTCTTATGACTGAATGTGCCATACACACGCATCTGCTGTTTGCGGAAAACTAGTGTATCAGGACCTAGGGTAGGCCAAAACCCTTCTCCTTTACAGGGGGAACTTTCAATTATGCAACCCTCTATTTGCAGTTTGAATTAGTACACGTGAGGAAGGGCTAGTCTTATACACGAACATTTGAAGCTGCTTATGGTCACAATGCGCTCCTTCAGCTCCAGTGGTCCCTTGGAAGGGATAATAAACATGATAGATTTTGGAGAGATGTCTCATTTTTCCCACCCCAAATGTCTGTTGGTCCGAGAAATTATACTTCAGGATCTTGGTTCAGAAACATCTAGCAGATAGAAAGTATTTCCTTGCTCTAGATGGGAAGCATTTGTGCTTCTACTGACCTTGGTATAATCACTAGTCTCCAAGAAGCTGTTGGGAAAAGAATGATTTATAATAAAGATTTAAACTAGATTACTGTAGATGGCAGGTAATCCAATTTTGTAATCAAGTTTGTCTGGTGATTGTAATAAAGCTGGAAGCTCTCTGCTTCACAGTGCTTTTGGATCTGTAATAAATTACCTAAAAAATTAATGTGTATCAAATTGTGGGATTTGTTATTGGCATAGAACTATCTTCTTTTATTGATTATTAGTTGTAGTCCATGCCTCTAAGCCAGGAGTAGGGAGCCTGTGGCCCTCCAGATATTGTTGAATGCCAATTCCCATTAGCCCCAGCCAGCATAGTCATATGTCAGGGATGATGGGAGTTGGAGTCCAGCTGGAGTCCAACAACATCTGGAGAGCCATAGCTTCCAGAGTTGTAGAAGAAAACTATGTGGGATACACATTGGGTCACAAGTCAAGGAACATCTTCCATATGTAAATATGGAATATAAAGCAGCCAGTTTCCTTGCGCAAGTAACTTGCACAAGAATCTAGTGTGAAGAAAAGCATGCATCTAAAGAATTTGATTAATGAGTGAAAAGACGTATAGCCTGTGCATATGACTTTTGTGGGTTTATTTTTATTATATTTTTTGTCTGTTGCATGCACTTTAAAACAATGTTTTATATATAGACATATGTTTCTCAGAATATGTTGCCTGATTTTCCTTCCACCTGAGGATGGGGCATAGTATATTTTAATACTTAACCCTTTTTAGTACTTAACCCTTGCATGTGACTGCTGGGTCCTAGTATTTGACGTTCTATGGTTACAAGTATTTCTTGCAAAATTCTTAGCAACTGCCTTCTGCCGAAGCTTTCCAAGATTGTAGAACCCAAGGTTTAAATAGTAGAATTATAGTTAAAAAGGGGGGGGGAACAGTCAGCCTTAGGAATCATGCACTGACACTCATAAATAGAGCACATTCATATGACGGTTTTGAAGTCACTCAGTCCCTGAAAACTTTTTATTCCTCTATAGATTGAATGCATATGTGGTGAGCTGTGTGAAAGAACCTACACAACTCATCATACACACATATATGCTATCTATGCCTTGTTCCTCCCTCCTACTCTTCCCATGCACAGGTTCCTGGGTGCTCATCTGCTGTGCCCACTGGCCTGTGCATGCTGCTGTTTGACATGAGATTGGTACACAATAAGACCATACTCATCCATGATTTGATCACAGATGAGAGTGCTGATCTGATGTGTTTTACCAAGACCTGGGAGGATGAGCTGGGAGAAGTTATCTGACCCAGCTTTGCCCATCTGGAAACTTGCATCTGCACAGGCTACGAGGGGGGGGGGAAGAGTTGCCGTGGTCCATAGAATTTCTATTTCTGTCACCAGGAAACAATTCTTTCTTGGAGCTGGCTGTGAGGGCCTGTACCTGGTGTCAGGCCAAGGCAGAGCTTGGAAGATTACTTTTAAAAAGTAATAAATTACAGTTACAGTTTCATGGCCCCAAAAAGTAGTAATTACTGTTACAATTACAATTGTTCTGAAAGTAACTGATTACTTTACTTTTGCTCAAAAGTAATTGCTACAATTACATTTTAGTTACTTTTTTTAAAAAAATTGCCTACATGGTGCTGGCCTTGGCTGCTGCACATCTAAGTAGCCTAAAACAACATAAAAATAAGCACACACACAAGAGGGTAGTAGAATTTTGTTTTATCCATAAGATTAACAGAATGGCATAACAGGATCTCACATCCCCTCACCCCACCCGCAGCTATGATGACACCCCAACACACATATTTTTTGTATTGCCTCCAGCTCTTTTCTCCTTCCACTCCTGTCAATTTTTAAACAATTGTTTTCTCCACCCCGTCTTGCTCTCCACCTCCTCCCTTGTCGCCTCCTAAGCACCCATAGAGCATGAAGGAAGAGCAACGCTGCACAGAAGCCCAATTTGAAGCACATGATTTTTATTCACAAATCAGAGGAGCAGAAGACTTCCCCTGCTCCCCCCCAAGTAATGTGTAAAAGTAATGCTGGAAACATTACAATTACTCCTCAAAAGTAATGAAGTTACTACTCATTCTATTACCAGCAAAATGTAATGAAGTTACCCACTCGTTACTCAAAAAGTAATAAATTACAAGTAATTTGTTACTTGTAACTAGTTACTTCCAAGCTCTGGGCCAAGGAGACAGTAAACTAGGGTTGCTGCTGGTGCACTGTTCACGCTGCTACCCAGCAGCTTCTCTGATTGAGCTGGTAGAAGCTATCTCAGCTATGGTGTTGGAGATACCCAGAATGATAGTCCATAGATATTTCAATATCCATGTTGAGGATCTAATGTTCTGGCTGGGGACTTCATGGCCTCCATGATGGCTATGGAGCTGTCTCAAGTTGTCATTGGTCTGACACATAGGGCACAGCACACCCTCAATTTGGCTTTTGCTCCAGATTGAGGAAGGGGTGGTCTGGAGATAGGGGGGTGGATGTCATCTTGTTGTCATGGCTGGATCACTTTCTGGTAAAGTTTGGACTTACATCTCTGATCCTCCCCTGTAGAGGTAGTGGACAGATTAAGATGGTCTGCCCTGCAGAATAATGGAATCCACTGGATTTCTGAATGCCATGTGTTTGTGTTCAAGTAGATAGAGCAGGTGATCCTGTTGAAGCCCTTGTCACACTGTGGAATGAGACACATCAGGCTCTTGACACAGTTGCCCCTGAACACCTTCTTTGGCATTGTGGAGGCCATTTTGCACCTTGATATACCAGCAAACTAAGGGCAATGAAACAGGTCAGATGATGGCTAGAGTGCAACTGGTGAAAGATGTGCTGTGAGGCTCACTGGGCATGAGTGAAACAACATAACTGTGCCTATTGTGTTCCAGTGATGGCAGCAAAGAAGGGCGAATTCTCTGCCTCCATCACATCCTCAAGTAGCTGTCTAGTGGAGCTTTTTCCATATTGTCCCAGGTCTGTTAACATCTATTCCAGGAAATGAAGCTACAGACCCTTTGGAAGCCCACTGTGAATTGTTTTCAAGGCACTTTGAGCGTAAAGTTGCTCACCTTTGTAGCAATCTTGATGCCCCATACACATTTACTGTAGTCCCCAGTGAGGTGTCCACTACAATGTCTGCTGTAACATATTGGGATCAGTTTCAGTTTGTGGCTTGATGACATGAACAAAGTGCTTACAATGATACGGTCAGCAATAATGTCTTCTCGATCCTTGCACTTCTTGGCTTATTACCCACAAGGGTGTGTGGGAAGGAGTGGTCCCAGCTGCCCTGAAAGAGGCAGTGATTCAACCACTCCTGAAAAAGCTCAACCTGGAACCATTGGTTTGTGACAACTATCTCCCGGTCGCAGTACTCCCTTTTTAGGAAAGGCGATTGAGAGGGTTGTGGCACAGCAATTGCAAGTACTCTTGGATGAAACATATTATTTTGACCCATGCTAATCTGGGTTCAGGTCTGGTTATGGGACTGAATCAGCCTTGGTCACCCTGATGGATTACCTTTATTGGGAGAAGGACAGGGGGACTGTGACCCTATTGTTCTTAACTGTTGGTGGCATTTGATACCATTCACAATGGTATCCTTCTGAGCTGACTTGGTAAGATGGGTATCGGAGGCATTGTTTTACAGTACTTCCAATCCTATCTCCAGGATCGGGTTCAGATAATAGAATTGGGTGATTGTCTCTTGCCCCCCTGGCAGTTGGGCTGTGGGGTGCTGTTTAGCATCTACAGTATATGAAGCTGTTGGGAATGGTCATTAGATTTGGGGTGAGGTGTCAGCAGTACACCCACCTCTATTTCTCGATAGCATCTGAGTCAGGAGAGGCCATGCAAGCCCCGGACCAGTGCCTGGCCTTGGTTGTGGGTTGGATGAGGGCCAATAAACTGACTCTGAATACTAGCAAGACAGAGGCTCTGTGGGTAGGTGGTTCCCAAGTCCAGATAATTGATCAATTGCTTGCTTTGCATGGGGTCAGATTTCCTCTGTAAGGGAGTTCCTGGTTCCATCTTTGTTGCTAGAGGCCCAGGTGATCTGAGTGTCTAGCAGTGCCTTTTACCAGTTTTGGCTGGTAAGACAACTGTGGGCATCGACCGGGATAGCCTGACCACTGTTGTCCATGCACTGGTAACCTCCAGGCTGGATTACTGTATTGAATTCAGCTGATGCAAAATATGGTGGTGTGACTGCTCACTGCCAACATATTACCCTGCTGCTGAAAGAATTGCACTGACTGCCCATTGGCAGATCAAGGTGCTGGTTTTGGTGTGTAAAGCCCTATGCAGCTTGGGACCAGGATACCTGAAAGATTGCCTCACTTCTTACATATCCAGTCGATCACTGCACTCTGCAGGTGAGGGCCGCCTGCAAATACCATCTCTTCAGGAGGTCTATTTCACACAACATAGGAATTGGGACTTAAGTGTTGTGGCACCTATCCTCCAGAATTCCCTCCCTAATATTCCCTTAGATATTAGGCAGATGCTGTCTCTGTTCAGCACCTGCTGGATATCTTCCTCTTTAAATAAGCCTTTTAAGTGGAGACCTTATCCCAGTCTGCATCTGTGTTGGAATTGGTTTTAAGATTTTTTAAATATTTTTTTAAAAAATTAAAATATGTTTTGTTTTTAAGATGTTTTTAAAGATTTTTAATGATATTTTGTTTTTAATAAGTTTCATATATGTTTTTAGTCTTTTGTCTTTTATTTGCTGCCCTGGTTCCTTTGGGGAAGAATGGTGGGATATAAATTTAATTATTTACTTACTTGCTTGCTTACTTACTTACTAATAGTAATAGTAATATACCAGTGATTTGTGCTTATGGCAATATTATACAGAGTGGCTGTATACTATAGCCAGCATGGATTTTTTGCATTCCACAATGTTAAATTGAAAATACCCCCATGCCATTCTGCTGCTTCCCATAAACAAAACCTTACAAAATTTATAGTCCCAAACTCATAAACACTTGCTTAACGACCCTCTAAGTTTTCATGGTGATAGACAAATTACTCAGAGAATTGAGAGTTCAAAGTGTAAAAAGAGAGAGAAAAACCAGACCCCTTTTGGACTTTTTTCTGTCAGAGTTCTCATAATTTGTTGAAATTAATTAAAAATGACCCATGTTCACAAAGTACCAGTAGTCCTGTTACTGACCTTGCCCCATACTCTGACCTTCATCTTCTGAGTTTAAACGTTAAAAAAAATGCCTGGCTGATTTTTTAATTAATTTAAGAAATTTAACGTTGGAGTCAATGATAAGCACGGACATGCTCAATAAGAACCAACTGTCAGCGTTCTAACAGCCAGACTCACAGCTGTTTAGCTTGGCTATTCAGGGGGCCACACCCACGCCAGATCTTTATTTAGACAGTCACAGCTTCCCCCAAAGAATCCTGGGAAATGTCATTTGTGAAGGGTGCTGAGAATTGTTAGGAGACTCCTATTCCCCTGACAGAGCTCCAGTGGCCAGAGTGGTTTAACAGTCAGCCCTTCTTCTGGGGATTGTATCTCTATGAGGGGAAGCTACACAGGAAGTGGATTGGACTGTGAAAGACCAACCCAAATTGTGTTTGCAATTTTACACATTTGTAGGGCAGTACAATATCTCAAAGAGGAGGTCAGGTCTCCTGCTCCCCTGGTGCATTCACTATAGCTGCCCAATTTCCCTGCTTTTTAAAGTTTGATAGAAATATCTGTTGGCTATAGGTACGTTCGTAAAACACACTTTTTTTGCCTATTAGTGAATATACATTTGAAGTGGTGGTTGCCTGAATCATCCCTTTTGAATTAGTGAGCATTCACCTCAATAAGTAAATGTAGCCTAATTCAAAATGGGATTTATGAGTTTTGCACTGCTTCAGATCTAGCCTCCCTACTGTTCTCCATGTGATTAAGCTGATGTTGAGGGCAAAAGTACTTTATTTGCATGCTGCAAGAGAAATATGTTGACATGCCAGAATCTGCACCCTCATTGTAATTTGTTTATTTTAGCTACTCTCTTGTACAGAGGTACAAGATGTCAAATGCATAATGCATCTTCTGACTCACAGTTGTAACACAAAACAGTTTGGGCAGTAATTTTATTTCTCTGATCAGTTTTTGAGCTAGGATATGTGTTTCATTAAACAGCCCCACTAGCCTGTAATTGGGGGGGGGGGAGAACAGCTTGTGTGTTGAATCCTTAGTAGATGAGCCTAATTATTAGATAAAGGACTTTTGCAGCACTCATGGCTGCTTAGACCAATCACATAGTCACACTGGACCATAGCTCAGTGATCAAGTACATGCTTTACATGGGGCCTTGCTTCAATCCTTCGCATCTCTAGTTAAAAGGAACAAGTACCAAGTGATGTGAAGGACCTCTGCCTGAGACCCTATACAGCTGCTAACAGTCTGAGTAGACAATGCTGTGCTAGATGGATAATACAAGCTTCCTGTAGTATCTCCCTTTGTATAAAGGATATGGTGGATTTTTTTTTAGTCCAACTAGGACAGAGTGACAATTGAAACAATGCAAAAGAAATCTGCAGACCTTACTAGAGTAGCTTCAGTCATTGGATGCAGCATGGACGTACTGTTGATGAGTAAAATTAATCTAGATGCTGGAAGGTGGCAAAAGGCATGAACATTCTATGTTTGAGTAGTCAGTAAACAGTTGATATTGCCTGACTTGCACAGTCATCTCTACACTGACATCTCCCTAAACCAGGATTGGGGAATTTGTGCCCTTCCAGATTTCTTGAACTCCATCTCCCATCAGCCCTAACCAACCTGGCCAAAGGAGAGAGATGGAGATGGAAAAATCTGTGAATTTTAATTCTCAAAGTTCCTAATTTTTTAAAAAAGTAAATTCGGTTCTCCACATTTCCACAGCAAGCTGTTGTTTTTAAACCATCATGAACCGTTAGGTGTGGTCATCCGGAGCTTTGGAGTGCGGTGCCATCAGTATGCTGATGGCACGCAGCTGTATTTCTCCTTTTCATCTTCTTCAGGTGAGGCTGTTAGTGTGCTGAACCAGTGCCTGGCTGCGACAATGGACTGGATGAGGGCTAATAAACTAAGGCTCAATCCAGACAAGACTGAGATGCTGCTAGTGGGTGGTCCTTCTGACCAGATGGTGGATGTCCAACCTGTCCTGGATGGGGTTGCACTCCCCCTGAAGGAGCAGGTTTGCAGCTTGGGGGTTCTCCTAGAACCATCTCTGTCACTTGAGGCTCAGGTAGCCTCAGTGGCACAGAGTGCCTTCTACCAACTTCGGTTGGTGGCCCAGCCACAACTCTATCTGGACAGGGATAACCTGGCTTCAGTTGTCCATGTTCTGGTAACCTCCAGTTTAGATTACTGCAATGCGCTCTACGTGGAGCTGCCTTTGAAGACGGTTCAGAAACTGCAGCTTGTGCAAAATGCAGCAGCCAGATTGGTAACAGGGACCAGACTGTTCGAACATATAAAACCGATTCTGGCCCGCTTGCACTGGCTGTCTGTATGTTTCTGATTTCAATTCAAGGTGCTGGTTTTAACCTATAAAGCCTTACATGGCTTGGGATCACAATACCTGATGGAATGCCTCTCCTGACACAAACCCACCCATACACTATGCTCAACATCCAAGGCCCTCCTCTGGGTGCCTACTCGGAGGGAAGGTGAGAGTCTGGCAACAAGGGAGAGGACCTTCTCAATGGTGGCCCCCAAATTATGGAATGATCTTCTTGACGAGGTGCACCTGGTGCCAACACTGTTATCTTTTCAGCGCCAGGTCAAGACTTTCCTCTTCTCCCAGGCATTTTAGCATGTGTTTTTAAATTGCTTTTTAAAAATGTATTTTAAATTTGTATATTTGTTTTTAATGTTTTTAATTGTTGTAAACTGCCCAGAGAGCTTCGGCTATGGGGTGGTATACAAATGCAATAAACAAACAAATAAATAAATAAAATTCATCAGCATTTTAGTGTGAATTTCTCCTAAAAAACACATTTTGTATGCAGTTTTGACTAATATACACATTTTTATGCTATTTGCACCAACATTTGGATTTTTATGTACATAGTTTATGCATCCCCCTAATATATGCACTTTTGCACAAACTGTTTGGAGAAATGCATCTCAAAATTTGGAAAAGTATGAATTTTGAAGGATAGCTATGGTTCAGTTTGCATATTGGTTCAGTAATAGTGAATTAGGTAGTTTCTCCTTAAAATGCAAACAAAATTGAATTTCTCCTCCATCCCTAATCAAGGATCATGGGAATTATAGTCCAACAACATTTGGAGGGCCACAGGTCCCCAATCCTGCCCTAATTAATTTATGAGGTTTATAAGTATTCAGAGATACCTGTATTCAATAATAACAGAAGCATATACCCAGTATTGCATGGAAACTATACATGTCTTGACAAGGGTACTACAACTGGAATTAAGGAGTAAAACAGGAAAGACAGGAATCCTACCAACCTGGCATTTTTTAAAGACAAATTTATCTTCAGACTTTTCTCTGCAACTGTGATCTAAGACAACAGCAACTCTGATCCATGTTCTGAATTCCATGCAAGACTATTGCGTATAGATTCCAAACTATAAACAGGCCTGCTTATTTGAGTAGCTGCCATTGAAAGTCACTGTTTCCAGCCAGGAATCAGTACCAGATAAAAAGAGGCAACGACCATATAGGGAGCAGATATCCCAGGTGTATCCCTTTATAAATTGTTTAACATCGTGTATAAACATTTTATGGGCTTTTCTTCATGCAGTTTTAATATGCACAGTAATAGTGCAAAATATGGGAGAGGGACGATTATTTCTTCATTGTGCAACCATGTTATTTGTTTACGTTTATATTTATTAGTTTAAACTATCTGTACCCTGCCTTTCCTCATGAAGTATAAGGCAGATGTATTAAAAACCAAACAAAGAGGAAGGTCCCCAATATATGAACAAAACAGAAAGGAAAAAAGCAAGAACCAATTAGGCAGGAATAAAGTGCTGTTATTGAGAATTTACACAGGCAAGTAAAACAAGCTGATAAGCTACCAAATAAACATCCATAAAATATTCAGTGAGTAAGGCCAACCAATAAATTTCCAATTAAACATCCATAAATGAGGTACTTCAATCATTCCAGTTATTAATTAGTTGTCAATTACACATGAATAAAATGCTCCGAACATTCCACCCATGCTCATACATTTCTGCTTTCATTGTTAGATTACTAAGGAACCCAGTGCTTTATCCTAAGAGAGAAATGTACAAGCAATAAACCTTGCAGTGCTGGGTTACAGGGAAATTAACACAGTAGATGGGAAAGGACTGTATTGTCAAGAAGTAATGAATTTCCCAGTGGAGAACTGTACAAGGAGCAAATCAAGAATAAGTGCCAGAATTAAATTGACTACCTAACTGGCAACAATATTTTTAATGGAGAGGTTCTCCTTGGTCATGCTATGTTTTCTCAACTAAGGCTGCAATCCAATACACACTTACTTGGGAGTAAGTTCCATTGAATCCAATGGAGCTTACTTCTGAGTAGACATGTATTAGATTGTAGCAATACAAGTCTTAGTCTTCTGTAAATCAGTTTTATTTTACTTAATATATCCATAATCAAAATATTACTCAGGAACCTTGTATTACTGAGAAGAATTTATTTCTCATTATCTTGCATACATTTCAAAATATAATATTACGAATGTGGTACCAGAATTATAAAATGTGACAGAATCTCTCTTATAAGAGTCTCACTAGTAACATTTCGACTGCACTCAGGATTAACATGGGAGTAGACATCTATCACTTTAGCTGCTGTTCAGTAAACAATGCAACAATTAATACAATATTGGAGCCAGTTGGCCCCCATCTAGCCTTGGCACGAAGTAGGATGTTTTTTCCTTCTGTTAGCCAATGAACTGAATTCATATAATGAAACTCAGTTTGTTTGATTGATATTAGCACCTAACATAGGCAGAATTAATCATCTTTGAAATGTGCTATCTGTTCATAATCAATCCTAGGGATAGGGTGAATATGCCACTGATAACTGGGAGAGTGTGAGCTCCGTTTCTAAGCTATTCTCAGTTTATCTCAATAAATGCTATGTCAGCACCTAATATCAAATACTCATTGGGTAGACTACAGGATTATTTACACATGTATTTTATTTATAAATCTAAAGAGAAACAAGTAACCCACCTTATCCCCATGCATCCCTGTCTGGGAAAGGTGCTGTGATTATGGAGGCAAGCATCATGTACAGATCCCCTTCTGAACTGGGTCCTGCAAGTGTAAAAAAGCAGTAACATACTCTTGCTGGATCCCTATATCTAGCTATATGTATTGCTCCAGGGTTAGAGCCTTGAGCCCAATATTATATAATCAGTGCTGTCAGTCTTGATATTATTAGTCATCTGTTTGGTAGCTCTGGAGGTGGGGACGTGTCAGAAGGGATTGCAAAGCATATATTCTGTCCTTGAATAAATTAAATCACAGAGCAAAACGTGGTGCTCTTGTTTCCTTAGATGGCTTCCGTAACAGATGCCAGATATGGACACAAGGATGCTTCCGACCAGAACTTTGATTATATGTTCAAACTCCTGATCATTGGCAACAGCAGCGTGGGCAAGACTTCCTTCCTCTTTAGATATGCTGATGACACTTTCACACCAGCCTTTGTCAGTACTGTGGGAATTGACTTCAAAGTGAAGACTGTTTACAGAAATGACAAGAGAGTAAAACTGCAGATTTGGGTAAGTGATTTTGGAATAACTGTGCACAAATATAATGAGAAGTGTGCAGGATCAGTCTTTAATCATGGCAGGATTGTAGTAGATAGGACTTATGTTTATTTCCATTTTATTTTAACAAAAGATGTATTCATTGGATTTTTTTTTTGTTTTTTGCTTTATTTTACATTCCAAAACTTTAGAAAGTGAGCATTACCTTACTTTGTTTCGAGAGTGTTCTTTCCCTAATAGAAAAGTTGCTTCCATTTGTGGAAGGAACTGATATCCTTGGAGGCTTCTGCTGGAGAAATAGAGGTGATTTTTGCTGATGCACCCTTTCCTCTCTAGCCCCCCCTCCCCGCAACACTTCCCACACTGTTCTGGGAGGTTTCCTAACCTTCTGGAATAGTTTTTCAGGGAACACACTGGGAAAAGGAAAATTGGCAAAAATCATCTCCCCATCTTTCCCCAGTGGCAATGACCCAGGAGGGGAGTTCTGCTCACAGGAACTCTGGATCTAATCCAGAGCCTAGGTCTGAAACTATTATTGCCCTTTATGGGCTACTGAGGCTGTTTGGGACTGCTGTTTGAGTCTTCCATTCTTCTTTTGTATGAAAGCAGATTCAAGTGATCCTTCTTTAAGGATGCCTCCATACATTTTCTCTGGAACTGCCATGCTTTGCTCACTCACTTTTTATGGAGCATTCAGATTATGACATTATATTAAATGCTCTGTGGAACCTCCATTTTAATTCTGCATCCTCCTGATTGCAGAAATGTACTGTAGTGATAAAGACTCCACTATGGAAGCAAATTTGGGTTTCTTTTTTGGAGGGGTTATAGTGTTTTTGCTTTCAAGAAAAACAGTAAGGGGAAGATTTAGTCCATTTTATTAATTCTGTGGGAACAGAAACTGACATGGATCACCACCCTAAACTATTCCATGTCAGTTTCTGTTCCCACAGCAGGGAAGAGAAAGAGTATTTAATTACCAATTTCCTCTTATTTTTTCCTTTATTGTATTTAATAAAAAGACAACACTTCACTATCTTAAAAAGTAAGTAAATAATTAATTAACCCCAGTAACACCAAACAAAGATAAACTGACAATTTATCAGTTGGGGCACTTCAGAGAGGTATTAGCAGGCTGTACATCACTAATCCTCCCATTGGGATCAAAAAGAAGGAATAAAATGAACTGAATCTACAAACAACATTTTAATCAAAACTGCCAGTCCTTTGCTAGGTAGGACCTATATGTATCTAAATATCGTAGCAGGATCTTGGCCACAAGGGAAGGATTCACTGAATAATATAGTGCTATATTAAATGCTGTGAGATTGATTTGCTATACCTGATTTTTATTCTGACTTTTAAAAGAAATGTTTTTAAAAGTACTACAAATGTTTTAGGGTCAATCCAAACCCAAGATCTGCTGGGATGATCAAGTCTGGAATATGGCAATCTCTGTCTGAGACTAAACTCAATCAGGGCTGCACCAGCTGAAGTCCCTCATCCCAGCTCAGTTGGAGACACGTTGGTGTAAGTCCTCCATCAAAGATAGGATAAATCCCGAAAAAGGGGCAAGGGGAGACTTACCCCTATTTCAAACTTCATTCAGCTTGCTCATGTGACCTAGCAACCCAGCAGAAATTACAATGGCAAAAAGGGTGCTGCAAGTCACTTTTTTAAAAAAAGGCTTGTTTTCTCTCTGTCAGAAATGAGCCAGCTCAACTGGCAGTAGCCCCACTCCTGAATGGCAGTTGGAACAGGGGTAAATGACCCTAGCATAATTTACCCCAGTATATGCTGGCTTCCCATAGTTTTGGATTGCTCTGCTAGGCAGCATGGTCCATTAGCCACCCATTCTGATGGTGAGAAATTATATTTTAATACATAAAATAGAAATACTATAGGGTAAAACTATTGCCCCATTTTCACCAGTAGGAATAAATACTCTCTCCATAATCTTTTTAAATATTGTCGTCAAAATTCTAATTGTGGTGATGTTGACCCTATGAATCGGCAACCTCCAAACCACAATGTTCACATCTTTTAAGTTCAGGTCTGTGGCTTTCTTTATGGAATGTAACCATCTCTTGTTTGGCCTTCCTCTTTTTCTACTCCCTTCTGTTTTTCCCAGCATCATTGTCTTTTCCAGTGAATCATGTCTTCTCATTATGTGTCCAAAGTATGATAACCTCATTTCATTATTTTAGCTTCTAATGGTAGTTCTGGTTTAATTTGTTCTAACACCCAATTATTTGCCTTTTTCATGGTCCATGGTATGCACAAAGTTCTCCAACACCACATTTCAAATGAGTTGATTTTTCTCTTATCCGCTTTTTTCACTGTCCAAATTTCACATCCATATGTAGAGATCGGGAATACCATGGTCTGAATGATCCTGACTTTGGTGTGCCGTCATACATCTTTGCATTTGAGGACCTTTTCTAGTTCTCTCACAGCTACCCTCCCCAGTCCTAGCCTTCTTCTGATTTCTTGACTGTTGTTTCCATTTTGGTTAATGACTGTGCCAAGGCATTGATAATCTTTGCCAAGTTCAATTTCCTCATTGTGAACTTTAAAGATGCATAAATCTTCTGTTATTACTTTAGTCTTCTTGACATTCAGCTGTAGTCCTGCTTTTGTGCTTTCCTCTTTAACTTTCTTCAGCATTTGTTTTAAATCATTACTGGTTTCTGCTAGTAGTATGGTATCGTCAACATATCTTAAATTATTGATATTTCTCCCTCTAATTTTCACACCTCCTTCATCTTGGTCCAATCCCGCTTTCCGTATGATATGTTCTGCATATATATTAAACAAATAGGGTGATAAAATATACCCCTGTCTCACACCCTTTCCGATGGGGAACCAGTCGGTTTCTCCATATCCTGTCCTTACAGTAGCCTCTTGTTCAGAGTATAGGTTGCGCATCAGGACAATCAGATGCTGTGGCCCCCATTTCTTTTAAAGCATTCCACAGTTTTTCATGATCTACACAATCAAAGGCTTTGCTGTAATCTATAAAGCACAGGGTGATTTTCTTCTGAAATTCCTTGGTCCGTTCCATTAGCCAACGTATGTTTGCGATATCATCTCTGGCGCCTCTTCCCTGACTAAATCCAGCTTGGACGTCTGGCATTTCTCGCTCCAAATATGGTAAGAGCCTTTGTTGTAGAATCTTGAGCATTACTTTACTTGCATGGAATTTTAAGGCAATAGTTCGATAATTACTGCATTCCCTGGGATCCCCTTTTTTGGAATTGGGATGTATATTGAACACTTCCAGTCTGTACCTATATTAGCCAAAAGTGTAATTCTATAAAATTTTATTAATAAAACTTACCAAACACATTCTGGTATTCCATTATATATCTTATTGCTTATACAGATATCGTATCATGCCCAGTTAATTTTTTCCCCTTTAGAGTCCATTGCAGTTGAAGTTTCAGAGATTATAATGGAAAAAACCTCAAGATACACTTAAGTTATTGTGAAATGTGATAAACAACAGTGATTCCAAAGAGGCATATACCTATTTAACACTATTCTTTTAGCATCAGCTGTATTAAAGAGCTTATTTAAAATATCCATTCTAAATAAGGAATTAATACAGGTGCTTAGCAACTGCAGCCTGCTGCAGATACAATTTTTTTTTTGAAGGTGTCAAATTTGTTTCACAGATCAAGAAACATGACTCAAAGGCCTCAATACAAACATTGTGAGGGGTTTTTTTGAACCATGCATATACTCTTTTTAATGTCATTTAGTGAATAATGTAGCTATTCAGTTATTAAAACCAACAAAAACCATGTTAATATAAAAATTATTATTGTTGCTGTTTTTAGTATTTCAATTTCTTACCTGCCCTTCACCATAAGGTCCCAGGTTACAGTTTTATTTTAATATTAAATATTATTAATATTAAAATTAGTTTAAAACAAATTACAGTCAAAAGAACATTGAATTTATTTTTCAAAAATGAACAAACAGTGACCAGCTTAAGTATATTATTATTTATTATATTATATTATATTATATTATATTATATTATATTATATTATATTATATTATATTATATTATATTATATTATATTATATTATATTTATTATATTATATTATATTATATTATATTATATTATATTATATTATATTATATTATATTATATTATATTATATTATATTGTATCTCAACAATGTTTTCTTGGTTTAATCATGATGGTCTCAAAATTTATTCGATTCCATTTGGACAGAGAATTGAAATATGGCTGATGTCACTCTTCGATGAGGGTGAGGGTGGGGGGGAGAGAGAGGAAAAGTCTTTAATGTTAAATATGATTGGTATAATTGACTTCAGTAATCCCAGGACTGCATCCCCATTTGGACACCATTATTTTCATATCCCTCTCTATGTCCTACCCAAAGTCAAGAGATCCAGTCTCAGCTGCGACTGTGATTTTTTCTCTTTTTATTAAAGTTACAGTTACATCAAAAGCAGTGCACCTCATTAATGTAACTAAGCCCTCTAGGAACTTTTGCCCTGGCTAATTCTGACTAAGCATGACTTCGCAGCGCTCCGACATTGACTCAGCAACAAACCCCTCCCCTGAGTCAACTTAAGTAATCTTGGCTTTTGCGTGTAAATGTTGGCTCCTCCTCAATGCCCGTTGAATCTCCTGCTTCAGCCACCGCTGAGCACAGGGTGAGGGAGGCTGGCTCTCAGCTTCCCTCTCTGCAAGTTGTGGGTGGTTGGTTTGCTCGACTGCGGGAAGCTAAGGGGCGCCTGGCTGGGAAATGTCAGGTATAGCAGGTGGTGCCTGTGAAGAGGGTGCAGGCACTGGGGGAGTGTCTATCAGAGCAATCTCCAATAGAGAGTCTCTGACAGCTCTGGTTGTGCTTCAGCGGAGGGGACAGAATTGGGGGAGTCAAGCTGTCAGTGACAGGGATCTGCATGCTCAGTGGTCTCTTCCTGCTGCTAGTCCCTTCCCCCAGCTCATCATCCTAGTCCTCCATATCAGAGTCTGGCGTCTCGATGTCTCCCCTCCCAACCTAGGTCACAACACTCTAAACATCATTGTGCCAGACTCTTCCTACTCTTCCAGCCTAATTCTCTCTTAACATTTGTAAGTCATTTTTTCTTCCAATACATGTTCAAAATAGTTATCAGAGTTATACCCTGCTCTTATAAGGGTATCCCAGTGATCTGCCACCCAAGGGACTTCTTTTTCTTAAATACAATTAAAACAGATTACAATCACAGGAATAGGGTAGGTCTTGAAAACATACACCTTAAGTGTCAAAGGTCAGGGTAAAGAGGTGAATCTTTCGCATTCACTGAAAACTGTACAGTGAGGTTGCTAGCCACATCTCTGTGGGGAGTTCCACAACTTAGGAGCTGCCACAAAGAATGCCTTCTTCTGGACTACAGTGAGCTAGGTGGCAAATAGCAAGGGCCTGTAACTTTTTTCAAGGTTCTACAGGTTGCTTCAGTACTAACTACAAACTTGATCATCCTTCAGTTAGCTTTGAAATATGTTTGTTTCTCCATTTCCGCTTTGATGTCATTTGCGCTAGACAGTGGCGTACCTAGCATATTTGACACCCAGAGTGGATCATTTTTTAACACCCCCTCCTCTATATGACCTTGCGTGGGGCCCTAGTGAGGTGGGACCAACTGCTTCCTATAGACATTTTTTTGCCTCCATGTCTTCTCTCGTGGCAGTTGCTGTGTCAATGGGGGGAAATGGGGACTTGTCTCTGTCTCTATGGCAGGTGGGCGGGGGAAGTCAGAAGAGCAAAAACAAAACCCTGCACATTGTAAAATCCCCTCAAAGCCGCAAAGCCAATCTACCACCACCGCCACCTCGACTAAGAAGGAGTATGGCGGAGAGAAAGAGCCTTGGTGCATGAGTAGGATCCACTGCTTGACCATCTTTCTTGGCGCGAGTGAGGAAAGCAGCGAGGGGAAGGAGGGGGAAAGGGGCTGCTGAGGGAGCACTCTCCTCACGCACTGCGCACTCTCAGGCTGAGAGGGAACCAGGCAGAGCCGCCTTACGCTAACGGCGCAGCCCGCCAAGTCAGTGGGGCTTGAGGGTTTTTTTTAATTAAGGTGGGGGAGGGGACATAGAGGTAAAATGGAATTGGGCAAATAGGTGTGGAGAGAAAAAAGGCTGAGGAAGAAAAGTGAGGGGAGATGCAAAATGGGGGGAGATGAGGCGAGGCTGAGAAAAAAAAGTCTAATCACTACACTTTATTATTGTTGTTGTTGTTATTATTATTAATTTCAATCAGTAGTGTAGCAGCAAATTTAGAAGTGCAGGGTCCCTTCATGAGTCATGCCATGCCCCCTTACAGCCTCTCTCTCTCATACACACACACACACACTACTTGAGCAACCCCCCCTTCAGTAAGTAAGCACACCTGCATACATACCTCTCTCCCCCTCTACTTGAGCACACACACCCTTTAGCAAAGAGAGCATTGATATAGTGAGCATAACGGAGACCTGGTGGAATGGAGAAAACCAGTGGGATACGGTTATCCCTGGATATAAACTATATCAGAAGGACACGGCAGGACGTATTGGTGGCGGAGTCGCTCTATACGTGAAAGAAGGCATTGAATCCAGCAAGCTCGAAACCCCAAAAGAGGCAGACTCCTCCACAGAATCATTGTGGGTGGTGATACCATGCCCCAGGAGGGACTTAATACTGGGAACGATCTATCGTCCCCCTGATCAAAATGCTCAGGGAGACCTTGAGATGAGATATGAAATTGAGGAAGCATCCAAACTAGGAAATGTGGTAGTAATGGGTGACTTCAACTACCCGGACATAGACTGGCCGCATATGTGTTCCAGTCATGACAAAGAAGCAAAGTTTCTAGATATTCTAAATGACTATTCCCTAGACCAGTTGGTCATGGAACTGACCAGAGGGATGGCAACCCTGGACTTAATCCTCAGGACCTGGTGCGAGATGTAAGTGTTGTTAAACCGATTGGGAGCAGTGACCACAGTGCTATTAAATTAAACATACATGTAAATGGCCAATTGCCAAGAAAATCCAACACGGTCACATTTGACTTCAAAAGAGGAAACTTCACAAAAATGAGGGGATTGGTAAAAAGAAAGCTGAAAAACAAAGTCCAGAGGGTCACATCACTCGAAAATGCTTGGAAGTTGTTTAAAAACACTATATTAGAAGCTCAACTGGAGTGCATACCGCAGATCAGAAAAGGTACCGCCAGGGCCAAGAAGATGCCAGCATGGTTAACGAGCAAAGTCAAGGAAGCTCTTAGAGGCAAAAAGTCTTCCTTCAGAAAATGGAAGTCTTGTCCGAATGAAGAAAATAAAAAAGAACACAAACTCTGGCAAAAGAAATGCAAGAAGACAATAAGGGATGCTAAAAAAGAATTTGAGATGCACATTGCTAAGAACATAAAAACCAATAACAAAAAATTCTATAAATACATTCAAAGCAGGAGACCATCTAGGGAGACAATTGGACCCTTGGATGATAAGGGAGTCAAAGGTGTACTAAAGAACGATAAGGAGATTGCAGAGAAGCTAAATGAATTCTTTGCATCTGTCTTCACAGTGGAAGATATAGGGCAGATCCCTGAACCTGAACTAACATTTGCAGGAAGGGATTCTGAGGAACTGAGACAAATAGTGGTAACGAGAGAGGAAGTTCTAAGCTTAATGGACAATATAAAAACTGACAAATCACTGGGCCCGGATGGCATCCACCCGAGAGTTCTCAAAGAACTCAAATGTGAAATTACTGATCTGCTAACTAAAATATGTAACTTGTCCTTCGGGTCCTCCTCCGTGCCTGAGGACTGGAAAGTGGCAAATGTAACGCCAATATTCAAAAAGGGATCCAGACGGGATCCCGGAAATTACAGGCCAGTTAGCTTAACTTCTGTCCCTGGAAAACTGGTAGAAAGTATTATTAAAGCTAGATTAACTAAGCACGTAGAAGAACAAGCCTTGCTGAAGCAGAGCCAGCATGGCTTCTGCAAGGGAAAGTCCTGTCTCAGTAACCTATTAGAATTCTTTGAGAGTGTCAACAAGCATATAGATAGAGGTGATCCAGTGAACATAGTGTACTTAGACTTTCAAAAAGCTTTTGACAAGGTACCTCACCAAAGACTTCTGAGGAAGCTTAGCAGTCATGGAATAAGAGAGGTCCTCTTGTGGATAAAGAATTGGTTAAGAAGCAGAAAGCAGAGAGTAGGAATCAACGGACAGTTCTCCCAATGGAGGGCTGTAGAAAGTGGAGTCCCTCAAGGATCGGTATTGGGACCTGTACTTTTCAACTTGTTCATTAATGACCTAGAATTAGGAGTGAGCAGTGAAGTGGCCAAGTTTGCTGACGACACTAAATTGTTCAGGGTTGTTAAAACAAAAAGGGATTGCGAAGAGCTCCAAAAAGACCTCTCCAAACTGAGTGAATGGGCGGAAAAATGGCAAATGCAATTCAATATAAACAAGTGTAACATTATGCATATTGGAGCAAAAAATCTGAATTTCACATATACGCTCATGGGGTCTGAACTGGCGGTGACCGACCAGGAGAGAGACCTCGGGGTTGTAGTGGACAGCACAATGAAAATGTCGACCCAGTGTGCGGCAGCTGTGAAAAAGGCAAATTCCATGCTAGGGATAATTAGGAAAGGTATTGAAAATAAAACAGCCGATATCATAATGCCGTTGTATAAATCTATGGTGCGGCCGCATTTGGAATACTGTGTACAGTTCTGGTCGCCTCATCTCAAAAAGGATATTATAGAGTTGGAAAAGGTTCAGAAGAGGGCAACCAGAATGATCAAGGGGATGGAGCGACTCCCTTACGAGGAAAGGTTGCAGCATTTGGGGCTTTTTAGTTTAGAGAAAAGGCGGGTCAGAGGAGACATGATAGAAGTGTATAAAATTATGCATGGCATTGAGAAAGTGGATAGAGAAAAGTTCTTCTCCCTCTCTCATAATATAGAACTCGTGGACATTCAAAGAAGCTGAATGTTGGAAGATTCAGGACAGACAAAAGGAAGTACTTCTTTACTCAGCGCATAATTAAACTATGGAATTTGCTCCCACAAGATGCAGTAATGGCCACCAGCTTGGACGGCTTTAAAAGAAGATTAGACAAATTCATGGAGGACAGGGCTATCAATGGCTGCTAGCCGTGATGGCTGTGCTGTGCCACCCTAGTCAGAGGCAGCATGCTTCTGAAAACCAGTTGCCGGAAGCCTCAGGAGGGGAGAGTGTTCTTGTACTGGGTCCTTCTTGCGGGCTTCCCCCAGGCACCTGGTTGGCCACTGTGAGAACAGGATGCTGGACTAGATGGGCCACTGGCCTGATCCAGCAGGCTCTTCTTCTTATCCTCCCTGGGGCAAGGAAGCACCTGCCACCAGCTCCACCTTGCTAGCAATGGACAGCATTCTGAGCATGCAGGGACCCACCCATTGCTCCATCCTTCCCTCCATAACTTTTTATAAAAGCAAGCCCCCATCTCACCAAACTTTTGCTGCTGGCTGGTAGCCTGAGCTTGAAGTGATATCCTTTCCCACCCTTCCAGCTAGCCCCAGCCCCCAGCACAGTTTTTTTTAAAGTAATTCCAAGCCACAGGGCAAAGGAGGCGAAGACCACAGTTTGAGAACCTCTGCCTAAAGAACTAAAGTAAATACCTGGGCTTGACTGTCCGCCCTCCTTGCCTCTCTTTAAACCTCTTACTCCAGCTGCTCATGACTCTCTCCTTCCTGACTCTCTCCTTCCCACAACAGATGGTGGGAGCCAATCAGCATGCAAGGGGATTGTAGGGATGAGATCTGCAGCCGCTATGGATTTTCCGCCAACCTGCCACCGCCACCATAGAGAAGAAGGAGGCAGGAGAGGAGCCCTTCCCCCAAACAATAGAGTGGGAGCCTCGGCAATAGCTTCTCCAACAGAGCCATTCTGTGGAGGAGAAAGAGAAACAGGAAGAGGAGCCACCACCCAGTGGGGCAAGACACAGGCTTCCTGCTTGGGTGGGCAAATAACCACTTAATTCCACCCCTCCCCAGTTTTTCGCACATCCCAGCCTGCAGCTTGTCTCTTTCCCTGCAGTATGGCTCTCCTTTTCCGTGATCTGGCCCTGCTTGGGGAGGCTGTTGCTGAGGCCTCTGCTCCAGCCGTTCAGCTGAGGATCCTCCTCTCCTGCATTCTGGCAGCTACCTCAGGCAGGGGGCGGCAACATGGCGGAGTGAGCGGCGGCTGTAGCGGCAGCCCCTTATTGCCTGCACCTGGGGCAGCCTGCCCCGCCTTTGGTACGCCACTGGTGCTAGGTAAAAATCAGTGGAACACGCTTTACTTTGAGGCAACATTACTGAGCACTTAGCCCTCCAAGTATTACAAACTCTATAAACACCATATAAATAAATAATAAAATAAAGCTATAAGCTGTTAAGAGGTCAGCTAGATACCTTTTTATTACTTTTCTTTATTATTTTGAAAGATTAAAGATAATGGATATTCTAAAATAAAGAATGTTGACCAAAAGATAGGAACAGCTGCAAAATAAAAAATAGCTGAGGAGGGAGAAAGGTAAAATCTTTCACTATGTCTGAGCAGAAGTAGCAATAGGATTGGTCAGACAGGCTTATGATTGACTCAGGCCAAGTAGCCCTGGTTACAGAGTTTGTGTAAGAAGAGAAGGAACAGGAAAGGTTTTAAGGAGAGATTCTGCGGCAGAGCAGGCAGCCAATTCTTGTCACAGAAGGAACTCCAGGCCTTCCATGAAAAGAGTTCAAGGAGTGAGTGAGTGAGTGCCACCTAAAATTTCCAAGGTGCCACTGGAGAGTAATTTTCTGTGGTAGATACCACAGGAAAAGGTATAGGAGTGGTAAGAGGCCAGGCCTTAAGGGAGGAATCCTTCCCTCTTGAGTAGTGGAAAAGGCTAGCACCAGGCCACAACCAGAAGACCTCTAATACTGAGCCCCAGGAACTAGAAAGAAGCTCTTCCAGAAGGGGTTTGGAATTTGGAGGAGATACACAGGAGAAGCACAACCCGTTCCCTGTTTCTTTATCCTCCCCAAGCAAGAAAAATGAAGTACATGTCAGGGCAAGGAGGAGCTGCAGGCGAGAATTCTCACATGTAATGCAAGCATGCAATAATTCTTGCATGTGGCTTCCAGCTTTGCACACACATGCATGGGTCCTTGTAGGAGGCAGCAGCACATCATACCAAACATCATACCTGCACTGGGCCCCATAAACTCTCTGGGTGGCCCTGCAAAGCAGACCATGGAGAGGGGATGTGTGAAAGGCATTCCTTGCCCAGGGCACTATTTATCGTAAGGCCTGCTCTGCGTGTCCACTCTCCCTTTACTCCTCCTCCTGTCCTTCCAGTCTCCTGAAATGGGAGTAAGGACTTAATGAAATTAAAGCCCTGCTTTTCATTTATGTCAAAGGCTGATATTTGTGAAGGTTTTGAAGGGGCGTTTTATCATGGATCTGATGATACATGGAGAATGTGCGCATTTTAACATCTGTATCTGAATCTTTTAATTAACAAAATGCAACATGTAATCCCAATGGACACATCTTTTCATTTCTTTTTTTCTAAAGCTGTTACAATCTGCATACGTGGGATCTATGTGGAAATTGTTTGTAATAAAGCAGTTCAAAGAGCCTATAGCCTTCCTGTTTGGTTTCTTTGTTTTGTTTCTTATCACCTTAATTGTTCTACTTTGGTAAAAGATTTGGGATTTGTTTTTAAATTGCATTTGAGAAAAAAAATCCTAATACAAAGAGGAAAGAAAAAGATTAATAGCACTTTGGTTGAAAGTTATAATAGTCCTGCTAGCTATGTAAAATAACCAGTTCCACCTCAAAGGCATAAAAGAGATACATAATAAAGAACATATTTTTATATTTAGCATAGTTTTTATTTGTGAAGGAGATTTGGTTCAAGGAATTGAATAAACATTTCCTAAATTGAATAAGATTAACTGCATAAGTTAACTGCATATTATTTCCTTTTGTTTGTGTGTGTGCTTTAAAAATAACTGTTCTTACAAGTTCTTTGTGCAGCATAATTATTTGTAATACTTGCATTTTTAAAAGTGTGGATAACTGTGGGCCAGATCCAAAGAACTGTGAAACTAGTGCCATGAACCCAAGAGGCTATGCAAAACAATCTTATGTACATCTACAGGGCCAGCCCCAGACATGCCTGGGTCCTTGGGCACAAGCCGGCCCCGGGCGCCAGTGCTCCCCTTCTGTGATTCGCAGCAGGTTCTCTGCTGCGGATCGCATGGTGAGAGCTCCGGAGTCCCCGCCATTCCCTTGCTTCATCAACCTACCTTTCTCGGCTGTTGTGTGGTTGTGCGTGCAGCGCTGCCCTTACCCAAGATGGTGGCTGAGGTTTCCCTAAGGGGCTAAAGCCTCTGCCACCATCTTGGCTCATGGCAAGGATGCATGAGCATAGCACTGCACAACAGCCAAGAAAGGTAGGTTGAAGAAGCAAGGGAATGGCAGGGGCTCCAGAGCTCTCACCGTACAATCCCTAGCAGCAATCCTGCCGCGAATCATGGAAGGGGAGCAGAGGGGTCCCTTAGGAGCCCTCGGTCAGGGCCCCACCTGGCCACCCTTTGGAGCTGGCCCTGTACATCTAGATGGAAGTAAAATCTGTTAAACTCAATGGGGCTTACTTCCAAATAAGTGTGTATGGCTGGAATGGGGAACCCCTGGTCCTCCATATCTTGCTGGACTCCAATCCCCAGCAGTCCTTGCCAGTATAGCCAGTGGTCAGGAATTAAAGGAGCTGGAGTCCAGGAATATCTGGCAGAGGTCATACATCCTCCATTCCAAGTCTATAGGATTGTAATCTAAGGATGCAGTCATACCCACTCAGCTGGGAGCAAGGCAAGCCCCAATGAACCCAGTGGGACTTACTTGTATATTGTGCATGTGTGACTGCGCATATTATATATATTTGTACAGAGAGAGGGGGGGGGGCTTGTACTGATAGACTTTTTCTCCGCAAACAACAGGTTCCCCAGAACACATGAAAAACTGGATTTGAGAGAGTTTTGATATTTTACCTGCTGCTTTTTTCCTGTTTTCTTATCGCTCTATACTAATTATCTTGTATTTTATTATCTGAAGTAGTTGTTTTACTATGAGCCCTGTCTTCAGTGTGCGGTGTAGAATGGCTGGATAAAAATTATTGAAATAAAATACTTAGGGAATTTCAAAAGGAATTGGGTGTTTTTAAATGGGGGCTAGCTGTACATAGACAGAACATAAAAAATTCCATAGGCAAGCTCAAACCCTTTGGGTGAGCCTACGCCAGGGACAGGGATCCTCCAGATGCTTTGGACTGCGATTCCCATCAGCTTCAGCTAGCATGGCCAGCAGTCAGAGATGATGGAAGTTGTAGTCCAGCAACGTCTGGAGGGCCACAGGCTCCCTGTCCCTAGCCTAAGCAGTCCTATGGATCCTGGCATGCTGAGCAATCCTATGCATGCTTACTTGGAAGTAAGTCCCACTATTCAGTAGGGTATACTCCTGAGAAGTATATTTAGGATTGCAGCCTTACATGTTTAAGAAGCTAATTTATAATCTCCCTTTGTCTCCCAACTGCCTTCTGACACTCAGTTCTTAACTCCCAGAGATATTAATTACTGATCAGAAAGGAAAACCACTCGGTCTGTAGACAGCAGTGTTTTCTCATTTTAAAAAATATCAAATCAAAGAGGTAAGTTAGCAAACCCATAACAGATGGCAACAGAATCACTGTACACTTAGGTTGCCTAGCAGCCAGAGAAGAGTGTTTTGAAAAGACCAGGAGGGAGCCAGAGTAGATGAATGGAAATGGACTTTAAGTAAGAAAAGGACAATGATGCCTATTTTGCACTGAAAAGCCAAACCTGATTTCTAGGTATTTATTTGGTTATGGGAATGCTGCTATTAAACAATCAAGAAAAGATTAACATGAAAACTTTTCATAATGTTTGTCAGCCACCATCTCATGGCCTGATCAACCTCATACAGTTGTGAGGATAAAATAGAGAGAGGGACCATGTAACCACGTTGACTTCCTTGGAGGAAAGGTGGAATATAAATTAATGTTTATGCTGGAATTTGTTCTTATTGTTCTGTGATTATAATTGTATTTTAATGTTTCATTGTTCTTAAGCTTTATTGTTTTAAACAAAAAGCACTGTTATTGGATGGTGTATAAATAATAGAAAAACACATATATTCTTCACACTGCCAGAATGCCATTTTAATTGGCATGTAACTAATTACAGAGTTGATATATGCTAAATGCATTCAATAAATGAATTACAGGCATGTGAATTTCATCCACTAATCTGCTTTTTTTATTACTGATATGCAAAGACATAACTTTTTACCAGAGCTTTTTGGAATGTGCAATTTTTCCTTTCTGCATATGCCTTTGTGATTATTTTATTTACTATCTACTGTATTTTGTTATATTTATTGTGTTGTAACCCAGCCTTTCCCAACCTTTGGGTCCCCAGGTGTTGTTGGATTGCAACTCCCATCAGCCCCAGCCAGCATGGCCAATGGTCAGAAATCATGGAAATTGTAATCCAGCAACATCTGGGGGGCTAAAGGTTGGGAAAGGTTGTTGTAAACCCATCCTGAGACCTTTGATAAAAGGTGCATAATAAATATGCTAAAATAAATAAACAAATACTAATGTATGACTAAAATTTCCCTGCCAACTGTATTTTTGGCGAACGAGCATCAAAAGAGACCCAGTGTGATGTACTGGCTTGCATGTTGAGTGAGGACCTGGGAGAGCAAAGGTTTGAATCCCCACTCAGCCATGAAGCTCACTGGGTGACCTTGGGCCAGTCACTGCCTGTCAGCCTAACCTACCTCACAGGGTTATTATGGGAATTATATGAGGATGGAGAGAACCATGTACATTGCATTGAGCTCTTTGGAGAAAAGGTGGGAGATGAATGCAATAAATAATAAAAGAAGAAATCCTAAGTATCCAAATCCTAAGGATGGACTGGTCAACTGAGTGTCCTTTCCTAGTCACTCTGAGGACATTTATATAAGTTTTGTTAGATGATCTGACTGTGCTGACCGAGTGTTTCAGTGAGTAGTAAGGAGAACAAAGGGGAAAGGCTGATGAATTCTCAAGGGCAGGGTAGTGATGCCAAGAATCTTGATGATCAGTAGTCAGTGTCTTACTTGCTGCTTTACTCTGTAGCAGGTACAGGATTTTCAGAGCAATGCAATATTTTTAAAAATGGAGATTCATGATAAAATTGCAGAAAAAGAATAGTTGCAAGGGCTTCACTTCTACTGTGCATTTTCCTGAGCAGCAGGATCAGATGTGCCTTGATACAGGCAGTAGATTTCTGCAGGAATATCCATATGTGGATGAGACATGTTGCCAGGGCTATTGTAAGCAGATCTTCGGAGAGGAATAAGAATTATGATCTGCAGGGGATGCCCTCCTTAGCATCCCAACATTAGGAATTATACATCTGGTGGCAACACATAGGCAGACCTTCTCCACCGTGGCACGCTGACTTTGCAACTCTCCTGGAAATCCAGCTAGCATTTACACTATTGTCGTTCAAAAATTCATATATTAGTGGAAAGTGTGCATAAAAATAAATATGAGTGAAAATAACATGCAAAATATGTTATATGACAATAAATTGTTTACAAAAATGTGTACATTAATCAAAACTGCCTTCAAAAATGTGTTTATTAGGAGAAATTCACACTAAAATGCTGGAGAATTTTCATGAGGACTTCTAAAAATAAAAATTCTCAAATTGCTGAAGAAATGTGGAGAACTGAATTTAAGATTGGGAAAAATTGAAAGAACTGAAATTGACAGATCTTTCCATCTGTACTACCCACCCTGATATCTTTTTGAGTAACTGCAGGGTAGAAATAGCTTAAATAAACAAATAAACCACCAGGAGTCAGAGATTCAGAGCCAAAACATCAAGCCATGACTCAGAGCCAAGGATCACCCAGAAACCTGAGTCACCAGAGCCAGGAAAACCATTGTTATCTTCAGGCACAGTTTTAGCCCAGAGAGGAAACCTTTTATACTTCTTACTGGCTAGAAAGATCATATGGGCAGCCTGGGTGGATGGGGCAGTCCAGATTCTCAGCTTACTTTACTGCCCTGGAAGATGCTCCATACCATAGCTCTGGTGTCTCACCAGTGGCTTGGCTGAGCTGAGGGGTTTTTAGCCCTGTACTTTCTGAGCACTTATATAAGCAATGACTGCTGTGCATACAATTCCCCAGCTCAATCCACCAGCTGAGGCTGCCTGCACATAGCCCTGGTTAGGTACACTGGATGCTGCCCATTGTCTGTCTGTTGGGATACGGTGCAGTGGGATGAATTTAGTCATCCCTTCATTTCATCTCTTTACCAAAAAGCTAATTAGTGTTCTGCCTGGCTGATGAATGCACACACACTTTTTCAAAAGGGAGAGAGGGAGAAGGAGGGAGTGTAGCCTTAGAACTGTCCTCCTTCCTTCCCTCTTATCTTTACATATTGGAGCAGTGCTTCATTTTTAAAGAGACAGCAGCTTAGGATCAGGTCTACCTAGAAGAAGTCACACCTTTTGGTTTGGTAGCCTTTTCCCCAATCCATGTATGGGAATTAGGGTTGCCAGTTTCAATCCCTGAGACTGATCCTGTATCTTTAGGAGAAAAGAAAGTCAGCCAAGTGCAGGTGTTCTTGCAACCCTGTAATAGGAAAAACCACAAGGTGGAATTCTCCCTTCCCCCTGCACAACTTTTAAAGATACAGAAGACCTCTTGGTTGCCAGTCCCAGCCTCTAAGAGGTCTTTTGTATCTTTAAAAGTTGTGCAGGGGGAGGGAGAATTCCACCTTGTGGTTTTTCCCATTACAGAGTTGCAAGAACACCTGCACTTGGATGACTTTCTCTTCTCCTAAAGATACAGGATCAGTCTCAGGGATTGAACCTGGCAACCCTAATGGGAATACATTATAGTGATAAGGGGAACCACTCCACATATGCTCAGAGATACCCTTCTATCCCCCCTCCCAAATGATTGTCTTCACAAACCCTGAAAGCATGCCCAGAGCTTGGAAGATTACTTTTAAAAAGTAATAAATTACAGTTACAATTACATAGCCCCCAGAAAGTAGCAATTAGTGTTACAATTGCAATTGCTCTGAAAGTAACTGATTACTTTACTTATTCTCAAAAGTAATCACTACAATTACATTTCAGTTACTTAAAAAAAACCACCTACAAGGTGCTGGCCTTGGCTGCTGCACATCTAAGTAGCCTAAAACATTAAAAATAAGCACACACATACAGAGGTAGTAGAATAATTCTTTTTATCCATAAGATAGCAATGGTGGTCTCTCCTCTGGTAAGGGAGATGGGGAGGGAGGCAGAGGCCACTACTCAGATCTCTGCCCATCAAACCAAGTGCAACCCCCCCCACTCAGCCAGCAAGCGTAATTTCTCTCACTTAACCACCTCCCGGACCCTGCCCTGCCACCAACTAAGGGACACTCACCCAAGCAAACATTTTCCTGAGATGCAAAAAAGTTAAAATACTGCAAATGCAGCACAGTAGCCAGAGAGGGTGGTGGAGGCCACTTTTGTGTGCCAAATGCAAACACAGTACAGTAATACCTCGCATTAAGGTACTCAATGGGACCAGAGCGAGTAGGTAAACCAAAAATGTCCTTAAAGTGAAGCACTACCTTTTAAAACTTTTTTTACCTCTCCTTCATGCGGAGCCTTAAAGCCACGTGCTAAAGCCTCTGCTGCTGCGCTGCCGCGCCTCCCAGCTGATCAGGATCGCGCCTCCCAGCTGATTTGCGGTGGCGTGATCGCGTCTATTTCCACCCCCACGCGCTAAAGCCTCTGCTGCTGCATTGCGTTTCTGGAGAAATACAGGCATATGGAGCATGTATGTTATAGAGAGGCAACGTTAAGTGAAGCGATGTTAAGCAGGGTATGCCTGTATTCGCATGCACGCACACACACACGCACACACACACGTTGTCATCTTTCACCTCCACAGTTCTTTATCTCCATTCTGCTGCTGCCTCTTTCTCCTCCTTTATCCATGTTCTTGCCCTCTGGCTCCTTTTTCCCTCCACTCCATTCTTCACCACCACCATCCATTTTTTAAACTGTTTTCTCCATTCCACCCCGTCTCACTGTCCACCTCCTCCCTCATCACCTCCTACCCACCCACAGAGCAAGAGGGAAGAGCAGCGCTGCACAGAAGCCCAATTTGAGGCATTTTTATCCACAAATCAGAGCAGCAGAAGAGTTCCCCTGCTTTCCCCCCAAAAAAAGTAATGCCCAAAAGTAATGCTGGAAACATTACAGTTATTCAACAAAAGTAATAAAATTACTCCTAGTTCTAGTACAATCAAAAGGAATTACCCACTCATTCCTCAAAAAAGTAATGAATTATAAGTAATTCATTACTTGTAACAAAGTACTTCCAAGCTCTAAGCATGCCTCCTTTCAGCTTCTCCTGTTCCCTAAATTCATCATATCCAAGCCTTTCATCGTCCTCTGGATTCCTGTGATATCAATGAATGCCAATCAGTTGTTAAGATGGCGCTTGCAGCCTGTTCTTACTAGACTGAAGTTAAATGGCATGGACCACCAGAAGAAACACGTGGGAGAGGGGGTACTATTTATAGAATGTAGTGGCTTTTTTCCTGGGTTTATCTTCCTACAAATTTATGCTTTGAAACAACACAGGAACCAAGCATGGCAGAATACACTGAGTGTCTCAAAATGGCAACTGCAAAATTATGTATGATGGAGAGATTTATAATGAAAACTATATAGCTGTCTAAAATGTTATAATTTCCTGTTACAAATAACATTTGTGATGCCAGCAAAAAAATTAGAGGAAAATGTCTTATCAATTTATTTCCTTCATATTTAGACAACTGCTATTTAGGTGGACCTCTCAGATAGCAAGAGGGAGCAGAAGTGTTCAACAGTTATAACAAGTGAATGTAAATACCACAAATGTGAGTATAGGCTAGATAAGTACAAGAAATTATTACTCTGATCCAGATAGGGGCCCTAGATTGGGGTGAGGAACCTGTAGCCCTCCAGGTATTGTTGGGCCACAACTCCCATCAATCCCAGCCAGCTTGGACAGTGGTCAGGGATGATGGGAACTGTGGTCCAGCAACATCTAGAGGGCCACAATTCCCCCATTCCTACCCTAGACAGACAAGGAACTATTTGTTTCTCCTCCACCCACCAGCTCAAGTAGCTACGGTTTGCAATATTGCTTGAGAAGTGGAGCTGGGGTGGATTTTATTTCCTCTACTTCCTAGCGAAACAGCTAAAACTGTTTCTAAAATGTCTCTGAAATCATCCCCCACCTCCTTTCTCACAACACTACTTTTACCAATTCTTCCAAAAGAAGTCAAAGTCAGGTCCCACAAACCTCCTTCTAGAGTCACCCCCACTGTTTGGCACTTTCAAATTCCCAGATAGCTGCCTTTCAAAGCACTCTCCTTTTCCAGTATCAAATTGTTCGGTTCCACCATAGCATTAGCCAGCTGCCTACTCTGTTCACAACCGGAGCCAATACTGCTTTTCTATCTGCCCTGGAAGCTGCACACATAACAACTTGAATCTGATCTATGTGAATCAGGCCATTAACAAAGAACACAAAAACATGGTTAATGTTAACATAGTTAATAAAACTTAGTAAAAGCTGAGGCATCTGGCAAGCAATCACTTAAACCTTCATTTATTACATCATCGAATAGTAAAAGCAACTTGAGAGAATTTTTTTGCAGCTCTTCATTTGCAGCTCTGTAGCTTTTGGGTGGTGGCAGATCCTTAATCATAGTTAAGGAGGTGGTCCGGCTTCACATATAATGTTAAGCTATGGTTAACATTAACTAAGGTTTATAAACCAACTACAAACCTTAGTTTACAAGCTATTTTTAACCATACTTAATAAACCATAGATAAGATGCTAGGCTGGGTTCACACATAATGCTAAAGCATGGTTTAATAAACCGTAGTTTAGTGTTATGTGTGAATGAAACCACTCCATTCCTCTTGAGACTTTTAAAATCAGCAGTAAATTCAAAGACAGTTTTGATATTCTTGGTTGAAAGATATATCCATATTTGAGAGAACCATTAAACAATCATATTCTTGTGTCATATCCTTTTTTTAAGTTCAATGAACTAGATTTCTGGATTATATTAATAATTCTGATGAATGGTAGAGAGATATAGTTCCACACCAAGCATGCACAGCTGCTACTAGAAATATATATCACCATTCTATTTTTGTGGGGATAATTCAAGCAAAGTGAAACTTGACAACCACAAATTATGCTGGATGAGTGTTTCTTTTTCTTTTCTTTTGCCAAAATCAATTTGGGTGCAGCTGCCTACATGCAAAATATGTTAACATTTATTTATTTATTTATTTATAGATAGTACGTATATTAATTGGTGTGAAGCACATAAAGTGATGCAATAGTGATGATCTGTTTTTATCTCTGAATGAAATAGAATTTCAATAGCTGTGGTTCTGTAATCATGTATGCATAATGTTATGCAGATTATTTTATGCATAATTTTATGTAATGTCAAAGTTACAAATATACATTTTTGTTCAAAAAGAAATAATTATGTGCTCATCTGCTCTCAGACTCAGAGTTTCCCATTTCTATTGCAGCTGTGAAGTATTCATCATGAAAAGCTACTCTAGAATTGCTGCTTGTACCAATTTATCTCTAACAGATGCACAGCTGCTGGAGTGGATGTATGAAAAATGAGCAATGCATACATTATAGAATGTACATACAACCTGACTCTAGTCTCATCCAACAGAAGTAAGAGGAACTAAGGAGTTTGTTTTGTTTTAAAAGGAGTATGCAAGATGAACAAGGGATATAAGATTATCTAGGGTTTTTTATACATTGGAACTGGAAGGAAATTTAGGAGAAAAATGTGTTACAGGAGTTCAGATTTCCCCACTGATATTTTTGTAATTGTACTTGGTTACCAACATCTGATTCTAATAGGATATTACCTTCACCTGTTTTGTTGCCTCCTTGGAGTGGCCGCCTTGAGTGAGCAATGCAATAGGTGAATCAGAAACATGCTGATCTTTGTAATAGCAACATCTGCAATCATATTTCATTGTTTTGGAAATAATAGGCATTGCTACACCTGAGGTTTTTGATCTTTAGCCTGCATGTTACATCTTTCATATCAAATAAACATCACAACCATGAGTAATTCCTGAACCATCCTAGTTCTATCAGTTGTATCAAGCTACATATTAATGTAAGCACAAAGCACATGCTTATAACTACATCCTCACTTTCTTTCATAGAAAGCAGCTGGGAGGGGAGGGCTCAACTCTGAATTGGGATCACATATGACAGGAAAGTGACCCTTTCCTCCCTGCACTGTGTTCCTGATGAAAATTAGCACCTGATACAGCTATTTGCTCCAAAAGGTTCTATTTGCTGCAAATGTTTGCTGATTTGTTGCTACCAGTAGTCTTTTAGACCATGCTTAGAAATAGGGAAGAACACTTCCATGACTGGAAACAAAACAGTGGCACTAATCTTCAGCATTTGACGGTCCAACATACTGGGGCATCTTTGTCAAGAACAAAGGTAGAACTAGAATAAGCCCAGGGAAGGCATATTTGACTCAACTCATTTTACTGATGTGTGCAAGAAAGTTGAACCAAATGAATGGTGTGAAAAATGAATTGGTGCACTATTTGCATCTTTCATAATAAACCACCATGCTGCCATGCAATAGTAAACACCCACCTGAACAAGTATCATAAATGAATAGGGGAATTTAACATGATTTTGCCACAAGGTAAAAATGTTGTCTGAAAGCCTCCTCCAAGCATTGCTCTTGTGAAAATCCTTTCAATGTTGACTTAGAATGAGCCTGATGTGTTTCATACCTCATGGATTAGAAGAGCAGTAGGCTTTAAAATATACTGTTCCTTTTGCTAGACTTTCCTGTCAAACACCATGTTGTTTGGAATTCCAACTAAACTGCAGTCACAACTGAAAATCCCCAGGGCTGCCCTTGTTGTCAAACACTTCTTTTCCTGTGCAACCAGAAGCTCTGATATCTGCCCTCTGTCCATGGCTCTGTTTTTCAGCTATGCCAATTTCTTATCACATGCACAGTCTCTAGCTGACAGCGACTCATAGCTACTAAATGAAACCTGCATCTGTAAAACAGTTATGGGAATTATCTTTTCATAGTAAATAAACATCAAAGAATAGTCACAGGGAGACTCATGTATTTTCTTAGACCACCAAGGAGAGAATGGAGCTTGAGGGGGAGAAGAAAGGTCAACAATCATTCTGTCAAAAAAGAAAAGTTGAATTATAAGGATCAAGATTATCAATACTGTCAAAGGGATTAAATGATGGGTAAAAGGAAAGAAGTGATGTTACAATCAAATGCTCACTATGACATCAGAATGGAAAAATGGAACATAAGTATGAGTAGGACACTGATTTTATGCCTTCTACGTTAAATTTTACCCTTGTAGCCCCCTTTAGTACCACTCCCTATATATATATAGTGTGTGTGTGTGTGTGTGTAGTATTTTATGTATTTTAATTGTATTTTATGTATTTTAATGTTTAGTGATTTTATTGTTTACAATTTTATTATATACGTGTTTGATTTTATTTTTGTAAGCCTCCCTGAGTGCCCTATTACAGGGTAGAAGGGCGGGATAGAAATATTTTAAATAGATAAAATAATAAACAGGAATGCTTTCTCATAAGGCAAAGCCACTGTTGGATACAACCCATAGTTAGGGATAGTAATGACCCAGTAAGTGAGCTTCGTAGCTCTTGCTCCAAACTGCACACATCAGCACTCATATGTCAACATCTGACTAAGGAGTTGTCTAAGAGACGGGTACCACTTAAAATGATTACTGTAATGTGCAACATTTATTCCTGGCATGAACACAACTTAGAGCATGGTACACAGTGGAGGCCTCTTCAGAAGTCAAGGTTCAGGCTGCTTCCTTGGGGGAAGAACGGTCAGTACCTTATTTGAAACCTTTCTGGTTGGAGGACACAGTTCTGCCATCTTTCTCTGACTCAGAGGATGAGTCCCCTGTAGTACCTCTAGTCCTCCAGCCTTGCAGCAAAGACCACAAAATAAGGTGAGGGCCCTTTAACCACCAAGCTAGCTCCTCCAAGGTGATGGAGCTTCCATGCTGTAGGTCTTGCAAGCCTACACAAGCCTTCAGTTGGCTCTAACTCCCTGCAGGGGTAATATTTTTCTGCAGTTGCCTTAAGAGGATAATGGTTATCCAGCATGGCCACCTTGGAGCTGTCCAAGGTCTTGTTCTTGTCTGCCCTGTGCTTTGACCTGATTTCACTAGATGCTACCTGTTCCCTCTGTGAGCCTCAAGCTCCCATGGAACTGGACACTCTGTACATGGCTCTTGACTACTTCGTGAAGAATTGTGTCCTTCCTCCACTAGCAGCAACAACTTGCAGGCTGCTGAATTGATTCAATAACTTCTGCTTCCTTGGGTCAAGATTACGCACAGTCAATATGAAATATTTGTTTTTGTTTAAAGTTAAAGTTAAGAATCTTTCTCTAATATTATCTTGTTGAACCCATGACTAATGTTGTAACACGCTTAGGACTGCAGGCCAGAGTTAACTTTGCTGTGCAGTTTCTTGAATGAAATAAAGTCACAAGACTTGACTTATCTTTATGCTTTCAGTGAGATAGAAAATCTTTCATGCAGTTTGGTAATCACATTAGTTCCACCCTCTCAAAAATGTGCTATTCTCATTTGCCTTAACACGTAGCATATTGTTGGAGTTATACTGGCATTTTACAACTTGTAACCCATCAAACTAAATGCAGTCCCCCAACCATGTAGCAGAGTTGGTCAGGTGCTTAACAATATCCTTCCCTGTTCTATACAATCAAGAGCCGGAGGTTGTGTGTTTATATTTACCATGCTGATATAACTTGTGCCTTCAGTTACAGTAAATTCCCAAATGTTTTAGCCAAACTCTTAATGGCCTACAACATCTGAAGGGCCTTAGGTTCCCAGTGTAATGCCACATCAGGACCCTCAGGAGTGCTCAGAATGGGAGTTGGATGCTGCATAAGTCCCCTCCCTTGGCCCCTCCTCCAGCATGCCCCTTTTTCAGACCTTCTGCTGGCTTTTGCCAGCACTCCTTCCATCAGGCTGGGCTTCCCCAGCAGACCCCCGGCTGAGCTGGCAGGGTCCCTTCTCTGCCGTGGCTGAGCCGGGGTGAGGGGCTTCTGCTGGCAGAGCCTGGGGGAGCTGGAACCCTGCTGGCTCAGCAGCGGGTCCGCCCCTTCAGCCTGGCATAAATATGAGTTGGATTGCACTCAAAGACACCATACATCTCCCGGGCATGCCCTCTCATCCAAAGAATTGCTTTTAAAGATGGTTTTAAATATATATATGAAAGATATTTTAGGATGCTTTATTTTTAAGATGTTTCTAAGATATTTTGTTTTTGAGATGCTTTAAGATATTTTTAGTGGTTTATCTCTTGTGTGCCACCTTGGGCTCCTTTTAGGAGCATGGGCAGGATAGAAATTTACATAATAATAATAATATTTCTAAATAAAAAAGTAACACAAAGACACCTATATATTCAGTGCATGCTCTCTCATCCAAAGAATTGCTTTTAAAGATGTTTTTAAAAAAGATGTTTCAGATGTTTTATTTTTAAGATGTTTTGTTTTTGAGATGTTTTAGCTGTTTTTAGTGGTTTATTTCTTGTTTGCTACCCTGGGCTCATTCTAGGAGGAAGGGTGGGATCATAATAATAACAACAACAATAACAATGCTAAACTCCATAGTGCTAATCCTGCAACTTCACATCCCTTGAAGTGGGGAGTGCATAGCTGATCAAAGGTGGTCTCCGGCAATTTACAGGACTACACTTCCATAGGTTTCAGTAGCAGTATAGATACTGCATCATATGACTTCAGGCCATTCTTTGATTGTAGAGAAACAAGTCACAATACTTTAAGACTGTTTGGATAGCTCCTTCCTGATGCAGCATCACTAATGAAAACAACATAGTGCAAGTCCATCTAGGATTCATACATCTGCCATGCAGGCCAGCCATTCAGTACCCTGCTTGCAAACACTTCCCATGTGGTGACTCAAAAATAATCTACTCCCAGTTTGCAGTCGCAAGATCTAGTTAAAAAGCTATAGAAAATAGTTTATCCTTTAAGGGTCTTCTTGCACATGTAATGCTAAGTGTTAGGCCTATAATCTTCAAAATATGTGTTCCTGCCATTATGAACTTGCACAACTGTCCTTGAAGGTATAGTGCCTCCGATTGTTATGTGGTGATTGGCATTGGATCCACTGTTGTATGCAGACCTGCCATACCTACCTCTTTAGGCAGTTGAGCTCTCATTTTTAACTGAGTTATCTCCTTAGCACTATGGAAATTTGTCAGCCATTTATTTTTCATCTGCTACTACTTTTAGTCCTATTCCTTTAACATGCTACAAAAATATGTGTTCCCTTGTCGAAGTTTTATTAACTGTCATGTGTAATTAAGACAGATGAACTTTGCATATGGTAAAATATTAGAGCTGCTTGCAGTAGCTCAGTAAGTTACTTAAGGTAATCTTTGCAGGAGGTCACTTGCAAACTAACTACTATTTGATGATAGAGCAGATTTTAAAAGACTTACCTGCATATACGTGTATTTTCTTTTTTTCAGTGGAAGCCAAAATGTTTGGGTAGATGAAAGGCACTTCTTAAAAACAGAACCAAAGTGGCCACTTTTATTTTATCTTGCACTTCTAATGTTAGGTTGTTACATCAAATATATAATATTTCCACTGGGAATATTTCCCCATCTCCAGCATCTGCCAGTTACCTTGAATTTCAAGCACAGAGAGTACTGAGTCCTCTAAGTGATCTCCAGACATCAAATTCAGTATAAGTCAGAAATGGATTTCTGCAAGACTCTGATGAAGATTGAAGTAATGGGCTTGATCGTGGTGAAGATCAGAAATACACAGCACTTATGCTAATATTGCTGATGGAGCTGCAGTTCTGCTCTTTATAAATGAATGAGTACAGTAGTCCCAACTGTTTTAGCAACCACGTTCATCTTAATTACCAGATTTGGTAATCTGCCCACTTTATGAAATAAAGACTAAGGATGCTTGTAGAATTTCTCTTTACTTGTGGGTGGGTGACTAATGGATTTTTAATAGCCATGAGAAGAAAAGCCAATGTACATGAACATTGTTTGGGGGAAATAGCATGTAATATTGCCTTTGAAATTAAAATTCAGGCAGTTTACTCAGTTGTACCTATTGCAAAAGACTATGAAATTATTCATATTCAGGGACAATGAACAAGACTTCAGTAGCAATATGTGTAACTATTTTTCTGAAGAGTTGATAAAAAAGATATTTGCTTTTAGTAGTGCAAGTTTTACTGGCACACTAGCTTCCTTAAGGTAGATGCCACGCTGCAAATTAAGGGTCAAATTCAGATCTTCAGAACTGAAGCTACTACAACCCAGGAATTATTTCTGAATATTTACATTACTGGGATTAAGTTTATAATCTGATCCAGGTTTTAGGTGTTCTAGGCAATGTTCTTCCCTGACTTTCCATTTTCACTCTAGTTCTATCTGAATGCCTGGTAGTTCCCTAACAGAAGATTGGGACCGATCTGTTAATAACTGACTGGCTGTTTAATCACTGCCCTGGTATCATTACTGATAAAGGGTGGCCAGTAAATCCAATAATAAAATTAATCCAGGCTATTTTGCACTGGAAAAAAAGAGATAGGAAATCAATAATTGAACCCTCCCTACCCCCACCCAACCCAATACCAAATAAAAACTGACATTGGGGCAATTAGTCACTAGCCCCATAGCTAGGGTTACCAACCGTACTCTTTTAAGAGTACATGTACTCTTTTTGAGATGGTGCAACAGCATACCCTTACTTTTCACTTATCGAAGCCAAATGTACTCTTTTTGAAATGACAAAATGATGGTAACCCTACCCTAGCTAGGGTCAACAGGAGGCAATAAAACAGGCTGGCTCTGGAAAGGGAAAACATTAAATTTAAAGGCACAGAACACCTGAAAAGCCTGAATAGCTCTTTGCCTGCACCGAAGAGGCTGTATCTGCAATTGTCTTTTTCTTGCCTTTAATAAAAAATAAACATAGCCACAAATCAGATCTGAAAAAACATAGTGGGAAAACACAAAAGACAGTCAAGTGCAATTTATAATCTGTCAATGACGTCATCTGGATGCTGTCTAGAAAGTGATTGAAAAAATGATGGTTTGTATGGAAGCAGTCTTTCTCACTGTGTCACATTAGGGGCAAGGGCTGCAGCTCGGTGGTAGAGCATCTTATTTGCATGCAGAAGGTTCCAGGTTCAATCTCTGGCATCTCCAGGTAGGGCTGGGAATATTACCTTGTCTGGAATCCTAAAGAGCCACTGCCAGTCAGCATAGATAGACAATACTGAGCTAGATGGACAAATGGTCTGACTCAGTCTAAGGCAGCTTCCTATGTTCCTGTTACGCATGACTATCTGCTTAATGCTGCTCAGGGCACATCTCTTGTAGCTTTAATGTTTGCCTTCCTATTCTTGGGTTAGGTTCTGCTCTTCTTCTTTAAAACCAGCTTCTCTTTTTCCTTCATGCAATGACTTACAGGCTCGGTTTGGAAGTACTCTAAATTATCATTCAGTCTTACATGGAAGAGCCTCAGGCTCATGCACTCCCCCTCCTCCAGCATGGTCATAAGAAAAAGATTGGAAGTTTTCACTTCCATTTTCAGTTAACCAGAGTTAATGAAATCAACCCTTCATCTTAACCACATTAATCTTTACTATGATTTTGGGAAACAAACCAACTTCACAAACCACTGCTTGGAGTTTGCTTGTTTCAACAAATCATAGTTAAGTCTCCTACCCCTAGCTTTGTTGGTTGGTAAAGGTGATGGTTTTGCACAAATCCCTCAAAGAGGAGAGAAGAGGGGAAGGCCAGGTTGTAAACCCAATGAGCTGGGTAGAGAGGGGGCTGAGTGGGATATTTTAAATATCTGCTCTGCCCCACAACCTTAGCTTTTCTGCCTTCAGCTTGGCTCAGCACCCCCATCCCCCAGGACCCAGTGTGGGTTTCAGCGAGTGCCTGTTGATGGGTCCAAGTAGGATTTCCCCCCCTGCCTACACTAAGAGTAGTAGTACTGCCTTCAAGTCGATTCCGACTTATGGTGACCCTATGAATAGGGTTTTCATGAGGCTGAGAGGCAGTGACTGGCCCAAGGTCACCCAGTGAACTTCATGGCTATGTGGGGATTTGAACCCTGGTCTCCCAGGTCATAGTCCAACACCTTAATCACTACACCTACACTACACTGACCTAAAAGTAGGGATAGAAAGATCGGTCTATTTCCAGTACATGCCACTTTTGCATGTGTTCATAAGTGCGCCCCATCCCATTTCCTTTTTTTTTTACAATAATTTTTATTCAAATTTTCATAAAACATACAAAACAAAATCATAAAACATTCAAAGACAAAAAACAAAACAAAACAAAAATAATTAAACAAAAAAAATAAAATATTGACTTCCCATTTGTCACAGATCAAATCAGTTATGGGTCTACAATATATAACAATCCTGTCTCTTAAATCATATTATAAAATCACTTTCCTCCAGTAGTTATCTTAATTAATCATCAAATCTCATAAACATTACTTTATTCTTTCCACAAAAAGTCAAAGAGAGGTTTCAATTCTTTAAGAAATATATCTATCAATTTTTCTCCAAATAAACATGTCGATTAATCCATCTCGTTAATAATTATAATAATCTTATTGTCATAACCATCATGACGTCACATAGCGTGATGTGTCATAACCATAGTCCAAATAAACATTTCGATTAATCCATCTCATCAAAATCTGTTAGGTTCAATAATTTCAATAGCCATTATTCCATTATCCCTATTAGTTCCATCTTCCATCTCCAATAGTCCTGTTAAGTCCAGTAATTTCAGTGTCCAATCTTCCATTATCAGTATTCCATAATAATCTTGCTGTCGTAGCCATAGTCATATAATAAGAGTCTGATGGGAATTTCCTCTATCCCAAATATTTTCTTGCCATCCATTCTGAATAAGTTGCTGAAATACTGTTGTAAAGTCATATCTCTGTTCTTCTTTTTTACAAAATGCACTGGCTCATCTCTTGAGAGTTTTTCCATTGTCACATGGCTGCAGTTAATTCCATAGATTTTCTCTATATCAAACTCCATCACGTCATTCCAGTCCAAAAGATTATCCAAGCCATTGATAACTTTATCTCTAATATCTTCACTAATTTCTTCAGAGATAACGTTAAATTCCAAACAGTAGATTTTATTTCTAAAATCCATAAACTCCAGATCTTTTTCCAATTCCACATTTGTTCCAATCTCCAGGGCTTGTATCTTCCCTTTATTTTTTCTTTTCTCATCTCTGATCTCATTCTCCTCTCTCACAGGATCCCCTATTTCTTTAAGCTCCTGCGTCATTTTGCTCAGTTCAATTTTCAGCTCCTTACTACCCTGTCGCAGGGTTTGTTTCGTTATCTCAATCTCATCCATTATTTTCTGAAACATAATTACTTCCAGATTCTCAGCCACTTTCTTGATTGCCATTTTTAAAACCACGAAAACAAAGCAAAACAAAAATAAAGAAGAACCACTTCTTATTTCAGCAACAATTGGGTTAATATTCCAGGCTTGATGACATCACAGTATAAACAGAGCAGCCTATGTTCAAGAATGCAAAACAAATTTAGTTCCCAGCATCAAAACAGTTAGTGGCGTCGTGAAGAAGCAGATTCGTCAAAATAAAATAGACCAAAAAGAGAATAGTCCCAGACAATATAATATTCTTCGGAATAGAAATCAGGAATAGAAATCCCTCTTCTGTTTATATCTTTAGAATGCACTTCCAGGACAGCTTTTTGCGACAGAAACAGAGATAAGCTGTTAATTTCGTGAATAACAGAGAAGAGTTATAGCTCACCCAGAAGTTGTCCAAAGCCGATCAATCTGACAAATCTCCTTTTGCTGCAACAATTTAAACCAAGTAAAAAAAATAATAGAAAGAAGGGTGCTTGCCTGTTAGTCCGTTCTCTCTTTAAAGAAAAGATAAACGTATCGCTTAAACAGATAGAGCTTGTTCGGAAGTCCGTCCGGCATTGTTGGCTGGACCTTATCTCATAAATTAATGAAATCCAGTCCTCCCAACAAAAACAGGCTTTTGAGGTTGATCTCTACGTTTCTCCCTGCCCGGGAGAAGTTTCATCAGTCAAAAAAAAATGTTCTGACTGATTTATATCTGAATAAGCTTCTTTTGAGGCGGGAGCCCGTCCCAAAAGCAGGCACAAGCGAAGTCACCCTTCCCGGAAGTCCGCGCCCCATCCCATTTCCACATTAATCTGTGAGTGTTAAAAAATCTGCATGAAGGGCTATGGGTCAGGGGCAGAGCATCTGCTTTGCATACAGAAGGTCCCAAGTTTGATCTCTGGCATCTCCCGGTAGGGCTGGGAGAGAACCCTGCCTAATATCCTGGCAAGCCACTGCCAGTCAGTGTAGACAAGACTGAGCTAGATGGACCAGCAGTCTGACTCAACATAAGGTAGCTTCCTATGTTCCTACATTATATTTAATCACAAAATAAGCATTTATAAATGTATTGTTTCCCAATCTATGAACATCTCAATGTATTTTATCCTAAAATAGCCATTTTAAGGCTATGAGGCTAGTGGAGAACAGAAGCTCCGTTTGGGGCTTGTCCAACTCACCATGCAAAGGCAGAAGGGCCTGGGAGCAGGTGATGCAGGCAGATCCTTCTCAGCAGCACATAAATGTGAGAGCTATGAGGGGCCATGGATAGGTGAAAGACTTGTTATCAGCACTGAGCCACCGCAGCTTGTCCAGAAAGGTGGAGGAAGAAGAAAGGCTTCTGTTCCTCACTTTGATAGGGCACCAGCACTGGAAGGAGGAAATTATTTGCATAACATACGCAGATCCAATAGAACTGTTTATCTAAACCCAATAAGTCTCATTTCTTCATTCTAGAGGGTGAGTGAAAACCAGTGCTTGTTCTCGTTTAGATATAATAATTAACTGCATTTAGTTATAAAATGAAGCAAAAGCTTCTGATCCCCTCCTCACACTAAACTATAGTTTAGTGTTGCATCCAGATGAGGCCATGGGATTTGTCCGCTTTCAGATCCAGAATGTTGCTACATGTGGCATACTTTGAGCTACTCTTAGTTTTTAGAGAAAGAGAACTTGGGGCTCAAGTTTTTCTGTAAAAGTTGCCTTTGACACACACACACACACACGTGCTTGGAATTTTTGGAGTTACTCAGTGGTGAGATAAGCACACTTCACATCTGCTGAGAAGCACTTTCAGCTTTTTTTTTTAATATAACAAGATTTATATAAAACCCTCTAAGTGGTTTACATAACATATGAAATATTATAAGGAAATACCAATAAAAGTAATCATTTAAAAACAATATACATGTCTGGTAGGCTCGCTTGCCTAAACAGAAAAGTTTTTAACAGGCATTGAAAGCCATATAACGATTATAGTATTAATATTCTTACTTTATACGTTCCAGAGTTGAGCTCTGACAATGAAAGCAGATGATCATTTTACTGAAGTCCATGAGGCTGGGAAAAGTACCTAAATGTACAGATGAGAGTATAAACCAGATTCCTTTCACCCTCTCCACCCTGCCCTGGTTGGCTCAATTCAAGTTCCATTTGGCTAGGATGAAAATAGGGCTGTAGGGCAGTAATGGGAGAGGGAGCGCTGTGTATGTGAGAAAAAAAATGGACTGCCTTCAAGTCGATCCCGACTTATGGCAAACCTATGAATAGGGTTTTCATGATAAGCAGTATTCAGAGGGGGTTTACCATTGCCTCCCTCTGAGGTTAGTCTGCCCCAGCTGGCATGGGCCTGCTCAGCTTGCCCCAGCTGCACAAGCCAGCCCCTTCCTTGTCTGCAACTGCCAGCTGGGGGGCAGCTGGGCTCCTTGGGACTATGCAGCTTGCCCACGGCTGCACAGGTGGCAGGGCATGTAACCCCTGAGCCACTCAATGTGGGGGTGATCTTTAGCTGGCCCCTGACACCCAGGAGATACGAGCAGGGATTTGAACTCACAGACTCTGGAGTCCCAGCCAGGCTCTCCTCCCTACTGTGCTATACCAGCAGTGTCAAAATATCTGCTCAGGTCACTTGGCCACTGCCTCTGATCTCAATTTAACATTTTGCTTTGCCCTCCACCCCCACCGCTTTTCTACATCTAGATTCTTCCACTGTGAGGCTTGGCCCTTGTTTTATGACCTTCAGGCTCTGAATCCATTTTGTAGTGTTTGAGAAAAGGTCAGGTGTCACAGGGCTTAAATTGTGATGAGTAAAGTAATTTACACCTCTGTGAGCTTTAGCTCTAGGCTGTATAATCACAAGTATGAGCAAGCCTCATTAACATCAAATATCTGGCTGCTGTTTTTGAATTAAATAAAAAGATTTAAGAATGGTAGAAATGGATGGCTGTTGCTGCTAGCATCTGCTACATCGAGGACTCCTACATTAAGTTGTGCAAGGGAGAGAGCACATGCATGTATCACACATATTAATTAGCATACACAAATACATAGATTATCCTTTTAGGTTTACATCATCATAATCAGGAATTCAAGCTTAATTTGTTTTAATTAACAATTTTAATTGTCACTCAGTCATAATTCATTTCTCAGTAGTTTCATCTCCAGTTAGGAAGTAGAGACTCTGGGGTTCAGCCATAGTCTTCCTGGGAAAGGTGGGTTTTAGGAGGCAATTAATGAGAGAGAGAGATGACATTGGTATTGCCTTTCCTTGCATAAAGGGAAATACAGTACTGGGAGTTACTCTGAGAACAGAGCAGAGTTACTTAAGAGAACAGGAGCCTGAAGATGGAAGAGTTGGAGGATCAAAGCTTGTAGATAGGGTGCAACAGGAAGGTTTTACCAAAACGTGCTTGCTATTTTAATACTTTATGAAGATTCTGCATATTTTTTTCAGTACCATTTGGAAGATTTTTTTCTCTTTTTCTTACCCCCCCTTTTCAGAACTGCCATGTTTCTGCTTAGTTGAAAAGTGGTGAACACTTTATAAAAAGATGCATGACAAGAGATTAGATTAGGATACTCCAGTGCGTTAAATGAAAAGTGAGAGCAGATGTGGAAATGACTTGTGTTTTATAGCATATTTCCTGTAATGCAAAGGATTGATTTCAAGCAAGCCAGTTGTTTAATTAAAATTAGGTAAACAGAGACCAACAGGCTAACGTGACTTGCTGAACTCATTTTAAAAGAAGCTTAGGACAGAGACATAATCTTTGTAATAAAAGGAAGATTAATTTGATTCAACATAATTAATTAATCAAACTCTTTTGGTTGGTGGATCCGCTCGATATCCACTGGCTTCACCTATAGTTTCTTTGTAAGATGTAGAAGGGAATACTCTAGACCCGGTTTTTGCAACTGGACATGGAGTTGGTGATCTGAATGTGGGGGGCCTTACATCAGTCCCATCATGGACAGATCACTGCTTGCTGAAGTTTAGACTCACAGCAGCTTTTCCCCTCTGCAAGGGTGGGGGACCTATTAAGTTGGTCCGCCCCCAGAGACTAATGGATCTGGATGGTTTCCAAAGGGCTCTGGGGAGTTTTCCAGCTGATAGGGCTGGCGCTCCTGTCAAAACCCTGGTTGTACTGTGGAATACAGAAATGACCCAGGCGGTTGACATGATTGCTCCTGAGCACCCTCTCCTGTGTAGAGCTCGTACAGCTCCATGGTATACCCCAGAGCTGACAGCGATGAAACAATATCGGAGACAGCTTGAGTGCAGATGGAGATGAACTCCTGGTGGATGCAGTTATACACTAGTAAGTGCCTATGGTAAGCTGTATTTAGGGGCAGTAAGGGCAGCAAAAAAAACAATAATTTGCTGCCACTATCGAATCATCACTCTGCCCCCCAGCGGAGCTCTTCAGAATTGTCTGGGGGCTATTACACTCTGGCCCCAGGGACAAGGTAGAACCATCTGAGGCCTGCTGTAATGAATTTGCTAGGCACTTCCAGGATAAAATCTTTAGCATCCGCCAGGACTTAGACTCCAGTGTTATAGCAGATGAATCAAGCGAGGTATCCAGAGCACAGCCTTGTCCTGATTTCTTGGATGAGTTTCAGTTGGTGCAGCTTGAGGACGTTGACAGATGCTTGGACAGGTTCGTGCAACCACTTCTGTGCTGGATCCTTGCCCTTCTTGGCTAATAAAAGCTAGCAGGAATGGAACAGCCGGCTGGGCCAGGGAGGTGATTAATGCCTCTCTGCGAGAGGGGGTGCTCCCTGGCTGCCTGAAAGAGGCAGTAGTGAGACCACTCCTGAAGAGACCCTCCCTGGACCCAGAAAATCTTAATAACTATAGGCCGGTAGCAAATGTTCCATTCCTGGGCAAGGTCCTTGAATGAGTGGTTGCGGACCAGCTCCAGACACTCTTGGATGAGACCGATTATCTGGATCGATTTCAGTTGGGTTTCAAGCCTGGTTTTGGCACAGAAACAGCCTTGGTCGCCCTGTATGATGACCTTTGTCGGGAGAGAGACAGGGGGAGTGTGACTCTGCTGATTCTCCTTGATCTCTCAGCGGCTTTCAATACCATTGACCATGGTATCCTTCTGGGGAGACTGGCTGAGTTGGGAGTGGGAGGTACTGCATTGCGGTGGTTCCGCTCCTACTTGGTAGGTCGCCTCCAGAAGATGGTGGTTGGGGAACATTGCTCGGCACCCTGGACTCTCCAGTATGGGATTCCGCAGGGGTCAGTTCTGTCCCCCATGCTGTTCAACATCTACATGAAACAGTTGGGTGTGGTCATCCGGAGCTTTGGAGTGCGTTGCCATCAGTATGCTGATGACATGCAGCTCTATTTCTTCTTTTCATCTTCTTCAGGTGAGGCTGTCAATGTGCTGAACCTGTGCCTGGCTGCGACAATGGACTGGATGAGGGCTAATAAACTGAGGCTCAATCCAGACAAGACAGATGCTGCTAGTGGGTGGTTCTTCTGACCAGATGGTGGATGTCCAACCTGTCCTGGATGGGGTTGCACTCCCCCTGAAAGAGCAGGTTTCGTAGCTTGGGAGTTCTCCTAGAATCATCTCTGTCACTTGAGGCTCAGGTAGCCTCAGTGGCACGGAGTGCCTTCTACCAACTTCGGTTGGTGGCCCAACTACGTCCCTATCTGGACAGGGATAACCTGGCTTCAGTTGTCCATGTTCTGGTAACCTCCAAATTAGATTACTGCAATGCGCTCTACATGGGGCTGCCTTTGAAGACGGTTCGGAAACTGCAGCTTGTGCAAAATGCAGCAGCCAGATTGGTAACAGGGACCAGACGGTCTGAACATATAAAACTGATTCTGGCCCGCTTGCACTGGCTGCCTTTATGTTTCTGAGCTCGATTCAAGGTGCTGGTTTTGACCTATAAAGCCTTACATGGCTTGGGACCACAATACCTGATGGAACACCTCTCCCGATACAAACCCACCTGTACACTACATTCAAGATCAAAGGCCCTCCTCCGGGTGCCTACTCCAAGGGAAGCTCAGAAGATGGCAACAAGGGAGAGGGCCTCCTCAGTGGTGGCCCCCAAATTATGGAATGATTTCTGTGATGAGGTTCGCCTGGTGCCAACACTGTTATCTTTTTGGTGCCAGGTCAAGACTTTCCTCTTCTCCCAGGCATTTTAGCATGTGTTTTATACTGTTTAAATTTTTAAATTGTGTTTTAAATTGTTTTTATAAGATCTGTTTTAAATTGCATTTGTTTTAATGTTTTTAGTTACTGTAAACCGCCCAGAGAGCTTCGGCTATGGGGCGGTATACAAGTATAATAAAATAAATAAATAAATAAATAAATAAATAAATAAATAAATAAATAAGATGAGTAATTATTCTAAAGTATCCAGATCTTAAAGGCATTTTCAGACAATAACTTACGTGGTTTCCACTCTTGGTACAATACCATGTTTGCATATGACAGACCATGGTAGTCTGCAAGGAGAGATGGTGAAATTGCTGCTGAGTATGTGCTTAAGCAGACCTCAGATGAGACTTCATTGCTGGGTGTAGACAATGTACAAGCATTAAAAAAAATTAAATAAAGGCTTCTGAAGAAGTGGAGCAGTGCATGGAGAAGTGCAAATCTCATCTCTTTTTGAGCTTGCAAACCAGTAAAAGTAGTTGAGCTCCAGTGCTTTCTTTGTTCATTGAGACTAGGGTTGCCAGGCTCAGGGCCTGGGAATGATTCTGTATCTTTAAGAGAAGAGAAAATTCAGCCAAGTGCAGGTTTTCTTGCAACACTGTAATGGGAAAAACCACAAGGTGAAATTCTCCCTTCCCCCTGACACCTGTGCAGCAAACAGTTCTTAATGTGCATACTAGCTGGAGGAAGAACTGGGTTGTATCTAACTAAAGTCTACTCAGAGTAAACCCACTGAAATTAATAGATCTAAGTTAGTCACTCATGTCCATTAATTTCAGTGGGTATAATCTGAGTATGACAATTAAGGCACATGCAAGTTCATATATAAAGAAGAAACAGGCAGGAAAAGCAAAGAGATGTAACTATGTAATATTATACTAGAGAACGAAACGGATGTGTGACAGCATTTTTCATTCAATTCTTCATTCCTGCCTTTTTCACAAATTACCACAAATGTGAGAACCAATCCCCTTTTTTGCAAGACTTATTTGATTAATCGCTTTTGCTGTGAAGCAGCCACATTTGCAGCTTTACTTCTGTTTGAAGAATCTGTGGTTTCTGGTCACAGGATTTCACTACTGTTGTCAGATATGGATCTGATTAGCATAGAATTCACAGTGAAGAGTTTCAGGCAATGTTTCAGATGTCCACAGATTTAGCAAGAAAACAGAAAACATTGTGAGACATGTACTATTTTCTAACTTCCCAGGCATTAATTTTAAGCCAACTGAAGGGGTTGTGTGGATAAAATGTAGGAAATGGTTTTCACAAAGATATCTTTAAATAGAAAGACAGAAAATTACATCAGTGTAAAGGTAAGTTGCTTAAAATAGCCCGCAAAAGGAGAGCTCTGTCCCATATCCTCACAGGCGGTAATAATCACATGGCAGGCTGAACTGTAACATCAGAACTGAATTGTCAGGAGGGAGAAGCAGTAGCTGTGACAACAGCATATTCCATTGCATAACCTATTTTGTGGTTTAACATCTGGTGCCTATAATTAAAAGAGTGCAGTAACTAGCTGAAACTCTTTATTTTTGTTCACTGTCAGCACTGCATGATACAGAACTAGTAGCTTTACAGAAGACAAGGCACTCCACTTGTAAAACTGTAACTATAAGCAAAAAAAAAAAAGGTAGTCTCCTCCCCAATCTGAATTTGAATTTACCTGGGAATTTACCATAAGAGGAGCCTTTCTGCCTTAGACTAAAGGTCCATCCAGTCCAGTGTCCTGCTTCCCACAGGAGCTGTCATCTTCTGCTCTGATGCTAGACCTCCCAGAGAAGGCAATGGCAAGGCTGGCGGCCCACAGGCAGCGCCAGGTGAGCAACTTGTTCCAACAAAGAGTGGGAGCAGACTGAGCCCATTTATGCCTCTGTCTCCATACCACCTCCTCCAGGTTTCACCTCCTTAAGAGAACTTCAGAGCCTTCTGGTGTGATGACAGGCACTCCTCCTCCATTCCATAGCCTTCCTCCTGGTGCACCACCTGCACTGCTAGACTGGTAATGTGCGGTGGGAGGCAAATAGTTCTTCAGGATCAGTGGAAGGAGCCTGTTAGGGTCCACGCTGTGGCCTTTTAGGCTCTGATGGTCTGGGAGGTTCCTGTTGGAGTTCCTGTCCAACAGCCTCAGGTGCAATGGTCTCCCTACCTTAAGCAGTCAACCCTGAACCCTGATCTGGCTCCCCATCTGTTGCCCCTGCAGCCTCTCTCTGTGTTCAGATCACTGTAGGATAAAGGGATAATGACAGTGGCCAACCAAATGCCTCTGGGAAGCCTACAAGCAAGGCATAAATGTGATAGCTCTCTTCCACTATTATCTCAGGAGCAAACTATTTTTCAATGGCCTCTGAACATGGAGCTTCTGAATAGCCATAGTTAAAGTATAGAATTTGCTACAACAAGATGTAATGATGGCCACCAACTTGGAGGGTTTTAAAAAGAGGACTACAAATTCATTGTAGACAAGGCAATCAATGGCTACTAGCCATGTTGGCTGTACACTACTTCTACTTGCAGAGGCAATATGCATCTGACTGCCAGTTGTTGGAATTGCAGGTGGCAAGAGTGCTCTTGCACTCAGGTTCTGCTTTGGGGCTTCCCATAGGCATCTGGTTGGCCACTGTGAGAACAGGGTGCTAGATCAGATGGGCTAGATAATTACATACTAGCCCTCCTTAGGCATTACCAACCATATAAAGGGAGGGATGGCAGGAAGAGGCATGCCTCTCTTGCCAATTCACAAGTGGGGAACCTTCTGTATGCATGGAATTTCCACGCACACTTTAAAGCCCTGGAAAAATCAGGCTTCTGAGGGCAAAATGAACAGGGAAAAGCAGGGAGGTCCCCACATTTCCCCTCACATGGTAACATTAGGAATCTTAGTATGGCCTAGGGATGGGTGAGAAATTAGATTCAGTTCCATTTCAAGCTGAATCTGTCAAATTTGCACTTTCTGAAAGAATATGAGAATTGTAACACAGCCATCCTTTGAAATTTGCACTTATTCGAATTTTGCCAGTCGCCAACCAACCAATGTTTATAAAAATGTTTACATATATTAGAGAAAAGTGTGCATAAAAATGAAAATATGAGTGGAAATAACATACAAGAATGCATTATATGAGAAGAAATTGCTTGCAGAAATGTGTACATTAGTCAAAACTGCCTGCAAAAATGTGTTTGATGCTGGATAATTTTCATGAGGATTTTAAAAAAAAATTCACAAATTGCTGCAGAAATGTGTAGAACTGAATTTAAGACTGGAAAAATGAGAAACTGACAGTTCTTTCCATCTCTACCTGTCCAAAGAGGTCTACCTTGTGAAGAAAAACTTTGTTTGGCCTTGCCTGATTCTGCTGCCAGTCAGTTTCATTTGGTGATCCTGACTTTAAGTATTATTATGAGGAGCAAGAGAGGGGGGGGGAATCTCTACCTCAAAAAATCTCAATACGATGCATAATTTTGTAAACCTCCATGCACCCATCTTTTCCCCTAAACTAAAAAACCCTGAATTGTACCTTAATACTTTGATTGTATTGCATTTGCTAGTGATGGTGATGGGCCGTAATGAAAACTGTATTTAAGTACCTTAATTTGTAATAAATACTCTATTTAAATACCTTAATTAATACCTTAATTTGTAATAATTACTGTATTTACATTCCTTTGAAGACAAAATAGGTACCTCTGTTTAAATACTGTATTTAGATTTGTAATAAATACAGTATTTCAATACCATATTTTTAATAAATACTGTATTTGTTAGTGATGGTGACTGGCTGTAATAAAAAGATGCTTTAATTTAATTGTGTTTGTGATGGTGATGAGCTATATTAAAACATGCCTCTTTCTAGAACTAAGGTGCTTAACTTTATTTAGTTGGGACTGAAACGCCAGTTTGTCAGTTTGCCCAGCCCACCCTATTGTTACTACATATGCTGAGAAGCAGCAGTTGAAGCCTTGGGTTCTTTTGTATGTGTGGTTGAGTTCAGTAATGTATAACCATAAGGAATTCAGGTTTATGATTTTAGGCTACATTTGTCACAAATGGGCTTCTCATTCATAAAATCAACATTCTACTCCTAAGTTATACTGACAGTCTTTGTGGTCTAGTAGTTAGAATGCCATGGAAAGACCTAGGTTCAAAAACCCCACTTGGCTGTGAAGCCTACTGGGTAACCTTGGAACAGTCACTGTCTAGCTCTTTCAGCCTAATAGACCTCACATTATTGTGAGATAGGGTTGCCAGGTCAGAAGCATCCCAAACCCTAAGATTTCAGGGGCGGGACCTAGTGATGTCACAAGGTGGGCCTGATGTCACAGGGGTGGGCTATAGTGATGTCATTAAGGTGACCTGTTTTTGCCCAGAGACTCTGGTTTTTGGGGGTCCTCTCTGTAGTAGCGGTGATTCCAGCGTATGCCCAGAGACCGGTTGTACCCGGTTGTGCCCAAAACCAGTAGTAGGCCCAAGACAAATAGACAGAGTCCTTGATAGGTTTTAAGAGTCTTTTACTGACTAGCAGTTATAGACATTAATGCAATCCTGGCTTCTCCTTACTCTAACAACACCCCCACACTCTGTGCTTCAGCTATCAAGATTATATAGCTTACACTGCCCTTCGCCAGCCACATCTGCTATGAGCTGACCTTGACAGTCCTGCACACTGTTTAACTCCTTACTAGACATTTCTATCCTGTCTTTCTGGAAAACTCTAAGTCTTTCACTTCTGAGCAGCCTACAGTTCCCACCTTTTCCATAAAGACATACAGTTTAATGAACAATACATGTTTTGCAGATTTTACAGATTTACAATCATTACAATCATTACAGACTTTGTGGTTTCACACAGTTATACATTGTTCCAGTTACGTACTCCAAGCATATCAACCAGTTTGCTAAACCTTTCCTCGCATATGGGCTTGGTCATTATGTCAGCTAACATTTTTGTGGTATTACAGTAAGTCAAGGCAATGAATCCTTTCTGAATGCTATCTCTCACATGATGGTATCTGACGCTTATGTGTTTTGTGTGCTTCGTATGCGCTTCTGACGTTGCCATCTTTATGCACGTCTGATTGTCCTCATACACTTGGATGGGCTTTCTGATTTCTATGCCCATTTCTTGCATGAGCAGCTCAAACCACTGTAACTCATTGCATGCACTTGACAGTCAGCTTCTGAGCTGGAAGTGGCTACTATGGCTTGTTTTCTGCTGCACCAATCCATCACTGACCCATGCAGCAGCACAACTATTCCAGTGGTTGATTTTCGGCTTGTTATCTCACCCGCATGGTCAGCATCCACATAACACTCCAGGCCACCCCGGTCCTGCACCAAAAGCACCAGCCCCTTTGTTCGTGAGCCCTGAAGGTATCACAACACTCTTTTCACACCTTGCCAGTCTGCTTCTGATGGCTTCTCCACCTTCCTACTCAAAATGCTTACTGCATTGCATATATCTGGGCATGTGACTTTGACTAGGTATTGTAATTTGCCCAATATGAGCCTATATAGTGTCGGATTAGTGCAAGGTGTTTCCTGTGTGTCCTGCTGGAATGTGACAGTCATGGGAGTCTTCACAGGCTTACAGTCCGACATCCCACTTGCAGCCTATGGCTTTCTTCCCTATGGGAAGACTGCCCAGTGTCCAGGTACCATTGTTTTCCATGGCTTTCAGCTCTTCTTGCATGGCTGCCTGCCATTTGGCCTGCTCAGTTACTGGCAACCTGCTGATATCAGCAATGGAAGAGGGTTCTTCCTGCACCTCTGTGGGTGCTGTTATTGCAGTGGTGAATGGCTCTATCACCGGGCACATTGCGGATGCACCTTCTGAGTTCTTGCTGTTACTCTCCTTGTGCATCATCACATTCCTTCTTTTACTACACCTGACAACACCCATGTTTACATGGAATAGTGACTTTCTCAGAAACCCTTTCATACATATTTTGTCTCCTTTCTGTATCTCACACATCCCTTGTTTGAATGTTACAGTATATCCCATTGCAATTAGCTTCTTTACAGACACTCCAAACCTGGTACATACAATACATCTGTCATAATTGTATTTAATACATTGAGTTTCACTGTACCTTTGCCCAACACCTCCCTTTTCGTTCCATCCGCCAGCATCACAACTTCTTTCACGGGAAGTGAAGTTTTGAACATATTTATGTCCTTTATAAGGCTATGGGTTGCTCCAGAATCAACCACCCATAAATCACTGTCTTTGTTTTCACAGCTATATGACTTACAAGTCCCAGCACTCACCAGCTGTACACTTTTCTGCTTCCAGCCTTGTTCTCTACGCTTCGCTGCACAGTCTCTCTGTAGATGTGTTTTCGAACCACAATAATAGCAAGCTTTAAGTCCGAACGATCTTGCTTCTGTTTCTTTGAAGTCTTCTTGCGTTCTTTTGTTTCCGTTTTCTCGGCTTCATTTCTCCTCTCCTCTCCCATTCCTGGAGAAGTTTGCCCGAAACATAATCCGTAGTCAAACCTATGTCTTGCATCGCTTCTAAGGAACTCACTAACGGGTCCCAAGTTGAGTCCAATGATGACAAGATGATGTAAACTCTTTGCAACTGTGTGTGCTCTACATTCCGCTCCTGCAGCTCTGCAAACAGTCTTTGTAATTCCAATAAATGCTCAGACATTGTTTTGCCCTCCGTCAGTTTCATTTGATAAAGTTTACGCACTAAGTATATTCTGCTACTGGCTGTCTGTTTCACATGAACTTCATTCAAAGCTGTCCACATGAGTTTCGCTGTTGGCCGTTCTTTCACGTGTAACAATTGAGAGTCATCCAAAGCCAATATAATAAAAGCTCTTGCCTTTTCATCCATGCGTATCCACGCTGCTGGCTGAGGAGCAATCGGTGGGTCGTCCTCGATTACTTGCCATAAATCTTCTTTTGTTAGGAAAGCCTGCATTTTTAGTCTCCAGCTTGAATAATTACGTTCTGTGAGCCTCTCCAGAGGCATGCCGGCTGAAAGTGAAACTGCCATCTCCACAGCACACTTCCCTTCCTCTCTCTCGATCAAGCTCTCAGCCATGTTACCGCTTCTCCCAAGCTTCTGGCTTGCTTGCTTGCTTCTTTGCTGAACTGGTTGCCCCTTCTCTGGGTTCGAATGCTGCCTATTTTGGGCCGTATTCTGGGCTAATGTGGGCCGTAAGCTGGGCTACTTTGGGCCGTAAGCTGGGCCCATAACCCCTGTAGTAGCAGTGATTCCAGCGTATGCCCAGAGACCGGTTGTACCCGGTTGTGCCCAAAACCAGTAGTAGGCCCAAGACAAATAGACAGAGTCCTTGATAGGTTTTAAGAGTCTTTTACTGACTAGCAGTTATAGACATTAATGCAATCCTGGCTTCTCCTTACTCTAACAACACCCCCACACTCTGTGCTTCAGCTATCAAGATTATATAGCTTACACTGCCCTTCGCCAGCCACATCTGCTATGAGCTGACCTTGACAGTCCTGCACACTGTTTAACTCCTTACTAGACATTTCTATCCTGTCTTTCTGGAAAACTCTAAGTCTTTCACTTCTGAGCAGCCTACACTCTCTTGGTCTCCAAGTGAATCACTTTAATCCCCAGACCCTTAGCTTTCATTTTATTTAAAAATTATGTTTCTAGGTGGTCTGGTTCAAAAGATATAAACCAAAATGTCAGCCAAACTTCAGTTAGTACTGGCTGCTCTAATCCCTGCCCTTTCAGATTTTTAACCAATAAGTAAAGTCACGGTTCTTTAATTTTATTTATTATTTGATTTATATCCCACCCTTCCTCCCAGCAGGAGCCCAAGGTTGTTGACCCCCCCCAGCAATTCCTAAGCCACATTTCAAGTTCTGAGAATAGTTTCCTTTTCCTTTTTGTCTCACATCAGGAATTCAGTAAATATATAGCTTTTAGCAGCATAAAGAGTACTTCCTCTGTACAGGATTGGGACTTGCTTCTGAGTAAACATGCATAGGACTGCACTACAACAGAAGATCACAGCAGGATCTTGATGGGCATACACAGTAAACAGTTTTAGTTATAATTATAATAAAAGTGTACATGAAGGTTTTTTTTAATTACTTGCAAAAATGGCATATTATGCATTTTATCTTTCAAATAATTTTTGAACAGAAGGTTTAAAAAGCATACATACTGCAGTGTTACATTTTTTCTATTTAAGGAGTCAAACAAGTTTAAATTTTACTAGACTGTTGAAGAGGGCAGTCGATTTGTCTTATTCATAACCTGTTTTGAGAACCTTCCCAATATTAAGCTTTTCTGGGAGTAAAGCTGCAATGCTAATTAGAATCATAGATCATAGAATCATAGAGTTGGAAGACGCCTGCAGGCCATCAAGTCCAACCCCCTGCTCACAGCAGGAAGTCCACAGCTAGAGCATCTCCCGCAGATAGCTGTCCAGCCTCTGCTTGAAGACATCCAGCAAAGGGGATCCCACCACCTCCCTAGGCAGTCGGTTCCATTGCCGAACTGCCCTTACTGTCAAGAAGTTCCTTCTAATGTCCAATCTGAATCTACGCTCCTGCAACTTAAAACCATTAGACCTAGTCCTACCCTCTGGGGCAGCAGTGAACAAATCTGTACCCTCCTCTATGTGACAGCCCTTCAGGTACTTAAAGAGTGCAATCATGTCACCCCTCAGCCTTCTCTTCATCAGACTGAACATGCCAAGTTCCTTCAACCTTTCCTCATAAGACTTGTTCTCCATACCAGCTATCATCCTCGTCGCCCTCCTCTGAACCCGCTCCAACTTGTCTATATCTTTCTTAAAATGAGGCGCCCAGAACTGAACGCAGTATTCCAGATGAGGCCTGACTAATGCAGAATATAGTGGGACTATTACTTCCCTCGACCTGGAAACTATAGCTCTGTTTATGCAGCCCAAAACCGCGTTTGCCTTTTTTGCCGCAGCATCACACTGCTGGGTCATGTTCAACTTGCGATCCACTACAATTCCAAGGTCCTTCTCACACGCACTACTGCTAAGCCGGGTATTTACCATCCTGTACCCATGCATTTTGTTTTTGTGGACTAAATGCAGAATCCTGCATTTGTCTTTATTGAATGTCATTTTATTAATTTCAGCCCAATTTTCTAATCTATCCAGGTCCCTTTGGATTTTATTCCTGTCTTCCATTGTGTTAGCTATCCCTCCCAGTTTTGTATCATCCGCAAACTTCATAAGGCTTCCCTCCACTTCATCATCTAAGTCATTGATAAAAATGTTGAAGAGTATCGGCCCCAGGACAGAACCCTGTGGCACTCCACTCGAGACCTCCTTCCAGTCCGAAGCAGAGCCACCAACGACCACTCTTTGAGTACGGTTTTCCAACCAGTTGTGAATCCACCTGACAGTATTTCCATGTAGTCCGCATTTGACTAGTTTGCTAATCAAAAGGTCGTGGGGGACTTTGTCAAACGCCTTGCTGAAATCTAGATAGATGACATCTACAGCATTTCCACCATCTACTAAGCTAGTGACCCGATCAAAAAAAGAGATGAGATTTGTTTGACAGGATTTATTCTTGACAAACCCATGCTGGCTCCTTCTAATCACAGCATTGTCATCTAGATAGTTGCCAATGGACTCTTTTATTATCCGTTCTAATATCTTTCCCGGTATTGAAGTCAGACTGACCAGCCTGTAATTCCCCGGATCTTCCTTTTTACCCTTTTTAAAGAGCGGGATGATGTTTGCCCGTCTCCGTCTCCAATTCCACAGGCCTGGGAGTTAACCCCACTGAATTCAATAGAACTTACTTTTGAGTAGACATGGTTAGGATTGTGCTGAAAATCAATGGGACTTTTGAGTAAACATAGAGAAGAATTGTGTTTTGGGTTGCCAGGTTCAGGGCCTGAGATTGATCCTGTATCTTTAGGAGAAGAGAAAGTCAGTCAAGTGCAGGTGTTCTTGCAACACTATAATGGGAAACACCACAAGGTGGAATTTTCCCTTCCCCTTGCACAACTTTTAAAGATACAGAAGACCTCTTGGAGGCTGGGCCTGGCAACCAAGAGGTCTTCTGTATCTTTAAAAGTTGTGCAAGGGGAAGGGAGAATTCCACCTTGTGGTTTTTCCCATTACAGTGTTGCAAGAACACCTGCACTTGGTTGACTTTCTTTTCTCCTAAAGATACAGGATCAGTCTCAGGCCCTAAGCCTGGCAACCCTAACTGAATTGCAGTCCTGTGTGTGCTTCCATGTCTGAGTAAGCCCCAATGAATACACTGGGACTTGCTTCTGAGTAAACATGCATAGGATCACACTATAAATATCCTTACAGGTTGTGTAAATAACAAATACCTTTGACATTTATGCTTATATAAATATTTCTTCACCAGAGCTTGGAAAAGTTACTTTTTTGAACTACAACTCCCATCAGCCCAATCCAGTGGCCATGCTGGCTGGGGCTGATGGGAGTTGTAGTTCAAAAAAGTAACTTGTTCAGGCTCTGCTTCATACTATGTCTTGATATGTATCTTTCACATTATAGTTGTAAATTATTATTTACAAATTATTATTTCCTCTACATTTTAAGTGTGCCCTTCTTGCTTGGGGTGGTCATGGTCCCCCTCTGTTGTTTTCACCCTGGTGGTCAGATATTCTATTATATTCACCCAGTAAACTTTGTAGCTTATTTCCATTTTAAAATTTAATTAAAATGATTTATATGGAGGCAAAGTTTATGAAGTAATGCAGATCCACATATTGCATTTAAAGCACATCTAACTCCCATTTAAAGCACATCCAACTCACATTTAAAGTGCATGATTTCCCCCAAAGAATCCTGGGAAGTGTAGTTTCTCCCTCACAGTTATAGTTCCCACCACCCTTAACAAACTAGTTTTCATAATTCTGAAGTGAGATTCATGTGCTTCAAATATATGTTTAATGTGCTTTAAATGTATGGTGAGTAACAGGATCGCAACGAAGCTCTACTAGTATGCTATGCATTCATTAGTAAATTGAAAAGAACTTTTAAAAGATACTTTTTAAAACAGGGCTATAGCTCAGTGGTAGGGCACATGCTATGCATGCAAAGGTCCAAAATTCAATCTCTGGAAGAGACTATTGCCTGGAATCCTGGAGAGTCAATGCTAATCTATGTCAACAGTAATGAGCTAGATGATACCAAATGGTCTGAGTCAGTATGAGGTAGATTCCTTTGTTCCTAAAAGAAGAAAGAGACCCAAGTGCCACAGTGACTCCGAATTTATTTATTTTATTTACAACATTTATATACCGCTTCATTGTAAAAAAAACTCAAAGAGGTTTATAGAAGAAATTAAAACAAAATTATTGGCAAAAACAGTTAAAGACAGGTATTTAGAAACAGTCAAAATAATAAAACCAACAACGAGTTAAAAACAGATAAAAAACATAATAGCTTCTACATGCCTGAGTAGGCTTGCCTGAACAAAAATGTTTTTAGCAGGTACCAAAATGAGTACAATGAAGGCATCTGCCTAATGTCAATAAGCAAGGAGTTTCAAAGCATAGGTACTGCCACACTAAAGGATCGATTTCTTACAGGAGCAGAACAAGTACTATGTGGAACCCTTAACATGGAAAGCACACCTTGTACTTGGCCTGGTAGCAAATCGGCAACCGGTACTGATGTGCTGATAGGGTCTCACTCATGTCAGCAATCATGCCAATCATGCCAGTTAGTGCATTCTGCACTAACTGATGCCCAGGGTCAGGTTGTGCTGCATGGGGATTTCTGTGACTTTGGCTGACTGGCTGCCAGGATTTTTTTAGTTTTGGTTAGGAACCCTGACTGGCTGTTGGATGCTTAGTTTTCTGTCTTACTCATAGGAATAGTGTTGTGGTTGGTATGGTATTGCATTTAGAAAATCATCACTGTGTTTCTTTTTTTTATTTGCATTTCATTTACCTCTGACCTCACTCCCTTACATCCATAGAAGCAACAACAGTGGTTCCATGTGCTCAGCGCACCCCCCTTAAACCCACTGATGATGCACCTTGTTGTTTGCATGATGGTTTGTTTCTTGTCCAATAGTGGTAAAAGAGAATTCACATACTGGGAAGTGGGCTTCAATTACTGTTGTTCCCAATCTGCTGCCTGTGAAGGTAGACCAAACCATGTGTGTTTCTCTCTGTCACTTATTACTCACTGGAATTAGGTTGGCTGTGGAAATGAATTTATAGCAGCCAACAGAGTAGGGAGGAAAGAGTAGAGAAACTTCTTAACTCTTACTCATTTCTCAAACCTCTCTCTGCAGTGAAAGGTCAAGTCTGTAAAGAAGCTGGGAGCAGCTACGTTAAAAGACAGGCAGGGCATTCCAGGCAGGGGTGAAAATCCTGCTTTGATATGGATCGTTGTAGAGTGTAGAGCACTCAGGAGTAAAGAAAAATTGCAGAAGGCTGCAATTCTAAACACACTAAGGGACTAAGCCCCACAGAACAACAAGAGTTAGTTCTGAGTAGCTATTGTTAGTTAAGCCTTACCAACCACACAGTCCTAACAATATCTACTCAGAACTAAGTCTTGTTGAGTACTATGGAGCTTAGTCCCTTGGTAAATGTGCTTAGCATTGCAGCCTTCAGGGGCATCCATCTTTACTCTTGAGTTCTCCCATCTAATATCTCCACAACACTCAGCTTTCTTCCTATAACAGCCTTCTGGTGACTGACCTGGCCTGAAGGCACTGAAACCCTTCTTGTCAGAAGTAAGTAGGCTAGATTAAATATTCCTTACCCAGGCTCTCTAAGCAGGTGAGAAGGAATGATCCCGTCACTTCAGCTGGAACTCAAAACACCCTCATTTAGCTAAGATTTCTATCTTAATTTCCAATCAGAGAATTATTTTGTTCAAGTGGTATGCTCCAAGCAACTGTGGTTGATGCTTAATGTATCATGCTTAATGACATCACTACCACCTGCACCCATGACATTACTAGGGCCCGCCCCTGAAATCTCAAGGTTTGGGATTCTTCTGACCTGGCAACCCTAGTGGGCATGGTCAATTAAAAACATAGAACACACCTAGAAATTTGCTAGAATATATTTCACCTCTCACTGTTTTATCGTGTGCAAACTGAGATGCTCCGCATGTCAATTTACCATAGGAAATTTCACTAAAATTGCAAAGTAAATCAAACATACTTAAGTGAATATCTGAACTAAATCAACTGTCTTGTATTGTTGCTTTCTCCCTGCGAAAACAAGATAAGCACAGCACATGTCTTGCTTCTATTATTTGGACTGGTTGTGGATGTTGCCACCACTCACCATATGCTCTGAGGCACGTTACCAAATTTATAGGGCAGTACATTATCTCAGGGAGGAGGTCAGGTCTCCTGCTCCCCTGGCGCATTCACTGCTTTTTAAAGTTTGATAGAAATATCTGTTGGCTATAGGTACATTCTTAAACCACAAGGGTTTTTTGCCTATTAGTGAATTTAAAATTATTGAGATGAGGGATCAGAAGAGGTTCAGTGAGGGATGTGGCCTGGGGACTGGAGGCATGGCTGGAATAAAGAGGCCTGTGGGCCCCTTCGGTCCCCAGGCCTGAGGTTGCCGACTCCTGCTATTGATGGGGCTGATGCATCTCCCATTTTAATTTAAACCAGCCTTTAACCTGAAATGAGAAACATCTTAAATGTTGAATAGTGTGGTTCCAAACTGTGAGCAACAGCTATGTTTCCCCTGCATATATAACTGCTACATCTGTTCAGTGTGAATCCTATCCCTTACCTGCTTCAGATCGATGTTGGTTTGGCACTTACATTTTTTTTAAAAAAAATTGGTCTACATCTAATATTGCTGTTAGGTATTCATTTCAGAGTGTGAAATTGCTTACTGAAACATGGGTTGCACTCTTCGCAATTTGACCATTCATATTGATTGCTTCACCCTCTGCATTGCTCTTTTGTTTTATATGCTAACAGTTTCCCTTGTGCTTTGGTGCTAAAGAGAAACCAAAGCATTCAGATCCTGAACAGAATCAAAAATGTATTTTTGCACTTTGTGGCACAGCATGCCTTGATACTGAAGATAAAAAGAGTAAGAAGAAAAGGGCATCCATTTTAAATAGCTGGGGTTTTAATCCCAGTGCGTTTGTACCCAACTTTTCAATCAGCTTAGAGACAGCAAGAAAGAATGAGCAGTGATCTTACAGTCTGATCCTAAATGCATTACATTGAAGCCAATCCTATTGATTTTTGAGGAATTTATTTTCATGCGCGTGTCCTTAGGTTCATGGCCTAAATCTGCCCCAATGCATGCCTCACTATGTATTATGATGTATTTTTTCCCCCAGCACCATTTCATAAATCCCATAAAATCTGTAATAGACAAGTAAAGTGATAATCAGTGTCAGAAGATGTTTGAGAAGGAAGCAGCTGTGTTTTCTACCCCACTTGCTGTTGATCTGCTGAGCTGGCAAGCGGTAGCTAATCCCTGCTGAATTCTCAAAGCAGCAGGGGGAAAATCCACATAAACTGTTTTCTGTGTGATAAGCCTTAATCAGAGTTTCATAGCCCAGTTCTGCAGTGAGATAACAGAGGGACTTTATATTCACAAGTCATTGCCATCCCTGAATTGTCACAGGCTCAATTTTGTACTGGTTTCGTGACATTTAAAATGAAGAAATACAGGGAACAAATTATCATTTTGACCTGTGTATACTTGCCATGTTACACAAATGTCCCCACATCTCCCAGATTGGGCCAATCTGTGTTGGTTTAAGGCCAGAATGGGAAAATGTGGCCCTCCAGATGTTGCTGGGCCCCAACATCCCTGACCATTGGTCATACTGGCCAGAGTGTGTGGTGATGGGAGTTGGATTTCCACAACAGCTGGAGGGCTACAGGTTCCCCATCCCTGGTTCAAGGAATTGTAGAATTATATGACATTATAAAAATCACATTCCTTGTTAAGTTTTGATTATTCTGAGCTAGTTTGAGGATGTTAAAATGAAAGCACTTGCACTTTCATAATCAGGGAATGAATACCTCATTATTCTTGGGCAATAAAGCAGCTGTTTCTTTGTCCATCAAGTTAAAATACTTTCAAATATTATTTTGACCCAAAACTACTGGGCCTTTGAAGTAAATCTTAGAGTAGAACTGATGGAGTAGCCACTCATGTCAACAGAAAAGTTGTCCAACTCTGCTAGGCATAGTACCTCAAAAGGATACTCTCAGAAAGGCTCCAGAGATCTACCTAGTTGTAGACAAGAGGTAGAGAATTCCTGCATATTCCACCAAGGTTCTTCAGTGGATTTGGTGCTAATCAAGGTTGCCCAATTACCTCTTTCTTTCTGCTTTAGCTGCTGCACTTTTCTTGTAATTGGTCCTGGTAGAATGTACCACACAATTGGAGCCACACACAATAACTACCTGGGATAATGGTGACAGGCCTGCCAGACACATTGGTTGAAACACAGACAGCAACATTTCTGCATGGGGTTTCTAACAGTCTGAATGTGCTATATGAGCATATCTGATCTTTATAAACCGGCCCTTTGACTTGAGCTGATTTCATATGGATTCCTTACTCATCTTCACAGCAGATGAGTTTCCAAAAATTGTCTGAGACACTGACTTATGCTACATTTCTCCTCTTTTTCTGGTTTGGTTCTAAAGATCTAAACAAGCACTCCTATTTTGTTTCAAATAATGAGCAGCAGGCAACAGCCCATAAGTTACAGAGTTGGATTTAGATGTTAAGTTCTGTTTGCAGCCCTCTCATTGACTTGCTGGCTGGCCATCTTTCAGTTCATCTCTTCATTTGACATAATGGGAATGATTCATGACCTACCGCACAGGTTATGCGAAGATGAATGAAGACCATTAGCAGAAGAAGTGTTGCGTATATAAGAATAATGGAACTGAACTAGCAATAGCAGCAGCAAGCTATGTGAAAAGAAAAGAAACCTTCCATCATCGCTTGAGCCTAAAATGGAAATGAATTACTGTATACTAGAAATAATAACTGAAGTATAATTTCAAATATATAATACAGACTTATCACAAACTGTTGGTACATGCTGTTTAAATAGTCATAGGTTGGATTCAGACATAATGCTAAACTCATAGTCAGTGTGGTGTAATGGTTAGAGTGTTGAACTAAGACCCAGAAGACCAAGATTCAAATCCCCACTCAGCCAAGAAGCTTGCTGGGTAACCTTGGGCCAGTCATAGTCTTTCAGCCTAACCTCCCTCACAGGATTGTTGTAAGGATAAAATGAAGATGGAAGAGAACCATATACACCACCTTGAGCTCCTTAGAGAAAAGGTGGGATATAAATATTGTTGTTGTCAACCATAGTTTAATGGTACAAGAGTGAGCCTCCACAAACCTGAGGGTCGTGCATTCCCCTCCACTCCTTCTTTGCATGTGTAGATTGAAAGCTTCCTCTGTCACAGTTCTGTGTTATGTCTGACTTAAGCAACTGTGGTTAGTTAAATCAAATCTGGATACCAAACCACAACTTTATATCCTAGTTTGTTAATTATCCACCTCTAGCAGTACACCACACAACCCCCCTAACTTTTGACATAATGGAGAACTGTAGTTCAAAAGTGAAAGTGGAAACTTTTTAACTTCTCCTTGCAGGTGCTAAGAAGAAAAGGGGACAGCTGAATGTCTAAACCCAAGGCTCATTCAGGCTTGTTCCTGTCTATACCTAGGCATGGATAGAAGAAACTAAGGATCACTTCATATTCAATAGCCTCATTCAGATTATCATATCTTGGCTAAAAAGCCAAGAGATGAACAAGCCATTTGCCCAGCAGTGTTGTTAATGGGCTCCAGGTCTTTTGTGCCAGGTCCCAGATTTCCTGCTCCTTTCTTTTAAAAACTTGATTATTATTTTTTACTTTACTTACAAGGTAGCTGGGTTACTGCAAAGCACAGTACCAGTGAAACCCCAGCCATATATATATCAAACAGATGGAAAGCTTTTTAATCTCAGTAAACTGAGAGCAAAAAGTAAGGTAATTACAACCTCTGTTGTAGAATTTCAATATGCCAATGATAATGTAGTCTCCGCACATTCAGAGAAAGATCTTCAAACTATCCTAAATGTCTTTGCAGAAGCATATGGAAAGCTTGGGCTCTCACTTAATATTTAAAAAAAGCAAAGTGCTTCATCAGCAGGTGCGAACTAGTCCCTCTGTAGCACCATCAATCCAGTTTAATGGTGTGACGCTGGAGAACATTGATCACTTCCCCTAGCTTGGCAGCCATCTTTCTGTAAAAGCTGACATTGATGCTGAAATTCAACATCGTCAGCTCTGTGAGTGTCGTTTTCTCCTGAGTGAAGCTTGTGTGTTCAAGGATTGGGATATTTGCAGGCAGACCAAAATGCTTATTTACAAACCCATTGTACTACCAACCTTATTGTCCACTTGTGAAACATGAACCATTTATAAACGCTGCTCCCAACTTCTTGAAAGATTCCACCAATGCTGCCTCTGGAAAATTTGCAGATTACTTGGGAAGACAGATGGACTATTGTTAGTGTTTTGGAAGAAGCAAAGACTACCAGTGTTGAAACAATAATTCAACATCAACTTCGCTGGACCGACCATGTTGTTTGAATGCCTGACCACCGTCTTCCAAAGCAGCTACTTTACTCCCAACTTAAGGATGGAAAATGGAACATCGATGGGAAGCAAAAGAGGTTTAAAGATGTTCTTAAAGCTAATCTACAAAAATGTAACATGAGCATTGAGACCTGGGAAGCTTTGGCCCATGAGCATCCCAATTGGAGGTCAGCTATTATCAAAGGTGCTATGGACTTTGAAGAAGAATGAGTGCAGGACGAAAGGGACAAATGAGCTAAGTGGAAGGCATGTCAAGCAAATCCTCATCGTGACTGTCTTCCATCTGGAAACCTATGTCCTCACTGTGGGAGGCTATGTGGATATAGAATTGGCCTCCACAGTCACTTACAGACCCACCGTTAAAGACCTTATTTTGGAAGACAATCTTACTTGGCCACGAGTGATCGCCAATGATGATGACCTGACACCAAGAGCCAGAGTTGATTCTCCCCCTGAAATGAATCCAAAATGCACATCTAAACATGTAAATTAGCATGTGCATGTTTCATGTAAATTTCTATCATAGGTCTGTGTCCAGAATCTTTTAACTACCTAGCAATGCCAGTGATTTGCCCATGCACACAGCTGTTTCGCTCCTCCCTTCATGCTATACCTCAATGATCTAGGAACTCTCTTGTTAGCTATAGTTGAGAAGAGTTTCACCTCAATTTGAGAAATCAGGCATTTTGTCTGACCTGGGAAACTACAATTACTATCTTCAGAGCAAGCACTTGAACCATGGTTGGACATTCCTTTAATATCCTGGCTTGTTCTAAAGCTGGTCACCATCGCTTCCCTCAGGGCCAGCCCCAGGCATGCTGGGGCCCTTGGACACCACCCTGCCCTGGGCACCAGCACTCCCCTTCTGCGATTCGTGGCAGGATTGCTGCCATGAATTGCAGAGTGGGAGCTTCAGAGCCCCTGCCATTCCCTCGCTCAACCTACCTTTCTGGGCTGTGTTTTGCGGCTGCATGTGCAGGGCTGCCCTTAACCAAGATGGCAGCTGAGGTTTCCCTAAGGGGCTGAAGCCTCTGCCACCATCCTGGCTGATGGCAGGGATGCACCCACGTAGCACACATGTGTGCCATCAACCAAGATGGCTGCAGAGGCTTCAGCCCCTTAGGGCAACCTCGTCCGCCATCTTGGTTAAGGGCAGCCCTGTGCGCGCTGCACAAGCAGCCGCAAAACACAGCCAAGAAAGGTAGGTTGAATGAGGGAATGGCAAGTCTCCGAAGCTCCTGCCTTGCGATCCGTGGCAGCGATCCTGCTGTGAATCGTGGAAGGGGAGGGGCCCCTGTAATCCCAGGAGCCCTCAGCCAGGGCCCCACCTGGCTGCCCTTTGGAGCTGGCCTTGGCTTCCCTGTTCAAACAAATAGGAAACTATGATTAATTAGAGCAGCCTTTCCCAACCAGTGTGCCTCCAGATGTTGTTGGACTATAACTCCCATCTTCCTGACCATTGGCAATGCTAGCTGAGGCTGATGGGAGTTGTGGTCCAACAACATCTGGAGGCACACTGGTTGGGAAAGGCTGAATTAGAGGTTTCCTAGTTAATCAAGGCACACTGCAAAGGGAGGGGGGAGCAAAGGGCCTGTATATGTAGGCAAAACAGTCATGCATATCTTGGCCAGTTGAGCTGAGCTATGATAATCTGAACCAGAGATGTCATTCAGGAAGGGAGACCGACCCTATCTCCTCCCATCAAGGTATCAATGAGAAGATGGGCATTTCCTTGAAGGAGTCATGCCCAAAGCTGTGTTTCCTTGACTTTAATTTTTAGCATGAGGGTGGAGGGTGGCAGCAAGATGGAGGAGATTTAGGCGAAGGAGACAACAAACAATAAACCTACTTAGGAGGTGTTGTGAACATGACACCAGGATCAGTGGGCTACGTGAGGGTTTTAAACCCCTACAATGGGGCCTCTTCTCCTTACCCTTTCCAAGGCTTGAATAGAGTCTCTCAGTTCAAACCCAGTTCGGCAATAAATGCGAAGCTTGTGCATTTGGCAACAACAGTGTTTCTCTCCAAAAGAGTAGCATGGTTAATAACTTCTGTAGTGAGACCAACAAGATCGTTGCCAGCATTTTCTGTCCTCAGGCCCATGGGGCTTTTGTGAATTGGAATAATTAGTTGGTAGAAAGAGAAAAATTACATTGTTAACTCTCTTGAAATGAAGTGTTTTCAGGAGAGCTAAGCTTCACCATTTTCTGATAGTGACCAGGTGGGTGGATTAATTTGCTGCTGCCGGCAGGTGAAATCAGAAAGCAGCTTTAAAAAGGATTCACAACGTCATTTTCTTCCCATAGTAGCCGCTGATTCATCATCTCCTTTCCTGTACATTTCTATTTCTAGATTGTAGCAGGAACAAGGATTGACCAGTGCCCACCAACATAATTATTTGTTACTAATTTGGTTGATTTCACTTAGGGCAATGTGGGGCATCCTTGCTCAGAAGCAAAGCTGAAGATTCAAGAGTTTCATTTTGTACATTGTTTTCTGTTGTTAGTGTTATGTCCTCTGGGTTTTGTTGAGTACCATGAGCCAAAAAAAGTCAAGCAGGTCCCTGCTCCAAGGAGCTTGCAATCTACATTTTGACCATGGGGTAGAGGAAGAGGCAACAGGGGGATAGCAGGAGAGGCAAAGGTGGTGAGAAGTGAATGCAAACAAATGCAGTTAGACAGACTGAGCTATTCTTATGGTTGGGAACAGAAAGTGAAAAGTTAAAGCAAAGGTAGATTTTGGGAGAAGAGGGTGTTGTTATGTGTTATGTTGTGGTTTGGTCTGGCCTGGTGAAGGAATCCATGCGGCAAGGCAGGTCACTATGCAGAGCACCTTGTTCCAACAAAGGCTAGAAGTTGATTGAGGACGTTTGAGTCTCTGCCTCTCCTAGGTTCCACTCCTTTCGTGAGAACTGCAGTTCTCAAAGAGCCAAGCATCTGGCCTGCAGGTGGGCACTTATTACGCACTCCTTGCAGCACTGGACTGGAGAGGCAGGTTGGGAGGCCATTCCTCAGGCTCAGGAAGAGGTGCCTGTGAGGGTCCCAGCTCTGGCTCTGTGGCCCCTGATACTCTGGATCTAACCCAGACGGTCCCTCCTGCCCACCAGTCTTGGATTTAGTGCCCACCCCTGGGCACCAGCATCAGGCTCAGAGTCAGATACCCAATCCTTAACCAGTGACTATGTACCCTCTGAGTTCATCTGATCACTGCTGGACTCTGGGGCATGACAGAGAGCTGGCAGAGACACACACAACACAAAAACTCTAGTGTTTCATGGAAATATTATTTATTTGTGTGTTTGTTATTTAATGGATTTCTCGTCTGCCTTTTTTGGTGCCTTATATACTCAAGGCAGATTACAACAAATCAGTAAAACATTGAAATTCAAGATTTAAAATAGCAGTAGAAGCAATTAGCAACATTAAAATGCAGCCAGAGATAAAACAGATCTTAATTATATCGACCATTAAATCACCTGAATGCAGACCAGGATTACATAGTTATTAATTTTCATTTATGGATTGCTTCTTTTGAAACATTTCACAGCAATTTAACAATAAAAACATCAAAGGTAACAACATATCTAAAAACAGTTTCATATATATGAACAATTTCAAATCCAGTATACATACAGACTAGAATAAAATCTCCACTAAACGGCTTGTTGAAAAAGGAAGGCTTTCAATAAGCACTGAAAAGACAATAGAGACAGTGCCTGTCTGATATGTAATGGGAGGGAGTTCCAAAAGTTAAGAACATAAGAACATAAGAAGAGCCTGCTGGATCAGGCCAGTGGCCCATCTAGTCCAGCATCCTGTTCTCACAGTGGCCAACCAGGTGCCTGGGGGAAGCCCGCAAGCAGGACCCGAGTGCAAGAACACTCTCCCCTCCTGAGGCTTCCGGAAACTGGTTTTCAGAAGCATGCTGCCTCTGACTAGGGTGGCACAGCACAGCCATCACGGCTAGTAGCCATTGATAGCCCTGTCCTCCATGAATTTGTCTAATCTTCTTTTAAAGCCATCCAAGCTGGTGGCCATTACTGCATCTTGTGGGAGCAAATTCCATAGTTTAACTATGCGCTGAGTAAAGAAGTACTTCCTTTTGTCTGTCCTGAATCTTCCAACATTCAGCTTCTTTGAATGTCCACGAGTTCTAATATTATGAGAGAGGGAGAAGAACTTTTCTCTATCCACTTTCTCAATGCCATGCATAATTTTATACACTTCTATCATGTCTCCTCTGACCCGCCTTTAAACTAAAAAGCCCCAAATGCTGCAACCTTTCCTCGTAAGGGAGTCGCTCCATCCCCTTGATCATTCTGGTTGCCCTCTTCTGAACCTTCTCCAACTCTATAATATCCTTTTTGAGATGAGGAGACCAGAACTGTACACAGTATTCCAAATGCGGCCGCACCATAGATTTATACAATGGCATTATGATATCGGCTGTTTTATTTTCAATACCTTTCCTAATTATCCCTAGCATGGAATTTGCCTTTTTCACAGCTGCCGCACACTGGGTCGACATTTTCATTGTGCTGTCCACTACAACCCCGAGGTCTCTCTCCTGGTCGGTCACCGCCAGTTCAGACCCCATGAGCGTATATGTGAAATTCAGATTTTTTGCTCCAATATGCATAATTTTACACTTGTTTATATTGAATTGCATTTGCCATTTTTCTGCCCATTCACTCAGTTTGGAGAGATCTTTTTGGAGCTCTTCACAATCCCTTTTTGTTTTAACAACCCTGAACAATTTAGTGTCGTCAGCAAACTTGGCCACTTCACTGCTCACTCCTAATTCTAGGTCATTAATGAACAAGTTGAAAAGTACAGGTCCCAATACCGATCCTTGAGGGACTCCACTTTCTACAGCCCTCCATTGGGAGAACTGTCCATTGATTCCTACTCTCTGCTTTCTGCTTCTTAACCAATTCCTTATCCACAAGAGGACCTCTCCTCTTATTCCATGACTGCTAAGCTTCCTCAGAAGTCTTTGGTGAGGTACCTTGTCAAAAGCTTTTTGAAAGTCTAAGTACACTATGTCCACTGGATCACCTCTATCTATATGCTTGTTGACACTCTCAAAGAATTCTAATAGGTTACTGAGACAGGACTTTCCCTTGCAGAAGCCATGCTGGCTCTGCTTCAGCAAGGCTTGTTCTTCTATGTGCTTAGTTAATCTAGCTTTAATAATACTTTCTACCAGTTTTCCAGGGACAGAAGTTAAGCTAACTGGCCTGTAATTTCCGGGATCCCCTCTGGATCCCTTTTTGAATATTGGCGTTACATTTGCCACTTTCCAGTCCTCAGGCACGGAGGAGGACCCGAGGGACAAGTTACATATTTTAGTTAGTAGGTCAGCAATTTCACATTTGAGTTCTTTGAGAACTCTCGGGAGGATGCCATCCGGGCCCGGTGATTTGTCAGCTTTTATATTGTCCATTAAGCCTAGAACTTCCTCTCTCGTTACCACTATTTGTCTCAGTTCCTCAGAATCCCTTCCTGCAAATGTTAGTTCAGGTTCAGCGATCTGCCCTATATCTTCCACTGTGAAGACAGATGCAAAGAATTCATTTAGCTTCTCTGCAATCTCCTTATCGTTCTTTAGTACACCTTTGGCTCCCTTATCATCCAAGGGTCCAATCGCCTCCCTAGATGGTCTCCTGCTTTGAATGTATTTATAGAATTTTTTGTTGTTGGTTTTTATGTTCTTAGCAATGTGCTCCTCAAATTCTTTTTTAGCATCCCTTATTGTCTTCTTGGATTTCTTTTGCCAGAGTTTGTGTTCTTTTTTATTTTCTTCATTCGGACAAGACTTCCATTTTCTGAAGGAAGACTTTTTGCCTCTAAGAGCTTCCTTGACTTTGCTCGTTAACCATGCTGGCATCTTCTTGGCCCTGGCAGTACCTTTTCTGATCTGCGGTATGCACTCCAGTTGAGCTTCTAATATAGTGTTTTTAAACAATTTCCAAGCATTTTCGAGTGATGTGATCCTCTGGACTTTGTTTTTCAGCTTTCTTTTTACCAATCCCCTCATTTTTGTGAAGTTTCCTCTTTTGAAGTCAAATGTGACCGTGTTGGATTTTCCTGGCAATTGGCCATTTACATGTATGTTTAATTTAATAGCACTGTGGTCACTGCTCCCAATCGGTTCAACAACACTTACATCTCGCACCAGGTCCCGGTCCCCACTGAGGATTAAGTCCAGGGTTGCCGTCCCTCTGGTCGGTTCCATGACCAACTGGTCTAGGGAATAGTCATTTAGAATATCTAGAAACTTTGCTTCTTTGTCATGACTGGAACACATATGCGGCCAGTCTATGTCCGGGTAGTTGAAGTCACCCATTACTACCACATTTCCTAGTTTGGATGCTTCCTCAATTTCATATCTCATCTCAAGGTCTCCCTGAGCATTTTGATCAGGGGGACGATAGATCGTTCCCAGTATTAAGTCCCTCCTGGGGCATGGTATCACCACCCACAATGATTCTGTGGAGGAGTCTGCCTCTTTTGGGGTTTCGAGCTTGCTGGATTCAATGCCTTCTTTCACGTATAGAGCGACTCCGCCACCCATACGTCCTTCCCTGTCCTTCCGATATAGTTTATATCCAGGGATAACCGTATCCCACTGGTTTTCTCCATTCCACCAGGTCTCCGTTATGCTCACTATATCAATGCTCTCCTCTAAGACCAATCACTCCAGTTCTCCCATCTTGGTTCGGAGGCTCCTAGCATTAGCGTACAGGCACTTGTAAGCAGTGTCTCTCTTCAAGTGTCTTTGGCACTTGTGGTTTGGCCTGTGGTAATTTTGCTCTTCTGAATTTATATCCTGTGCCCCTGCTCTCACAATGCCTACTTCTAGGCCTACCCCTTTTAAAATTTCATCATTTCTTTGGTTTTTATCCCAGGGGGGAGGTTTATTCCGAACCGGACCTTTCTCAGCTCCTGTCGGGTTTCCCCCCTCAGTCAGTTTAAAAGCTGCTCTGCTACCTTTTTAATTTTAAGTGCCAGCAGTCTGGTTCCATTCTGGTTCAAGTGCAGCCCGTCCTTTTTGTACAGGCCCGGCTTGTCCCAAAATGTTCCCCAGTGCCTAACAAATCTAAACCCTTCCACCCGACACCATCGTCTCATCCACGCATTGAGACTGCAAAGCTGGGCCTGGCTGGCTGGTCCTGCGCGTGGAACCAGTAGCATTTCAGAGAAAGCCACCTTGGAGGTCCTGGCTTTCAGCATCCTACCTAGCAACCTAAATTTTGCTTCCAGGACCTCACGGCTGCATTTCCCCATGTTGTTGGTGCCAACGTGCACCACGACCACTGACTCCTCCCCAGCACTGTCTACCAAACTATCTAAACGACGGGCGATATCCGCAACCTTCGCACCAGGCAGGCAAAACACCTTGCGGTCTACACGCCCATCACACACCCCACTGTCTATGTTCCTAATGATCAAATCACCCACTACAAGGATCCCTCCACCCCCTGGAGATATATCCTCGGCACGAGAGGATAGTTTCCCCCTCTTCCTCAACTGGACGCTCTCCTTCCCCGAGACCATCGTTCTCCATGATAGCAGGAGAGTTATCATCGCTGGAGTGGGACACAGCTATAACGTCCCTGAAGGCCTCCTCCACACACCTCTCTGCCTCTCTCAGCTTTTCCAGGTCTGCCACCTTGGCCTCAAGGAAATGAAGTCGTTCCCGGAGAGCCAGGAGCTCATTGCACCGAGAGCACACCCACGACTGCTGTCCAACAGGCAGATAGTCGTACATGCTGCAGGCTGTGCAAAACACTGGAAAGCCCCCACACGCCTGCTGGCTTCTTACCTGTATAGTTTTGTTTGAGGTTTATTACGTCAATAGGTTGGAGACTGTGGTTTAGTTGAGGTCAGGGAACAGACGGGCAGAGTGGGGGGCCCTGGCCTCCTCGCCCTGCTGCCGAACTCGGTCTGCTGCTGAACTCGCCTTGACGCTTTGTCAGCTGGGGCCTTGACGCTGGTTCCTCCCAGCTACTGCTGCTAGCCAATGATGTGTTACTTGAGGCTGATGGCTCAACTATCAGCTGGGGCTTAACTCTTTAGTATTACCTCAGGCTTCCTTCCTTTGAGCTTGTGGTTGTGTTTCAGGAAGGCTGAAGCTGCCCTTTTTGGCAAGGACTGAGCTGACTCTCTCCCTGTATGTATCGGTGGAGTTTCCTTTTTCCCCTTCTCTCTGACTGGAATTTAGCCTTATTTACAGTGTCCCCTGAAGCTTTCCTGCTAGGGTGGTGTTGAACACTAGCTTTCTATAGGCTTCCTTCTCCTAGGATCTGTCTCCTAAGATATAGGTTCTTTCAGGATTTGGCTCCTAGCTCAGGGTGACCTTAGGCTGCCCTTATTGCTTATTTCTCTGAGCTGTTTTAATTCAATTAAATAATGGAATAAATGGGAGCTACTTACCCTCTTTTCGCTCTGCTGCTTAACTCGCCTTGATGCTTTGTCAGCTGGGGCTCCCTCTAGCTCGTGGAGCAGGCTCCCTCACTAGGTGCTCTGACTTTAGTTAAATGCTGTTACACCAAAGGCCTGATTCTGACTTTGTGTGGAATGAACCTCCTGATGAGATGGTATCTGCAGGAGGCCCTTTCCTGCAGAGCGCAGTGATCAGTTGGGTATAAAAGGGGTGATACAATAATTTGGACAGTGTTCTTTTGCTTAAAAAAAAAAAGATTTACTGGTACTCCATACCAGTGAATACTGGCACACACACACACCCCGAGTACAGATATCCTGGCCTCTTGTATTGGGCTTTGTATACAGTATGAGCACCTTGAATATAATTCTATGCTAATTGGCAGCCAATACAATTCTTTCAGCAGTGGTAAACATGATGGTGATAGTCTGCTGCATGATGGTGATAGTTTGCTGCAATGAGCATTTGAGCAGCTGCATTTTGCACTAGCTGCAGTTTCCAAGCCAACCTTAAGGGTAGCCCCAAGCAGAGTACATTACAGTAGTCCAGTCCAATATTTAATATCTCTAAAAAACTGACAATATGATGTGGACATCACAATAAGTCTTTCAAAGAAACCCATATGTATTAAGTTACTGAAAAGACACGCACTAGCAAAGATGATTTAAACAAATAAAAATGCTTATACTGCCTCAGTAATGCTGCTTACACAATGTGATTTTGACCTGCACTTCAGTATCACAAGTTATTATCATTTATCTGTTTTCATTATAAATTAGTCACAGAAATAGGAATATATAATATCCATTTGTTTTCCTCCTCTGAGAGAAAGGACAACTAAAAAAGAGCTAACAATATTGTGTTCATTTGTGCTGCAGAATAGGAATGGAATCTTTTGGCTGGTGCCGCTTCAAAAGCATTCCACTGATCTAACAAGCAGTACTGATTTGAGTTCTTTCTTTGTCTGCTATCCACTGCTTTTACCAATCCAATTTTTATTCTCCCAAATATTGATATTAATATTGATATTTTGAAAGGAAATACCAATATTTTGAAAGGAAATACCAATATTTTGAAAGGAAATACCAATATTTTGAAAGGAAATACCAAGAAATGAAAGGAAATATCAGTTTTTTGAAAGGAAATACCAATATTTTGAAAGGAAAGCAGCTTCACCTCTCCTCTGCTGTGAGTGAGGCTGGTCAGTTTTCACATTAGCAAGCAGAGACTGGCTGTTTTCATTTTGGAAAGGAAAGGAGAAAGCAGCTTTCAGTGCCCTTACCTCCTTCTTGGCAAGCCTAGAGAGCCTAATGTGGGAGAGACTCTCTAGGGCTAGGTTTGCCTTTTAATCTCTATTTTAGGCTTGATTTGCTTCCTCCCACTTGGAGCTTGGATTATTCGAAAGAAGAGGTGGTCGCAGAGAGACAGAGAGACCTGTACTGCTGTGTTGTGCTGTGCTGTGCTGTGAGTAAAATAAATAAACAATATATTTGAGGGAATATTTGAGGGGGGAAATCTGCTGTCAGGGGAAAGCTGCTGAAGTTCAGAGCAAACAGGATTGCTCCACAAAGATGGAGAATATGTAGACCATTGAAAAATCCGGTGCTAAATCCAAATTCAACTGAATTCTTGCCCATCCCTACTGCTGAAGCAAGACATCGTGGAAGGGATTAGAATTAAGTGATAGTTGTGAGTGGTTGGACATAAAATTCAAACACTTACAAACTAAAAAACATATAGGCTGATGTCAGTCTTGTTATCTTCCCATATATCTGCTCCCACGAGTGATACATGCCCTGATCTCCTCTCGATTAGACTACTGTAATGCGCTGTACGTGGGGTTACCCTTGAAGACGGTCCGGAAACTCCAGCTGGTACAAAACGCGGCGGCACGCTTAATAAAGCAGACCTGCCGCCACGATCATATCACCCCAGTGTTGATTGAATTACACTGGTTGCCAGTTGTATACCGGGCCCAATTCAAGGTGTTGGTTTTAACCTTTAAAACTCTATATGGTTCCGGCCCAGTTTATCTGAAGGAGCGCCTCCAGTATCACCAAATATGCCGCCAAACAAGATCAGCCTCACAGGACCTTCTCTCGGTCCCACCGACTAAGACAGCTAGGTTGGTGCGGACCAGGGAGAGGGCTTTTTCGATTGTGGCCCCCACCCTCTGGAACTTACTTCCCTTTGACCTTCGGCATGCCCCCTCTCTGTTGACTTTTCGCCGAGCCTTGAAGACCTGGCTCTTCAGGCAGGCCTATGGGATCTCTGGGCTGGGTTAGGTTTTACACTGTATTAATGTAAGATGGTCTTCAGATGAGATGTTATGATATTAATAATGTGATGATTATGTATATGAGCAGATTGTATTTTATATTGTATTTTATATTGTACGTCGCCCAGAGTGTCCGTTCAGTCGGACAGATGGGCGTCTGCTAAATAAAATTTTATTATTTATTATTATATATATATCTCCTGCATGCTACCAGCACAAATACATGTCAGGCTTCTACTAGGTATCCCTCCACAATCCTAGGATTGTTAAAGCATTTTATGAGGAGAGCTCTTATATCCAGAGCTTGGAAAAGTTACTTTTTTGAACTACAACTCCCATCACCCAATCCAGTGGCCATGCTAGCTGGGGCTGATGGGAGTTGTAGTTCAAAAAAAGTAACTTTTACAAGCTCTGCTTATATCCATCCATTCTGTTGCAAGTGAAGCCTGTCCTGTTTGACCTTTCATTTTTGGCTGTCACAAATGCTTCTTCTTCCGGTAAGAATAGTTGAAATATGTGAAGAGAGAAATTATTCTGTCTGGACTGCTCTCTCTACTACCTATATAAAGGGCTCCAACTGGGAGGAAGGGTGGAATATAAATCTAATAAATAAATAAATAAAATAATAAATTAGACACCACATCCTAAATTTCACACACGCTATAAGGAAATGTCCTATTTTCAGACTTTTTCTAATAATCAGTGTATCAGGCTATAAATTTGATCTGCTGTATAGTACATTAACAATTTTAGCACAAATAGCATCCTGTTTTCTTATCAGTGGACTTGGTGGGGTTATCACTAGGGACTACAAGATGGGGATTAATAGGTGTGGGGTGAATTTTAATTGGCTGGACTCTTTTGGTTCTAGTGTGTTACTGCAACAGAGAATTAAAATGAAATGATGAAAGATGGCCTATCTTCCTAATGACAAGTTCAGCTTCCTTCAGTATTCCTACAACGCACCTATATTGAGGTTTTGGTAAATGTACTTAAAGCAATCCATGAACCAATTAATTAGAGAAAGGGCATGCAATAAATCAAAAATACTTCTTTAATTACTTGAAGCCCTAACTGTTGAACAAAGGTTCATATATAACCAGGGTCCACATTTAGTGATTGTCCAGATAAGTCTTCACAGCACCACCACACCACATCTTCCACACCAGTAAAGACAGCAGCTGTATGGCAGGTTATTTTTACTTACAGGATTTTCTGCAATAAGGAAAAATCCAGATTAAAGGAAGAAAAAGTATGAGCTGGTACTGTGATGATGCTGATGACGTTGTGTGGATGATGCAAAAACCTTCCAAGCATGAACAGCTCCAACTTCTCAATAAACTGCTGTGTCAAAGCACCCTAAGATGTTTTATTTCCTGATATCAATCAATATGGGTTGTTCCCGTAAAGAGAGTGCTGTCTGGATGCCAATGTATATATTTTTTCCTGCTTGCAAAGAAGATGGCTAGGAAGCAGGGTGGGGGAGAAATTTAATTCAGTTCACATTTAAAGTTGAATTTAACAAATTTGCACTTTCCAAAACAATATGAGAACTGAAACACAGCCATTCTTCAAAATTTGCACTTCTCCAAATTTTGTGATGCAGTTCTCCAACCAAACAATGTTTACAAAAATGCCTATGTTGGGGAAAGTGTGCACAAAATGAATATATTGGTGAAAATAACAAACAAAAATGCATTATATTAGGATAAATTGCTTGCAAAAATGTTTATATGAGTCAAAACTGCATAGAAAAATGTATTTGTTAGGAGAAATTTGAAGTAAAATGCTGAAGAATTTTCATGAGGATTTTTTAAAATTCGCAAATTGCTGCAGAAATTTGGAGAATCATATCTAAGATCAGAAAAATGAGCAACTGAAAGAACCAAAACTGACAGATCCTTCCATCCTTACAAGGAAGCAATATGATATAAATAGCTAAAATTGTGAATGGTTTCAGGAGAGTCTATAGGGAACAGCTGTTTACAATTTCACATAATACAGCAGGAGCTAGGAACATTTTCCAGAATACAGAACCCAAACATCCAGCAAAAGAAAGGCTTTTGTATGACTGCACGTTTCATGTGGCTGACTTGTGGCATGCCTACCTACAATGGGATGCAATGTCCAGGGACAGGAGCTGTGTGTGAAAGTGGAACAGAAGGAGCTCAACTTGGAGGGGGGGAGGGAAGCCCCATTTGTACAGATCCACAATTTAATGCACAATTAAATGCCTAAGTTAACAAGGGGAATATGGTCCTCTAAAGTGGGGCTCTTGCTCCTGGCTCTGTACTCCTTGCTCTTTAGGATGACCAGATATATTTTCCTGATTTACTACTTCAAAAGTCCTTTATTTTTTGTTGTTAAAAGGCAAGAGATAGTTCTTCAGAATTACATTTCTAAGGGCATTACCAAGCAGGCAACTCTAACCTGAATAGTTCTGCTTTCTGGCAAGAATGCATTTGGACAAATGAACAGCCTGATCCTATGCATGTATACTCAGAAGTCCCACTGTGTTCAGTCGGACTTACTACCAGGTATATGTGCATAAGATGCTAGCCAAGGTGTCGAAACCTATTCCCACAATAGGTTTAGGGCCTTGGACAGCTCCTTGAAAGTTGGGAGTAAAACCCGGAGCAGATTCCATTGCCCCACTGACATGGAACCTCAGCCACCACTGTCTGAAGGGCTTACTCCCAGAAAAGTGTGCATAGGATAGTTGCCTAAAGGCTATAATCCTAAACACGGTTTCTTGGAGCACATCCTATTGAACACAGTGAGACCTTATATTTGAGAAAATATGCAGAGAGTCTCACTGTAATTCTAGTCAGACGAGGATCATCCCATGACTCATGCATATCTGAGAAATGGCAGTACAGATAGATTTATTTGCTTTAAAGGAGGAGAGGCGCAGAGCTTGGAAAAGTTACTTTTTTGAACTACAACTCCCATCAGCCCCAGCCAGCATGGCCACTGGATTGGGCTGATGGGAGCTGTAGTTCAAAAAAGTAACTTTTCCAAGCTCTGGGAGGGGAACCTATGGTCCCCTTAATGTTGTTGGATTACAACTCCCATCAGTCTCAGCCAGCATGGCCAATGGTTAAGGATGATAGGAGTTGTACTCCAACAAAATCAGTGCCACATTCACACCACACATTTATTCCACTATTATTTCATTTTAAACAGTCATGGCTTCCTCCAAAGAATCCTGGGAAATGTGGTTTGTGAAGGATGCTGGAACGTTTAGAGACTCCTATTTTCCTCGCAGAGCTACATTTGCTAGAGTGGTTTAATATTCAGTCCCTCTTTCCAGAGAATTCTGGGAATTGTAGCTCTAAGAGGGAGAATAGGAGTCTCTCAACAACTATCAGCACCCTTCACAAGCTACACTTGCCAGGATTCATTGGGGGAAGCCATGACTCTTTAAAGTGGAATAATAGTGGAATTAATGCATGGTGTGAATGTAGCTTAAGTTATCTGACAATAACAACCTTTCAGATTCCTCCCACCACCACCTCTGGAGTGGGGAGAAGTAAGAGGAGACTTTCTCATTAATCATGTTCAATGCATGAGACCTTTTAAAAAGCTGAGCTTGAAAACCAAGTACATTGCCATTTGACTTGAAAAACACCAACACCAACCCACAACTCTGAACACATCAGGGAAGAATAGGTGCCATAACAGCAAGCATGTGTCTCAAATATAAGGCTGTTGTTTTCCCTGCTGCTCTTTCACAGCATCTCTCTGGCTGCTGAGAGATGGATGAAATGTGTGCAAATTGATTTTTTTAAAAAAAAGGAATATATATTCTTAAACACTTTGAATGTGCGGTTAACAGGTTGTGCTTTGAGGGAGAACAGATTAGAGTGCTCAAAATATGCAGCCAAAGCCTGCTCACTTCTAGGTTGCCAAGTTTAACTGGAGAGCCATCTCAGAAAACAACACCCTATTATCATTAAACCGCTAAGTAATCTGTCCCAGTAATTCTCAAATGTTTTCAAGCCATCACTTCTTGAGGCTTCATGAAGACCTGCAAGATTAATTGCAACCACTTTAAGTCACCATTTGTAAATAGGATTATTTCTCAGCACCCCTCAAGGAAGAACATACCTGCCGTCAGCAGCCAGTTGCTAACTATAGCTCTTCCATTTTAGGTTCTCAGAGTAATAAACTGCAGATTGAATTAAAATAATAGTTGGTGCCACCAGTGAAAAGTTTTCCAGTGGGAAATTATCTTCCTTTACTATCCACCAGTAGTACTACTCCGTGATATGGTTATTAGGGTGACTATACATTGGACATTCCTAGTGCAACAGTAATTAATAGCAATAAGGGGCAAACCTTATTTGAAAACATATTTGTCTTTTGTTTTTAATTAGTTGTAGTAGTGGTGGTGGTGTCAGTGTTCTTCGCTGGAGATCACTAACTTTCAGTGTTGTCTCAGGCAGGCACAGAGTTGCTTGGAAGAAAATTATTTATTATTTATTTATTTATTTATTTTATTAGATTTTTAAACCGCCCTATAGCTTTCTAGCTCTCAGGGCGGTGTACAAAAGGTAAAAACAGATTAAAATACAGTAAACATGATAACAATACACTGTAAAATATAGAAACAAAATCAAGACAAAGACAAATTAAAATAAAATTAAATTAAAATGCCTGGGCAAAGAGGTAGGTCTTTACCTGGCGCCGAAAAGATAATAAAGAAGGCGCCAGGCGTATTCTCATTAATATGATTAATAGTCAAAGCAATAGAAGAATCTTAGAAACGGTCTCCCATAGAATCATAGAATTGTAGAGTTGGAACAGGCCTATAAGACCATCAAGTCCAATCCAATGATCAATGCAGGAATCTAGTCTGAAGCATTCCTGATAGGTGGCTGTCCAGCTGCCTCTTAAATGCTTTCAGTGTTGGAGAGCCCCCCACCTCCCTAGTTAATTGGTTCCATTGTTATACTGCTCTAACAGAAAGTTTTTCCTGATGTTCATTTGAAATCTGGCTTTCTGCAACTTGAGCCCATTATTTCCTGTCCTGCACTCTGGGACAATTAAGAACATAAGAACATAAGAAGAGCCTGCTGGATCAGGCCAGTGGCCCATCTAGTCCAGCATCCTGTTCTCACAGTGGCCAACCAGGTGCCTGGGGGAAGCCCGCAAGCAGGACCTGAGTGCAGGAACACTCTCCCCTCCTGTCGCTTCCGGCAACTGGTTTTCAGAAGCACACTGCCTCTGACTAGGGTGGCAGAGCACAGCCATCATGGCTAATAGCCACTGATAGCCCTGTCCTCCATGAATTTGTCTAATCTTCTTTTAAAGCCATCCAAGCTGGTGGCCATTACTGCGTCTTCTGGGAGCAAATTCCATAGTTTAACTATGCGCTGAATAAAAAAGTACTTCCTTTTGTCTGTCCTGAATCTTCCAACATTCAGCTTCTTTGAATGTCCACGAGTCCTAGTATTATGAGAGAGGGAGAAAACCTTTTCTCTATCCACTTTCTCAATGCCATGCATAATTTTATACACTTCTATCATGTCTCCTCTGACCCGCCTTTTCTCTAAACTAAAAAGCCCCAAATGCTGCAACCTTTCCTCATAAGGGAGTTGTTCCATCCCCTTGTTCATTCTGGTTGCCCTCCTCTGAACCTTCTCCAACTCTATAATATCCTTTTTGAGATGAGGCGACCAGAACTGTACACAGTATTCCAAATGTGGCCGCACCATAGATTTATACAACGGCATTATGATATCGGCTGTTTTATTTTCAATACCTTTCCTTATCCCTAGCATGGAATTTGCCTTTTTCACAGCTGCCGCACACTGGGTCGACATTTTCATCGTGCTGTCCACTACAACCCCGAGGTCTCTCTCCTGGTCGGTCACCGCCAATTCAGACGCCATGAGCGTAAGAAGAGATCCTGGCCCTCCTGTATGTGGCAACCTTTCAAGTGATTGAAGAGAGCTATCATATCTCCCCATAGTCTTCTCTTCTCAAAGCTAAACATGACCAGTTCTCTCAGTCTCTTCTCATAGGGCTTTGTTTCCAGTCCTCTAATCATCCTTGTTGACCTCCTCTGAACTCGTTCCAGTTTGTCTGCATCCTTCTTGAAATGCAGTGTTCAGAACTGGATGCAATATTCAAGATGAGGCCTAACCAGTGCTGAATAGAGGGGAACTAATACTTCATGTGATATGGAAAACTATACTTCTATTAATGCTGCCTAAAACAGTATTTGCCGTTTTTACAGCCACATCACACTGTTGGCTCATATTCATCTTGTGATCAATTACAATCCCAAGATCCTTCTCGTATATAGTATTGCTGAGCCAAGTATCTTATAACTGCATTTGGTTTCTTTTTCCTAGGTGTAGAACTTTGTACTTATCCCTGTTAAATGTTATTCTGTTGTTTCAGCCCAATGCTCCAGCCTTTCAAGATCCTTTTGAATGTTGTTTCTGTCTTCCACAGTATTTGTTTGATCTGTAAATTTGATGAGCATTCCCTCCTCATCCAGGTCATTAATAAAAATGTTGAAGAGCACTGGGCCCAGGACCAAACCCTATGGTACCTCACTTGTTACTCCTGCCAGTTCAAGAAAGAACCATTGATAAACACTCTAAGTACGATTCTGTAGTCAACTATGGATCCACCTGATAGTTGTTCCATTCAGCCCACATTTAGCTGGTTTGCTAATAATCAGAATATCATGAGGCACTTTGTCAAAAGCTTTGCTGAAATTGAGATATATTATGTCCACAGCATTCCCACAGTCTACCAAAGAGGTAACCCAATCAAAGAATGAGATAAGATTAGTCTGGCAGGATTTGTTCTTGATAAATCCATGTTGGCTTCCAGTAATCACTGCATTATTTTCAAGGTGCTTACAGACTGACCGCTTTATAATCTGCCCCAGAATTTTCCCAGGAATTGATGTCAGGCTGACTCATCTGTAGTTCACAGGTTCCACCATTTTGCCCTTTTTGAAGATATGGACAACCCTTGCCCTTCTTGGCTTATTAAAGCATGTTGAGGGGGTTTGACTGAGTAGATCCAGGGTGTGGTCAATGCATCATTGCAGGAGGGAGTGGTTTCAGCTGCCCTGAAAGAGGTGGTGATTTGATGGCTCCTGAAGAAGCCCACCCTGGACCTATCAGTTTGCGACAACTACCGCCTGGTCACAAATACCCCCTTCTCAGGGAAGGTGATTGAGAGGGTTGTGGCACAGCAATGCAAGTACTCTTGAATGAAACAGATTATCTTGACCCATTCCAGTCTGGGTTCAGGCTTGGTTATGGGACTGTCTTATCCCTTATATACCCAGTCAATCACTATGCTCTGCAGGTGAGGGCCTCCTGCAGGTGCCATCTTATCAGGAGGTCCATTCTGCACAACATAGGAAACGGATCTTTAGTGTAATGGCGTCTACCCTTTGGAATTCCCTCCCCTTAAATATTAGACAGGCACCACCTCTGTTATCTTTTCGGCACCTGCTGAAGACCTTCCTCTTTCAACAGAGACCTTATCCCAGTCTGCACCTGTGTTGGAATTGCTTTTTAATATATTTTTAAACCTTTTAAAAACGTTTTTAAAGCTTTAAAAAATGTTTTTAAAGATGTTTTATTTTAATATGTTTTAATGATTGTTGTGTTTTAATTTATATTTTGAAGTCTGTTTTTATGATTTTTAAAGTGTTTTTAGTGCTTTTGTTTGCCACCCTGCGCTCCTACTGTGAGAAACGGTGGGATATAAATAAATAAATAAATTTGCAAAGATAACAGACAGTGGTTCTGAGAGTTCTTCAGTCAGTTCCTGCAATACTTCAGGATGCAGTTCATCAGGCCTTGCAGATTTGAACTCATTCAAAATGATTAGGTATTCCTTGACCATTTGTTTATCATTTTCAAGCTGCAACCCTAACCCTTCAACTTCATGTTTCCTAGGAGGGTCATAGATCCTCTTTTGGGAGAAGAATGAGCCAAAGAATGAATTGAGCACTTCTGCCTTTTCTTTGTCATGAAACCGCTGGGAGAGGTTGTCCGGGGTTTGGGGGTTCGGTGCCATCAGTATGCTGATGACACTCAACTCTATTTCTCTTTTCCACCTTAAGCCAAGGAAGCCGTACAGGCCCTAAACCAGTGTCTGGCATCAGTGATGGACTGGATGAGGGCAAACAAGTTGAGATTAAATCCTGACAAAACAGAGGTACTCCTGGTCAGTCGGAGGGCAGATCAGGGAATAGGGTTTCAACCGGTGCTGGAGGGGGTCGCACTCCCCCTGAAGTCTCAGGTTCGCAGTTTGGGTGTACTCCTGGACTCAGCTTTGAATTTGGAGGCCCAGATTGCTGCTGTATCCAGGAGCGCATTTGCCCAATTAAAACTTGTGTGCCAGCTGCGCCCGTTCCTGGAGCTGCCTGATCTGACTAGGGTGATGCATGCCTTGGTTACATCCCACTTAGACTACTGTAACGCGCTCTATGTGGGGCTGCCTTTGAAGACTGTTCGGAAACTTAAATTGGTACAAAGAGCTGCAGCCAGAGTGCTAACCGGGGCTGGTTACAGGGACCATACAACTCCCCTATTACAACAGCTCCACTGGCTGCCAATTTGTTTCCGGTCACCATTCAAAGTGCTGGTTTTGACCTACAAAGCCCTATACGGCTCAGGTCCAGGCTATTTGACAGATCGTATCTCCCTACATGAACCTGTCTGGGATTTGAGATCTTCAGGTGAGGCCCTTCTTGTGTTCCCCACACCTTCGCAAGCACATATGACGCAGACACGAGATAGGGCCTTTTCGGTGGCTGCCCCTAGGCTGTGGAACTCCCTTCCGAGTGAGGCACGATCAGCTCCCTCCTTGCCGTATTTCCGGTGACAAGTAAAGACTGTTTTATTTCAACGGTCATTTGGGATAGAGAACGACCAGGATTAAGTGTCATAGGTTTGGTGACTACATTATATGATTTTATTATTTTAAATTGTCCGCTGTTTTTAACCTATTTTTTATGCTTTTAATTTTTCTCATAGTTTAATTCTTTTTTAATAGTATACTTTGTATGTTTTAATTGGTGTTGTTTTTACTTGTAAGCCGCTCTGAGTCCTATTGGAAAAAGGGCAGGGTAGAAATAAAGTTTATTATTATTTATTATTATTATTATTTGTCATCTGTTATCATTTTGCTGTCCTCATTGAGTAGCTGCACTATCATCTCTTTTCTCTATCTTACTATGAATGTACCTGAAGAAAACTTTTTTGTTGCCTTTGGCATCTCTTGCTAACCTCAGCTCATTCTCAGCTTTTGCCTTCCTGACGCCACCCCTGCAATTCTGTGCTACCTGTCTGTACTCTTCCTTTGTGGCCTGGCCTTCCTTCTACTTCCTGTATGTGTCCTTTTTTTGTTTTCAGGTCCTCTCTAATCTTTCTGCGAAACCACATTGGCTTCCTATGCTGTCTTCCCCCTTTCTTCCTTGATGGGATTGTGCCTTTTGAATTTCCTTTTTTTAGAAACTTCCACCCATCTTGAACTCAATTTCTCATTAGGATTGCATGCCATGAAACCTTACTTACGATTGTTCTGAATTTATTAAAATCAGCTTTTCTGAAGTCCAGGATATGTGTATGGCTACTCTCAGCTTTTGTTTCCTTTAAAATAAAAACTCAAGTATAGTATGGTCAGTTTCCCCCAGAGTTCCCGTAACTGTCACTTCATCCACCAAGTCATCTCTATTGGTTAGAATCAGGTCAAGGAAAGCTGATCCTCTAGTTGCTTCCTCTACTTTCTGTAGGAGAAAGCTATCTCCAACACAAGTCAGGAATTTCTTGGAGTGGCCGTATATGGCAGAATTTGTCTCCCAACAGATATTGGAGTAATTGAAGTCCTACATTACTACTACATCATGCCTCCTCGAAACATTGGCAATTTACTTTTCCAAAGTTTCATCCTCATCTTCTCCTTGATTGGGTGGTTGGTAGTAGACTCCAACCACCATGTTTCTTTTATTCCTTGCCCCTTTTATTTTAATCCAGATACTCTTGTTGGAGCTACCAAGCTCATTTTCCTGTATATCTGTGCAGGGATATATGTTTTTAACATATAGCATGACTTTGCCTCCCTTTCTATTCCTTCTATTCTTTTTGGACAAGTTATATCCTTCAATTGCTGTTTTCCACTCATGGGAGTAATCCCATCAAGTTTCAGTTTTACCTATCAAGTTCTATTTACTTTCCTGTATTAAGAGTTCAAGTTCATCCTGTTTGTTTCCCATACTCTGGGCATTAATATACAGATGTTGAAGACTGTGTGATTTACGGCATGGCTTCCTTCCTACATTTTTATGAAGACTATTACTGGGCCCCATTAGAGTTGTTCTCTCAGTTCCTGTTGCTGTGCACAAGTCTCATTAGTCGTTACTGCCAAGTTTATGTCTCTCTCCCCTTTAGGATTTAGTTTAAAGCTCTCCGTGTTGTGGCCAAACACATTCTTCCCAGTCTGTATGAGGTGCAATCCATCACTTGCCAGCAGTCCATCTGCCAGGAAGCGTAGCCTGTGGTTCCAGAATCCAAATCTCTCACATCGGCACCACTTCCATAGCCAGTCATTCAACCAGAGTATTTTTCTTTCTGTTTCTACTCCTCTTCTAAGTACTGGAAGAATGGATGAGAAAACTATCTGGGCCCCAAAGTCCTTGAGTTTCCTTCTCAGCGCTTCAAGGTCTGATGCAATTTTTTCATAGCTCTGCTTGACAGTATCATTTATTAGCACATGGATAAGAAAGGGTTATCTGTCAGTTTGCTTTATGAGTGCTGGTAGCCCTTCTGTCACATCTCTGTCCTCCAGGGAGACAGCATACCTGGCAAGTCCATGGAACTTCTTGGCATATTTGGGTATCAATCCCACACAGTAGGGAGTCACCCACTACTACTACCCTTCCCATCTTGACTGAGCTTCAGCCTCTTACTTGCTGTTGCATGGGGTCTCCTGTAATTCTTCCCCTGCAGGCTGTCCTCCAGTCTTATCCTCAAGTGACTAAAAATGGTTCCATAGTTCATTTGTTGAAAGGTGTCTTCTAGCTCTTCTGCTCCTGTCACCCTTTCCCACGGAGTTTCCTCCATTTGTTGTTACTCTCCACAACAATCTCCTCTTCTGCTTCAACATGCTGTTGTTCTTTCACCTCCTGTACTTCTCTTTGCTGTTGTTGTTCTAGCGTTCTATCTAAGAACTCTTCATCTTCTCTTATACTCTTCAATGTGGCCACCCACCATTCAAGGCTTCTCATTTTTTCTTCCAACAGCACAACCAGCTTGCACTTGTTGCATGTGTACACCATGTTTTCTCAGGCAAGAAAACAAACATTGCACACACCTTGTAGGTCATCACCACTAGAGTGTCCTTCTCATCCATAGTTTCTTCTTTCTTTCTGCTTGTATTGAAATGACCTGTGTTTTGTCATGTCCTCCTTTAGGGTAAAGAGGAGAGTCTCACTGATATGTGGTGCTCCGTACAAGAAAAAAACATAGGGACCTCCCCTTTGATGTCCCCCACTAAACTCCTCTGCCAAACTCCTGTTAGCCTGCTCTCTGAGAGCTGGCTTGCTTGTATATCCTCTGGATCAGCTGACACAGCTCCCTCTGCTCTGCTTAGTTAGGAGTCAGGAAACAGAATGGGCATGTATAATTCTATCCTCTTCCATAGCTCAATAGGTTATCATAATTTCCTAGTAGCGTTGATGCAATAATATTGCCAACAGGTTGACTGTAATGTTACTGAAGAGTCACTGTTTACACATGCAAGAATCTGTTTTAATCAGACCATGGGGAAATAAAATGATAGGGAGAGGGTTTATGAAGGTATACGAAAGAGAGTACTATGATGTGTAAGAAATAGATGGTGTTAGGAGTTCAAGGTTTTCTTTGATATGCCCTTATGAGAAGTAGAACTGCCATGATCAGAGTCACCTAATCTCACAATGTCAGAACGGGACCAGAGAGACCCAGATTTGAGTTCTCATCTATTAGACTCATTAGTTGTGGACCAATTGCATATTAGCCTTACCTATATGTCACAGGATTTGAAGGATGATAAAATGGGGGCAGAAATCTCCTCTCTTCTCTTGAGGCACTGCCATTCCCTGGAGGACATTGCTTGGCACGCCTCCTCCTCTGAACTGTCCTGCTCCGTCACACAGACTACGTCTCTGAGGCCCCTCTGTCCTCCACAGACTGGGAAAGGCCATAACCTAGGTCTCCCACATTGTCAGGTCTGGGTGTGTTCAGAAGCAGAGGGGAAAGGCTTCATCAAGTGGGATCTGGTGCATAGTCTCATTCCCCCTCCTACCATTCCAAGATACCTACCTCCAGTGCCTGACACTCCTAGTCTGAATCACAGTCCTCAGAGGGAATCATGACACAGCCCCCTCCCCCAGTTTGGAACTTTCACTACATCCATTTCTCCTTTCATGGGAGCACATTAACTGCTATCCTGGAGATCGCTTCAGGGATGTCATCTTGGTCTATTTCAATGGCTGAATTACTCAAGCCATCTATGATTCATGGCCTCACATGATGCTTACTTTTGCATGTGTGCCAATGGGAATAACTATCAATAAGCATTCAAGATGATTAACAAAGTGCAACTTCTGGAATGAAAACAATTTAAAAAAGCAGGAGATCAGCAGCTGGACTAACAAATAATTTCAAAAAGCAGGAGATTAACAGCTGGACACCTGTGGCAAAATGCCTCTCACATCAGGAGATCTTCTCCTCACCGTTAAAAAAAGAAGAAGCTTCTGATTTTTCTGATGTGCTAAACTTGTGTTAAAATTACCTAGCAGGAGCATTTGAACAATTTTGGTCAGGCAGAAAGCAAAGCAAAAGCACTTAGTGGGACTATATAAAACATTTTAAAAACTTGCATTGTGTTGCTAACAGAAGTTGCTGGTCCAAAGAGGAGGTAACACTTAATCCCAGAGTGAGGTTAATTAACCATACTGACAATTCTGTAGTCTACACCAAACTCCTTCTGAGAGCAGATGCATAATATTCCATTAAAATTAAGTGTCTGGATCACTGAAACGCTGAGATGTAGTCTCAAAGAAGCAAGACAGACCTACAAGTTGATAGTATATTTTATTTTGACAATGCATCTCTGTAGTGTGGGCATTGTTACACATGAATACAATATGAGGTCTGCGTAGTCAGACATTATAAGCATTCATCTGCTCTCCTGAAGAACGGCCTGGTCTCCCGTGCCATTCCAATGCTGCTCCAAGCACTTCAGGTCCGTCAGATGGTCTCTGAACTGCCTAGAGTCTTTACTTGCTCCTCCAGACACTTAAGACTCCAGCTACGTAGCTACAGATCCAAGAATTAATGTAATTTGCCACTTTGCCATCCTTCTGATTTTTGGGGTACTATAGATGTATTGCAAGCCACTGCATAGAGTTCATCTCAATGTTTTGTTCATCTGTAGAACGAATCTTAGTGGGCTTGGTCATTTGAGATGTTGACAGTTTTCTATTTCCAGGTGTTGCATAGCTCCATTTTAAACAAGTTTGTAATGCATTGCTTAATTTCAGATATATTTTTAAGATTCAAGATTTCAAACTGATGTGCAGCCTAAAGTCAGGTGGAGCAACCATGTTTTGGAGAACATTTAGTCAAGTGCTCAAACCTAAACAGATTGAAGATTACAATTTCATCTTTATTGGCCAGTAATAACCAAAACAAGTCAAATTTATATCTCATGTGTGCTAACATATATTCAGTTTAGGCTACTTGCTGAAGGACAAGAGAGAAAGGGAAACAGGTAAGCTAATGGAACAAACACAGCCAGGGTTAGGAAATGACTGGGAAGATCAGAGTTAAAGTCAACATCTTCTGTGAATTCACTAGTATGAGGGCAACCCAAAGCCTTTGTTCCTTGTGTATCAAACAAGTTATTAGGTATTATCTACACATTACACGAATGGGTACTTTGCAACTGCATAAGAGATTTAACTGTTTTAATCCTAGGCTGGGAAAGGGGGGGATTTCCATTTGGACCACAGCATGTGGAACAGGCAGAGTTACCTCTTCTCTCACCAGTGTAATCTTTATGGAAATTGCTCACCGTGCTGCAATTAACAATATAAATAAAAGATCCCAATGTTGTCCCACCTCCCTTACCAAAAACTGTCTTCATTGATTGTCAGTCTTCAAATGATAAACTTTATGTACTTTAGCCCCACAGTTCAGTCTTGACTGAACTGATTTTTCAGTGCTCTGATCGTGTTTTTATCCTGAACAAAATCTATCAATAGAAAATGTTAATACAGAAAGGGGAGACATCAAAGGTGCTGGTGGGCCTTCATGGGTAGGGTAAGGTCAAAAGGCCCAGTGCACATGTCCGGAGTCTCCCTCTTACCGTGAGAAAAAATCACAACTCCCTGAGTAACCTTGCCGCTTTATTGGGGACAGGCAATTACATTACTCCCAACTTCCCCCATGAGGGTCCTTTCCCAGTCCTGGGGGGGGGCAGGCTGAGGGCTCACCTCTCGTCCTGTTGCCTTCCAGCCCCTCAAGGTCTCCCTTCTCCCTCTCAGGCTGAAGACCTCCCGCAGCTTCCTTCAGGGTTTCTCTTATATAGGCTTCTGAAGGCTCCCTACCAACAGCTGAGTTTTCCCTCAGCTGTTCCTCCTTTGGCGTGTCTCCCAGCCCTTCTTCCTCTGCTAGTTCATTTGACTGGTGATCTGATTCTGAATCCACATAGGTCCAAAGCCAAGGAGACAGGGGGGCAGTCCCTGATGGTCCTTCCCAAATGCACAGAAAATATCTTGCTGGGGAAACATGTTTTGGGTCATATGACTCTTTTTAAGTGGAAACTGATTTAGGTCTTTTAACTATCTGACTGAGCAAAGACATGTATATGCTTGTATAATTACAGAGTTCTAGAAATCAAAGTCCATTTTGTAGTGTAAGTCACCCTGAGTATGTGTCTAACAAATTAATCAAATAAATACATTTCCAAAGTCTGGGTTTCAGTGTCCAGTGGGAGGCAGATTGATGACTACCATTGATTCAAGGCACATTAGTCCCAGAAGAAAGGAGAAGCTTGCTCTGTGGCCAAGAAGTTCAAATGCACTTGAAAATTATTTATTTATTTATTATTTGATTTATATCCCACCCTTCCTTCCAGCAGGATCTGAGGGCAGCAAACAAGAGCACTAAAAACACTTTAAAACATCATAAAAACAGACTTTAAAATACATTAAAACAAAACATATTTAAAAACATTTTTAAAAGCTTTCAAGGCATCTTAAAAAAAAGCTAAAAACATATTGTTTTTTTTTTTAAAAAGGTTTAAAGACATATTAAAAAGCTATTTTAACACAGACCCAGACTGGGATAAGGTCTGAATCTGCCCAGAGCTGGAGGGAGGGGGACAATCTGAAGCCCTCCAGATGTTGTTAGATTTCAATTTCCATCAATCCCAGCCAGCATAGCCAATTGTCAGGGACAATAGCAGCAATATCTTCAGGGTGAAAGGTTAGTCACCCCTGGTTAGACTTAGAGGAAGGAAATCTCTGACCACCAGCAGGATTGATTAACATTTCAAATGAATTAAGAGGATTCCAACACAGCCAGAAATCCACAACACTTAATTGACAATGGTCTGATAGGTTCATTGTTGTGAGTGGTTTTATTACAGTATATCTATTATTAGAATTGTATGTATGATGGCTTTTGTAATTTATTTGTTTGTTGCTTTGTATTTTAATACTATATGGAAGGCGCCTACTCTGAAAGGTGGTTTATAAATCTTTTAATCAATCAATCAATCAATCAATGGCCTCATCAAGGGAAAAAGTGGACAAATAGAAGTGCACAAGAAATATATAGCGTACACATATACATCGATCCAAGGCAAGGTATATGCATACAGTATACACAGGAGGGTGGTGCCCATTGTGACTGATAGAGTGAAAGGCAGGGAGGCCAACAGTAGGTGGAGCCAAAGCAAATGTCTGGCAGGGCTAGAACCAATTATGGAGCTAAATAATTCCTATTATGTCCACTTCTTCCTCCCTGCTGAGTTCTACAAAAGGCAACAGATTAAGGAGGAGGAAGCTGGCAGGCAGGCCCACACCCTGGACTGGTTGTAAATAAGGAGGGAGGGAGTGGCCCACTCACCCACAAGGACAAACCTCCACGTATATAAGCTACTTCTGATGTGGGGATGGGATGGCTGTGGTTGAGCATTGGGGGGGAAAGCAATTGATGAAGTTAAGTTGACCGTACCTTACAGTCAGGCCAATATACAGAGCTTGGAAAAGTTACTTTTTTGAACTACAACTCTTATCAGCCCCAGCCAGCATGGCCACTGGATTGGGCTGATGGGAGTTGTAGTTCAAAAAAGTAACTTTTCCAAGCTCTGCCAATATGGGTACATATTACATTTTCTATAATGGAAATGCTCAAAGTGTAGGAAAAATGCATTGTGCAACATTGATCTCTGCATATGTAAAACTTATTTATAAAATGCCCCTCATGCCAATGAGATTGATGGGATTATACTGGTTTCAGTAAGAGTACTTGAGGTCTAACTGCTTCTATTTGTTGTTGTTTAGGACACTGCTGGACAAGAAAGGTACAGGACCATTACTACTGCCTATTATCGAGGAGCGATGGGATTTATCCTTATGTATGATATTACTTGTGAAGAGTCCTTCAATGCTGTTCAGGACTGGTAAGAACAGATAATTGCTACTGTCTGTAAATGTTTGTTCAGTGACCAGGCAAATCAGACAGTGATCAACTCACACCATACCTTGCGGGGAGGGGGGATTCAAGAGTTTACAAAACAAAAAAAGTAGTCAAATTATGAACACTGATCTTTGATGACTCTACTCAAGTCTATAAAAATTGCAGATGTACAATTTTAAAAGTTTGTAGGCCAGTCCTGCACTTACTTTGCTCAGAAATGGCTGCCAATGAATTCTGTGGAACTAGTACTTGATCCTGAGTAAACAGGCACAGGACTGTAGCCTTACCCTCAAAGATGTTCCATTAATGCACTTCAGGACAGTTTTTGCCCCTGGAACTATTTTGCGGCCAGATTATTCTACTGATGGCATTAACTGCCAGCCTGAAGTTCATTTCACGATGTCAGTGAATAACATCAGTCCTGTCTAATGTTTATTTATGAGATCTCAGTGTCATTCTAATTATGCAGAAAGCTTATGTATTACCAGAAGCTATACATCACTTTACAATCTGTGTGACAGTACGTTGTCCAAACACTGCAACAGCCTTTCTAGCAATATAATTCTGATTCAAATCATCTAATTCTGATCCATCATACCTGATTAGATGTCAGAGGGAGAAGCATGTCTCATAGTACTAGCTGAAAAGCTTGGAACCTCCAGGACCTCTAATTTGTATTCTCAAATGACTGGTTATAAGGACATGATGAGCCTGTTGGATCAGGCCAATGGCCCATCTAGTCTAGCATCCTGTTCTCACAGTGGCCAACCAGATGCCTGTGGGAAACCAGCAAGCAGACCAGAGCACAAGAGCACTCTCCCCTCCTGTGGTTTCCAGCAACTGGTATTCAGAAGCATACTGCCTCCAACTGTGGAGGCAGAGCATAGCCATCGTGGCTAATAGGCTTTGATAGCCTTATCCTCCTTATGGCAAAACAGATTGCTCAGCCTAAGTGTCTTGTGCCAGGGGCACTCACTTCAGGCCTCTGTAAAGTACCAAAACAAGACTTCAATCCTAATTCATTTTACCTGAGATTAAGCCCCATTGAATTTCATTAAGATTTACTCATGAGTAAATATGGCTAGGCATCAGCATCTAAACCACAGCAGCTTACCTTCTGCACTATCATGCTATAGCCCACCAACAGAAGCAGAGTTTGGCTTGCTTTCTCTGCATAAGAGTGCCACTAGTGCAGCTGGCCAGAAGGAGATGCTATAGCTGGTTGTTAGGAGATACCAGTAGGAATGGGAGCTAAATCCAATTCAGTTTGCATTTAAAGTCAAATCTACCTAATACACACTTCCTGAAACAATATGCAAGCTGAAACACAGCCATTATTCAAAAATTGCACTTCTGCTAATTTTGTAATGCAGTTCTCCAACCAAATGTGTACAAAAATGCATATACTAGGATGCATATATTAGAGGAAAGTGTGCATAAATGTGAATGAGGGAAAATAACATACAAAAATGCATTAAATAAGGGAAAATTGCTTACAATGTATGTATACTGGGCAAAGTTGCATGCAAAAATTTATATATTAGGAGAAATACACACTAAAATACTGACAAATACTGAGGAGGAGGAGGGGGGGAGGAGGAGGAAGGGGGGGAGGAAGAGGAGGAGGAGGAGGGGGGAGGAGGAGGAGGGGGGGGAAGGAGGAGGTGGTGGTGGTGGTGCTGGTTTTGTTCCAGCACAAAGCTAAGAGTAAGGGAGGAGGTGGAGGAAGAAAAGATTTTTAAAAATGTTCAGTGAGGGAAGAGAAATTGTGTGTGTGATGGTGTTTCAGCTTTTAATAATGGAGTGTGCATGGTAAGGTGAAATGCAAATAAATATGCTAAGAATGTGTGTGTGGTGTAACCAATACCAGAGGTTAGGATGAGGAATTTCCATACTTACGTTTCCTCCTAAAAATTTAAGTTCTCCCCAAATGCAGTTACTCTGAGTCTTAGTATGGCAGCCAAGAAGGGAAACTCAGCACAAGGAAGTTCCTTACCTTACAGCATAATAACGACAATGAAAAACTGCCTGAATGGGCTAATACCTCTCTCTTTTTCTAACATTCTAGGTATGTGAGGGAGGAGAAGGAGGTGACACAGGGAGATAGAATAAGGGGATGGAAAAATCCCTACCTACCTTCTTTTGTTGTTGTTATGTGCCTTCAAGTCAATCATGACTTATGGCGACCCTATGAATTGGCAACCTCCAATACCATCTGTCATGAACCACCCTGTTCAGATCTTGTAAGTTCAGGTTTGTGGCGTCCTTTATGGAATCAATCCATCTCTTGTTTGGCCTTCCTCTTTTTCTACTCCCTTCTGTTTTCCCCAGCATTATTGTCTTTTCTAGTAAATCATGTCTTCTCATTATGCCCAAAGTATGAGAACCTCCATTTCATCATTTTAGCTTCTAGTGATAGTTCTGGTTTAATTTGTTCTGACACCCAATTATTAGTCTTTTTTGCAGTCCATGGTATGTGCAAAGCTCTCCTCCAACACCACATTTCAAATGAGTTATTTTTCTCTTATCCGCTTTTTTCACTGTCCAACTTTCACATCCATACATAGAAATCGGGAATACCATGGTCTGAATGATCCTGACTTTAGTGTTCAGGGATACATCTTTGCATTTGAGGACCTTTTCTAGTTCTCTCATAGCTGCCCTCCCCAGTCCTAGCCTGATTTCTTGACTCTTGTCTCCATTTTGATTAATGACTGTGCCAAGATATTGATAATCCTTGACAAGTTCAATGTCCTCATTGTCAACTTTAAAGTTACATAAATCTTCTGTTGTAATTACTTTAGTCTTTTTGACGTTCAGCTGTAGTCCTGCTTTTGTGCTTTCCTCTTTAACTTTCATCAGCATTCATTTTAAATCATCACTGGTTTCTGCTAGTAGTATGGTATTGTCTGCATATCTTAAATTATTGATATTTCTCCCTCCAATATTCACACCTCCTTCATCTTGATCCAATCCCGCTTTCCGTATGATATGTTCTGCGTATAGATTAAACAAGTAGGATGATAAAATACACCCGTCTCACACCCTTTCCGATGGGGAGCCAATTGGTTTCTCCATATTCTGTCCTTACAGTAGCCTCTGGTCCAGAGTATAGGTTGCTCATCAGGATAATCAGCTGCTGTGACACCCCCATTTCTTTCATGATCTACACAGTCAAAGGCTTTGCTATAATCTATAAAGCACAGGGGGATTTTCTGCTGAGATTCCTTGGTCCATTCCAATATCCAACGTATGTTTGTGATATGTTCTCTGGTGCCTCTTCCCTTTCTAAATCCAGCTTGGATGTCTGGCATTTCTCGCTCCATATATGATAAGAGCCTTTGTTGTAGAATCTTGAGCATTACTTTACTTGAATTGGATATTAAGGCAATAGTTTGATAATTACTGCATTCCCTGGGATCCCCTTTCTTTGGAATTGGGATATATATTGAATGTTTCCAGTCTGTGGGCCATTGTTTAGTTTTCCATGTTTCTTGACAAATTTTTGTCAAAATTTGGACAGATTCAGTCTCAGTAGCTTGTAGCAACTCTATCGGTATGCCATCTATTCCTAGTGATTTGTTTCTTCCAAGTATTTTAAGAGCAACTTTCACCTCGCATTCTAAAATTTCTGGTTCTTCATCATACGGTTCCTCCGTGAATGAATCTGTCATCCTGGCATCTCTTTTATAGAGTTCTTCAGTGTATTGCTTCCATCTTCCTTTTATTTCATCTCGGTCAGTCAGTGTGCTCCCCTGTTGATTATTCAGTATCCCCACTTTTAGGTTTAAATTTCCCTTTCATTTCTCTAATCTTTTGGAATAGGTCTCTTGTTCTTCTCTTTTTTGTTCTCTTCTATTTCTATACAATAACTATTGTAATAGTTCTCTTTGTCCTTACATACTAGTCACTGTATTGTTGCATTTAGGGTTCTGACTGTGTTTTTATCTCCCTTTGCTTTTGCTTTCCTTCTCTCTTTAACCATTTTTCTGAACTGTTTCTTCAGTCATCCGCTGAGGTCTTTCTCTCAAAAAGAGAGAGGTATTGTCTTTTTGCATTCTTCCCTGATAATGTCTCTGACTTCAATCCATAGTTCTTCTGGTTCTCTGTCAACTAAGTTTAAAGCCTCAATCTTGTTCTTTATTTGATCTTTATATTCTTCTGGGATGTTATTTAAATTTCCTAAATGAAGGAATTCACACTCTCTAAGCAGGTCAGGCACTCATTTTGCATTGGAATTTGTAATCTTTTGAACTTTGCCTCCTTCCTACCTTCTAGAAGGAGTACACATGTATAGGATTGCCGTTTTAGTATATGTCATATAGCTTTGACAGACAGTATATCTGCATTATACTAAGAAGACCTGAATATCAGTCTATTGCCCTAACCCCTTCTAGAACCAAAAAATGCCAATTCATATGACTAAAAGTCAGTTTGCTGATAAATTATTTTTCTTTCTATCCATTATAGGGTTGGCACATTCATTTTAAACTGGATGAACTTCTAGGACTTCGATAGCTGTATGTAACAAGCAAACATTCAATGACTGCAGCTTTCCCCATCATGGAGAAGCAGTGATGGTGAAAGTATACCCATTGGGTTTCTGCCCATCAGGCAGCTGTTAATGACACAGGAGCCCCACCAGAAAAAAGTAGCAACCCTATCTGTGTGTGACTGCCAATATAACACTTCCCAAGAAGCTGACATCCTTTTATCCTTTAAATCACACCTCCTTGTAATAATTATTTCACACATCACAGTAGCAGCTCCAATTAGAGCTATGGCTTTCATTAAATGAGAAATATTTTTCTTGTAGTGCAGTTGTACTATGCCATTTAGGATGATGTGATCACTACCCTCTCTAATGCATGCAGACAGAGTCGAACCTTCCCCATTAGTCAGCATAATAGGATCACTCTGGGTCAGAAATAGACCATGCAACATAATTTGAAGAGTGTTTCTGTCTAAGCTATAAAATAGTGTTGCTAGTAATCAAATGCAAGACATTTTATGGTAGATTTGCTTTGCCATGTCTCCATTGTTTGACAGCTGGGGGGGTCATTGGCGGGGGAGAAATAACTGCAGTAGAGATGTACGCTCAACCCAATTCCACTGAAATGAAACAAAAGGGCTCAGTCTTATGCACTCCTATTCACACATGTCAGGAAATAAATCCCATTGAACTCAGTGGGACTTACCTTTGAGAATACATGGCTCAGACTTCCGGGAAGGGTGACTTCGCTTGTGCCTGCTTTTGAGACGGGCTCCCGCCTCAGAAGAAGCTTATCCAGATATAAATCAGTCAGAACATTTTTTTTTTGACTGATGAAATTTCTCCCGGGCAGGGAGAAACGTAGAGATCAACCTCAAAAGCCTGTTTTTGTTGGGAGGACTGGATTTCATTAATTTATGAGAAAAGGTCCAGCCAGCAATGCCGGACGGACTTCCGAACAAGCTATCTGATTAATGCGATACGTTTATCTTTTCTTCAAAGAGAAAACGGACTAACAGGCAAGCACTCTTCTTTCTATATTTTTTTTTACTTGGTTTAAATTGTTGCAGCAAAAAGAGATTTGTCAAATGAATCAGCTTTAAAGAACTTCTGGGTGAGCTATAACTCTTCTCTGTTATTCACGAAATTAACAGCTTATCTCTGTTTCTATTGCAAAAAGCTGTCCTGGAAGTGCATTCTAAAGATATAAACAGAAGAGGGATTTCTATTCCGAGGAGAAAAAAATAAAAAATATGAACTTTGGAACATTATATTGTCTGGGACTATTCTCTTTTTGGTCTATTTTATTTTGACGAATCTGCTTCTTCACAACGCCACTAACTGTTTTGACGCTGGGAACTAAATTTGTTTTGTATTCTTGAACATAGAGAGATAAGGCAGGCTGCTCTGTTTATACTGTGATGTCATCAAGCCTGGAATATTAACCCAATTGTTGCTGAAATAAGAAGTGGTTCTTCTTTATTTTTGTTTTGTTTTGTTTTCGTGGTTTTAAAAATGGCAATCAAGAAAGTGGCTGAGAATCTGGAAGTAATTATGTTTCAGAAAATAATGGATGAGATTGAGATAACGAAACAAACCCTGCGACAGGGCAGTAAGGAGCTGAAAATGGAACTGAGCAAAATGACGCAGGAGCTTAAAGAAATAGGGGATCCTGTGAGAGAGGAGAATGAGATCAGAGATGAGAAAAGAAAAAATAAAGGGAAGATACAAGCCCTGGAGATTGGAACAAATGTGGAATTGGAAAAAGATCTGGAGTTTATGGATATTAGAAATAAAATCTACTGTTTGGAATTTAACGTTATCTCTGAAGAAATTAATGAAGATATTAGAGATAAAGTTATCAATGGCTTGGATAATTTTCTGGACTGGAATGACGTGATGGAGCTTGATATAGAGAAAATCTATGGAATTAACTGCAGCCATGTGACAATGGAAAAACTCTCAAGAGATGAGCCAGTGCATTTTGTAAAAAAGAACAGAGATATGACTTTACAACAATATTTCAGCAGCTTATTCAGAATCGATGGCAAGAAAATATTTGGGATAGAGGAAATTCCCATCAGACTCTTATTATATGACTATGGCTATGACAGCAAGATTATTATGGAATACTGATAATGGAAGATTGGACACTGAAATTACTGGACTTAACAGGACTATTGAAGATGGAATTAATATGGATAATGGAATAATGGCTATTGAAATTATTGGACTTACAGATTTGATGAGATGGATTAATCGATATGTTTATTTGGAGAAAAATTGATAGATATATTTCTTAAAGAATTGAAACCTCTCTTTGACTTTTTGTGGAAAGAATAAAGTAATGTCTATGAGATTTGATGATTAATTAAGATAACTACTGGAGGAAAGTGATTTTATAATATAATTTAAGAGAAAGGATTGTTATATATTGTAGACCTATAACTGATCTGCGACAAATGGGAAGTCAACATTTTATTTTTTTTGTTTAATCATTTTTGTTTTGTTTTGTTTTTTGTCTTTGAATGTTTTATGATTTTGTTTTGTTTGTTTTATGAAAATTTGAATAAAAATTATTGTAATAAAAAAAAGAGAATACATGGCTCACACTTTCAAAAAGAACACACTAAAATGCAGCCATTCCTCAAAATCTGCACTTCTCCAATTTTTGCAATGCAGTTCTTCACCCAAATAATGTTTATAAAAATGCATATACTAGGATAAAGTGTGCATATAAATTCATATAGTAGTGAAAATAACATACGTATTATATTAGGGGAAAGTGCTTTGCAAAAATGTGTGTATTATGCAAAATAGCATGCAGAAAGTGTGTATAGTAAGAGAAATTTACACTACAATACTAATGAATTTTCATAAGTTTTTTAAAAAAATACAAGCTGCTGTGAAAATGGTGAACCAAATTTAAGATTGGAAAAATGAGAAACCGAAATTGAAAGCTTCACCCATCTCTAACTGTTAAACATATTTAATTAGGAGTGACTCTTGCCAATCATAAAAGAGCAAAGATAGCTATGATGACCCACAAGAAAAAACCCTCACATCTATAGTTTGACTAAGTATTATCTGAACCAAAGTGTGAAAACAAAATTGTGAGCAAGCTTTTGAGTTCTCCAGAATTCTTCATCAGGCTGGGTGTTCAACAAAGGGCAGGGGCTAAGCAAAGCAGTCATGCCACAAGAGTCACAATTATGCATAGCCAGTAAGATCTGCCATTTGGTAGTGCCTTCGGTTATAAAGAGAGACATACACAGTTTCCGTACAGATTTTGTTTTTTTTATCAATTTATTGAAGTATGTTTTGTTATTTTAATTATTAATAACATTGGGTTGTATTCAACATAGTGTTAAACAGATCACATCCCCTGAATCTGTTCTGGGGTTCTTCCCAAACCTCCAAGGCAGATTTGGGGACAGTGCAGGGGCACACACGGGGACAGTAGATGCAGAATAGCCTTGTGCTAGTGCTAATCCTTGGGCTTATCCACATGGGAGCATTAGTTTGTACTAAAGACGCTGTTTTTACCTCCGTTTTCTATTTTGCACTGTCCACAGTAAGGGCTCAATGCCAGCTGCAAACACAGTGTTTTCTATTCGCACTGAGGGGAAGGATTAATCACACAGTTTCCTAATTACCACACCCTCTAATTTAACATTTCCACTCTCTGGTTACTTGGCAACCAAGCATGCTCAGTTTGTTCTACCAGTTAGTTTTATTTAAAAAACAACAACCCGGAAGTGCAATTATTTGTATTTTCACTGGTACAATACAGCTGAAATACAAATATTTGTTTGAGCTGTGTTACGCTTTTGTGCACAAGTTAGGGGGAAAAGAAAAATAAGGCACAGTTTGCAGCAACATAAAAAAAGCTTGCAAAATGGGGGAGAGCAGTTGTTTGTCAGCCCACAGGAAATGAAATGAAAGGAGGGAGTAGGAGGGAGTGGGCATGGTGAGGGGAACGATTGACACACCCACCTAAAAGTATCAGAGCACAGTGTCTGCAATCACTAGAGATACAGAGTAAAGATGTTTTTTCCTTCCCTTTTTGGATTTTCAGACAATTGGGTTAGTACGGATTTACAGGGGGGAAACTGTGTGATAGCTTCTGTTTGCCAGTTACGTCATGTTAACCACACAAATTAAAAGAGGATGTGAGTAGCACCAAACACACATTAAACCACTGTGTAGATGAGCCCCTTGTTCTAGAGCAGTGGTTCTTAACCTTTTCCACTGCCAGCACCCCTTGGATTTCCAAAATATGCTCTTGCACCTCCCAAAAAAATACCGTTCATTTTTCATTTTCATTTAATTTAATTTTAATGTGTGTTTTAGCCTAACTTAGCTAAGATTAAAATCTTTTGAACAACGCTTCACACCCCTAGAAAAAGTGTGTCGCACCCCTGGGGTTGCGTGCACCCCAGGTTAAGAACCACTGTCTAGACTAGAGCAACTATTTAGTTGAATACCGGACATTATATTAATATAATAGAACATAATTATGAGCCCCACTGACAAGACAGTTGAGGACTGCTGTCAAATAAATGCTTTATGGACTCCCGCTGTAAGGGGAAATGTAATCAGATACAAAGTGGAAAAAGTCACCGTTGGGTTAAAGCAAGCTTGCATGCTCCCCTCTTTGATAGGGAGATGTTCCCTCTAATATTTGAGGAATATCTCTATGTACCTGTTTACCATGATGTAACTTCCTTAAAGGGTGGAGTTATTTACCTTCTCCTCCTCCTTTGTCTGGGGATATTGTAGATTCCTGCATATCCACCATCACTGAGTTTTAACCTCTAGCAGAGGCAGCATGGCAGATGCTCTTCCAGGAGCATCATCACCAAGGACTAAAATGGACTAAGGCTCCTACTTTTTCCATCTAAGTTAGAGCCTATGTTTCCTGAACATATGAAAGGTCATGAGTAAATATTCTCTATCTCTTTTTACCTAAGAAGACAGTGTCTGTTGATATTTGTGTCTGAGTGAAAGATGGGCTGGTTGATTCTCAAAATCCGTTGTTGTTACTAAATACTTCTGCTAAGAAATAGGACTACATATTGTTCCTATTTCATTTTTAAACCAAACAACCATAAGGTGTCTTTTCCCCCTCTCCCAGTTTTCACCTGATGCAGTGTGTTTATGTGGCAAAATCAATTAAATCTTAAAAACAACTAGGTTTTTAGGATTCAGTATCTTGTAATTTTACCACAATGGGTTGCTTTCAGAAGACCACTTTATCCCATACAAATTGAGGTGGAAATAATCTTATAGAGATTTAAATATGCTTCCTTGAGATATTCCTTAGTATTATTTTCAACTGTGGAAAGTCCCCAGATCTGATAATTTTTCTGCAGGAGCTTCAACTATTTATGATTTCTATTGTACTTTTTTGTGTACACCACTGCAATATTTTTGTTAGGAGTTGTTCATTTATAAATAGCCTTATAAATTAATAAATGTATGAAAGGGTTAAAAGGTGGTTGCTGAACAGCTTGGTGGCCCTGGGGGCACATTTGGATATAAAAGAAATTGTTGTGGGCACCACAAAATACCTATTTCACAGAAGAAAATCTGGTAATTCTCAGAATCCCCCTCAAAAAACAGGCAAAATACCTACAGCCCCCCAACAAATAAAAAGCAGACAAAACACCCCTGAAAAAAGCAGAACCACCAACCAACTTACTTTAAAACAAATAAATAATTGGTAGGGACAGGAGGCCACTGTGATACCCACAGGTGCCATGTTGAGAACCCCAGAGCAAGATGTGCCCCAACTGCTTATTACCTTTAAATGCAGGGCTTAGATGCTCTCCGAATGTTTTGGACGGCAGTTCCCATCAACCTAAACCAGCATGGCATATCATCTGGGATTATGCAAGTTGTAGCCAACATCTGGAGGACCATCAATTCCCTATCCTTGGCTTAGATCTCAGGGACAGATTTTCCAAATAGCTACCAACTCCTCTGCATACTTACTCAGAAGTAAGCCTCATTGAATACAATAAGACTTACTCTCAAGGTAAGTGTGTATAGGCCCCCAGATGTTGTTGGACTACAACTCCCATCAGCCCCAGACAGCATGGCTAATGGTCAGGAATTATGGGAACTGTAGTGCAGCAACATCTGGGGACCCAAGGATGGGAAAGGCTGGGTTGCAGCCTCAGTTGCTTTAGCAGCCAACACTTTCTTTCTTTGTTTACTTTTGACACAAATGACTTTTAACACAATGTTCCCAAGGCGGTTTACATACCAAGAACGTGGCTGAGGAAATCTCCCTGGCTGGCCTATTTCAATTGAAATCTGTGGTAGTGTAAGTTTGGGAAGCTGCACAAGAGATAGGAAAATAATTAATGATTTTTTTAAAAAGGCTGTAAAGCAAAAATGTGTCAGTGACTAAAGTATACCCAATGTTAATAGGATAGACACTTCACAAGTTGCATCTCTTGCTATGTAAAGTGAAAATGTGTGCAGTCATTTCCCAAGAAACACTGAACATCTCAGTTCCTTCCAGGGCTAGAAAAGCACATGATATGAATGAATAATAACAAAGACCAAATTCATTTCTGTTTCATCATCTTGTCATTCCATGGAAGCGACTTGAGATCATGCAAGTGAGGGCGACTATTGGTTGTAGCTTGTTTTCCCCTCCAAGTGCCATCTTCCTTTGCTTGGCTGACAGTGCAGTGCTCATCTCCAAATGCACAAGATTTGTAAATAAGAGATTGTTGCAAATTCCATGTTGACAGAAGGCTGGCTGACACCCAAGACAGTGGGAATAAATAATAAAAAATCCAAGAACACTTCACTAACCAAAAGCCAGTAGGGGATCTATCAAACCAACTATGAAAACAGTAACTTTGGAAAACATGTACAAGACTGCAACACATTTTGCCTATAAATAAATGAAATTCTGCATGCTATTGAGAAAACTCATGCAGTTTGCTATCACTTGTGATGTAGTTTTTTAATGGCTTTGAAAAGAGATTGCCACATGTCCTTGGAAGAAAGCAATCTTTTTAGAGCTAGAACACTAAAAGCCTGTAAATTAGCTGGTGCACTCTTGTCTGATTTAACTTAATTTGTTTCTGAGAAATCAGAGGAGCATATTTCAAGAAAACAGGGATGGAAATTTTAAGCCAATATGAAGTGAAACATTTCTTCAGAAATGACTATTGTGTGGAAGACACACACACACAAACCTAAAAAATGGAGGCAAGAGGTTTGCATACAATTTTAAGGTTTAGCACCTTGTGATGGAATGTGTAATGGTGCCAAAAGGAAAAGAAAACATGCTATATAGGTGATGTGTTAAGGAGATTCTCAAGCCTGCAAGGAATCAGGCAGAAAAATAATAAGGGCATAATCTACACAGATATGTAAAGCAGATATTTTTGAAAGGCAAATACAAATTCTGCAGCAGAGTGGCACTGGAATATTGGAGGATTGAGAGGGAGGTGACCAATGAAGAAGCCCAGGCCTGTGAAGGACTAGCATCTGGCTACTTTAACAGTCAGTGCCAGCCAGGAAGTTCACCTGGAGAGTGGCACTTGTTGGAACATCAGAAACTAGAGGGGGAATGTATATATACCCTTGTCCCACTCTAGTATGTACCATTGCCTCTTTGCACTGTGTTTTACATATATTGTAAGCTACCTCAACAATTTGGGTCAGTAGAAAGGGTATAAAATACTCCAAATTAAAAAATAAACAAATTAACAAGCAAGACTCCAGTTAAAGGCTCTCCGTAGGACCAAACAGTGAAAGAGAGAAATTGTCTCGCATCTCCTGCGACATTGGAAACATTTGAGCAGGTATGGGGAATCTGTGGCCCTCCAGATGTTGTTGGATTCCAACTTTCATCAGTCCCAGCCAGCATGGCTAATGGTCAGGGATAATGGGATTTGTAAGTCTAGCATCAGCTGGAAAGCTGTAGGCTTCGCAGTCAGAGCTGTATAGATCAGTTTTTCCATAGCAGCAGTGGAGGCTGCTTATAATGCTTAGGCATCTGCACCATTGCACTCCAGGGTTACCAGTTTTTACTTTTTCGTATCAGTTTTGCACTGGTGCAGTAGGAAACAGAGTATAATCATGTGGCCAAAAGGAAATGTGATTTCTCTGGAATGGACAGCATTCTTTCACTCAGTTCCGTATGTTTCAACATGGAGCCTATCTTATTTGTGTGGAAATAGGGAGGGAACTGTGATTTTAAAAGCAGAAGACATATGCCAACCTGGGCTCCTTCTGGGTGGAAGGGCAGGATATAAATTTAATAAGAAACAAACAAACTGTGTGGGTGAGGGGAGTTCAGTACCTGTCATTCTGTCAGTTTGGATTCCTGAAACAACCATTTTTAGATTGTCAGCCATTTTCTCTGTAATGCAGATCATTCATTCATTCAGATATTATAGAACAGGGATGTGAACCTGTGGCCCTCCAGAGTTCCATCAGCACTAGCCAGCATAGCCAATGATCAGGGATGATGAGAATTGTAGGCCAGCAACCTCTGTAGGGCCACAGGTTCCCTACACTTGTTATGGATAATGTAGACAGCACTGCTCCCAAACAGTTGCATTCCAGTGTTTTTCCAGTTGTCCTCTTATTTCAAAAATACTTGATATGTGGAAGTTACTGAGTAAATATGCATAAGATTGCTATGTATGTATAATCCTAAGCAACCCTACAGGTTGGCTGAGAGGCCATAGGATGCAGTGGAGATGCCATCCTGCCAGTGGAGATGAGGGAGGTTTGTTGGCAATTTTGCTCCAGAGCCCGCTGCCCTGCATGGCCTTATAAAGTTTGTTCCCACAGATGTACTGTTGTTAGTGTTCCCACCACTGATCGGACCCAAAACAACATTCTGGAGGCATGTCAGTAGCAGCCTTGAATCTGTAGGATCCTAATCCCCTTATTCCCCCAACATGCACCCCAAAATAGGCCCTGGAGCTTGAATAGTTAATTCCCTCCTATTGTGGAAAGGGGGGAATTAAGCTGCCCCCACCTCCTGCTTTGGGCACACGGAGCCATCAGGACTGTGATAAATAGGATTGCTCTGTTTGAGCAGAAAGAACTTGGGTTTAGACTTAATTTTTTGGGAAAATATACTTCTGCTCAGTGGAGGCTGGTCCATTAGGGCAAATGGTACATGGCCCCATAACCTCTGTCTGTCCTCAGCCAGCTGCTACCTGCCTTCCTTCTTACTTACAACCAGTCCAAGGGGTGGTACTGCTGGTTACCTTTCTCCATTGTTGCCCTAATAGAACTCAGCGAGGAGGATGGGGACAAAACTAGAATCAGTTGTCTCTGCCCAACATTGGGGGTAGAAACACACTTATTGTGCTGCCAGTTGCAGCGAGTCTCCACCTCTTTTTTCTGAATATGGAGGCAACACAACGCTAGTCAAACCCCACCCCCTTTTACAGTAAAAACTGGTGAGATCAGCTTGAGTAGATTTTTTTAAAAAAATTCACTTCAAAGGGATTTCACAATTGATCAGCAGATCAACCCATTGCCCCTCTGGGTGTTGCCAATGGAAACACTTTGCTGTAGGCAACTAGTATGCTCACAGCCTAGCTCTGGCTGCATCTAATGCTTTCAGCTCCCTGCCTTCCACCCTACCAGTTGTAATGGACACCAGCCATCACTGCTTTTGCTATAGACTAGTATGAATATAATGTGCAACAGCAAGTGTAAAAACAAACAAACCCCTACCCAAATGTGTTAAGAAAAGTGATATGACTAACAGTGAACCCCTGTATATGTCTACTCAGAAGAAAGCCCTACTGAGTTTAACTGGGGTTACTCCCAAGTAAGTGTACATTAGGATTACAGCATAAGGGAGTGGGAACACACCATCACAAACATTTGATCTTAATGACACTTTGCAGACTGTTTGATGCATGAAGCTCAGCATAGTATTCTGATTTTAGTTTGAAAACTATTGCAGCTGGCTCTTCTTAGATGAGTTGCCACAAATTGTGTTCCACAGCAGTTTATTTAAGGTAAGCACTGCCATCCATCACAGAGCATCCTGCCTTGTGAATATTCATAAACTATCTGACTGACATGGCTTTTCGTACGAGAGGCATGACGTGGGCTGTCCAGAAGTAATTAAACATTGTCAGGAATTAATCAGAAGGTGGAGGCTGCTTCTGAATCGGAAATCAAGCACCACAGGCAGAATCCATCAACAATGTCACGGGCACAAGGTTTGTTGAAATAAATGGGAGTATGGAAATACAGAAAAAAATCTTCAGTGGATCATGCTCCATGAGACTGAGATTGATGTAGCCAAAAATAACACATCCTAAAAATTAAATATTAGTAATGAAATGTGTGCATTGTGTGTTCAAAAGGAACTGTTGAGTAGTAAACACTTCTGTAAACTCAAGATACAGGGCAGGCATAAGAAAGTACTTTTCCACAGTACATAGTTAAACTATGGGATTCACTCCCACATGATGTAGTATGGCCATAAAGTTGGATGGCTTTAAAAGAGGTCATATAGAATCATAGAATAGTAGAGTTGGAAGGGACCGATAAGGTCATCGAGTCAATGCAGAATCCATCGTAAAGCATTCCCCACAGGTGGCTGTCCAGTTGTCTCTTAAACGCCACATTGCCCTGTTGGCTCATATTCAGCTTGTGATCAACAACAATTCCAACATCTCTCTCACATGTAGTATTGCTGAGCCAAGTATTCCCCATCTTATAACCATACATTTGGTTTCTTTGGTGTAAAACTTTGCATTTATCCCTTAAATTTCATTCTGTTGTTTTCAGCTCCATGTTCTAGCCTATCAAGATCACTTTGAATTTTGTTTTTGTCCTCCAGGGAATTAATTATCCCTCCCAATTTTGTATCATCTGCAAATTTGGTAAGTGTTCCCTGCACCTCCATATCCAAGTAATCAAAAAAATTGTTGATGAGCAGTTGGCTCAGGACTGAGCCCTGTGGTACCACACTCGTTACGTCCCCCCAGTTTGAGAAGGAATCATTGGTAAGAGTTCTTTCAGTACAGTTCTGTAGCCAATTGTGGATCCACCTGTGGTTTCATCCAGTACACATTTAGCTAGCTTGCTAATCAGAGTATCATGGGGCACTTTGTCAAAAGCTTTGCTGAAGTCAAGATATATTAGGTCCATGGCATTCCCGCAGTCTACCAGGGAGGCTACCTGATAAAAAATGAGATTAGTCTGGCAGAATTTGTTCTTGATAAATCCATAACCATATTGGCTTCTAGTAAACACTGCATTGTTTTCAAGGTGCTTGCAGACTGACCATTTTATAATCTGCCCCAGAATTTTCCCAGAGATTGATGTCAGGCTGACTGGTCTGTAGTTCCCAGGTTCCTCCTTTTTGCCATTTTTGAAGAAAGGGACAACATTAGCCTTCCTCCAGTCATCCTCCACAATTTTGCAAAGATAATAGACAGTGGTTCTGAGGGTTCCTCAGCAAGTTCCTTCAATACTCTATAATGCAGTTCATCAGGCCCAGGAGATTTGAACTCGTTCAAAGTGATTAGATATTCCTTGGCTATTAATCTTACACTGCAATCCTGTCATTTCAACTTCATGTTTGCCAGAAGGATCATAGGCTCTCTTTTATTTTATTTATTTATTATTTGATTTATATCCCGCCCTTCCTCCCAGCAGGAGCCCAGGCCAGCAAACAAAAGCACTAAAAACACTTTAAAACATCATAAAAATAGACTTTAAAATACATTAAAACAAAACATCTTTAAAACCCTTTTTTTAAAAAAAGCTTTCAAAACATCTTTAAAAAAAAAAGGTTTAAAAACATATTAAAAAGCAATTCCAACACAGATGCAAACTGGGATAAGGTCTCAACTTAAAAGGCTAGTTGAAAGAGGGTCTTCAATAGGCACCGAAAAGATAACAGAGATGGCGCCTGTCTAATATTTAAAGGGAGGGAATTCCACAGGGTAGGTGCCGCCACACTAAAGGTCCGTTTCCTATGTTGTGCAGAACAGACCTCCTGATTAGATGGTATCTGAAGGAGAGTCTCACCTGCAGAATGCAGTGATTGACTGGGTATATAAGGGATAAGATGGTCTTTCAGGTATCCTGATCCCAAGCTGTATATGGCTTTGTACACCAAAACTAGAGCATTGAACTTGGCCCGGTAGCAAATGGGCCGCCAGTGCAATTCTTTCAGCAGTGGGGTGACACAATGGCAATACCCTGCCCCAGTGAGCAGTCTCACCACTGCATTTGCACCAGCTGCAGCTTCCAGACCAACCTCAAGGGCAGCCCCACATAGAGCATTACAGTAATCCAGCCTGGAGGTTACCAGTTTGTGGACAAGAGTGGTCAGGCTTTCCTGGCCCAGAAATGGCCAACGCTGGCTTACCAGCTGAAGCTGGTAAAAGGCACTCCTAGCCACTGAGGTCACCTGGGCTTCTAGCAACCCAGATGGATCCAGGAGCACCCCCAGACTATGGACCTGCTCTTTCAGAGGGAGTACGACCCCATCCAAAGCAGGCAACTGACCAATTATCTGAACTCGGGAACCATCCAAGAGTACTTGCAATTGCTGCCCCACAACCCTCTCAATCACCTTCCCTAAAAAGGGGGTATTTGCGACTGGTTGGTAATTGTTGCAAACCAATGGGTTCAGGGTGGGCTTTTTCAGGAGCGGTCATATCACCGCCTCTTTCAGAACAGCTGGAACCACTCCCTCCTGCAATGATGCATTGACCACGCCTGGATCCACTTGGTCAAACCTCCTCGGCAAGCTTTAATAAGCCAAGAAGGGCAAGGGTCTAAAGGATACGTTGCTGGCAGCATCATTGCAAGTACCTTGTCTACATCATCAGGCCACATCAACTGAAACCGTTCCCGAGAAGTTGCAGCAGAAGTTGCACTGTATACCTCATTGGGGACTACAGTAGATGTGGATGGGGCATCAAAACTGCTATGGAGGTGAGCAACTTTACCCTCAAGTGCCTTGCAAACAATTCACTGTGGGCCTCTGAAGGGTCTAAAACTCCATTTCCTGGAGTTGGTCAACAGACCCCTGACAATACAGAAAAGCTCCACTGGACAGCTAATTGAGGATGCGATGAAGGCAGAGAAGTGGGCCTTCTTCTTCACCCTCACCACCACACAGTACGCACAGTTATGTTTTACTCATGCCCAATCAGCCTCACAGCATGTCTTTCTCCACTTGCACTCCAGCTATTGCCCAGCCTGTTTCATTGCCCTTAGTTCACTGGTGTACCAAGGTGCAAACTGGGCTCCACAATGCTGGACAGGGCGCTTGGGGGCAACCGTGTCAGGCGCCTCGCTGTTCCACAGTGTGACAAGGGCTTCAATAGGGTCACCTGCTCTATCTACTGGGAACTTATCCAGGGCATTCAGGAATTCAGTGGATTCCATTAGTCTCTGGGGGGTGGTCCATCTTAATCTGTCCATCACCCCTGCAGGGAAGGATCAGAACCATAATTATGTATTATTACTTATTACATTTGTATACCATCCCATAGCCGAAGCTCTCTGGGCGGTTTACAAAAATTAAAACATTAAAAACAAATATACAAATATACAAATTTAAAAACACTTAAAAAAAATAAAAAAGTCTAAACTTCACCAGGAAGTGGTCTAACTATGGCAATGGAGTGACATCCACCACCACCCCCATCTCCAGACCACCCCTTACTCCATCTGGGGCAAAAACCAAGTTGAGGGTGTGCCCTGCCCTATGTGTCGGGCTGGTGACAACTTGAGGAAGCCCCATAGTCATCATAGAGGCCATGAACTCCTAAGCCGGAACATTAGAGGCAGCCTCAGCACGGAGGCTGAGAAGACTGAGCCAAAGTAGACACTGAGCACTTCTGCCTTTTCTTTGTCATCTATCATTTTGCCGTCCTCATTGAGTAGCTGTACTATCATTTCTTTTTTCTGTCTTCTACTATGGATGTACCTGAAGAAAGCTTTTTTGTTGCTTTAAGCATCCGTCGCTCAGTTCATTCTCAGCTTTAGCTTTCCTGATGTCATCCCTGCAATTCCATGCAACCTGCCTGTACTCTTTCTTTGTGGCCTGGCCTTCCTTCCACTTCCTTTATTTGTCCTTTTTTGTATTCATCTCTTTTTGTGAAGCCACACTGGCTTCTTCTACTTCTTCCATTTTTTCCCTTGTTGGAATTTTGGCCATTTTGCCTTTAGAATTTCCTTTTTTAGAAATTCCCACCCATCTTGGACTCCCCTTCTCATTAGGGTAGTTTCCCATGCCACCCTATTTACCAGTGTTCTGAGTTTATTAAAATCGGCTTTCTTGAAGTCCAGGGTACGCATGTGGCTATTCACAGCTTTTGCTTTCTTTAAAATCAAGAACTCAAGTATAACATGGTCACTTTCTCCCAGAGTTCCCATAACTGCCACTTCATCCACTAAGTCATGTCTATTGGTTAGAATCAAGTGAAGGATAGCTGATCCTCTAGTTCCTTCCTCCACTTTCTGTAGGAGAAAGTTATTTCCAATACATGTCAGGAATTTCTTGGAGGGGCTGTACTTGGCAGAATTTGTCTCCCAACAGATATCGGGGTAATTGAAGTCCCCCATTACTACTACATCATGCCTCCTCAAAAAATTGGCAATTTGCTTTTCAAAAGTTCCATCCTTGCCTCCTCCTTCATTGGGTGGTTGGTAGTAGAGTCCAAGCACCATGTTTATTTAATTCCTTGCCCCATTAATTTTAATCCATATACTCTCAGTGGGGCTAGCGAGCTCATCCTCCTGTATTTCTGAGCAAGGACATATATTTTTAACATATAATGCGACTCCACCTCCCTTTCTGTTCCTTCCATTCTTTTTGAACAAGTTATATCCTTCAATTGCTGTATTCCAGTCATAGGAGACATCCCACCAAGTTTCAGTTATACCTATCAAGTCATATTTATCCTCTTAAGAGTTCCAAGTTCATCCTGTTTGTTTTTCATACTCTGGGCATTAGTATACAAACACCTAAGACCATGTGATTTATGGTCTAGCTTCCTTCCTATATTTTTATGAAGACTATTATTAGGCCCCATTAGAACCATTCTCTCAGTTCCTGTTTCTGTACATAAGCCTTTGTTGATCGTTACCTCCAAGTTTATGTCTCCCTCCCCCTTAGGATTGCATTTAAAGCCCTCCTGATGAAGTCCTCCATGCTGTGGCCAAACACATTCTTCCCAGTTCTTGTGAGGTGCAACCCATCACTTGCCAGCAGTCCATTTTCCAGAAAGTGTAGCCTGTGGTTCCAGAATCCAAATATCTCACACTGGCAACACTTTTGTAGCCAGTCATTTACTCAGAGTATATTTTTCTCACCCTTTCTACTCCTCTTCTAAGTAATGTAAGGATGGATGAGAAAACTATCTGGGCCCTAAAGTCCTTGAGCTTCCTTACCAGAGCTTCAAAGTCTGACACGATTTCTGCATAGCTCCACTTGGCAGTATCATTCATTCCCACATGGATGAGAAGAAAGGGTTATGTGTCAGTGGGCTTTATGAGGGATGGCAACCCTTCAGTCACATCTCTAATCCATCCTTCAGGGAAACAGCATGCCTGATGAGTACATTGGTCTTCTCGGCATACTTGGGTTTCAGTCCCATGCAGTAGGGAGTTTCCTACTACTATCCATGAATTAGACAAATTCATGGAGGCTAAGGTTATCAATAGCTACTAGCCATGTTGGCCACGATCTACTTCCACTGTCAGAAGTGTTATGCCTCAGTTTCTAGTTGCTGGGAATCACAAGCAGAAAGACTGCCGATGCTGCTCTCATGTTCTTTTTATGGGCTTCCCATAAGCGTCTGACAATTGTGGGAACAGGATGCTGGCCTAGATAGCCCTTTGGTCTTATCAAGTAGGGCTGTTTTTATCTTTTTATGTTCTTAAGATGAAAGTAATGTTTTTTACCTTATGCTTATGTATGCCAACAACAACTCAAATGCCTAAAACTGTGATAGAATGCTCCACTGTAATGCCATATAGTAATTGACAGCAATGAACTAGGAGTGAAGATAATTCATCAGCTTTAGATTTTCTAGCACCCCCTGCTGGATTTGGGAGGTTTTGGTTTGTTTCTTTGGAGATGGATGTATTCCAAGCCAAAACAAAGTAACTGCAGTGAGTGACTAGGGTGACCATGTAGCCTGCTTTACAGACGCCAATACTTTTTTTGAAAGGCTGTCCAGTTCAAGTTCATTTTAAAGACAAAGATCCATATGAAAGGAGAACACGAGCCTTGAAGTTGCCCTTCAACAATGGAGGCTGGTGGCTCCTGTGTCAGTAGGGCAGTGAATCCGCTCCAGGTTTTAGTCCGAACATTCAAGGAGCTGTCCAAGGTGCATTGCTTTTGAAAAACCAACAAGATGTTTCAGTGTTGTCTCAGTGTTTTGTTATTTGGGATTGGAGGTTTTCTGTATTCACATTCATATTAGTGTCATATTACTGGCAACTATTCTCACTGCAAAATCTTTTTTCTCTCACAGGGCCACTCAGATAAAGACCTACTCCTGGGACAATGCTCAAGTCATTCTGGTTGGAAACAAGTGTGATATGGAGGATGAGAGAATTATTCCTTTTGAAAAGGGAAAACATCTTGCTGATCAGTTGGGTACATGTTAAAGCTTCTCTTTTTCTTCTCCTTCTCCCTCTAGTTATTAACAGGGATGGGAAACCAGTGCCCGCCCCCAACGATTCAAACTCCCATCAGCCCCAGTCAACACGACTGGTCAGCGATGATGGGAGTTGGAGTCCAACAACTTCTGCAGGCCTGCAGCTTCACTGTGCCTGAGTTATTGCTTCATCTACTCTCTCTGGTAGTCAGTGTTTAGTAGGACTGCTATTTTTAATGGCGTAGATTAATCAACTAATAATATTAATTTTATTATTTAAAAGGTAGCCTGAGTAGTCAGGCAGCAAAAACTTTTTTAAAGTGCTATTATTTTTAATTCAATTTCTTATAAAAATTGCAGATGACAAGCCCCATTTTAAAAGTGGCTTTCTCCCTTCTTGGTCACATAAGAGGGAATGCCTCTAGTCTTTATAACATGTACACCATTTTAAAACAAATAAAATCTGTTTCCTATTTCAGAAATATGGTTTTCCCCTTATGCAATTGTTAATTGTTAGATTAATCAACTAAATATTGTATGATGATCTGATTTAAAATGATTTAATTATCAGGTTGGAGCCCTAGTTTTTAGTGCAATGAAGAGGAAATTGTTACTCATTGGAAACTGTTACTCATTCTAACATCTTTCCAAGTAGAGAGTTCTTATGCCCTATGGCAGTAATACCCGCAAGGGTGATAGTGGCAGTATCACTTAGCAACTTCAGTCATGCTAAGGAGTTCTTGGGTAGTTTTCTTCATTCTCTGTAATTGTGGTTTCTTGGCTCTTCCTCATTCATTTCCAGAACCACTCACACTTTATTGACATGAATTGTGCATTTCCACAGTTTTCTGCTCCCCTGCCACACAGTGCTTTTTTGGCAAAAAATAATAAAAAAATGAAGTACTGGTATTCATATCCTGATAAAAGTGTTGTTCGTGCCAGCACAAAATGGCTGCCATGGGCAGCAAAAAAAGAGACGACAGTACTGCATACCAGTGAGTACTGCCACTTAAAAAAACACTACTACAAGGACTGGCCCTGCTATGAGGCAAAGTGAGGCAATTACCTCAGGCAATAGATGCTGGGGACAGCCTCCTGGCTGTTCCTCCTAAGCCCACTGGCTATTTCCCTCTGTTGGAGGACAGAAATGTGTATGCTACATGTCCTGTCCTGACTTCCCGAAACTAACCTGCTGCCTCAGATGCACTGAAAGATGTTGTCAATGTTGAAGTAAGATTCAACTGCAGTCCAACTGGCTTCTCTTTGTGGAATGGGGAGCACCATCTTATCTTTTGCCTCAGGAAGCAAAATGTCTCGGGCTGGCCCTGCCTGCTGCTGAAGGAAAACTGAATTGAACTGCTAGCTGAAAGCAGGGATGGGGCAGAAATTAGATTCAGTTTGCATTTAAAGGTGAACTTGCATAATACGCATTTTCTGAAACAATATGCAAACTGAAACACAGCCATACTTTGAAATTCACACTTCTCCAAATTTTCTAGTGCAGTTCTCCAGCAAAGTAACCTGCACTAAAATGCATATACTAAAGTGTGTATTAAAATCATATATTAGTGGAAATAACATACAAGTATGTATTATATTGGGGGGAATGCTTTGCAAAAATGTGTATATTAGGAGAAATTTGCACTAAAATGCTGATGAATTTTCTGTATTTAAAAAAAATCACAAATTGATGTGGAATTGCTGCATTTCCTATCTATTTATGCGAGTGTGCAGGAGAACTGTGGTGAAGTGAGTTTTGTTGAGTTTGGATCTGGTTTCTGTTTTTGGATATTGGCTGGCTGGATATTAGCATTTCCAGAGTGCCTGGGGAGCAGAGAGTGCAGGAGGAGTTAAATGTTAAAATTTATCTTGTGTTTGTGTGGCTTTCAAATGTCTTTGCCGAGTGGTGGGGCAATGGAGACAATTGCTTTTTTGAGATATATCTTTGAAAGACAAGAGAGTGATGGTATCATTAGAGAGATTGTATGCGTGCAAATGAAAGAAATAAAGGGTGTGTGATATGTTTGTGGGTGATGTTATGTGTGGATGTTTATGTGTGTGGATCCATGCAAGTTGATGTTAATGTGTGTGGATGTTTATTGTGGTGTGTGACCCCATGCCTTGTTTTATCCTCTCAGGGTTGTCAAGAGTGCCTTACCCAAGGTCAACAAGTAAGCTTCAGGACCAAGAGATGGTCTCCAAAGTCTTACCCTGACACTCTAATTACTAGGTGCTTTCAGACAGAAGTTTAGTATCTCAACAAACAGTTAATTTTGGGAGCCACTCAAAGGCAGTGCATACCATGCCAAATCCTTACCAATGCACTAACATTCATTAGGCCCTCCAATCAAGGTTCAAATTTGTTCAGGAGCAACCCAGTGGGAAAGGGAGTAAGGCTTAACCACAGATAAGACTGTGACTGGAACAAATCAGTCAGTTTATTATTGCACAAAGATTAACTTATAGAGAAGAAAACAAATTACATATGAGATTTTAAAGCAACTTAAAGCAATGTGATATAAACTACATAATAAACAGCATGGACAAAACAATCGATCTGAGTAAATAACATCGTCACCTCCTAACTCCCTCCAGCCCATCTAGTTTTAAAACAGTTCTAAATTTCCTAGCATATTAGCTCAATAAAATTCATAGTGCCCAAGCCTTTGGCCTTCAGCTGGGTGAACCACACAAAGCAGGGCAGGTAGCAATCAGCAAGAAAGAAGAAGAAAAACCATACAACCCCCTGGCAAGACCCCAAAAGAACTAACACCTCCCAGAATGGATAGCACTGGCTTGCAAAAACATCTGATGTTCTCACTATTGTTTTGGCTCCATGGCTGTTTGCTGTGACTCTTATCACGATGCCAAGGTCTCAAGTAGTAGCACTGAAAGCAGCAAACATGTGCAGAAAGGTCCAAGTAGTTTACACAAAAATAACAGACATGACATAGTATCATCCATCTTAATCCAACATGGCTATTCTACTGAGCACATTAAACTTACTATAATTGCTGGGTATGCAAGCCTAGCAGGGCCCAAATTAACACAAATAGTTCATTTAGATATCACAAGCAGGTCACCCAGCAACTACTTTTAAAAATGTGTTGGATTTTCAATGGAACAGATAAATCTGGATTGGGCCTGGGGTAATAAGCTGGCATTTTCATGCTGACTACTTCATGTGGGCATGTGAAAAGCTTGCAATACCAATACCACAATAAACACTTGTCTGGAAGCATCTGCTGTCTCTCTGCTGCCACCACTGAGGGACGCTCTGAGTTGTACTGTAGCCAGGAATTGAGATATGCCAGCAGACATAAGATATTATTTTCCTCACTTAGCTTTTCATTTGTTAGAATGTTAACACTGATTGTTCACTTGGAACATCTGGTCTGATGAAGCAGCCTTGTTAATAATCTTATGCATGGATTTCAATTCAGTCCTTGTTCTGTGTTTATTTCCTAATATTTGGCACGCTAATCAGTATACTGTCCAACATTCAATTTGTCATGGCAGTTAATGCTGCACATGGTTTCTCTGCAGTGGTTTTTATTCTGACCCTTCGTTATGTACCTTCTCAGATATTTGAGAACATCATGCAATATATCACATGTCAAATTAAGAACATTCCATACAGCTCTGGTGTGCAAATAATTGCTTGTTTAGTAGAAGAGTTATCAGTGTGTTTATGGAAATTCTTTAATCCGTAGTTTTATTAAAACCTCTCATGTTGAACTCAATTTTCAACATCCAAATCTTTGCTTCTTAATCTTTGCTTCTCAACACTGTTCAAAGTGAGCAACCACAATCAAACTTTGTTCCCAATTTTTGCTGGTCCCCATCTATGACTTCATTAATATCTTGTGATTACTGAGCTGGAAAGCTTGAGTTTTAAGTGTGTTGACTTTTTGTATAAATGTCTATATATCATAAATGTGTCCCCAATGTTATGTACTCTTCTGGCTCTACCTAGAGTCTAGACCCAGTCCCAGACATTATAAGAGAGCAATATTTAAAAGTTCTTTGTAAGGGTTAAAACTTGTTAGCAGTTGTTGTAATCTCTTTCTTCAAAAACGTCAGTACCTCATGTATTTGCTCCGATTGTCTCTTTCGTTGGCTGTGAGCACACTAGTCGCCTATGGCAAATCATTTTCATTGGCCACACGTGGAGGGGGAATGAGTTTATCTGCCAATCAGTTGCAAAATCTCTTTGAAGCGAATTAAAAAACCCACACACACTCAAGCTGATTCCACCAGGTTTTAAAGTAAAACAGAGCAGGGTTTGACTAGCATGGTGTGCCCCCGTTTTCAGAAAAGAGAGGTGGAGACACACTGGAACCAGCACAACAGTAAGTGTGTCTCTACCTTTTGTATCATTCATTCATTCGATTTATTTCCCACCCTTCCTCCTGAAGGAGCTCAGAATGGCAGGCTAGTTTCTGGAGATCTCTCACTAGTGACATGCATATTTTTTATTTATTTTGTTACCTGCCCTATACCATACAGTCCCAGGGTGGGTACCATCTGGGGGAGGGGAATTAGAAATGACTCCTGTTGATTGAACATATAAAAACAGATATAATATGGATAATGACTAATTTAATACTTCTCCATATGGTAAGAGCATGCTGTCAGCACTGTATTGATTATTAATTACTGACTATGACTGGATATATCTGTCTCACACACAGAAAGATTTGATATTATAATTTTTTTAATGTGTGAGTAGAGTTGTGCATTTAATATTTGATGTGTTAAAATTATTAATAATTTTTTTTTAAGTTGGGGGAAGAAAAAATGCAGTACCACAGAACAGAATAAAAGCAACCTCACCCCAAAATACCATACCATATCATACAATACTTATCAGCTAAACCAGGTGACATATGGGGCAGTAGCAACAACAGTTCAACTATCAAAGGCCAAGCAGAAGAGAAGCTATAGAGAGATGGCACCTGATAATACCACTGTAGGGAGGGAGCTCCACAGTTTTGGGGACATCACAAAGGCTCTCCCATAATCCACCCCCCCCAAAAAAAACCCCAAGGGAGATGGCACCATAAGGAGAGCCTCTTTTGCAGATTGTAATGTCCTGACTGGCACATATGGTGCTCTTGCAGGTATTTGGAGCCCAAGGCCTTTAGGGCTTTAAATACAAAGATAAATACCTGGAATTGGGCCTGGAAATGAATAGGCAACCACTGTACTTGCTTCAGGACAGGCATTATGCCTGACAGATATACGAGGCTGCTGCATTTTGTACCAGTTATAGCCCCCAGCCTCTCTTCAAGGGCAGCCCCACACACAGCACATTATAAAGTCTAATCTGGAGGTTACCAGGGCATGGAATACAGTGGCTAAGTCATTCCTGTCCAGAAGATACCGTAGCTGGTGTACTAGCCATAACTGGCAATTAGCATTCCTATGAGGGGCTATATATACTGTCTTCTATACAAGACACCCATTGATTTCTATGGGAGAAAACAAGGGTTACAGGCAGGAGGGTTACTGGTTGTCGTCTACTCCTGCTCTAGAAGTTGTTGGATTCCAACTCCCATCAGCCCCAGCCAGGATAGCAAATGGTCTGGGGTGATGGGGGTTATAGTCCAGGAACAACTGGAGGACCAGAGGTTCCCCATTCCTATACTAGTATCCTGTCATGTTAAACATTTGTCCAGGGTTTCTGCAGACAGAAGGGTGCATTAGGTACACCTAATGTACCAAAAGATACTGTTACAGGATTGTGGGGGTAGGTTTGGATAATATCTGGAAGACCCTTTCCAGCTTATAATTGTGTGTCTGTAAGAAATACAATCTGCAAAGGAAGAAACCTGCTCCTCTAGTCAGACTAGTTTCCTCTGTTAATCTAATAGTTTAGCCAAGTCATTATGGGAGTTAATGGGCTCACTGAGTTTGGATCTGCATATCCAAAGGGATGTGGCCAGGAGAGATCCTGTTGCTACTGGAACTGTTTTGAGGAGAGAGGCCCTCTGCCCTCCCATCCTGGAGCCAAGGAGGAGTTTGTGTGTTTTTAGTCCCGTCTTGGGGTGAAGCTGAAAAGACAGAGAGATCTGTTATCTATGTCTGAACCCCCAAAGCTATGGGTGATAGGGAGCAAGATCTGATAGACTGCTAAGGCAGAGAACCCCTCCATCTTATACTCAGGCTGTGAATATATGTAATTAAACCATATATCATAAAGACACATTGGGCTCTGCTGACCAAACCCTGACTCTGGAAACCAAACCTGGGTAAGTGCTGGCACCCCTGGAAGTCTCACGCTGCTCGGAGATTGGGGTGGTGTGCAACAATACTTAACTGGCCTTTATATGTTTATCATACATATGACAAGCTGTTGCACAAAGTGTCCTCTCAGGTTTTTCTGATGCTCATGAAGGCCTTACATCTTTCCCATTTGCAGGGGTGGGCACATAAGGTAGGTAATGGTCCATTGATAGACCACTTACTTGTTGCTGGGATTCTTAGGTGGACCATGAGGTTGCATTTCAGAATTACAACACATGTTAATAATGCCTTTACTATCAAGATGATCTTGAATATGCACACCTACTTTGTAAATTTTAACACACATTTGTGGACTGGGTTTCTAGTGGGGGAACAGTCCATGCAGGACTTAAGGTTAGTATACCATGGAGTAGCCTGTCTAGCTTGAGGACCCCCAAAGTTATATAATAATTTAAACAATATTTTTTCCTTACAGCTGTGCTAAGTTCAGATGATGCAAGACTATTTCAAACCTCTTTAACTGTCCTTTTAAAAACTGAATAAAACATAAAGTATCTATGTTTACAGACAACTAGAGAATGATTTATACAGGATTGCTTTTCATAAAACCTCCTTAACTGTTCTGAACTTAAGATATAATTTTTTTTAAATCCCCCAAATATTTATGACAATGAATAGATAATTTAAGCCCAGTGTAACATGAGAAGCAATTTTGGGATAACCAGATATTGTTTTGTTACTTTTAAAAAAATAAAAAACAGGATTTGATTATTTTGAAGCTAGTGCCAAGGAGAACATCAACGTGAGGCAGGTCTTTGAGCGCCTGGTGGACATCATCTGTGAAAAGATGTCGGAGAGCATGGATTCAGATGCTTCTAGAACTACTCCTGGGAAGAATGTGCGTCTCACATACAACCCACCTCCATTGCAGCAGAAATGTTCCTGTTAGTGCCTCAAAATCTCTAAAAAAGTTCAGGAGGGGGTCAGAAACAGTGTTTAATCACATAACCGCCTTTAAAAAGAGTTATGTTTCAGTTTTGGTAGAGCTGGATATATTTGCTTAATGTCCCCAAAACAGTGCAACGCAGCTTGTGTTCCAGTGAAAAGTTATGCTATGGTTAAAATATTTTATATAGTCTGTCACATATTTCTAAATGGTTCTTGATTTTACCATAGTATTGCTGTTAGCTAGGTAATCCTGATCCAAATTCACTTCAGCACCTGTGAACTAGAAGCCACTGTTAAGAGATAGCTATGGTATAGTTTGAATTTTCTGACAAAAAGGAGGACAGATTCTTCAAAAGGGGAGGCAACATTCTTTGTGTCAGCAACTGGTCTCTAACTTAATAAGGAATTGTATAGGGAAGAGCTGTAGCTCAGTGAACCTGGTTTGTGTGCAGAAACCTCCAGATTCAGTCCCCAGGATCTCCAGGTAGGGCTGGGAAAGACTTCATGTCTAAAACCCCAGAGAGCTGTTGCCGGTCAGTGTAGACAATACCAGCTAGATATACCAATGGTCTGAATTGGTAAAAGGCAGCTTCCTGTGTTAGAACACTCCGGGAAATCATTTAAATCAACTCTTTTCATTGAAGCAAAGGCCTTTGTGCTCAATCATTCCATACTATAGCAGCCATGCCACTCAGATTAGCGTGTGCCAGAAGTAAAGGGGGGCATGGTAAAGATGCATATTTTCAGAATACCTGTAAGACAGCAAAGTGCAACTAACATCAAGAAAAAGTGATCTGGGCATCCCCCCCCCAAAGCAGTGTTTGAAAAACACTGTTATGTGCATGGAACACCTTTTGGTTGCAATTGCGCAGCAAGGTTGAGAGTGACCAACTCCCAATGCCATTCAACAAATTTGTGGATGAATTGCTCCACAGAGACTGTCTGCATTCTGTTTCTTGTTTAACGTTTTGCACTTGTGGAAGTACATTAGTTCACAATAAAACAAGAAAAGAAAAAGCAGACAGACGTATGCAACTGGAAAAGGCTGAAATAAAGAGTCCTGTGGCACCTTAAATACTAACGAATTTCTCATGGCACAAGCTTTTGTGAATTAATTTTCAGTTAATCAGAACATGTACATATTATTTATTTAAGACCATTTCTATACCATTCAAGTGGTGTACAACTAAAAACCACAATATTACAAATATACAACAAAATCATTAGGACCACTGAAAATGACACACTTTAATTTTTCTGTCCGTATCCTCTACCCTCAGCCAGGTCAGCTAAGCTCAGGAACCAATTATTTGCAATCTGCAGAATCAAGCATTTGAAAGTTGCCCCTGACAATCCTGCAGTTACATTAAGACCGCAAACCCACATAACTCAATGAATTATGAGTTCATACGTCTACTCTGAATAGACGTACAGTAAGGCCCACTCATATGGCGGGTTACGTTGCAGACCCCCGCTGTAAAGCGAAAACCGCTGTAAAGCGGAACCCATTGAATAGAATGGTGCGTGAAGACCGAAAACCACCGTAAAAGCAGAACAAGCGCCGTATGAGTGGGGCTTTAGTCTAATTGCGTCTAATTGAGACTGCTGTATTAGCGAAGCGCTGTAAAGCGAAGCGCTGTAAAGCGGGGCCCTACTGTATAGGATTGCACTATTAATGCTCACACACAAACTGCACTTTGTCACTGTAGGAATATTGTGATAGTAAGTTAAAATGCTTTTAGTAGAGAATTTGAATTTGTCTTAATTATAATGAGAAAGTTCTATTTTCTTGTGCATTTGTGATTTGGTGTTTAGGAGGCACTGTCTGTGTAATGCTTCAAGTGTACATAATGTTCCTAATAAGACAATGACAAAATAAAAGCTGTTATTTAGTCACTGTGTGTGATCTGTTTGAGTATTAATTTAGAGTGCTCATAAACACAAATAACTCACCCAAATAAGAGAAATCTTCAAAATGTACAGCTGAACCATTCTCTGGTCATAATATTTAGCAGGAACTTTTCTTCTTAGGGTTTGCTATTGATAGGCAGAGTAAACAAAGTTATAAAGATAATGCTTATTATTACCATGTTAAATTGGTTATGATGTTACCATGTTAGGTTGTTCAATGTACTTCACACTATATCAGTAATCATTAAATCAGCTCAGGCCAATATTGTTCCATCTGCTAAGCACTCTAATCAGTGCACACTACTTTATTTTGCTGTTGTATGTTTTCATGTAAGACTTAAAAGATTAAAAGATTTTTCAATATGATATAGTTTGGGCCTACTGAGTAACTTGTGGCCCTTCAGATATTGTTGGACTTCATCTCCCATCATCCCTAACATTGGCTATGCTTCCTGGGGCTGATGGAACTTGGGAGTCTAACAACATCTGGAGGGCCACAGCTTAGCCACGCTGAAATGAATGCGAGATACAAGGGCAGAGTTTACAAGACTTTAATGATACTAAGGAAAGTACATTAAATCTTATTCAAGGCACACTATTTCATTTATTTATCATTACATTTATATCCCATCTTTCCTCCAAGAACCTCAAGGTCGCATACATGATTCTCCCATACGCCATTTTATCCTCACAATCCTGTGAAGTAGGTTAGTCTGAGAGAATGTGACCGCATATACACCATACATTTAAGGACATTTAAATCACATGGCTTCCCTTAAAGAATCCTGAAAGAAGTAATGTGCTTTAAATGTATTATAAGAATTATTTATTACATTTATTACCTGCCCTTCCTCCCAAAGAAGCCCAGGGATGCAAACAACACACAATAGGACAATACAGACATCTTAAAAACAAAAGCAAAATCTTAAAACAATTCCAATACAGATGCAGACTGGGATAAAGGTCTCCACTTAAAAGGCTTGTTAAAAGAGGAAGTTCTTCAGTAGGTGCCATAAAGACAAGGACAATATACCAATTCTTAAGTGTTCCATAACAAATAGAGTACAAAGAAAAAGAATGAAGGGTCTAGCGAGGAGGAGTCTGGAAGGTAAAAATAGAAAGCATAGGTGTGGTAGTGAGGGAAGAGTATGAGTAAATGAAACTTGGCAAGAGAAGAAAATTAGGTTAGGTGTGTGGGTTTGCAGCAGAGGCTGCCAACCTTTTTGGACCCATGGGCACATTTGGAATTTTGAGAAAGTTCTGTGGGTGCCAATCACAAAATGGTTGCCATGGGGCCATGACATAACATAAAATGGCTGCCACATCTAAAAGAGCAGAAAAAGAAACTAGACCACAAAGCGGTGTAGGGATGCCCCCATCAACAGAAAAGGACACCTGCATTAGCCACTACTTACCGCAGAGAGAGAAGCTCTTTGCCCCTCTCCTCTATTCACAATGGAAGGGAGGGTAGGTGTCCAGTCACACCATCCAATAAAATGTGGGTGTGCTCAGTGTAGGAGAGACTAAGCCAGTGCAAACAGAAATTTACTGAGACCTTTTGCAGGCATCATTGAAAGTATTGGCAGGCAGACTGCTGCCCAGTCTTCTCAAAATCAGCCCAGTTCTGTATGTTAAAAGTCTGTGTCTAGATGACAAATGCATCTTGGATGCTATTATATGCTTCCTTCCAAATTTGCCTTCTTAACACAATCAGTTAATAGGTTGAAAGTGAAGATTATTATTCAGATATAGACTCTATGGGGGTGTTGTTTCTTAATCTTAGAAAATCAGTCAAACAATAGATTCCATGCGAGTCACCTGAATTTTAAAAACAGGGCCAACTGCTTTAAACCATTTACACCACCACATAGCTACCCTTTGAACAACCATATCCCCCTTTAGCTTCTGGCAGCTCCCCTTCTGCTCCTTATATACTCTAGTTCAAGTCATGAAATCATTGTTTCCACCTCCCAGACGTTATAGTGTAGTGAATATTACGCATCCGGTGTAGGCACCTGTATCAGATTATTAGCCTACTTTTGTGTGGTGTAGTAGTTAAGGTGTTGGACTACGGTCTCAGAGAGAAGGGTTCGAATCCCCACACAGCCATGAAGCTCACTGGGTGACCTTGCACCAGTCACTGCCTCTCAGCATCTCAAGAAGGTAATCGTAAACCACCTCTAAATACCACTTACCATGAAAACCCTATTTGTAGGGTCGCCATAAATCGGAACCGACTTGAAGGCAGACCATTTCCATTTCATTGGCTACTTTTCCCTGAGTGAGAGCTAGTTGAACCCATCCAGGAGAACTCATCTTCAGAAGGCACTTATCAACCAAGGCAATCCTCAAAATTCAGTTTGGAAGGAGGGGATAGACTTTAAGTAAAGAAAACTCTATGCTATAATAGCCCATTTCATTTCTCTGCCCTGCCCCCTGCCCTGCACAGCCCGGCCCCTCTTTTATCCAGAACCAAATCTTTTCCCCCTCTATTTTTTAACACCAATGGTTTGCTCCATTCCCACCTCCTCAGGCTCATTGTACCCTATCAGAGCCAAGTAATGCCGGTAAAGCCTAGGATTTGCTGGTGTAAGGCGCGTGGATGCTGAGCTGGCCCCTGATTGGCTGAGAGAGGGGTTTCCGTTCTTAGCACCGGCCTGCGGCTGAGGGCTGGAGTGGCTGGGTCGGAGGTTGGCCCGTGGTGCATGCTGAGGGTAGCCTTCGTGTTGTCGCGCGCGAGCTTGGTGGCGAAGTGCCTTGGAGCGGGGCGAGCCCTCATTAGCCGTGATCGTGCCGGCGGGGGTGGCCATCAGACCGGACCCCGAGCGATCCTTATTGGGCCTCCCGTGTGCAGCTCCGCCCCAGTTCCCGTGACAGCCATGCCTGGCCGGGCCAAGGCCTTGCTCAGTTGCGGCCCCGATCAGCCTGAGGACTTGGAGAGCAGCCGTGGGGCCAAAGCCGGCGCCACCCAGGAGGAGACTGAAGCGGAAGGAGGCAATGCAGCCGCCGCTGGTGATACAGCTGCCTCCTGCGAACCCAGCCGCAATGTGGGAGATCCGGAGATTGTCAAGTCTCCCAGCGATCCCAAGCAGTACAGGTGAGTAGGCGAAGGTGTGGGGTTGGGGGAGGGGAAGGGCTTTAATTTAGGTTAAATTTAATGTCGCTTTAATGAGGTACGTTAAAGGTTTCTTGTGCTAATGACCACCTGAGTTTATTCCTCTTCTTTTTCAGCTTGGGAAGGAGGCCGACAGAGGGGGTTGGGGAGCTTTGGTTTGCATTTAGCATCCAGAGAAGGGAAGTTGCTTTCCTGGGTGGAATGCACTTTCATAGAGAGAGGGAAAACGAATTTATATATTGCCTTTTTAAAGCCATGTAAGCTAATGGCTATCATTTTGGCTGCTAACTAGATGGATGGGGTGCTGGTTAGACCTATCCTACATGAATCTAGCAGTGGCTGTTAACCATAATGGCGCCTCCATGTTCAGAAGCAATGTATCTCTGAATCCCAGTTGCAAGGGGCGAATGGAACAACAGGACCTAGCTTTTGGGTTTTCCAAAGGCATCTGTTCAGTGTGACAGAGTACTGGGTTAGATGGACTTTGGGCTGATTGATGTTAGGGAAGGACCATAACTTTACATGCAGAAGGCCCCAGGTTCAGTCTCTGAAATCTCTAGGCAGGGCAGGGTGAGATCCTTGCTTGAAACCCTGGCAAGCCACTGCCAGTCAGTGTAGGCAGGTATTGAGCTAAATGGACCTATGGTCTGACTTGGCATAAGGCAGACTTCTGTGTTCTTAAAGTGGCCTCACCACCCTGGTTTAGTTACCTCCTGTGAGGGCCCAATCCCAGGATTCCACTTTCACAGTACTTGATGGATGCTCCTTATAGAGAGGAAGTGTTAGAGGAGAGTGTTAGATTTGGCCAGGGAGATCTGGGTCCAGTTACTTGCTCAAGCATCAAAAACACAGAGTGAGTTTAGACAAGTCACTCTCAACCCACATGGTAGTTTTGAGAACAAAATGGGATAAAGCTCCAAGTATAGTTCTGTGAGCTTCTTAGAGAAATGGTGGGATGCAAATAGTCATCCTTCAGTGTGATCTTGTTTATGTTTAATTGGAAGTAAGACTCAATGTGTTCTTTGGGGCATATTCACAGGTAATATACATAGGCATCTTTCCTGCCAAAAAAAGAGGCTGTTTTAATCAATGGGTTGGGTACATTAACAAACACTTCCTTATGAGTAGTCCCACACTGAGCACTTTTCAGTATTCAGTATTACTGGTTTTGATCTGGCCACCGTACAGCCATGTGCCTCAGTAATGTGAAATGCTTCAGCAGGTCCTCTCCTGCAGATAGACTCTTACTTGTTCTGTAATATGAAGAGATTGATTCTTAAGTGTTTTGATTTCTTGGGAACTGACAATGCTTCACTGATTATAGAAATCCCAGGTGCACTGTGGGAAGCTAGGGCCAGTTATAGTTCTGTGGAGTTTTTGTAATTGATGTATATCTGTTTTTTTAATATATCTGCCACACAGATAAATGTGTGTTAAAATGAGTAATATATGTTACAATGTACAACACATGTGAAGCAAACCCCACCCCCCAAAAATAAAATGTCACCAGAGCTGGGTATCGAATATACTGTTTTGGTGCAGCCATGTATATGGTGGTCACGCTAGTCAATAACTCTTCCATGAGATTACCCACTGTTCCCATTCAGGTTAACAGCACTGCTTAGCCTGCAAAGAGATGACTTTCATGAAAAGACCATATTAGTTTCTCACATTGTTCGCCTGTCCCTTCAGCAGCTAATCTTTAGGCATTGCTTTGAGATTTTAGCTGGCCATTGAGACTAGTTATTTTCTGCTCTCTAAAGTATCTTATTTGTAGGCTGTCCATGTCCTGCTGTGTGATGGAGTGCACATCACCAGCCTTTTTTATTTTTAAGGTGGGGAACAGCAGTATGTCTTCCTGTGCTCCGAATTATGTATAGACTTGACATAGTACCTTTGATTTGAGAATTGCAGGAGTAGTTGAAGTTCTCAAGGAGAATCATTTCTCAGCTGGACATGATTTTAATCAATTATCATATATTATACACCACCTTATTTTGGGTGCTTGAGAAATGATCATCATCTTGATAACCTCTTAGGATCTTGACTATGAACATGAATATTGCATCTAATTTGCCTTAGGGAGGGCACCTGCTGTAGAGATAGAAAAGGACTAGCCTGAATTTCTGGTACTAGATTGAAAGCTGCGATTAGCCATGATTCTGTGTGGATGAACAGAGGAGCACAGTTCTTTAGCTGCATATCTGTGGTGGAAGCCCTGTCTTCCTTCCATCGGGGATTAGAGTAATAACTAGTTTGATTTAATAACCAAAGGGCTACTAAGGATTGTATATGACTCTCTCCTGGCCCCCACCACTTTTGCCTGTGCTGAATCATGAGTGCAAAACTTTACCTTCTTCCTTATCTTAGAGGCACCCCTCTCAAGAAATGAGAGAAGCATCTTCTCTGAAAGAAGCAGTAATGCAACTCTCCTTCAGAATCCAACCAGTTGAGATGTGGGAGGCTGCTAGCTGTCTGTCCAACCAGACGGATGTGGCCTGCAGGTTGCTGGTTGTCCATCTGGCTGGTCTTACCCCTTGTCTTCCACTCCCCAAGTATTATTTCTAGCTTTTTAATTGTTATGCTTTCTATATCAGGTGTCCTAATATAGGGTACTTTCTTCATAGGAGCTGGGAGACCAGAGTTCAAATCCCCACTCAGCCATGAAGCCCACTGGGTAACCGTGGCCCAGTCACTCTCTCTCAGCCTAACCTACCTCACAGGGTTGTTGTGAGGATAAAATGGAGAGAAATGTGTATGCCTCCTTGAGCTCCTTGGAGGAAAGATGAGGGATAAATATGATAATAAAATAAAATAAATATATATTATCTGGTCTTACAGTGTAATAGCTAATGTAAATGCATATTTGATTAACTGTGAGAAATTATTTTTAAAAAGGAAAGAATTACTATTTAGCAAATCTTCTAGGTGGTAGCAGACTAATTAATAATAATAATAATAATAAAATTTAATTTATGTGTCGCCTATCTGGCCGATGGCCACTCTAGACGACGTACATATAGTAAAATGCAGCAAAATACAATACAATAAAATACAATATAACAATATAAATTAAGATAACAACAATACAGGGTAGGAGACATTTCAATCATAAGAACATTAAGCTTCCCCAGAAGTAGGCAACTGAAGTGAATAGACTTAAGTTTATCATGATGCCACTCTTAGACTTGAACAAATGGACTCAGAGTACCTATGGCAAATACCGGAATGCTCCATTTTAATTTTTGTGTTTGTGGTGTCATGGAACCAATGGAAAAGGTCAACATCTCAATGATATACCTGTAACTTTTTAGGTACATCAAACTACAAAATGGCTTATGTGCATTGCTGATTTCGGACTTGAATAACCTGGATGGTAGCCCTTGCATAGTGTTCTCGGAGGGAGAGGATGAGGATGACTCTGAGGAAGGCACTGATGAAGATGACGATTCTGGAGCAGAAATAGAAGATGACCAAGAGGGATATGATGATGAATGTGGTGGATATGATGAGGATCTTGATGACCCTGACAGTGAATTAGAAGAGCTAGGAGAGAAAGAGGAGACAAGGAAGAGGAATTGTACAGAGAAGCAGGTATGCTTTGGATTGAATAATGATCATGAGTGGCCATGATGGTGTGGCTCGGGACAAAAAAAGCACCTTGCGACTTTTATTATTTTATGATATATATGTTATACATCTCTATACTGCAAACTCATATAAAAATACATCTATGTGGTGTACAAAATCTCAGTTAAAACCAAAGCAGCATAACAAGTACAGAGTAGGTCCTCTGACAAGGTTATAAACACAATAAATCATTTTCATAAGAAGACTTGTTTAAATAAGTTGGCACCTAAAACTCATTACAAACGGTGCCAGCTTGATTTCATTAGGTAGGCAGTTCTGTAACTTACCAAGACTACAGTAATGCTTCAGCTGTAGCAAACAATATTCCAGTTATGCTTATCAGACAGCAGGCAGGGTTGCAAGAGAATGAAATACCCCAGTGGTCCTCTGTTCCCTGCCCCATATCCAGGACTACTTCATCATTGCAGTGGAGGCAAACTTTTTGGGCTCTGGTAAAGAGAACATTACTTTTGTGTCTGTGTTATCTAGGTATTTTGGTCACCTTCCGCAATTCTAGCATTCATACTCCTTTTTGTCTTTGATAGAATTGAACAGTGGTTTTACCACTTTTGGTGATCCCTTGCAAAATCATTATGTAGTGGGGAATTTGGTCGTTCTATACATAAGATGGCAATGTTTTCCTTAAAATGCTGTGTTTTTTTTTCCAGTCTGCAGCTGCACTTTGTATTGCTGTTGGCAGTTTCTCTGACCCTGAAGATCTGCCTGGGTTGGCACATTTTCTGGAACATAGTATGTTTTTTGGTTAAATGTTACCTTTCTATGTTTTAGCAAAAATTAGATGCTCTGTAGTTTTGTACCCTTGGAGGTTTTTGACACAGAACCTTGAACATCAGCACTTCAGCTGTATTATTTTCCTGTTTGCGTATTTGCAAAATTAGTTATGGTATGTTGCTAGAATAGCAGTAGAGATCTTTAAAACCAGAAGCTGTCTTTTTAGTTCTGCTGATCTCAGAAAAGCAGTTTGTCAGTGGTCTAATCCTTTACACACTCCCAAAAGTCAAATACCATGTAAATAAATGAATTTGGGCACAGATGCAGGGTGTGCATGCATATCTCTCTGGGTAGAAACCTGCTGTTTCTCACTTACCTGAACTCAGTGGTGCTTACTTCTGAGTAGATATGTACAGGATTGCACTATATATGGAGTTCCTATCTCTAGGGTGACATGGTTTTCTCTCATTTTGGAGAAAGATATTTTAGTTGCACAGTCTATACATATTATTTATTTTATTTATTAGTTGCTTGATACCCCCAAGCGACTTAACAAATAACAAAGAAAACACACTGTAAAAACATAACAATCAACAACAACAAAGGCTGGGAGGGAGGGGTTTCCTCCTCACCAAGTGCAGTGTGTGCCTTCCCACAGCGGGGGTAGCCTAGAGGTCTGAGGAAGCCCACAAAAAGTGTGAAGGCAAGAGCCCTCCCCCGCCTCTTATTTGGGATTCACAGGTAGAATGCCCCCAAGGCTGGAGGCTGCCTCCGGGGAGGGGAGGGCATGACCCATAAGGGGCAACCGCCAAGCCCCTTCCTCAACTCTCCCCCTGCTCCCTCTGGGCCCTTCCAGCCCCATCTTGTAGTGGGGAATTCCGTCAGTTCAGAAGATGCCCTACAAGGAGGCTGCCCTTCTGCCTGTCTGCCCACCTGCCCTTCTTCCACCACTCGGCCTCCCTTCATGGGGGGGGGGGCTCCTCCCCACCTGCATGGTCAGGTTTGGGAACTGGCCCTGCGGAGGCTCCATTCCAAAAACGCTTCCTACCCCTCAGCTGTGCCTGTGCATTGCTACATATGTGAAAATGTGCTTCCTAGATTGAACAAATGAAGAGATTTTGCTATAGTTTACTTCTATGTTCCTTAAGGTGGTGAAAGATAATCCTGGACGAGTCCTGGATTTTGATATTTGTACATTTCTATTAAGTATTTTCTATACCAAGAAAAATTCAGTTAGGCTGGGTTAAGTTTATAGCATGGCAGTCTACTTCAGTTTGCTTTAAGGAAGCCTTTCTTAGGCCAGGCATGGAATACCATTTCAGTAAATCTCATGACTAATCATAATCATCCTGTCATGGTGTTTAATATTTGTGGTTGCAAGTAAAGCCCTTTATTATTGGATTAGCTTACAGGTCATTCTTGGACAATACATATTCGGAATCTAGTCTGAGAAATCAACACAACTGTATACTGGCCTATTTTGGAATCATTTTTAAAAAAAAGTTTCATTAGCATTATGATTTTCTGATAACGGTATTCTGCTTTTAAATGTTACAAAACATGGAACAAAATTTTGATCCTCAAGTGACTTGAAAATAGTCCTGATTTTTACAGTGAATATAGCAACCCACCATCTACTTATCATTTTGCAAACTTGAGTATATTGTTTTTGATAAAACGGGCCTTAGAAATCACAGGGTTAGTCTGATCTGGAATATGTGTTAGGGAATTACATTTTAATTTGATCCTCTGATACCTGATTTTCAACATTGCTTGATAATAATGCAAAGAGGGCATAAAAATAACTTCATTTTGAAATGTTCCATGTATCTCCATGAATTGGTAGAAAAGTTCCACCTTACATTTAGGATTTTTATTCCAGTCAGTATCAGTATTGGATACTGATTGTTTTTATATATCATTTTAACTGTTTTTATATAGGCAATTGTTTGATACATATTTTATTGTATTGTGAAATCGCTTTAAGATGCTTCATAGGCAGCAGTTCATAAATGAAATAAATGAATCGGATAAAATTATGGTTGGGGTGATTGTGTAAATCCTTACTTGTTCCTGTGGCATTCATATGTTTTTGTCCTAGTGGTTTTTATGGGCAGTTCAAAATATCCAGATGAGAATGGATTTGATGCATTTCTGAAGAAACATGGAGGCAGTGACAATGCATCAACAGACTGTGAACGGACAGTATTCCAATTTGATGTACAGAGGAAATATTTCAAGGAAGCTCTTGATAGGTATTTTGATTATTGTAAACCAAAAGTTAAATTTATAATGGGAGTGATACTTCTTCCTATTTCAGCTGTTGGTGCTGTATTTGATTATTTTTTTTCAGCTTTCAAGCAACTGCTGAAAAAAAGCATTGTAAATATTCTAGTGAATAGGGTCTTTTGAGAATATGCGACTTTGGGTGGTTTCCAGCTTATATCTGGAGTAGACCCATTGAAGTCAATGGTTGTAAGTTAGGCTGTAATTCTATCTGCGAGTAAGCCCCATTGAATTCAAGGAGACTTACTTTTGAGTAGACATAGTTAGGATTGCAGCCTTAGTCATGACTAACTTTCTCTTGATTTCAGTGGGTCTGCTCTGAGTATGACTGTCTGGTACTACCAAACTTTTATAACACACAGGGTTGTGTCAGTACAGCACTAAGTGAGTAGTTCTGCCAGCGCAAGGATTTTTGCTTGCGCAATGGAACATTCTCCCTCTTTCCCCCCTCTCCTCCTAAATCTGTTCTAGCGATTCCCGCAACTTCTGGAGCAGATTCGGGGGAGGTGTGGGAGGAGGAAAGTCCTGCTGCACTAGCGGTAATCCTTGCGCTGATGGGAAGTATTAGTAGAATACCGCTCTTAAGGTAAATGCTTGGAAAACATTTGCTTAATTGAAGTAGAAGACTTGTATAAAAAGGGATGTTCAAAGTAATTAGTTTGATAGGGCACAATTGTACTGAGGAGTGAGATCTTTGTGGTTCATTGGCCTCAAGAGTTTGTTTTTTGGGAGGGAAAGATAATTCACTGAACATTAAGGCATAGCCATTCAAAAAGGAATTCATACTATTGTTAATTTTTATTACAAGAGATAGCCAAGACAGTTATACTCACCATAGCACAATTTGTGTTGGACATAAAAATATATTTAGAGGTGTTTTAAGCCTTGGCTTCAGATACAGAAAGAAGTTTAAACTCGGACACTAGAAAAACAGTTTATTTGCTGTTATTCCTAAAGTGGGACATGGAAAATATTGTAAATTACAACACTTGTATATTTGAAAATTAATTTCTGTGCAAGGCTCCCAGACTGCTAGGAAAATAAAAGTTTGCAACATTTTTCTGCTTCAGGTGGGCACAGTTTTTTATTCACCCTTTAATGATCCGGGATGCAATTGATCGGGAAGTTGAGGCAGTGGATAGTGGTAAGAATCCTGACTTCTCTTGTCACTTTATGTTTAGCTTTTAAAAAACAAATTTATTTGGCAGAAAAGTGATGCTAACATCCTTTCATGAAGCAGTACATTTATGCATGCCTTTTCTAACCCAAGAGTTGCCAATGTGGTACCTGCACATGTACCCACAGTGGCCTTCCCTGGCACCCATGGGGTCCCTTGCTCCTGCTGAAATTAGACTTGAAAGAAGTATTCTGTTGTGTGCTTGTGTGTGTGGTCCTGGCAACAGTTTCTATGCTTTGCTCATGGGCCAAGAAAGGCTGTTGAATGAATAAGATGCCTTCTATAGTTTTCAAGAATTTACAGGGGAACTTACATTTCTAATAAATAACCAACTGCTAGTACAGCAAAGCACTTGACAATCTTTTTTTCAGAAATTCATTTGAACTTCAAAAGAACTCCTTAGGTAAAAGCAATGTGGTTCTGTTACAAGGGATCGATGAAGGATGAATTCTTATTGCATATATCCAATTCAAAATGCAGAAAGGAAAAATCCCTCATCTCATCACTTAATTTGACTAGAAGCAGGTGCTGTAAAGACCTGAATATCAATCCAGTAAGGGCATTTTCCATACAGAAGTTAGCTTCTGCTTACCAGTTGTACTCGGGATTGGGTCTTAACGCATTCTGAAGGGTAGCGTATATGGTAAAAACACATTAGGCAGTTAGGGCAGCACGTTGCTGGAATTGTGGTTGGGTTGGTTCTGCACATTGCTTCAAACATACAGCTTGCATCGTCAAAGCTAACCCTCCTGACTGTTTCTTTGGCCAGTAAATCTGCATTTACAGCAGTGATTCCTAAACGTTTTTCTCATGGGCCACTTAAAATTGCTGAGGGTCTTGGTGGACCTTCTAATGATTTTTTGGTCTGCTGTGGCACTTGTAATGTACTGTACTAGATGCTACATGATTTTTAAAATTGTGTTTTAATAAACACTCCATGGACCAAAGCTCATGGACTACTGGTGGGCCACAGACCACAGTTTGGGAATTCCTGATCTACAGGGCCCTTTGTATCAGGGCCCTTTACTGATTTTCAGTTTTCCCAGATGTAAAAGTAAACACATGAGCCATGCGAATAAACAGTAGGTTTGGTTAAATAGTTTCAGTAGTAGTCCTTCTGATAGGTTCTTGTTGTTTTGAGCAAATGAATGCTTTCATGTACATGGCTTTATCATATTCCTATAGTGAAAGCTGTGTTGAAGGCCTGTATTGCTTTGACTCTGAATTTTTTTTTAACAGAATATCAGCTTGCAAGGCCCTCTGATGCAAACCGAAGAGAGATGTTATTTGGAAGTCTTGCCCAGTCTGGCCATCCCATGAAGAAGTTCTTTTGGGGTAGGTATTCTTTACCTTGCGGATCAATAAAAAGCCAGATAGTCCCTGCCTTCAAGTGTACAGTCTAAAAGAGATAACACAAAAGAAAAAGGGATGAAGAGTTAAAAAGAATACTCAGGTATCAGTTCCTAAAGTGGCAGAGTTCTTGTAACAGCCAAACTGAGATGGAAATTGTTCAGAGGGAACTGGTCTCTGATCTGAGTCAGTTGAGTAGTGCTCCTTTTCATCTGATGAAATGGCTACTAGGTGACAGTTGAGCCAAAGGCAGATGGCTAACGGCCCTGCTTCCTTTCTCTCCCTCTGCATTTCCAAGGGCAGGATATAATAATAATAATAATAATAATAATAATGCGACCCTCTAAATACATTCGGTTTTATCCAGTATGACACTAAATCATCATTGTGTTATTGCAAGAATATCTGCTTGCGCAAGTGAACTCCCTTCCACATGCACATGCCACGCCCGCTTCAAATCTCCAGAGGGTTGAGGGAACCCACAGAACAGATTTAGAGAGTGTGCAAGGGGAGGGGGGGAGTTCTGTCGCACAAGCATAAATCCTTGCATTGATGGTATCTAACGATTCAACCCATAGATCTGGATCCAGACTAATAGTATAATCCTTTTTTATTGTTGTTGTTGTTATTTATATTCCACCTTTTCCAAGTATCTCAAGGTGGCATACATCTTTCTCCACTTCCCTGTTTTATCCTCACAACAGGCCTGTAGGTAAATAGCCTGAGAGGTGGTCACTGCAGCCCAAATTAGTTGAACATAGCTCCAGCTGAAATCATTGGGACACATTAATTATTACTCAAGTCTCATTGAATTCAGTTAAGCGCCGTTTACTTAGTCTGGATCCAGCCCATAATATATGTTATTCTTGATCATGTTAACAATACAAGAATTAAAAATGTGAGAATTTTAAAAGTGGTCATTTTAAAATGTTTGATACCCTGAGTTATGCTCTTGATTAGCTTGGCAAGGAATGCTCTAGCATCATTTGGTCTTTAAAGAGGATCTCTAAAGAGCAGGCAAAAGGTTTTTTTTCTTCCAATCTCAGCGTTGAGATTGGGAGATAAAAACTCTGCCTCCTCTTTAGAGATGGCTGTCTAAAGATCATGCAGAGCACTTTATTTCCTGATTATGAGGGCTGGCAGACCACTTTCTGTGGCTTGTTGGACCAGATGTGGCCCGCAGGCTAGCCATCCGTGATGTAGGGAACCTATTTGGTCTTGTACGATGATGTAGAACACACAAACCTGTGGCCAGCCTAGTGCAATACCCTGAGAAGATGGCACAACTTTGTTTGCCACAAGCTGTTTGTGCACAGATTATCCTGTGCCTTGTATGTGGGAGATTTCCTGTCCCCTCTCATACCAGTTCTCTTGGAGTCATACTCGCTTATGTAGTGATGTTCTGCACAATTTGTTCCAAGCAGCGGGCAGGGAGGAAGCAAGGCACTTAGTGGGCACGCAGGCAAAAGGAAGGATAGTGAGATGAGGGGGAGACCTTTTTCTCCTGCTGCTTGAAATCTATTTTTCTGGCAGGTGGTAGAGGAAGAAATGAGGGTTAGCAACAAGGATGGGGTGTGGGATGACAGGAATAGAGCTAAGCTAAGAAGATTCCAGCTAGCCTCAAACTAGACAAAATATCTGGACATTACTTTGTCTATGCAGGATTCTTTTCCCGTGACTTTTGCTACATATTTCAAGAAGAATGTTTTAAGAATAAGCAATCTTTGTTTTAAACATCACTTACAGGCAATGCCGACACACTGAAACATGAGCCAAGGCAAAATGACATTGATACTTACACCAGGCTGAGAGAATTCTGGCAGCGCTATTACTCTGCTCACTATATGACTTTAGTTGTTCAGTCTAAAGGTAATGTCTCTTAATTTGAAGCTAGATACGTAAACTGTGATACACTGCATTGATATTTGTCTTGAGAAAAGCTATACAAACTCTTCTGCAGTCACTTGTGCCGTAGAGACATTCATAATCCTGAGTATTTCCACCCAGAAGTAAGTCCTGAATACACAGGGGCTTATTCTCAGGTAAGCATGAATAAGATTGAAATCTTGTATGCAGTTACCTGAGAGTAATCCCCATTGAATTCAGTAGGACTTATTGGATGAGACCGATTATCTGGATCCATTTCAGTCGGGTTTCAGGCCTGGTTTTGGTACGGAGACAGCCTTGGTCGCCCTGTATGATGACCTTTGTCGGGAGAAAGAAAGGGGGAGTGTGACTCTGCTGATTCTCCTTGATCTCTCAGCGGCTTTTGATACCATCGACCATGGTATCCTTCTGGGGAGACTTGCTGATTTGGGAGTTGGCGGCACTGCTTGGCAGTGGTTCCGCTCCTACTTGGCGGGCCGTCTCCAGAGGGTAGTTTTGGGGGAGCATTCCTCGACATCCTGGGCCCTCCAGTATGGAGTTCCGCAGGGGTCAGTTCTGTCCCCCATGCTTTTTAATATCTACATGAAGCCGCTGGGTGCGGTCATCAGAAGTTTTGGAGTGCGTTGCCATCAGTATGCTGATGACACGCAGCTCTACTTCTCCTTTTCATCTTTTTCAGGTGAGGCTGTCAATGTGCTGAACCAATGCCTGGCTGTGACAATGGACTGGATGAGAGCTAACAAATTGAGGCTCAATCCAGACAAGACTGAGATGCTGTTAGTGGGCGGTTCTCCTGACCGGATGGCGGATGTTCGACCCATTCTGGATGGGGTTGCACTCCCCCTGAAGGAGCAGGTTCGTAGCTTGGGAGTTCTTTTAGAACCATCCCTGTCACTCGAGGCACAGGTAGCCTCGGTGGCACGGAGTGCTTTTTACCAACTTCGGATGGTGGCCCAGCTACGTCCCTATCTGGACAGAGAGAACCTCGCTTCAGTTGTTCATGGTCTGGTAACCTCTAAATTAGATTACTGCAATGCACTCTACGTGGGGCTGCCTTTGAAGACGGTTCGGAAACTGCAGCTCGTGCAGAATGCAGCGGCCAGATTGATAACAGGGACCCGGCGGTTCGAACATATAACACCGATTCTGGCCCGCTTGCATTGGCTGCCTATATGTTTCCGGGCCCGGTTCAAAGTGCTGGTGTTAACCTATAAAGCCTTATACGGCTCGGGACCGCAATACCTGATGGAACGCCTCTCCCGATATGAACCTACCCGTACACTACGCTCAACATCGAAGACCCTCCTCCGGGTGCCTACTCATAGGGAAGCTCGGAGGGTATCAACAAGAAAAAGGGCCTTTTCAGTGGTGGCCCCCGAATTATGGAACAATCTTCCTGATGAGGTACGCCTGGTGCCAACATTATTATCTTTTCGGCGCCGGGTTAAAACTCCTCTTCTCCCAGTCTATGTGTTAAAATTGTTTTTTAACTTTTTTAAGAATTTAAAAATTTTAAAGTTGTTTTAAATTGTCTAAATATGTGGTTTATTGTATTTGATGTATGACTGTTGTGAACCGCCCAGAGAGCTTCGGCTATGGGGCGGTATATAAATTTAATAAAATAAATAAATAAATAAATTTCTGATTGGTCATGCCTAGGATTGCATTGTAACTCAGGAAATATCTGGATGTATCTGGCTAAATGCTTGCTATCTTCCACTTCTGTATTTGAAACTTAAACTTTCAAGATAAACTTGAAACTTACCTTGATGAAAGAGGTGTCCTTTTTCAATTACAGAAGACAGGTTTTCCCTACGGGGATCTTGGGCGTCTAGTCACCTTTTTAAAAAGAGGCTTGCGTTTGGATCCTGTTGTTCATATAGGTTTCATTAGCTGCAGTACTTAATTTTTGGTCTTAATTAGTCCAAATGAAGTACGCTATATTGGATAAATCATATCCTTGTTTTCTGAATTTCTAGTCTATGAAAGCTTGTGGGCTTCCCATGGACATCTGGTTGGCCACTGTGAGAACAGAATACTGGACCAGATGGGCCTTTGGCATGATCCAGCAGGGCTCTTCTTATGTAATGTGAACTGTTTGTGTATCATTTGGCACACAGACTAGGGATGTGAATTTTCTCAGTTTGCCATTACTGACATTATGTGATGTTTTTTTCTCAGTAAAGAGGAAAAGCTTGCCCCTCTCATTCCAGCTTTCCCCAAAGGGCCAAGCTATAGATTTACAGCTCTTTTTTAAAATGCTTATGTATGCGGCTGATAGCACATGGAATGTCTCCATGCTGCCACCAGCATCTGATAGGAATGACCAGCAGTGATGGCATCCTACTTGGCAAAGAGTTGTCATATGGAGGCTGTTTCAGATAGTGTTCAGGTGGGGCCCATATCATGCCACGTATGCTAACCCGAATTTTGTCTTGTATAGGTTTTAACTGATCTGACATGCTCAGGAGATTGGAAGAATGCAGATGTTTAATGTTCGCAGCTGCCACCTAGGCTTTCATTGTCTGTTGTAGGAAACATGTACTGGTACAGCCACATCCCATAATGTAATCCAAGTGTGAAATGCATATGCAATTTAGGTATACTGAGAGAATTGAGCCTACAGGCTTTATAATGTTTGCACCCTGCTCTAATTGGTTGATCAACAGGTTCTTCATCCATAAAATAATTAGAGAATGAACAGGTTCTCCAGCTTTTCTTCTTCAGAGGGTTGGGCATTGAGCTTCTTTTTTCTCTCCTTCCCTAGAAACCTTGGATACTCTGGAAAAATGGGTGATTGAAATCTTCTCAGAGATCCCAGATAAGTAAGAATCTTCTTTCCCCGTACCATTTTTGTAATAAATAAGATGTCAAATTGTATGTACCAGTTTGCATGCAAGTAATATGATAAGCTCACAAGTATGATTTCACCTGTTCCTCTCTAAGCTTTTCCTGTTTCTTACCTTTTCTCCTTCTTCCCAGTGCTGGTTCTTTTCCCTCTCCCTGCAGCTGCCTTAACACCCAGGAGAGGGTCTTAGCCATACAAGTACAGTCTTAGCCATAAAAGAGCACAGGATATGGAGGAAATAGAGGTGTTGCAGAGGGTTGTAGAAGCATGTTTTGACTGGTCCATCTGTAAGCAATTCATATTTGCCTATTACTGCTTTTTAATTGTAAAGACTATTATTATTGTCATCATTTATTTTTATAGAGCCATCAAATGCATGGCACTGTACATAAAATAAAACAATAAAAACCAGTCCCTGCCAGAAAGGTGTACAGTCAAAATAAAATAAGGACAACAAAGGAAGGGAGGGGAAACAAATAGAGGACAAAGCGAGGAGTGCAAATATACATACTCTATGCATACAAATGATAAAAAAATAAAAAATCTAGGCCGAAATTCCAAAAGCTTTGGAAAAAAGGAAGGTTTTTAGAGAAGACTTAAAACCTGAAATTGTAGTAGCAGTCCGCAAGTGCTCCAGAAGGCAATTCCAGGAATACAGAGCAGCAAGAGAAAGTTGAGTTAATGAGCAAATAACCCCGGGACAGGTAAGAAGCACAGAGTTTGAGAAGTGGAGATCCTGAGCAGGGTTATAATGAGAACTGAGAGATAAAGAGGAGCTAGATTGTGTAAAGCTTTAAAAGTTAAAACAAGAAGCTTGTACTGAATCCTGAAATAAATAGGAAGCCAATGAAGGGACTTCAAAAGTGGAGTAAAATAGTCAAAACAATGGGCCACATAAATGACCTTGGAGGACTAACACAAGTTCATGGAAGACCCGTCAAAAGAAGATTACAGTAGTCAAGGCGAGAAATAATTAAAGCATGAACTAACATCTTAGCAGAGGAGACAGACAAAAAAGTCTGATTCTAGCAATATTATAGAGGACAAAACGGCAGGACTTTGCTACAGCCTTAATAAGGGGAACACAAGAAAGAGAAGATTCAAAAATGAAACCAAGATTATGTGCTTCCTCTACAGGATAGAGAGGGATGTTGTTAACAGTGATGGACAACGTAAATTGCAAAGAGGGCTTAGGAGGAAAGATGAACAATTCTGTCTTTGCCATATTAAGTTTTAGACGCCGATGAAGCATCCAGGCCAAAATGTCCAAAAGACATGTTATAATACGATGTTGGTATCTCAGAAGAATTCTGGGGTTGAAAAATATAACTCATCAGCATACATATGATACTGAAGGCCATGAGACTGAATAAGATCACCCAGGGGTAGCACATAAAGGGAAAAGGCTAGGTAATGGCAGAATGTATTGTAGCAATAGCACATGTTGCTTTGTGGAACTGGCTTGGATACTGGATGAGGAATAGTCTGTTGGCTAGGACTGTCATCTCCTCGTGTACCAAATAAATGCTGAGCACAAATTATACTGTCCAATTTAAGATTTTTTAATAAGTGTATATCTGTTAAAAAAGATAATTATGCAGTATTTAACACATACATTGACTAAGAGGAATAATAATTCAAACTGAAATATGATGGTATTAGAAGCAAGTCACAGAAGAAGGTTGGAACTCCAGGTTGCTGTCACAGTTCATTTGGCCTGCAGTGTGTAAAGTCGGAACATGGTGCTTGGGGACTTCATTTTGGTCCATTTTCATACTGTGTGTTTTATGGTTTGTAGCCAGTTTTGATTTTCAAAGTGGTGTATAAAGGCATTTTTGATAGGCAGAAGCCCTAGATTTCTCTCTAAGGTTTTTGTTGTTTAGTTTTTACATGTGGCATAAGTGAATTTGTTTAAAAGTACTCTGTTAACTGGTCAGTATGATTATTTTTTAAGTCGGGTTCCCAAACAGTGGTCCTTGAGCTTCATTCAGGTGGTCCACGGCATGTCTGTAAATACAATTAAAAATCATACATCACCTAGCACAGTGCATTACAATTGCTACAATAGACATAAAAATTGTTAAATGGTCTGCCAAGACCCTCAGCCATTTTCAAGTGGTCTGTCAGGGGGAAAAGCTGGGGGACCATTTTTTAAGGCATAATTTCATACTGTAGGAACTGTGGGCAGGAAGCAATTTCTCTTTTTTCCCTTTCAAATTTTGTGTGGTTCTGAATAATACAGAGATAAAACAATTGACTACAATTCAACGATCCTTGTTCATACTTGTAGGATATGTCTATGCAGCTATGCATGAGGGTATTTCCTGCCAGACAGGTGGTACACTGATAGCCTATGGCAACAAGTGAGGAGCCAGCACCTGGAATTAGTGCTTCTCCCATAACAGGGGATCAATAAGTGCTTGGTGTGGCAGGCTGCATCCAGATAAGTCACTGATACATGGAAACCCAACTAGGCTTGTGGATCATCCTTTCTGGATTCAGACAATGATGTATAACTTATTTTCTTCTATTTTTAAAGTTATTTACCCAGACCAACATTTAGCCAACTGACAGAACCTTTTGACACACCTGATTTTCACAAACTTTACCGAGGTGAGTGATTAGAATGTGCAATTCCTCTAGTGCAGATGTGGGGGATGTCTGAGTCACGGGCCTGATTAGATGAAGCACAGGTCCCAGTTTGGCCCATGATGCCATTTTCCCCATGACATGCCCACCTGCCCCACACCTGATGTCATATGTAAGCAGGTGTGAGACAGGTGAAGACACAGCTGTCGGTGCACAATCAAGAGCCTCAAAGTGCACTCGCAATTGTGCATTGGCACTGGAAGCTTGTTGCCACTGATTGGCTGTGAGAGCAAGCCTGCTGGGATTGGCTATGTTACTGAGTTCCCTGTGAGCAGGCCCTGGCTGAAGCAGGTAATGGGGAACTCCAGTGAAGTCAGTGTCTTTCAGCCAATAGGTGGTAACTCCAAACGTGCTGGGTTGACTGAGCAACTGAATTCCCCATGGGAAATTTGGTTGCACAGCTGATCCTTGCAGAAAGCAACCTTGGTAGATAGCTGATAGGCAGTAACTTCAAGTCTTGCTTGGCTTGGAGTTTATTTTTGCAGCTTGCTACAAAGAAAAACCTGTCATTTGATGTTATAGTGATTGGCAGGTGGACAGTCCCCCTCCCACCTGTCAGTGAGGCCCACCAGCGTTGGGGGAACCCAGTGGGCCAAATCCAGTTCCTCTCCCTTGCTATTGTCCTAACAGTTATGAGTACACATTGCCTTTTAAACTATTTTGCAAGTTTAAAATAGTCTGCTTTTTGAACATTTTCTTTTGAGAAAGAAATTAAGAGAATATTGATGGAGGCAGGACTTACCATGTTTTTACATTTACAATTAATATTTTTCTTTATCCTTAGTTGTTCCAATCAGAAAAACACACTCTTTAAATATCACATGGGCTCTTCCTCCACAAGAACAACATTACAGGTCAGTTTTAAACTCTGGTAGAACCCCTTAAGCAAGTTACCATGAATTAGTTGAATCAATTAAATAGTTGATGTAGAAAAAGCAGACTGTTGTTTTCATTTATATCATTGCATCATTCATGCTTAAATGACACCTGTGTGAGAGAATATTCTCAAGATACTGGGTTATATCCCTTGGTAGCTGTCTTGCTGATGGAAGGGAACCCACCAGCAGAACCAAGAGAGGCAATTTTAGGCAGTCCCACTACAGTGGCTGCTTCCCCTTTAAATCTGTTCCAGAAGGTTGGGGGAATCCTCTGGAACAGATTTGGGTGGGTTCAGGGGGGATTGCTGAAAATTCCGTCGATAGATTCCCTTCTGTCAGGAGACAGATACCACTGGATACCACCACCAGTTTATGGCAGCTGTAGTAGTTTGGAATGGGATCAACCCTAAATCCCAGCATTCTGGATATGACTATTTTACATGCTACTTTCTGTAATGACTGGAAACTGGGATTTTCAAGGAATGTTTTATGGCCCCCCTTTTCTCTCTCTCTTTTTTTCAGGGTGAAACCACTTCACTATATTTCATGGCTGGTTGGACATGAAGGCAAAGGCAGTGTTCTTTCATTCCTTAGGAAAAAGTATGTATTCTGACAGTGAAACTGACTGACGCTGATGAAGGGGCTGTGAGTGGTAGAGCATCTGCTTTGCATGCAGAAGGTCCCAGGTTCAGTCCCTGGCATTCCAGGGAGGGCTGGGAGAGACTTCTTGCCTGAAACCCTAAAGAGCAGCTACCAATCAGTGTGGATAATACTGAGCTAAATAGACCCAGTGGTCTGACTCAGTATAAGGCAGCTTCCTATGTTGTTTGTTTTTAACCTAATAATCATATGGCACCTAAGTAGTTTGAAGAGGATAATTAATAATCATCATAATAGAATCCTGATTCTGACATACATCTCAAAAGAGCTGGGAGCTGGGGCCAATTGCACACCGTGTGTATACGTATATATAAATATATAGGATTGCGAAAAATAATGGGACGATAACTCTGTGAAAATAATGCATCTCTCCTACCATCTTCAACTCTCCTAAATACAGTTGGCTTTGGGGAAGGGGCTGTAGCTCAGTGGTGGAGCATCTGCTTTGCATGCAGAAGGTCCCAGGTTTGATCCCTGGCATCTCCAGGGCTGGGAGAGACTCCCTGTCTGCAACCCTGGAGAGCTGCTGCCAGTCAGTGTAGACAATTCTGAACTAGATGGACCAAAGTTCTGACTCGGTATAAGGCAGCTTCCTATGTTCCTTTCTGTGATGACACAGGATGAAAGAAGTAATTAAAATATTTTTAACAGTCAGTTTCCTCATTTAAAAGATATATGTTCATATTACTGTGGTCATGCAGACTGTTGAGAAACATGTCAGTTTAGTTGGTGATCAAGTAAAAGAAAGTCAACCATAGGATATCCTGAATTGGTAGAAAAGTCCTGCTTGTAAGTTGTCTAGAAAAATATCTTTTGTTAACTATGCAGTGATAATCCACAGACTGTAAAACAGATGTAAACATGAATGATAAGCATAATATATCTTTATAAGCCCAAATATTGGGCACCATAAACATTTACATGAAACAGACGTGACAAAAGCATTTTGAAAGTCCCTCCAGAATGCTTACCCTTTGCCTGTATTGTGATTCCATCATGTCAGGAGGAGGAGTCTATCAAATCAGAGCTTAGGAGCTCCCTATTCATTTGGGGTAGAAGAAGAGATACAATCAGCCCTTTGCTCATCTAGATTTCAACAACCAACACTGGGCAAAGTTGCTTGCCCCTTCCCTGGGGTTATTTGTTGAAATATTTCACCTGTGGGTATTTGCAGGAGTGGCAAGCCTTCCTTTTGCAAATAGCCAACCAGTATAATAGAAATGTGTATTCAGGGTGGGTGCTAAAGGGTGGCCAGTTCAGGCCCTGGCTGAGGGCCACAGGGACCCCTGATGGGCCCATGGATAGGGTGGGGGAGGGGTAGCGCTCCCCTTCCACGATTGCAGGGAGAGAGCTTCCCAGCCCCCTGCCCGTTTGCTAGTTCCACCTACCTTTCTCCTGTTTTTTGCAGCTGCGTGGGCTGCGCATGCAGGGCTGCCATTAACCAAGATGCATGCACAGGGATGCATGCGCGTAGCACCCATGCGTGCCTTCAGCCAAAATGGCGGCGGAGGCTTCAGCCCCTTAGGGAAACCTCTACCACCATCTTGGTTAATGGCAGCCCAGCATGCATAGCCACAAAAGACAAGAGAGATAGGTAGGTGGGTTGTGCGTGCATGCACTGGGGCCCAGGGCAAGCTAGTGCTGGCCTTGTGTGTATTGATAATTCTATCTTTGCTGGTTCTTATCCTTTGTAAGGATGATGTATTAATATTTTCTGATAGGTTCTGGGCCCTTGCATTGTATGGAGGAAACGGTGAGACAGGATTTGAGCAGAACTCCACATACTCCGTCTTCAGTATTTGTGTGACTCTGACAGATGAAGGTTACAATCATTTCTATGAGGTACATTTTAGCCAGAGCTTGAAATGCTTATTCTTTTTGCTTATTGCAGATGCCAAACATATGAAGATGCATTCTTTCAATTTTCAGGTTGCTCATGTCGTATTTCAGTATTTGAAAATGTTGCAGCAAACAGGACCAGAGCAAAGGTAACTGAGACTTTGTAGCTTGATTCTATTGAGCAGCAGGTGCTACTGATTTTTTTATTCCTAAATAGTAGATGGGAGGAAATAGCTGTTATAGACCTAAAATGTCAACCCTATGAAAAAAGCAATGAAAATTAGCTATTAGGTGCCTGTGGAATTGATTTAAGGGAATATTCGCTATCCTGAAATATTCTCTCTATATGAAGTATTATTAGTTCCTTTGCATCCCATTTTTCTGTATGCATGACCCTCAAAGTGGTTCTTAACAAAACATAAATTGTTGATCAGTGAACACACCAAGAATGCACCGTTTTCCATAGTATCTCTCCCCTATAAAAGACAATTCAGATCACTTTCATAATAGATACATAAAAAACCTTAGTACTGAAATATCAAAGCAATTCATTCATAATTCTTTACTAATAGGAAGCCAATAGGACACCCTCTGACCTAGGAGGTTGTTGTAGCAGAATGAACTCTTTTAAAGAGCTGCAAAAGGAGACAGGGCCAGTCCTTAGTCCCAGGTTTTGCATGAATAGGATAAAGCGTCCTTTGACCTACATGAGAAATGGCAAAAGCTCTCTCCTCTGGCATGGTGGGCAGACTGCTGAGAAACTGCTTGGAATGTTTTTGCATTTTTAATTCTGGAAATAGTTCCTTTCTTGACAAATTTGACTGATGTATTGAGAACGCACATTATTATTACTCGCAGGATATGGGAAGAGATCCAGAAGATTGAAGCTAATGAATTTCATTACCAAGAACAGGTATTTCCTCATCCTTGAATATTCTCAAATAGGATTTGAAAGCCCATCTTTCTTTTTTTTACCTTGGTTTACTGAAACTAATGGTGGCTGGGGGTCTGATTGTATGATCTAGTCTTCATAGCTGTATTACTAGGCTGGACTGCTAGCTTAAATAAAATGGGATTGTTTTGTTATGCTTTTAAATGTTAGATCTGATTGAAATTATCAAGATCTCTGATTGCTTTTGCAGATGTGTGTCTTTAATCTTCACAGCAAAGAATTTGGTTTCGGAGCCCTCTTTAGGATGCATTCAAAGGAATAATTTTTCATCATAAGTTACTTTTTCTTCCCCTTTAACTTTATTTGGGTTTTGGATGAATGTTCTCTTTCCCATTCTTCCTCAAAACATGCATTGATTTCTGCAGTTGTCATGCATTTGGGAATCCAGTGAATTGGGTATAGTAAAAGATGGGCACAACTGCCAGTGCACATTTGGACAAGCTGCTGAAATCTAGAACTCTTGACTAGTTCCACTTGATTCTTGACACATACCTGCAAAGCCACTGCTGGGTGGGGGATTTTATGGCCTGGATTCACCTTTTTCAACCAGATGTGAGGTTAAGGCGGGAATTGTTCAAATGATCAGATAGTGAAACAGACCGGTTTGTTTTACAGACTGATCCAGTTGAATATGTAGAAAGTATTTGTGAAAATATGCAGCTATTTCCAAAGGAGGACATTCTGACAGGAGATCAGCTTCTGTTTGAATACAAGCCAGAGGTAAGTGGACTCTTTAGGTGTTGGTTCTTATTAGGTGAGGTGAATCTGGCCTTAGAAGAGAGGACTTGAAGATATTTTTACCTGGATCACATTCAAATCCATTTAATATTTAGAAAGCAATTTCTACCAGTTCAGGATTTTGTTCTTCATGCACTGTTATCAAAGTAGTAGTAGAATAAAGGTCTGTAATTTTTCATGAATGGGGGCAAATGTGAATATATTTGAATCTTTTATCTTTGCAGATCATTGCTGATGCTCTTAACCGGCTGACACCCCAGCATGCCAACCTTATTCTGTTGTCCGCTGCCCATGAAGCCCAGTGTCATCTGAAGGAGAAGTGGTTTGGTACACAGTACAGTGTTGAAGGTACAATGAGTCTTCCTGAAGTAACCTCAAGTGCAGAATGAGACCATGGAAGACTCTGCAATATTGGTATATTGGAGTAGGTTTGGCCTATGAGTCATTGAGCCCCTGCTGCTTAGGAGATACGGAACCACCACGGCAGGGATGGGGAATCTGTGGTCCTCCTGATGTTGGTGGACTCTAGCTCCCATCAGCCCCAGTCAGCATGACCATTGGCTAGGTACAGTGGGAGTTAGAATGTAGTGGAGAATGTTTTAAATCATGGTTAGCAAAAGACCATGAATGATAAAGGAATAAATCAGGTGTATGGGTGGCCTGCTGCTGCTACAGTGTGGAAATCTAGTGAATGTGTATTGTAGAAGAGCAGGAGAGCTGTACGCCTTACCTATGCAGATCTTTGCAGCTAGGTTGAACATCTTCATCAGTTGCAGTTCTACTGAGTCTGTCTGCTTTTAACACTAACGTTCACAGATATTGATCAACACTGGAAAGATATGTGGGCCAGTGACTTTATATTAAATCCAGACTTGCATCCACCTGAAGAAAACAAATACATTGGTGAGTGAGATGTGGTTTCATATATGTCTAGTATAGGGCTGAATGTGACTAGGTTCTTTTGTGTGACATGTTTAATAAGCTGTCCCAGATTTTAAATGAAAAGAAGGCTGCCTCTGTTTATAAGTGAATGGAACAGATTCATTTAGATGGATTTCCATCATGTTGTATCTTAAAGAACTAGGGAGCATTATATGGCAAAATCAGAAATTTATGATGCTGCATCAGCTCAGCAACCCATTTGTGCAACTGATAATAACTGTAATGCTAGTACCAGTTGAATCCTTACACTGGTGTTTTGACACTTCGGCAACTTGCTGAATGCAATAACAAATGAGTTTGAGGCAATTTATTTCAGACAGATATATTGATTTCTGGGTGTAAAGCAATAACTTCTTATTCTGAATTGTAGCAACTGATTTTGCTCTGAAGGCTCCTGACTGCCCACAGACAGAATATCCAGTCAGTATACTGAGCACTCAGCAAGGTTGTTTGTGGTACAAGAAGGATGATAAATTCAAAATCCCTAAAGGTAAAAATTTTATGTATGTCTTAATAAAATTTCTAGCCTATAAAGTAGTGGACATTCAAGATAGCACTGTTTCCCCTTAGGGCTTTACATGTGACTCATTTTGATTGTTTTTGTTGTTTTAACACAGACACTCATTCTTACACTGGTGTCTTGTGTTGAATCCACATACAAGTTTAGGATTTTTTTTGGTACAACTGTTGTCACAGCTGAGGCACATATTCAGCCTGGCAGCTTGAGTAGTTTTCAGAACATGTATTTCGCTACTGAAATTGTTAGACATTTAAATGACATCTGCAGTCATCTTAAAGTTCCTTGTCCCAAAACAAATGTCTGTGTTTGTATTTTAAAACAAAACAGTATCAACCTTTAAACCAGTAGTGGTGAATCTGTGGCCCTCTAGATGTTGTTGGAATCCAACCCCCATTAGCCCAGCCAATGTGGCCAGTGGCCAGGAATAATGGGAGTTGTACTCCAGCAATATTTGGAGGACCACAGACTCCGCACTCCTCCTTTAGATCAAATCAGGCAATATAGTGGCATCATAAAGCAACATTTTGTTTTCTTTTGCTTGCCATGCATAGCTTAGCTGTGTTGGTGTCTGTGTTTTAGAAAGTGAAGATATGGAACATTTCAGTTGTCATCCAATCATTGTGTTTGGGCTTGAGATGCTTCTTAAACTGTGGTTACCATTTTCTTTATGTCTGCTGTGAAGTTTCGAGCACAGTATTTCAGTCACTGATTTGTGGCATTGTGCTGCTTTACAGCTGCCTCCTGCTAGCCGGTGGCAGAGGTACTGACTCACCCTTCCCATATTGGGTAGGAAGCTGTGCTCCTTTCTTCTTTCCAGCAGCGTACAGATACCCTCCCCTCCCAATGTTGGGAGAGACTACTTGCTAATCAAGGATTTAAAAGCTCTGTCTGATTGTATATCAGCATGCCCTACAGATGTCGTATTTAATTAACAGTGGTAGGTCTCACCATGTGTTTAAAAAAGAGTAGGAACCATGGGTCAGGAGGTCCTGAAGAGAAATAACTGCCTGATGAAAGCTCCCCATTGTATGCTATAGCTCTTTGTAACCATTTCTTTCAGCTTATATCCGTTTCCATCTAATCTCGCCGCTGATCCAGCAGTCTGCCGAGAAGTAAGGATTGCAGTCTTTTTTAATGTCCTTTGGTTAGCTTTATTTTTCTGCTGTAAAAAAACATTTTAAATAAAATATTTAACCAAGGTATTCTGTTAGGCTCTGGGCAAGAGTCTGTGCTGCTTAAAAGCATCCCTGTAACTAATTAACATAGGATAGTAGGTGGTGGGCAATGGTGAAGTCCCAGATGCCATATTTTTAGACTGCATTGCATAAAACCATAGTGGCTACTAAGCAGCTCATTATCTAAAAGGGTCTGGTGTTTTATGATCTTTTATAAATATGTTGATTTATGGACTGAAATTTGCTATTTTGAATGAATGGTATAATTCCACAGAGTTGTACTATGAAAGAAACTCACATTCTTACCTTTGTTTCTCATCATAAATTATTGTGGACAGCGTGGTGCTCTTTGATACATTTGTAAACATCCTTGCTCACAACCTTGCTGAACCTGCTTATGAAGCGGATGTTGCTCAGTTGGAGTACAAGCTGGTAGCAGGAGAGCATGGATTGATCATTCGTGTAAAAGGATTCAATCACAAGCTACCTGTAAGTGTTGGCAGGATTTTGTCCTTTGGATTCCTTTTTGAAAAATATTCCTGTTTAGTCTGACTGCTGTAGGAAATCAGAGTTTTAATTTTTTGTTGTAGCTGCTGTTTCAACTCATCATTGACCACTTAGCAGACTTCAGTTTTACTCCGGAAGTTTTTGAAATGATAACTGAACAGCTGAAAAAGACTTACTTCAACATCCTCATCAAGCCAGAGACACTAGCCAAGTAAGTGTTTGAAACAATAAGGAATGTCTGGGCTTTTGCAGTTACAGGCAATTTTGGGCTTATGCTCAGTTCTGATTTTGGAATAGATTACATAATTTTGGGCATGTGGATGAGTATGCTTCTTTTACTTTCAGTCGAATTCCATTGTCCTCTGTAGAGTATTTTTGGCAAGGAGCTGAGTGATAGGAAAAAGAAATGAACAGGAGAGCTGTGGAGTCAAGACAGAGACTAGAAGCCAGGGAGATTTACAACGTGTCCATGTGTTGCCTCTTGGGAATACCTGGAGGCTGCGCTTCACCTTCCACGCTTTATGTGAAAACTCTGTACTTTCTAGCCCTCATATGTTCTGAGGGTAGTTTGAAACAGCTGCAGCATGAACTCCTGATTCTAGGGTCAATCTTTGTAAATGGTGTTCTTGTGATGCACTGCACTGGTCACCTGCATTGATGCTTTTCACAGCAACATATTGTTGTGTTCTGTTTATCACCTGTGTTTACAGCGCTATGGCTGTGAGCCAAAAAGTTATGTGATCGGCTCCTTGCACACAATGGAGCTTTTGAATTCCTCTTTCTTCCGCTGCCCAAACTGAAGATGCCCGTGGCTGTCTGATAAGCTGTCTTTGGAAAAGTGGGGGATTATTTCAAAAACAGTATGCAGTGTAATAGACCTGAAATAAAACACCTGGCACATCTAAAGGAATTGCCTGCTTCACTGTTGAGAACCTGGAATAAAATTAACATTCTAATTATCTATCTGTTAGTGAAGTGGATCATCTGCTGGGAGTCCAAACCAGGGCAGGAGAGAGAATCTCTACTGACAGTAAAGATTCCTTACCCTTGCAGGAAGATATTTGGGAGGGGGAAACAGTTTGCTTCCTCCCTCCCAAACATCCCATGGTGATGAATGCACACTTCCCTCTGCTACCAATATATATCTCTGGCAGCATGCAGATGATACCTTTGAGAAGGGAAAATAAATTATTTGTCCCAACCCACAATGGGCTGTAAGCTCCCCCACCCAGTTGCTTTGGATATGATATGGCTCTGTGGCCAGAGAACACATCATAGAGACATGCCATACGTTAACTCTGTAAAAATTGTGCCTTTAAAAAAAAAACACAATTCGCATTGTGGGGGGATTGAACTGTGAGGGAAACTCATTCCCCCAGCTGTTGCCTTGGGGGAAAGGGAGGTTAAGATGGCACTCTGAGCCTGTTTCTTGCCCCCACTACCATTGGCTTGGAAGGAAAGAGTGGGTTTAGCCTCCCGGCGCTTAGTATGGCTACTTCTGGGGAAATGGTTTTGTGTCCCCCCTCCATCCCCTAATTCAGTCCCTCGGGCACATTTTGGAAGGTCCCTACTCTTATTACCGGGCCAAGTTCAAGGTTCTAGTTTTGGTGTACAAAGCCCTATACAGCTCAGGGCCAGGATACCTGAAAGACCGTCTTACCCCTTATATACCCAGTCGATCACTGCGCTCTGCAGGTGAGGGCCTCCTGCAGATACCATCTTATCAGGAGGTTTGTTCTGTACAATATAGGAAACCGACCTTTAGCACCTACCCTGTGGAATTCCCTCCCTTTGAATATTAGGCAGGCGCCATCTCTGCTATCTTTTCGGTGCCTTTTGAAGACTTTTCTTTTTCAACAAGCCTTTTAAGTTGAGAGCTATCCCAGTCTGTGTCTGTGTCAGAATTGCTTAATATGTTTTTAATAATGTTTTTAACCCTTTTAAAAAAGTTTTTAAAATGTTTTTAATGCTGTTTTGTCTTAATGTATTTTAAGATTTGTTTTTATGATGTTTTAAAGTGTTTTCAGTGCCTTGTTTGCTGCCCTGGGCTCCTGCTGGGAGGAAGGGCGGGATACAAATTAAATAAATAATAATTATTATTATTATTTATATACAACAGTCTATGTATACCACAGTCTCCATGAAGTAAAAGAATGGCAGGCGTCTGTTCTGAGGGAGATCTTGATCTTTTTTTTATTAAAAGTAGGGAGGAAGAGGTGGCGGGATTTGAGCATTTGTATTTCAAATAAATGCCGTTGCACATACTTAGCTTGCTTTTGTGCTGGGATCCAGCTTATAGGATAAGCTTCAGAGTCCACCCATTTCTCCCTGCATGTAAAGCTGATCTCAGGTAGGTAATGAGCTCCATCTTATGGCTGAAGGCAGAAAGATGTTGATAGATTTTTTTCTAGGAGTCCTCTGGTCTTCCCTTGACTCTGTTGCCCAGTTATCTTTCTGCCTTCACCAGAGTGATATTGTGTGCTCTCTGCTGATTACCTGGTTCAGGCCTATAGTATAGTCTTGTTTGTCAGTTTTTGTTCTTGCCTTTATCTTTGTTATATATAAAAAAAGCTAATCCTTGCCTTTCTCTGTATCCACTGAATTCCTCTTTTAGCTGTTGCTGTTCCTCACCTGACCCTTGTCTGGACTTTTGCTCGTTTTTTCCCTCGGCGGGCCTTTTAGTCTATCTCTAAAAGTGGGAAAGCTCCGTCCGCCATTTTGTTTACTGCCACTGTGTCTTTTTTCCCACCTGACATTTTAGGATTGCTGTGCTTTAATTATTATATTTCATTACTTCAGCTCTTTGCCAGCAATTGTTTTTTATGCACATTGAAGTCCATTTCCTGCCACTGCTGGAACATTTTCTCTCCTCCACTTGTTAATCCTCCCAAAGGAGAAAAAAAAACCATTTGTTCCACTGTCCCTGTAAATCCCAATAAGCAAGTGCTCTCCTCTGCCAACAGTGGTTGAGTTCTTGGACATGGGGAAGGCTACTGCTAAGTCAGTGGACCTTACCCAATGTCATAAGCAGGTCTTTTCACCATTTACTCGACCTGCTTCAGAACTCCCAAGTGCTTTTGCCACACCAGTGCTCAGCACAGCAAAGCACAGCTTTGCCTTCAGTAAAGCAGAATTTTGTGCTGGCACAATCACTCCCCAACATGGTCATAGATGCAGGCAGGGTGACAATGGAAGCACATCTAAGTACAGCTGGCCTGTGGGATAGGGGACTGGGCTCACATGGCCCTTAAAATTTTCCCATCACCAGTGCATGGGAGCACTGTGGAAGAGGCAGTGAGGGAGGTAGTCCAGCACTGGCTATTGCAGTGCAGATGGTGCCATCCAGAAGGCACTGCACAGATCCCTACGCATACAGGAGCAATTATCCAGAGATGAGGAGGAGCATTTACAGGCCAACTCATTTCAAGCAGTGTTCTCCTCTCCGTCCTCCCCTGAGGAATTTAGGGACTTCATGGACGGCACCTGTCAACTGGCTCAGGGCACTGTCCAGACTAGCAGCATTGGACCTCAGACCTTGAAATTAGAGACCACAAGAGCTGAAACTACTACTTCCACTTCGTATCAGCCCACACCCTTTCATGCAATGTCTGCACAGACACTCCAACACCTAAGGGAGTTGCTATGGGCAGACTTCTCTAGGGAACTGGCTTCTAGAGCAAACCTAATAGCACCTCAACAGTCCACTCCTCAGTTAGCAGTACCTCAGCAATTTCCAGCAACCTCGCAAAGGCTGCATCAGTATGGACGGGGATCATCCCAGTCTAATGCGACATTAGGAGGGGTTGCAACTGCAGTAACACCTCCTCCCCAAGCTCTCATGATACTCACCAAGGGCTGGCAACAAGGCTACACAATGTCCAACCTAGGGAGACCAAGCAGGACACACAGGATAATCAAGAGCAAGATTTACTGGTCTTGGACGAAGGAGAATGAGGCAGCACTTCCGATTCAGAAGAACTAGTCTCCAACCGACTGTTTCAAGACTCGCACTTCCTTAACACTGCTTTGTAAGACTGTGGAGACTCTGGACCTGAAGGTCAAGGATGACTTTCAACCTACTTCTTCCTCCAGAATCGCCACAGTGTACCCACACCATCAGCGCAAATCTAGAGCAGTGAAGCTGCCCACCTTATTACCTAAATTCTCAACTCTGAATTCAACACTCCATTACAAAATAAGAAGTCTGTGGCTATAGATAACAAGCATTATGTTCTAGAACAACAGTGGATGGATCACCTTTGACTTCCCCTAGTGGATGTCCCCATTGGGGGCCTCCTGAACCCATCTTTGAATCTGAAAGATTCAGATAACTAGTTGAAAGATCTCCTGGAGTGGAAGATTAATTTTGGGCTTAGGTGAGTCCATTAAGCCAGTGTCTTCTCAGTCAGGGTGGCAGCAACTGCATCCATCTGAGCCTTGTTACTGTGGTTGGAGGAACTGTTAGATATCCCTCAACAGGATCAAGTTTGGACTAGAAACTCGCAAGGTGGCAAGGGCTGTAGCCTGTATGGCAGATGCGTCTATGGTGCCATGCAGTTTGTGGCAGCACTAACAGCAGAGGTCTTCACTAGGCAGTCCCTATGGCTTCAGTATTGGAAAGTGGACGAGACAGCCTGTAAGAATTTGGCATCAGAGCCCTATGTTGGAGGCAAACGCTTTGGAAATGCAGCGTTTGTCAAGGTACTGATAGAGTCCAGGGATAAGAGCAAGGTAATGCCCTCATCCAAGAAGGAGGAGCAATGCTTTTCTCGCAGAGTGCCTCATCTGTATTTTCACATTCAATCCTTTTGTGGTTCCAGGTCCTACAGTAGGGGTAGAGAGGCTTGTGCATCACAACCCTTCTGGTACCGCCAGTGCATCAACAATAGGGGCCATCAGCGATTCTTTAGTCAGTTTGGCTCAGTCACTGCAAGAGGAGGCAAGCAGCAATTCTTATGTTCCCCAACTGGCAGTGGAAGGACATTTACAGACCTTTTCCCACAGATGGCAACTCATCACATCGGATCTCTGGGTCCTTCCAACTCTGAGGCTGGGGCTCTGGCTAGAGCTCATTTCTTCCCCTCCAACACACTTTATTTCATCTCCCCTGTCATCTTCCACAGACAGGCAGCTTAGGGTTCAGGAGACCATTCGCCATCTTCTCATCACTGCAGCAATAGAGCCTGTTCCTCCCCAGGAGAGATTCCAGGGCATCTATTCAATTTTCTTAACAGTCCTCAAGAAAGATGGCTCGGCTGGGGAGTATTGGATCTGAAATTCATCATACATCATACATCAGGTACCGCAAATTCAGGATGGAGACTCTGTTGTCCATCCAGGATGCATTTCACCAAGGGGAATATTTCACTTCAATAGAACTCAAGGAGGCTTACCTACACGTGCCCATATACAGGCCCCACAGGTGCTTCCTGCGGTTCACGATCAACAATCATCACTTCCAATACAGAGCAATGCCCTATGGTCTCTCATTGGCCCCTAGAGCATTCACCAAAATCTTGGTGCCTTTAGTGGCACATCTCAGACTTCAGGGGGTGCATTTCTATCCTTACCTGGACAATCTACTAATACATTCCCCCACTCTGACAAAACCATGGGAAGACATCTAGGTGATGCTAGCATGTCTCAAGGATCATGGGTTCTTAACCAACCAGGAACATTTGTCCAAGCAAATAGATACAGCACTTGGGAGCAGAGCTGGACACTGTTCGGGGAACATTGTCACTCACATGTGAAGATCAACAAAATGCAACAGGCAGCTGCTGCTCTTCTGAAGGAGACTTCAGCAGATCTAATGCACCTGGCAGCGGTGTTAGGTCTCATGGTTTCAACAATACAGACAACCCCATGGATGAGACATCATTCTCGTCAACTTCAGTGGGCACTTTTACCTTTCCAGTCCAGCATTGCTTCCTGCCTCCACCTGAGGGTGTTTCAGAGTCAACAGATCCATACTGTGGTGGATACAAGGGGGGGGTCTCATTTCACAATCCTTCTCAAACAATAACTACAGATGCCAGCCTCTCTGGTTGGGGGGCAATTTGCAAGGGTCATACAATGCAAGGGTTGTGGTCTCGGGAGGAAACCTCTTTTTCAATCAAGCTTCTGGAGCTGTGTGCAGTAAGACTGGTATTGCAACACTTGATTGCAATCATGCCACTGAGGGCAATACTGATAAGGACTGACAAGGCAAATGTCAATTGGCAAGGGAGCACGAGATCCAGAGCAGTCCAGGAGAAGGTGTGGCTCCTCTTCAATTGGGCCAAGGATCATCTAGAGCCCTGGTGGCAGAACATGGACAGGGCACGGGGAACATACAAGCAGACTGGCTGAGTCGGGAGCGGGTGCTCAATGGAGAATGGAAGCTACATCCAAAAGTAGTCAGAAGATTGGTATCCTACTTGGGAAATATTGCTGTAGGCCTGTTTGTGACTCACCACAATCGCCAGTTAGATTCTTCTCTAGGTACATGGAGCCTACTCTGGAGGCTACAGATGCACGTATCTCCCAATGGCTACTAGACCTGTTGTACGCCTTCCCGCCATTCCTGCTTCTACCAAGAGTGCTTCGAAGGGTCCAAGAAGAGGGAGCAAGAGTTCTGTTGGTAGTGCCATACTAGCCTTGCAGAGTGTGGTTCTCAGAGATCTGCACTGTAACACAGCCTCCACCTTGGTGTCTCAGGGCCATCTATATCATCCAGATCCAGAGTGGCTGAACCTTCACATCTAGATATTGAATGGTGACGATTGATCAACTCAGATCTGTCTGTGGCAGTCGTTGATACCATGATAGGATCTAGATGCCTGTCTACAATCCAACTGTATTAAGGTACATGGAATGTTTTATTGGCATGGTGCTCAAAAAAAGAACATCCACCTTAAGATACAAGAGGCATACAAGAGGGTTTGGCATTTTTACAAGATGGCTTATCTATGGGGTTGTGGCCTAATACACTCCAAATGACAGGCTTCAGCTTTATCTACAGTACTATCACCTTCTCTGGACAAAACAATAGGTTCGCATCCATTCTTAAAGCACTTTGTACTAGGAGCCCCAATGACAATGCCTCCGATTCAACATCGATTCCCTACCTGGGACCTGCATAAAGTGCTAAAGGCTTTTTCTTCAGAAACCTCCCTTTGAGCCCCTAAAATCCGTTTCTCTCCGTGTACTATCTTTCAGAGTTTTGTTTCTGGTTGCTATCACTTCAGCCCGCAGGGTATCTGAGCTCAGTGCCCTCTCAGTGGATAAGCATTTCTGTACCTTTCATAAGGACAGGGTGGTCCTGTGGACTGTCCTTTCTTTTCGGCATAAGGTTCTGTCTTCCTTTCACTGTTAGCAGAAACTTATTTTACCCTCCTTTTGTCCATCCCCAGTTCACCCTATTGAAAAAGCATGGCACTCCCTGGATGTGTGGAGGACCCTGCAAGTATATATTTCTAGGATGAAGTCCTTCCATAAATCGGAGTCACTATTTGTATTTTTCCATCCAGCCTCTCTGGGAAAAAGTCTCTTCCATGCTAGCACAATGGATTAAAGCATGCACAGCTTTGGCATACACTTCTTTTAACCTATCACCACCAGCACAGATTGTGGCTCACTCCATTAGGGCTGCAGCAACCACAGCCACGTTTGCACTTGATGCTCCTCTAAGTGAGATATGCAGAGTGGCTGTGTGGGCTAATCTGGATATGTTAATTAAACATTACAATACTGATTTGTATGCCTTGGCTGAGGTGGCATTAGGAAGAAAAGTGTTACAACATGTTCTTCCATGGTAACAGACAATTTGGCCTTTGATTTCCACCCTGTATGGGTCAGCTTGGGTATGTCCCACCTGAGATCAGTTTTACATGCACTGGAGAAGGGACCTTTAGTCTTACCGGGAAACAGCCTTCTACATGCATGTAAAGATGATCTCAGAGCCTCTCCCTAATGTTGTCTGATGATATTTGTCTTTACATGCGTTTATGTTCTTAGCAGAGAGTACATGGCAGACTTTGTTTTAAAGGACATTGATTAGTATAGGAGATTTTCTGCTTGTCATTGCATAACTGAGCAAGAATCAAAGGAAGACCAGAGGACTCTTAGAAAAATCTATCAGCATCTTTCTGCCTTCAGCCACTAAGTGGAGCTCATTACCCACCTGAGATCATCTTTACACACACACAGAAGGCTATTTCACGGTAAGACAAAAAGTCTCTTTCAGTGAATGTGTATTTAACTGTATTTCTGCTTGGCCACAGAGATATGCGCCTCTTAATACTGGAACATGGCAGGTGGTCTATGATGGACAAATATGAGACACTTATGAAGGGCCTCTCCATAGATTCTCTGCTATTGTTTGTGAAGGCTTTCAAATCTCAGCTCTTTGCAGAAGGCCTTGTCCAAGGAAACTTCACAAGCAGTGTGAGTACAGATTTATAAGCTGCTTTTGCCTCCTTTATGTTGATGATAAATAGCTAGAAGTAGCATAGGCTTATTCACCTATGACTTGCCATGCTGAGACAGGGCTAGTACCACAGTGCAAAAACTAGTGGGTATTCCTGCCCCCAGATTGATGATATCTGTTCATTGCTGCTTTCGGACTAAGCCTTGCAGAAGAGAGGCCATCACACTCCATGTGAGAGAGCAGTTGCAGCTTCCAAAGAAGGGCACTTCTCTGTTCAAGCAGCCGATGTGATGGAGGGTCAAATTGCTCTGTCTTCTGTATGTGCTGGTCCAAATGCCTAGAAGGTTCTCATGCCAGGATCAGGTGCTCCAGAGCTATTATTTATTATTTATTTATTTTATTTTATTTATATACCGCCCTAAGCCAAAAAGGCTCTCTGGCTATGTGATGTTACTCCGCCAATGTTGCATGCATGGAAAAATGTTTCCCACATGACACATTTTCTCTCAGTGCTTCTCTTTGAAGTTTAACAAAGGATTTGCCAAACCCATGTTTTACTGCTGTAGTGTGATGAGCACCTGCTAAAGTGTTTGTTTTGTGTCCTGTGGCAAAATGGTTGCTGTTCATAAAGAGTGACCATTGGATTGTCTCCTGGTCTCAAGGTTTTGAGGCAAAAGTCCCCAGAGTAATACTGGAGGGGACTTTTTTCATGGTGAAAAGTATCCTCAGTAGATTCATGTATAGACCAGTAAAGAGTAACAGGGAAAAGGACTTATGATTGCACATTGGTGGTAAGCATGTGTGGTGGGATCAGGGTTTCTGCAGAGGGGGGGTCCTGCAAATGGGCTACAAATTCTTTCTATCCAGTCTATTTCCTCTGTGTTGAGAGTGACAGATTTGAGTGTGAGCAGAATACTGTTTTGTGCTAAGACATATACCTCTAAATATATTTACACAATAGCAAAATGAGTTATCAATTATCTTTTAGGAATCAAAAGAATTTCTGGATTATGTTGTTGAGTGAGTATATCTATTCTTTTATGTTAGCAAATACAATATTAAGCTATGATCAAAACTTGAGAAGAGAATATACTGCTAAAATCTAGGACTGCAAGCCAGTTTAAAGTTATTTTAATTGCTTAATCATGAGTTTAATAGGTTAATTAAATTTGTAAATGGTAAATGCTGTGCAAGTGTCATAGCAAGTGTCATTCTAGAGGCATTCCCACCTGTGTGAGAAGAGGGAGGGGGTGCCTCTTAAGATGGTGTTTGTATTAAAAACATACTGTCAGATTAATTAGGACACTTACTTAGTCATTTAAAAGGTTTTGCAATCAATTTATCTAACCAGTTCATCTATTAAACATTGCAGCCCTATTAAAAAAACACAGGTTCTTCCTAAAATTAGGTATTTCTGATTCATATTATGCAGGTCTTCATCAATGTGATTTTAGTCTTCTTGACCTAGTACTTAAAATATCAGAGTGCCTAGACACTGGTGTGTTTGGGTTAAGGAGTGAGTTGACAGCTGATGCTTTGATGTCTGGACTCTTTTCAGAAAACTGAGGTTCCTTCCTTTAGTACATCCGTGTCCAGTTCAGTTCCGGGTGATGGACTTGCCAAGTTCTCATCTACTGTGCAAAGTGAAAACACTTAACAAAGGAGATGCAAATTCTGAAGTGACAGTCTACTACCAGGTGCTGTGGTGTAAATAGCGGGTGCACTTGCTGCTCATAGTTAGTAGCACTCCTCTATAATTTGGACAAGTTATTAAGTAATCTGTGCAAATGGTTTAAACACAATGGTCAGCTGGGAGCAGATGGAAGCTTCTTACATATAAATGTTCTAACATATGTGAAAGAGGCTTGATTTGTATCATTTTCCCACTTGCCATACCCTCCCACACTTTGTAATTGAGCCTTGCATGCTTGCTTACATTAAATTGAGAAATTGTCTGACCTGACATACCTAAATTGGTCTGCATTTTGTTTTAAAAATGGGTATGCATATAACATGTCAAGGAGAAGGCTAGCCTGAGTCTTTCTCCCTGACTTGCCTATTTTCTGTGTGAAGAATTCATTTTTCATGGTGGAGCAGTCAAACATACAACTCTCCCCCCTCCACCTGTAATCTGAAGTGGTACAATCTAGGTCTAGGAAGAACGTTTGCCACTTGAGTCCGCTATAGAATGTGATGTAATGAAGAAACTGCCATTAAACTTGACCAAAAAGAGAGAGGCCTATCTTGAAGTGATATAAAAAGATCAGTGGTTTATGCTTTTATAAAACTGCAGGCCTCCTTAGGGAGGAAGCAAACTGTCACTAATTACTCAATAGCCAGTTTAAAAAAATTAATAACATGGCAGCTTTAACCATATAGAGCCTGTAGCCTCTAGCTATGCTATAAGGAGCGTTGTCATAGCCCTGCAACCACTTAGAAATTTGGAGAAGGGGGTCACGGCAACACTGGCCACATGCTAAGCATATCTTTTTCTCCAGATTTCAGAGCCAACTCAAGAATCCTCTGCTTCCAGTGCAGCTAGAAACTACTAACAGTCACCTCTGCATAGTTAGAGCTTCCATGTGTTGGGTAGTGTATGTTTCACCCTCTCCCCATGCACCCTGGTTTTTAGGAACGAATGGGAGGCTGAAGTGCCAATGTGACCTTTTTTTATGGGTTTGTAATGTATTCGGTGATTTAGATAATTTCCAGATCTTTCCTCGTTGGAGATAACAGATAGCAGTATAAAGAACTATAAATTGGACTTCATATTGAATGAAATCTTTGTTGTTGCTTCTCTTTAGTCTGGACCCAGGAGTTTAAGAGAATATTCTCTCATGGAATTGCTTGTGGTAAGTTCGGATTGCTTTCCAAAAGCTGAAACAGGTTAATCTCTGGCCTGCATCATTGTAAATATAAAAATTACAACACTTGAGTAAATATTCATTTAGATAGCACATGTGCAAAACAAGCCATGGAAGACCATGTTCTGGAGGCTTGTGCAGACATTTGTACTGGGACAGTAGATGGAAAATCAAGAAAGAGTGTGGAGAGGCAAGTGGTTGACTAATACAGGAACTGGTAGTTATGTAAGGGAAGGGTCATGGCTCAGTGGGAGAGCACATGCTTTGCATGGAGAGGGTCCCAGGTTCAACCACTGGCATCTCCAGGTAGGACTGTGGGAGAGACCCAAGTCTCAAATCCTGGAGCACTGCTGCCAGGCAGTGTAGACTGTCCAGAGTTAGATACACCAATGGTCTGGCTCAGTATTTGGCATCTTCCTAGGTTACATGAAGCACACGTTGTTGACCTTTTTAAAGTCCCCATCTTACAGGTCTTTCTAAATCAGTTTATTGCATGGTAACGTGTATATCTGGAACACAGCCTACAATCTGAGCCTTCACTTCCTGTTATGTAAAGATGCCACACTTTTCCACCACAGGTGTTTCATCACCACCACCACCACCACTACTAATATATGCAGATGGGACACTGTGCTAATGTAATTCAAGACACATGTGAAAAAGTTACGGGGAAAGCTAATATGCAACTGAGGTACTCTTATTGTAGAAGGACCTTGAGATTGGTTGGTTTCTAAGTCTTCAGTCAAGATTCTAGCCATGCTTTTTTTGAAATTAGATACAATATGCAGGGTAAAAGTTAGAACATATTTTCTACAGGGGAAAAGTATATTCATTATCATAGAATAGTAGAATTGGAAGGGGCTTATAAGGCCATCAAGTCAACCCCCTGCTTAATGCAGGAATCCGACTTAAAGCATTAGGGAATTAAAGGATATGCAAGATTAGTTGCTATTTACATGTGTAGATAGAAGTATCTGGAGTATGCACAACCCCTCTTGAAACTGGAATATGCATGACCCTTTTTTCTGTCAACTGCTATCTTTTCTGAAGAGATCTGGCCTTCCTACTAACTAGCCAGAAATTATGTGATGCAAGGTAATTTGGGGCAAGTATTGTATATTTTAGGATGGTAGACTCTTCTAATAGCTGGCTTCAAAATAAAAATAATCACTTTCCTGTTGAAAATAATCTGCCCTGAACCTTAAATATTGCTTTTTATGGGGAAGGGAGGGGAAATGCAGAAAGCCTGCCTCGATTGAAATATTACTGAATTTCAGATGTACATGGAGGAGCCGTGTTTTGACTTCCTGCGAACAAAGCAAACTCTGGGGTAAGTTTCTGTTCAGCTGCCCCATGGGAAGTGAGGAGCCTCACTAGGCACGTGGATGGGAGCAATCTAGTAGACAATGTGGACTTGAACTTTCAAAAAGCTTTTGTTAAGTTCCTCACCAAAGATTCCTTAAGCTTTAGTGTCATGGACTAAAAGGACAGGTTCTCTTACGGACCAGTGGCAGTGTAAAGTACAAGCAGCAGAGAGTAGGAATAAATGGACAGTTCTCACAGTGGAGGGATGCGCGAAGTGGAGTTTCCCAAGGGTCAGTGCTTTCACTTGTTCGTAAATGATCTGGGGTTAGGGGTGAGCAGTGAGGTGGCCATGTTTGCCACCAAAACTGTTCACAGCTGAAAGTGAGTAGGGATTGTGAGTTGCTCCAAAAGGATATTTCCAAACTGGCTGAAGGAGCATCGAAATGGCAAATGCAGTTCAATGTAAGCAAGTGTAAAGTAATGCTCATTGAGCCAAAAATCCACACAAGCCCTTAAAGAACTAGCAGTGACTGACCAGGAAAGAGCTTGGTAAAAATGTTGACCCAGTGTGTGGCAGCTGTGGGGGAAAAAGGTGAATCCCTTGGTCTAGGCACCTGTGCACAGTCTCTCCTAATTCAAGATGGAACGGGGAGAGCCAAGTATCAGCATATTGATAACACCTCTAGTTGTTTTATCTATAGTAAAACTTTTTTTAAAAACCACTAAATTTTGAGAATTTTCTGTAGCCTTCTTCCTTTGCAGAATTTTCAGGTGGCACGTGTACGGTGAAGCACTGAGGGTAGGAATCGAAGTTGGTTTCCTTCAATCAAATAGTAGCATTCACACGAAACTAACCTAGTACGAGACATTCTTAAGATGCATTGAATCATGCTTATGTAATGATGTTCTCTCTCTCTGCCTCCCTCACTTTTGGTTTTAGATACCATGTGTACCCAACTTGCAGGAATACATCTGGAATCCTTGGTTTCTCTGTTACCGTAGCAACACAGGCAACTAAATTCAAGTGAGTGGCACATTTGTTACATTACATTCCAGTGTTTTCATCAGGCCCTGTAATTCCTGCAAACATGTTGTAGATGCAGCATTCCCAAAACAGAAAATATGAAACTGCCCTGCATCCTCTAGTGACTCCACCTCACAGAATACTGTAACTTTTGGGGGATGTGCGATAATGAAAATAGTTTCTTATTCTCCTGTGCATGGAAAGATGATATCAGATGGGTAACTAGCTCCACCTAGTGGTTGAAGGCAAAAGAGTACTGCTGACGTTTTACTGTAGCTCCGTTCCTGGTCTGTGTCTGCTCCGTGCTCAGTTTTCTCTTTTGCCTCACAGAAAGTGGTTGGATTCTCTCTGACTCCGTGATTCAGGCTTGTAGCGTTCTGTTGTTTGAGTCTTCTGTGTGAGTTCGTTCTTAATTATTCCCTCAAAGTTTTTCTTATTCCTCTTCCTTCTGTAATAGTTTAAGACAAAACAAAGCAAAAAGGTTCCTTCTGTCCTTCTCCTTCTAACCTTCCCCCATGGCGAGGAACAGCCAGCCCCTCCCTGCGGCTCTGGCAGCCGTCGACCTATTCAGACTCCCTCTCTAATTAATTTCGCTGACGTTCCTCCTCGTTCAGCAAGCTACAGCGTCGGCGGCTTCAACCTTAGCGGCAGCCTTCCCAGGGCTCGATACTCAGGCCTACACCCAGTTATTTCTCGTTCTTTACGAGCGGCTTTCGTTTTTACCCGCTCTGTAGCGGGAGAGGAGGTAGACGCGCAGAAGCAATAGAGGGGAAGACGCCGGCCGCTGCTAAACTTCGAGAGTCACCAGGTCGTTTACTAGCACTGTCAGTCACCAACAGCAACATTTATTAACCCCATAAGTCCCGCAGTGTGTGCCCCCGATGGGGAAAGCCACGCACAAAACAAAACACCCCTCAAAGGGGTTGAAGCCGCCTCTCCGCATGGCATCAACAGGCGCAGTATCAGAGCCCCTTCCCACACTGGGATTGGAGCAGTCTCATTCCTCAGGGGATCATTATGAAATAGCGATGGCCCGCCCCTCTACCGTCAGGCACGAGGTGGCTGAGGCTCAGATTCTGGCGGGCAGGATATCTGTCCCACATAAGCGAACTTGTAGAGGTGGTCAAACTCCTGTCCACCATACAAGGAACCAGAGAAACCTGGAACTCCGGTCTGATGACGAAGGCAGCCAGCCCCAACCTCCCTTAGATGCTATTTTTTCTACTACCTCCTCTCCTGAGGCGTTTACTGGGTTTTTGGATGAACCAATCCCTGGTCAACAAGTTCAATCTGCTGAAGGGCACAGGCTCTACTCTTATCACAATCAGGCTTGCCCTGTTCAGTTACATCTGTCAGCGCATTCAATTCAACAGCTGAAGGAGCAGCTTAGAGAGGCTCTCTTATTGGATCTGGCCAGGGACTTGTCTTCTCAAACTACTTCAAGCTCCCAACCCTCGAGGTACCCACTTACAGATCACTTGAGGACAGATCCTTGCCCTCCTCCTGGCCACTCATCTCCAGATGCCCATGCGGCATCTCAAGGCAGACATCTACAGCTCCCTGACCAGGAGCCTATGGACGCAGAAAATGAATTGTCTTGGATGAGGAGGAATGGAGTGGGGAGTCGGAATCTGAGGAGATTCTATCTACCAGGATATTTCAAGAGGCTCATTTCCTTCCTCTGCTGTGCAAGGCGATGGAAGCCCTTACCCTCACCTCTACAGAGGATCCTCCTACTCCATCCACCTCGAGAGTGTCAGCAGTATGTCCGGATCCAAAACCTAGGTTGAGAGTGTTGAAGCTTCCTTCTCTTCTCCCGAAGGTGCTCAAATCAGAATTCGACATTCCTTTACAATTCAAAAAGTCACTTTCCATCGCCAATAAATATTATACACTAGAACAACAGCTCATGGATCAGTTGAAGGTCCCACTCATAGACGCGCCTATAGTCAGTCTCCTGAACCCATCTTTGAACCCGAAAGACTCAGATGCTCACCTCAAGGATGCCACTGAGCATAAGATGGACCAGGGGCTTAGAAGAGTGCACGAGGCTAGTGCGCTATCAATCAGGGCAGCAGCAGCCTCCTCGGTATTTGCTCGAGCTTCTCTTCTCTGGTTGGAGGACCTGCTGGATGACCCACAGCAAGACCCAACCCGAGTGCGCAAATCTCTGCTGAAGGTCTCTCGGGCGGTTACCTTCATGGCAGACGCGTCCATGGATGCTATGCAGTTCGCAGCAAGGTCACTGACGGCAGGGGTCTTCACGCGAAGGACCCTTTGGCTTCGTCACTGGGAAGCAGACCCTGCAGCTCGCTCGAACCTTGCCTCAGAACCATATGTGGGAGGCAAATTATTCGGGGACACCGCCCTCGCGCATGTCTTGGAAACTAAGGAAAAGAAAAAGGCCATGCCATCCACCAGGAAAAGGGATGACGGCAGAGCCTTTTGTCGGTCTTTCCATCCATATTTCTTGTCGCACTCCTTTCGGGGCTCACGTTCCTTGGGAAGACAGAACGACGCCCGCTCCAGCCGTCCTTTCTGGAATAGACAGTGCAGCCAGCTTAAGCCCCAACAACACCTTTCAGGTCGCTCCGGATTCACATAGGAGGCATACCTTCACATACCAATCTTTCCCCCTCACGGAAGGTACCTCCGCTTCGCGGTGGGACAAGACCATTATCAATTCAAGGCTATGCCCTTTGACCTGTCGTCTGCTCCCAGGGTATTCACAAAGATCGTGGTTGTTCTGGTGGCACACCTCAGGACTCTGGGGATTCATGTATTTCCTTATTTGGACGGTTTTCTGATCTGCTCACCATCATTGCACAAGGCATGGGAAGACCTCCATGTCACCCTGGCCTGTCTAAGGTCCATGGCTTCCTGATCAATGAAGCCAAAAGCCATCGCTTTCCGTCCAACTGCATTACACATTTGGGAGCGACTATAGCCTCTCTACACGTCCTCCTCACTTTATCCCAAGACAGAGTCAGCAAGATTCGACAAGTATCATTGGATATCCTATCATCCCCCTCGCCGGTCCTGATGACATTGGCAACGCTTCTCGGCTTGATGGTGTCCACGTTCCAAACAACGCCTTGGGCACGTCATCACTCCCACACACTTCAGTGGGCACTTCTGCCCTTCCAATCCGACATAGCGTCCAGACATCACCACAGGATAACTCTGTCACCACAGGTTCGACAGTCACTGTTTTGGTGGACCCACGAATTAACCTACCGAGAGGCATTCCCTTCCAGGATTCACCGTACACCCTGATAACATCAGATGCCAGCTTATCAGGTTGGGGAGCCATATGCGACAGGCAGGTGGTTCAAGGCACATGGTCGCCTCAGGAATCCACTCTGCCAATCAACCTCCTCGAACTGCGTGCAGTTCGTCTGGCCCTCAGGCACTTCGCGATCTCCAGACAGTTGGGAGCGGTGCGGGTCAGAACAGACAACGTGTCGGCCAAATCTTATTTGGACCGTCAGGGGGGCACACGCTCCTCCTTCTTCAGAAGGAAGCCTTTCTCCTCTTCTAGTGGGCAGAGAACAATGTCGACTCGATAGCGGCAGAATATCTCAAGGGGGAGGACAACAGCCAAGCGGACTGGCTCAGTCGGGAAAAGTTACTTCAAGGGGAATGGAGTTTTCACCCAGAGGCCTTTCATCAGATAGTGAAACGTTTTGGCCACATTCATGTGGACCTCGTTGCCGCCAGGCACAATCGACAGGCGAAGAGGTTCTTCTCCCGGTATGTGACACCAGGCGCGGAGGGAACAGGTGCCTTAACTTCCTGGTGGCCTCCGGACAAACTGTATGCCTTTCCTCCATTTCCAGTTATTCCCAGGGTGATCAAAAAGCTTCGGGCCGAGAGATCAGCAATTCTATTAGTGGCTCCGTGGTGGCCACGGAGACCTTGGTTTCCAGCCCTTCTCGACCTGTCAGTGGAACCACCATGGCAGATTCCAGTGCGAAGGGGCCTACTCTCTCAGGGACAGCTCCGGCACCCGGATCCAGAGTAGTGGGCGCTTCATGTATGGAACTTGAACAGAGGAGACTCTTGAAAAAGGACACCTCTCCCGAAGTATTGGAAGCTATGATGGCTTCTAGACGCCCTTCCACGCTCAGAATTTATGGGAGCACATGGAAGGCCTTCTCATCCTGGTCACGGCAGAAAGGAATGCTTCCTCGGCAGCCGGGGGTCAACCAGATCTTGTCTTTTCTACAAGATGGCTTATCTTTGGGTCTCAGACCAAATTCCCTGAAGCGCCAAGTTTCGGCCTTGTCGGCAATCCTCTCCAGATCTTTGGATAATCCGATCGGATCTCACCCTTTCGTCAAACGTTTCCTCAGGGGTGCAACGATAACAGCACCACCTACGGTGCACCGCTACCCAACTTGGGATTTACATAAAGTTTTGTCAGCACTTCAAAGACCTCCATTTGAACCTCTGGGTCAGGTTTCCCTCCGTCTTCTCTCCTTTAAGGTCTTGTTTCTCGTGGCCATCACTTCGGCCCGTAGAGTGTCTGAGTTGAATGCCCTATCCGTCCATAAAAATTTTTGTATATTTCATAAGGATAGAGTAGTCCTACGTACTGTTCCTTCCTTTCATCCCAAAGTGTCGTCTACCTTCCATTGCCAGCAAGAGCTGGTATGGCCGTCCTTTTGTCCGAATCCTGTCCACCCTTTAGAGAAAGCCTGGCACTCTCTTGATGTGCGAAGAGCACTTGAAGTTTATATTTCCAAGACAAAACCAATTCGGAAAACAGATAATTGTTTGTTCTTTCCAACCTCCCTCCCTAGGGAATAAGGTATCCACGTCCACACTAGTCAGAAGTGGCTATGGACATTGTCCATTCATTTGTTGCTCTCGATCAACATACACCTGTTTTTAAAATGCCTTTACTCTGTAGTTTAAGGCAGGGTGCCTTTTGTTTTGTTATGAGAGTAGTTTACTCTCGTGTGTCATGTGCTTCTCTTCTCCAGGGATGGGAAATCTGTGGCCCTTCAGATATTGTTGGATTCCAACTTCTATCAGCACCAGCCAGCGTGGGCAGTGGTGATGGAAGGTACAGTACATCATCATCTGAAGGGCTGCAGGTTACCGTCTCTGCTCTAGCAGACCATCTTGCTGCTGACAGGACAGTGGAAGAGACTCCCAAAGGGAATGACTGGGAGATGTTCTTTCTCCCCTGTTGGCTTGCATACATACTTTAAGAAAGTATGGATTGTCTGCTGCTGAAATATATTAAGATATTCCTCAGTGAGATGTCAAAATTCTAATTTACAAAATATGTATCATCAAAATAAAAAACCATGGTAGGCAGAAGCAGGAAAGAGGAGAGGTTTGTTCTTTGACCTGTCTCTATAATCATCCCAGTCCAGGGTCTCCTCTGTTTATGAGTGTGATAGGAACAGCATAAGCTGGTGAGGATTTGCTCTTCTCCTTCCATGGAATCTGGTGAATATCAGTTCCACCACTTTTAAGCCCAGGGGATATCCCTATGTGGCCCTCTCCACCAGTAGCTCAAACAGGGACCCTGCTGGTGCTATGAGTTATGTGCCTGTTCTATCCTGCCCAAAAATAAAAGATCAGCCTATGGGCACAACCTATTGCATGCTGATCTTAGCTCTGTAATGCGGGTGTGTGTGTTTTAAAGTGAGCATTAGTCCAAATCTAGAGCACATGAGCTAACCTTGAGTTCCACTGCTTTGAGGCTTGGATGTGTATGCTAGTGGTAGGATATTGAGGGTGGATCAGGGATAGCTCTGTCCTGTGGTATTCTCACTATGTGAGAATGCCCAATGTTGTGGATGACAGATATCCTATTTTATTAGACATCACAGTCTTTAAGCTTAAGACGTTAGAAGCCTACTTTTGTACAGCTAGAACTGTAAATGGAAATACTTACACTAGCCCAAGATGAGGTTTGGAAATGGTAAATACCCCCCTAGGCTTGCTTGGAATGCTACATATCAGTGGTTGCAGCTTGTTTCCCATGGTGGAGGAAATAATATTTATATCTACTCCCAAATGAGATGGTGGCTTCCACACTTTAATTTGATATGGTAAAACTAATCTATTTAATACTAAAAGGCAAAATTCAAGAGCAGTGCTCCTGTCTCTCAAAAGCAGGCTGATACTTTTAGTAGAATTCATTTTCTGTTTTGCTGGACTAAACTCTTGAAAGGTATGGCCACAAGAAATAAATGTTCAAATATAATTTTTTATTTTCAGCTCTGAACTAGTGGATAAGAAAATAGAAGAATTTCTTTCATGCTTTGAAGAAAAAATAAAACAAATGACTGAAGAAGCTTTCAAGACACAGGTAAGGGGTGTAAGCATGCTTCTTTACTGGAAAACTACTAAAGGAAGATTTGATCAGGTCACTACTACTACTGTACATGTATGTGCCAATTATAGTTTCAGGTTTGTTTTGATCAGCCTGAGACCAGCAACTTCACAGCTGTTGATTTGCAGAAATCGTAACAAACTTGGGTTATATTCAACGTGGTGCCAACTCACGGTTGTATCAGTGCAAGGATTTCCATTTGGGCAACAGGACTCCCCCCCCCTTCCCGAGTGCCCCTTGAATCTGTTCTAGTGGTTCTCCCAACCCTCTGGAATAGACTTAGGGTGAAAATCCCCATGCTGATGGGACACATTAGTTGAATATTGCTCTAAGATAGCAAAGAAGAGAGAACTTTGTATGGCAAAACTTTTCCCTTCTATAAAATGCCTTAAGTGTACAAGAACCCTCTTACCGCTTGTCTTTGTGATGATGTGAGTACAGCACATAAAGACAGATTGATGGATCTTACAAAAAAAAGGGATAGGAATATAGTAAATGTAGTATACACCTCTCTTAGTCCAGGTACCAACTTCTCAAAATTGTCTAAATATATTATTTCATACAAGCGTGTGTAGTTGGAAACATGGTGGTGCTATGAACATGCACCAGTAAGAAGCAAGTTTAAATGTTCCACTCATTTAATGTAGAATATTTATATATATACTGCCTTTCAATAAATTCTCAAAGTGGTTGAGAACTGTACCGTAAGTGGGCAAATATTAGCAGAAGAGAAGAATTAATCTCTTTTGTAGAAACAGTGACTGTGTGATTAGTGGCTTGTCTTTTCTACCCCAGGTCACAGCTCTTATTAAATTAAAAGAATGTGAGGATTCTCATCTTGGTGAAGAGGTGGATAGGAACTGGACAGAAGTGGTGACTCAACAATATCTATTTGACAGATTAGTCCGGGAGGTAAGTGGTGTTTTTTTTAAATTTAACACCAGAATTCCTGTGTGGTTCTTAAATCTCTTCAGGCTAATTGTCAGAAGTGAATTCCTAAGTTCTAAATGTAAATGTACTGCCTTCAAGTTGATTCCGACTTATGGCGACCCTATGAATAGGGTTTTCATGAGGCTGAGAGGCAGCGACTAGCCCAAGGTCACCCAGTGAGCTTCATGGCTGTGTGGGGATTCGAACCCTGGTCTCCCAGGTTGTAGTCCAACACTCTAACCACTATGCCACACTGGCCCTAAGTTCTACTAATAGATATATCTCATGCTACTGGAACTGGAGTCTCCATGGCTTAAAATATCAGCCAACATTTTTTAGAATATAGGAAGTTGCTTTATACCGAGTCAGACCATGGTTCTATTTCCCTCAGTATTGTCTGCACTGACTGGTAGCAGCTTTAGTCTTTCCCCAGCTCTCCCTGGAGATGCCAGGGATTGAACCAGGGCCTCTCTGCATGCAAAGCGGATGCTGTACCACAGAGCTATGGCTTTCCCCCTCCCCCCATTGCTGTGTACCACCTAGCCCATGGGTTACCAATGTGCCCATCAATACCTCCCATGGTGCCCACAAAAGGTTTCAGTAAATATCCCTCACAAATCCACAATGCCTGCTTGCCCTGGCTCGGTCTCTCCATCATTGGACATGCTCCCTTGGACATGCCCCCATTTCAACGGATACAACTGGACGCCCACTCTCCTGAACAGAGGAGAAAGACAAAGAGCCTCTCTGTGAGAGGGTGGCAGTGACTGATGTAGGTGCCTTTTCCTCATTGATGGGGATGGGACATGCCCACACCATTTTGTAGTTCTGTATCATCCCATGCCCCACATAAAAAATCCAAATGTGCCTACAGACCCAAAAAGGTTGGTGATCCCTATCTTGATGATTTGTAGGGAACTCAAATCTTGCACAGTATTTTGTGATATTTTGATTAGCCTAATAAAAGGCATTACCTTATTATGGATTTTGCAATATTTTATGGGCCAACACTATTACCTTTACTTTAATGTATTTTGAGTTTGAGTTGACCCCCCCTTACTGTTTCTAGGATTGTAATCCATTGGTGCCCTTGCACCACCACAATATTTTTTGAACCAGCAGTGTCTGCTCATGGAGGAGGAATAGAGATCTTGCTGATATGTGGTTCCCCCTGCACCCAATATTCTAGAAATGATTTTGAGGGCGTGTTGGAGGTTGCTGGGGGGGGGGGTTAATTGGCAAAAAAAAAAAGCCTCACGTCCTCATCTGTTAATGCAAGTGTGGGGAACCTTTGGCTGTCCAGATGTTGAATTACAATTCCCATCATCCTTAGCCATTGGCCATGCCTCTGGGGCTGATGGAGAGTTGTAGTTCAACAACAGCTGTAGTTCAGTGACCCCCAAATTATGGAATAATCTGTCTGATGAGGTGCGCCTGGCGCCATCACTGTTATCTTTTTGGCACCAGGTCAAGACTTTCCTCTTCTCCCAGGCATTTTAGCATGTGTTTTTTAAATTGTTTTAAATTTTGTTTTAAATTGTTTTGAAAATATGTTTTAAATTTGCATATCTGTTTTTGGTGTTTTTAGTTGCTGTAAACTGCCCAGAGAGCTGCGGCTATGGGGTGGTATACGAATACAATAAGTAAATAATAAACACCTGAAGGGTCAAAGGTTTCTCACACCTTTGTTAGTGAATGCCCCCCCCCCCGCAGAACAATATTGGATTCTGCACCTACTTTATTTAGATGACAGGAAATGGCTGAGGCTTTGGGATAATTTTTATACTCTCCCTGACATACATGCAATTACTGTGTTGATGTGCTCTCATTTTAAACTATTCTATCTTTTTAGATTGAAGCTCTAAAATCTCTTTCTCAGTCAGAACTAGTTGATTGGTTTCAAGCACACAGGGGTAAAGAAAGGAAAATGCTCAGTGTACATGTGAGTACTCATGGTTTTAAAAATGTATTTGCCACAAGCAGCTCAGTCTAATATTGGTTTGAGTCCCAGGCTCAGCTGCTGATTACATTTGTTGTTTCTGCCTTAGCATGCCATTATGCAACTGTCAGGGGTGAGGCAGCTAAAGTTATTTTTTTCTCCAAGGCTAGAAACAGTGTTCAACCTACCCCACTACTCAACCTCAGATATAGCAGTTTACTTATGGATTGTTTCTTTTTGCGTGGATGAGTACAAGATAGATTGGCAAGGCTGTTTGTCACTCCAGTCATTTAGCAATTGCAGCAACCAAGAGGCTTACTCAAAATTTTAGTGTTACAATCCCGGTTCTGTAGTACCTCAGATGTAGAATTATACTTGTATAGTCAGAACATTCCAGTAGAAGGTACTTCTGATAGAGTAGAAAATTAAGAGTTATTGATAATGCAAGTGCTTGTGACTGGTTTAAGGTGAGTGAATGAAAGTTAATAGGTAGCTATGGTGGAGGTAGAAGCCATGCTGTTTGTTGTGAAATTTGCTACCTGGTAACTTTTGATACTTTGAAATTGCAGGTGGTTGGATTTGGAATACATGAAGGTGATTCAGAAGCTTCTTCTCTCTCAAATATTCACAGTCCCTCGTGCAATGAAATACCTCAGCTAATGTTCTTGGAACCTTCTTCTTTGACTGATATCACTTGTATCAAGGACATCAAAGTGTATACATCATCTCTCAATGTTCTCCCATACCATAAGATATTAAAATAACTCATCTCAGACTGCCATAACGTGTAGTAAAACTTCACTACTGAACACCTTGGGGAGGTCAGCTTTACTACAAAGAATCCAACTTATCATGCTTTCTGGAAAATATGTAGCTGAATACCCTTCACACTGTCTTAAGTAATCTGCTACAAGCATGTCCGTGAAGAGGGGAGAGAGGGGGTGTGTGGACCCAGCAGCAGTTTAATGTATTAGGTCGTTTTGTTTGGAATGATATTTTTCTTATCCACTTAATTCATATTTTTCGTATCATAGATATAAAGTTCTCCCTGTATTTTGTGTTGGTTTAGGGGACAGAAGCGATGAACAGTATTCTCTACGGAGTAGTTGATGACTTACTTAACTAATAAATCCGCCTGTCTGCAACCAGTTAGAGCAGCCTTTCCCAACCAGTGTGCCTCCAGATGTTGTTGGACCACAATTCCCATCTTTCCTGACCATTGGCAATCCTGACTGAGGCTGATGGGAGTTGTGGTCCAACAACATCTGGAGGCACGCTGGTTGGGAAAGGCTGAGTTAGAGCAAAGAACACCCCTGGCCTCAGAAAAAAAAAAAGGTGATACTAAAAACCACTTGCATGAGGTAGTCTAGGAGGTGTGCTCTCAGATACCATGTGCAATAAATTAATGAGATCTTATGTTCTGTTTTTTTATGTGCAGGTTGTTTTAAGATGGATTTCAGGACTTCTTAACGTTGTATAAGCTTTAATTTTAAAAAGGGTAGCTCTTATTAGAGGAAACAATGTTGTTAATTTGATAACAGAATGCTTAAACAGCCCACTCCTGCTCTGAAGACCCCCTTCTCCCCCAACCTATCACTTATACCCAGTCTAGTAAGATGTAGCATCTGTATGTATATCTTAAGGCATAGAGGTCGTCTTCTACACTGATTATTGCAATAGCACACATCCAAATATACATCTTCCTATGGGCTCAGCTAAGTCATGTAAAGAAAATATATGCACAGCTAGAGCTAGATCAAGTTAAATAACTACTCATTCTATTCAGTTGTTGAGGTAAGGGAGAATTCAGACAACTTACACCATGTACAGAAAGAATGCATTAGGGGGTGGGCTCCCAGCCCAGTACAGGCTTACTCTATCTGCAGTTGCTATATGCCCAAGCAGCATCAGCATAGTTGATTAGCACGTACAGGCTCTATAGGCACATGTATACACTTAAACTCTGCCATGCAAGGGAAACCTTTCCCCAATCAGTCCCTCCTCCCTTTGTGTAGAACAATATTTAAGCATGTACAATCAATATCCACTTAAAGCCTTTTAGACTTTAAGGGGGCGCTGGGGGTTACCACTCATGGCCCTTGCCCATTTTCAGTGCACAGTATGGGCTATCTGACTACCAACCCTTCAATAAACTGGTACAAGTTTGCAGATCCTACACAGCTCCATTCCACAAAGATCACAAAATGAAGTGATCTTGGAAAAAATTTAAGAGGCACCTGTGACAACTCTTACTCAACTTGTTTCGCACCGCTCTGTCATCCAAAGCCAATCAGCTGTAATGCTCCTCAACTAGAACACTAAGCTTGTTGCATTTACTCTGGCAAAACCAGAATTTGGAAATTTCCCTATGTCTTTTATAACAGAAACAAATGATTACATGTTTGTTCCCATCAAAACACATTGCATTCTTAAAAGTAATTCTGCAGAGGATGTTAGACAGCTTTAACCCCAAAGTAAAGTAGGCACAAGTCATCCATATTACCTTAATTGGTGACACAGCACATACTAAAGTACAGTAGGGCCCGGCTTATACGGCGGGTTAGGGACCAGGCCCCTGCTGTAAAGCGGAAATTGCCGTAAAGCGGAACCCATTGACTATAATGGGCTAAATGTCGCAAAATGCCGTAAAATCGCAAAATCGGCTTTAAAACGAGGAATGTCCCCAAATTAAAAGCCGCCGCATCAGCAGAACGCCGTTAAGTGGAGCCCTACTGTAAAAAGCAGTCTTTTTTCAGTATTTAACCATAACTAGTCCTAGATAGGTTGGTCACATTACTAGAGCTTTCATGCTCAAGTTTTGTTTTTTGCTTAGTGCATAAATAACATTTTTGGCCATGTCTAGTTACAATTGGACTATAAAGGAAAGAAAAATAGGCCACTAAAAGCCAGCCCACCAATTTCAATACTATCTCCATAAGCTGCAATACAATAAAACTGCCATCGAAACAACTGCTTTGTCCACCTCTCAGCAACAACCTTTCAAACTAAAACTGGCCTAACAGAGGAATCATATTTCAGGTGATAGTCATACATAAGAAGAGGTTGTTTCCGTTTGCTCCAAGTGATCACATAAGTATGAGTAGATCCCTATTTAACAGCAAAACACGTTCTTAAAATTGTTTAACTTGAATATAATGCTTTTTCAAAGCATTCTTGCTGTGAAAAGGTTTACTCTGAAATAAAACAATGCATACATTGAAAATCTATTTTATGAAGCATTAGAGATGCACCAGCAAGAACCAAATGGTAATCTATAATTACATTTTAGTTTCTAAAAATACCAGTTATTTTGGGGAAACAATGAAATGCTGAAAATTTGATTATTTTTTTTGACATACTAGTTGGTAGATTAGAATCTTGCATTTTCTAAACTGACAAAAGGAATCCTCATATTTACACATATTAACTGGCTCTAATGAAGTAGAGTCATGTATAGGTATTGTGTAGGATACCAGAATCATAAGCCATATGTAACTGGCATCAAATGCCCCATTGCACCTTTTATAGCGGTGGTTAGAACGTATATGATGGGGATCAAGCCCAGGTTAATTGTCCTAGAAGCATGGTAAGTCAGACAGGAAAGGCCAATATAAATTACCGCTACACAGGCTCTTCCTCTTTTAATTGTTGGCTGCATCAGTGAGTCCAGTATCCCTGAGATAGGAACTGTAACTGGAGGAGACAGGCTCTCCAAAGGAAGAGTACTTGAAAGTTACAACTATCACCACTACGCCAAGGCTTGAACTTCATTGGGGTGCTCCGTTTACTATTTACTAGCAGCAAGTCGCTTCAGTAGTGGCTCATCATAAACCCAGCATTCTCCATCTTCATGGAATAGCTGTAAGAGAAGAGTGCTCACGTAATAGCCTCACAGGAAGACCAGGGAAATTTACAAACAAAGGAACTCTTGGTTGAATAAAACTTACCCGCGTCTCCCATGGAATCTCTTTCTCTTTCCTGGCTCTGGCTTCAGCTCTTTGCCTTTCTTCAAGCCTATGCTTAGCTTCAGTAGCTGCATCAATGTCTCTGATCTTTAAGTTGTAAGTTACATCTCTCCATAAGCTAAAAAAAAATAAATGAAATGGTGCATCAATCATTTCTTCTTAGGGGTTCAGGAGAAAAACTTCAAACTAACTTGGATGAGGGAAAAATCACCCACGAAGGAAGAGGAGGACAAATGGGCAGATGGCCAAGTTTATTTTGAAACCTTGGTGATCAGGACTTCTGGGAAGGGTGACTTCGCTTGTGCCTGCTTTTTGAGACGAGCTCTCGTCTCAGAAGAAGCTTTTTCAGTTTTAAAATCAGTCAGAACGTTCTTTTTGACTGGTAAAGATTTTCTCCCGGGCAACGAGAAACGTAGAGATTAACCACAAAAGCCTGTTTTTGTTGGGAGGACTGGATTTCATTAATTTATGAGAGAAGGTTCAGCCAGCAAATGCCGGACGGACTTCCAACAAGCTCTAACTGATTAAGCAACACGTTTATCTTTTCTTCAAAGAAAAACGGACTTTAACAAGCATCCTTCTTTCTATTTTTTTTTCACTTGGTTTAAATCGTTGCAGCAAAAAGAGATTTGTCAATGAATCAGCTATAAAGAATTTCTGGGTGAGTTATAACTCTTCTCTTTTATTCACGAAATTAAGGAGGAAAGAAATTGAAAAAGCTTATCTTTGTTTTTATTGCAAAAAGCTGGCCTGGAAGTGCATTCTAAAGATACAAACGGAAGAGGGATTTCTATTTCGAGGAGGGGAAAAAAACAAATAAATTTGATTTATGAACTTTGGAGTATTATATGTCCGGGACTATTTTCTTTTTGGTCTATTTCATTTTGACGAATCTACTTGTTCACGATGCCACTAACTGTTTTGAAGCTGGGAACTAAATTTGTTTTGTATTCCTGAACAAATAAAAGATAAGGCAGGCTGTACTGTCTACACTGTGATGTCATCAAGCCTGGAATATTAACCCAATTGTGGCTGAAATAATTTTTGTTTTCATGGTTTTAAGAATGGCAATCAGGAAAGTGGCTGAGACCATGGAAGAAATTATGTTTCAGAAAATAATGGATGAGATTGAGATAACGAAACAAACCCTGAGACAGGGTAGACAGGAGATGAAAATTGAATTAGGCAAAATGACGCAGGAGCTTAAAGAAATAGGGGATCTTGTGAGAGAGGAGATTGATGAGATTAGAGATGAGAAATGAAAAATTAAAGGGAAGATACAAGCCCTGGAGATTGGAACAAATGTAAAATTGGAAAAAGATCTGGAGTTTATGGATATTAGAAAGAAAGTTTACTGTCTGGAATTCAACGTTGTCTCTGAAGAAATTAATGAAGATATTAGAGATAAAGTTATCAATGTCTTGGATAATTTTCTGGACTGGAATGATGTGATGGAGCTTGACATAGAAAAAATCTATGGAATTAACTAGATATGTGACAATGGAAAAATTCTCAAGAGATGAGCCAGTGCATTTTGTAAAAAAGAAGAACAGAGATATGACTTTACAACAATATTTCAGCAACATATTCAGAATTGATGGCAAGGAAATATTTGTGATAAAGGAAATTCCCATCAGACTCTTATTATACGACTATGGCTATGGCAGCAAGATTAATATGGGATACTGATAATGGAAGAATGGATACTGAAATTACTGGACTGAACAGGACTATTGAAGATGGAAGATGGAATTAATATTGATAATGGAAGAATGGCTATTGAAATTATTGGATCTAACAGGTTTGATGAGATGGATTAATCTATATGTTTATTTGGACTATGGCTATGAAAACAAGATTATTATGGGATACTGATAATGGAAGAATGGCTACTGAAATTACTGGACTTAACAGGATTATTGATAATGGAAGAATTGCTACTGAAATTACTGGACTTAACAGGATTAGTGAAGATGGAAGATGGAATTAACATTGATAATGGAAGAATGGCTATTGAAATTATTGGACCTAACAGATTTGAACGAGATGGATTAATCGACATGTTTATTTGGAGAAAAATTGAAAGATATATCTCTCAAGGAATTGAAACCTCTCTGACTTTTTGTGGAAAGAATAAAGTAATGTTTATGAGATTTGATGATTAATTAAGATAACTACTGGAGGAAAGTGATTTTATAATATAATTTAAGAGACAGGATTGTTATATATTGTAGACCTATAACTGATCTGCGACAAATCGGAAGTCAACATTTTATTTTATTGTTTAATTATTTTTGTTTTGTTTTGTTTTTTGTCTTTGAAAATTTGAATAAAAATTAATGATAAAAAAAAAGAAACCTTGGTGATCTACATACTCTCACCCCATGTTATTGTTCATATATATCATGCAATAATCCACATATGGCTTATTTTATGATCTGTGAAAGTAGATTTTTATATAATACAACTGAAAAAGTGCCGATTATTCTACGGATTCAGATCTATCACAATACAGAGGTTAAGCAACCGCTACTTAGTTCAAGCAAATTAGATTCATGGAGTTGTAATCCAGAGTCTCTTCTGCAAACATAAGGATGCCTTTCGTTTGCAGAATGGGCTGAGATCCAGCAGAGGAAGGAGGTGACAATTTTTTGTGATTGCCCCTGTAACACTCCCCCCACTATTCCAAAGGGGGTCCTCAGCCCTGTTTTGCAGGGGACACAGAAGGAATTGGCACGGAACAAAAACCCTGCCTTCGCCTCTCTCTTTCCAGGTGGAGTGTCCCATGAGTGGAATTCTGCTCACAGAAATTCAGGATCCAAGACATTACCTCTCTGAGTATTTTCCTGAAGGTCTGGTTTTAGTAGACAACTGGGACAGGTTCTTACCAGCGGGATTCATATTCTTCTTGATCTTCTAGTTTTCTTACTTTCTTTTTAATGATAGGCATTTTCTTGGTATCTATAAAGACTATGTTCTCCTAAAGGAAAATAGCTCTATTATTGTTTGTATTTTTCAACTTTAATTTGTTCTTCATCTACGTTTCCCTTATAAATCAGTCTTTGCAATCTGCAATATTTTATTGTATCACGACAAATACAATGTGGCCCAGGAACCTCTCTCAGTGCAAATTAGTTTCATAGCAGAGATGCCATTAGCAGCCATGGTCTAGTATCAATGCTTTCAATTACCAACCCACAAATATGCTGAGCTGCATCCTGCAAGAGGCATAATCTACTCCGAATAGCTACCTGGGATATAAACTCCCTTAAAAGGTGTTTGAGCTGAAGTCTTTATTTATTAGTAATAGAAAAAGAAATTTAAGATGTCATCATTGAGAATCAATACTTTCTTTACAGGAGAAATAAAAAAATGAAGTGTAGCATGCTCTAGCCTGTTGATTAAACAAAACCAAGAAAAATGGGATACTCTACCCCTGTTGTATATTTTGCATACATGACACCATTCCATTCTCCTTCAACTGAGCAGAAGGATTTCTTGTCGTTTGGAGAACTGAAACAAAAGTAAAATTAAAAACTGGGGTCATCACCACTTTAGTCTTGTTTTATAATTATAAAGTACCTTTCCAAGGCACATGCATAAACCCCCAGTAGCTCTACCTCCCGTCTTAAATATATTTTTACTACCGCAAGCATGAAATGAGTTTGATTCTTAAAACCCCTGAATATACTTACAAGATTTCTGCTGTAACTCTGTGCTTTTTCCCACCATAGAAAGGCTTTGTGTGGAACGTTATGCTAGCATTATAGCCTGTCTTGGAGCAGCTAATGCTGCATTCTCCTCCCAGTTCTATCCATGGCACTGTGAGAATAGATCTGTCAAGGTAACAGAAGATGCCCTTCAAGAGCTCGGAAGAAGCTTTTACCCAGCACTGACAAAATTACTGAAAAGTGTGAAGTTTTAGTTCCCATAAAGTTTTACTTCACTTACCTCCCATAACCATTGGGGAATGTCAGAATATAGTGCTCATCATAATCTAGGCATGATACACATCCTGTAAGAGAATAGGGCATTATGAAACTCAATATTTTTTATACTAAGAAAGATAACAATTAACTACATTAGACTAAAAAGCTGTCTTGGAAATCCAGGCTGCAAGTTATTTTCCATGAAGAAACTGAGCCAATGGAATCTAAAAAATAGAATTGATGATCCTGCTACTTGAAGTGTTTCAGGCAGGAAAACCATTCCTCCTTCCGAACCCATGTAGTCCCTAAGCTGATAGCTAAGCTCTATGAGGTATGGCAGATGTCTTTCCCAGCCCCATGATCCCAAGGGGTTTCCCCCTTTAAAACTGGAAATTGGGATGTTCTATAGATAAAGCACATGGCTGAACTACGTGCACAGTAGTTAACGTCAGTCATATAGTAAGTGACATTCAGTTCTCTTGGGTCAGTTGATGCCTTATAGCCTTAAAGCCCCAAAGACAAGAAAGGCATCACAGCAGGCTGGATCAGCCCTGGATTTGAGTGCTTTCTTTCCCCATGAGCACAGATAGGGAGGGCAGGCAGAAAGTCACAGTGTTCTATTATGTTTACTCTGTGACTGCCTCTAGTTTGAATACTTTTAGGGGTGAGTGGAGAAAAATTATTAGCAAGGGAAGTTACAAATCGAGAAAAAAACTAGTCCATAGAAGGTGGCAGCATAGAATCAATAAGGGCATAAAAGTTCCATTCTCAACTCTGGACTCTGCAAACACTGTTGCAGATATTAGGTATAAAACTACAACTTTTTTAAATGAAAAGAAAGACCCAAAGGATTCTATACAGTAGGGCCCTGCTTCTCGGTGCCCCACTTTTCGGTGTTCTGCTAATACGGCACCAGCAGGGCGATCTGCTGGAGCTCCCCGCACTCAGCTGATCATGCCGGAGGAGCTACAGCTGATCTCCTGGCATGATCACACTCCCGCTCAAGCTGATCATGCCCGAGGAGGGGAAGATCTGATCTCCTCCTCTGGTGTGATCAGCGGGTTAGGTTCCAGACCCCCACGCTACAGGTGATCCGCTTTTTGGCGGTTTTTGCTTTCCGTCAGGGGTCTGGAACCTAACCTGCCATATGAGTGGGGCCCTACTGTACTAGTTTTGACTACTGCCTATGATTGCTATCAGCCTTCCAGAAAAAAGTCAGCAAATACATTTACTTAGGGAATTTGGAAGTAGACAGTTACACATCCCTCAGACATACCTTGGCCTATATTATGAACACCAATAGACATCCCCAAGAACTTTGACTTGGTCCAGATATGGGCATTGAACTGTATTTTCTTGCTAGAGCATTCTGCATAAAATGCTGAAACTTAAGGACAGAAAGAAATGGTAGACTAAAAACCAAGAAACTCAGCATAAAACACTTGAAATGTACCAACTGGTATTATATTCTTCCCAAATAAGAAATCAATAGTGAAGCCCAACACCAACATTAAAACAATGGTTTTTAAAATCTGAAATAGGTTTCTTAACTTACTTGGAGGGTGGTGAGAAACTTGTTCTGCTACAAATGTTACACTGTTTTTGGTAACCCATGGAATTGGTCCATCTGCAACAGTCTCCTGCAAAGAAGTTTTCCAATTTTACATGATATGCAGCCTTTTTAATGTGTATACTAGGGTGTTCAGATGTGTTCACTTATCTAAAGCTTCAAGGATGGACAGAATTAAAAGTAAAATACACAAAAGCATGGAGCCCAGAGAGCTTTTAATAGGATCTTTCCCTTAAAACAGTTTTAGAAATCTGCCGCATAGTGAATTACATCTGCAACTGCAGTTCCGAGTTGAAAAGGGGATGTGCATACCTAGGATGTGCATGCTTTGTGTGTCTAGGAACACACTAAAAGAAATTTGGCCACACAGTATAACTTCCAAAAAACCTGTTCTTTCACAATTGCAGAGACAGCTTTAAAGTATTTGGGCAAGTACCATCTGCTGAAGGTTCCAAAGATCAAAAGATTATTTTAAGTGCTTATGTCCCTAAGTATGAATCCATACTTGTTCACTTATTCTGACCACAAATCCTGAGATGGTTACATTTTTATTTCTTTTCCCCTTTATAACTTCCACTATGTTTTTCTTTTCCTACAGTTTGTCCTTCACAGTACAGGAAAATAGAAGGGCAGGTGACTATTTTCAAAATGTTTAACAAATAAGCATTGTGGACAATCATTGGTTATCCAAGGACTGAAGACATTGGAAAGTTACAAGATACTCATGATGTCTAACATTTCATTTATTACATTATATGGCACAAAATTGTCTTGTTAGGGCTATGCAAGTCCTTGAATAGTATCCAAGTCATACTCAAAGACCACCCAATGAAATAAATTCATTTCAGTGGGTCTACTCTGTATGACCTAGTTGGATACCTCCCCATTTCTCTACTTCTTTTTATCTATATAGTCTGTCCTCTACCACATCACATTTGCCGAAATATTAATTCTGCAACACATCTAAATACTAAAACCCTATAAAATGGTCAACCATAAAAAATATTCTGATTAAAAAAAATCTATAAAACATTTTTAAAAATAAGAACAGCCAAAAAACATAGGTGTTTGTGGTGGGAGTAATCTTGCAGTTCACTAGTATTTATTTTTCAAAGGATTGCATAAATTGGGGAATGGAAACCTGTAGACCTCCTTTATTGGATATTGGATTCCACCTCCCATCAGCACACATGACCAAAGGTCAGGGATGATGGGAGTTGTAATCTAACAACATCTGGATGGCCACAGGTTCCACAGCCCTGACAAATATTCCCATGCTTGAGTAATAGAAGTGCACCACAACATCAAGTGCAGACATCACACAGATAAAGCCTATTTAAACATCATCTATGGATATGATACAGGAGGCAGGCCTGAGTAACCCCAGTCAAATTGCATGCACAACACGGGAAATGTCTGCACAGAATTACAGGCATCCTCTAATGGAGACCCAGGACATACAAACTTCACTCCACAAAATTCTCAGAATGGATGCATTGCCTAGGAAAATCAGTGCAATTCAAGCATATAAAATATTGTTTGTGAAATGTGTGCTCTCCCCAAAAACAAACAGGATGAAACAAAGTAGTCTAGAAAGGTTCTCATTGCTACTAACAAGTCCTCTATGCATTGTATGAGCAAGATCATCATGACAGATAGATGTTCCTAGATAGGACTGTAAGAGCCAGCACATATCATGCCAAAACCGCTAGGTCATCAATGTAATGTTATGTCAGTATGGTGTAGTGATTAGTGTGTTCGACAACGATTCTGGGGGCCCTGGGCTCAAGGCTCCACTCAGCCACGAAGCTCAGAGGGTAACCTTGGCCAGTCACTATATCTCGGTCTAATCTATCTCACAGGGTTGCAAGAATAAAATGGGGGTGGGGTGGGGAGGGAATCATGTATGCAGTCTTGAGCTCTCTGGAGAAAAGGTGGGATATAAATGTAATTAATACATAAATTAAATACTACACAATTTATCTAGGAAGAGATCCTGAACAAGTGATCAGAAGATAAATGGCACAATACAAGACAGCATGAGGTTCAATGCTGAACAAGTAAAACTACACTTCACAACCTTTGGGAAGTTCAAGGCATCACGAACTTAACTGAGAATCCTCCCTACCTCTCAACAAAATAGAAATGAGAGAGAAAACTGTTGTGAAATGGCTGGGATAAAGTTTGTAATTATTAAATAAATTACTGTATTTTGTAAACAAGTCATTTAGCAAATTTTACTAACCGTATGATCTTCTTGTTCAACACTTGGCAGCACCCAGTGACATCGGAAGATTTCTCCTAAGATGGGATTGTAAGGCTTTTTAGCAACAGACCCTTTCCTTCCTGCATGGAAAGCTGAGAGGTACCACTTGACCACTTGAATCATTCGGTCCTTTGGATCTTTTTGGTCACTAATACTAGAGAAAACACAAGTTAATAAATTATCTATAAAAATATTTTTTGAAATCACACAGAATTTATTCAAGCTGTTTTAAACTAGGCTGAGGGAAAAATCAAATTAATAGTTTAGCTACACTTAAAAAACCTTTCCATTCCTACATATTAGACAAACTGCATTATAATTAGCTGCCCAGTTTCAGCCACAATATTGCTAAAAGCATCTGGATCCGACAAACAAGTAGGCAGCAGATCACGTATTTGGAGAAATTAGATCATGCTGCTTATACAAAAATGCATCCACTGAATTGGAGTTATGCCTGAGTTTGGATTCCATGCAAAAGAATATCAAGTTTGCACCATGCATATACCTAATAAGTATATCATCGAAATTGAGAATACCTCACAAATAAGTCTGGATGTGCGAAGAAATCTGCATACATTTCTAAAAGTGATCTTCTTTCCAATATAAAAGTTGGAAGAACCACCTGAGGGAAGAAACACACAAAACGTTTAGTTTTTTTTATAGATAGTGGAATACATGCATCTTTAAAGTTGCTCAAAACCACTTAAGCATACACAACACTTACTGCTGTTACTTTACTTACATAAAACTTTCCTCTAAGCTTTTCAGTACAAGATTTATTTTTGTATGTATTTATGTATTTTGTATTTTGCACAATTCAAAGAAAATTTGAAAGCAGGTACAGAATAATGCTTCAGGCATTATTGTTGAAAGATATATGTCCAATATTGTTTATTAAAAGAGCAGCCTAGCATTTATAGAATGTCCATGGGGCTGAATTCAAAGTAAAAACAACATTGGAAACATTACATGTTTCATCTGTCTAGAGATTTGAGAAAGTGCTGCTCATCTTAGTTTAAAGGCACTAAATAATGGACTTGATACTAACCTACAGTTTAAAGATGCTCAGTTGGTAGTAGAGACATGGATCTTAATTCTAAGGGCTGATTAAACCACAGAATATTCTGAACAGTGTTGCCTAATTTTTAAGGCTGGAGAATCTGAATTTCACCTTAAAATGTTTACCTAGCTGTGGATAAAGTCTTAAATATACAGTGACCCAGTTCACATGACAGGGTAACCCATGGTCTGAAATAAACAAGTTTGCCGTTAACAAGCAGCAAGCTAGTACATTCTGCCTGCTTTGCTCCTTTCTTCCCCAAACCAGGAAATAAACCATGGAATACCTAGCTTAGCATTACATATGAGCCAGTACCTATTTGTTTCTCTCCAAACAAACAATGAGCAAAAACCATGGTTTGTTCTTGACTTACTATTGGTTACTTTAGATTATGGCTTACTGTCGCATGTGAATGAAAAATGTATTATTATCAAATGCTTTCTCAGCATCCAAGAAAATAAAAGCAGCTTGTATGTCATTTCGTTGTTCTAGATATTCCAACACATTCAAAACATTCCTGACGTTATCACGTAATTGTCTTTTAGGTAAAAACCCCGCTTGATCTTCCTGAATAAATTGTTGCAATATTATTTTTATTCTTTCAGCCAAAATAATTGTAAAAATTTTATAGTCATTATTCAGTAAAGATATTGGCCGATAATTTTTTGTTTTAGTTAAATCCTGCTCCTCTTTAGGTATTAATGTTATATTGGCATTTTTCCAACTATCCGGTATCTTCCCCTCTTGTCAAATAGAATTCATTGTATACTGTAAAGGTGGTAAAAGTTCCTCCTCCAAGCATTTGTAATACATTTCCATTTGAATTGGAAATTTATGTTTAAGGTTCTAGAGCAAATGGACTTTGGAGATAATTTTATAAAATGGATCAGATTGATTTATACATCACAGAAGGCACAGATAATTGTCAATGGGGATTTAACGGACTTATGTGACATACAAAAGGGTACAAGACAGGGATGTCCATTGTGCCCCCTTCTATTTATTCTGGTTTTAGAAGTGCTGCTTAGAGACGTAAGGCAAGACAAAAAGATTTCGGGAATAAAGATAAAAAAAGAGGAATATAAATTGAGAGCATTTGCTGATGACTTGATAATTGTATTAGAAAATCCCTTGGAAGGAATCAAAGTATTGATGGATAAATTAGAAGAATTTGGACCATTAGCAGGATTTAAGATCAATAATCAAAAAACGAAGATGTTGGTGAAAAATTTATCTTTAAGAGATCAAAAAGAGTTAATGGAGAAGATAGATTTTAAAATAGAAGAAAAGGTGAAATATTTAGGTATCACTATGACAAATAAAAATTCAAAGTTGTTTCATAATAATTATGAAAAACTATGGACAGAGATTAAGAAAGATTTGTTAAGACGGGATAAATTAAAGTTGTCATTAATGGGTAGAATATCTGTAATAAAAATTAATGTATTGCCGAGAATGATGTTTCTATTTCAAACAATACCTGTCATATCCTCTGATCTACCTTTCAAACAATGGCAAAAAAATATTTCTAAATTTGTTTGGCAGGGGAAAAAACCAAGAGTTAAATTTAAATTATTACAAGACGCCAAAGAAAGAGGAGGGCTGGGATTACCAAATTTGAGACTTTATTTTGCTACTTGTTGCTTAGTCTGGATAAAGGAATGGATTGTATTGAGGAACAAAAGATTATTGGATTTGGAGGGTCACAACCTGAAGTGGGGATGGCATGGATATCTACGGTATGATAAAGTAAAAGTTAATGTGGATTTTAATAATCATTTTATAAGACGTCCTTTGTTGAATATATTGAATAAATACAAAACAAGTTTTTTTTCGAAAATACCACTATGTGTTTCAAGTCAAGAAGCATTTTATAGAAGAGAAATGGCTGGAAAAGAGAAATGGTTAACTTACCAAGAACTATTGGGTCAAGAAGACAGACTGGGAATCCTGTTGGTGTACCGCCCACCTTGCTGCCCAACAGCTTCCCTAGCTGAGCTGACAGAGATAGTCTCGGAGGTATTGCTGAGGTCCCCCAAACTTATGGTGTTGGGGGACATCAACATTCATGCCGAGACTGTTTTATCTGGGGCGGCTCAGGACTTCATGGCCACCATGACAACCATGGGGCTGTCTCAATTTGTTACTGGCCCAACGCATGTATCGGGTCACACTCTTGATTTGATCTTCGCCACTGGTCATGGAAGTGGTGATCTGGAGGTGGGGTGTTTTTCATCTACTCCATTGTCATGGACAGATCACCGCCTGCTGAGTTTTAGACTTACGACGACTCTTTCCCTCTGCAAGGGTGGGGAACCTATTAAGTTGGTCCGCTCTCGGAGGCTTATGGATCCTATTGGTTTTCAGATGGCTCTGGGAGTTTTTCCAGCTGATAGTACTGGCGCTCCTGTCGAGGCCTTGGTCGAACTGTGGAATACGGAGATGGCCCGGGCTATTGACACGATTGCTCCCACGCGCCCTCTTCGATGCAGAGCTCATACAGCTCCGTGGTATACCCCGGAGCTGAGAGTGATGAAGCAAGAGAGAAGGAGGCTGGAGTGCAGATGGAGACGAACTCCAGACGGATGCAGTTATGCTTTGGTAAGTGCCTCTACTAAGTCGTATATAAAAGCGGTAAGGGCGGCGAAGAAGTTTCACTTCGCTGCCTCTATCAGGACATCTCTCTGCCGCCCTGCAGAGCTTTTTAGGGTTGTACGAGGACTCTTACATTCTGGTCCTCGAGATACTATTGAAACATCTGAAGCTCGCTGTAACGACATCGCAGGGCACTTCCAAAATAAAATCGCATGCATCCGTAGGGACCTAGACTCCGATGTTATGACAGACGAATCCATTGAAGTGTCCAGAACACGGTCTTGTCTTTCATTATTGGATGAGTTTCAGTTGGTGCAGCTTGAGGAAGTGGACAAGGTACTTGGATTGGTGCGGGCGACCACGTCTGCTCTAGATCCTTGTCCATCTTGGCTAGTGAAGGCTAGCAGGACTACTACCACCGGCTGGGCCAAGGAAGTGATAAATGCCTCCTTGAGTGAGGGAGTAGTCCCTAGTAGCCTCAAGGAGGCAGTAGTAAGACCTCTCTTAAAGAAACCTTCCTTAGACCCAGATGACCTGAACAACTATAGACCGGTGGCGAATGTCCCCTTTTTGGGCAAGGTTCTGGAGCGGGTGGTTGCCGGTCAGCTCCAGGTGCTCTTGGATGAGACCGATTATCTGGATCCGTTTCAATCCAGTTTTAGGCCTGGTTTTGGCACTGAAACAGCCTTGGTCGCCCTGTATGATGACCTTTGTCGGGAGAGGGACAGAGGGAGTGTGACTCTGTTGATTCTCCTTGATCTCTCAGCGGCGTTTGATACCATCGACCATGGTATCCTTCTGGGGAGACTCGCGGAGTTGGGAGTTGGAGGCACTGCTTGGCAGTGGTTCCGCTCCTACTTGGCGGATCGTCACCAGAAGGTAGTACTTGGGGAACATTGCTCAACTCCTTGGACTCTCCATTGTGGAGTCCCTCAGGGGTCGGTTTTGTCCCCCATGCTTTTTAACATTTACATGCAGCCTCTGGGTGCCGTCATCAGGAGTTTTGGAGTGCGTTGCCACCAGTACACTGATGACACGCAGCTCTATTTCTCCTTTTCATCTTCTACAGGTGAGTCTGTGGATGTGCTGAATCACTGCCTGACCGCGATAATGGACTGGATGAGAGCTAATAAATTGAGACTCAATCCAGACAAGACTGAGACACTGTTGGTGAATGCCTTCCCTGCCCAGATGGTGGATGCTTACCCTGTTCTAGATGGGGTTACACTCCCCTTGAAGGAACAGGTTCGTAGTCTTGGGGTTCTTTTCGATCCTTCCTTGTCTCTGGAGGCGCAAGTGGCCACGGTGGCAAGGAATGCATTCTACCACCTTCGGTTGGTAGCCCAGCTACGCCCCTATCTGGACAGGGATGACCTCGCCTCAGTTGTTCATGCTCTGGTAACTTCTAGGTTGGATTACTGTAATGTGCTCTACGTAGGGCTGCCCTTGAAGACAGTTCGGAAGCTTCAGCTAGTGCAAAACGCAGCAGCCAGACTGCTGACGAGGACCAGCCGGTCAGCGCATATAACACCTGTTCTGGCCCGTTTGCACTGGCTACCTATTTGCTTCCGAGCCAGATTCAAGGTGCTGGTTTTGACCTATAAAGCCTTACACGGTGTGGGACTGCAGTATCTTGTGGAGCGCCTCTCCCGCTATGAACCGACCCGGTCACTTCGCTCAGCATCTAAGGCCCTCCTCCGGGTACCAACCCATCGGGAAGCCCGGAGGACAGTTACTCGATCTAGGGCCTTTTCTGTAGTGGCCCCCGAATTGTGGAATAGCCTCCCCGAAGAAATACGCCTGGCGCCGACGCTTCTATCTTTTCGGCGCCAGGTTAAGACCTGGCTATGCTCCCAGGCATTTTAAAGCGTTTAATGTTACAATTTTAAATCTCTTTGTTTCAGTTTATTTATTGTGATATTTTGTATTTCTGTACTTTTAATCTTTTGTACACCGTCCAGAGAGCTATTCGCTATGGGCGGTTTAAAAATGAAATAAAATAAATAAATAAATATTAGAAAATGTGCATGGTGAATATATAATGAAAGAGAGAGAACAACTAATAAAGGAAGGATATAGTTCACAATGGTTTGCCTATTTACAATTGTTAGAAAGATTTAAAATGGACAAGAAAATGTATGGGTTTGAAATAAATAAATCTGATTTTGAAATAGGTTTGTGTACAAATGATGAATGCATAATTGCAAAAATGTATAATTTTTTATTAAAAATGGACATGGAAGAAGAACAAGTAAAAGAGTGTATGGTTAAGTGGGCAAAAAAATTTGGTTATAATATACAAATGGTTCAATGGGAAAATATGTGGAAAAAAGGTTTGAAATTTACATTATGCTATAATCTTAAAGAAAATTTTTATAAAATGATGTATCGTTGGTATATGACTCCAGAAAAGTTGTCAAAAATGTATAGTAATGTTTCTAATGTATGTTGGAAATGTAAACAACAAGAAGGATCTTTTTATCATATGTGGTGGTTGTGTAAACAGGCAAAATTATTTTGGGCACAGACAGGTAGGATGATGCAACAAATCTTAAAGATAAATATTCAGTCAAAACCAGAATTTTTTTTATTGGGTTTTATGGATAAACAAAAGGAAAAGAAATATGGAAGAATAATATTATATATGATCACGGCAGCAAGATTACTATATGCACAAAAGTGGAAAATGGAATCGATACCAACAATGGAAGAATGGCTATTGAAATTAATGGACTTAGTTGAGATGGACAAATTGACATGTCTTATTAGAGAAAAAACGACAGATACATTTCTTAAGGAATGGAAGCCTCTTTTGGACTTTTTGTTGAAAGAAAAAAATGAAATGATGATAATGGGATTTGACGATTAATTAAGATAGACTTTGGAAAAAAGTGAATTTCGTATGTTTTAGGAGACAGGTTTGATATATATTATATACTTATAGCTGATCTGTAACAAATCGGAAGTCAAGTTTTTCTTTTTATTTTATTTTTTTCTGTTGTATTGTTTTTGTTGTATTTGTTTTTATAAAAATTTGAATAATAAAAAAAATATTAAAAAAAGAAAAGAAAAATGTATTATTAAGTCATATTAAAAAAGCAGTCTAGCATTTATAGAATATCCATGGCGCGGAATTCAAAGTAAGAACAACACTGGAAGTGTTACATATTTCATCTGTCTGGAGATTTGAGAAAGTGCTGCTCATCTCAGTTTAAAGGCAGTTTGAACTGAATGCTCAAATCACATCAATTTCAATGAGATTGAAGCATGTCTAACATTACATGCTGAAACAGGTCATCAAGTAGGGCTGCTAGTCTAGCACTCTCCAAAAGAGTCAGGAGTCCTTAGGAAAGGCTTCTGGAGAGTGCTTTGGGCTACAATGGGAAGAGTTCATCTTGTGCTAGTATCCTTGCATAAGTGCAGCAATCAGAAACCACCCTGTGTTAAATAACCAAGCAACACACAACACCTTTGTATAGATTACTCACAAATATGTTTGTGGAAGTTTGACATGTACAGAGTCCACAACCGTAGAAAGGATTTGGGATAAGGGAGATAAAACATTCATTTACCAATGACTGAATCATCTCACTTTCAAAGTAATTAAAGCCACTTAGATGCAATTCAACTTCCATGAAGCTCCTCTTTTGACTCTTACCTTTGTTAAGTCCATTCCTAACCTAACTTGTGATAAAAGATGCATGATAACACTCTTGTGTTCTTCCACCGACTCTCCTTCAGCATCGTCGTCTCTATCATCATGAGGATCAAAAAGATCTAAAATAAACAGCATTCACTACATCCATTACTGAAAAACTAGAAAATAATCAACCATTTAGACTCTAAATAAGGGGTAGGGGGCCTGCGGTCTTTGACCTAATTTCATGTGTGTGGGGAAGAGAAGTGGCAGAAAGAGTGAGAGAAAAGGAGTGCCTTGGCCACTTTTGGCTCCAGGCCCATCCACCATGACCCCTGACAGAAAAAAAGGTTCCCCACACCTCATCTAATACCTCCAAATTAACAAACAAAAACACAAATCTTAAAAATAATCAAGCAAAGATTAATTTATCCCCACTATCTGCTACTCTTCTTTTAAAGTATCTATATTAAATATACTGGAATTTGTACTGAACTGATGTTCGGCCCTGGATAGTTTATGGATTTCTCTTACCAGCATCGTTTGTTCCATTAGACATGGAAGAATTGAGTGACTCTGTCGTGTCTGGGCGCTTCATGCTACTTCCTGTGCTGCTACGAGTTAGGATTGCCCCTGGCTCTGAAGAGCTATGGAAAGATACAAAGCTCATTTAGGTGAAAGTATTTTAGATCATTTTAATAAACATAAGGATGTGAAGAATTCCTACACTTGAGGAATAGCTAAGAAACAACAACAACAACAACAACAATAATAATAATAATAAATTTAATTTTTGTGTCGCCTATCTGGCCGAAGCCACTCTAGGCGACGTACATATTAAAATTCAATAAAATACAATATAATTACAGAATAAAATACAATGCAGTCAACACTAATGCAGGCGTAAAACTATGTAGGGCAATCAGAAACAATAAACAATCACAGAAAAATTAGCCCACCCCAGAGATCCCAAAGGCCTGTCTAAAGAGCCAAGTTTTTAAGGCTCGGCGAAATGTATCCAGGGAAGGGGCATGGCAAAGATCAAACGGGAGGGAGTTCCAGAGAGTGGGGGCCGCCTCTGAAAATGCCCTCTCTCTAGTCCCCACCAACCTAGCTGTTTTCGTTGGTGGGACAGAGAGAAGGCCCTGCGTGGCTGATCTAGTTGGGCGGCTTAATTTGTGGTACTGGAGGTGCTCCTTCAGGTAAACTGGGCCGAGACCGTATAGGGATTTAAAGGTTAACACCAACACCTTGAATTGGGCCTGGAAAACAACTGGAAGCCAATGTAGATGAAATAACACTGGTGTGATGTGATCGCGGTGGCGGCTGTTTGTAAGCAACCGAGCCGCCGCATTCTGCACCAGTTGTAGTTTCCGGACCGTTTTCAAGGGTAACCCCACGTAGAGCGCATTGCAGTAGTCTAATCGAGAGGTGACCAGGGCATGTACTACCAGTGGGAGCTGATGAATAGGGAGGTAGGGTTGCAGCCTCCGTATGAGGTGTAGTTGATACCAAGCTGCCCGGCTCACTGCCGAAATCTGTGCCTCCATGGACAGCTTGGAATCAAGAACAACCCCGAGGCTGCGGACCTGATCCTTCAGGGGTAAACTCACCCCATTAAGCCTCAGGTCAACAACACCCAACCTTCCCCTGTCACCCACAAGCAGCACCTCGGTCTTATCAGGATTAAGCTTCAGCCTGTTCCTTCCCATCCACCCACTCACGGATTCCAGGCACTTGGACAAGGTCTCCACAGCCAACTCCGGTGAGGATTTAAAGGAGAGGTAGAGCTGCGTGTCATCAGCATATTGGTGACACCGCAGCCCAAAACTCCTGATGATAGCTCCCAGCGCTTTTATATAGATGTTAAATAGCATGGGAGAGAGGATAGAACCCTGTGGCACTCCACAAGTGAGGGGCCAAGGGTCTGAAACCTCATCCCCCAATGCTACCTGTTGATGCCTGTCAGAGAGAAAGGAACGGAACCACTGTAAAACAGTGCCTCCTATTCCCAATCCTTCCAGGCGATCTAACAGGATACCGTGGTCGACGGTGTAAGTACAGCTTTAAGGAGTGGAACAGAGACCAAAGCATGGCTAATAGTTCATTTAGTGCATTTTAAATGTTTAAAGGTTTGCATACAGAAGTTAATCAAGAAGGCGGTTGCTCACACAACCAGACTTTCCGACTCCATTCAGTCATTTTCAGCCACCTGTACTCCTTGAAAAGCCTCCAAGAGTCTGCTCCTCCCCCACCCCTCCTGCGAGGCTTTTCAGGAGACATAGAGGGCTGCAGTGGACAGGAAAAATGGGAAAGCTCTGCTGTGAGAGTAGCCTTCCTCTTGCTTAACTTTTAGATAAGTTCTTTACACACATTCTCAGAACTTATTTGCAAATGCTCCATATTGGGAGTCACTTTGGCAGGCAAGCTCATCACCTGACATAATGGTGAACCAACTACAAAGGAAAAAAATTGGTGCACATTCAAAAGTGCACTCCCAGTTCTTTCCTTTCTTCCTTCGCAGCCCAGCATGAACTCAAGCCAGGCTGCAAAGAAAGATCCAGACAATCCCAGTGGGAGTTGAACAGTGTTGATCAGCACTGATTGTAACCCCCACTTTCGGCAGGGATTGACTGCCCTCAGGAGCTCCCAAGTGGAACCAATTCCAGTGATGCTTGGATTTAGTGCCAAATGCAAGCTCTGCCTGCCAAGAAAGAATTGGGAGCACACATTAAAGCTCCCAATTGGTCCCTTTGCAGCCGTGTCTTTCTTGGCCATCACATATGGCATCAGGTGTGGGGCAATTGAGTGTGGTTTGTGGGAAACTTGTTTGCGGGCCAAAGGAGGACTTCTGGTGAGCCTAATTTGGCCTGTGGGCCAAAGTTCCCCACCACTGCTGCATACAGTAGGCCAGTTTTAGCACATATGGGGAGCAAAGTTTAAAGGCTAGGTGACTGTAGGTAAGTCACTACTGATTTCATGGCTGAGCTTTTTGAACTGAGGACAACTTCTGTGCTATACCTGCTCATGAATGAAAAGTCAATTTCTATCAGCATCTATAGGAACTAGTGCAGTTTCCATACGCATGAAAGGTCTTTGGAGAATTAGTTGGTATGGCATAGGTATTTCATTCACAATATGGATTTGATATACCGTATATTCCGGCGTATAAGACGACTTTTTAACCCAGGAAAATCTTTTCAAAAGTTGGGGGTCGTCTTATACGCCGGGTGCTGAAAAAGAGCGGGAAAATTAAGTAAAAAAAAAGCTGCAGCGGGAGTGGAAGCTGTCGCAGCCGCCGTCCAGAGAGACCGCCGCTGCGAGGAAGGCAACGCAGCGAGGCTCAAGAAGTTACAGCAGAGCCTGAGATGAAATTGACTCGAAACGGAGTTACTGCTGTGAGGAGGGAAGCCTCCGCAGAGCCTGAGATGAAATTGACTAGAAATGGCGTTACTGCCTTGAGGAGGGAAGCCTCGGCAGAGCCTGAGACGAATTGACTCGAAACGGCCAGATATAGGAGGGAGAAGCCACAAAAGGCTCCTGGGGAGAACTTGGGCAAACTCTATATTTTAACTGGAAAAGTTGGGGGTCGTCTTATACGCCCAGTCGTCTTATACGCCGGAATATACGGTAAGCAAGAAAGACTTTCTTGCTTAAACTGTGCTTAACTTGTACTTTTAAGAAACTGAGTAAAGATACTGAATGAGATCCAAAGTAGTTCAAGTGAGTGTCCATTTGTGCAATGGGGCTTCTGCTTCCTTTCCTCCCCTGTGCACCTCCAAAAACTGCTCTGGAAGATTGGTGGACTCTCCAGAGCAAATTTTGAGGGCACAGAGGGAGCTACAGGGGTAAGAAACTAGAAGTCCTGTTGTGCAAGTAGATGGATATCATCCTAACAATTTCTGCTACATGCACGGAATGAATTCATTATCCCACTTATGTACAACCTTCCACAGTTCTCAAGGGAAAATAGTGTGTGTAGGCTTTCCATCACTTACTCCAAACATCTCTTTGGGGATGCACTGCTCTGATAGAATTCATCAGCATCATAAAATTCATCTTCACTGCTGGAATAGGAGAAATCTGGAACTGTATTTGGAGAAAGATTGGCATGGCTTGGAGAAGTTAAACTGCTGCTGGGTGCTGACTGTCCACTTCCTATAAAGATTATGTAAATAATTTTTTTAAAAATTGGTGGCTTCTAAAAAAATCACAAGTAACAACTTATATTAGCTCATGAAGTTCAGGATCAATAACTATTTGTAAATAGAGCTGAACATGATTTTTGCCAAATAAATTAACAACAGTCAAAGGAATGGCAGTGACCTGTAACAGAGATGACTGGATGTAATTCTTCTCTCTCCCAACCAACCAACCAACCACTCCCATCATCCCTGCCCACTGGCCATGCTGGTTGGGGCTGATTGGAGTTGAAATTCAACAGCATTTGGAGGGCACCAGGTTAGCCCCCCTGGTCTAGAACATTTTCGTTTCCTCCTCTTGGGAAGAATATGGACCTATGAAATTCCCAATAAAACATGTGCATCATGGAAGGCCACAGGCTCCCTACTCCCACTCTACGGCACACATTTCCATATTTCAAAACAAGATAAACAATTGTGATATACCTGTACTATTTGGTGTTGGAGTCTGGTGATTTCCAATTAATGCTACAACAGGTCCAACTGGCAAAGATGAAGGTCGCTGTTCTGATTTGCAAAGCTGAGCTGGTTCTGAAAGATATTGAAATATGACAAATGAAAAGGCATAGGCAAAAATCCTCACATTTTCACTAGCATCATCCTAGACACAGAATGTATTCTCTTATTCTACTCTTCATATAGCAAGATGAGAGTTCCATGCTCTGCCACAATTCCTTGCTTAAGTGATTAGTGCACTGAAGAGGCAATCAAGATACGGAATGCAAACAGAAATAACTTAACTACATGAATTAATTAGAAGCTCACCACAACATTTTAAAAAAATCAGTTCATCTGCATACAAGAGGAAAGAGTTAAATAAGCATGCACTTCAGCACAGAAAAAATATTCTTTTTTTTCACAAGTAGTAGCACAGCACTAAGAGCTTATAGATTACATAAGCCATTTCCTTTCTCCAACCACATTCCCTGAACATATGTACACTAAATGGACTATGTAAGCTGAAGCAGAACAGTCAACTATTAGTACTAAGCATTAAATGTTCAGAAATGAACATTTCTGAAAATGCAAGCAGTTCACAAATACTATACCTGGAGGTAAGACAGTTTGGGTAGGCATTGTGCTGATCACTGAAGATTCCAATAGACTAGGTTGATATATTGCATCAACAGGGTTAATAGTGCTCTGGGACACACACACACACACAAAAACAAAAAACAAATTAAACCCTTTTTGAGAACCATGGTAAAGTGTGCTCTGTGCAGGAACTTTCCTAATGCAACAGCAAATTCCTGAGAGAAATACAGAGCGATAGACGTATAACATGTTTTCCAAGCATTAGTAGTCTATACAGAATAGTGGTAGTACATTAAAACTGAATTTAGATGGTGTAAACATAAATGCTCTATAAAACTCTGGATTCCCAACTTTAATTTTTAACTTACTGACATGATGGCAGAACTACAAGATGACAGACAATCTGCAGATGTAGCTTTCTCCTCTTTTAAGAGAAGAAACCCAACAATTGAAGAAGTACTACTGAACAAAGTGTCAGAAGAATTTGTCCAGAGTCTTGAAAAGAAGCCACTATACATTGTCAGACTCATTAGGGAGCCTGATCCTTTGCAGGCTGAGTGAAAGCAAAATACGTTAATCTTGTTTTACATTGTTCATTCTGTGCTGAGCCACAACTATGTATACCTTCCCACCTCAAATTAACTTTTAAGTAAAGCAACTGACCCTTTAATAAGACTAAATGCCTTCTTACAATCTCTTCACAAGCTGCCATATTAGTTGAATTCTGATGTAGGACTGATGTTTAATCAGGACAGGAAATTAATATAGGACATCAAGCTTCACTGGTTTAAATGGGGAAAAGGTGTGTTATACTTTCAGCTGGTTCAAAGACTGATGAAACGGAAAATTTTCTTTATCTAGTAGGGCCACGTGTCCATGTGTGCCCTCATCATACATGCAGTATCAACTAAGATGGTTCCTATAGCCTCAAAGGGCAGAAAAGTGACAGGTATCAGGTATATAATGTGTATGGATGTATGCCTGGCAATAAGTGAAGGAATGCAAGTGCCCTACCATATGAAATAAACTGCCAGCTACCACTATGAGAAACAGCTTTCTCTGTCTTTTAATTATCTTCAAACTTTGCCAACAGTGTTCTAAATGTGTGGGTTCAAGGTTCAATGCAACTGAAATACCTTTAGTGATTTTTAAAAAGTAATCTTAAAACATTCCTGCCATTTGCTGAACATACTGTCAGAAATAAATCAAGATAAGGCTAGAGCACACATTCAGCCATCTGAATACTTAACAATCCAATACGATCTACTTAAATCTAGTTCAAGATCACTTATCACAGGACGAATAAATATAGAAAAACAGTAACTCAGAAGATTAGATACAGATAGGCTGAGCTAAGCATGAGGTTCCAGAAAAGCAAAATAGCAACAAAAATAGTAAGTGGGAGTCCTTACAGATCTGAAGGGAAAAGGAGTGTCTGAAGATAGTACAAGCAGTTTTTCCTTTGCACAAAGCATTAGCAGCAAGAAAATTAAAAAAAAACACTTTCTGAAGGGATTGTTGAGAGAACAAAGGGGGAGTAGTCAAAAACCTGACAAATAACTCCAGGGGATGGCAATGTTTCTTGAAATAAGTAAGCCGAAGAGATCTTAATCTCTTGAAAAATGGCAACGGTGGTTATACTCTGGAGCTACCTTCCTGTGGAGGCAGATCTAGATATTGAACAGCTCTAACCTATGTCATATAGTAAGTTTAAACAACAGTAAAGGATGGTAGCCAATACTGTCAATCTGTTGATGGAAGAAATCTACCAGTACAATGGGAAGGGAGGCAATATTCAACAATTCCACGCCCTCTTCTCCGGAGGGTTGGGGCGAACTTCCAAAGATTTAGGGGCAGTATGGGTGGAGAGGGAATCTCCAAATGTTGCCTCCCTCACCTGCTCTGCTCATGAATTCCTTCCATCACTGAATGAACAGTAATTGGATGCAACCATAAATACTGGACAAGGCCAAATGAATAATGGTCCGTTACTGTCAGTAAAGAAAATTAATTAGCAGAACTTGTTTTGTTCACTGTTATTTGTATCTGTAGCATTTTACTCAAATTTGAACTGTTCCAAGATTGCTTGGAAACTGGTTTAATACAAAACAAATATTAATCCTTGACAAGCAATTGTATCTATTACTTTCAACTTGTCAACATGATCTCTTCTTACTTTGCCCATCTCCTCTTGATTCTAAAACAGAGGTGAGGAACCCGTGGCCTTCCAAATGTTGTTGGACTCCAATTCTCATCAGCTCAGCCAGCATGGTCAAATATCAGGGATGATGGGAGTTGCAAGTACGACAACTTTTGAAAGGGCACAGTATGTCCACCCCTGTTCTAAAGACTTTTACAGAACTTTGAGAATGGCGCTTTATTGCTCAGTGCCAAAACGAGTGATGTAAAAAGTGAACTTTTAGTGTTTCTATAAACACAAAACCATGCCAACTGACAGAATGGCACCAGAATGGGCATGCTAGTTAACTTACAGGGCACTAGGTATAATCACAATAAAGTTACTGATAGTTACTAATATTTTCAGTTGAAATATTGGGCCTCCCACTCTAATAAATCCTCCTCTAGTTAACCTCAGAGAGTACTTGTGAATTGCATGCCTAAGGGTTGGGACAAAGTACTGGGAAATCCTGCTGTACCAATTTGTGAGTCCTTGTTTCAACCACAATATAATGCCAGAGTGAAAGTTTTCACTCCTCAGTCATCAAATCTAGTCAACCACTGTCACCAAGTTTATCTAAGCAAAACCTGGTGAAAATTCAACAGAAAACTTTGAAAGACTTTCAGACTTCTGAAGTGATGACACCAAAATATCTTTTTCAGGCATCTAATTATTAAATATGTATACCATAGGACCTGTATAATATACTTAAAGAAAGACGACCAGTCAGATGTTATAGAACAGAATAATCATGGATCTACTATGAATGCAATTAGGAAACAAGTTTTCAAAAGAGAATTACAATTAAGTGTTTAAAAGGCTTCCATATGAAAGAAATTCAAACTAATTCAAACCTGCAACTATCACAATATATCAGTTTTGGGGCTCATACACAAACACCCTTAATGCATCTTAAATTACAACACACTCATCTGAATGTTAATCCAGACAAGATGGAAGTAGTAGTAGCTTGAAGTTGATACCAGATTTAGCCTGTTCTGGATTGGGTTGAACTCGAAACAGCTTCACAGTTTGGGAGCACTCTTGGACACAAGACCTCCATCTTGTTTCCCAGGCAACAGCAATGGCCAGGAGTATTTTACCAACTTTGTTTCATGACATACGTACCCTTTCCTTGAGAAATGAGACCCAGTCTCAATCATGAAAGTGTGTCATCTACAAATTAGATTACTATGCTTTACATAGCACTGCCCTTGAATAGTATCTTCATCTGGAATGCAGGAGTGAGGGCTCTGATGGAAACTGCCCATTTTAGAGCACATTAGACCTATCCTCCACCATCTTTACTGGTTAGTGGTTTGCTTTGAGGTTCAATTCAGGGTGCCAAATGTGATCTTCAGAGCCCTAAAATGGTTTGGAACCAGGAACTCACAGAAAACTTGTCTCCCTACACCCAGTATGAACCTGCATAGTACACTTGCTCTACTTTAGAGGGCCTAATTCAGGCCCTATTTCTTTCTGAGGTAAGGTGGTTTGATACATGGAAGAGGGCCTTTTCAGTAGTAGCACCCAGGATTTGTAAAGGCCTTGGAGAAGAGGTACGTCTGGCCTCTTGATTGCCTGCTTTCAGGCAGGAGGTGAGGACTATTTCATGTAAGCAGACTTTTTTAGAATTGTAATTTTATCATGTATTTTCCTGCTGTCTGGGTTTAGTTTTAGAATTTGGTTATATTTTGGATTATACTGATATTTTATGTAAGCTATCTTACTTTACTACCCATATCTAACAAATACCAAGCAAGCTTTGTTGGGAAGTCAGTGGGTTGGGGGGAGGAGGGAGTGTTACTATAGTTGTTGAATATATCACAAGAAAGAGAATTGTACCAATTAATGACCAACCAGAAAAGATAACTAAATCAAGCTTAGAGATACAAAGTTTAACAAGTAGTATACATTTATATTTATCTTTGTTAGAATTCTATATGGTTCCATATATGGACATTATGCTGTATTGTACATCAATATACTTAAATTTTCTTCTCTTAAATTGTTGTGTTTATTATACACTTTTGTACTTGCATTTTTTTTAGGTAAATTGCTTTGAGATTTATTGATACCTAGCTGTATGTAAATAGCTTTAATCAATCAATCAATCAATCAATTAAAGCTGCTAGGATTTCAAGTAAAATTGTCTTACTCCAAAATATAAATCTTGCACCATTGACACCAAAGCAGGTCATATCAGGAACTTCCTAAACGTATTTTTCTCGAGTCCAGATTCTGAATAAACTAAATTAAACTGAATCATTCAATGTTGATGTTTTAGAAATAACTTGTTTATGTTAAGAGCATTCCATGCTTCTAAAAGCTCTTCAGTATTATTTTATAAATCTGCTTTACGCCACGATAATTTCAAGCTAATAAAAAATAGTATCTTGTGTTCCATTTATTAGAAAAGCTCTCATTAAACAGTATGCAAAGCAATCCTGTTGCTTTGACAGGATTTCAAAACTTTTGACTCTGCCCAAGTAGCAGCAGTGCTATGGACCTCTCGTAGTTATTGGGGGGGGGTGAAACCTTTATTCTAAAGGCTTTTCTGTTATGACCATTTCAAAGTGTCTTTATGCCATTTTGTCTCAAGATGCTACAGCAGAACTTTTATTAAGTATCCCTGTTAGTACTCTAACACAATAAAGGCACCACTCAGATAGTTGTATGTTTGTGAACAAACAGCCAGTTTGCAATCCAAGCCTGCTAGAAAATCAGTTCTTTATTGCTCTCAAAATGCTACAGTATTTAGAAGTATTTATAATTAATTGGTCTGATGCTATGTACTCACAACTTATTTTCAAACTTGATATACGGCATAAGACTCTGAATTTCCACTTTGATAAAACCATCTCTCCTTTGAGAGTTATTAAATGTACATGAACCCATACAGTTAAGAGACTATCCTTCAACTCTACAGAAAAACTACTTCTGCACCTATTCCTTAGTTATAAGGGAACTCTCAACTCTCTTGTGATTCGCATGTGCTATCATATAGAAGCTACTTTATATTCACAACATTATAGCATGATTAGCGGCTTAGAAATAGACCTGTAGTCCTCCTACCATAGTGCATTTGCTTATCACGGGGTTCAGAACGAACCTTTTCCTACGGTTCTAAGAGTCTTAAAATGTGTTTCTAAGTTTCAGCAATGGGGGCAAATGGGCTGTGAAGAAAGACCTCAACTACTTATTAAAATATAGGTTCAACTAGAAAACAGACAAGAAAAGCAAAGTATTGCACAGAACTATGTTCTGCTCTTGCTTAAGCTAAAATGCTTATATAGGTTCCTACCAACTGACACAGACTCAGAAGAGAAGTCAGGAAAATGTACACAAATAGAAGACAGAAGTAAAGTTATATGAAGTATACACAAAAAAGCAACCTGATAGAAACTTCTCTGGTATATTTCACAAAACACTGTTCTACAGAGATGGGCTGTCATTCTAAAAGCAAGTGCATTTCAGGTACAATGAGAGTCAATCTAGTGATCAAGTTATCAACCTAGTTTCTTCAGGTTCACACTGGTGGTTTTAATTTTGCTTCATTAATAAGAAACAGTAATATAATAAAAGGAAAAGCTGGAATATAATATTCCTAATTGTGATTTTAGAAATTTAAGAAAGTTGAAGAAGAGACACTAGAAGATGTGACTAAGAAAAAGAATGTCAAAATTGAGTGGAAGTTCAAGTCCCTGCATTCACATGACTGTATCTTTAATGTTCTGCAGAAATAAAGGGAGATCAAAAGATTAGATTTAAACTTACTATAAGTCCATCTGCGTGCTTCTCCTCATTACTTTGATCCTTAAGGAAAAATGTTACAAATATTAACATATCAATTTTTGTATAGATGTCACTTAGGTCTTTCTTTATATGAGAATGATAAATGTTTCTCGGAAATATTTTTATTACAATCTCTGAAAGTGATATGTCCTCAGAAGGAAAAGAAACCGCTTTAGCCATTAGGAAATTTGTTCTTTATATGCCATTGCCATGATCTTACCATACTTAGCTATGTTTTTTATCATCCAAGTATTAATAACAGCTGATATATACAAATACAGAAAGGTCCTTTTTGTCAGATGGAGACAGCACTGAAGAGGCACACCTCTATGTTTCTTACTACCTACATTTATTGCTAAATATTAGGAAGAGGCATGTCCAAATGCTTAGACTCTTGCAAGGTGTTTCTATACCATGCTTCTTGCTTGTGAGGAAACTATTTATGACCATGAAAATATCTCGTAAAAGTTATGTGTCTCTTTAAAAAATCCACTATAGCGAAGGGTTTGTTTTGCCATGACTACATGCCTCAGCTGCTCAATATCACAATGGAATAAACTCACACACCTCACATGCGTATACTTTTTCCTATCGCAGGTATCATCTCTGTCCTAGAATGAATGTAATGCCAACTAGCCCTTAAAAATTGTGAATAGGCTGCGGGATTATACATTATTCTTCTCAGCCTCTTCTTCCATGTGCAAATTTTGAACTACACCCCAGGGCACTCCTAACCTAGCATTTGTTTTTATTACCCATTGTTAGTGTACATGTATATACACGGTCAGGGACAGGGAGAATTTGCTCAAGCAAGCATACAATCATCTAAGTTTGTTCCCACTCCTTTAACTATTTTTATGATTGTGCTGGCCACAGTCTTACTTTTCCATCCATCCACTAACATACCTACTTACTTTGTGAAATTTGATAATACTGAATTTGAATACCAAAACACAAAGTGAAATGCAGAATGCTTTACGAGTCTTGGAAACCATAGTTCAGGATTGTGTTAAACAATATTTACAGAATACTTATGGACTACTTGGATCACAGTGAAAATAACAGCTGGAACAGACAAGCATCTGCTATGTGTTCCAGGATGTAATATGGTTTCCTGTAGTTTACACAATGAATGGGCATTCAACTGATTTACATTCAAAATGCATCTCCATAATTAGTAGTTAACCTGAGTCCACCAATGTTTAATTGGCATTTGATTTTCCTTTTATGAAGTCTAGGATTCTCCTCAATACAGACATTAACCAGATGAAGCAAATCCTACCCTTCCTCCAATGAGCACAGGGTGGTGTCTAAGGCTGTCTCCTCCTTCCGCTTGTTAGCTTCACTGAATGAATCCTGTTAGGCTGAGTGTCTGCCACTGGCCCAAAGTCACACTGTGAGCTTCATGGTTGGGGGGAGGGATTGAACGTAGTTTAATTAAGGAAGATTGTACCTCTCCTCTCAATTACAAGTGCCAATTAGAACTATCAGCTGAAAATTACTTCAAAATTCTATCACTGAATAGCGAAACTGAAACAGGGATGGGCAACTAGCATGACAGGGTATAGAATCAACATAACCAGGAAACTCAAGTTTTGAAGAACTATACCCTTTTCACATAAGGAACAATTATTATATATAGTTGCAATACTAAGTATGAAAGCTAAGCAATTCTACAGCTACCCAAATTAAGAGCATACTGATTGGACCATTGGTCTCACCTGAAGGGTGATTTTCCTATGAGTACGGACATCACAGCGGGTGTTAGCTCCACCTATCGTGCGAAGGCAAGAATGTCTTTGAAGTCAAGACTAGGGGCGTCAGGCCCCTCCCACTCTCCAGTTCATTCGCAGCAAGTCTAAGGAGAAATATCTAAAGATACAAGAACAAGGCCAACCGGCCTGGCAGCAGGAAAATAACACAATAGTACCATGCATAGTAACATGACTGCAACATAGCGGTATAACAGAACTAGAAGTCTTGACTTCACTCTTAAATTTAAATATAATAGCGTAACAGTAATATATAACACATTAGAAAATATATAGTCATCCACCAACTGGGAGGGTCGTGATGTCCGTACTCATAGGAAAATCACCCTTCAGGTGAGACCAATGGTCCATTTTCCCTATGAGTCCGGCCATCACAGCGGGATGTACCACAGCAGCCCATACAGGGAGGGACCACCCACGTGTTAATCCTTATTAAGAACCTGTTGTAACACTCGTCTGCCGAAAGAAGCGTCAGCAGAGGCATAACGATCAATTTTATAATGCCTTATAAACGAGTGTGGGGTAGACCAGATTGCAGCCCTACAAATATCGGCAACAGGAGCATTAGTGGCAAAAGCAGCCGAAGTGGCAGCTGACCTGGTAGAATGAGCCGTTATACTAGCTGGAACTGACAGCTTCAGGGACTCATATGCTAAAATAATGCATGCCCTTAACCAACGAGATAAGGTAGAATTAGATACTTTATGCCCCATAGACCTTGGATGAAAGGATACAAACAGAGACTCCGTTCTTCGAATCTCTTGGGTCCTAGACAGGTATGTCTTGAGAGCCCTCCGAACATCCAACAAATGCCAAGCCTTCTCGAGCGGATGGGTAGGATTCGGGCAAAAGGAAGGTAAAACAATGTCCTGGTTGCAATGAAAAACTGAATCGACCTTGGGACGGAAGGAAGGATCAGTCTTCAGCACAACAGAGTCCTTATGGAAGACGCAGAGGTGTCGAGCAGAAGACAATGCGCCCAACTCCGAAACGCGTCTGGCAGATGTGATTGCGATCAGAAACAAGACCTTGAAGGACAGCATACGTAGGGGCACAGACCTGATGGGTTCAAACAGAGGGCGTTGCAAAGCCTGCAGAACCTTCGGCAAACTCCATGAAGGAAAACGATGGACAACAGGCGGAGAGCGTAGGGCGACTCCCCTCAAAAAGCGTTTGATGAACGGATGTGAGGAAATATGCTCTCCAGGAAAGGACACTGAGAGAATGGACGACAGAGTGGACGCATGTCGACATAGAGTGTTGGGTCGAAGTCCCATCATAAAGCCGCTATGAAGAAATTGCAGCACCTGATGCACAGTGGCTTGGGATGGATCATGGTGGTGGGACTGACACCACTTGGAGAAAGCCACCCAGGTATGTTGATAAATACGAGTAGTAGATGGTCTTCTCGAGGCCAAAATAATATCAATCACTGCGTCAGACAGTCCAGCTGACCACAAATGTCCCCATTCAAACGCCACGCTGTTAGATTGAGCCAAGTAGGGTCCTGGTGCAGTACTGGACCCTGGGATAGAAGGTCTGGCCTGACTGGAAGTGTCCAAGGATCCATCATTGACATTGCCAGAAGATCTGAAAACCACGGTCGGCGTGGCCAAAATGGTGCTATCAGAACCAGCTGTGCCCTCTCGGTTCGCGCCTTCCTCAAGGTTTTGGCTAACAATGGTATGGGAGGAAAGGCGTACAATAGACCATCTGGCCACGGTGTTGTCAGAGCATCCACTGCTTCTGCTGTTGAGTCCAGGTATTGGGCAAAGTACCTGGGAAGCTGGCAATTGCGACTGGGAGCAAACAGGTTGACTGAGAGGGCGCCGAACCGACATTGGAGACGATGGAAAATGGCTGGATGAAGTTTCCATTCTCCCGGAAATATCTGTTGTCTGCTGAGCCAGTCTGCTGTCACATTCCAAATCCCTCTGAGATGTTCTGCTTTCAGGGATTGTAGATGTTGTTCTGCCCAGACAAAAATGAGGGAGGCTAAGTCCTGCAGGGGACGAGACCTGGTGCCCCCTTGTCTGTTCAAATGTGATTTTACACACGTGTTGTCTGTTCGAATGAGCACATGGTCCAAAGGGAACAGAGACTGAAAATGACGTAGAGCTAAGTGGACAGCCTTTAGCTCCAGCCAGTTGATGCTTTGAGTTTGCTCCGCGGTGGACCAAACCCCCTGAACGTACTGGGAGTTGCAGTGGGCTCCCCAACCGATGAGGCTGGCATCTGTGGTTACAACGGTTCTGCGGGGTTCTCTGAACGACGTGCCCCTGGAGAGGTGTTGAACCTTGGTCCACCAGCGGAAGGAGAGGCGCAGTGCAGGGCTCAAACGAACTTTGCGATGGTTGGAGCTGGCAATGTCCTGTTAGGTCCAATACCGCCCTCCATGATAAATCTCGTTTTGGGACAGCAAATAGGAGGGAGTACACCCCTTCCGACCTTTCAGTTGTGGGAACTGGCTCTATCGCCGCTATGTCCAAGAGGTGGTGGATAGCTGTCTGCATGATGTTGTGCCTGGCTGGTGCCCTTGGGCAAGGGGACGGATGGAATCTGTCTGATGGGGTTGCCCAGAACTCTATGGCATAGCCATAACTGAAAAGGTCCCTGATCCAGGAGACCGTAGTAAGGCGCAGCCATCGATCTCCAAAATTAAGTAATCTGCCACCTATGGGGAGGGCGTTAAGACTACTTGCATAGGCGAGGACCTCCCTTATATGAGGACGATGAGTTGCCCCTGCGCCCTTGGTACTGACCTCTGCCCTGGAAGCGTCGGTTCCAGGAGCCCCTGAATGCGTTGGGATCATAAGATCTGAAGTCGCGGCCTCGTCCTCCTGGCCGCGTTCCTCGAAAGGGCTGGTTAGAACGGAAGGAAGGAAATCGCCTGAAGGGCCTGTGGTCGCTGTTCTTGACTGTGGCCAAAACCGGTTTGTGGGCGTCTTTTGGATCAACCAGCACTGCCTTTAGAGCTTCCTCGCCGAAGAGTAGAGATCCGGAGTAAGGAGCCCTGGACAGGTTCAATCTGGCCGCTGAATCAGCTTGCCAGTGGCGAAGCCAGAGGGTGTGACGAGCGACTATTTGAGCCGTCATGGCTCGTGCCCCTAATTGAGTGGCATCCAAAGTGGCATCGGCCACAAAAGCTGCTGTCTTACGCAATTTCAATAGTGCTCTTCTGAGGGTGACAGGATCAGGGTTAGCGTCCTCTAGAAGGTCATCCAGCCACATCATAGATGCTCTGGAGAAGATGGAGGCTGAAGCGGAGGCACGCATGGCTAGGGCAGTGGCCTCGTGATTCTTGCGGAGGGCGAAGTGTATTCGTCGCTCAGTAGTGTCTTCTAGGTGGGATTCCCCTTCCCTGGGCAAAAGCGATCGTGAAACAAGGCGAGCGATTGGTTCATCTATGCCAGGGACATCTAACTTGGTGGCAAAGTCTGGGGCTAGGGCGTAAAGTCTGTCAGCCAGGTTCTTGAAGCGTCAAGCTTTGAGTGGATGGGCCCATTCTTCAGAGACTAATTTGGCAATTGGGTCCGGCACCAGGATGTAGTGTTCAGTAGGTGCAGGGGATTTGAGGACCTTGGCCCCTTTGATAGCTGGGGCGGACGAAGTTGAAGGCGCTGTCTGGAGACCAAGAGTATTAACTACCCTGCGTGCCAGGGGCTGATAGTCTGAGGCATTAAACAAGCGATATGATGTATCCTCCTCATGATCTGAATAGTCGCTCCAGTCATCTCCTTCAACGTGGTCATTGAAGGTTGACTCCTCCACATACGAGGCTTCGTCAATACATCTGCCTCTGGCTACATCAAAGGGGTTAGGTGAACAGGAAGGGTGAGTTTCATGACACGCACGATGTTCCATGTTGAGTTGAGGTATGGCAGGAACTTGTGGTAGTGACTGCATTTGGGTAAAAAATGCCAGCATGGCTTGAAGTTGGGAGAGGAAATCAGGAGACATCTGCAGCCCGGATGTGGCAGATGTATGTGCCTGAGGAGCTATTGGAACAGATGTTTGGGGCGGTAAATCGGAGGAAGGATCATTAGTCGAATACTGAGCGGGAAAGCCAACAAATTCTTCCTCGTTAGAGGAAGCAGCAGGGGAATGGAGAATATCGCTTATGTGTGCCTGAGGTGCTGTGGTGGTGGTTGGCACACAGACGTAACGTGGGCGCTTTGGTTTGCTATGGCTGGAAAGATGTTTTGTCTTAGCCAGGGCTTTGGCGTGTCTGGTCTTAGTCGTGTTAGAATGTTGTGGCTTGGCTGTTTGTGGCATGCCTGGCTGATCTGGCACCATATGGGTTGATTGCGGCATGCCTGGCTGTTCTGCCATCTTATATTAACAGTACACTGCCACGGAGGGGGCAGGATGTAAAGACCCGAACTGGCTCAGCGTACGACCACGGAGGGGGTAGAATACACTGGCAGATGGCGGAGTGCACTGCCACAGAGGGGGCAGGATGCACTAAGGTATTAGTGTTAATATGTTATAGGCTGTATTTAGACTTAGCACACTCAGATTAGTGCTGTAGGCTGGGTTTCAGGTGTGGTACACTGCCCCAGAGGGGGCAGGATATAGCAATATAAATCAGATTTAGTACAAGTCAGCCACGAAGATTAAAGCTCCAGCCTTGATAATACAATCCAGCCACTAGGATTAAAGCTCCAGCCTTGATAATATCATTCAGCCACTAGGATTAAAGCTCCAGCCTTGATAATACAATCCAGCCACTAGGATTAAAGCTTCAGCCTTGATAATACAATCCAGCCACTAGGATTGGAGCTCCAGCCTTGATAATATAATCCAGCCACTAGGATTACAGCCACAGTAAATTTGTGTGCAAGTCAGCCCTGTGTAAGTCTGTTTGCAGCACCACAGTAAATTTGTGTGCAAGTGAGCCCTGTGTAAGTCTGTTTACAGCACGTATACAACACACATACGGATAGATAGCCTGCAGGGAAGGTATCCGATGGTTAATAAAGGGTAACAAAAAGGGCGGGAATTTTGAATTCAAAAAATGGCACCCGGAAAAAAGGGCGGGAAAAAACGATCAAAAAAGGCGGAGAGAGAAGGAGCAATGGCGGCCGTCTGGGGACGAAGTGGGGGGAAGGGCTGCCCAGCACAGACTAGCAGGGGGAGCCGCGGGGTCGATAACCGCACTAGCGGCTCCAAAAACCCCCCAAAAAGAAAGTGCAGATAGAAGCCTGTGAGGGATAAGGCAGCAGGAGGCAAGCCGCTGCCGGCGCCGGGAGCAGGGCTAGCCGCGGCGAAACTAACGTGCCGAGAAAAGCCTGTGAGGGCTGAGGCAGCAGGAGGCAAGCCGCTGTCGCCGGCGGGAACAGGGCTCTCTGCGGCGAAATAAGGAGCGGAGAGAAAGCCGGATCGCCAGGCTCCAGGGAGGCAGAACCCTGGTAGATTACAAAAGGTTGGAGGGAGCCGCAGCCGCAGGCTCCCGCCTCGGAGAAAACGGCAGCCGCGGTCTCTTCAAGGGCTCCACAGAGCGCGACTTGAGAAAAGCAGAACCGCTACGGGAGAGAAAAGGCTGCGATCCCCCGAAGCTCAAAACGGCCAAAAAACACAGAACACCGCAGCCGCGGTCTCTGTGGGGGTCGCCAGACAAGCAGGAGAGAGAACGAAAATAAAATGTTAAAGTCAAATCAGGGAGAACCGCAGCCGCGGTCTTTGAGGGAAAAAACCTCTAACAAGCAACAGAGGTAAGTGAAAGTAGGGAAAGAAGGACTGGGAAGACACACAAGCGACGCTGGGTTCGCACCCAGTCAAAACGAATAAACAAATACAAAAACAACTTAGCTAAATGCTACGCTATAGGATCTCAATGATAAGTTTTCCAATCTTGTTCGTCTGAAGGCAAGAATGAACTGGAGAGTGGGAGGGGCCTGACGCCCCTAGTCTTGACTTCAAAGACATTCTTGTCTTCGCACAATAGGTGGAGCTAACACCCGCTGTGATGGCTGGACTCATAGGGAAAATATACTGTCTCAACCTACAAAGAGGCTCAGAAAAGTTTTTAATCAGGGGGAGTGACCCCATTAATTCTCCTGAACCTCTCAGCAATTTTGATACTGACAACAGAACGCTTCTGCACAGACTGTATGATTTGGGGGCACCATGTTTTCTCGGTTCCTCTCCTACATGGAGGACTAATTCCAGAAGGCAGTGCTGGAGGACTACTGCTTAGCTTCATCACATTAGTACTATGGGATCCAACTGGGTTCCATCTCGTCTCCCTTGCACATGAAACTACTGGATGAGGTTAACCAGTGATTTGGAGCAAGTGTCATCACCACACTGGTGACACCCAAATCTATAATATATGAATCAGATGAGGTTATGGAGTGCTAAAGGTGTCTGGGATCAGTAATGGACTAGATGAGGGCCAATAACCTGAAGCTCTATCCTGAGAAGATGCAGTCTGCCTCTTCAAGGAAGGAAGCCTGCCCAAATTCCTAAAGAAAGTAAACTTAAGGAAGTTCACTGAGAGTTTTGTGTCACCTCCTCCTGCCAGTAGCCCACAATGGCCCATTCCATGTTGTTTAAGCAGGAGGGACCCCAATCCTTGAGACAGTAGCAGTGCATGTGGTGGGGCAGAGCCACAGAGTTCCCACACACACAACACAAGTGTTGCTGCTACTTACCTGGATAAGGTTAGGGAGGTGAAGTAGCAAGGTCAGGGTCATGTGGGTGCACCAGTGTGAGTGCTGGGTTGGTGGCAGTGGTCCTAACCTTGTTGCTGCCATGCCCCAAGCCCTGTCCAGATACACAGCAATTGATGCTGGTGTTGGAAGGGTGGCTCTGCCCCATCACATGTGCTGCTACCTCCACACAAGCTTTTCTGGGACTGCGGATAGAAGGGATGAGAAACTTTCCTTTTGGGGGCTTCCTTAAGTTAGCTTAGTAGCCAAACCTACAAATGAAATGGTAGGCTTTAAATGTATTAAATAAAGGAAATAATTAATAATACACTAGTGTAACAATACGGAGCTTATTAATTTAACATGCTGGAGATACAAAAGAAATAGTAAATCAAACCTACATTCATGTTTAACGAAGTAAAAAAGTATGAACACAGAAGCCTATATGAATTTTCAGCCTACTGCACAAAAATCAGGAATCTTCATGGCTAATAAATTGGTTCCATGTCCATAACAAGCAAGCTTCTTTATATGTTGACATCTATGGGTTACTTTTGGGCAGTATTAGCAATATACAATACAAATGGCCAGGATATTAGCTGCACAGTAGATGAATATGCTCATGTATTTGGGCTGCTGACAGGAGGTACATATGTACTGGGCCTGAGCTAGCAGAGGCCCCCGACTCTTAATTTTCATTAAAAACAAAGTAAGTGAATAGGACATTACTACAGAAAGTTGGAAAGCAAAACATGAAGGCACTGTTCGAAGGCTGCAGATATGGAGAAGCTGCTGTTGATAAGGTCACTTAATCACCGCTGAGCCATCAGAGGAAGGAATGTTGACCACCCCTACCTGGGACTCAGGAGGGGGCCTTCCCAGGGCAGCAGCAGCAACAGAAACTTGTGGTTGCTGCTAGCATGACATTGGACAGAGAAGTCTCTGCCCTTCGTCCTGAGATGTTTTGTTCAAGCATTTTCTACCCTGTGCACATTATTTCATTCACTCCCCAAGTGTGCTGCCTTTCCACTATAAATTGGTTGGCTTTGGTATGCTTTACTCAGAAGTACCTCCCTTGAAATAAATAAGGATTCCTTCCTACTGAGAAGAAAGTGGCAATATTGCATTTTCCATATCCCCCACATAGCCACTACTGGTCTGCTCATCATCACTGGGTTATTTTTTGATATACAGTGACCATAAAACAAGGATACTGTTTTGTTTACCAGTGTTGGCAAAAAAAATGTGCATGTGCAGTGTTTGCTGACAGTTGTGAAACTGCACATACTTAGAATATTTGTTGTTTGTTGCCTATTTGCATCTTGCATTTACTCACAGGAGCTCAAGGCTGTATACATTTGCCTTCCCTTCCCTTCCCCCATTTTATCTTCCCAAAAGCCTTGTAAGGTAGGCTAGACAGAGAGTTGGTAGTCTGGATGTCAGAGTAGTGGAAGTGCACATACTTAAGAATGTTTTTACTTCTTGTCATTTATTAGGGTAGGCAAACTTTTCTTCTTTGTTTTGGTATTTTGCTGTAAATATCAGGACTATGAAATGTTGCCATTAAAGTAAGGGAGTGCTGTTTCCTGGGTTTGTGCATGTTTATTTTTCTTTATATGATTTGTCATATATCTTGCCTTTCCACCCAGGAGCTCAAGGTTGTGTACATTATCTTCCCCTTCCCCCTTCTATCTTTGTTACCACCCCTATGACGTAGGCTAGTCTAAGTTAACATATATACTGTACATGAGCAGCAGTTCTTGCCACCAGCGGGGGTGGGGATGCAGGGGACCCAATCCACATACAGCACACTAGGGCCAGGAAAACATGCTGGCATCCCCTTATGTATTGTCTTTGACTAGTTAACTGCCATCCCTGGAATCAGAAACATTATTTCATAAAGTAGTCCTAGGATAACCACTGTCTGATGAACTGGCAACAGCAGAGCTAATACTATGTCTCTTCCAGATTTCAAGACACAAGAAAAGAATGCACAGCAAGGATACCAGTGGCGGCACCAGTTGGTGGATCAGAAACTTCCTTGATACATGAAATTTCAACCTGGGTTTACGGCTTGGGAAACTTCTCTAGGAATACCTCTTTATTGGTTCAAACCGATAGATGGCTCAAGTATTCTAACTTCAGAAATATCCTCTCAAGAATGGTCACAAAAAGCAATGGAGCTGACCAGTTTAACAACACTGACAACTTATCAAATGCCATGACTGTAGGGTAACAGCAGAATGCTGGGAACTAATCATAACATTCATTAACAACTTTATTGGGATAGTTCTTAAAATGATGAATAGTTATACGATTTAGTATTTAATTTGTTATATAGGCATATACTTGAGATATAAGAGTTCCTAACCAGATTATTCTTTCTTTTTTACAAAAAAACTATTTTTTATTAAGTTTTGAACATTAATAAACATTAACACAATACACAAGGCAGGCATGGAGTTACAAAAAAATTCTACATCAGTACAATTCCCATCTCTCCCAAATCCAAACTGTATCACTAGAAGTGGGGGTACGGCTAGGCCTCATCAAATTTCTTATTGATGACATACTAATCCCAAGTTTTAAAGTAGTGCCAAGATAACCATAGGCTAGTTTAAAGCTTATAATTTAGTAGTGCTTGCTCATAACCACCATGTAGGACAATGCGGCAAAGCACCATGCACTTTAGCACAAATGGTTCCTTTATCTTAATCCAGGGGTGCGGAACCACAGACCCAGGATCTAAATGTCCAGGATCCCAAGCCTCTTTCTGGTCCATGGGACTCTGCCATGCCATGCCCCCTTCCCAGGTGTGTGTAAAAAATCTCTGGCTAAAATGTGTGGCTAGAATGTATATTCTACCAAGGTTAAATATCACATCTGTTGCTCTAGGGTCAATCCAGATATGTTCACTAGGGGATGATTAAAACCATTTTTGGTTGAAGTTGCTATCATGTACAGAAGCACAAAATTTAACATAACACAAACCCTTGCAGCACCAGTTTTTAGATGACCCTCTCCACTTTCTCTCTCTCACACACAGTAAATCAGAGGTACCACATAGCATTTTTCTAACTGTGTTTTTGGTGTCTCAATATGGGTAGGAATGATATACAGTGCCTTGCAAAAGTGATCAGACCCCTGACCAATGTTCTCATATTACTGAATTACAAATGGTACATTGAAATTTCGCTCTGTATATTTTATTTTGAAACACCGAAACTCAAAAACAATTACTGTAAGGTGACACTGGTTTTATGTTGGGAAATGTTTGTAAGAAACATAAAAAAATGAAACACGTTGCTTGCATAAGTATAAGTGCTGTGGAAGCTCAGATGAAAGAAATTGCTCTATCGAGGGCACAATTACCTTACCATTGGCCTCCACTTGTGAACCATTAAAGTTGCTGTCACACTGTCAGGATAAAAACCCCACTGTTGAAGGATCATTGGCCAGGCTGTGGATCTGAAGGAAAATGAAGACCAAAGAGCATTCTACAGAAGTGAGAGATAATGTAATACAAATGCACAGATTAGGAAAAGGATACAAAACAAGAAGACTTGTGAGAGAAGCCACAGAGAGGCCAACAATCACTCTGAACGAGCTACAGAGTTCAGTGGCTGGGAGTGGAGTAATGGTGCACCAGTCAACCATATCAAGAGCTCTGCATAACACTGGCCTGTATGGGAGGGTGGCAAGAAAGAAGCTGTTACTCAAAAAGTACCATCTGAAAGCACGGCTGGAGTTTGCCAGAAAGCATGAGAGTGCCCCAGTTGGATGTGGGAAAAGGTTTTGTGGTCAGATGAGACCCAGATAGAACTTTTTGGCCAAAACTCAAAGTGCAATGTGTGGCGCAAATCTAACACAGCCCGTGCCTCAAGACACACCATCTCTACAGTGAAGTATGGTGGTGCTAGCATCAAGCTGTGGGGGTGACTCTCATCAGCAGGGACTGGGCATCTGGTTAAAATCAAAGGAATAATGGATGGAGCAAAATACAGGGAAATACTGCATGAGAACCTGCTTCAGTCCACTAAAAACCTGAAGCTTGGGAGAAAACTCACTTTTCAGCAGGACAATGATCCCAAGCACAAGGCCAAAGCAACATTGGAGTGGATCAAGAACAAAATGGTGAATGTCCTACAGTGACCCGGTCCAAGTCCTGATCTCAATCCCATTGAGAATCATAGAATCATAGAGCTGGAAGGGGCCTTGTAGGCCATCGAGTCCAACCCCCTGCTCACAGCAGGAAATCCACAGCTAGAGCATCTCCCGCAGATAGCTGTCCAGCCTCTGCTTGAAGATATCCAGTGAAGGGGATCCCACCACCTCCCTAGGCAGTCGGTTCCATTGCCGAACTGCCCTTACTGTCAAGAAGTTCCTTCTAATTTCCAATCTGAATCTACGCTCCTGCAACTTAAAACCATTAGACCTAGTCCTACCCTCTGGGGCAGCAGTGAACAAATCTGTACCCTCCTCTATGTGACAGCCCTTCAGGTACTTAAAGAGTGTAATCATGTTGCCCCTCAGCCTTCTCTTCACCAGACTGAACATACCAAGTTCCTTCAACCTTTCCTCATAAGACTTGTTCTCCATACCAGCTATCATCCTCGTCGCCCTCTTCTGAACCCGCTCCAACTTGTCTATATCTTTCTTAAAATGAGGCGCCCAGAAATGAACGTAGTATTCCAGATGAGGCCTGACCAATGCAGAATATAGTGGGACTATTACTTCCCTCGACCTGGAAACTATAGCTCTGTTTATGCAGCCCAAAACCGTGTTTGCCTTTTTTGCCGCAGCATCACACTGCTGGGTCATGTTTAACTTGCGATCCACTACAATTCCAAGGTCCTTTTCACATGCACTACTGCTAAGCCGGGTATTTCCCATCCTGTACCCGTGCATTTTGTTTTTGTGGCCTAAATGCAGAATCCTGCATTTGTCTTTATTGAATGTCATTTTATTAATTTCAGCCCAATTTTCTAGTCTATCCAGGTCCCTTTGGATTTTATTCCTGTCTTCCATTGTGTTAGCTATCCCTCCCAGTTTCGTATCATCCGCAAACTTCATAAGGCTTCCCTCCACTCCATCATCTAAGTCATTGATAAAAATGTTGAAGAGTATCGGCCCCAGGACAGAACCCTGTGGCACTCCACTCGAAACCTCCTTCCAGTCCGAAGCAGAGCCACCGACGACCACTCTTTGAGTACGGTTTTCCAACCAGTTGTGAATCCACCTGACAGTATTTCCATGTAGTCCGCATTTGACCAGTTTGCTAATCAAAAGGTCGTGGGGGACTTTGTCAAACGCTTTGCTGAAATCTAGATAGATGACATCTACAGCATTTCCACCATCTATTAGGCTAGTGACCCGATCAAAAAAAGAGATGAGATTAGTTTGACAGGAATTTTTCTTGACAAACCCATGCTGGCTCCTACTAATCACAGCATTGTCATCTAGATAGTTGCCAATGGACTCTTTTATTATCTGTTCTAATATCTTTCCCGGTATTGAAGTCAGACTGACCGGCCTGTAATTCCCCGGATCTTCTTTTTTACCCTTTTTAAAGAGCGGGACGACGTTTGCCCGTCTTCAGTCCTCCGGCACCTCTCCCGTTCTCCAGGATTTCTCAAAGATGATGGCAAGAGGTTCCGAGAGTACATCCACAAGTTCCTTCAATACTCTGGGATGCAGTTCATCAGGCCCTGGAGATTTGAACTCATTTAGGTTAACTAGGTATTTCCTGACTATCTCCTTATCAATCTTGAACTGCAATCCTGACCCCTTACTGAGATTGCTACCGATGCAAGGTTGCACACTGTTCCCTTTTTGGGAGAAAACGGAGCAACATAGGTGTTGAGCAGTTCTGCCTTTTCCTTGTTATCTGTCAACATTTTGCCATCCTCATTGAGCAGCAGTCCCACCGTTTCCTTGGTCTTTCTCTTGCTTCGAACATATCTGAAAAACCCCTTTTTGTTGTTCCTCGCTTCCCTCCCCAGCCTCAGCTCATTCTGGGTTTTAGCTTTCCTTACGCTATTCCTGCAAGCCCAAGCCGCTCGTCAGTACTCTTCCTTGGTGATGCGTCCTTCCTTCCATTCTTTATACATGCTCTTTTTTACTTTTATCTCCTCCACCAGTCTTCCGTGTAGCCACATTGGCTTTTTCCGATGTTTTCCATTTTTCTTTCTCTTTGGAATTGTTTGAGATTGCGCTTTTTGTAATACGTTCTTCATGAACTCCCATGCTTCTTGGGCTCCTTTTTTCTTTAGTCTATCTAGCCACGGGATCCTACCCATCATTTCCCTGAGCTTGCTAAAATCGGCTTTCCTGAAATCCAAGGTCCATATTTGACTATATTCTTCTTTGGCTTTCCCCAGAATCACAAATTCCAGCATTACGTGGTCACTTTCCCCCAAGGTACCGACCACTTTAATTCCCGTGACCAATTCGTCCCTGTTAGTTAAGATCAGGTCCAGGATTGCCAATCCCCTTGTTCCTTCTTCTACTTTTTGAAAGAGGAAATTACCAGCAAGGCCCATCAGGAATTTGTTGGAGGCTTTGTGCTTCGCAGAGTTTGTCTCCCAGCAGATATCCGGGTAGTTGAAGTCCCCCATCACTACTACTTCTTGCCTCCTTGAGATTTCAGAGATTTGTCTGTGCTGCTCTTTGAAAATTGCGGTCCACAAGCGATGTCAGACCACCCTGAACGACCTGGAGCGAATCTGCCAAGAATGAGCCAAAATCCCTCTGTGTGCAAAGCTGGTACATACCTACCCCTAAAGACTTAAAGCTGTTATTGCAGCGAAAAGTGGCTCTAGCAAATATTAATGTGTGGGGGGGGGGGGGTTGAATACTTATGAAAGCAACATGTTTCAGTTTTTTGTTTCTTACAAACATTTCACAACATAAAACCAATGTTACCTCACAATAATTGATTTTGAGTTTCAGTGTTTCAAAATAAAATATCATACAGAAAGAAATTTCAATGTACCATTTGTAATTCAGTAATATGAGAGCTCCAGTCAGGGGCCTGATTACTTTTGCAAGGCACTGTGTGTGTGTGTGTGTGTGTGTGTGTGTGTATATATATATATAATTGATTTTTTTTAAAATGGTGCAGCAACCATTTATATTCAAATTTGATGAAATCTACTGGAATGACCTACTAGTCAATTTGCCTCTAGCCATACCAACTTTCACCTTTCATCCTGCTCACCACTAACTCGTGGCCCACGGAACCTTGCTCAATAGGGAATGTGGCCCTTGTGCTGAAGAAGGTGCTCTGCCCCATCTTAATCCATTTGGGTTTGAGGTATTAGGCTGGATCTAGACTTTACTCCTGCAGGCAGGAGTATCCTGAGTGGAGTTCCATTCCTACTGGTGGTGATGAAGAGCTTTCATTGAATCTCCCCTTCCCCTGCAGTCCCCAGAGCCACCTCCCACACTACTCTGTAGGGCTGGGAGACCCTCCAGAATGTGGGACACTGAATTGGTGGTTGCAGGGGTAGTGGAATTGCCAAAAGACACCCTCCCAAACTCTGTCAGATCATAAGCCTTCTGTAGATGGAAGGCACAATCTGGATGCAACCAATGAGCACGGTCTATATCAGAGGCCACCAACTTTCTGGACACAAAACTAAAACAAAATTAAAGAGGGTACAGTCACTGCTACTCTGTCCCACCCTGGGACAACCTCAGGCTTGCCGTGGTAAGTCAGCTATGTCCTAGTAGTCCTGATTACATAGATCATCCAATACTGATTTAACACTCTCTCATACACACAATGATGCTGTTGCTGTCTAGCAACAAAGGGAGCATTCCCCAGTACCAGGAAAAATATACCAAGGTGGCCACACACACTCCTGTGCACATGCACATTCACTGCATACATACAGACCACAGACACACTTGCATCTCACTGACACACATACATTTCATCTATACCGACACACAATCATTTCTGTCTCTCTCTACCCAAGTGCATCTGTCTCTCTTCCATACCATATATAACCCTTTCTCTCACACGCCTTAGCACCACATACCTCTCCATCTCTTTGTCCAAGTGTATCTCTCTCAACTGCACACAGAAGGCACACTTGAGCACCCCACCCCACATTCAGAAAAGCCCCTTCTGGGGTTAAAAAAGTGCTTGCCATTTCCAAAAACAACCTCTCCCATCATTTTTTCCCAAAACAAAACAAAAAAGCAAACATGAGGTTGTCAATCCCTGGCCTACACCACCGGTTTGAAAGACAAAATAGAGTCCATGTACAGAACTGGAATAAGGGTGCATTCAACATTATAGCAAATGAGTTATGAAGAAAGAGCACAGCAGCTTTGGAAGCCTTTTTTGTGGGTTATTGTCTAAAATCTTCTCTTCCTCCCTCTCTTTCGCTATTTCTACTGAAGCTTTGTTAGATGATATGGGTGTGGGGAAATTTGGAAAGAGAAGGAGAGAAGCCTAAGAATTAGATTCATTATTAATAGATGCAAATTATATCATTATGCAACTGCCCATTCAAAATTATGAACAAAATATTTTTCATAAATTCCGACAAAGGAGCTGCCTTACTCTGAGTTAGACCATATAGCCCAGCACTACCTACCCCAACGACTCCAACTGAGATACTTCCTGTCCATCCTGCCACCAGAGGTCCTTCAAACATGCAATGCATGGGTTCTACCACTAAGTTACAACCTTTTCCTCATTTATTTTCTGTAGAAAATTGACAATCTTGGCCACAGATATATGGAATATAAACAGCACTGTACAATTCCATTTCTTCACCAAAAAAAAATGTGGAGTAAATATTCAAATTCTAAATGTAAGTTTGGTTCATCCGTGATCAGATAAACATCTACAGTATTTTATTTATGCAATGTAGAATATGGTTGTGTTCATGTCACAAGGACATACTGAATAGTGATATATAACAAGCTTTCTTCAAAGCTATTCCTGAAGTTTTAAAGCAGTAGCAACAGTTGTCCATTCTGCTGAGGCATTCTTCTATTATTCCATACTTACCCTTATTTTTTAGCTTTGCAGATAGTACACTCCCTCTCCAGTGTTGAGGCATGCACATTTCCCATTATTTTACAGAAGAAAATGAAGCAAAACTTATTTTACCCCACAGCCAATCTTTCCCTCTTCCCCATTATGGCAATCCATTACGTGGGAACTATATAAACATAGCTGTCTCTCTGGAGAAACTTGTTAAAATGTTATTTTATGGCACAAATGCACTGGGGCTCACCTTCTTAGATCATGTTTAAAAGTTCCATAATCCAGTTTACAATTAGGATTTTAAATTGCCCAGCAAAACTTAGTGGGTTTTTTCACTTCTGATATGGCAGGAACTTCAGTGCTATAGGTTAGGAATTATTAGGCCTATTAAGATTAGAGAATAAATCCAAAGTTTTAGAGTAGATTAGTACATGCAAAGCCATTTGGTGAATAAGGGCTTTAACCATACATATGCAATCTCTTTTCATGCCAACAATTGCCCCATTTTATCAATTCTCTGTCCAAGGCCCACAAGGAGGAACATTTTTTAATTCAATAAACTTTATACTAGGACACTAATGCAAGATGGGTTCTTGAAGGCACAGGCACAAGAAAGTTTAAAGAACATTCTTTAACATAATCTGTTATTTATGCTGTTCATATACAACCCAGCTGAGATTTATTATTTTTTTTTGTTAACATTTGTTTCTCCATACTTCAGCTTAGGGGCATCCACAAAATTGACTACAGAAAGTTGCTTGTGAACGTTCAAGACATCAAAAGTAGTTAAACCTACCTAGATATTGAAGTAAAGAATCTGTTAATCTGCATTCTCAAGCCAAGCATGAAGAGCACAGTCAAAATATGTGTGCTAATAGCCAACAGCGCTTTGTCATGATTAATGGCTCAGTATAATCACCACCACTTTAACATGAAGACCAGCACAGCATTGAGTATGCTACTTGCTCAAGTTATGAAATGTTTTACTTAAAAACCCAAGTGAGTGTTTATCAATCTACCTACAGAAAGCAACAGGAATGAAAGTAATATATATATATATAGTTCATATACATATACACTCTTTCCACTTCTTAAAAACCTGGATTGTTCAACACCACGAGGTAATATCACAGAACAATTTACTTTAGAAAACATTATAGCGTACAAACTTTTTATTGTATTTTCCAACAGAGATACTTACTTTAGCAATCTGCAGCAACACAATGCAGTGTTTTATTGATTCAACCATGCTCTAAGGGTGGCAAAAAGAAACATTTTAGTATTTCTACAAAATCTTTCCTGCTTAGAATAAAGTATCAAGGGAAGCAAAGTATTTGGAAAGATTGGTTGTAGCATTCATATCAATTCAGTACTAATTTGCTAAAAGTGTCTTTGAGAACCTCATTCCTGCTCTCAAATGAGAGATTAAAGGTACAAAAAACTTTTGAAAATCAGTAACTATTTTTCTACTGATTTTAATACCATAATTGTTTCTCTAAATTTCACAACTTTCACATAGCGGAAGAACATCTGATAAACCCAGAAGCACCCAGTGAGCACAAAGACTCTGGGGGAGTATTTTTTAAAAAGAGCATAACAGTATCCCTACACCTAAATCACAAACTATGGTTCTGTCTTAACTGACATCCTGCAGGTTATTTTACAAGCAAAGATAGTGCAAACCAGCCTTCCTCAGACTGGTGCCCTCCAAAGGTTTTGGACTAAAATTCCCATCAGTCTCAGCCAGCATGGCCAATGGCCACTCCAAAACATCTGGAAGGCACTAGACTGAGGAAAGCTGACCTAACAATACCTTCACAATAGAAGGACTACTAAAAGGTATCAAAGTTCTTGCTTCATGCTTCTGGAGGCCTGATTGGTAAGCAAGTTACCACTAAGCATCTAAATACCCTCGCTTTACAAATACAGTATTCTACAAGATGACTGTTTTCAATTTAATGAAAACATGAATATAATTGTATGTCATGGCCTCAGTCTGCATTTCCACCCAACCTCTCAATATGACAGAAATAAAGATAATCTGGACAACCACAGTGAGAGGGCAACTCCTGTCCCTGTTGGTATGGTCTATTTCCCCCTCCTCCACATAAGGAGAAGCAGGGTCTCTGCACTTGCCAGCAGACCACTTGAGGGTGGGAGGGAGACTGACCCTTCATCATTCCATTCTAAGTACCCTGTCCGTAAAACAAGCTGCGCAACAGGAATTTGACACAGATCAAACACAAACCCTTAACATACTTGTTTAAATATATAGTGATTAAACACACACTTACACTGGTTGTTTCTTTAAGATTTTCAATCTTCTGAAGAAAAAAAGAAATAAAATTATTTAACAACATGGACTTCAAGGGCCAAATTCAACTAAATAACTGTGCTAGTGCAAGGATTAGAACTAACGAAATGGGACTTTTCTCCCCATGCACCATTCCTAGATCCGCTCTGGACAGTTGGGGAAAACCCCAGAACTGATTTAAGGGATGCATGCAGAGAGGAGTGGGGGAGAATATTCCATTACACAACCAGAAATCCTTGCGCTGATGGAACCAGCTGTTGAATACAACCCTGAGTGCTTCTAGTTGCTCATAGCTCATTTAAAACATTTTAAGTTTAATACACGAAGTTGCACTATGAAAAGTTAGATGAAGCAAGAATGACAACAGCTCTCCAAGATCTCAGCCACTCCTACCACCAGAGATCTTATTAAATGAGAATGCTAGAATCCTTACTGCAATCAAAGCATGTGCTCTACCAACACAGTATTGCAGTTGCATTCTATTATATTGTTCCTGACCACTCTGTAGCCATTTACAGCTATTAACAGAGTACCTAGAATGCAATCTATTTTAGAAAGGGATCGCCCAACAGTGGTGGAAGCAGACTTTTCAGCAAAGCATGTGCTGTGTAAACTGTGTGGGTAGTGCTTCCCCCAGGCACCTGGTTGGCCACTGTGAGAACAGGATGCTGGACTAGATGGGCCACTGGCCTGATCCAGCAGGCTCTTCTTATGTTCTTATGCTTTTTCTAGCAATCTGCACTGTTAAACTATGCCTTATTGAGCAGTCAAAGCTTATTAAGGTTTGGTTTACATTCTCAATCCCACCTTGCAGGTAAACGGTCTCAAAAGGACACTTGAAAGCAAGTACTACACAAAAGAGCTCCAACAGAAACATGTTCATTCTGAAAACCTAATCTTCATTCCATCTGAAAGTAATGTATTTGCATTTTTAAGACAGTTCAGACATTGTATTCCTGTATTTAGGTGTGAAATTATGCCAGGACAGACTTGTACAGATAGTGGTGATGAATCTTCATACAGTTAGCTGTTAATTGTCCTAGCTTATTCTTCACTGTCTTCCTGGTCCAATGTTTTGAAAAGTCTGCCTTTTTCCATCTAAGTAGGCTAAGAACAAACCTTGGTTATAGTTCACAGTTTGTCTGAACGAAGACAAACCCTGAGTCTGGGTTCAGATGACATGCTGAGCCAAATAATGATTTAGCCCTTGGTAGTGCAGCAGGAGGACGACTGGGGTAGGAGCACTGTGGTTGTGAACTCTTGTCTGGGAACCCATATATTCATGACAAACCATTGTTTGGCTTAGCATTATGTGCAAACTCTACCATAGGAAAAAAAAGTCCTCATGAAATATATTGACCCAAAGTGATAGGCGTGTTTGAGTTCATTCTTCAGCAACAGCTTAATCTATAGACCAATTCCCTGTGTAGTTTTCATACCTCTACAGACATTTGATATGATCAATATATATTGTAGTAAGATGTTTTTTCCTCTCTGACCTTGTGGTGCTGTCCTGCTGCAGTAGCAGAGCCACCTATTTTTCTACAGGCACGTTTCTGATAAAGCTTTCCATAAACATTAACAGGAAAAGAGAAGGGATGCCATGGTTTCTAGTAATTTTTCTTCAACCTATGTTTCTACAGGAAGCAGCTGCACATCTTGCTAGTTGTCTTGGCTCAGTAGGGTTGTTCAAGGGGTAAAATCTACCTTAATGCTTTATCAGGAAATTAATGATATTACTAAAATTATTGATCATGTAGATTTTAAAGAAATACTTTGGGTTAAGGGTAACCTGAACCTCTTTCTTCTGTATGAGATTAAGCAGCCTTAAAAATATTGAACGCCACAACAGATCAGGAGGAAAACAGCTCATCCCTTATAACACTAATCTGCCATTACAACGAATAAAGACTAGAGGTCAAACAAATACAAGGTCACACTCTGGTGGTAAGGTTGTATAATCATTATGCAGTGTCAACTGCTAGTTTACTATCTAAAATAATAAGTAGAATTAGCAGATTACCCTGCTCTAAAACATAAAGAACTGTTTTTTTAGAGTAATATCAAAGCCTTCAGACATATAGCCAGCTACATGGCTAGTTGGTTTAACATCATTCTAACAGTGCTGAAGGTTGTTACTGCGAAATAATTAGGTCTGTCTTTGAAAGTGACTCAAGCCAGTATGCCCCTGAACAAAGTTTATTTTATTTGAATTGAATATATAATTTTGCCCGACAGCAACTGTCAACTCATCTTTGCTATTGTATCCTTACATTGCTTATTTAATTAAGCTTGATTAATTATGCTAATGGTATAGCAGTTCATGAAAAGAGGATGAAGTAATTGCCAATTGTACAACTTTAGTAAATACTGTAATATTTATACCCACCCAATAAATTACTTCTCTGAGCAGCTTACAGAGTTAAAATATTAAAAACATATTGAACACAATTGCAGCATGAAACTTATTGAAATAAAAGGGCAAGGCCTTTTAAAAGTTTTTCTACTGTTCTCCAACCCTGTTTTCATGTTTTTAATTATACTCCACTGCAACAGAGCAACTGAAGAACCATTTCCAATTACTATGACAAGTGTTTTCCATTCCAGCAACTGAAAAAAACAAAAAACCAGCATCTATACAGCAACACTGAACGCAAGTTATCAGCCACATATAAAAGGACTGTTTAAGTTGTATCTTAGTCAATTATAGACAGACTAAAAAATGGTCAGGGAGGGGAAGAATCAACACCTATATAAAAAGTATACTTGCTTTTCCCTGTTCGTCATCTTTGCAGTTCTGAAGTTTTTCATCAAAAAGCTAAAAAGAAAAAGACACACAGTAACAATATTGCTAGTAGAACTTTTAAAATGCAAACAGGACCACAAATTCATTCCTTCACGCACACAAAAATCAGTGTCCCCCATTGGCTCAGGGAAAGATGTTGCTTTAAAAAAAAATCCAATTATGAAACACTATTTAGAGGAGTTGGGGGCTTCTTTCAAATTACAGAACGACATTCAAAAAAATGAAAGAATGTGCTAAAAACTGTTCTCTTAGCTGTTGTTCATTGCTCCTTAACTGTCAAGTAAAGACTATGCCTTAGCTAAAGATTTTTAGACAATTTATTTAGAACACAAAATAATGTGTTTCCTGTAAGCAGAGATGGAGAACCTGTGGCCCATCAGATGGAGTCCAACAATTCCCATCAGTCACAGCCAGTCAGCACGGACCATGGTCAGGGATGATGGGACTGGAGTCCAACGACATCTGGAAGGCTACAGGTTTAGCCATCCCTGCTGTAAATTACTGAATTCAGTAATCTTAAGCCTTCAAAGCATGCAACATAAAACTTCTCTTGCACATATTTTGACTTCTCAAAGCCTATCTTATTTCAAAGGCCAAATGCATGTAGGATAAATGGCGTGGGCTAACTTACTCCATATGCCACAGAAGTGTATTTTATGGTATCACCACCATTTTGACTGCAGCAGATACATTCCTTATAGAAAACAATATGTAATCAAATACTCAATATTGCAACAAGATTTTCCACAGGTGATGGAACCCCAATATATATTATAAACATTATGGAACAACTGTTTTAAAAATCTGAAACAATTCCAAATATGCTTGTGATGTCTCTATAGTTGGCTTGTACCACAGATGAAGCCATGAATGGGACATTGTATATTTTGCCTGATTTTTAGTTTTAATTCAGCATTGGAAGATTTAAGGTTTGCATGACATAGCACAAATTAGATTTTCTTCAAGCTAGTTATAGTTCATAGGTTAGCTTCACTGTTCTAAGGAACAGGTTATACTGAATGAAGACTTTGTGTTCTATAAATACTGGAATCTTCACCCATACTCCTTAGGTGTACTCCTTTAGCAGGAGTGCTGTTAAGTGTCCAAAATTCATCTAACTACTTAACCAAAACTTCAATGAACAAGGAGCTTCACTGCTGACAGTGTTTCATAACTCATTTCTAACAGGGGAGGGGTCAGGCAGCTGCAGAAATCAAAGTGCACCTTTGGGGGTTATAGGCGTCTTCAAGCTCTACTATTCTACGATTCTATGATTTTCACTAGATTACTACAAAGTCAGGGTAAAATAGTTGGTTTAACATACCTTTAATTGGTCTATCAAAATTTGTAGATAAGCATCAGCTTCTGTAAGTTTTTTATCAAAATCCTGGACAGTGGGAACAAATCCAGGATCCACACCCTATACAACAAAAATGCACTATATTTTATTTACAGATTAGCAACTCATTTTATTCCTCAGCAGAAAGACAGCACTGGTCAAAAATGCAAAACCATGGAAAAACCTGCCTAAATACACTTTCAAGAATGTGAAAAACTTGATTATTATATTCTTCTTGCAGACGTATGTCAGCAGAGTTAACTATTTTGTTACATAAGCCACACCATAGCAAAATTGATACTATGGTGAAGAATCCAATAAAGATACACTTCCAATTGAATGTTCCCTTGTAAAACCAAGCCTGACTCATGAATTCTCAAACACTTGAACCAGAAACAACAATCCAATGTAGCTCAATAGTACAATCCTAAACATTTTCTTTGAAATAAATCCCCCAATGTTTAGTGGATCTTATCCAAAGGGTAAGCAAACACAGGATCATGCTGTAATCCTGTGTAAGCCACTGGACTGTGGCTAGAGTTGAATCCTGATAGACTAAACATTCACTAACAGGCAAAAAACCTTGCGGTTTAAGAACATACTTATAGCCCACAGATATTTCTATCAAACTTTAAAAAGCAGGGAAATTGGGCAGCTATAGTGAATGCACCAGGGGAGCAGGACACCTGAACTCCTCTCTGAGATATTGGACTGCCCTACAAATTTGTCAGAATGCAAACACAATTTGGGTTGGTTTTTCACAGTCCAATCCACTTCCTGTGTAGCTTGTAAGAAATTGGTAACATGTGCCTCTGAGCATATGGTGAGTGGTGGCAACACCTGCCATCTCCAAAGATAGAGAATTATATTTTTGTATGTTTGTTGGTGTTCTTCTTACTTTGCTTCTTTCCTGTGTTACTAATGTTTCTACAGAGAATCTAAACTAGAAAATTTTATTTCCCTCATTATTCATCCAGAAATCTGTCAAATTTATTTTATTAATTTCACAGCCTTTTTATTGGTCAATGTCATATGATGGTGCAGACAGTCTTTTGTGTTTCAAATTGGAGGTTATGTTCTATTTCTATTTTGGGTGCATTAACAGTTGAATCTAAAACTGCAGTTTGATGTAAAATCAGACTGATTCCAATATGTTGCTACTTCAGCAATGACTCTTAGCTGTTGGAAAAAAGAGTATGCATGTTTTGAGCCTGCTATGTTTAAACCACTTCATTTAAGGCAAGGTGGGCACGGTCAATTAAAAACATGGAGCACACCTAGAATTTTGCTAGAATATATTTCACCTCCCACTGTTTTATCTTGTGCAAATTGACACACTCCTGAGGTCCACTGGAGACTATTCTGCAGAAGTCATTGCCATTATTCCACAATTATGTTTGGATTTTTTTTAGTGCCAATTTTGCTCTACTTCACATATTCACAGAAATAGAAACAAAAGAAAATTATTTCCTATAGGAAGCTTCAATAAAATTGCAAAGTAAATCAGACATATTTAAAGTGACCATCTGAACTATATCAACTGTCTTAATAATGTTGCTTCCTCCCTGCTAAAACAAGATCAGCACATCACATGTCTTCTTTCTATTATTTGGGCCGATTGCAGGTGCTGCCACAACTCACCATATGCTCAGAGGCACATGTTACCAAATTCTTCCAACCTACACAGCAAGTGGATTGGACTGTGAAAGACCAACACAAATGTTGTTTGCATTCGGACAAATTTGTAGGGCAGTCCAATATCTCAGAGAGGAGTTCAGGTGTCCTGCTCCCCTGGTGCATTCACTATAGCTGCCCAATTTCCCTGCTTTTTAAAGTTTGATAGAAATATCTGTGGGCTATAGGTACATTCTTAAACTGCATGGTTTTTTTGCCTATTAGTGAATTTCCCTGCTTTTTAATCCGGGAGGTAAGAAATGGGATCCTGTCCAAGTTTGCTGAGAATGGATTGATCATTTGCATGCTTATTGAGTTCAGTGGGATTTACTCCCCTGCAATCATGCTTAGGATAGGTGAATGTCCACAGGGAACGAGGGGAGGAAACACAGAGGGGAGGACTGGGATGGGAGCAGGCAGGACAGGGAGGGGAGAAGGACAGGTTTGATGATTTGCATGTTTATTGAATTCAGTGCGATTTACTCCCATGCAATCATGCTTAGGATAGGTAAAATTGACCGGGGGGGAGAGGGAGGGAGGGCTGGAGTGGGCAGGGGAGGAGGAAGGTAGACGAGAGGGGAAGGAGGGAAAAAAGCAGGTCTGATCATTTGCATGCTTACTGAGTTCAATGGGATTTACTCCTATGCAATCATGGTTAGGATAGGAAAAACTGACCATGGGGAAGACGGGGGGAGGGGGAAGGACTGTACTGGAGGGGGCAAAGAAAGGGGGACGGGAGGGCAGGTTTGATCATTTGCAGGCTTATAGAGTTCAACAGTATTTACTTCCATGCAATCATGCTTAAGATAGGTAAAACTGACCATGGGGAGGAGGAAGGGGAGGGGGACGAGGGGGCAGGAGGGGATTGGAAGGGTTAGGGATGGGAAGGGAGGGGCAAAGAAAGGGGAGGGAAGAGGCAAGAGGGAGGGAATAGGAAGGAGGAGAAGGGAGGGTGGGTTTGATTGTTTGCATACTTTTTGAGTTCAATGGGATTTATTTCTGTGCAATCATGTTTGAAAAAGGAAATGGACTGCCTTCAAGTCAATCTTGGCTTATGTTGACCCTATGAATAGGGTTTTCAGGGTTGGTAAATGGTATTCAGAGGTGGTTTTACCATTGCCTTCCTCTGAGGCTGAGAGGCAGTGACTGGCCCAAGGTCGCCCAGTGAGCTTCATGGCTGTGTGGGGATTCGAACCCTGGTCTCCCAGGTTGTAGTCCAACACTGACCTGGGGGAGGGGCAGGGAGGGGATTGGGTGGGTGGGTACTGGGCATAAGTGAAGACCCTTTCTTTTATTTATTTATTCATTATTTGATTTATATCCCACCCTTCCTCTCAGCAGTAGCCCAGGGAGGCAAACAGAAATGATAAAAACACTTTAAAACATCGCAAATAGACCTTAAAATACATGAAAACAAAATGTTAAAAACATTTTAAAAAAGCTTTAAAAACATCTTTTTTTAAAAAAACAACACCATTATTAAAGAAAACATATTAAAAGCAATTCTAACATAGATGCAGACTGGGATAGGTCTCAACTTAAAAGGCTTGTTAAAAGAGGAAAAGTCTTCAAAAGGCGCCAAAAAGACAGCAGAGAGCAAAAGGAAAACATAATGAACAGTATCATTGCTTTTCAGTGTTTCCCCCACCTTTTTATTCTACAGCAGGCACATGTAGCCTCCCACCCAAATTTAAACCAAAGCTGTCCCTGGCCACATCCACACCAGACCTTTATTTCACTTTGGACAGTCATGACTTCTCTCAAAGAATCCTGGGAAGTGTAGTTAGTGAAGGTGCTGAGAGTTGCTAGGAGATGCCTTGTTCCCCTCACAGATCTTCAATCAGAGTGACTGACTGTTAAACCAGTCTGGCCACTGAAGCTCTGTCAGTGGAATAGGAGTCTCCTCTCAGCACTCTTCACAAACTACACTTCCCAGGATTCTCTGAGGGAAGCCATGACTGTCTCAAGTGAAATCAAAGTCTGGTGTGGGCGTGGCCCCCTGATTAGCCAAGCCCAGCAGCTGTGAGGCTTTTAAAACACTGACAGTTGGTTCTTACTGAGCATGCCCCGCGTTATCATAGGCTTCCAGCCAAAATTTCTTAAATTAAAAATCAGCCAGGCATTTTTTAAAAATTTAAACTGCAGAAGATGAAGGTCAGAGGATGGGGCAAGGTCAATATTATGATTACAGGTACTCTGTGAACATGGCTGTTTTTTAATGAATTTCAACAGATTATGAGAACTCTCAGAGAAAAAAGTCCAAAAAGGCTCGGAGGTTTCTCTCTCTCTTTTTAGACTTTGAACTCTTGATTCTCTCTGACTGTTTTGTGTATCGCCATGAAAACTGACAGGGTTGTTAAGCAAGTGTTTCTGAGTTCAGGACTATACATTTTGTAAAGTTTTGTTCTGAAATGAGCTTATGGGAAGCATCAGAATGACATGGGGGTATTTTCCATTTAACACTGCGGAATGTGTAAAATCCACGCTGGCTATAGTATACAGCCACTCTTGTGGCTGTATAATATCAGTTTAACTTTTCTCCTTATCTTACCACACCTTTCTGAAGCCCATAGGAAGGTTATGTTACTGAACAAAGCTGAACTGCTGTAAGTTTATCACCTTACCAAGATGAGAAAAATTGGTATGTACTATCATTGTTCCCCAAGAACGGGGTTGGGAGAAGAGAGAACTGGGGGCAAAACTGGTAAATATAACTAGGCCCCCATTTGTATTTTTAAAAATGTGCTGTTAATTCATCAAGTCACAGTCACTAGTGATTTCAGAAGTTTCATTCACTGTGTCCGAAAGAACACAAACTAGAATTATTAATGTACCCTATAACCTTGCAAATTTCATCAAGAGTGTTTCCACACCTTTGATTTTTACAGAGAAGAATCCTGCTTTTTGTCTACTTCATTTAAACATCCTCTCTTACACCACTCCAAAATAGATGCAAGATTTACAGTTATTGCCTAACTGGAAAGTAAGACTATGGCAAATCTTAACATTATAGATCTTGTGATTGCAGGTGAAAAGTAGACAAAAAGACAAATTCACTATGTCTTCAACTCTTGATAGTTAAAAGTCTTAACGATCCTTCACTTTTAATAAAAAAGTTTTAAGAAGAAAAATACTGTAACAGAGAAAGATTTAACAAACAGAAGATTCCTATTGAAACTGTCCCTCTTTTCACATCCCTACATCTGCTACTTGTCCTGCTTTCTACAAGTATGTGACCCCTAGTGAAATGTGTTTCTATCTTAATATATATATTAAGCTCATGTCAACAATATTAAACGCTCAAGGTTTGAAGAGCTGTGCCCAAGGCATTTAAAAAAAGCACCCAGGCAATTGAACTTTTAGCACTATGCTACAAGTTTTGCATTTTTGAGACTAAGGAAACTGGACTATTTAAGCACCTCAGCGTTCATTAGAAAGAAATGCTAACTAACCAGGTTCTATAAAAGAGAGCCTTGCAAGGTCACTCACCAGAACATGGGATCCAGTGACTGGGATATAACTAAAATTAATGAGACAGAGTGGCCACTGGAAAGCAGTGATTCCTTCTTAAGTACCAAAGAGGTGTGCTGAATGCTCAAATGGTCACAGAGCATAGGTTGAATCACACTTCCGCATCCTGAACTATTGTTACTCTCTCCTTCCTGTGAAATGGCTAAAGGGATGTACTGCTTGATTTTTGTTAGGGCTATATCCCTCTAGAGCTCTGAATCATCCAAAGAAAACTGAGGAAAGCTGATTTTCCCATAGCGTAAATGGAAACTATCCTAACAATCACTTATCTACCGATCGAGATGCTTAAACGGGCAAAGTCCACTTTAAACATGAAAATCTGTGACAGTACCAGCAGTTCTACCAGTAAAACAGAACGGAGAGTGCAAGATTTAAATCAGGCGGACTGAAGGTTTAACATTTAGCGCGCGCACACGAACACCCCGTTCTCCCTCTCCGGTGCTTAATTCCTAGAGTTACTGCGATACTGGCCCAAGCTCAAATTTATATGCCGCGTGGGGTTACGTTTCCCAGCCCGCTGCCAACTTCTTGCCTTGTTAACCGCCCAGAGAGCTTCGGCTATGGGGCGGTCTATAAGTTTAATGAAATAAATAAATGAAATAAATATTCTACGCGCGCTCGTTGGCCCCGCCTGTAGTTACGGCCCACTGACTCCACAGAATGCGCTCCTCCACCGCGTTATACAGGGGGTTGACAACAAAACCCAGGCGTCCGGGTGGGCCACCGCAGAACAGGCCGACGGATGTCAAGAGCGCCCCCTCCTGCCAATTTCGGCGCTACGCCACCCAAAGTCTAGTCCTACTCACGCAATCCATGCTTTACCCCCTCCTCCCTGTCACGCTGCCGGGCGGGCGGGGTCTGTCCTAGGCTGGGCCCCCTGCCCGCAGGGAGGCCGCGGCGCAAACCCGCCGCTCACACAGCGCTCGCCTCAACACCAAGGTGGATCCCGATTGGCTACGGGTCAGGCGCTTTCCAGCCCAACCCTTCGTCTCTCTCCCCCCCCCCGGAACCGATTGGGGACACAAAATAGCCCTACACGCCAAGCTACTTCCTTCCAGCTAACGTGACCGGCTTCTTTGTTTCTCTTGGAGGTATCCTCCGTCCAGGGAAACTCCCTTCACGGTAGTCTGCACCCACGCGTGCTCAGATAGACGTGGCCAAGATATATCAGCAGCCGAAAAGCAGCAACACCAAATAGCCTTGCGTTGAAAACAAGATTTGGGGGGGGGGCTACCTTGGAAGCCGCAGCATAGACTCGGGCATTCTTGTATTCGCATCACGACGTGCCGGCCTCCTCCTCCCGACCCAGTGGTCTGTTTAGATTCCAACCTCACGTGCAATGCAACAGCGGACACGGGACATTCAGAGATTTCATCCGCCCCTTGGCTTCTTGCATCATCTAAAATGCCTCAGGCAGCTTTCTTGTTATTGGCATCGATCGCTTTTTCCAATTTAGGCAGCAATCCCAACTCCATTTACCTGGTAGTAAGCCTCACTGAACTCAATAGGATTTACTTCTGAGTAGGTACGGTTAAGATTATCCTGTTAAGACTACTTTCCGCATTCGCCTAAATTTCTTCGTTCCCTGTCCTTCACAACATTTTGGCTTGGCTTATGCACAGCATACCATCGGAATTCTCGTCATTACTAAACAGATTTAAGAATCCTTCCTATGTTGGATATAAATCCGATGCAAATGTGGATGTTTCATTGGTTTGGATCTAGAGGGTAGTCCAACCAAGCTCAGCAGGACTTTCCCACCCAGCCTCCCAACTACAGCCCCTTATAGCTTCCGGAAAGTCACTCCTAGTTGTCGGCAAAGGTGTGGGAGGGGGCTGCATTGAGAGGGAAAAAATCATCTCCCCCGATTTGCAGCAGCTTGGGGGGCATGAAGAGGGGGTGCATAAATCATAATCTGGATTGAATGAGGCTTACTCCCCAGAGAAGCATGGTTAGTACCAAGCTGCAGTTTCAGACATTTTTCTCTTGAAATGTCACTATGAGCAATACCTGAAAGACAGTCGTTCTGCATATGCTCAGTTGCTCCAATATTAAAATGCAACTGCTGTTACCAGAAGATACCACTGGTGTCTCCAAAACAGCCCCTTTTTGTGATGGTATGGGGTGGCTAACATTCTTACTAGGACATTGCATTTACATTACAGAGGCTTCCAAGCAAGAATATGCCGTTTTAGTTCTGCTAATGTTCCAGTACTGCCAATGTGCAACACAGACACCATTGTTTCCCAGTCATTATGCACTTCCAACACAGGATATGTTTTGACATAATTTAGTGTTTTTTGTATACACAAAGTAATACTTGATAAGGCAGATGGTCCATTCTGGCAAAGCTTGCAGGTCACATGTATGCCCAAATCTAGTTGAACAGGAGATCTAGAGACAGAGTGAGTGGAAGATTCCTGTAATGATTTATTATTTGATTTATATCCCACCCTTCCTCCCAGCAGGAGATTAATGATCTTAATGTAGTTTCCATTCAGAGACTTACTTGCAGCTTTCATTTCTATTTGGGTACAGAAAATAGAAGTTAATGCTGCAAACAAAACATTGAATGGAAATCACATTAAGATCATTACATGACTCTTACCGTTTCTCTGGATTTTCACTTCAACTAGAAAGGTTTCATTCACAGACTGGCAATACAGCATCTATGCAAAATTTATCAATTTGGATGCTTTACTTTCAAGATGAAGTATGTTATGTGGCTTAATTTCACAATCAACCTAAGAACTGTTTTGCACTCATGAACTTGAAACAGATTGGTATGGATTATATTTTAAACAACACGAATTTCATACTAATTCAGAATGTATGCATCACTTTTGAGTTAGGCTCATCTTAAATAGATATTATGAGAAACTCACCTGAAGCTGAAGAGTATGACGAAGGATTGTTTCCTCTAAAGCATGTATCCATTTTTCTCTCTCATCAGCATCTCGAGCTGGAAGAGTATTAAAAATATGCTTAAGTGGCCTTTAGGCAATAATGAGCACAATGAAATGAATCCCAGAATGACAGCAACAACAAAATGTCCTTTAATTAAACAAAGCTAGCAACCAAATATTTGCTAGGAGAAAAGTCCACTTTATGATTAATTAGAAAGGTTGAAGATACTGTGAAAAATAAATATGTAGCATGCATGTACATGATTAAAATCCAAACGCGCACCATTTTTATGACAACTGTAGCACAAATACTCTTGTATACCTAATCTGAGAAAATTCAGAATTCAGTACTAGAACATCCTATACACTAGGTATCAATTTGTATCTGTAGCCATCTTGAGGGAAGTAGGCATGGGAAGGGGAAGCATCGACCAGTTCAGGGTTCTCCATTTATAAAATGACAAGACAACACAGACTTCCACCATGCCTCTATCCCACATATGTTATAGTCCCAGTCCTTACTATATTACTGTTTTAGAGGATGGTGCTAGTTTCTACATAACTCATTCATACTGTAATTTCCAGGTATTCTATTTTCATTTTAAATGCATGAAGAATATCCTATATATAAAAAGCAAGTTCCAGGATTCTATATATCACAAGTCTACCATGAGAGAAACATGAATCCCAGACTGGTGTCAGGCAGATTAAGAGGTGGAGCTGTGCAGGTAAGAGCTGCCTCAGGACAAAGTAAATAAGCTGCAATCTGAGTCAAAGTTGAAAGTGGAAAAGGTAAAACATGAGTATGCTACAATAAGTCCTGCACTTATAGGTACCCCTTTTGCCCAGGCCCCCTGTGGTTTTTCTATGGCATTTTGCTATTCTGAATGATAGTTGAGTGCTAATTGAAATTGAGAGGGATCTTCAGAGTTTATTGGAAGTATGTCTGCTTCTAAGCTAACAAAAAATTAAATAATCAGATCTTTAAAAAACATTTTGTAGGTAAATAATTTCATGAAAAGACCACTGGTGGACAATAAATTCAAATGGAAGAGTCTTTCAGTTAGTGAATCAAGCACAAAGAAAATAATCACAGTAGCTCATTGAGTGCAGTGAATCCTTGAGGGAGGGGTCCTGTTGAAGCAAGCACAGATGCAGGAAATTACTACATTGGTCCGCTTTCAGTGGTGTCACCCTAACTGAAAGATACACAGCTGTCTGTTTTACAGATAAAGTATGTCAATTCTCTGCCAAGAAACTAATATCAGTATGTGTCATGTGGGCCAGGAAGGAGCTTGGTCCATGCCAAGTAACTGCTCGCACCAATATGGGAAGGCTGTGCTTACCCTTCAAGCATCCTGGAACTAAACTATTAAGCAATTTATAACGGAGTCTTATAGGACCTTAAAGATTAACACATTTATTGTGGCATAAGCTTTTGTAGATGAAGTCCACTGCTGAAGCCGCTTCCAAAATTGTTGGGTTTATATATGCTTGAGGATAAAAACAACACACATAAGTCATGCAAAGTCCGCAGGGTGGGATCTTACACAAAGTTGGGTCAAATCACTGCTTGATCATGAAGCTACTGTAACTGAATGAGTGTTTTCACGCAGTAGGGTCTAAAAGGCTGTAAACTTGAAGAGATTCAAATATAGAAATATTACATTCATATTTGTCACAGCAATTACATCAAAGCAGCTCTTTACTGTAAATATTCAAATTTATTCTGATATGGTCTGCCTTTTCATTATAGCAGTGAATATTTTATTGTGACATCGCATCAATACTGCAGCTTTGTAGTAGCTAAGTGACAGTTCCATTTATGAGAGCAATGTGTCCATGTCATACATACTACCCAGTGAGAGATGAGCTGTAGACAGAACAGGCCCACAAAACCAAGATGAACTTATTACTCATCGCTAGAGAGGGCCAGCAGCCTTCTTAGGCTAGAACTATGCATTACCACAGATGTATAATCCAAAGATCATTCTTCCCGCTGCTCCCCTAAGAACTAGTGATAAAGTATTAATGTCATGTTATTATGCCAAATTTCCTCCACCTGAAGTGGCAGTCAATGAAATGGAGCAGGGGTGTGAAGTCTCTTAGTGCAATCATATCATGACACAAATTCTGGGTCACTAGATAACATGGAGAAGGAGGAGGAGAATTACACACAGGCTCCGGTTTCCATTGACAGTCTTGTACTGATACCTAGTCCTGGTCAACAACTAGTTCTAGTCAAGGATGTTGACTGTTCAGAACATTTTGGATGGGGTAATTTGCATCAGAAATGTTCTGATGCCCCAGAGCAGTAGTAGGGAATCTATGGCCCTCCAGATGCTGCTGAATGACAAGTTCCATCAGCCCTAGCAAACATGGCCAATGGCCAGGGATGATAGGAGCTGAAGGTCAGCAATATCTGGAGGGCCAAAGGTTTGCCACACCTACCCTAGAGACTGATCTAATTTAGCATGTTTATTTTACTTGCATTTAGAAAATAAACTTTTGAAATTGCCAAATGTGCCTAATGTTGTATTTGCAAGTGGCATCCATTCATAATAATTATTGATCTTATGATCTGTGGAGTAACCTGCTGAGATTATGACCATGACATTAATTAAAGTCTACAATTGACCACAACACTTACACATGACTTGTTAAATAACTTTAGTCTTTCTGAATGATATATACACACGGAATGTCGGGGGGGGAGAGGTTCTTTTGAGTAAGATTGTATTTACTTCTAAAAATGTACAACAGAACTATTTTTTAAAAAAAGTAATGGATTTTATGAAATGGAAAATGTTCTACAGAAAAATTAAGCATTGGAGGGAAATTCATTCTGAAAGATTTTCCACAGAAAATTTTCTGCCATACATCACTAATTCTGGTCCCAGACAGCCTCTTTCTCCCTCATTTATTTTCACTGACTAGCACTCCATTGCTGTGATCATAACCAGCTGTTAACAATCCAGTAGAACCTTGTTATAACATGGACATCAGGGAACAAAGGATGCACCCACAGTATAGGGCTTCCGTGTTATAATGAAAACTGTGCTGCAAGGGTTAAAGCCAGCAAGTATTGGAGTACTGGTTCCTAGAGACTCAAACAAGCTGTCATGGCTGAGGACCTGAGCAAGAAGGAAGAAGCAGAGAGGGAAAAACAAGGTTTTTTTTGAACTTTTATTGCTTATTTAACAAAATACAGAAAGAAATACAACCTACCAATACCCCCCTTCCCTCCCACCCCAGTCACAGGTTTTAATGACAGTTGTCACCAATGTAATTTGGGATCACACGTGTAAGTATAGTTATACAGGTAAGTATCAACAGAAATAGATAACAGTCATGAAGCTATAAAAACTGGGTTAAGCCATTAAGCAGGTGGTCTAGGATTATTCATGATAGCCAAATAGATTTAGTTGTTTTAGAAAGCTGTTCATGTAGAACAAAAAATAAAACTCTACAGACAGTAACCTAAGAACTTGAAGAAGGCTAGAGAGATAAGCATCCCTTAGGAAGAATATGCCAGGAAGGAAAAGGGCAGGAAGAAGGAGGCTGTGAGGAAATAAGGTTTTTAAAAAGAATGCTGGGGGCAGGGGGAATCAGAAACACCCAGGGGAACCAAATGGAAGACTCACCAAGGAAGAGGAGTACAGAGGATGAAAAAAGGGTATACAGTGTATTACTCAGGGAACATGGTTACATTCACATAATATCTGATTCACCAGCACAATGAGGGGCCTTATAGCGAGGTTCTACTGTATGTAACAAAAGACAGAAAGAGAAGAATGATTAAAGGAACACAGAGACAGAATTTTGGCAACAGAATGAAAACAAACTGTAGCAAGGAGGGAGAAACCTTGGCTCACTTGTGCTTCCACAGTAGCCAGGAAAAGAGAAGAAACCCAGAGACAAGAAAATCAAGGAAGTTGGACCCAAAAACAGTATTAGCTGACATGGGGAGGCTACCCTCTCTACTTATGCGCCCCTATTTCAACCCTCCTCTATCCAAAGGGTTGAAGAATCATGCTTGCTATACAATTTTAGGTTGTTTTTAAATGGTTTTTAATGTCATATTTTTAGATGGTTGTAACCCGCCCTGGGTCCTTTGGGTGAAGGGCAGGTAATAAATGATGATGATGATGATAATGACAACAATAATAACAATGTGTCACTTATCTGCAACAAGTTGCAACTGCCCCAAGTGAACAACCGAACAAATGCCTCACTCATTGCTGTTTATGCAGCTGCACTGTCCTCAGATCCTGTTCCGACAGCTATGTGCATTGGTCTCTAGAGTGAGAGACTAGGTTCTATCTCCTTGAGAGCAAACACAGATGTTCTGCTGGAGTACTGGAATTAATTGAGCCCATAAGCTCTCCATAAAGTTGCCAGCCCCTTTTCTGTCACATGGGACAAGTGCACAGGAATAGGAAATTACCTGTGAACAAGTTTTAGATAGCTTTCCTGAATTTTTCCCTCAGATCAGTCTACTACTGCATCTTAAGTGCAGGGAAAAAATCTGTAACCAATGTACTATCTGCTTTGCTACAGGACCTCTAAAACTCCAAAAATTAAAACATCAATTATATCCAATAGGGTTTGCATTGCCAAATTTGCCGGAAAAAGCATATTTTTATTCCACAAGCGCCAAACTGCCAATTTGTTTTGATTTAATAGTCCAGTTGCAAGCAAAATACATTTCATGACTGATCAAAAATGAATTGCCCTATACAAGTGAGGGAATAGGGAACATTTTATTCACATCTGACATTGCTGAATCCCAGACAGTAAACTACATAAATCACTTGGGCTTACAAATCCGCCATCTCACAAACTCACTTTTCTTTCCCTACCTACCTACCTACCTACCTACCTACCTACCTACTTACTTACTTATTATTAGATTTATATCCCACCCTTCCTCCCAGCAGGAAACCAGGGTGGCAAACAAGAAAAGGTTTAAAAACGTATTAAAAAGAAATTCCAACACAGACGCACACTGGGATAAGGTCTCAACTTAAAAGCCTTGTTGAAAGAGGAAAGTCTTCAGGTGGTGCTAAAAGATAATGTTGTCTAATATTTAAGGGGAGGGAATTCCACAGGGTAGGTGCCACTACACTAAAGGTCCGTTTCCTAAGTTGTGCAGAACGGACTTCCTGATAGGATGGTATCTGCAAGAGGCCCTCACCTGCAGAGTGCAGTGATCGACTAGGTCTATAAAGGATTAAGACAATCTTTCAGGTATCCTGGTCCCAAGCTGTATAGGCCTTTGTACACCAAAACTAGAACCTTGAACTTAGCCCGGTAAGTTCTTAGCCAGTGCAATTCTTTTAGCAGCGGGGTGACATGTTGGCAATACCCTGCCCCAGTGAGCATTCTCACTGCCGCATCTTGCATCAGCTGCAGCTTCCAGACCAACCTCAAGGGTAGCCTCACATAGAGCACATGACAGTAATCCAGCCTGCAGGTTACCAGTGCATGGACAACAGTGGTCAGGCTATCCCAGTCCACAAACGGCAGCAGCTGTCTTATCAGCTGAAGCTGGTAAAAGGCACTCCTAGCCACTAAGATCACCTGGCCTTTAAGCAGCAAAGATGAATCCAGGAGCACCCCCAGACTATGGACCTGTTCTTTCAGAGGGAGTAAAACCCCATCCAAAGCAGGCAACTGATCAATTATCCGAACTCGGGAGCCACCAACCCACAGTATCTCCATCTTGTTAGGATTCAGACTCAGTTTATTGGCCCTCATCCAGCCTACCACTGAGTCCAGGCAGTGGTGCAGGGCTTGCATGGCCTCTCCCGATTCAGATGTTACAGAGAAACAGAGCTGAGTATTCTCAGAGTACTGCTGACACCTTGCCCCAAAGCTCCTGATAACCACTCCCAAAAACTTCATATAGATGTTAAACAGCATGGGGGACAAGATAGTAATGCCGTTGTATAAATCTATGGTGCGGCCGCATTTGGAATACTGTGTACAGTTCTGGTCGCCTCATCTCAAAAAGGATATTATAGAGTTGGAAAAGGTTCAGAAGAGGGCAACCAGAATGATCAAGGGGATGGAGCGACTCCCTTACGAGGAAAGGTTGCAGCATTTGGGGCTTTTTAGTTTAGAGAAAAGGCGGGTCAGAGGAGACATGATAGAAGTGTATAAAATTATGCATGGCATTGAGAAAGTGGATAGAGAAAAGTTCTTCTCCCTCTCTCATAATACTAGAACTCGTGGACATTCAAAGAAGCTGAATGTTGGAAGATTCAGGACAGACAAAAGGAAGTACTTCTTTACTCAGTGCATAGTTAAACTATGGAATTTGCTCCCACAAGATGCAGTAATGGCCACCAGCTTGGACGGCTTTAAAAGAAGATTAGACAAATTCATGGAGGACAGGGCTATCAATGGCTACTAGCCATGATGGCTGTGCTCTGCCACCCTAGTCAGAGGCAGCATGCTTCTGAAAACCAGTTGCCAGAAGCCTCAGGAGGGGAGAGTGTTCTTGCACTCAGGTCCTGCTTGCGGGCTTCCCCCAGGCACCTGGTTGGCCACTGTGAGAACAGGATGCTGGACTAGATGGACCACTGGCCTGATCCAGCAGGCTCTTCTTATGTTCTTATAGTACCCTGTGGCACCCCAGAGCACAATGCTAGGGAGCTGAAAAACAATCACCCAATGCTATTATCTAAAAATGACCTTGGAGATAGGACTGGAACCACTGACAACAGTGCCTCCAATACCCAGCTCACCAAGTGGGCCCAGAAGGATATCATGGTCAGTGGTATCAAAAGCCGCTGAGAGATCGAGTAACAGGGTCGCACTCCCCTTGTCCTTCTCCCGATCAAGGTAATCCATCAGGGCGACCAAGGCTGATCCAGCCCCATAACCAGGCAGGAACCCAGACTGGAATGGGTCAAGATAATCTGTTTCATCCAAGAGTACTTGCAATTGCTGTGCCACAATCCTCTAAATAACCTTCCCTAAGACGGGGGTATTTGCAACCAAGCAATAATTGTCGCAAACCAATGAGTCCAGGGTGGGCTTTTTCAGAAGCGGTTGGATCACCGCCTCTTTCAGGGTGGCTGGAACCACTCCCTCCCGCAACAATGTGTTGACCACATCCTGGATCCACTTGGTCAACCCCCCTTGGCAAACTTTAATAAACCAAGAAGGGCAAGGGTTGCTGGCAGCAGCATCGTAAGCACCTTGTCCACATCATCAGGCTGCATCAACTGAAACCGTTCCTAGGAAGTTGTAGCAGATGTTGCACTGGACACCTCACTGGGGACTACAGTAGATGTACCCTGAGAGGTAGGGTAGGCTGAGAATCTGTTCAATCAAGCTGCACATGCTCTGTGTGTGCGCATGCATGTGCACACAAGGTGAGTTCTTATTTTTTTATGAATTTGCTGTAAAATATCAGGACTGTGGAATTTTGCAGCTAAAGCAATGGAGGGACTATTTTTGTGCATGTTTTTCCTCCTCACTGCATAGTTTGTGAATATGACATGATATATTTGCACCTTGACTCCTCCCTAGAGATTATTCCGACAGGCTTTTGGGATAGAAGGCGTTTAGGATTGGGCTTTACAAGGCTTGTTTTATATTATTATTTGTATTATTTTAAATTGTTTTTAGATTTTTAAGTGCCTTTTACGGTTTTAAGGTTGAGCATAGTTTAATTGTATTTTAATTGTATGTTTTTCTATGTTTTTAACTACATGTAGTTCTATTTGTAAACCGCCCTGAGTTCCAGTTTGGAAAAAGGGAGGGGTAAAAATAAAGTTTCAATTTCAATTTCAATGTGAAGTCCTGGGAAAAAAACAGAAAAATTCAGGAAAAAAACGGTTTTTTTCCAAAGCCTTTTTTTTGTTTTTCTGAAAAATTGGAAAAATTGAAAAAAATGAAGAAAAATGGATTATGGAATGTTTTATTTTAGCATGATGAATAAAATGTTTCATTGAATCTTGGTCCTCCCCCTTTTTTCCCCTCAGTTCTTTTTATGGGAATGGATGCTTTATGTCTGCTTGACACTGTGGAGGACTAGCAGAGACATAAATATTTTTCTTTGTTATTAATGTTGATGGTTTCTTCTGTTTTTTTCAATTTGTTTTTTGCCTGCTCCTCATAAACTGGCAAAACGAAAGAGGTTCCTTACAGTTCAGGACCTTGTAGATCCATTTCTTACAAAAAATAATAAAAATTGAAAAGAGTAAATTAAATTTGTAATAATTGTTTGAATAAAATGTACTTTTAATATACCCAATGTGATAATTGTATGCCAAACCAACTTGAACATAATTACATTTGATGTTCCTGAAGTAACAAAGTGACTTTCAATCTGTAAAAAGTGCAAATATTGCATTTTTTCCATTTTTCCAAAAAATTGTTTTTTTCTGGAAAAAATGGGAAAAAACTGTTTTTTCCATGGCTTCAAAATTTCTGGAAATTTTAGATCTCTACTCCTCCCTCCCCCTTTTTAATCTTTGCAGCAACCCTATGAGGTAGGTTAGGCTGAGAGTTGGTTCTGTCAAGCTGCACAAATTTTTTTAGCTGCTCCTATCTTTATCTTTTTAATGTTATATTAATGTTTAAATGTTATTTAATATTTGTATGATTATGGTTTTTGAACTATTTATAACTGGTGAATAATATCTTGTGAGGGCAGGAACTCTGAAAGGCAGGTTAAAAATCTGTTAAATAAATATATCTTAAATCAAGACTATGGATTTAAAGTAATTGTTCATATTGGTAATATATGTACATAAGCAGCAGTTCTTGCCAAGATTGCCAAGAAGTGGGGGTTGGGTGGGAATATAGTGTGCCCCATCTACATACAGTGTACTGGCCCCAGTATCAGATACTAAGTGAACACCTTGTCTCAGTGTAGATAGTAGAGCAATGGTGTAACTTGGTCCTAGAGACCAAACAACTAACCAACCTCTATGAGTAGCAGTTTTTCAACCATACTCAAAAGCAGCCCCATAGTAAAATGTGTTACTATAGCCTGACACTAGGAATTATGAAGCCATGAATAATAACTACAAGATCTGGATCAGCCAAAAAGGATTAGGGAGTTCTCATGTGCTTGTGATGGCAAAAAGAGTACCTGATCACCATCACAACTTGGATCTCCAGGTGCCACAATACAGCCACATATACTTCAAATAGCTGTCTGACAAATGGAGGCTGAACTCCATTAATTATAAGCCTCTGTTACACTATTCCCCATGTCAATGTCATTGTTTATGTACTCACTCACACCTAAATCCAGTTTCAGTATGCTTGCTTTTAGTCCTAATCACTGAATAAGCATTTATAATTACAGGTTTTAGGGCATATGAGGTGCTATGCTATTATTATTTATTACTCACCCTTCACCAAAAGATCCTAGGATGGGTCATAACAATATAATACACAATATTAAAGCAGTTTAAAACAAATATTGTTATTTTGTCAGTCAGGTGATGAAATTATGACACTCTGTAGCATCACTCACTTATATAACAGGATGGGAGATCGGAGCAAACTCTGCAACTTTGGCACTGGAAAAATAAGCAACCATTACCCACTGGGGCCTTCCTCCTAGGTGTCAGCAGACACAGAATTGAAAGAATGTTTCAGATTTGTGAGCGTCAGCATCAAAATTTCAGCCACACAGTCAACCAAGCGATTAGCTTTAGCAGTCCTGAGAAGAGCAACTGAAGAGTAATCTCATTTAACCACCATTAGTGCCCACATCTGCACTAAGGGTACAGATCAATATATGAGAGCCATGATCAAGAACTCCTGGGTCTTTAGAAAAACAGAAGCACCAAAGCCCTACAAATCAATTTGGGACAATACATGTGTGTGTGTTTAACACACACCCCACCCCAACTGCTACTTACCATGTATGTGCACTTCTCCATGATCAAACTATAATTTCCTTTACTGAACTATACCTGGATTACGCGACCTCCAGGCAAGGACCAGAATACACAAAGGCTCCAAAAGTTGCAGAACCACTCTGCTCAGCAAGCTTCCAAAGGAGGTTTGGGTTGTATCCAACTAAATCACTGTGCGCACCGGAACAATTTCTGTGAGCACACTGGAACATCCCCTCCTTCTCCTCCCTGTGCTCCCTCATCCCCAAATCTGTTTTGGATAGTTGGTAGAACCCCCAGAGTAGATAGGGGCAGCATGCAGGAGGAGCAGGGAGAGCATGGAAGTTCCATTCTACACTGGAAGTGCAATGATTTAGACTTCCGGGAAGGGTTGCTTTGCCTGTGCTGCCTCTGAGTCGAGCTCTCGTCTCAGAAGAAGCTTTTTCAGCTTTAAAATCAGTCAAAACATTCTTTTTGACTGGTAAAGATTTTCTCCCGGACAGGGAGAAACGTAGAGATTAACCACAAAGCCTGTTTTTGTGGGGAGGACTGGATTTCATTTATTTATGAGAGAAGGTTCAAACTGCAATGCCGGATGGACTTTCATCAAGCTCTAGCTGATTACAGCGACACGTTTATCTTTTCTTCAAAGAAAAACGGACTCTAACAGGCAGATAAGCATCCTTCTTTCTATTTTCTTTTTTCACTTGGTTTAAATTGTTGCAGCAAAAAAGAGATTTGTCAATGAATCAGCTGTGACGAACTTCTGGGTGAGTTATGGCTTTTCTCTTTCACTCACGTAATTAAGGAGGAAAGAAATCGAAAAAGCTTATATTTGTTTTTATTGCAAAAAGCTGTCCTGGAGGTGCATTCTAAAGATACCAACGGAAGAGGGATTTCTATTTTGAGGAGGGGGGAAAAATATTTTTTTTTGAGTCTATTTCATTTTGACGAATCTGCTTGTTCATGACGCCACTAATTGTTTTGATGTTGGGAACTAAGTTTGTTTTGTATTCCTGAACACATAAAAGATAAGGCGGGCTGTATTGTCTACACTGATGTCAGCAAGCCTGTAATATTAACACAATTGTGGCTGAAATAATTTTTGTTTCTGTGGTTTCAAGAATGACAACCAGGAAAGTGATTGAGACCATGGAAGAAATTATGTTTCAGAAAATAATGGCTGAGATTGAGATAACGAAACAAACCCTGAGACAGGGTAGACAGGAGATGAAAATTGAATTTAACAAAATGACGCAGGAGCTTAAAGAAATAGGAGATTCTGTGAGAGAGGTGTTTGATGAGACTAGAGATGAGAAAAGAAAAATTAAAGGGAAGCTACAAGCCCTGGAGATTGGAACAAATGTGAAATTGGAAAAAGATTTGGAGTTTATGGATGTTAGAAATAAAGTTTACTGTTTGGAATTCAATGTTGTCTCTGAAGAAATTAATGAAGATTTTGGTGGTAAAGTTATCAATGTCTTGGATAATTTTCTGGACTGGAATGATGTGATGGAGCTTGACATAGAAAAAATCTATGGAGTTGGCTACAGATATGTGACAGTGGAGAAACTCTTAAGAGATGAGCCAGTGCATTTTGTAAAAACGAAGAACAGAGATATGACTTTGCAGCAATATTTCAGCAACATATTCAGAATTCTTGACTGGAATGATGTGATGGGGCTTGACATAGAAAAAATTTATGGAATTAACTACAAATATGTGACAATGGAAAAACTTTTAAGAGATGAGCCAGTGCATTTTGTAAAAAAGAAGAGCAGAGATGTGACTTTACAACAATATTTCAGCAACATATTCAGAATTGATGGCAAGGACATATTTGTGATGGGGGAAATTCCCATCAGACTCTTGTTATATGACTATGGCTATGACAGCAAGATCATCATGGGATACTGATAATGGATGAACGGATACTGAAACCACTGGATTTAACAGGACTATTGAAGATGGAAGATGGAATTAATATTGATAATGGAAGAATGGTTATGGAAATTATTGGACCTAACAGATTTGATGAGATGGATTAATCAATATGTTTATTTGGACTATGGCTATGACAACAAGATTATTATGGGATACTGATAATGGAAGAATGGCTACTGAAATTACTGGACTTAACAGGATTATTGAAGATGGAAGATGGAATTAATACAGATAATGGAAGAATGGCTATTGAAATTATTGGGCCTAACAGATTTGAATCAGATGGATTAAGCGACATGTTTATTTGGAGAAAAATTGAAAGATATATCTCTCAAGGAATTGAAACCTCTCTTTGACTTTTTGTGGAAAGAATAAAGTAATGTTTATGTGATTTGATGATTAATTAAGATAACTACTGGAGGAAAGTGATTTTATAATATAATTTTAGAGACAGGATTGTTATATATTGTAGACCTATAACTGATCTGCAACAAATCGGAAGTCAACATTTTATTTTATTGTTTAATTGTTTTTGTTTTGTTTTGTTTTGTTTGTCTTTGAAAATTTGAATAAAAATTAATGATAAAAAAAGGAAGTGCAATGATTTAGTTGGAGAGAACCCTTGGAAAATAAGGCAGAAATAAACTGAAGAAATCTGATTTCTTTTACATAAAATTGGAACCTATCTTATATTCTTGTTTCCTGGAGGAAAGCATTCATAACTTCAGCAAAAAAAAAAAGGTTTTCCCAGTTGTCTTTCACCATGTACACTTGGTATAGGATTAACTGTTCACCTACACACTTCCTCCAGTGATCCCTGATGACATTAACTGACATGTATCAAAATGAACAGGACAAGTCTAAGCCTCCTATATGGCTAATACTGATGCTTTACATAACACAGTAGCCCAAGTCTATCTACAACTCAAAATAAAAAAGATGATTGGGGAGGTAGAACTAGGAGGGACCCCCTAAAGAGGATTCTGGTACAGTAGGGCCCCACTCATATGGCAGGTTAGGTTCCAGACCCCTGCCGAAAAGCAAAAATAGGCAAAAAGTGGAACATAGCTCATCCAGAAAGAGAGCGAGCGAAGCCTGCTGCTGCGCTGGTGCTACACGTGTAACGCATGATCAGCTGTAGCATGGGGAGCTTCAGGGCCAACCACTGTCAGTTGGAACGTGGTGGCTGGAGCTCCCTACACTACAGCTGATCGATCAGCTGTAGCGCATGATCAGCTGTAGCGCATGGAGCTTCAGGGGCCAAGCACTGTCAGCTGGAGCGCGGAGGCTGGAGCTCCAAGCGCCCCAGCTGGAGCACGCTCCAGCTGATCGTGTCAGCACAGCAGCAGGCTTCAATCAGCTGGAGAGCGCTCCAGCTGTAGCACTTGGAGCTCCAGCCACCACACTCCAGCTGACAGAGCTTGGCCCCTGAAGCTGCCCATGCTACAGCTGATTGATCAGCTGCAGCGGGGGCTCTACTCGCTGCGCTCCAGCTGACAGCGCTTGGCCCCTGAAGCTGCCCATGCTACAGCTGATTACACTGCCGCTCCTGGAGGAGGAGTAGAAGGGGGCAGAGGACAGGAGTTAAGCTGTATTAGCGGAACACCGAAAAGCCTGGCGCCATAAAGCAGGGCCCTACTGTATAATATTATGCATAAGATGTGTCTTCCGTGGTCAAACTACATTTCATGTCACAATAAGAAACAATTAATGACTATATTTCAAGTTTGAGAACCAAACAATACTTGAAAGATCTAGATTGGGGGCGGGCAACCTGTGGCCCTCTGCAAGCACTCAGTTCATGTATCCCTGGTAAGAATGAACCTTTGGTTCTCACCTGACAGACGATTTTACTGGATGCCAGTCCATCATGTGGGTATTAGTCTGCCATCTAGTGTCCAAGGACTGGAAATGCACTGAAGCCTGAAGTAGCTAGGCGTTGCTGGCTTGCAGAGCCCAGTTCATTTCCTATCCTGGTCCAAGACGGATGTCTCAGTCTTTGCTCCCACTCTATTCGACCGTGTGAGTGCCTTCTCCTTTCCTTTTTTTTCCTACGGAGGGGTTGAGTAGTTTTCTCAGTCTCCCTTCTCCCTCCCCCCTGGGGTTTTCTCTTCCCTCGCTTCTGGTAACCATCGGGACTTCCCCCCCAGTCCCCAGAGGACCTTCACCTTTTTCTGTGTCATTTGTTTTTCCTCTGTCTTCACATAATCAAGCAGGGGCACGGAGGCACGACTACCGTTTTAACCCAACTGGGTTGCCTAGCCTCCCTCTGACCCTGCAGAAAACACCTAGGGCATGAAGGCTGGCCACCATTTTAACCCGACTATACTAAGCCAGGCAGCTGGGAGCCATAGCCTTCCCCTTCAGCCAGGCGATTTGCTTCCTCCCCACCCCCGCTCATTCCTTGGCCAGCCACGTTCCGTTCCCACTGCTGGCTGCCACTTGACTCCCCCCCCCACCTTTACTGGTGGTTACCACTCCGGTGGCAAAAAAACCTCCACAGGGCCCACAAAGGAACAGAATTTACCACACCTAGGGTTAGCTGCAATATGGTAATTGTACCATTAGAGGCAATAAGCAGTAAATAATAATGATAATTTGTTTGTTTTTCCTCCTTTACCTGCGCAGTCCAGGCAGTAGGTCTACTACCCCCTCCTTTTGCCCTGTCATTACCAGAAGGGGGTATTTCCCCTCCTGGCACAGGGGGTCTTCCCTTCTCAGTCAACTAGAGGGCCAGCAGCTGCAGCGCCCTCACCTGGTTCACCCTATATACACATTATTGTTATTGTTGTTGTTTTATTAATGTTGCCTCCATTATTGCTACTACTACTATCACTGCTGGTACTAGCACTGCTCTCCTCTAGGGGGGATTCTATACTCCCCACCACTTTGCCTTCCTGCCTTCCCCTTCCCCCTCCAACTTGGACAGGCTACAGAGAAGACAGAGTCCCCATAGAGGGCAGTTACCCAGAGTGCCCCCTCACTCAAACACGCCTCCTCTCAGACCTTACCAACCAGTAAGGCGCGGCAGAGCCCCCCAAGGCTAAGAAAGCCAGGAAGATATAAGAGAAGGGGCTATCTGACCAGGCCAGACGTAGGGCCAGGTACACGGGTGATGAGGAGCAGATGCAAGGACTCCAGCCTGAGAGGGAGCAACCTTTCAAGGAGCTGGGTTCAACAGTGCAGAAAGCAGCCAATCCAGCCATCTCAGAGGCCTCAGATGGCGAGTCCAGTGGAGTATCCCATCAAGCAGCCCACTCAACACAATCATTGAACTCGTCAACTTCGAGCCAGGGAGCCCTATTGGAGTTGTCAGATCAGCTGCCAGAGAGACTCAAGGAGGCTCTGTTTGGGTCCTTAGCCAGTGATCTCAGCTCTGCACAAGTGTCAGCTGCCAACCAGCCAACCAACACGAACACCACTAGGGAGCGAAAGGCCAAGCATAAAGCCAAACATTCTAAGGACCACCCACACTCCTCGGATGAAGGTGGGGACTCATCCCCAAGTCTTTTCGACGTGCTGAGAGGCAGACTGTGAGGGGAGCTCAATGATGATGAGTACCTCTCATCGGATCAGGACCTCTCAGAGATGGAGTGGAGCACAGACACAGAGGCAGAGAGTCTGGGGCCTCCTCCACAGCAACTATTCCAGGCCTCCAGCTACCTCCCCCTGCTGAAGAGAGTTCGCATCACTTTAGGAGCAGAGAACCCAATGGCTGACAAAGGTGCCGCAGTGGAAGCAGGTCCATCAGGGCAGGAGCAGGCCCCTCAAACACCACAGCACCAATGCCAGGCCCAGTTTGCAAGAATGCCCTAGCAGAATTGAGCGCGCCACTCCACTCTCATAGTAGAAGGGCACAGGCCAACAAGTTCGAGACAGACTTTATGGAGGTTCTACAAGTCCTGACCATGGACAGCAAACCTCACAACCAAATCTTTTGCTGGAGGTAAGTTGTTTGGCGATGAGACCCTGAAGGAGGTCCTCATGGACCCAAGGAAAAAAGAAAGCCATACCCGGCAACCACAAAGTGGGAAGACAAGCGCATCTTGAGAAGGTACACTCCGTACAATTCCCATCACTCCTTTCGGTCGGGGAGGTCAGCGGCAAGAGGCCGGGATTACAGAACCTCCTCCCACTACTCCTGGAACAAGCCTCAGTATCAACCAGAACACAATATAATCAAGGTGGCAAGGCCGATCAACCCAACCCAACTCCCACACCCAAGCGGGGTGACCATCACCAGCAACACTGATGCCACTGAGATTGGGAGCCGTCTCCTATAGTTTGCCCTCACCTGGAGGGCAATCAAGGCAGATGCTTGGATGCTCGACTTGATCACCAAGGGCTACTCTATAGAATTCTGCAACCCTCCAGTTCACTTCTAGTTCTTACCATCCCCAATACCCAAGGACATGGCAAAATGAAGCATCATGGTAGCAGCCATACAGCACCTGAAGGACATCCACACTATAGAAAAGATCAATCCTGTACAGTGTGGCTCAGGTGTCTACTCAGTCTTGTTTACAGTCCTGAAATGAGACCTGTCCTGGAGAGCAATCCTAGACCTCAAGCACCTGAACAGATTTACTAATTACCACAGGTTCAAGATGGAATCCCTAAACTCCATAAGGGAAGCAATACAGGAGGGCGACTTCTTAGCCTCCATCTATTTGAAGGAAACCTATCTTCATGTCCCAATCTTGCCCTCACACAGGAGATTCCTCAGGTTTTTATTTGGGTACCATCACTTCCAGTACAGAGCTCTTCCCTTCAGCCTTTCATCAGCCCTGAGAGTATTTACAAAGATCATGGCAGGCCTGGTACCACACCTCCATCCGCAGGGGATACACATCTACCCGTATCTTGGGGACCTACTAGTGCAGGCAGACAGCTTACAGCATGCATAAGAGCATGACAAGCAAACCCTGACACTTCTCAAACACCTCAGTTTCCTGGTCAACTGCAAAAGGAGTCACATTACACTCTCCCAGCGGCTACAACACCTGGGAGCTCTACTAGACACAAAGCGGGTCTTTCCTCAGAAAGGATACAGACCATCATAGAGACGGCAACCACACTCCATCAAAGGAAAGCAGCGGATATCATGAGTCTCACCAGGGCCCTGGGTCTCTATATAGCCACCATACAGATAGTCCCGTGGGCCCGGCACCACACAAGACCCCTACAGTGGGTCTTACTATCCCACCAAGCGGACATTGCAAGGTCGTGACACAAACAAATTCCATTGTCTGGAAAACTCCACCACTTATTCCGATGGTGGATGCAGAGGGACCACCTTCTAAGAGGCACACCCTTCAGGGCCCCTCTAAGAACCATAACAACAACGGATGCCAGCCTACTGGGATGGGGAGCTCATGCAACGTGAACTACACCCAGGGCACATGATCAGAGGAGGAGGCAAGACATAGCATCAACTGGCTAGAGCTGTGACCAGTCCGTCTCTCCCTCCTTCGCTTCAGCCTCCATCAGCAGCCTGCTAAACAAGAAGGTGTGAGTGAGAGAGAGAGAGCTTGAGAGAGAGAGAGAGAGAGTTTGAGAGAGAGAGAGAGAGAAGACTGCTCACTTTGAGCTCCGGCTCCACCTACCGCTGGCATTGGCTTTCTATACTGGTGGCATGTGTCCCTTGACAGATTACCCTTGAGATAATGTGGCCCTCTACAGAAAACAGTTTCCCATCCCTAATCTACGCTAAATTCACTTCAAGGATCTTCTTGACCTTCACTTCACTCTTCCAAATATCAAGAGAAATTCTGTCTTGGAAGAAAAGGTTCTATTACCTGAACCATATACCAACATATAACATCGCATCGTGACCATTATAAAGATGAAAGACGGCTCTAACAAAGAGAAGACCAAATAGTTATTAAACCTAATGACTAATGCGGCACTAGTTATGATTTTAAAAAACCCTGCAGATTAAAGGCCTAAGACCACTGAACAAGGCAAACTCCTTGAAAAAGACATCACAACAGATTTCAATTACCAGATTTCAAAAACCATACAAGAGTTTTGAAACAAGAAGTTTTCACAGTAACAAAGGGACAGGAGGAAGCCCTCCTCATTTCCTTCATAGGGCATTGAAGCAGTGTTCAAGTTGGGCAACTGGGGTCACATCCACATCATGTTTTTAAAGCACCCTTCTATCATTTTAATAGTCATCGCTTCCCTCAAAGAATCCTGGGAATTGTCATTTGTGAAGGGTGCATATTGTTGGGAATAGAGCTACAATTTCTAACACCCTTAACAAAATACAGTTCTCAGGATTCTTTGGGGGAAGCCATAACTGTTAAGTGGTAGAAGAGTGCTGTAAATGTATGGTGTGGATGCAACCTGGTAGGCAGGGTCAAGATTGGCACAACATGCCTGGCCCCATCTCTGGGTCCAGTTGTGGTAAGAGAGGAAGGAATGGCATTGTGGAAAAAGACAAATCTCAATCCCATTCTAGTCTACCACAATCCATCAAATTCAATACAGTAGGGCCCCGTTTTATGGCTCTTCGCTTTATGGCGCTTCACTTTATGGCGTTTCACTAATGAGGCGGTCTCAATTAGACGCAATTAGACTAAAGCCCCACTCATACGGTGCTTGTTCCGCTTTTCAGCGGTTTTCACTTTTCGGCGGGGGTCCGGAACATAACCCACCGTATGAGTGGGGCCCTACTGTAAAGGCACTAAGGAGGACAGTTGGATGCTCCAACACACTATCAAGAGAATGACCAATCACAATCATCAAATAAAATCACAATCATCAAATAAAAAAGAAACCTTCACATAACACAATTGGTTTGATACATTTTAATAGTCATAGCTTCCCTCAAAGAATCCTAGGAAATGTCATTTGTGTCATCTGATACATCGAACTGCCCTCTGGACCATCCTTCTGAAAACTGGATGCCCTGATAAATTTGTGAATATTTTGCAACTCCTCCATGACAACATGACGGCGACAATTCTGAATAACAATGGCTCTCAAAGTGATCCATTCAAAGTGGGATCTGGCGACTTCCGGGAAGGGTGACTTCGCTTGTGCCTGCTTTTGGGACAGGCTCCCGCCTCAAAAGAAGCTTATTCAGATATAAATCAGTCAGAACATTTTTTTTTTTTGACTGATGAAATTTCTCCCGGGCAGGGAGAAACGTAGAGATCAACCTCAAAGCCTGTTTTTGTTGGGAGGACTGGATTTCATTAATTTATGAGATAAGGTCCGGCCAACAATGCCGGACGGACTTCCTAACAAGCTCTATCTGCTTAAGCGATACGTTTATCTTTTCTTTAAAGAGAGAACGGACTAACAGGCAAGCACCCTTCTTTCTATTATTTTTTTTACTTGGTTTAAATTGTTGCAGCAAAAGGAGATTTGTCAGATTGATCGGCTTTGGACAACTTCTGGGTGAGATATAGCTCTTCTCTGTTATTCACGAAATTAACAGCTTATCTCTGTTTCTGTCGCAAAAAGCTGTCCTGGAAGTGCATTCTAAAGATAATAAACAGAAGAGGGATTTCTATTCCTGATTTCTATTCCGAGGAATATTATATTGTCTGGGACTATTCTCTTTTTGGTCTATTTTATTTTGACGAATCTGCTTCTTCACGACGCCACTAACTGTTTTGATGCTGGGAACTAAATTTGTTTTGCATTCTTGAATATAGAGAGATAAGGCAGGTTGCTCTGTTTATACTGTGATGTCATCAAGCCTGGAATATTAACCCAATTGTTGCTGAAATAAGAAGTGGTTCTTCTTTATTTTTGTTTTGCTTTGTTTTCGTGGTTTTAAAAATGGCAATCAAGAAAGTGGCTGAGAATCTGGAAGTAATTATGTTTCAGAAAATAATGGATGAGATTGAGATAACGAAACAAACCCTGCGACAGGGTAGTAAGGAGCTGAAAATTGAACTGAGCAAAATGACGCAGGAGCTTAAAGAAATAGGGGATCCTGTGAGAGAGGAGAATGAGATCAGAGATGAGAAAAGAAAAAATAAAGGGAAGATACAAGCCCTGGAGATTGGAACAAATGTGGAATTGGAAAAAGATCTGGAGTTTATGGATTTTAGAAATAAAATCTACTGTTTGGAATTTAACGTTATCTCTGAAGAAATTAATGAAGATATTAGAGATAAAGTTATCAATGGCTTGGATAATCTTCTGGACTGGAATGATGTGATGGAGCTTGATATAGAGAAAATCTATGGAATTAACTGCAGCCATGTGACAATGGAAAAACTCTTAAGAGATGAGCCAGTGCATTTTGTAAAAAAGAAGAACACAGATATGACTTTACAACAGTATTTCAGCAACTTATTCAGAATGGATGGCAAGAAAATATTTGGGATAGAGGAAATTCCCATCAGACTCTTATTATATGACTATGGCTACAACAGCAAGATTATTATGGAATACTGATAATGGAAGATTGGACACTGAAATTACTGGACTTAACAGGACTATTGAAGATGGAAGATGGAACTAATAGGGATAATGGAATAATGGCTATTGAAATTATTGGACCTAACAGATTCTGATGAGATGGATTAATCGAAATGTTTATTTGGACTATGGTTATGACAATAAGATTATTATAATTATTAACGAGATGGATTAATTGACATGTTTATTTGGAGAAAAATTGATAGATATATTTCTTGAATTGAAACCTCTCTTTGACTTTTTGTGGAAAGAATAAAGTAATGTTTATGAGATTTGATGATTAATTAAGATAACTACTGGAGGAAAGTGATTTTATAATATGATTTAAGAGACAGGATTGTTATATATTGTAGACCTATAACTGATTTGATATGTGACAAATGGGAAGTCAACATTTTATTTTTTTTTGTTTAATCATTTTTGTTTTGTTTTGTTTTTTGTCTTTGAATGTTTTATGATTTTGTTTTCTATGTTTTATGAAAATTTGAATAAAAATTATTGTAAAAAAAACAAAAACAAAGTGGGATCTGGCGTCAAACAGGGATGAGTAATTGCTCCGACCTTATTTGCTATTTTCATTGCCATGATTCTACACCTTGTTGAGGGGAAACTTCCCACTGGTGTGGAAATCACATATCGAACAGATGGAAAGCTTTTTAATCTTAATAGGCTAAAAGCAAAAACTAAGGTAACTACAACTTCCATCATAGAACTTCAATATGCCAATGATAATGTAGTCTCCGCACATTCAGAGGAAGATCTTCAAACTATCCTAAATGTCTTTGCAGAAGCATATGAAAAGCTTGGCCTCTCGCTTAACATCAAAAAAACCAAAGTGCTTCATCAGCAAGCGTGAACCAATCCCTCTGTAGCACCATCAATCCAGCTTAATGGTGCAACACTGGAGAATGTCGATCACTTTTCTTATCTTGGCAGCCATCTCTCTGTAAAAGCTGACATCAACGCTGAAATTCAGCATCGTCTGACCTCTGCAAGTGCCGCACTCTTCCAAATGAAGTGTAGAGTGTTCGAGGATCGGGATTATTCGCAGGGAGACCAAAATGCTTATTTACAAAGCCATTGTACTACCGACCTTACTGTAAGCCTGTGAAACATGGACCATCTATAAACACCACTCCCATCTTCTTGAAAGATTCCACCAACGCTGCCTCCGGAAAATTCTGCAAATTACTTGGGAAGATAGGCGGACTAATGTTAGCATATTGGAAGAAGCAAAGACCACCAGTGTTGAAACAATGATCGTCCAACATCAACTTCGCTGGACTGGCCATTTGGTTCGAATGCCTGATCACCATCTTCTAAAGCAGCTACTTTACTCCCAACGTAAGGAAGGAAAACAGAGTATCGGTGGACAGCAAAAGAGGTTTAAAGATGTTCTCAAAGCTAATCTAAAAAAATGTAACATGAGCACCGAGAACTGGGAAGCCTTGGCCCATGAGTGCCCCAATTGGAGGTCGGCCATTATCAAAGGTGGTATGGACTTTGAAGAAGCACAAGTACAGGGCGAAAGGGACAAACAAGCTAAGCGGAAGGCACATCAAGCAAATCCTCACTGTGACCATCTTCCATCTGGAAACCTACGTCCTCACTGTGGGAGGCTGTATGGATCCAGAATTGGACTCCACAGTCACTTACAGACCCAATGTTAAAGACCTTACCCTGGAAGACAATCTTACTCGGCCCTGAGTGATCGCCAATGAAAAGTGATACATTTACATTATTCATCCCTATGAGTAAGGCCAAATGATTTCCACCAGGGAAGTAAGAACTCAAAGTTCAGAGCAAGAAAACAAGATACTAAGACATAAGTTTTCACATTGGTTCGGTGTAAAATACGATGCATACTTTCAAATGTTGAGCGTCTCTTCTACCATTTACAAATTATGTGCAAGGCTAACCTACACTAGCAAGTACTATGGGCAAGTTAACATTTTATTATTTTAATATTGGGAAGGGCCTACAAATGAAACCAGCTCTACTAGAATGTGCAGTTAATGCGAGCATTCAGTATGAACAAGCACTTGATCGGGCAGCTCAATGCTGCTGCAGGCACAGTAACATGTGCACTAACCTCCCTGTCATCAAGCTCTTCCCCACTTCCCTCAGTGGAAGGGAAACTTCCACAATAATATGGACATTGGGCATACCAGATAAGGTTATGTTTATAAAGACCCACAATAATAATCATCAGCATTGTTCAGATACTGAAAGACAGAACTGTATTTTGAACATTCAGAGGAAATCTGTACTTGTGATCCCACCTCTTGGAAGTCATGCTAACGCTAATCAAAATTAAAGAACTTTTCTTACATCCCTTGAAGGATACACATCACCATACAAACCATACGTGTTGGACCACAGATGTGATTTTTTAAATGTGCAACTTTATTTTAGTCTTAAACTGAAAACGCACCACTGAGATCAGTCTTTATTTGTAGCCACAAATTCACGAGCACCATTTGCTAACTATGGTTGCCATCTAAAATAATTTACTTTTAAAAAATACAGTAGTATCATATACACAAGCCAGCAGAAATGCCAAATTACAGTAAAATTAAATTTCAATTAATTAAGCCAAGACACTTTAGATTCTGTGTAGGATACACATGTTATTTGAAGGCAAAATTATTAAATATATATCACTTTCTTCTGCTATAAGGTGTTCCTCGCTCAAGCGGCTTTCCTTTCTGGAGGCAGGCAACACAAAGCTAGAGAACTGCTGCAAAATTAGAACTGCAAAAGGTATTCTTTTAATAGCTGCAGTTCTACTGCAGATTTCATCCTTTATCTGCACCAAGTTATACAATACAGTTACTACTTTTTGAAGAATGCCTGCGGTGCCATTAACAATTAATTAGTTTGCTCTCAAGAATAAGTTAAGAATTTGTCATCTCTTCTGTGTGGAGTTGCAAAGAATTCTTACAGTGCTTAATGGAGCTGCTGAAAAGACGCATGACACCCGAGTCATTAAGACACCATAGTAGAAGATATATAGACATTATACACAATATGGAGTGCCTATAGGCTTTATCATTAAAGGTATTTGATGAATACTTTGTCAAAATATTAGAATCTTCAGTACTAAATAATGGAAGATAAACCACCACAACAAAGCATTACAAGTTTTGCAGTTTACCCCCCTCTCCAAAAAAAAAAGCATGAATCGGTATAATTTATCTAGCTAAACACCTACAGACTCAAGGAAAGCATTTAGTTTGCAGCTCATCTAGTAATGAAAGGAAAGGAAAATATCAGATGGCAGCAGCAGAGAAAATTACAATTTAAAGTAAAGATGACAAACATGAAAATGGGAGCACTTCATAAAAATGACCATTTACTAGTCTTGTAGACAAAAAGGAATTTTGGGGATATATAAATGTAGAAATGAAAAATACAGTACCTTACCCTTTCTACTGGTGAACCATAGCATGCAATGACGAAACATAGCAGTAACCGATGGCATTGGAGTTGTAAATATGAATAAAAAGATAAATAGCAGGAAAATGATGATTGGCAGACAAGAACAAAGAAATATAGATGAAATGAATGAGAACTGGTAGGTCCTGAAGCAAAAGTCCACCTTTAAATCTGCTCCCTCTGGTTGCCTCACGTTTTGAGCCTTTAAGTTCTGTATCAACAAAAGCTGCAGCCTCACGCGATCTTGTGGCTTTCTTCATGCAGAAAGGCACAACAGAACATCTTCACAATAAAGATCAGCGATGCCTTTTTCCAAGCAAATCCCATCAACAAAAGCCCATTATTCTCCCCCCCCTAACTGATATATCCTTTAAATTTTTAATCTCCGGATCCTGCCAAACCTACAGTCCTTTCTAGCACATATGTAAACACTGCAGATATAAATTCCTGCCTAACCCACAGTGCTCCTGACTCCAGAATGTTCCCTGTGCATTGATTCATGCAGTTCAGTTTCTAAAATGCTTAAAATTAGTCCATTAAACTGTAAACCAAGGTAGTATTCTGTGATTTAATCTAATATAAAAAATCCTCTTCTTTCAGCTCACCCTGGAAATGGAAGGTTTTCTGATCAACAGTTATTGTGAAGGTGCTGTCGTCCTCATCATCTATACCAATCACAGCTCCCTGTGAAACAAAGAGCAAATATCCTGATAAGGCAAAGCAATGACATCAGCAGCATGCAGTCTATCACTACACGACCAGAATGCAAAATTCATGAACAAAATTTTGCAAGGCTTCCAGAGTCAATACTTGAGACTTAAATAAAATATATACAAAACCAGTTATATTCCTGCAGATAAAGTGTACTGTTCATTTGTCTTCTGTGACAGTGTGATTCGCTGCTTGAAAAGCTTTTTTGCTTTTTCAAAAGAATATAAGGAATTACGCACTTTTAAAAATGTACTTTCTATACATGGATAAACAGAAGTACAAATTTTAAAAGCCTCTCACGATCACTGCTGTTCAGTCTTTAAAACAAAGCTTTGGATGCCTACATAAAACCAATCATATCAGGACAATACCTTTTTTAGACTTTTATTAGGCCAACCAAAATATCACAGTTTTTGTGTGGAAGCTTTTTATTCTTCAGAGTTCTTCATCAGCCTGTAAAACACAAAAGCTTGCACACTATTTTGAGAAATATTTGCCTAATAAAGGTATTGATTTAATATGGATTCTTTTAAAAATTAGCCAACACTACTGTTTTTACTTTTTGTACAAAATCATGTAGGTCCATGAACTTGAGAATTCCATCATACATAATTTTTTAAAAAGATTTTACAATGCAATGTAAGGTTATATTCTTAAACTGTTCCTGCTGCACAGATTTATTCAACTACTGGGAGATAGTTTTTTAAGCAACTGTATAATGAAGAATGTATTTGGGCTTCACAGAACTCCGCTTCCCCACCCGGCACTGAAAGTTGTCTAGTGGAGAATACATTTGTGGCAGGACCGGAAGATAGGCAAGAAGCCACTTCTGGCCTTGTTGCCAGGTGGTGGGAGAGATGGGCCGAAGGCTGTATAGCTCCTTCTGGCCTCTGCCTCTGTCTCGTCTGAGCTTTCATGGTGGCAAGAGGGAGCAGTGAGCATGTGGACAGCAAGTGGCTGGAGCGATGAGGGAAAGTGTTGCACATGTTCAGAGGGCATGTTGTGCAGCGCTGATTTGCTCCATGCTCAGCTAGGCAATGGAGATTGCCCCGAGGTTTGACGGTGGCTCCTGGTGGTTTGTGGGTAGCATAGGCTTCAGGGGCAGCTTAGTGGCCATGTTACTATTGAGGTTTTAGCCATCTGGAGGGTCCAGTTGGGCTTGAGTCCATGGACCAGGCATGAGGCCTTAAGTCTGGATTTAACAGGCTACGTTCCTCAAGAGTCTCTGGGCATTGGGGCCTCAGGCCTGTATTTTGGGGCCTATAGCAAGGGCGAATAACTAGACCTCGGGCCTGTAAACTGAGCCTCAGGCCTGTGAGCTGGGCCTGTACCCTAGGACCTGGGCCTATATAGAGATATCAGGCCTGTAAGTAAGGCCTGGATACCTGGCTGAGTGTCTAGGCCATGGGCTTGTATTTGGGGCTGGGTACTAGGCCTCAGGCTTGTACTGGTGGACAAATGTTGCACCCAGAGTTATTCTTGTTCCTGGCTGTCAGCCTTGGCCAAAGGATCAGGCCTCACTGACTTCAGGGAGGGCTGTGGCTTGGTGGTGGAGGATTTACTTTGCATACAGAAGGTCTTAGGTGCAATTCCCAGCATCTCCAGGCAGGGCTGGTAGGGAACCCTGCCTAAAAACCTTCCAGGCCTCATTTGTATAATGGGGCTGGGCCTACCTGGATTTGGGCCCAAATGTCTTAGTGGTAGGCTAGGTTTGGTTTGGGACCTGACTGTATCTTATTTCTTCTGATTGGAGGATAGGTTGTTATCCAGAATCATCTGCTCTGTTGATCGGGAGGTGTACTTGATGATTGGTTGCTGATGAATTGGGCTGTTTGTTTAAAATTCGATTGCATTTTCTCCTCCATTGTTATTTGGTTGTGATGGTGCCTGAAAAGGGGAAGGCTCTGAAGTAGCCTTCTCGCCAGCTGGTGAAGAGGCCTACACCTCAGGATTCTTCTTCTGGAGAAGATAGCTCTACTATTCAAGCCATCCTGGTTAGATTGGAGGCTATGGAGCATGCAGTAGGTAAGAGTACTGCAAAGGCTAGAAAGGAGATGTCTACACAACAGGCTTTTTTTGATATTACAACTAGAAAGGACATCTTGGAAGCCTCCACGAGCAGGACAGTGCCCAGTGAGAAGCCCTGTGTGGATGAAGTATGGGCAGAAATGCCTGGTGTGCCATGGGATCATTTTACCGCTAGAGTGGATGCCTTAGAAGACTCCATGACCAAGGCTCACCCTTCAGCTGCCAGGACAGTGCCCAGTGAGGAGTCACACGTGGATGAGGTACGGACTGAGGTGCCTGCTATGCTGAGGGATCATTTTACAGGTAATGGGCCCCAGTCCAATTAAGTTGGCTGTTTTGCAATAACTGTTGATGGATTATTTGAAGCTCATTATTTATTTGAGGGTCTTAGGCATTAGGGTCCTGGGGTTCCAGCAAGTATTTGAAGCCTGTGGAAGGGATGGAGGTGGTGATAAGGAAGAAGATTGAGAAGGAGGTCAAGGAAGGAAGGGTGTTAGGCCCATTCTCAGCCCTTCCCATGCCTAACTTATGAATGCCCCCACTTTTTGTGATGCCAAAGAGGAACCCTGGCCAATTGCAGTTAGTGCACCATCTTTCTTACCGAAGGAGAATTCTGTTAATGACTATATTCTGGAGCATCTTTGCTCAGTGAGGTATGCTTCATTCAGTAGTGCCACTGGAACAGTGTGCCAGTGTGGTTGAGGGGCTGAGATGGGAAAGAGTGATATCAAGTCAGCTTTCCATCTCCTGGTTCATCCTGAGGATTTTGAGCTGCTGGGTTTTTGTTATGATGGCAAGTTCTATGTTGATAGGGCCCTTCCTATGGGTTATTCCATATCTTCTACCATCTTTGAGCAGTTTTGTTCCTTTTTGGATTGGGCTCTGAGGCAGACAGCACATTTGAATACTGTGGTTTATTCGATGACTTTTTTGTGGGTCCACAAGAAACTGGGAAGTGTGCCTTTTTGAGGCAGGAGTTTGGGTCCATAGCCAGGGAGTTAGGACTGTCTTTAGCAGCACAGAAAACTGAAGGGCCCAGTACAGTGTTGGCATTTTTGGGTACTGAATTAGATTTTGTGGAGCAATGTTCTCGGTTGCTACAGACCAAGTTGCTGGTGTTGCGTGAGCGGATTCAGGGTGTTATGGTGGCAAGGAAGGTGATGTTACAGGGCTTGCAGGAATTAGTAGGACTTTTGAATTTTGCATGCTGTGTAGTAGTCCCAGGACAGGCTTTTGTGCAGTGTGATGCCATGAAGGGCCTTCAGGTTCCATATCATAGGATGCATGTCACAGCTGAAATGAGAAAGGATTTTGAAGTTTCGCATGGGTTTTTAGAATAATTTGATGGGATTTCTTTTTGGCAGCAGAAGTTACTATTAGTGGCTGAGCTGCAGATTTGTTTGGATGCAGCTGGTGCTTGTGATTTTGGGGTTAATGGTCACACCACTGATTTGTATAATGGCATTGTATTTGCAATTTTATTTCCAATTCCTTTCCTGGTGATCCCTAGCATAGAATTTGCCTTTCCTCCCCCTTTTTTTTTTATAGCTGTTGCACACTGGTTCAAAATTTTCATTGAGCTATCCATTATGATCCTAAAGTCTCATACCTGGTCAATCACCCCACTAGCAAATATGTGAAATAAGAATTTTTGCCCCAGATTCATCACTTTATACTTGCTTACATTGAACAGCATTTGCAATTTTACTGCCCATTCACTCCATTTGGAGAGATCTTTTTGGAGCTCCCCACAATCCCTTTTTATCTTAACCACCCTGAACAATTTAGTAGCATCAGAAAACCTGGCTACCTCACTGTTCACCCCAACTCTGTCATTTAAGAACAAGTTTAAAAGCATAGGTCTCAATAGTGATCCTTACAGGACTTCACTTTTTATATTCTCCATTGTGAAAACTGTCCATTTATTCATACTCTCTGCTTCCTTCTTAAACCAGTTACTGATCCACAAGAAGGCCTCTCCTGTTAACTCATGAGCACTAAGTCCTCCCTTGACTTGAAGATATGCAATAACTATAGCCCAGTTGTAAATATGCACTTCAATGTGGCTTCAGATCTGGGTTTGATAACCTTTGTCTGGGGAGAATCAGAGGTATGGCCCTGTTGTTTCTCCTTCACTCTCAGCAGCTTTCAATACCATCAATTGTGATATCCTCCTAGAGTGGCTCAGTGGTTCAGAGTTGGAAGCACAGTAATATGCTGATTCTACTCCTAACCGGCAAGTCCATTTTCAGAGAATAGCAAAGGGGGGGTGGGAGGACTTCCGCTAGACTGCAAAGCAGTTGTGCTGGTTCCATCTTGTTCCCCCACACTATTTAACATAAGTGCGAAGCTGCTGGCAAAGGTTGGGAGGGTGACGGCAATATGCAGATGCATAAGATCTGTAAATCAGGAGAGTTATGAAGTTGCTAGACTATTGCCTGGAGGCAGTAATGGGTCAATAAAGTGAAAGTTTAGAAAAAAAGAGTTAAGGATAAATAATACATAAATGTAAAAATTTTAATTTGTCAAACAATAAAAGCAAACGTTAAAAACTTATTGCAAAGGCACTTACATCATCAGTTGGTGAGATAAATACATATTTTTTAAAAGTGCTTCTTTGATGTTTTGGTGAAACTAAATCCTGACAAAATGGAGGTGCTATGTGTTACTGGTTCTCAGGTCCAGAAATGGGCAGAAAGCCTTTTCTGAACAGGGTTGCACATATATATTAGTTCAGTCCAAGATCTAGTATTAATGGTTGTCAACTACCAATGAATGCTGAAAATAGCCGAAAACTCTGAGGGACAACTGTGCAATGATGCCAGAGTCAACTTCAGAGGTCTAAGATTTCAAGCTAACATCATCATCAGAATGAAGCAGATGATTTGGGGCAAATTTTGAACAGAAACACAAACAAGATTATTATAACATGAGCAGCAACCCACCTCAATACCAATCTTAATGGCATATTTCGTCTATAGACCACAAAGCGCTTTGCAGTGGTGAAACTATAAATTGTAGTTGTATTTAAGATATGGAAGTAAAGTATAATTTGCTGCTAGTCTGTAGTAGATCAGCCATGGAACAAAACACAACCCATCCCAAGAGGCTAGCAACGTGTTCTGTCAGGCATGTCACACAGTGCACATCCAAACAGAGGCACATAAACAAAACTTACCCTCAATCTAACACAGCCTCGTCGTGATCCCCGCATCATTTTGTCCTTTGACTGAAATAGGAAAATAAAAGTCAGCTTAATAAAATTTCACAACTGCAAACTCTTCAAAATTGTTCATACATGCTTTATCTAAACATCAGCTGCCTTGTGATTCCTCAGAAGATACACATTTAAAATGAAAAGGATCCATTTAATCCATAACATTAACAGACATGGGGCACACAACTTGTATATGCAAAATCTTATCAAGTGGCCCAGAAAAATCCATCAAGCAGAAAGAGGCTCCATAATACTCATCTCTAACTCCTCTAAGAAAAACAAAGGGTATAAAGAAGTAACTAAAGAACACAAATAACAGATTCCAAAGCTCATTCCCCTGAGTGTGAGGTTGCCATCCTAAGACCAATGTAACCTCCTCCCAGTCTTGTCTAAGTGTGTCTTTACTGGAGCAGGAGTCAAGCTACCTAACTTCATCACTATGCTGTTGCTTTTTTATAGTCCAACCAATGGAAGTGGCTGTTGTTGTTACGTGCCTTCAGGTCAATTAAGACTTATGGTGACCCTATGAATCAGTGACTGTCCCGTCCAGAGCCGAAAGAATGAGGTGGGTGCGTGTGTGCGAGTAAATCTCATTTTATTAGAGTAATAGATACATCAAAAGCATTGCGCTTCATAGGAAAAGCTACACTAACTCACTAAAGTCCCTAACTATACTTTAGACATGCTCTGCAACGTGTGAAGGAAGTTGACGCAACGACCCCCCACTGAAAGCGGCTGGCTTATAAAGGAAATGTCTTTGACCATAATCTCTGACTCCTTCTTAATTCCTGTCTCTGCCCTGTCCGTTTCTCGCGGCGGCGGGAACGGGGGGGGGGAAAGGGGGCGCGCCTCCAACTGCTCATCGGAAGACACCTGCTCTCGAGCAACAGGCTCGAGGTCAGCGGGCGGCGCCACACTGGATTCCTCATGGGAACTGCTTGGGAAAGGAGGAGCTGGTTCTAACTCTGAAGCTTCCTCCCACTGGTCCTGTGCATCGACTGGGGGCGGCGCGCTCTGCTCCTCTGCAAGAACGTTACTCATGGGAACTGGCTGAAAAGCAGGCTGTTCCCCTCCTCCACTATCCCGCTCAGACAAAACAATCTCCAACTCTGCTCCTTCTGACTGTGGAAGTGCTTGAAACTCATGCCTCCCCCTTTCCTGTTCCTTCTGAGTTGACTGTCTCACAACACTGACCTCCAATAGCATCTGTTGTGAACAACCCTGATCAGATCTTGTAAGTTCAGGTCTGTGGCTTCCTTTATGGAATCAATCCATCTCTTGTTTGGCCTTCCTCTTTTTCTACTCCCTTCTGTTTTTCCCAGCATTATTGTCTTTTCTAGTGAATCACGTTTTCTCATAATTGTCCAAAGTTTCATCATTTTAGCTTCTACTGAAGCTAGTGGTCAGGCTATATATATTATTATTTATTTATTTATTATTTGATTTATATCCCACCTTTCCTCCCAGCAGGATCCTACGGTGGCAAACAAAAGCACTAAAAACACTTTAAAACATCATAAAAACAGACCTTAAAATACATTAAAACAAAACAACTTCAAAAACATTTTTTTTAAAGTTTAAAAAACATCTTAAATAAAAAGGGTTAAAAAACATATTGTTTAGAAAAAAGGTTTAAAAAACTTATTAAAAAGCAATTCCAACACAGACACACACTGGGATAGGTCTCAACTTAAAAGGCTTGTTGAAAGAGGAAAGTTTTCAATAGGCACTGAAAAGATAACAGACATGACACCTACCTAATATTTAAGGGGAGGGAATTCCACAGGATAGGTACTGCCACACTAAACGTCTGTTTCCTATGTTGTGCACAACGGACCTCCTGATAAGATGGTATCTGCAGGAGACCCTAACCTGCAGGGCACAGTGATTGACTGGGTATATAAGGGGTAAGAAGGTCTTTCAGGTATCCTGGTCCCAAGCTGTATAGGGCTTTGTACACCAAAACTAGAACCTTGAACTTGGCCCGGTAGCAAATGGGCAGCCAGTGCAATTCTTTTAGCAGCTGGGTGACAAGTTGGCGATACCCTGCCCCAGTGAGCAGTCTCGCCACCGCATTTTGCACCAGCTGCAGCTTCCGGATGAACCTCAAGGGCAGCCCCACATAGAGTGCATTACAGTAATCCAGCCTGGAGATTACCAGTGTGTGGACAACAGTGCGTGGTTTAATTTGTTCTAACACCCAATTATTTGTCTTTTTTGCAGTTCATAGTATGTGAAAAGTTCTCCCCCAACACCACATTTCAAATGAGTTGATTTTTCTCATCCATTTTTTTCACTGTCCAACGTTCACATCCATACATAGAGATAGGGAATGTCATGGTCTGAATGATCCTGACTTTAGTGTTCAGTGACACAGCCAAATTGTAAGACACACCATTTATTGCAGTTTAATAATAATAATAATAATAATAATAATAATAATAATATTTAATTTGTCTGTCGCCTATCTGGCAAATAGCCACTCTAGGCGACGTACATTAAAATGAGATAAAATACAACAATACAACAATATCAATTGCAGTCATGTTAATAACAGTAGATAAAATACTGGACAGTCAATACATATAAAAGCATTTATATTAACAGCATATGATAGATGGTAAAATCATGAAGATTTACCCTTCCCAAGGACCTCAAAGGCCTGTTGGAAAAGCCATGTCTTCAGGGCCTTGCAGAATACCTCTAGGGAAGGGGCATGTCGAAGGTCACATGGGAGGGAGTTCCAGAGAGTGGGGGCCACCACAGAAAAGGCTCTCTCCCTAGTACCCACCAACCTAGCTGTTTTGGTTGGCGGGATTGCGAGAAGGCCTTGAGTGGCTGATCTAGTTGGGCGGCATAATTGGTGGCGGTGGAGGCACTCTTTCAGGTAAGCTGGGCCGAAACCGTATAGGGTTTTAAAGGTTAATACCAACACCTTGAATCGGGCCCGGAAAATAACCAGCAGCCAGTGTAGATCAAATAATACTGGCGTAATGTGGTCTCGGCGGCGGCTGTTGGTAAGTAAGCGCGCCGCTGCATTCTGTACAAGTTGTAATTTCCGGGTCGTTTTCAAGGGTAACCCCACATAGAGCGCATTACAGTAGTCTAATCGAGAGGTGACCAGGGCATGCACCACGAGTGGGAGCTGTTGAACAGGGAGGTAGGGTTGCAGCCTACGTATAAGGTGTAATTGATTCTGGGATCTCTTAAAACTAGCCTATAACCCATTAGATACCATAGAAATGCCCTAGATGTTAGCCTGGTTCACAAACAACTTTAAACCATGGTTAATTAAACTATGAATAAGCACTATGCATAAACCCTACCCAGCAGTTTAACTATGGTTTCTTTACTGCTAACAAGCCACAATCTGAATTGTTTGTTTTAACTATAGCTTGGCATTACATGCAAACAGGCAAGAGCAGTTGGAAAACAAAAGTTGGAGAAACAAGGCATGGGTTGTTTGATCACCTGTGGAGCAATCTGTGGTTAATTCATGGTTTGCTAAACAAACCATGCCTTAAACAAACCATGCCTTATGTATGATCTAGTCCATTGGCTGAATTTGCAGGTCGTTTACTGTGAACATGCCTTTCTGGGGTGTTTGTCACCTACAAGTGTACAGAAGAAATAAACAGCTGAGAAAGATGCAATCACAACAAACCATTAACTATGGTTTACCATCACATCCCAATAAGGACACTCTAGGTTGAAAGCAGCAAGAACAATATATTAGCTTGGAAGTTGAAAAATAAGTAACCAGCCACAGAATTCAGGATTAGGGGATAAAGATGCTTAACAGTCCTTTTATTCTAAGTTGCAACTAGGCTACACATTGGAACAAAGCTCCATAGAACAATATGTACCTCACAGTGAATAATCAAGAAGAGGGCTCTCCCATTTGTGTTTAAGAATACAAATAGCAAATTAAGTTATTTAACTCTAAGGACAAAAGCTTATGATAATCAATTCAAGAGAACCAACAGAGGCAGTAAAAACTAAGGCAAGACTGAAGCTGCAATTCCACACAAATGTTTCTTTACTCAAAATGGTCTCTGCCAAATGTTTTACTTCCTATTAAACCTACAAATCAAAGTAAGTTTGAGGCTGTTCTCATAGAAGGTGGAGCCCCTTTTGATAATATTTATTCTAAGACAGACACACCTCTGTTCAAGATGAGGTCAAGCAAGTTTGGGAGTAACAGCACCATGCCACCAAACATTTTATTTATTGTTAGTGTGCTAAGTTCTATACACAACAGAAGTGCTTATGCTCAGAGGGCTTAGACCTAAGCCTCACAAGTAGCAAATGAAGCGGGAAAACCTGTATTTCAAGGATTTCACTTCAGAATGCAGTGGGGATTTCCATAACTGAATGCTTCTGCATATAATTGCCCACCCTACTCATATTTATTTCTTTTTATTTATTTATTATTAGATTTATATCCCGCTCTTCCTCCCAGTAGGAGCCCAGGGCGGCAAACAAAAGCACTACAAATGCTTTAAATCATAATAAAAACTGACTTTAAAATATATTAAAACAAAATCTTTTAAAACATTTTTTAAAAAGCTTTAAAAATATATTTTCTAAAAAAAGAAAAGGTTTAAAAACATATTAAAAAGTAATTCCGACAAAGTCTGGCCTAAGGTCTCAACTTAAAAGGCTTATTGAAAGAGGAAAGTCTTCAGTAGGTGCTGAAAAGATAACAAAGATGCTGCCTGTCTAATATTTAAGGGGAGGAAATTCCAAGGGTAGGTGTCACTACACTAAAGGTCCATTTCTATGTTGTCCAGAACGGACCTCCTGATAAGATGGTATCTGCAGGAGGCCCCCACCTGCAGAGCGCAGTGATTGACTGGGTATATAAGGGATAAGACGGTCTTTCAGTTATCCTGGTCTCAAGCTGTACAGGGCTTTGTACACCAAAACCAGAACCTTGAACTTAGCCCGGTAGCTAATAGGTAGCCAGTGCAATTCTTTCAGCAATGGGGTAACATGTTGGCAACACCCTGCCCCAGTGAGTTGTATTGCCACTGCGTTGTGCACCAGCTGTCACTTCTGGACCAACGTCAAGAGTAGCCCCACATATAGCGCATTACAGTAATCCAGCCTGGAGGTTATCAGTTCATGGACAACAGTGGTCAGGCTATCTATATTATTATTTATTTATTATTTGATTTATATCCTGCCCTTCCTCCCAGTAGGAGCCCAGGGCGTCAAACAACAGCACCAAAACACTTTAAAACATCATAAAAACAGACCTTAAAATACATTAAAAGAAAACATAAAAAACATTTTTTTAAAAAAACTTTAGACATCTTTTAAAAAAGGGTTAATAACATATTGTTAAAAAAAGATTTAAAAAAAAAAACATATTAAAAGCAAACATATTCCAGCATGGACGCACACTGGAATAGGTCTCAACTTAAAAGGCTTGTTGAAAGAGGAAAGTCTTCAAAAGGTGCCGAAAAGATAAAAGAGATGGCACCTGCCTAATATTTAAGAGGAGGGAATTCCACAGGGTAGGTGCTGCCACACTAACGGTCCCTTTCATATGTTGTGCAGAACGGACCTCCTGATAAGATGGTATCTGCAGGAGGCCCACACCTGCAGAGCACAGTGATTGACTGGGTATATAAGGGGTAAGAAGGTCTTTCAGGTATCCTGGTCCCAAGCTGTATAGGGCTTTGTACACCAAAACTAGAACCTTGAACTTAGCCCGGTAGCAAATGGGCAGCCAGTGCAATTCTTTTAGCAGCGGGGTGACATGTTGGCAGTGCCCTACCCCAGTGAACAGTCTCGCCGCTGCAGCGGGGTGACATGTTGGCAGTGCCCTACCCCAGTGAACAGTCTCGCCGCTGCATTTTGCACCAGCTGCAGCTTCCAGACCAACCTCAAGGGCAGCCCCACATACAGCGCGCATTACAGTAATCCAGCCTGTAGGTTACCAGTGAGTGGACGACAGTGGTCAGGCTATCCCGGTCCAGAAATGGCCACAGCTGTCTTACTACCTGAAGCTGTTAAAAGGCACTCCTAGCCACAGAGGTCACCTGGGTCCCTAGCAACAAAGATGGATCCAGGAGCACCCCCAGACTATGAACCTGCTCTTTCAGAGGGAGTACAACCCCATCCAAAGCAGGCAACTGACCAATCATCCGAACTCGGGAACCACCAACCCAGAGTGCCTCCGTCTTGCTAGGATTCAGACTTTACTGGTCCTCATCCAAGCCCATCACCAAGTCTAGGCAGTGGTGCAGGGCTTGCATGGCCTCTCCCAATTCAGATGGTACAGAGAAATAGAGCTGGATATCATCAGCGTACTGCTGACACTTTGCCCCAAATCTCCTGATAACCGCTCCCAAAGACTTCATATAGATGTTAAACAGCATGGGGGACAAGATAGTACCCTGTGGCACCCCATAGCACAACGCCAGGGGGCTGAAAGACAATCACCCAATGCTATTCTCTGAAAACGACCTTGGAGATAGGATAGCAACCAATGTATAATACCCATTTCACCAAGTGGGCCCAGAAGGATACCCTGGTCAGTGGTATCAAAAGCCGCTGAGAGATCGAGTAACAGGGTCACACTCCCCTTGTCCTTCTCCCGATCAAGGTCATCCATCAGGGTGACCAAAGCTGATTCAGTCCCATAACCAGGCAGGAACCCAAACTGGAATGTGTCAAAATAATCTGTTTTATCCAAGGATACTTGCAATTGCTGCACCACAACCCTCTCAATCACCTTCCCTAAGAAGGGGGTATTTACAACCAGCCGGTAATTGTCGCAAACCTATGGGTCCAGGGTGGCCTTTTTCAGGAGCATTTGGATCACTGCCTCTTTCAGGGTGGCTGGAACCACTCCGTCTTGCAACGATGTATTCACCACACCCTGGATCCACTCAGTCAAACCCCCTCGGCAAACTTTAATAAGCCAAGAAGGGCAAGGGTCGAGAAGACACGTTGCTGGCAGCAGCATCGCAAGCACCTTGTCCATGTCATCAGGCCACATCAACTGAAACCGTTCCCAAGAAGTTGCAGCAGATGTTACACTGGATACCCATTGGGGACTACAGTAGATGTGGATGGGGCATCAGGATTGCTATGGAGACAAGCAACTTTACCCTCAAAGTGCCTTGCAAACAATTCACAGTGGGCCTCCAAAGGGTCTAAAACTCCTTTTCCCAGATATTATGTTAACAGACCCCTGACAATACAGTAAAGCTCTACTGGATGGCTACTTGAGGATGTGATGGTGGCAGAGAAGTGGACCTTACTTGCTGTCCTCACCACCGCACAGTAGGCATGGGTGTTTTGCTCATTCCCCAATCAGCCTCACAGCATGTCTTTCTTCACTTGCCTGCTTCATTGCCCTTAGCTCACTGGTGTACCAAGGGCAGACTGGGCTCCACAATGCCGGAGAAGGCTCTCAGGGGCTACCGTGTCAAGAGCCCAACGTGCCTCACTGTTCCACAGCATGACAAGGGCTTCAACAGGGTCACCTGCTCTATCTTCTGGGAACTCCCCCAAGGCATTCAGGAATCCTGTGGATTCCATTTGTCTCTGCGGGAGGACCATCTTAATCTGTCCACCACCCCTGCGGAGGAGGATCGGAGCTATAAGCGTAGATTTCACCAGGAAGTGGTCTGACCATGACAATGGGGTGACAGCCACTCCCCCTATCTCCAGACCACCCCTTCCTCCATCTGGAGCAAAAACCAAGTTGAGGGCCCGCCCTATGCATCATGGTCATCATGGAGTCCGTGAAGTCCCAAGTCGGAACACTAGAGGCAGCCTCAGCATGGACATTGAAATCACCCAGGACTATCATTCTGGGCTCCTCCAATACCACAGCTGAGATGGCCTCCACTAGCTCAGTCTGAGAAGCTGCCAGGCAGAAGGGTGGACGGTATACCAGCAGCAACCCTAGTTTATTGTCTCCTTGGCCCGACAACCAGCTCCAAAACAGAGTAGTTTCCGGGTGACAGAGATGGAAGTTCTGTAGACCACAGCAACTCCTCCTCTCTGTCCCTGCAGCCTGTGCTGGTGTTACACCGAGTAGCCTGGTGGGCAAAGTTGGGTCAGATCAACTCCTCCCAGTGCACCCACCCAGGTCTCAGTAATGCACACCAAATTGGCTGGCTTCATCAGCTGCATAGGCCCAAACTGTGCAGCCAGGTCTGAGCCTGTACTGTAAGTGGATGGTTAAGTACCTTGTCTAAAATGATGCCAAATTAATGGAGTACACTTTAAGAACAATTTACAGGTCCAATCACTTGATTAGATTCAATGACTACTGCAGTCCTATTTCAGATGTCATTTTTCTTAAAACATGAGTATATATACTTGTTTTAAGATGCATGCAAGAGTGAGTTGTTTGTTTGGAAAAACAAATGCTGATGAAACTTAAAGTGGAAAGCACAAAAGCAGGACTACAGCTGAGTGTCCTCTGGACCATCAAGAAGACAGCTGGTGTGAAAGTTGGGCAATGTAGAATCCCATTCTCCTCCTGGGTGTCAGCCACCAGAATGCCTGTTGCTGAGAGCACCCTGCTGCTTCTTGAGACAAAAGGCCTGCACTCCACCAGCTTTACTCCTTTGATGGGTGTGATGAGCCCCAGCCTTCCTCTTCCTGGAACTGCTAAAGGTGATGAAAACCACCCCTGTATTTGCCTGGCAGCTTCTCAGACTGAGCTAGTGGAGGCCATCTCAGCTGTGGTATTGGAGGAGCCCAGAATGATAGTCCTGGGTGATTTCAATGTCCATGCTGAGGCTGCCTCTAGTGTTCCGACTTGGGACTTCACGGACTTCCCTCGGGGAACCAATAGCTGTATCTTCCTCATATTCTGCTACCATCTATTTTCACATATCCATGGTTGCTTCCATAAAGGAAGCCACAGACCTGAACTTACAAGATCTAAACAGGGTGGTTCATGACAGATGCTGTTGGAGGTCACTGATTCATAGGGTCGTCATAGGTCATAAACGACTTCATAGAATAGTAGAGTTGGAAGGGGCCTATAAGGCCATCAAGTCCAACCCCATTCTCAATGCAGGAATGGGACTTGAAGGCACATAACAACAACAAAGCTGCTTTCATCTAGTATTTTCAGTGTGTTACTCTGTCTCTCATCTTTTCTTCATTTTCTGTTCAACCTTATCTCAGTCAGTTGTTGTTTGATCTTGGTAATCAAGCTGAAAACTGTAGTTGCTAGAACCTTGCCCCTCAATTGAACCTTGATCTTACATCTCCTTACGAGGGCAAGGACAATTCCCTGCTCCAGCTCTACATTTGGAATTGGAAAGAAATGCATTGTGTTGCATGTTTGACAGTATTGCTGAAGTTCTGTGAGTTTCTTGTCAATGCAGTGGTCATATAATGCCAGCCTTCTTCCAAATCTTAAAGCTGGGACGGATTGTTATGCAAATACAGGGGTGGTTTTCATCACCTTTAGCAGTTCCAGGAAGAGGAAGGCTGGGGCTCATCACACCCATCAAAGGAGTAAAGCTGGTGGAGTGCAGGCCTTTTGTCTCAAGAAGCAGCAGGGTGCTCTCAGCAACAGGCATTCTGGTGGCTGACACCCAGGAGGAGAATGGGATTCTACATTGCCCAACTTTCACACCAGCCGTCTTCTTGATGGTCCAGAGGACACTCAGCTGTAGTCCTGCTTTTGTGCTTTCCACTTTAAGTTTCATCAGCATTTGTTTCAAATCATTACTGGTTTCTGCTAGTAGTATGGTATCGTCTGTATATCTTAAATTGATATTTCTCCCTCCAATTTTCACACCTCCTTCATCTTGGTCCAACCCTGCTTTCCATATGATATGTTCTGCTTATAGATTAAACAAATAGGGTGATAAAATATACCCATCTCACACCCTTTCCGATGGGGAACCAATCGGTTTCTCCATATTCTGTCCTTACAGTAGCCTCTTGTCCAGAGTATAGGTTGCGCATCAGGACAATCAGATCCTGTGGATTTCTTTTAAAGCATTCCATAGTTTTTCATGATCTACACAGCCAAAGGCTTTGCAGTAATCTACAAAGCACGGGTGATTTTCTTCTGAAATTCCTTGGTCCGTTCCATTATCCAACGTATGTTTGTGATATGATCTCTGGTGCCTCTTCCCGTTCTAAATCCAGCTTGGACGTCTGGCATTTCTCGCTCCATATATGGTAAGAGCCTTTGTTGTAGAATCTTGAGCATTACTTTACTTGCATGGGATATTAAGGCAATAGTTCGATAATTACTGCATTCCCTGGGATCCCCTTTCTTTGGAATTGGGATATATATTGAATGCTTCCATTCTATGGGCCATTGTTTAGTTTTCCATATTTCTTGACAAATTTTAGTCAAAATTTGGACAGATTCCGTCTCAGTAGCTTGTAGCAACTCTATTGGTCTGTCCCTGGTGATTTGTTTCTTCCAAATATTTTAAGAGCAGCTTTTAAAAGTATTTTAAGAGCAGAAAGTAGCTGCCTTGACAGAAATAAAGTGCAATACTCAAGCAGTTTAAAGTCTGCTTTAGATTACCCCACTGCATCAACCCATGCCAAGAAATAGGAAGGATCTCATATTTTGGCTCCCTCTTGTGGATGCTCAAAGCAACAGTAGCAGTTCCAGCTAGCCCTTTTCCTTATCCTGTAAAATCTCTTTAAAATAGCAAATACAGAATTCATAGTATCAATGGACAGTGACGACATACTAATACATGCACATATGGTATATTTATGAAGATAAATTTCATTAAAATCTAAGCCACATAAACCCTTTTTAAAGGAACACGATACCTAAGGTCCTTATTCACCACAACTGAGGGGGACTCAAGGATGGGAACAGTAAAGTAAACTGACTACTGAATTATTTGTTCATTTTTATTGTGTTTTTAGATTGTATACCACTTTGTTATATTGTGATATAAAGAAAGTCCAGTTTATAAATACTTAAATAAATAAAATATATTGCAAGCTTGATTTCCTGAGTAACGCTTACAAAGTATGAGAACAACTTTCAGGTCTCCACACACACACACTAAACTTACTAGGGCTGCAATCTTACACATATGCCTTGAGTAAGCCCCTAGACTCCCTTGGTGTTTGCCAGGAAACATCAAATGGTCAAAACACTATTTGTGAGTATTTTCCCATATTCATTACATCCTTCAAGACCTGAACCAAGTGGAGAATTCCCTGATACCAGCCATGCCCTAAGCTACAACTGAGAAATCAGGAATTGCCAAAGACACTGTCTACTGTAGACAGTCAGGAACTTCAGCATGTGTACATGTGTTGGAAGTCATCATCACCTTTCTCAGGCTAAAAGTTTATTTCAAGGCAGGTTGCGGCTGAAAGCAGGAAATTCAATGACGACATTTTTTGTTGCATTAACTTGCACTCTTAGGCAAATGTCATCTCCCTAAAAATTCTCTCCATCCTAAAGGTTCTTAGAACTATTGTATCAGATTTTAAAACAGGCAATGAGAACCAACATCTCTGTTAATGATGAAGGGGAAATCTAAAACATTTAAATAATTATAAGCTCATCTCAGGTTTTTCTACTCACTTTTTTCTACTCTCTCTGGCTTAGAGATCATTTGACTGCAGTAACATTTAGCTGTTTTTCAGGTCTCTGATATGACAGACTGAGAATGTACGTGTCTAAGAACACTAGTGCCCTGCTGAATCAGACCCACGGACCATCTAGTCCAGCATCTTGTTCTTACAGTGGCCAACCAAATGCCCATGAGAATCTCACTGGCAGAATTTGAGGGCAATAGCACTCTAACCACCGAGGTTCCCAGCAATAACTGATATTTGGAGGCATATTGCTTCCAACAGTGGAGGCAGAACACAGCCACCATGGCTAGTAGGCAATGATAAATTTATCCTCCATTAAGATGTCTAATCTCTGAGCCATCTGAGTTGGTGGCCATCACTACCCCTTGCGAGAGTGAATTCCATAATTTAATGATGCACTCTGTGAAGAAATACTTCCTTTTGTCTGTCTTGAGTCTTCCAACATTGATATTCATTGGATGGCCCTGAGTTCAAGTATTATGAGAAAGGGAAAAAAACTTCTCCCCATCTATTTTCTCCACACCATGCATAATTTTATACAATATTATATTTTTTCTAAACTAAAACCCCATATCTTGTAACTTTTCCACAGAGGACTTGCTTTAGTGCCTTCATAATTTTGGTAGCCCTTTTCTGAATCTTTTCCAGCACAACAATATCCTTTTTGAGGTGAGGTGCCCAGAACTCTACTCAACATTTGAAGTATGGTCACACCACAGATATGTATAATGGCATTACGATATTGGTATTTTTATTTTCAACCCATTTCTTAATGATCCCTAATATGGCCTTTTCATAGCTTGGAAAAGTTACTTTTTCGAACTACAACTCCCATCAGCCCAATCCAGTGGCCATGCTGCCTGGGGCTGATGGGAGTTGTAGTTCAAAAAAGTAACTTTTCCAAGCTCTGGCCTTTTTCACAGCTGCCACACACTGGGTCAACATTTTCATCAAGCTATCCACTACGATCTGAAGGTCTTGTCCCTAGTCAATCACTGCCAGTTCAGACCCTATCAGCATATATGTAAAGTTTGGATTTTTCTGCCCCAGTGTGGTCACTTTATTTTTTTTTTACTGCCATTGTACTGCCCATCCCCCAGTTGAATAGATCCTTTTGGAGCTCCTCACAATCCCTTTATGTTTTAACCAATTTGGTGTCATCAGCAAACATGGCTACCACATTATTTTTCCCTAACTCTAGATCAGGTTAAACAGCAGCGGTCACAATACCAGTCTTTGGGAACTACACTTTTTGCATCTCTCCACTGAGAGAACTATTTGTTCCTACTCTCTGCTTCCTGTTTCTTAACCAGTTACTGATCCATATGATGACTTGTCCTCTCATTCCATGACTCCTAAACTTAGTAAGGAGTCTACAGCAAGGAACTTTATTAATGTTTTTTTTGAAAGTTTATGTACACAATGTCAACTGGATCATTTCTATGTACTGTATATGCTTGTTGACACTCTCAAATCACTCTATATTAGTGAGGCTGGATTAACCACCATAGTGGTTTAGCTTCAGCAAGGCTTGTTCTTCTATATGCTTGGTAATTTTATTTTTAATAATGTTAAATATTAATAATAATGGTTTTCATCAGTTTTCCTGGAATATACAATAAGCTAACCACCCTGTACTTTCCTACATCTTCTCTGAATCCCTTTTTTAAAGTTTATGTTACATTGGGTTTCTATTCTTCAGGTATGGAGGATGATCTTACATCAAGTTATATATTGAGACCAAAACAAACAAACAAACAAAAAAAGATTTATGAAAGTTACACAGTCTGCAGCAAGCGTAATTTTCAAGGCCAAACTATGCGTTACTTGAAAGATCTATGACTCGTTCTACTGCACAGGGCAACCAATTTGATTAGAACAGGGGAGGGAGCAGGAGAATGTTTTTACCTTCGCCCCATGCAGTTCTCTCAATCAAAATTTCTCATGCAAAATCTTCTCACAGGGTAAAAAACCACACAAATTGCAGCTTGGAGAAGCAATTTTGACTGGAAATGGCATGGAGGGCACAGTGTTAAACACACACTAGAGCTGCTACTATGATCAAATTGACAGCTCTTCATGGTTGTACAATATTTTAGCTAAAAAAATTTAACATGCATCTGGTAACTCAGTCACAGATCTCCTGTGTAACACAAAGTTTGATCCTCAACAGCTGGAGTTAATTCACTAATAGGCTAAAACCTTGTGGTTTAAGAACATACCTATACCAACAGATATTTCTATTAAACTTTAAAAAGCAAGGAAATTGGGCAACTATAATTACTGCACCAGGGGAGCAAGAGACCTGATCTCCTCTCTGAGATATTTCACTGTCCTACAAATTTGTCAAAATGCAAACACAATTTGGGTTGGTCTTCACAGTCCAATCCACTTCCTAAGTGGCTTGGAAGAATTTGGTTATATGTGCCTCTGAGCATATAGTGAGTGGTGGCAATACCTGCCACCTCCAAAGATGGAGAATTACATTTTTGCATGTTTGTTGGTGTTCTCCTTGCTTTACTTCTTTCCTGTGTTATTAACAGAGCATCTAACCCAGAAAATTATGTTTCTCTCATTATTCCTCCTAGAAATCTGTATCAAATTTATTTTTATTAATTTCAAAGCCTTTTTATCAGTCAATGTCATATGATGATGATGATGATCATCATCATAATAATAATAATAATAATAATAATAATAATAATTTATGTGTCGCCTATCTGGCCAATGGTCACTCTAGGCAACGTACATATAAGCAATTAAAATACAATACAATAAATACGATAATACAATATGAATACCATGATACAATATAAAACAATACAGCAGCAATAACAATCTTAATGCAGGGTAAGAGGCCATTCAGTCATAAAAGTTAACCCTCCCCGGAAATCCCAAAGGCCTGTTGAAAGAGCCAGGTCTTTAAGGCTTTACGGAATACATTTAGGGAAGAGGCGTGCCGGAGATCTTGTGGGAGGGAGTTCCAAAGGGTGGGGGCTGCCACTGAGAATGCCCTCTCTCTAGTTCCCGCCAATCTAGCTGTTTTTGTTGGCGGGATTGAGAGAAGGCCCTGTGTGGCTGATCTTGTCGGGCGGCATACTTGGTGGCGTGGAAGGCGCTCCTTTAGATAGACTGGGCCGAGACCGTATAGGGATTTAAAGGTTAATACCAACACCTTGAATTGGGCCCGGAAAACAACTGGAAGCCAGTGTAGGTCGAACAACATTGGTGTGATGTGATCCCGGCGGCGACTATTTGTAATTAGTCTAGCCACCGCATTTTGTATAAGTTGTAATTTCCGGATCGTTTTCAAGGGTAACCCCACGTAGAGCGCATTACAGTAGTCTAATCGAGAGGTGACCAGGGCATGTACTACCAGTGGGAGCTGATGAACAGGAAGGTATGGTTGCAGCCTTCGTATGAGGTGTAATTGATACCAGGCTGCCCGACTCACTGCCGAAATCTGAGCCTCCATGGACAGCCTGGAATCAAGTACAACCCCAAGGCTGCGGATCTGGTCCTTCAGGGGTAAATTCACCCCATTGAACTTCAGGTCAACATCTCCCAACCTTCTCTTGTCCCCCACGAGTAGCACCTCGGTCTTATCGGGGTTCAACCTCAGCTTGTTCCTTCCCATCCATCCACTCACGGATTCCAGGCACTTGGACAAGGTCTCCACAGCCAACTCTGGTGAAGATTTAAACGAGAGATAGAGCTGAGTGTCATCCGCATATTGGTGACACTGCAGCCCAAATCTCCTAATGATTGTCCCCAGCGGCTTCGTATAAATGTTAAATAGCATGGGAGAGAGGATAGAACCCTGTGGCACACCACAATTGAGAGGCCAAAGGTCTGAAACCTCCTCCCCCAATGCTACCTGTTGGTACCTATTGGAGAGAAAGGAACGGAACCACTGTAATACAGTGCCTCCAATTCCCAATCCCTCCAGGCGATGTAAAAGGATACTGTGGTCGACAGTATCAAAAGCCGCTGAGAGATCGAGGAGGACAAGAAAAGTGAATTCTCCCCTATCTAATGCCCTCCTCATATCATCTACCAGAGCGACCAAGGCTGTTTCAGTTCCATGCCCAGTCCTGAACCCCGATTGGTATGGATCCAAATAATCCGTTTCATCCAAGTGTGTTGACGACTGGTTGGCCACCACTCGCTCAATGACCTTGCCCAAGAATGGTAAATTTGAATAATTTAAATTCGATAATAAATGGCTTAAGGCTGATTTTTTTGTTCTTGGCAGAGATGAGGTGAGAAGTAGGGTCCTTGCAGCTCCTCCTCTCAGTCCCCCAGCTCTCAAACTCATGTTCTGTGAGAAAGCGAGAGATTCCCAGTCCCAGAGAGAGACAACTCCTGTAAACCCCATTCTCTCCAACAGCATCCCCAGGCGGGGTACCTGTGAAGATCACCTCTTGTTGAAAAAAATCCATTTATTGCAGCTGAATATCTGGGCAATGTAAAATTAAAATGTTTAACTGATTAATCCTCTCCCTTTCAATAAACGGATCAATTACATTTCAATTGATTTGCTTATCACCAAGACTTCAAATCTATGAGAATTTCCAGAATATAATAATTAAAAGGAGTGCAAGACAATGAAGAATTCAATACAGAAGCTCTAGGGCACACAGTTAAAAAAAATCAAGGCTGATCTTTGTTATTGTTTCATGCATTCCCCGGTACAGTAACACACAAAATTACTCTAAAAACAATAAACAAGTGTCTCATATTAAAACTCATTCTTACCAATAAAAATAGGCCCCACTGATTAATCAACTCTCCTTTTAGTTAATTAATCTGCTGAAAATTAAAGCTTGTAGCCCTAGAGTTGTTTTTTTTAAAAAAAAATAATTTGACCAGGAAGACAAGTACCGTTCAGTTCGCATACAGTGAATTTCAGAGTTGAGATTAATCTGTTCTCATCACAGACCAGGCTTGTGTATTTATGTGCAAGCCCTTTCTTGATGACATTGCCATGTGGTGACCAAAGCAAGGAGGAGAGAAGTCTCAGGCTGTGTGGTGCAGTCACTGCAACACAATTGCTGCCTAGAAAAGAATGTGCAGGTGCAAAAAGCAGAAGCTCAAGTAAACTTCAATAAGATGAACAGTGCCAAAGCTGCACAGGCTGCAATAGGCAATGTTGAGGGGTTTCATCATTACTGCTTTTTAGGAAGTGAAGGTCAACCACTGTCAGTGCCGCCCTGGGCTCCTACTGCGAGGAAGGGCGGGATATATATAAATATAAATAAATAAATATATATATACAGAAAGAAAAAAAGGAGAGATGTAAAGGGGAGTATTTCTTTAGATGTTACCCTACTTTCCATTTTTGCTTTCTATTTGCTTCTAGCCCTATTCTGTCACTCTCCAGTACACATGAAGAAGGGGCAGTGAGGGCAACTCCCAAACCTGGGTGTTGCGCCTCCAAGTTAGTTACTTAGAACTGGGTATGCCTTTCCTATCTACGATGTATTTCTATAAATGAAATAGCTTTTCTTATTTTACTAAGTCTTAAGTCTCAGTGATCTCAGTGCAGGGTAAAAGCCTGCCACAAACACACACATTGGCACACACAAGCATCATAGACTGTTGACAATATCTGCTAATATCTATACAAATGTACATAACATGCATCACCTGAACTCACATGATCTAGAGTTACCTTAGATCTTGCAAGATTTGCAAATGAGAAGCAATAGGGTTTTATATTAGTTCTGATTGTCTATTGGGCTATCATAGGTTATATGTTTTTTTCATTTTCTATGGCAAAAACTCCAACTTCAGTGGAATTTATGTGATGTGTTCTAATCATTTGAATTTGGCTAATGAATGCTTTATTCTTTCATCAGAACTTTAGCAGTAGTACTAAAATATTAATAAAAAAGAAAAGGGAAAGAAAAAATACTTTACATACATCATTCAGCTGTATTGCTAATTATAGATATAGATATAAAAGATAAACGGCATTTTGTCAAAAGTATTTTTGTCTACATTTTATACCTCATCCTTGGTTTTCCAAGCTTGGCATGGAATGCTTCTCATACAGAATTAATTTGAAATGCTGCATATTTATTATCATAATCATCATATTCAAAATAAAAAATATATGTACCGCCTTCAAGTTGATTCCAACATGGTGACCCTATAAATAGAGTTTTCATGAAGCTGAGAGGCAGTGACTGGCCCAAGGTCACCCAGTGAGCTTCATGGCTATGTGGGGATTTGAACCCTAGTCTCATTTTGTTCTCACAACAACCCTGTGAGATAGTAGGTTAGACTGGCCCAGGCAGGGTTATTCAGTGAGCAAAAATGATGCAAATAGGATCTCTTTTAATTGTGCTATCGACCTGCTTACTTCCACTCTGACTGGGGGATCTTGCAGCATGGGGAAGAGATGGGGGCACATCACAGCTGAAGTTCACCCATATAGGAGCATTATCTCTTGTTTATTACAGAGACGCCTGTTGCAGGTTTTGCTGCTGACAGCAGCAGTCAGTTAGTGCGGCCACTTGAATCACAGCTTGTTGATCCTGAGGAGGCAAAACTAGAAAGTGAGGTTCAGAAAGGAGGCCCTGTGCACGAGGAGGAGGAGGAGGGCATGAAGCAGTGCCAGTTGCCCACAGCCACATCTGCAGAACAGCAAGTACCATGGTTTGGCTTTGAGAAAGCTTGTACATTTGTGAGCCAGAGTGGGAAAAATGTTGTTGTATGATGCAATTACTGCCTTCCAAGGATCAAAAATCTGAGATCAGCTGTTTCCTCCTCATCTAATGTGAAGAAACATTTTGAGGTAAGCCTTTGTCATGCTGGTCCTCAAAGAGTGTCCATTGTCTATTTATGTTTAAATTGTGAAGTTCCTCTTCCATTTTTTCTTGGATTCATGCTTTGTTCTTCTTCCTCAGAGGGCACACCCTGAGAAGCTGAGAGCAATTGAAGAAGCAATAAAGGCAAGGAGACGTGGCCTTCCTGAACTAATGCATGACACCCCTCCTCCCCAAATGCTGAAGCAGCAGCAGACAAGCCTTGAGAGGTGGGGATCTGGCAGGGAGCCTGTCACCCAGACCAATCTCGACAGGAGAATCATTGATTTCATTGTAGAGGAGACATTACTACTTCAGACTGTGGACAAACCATCATTCATTAATCTGGTTCGCATTGGACTCCCCAAAGATCTCACCATCATATGTGCCAAGACTCTGAGAGACAGAATTGAGAAGAGAGCATGCCACATGAGAGAAACTCTTGCAAACCGAATGGGTGCTGTGGCATATATAGCAACCACTGCAGATTGTTGGACCAATGGCAAGAAGAGTTACTTTGGGGTAACAGCCCACTGGATCAACCCAACTACCCTGAAACGTGAGGTCAGGGCCTTGGCTTGTAAGCGTCTGAAGGGGCGCCATACATACGATGTCCTTTCAAAAGCACTGCATGATGTACATGTGCAGTACAGGATCCACAACAAAGTTATGTGCACTACTACAGACAATGGCTCCAACTTTGTGAAAGCGTTCAGAGTTTTCATGGCCAAAGAACCAGTGGAAGCTGCAGGCACCAGTGACGATGATGGTGATAACCAGGAGGAGGAGGAGGAGGCTGAGGTGGAGTTTGTGCCTATCTGTGAGATCCTGGACACAGGACCTGAGGCAGAGGAAGAAGCTGCAGACTCAGGAGAGGATTTTGTTTTACCACCACACCAGAGATGTGCTAGCCACACCCTCAACCTTGTGGCAACACAAGACATAGAGGCCATGCTTTCTGACTCCTCCAAAAGTAGTCTTCTTGGTCCTTTCAAGAAACAGTTTCGTTCCTTGATGGGAAAGTGCAGCAAGTTGTGGTCCAAGCAGAACCAGTCAGCCCAGATTGCTGAGTATATCCATGCGCAATGTGGTGTGTATCTGAAGGTACCGAATAAGACCAGGTGGAATTCCACCTTTGATGCGTTGAAGCAACTACATGAGCTCCTGTCAACTGTGCCACTAAAAATGCATGCCATAATGGACCGCTGCTCCTTGTCCAGGATCACAGCTGCTGAGATTGAAGTGGTACAGGAATACACAGAGATTATGGAGCCACTAGCCCAGTCCCTAGATATCCTGCAACGGGAGAACGGCCTGTTCATGGGGTATTTGCTACCAACGCTCTGCAATCTGGACGGCAAGTTAGAAGGACTGGAAAACAAACCTGAGAGGTACACATACTGTTTTCAGCTGCTGAGAGGTGTGCGCGAAGCCCTAAGAAAGCGGTTTGCAGCTATCTGGGAGGACAAGAGGCTTCTTCTGGCAGCCTGCCTACACCCTCGCTTCAGACTAGATTGGCTGGAATCGTGTCAGGCCGCCACCCATACCAACAAGTAAGAACATTAGGGAAGCCCTTTGGGTGGATTACTCCAAGGGAAATGTTGTCTCAAGGGAGGCATCAGAGGGCTTAAGGTGGTAGGCAGGGGCTGGGCCTTTTCTTCCTGGGGCTCCTCATCACAACCTTGGGTTGCTGCAGGTAATCCTTAAGGGTCTGCTGTGCTGCCCCATGAGTGTGGTGACTTGGTCACCTTTCTACCTTCCATGTCATCATCCACAGGCTCAGGCTGGACCCTGAACCAGAGGACATGACAAGCATCAGGAAATGAAGAGCAGATGATGGTTTCCTAACATATATGTGTTAACATATCCTCTCTCTTTCTTAGATACACAATGGAAGCCTTGTTGAAAGCTGAAATAAAGATGGGTGTACTTAATGAGGACAGTGATCAGTCTTCAGATAAAGACCAGGAAGGAGATGACTTAGAAGATGACTCCTTTAACTTTCTGCCCCAGGGCAAGAAGTCAGCAGTGGACACTGCTGAGGAGGAACTGGTGAGGTACCTGAGGTCTCCCAGCAGGGAAGTGTCATCACTCCATGGCTTTCCACGTGTGCTGCGGTGTTTTTTGCAGCACAACACAGGCATGCCTTCCAGCGCCGCAGTAAAACGCCTGTTCAGTACTGGTGGCAACGTAATGACTGTAAAAAGACATTCCTTGTCTGACATGCTCTTTGAGCATCTTGTTCTTTTGAGACATAACAGAAACATATTATAAAAGCATTTCAAGTGTAAAATTTGATTTCAAGAGTTGGGGTATCATCATTGCTTGGGGGGATGTGAGATTCTGTTATGCCGTTATGTTAATCTTCAAGTGTTGGGGTATCTTCATTGCTTGGGGGGATGTGAGATTCTGTTATGCCATTATGTTAATCTTACAGATAATTTTTTTTATTCTACTACCCCCTGTGTGTGTGTGTTTATTTTTAATATTGTTTTAGGCTTCGTAGATGTGCAGCAGCCAAGGCCAGCACCTTGTAGGAGTTTTTTTAAAAAAGTAACTGAAATGTAATTGCAGTGATTACTTTTGAGAAAAGTAAAGTAATCAGTTACTTTCAGAGCAATTGTAATTGTAACGGTAATTACTACCTTTTTGGGCCAAGTAATTGTAACTGTAATTTATTACTTTTAAAAAGTAATCTTCCAAGCTCTGCCAGAACCCAATAGACTTATGGTACTGCATTATGGGAAAGATTGCTCAATTGTTTATCTGCCCTCTCCCATGCAAGATTCCCCATAATCCCCAGTTTGTTGAGGACTGAAAGCAGTCACAAAGCACAAATGCAGAAACACACAACTGATTTCCAAAGAAACATTTATTATTTTGTCTCTAAAACAAGCTCATCAAGAATCTTGTTTTGAAAGCATGTGACATATCAGGTTACTGTAAGCAGAGGGAGAGTCTAAGGTACCAGATGAGAATGGAATGCAGTTACCTCATTTGGGAGGTTTATGTAACAATACTTATTTTGCTTTGTGGCAAAGTAGCATATTGCTACCACAGAAAGAAACTGTATTTAAAATCAGCAACTGAGTTCTCAGCTTGTGTCTGCCATATGGATCCTAGTATGGCCCTTTGCTTAATTTTTCCCTGTTCCAGTCTCTTTTAACAATGGTTCAAACTTTGGTAGGGCAGATGTTTGCCACTGTTTATTAGACAACTTCTATAATCAGAAGAAAACTTTTGAGCTGTAGCAAGTCTGCTGATCTATACCAATATTTACAAAATAAAGCCTAGATTGCTGTTGTTGCATTTCTCTTATCTGGTTAAGGCTGCAATCCAATATATGTCTACTCAGAAGTAAGCTCCATGGGGTTCAATGGGACTTACTCCCAGGTAAGTGTAATTAGCTTGCAGCTTAAATTATTTGTATCTTTTTGTGAAATGTTAGATCCCTAGAGAAAAAAATTAAACCAACACTAGAGGTTACAGATAGGCAGCAAAGGATAGTGGATTCCTTAAGGACTCATTCAGGCACTGGGTTTGCTCACTTTTTTCTCTCAGTCGTTTCCATTCATAAAGCAATGTAGCCTATGAGCTCACATGTGCGCATCTTGAAAGTTCATCCTGAAGTGGTTTCAAATAAGTTATTCCTTTAACAATGTCCAGAATCAGCAAAGTTATGCCAACCAGACAATTTTGCATTTACCTACTACATATGCATGTTATTTTGTTTATGAAAATTTGATGTTTTTGCAGAACTTAAAATTGTTAGACAAACAGAAATGTAAGATGAATAAAGAGAAGTTCTTCTCCCTCTCTTGTAATTAGAGATGTGAAGGACGGGGGGGGGGACTAGAAAAATGGGCGTGGGATGGCAGGGTTCTGAATTTTCCTGGGCCTTCACAGCTCAACTTTTAATACTAGAATCCAAGGTCATCTAATTAATCTAAATGGTAGAAGATTCAGGACAGCTTATGAAAGCACTTATGAATTTGCTTCCTCAAGATATTATGATAAGCACTAGCTTTAGGATGCACACCTTAACGTGGTGAGGGGGTTTGAGAGTGTTGAAGAAGCTGAGAGCAATGCCGTCAGGAGTCTAGACCAAAAGGCTAGACTCCTAGCAGGGGCACCCATGGCAGAATGGTCAAAGCTGAGACACTAGACTAAGATGCATCCAAACGCAGAGGAAGGCAATGGCAAACCACCTCTGAATATCTCTTACCACGAAAACCCTATGAACAGAGTATCCAATTGCAATACGAGATAGTGCTGGAAGATGAGACCCCCAGGTCAGAAGGCACTCACCGAGCTACTGGGGAAGAACAAAGGACAAGTACGAGTAGCGCTGTGACTAATGACGCAGCTGGGTCAAAGCCAAAAGGAAGCCCAGAGGCTGATGCACACAGATGCGAAAGGAGAGTCCGGAGTTGTACGATGCACACAGTAGGAACATGGAATGTGAGAAGCATGAACCAGGGAAAGTTAGAAATTGTCAAGCAAGAAATGGAGCATATTAACATTACAATACTTGGCGTGAGTGAATTAAAATGGACTGGAATGGGACATTTTCAATCAGGCAACTACAAAATATTTTATGCAGGAAATGAGAAATCAAGAAGAAACAGGGTTGCTTTAATAGTGAGAAGTGATGTAGCAAAAGCAATTAGGAGCTACAACGCAAGGTCTGAGCGAGTGATATCAATGAGGTTAAATGGGAAACCTATTAACATAACCATCATCCAAGTCTACACTCCAACATCAAACACAGAAGAAGAGGAATTGGAGAGATTTTACGCAGAAGTACAGGAGGAAATTGATCACACACCAAAACAAGATATGATGATTATCATGGGGGACTGGAATGCAAAAGTAGGGAACAGAGAAGAACTAGGAATTGTGGGGAAATGGGGCTTAGGTGACAGAAATGAAGCAGGAGAAAGACTTATTGAATTCTGTGAAGCCAATGATTTGTTTCTTACCAACACAGTTTTTGAGTAACCCAAAAGCCGACTGTACACATGGACATCACCAGATGGTCAATATAGGAATCAAATTGATTATATAATTGGAAACAGAAGATGGAGAAGTTCCATACTTTCTGCAAAAACAAGACTAGGAGCAGACTGCGGTACAGTTCATGAACTGATTGTATCAAAAATCAGAGTAAAGCTAAAGAAGAACAACAAAGCACTCATAATGCCAAAATACAATTTAAATAACATCCCAGAAGCATATAAAGATCAAATAAGGAACAGGTTTGAGGCTTTAAACTTAGTTGACAGAGAACCAGAAGAACTATGGACTGAAGTCAGACTCATATGATCAGGGAAGAATGCGAAAAGACAATACCTCTTGTTAAAAAGAGAGAAAGACCTCAATGGATGACTGAAGAAACTCTTAAAATGGTTAAAGAGAGAAGGAAAGCAAAAGCAAAAGGAGATAGAAAAACGGTCAGAACCCTAAATGCAACAATACAGCGACTAGTACATAGGGACAAAGAAAACTATTACAATAGTTATTGTATAGAAATAGAAAAGGACAACAAAATGGGAAGAACAAGAGCCCTATTCCAAAAGATTAGAGAAATGAAAGGGAAATTTAAACCACGAGTAGGGATGTTGAATAATCAACAGGGGAACACACTGACTGACCAAGATGAAATAAAAGGAAGATGAAAGCAATACACTGAAGAACTCTATAAAAGAGATGACAGGATGACAGATTCATTCATGGAGGAACCATATGATGAAGAACTAGAAATTTTAGAATGTGAGGTGAAAGCTCCTCTTAAAATTCTTGGAAGAAACAAATCACCAGGAATAGACGGCATACTAATAGAGTTGCTACAAGCTACTGAGACAGAATCTGTCCAAATTTTGACAAGAATTTGTTAAGAAATATGGAAAACTAAACAATGGTCCACAGACTGGAATTGTTCAATATATATCCCACTTCCAAAGAAAGGGGATCCCAGGGAATGCAGTAATTACCGAACTATTGCCTTAATATCCCATGCAAGTAAAGTAATGCTCAAGATTCTACAACAAAGGCTCTTACCATATATGGAGGAAGAAATGCCAGACGTCCAAGCTGGATTTAGAAAGAGAAGAGGCACCAGAGATCATATCACAAACATACGTTGGATAATGGAATGGAGCAAGGAATTTCAGAAGAAAATCACCCTGTGCTTTATAGACTACAGCAAAGACTTTGACTGTGTAGATCATGAAAAACTATGGAACGCTTTAAAAGAAATGGGGGTGCCACAGCATCTGATTGTCCTGATGCGCAACCTATACTCTGGACAAGAGGCTACTGTAAGGACAGAATATGGAGAAACCGACTGGTTCCCCATCGGAAAGGGTGTGAGACAGGGGTGTATTTTATCACCCTATTTGTTTAATCTGTACGCAGAACATATCATACGGAAAGCGGGATTGGACCAAGAGGAAGGAGGTGTGAAAATTGGAGGGAGAAACATCAATAATTTAAGATATGCAGACGATACCATACTCTTAGCAGAAACCAGTAATGATTTGAAACGAATGCTGATGAAAGTTAAAGAGGAAAGCATAAAAGCAGGACTACAGCTGAACATCAAAAAGACTAAAGTAATGACAACAGAAGATTTATGTAACTTTACAGTTGACAATGAGGACATTGAACTTGTCAAGGATTATCAATACCTCGGCACAGTCATTAACCAAAATGGAGACAATAGTCAAGAAATCAGAAGAAGGCTAGGACTGGGTAGAGCAGCTGTGAGAGAACTGGAAAAGATCCTCAAATGCAAAGATGTATCACTGAACACCAAAGTCAGGATCATTCAGACCATGGTATTCCCGATCTCTATGTATGGATGTGAAAGTTGGACAGTGAAAAAGGCAGATAAGAGAAAAATCAACTCATTTGAAATGTGGTGCTGGAGGAGAGCTTTGTGCATAACATGGACTGCGAAAAAGACAAATAATTGGGTGTTAGATCAAATTAAACCAGAACTATCACTTGAAGGTAAAATGTTGAAACTAAGGTTATCATACTTTGGACACATAATGAGAAGACATGATTCACTAGAAAAGACAATAATGCTGGGAAAAACAGAAGGGAGTAGAAAAAGAGGAAGGCCAAATAAGAGATGGATTGATTCCATAAAGGCAGCCACAGACCTGAACTTACAAGATCTGAGCAGGGTGGTTCATGACAGATGCTCTTGGAGGTCGCTGATTCATAGGGTCGCCATAAGTCGTAATCGACTTGAAGGCATATAACAACAACAACAACAACTTGGACAGCTTTAAAAGGGATTTAGACAAATTCATGGTCTCTGAATTGCTGGGGAACAAAATCAAAAGAGAACTATTGCCCTCATGTCCTGCTTGTGGACTTCCCATAGGCTTCTAGGAAGCTAGACTAGATGGGCCTTTGATGTAGTCCACTAGGGTTGTTCTTATGTTCTTAAGATTCTGTTAGACAGCAACATATTATGAACACATTCTTACATTCAAGTCTTTTTGTGTCATGAGGGGATGCTTTCTATTAAAAACTTGTGCAAGTGTTGCAAGTATTAAAAACTAAGATACAAGAACTATGATAAAAATAATCATGCAGTATTATATAGGTAAGTTCAAATTTTTAAACTGAGTTTATGTTCATATGGGTTTAAAACATAGTATTTTTATCTGAACTGTTTGGCTGCAAAGTACTTTATCAGCATATTATGTTCACAAACCAACATCAAGGCAAGTACTTTTTACACCTTTATTTCAGGCAATGAATCACTGTGACTGCTGTTTTAACAATGGTTTGTTCAATGTTTGCCGCCCTGGGCTCCTGCTGGAAGGAAGGGTGGGGTATAAATAAATAAATAAATAAATAAATCACAAGCCATCTCACAGATAAGCCAAAAAGTCATGTTTTGTTTCTCCAAAGCTTTCTTTGTTTTCCAGCTGCTCTTGCCTCATGCCTTTAGAGTTTGGTATGTGTCTGTGGTGTGGTGATCAAACAAACCATGACTAAGCAAGGCTGCTGGGTTTGGACATCAAACCATACTTAAAACAAGCCATGGTTTGGAAGCCAACAAGCCATGGTTTCACATCGGTTAGTTTATTGGACTGAGTTTTCATGTTCAAACAGACTTTGGCTTAGTGTTATATGTGAATCAGCCACTGCAATGGATGGTGACTGAAATTTTGTACTAGTGCAAGAGGAAAGCACCAAAATGCACATATCCAGATCTCTGCCCATAGTCTCTTGGATTTATGCACTCAGAAAGGAAGCTAGACAATACTGCTCCATACCCGCTATATTAATAGTTCCTTATAATATACATCAGTGTAGGATTTATAAGGAAATATACAGCAACATACACACATATCCTACTCGAAGAATTCATGGAGACTAAAATCAAGACTGCTAATACAGTCATCCATGTCAGATAAATAGGAAGTAATATTCATGATCCCTGTATCTGAATCAGAGAACAGCAGCAGCAGCCCCCACATACCTATTGCACTACTCTCCACCACTCACCATATGCTCAGAGGCACATGTTGCCAAATTCTTCCAAGCTACACGGGAAGCGGATTGGACTGTGAAAGACCAACCCAAATTGTGTTTGCATTTTGACAAATTTGTAGGGCAGAACAATATCTCAGAGAGGAGGTCAGTCTCCTGCTCCCCTGGTGCATTCACTATAGCTGCCCAATTTCCGTGCTTTTTAAAGTTTGATAGAAATATCTGTTGGCTATAGGTACATTCTTAAACCACAAGGTTTTTTGCCTATTAGTGAATAGATTTTTAGGCAAAATTGGTTTTAACCACGAACTGCTTCATTTGTTTTTATTATAAGCTACAATGAGAATCGTTATGGTTGAAAGGCGATCTGTAATTACAGTAACTAAGTAAGAGACAATAGAGTGACCTTGCAGTTATGGATGGTTCCCTGAAGACAGCAGTTCAATATACTTCACCAAAAATCGTATAGAACACTGGGATTATTAAAGAGGAGATAAAAATTTCATGTGGTAGCTTGACAGCCATTTAAAAATGAATAGGGCATCTGCACCTTGTGTAATGTGTTCAATTCCAATACTTCATCCCAAAGAGGATACAGCAAAACTGTAAGAGACAACAACTTAGTACATGAAACCACTATGCAAGTGCTAGGGGAAGGATGGGGAACCTTGGGCCCTCCAAATGTTACTGAACTATAACTCCAATCAGCTTCAGCAACTATGGCCAATGGCCCAGGATGACGGGAGTTGTCGTTCAGCAACATCTGGAGGACCAAACATTCTCCATCCCTGTTGTAGGGGATGGCAAAAAGTCTAAAAGTGCAATTCTATGCATGTCTACTAAGACCCATTGAGCTCAATGAGACTTATTCCCAGTTAAGTTGGAGCCTTAGGGCTGCAATCCACATGTTTATTCAAAAGCAAGCTCCATTGGGTACAATGGGACTTACTCAACCCAAGACAGGCCCTGGATTTAAAAAAGGGGGGAAAAGAACAGCCTCCCTCTATCTATAATAAAATTGAAAGCATGAAAGAGTGTATTAAACAAGTTGTATTCTATTTTCCTCACAGAGCGCTTCTAACCTGCAAATCCTTCCACTATCAGAAGTAGAAACATTCAGCTTAACTGAATCTTAAACAATTAACTGAATTAAACCAATTCAAACTTTGTATAAAATTCACAATTATTACACATGAAGCCTTGAATACTTATGTTACTGGTCTATCAAATATAGATTGTACGTGTCTTAATACAGAATACTTATTACGTATTGGGGACAGACAATAGAAGTTAGCTGTCTCACCATGCCGTTTGTAAGCAGTTACAGAAAGTACTATACTAGTTAGATTTTGTGTCTGATTCTGCCAAACAACTTTTATGCTTCTAATTAATCCCCTGTGCTGTATAAAGTTCGATTATCAAGATGTCACCACCCTAGGAGACACAGTAACAAACTGACAAGACCATTATAAGCCCATCCTATGTTTATTCACTGATATCAATGGGACTTACTCTCAAACCAGAGTACACAGGATGGAGCCACCATCTGACGGTGGAAAGAAGTTACTGCCACCGTACATTTTATGATCTATTTCTACCCCAGAAGAGTGGAAGTTCCAAAACCATGCTAACGACTAGATTCTGTTCTCAAATGCGACACAACACCAGCCCTATCTGCCGTTCTGTATTACACAGAAGATCTATCGCCCATATCAAATGGAACCAATCCCTTTTCTCAAGTAGGAAGATACCAGCTTGCCCGCTCCAAGACCCCCAAGGCTTCTTCCCCAGCTCCTAAAGTAACGAGCGCTTAACGCTACCAGGCCCCTCGTCTCCCCCTCTACTTCAGTCGCTGTAAGTTAAACATTGCTCCACCTCACACCCCCTTCACATAAATCTTCTAACGCCACCATCCTGTTGGCTAGCACCAGAATCTCTCCCATCCCTATTGGCTTCTCTACGACAATGACACTCCCTCTCAGAAACCCCTACCCCTGACAAGCGGGCAGCTTGACAGACCGTTCCCCCCACCTCCATTTACCCGGCGCCGTCCCTCCCTCTATACACACCGTATAGTAGGAGAGCAGCCCTGCGTTGTAATCGAGCACGAACCAGCGATACTGCCAGCCTTTGATCAAGTTGGTCCATTTACTCAGCGGGCCCTCCATGATGGACGCTATCTTGAGAGCCGGTAAGATGCCAGCCCACTTAAGCGAACGCTGATCGTGCGGGCGGAGGCTAAGACAGAGAAAGAGGAGGAGAAAGAGGGTGCACGAGCGCCGTCAATGGGCGAGGTCTGAGTGAGGCAGCGCGAGATAAGTTGGAGAGAGGCGCCCGGCGCGGCAAGAAAAAACAACAACCTACGAGGGAGGAGATAAAGAGGGAGGGGGCGTGACTTGTATACGGACTCCGGAGGGAGGGACGGCTGGGCAAATAATCGCGCTAAGGAGAGAAAATGGAAATATTTGGAAAGTATAACGAAGTATTTCAGGCCGCCAGGATGGGCCTAGTGTTGACTGCATTTCTGCTTTGCACACGTTGACTTGGGAGAAAGCTTTGTTGAACTCTGTGGGGTTTCCTTTCAAGCATGAATAGAGTTTATTGCTTATTGCTTACAGCTCGTAGGCCACCGCAAATACATGTTAACATCATATAAACAACAGAGACAACCCAATACAGACACCAGAAATTCTGCTAAAAACACATGAAAAGTTAAAAGTTAAAAAATAAGGCAGAAGTCTATACCAATGCAACCAGCAGTATATTTACAAGGATTGAGAGGGTAAAGACGCTGATGGCGGGGACTGTCTTTGGGTTTTAGCTCTAATTTTTGCTGCCGCAAGGGCAAACTTAGCGACTTGGCGTGATATAAAAGGGTCATTGCCCACAAGCAGGGTGCAAACCTGCTCAATGGGAGGCCTATCCTTAATGAAATTACTAATAGAGGATAAGAACTTAGCCCGGGGATCTTTGTAAAGGGGGAAACACAGCAAGTAATGAAAAATATCCTCCACATCACCTGAGTTGCATGGGCAGCAGCAAAGGTGAAATGGGATACGTCTATATCTCCCATCCAGAAGCGCAGAAGGCATTGATTGAAAGCGAAGGGCAGTGAATGCAGTTCTCAGCCATGGCGCTTCTAGGAAGGAGAGATAGGGCTCCAGTTTGAAGGATGTTTTGTATATTGAATACCAATGCGAAAAAGAAGAGTGTGAGGCAGAGACCAGGTCCCATCTTGATGTATAAAAAAGAATTCTGTCCCTCAGCCGAGCCCTTGCTCTAGGGGATACGTATGAGGGAGCAGTTTCAATGCTTATCCCATAAAAAGCTAAAATTAATTTGGTCCTTGCTAACCAATTTTCTTGCCCAGGATTCTGGAGTTGCTCAAGATAACATTTCTTTGGCAGCCTTGAGTCATCCATGGCCACCAATTTTAGCCAGAAGGAAGCAAGGGCTACATGAGCCAATGCTTCTAGAGAGTGTGAGCCAGTTTCCAGCCTCAAAAGGGCGGACGGCGCCCCTTTTGAAAGGGCCAGGATCCTTCGAATAAAGGCGTTTTGTAACTTCTCTAGGGATGGAATCCTCATGTAGCCCCAGATCTCGGCACCATAAAGGAGAGTTGGAATGAGTTTCTTTTGGAACACCTCGACTGCAGGGGGGACAGCCTTTCCACCTTTAAAATAGAAAAAACGGCACAGCGATTGGATGGAATAGGAAGTTTTTTAATTCATTGCTGTGATGTGTGGATTCCAGGATAGAGAAGAAGTAAAAGTGAGGCCCAAATATCTAAACTGGCGTAGTTGGAGAATGGGCCTATCATTTAATTTCCACACATGCTGTTTGGACTTTTTCCCAAAAACTACCACCACAGTCTTGGAATGATTAATTTTGAGGTGTTCATTTCGACAATAGGAACCCAGAGAGGATAACAATCGCCTCATGCCCACCTGAGTGATGGAAATCAATGCTAGGTCATCAGCATAAAGTAGTACTGACAACTTTGTATTTAAGATTTGAGGGGGGAAGAATTCCGGCCCCGCTAAAACATTAACAATGCCGTTGACATAAAGGTTGAAAAGGAGTGGCGCCAGCAAGCAACCTTGTCGGACGCCTCTCCCTGTGTGCACTGCCTCTGATAGGGCACCACTTGGGCCAACCCTAACCCTAAGGGACGTATTAAAATGGAGTAGTTGTAGGAGGCAGAGGAGGCGGCGATCGATGTTTGTCCCCGTGAGTTTTTGCCAGAGTCTCGATCGGTCAATCAGATCAAATGCTGAAGAGAAGTCGACGAAGGTCACAAACAACTCTCTTCTCTTTTGAAGGGCATATTTCTGGATCAAATGCGCAAGAGTAAAGCAATGGTCTAAAGTAGACTTGCCCTTTGTAAAGCCCGCCTGTTCTTCTGCAATGCTCTTATTCTCGAGGGCCCAGAGTTGTAACTTCCCTAACAGGTATTTGGAGTATAGTTTTGCAGCCACATCAATGAGGCTAATAGGCCTTATGTTACTGGTCTATCAAATATAGATCGTACGTGTCTTAATACAGAATACTTATTACGTATTGGGGACAGACAATAGAAGTTAGCTGTCTCACCATGCCGTTTGTAAGCAGTTGCAGAAAGTACTATACTAGTTAGATTTTGTGTCTGATTCTGCCAAACAACTTTTATGCTTCTAATTAATCCCCTGTGCTGTATAAAGTTCGATTATCAAGATGTCACCACCCTAGGAGACACAGTAACAAACTGACAAGACCATTATAAGCCCATCCTATGTTTATTCACTGATATCAATGGGACTTACTCTCAAACCAGAGTACACAGGATGGAGCCACCATCTGACGGTGGAAAGAAGTTACTGCCACCGTACATTTTATGATCTATTTCTACCCCAGAAGAGTGGAAGTTCCAAAACCATGCTAACGACTAGATTCTGTCCTCAAATGCGACACAACACCAGCCCTATCTGCCGTTCTGTATTACACAGAAGATCTATCGCCCATATCAAATGGAACCAATCCCTTTTCTCAAGTAGGAAGATACCAGCTTGCCTGCTCCAAGACCCCCAAGGCTTCTTCCCCAGCTCGTAAAGTAACGCTACCAGGCCCCTCGTCTCCCCCTCTACTTCAGTCGCCGTAAGTTAAACATTGCTCCACCTCACACCCCCTTCACATAAATCGTCTAACGCCACCATCCTATTGGCTAGCACCAGAATCTCTCCCATCCGTATTGGCTACTCTACGACAATGACACTCCCTCTCAGAAACCCCTACCCCTGACAAGCGGGCAGCTTGACAGACCGTTCCCCCCCACCTCCATTTACCCGGCGCCGTCCCTTCCTCTATACACACCGTATAGTAGGAGAGCAGCCCTGCGTTGTAATCGAGCACGAACCAGCGATACTGCCAGCCTTTCATCAAGTTGGTCCATTTACTCAGCGGGCCCTCCATGATGGACGCTATCTTGAGAGCCGGTAAGATGCCAAACAGCCCACTTAAGCGAACGCTGATCGTGCGGGCGGAGGCTAAGACAGAGAAAGAGGAGGAGAAAGAGGGCGCGTGAGCGCCGTCAATGGGCGAGGTCTGAGTGAGGCAGCGCGAGATAAGTTGGAGAGAGGCGCCCGGCGCGGCAAGAAAAAACAACAACCTACGAGGGAGGAGATAAAGAGGGAGGGGGCGTGACTTGTATACGGACTCCGGAGGGAGGGACGGCTGGGCAAATAATCGCGCTAAGGAGAGAAAATGGAAATATTTGGAAAGTATAACGAAGTATTTCAGGCCGCCAGGATGGGCCTAGTGTTGACTGCATTTCTGCTTTGCACACGTTGACTTGGGAGAAAGCTTTGTTGAACTCTGTGGGGTTTCCTTTCAAGCATGAATAGAGTTTATTGCTTATTGCTTACAGCTCATAGGCCACCGCAAATACATGTTAACATCATATAAACAACAGAGATAACCCAATACAGACACCAGAAATTCTGCTAAAAACACATGAAAAGTTAAAAGTTAAAAAATAAGGCAGAAGTCTATACCAATGCAACCAGCAGTATATTTACAAGGATTGAGAGGGTAAAGACGCTGATGGCGGGGACTGTCTTTGGGTTTTAGCTCTAATTTTTGCTGCCGCAAGGGCAAACTTAGCGACTTGGCGTGATATAAAAGGGTCATTGCCCACAAGCAGGGTGCAAACCTGCTCAATGGGAGGCCTATCCTTAATGAAATTACTAATAGAGGATAAGAACTTAGCCCGGGGATCTTTGTAAAGGGGGCAACACAGCAAGTAATGAAAAATATCCTCCACATCACCTGAGTTGCATGGGCAGCAGCGAAGGTGAAATGGGATACGTCTATATCTCCCATCCAGAAGCGCAGAAGGCATTGATTGAAAGCGAAGGGCAGTGAATGCAGTTCTCAGCCATGGCGCTTCTAGGAAGGAGAGATAGGGCTCCAGTTTGAAGGATGTTTTGTATATTGAATACCAATGCGAAAAAGAAGAGTGTGAGGCAGAGACCAGGTCCCATCTTGATGCATAAAAAAGAATTCTGTCCCTCAGCCGAACCCTTGCTCTAGGGGATACGTATGAGGGAGCAGTTTCAATGCTTATCCCATAAAAAGCTAAAATTAATTTGGTCCTTGCTAACCAATTTTCTTGCCCAGGATTCTGGAGTTGCTCAAGATAACATTTCTTTGGCAGCCTTGAGTCATCCATGGCCACCAATTTTAGCCAGAAGGAAGCAAGGGCTACATGAGCCAATGCTTCTAGAGAGTGTGAGCCAGTTTCCAGCCTCAAAAGGGCGGACGGCGCCCCTTTTGGAAGGGCCAGGATGTTTTGTAACTTCTCTAGGGATGGAATCCTCATGTAGCCCCAGATCTCGGCACCATAAAGGAGAGTTGGAATGAGTTTCTTTTTAACACCTCGACTGCAGGGGGGACAGCCTTTCCTCCTTTAAAATAGAAAAAACGGCACAGCGATTGGATGGAATAGGAAGTTTTTTAATTCATTGCTGTGATGTGTGGATTCCAGGATAGAGAAGAAGTAAAAGTGAGGCCCAAATATCTAAACTGGCGTAGTTGGAGAATGGGCCTATCATTTAGTTTCCACACATGCTGTCTGGACTTTTTCCCAAAAACTACCACCACAGTCTTGGAATGATTAATTTTGAGGTGTTCATTTCGACAATAGGAACCCAGAGAGGATAACAATCGCCTCATGCCCACCTGAGTGATGGAAATCAATGCTAGGTCGTCAGCATAAAGTAGTACTGACAACTTTGTATTTAAGATTTGAGGGGGGAAGAATTCCGGCCCCGCTAAAACATTAACAATGCCGTTGACATAAAGGTTGAAAAGGATTGGCGCCAGCAAGCAACCTTGTCGGACGCCTCTCCCTGTGGGCACTGCCTCTGATAGGGCACCACTTGGGCCAACCCTAACCCTAAGGGACGTATTAAAATGGAGTAGTTGTAGGAGGCAGAGGAGGCCGCGATCGATGTTTGTCCCCGTGAGTTTTTGCCAGAGTCTTGATCGGTCAATCAGATCAAATGCTGAAGAGAAGTCGACGAAGGTCACAAACAACTCTCTTCTCTTTTGAAGGGCATATTTCTGGATCAAATGCGCAAGAGTAAAGCAATGGTCTAAAGTAGACTTGCCCTTTGTAAAGCCCGCCTGTTCTTCTGCAATGCTCTTGTTCTCGAGGGCCCAGAGTTGTAACTTCCCTAACAGGTATTTGGAGTATAGTTTTGCAGCCACATCAATGAGGCTAATAGGCCTTATGTTACTGGTCTATCAAATATAGATCGTACGTGTCTTAATACAGAATACTTATTACGTATTGGGGACAGACAATAGAAGTTAGCTGTCTCACCATGCCGTTTGTAAGCAGTTGCAGAAAGTATTATACTAGTTAGATTTTGTGTCTGATTCTGCCAAACAACTTTTATGCTTCTAATTAATCCCCTGTGCTGTATAAAGTTCGATTATCAAGATGTCACCACCCTAGGAGACACAGTAACAAACTGACAAGACCATTATAAGCCCATCCTATGTTTATTCACTGATATCAATGGGACTTACTCTCAAACCAGAGTACACAGGATGGAGCCACCATCTGACGGTGGAAAGAAGTTACTGCCACCGTACATTTTATGATCTATTTCTACCCCAGAAGAGTGGAAGTTCCAAAACCATGCTAACGACTAGATTCTGTCCTCAAATGCGACACAACACCAGCCCTATCTACCGTTCTGTATTACACAGAAGATCTATCGCCCATATCAAATGGAACCAATCCCTTTTCTCAAGTAGGAAGATACCAGCTTGCCCGCTCCAAGACCCCCAAGGCTTCTTCCCCAGCTCGTAAAGTAACGAGCGCTTAACGCTACCAGGCCCCTCGTCTCCCCCTCTACTTCAGTCGCCGTAAGTTAAACATTGCTCCACCTCACACCCCCTTCACATAAATCTTCTAACGCCACCATCCTATTGGCTAGCACCAGAATCTCTCCCATCCCTATTGGCTTCTCTACGACAATGACACTCCCTCTCAGAAACCCCTACCCCTGACAAGCGGGCAGCTTGACAGACCGCTCCCCCCCACCTCCTCCGTTTACCCGGCGCCTTCCCTCCCTCTATACACACCGTATAGTAGGAGAGCAGCCCTGCGTTGTAATTGAGCACGAACCAGCGATACTGCCAGCCTTTCATCAAGTTGGTCCATTTACTCAGCGGGCCCTCCATGATGGACGCCATCTTGAGAGCCGGTAAGATGCCAAACAGCCCACTTAAGCGAACGCTGATCGTGCGGGCGGAGGCTAAGACAGAGAAAGAGGAGGAGAAAGAGGGCGCGCGAGCGCCGTCAATGGGCGAGGTCTGAGTGAGGCAGCGCGAGATAAGTTGGAGAGAGGCGCCCGGCGCGGCAAGAAAAAACAACAACCTACGAGGGAGGAGATAAAGAGGGAGGGGGCGTGACTTGTATACGGACTCCGGAGGGAGGGACGGCTGGGCAAATAATCGTGCTAAGGAGAGAAAATGGAAATATTTGGAAAGTATAACGAAGTATTTCAGGCCGCCAGGATGGGCCTAGTGTTGACTGCATTTCTGCTTTGCACACGTTGACTTGGGAGAAAGCTTTGTTGAACTCTGTGGGGTTTCCTTTCAAGCATGAATAGAGTTTATTGCTTATTGCTTACAGCTCATAGGCCACCGCAAATACATGTTAACATCATATAAACAACAGAGACAACCCAATACAGACACCAGAAATTCTGCTAAAAACACATGAAAAGTTAAAAGTTAAAAAATAAGGCAGAAGTCTATACCAATGCAACCAGCAGTATATTTACAAGGATTGAGAGGGTAAAGACGCTGATGGCGGGGACTGTCTTTGGGTTTTAGCTCTAATTTTTGCTGCCGCAAGGGCAAACTTAGCGACTTGGCGTGATATAAAAGGGTCATTGCCCACAAGCAGGGTGCAAACCTGCTCAATGGGAGGCCTATCCTTAATGAAATTACTAATAGAGGATAAGAACTTAGCCCGGGGATCTTTGTAAAGGGGGCAACACAGCAAGTAATGAAAAATATCCTCCACATCACCTGAGTTGCATGGGCAGCAGCGAAGGTGAAATGGGATACGTCTATATCTCCCATCCAGAAGCGCAGAAGGCATTGATTGAAAGCGAAGGGCAGTGAATGCAGTTCTCAGCCATGGCGCTTCTAGGAAGGAGAGATAGGGCTCCAGTTTGAAGGATGTTTTGTATATTGAATACCAATGCGAAAAAGAAGAGTGTGAGGCAGAGACCAGGTCCCATCTTGATGCATAAAAAAGAATTCTGTCCCTCAGCCGAGCCCTTGCTCTAGGGGATACGTATGAGGGAGCAGTTTCAATGCTTATCCCATAAAAAGCTAAAATTAATTTGGTCCTTGCTAACCAATTTTCTTGCCCAGGATTCTGGAGTTGCTCAAGATAACATTTCTTTGGCAGCCTTGAGTCATCCATGGCCACCAATTTTAGCCAGAAGGAAGCAAGGGCTACATGAGCCAATGCTTCTAGAGAGTGTGAGCCAGTTTCCAGCCTCAAAAGGGCGGACGGCGCCCCTTTTGGAAGGGCCAGGATGTTTTGTAACTTCTCTAGGGATGGAATCCTCATGTAGCCCCAGATCTCGGCACCATAAAGGAGAGTTGGAATGAGTTTCTTTTTAACACCTCGACTGCAGGGGGGACAGCCTTTCCTCCTTTAAAATAGAAAAAACGGCACAGCGATTGGATGGAATAGGAAGTTTTTTAATTCATTGCTGTGATGTGTGGATTCCAGGATAGAGAAGAAGTAAAAGTGAGGCCCAAATATCTAAACTGGCGTAGTTGGAGAATGGGCCTGTCATTTAGTTTCCACACATGCTGTCTGGACTTTTTCCCAAAAGCTACCACCACAGTCTTGGAATGATTAATTTTGAGGTGTTCATTTCGACAATAGGAACCCAGAGAGGATAACAATCGCCTCATGCCCACCTGAGTGATGGAAATCAATGCTAGGTCGTCAGCATAAAGTAGTACTGACAACTTTGTATTTAAGATTTGAGGGGGGAAGAATTCCGGGCCCGCTAAAACATTAACAATGCCGTTGACATAAAGGTTGAAAAAGAGTGGCGCCAGCAAGCAACCTTGTCGGACGCCTCTCCCTGTGGGCACTGCCTCTGATAGGGCACCACTTGGGCCAACCCTAACCCTAAGGGACATATTAAAATGGAGTAGTTGTAGGAGGCAGAGGAGGCCGCGATCGATGTTTGTCCCCGTGAGTTTTTGCCAGAGTCTTGATCGGTCAATCAGATCAAATGCTGAAGAGAAGTCGACGAAGGTCACAAACAACTCTCTTCTCTTTTGAAGGGCATATTTCTGGATCAAATGCGCAAGAGTAAAGCAATGGTCTAAAGTAGACTTGCCCTTTGTAAAGCCCGCCTGTCCTTCTGCAATGCTCTTGTTCTCGAGGGCCCAGAGTTGTAACTTCCCTAACAGGTATTTGGAGTATAGTTTTGCAGCCACATCAATGAGGCTAATAGGCCTTATGTTACTGGTCTATCAAATATAGATCGTACGTGTCTTAATACAGAATACTTATTACGTATTGGGGACAGACAATAGAAGTTAGCTGTCTCACCATGCCGTTTGTAAGCAGTTGCAGAAAGTATTATACTAGTTAGATTTTGTGTCTGATTCTGCCAAACAACTTTTATGCTTCTAATTAATCCCCTGTGCTGTATAAAGTTCGATTATCAAGATGTCACCACCCTAGGAGACACAGTAACAAACTGACAAGACCATTATAAGCCCATCCTATGTTTATTCACTGATATCAATGGGACTTACTCTCAAACCAGAGTACACAGGATGGAGCCACCATCTGACGGTGGAAAGAAGTTACTGCCACCGTACATTTTATGATCTATTTCTACCCCAGAAGAGTGGAAGTTCCAAAACCATGCTAACGACTAGATTCTGTCCTCAAATGCGACACAACACCAGCCCTATCTGCCGTTCTGTATTACACAGAAGATCTATCGCCCATATCAAATGGAACCAATCCCTTTTCTCAAGTAGGAAGATACCAGCTTGCCCGCTCCAAGACCCCCAAGGCTTCTTCCCCAGCTCGTAAAGTAACGAGCGCTTAACGCTACCAGGCCCCTCGTCTCCCCCTCTACTTCAGTCGCCGTAAGTTAAACATTGCTCCACCTCACACCCCCTTCACATAAATCTTCTAACGCCACCATCCTATTGGCTAGCACCAGAATCTCTCCCATCCCTATTGGCTTCTCTACGACAATGACACTCCCTCTCAGAAACCCCTACCCCTGACAAGCGGGCAGCTTGACAGACCGCTCCCCCCCACCTCCTCCGTTTACCCGGCGCCTTCCCTCCCTCTATACACACCGTATAGTAGGAGAGCAGCCCTGCGTTGTAATCGAGCACGAACCAGCGATACTGCCAGCCTTTCATCAAGTTGGTCCATTTACTCAGCGGGCCCTCCATGATGGACGCCATCTTGAGAGCCGGTAAGATGCCAAACAGCCCACTTAAGCGAACGCTGATCGTGCGGGCGGAGGCTAAGACAGAGAAAGAGGAGGAGAAAGAGGGCGCGCGAGCGCCGTCAATGGGCGAGGTCTGAGTGAGGCAGCGCGAGATAAGTTGGAGAGAGGCGCCCGGCGCGGCAAGAAAAAACAACAACCTACGAGGGAGGAGATAAAGAGGGAGGGGGCGTGACTTGTATACGGACTCCGGAGGGAGGGACGGCTGGGCAAATAATCGCGCTAAGGAGAGAAAATGGAAATATTTGGAAAGTATAACGAAGTATTTCAGGCCGCCAGGATGGGCCTAGTGTTGACTGCATTTCTGCTTTGCACACGTTGACTTGGGAGAAAGCTTTGTTGAACTCTGTGGGGTTTCCTTTCAAGCATGAATAGAGTTTATTGCTTATTGCTTACAGCTCATAGGCCACCGCAAATACATGTTAACATCATATAAACAACAGAGACAACCCAATACAGACACCAGAAATTCTGCTAAAAACACATGAAAAGTTAAAAGTTAAAAAATAAGGCAGAAGTCTATACCAATGCAACCAGCAGTATATTTACAAGGATTGAGAGGGTAAAGACGCTGATGGCGGGGACTGTCTTTGGGTTTTAGCTCTAATTTTTGCTGCCGCAAGGGCAAACTTAGCGACTTGGCGTGATATAAAAGGGTCATTGCCCACAAGCAGGGTGCAAACCTGCTCAATGGGAGGCCTATCCTTAATGAAATTACTAATAGAGGATAAGAACTTAGCCCGGGGATCTTTGTAAAGGGGGCAACACAGCAAGTAATGAAAAATATCCTCCACATCACCTGAGTTGCATGGGCAGCAGCGAAGGTGAAATGGGATACGTCTATATCTCCCATCCAGAAGCGCAGAAGGCATTGATTGAAAGCGAAGGGCAGTGAATGCAGTTCTCAGCCATGGCGCTTCTAGGAAGGAGAGATAGGGCTCCAGTTTGAAGGATGTTTTGTATATTGAATACCAATGCGAAAAAGAAGAGTGTGAGGCAGAGACCAGGTCCCATCTTGATGCATAAAAAAGAATTCTGTCCCTCAGCCGAGCCCTTGCTCTAGGGGATACGTATGAGGGAGCAGTTTCAATGCTTATCCCATAAAAAGCTAAAATTAATTTGGTCCTTGCTAACCAATTTTCTTGCCCAGGATTCTGGAGTTGCTCAAGATAACATTTCTTTGGCAGCCTTGAGTCATCCATGGCCACCAATTTTAGCCAGAAGGAAGCAAGGGCTACATGAGCCAATGCTTCTAGAGAGTGTGAGCCAGTTTCCAGCCTCAAAAGGGCGGACGGCGCCCCTTTTGGAAGGGCCAGGATGTTTTGTAACTTCTCTAGGGATGGAATCCTCATGTAGCCCCAGATCTCGGCACCATAAAGGAGAGTTGGAATGAGTTTCTTTTTAACACCTCGACTGCAGGGGGGACAGCCTTTCCTCCTTTAAAATAGAAAAAACGGCACAGCGATTGGATGGAATAGGAAGTTTTTTAATTCATTGCTGTGATGTGTGGATTCCAGGATAGAGAAGAAGTAAAAGTGAGGCCCAAATATCTAAACTGGCGTAGTTGGAGAATGGGCCTGTCATTTAGTTTCCACACATGCTGTCTGGACTTTTTCCCAAAAGCTACCACCACAGTCTTGGAATGATTAATTTTGAGGTGTTCATTTCGACAATAGGAACCCAGAGAGGATAACAATCGCCTCATGCCCACCTGAGTGATGGAAATCAATGCTAGGTCGTCAGCATAAAGTAGTACTGACAACTTTGTATTTAAGATTTGAGGGGGGAAGAATTCCGGGCCCGCTAAAACATTAACAATGCCGTTGACATAAAGGTTGAAAAAGAGTGGCGCCAGCAAGCAACCTTGTCGGACGCCTCTCCCTGTGGGCACTGCCTCTGATAGGGCACCACTTGGGCCAACCCTAACCCTAAGGGACATATTAAAATGGAGTAGTTGTAGGAGGCAGAGGAGGCCGCGATCGATGTTTGTCCCCGTGAGTTTTTGCCAGAGTCTTGATCGGTCAATCAGATCAAATGCTGAAGAGAAGTCGACGAAGGTCACAAACAACTCTCTTCTCTTTTGAAGGGCATATTTCTGGATCAAATGCGCAAGAGTAAAGCAATGGTCTAAAGTAGACTTGCCCTTTGTAAAGCCCGCCTGTCCTTCTGCAATGCTCTTGTTCTCGAGGGCCCAGAGTTGTAACTTCCCTAACAGGTATTTGGAGTATAGTTTTGCAGCCACATCAATGAGGCTAATAGGCCTTATGTTACTGGTCTATCAAATATAGATCGTACGTGTCTTAATACAGAATACTTATTACGTATTGGGGACAGACAATAGAAGTTAGCTGTCTCACCATGCCGTTTGTAAGCAGTTGCAGAAAGTATTATACTAGTTAGATTTTGTGTCTGATTCTGCCAAACAACTTTTATGCTTCTAATTAATCCCCTGTGCTGTATAAAGTTCGATTATCAAGATGTCACCACCCTAGGAGACACAGTAACAAACTGACAAGACCATTATAAGCCCATCCTATGTTTATTCACTGATATCAATGGGACTTACTCTCAAACCAGAGTACACAGGATGGAGCCACCATCTGACGGTGGAAAGAAGTTACTGCCACCGTACATTTTATGATCTATTTCTACCCCAGAAGAGTGGAAGTTCCAAAACCATGCTAACGACTAGATTCTGTCCTCAAATGCGACACAACACCAGCCCTATCTGCCGTTCTGTATTACACAGAAGATCTATCGCCCATATCAAATGGAACCAATCCCTTTTCTCAAGTAGGAAGATACCAGCTTGCCCGCTCCAAGACCCCCAAGGCTTCTTCCCCAGCTCGTAAAGTAACGAGCGCTTAACGCTACCAGGCCCCTCGTCTCCCCCTCTACTTCAGTCGCCGTAAGTTAAACATTGCTCCACCTCACACCCCCTTCACATAAATCTTCTAACGCCACCATCCTATTGGCTAGCACCAGAATCTCTCCCATCCCTATTGGCTTCTCTACGACAATGACACTCCCTCTCAGAAACCCCTACCCCTGACAAGCGGGCAGCTTGACAGACCGCTCCCCCCCACCTCCTCCGTTTACCCGGCGCCTTCCCTCCCTCTATACACACCGTATAGTAGGAGAGCAGCCCTGCGTTGTAATCGAGCACGAACCAGCGATACTGCCAGCCTTTCATCAAGTTGGTCCATTTACTCAGCGGGCCCTCCATGATGGACGCCATCTTGAGAGCCGGTAAGATGCCAAACAGCCCACTTAAGCGAACGCTGATCGTGCGGGCGGAGGCTAAGACAGAGAAAGAGGAGGAGAAAGAGGGCGCGCGAGCGCCGTCAATGGGCGAGGTCTGAGTGAGGCAGCGCGAGATAAGTTGGAGAGAGGCGCCCGGCGCGGCAAGAAAAAACAACAACCTACGAGGGAGGAGATAAAGAGGGAGGGGGCGTGACTTGTATACGGACTCCGGAGGGAGGGACGGCTGGGCAAATAATCGCGCTAAGGAGAGAAAATGGAAATATTTGGAAAGTATAACGAAGTATTTCAGGCCGCCAGGATGGGCCTAGTGTTGACTGCATTTCTGCTTTGCACACGTTGACTTGGGAGAAAGCTTTGTTGAACTCTGTGGGGTTTCCTTTCAAGCATGAATAGAGTTTATTGCTTATTGCTTACAGCTCATAGGCCACCGCAAATACATGTTAACATCATATAAACAACAGAGACAACCCAATACAGACACCAGAAATTCTGCTAAAAACACATGAAAAGTTAAAAGTTAAAAAATAAGGCAGAAGTCTATACCAATGCAACCAGCAGTATATTTACAAGGATTGAGAGGGTAAAGACGCTGATGGCGGGGACTGTCTTTGGGTTTTAGCTCTAATTTTTGCTGCCGCAAGGGCAAACTTAGCGACTTGGCGTGATATAAAAGGGTCATTGCCCACAAGCAGGGTGCAAACCTGCTCAATGGGAGGCCTATCCTTAATGAAATTACTAATAGAGGATAAGAACTTAGCCCGGGGATCTTTGTAAAGGGGGCAACACAGCAAGTAATGAAAAATATCCTCCACATCACCTGAGTTGCATGGGCAGCAGCGAAGGTGAAATGGGATACGTCTATATCTCCCATCCAGAAGCGCAGAAGGCATTGATTGAAAGCGAAGGGCAGTGAATGCAGTTCTCAGCCATGGCGCTTCTAGGAAGGAGAGATAGGGCTCCAGTTTGAAGGATGTTTTGTATATTGAATACCAATGCGAAAAAGAAGAGTGTGAGGCAGAGACCAGGTCCCATCTTGATGCATAAAAAAGAATTCTGTCCCTCAGCCGAGCCCTTGCTCTAGGGGATACGTATGAGGGAGCAGTTTCAATGCTTATCCCATAAAAAGCTAAAATTAATTTGGTCCTTGCTAACCAATTTTCTTGCCCAGGATTCTGGAGTTGCTCAAGATAACATTTCTTTGGCAGCCTTGAGTCATCCATGGCCACCAATTTTAGCCAGAAGGAAGCAAGGGCTACATGAGCCAATGCTTCTAGAGAGTGTGAGCCAGTTTCCAGCCTCAAAAGGGCGGACGGCGCCCCTTTTGGAAGGGCCAGGATGTTTTGTAACTTCTCTAGGGATGGAATCCTCATGTAGCCCCAGATCTCGGCACCATAAAGGAGAGTTGGAATGAGTTTCTTTTTAACACCTCGACTGCAGGGGGGACAGCCTTTCCTCCTTTAAAATAGAAAAAACGGCACAGCGATTGGATGGAATAGGAAGTTTTTTAATTCATTGCTGTGATGTGTGGATTCCAGGATAGAGAAGAAGTAAAAGTGAGGCCCAAATATCTAAACTGGCGTAGTTGGAGAATGGGCCTGTCATTTAGTTTCCACACATGCTGTCTGGACTTTTTCCCAAAAGCTACCACCACAGTCTTGGAATGATTAATTTTGAGGTGTTCATTTCGACAATAGGAACCCAGAGAGGATAACAATCGCCTCATGCCCACCTGAGTGATGGAAATCAATGCTAGGTCGTCAGCATAAAGTAGTACTGACAACTTTGTATTTAAGATTTGAGGGGGGAAGAATTCCGGGCCCGCTAAAACATTAACAATGCCGTTGACATAAAGGTTGAAAAGGAGTGGCGCCAGCAAGCAACCTTGTCGGACGCCTCTCCCTGTGGGCACTGCCTCTGATAGGGCACCACTTGGGCCAACCCTAACCCTAAGGGACATATTAAAATGGAGTAGTTGTAGGAGGCAGAGGAGGCCGCGATCGATGTTTGTCCCCGTGAGTTTTTGCCAGAGTCTTGATCGGTCAATCAGATCAAATGCTGAAGAGAAGTCGACGAAGGTCACAAACAACTCTCTTCTCTTTTGAAGGGCATATTTCTGGATCAAATGCGCAAGAGTAAAGCAATGGTCTAAAGTAGACTTGCCCTTTGTAAAGCCCGCCTGTCCTTCTGCAATGCTCTTGTTCTCGAGGGCCCAGAGTTGTAACTTCCCTAACAGGTATTTGGAGTATAGTTTTGCAGCCACATCAATGAGGCTAATAGGCCTTATGTTACTGGTCTATCAAATATAGATCGTACGTGTCTTAATACAGAATACTTATTACGTATTGGGGACAGACAATAGAAGTTAGCTGTCTCACCATGCCGTTTGTAAGCAGTTGCAGAAAGTATTATACTAGTTAGATTTTGTGTCTGATTCTGCCAAACAACTTTTATGCTTCTAATTAATCCCCTGTGCTGTATAAAGTTCGATTATCAAGATGTCACCACCCTAGGAGACACAGTAACAAACTGACAAGACCATTATAAGCCCATCCTATGTTTATTCACTGATATCAATGGGACTTACTCTCAAACCAGAGTACACAGGATGGAGCCACCATCTGACGGTGGAAAGAAGTTACTGCCACCGTACATTTTATGATCTATTTCTACCCCAGAAGAGTGGAAGTTCCAAAACCATGCTAACGACTAGATTCTGTCCTCAAATGCGACACAACACCAGCCCTATCTGCCGTTCTGTATTACACAGAAGATCTATCGCCCATATCAAATGGAACCAATCCCTTTTCTCAAGTAGGAAGATACCAGCTTGCCCGCTCCAAGACCCCCAAGGCTTCTTCCCCAGCTCGTAAAGTAACGAGCGCTTAACGCTACCAGGCCCCTCGTCTCCCCCTCTACTTCAGTCGCCGTAAGTTAAACATTGCTCCACCTCACACCCCCTTCACATAAATCTTCTAACGCCACCATCCTATTGGCTAGCACCAGAATCTCTCCCATCCCTATTGGCTTCTCTACGACAATGACACTCCCTCTCAGAAACCCCTACCCCTGACAAGCGGGCAGCTTGACAGACCGCTCCCCCCCACCTCCTCCGTTTACCCGGCGCCTTCCCTCCCTCTATACACACCGTATAGTAGGAGAGCAGCCCTGCGTTGTAATCGAGCACGAACCAGCGATACTGCCAGCCTTTCATCAAGTTGGTCCATTTACTCAGCGGGCCCTCCATGATGGACGCCATCTTGAGAGCCGGTAAGATGCCAAACAGCCCACTTAAGCGAACGCTGATAGTGCGGGCGGAGGCTAAGACAGAGAAAGAGGAGGAGAAAGAGGGCGCGCGAGCGCCGTCAATGGGCGAGGTCTGAGTGAGGCAGCGCGAGATAAGTTGGAGAGAGGCGCCCGGCGCGGCAAGAAAAAACAACAACCTACGAGGGAGGAGATAAAGAGGGAGGGGGCGTGACTTGTATACGGACTCCGGAGGGAGGGACGGCTGGGCAAATAATCGCGCTAAGGAGAGAAAATGGAAGTATTTGGAAAGTATAACGAAGTATTTCAGGCCGCCAGGATGGGCCTAGTGTTGACTGCATTTCTGCTTTGCACAGGTTGACTTGGGAGAAAGCTTTGTTGAACTCTGTGGGGTTTCCTTTCAAGCATGAATAGAGTTTATTGCTTATTGCTTACAGCTCGTAGGCCACCGCAAATACATGTTAACATCATATAAACAACAGAGACAACCCAATACAGACACCAGAAATTCTGCTAAAAACACATGAAAAGTTAAAAGTTAAAAAATAAGGCAGAAGTCTATACCAATGCAACCAGCAGTATATTTACAAGGATTGAGAGGGTAAAGACGCTGATGGCGGGGACTGTCTTTGGGTTTTAGCTCTAATTTTTGCTGCCGCAAGGGCAAACTTAGCGACTTGGCGTGATATAAAAGGGTCATTGCCCACAAGCAGGGTGCAAACCTGCTCAATGGGAGGCCTATCCTTAATGAAATTACTAATAGAGGATAAGAACTTAGCCTGGGGATCTTTGTAAAGGGGGCAACACAGCAAGTAATGAAAAATATCCTCCACATCACCTGAGTTGCATGGGCAGCAGCGAAGGTGAAATGGGATACGTCTATATCTCCCATCCAGAAGCGCAGAAGGCATTGATTGAAAGCGAAGGGCAGTGAATGCAGTTCTCAGCCATGGCGCTTCTAGGAAGGAGAGATAGGGCTCCAGTTTGAAGGATGTTTTGTATATTGAATACCAATGCGAAAAAGAAGAGTGTGAGGCAGAGACCAGGTCCCATCTTGATGCATAAAAAAGAATTCTGTCCCTCAGCCGAGCCCTTGCTCTAGGGGATACGTATGAGGGAGCAGTTTCAATGCTTATCCCATAAAAAGCTAAAATTAATTTTCCAATTTTCTTGCCCAGGATTCTGGAGTTGCTCAAGATAACATTTCTTTGGCAGCCTTGAGTCATCCATGACCACCAATTTTAGCCAGAAGGAAGCAAGGGCTACATGAGCCAATGCTTCTAGAGAGTGTGAGCCAGTTTCCAGCCTCAAAAGGGCGGACGGCGCCCCTTTTGGAAGGGCCAGGATCCTTCGAATAAAGGCGTTTTGTAACTTCTCTAGGGATGGAATCCTCATGTAGCCCCAGATCTCGGCACCATAAAGGAGAGTTGGAATGAGTTTCTTTTGGAACACCTCGACTGCAGGGGGGACAGCCTTTCCACCTTTAAAATAGAAAAAACGGCACAGCGATTGGATGGAATAGGAAGTTTTTTAATTCATTGCTGTGATGTGTGGATTCCAGGATAGAGAAAAAGTAAAAGTGAGGCCCAAATATCTAAACTGGCGTAGTTGGAGAATGGGCCTATCATTTAGTTTCCACACATGCTGTTTGGACTTTTTCCCCAAAACTACCACCACAGTCTTGGAATGATTAATTTTGAGGTGTTCATTTCGACAATAGGAACCCAGAGAGGATAACAATCGCCTCATGCCCACCTGAGTGATGGAAATCAATGCTAGGTCATCAGCATAAAGTAGTACTGACAACTTTGTATTTAAGATTTGAGGGGGGAAGAATTCCGGCCCCGCTAAAACATTAACAATGCCGTTGACATAAAGGTTGAAAAGGAGTGGCGCCAGCAAGCAACCTTGTCGGACGCCTCTCCCTGTGGGCACTGCCTCTGATAGGGCACCACTTGGGCCAACCCTAACCCTAAGGGACGTATTAAAATGGAGTAGTTGTAGGAGGCAGAGGAGGCGGCGATCGATGTTTGTCCCCGTGAGTTTTTGCCAGAGTCTCGATCGGTCAATCAGATCAAATGCTGAAGAGAAGTCGACGAAGGTCACAAACAACTCTCTTCTCTTTTGAAGGGCATATTTCTGGATCAAATGCGCAAGAGTAAAGCAATGGTCTAAAGTAGACTTGCCCTTTGTAAAGCCCGCCTGTTCTTCTGCAATGCCCTTGTTCTTGAGGGCCCAGAGTTGTAACTTCCCTAACAGGTATTTGGAGTATAGTTTTGCAGCCACATCAATGAGGCTAATAGGCCTTATGTTACTGGTCTATCAAATATAGATCGTACGTGTCTTAATACAGAATAGTTATTACGTATTGGGGACAGACAATAGAAGTTAGCTGTCTCACCATGCCGTTTGTAAGCAGTTGCAGAAAGTACTATACTAGTTAGATTTTGTGTCTGATTCTGCCAAACAACTTTTATGCTTCTAATTAATCCCCTGTGCTGTATAAAGTTCGATTATCAAGTTGTCACCACCCTAGGAGACACAGTAACAAACTGACAAGACCATTATAAGCCCATCCTATGTTTATTCACTGATATCAATGGGACTTACTCTCAAACCAGAGTACACAGGATGGAGCCACCATCTGACGGTGGAAAGAAGTTACTGCCACCGTACATTTTATGATCTATTTCTACCCCAGAAGAGTGGAAGTTCCAAAACCATGCTAACGACTAGATTCTGTCCTCAAATGCGACACAACACCAGCCCTATCTGCCGTTCTGTATTACACAGAAGATCTATCGCCCATATCAAATGGAACCAATCCCTTTTCTCAAGTAGGAAGATACCAGCTTGCCTGCTCCAAGACCCCCAAGGCTTCTTCCCCAGCTCGTAAAGTAACGCTACCAGGCCCCTCGTCTCCCCCTCTACTTCAGTCGCCGTAAGTTAAACATTGCTCCACCTCACACCCCCTTCACATAAATCTTCTAATGCCACCATCCTATTGGCTAGCACCAGAATCTCTCCCATCCCTATTGGCTTCTCTACGACAATGACACTCCCTCTCAGAAACCCCTACCCCTGACAAGCGGGCAGTTTGACAGACCGTTCCCCCCCACCTCCATTTACCCGGCGCTGTCCCTCCCTCTATACACACCGTATAGTAGGAGAGCAGCCCTGCGTTGTAATCGAGCACGAACCAGCGATACTGCCAGCCTTTCATCAAGTTGGTCCATTTACTCAGCGGGCCCTCCATGATGGACGCTATCTTGAGAGCCGGTAAGATGCCAAACAGCCCACTTAAGCGAACGCTGATCGTGCGGGCGGAGGCTAAGACAGAGAAAGAGGAGGAGAAAGAGGGCGCGCGAGCGCCGTCAATGGGCGAGGTCTGAGTGAGGCAGCACGAGATAAGTTGGAGAGAGGCGCCCGGCGCGGCAAGAAAAAACAACAACCTACGAGGGAGGAGATAAAGAGGGAGGGGGCGTGACTTGTATATGGACTCCGGAGGGAGGGACGGCTGGGCAAATAATCGCGCTAAGGAGAGAAAATGGAAATATTTGGAAAGTATAACGAAGTATTTCAGGCCGCCAGGATGGGCCTAGTGTTGACTGCATTTCTGCTTTGCACACGTTGACTTGGGAGAAAGCTTTGTTGAACTCTGTGGGGTTTCCTTTCAAGCATGAATAGAGTTTATTGCTTATTGCTTACAGCTCGTAGGCCACCGCAAATACATGTTAACATCATATAAACAACAGAGACAACCCAATACAGACACCAGAAATTCTGCTAAAAACACATGAAAAGTTAAAAGTTAAAAAATAAGGCAGAAGTCTATACCAATGCAACCAGCAGTATATTTACAAGGATTGAGAGGGTAAAGACGCTGATGGCGGGGACTGTCTTTGGGTTTTAGCTCTAATTTTTGCTGCCGCAAGGGCAAACTTAGCGACTTGGCGTGATATAAAAGGGTCATTGCCCACAAGCAGGGTGCAAACCTGCTCAATGGGAGGCCTATCCTTAATGAAATTACTAATAGAGGATAAGAACTTAGCCCGGGGATCTTTGTAAAGGGGGCAACACAGCAAGTAATGAAAAATATCCTCCACATCACCTGAGTTGCATGGGCAGCAGCGAAGGTGAAATGGGATACGTCTATATCTCCCATCCAGAAGCGCAGAAGGCATTGATTGAAAGCGAAGGGCAGTGAATGCAGTTCTCAACCATGGCGCTTCTAGGAAGGAGAGATAGGGCTCCAGTTTGAAGGATGTTTTGTATATTGAATACCAATGCGAAAAAGAAGAGTGTGAGGCAGAGACCAGGTCCCATCTTGATGCATAAAAAAGAATTCTGTCCCTCAGCCGAGCCCTTGCTCTAGGGGATACGTATGAGGGAGCAGTTTCAATGCTTATCCCATAAAAAGCTAAAATTAATTTGGTCCTTGCTAACCAATTTTCTTGCCCAGGATTCTGGAGTTGCTCAAGATAACATTTCTTTGGCAGCCTTGAGTCATCCATGGCCACCAATTTTAGCCAGAAGGAAGCAAGGGCTACATGAGCCAATGCTTCTAGAGAGTGTGAGCCAGTTTCCAGCCTCAAAAGGGCGGACGGCGCCCCTTTTGGAAGGGCCAGGATGTTTTGTAACTTCTCTAGGGATGGAATCCTCATGTAGCCCCAGATCTCGGCACCATAAAGGAGAGTTGGAATGAGTTTCTTTTGGAACACCTCGACTGCAGGGGGGACAGCCTTTCCACCTTTAAAATAGAAAAAACGGCACAGCGATTGGATGGAATAGGAAGTTTTTTAATTCATTGCTGTGATGTGTGGATTCCAGGATAGAGAAAAAGTAAAAGTGAGGCCCAAATATCTAAACTGGCGTAGTTGGAGAATGGGCCTATCATTTAGTTTCCACACATGCTGTTTGGACTTTTTCCCCAAAACTACCACCACAGTCTTGGAATGATTAATTTTGAGGTGTTCATTTCGACAATAGGAACCCAGAGAGGATAACAATCGCCTCATGCCCACCTGAGTGATGGAAATCAATGCTAGGTCATCAGCATAAAGTAGTACTGACAACTTTGTATTTAAGATTTGAGGGGGGAAGAATTCCGGCCCCGCTAAAACATTAACAATGCCGTTGACATAAAGGTTGAAAAGGAGTGGCGCCAGCAAGCAACCTTGTCGGACGCCTCTCCCTGTGGGCACTGCCTCTGATAGGGCACCACTTGGGCCAACCCTAACCCTAAGGGACGTATTAAAATGGAGTAGTTGTAGGAGGCAGAGGAGGCGGCGATCGATGTTTGTCCCCGTGAGTTTTTGCCAGAGTCTCGATCGGTCAATCAGATCAAATGCTGAAGAGAAGTCGACGAAGGTCACAAACAACTCTCTTCTCTTTTGAAGGGCATATTTCTGGATCAAATGCGCAAGAGTAAAGCAATGGTCTAAAGTAGACTTGCCCTTTGTAAAGCCCGCCTGTTCTTCTGCAATGCTCTTGTTCTCGAGGGCCCAGAGTTGTAACTTCCCTAACAGGTATTTGGAGTATAGTTTTGCAGCCACATCAATGAGGCTAATAGGCCTTATGTTACTGGTCTATCAAATATAGATCGTACGTGTCTTAATACAGAATACTTATTACGTATTGGGGACAGACAATAGAAGTTAGCTGTCTCACCATGCCGTTTGTAAGCAGTTGCAGAAAGTACTATACTAGTTAGATTTTGTGTCTGATTCTGCCAAACAACTTTTATGCTTCTAATTAATCCCTTGTGCTGTATAAAGTTCGATTATCAAGATGTCACCACCCTAGGAGACACAGTAACAAACTGACAAGACCATTATAAGCCCATCCTATGTTTATTCACTGATATCAATGGGACTTACTCTCAAACCAGAGTACACAGGATGGAGCCACCATCTGACGGTGGAAAGAAGTTACTGCCACCGTACATTTTATGATCTATTTCTACCCCAGAAGAGTGGAAGTTCCAAAACCATGCTAACGACTAGATTCTGTCCTCAAATGCGACACAACACCAGCCCTATCTGCCGTTCTGTATTACACAGAAGATCTATCGCCCATATCAAATGGAACCAATCCCTTTTCTCAAGTAGGAAGATACCAGCTTGCCCGCTCCAAGACCCCCAAGGCTTCTTCCCCAGCTCGTAAAGTAACGCTACCAGGCCCCTCGTCTCCCCCTCTACTTCAGTCGCGTAAGTTAAACATTGCTCCACCTCACACCCCCTTCACATAAATCGTCTAACGCCACCATCCTATTGGCTAGCACCAGAATCTCTCCCATCCCTATTGGCTTCTCTACGACAATGACACTCCCTCTCAGAAACCCCTACCCCTGACAAGCGGGCAGCTTGACAGACGTTCCCCCCCACCTCCATTTACCCGGCGCCGTCCCTCCCTCTATACACACGGTATAGTAGGAGAGCAGCCCTGCGTTGTAATCGAGCACGAACCAGCGATACTGCCAGCCTTTCATCAAGTTGGTCCATTTACTCAGCGGGCCCTCCATGATGGACGCTATCTTGAGAGCCGGTAAGATGCCAAACAGCCCACTTAAGCGAACGCTGATCGTGCGGGCGGAGGCTAAGACAGAGAAAGAGGAGGAGAAAGAGGGCGCGCGAGCGCCGTCAATGGGCGAGGTCTGAGTGAGGCAGCACGAGATAAGTTGGAGAGAGGCGCCCGGCGCGGCAAGAAAAAACAACAACCTACGACGGAGGAGATAAAGAGGGAGGGGGGCGTGACTTGTATACGGATTCCGGAGGGAGGGACGGCTGGGCAAATAATCGCGCTAAGGAGAGAAAATGGAAATATTTGGAAAGTATAACGAAGTATTTCAGGCCGCCAGGATGGGCCTAGTGTTGACTGCATTTCTGCTTTGCACACGTTGACTTGGGAGAAAGCTTTGTTGAACTCTGTGGGGTTTCCTTTCAAGCATGAATAGAGTTTATTGCTTATTGCTTACAGCTCGTAGGCCACCGCAAATACATGTTAACATCATATAAACAACAGAGACAACCCAATACAGACACCAGAAATTCTGCTAAAAACACATGAAAAGTTAAAAGTTAAAAAATAAGGCAGAAGTCTATACCAATGCAACCAGCAGTATATTTACAAGGATTGAGAGGGTAAAGACGCTGATGGCGGGGACTGTCTTTGGGTTTTAGCTCTAATTTTTGCTGCCGCAAGGGCAAACTTAGCGACTTGGCGTGATATAAAAGGGTCATTGCCCACAAGCAGGGTGCAAACCTGCTCAATGGGAGGCCTATCCTTAATGAAATTACTAATAGAGGATAAGAACTTAGCCCGGGGATCTTTGTAAAGGGGGCAACACAGCAAGTAATGAAAAATATCCTCCACATCACCTGAGTTGCATGGGCAGCAGTGAAGGTGAAATGGGATACGTCTATATCTCCCATCCAGAAGCGCAGAAGGCATTGATTGAAAGCGAAGGGCAGTGAATGCAGTTCTCAGCCATGGCGCTTCTAGGAAGGAGAGATAGGGCTCCAGTTTGAAGGATGTTTTGTATATTGAATACCAATGCGAAAAAGAAGAGTGTGAGGCAGAGACCAGGTCCCATCTTGATGCATAAAAAAGAATTCTGTCCCTCAGCCGAGCCCTTGCTCTAGGGGATACGTATGAGGGAGCAGTTTCAATGCTTATCCCATAAAAAGCTAAAATTAATTTGGTCCTTGCTAACCAATTTTCTTGCCCAGGATTCTGGAGTTGCTCAAGATAACATTTCTTTGGCAGCCTTGAGTCATCCATGGCCACCAATTTTAGCCAGAAGGAAGCAAGGGCTACATGAGCCAATGCTTCTAGAGAGTGTGAGCCAGTTTCCAGCCTCAAAAGGGCGGACGGCGCCCCTTTTGGAAGGGCCAGGATGTTTTGTAACTTCTCTAGGGATGGAATCCTCATGTAGCCCCAGATGTCGGCACCATAAAGGAGAGTTGGAATGAGTTTCTTTTGGAACACCTCGACTGCAGGGGGGACAGCCTTTCCACCTTTAAAATAGAAAAAACGGCACAGCGATTGGATGGAATAGGAAGTTTTTTAATTCATTGCTGTGATGTGTGGATTCCAGGATAGAGAAAAAGTAAAAGTGAGGCCCAAATATCTAAACTGGCGTAGTTGGAGAATGGGCCTATCATTTAGTTTCCACACATGCTGTTTGGACTTTTTCCCCAAAACTACCACCACAGTCTTGGAATGATTAATTTTGAGGTGTTCATTTCGACAATAGGAACCCAGAGAGGATAACAATCGCCTCATGCCCACCTGAGTGATGGAAATCAATGCTAGGTCATCAGCATAAAGTAGTACTGACAACTTTGTATTTAAGATTTGAGGGGGGAAGAATTCCGGCCCCGCTAAAACATTAACAATGCCGTTGACATAAAGGTTGAAAAGGAGTGGCGCCAGCAAGCAACCTTGTCGGACGCCTCTCCCTGTGGGCACTGCCTCTGATAGGGCACCACTTGGGCCAACCCTAACCCTAAGGGACGTATTAAAATGGAGTAGTTGTAGGAGGCAGAGGAGGCGGCGATCGATGTTTGTCCCCGTGAGTTTTTGCCAGAGTCTCGATCGGTCAATCAGATCAAATGCTGAAGAGAAGTCGACGAAGGTCACAAACAACTCTCTTCTCTTTTGAAGGGCATATTTCTGGATCAAATGCGCAAGAGTAAAGCAATGGTCTAAAGTAGACTTGCCCTTTGTAAAGCCCGCCTGTTCTTCTGCAATGCTCTTGTTCTCGAGGGCCCAGAGTTGTAACTTCCCTAACAGGTATTTGGAGTATAGTTTTGCAGCCACATCAATGAGGCTAATAGGCCTTATGTTACTGGTCTATCAAATATAGATCGTACGTGTCTTAATACAGAATACTTATTACGTATTGGGGACAGACAATAGAAGTTAGCTGTCTCACCATGCCGTTTGTAAGCAGTTGCAGAAAGTACTATACTAGTTAGATTTTGTGTCTGATTCTGCCAAACAACTTTTATGCTTCTAATTAATCCCCTGTGCTGTATAAAGTTCGATTATCAAGATGTCACCACCCTAGGAGACACAGTAACAAACTGACAAGACCATTATAAGCCCATCCTATGTTTATTCCCTGATATCAATGGGACTTACTCTCAAACCAGAGTACACAGGATGGAGCCACCATCTGACGGTGGAAAGAAGTTACTGCCACCGTACATTTTATGATCTATTTCTACCCCAGAAGAGTGGAAGTTCCAAAACCATGCTAACGACTAGATTCTGTCCTCAAATGCGACACAACACCAGCCCTATCTGCCGTTCTGTACTACACAGAAGATCTATCGCCCATATCAAATGGAACCAATCCCTTTTCTCAAGTAGGAAGATACCAGCTTGCCCGCTCCAAGACCCCCAAGGCTTCTTCCCCAGCTCGTAAAGTAACGCTACCAGGCCCCTCGTCTCCCCCTCTACTTCAGTCGCCGTAAGTTAAACATTGCTCCACCTCACACCCCCTTCACATAAATCGTCTAACGCCACCATCCTATTGGCTAGCACCAGAATCTCTCCCATCCGTATTGGCTTCTCTACGACAATGACACTCCCTCTCAGAAACCCCTACCCCTGACAAGCGGGCAGCTTGACAGACCGTTCCCCCCCACCTCCATTTACCCGGCGCCGTCCCTCCCTCTATACACACGGTATAGTAGGAGAGCAGCCCTGCGTTGTAATCGAGCACGAACCAGCGATACTGCCAGCCTTTCATCAAGTTGGTCCATTTACTCAGCGGGCCCTCCATGATGGACGCTATCTTGAGAGCCGGTAAGATGCCAAACAGCCCACTTAAGCGAACGCTGATCGTGCGGGCGGAGGCTAAGACAGAGAAAGAGGAGGAGAAAGAGGGCGCGCGAGCGCCGTCAATGGGCGAGGTCTGAGTGAGGCAGCGCGAGATAAGTTGGAGAGAGGCGCCCGGCGCGGCAAGAAAAAACAACAACCTACGAGGGAGGAGATAAAGAGGGAGGGGGCGTGACTTGTATACGGACTCCGGAGGGAGGGACGGCTGGGCAAATAATCGCGCTAAGGAGAGAAAATGGAAATATTTGGAAAGTATAACGAAGTATTTCAGGCCGCCAGGATGGGCCTAGTGTTGACTGCATTTCTGCTTTGCACACGTTGACTTGGGAGAAAGCTTTGTTGAACTCTGTGGGGTTTCCTTTCAACCATGAATAGAGTTTATTGCTTATTGCTTACAGCTCATAGGCCACCGCAAATACATGTTAACATCATATAAACAACAGAGACAACCCAATACAGACACCAGAAATTCTGCTAAAAACACATGAAAAGTTAAAAGTTAAAAAATAAGGCAGAAGTCTATACCAATGCAACCAGCAGTATATTTACAAGGATTGAGAGGGTAAAGACGCTGATGGCGGGGACTGTCTTTGGGTTTTAGCTCTAATTTTTGCTGCCGCAAGGGCAAACTTAGTGACTTGGCGTGATATAAAAGGGTCATTGCCCACAAGCAGGGTGCAAACCTGCTCAATGGGAGGCCTATCCTTAATGAAATTACTAATAGAGGATAAGAACTTAGCCCGGGGATCTTTGTAAAGGGGGAAACACAGCAAGTAATGAAAAATATCCTCCACATCACCTGAGTTGCATGGGCAGCAGCGAAGGTGAAATGGGATACGTCTATATCTCCCATCCAGAAGCGCAGAAGGCATTGATTGAAAGCGAAGGGCAGTGAATGCAGTTCTCAGCCATGGCGCTTCTAGGAAGGAGAGATAGGGCTCCAGTTTGAAAGATGTTTTGTATATTGAATACCAATGCGAAAAAGAAGAGTGTGAGGCAGAGACCAGGTCCCATCTTGATGCATAAAAAAGAATTCTGTCCCTCAGCCGAGCCCTTGCTCTAGGGGATACGTATGAGGGAGCAGTTTCAATGCTTATCCCATAAAAAGCTAAAATTAATTTGGTCCTTGCTAACCAATTTTCTTGCCCAGGATTCTGGAGTTGCTCAAGATAACATTTCTTTGGCAGCCTTGAGTCATCCATAGCCAGAAGGAAGCAAGGGCTACATGAGCCAATGCTTCTAGAGAGTGTGAGCCAGTTTCCAGCCTCAAAAGGGCGGACGGCGCCCCTTTTGGAAGGGCCAGGATCCTTCGAATAAAGGCGTTTTGTAACTTCTCTAGGGATGGAATCCTCATGTAGCCCCAGATTTCGGCACCATAAAGGAGAGTTGGAATGAGTTTCTTTTGGAACACCTCGACTGCAGGGGGGACAGCCTTTCCACCTTTAAAATAGAAAAAACGGCACAGCGATTGGATGGAATAGGAAGTTTTTTAATTCATTGCTGTGATTTGTGGATTCCAGGATAGAGAAGAAGTAAAAGTGAGGCCCAAATATCTAAACTGGCATAGTTGGAGAATGGGCCTATCATTTAGTTTCCACACATGCTGTTTGGACTTTTTCCCAAAAACTACCACCACAGTCTTGGAATGATTAATTTTGAGGTGTTCATTTCGACAATAGGAACCCAGAGAGGATAACAATCGCCTCATGCCCACCTGAGTGATGGAAATCAATGCTAGGTCATCAGCATAAAGTAGTACTGACAACTTTGTATTTAAGATTTGAGGGGGGAAGAATTCCGGGCCCGCTAAAACATTAACAATGCCGATGACATAAAGGTTGAAAAGGAGTGGCGCCAGCAAGCAACCTTGTCGGACGCCTCTCCCTGTGGGCACTGCCTCTGATAGGGCACCACTTGGGCCAACCCTAACCCTAAGGGACGTATTAAAATGGAGTAGTTGTAGGAGGCAGAGGAGGCGGCGATCGATGTTTGTCCCCGTGAGTTTTTGCCAGAGTCTTGATCGGTCAATCAGATCAAATGCTGAAGAGAAGTCGACGAAGGTCACAAACAACCCTCTTCTCTTTTGAAGGGCATATTTCTGGATCAAATGCGCAAGAGTAAAGCAATGGTCTAAAGTAGACTTGCCCTTTGTAAACCCCGCCTGTTCCTCTGCAATGCTCTTGTTCTCGAGGGCCCAGAGTTGTAACTTCCCTAACAGGTATTTGGAGTATAGTTTTGCAGCCACATCAATGAGGCTAATAGGCCTTATGTTACTGGTCTATCAAATATAGATCGTACGTGTCTTAATACAGAATACTTATTACGTATTGGGGACAGACAATAGAAGTTAGCTGTCTCACCATGCCGTTTGTAAGCAGTTGCAGAAAGTACTATACTAGTTAGATTTTGTGTCTGATTCTGCCAAACAACTTTTATGCTAATTAATCCCCTGTGCTGTATAAAGTTCGATTATCAAGATGTCACCACCCTAGGAGACACAGTAACAAACTGACAAGACCATTATAAGCCCATCCTATGTTTATTCACTGATATCAATGGGACTTACTCTCAAACCAGAGTACACAGGATGGAGCCACCATCTGACGGTGGAAAGAAGTTACTGCCACCGTACATTTTATGATCTATTTCTACCCCAGAAGAGTGGAAGTTCCAAAACCATGCTAACGACTAGATTCTGTCCTCAAATGCGACACAACACCAGCCCTATCTGCCGTTCTGTATTACACAGAAGATCTATCGCCCATATCAAATGGAACCAATCCCTTTTCTCAAGCAGGAAGATACCAGCTTGCCTGCTCCAAGACCCCCAAGGCTTCTTCCCCAGCTCGTAAAGTAACGCTACCAGGCCCCTCGTCTCCCCCTCTACTTCAGTCGCGTAAGTTAAACATTGCTCCACCTCACACCCCCTTCACATAAATCTTCTAACGCCACCATCCTATTGGCTAGCACCAGAATCTCTCCCATCCCTATTGGCTTCTCTACGACAATGACACTCCCTCTCAGAAACCCCTACCCCTGACAAGCGGGCAGCTTGACAGACCGTTCCCCCCCATCTCCATTTACCCGGCGCCGTCCCTCCCTCTATACACACCGTATAGTAGGAGAGCAGCCCTGCGTTGTAATCGAGCACGAACCAGCGATACTGCCAGCCTTTCATCAAGTTGGTCCATTTACTCAGCGGGCCCTCCATGATGGACGCCATCTTGAGAGCCGGTAAGATGCCAAACAGCCCACTTAAGCGAACGCTGATCGTGCGGGCGGAGGCTAAGACAGAGAAAGAGGAGGAGAAAGAGGGCGCGCGAGCGCCGTCAATGGGCGAGGTCTGAGTGAGGCAGCGCGAGATAAGTTGGAGAGAGGCGCCCGGTGCGGCAAGAAAAAACAACAACCTACGAGGGAGGAGATAAAGAGGGAGGGGGCGTGACTTGTATACGGACTCCGGAGGGAGGGACGGCTGGGCAAATAATCGCGCTAAGGAGAGAAAATGGAAATATTTGGAAAGTATAACGAAGTATTTCAGGCCGCCAGGATGGGCCTAGTGTTGACTGCATTTCTGCTTTGCACACGTTGACTTGGGAGAAAGCTTTGTTGAACTCTGTGGGGTTTCCTTTCAAGCATGAATAGAGTTTATTGCTTATTGCTTACAGCTCATAGGCCACCGCAAATACATGTTAACATCATATAAACAACAGAGACAACCCAATACAGACACCAGAAATTCTGCTAAAAACACATGAAAAGTTAAAAGTTAAAAAATAAGGCAGAAGTCTATACCAATGCAACCAGCAGTATATTTACAAGGATTGAGAGGGTAAAGACGCTGATGGCGGGGACTGTCTTTGGGTTTTAGCTCTAATTTTTGCTGCTGCAAGGGCAAACTTAGCGACTTGGCGTGATATAAAAGGGTCATTGCCCACAAGCAGGGTGCAAACCTGCTCAATGGGAGGCCTATCCTTAATGAAATTACTAATAGAGGATAAGAACTTAGCCCGGGGATCTTTGTAAAGGGGGCAACACAGCAAGTAATGAAAAATATCCTCCACATCACCTGAGTTGCATGGGCAGCAGCGAAGGTGAAATGGGATACGTCTATATCTCCCATCCAGAAGCGCAGAAGGCATTGATTGAAAGCGAAGGGCAGTGAATGCAGTTCTCAGCCATGGCGCTTCTAGGAAGGAGAGATAGGGCTCCAGTTTGAAGGATGTTTTGTATATTGAATACCAATGCGAAAAAGAAGAGTGTGAGGCAGAGACCAGGTCCCATCTTGATGCATAAAAAAGAATTCTGTCCCTCAGCCGAGCCCTTGCTCTAGGGGATACGTATGAGGGAGCAGTTTCAATGCTTATCCCATAAAAAGCTAAAATTAATTTGGTCCTTGCTAACCAATTTTCTTGCCCAGGATTCTGGAGTTGCCCAAGATAACATTTCTTTGGCAGCCTTGAGTCATCCATGGCCACCAATTTTAGCCAGAAGGAAGCAAGGGCTACATGAGCCAATGCTTCTAGAGAGTGTGAGCCAGTTTCCAGCCTCAAAAGGGCGGACGGCGCCCCTTTTGGAAGGGCCAGGATGTTTTGTAACTTCTCTAGGGATGGAATCCTCATGTAGCCCCAGATCTCGGCACCATAAAGGAGAGTTGGAATGAGTTTCTTTTGGAACACCTCGACTGCAGGGGGGACAGCCTTTCCACCTTTAAAATAGAAAAAACGGCACAGCGATTGGATGGAATAGGAAGTTTTTTAATTCATTGCTGTGATGTGTGGATTCCAGGATAGAGAAAAAGTAAAAGTGAGGCCCAAATATCTAAACTGGTGTAGTTGGAGAATGGGCCTATCATTTAGTTTCCACACATGCTGTTTGGACTTTTTTCCAAAAAACTACCACCAGTCTTGGAATGATTAATTTTGAGGTGTTCATTTCGACAATAGGAACCCAGAGAGGATAACAATCGCCTCATGCCCACCTGAGTGATGGAAGTCAATGCTAGGTCGTCAGCATAAAGTAGTACTGACAACTTTGTATTTAAGATTTGAGGGGGGAAGAATTCCGGCCCCGCTAAAACATTAACAATGCCATTGACATAAAGGTTGAAAAGGAGTGGCGCCAGCAAGCAACCTTGTCGGACGCCTCTCCCTGTGGGCACTGCCTCTGATAGGGCACCACTTGGGCCAACCCTAACCCTAAGGGACGTATTAAAATGGAGTAGTTGTAGGAGGCAGAGGAGGTGGCGATCGATGTTTGTCCCCGTGAGTTTTTGCCAGAGTCTTGATCGGTCAATCAGATCAAATGCTGAAGAGAAGTCGACGAAGGTCACAAACAACTCTCTTCTCTTTTGAAGGGCATATTTCTGGATCAAATGCGCAAGAGTAAAGCAATGGTCTAAAGTAGACTTGCCCTTTGTAAAGCCTGCCTGTTCCTCTGCAATGCTCTTGTTCTCGAGGGCCCAGAGTTGTAACTTCCCTAACAGGTATTTGGAGTATAGTTTTGCAGCCACATCAATGAGGCTAATAGGCCTTATGTTACTGGTCTATCAAATATAGATCGTACGTGTCTTAATACAGAATACTTATTACGTATTGGGGACAGACAATAGAAGTTAGCTGTCTCACCATGCCGTTTGTAAGCAGTTGCAGAAAGTACTATACTAGTTAGATTTTGTGTCTGATTCTGCCAAACAACTTTTATGCTTCTAATTAATCCCCTGTGCTGTATAAAGTTCGATTATCAAGATGTCACCACCCTAGGAGACACAGTAACAAACTGACAAGACCATTATAAGCCCATCCTATGTTTATTCACTGATATCAATGGGACTTACTCTCAAACCAGAGTACACAGGATGGAGCCACCATCTGACGGTGGAAAGAAGTTACTGCCACCGTACATTTTATGATCTATTTCTACCCCAGAAGAGTGGAAGTTCCAAAACCATGCTAACGACTAGATTCTGTCCTCAAATGCGACACAACACCAGCCCTATCTGCCGTTCTGTATTACACAGAAGATCTATCGCCCATATCAAATGGAACCAATCCCTTTTCTCAAGCAGGAAGATACCAGCTTGCCTGCTCCAAGACCCCCAAGGCTTCTTCCCCAGCTCGTAAAGTAACGCTACCAGGCCCCTCGTCTCCCCCTCTACTTCAGTCGCGTAAGTTAAACATTGCTCCACCTCACACCCCCTTCACATAAATCTTCTAACGCCACCATCCTATTGGCTAGCACCAGAATCTCTCCCATCCCTATTGGCTTCTCTACGACAATGACACTCCCTCTCAGAAACCCCTACCCCTGACAAGCGGGCAGCTTGACAGACCGTTCCCCCCCACCTCCATTTACCCGGCGCCGTCCCTCCCTCTATACACACCGTATAGTAGGAGAGCAGCCCTGCGTTGTAATCGAGCACGAACCAGCGATACTGCCAGCCTTTCATCAAGTTGGTCCATTTACTCAGCGGGCCCTCCATGATGGACGCCATCTTGAGAGCCGGTAAGATGCCAAACAGCCCACTTAAGCGAACGCTGATCGTGCGGGCGGAGGCTAAGACAGAGAAAGAGGAGGAGAAAGAGGGCGCGCGAGCGCCGTCAATGGGCGAGGTCTGAGTGAGGCGGCGCGAGATAAGTTGGAGAGAGGCGCCCGGTGCGGCAAGAAAAAACAACAACCTACGAGGGAGGAGATAAAGAGGGAGGGGGCGTGACTTGTATACGGACTCCGGAGGGAGGGACGGCTGGGCAAATAATCGCGCTAAGGAGAGAAAATGGAAATATTTGGAAAGTATAACGAAGTATTTCAGGCCGCCAGGATGGGCCTAGTGTTGACTGCATTTCTGCTTTGCACACGTTGACTTGGGAGAAAGCTTTGTTGAACTCTGTGGGGTTTCCTTTCAAGCATGAATAGAGTTTATTGCTTATTGCTTACAGCTCGTAGGCCACCGCAAATACATGTTAACATCATATAAACAACAGAGACAACCCAATACAGACACCAGAAATTCTGCTAAAAACACATGAAAAGTTAAAAGTTAAAAAATAAGGCAGAAGTCTATACCAATGCAACCAGCAGTATATTTACAAGGATTGAGAGGGTAAAGACGCTGATGGCGGGGACTGTCTTTGGGTTTTAGCTCTAATTTTTGCTGCCGCAAGGGCAAACTTAGTGACTTGGCGTGATATAAAAGGGTCATTGCCCACAAGCAGGGTGCAAACCTGCTCAATGGGAGGCCTATCCTTAATGAAATTACTAATAGAGGATAAGAACTTAGCCCGGGGATCTTTGTAAAGGGGGCAACACAGCAAGTAATGAAAAATATCCTCCACATCACCTGAGTTGCATGGGCAGCAGCGAAGGTGAAATGGGATACGTCTATATCTCCCATCCAGAAGCGCAGAAGGCATTGATTGAAAGCGAAGGGCAGTGAATGCAGTTCTCAGCCATGGCGCTTCTAGGAAGGAGAGATAGGGCTCCAGTTTGAAGGATGTTTTGTATATTGAATACCAATGCGAAAAAGAAGAGTGTGAGGCAGAGACCAGGTCCCATCTTGATGCATAAAAAAGAATTCTGTCCCTCAGCCGAGCCCTTGCTCTAGGGGATACGTATGAGGGAGCAGTTTCAATGCTTATCCCATAAAAAGCTAAAATTAATTTGGTCCTTGCTAACCAATTTTCTTGCCCAGGATTCTGGAGTTGCCCAAGATAACGTTTCTTTGGCAGCCTTGAGTCATCCATGGCCACCAATTTTAGCCAGAAGGAAGCAAGGGCTACATGAGCCAATGCTTCTAGAGAGTGTGAGCCAGTTTCCAGCCTCAAAAGGGCGGACGGCGCCCCTTTTGGAAGGGCCAGGATCCTTCGAATAAAGGCGTTTTGTAACTTCTCTAGGGATGGAATCCTCATGTAGCCCCAGATCTCGGCACCATAAAGGAGAGTTGGAATGAGTTTCTTTTGGAACACCTCGACTGCAGGGGGGACAGCCTTTCCACCTTTAAAATAGAAAAAACGGCACAGCGATTGGATGGAATAGGAAGTTTTTTAATTCATTGCTGTGATGTGTGGATTCCAGGATAGAGAAAAAGTAAAAGTGAGGCCCAAATATCTAAACTGGTGTAGTTGGAGAATGGGCCTATCATTTAGTTTCCACACATGCTGTTTGGACTTTTTTCCAAAAAACTACCACCAGTCTTGGAATGATTAATTTTGAGGTGTTCATTTCGACAATAGGAACCCAGAGAGGATAACAATCGCCTCATGCCCACCTGAGTGATGGAAATCAATGCTAGGTCGTCAGCATAAAGTAGTACTGACAACTTTGTATTTAAGATTTGAGGGGGGAAGAATTCCGGCCCCGCTAAAACATTAACAATGCCATTGACATAAAGGTTGAAAAGGAGTGGCGCCAGCAAGCAACCTTGTCGGACGCCTCTCCCTGTGGGCACTGCCTCTGATAGGGCACCACTTGGGCCAACCCTAACCCTAAGGGACGTATTAAAATGGAGTAGTTGTAGGAGGCAGAGGAGGCGGCGATCGATGTTTGTCCCCGTGAGTTTTTGCCAGAGTCTCGATCGGTCAATCAGATCAAATGCTAAAGAGAAGTCGACGAAGGTCACAAACAACTCTCTTCTCTTTTGAAGGGCATATTTCTGGATCAAATGCGCAAGAGTAAAGCAATGGTCTAAAGTAGACTTGCCCTTTGTAAAGCCCGCCTGTTCCTCTGCAATGCTCTTGTTCTCGAGGGCCCAGAGTTGTAACTTCCCTAACAGGTATTTGGAGTATAGTTTTGCAGCCACATCAATGAGGCTAATAGGCCTTATGTTACTGGTCTATCAAATATAGATCGTACGTGTCTTAATACAGAATACTTATTACGTATTGGGGACAGACAATAGAAGTTAGCTGTCTCACCATGCCGTTTGTAAGCAGTTGCAGAAAGTACTATACTAGTTAGATTTTGTGTCTGATTCTGCGAGATAAGTTGGAGAGAGGCGACCGGCGCGGCAAGAAAAAATAACAACCTACGAGGGAGGAGATAAAGAGGGAGGGGGCGTGACTTGTATACGGACTCCAGAGGGAGGGACGGCTGGGCAAATAATCGCGCTAAGGAGAGAAAATGGAAATATTTGGAAAGTATAACGAAGTATTTCAGGCTGCCAGGATGAGCTGAGTGTTGACTGCATTTCTGCTTTGCACACGTTGACTTGGGAGAAAGCTTTGTTGAACTCTGTGGGGTTTCCTTGCAAGCACGAATCATTCTAAGTTAATTTATTTGGGTCTCAATAAAACAGTGGTTATCCCTTCCTACTACAGGTGTTAAATTAACTCAGCATTGATAAGTTTATTGCTGTTGTAAAGATCGCTGTTCTGCATGCATTTAGCTCTAGTTGAGTTATTGTGTATACCTTTTCATTTCCCTCTGACTCCAAGCCCCCTCCTCTACTTACAACCTTGTGCGTGTATGTAGATAGTGGCTGTATACAGTACTATAACCACATTTTTCACATCCCGCAAGTGAAAATACCCCCACATGCCATCCTGATGCTTCCCATAAGCTCATTTCAAAACTAAACCTTACAACACTTATAGTCCAGAACTCAGAAACGCTTGCTTAACAGCCCTCTCAATTTTCATGGCGATACACAAAACAGTCAGAGAGAATTGAGAGTTCAAAGTGTAAAGAGAGAGAGAGAAAACTCAGGCCCCTTTTGGACTTTTTTCTCTTGAGAGTTCTCATAATCTGTTGAAATTCATTAGAAAATCAGCCATGTTCATAGAGGACCTGGAATCCTGTTACTGACCTTGCCCCATACTCTGACCTTCATTTTCTTTAGTTTAAAAGTTAAAGAAATGCCTGGCTGATTTTTAATGAATTTAATAAATTTTGCATTGAACTGAATGATAATGTCAGCCATGCTCAGTAAGAACCAACTGTCAGGGTTCCAAAAGCCACACTCACATCTGCTTGGCTTGCCTAATCTTTGATTTCACAGGCACATGTTACCAAATTCTTCCAAGCTACACAGGAAGTGGATTGGGCTGTGAAAGACCAACTCAAATTGTGAATGCATTTTGACAAATTTGTAGGGCAGTACAATATCTCAGAGAAGAGGTCAGGTCTCCTGCTCCCCTGGTACATTCACTATAGCTGCCCAATTTCCCTTCTTTATAAAGTTTGATAGAAATATCTTTGGGCTATAGGTACATTCTTAAACTGCAAGGTTTTTTGCCTATTAGTGAATATATACACATACACACTTGATTACGTTTCATGTATCTGATGAAGTGGAATCCATGGAAGCTTATGCAATAATCAAATTTCCTTGTCTTTCAGGTGCCACAAAACTCTTCATTGTTTCTGCTTCCAAGTATGAATATGGATCGGATGGGGCAGAGGAGGACTGGTGTTGCTAGAGGTGCCTTTTTCTGTCCCAGCAAGTCTGCACTGAGCAAAAGATTTCTCCTCTCTTTCTCTTGAATATCTAGAAGTCTCCGCATGGTCAGTCCTGACAGCCCTAAAGGCCCCAAGCAACACTGCTCAGAGATTATTATACATTTCATTCATCCCAAAAATAAAAGATGGATAATGAAACAGAGAATGACAAGCTTCAAAGCAACTAAAGAGGCAAAGCTTAGCAGAGTTCAGAATTTTATTAGAAAAAACTAACGAAGCAGAAAATCACTGTTCCTTGTCCAAAAGCCCTCCATAATATGCTGTTATATGGGTGCTGTACTATAATTCTTACATTTCAATATTACATTTTAGAGCAGACCAGGATAGCATGGTCACGATGAAGAATAGACCTCAAGCTAAAATTGCAAATCTGAATGAAAAGTGCAAAACTGGTTTGGGGTGTGACTCTGCCATGAAGCAATCTGTGTGTTTGAGCAATTTTACAGTCTTGTTCACTAAACAGGGAAGTGATGGTCAGTGTAATTCCATTGCAGTACTTTGTGGCATGTGATAATATGCCTCACACTACTGTTGATATTTTCAAAGCATTTAGGGAATATATCATTACCTGATTTGTGTTTCTCAGACATTTTGCAATATGTGTTGTCAGAATACTTGAGAATATCATCCATTTATTCCTGTGGGACTGTATCGTGGCAATATACTGTGTGCTCTCAGTGGGATTTAATTCATTTTGGAGCAAGTATGTACAGGTTCAAAATACATCTTTCCCCATGGGTGTACAAGACATAAGGAAGTTAGTTTGGAAATCAGTAACGATTAGTGCACACACTAACCCCACCTTGGAACCTTAGAGTGAAGGGCAGGTTATAAATCAAATAACAACCAACATCACTTTTACATGAAGTGCTTAATCAGCTCCTAAACATGTTCAATGGAATTTGCTTTTTTACTAAGGCTAAAATCCTAAACAAAGTCCTCTGAACTCATATGACTTACGTCAGAGTAAAAATGCATAGGACTGGGCAGCACATGTAAACAGGACTAGAATTATTCTGGATTTACACACATTTGAGAGATACAATCAATGGTTACCAGTTATAACAGGGCTAGGAAACCTGTGGCCCTCCAGGTGTTGTGAACTACCATTCCTGTGAACCCCAGCGAGTATGGCCAGTGATTTGGGATGAAGGAAGTGGTAGTTTAGAAACATCTGGAGGGCTGCAGGTTAGCTACCTCTGATTTATTTGGTTCCAATATTATTACAAATTATGGCAGAGGTGATTTTTCATGGTGATTTTGTTTTTCCTCTGATTCCTTTAGTTCTGCAGTGGCTAACCTGTGGCTCTAGATGTTGCTGGACTCCAACTTCTCATCTCAGGCAGCATGGCCAGTGTACGGAGATGATGGAAGTTATAGTTCAGCAGCCTCTGAAAGGCCACAGATTAGCTACACCTGCTTCAGGCTGCAGTCCTAACTAGGTCTATGCAGAATTAACACCTATTGAATTAAATGGGGTTTACTTACAAGTAACTGGAATTAGGATTGCTGCCTTAGTTTCTAATCAATTTCTGCTCTTGTAGATTACTCATGCAAGGCCTTGTAGGTTGTCTCCCTTTTACATGAGTGAGATTTATGCACATTGATAACTAGTTAAAATTGTGGGGCGGAGATGGCAACAGTGACAATGTAATCAAATTGTGACAACTCATGACTTTGGCTTATGCTTTTAATGTTTTTTTCTAGAATATTTCCAACCCCTTATTTTGAATTCCAAATGGTATCAGTGTGGGAACAGCAGCATTTCAGTTGGGATTGGAGCTGCTATGACTGAGATGAATACAGTATATTTACTTCCCCAAACAAGGTAAACTATATCAAACTAATGAGTTTGCCTGCATTTGGAGCTCCACAGCAGGAAACATACTGGGGCAGGGGACATGGTTCAGAGTGAGGAAACAGAACAGGGAAAGGGTTAAGCACCAGAACACCACAAATCCATATCATATGGAACTGATATTTCTTCTCTTAAAGGGGTCTTTGTTGTAATGCTACATGCATCTGCCCTCATTATGCAGAATTCATTAACAGCCAAAGATACTTCTGCTATTATATCTATATTAAAATGAAGATCTTTGATGAAGGAGTTCTGGCATTTTCTGCTCACTCAGTTTTGCTGACTAGTTGTGGTGTGTAGGACCAATCGCTGCACTTAACATGTCACATTGCAGTGATAGCTAGGACTACTTATTTTTAGGTGCAACAGGACTGTGACTGATTGTTTCAGATTATGATCTGGAGTCAATAATCTCTGCTGTGAGAGTATTCCTGCAGTTCTGTCTCTATGAAGCTACCTTGAAGACTTATGGGCACTTTGTCTGCATTCTCAAGTCCTAAAAACTGAAAATTATCTAGCAAAATAAGACTAGGCAATGCCCTGGAGATTTCCACTAATTAACCTGCATTAATTGTGGAGTCTTAAAACATGATTTGATGCCCTGGGCTCCTGCTGGGAAGAAGGGCGGGATATAAATCAAATCATACATACATACATACATACATACATGCATAATGATAGATGTGAGTGGTTTTGTCCTCAAAGTATCTTGCAAATATCAGAAAGTGCTACTGAGAGTTCCACCTTTTACTGGGTCAGATTCAGGGGTCAACACATTTTGGGTGGCTTTGGTGCCCAACCGAAAAATTGTCACCATGAGGACCGGCCACTACCCCGAGGGAAAGGGATCTTCTCCCTGACCACATGCTGCATCCTGAAATACAGCAGGAAGTCAGGGACAAATAGAAGTTTCTCTGCTATTTCTCCAGATTGGAGCTGGTGAGGGCCGACAGAGGCATGCAGGCTTTCTTTGCCAAGCAATTGGAACTCCAAGCACCCAGCAGGAACCATCCTCCCATTTGGTAGAAAAAGCCAAACTGAGTGTGTCATGCTACATGTTGGGGTGAGACGTGTTAGTTATCACATCAGTCATGAAGTCCTGCCCTGCCCTGGATAAGAAGATCTCAGCATGGATGTTGAACCATCATCCAGAGAGATTTCAACACCAATTCTGGGCTCCTGCTGGGAGGAAGGGTGGGATATAAATCAAATAATAAATAAATTCTGAGACCATCTCAGCAGGGAGTCTCACAGGAAGTGGTGTGGGTAGTATACCAGCAAAATCCCCAATCTGTCCCAAGATACAAACACTCCAGGTTGGCTTCTTAAAGAGGGAGATACAATTCCCATAGACTTATATTTTGATGCTGAACTGAATACCCAGGAGAGTACAGGTGGGAGAGAGCATCTCTTCCACCCAAATATAAATCTGGGATATAAATAAATCTAATAAATAAAATATAAATAGATAGATATGTACAGATAGAAATATAAAGATGTAAGATATAAATCTAATAAATAAAATAAATAAATCTCATTAACACAGCCCAGACTGCCCTCATCGTTCACATTCAAGTCATGGATGAGGAAGATTTTATTATGAACTGACCTAGCATTCAGTAACATCTTGAAGGCAAGGTGGTAAGGCAACCACAGACCTTCTGGTTGAGGAAGAGAATGAAAGACAGAATTGGCAAAAACTGTTTAATTGCACAACCCCTTATCTGACATGTCAAGCCCTCAACATGATACTTGTCCATACCTGTAATTACTCTTATGGGAGCACCCCCTCACAAACATCATTCACAGAGCTCAAACCTCACAAACAAGCTAAGGAAAGGCCACAAAGCAGCAGTTAACTAGCAGTGGATTAACAAACAATAGGAATCAGGAGTTCCTACTGCTGTGGCTAAAATAACAGGGAGTTATATCAATGTCAAATTCTATTTTATTCTGTTCAATTGCCTGCTTCTTTTAAAATGTTAGCTATTCTGAGCCTTTGGGACACTATTCTGTTTCATAATGTGGTCCCTGTAACACACAGAATTTACTCCTTGATCTGTCTGCGTTGGATGTTGCTTTCTTACGTTAGAATACACTTGTTGTTTTGTGGCCTTCTGCATTGTCCTTACAGAACATTTTGCTTACAGTAGGGCCCCACTCATACAGCGGGTTACATTCCGGACCCCCGCTGTAAAGCGAAAACCGCTGTAAAGCGAAAACCGCTGCAAAGCGGAATCCATTGACTGACATTGACCAAAATGGCGCCCGATGGCAAAAAAACGCTGTAAAAGCGGAACAAGCACTGTAAGAGCGGGGCCTTTCTGCAATTGACAACCGCTGCATTAGCGGAATGCTGTAAAGCGAAGCGCTGTAAAGCGGGGCCCTACTGTATTCATGTCTCCCAACTACTCAGTTAAGACCTTGCTGTTTCTTTCCAAATATCCCAACTGTATTTTATTATTCTGATTCTCATGGGAGTTCCTATCAATGAAGGGTGGGATATAAATCAAATAATAAATAAACACAAGTAACTATTAAAAATTGAATTCATCTATATTGGTATGCTTATCTTATTTAGAAAGCATGAATAGGCACTGTATCTCAGTAATTAAAAATTACAGGTCTGTGCTTGTAGGTTTACAATGTAAACTGTAGACCCACAAGAGAAAAAGGCGGGGATGAAAGACATACTACACTCTGAATTAAGGGAACAGTTGTACATAAAGAAAATAATATTTTTTGTTTAAAGACATATTATTTTCATCCAGGTTTTGAACATGCAGATTGCAGCCTTCTCAGAAATATTTCCAATTGCAGAATGCTAATTATGCTTTCAAACAGTAGTCTCTAGCAGGAGGCCAATGCACTTGGTGGGTGTGAATTAATCTGAATTAGATCTGAACACCTGTGTCTTCAAAATTCATTTCCTTTGAGACATTCCAGGTAGCTTCAGTGCTGGCGCAATTGCGTGGTCCCTTCTGATTGGTCCCTGTAGCTTAATTATTCATGGATTCTAGCCAGTGGGAAAGATCCTTCTGCTCAGCATGACTATCAGTGTGGTGGCCATAGTGCCTTGAAGATTAGGAGAAGTGGCAAGAGATTTCAGAGGAGGTGTTACTAAAGCCCTCTTGGTGCAATTTAAAGAAGCCTCTTACCACTTCAGCAAAACTAAGTTACTACGATATCAGTAATGAATGTGATTTATGTAGGGACCTTTTTGATAGGGCTGGTATTTGGGAAACTAACTGACAATGATGATAGCTCTTCCACTGTGTTAGAGAAGCCACAACATACAATAGTAAAGGAGTATTTTAGGGAAGAGTTTGATGATGAGGGTAAGTGATATTTTGTTTTTTCTCTAATTTAGAATGAAAGTGTTGACTTCTAAGTCTGATCTATGTAGCCTCCCTCTAGAGTTGCATTTTTACTTGGTTTCATATTTTTACAGTTAAAAAATAAAATGAATTGATAAATCAATATGAAATATCTCTTGTGTGAAATCATTGCTTCTCTTATATGTATGTTCATGTATGTCACTACAGGAAGGACAGAAACATAAAAGAGTTTTTGCAAAAAATATTCTGAGGGTAGGAGAACTAATAAAGGCAACTGTGTTACAAATATTGTAAGACTGCAGTCCTGTATCAACCTACCTGGGAATATATCCTACTGAACTCAGTGGAACTTACATCTGAGTAGGCATGCACAGGATTGCACTGTGAATGATAAATGGAAGGAAGAGGAGTACACTGAATGAGCATGAGGAGTCAGCAACTGATCCATCTGGGATCCCAGGACAAAGATATAAGAGGACTATATCTAAAACTAATTTTCTCATCTATTTAAATATGAAGAATAGGTATCTAGAATAGAGAGTTTTGACTATCTCTCCTGAAACATTCATATTCAGATGACAGTTTGATAGATTATTGTTTGTAGTATGCTTCCCTATGTAAGAGAGAGAGAGGTGACATAGCCTTGAAATGCGTGTTATGTATTATATCAGTCTCTTTCCTTTATGGCTGTTGCCGACCACTCCTAAGCAGACTGCAGTTTCATTTATAGAGTTGCTGTATATGGAGGTTAAGTCAAATGCATTTGTAATCCTAGGTTTGAAGGTTTGGTTTACAGTTTGATTTGACTCTGGTTAATTGTTCGTGAAGGTTTGTAATGCTGTTTCCAAAGAAGAGAGAGAATATTATGTGTCTTTCATCCATCTCCCACCCATTTCCTCATTTCTTCCAGTCTCTTCTTTATATCCCATGGGAATATCAGTGCAGATTGTTGCAAGTACTCCTACTATTCTTTAGGAAACTTGCTCTCCCTAGGAGCTTATTCTGACTGAATGATCCCCATCATGAATGACTCTTTACCTGTGCTGAAAGTCCATCATAAAATGGGTTGGAAGCTAATTGAATCAGTCTTTTTATTACATTTGTTTAAATGTTGAGCCCTATGTTCAGTGGGATAAACATATAAACCAGGCAAATCACTGACATGACTCAACATGCACCTAGTGGTCCCTAGAGAACCATGAGCAGTTGTCTCACACTCCAGATGGAGTTAAATATAGGCTTTTGTGATATTCAGTTAAGCATTCTTGAGTAAAATACTTTTTTGTGGGGTTCTTTTTAACCAAATGAAATTCAAGGTATATCAGGAATGCTCTTTAAGGTTTGTTAATCAAGTTTTATGCCTATAATGAAGGTTACATTGCTTTAATAGAAAAGATAATAATGCTAGGAAAAACAGAAGGGAATAGAGAAAGAGGAAGGCCAAACAAGAGATGAATTGATTCCATAAATTAGGAAGCCACAGACCTGAGCTTACAAGATCTGAACAGGGTGGTTCACGACAAATGCTATTGGAGGTCGCTGATTCATAGGGTCGCCATAAGTCATAATCAACTTGAAGGCACATAACAACAACAAAAGGAAGATGTAGGTGCTATTGTATAGTTGCTGTAGTATAATTCTTTGTCAGTGGTCACATTCAAACATCACTCTAAGCCAGGTGTGGGAAACCTTTGACCCTCTAGATATTACTGATCTACATTTTCCACCATTCCTGATCATTGGCCATTCTTGTTGGGGCTGATGGAAGTTGTAGTTTAGCAATATCTGGTTCCCATACCTGCTCTAAAGCGTAGTTTAGCATGATGAGAATGAGCAATGGCAAATCTCTGGCTCACACTCTCTCCCCAAGCACAGGAGCACAAGGAGTTCAGAAGCTTTCACTTCTGTTTTGTGTTTAACCACACCTGTCATGTTTTATAGACTGAAAATATGTGGTTAATGCTTAGTTCAGTTTGTGTCAAACAAGCCAGCTTCAAACCACAAAGCTATAGTTAGCATTAACCACAGTTCGGGCTTGGGATTAAATGCTAAACTGTAATTAATGGAAAATGGAAGTGAAAGATGCTGAACTCGCAGCTACACCAGAGAAAGAGAGGGGAGGAGGTGACTGTGTGAGCCCCGGACTCATCGCTGCTTGTTCTCATCACGCTAAAATATGGTTTTATATCTGTCAAATCCCTGCTTGTTATGTGGGTGTTAAAAAGAAGTTCTCTAAGGATGAGTCTATGCATATTGTAGCCATGAGTTAATTTGCATGCTATATCTGAAAATATTAGTTATATTTCACGTAATGTGAAATAAGTTGTTTATTACTTTTTGATAAACCTTATTGCTACTTTCTGTTTTTCAGATGAATGGCAGAAACGGTGGGTTCAGTCTAAACATAGAACTGATTATGGTAAATTTCGTATATCAGCAGGAAAGTTTTATGGAGACAGAGATAAAGATAAAGGTAAAGTGATGTATTTCTTTTCCCAAACTGTGAAAAGTGAAATTCTTGAGGAATATTCTCTATGGCTTACTGCATGCTCCCATTCACTTTTATTTCATTATTCACACAATATTGTCTGAAATCAAAACATCTACATAACTGTCCTTGGTACCCACCAATGAGAGCAGGGCTTCTGAGTCTGGGCAGAGTCATATGGGTGCAGGCAATCCTTCACATAATCTTCAAGTCCCAGATATTCAGCTCTTTAAAGGCCAGAACCAGCACTTTAAACTGAACACAGAAATGAATAGGCGATCAGTGCAATTGCTATAGAAAGAGTGTAACATGATCCAAAATGCCTGGTTCCCATGAGAACCTGGTGGCTGCATTCTGTACCAATTGAATTTTCTGAACCATCAGTAAAGGTAGACCAACACAGAACATTACAATAGGCTAGTCTTTATGTGACCAGAGTGTGTGCTACTGGTGGATCTACGACGGCAAAAGGCACTCCTAGCCACACATGTATTCATAGCTCCTGCTAAGTCCAGAATTGCCAAACTGCATACCTGGTTTTCAGAAAGAGGGCAACCCTATCCAAAAACCAGTTGCTAGCCTACATCCAGATTGGCAGCCTTTCCTACTAATAGTATTTCTGTTTTTCTCAATTAAGCTTCAGGCTGTTTATTCATCCCCAAACTGCCTTCAGATACTCATTCAGGATTTCTACCACCACCCTGGAATTGGTAGATAGAAAGGGGAGGGGGTAGATCCTTGCATCATCCACATACTGATGACAGCTCAGCCCAAACCTCTGGATTACTTCTGCCAGTAGTTCCATGTTGATGTTAGAAAGCACAGGGGACAAGACGAAATGTAAGGCACTCCAAAGGCCAATTGCCAAGAAGTGGAATTTAACATAGGAAGTTGCATTATATCGAGTCAGATAATTGATCTGTTTAGCTCAGGGCAGTATTGTCTGCCCTGATTCTCCAGTGTTTCAGACAGGAGACTGTCCCAGCACTACCCAGAGATGCTGAAGATTGAACCTGGGACCTTCTGCATGCAAAGCAGATCCTCTAGCACTAAGCTAATCCTGTTCTCCAAATAGGAATGTAGGAAGCTACAATCAGACCATAGGTCCATACTTTACTAGATCAGTACTGTCTACACTGACTTGGCAACAAGCTCTCCAGAGTTTCAGGCAGGTGACATTTTGAGCCTTACCTGGAGATGCAAGGGATCGAACCTAGGACCTTTTGCATGCAAAGCAGATCCTCTACCACCAAGCTGCAGTCTCCTAGCACCACCTTCTTGATCTGTACCCCTAGAAAGAACTGGAGCCACCATAACACTATGCCTCCAAGCCCTACTCCAGAGAGACTGGCCAAAGGACACCATTTAGATTTAAAGTATGTTTCTTTTTCAATTTCCACTTTGATGTCATTTGTGCTGGGTAAAAACTAGTGAAACACACCTTTACTTTTGAGGTAACATTACCAAGCACTTAGCAAATACTATAAACACTATAAGCACTATATAAATAATAATGAAATAAAGCAGTAAGCTGTTAAGAGGTCAGCTGAATACCTTTTCTTTATTATTTTAAAGATAAAAATAATGGATATTCTAAAATAAAGAATGCTTAGTTAAAGATAGGAATTGCAACAAAACAAAAATATTAAAAGTAAAACCTGTCCTCAAGCTGGAACAGGAGTGCACTAAAAGCAGAGCAGCAAACAAGAGGTATCTTGCTCTGGGCCCTTTTCATAGACATTGCTAGGGAAAAGCCTGAGACTAGCAGGGCCTGCTAAACTGCTATGTTTTGCAATCCTGCACACACTGCAAAACTGCATGACTGCCCAGAAGGGGAGGCAACTGGGACAATTTACCCCAGGCCCCCACAAAGTAAGGGCCCCCATGACTCAGTTCCTGTAGGTACCAGTGGCTCCTGCCCTGACCCTGCTATGTTGAGCACCAGAATTCTTGGTATTTTGTTTAAAGTTTTCATAAAAAGATGAAATGTTATATGAGAGTGTAAGATGACAGCAAATCTCAGCATGTAATTGTGACATAGTGAGACGTCTCCCCTTGATGAAGTAAATATTATGATGTAATGTATTGTTGTTAAATTGTACGTCGCCTAGAGTGGCCATTGGCCAGATAGGCGACCCACAAATTAAATTATTATTATTATTATTATTATTAATATTGTACATAGCTGTGTATGAAACAGCATAGATACTAATTTGAAGCTTAAGCCGGCTGTAAAATGTATCCTTGGGAAGGGGAGGGCCTGCATATCAGCTCACCCTGCAGCCAACTGCAAGAAAGTCTAAACCAATCATATTGAAGTAAATCTTTATGTCTGAGCAGCAATAGAGATAGGATTGGTCATACAGGCTTATGATTGGCTCACGCCAAATAGCCCCAGTTATAGAGTTTGTTCTAAGGAGAAAAGGAACAGCGAAGAGTTTAAGGAGCGAATTCTAAGGTAGAGTAAACAATCTGTTTTTGTCAAAGAAAGAACTCCAGGCCTGCCGTGAAGAGTTCAAGGAGTTAGTGAGTGAATGTCACCTTTCTAAGGAAGGTGCCTCTGGAGAGTAATTTTCTATGGTAGTTACAGCAGGAAAAGGTGTAGGAGTAGTGTGAGGCCTGGCCTTTAAGGGTGGAATCCTTCCTACCTGAGTAGTGAAGGCCACCAGCAGGCTACAAGCAGAAGACCTGTGAGACTGAGCGCCAGGAAGCAGAAGGAAGCTCTGCCAGAAGGGGTTTGGAACATGGCAGAGGTAGTCAGGAGAAGCACAACCCCCTCCCTATTCCCTTATCCCTACGCAAGAAATCATTCCTCTTGATCCCCAGGCAAGGAGGAGCTGCAGGCAAGAATTCTCGCATGTGGCCTCCAACTTTGCACACACATGCATGTTCCTTGTAGGGGGCTGCAACAGGGTCCCTAACATCCTCTGGGTGGCCATCAAAGGAACCCTCTGGGTAGCCACTCTTCCAGGGTGTTATTTATCCTAAGACCAACCCTGGATCTGCAGCAAGGGTAGGGAACCTTTTTGCCTCCATGGGTCAGATCCTTAGCAGGATCAGCCTTGTGGGCCAAATTTGACAGGTGACAGGGCTGACCGCCTATCAGTCACATAGTGTCACAATGACATCAAGTGCAAGGTGCTAAATGGGAGGGTTTTCCCCCCAATATTTCAGCAGAGGATCCCAAGCAGGTTTGCATAGAATTGCCTGCTAAAATGGTTGGGAAAACATCCCTTTTAGCACGAGATTCCATTCCATACCCCTTTCTAATTCAAGGAGGAGCACATGCATCAGAATCCCCCGCTGTGTGAGGGGATGGGGGAAAGAGGACTGGCAGCCTCGCCTTCCCACACTCCCCTACCAATTGCATGTTTAATCAGGATTTTAAATACCAGTTAAATAAATGATTGAGTGGGGGAGATATGTTCCTTGCTTCCCCACCCTGACTGAGACCAGGGTGCTTTCACCCTGCAGGGAAGACTCTTGAGAAGCAGCACCCCAGAGGATCAAATCCTCTGAGGGCTGCAGCATGTGTGTGTCTGTGCACAACCCTATTAAAAGTGCTTTTGCAAAGACCTATCAGGCAACTCACACTGTTCCTGTTGAGCCTCCCAAACATGAACACTAGACTGCTTGAACTGAGCAGTATTTAACCCCTGCTCATCATCTGAAATCTGTTCCCTCCTGAAACAGGTGTACATAGCAAATGCAGGATTTAATCCTGCCCTCCTTCCCATCAGCTGACATCAGTGACATAAGCTGATGGGCAAGTGGTCGTGGTTTGGGGGAGGTCTCATGAGCCAAGGTTGATCCACAGACTACCCCTGATCTACAGCAGTAAAACCCGCTGAAGTCCAGGTTGCACCCACCCTGGGCCTTACCTTGCACAGATCATTCACCAAGGCAGGTTTCATTCCAAAACCAGCACAGAGGCCATATTAAAATGGATTCAAATAATCAGTGTTAGTGTCAAACTTTGAATTAATTTGAATATAAAATAATACCCAGTGTTAGTTGTACTAAAGTAGATCCATTGAAATGAGAACTCAGTTCATTAATTTCAATGGGTCTACTCTGAGTATGACTTCATTGGATATCACCCATAATATTTAAACCATATTGAGGCTCTATTTTTATACTTACCTGAGAGTAAGTGTAACTGAAGTCAGTGAGACTTTCTTTCAAGTAGATATACACAGAATTGTGCTGTATGCGTGCTTTATTGAATGTTTTTCATTTTCCAGTTATACCTTTGACTAATGGAAATATGTTTATGCAGCATGTAAAATTAATATAGTGTTCTTTCTTTCTTTCTTTCTTTCTTTCTTTCTTTCTTTCTTTCTTTCTTTCTTTCTTTCTTTCTTTCTTAAGTCAATAAACATGCTAAACCAAATCCCAATAGATACAGGGTGGGGGTGAGGAACTGCATTTGTCCACCTGCCAATCGCTTGACATCATAATGACATCAGGTGATTGACACCTGTAAAAATTCAAAGAAGGTTACTGTAAACACTGATCTGCTGATTGGCAGTTATAGCAACCTCCTTTGAAGACCCTCTTTTAGCAACAGTCACCTGATTGGCACTGGGAGAGTGCCTTCCAAGAGGCAGCTGATCAGCAAGCCATTTGAAGTCCCTTTAGAGGGAGCCCCTTTGAAATCTATGCAGAGGGAATAATGCTCCTAAAAGCAGAATATTTTCCCTTCTTCAGATAAAGTGGTTTGGATTCAGAGTGCTCCCTCCAGCTTTTTGAATCCAACCACTTCCAATGGAAATTTTAAAATGTTAGTACTGCCAGTTCCAACTGATTGTTAGAGCTGTGCTTTGAAACCCTGACAATCAGCTGATTGTCCACTGTGCAGGGCTTTTTTCAAGCAACAACGATTAGCTGATCATTGGGGCTCCAAAACATCTGGCAAAAGGCTTTACAGTCCCCATTGATCAGCTGATCTGTGGTGCATACAATCCCCTTTATGGACAGGTGGATGTGGCTTGGCCAAAGTGTCCTAGTAGGCCAAACAAGTTCCCCATTCTTGCATTAGGGCATTGGAAAATTTCCAGATTTTTTTCCATATTGCTGATGGAAGGGTATGCAAGTCTGAGGCTTCCTAGGGCTACTTTGAGTAATGCTAAACCATGGTCTGAAGTCTGAAAAAAGCAAACAAAAAATAAGCACAAGGGTGCATTCAAGGCTCCTGTTTCTTGAAATCCTTTTAGACGCTACATGAATGACTGAGAGGTTATTTAGATTTTTAGCATTATGTCTGAACAATCCTTCACTCATTCATGTAGTGTTTAAAGGGATTTCAAGAAACCTGAGCCTTGGATGCACCCTTGTATTGAATTTTTGTTTATTTTCCCCCCAGACTTTTTCTCTTTGTCTCTTTACTGTCTTTCTCACTTAGGTCTTATGTATTTTCCCATCAACGTATAGGCTTTATAAACAGTTTGTCTAATATTTATACAAATTTCAAATTTTAATGGCAGCATTTTGTATATTGGTGATTTCTGCTCTCCATAACAAAATAACTGGCAAGACGTTACAGAATAATTGTATCCTACTTGGTGCCAAATCATCCTTGTGGTACATTATAATAATCATGCACAGAAGAGGAATATGATAAAATGCAATAAATAATTTAAACAGTAGTTTTAGATCTTTGACTACAATTTCTTTTATAGGTCTGCAGGCACACCAAGACACTAAGTATTATGCGGTGTCAGCAAGGTTCCGGCCCTTCAACAATGAAGGTCAGACCTTTGTGGTTCAGTATACAGTAAAATATGACCAACATGTCGATTGTGGTGGTGCCTATATTAAACTTTTTTCTGCAGACCTGAATCAAGAAGTTATGAATGAAGATTCTCAATACTATATTATGTTTGGTAAGTTCTCATAACATAGTCAAAGAACATCTATTTATACAATAATATTACAGCACAAAGCAAAAGTGAATTGGGTGTAGTGCTGTGAAGAATTTTGTGATTCATATTTCTTGGGACTAAATAATTTTATAGATCAATGAGAATCAATAGCTTCATTTGCACATAATACTAAGTCATTAACTATGGTTAAGTAAACTGTGGGGTGTACACAGCTCAAGCTCTCCCACTTTGCTCCTTCGTTAAAGTGGGGAAACAAACCACAAAGCAGCTGTCTTAGCATTACTCCTTTTGGCAGTCAGTTTCCACCAATTAATAATGTGTTGTGTGAAATAGTTCTTCCTTTTGTCCAGTTTGAACTTACTACCTATCAATTTAATTAAATGACTACAAGTTCTTGTATTATGAGAGGAGAAAAATATCTCTTAACTCTTTAAATACTACTCATAATTTTAAAAAAACACTATTGCATCTCCCACTTAATTGTCTTTAAAAATAAACTTTAGCTTTTCACTATGCAGGTAACCCCGTAATCATTTTGGTTACTTTTCTCTGTATTTTTTCCCAAGCTGTGAAATTCTTTTTCAGATGAAATGATCACAGCTATTATAACTGTGTGGTAACTGTATCTAGGTCCAGATGCAGCCACATTAATTGTTAATAAAATATATTACATGAATGAATATGCAACTAATAAAAATATATTTTATTAATCTAAATATTAAAATATGAATAATTGAAACATTTAACGTTTAATATACAGTATTGTATATTTTGCAGTTTTACAAATGAAACCAATGGGATTTAAATGGTTTTAAAATAATTAAATATAGGTTGTGGGGGCACAGGAAGTAAGTCACCTAGAGGCTATGTCAGTAGGCTTCGAATACATTTAAAATAATAGCAGCAACAGCAAATTCTAAATCTGTTCAAACTTAAACTGATTTATATTTGTGCGGGTGGAACTCTGACCAAAATCATTTGGCTTTTTAGAGTACTGTTGTTCTTTTCTAGGTCCAGATATATGTGGGGAAGACAAAAAGATAGTGCAGGTTATCTTCAACTATAAAGATGAATACTACCCTGTCAAAAAAAACATCACATGTGAGGTATGATCAGTATTTTCTTGGTATCTGAGAAGCATAGTTAAGTGGTTCTTAACCTTTTTGGTCCTGGATCCCTTTGAGAATCTGATGAAAGCTATAGACCCCCATAAATAAATAAATACAATTTATTATTTTGCACTGGAATTGACTTTTTTGTGCCTGATCCACAGCCCTTCTGAAGCTCATCCATGGACTCTGTAGGGGTTGATGGACCACAGATTAAGAACCCTATTCTAATCTTCACTGCAGATTCTTCTCTGCTAATTGTATTTTTGTACTTTTCTGCCTCATTGGAATTCTACTTTCCCCACATAAGCAACAGTGAAAGCCTACAGTTTTATAAAAGTCTGGATCAAATAGTGTATGTGAAACTAATTTCCTATTAGATAAACTTTTGTAGGTTACAGACTACTTCAGATATCCAAAGCTGGCATCAAGCAATATAAAAACTTAGCATACGGTTCACTCCCAATGATCTCTGTTTTAAAGTAGTAGTAATCTATATTACAATTATGTTGAAGAGTAAGGGATGCATAGCTTAACTTTGGTTTAATGGGAATGAGCAATGTGCTAGTGTATGCTGCTTAAAAGTCCTCAGTTTGGTTCTGCCCTGCTACTGACCACACCACACCAGGAGCAACAAGCCTTGGTTTGTTGCGTCAACTGAATCCAGACTCATGGTTTGTTTCACACGACACAAACTATGAACAACAATTCATGATTTGTTTGGACTGGGGACAACAAACCACAAGTCTGGATTTCATATTACATTTCTTTTGTTATTTGTATTATTACCATGGCCTGGTTTGCATGTCATGGTAAGACAAATTATGGCTAACTGGAACTTGTGCAAATGTGCTGGCTCCCGGAAAGTAACTTGCAGCCACTTTGTTCTTCCCTGGTCCTTTTAGCTGAGTGTGGCACAGCAGCTAAGTCAAGCTTAGTATGGCTTATTATGTCATCTGAACCTGGGGTCATGGTTGAGCTCTCTCCTCCTTAACCACAGGCTGTGGCCCCTTGGCTGATGGGCACCAAGCATTATGCCACTCTTGCATCCTAGGCATCATTTAGTTGCCTTTTAACATGCACCCCAACAAGCAAGAGTCATGGCTGTTACCATGCAGTAACAAGCACAGACATCATCTTTCTGGGTCTCCACAATCTTCATCCAGTGATTGAATAAAATCAGATCATCAGTAGGCCCATTTTTCATTTTGATTATATTATGTTGCAGAATTTAACAGGAAGAGCAGTCAGTTTGGAACTTGAGAAAATAATTCCCTATCTATGTAATAATCTTTGTTCTTTTTCTTTTTTGAGACCGATGACTTTACCCATCTCTACACTCTGATAGTACGTCCAGATTTAACATATGAAGTGAAGATTGATAATTACGTTGCTGAGGCTGGCCATCTAGAAGATGACTGGGATTTCCTACCTCCAAGGAAGATAGTAGATCCTGATATGCCAAAACCTGACTACTGGGATGAAAGGGAGACTATTGAAGATCCCATGGACAAGAAACCAGATGTAAAGATTCAGAATCACGTTTTTGCATTGTATATATCAAAACTGTCTACTCTACCAGTTGCATTCTGTCCACTGATGGTCTCTTGCTGTCTCAGTTGAAGTCATTGGGTGTTACAGCTGTGCATATAATTCTAGAATTTGCTCCAACATTGATTGGTATCCATTGTTCCCTTTTTTAAAATAATTGGTTTAAACACTACTTATTTCAGTGAACCCCACAATGGTATTTATGGATAGAGGAACTGAGGCTATTTATGATCATTTACTAGCCTATGGTTGAGTTCGATTAAATTCTAAAGTCCATTGTGTATCTATGACATCTTACCTTTTTTCACCTGACATGGTTTTAAATTTAATAATTGAAGAGACCTCTTAAAAGTATGTATGCCATCTCTTTCTTGACCCGTCTCAGTTCACACAGCACATTAAATCACAGTTAACGTTCAATTATCATTTAACACAAATGAGCAACACGCTGATGCATGCTACTCAATGGTCTCTGTTCTTTCTCTGCTTCTGGCCAAACCACACTGGGGGAACAAAGCATAAGCCTTGGTCATGTCATCTGAATCTTGGTTTGTGGTTTGTTTCTCTCCAAACAAATCACGAGCAGTAAGCTAAAAACAAGCCTTGTCAACAATTACTCAGACCAAGGTAACTCTTTATGTCCACTCTGAAGTTTTAAGTATCTCCTGCAATATATTTTACCAGTCTCGTAGGTTTCCTGCCCTGAATATTTTGATAAAATGTTGCAGGCTCCCTTTGAGTTCTACAGCATGCAGTGTTCCTGAAAACCAGTTTTAGAGTCATGGACTTTTGATGACAAAACACGGCATTTTGATTGTTTGGAGTGGGAGTGGGGGGACTGTAAAGTATACCATGGCTTCAGAGGTATGGTGGCACAAAATATTATTGCCAACATTACGCTGTCAGAGATCAGTGTAGTATCCTGATCCTGAAGATTCAGGGATTTATATCCTCACAACCCTGTACCAGCGAGACTATGATAGCCTGAGGTAGATATATGTCCATCATCGCATTTAAACCTATTAATGCAAAGAAATGTCCATGCCTGGTAGTGTTGCAGTGATTGTTCTGTAATGACATAGAATCTATAAGATTCTTAAGTACAAGGGATAATGTTTGTGAAATCATAGAAGATGACAAAGGAAAACAACATAATGAATTTTTATTTTTATGTGTTTATATACATGTATAGTTTACAACTGTTCCATCATGGAACTCTTAAGTGTGGTGTAGTAGTTAGAGCGTTGGCCTGGGACCTGGCAGACTCAAATCCTCACTCATCCATAAAGCTCACTGGGTGACCTTGGGCCAGTTGCTCTCTCTTAACCTAACCTACCTCACACGGTAGTTGTGAGGATAAATCAGGAGGGTGAGAACCATGTTTATATGCCACTTTGAGCTCCTTGAAGGAAAGTTGGGATATAAAGGTAATAAATAAAATAAAATAAACAAGTTATTAATCAGCCAACAGTGATATAAAGTGAGCACGCATTTAAAGAAACAATTAGTATTATCTAAATGTCCCTTGCTGTCAAAATACATTTTTAAGATAACAATCTTAACTGATCATCCTAACACATACTATTTTAGGACTGGGATCAGCCAGAAAGAATTCCTGACCCAGATGTCAAGAAGCCAGATGACTGGGATGAAGAAATGGATGGGGAGTGGGCACCACCTATGATTCCAAACCCTCAGTACAGAGTAAGCTTTGCACAAATTTACATAATAATAAAAGCAGTGACTAATATGGTAGATATTTAGGGTGGTGTCTGACTAAGTCATACTATTTTGTGTGTGCGTGTAGTCTGGGAGAGAGGGAAAGGTGTACTTAGCAGAGAGGGAGAGATGTAGGTGAAGCTGTGTATCTATGAAATGTGTGAAAGAGATGCATGTGTGTCTGTAGTTTGCATAGGTGTGTCTACCTTGTATATTTTTCCTGTTACTTGGGAATACTCCCTGTTGATATTTGACAGCAAGAGCATTGCTGCAGGTAGAATCAGTATTGTGTGATCTCCACAACCGGGACCAGCAGGAAATAGGTGACTTGCCACAGCAAGCATGAGGTTTTATAGTGGGGGAGGGGGGTAGAAACAGCAATGACTGTACTCTAATTTTACCACACTGTTTGTAACAGATGGAAGTACATTTTATTTACGCAACAAACACTTATAGCAATGCTGCTACTAGGGATTCTGCTTTATTCCCTTAGCTCTTGCTGTTAACAACCAGGGTTATAGGTAAACCACACCCTCCTATGTACTGTTGTGCCTTTTTAAAAGATCAGAGCTATGGGCTGCTCCTTAACCTGTTTCTCTGAGGTAAACCCCACTGCCACCACTGATACTGTTTCAAAACCTTTTTTATGTTTAGCCAACACTTATGCCCTTTTGTATAGCTGACCAAGAAACAGGCGTATTTGACAACTAAATAGATTTCATTGAATAGAAAAAGAAAATAAACAAGATTACTTTAACTTAGTTCTTAAGTGTGTGGTTACAATTAGTTTTTCTTCAGTTCCAATATAATACACCTAATAAGTTCCTTAATTACTATGTCAATAACCTGTTTCACTACCCTAAGATAAACCACTCATCAGGTTCTATCTCTAAACCAAACCCTGTCTAACTCACAAACTTTTCCCTGTCTCTGTCAAAGCTTCAAAATATAAACATTCAACTTTCACATACTCAGCCAGTCACCATACAGCACTCACCAACATTCCACTCATCCATTCCGCCCTCCCAACACTCACCACTTACCAAATACACTCTATAATATCACCTGCTTATCATACATATTGTAAGATAACAACATCAAACATTAACATAAAAGCATAGAACATCACAGCAGCCATTTTGTAATGTGTCTACAGGTCTAAAAGGTTGACAACCTCCGATTTAGACTGTGTACACCATACAGTTAAAGTACATACCTTTCCCCAGAGTATCTTGGCAACTGTAGTTCAAGGGTGCTGGGAATTGCAGTTCTGTGAGGAGTAAATTACAGTGCCCAGGATTCTTTGGGGGAAGCCATGTGCTTTAAATATGGTGTGTATGCAGCCTTAGTCCGATACCACCTTTAATCTTGAGGCACTTTATCTTCAGCTACCCGCTTGACCCCATCCTCCTGACTCTTTGCCTTCATCTTCTTTGCCTCTGTTTCTCAAGAACATTCCAATCTTCTCCATCATTAAATGCCATTTCTTGACCCTGCATCTCCCTCTAAGCAACTACATTTCTCAGTCCTCTACTGCTTTCTCTTTTTTCCCTGCTGCTCTCTTTTTGACCCAGTAGTTTGGATTCCTCCACGTCCTTTTTCTTTATCCCTTGCCACATCCAAGCAGTTGCTAAATCCTGACACACTCTCTTTTCTGTTTTGTAAATGTCTCCAACCTGCTTTTCCCACTCTCTACCTACTGCTAAAATAATTGTCTGTGCTTTTCTGCCATTATTGTCACATGGTATTGTAAGTCCTTGCACTAGCTTCCTATCATCCTTATTATATCAGTTTCAAACCTTTAGTTTTACAGTTTTCCACTTCTGAAATCCCTGATTGTGTATCTGCCTTCACCATTCTTTCCACCACTTCTTGCTTCCTCCATTTACTCACACCTCTCTTATCAGCTCCTTTTTTCTCCTGTTCCTTTTCCTGTTATTCCATCATGATAGCCATCATGGGTAGTACTCACCACTATCTTCAAATTAAAACAGGGATGGGAAACCTTTGGCCTTCCAGATGCTGCTGGACTCCAGTTCCCATCAGCTCCAACCAGCATGGCCATGGTCAGGGATGATGGGAGTCCAACAACATCTGGAGGGCACAGGTTCCCCATCCCTGACTTAGAACATTTTTGTACCATTTGAAATTATTGTTTAAGTCAATGGTATAGGGTTTTTTTTGCTATTTTAGCATAAAGGTTCTCTTAGCACTCTCACTAGGAAGGACCCACACTCAAAACTAGGTTCATGCTACTGGTTTTGGTGTATAAAGCCCTATACAATTTGGGACCAGGATACCTGAAAGATCATCTTACATCTTACACCCAGTTGATCACTGTGCTCTGCAGGTGAGGGCTTCGTACAGATACCATCTCATCAGGAGGTCTGTTCCGCACAACATAGGAAGCAGATTTTTAGTGTTGTGGTATCTATCCTTTGGAAATCACTCACCTCAAATATTAGACAGGTGCCATATCTATTGTCTTTTCAGCGTCTGCGAAAGACCTTCCTCTTTCAACAAGCGTTTTAAGTAGAGATCTTATATCACTGTGCTTCTGTGTTGGAATTGTTTTTAAGATGTTTGGTTTTTAAGATTTTTAAATACATCTTTAGTGTTTTATTGTTTGTTTGCCACCCTGGGCTCCTTCTGGGAGGAAGGGCAGGATACAAATTTAACAAATAAATAAAAGTATAAATGATGTGTCTTTCATTGCATCTTTAGCAAATATTAGTATATTCCATATTATTATTTTTCTTTCACCAGTCTTACCCAAGATTTATGTTGACTGATTAATATCTTGATTAAGTTGGGTTTGAAAAGCAGAATTTAAGCTTGTCTCAAATGTTTTTTAGGGCATTTGGAAGCCTCGTATAATTAAAAACCCCAGTTATAGTGGCATATGGGTTCAACCAGAAGTTGATAATCCAGAATACACACCAGATCCTAATCTTTACAAATATTTCAACATTAGCGTCATTGGTTTAGAAATTTTACAGGTATGTATATTACACAGTTTGCAGAACTAATTCCTTAATTGGAAATATAATTCTTACAACGCTGCCTGGTGGTATTCTGTACTACTATAGAAAAGCAGTCCCACTTTCTAATTTAACTCATTCCTCATCTAGGGGAACAATAGTATTAAGCAGCCCATTGATTTTGAAAATATGACATATATTGCATTTCCCATCACCTCTGCATTCCAAGAATCTAGACACATGGTTGGGAGTGGGAGGAACAGGACATAAGTAAATCTTCCTCATGCAGAGAAATACTAGCATTTTCCATAGGAGGTGGGCCATCACTGCGGGTTATAGTCCCACCTATCGTGCGAAGGCAAGAATGTCTTTGAAGTCAAGACTAGGGGCGTCAGGCCCCTCCCACTCTCCAGTTCATTCTTGCCTTCGTACGAACAAGATTGATATTCTGTAGCGTAGCTTAGCTAAGTCTCTGTGTGTTTTGTTCTTGTATTTGTCTGACAGGGTGTGGAGGTATTGTTATTTGTGTCTTTACCAACCGTTTTCCCTTCCCTCTGTCTTGTTTCTAACATTGTTTGCCATTCCTGGGGAACTTCCTTGGGGGGGTTCTCCCTGACCCGGGCCGTTTATTTTCCCAGTTTTTTGTCCTACGGCCCTCGGAGAGACCGTGGCTGCGGTTCTCTCCATTCCCAGTGGGAGCTTGCGGCTGCAGCTCCCGGCGCTCTCTACCGTTCCTGGCCGTTTTGAGTCAATTCCTTCCCGGGGTTTACCGAGGCTTCTGTCCTCACGGCAGCAGCTTCGGTGTCATATCCCCTCGAGAGCCAGCTACTGCGGCTCTCTTTCGTGCGGCTTTGTCCGTTGGTTTTTTTTTTCTTGAGGCTTGCTGCCTTGCTTTCCACGCTGCGACTCTTGGGCAGACGGCGGCTGCGGTGGCTCCCTACTGCCCTCTAGTGGCTGCGATTTCTCCCTAGCTGCTTCCTACCTATTTTCTGTGCCGCAGCTTTTTTCTTGAGGCTCTCTGCCTTGCGTTCCACGCCGCGACAGCTGGGCAGACGGCGACTGTGGCTGCTACCTACTGCTGTCTAGCGGCTGTGATTTCTCCCTAGCTGCTCCCTGCCTATTTGCTGTGCCGCGATCTCACTAATCGGCCCCGCGGCTGCAGATCGAGTTGTGTGCCTCAGTCCGCCATTGCCCCTTCTTTATTGCCCGCCATTTTCATTTGTATTTTCCCGCGCCTGCCTCGGGCGCCATTTTATTTGTCCCCTTTTCCTCTCATGTACTAACTAATAGCAGGCTGCCAGAGCCACTGTATGTGTGGGACAGTTAGGATCCTGCAGATATACAAGGCTTCTTTTCCACTCGACTATTGCTGCTGCTTTTCAAGTCTGTGACAGTGATCTACACCGTATGCACTGCGCTTCTGTGGCTCCCTCTTCAGGCTGTGGCTGTGATCTAAACTGCTTTTGAACTATACCTTGCTGTGGATGTGTGCTGAGACTATTCATACTGCGCACAAGTTGAACTGTACACTCTAACCCATCTGTGGCCGTGCCTCTTCAGGCTGTGGCTGTGATCTAAACTGCTTTTGAACTATACCTTGCTGTGGCTGTGTGCTGACACTACTCATACTGCGCACAAGTTGAACTGTACACTCTAACCCATCTGTGGCCGTGCGCTCAGACTGTGATAACTTGCATAAGCCTAAACTAGTCTGCATTATTGACACTGACAACATAGTGCATTCTGCCCCCTCTGTGGCCGTGCATCAAGCCTGAAGTATATCCTGTACATTCTGCCCCCTCTGTGGCAGTGTACCAAGCCTGAAACCCTGAAATCCAGCCTGCATTATACTGAAGCTGATACCATAGTGCATTCTGCCCCCTCTGTGGCCGTGCACTCAGCCATTTGCCAGTGCATTCTACCCCCTCCGTGGTCGTGTACTGAGCCTGTTCGGGTCTCTACATTCTGCCCCCTCCGTGGCCGTGTACTGCACCCATAGTGATTATAAGATGGCGGAACAGCCAGACATGTCTCAGACAGCCAAGCCACAACCATCCAAGGCAACTAAGACTAAGCATACCAAAGTACTGGCTAAAACTAAACACCTTTCCAGCCACAACAAAACCAAGCGACCACGCTATGCTTCTGTCTCGACACCCACCACAGCAGCTCAGGAACATTTGACGGATATCTTTCATTCCCGCACTGCTTCCTCAGATGAGGAGGGCTTTCCTGGCTTCCCTACTCAGCCAACACGTAACCAGCCTCCTCCCACATTACCACCCAGAGCTGGTCCTACGTCACAGCCCACTGAGCCACCTACTCAGCCACAACCATCTGCTTCAACGGGGCTACAGCTTTCTCACGAGTTTCTCTCACAACTTCAGGCCATGCTGTCTTTTTTTACACAGATGCAGTCACCACAGGTCTCTGCCATATCTCAAAACACCATGGACCAATATGTAGGCCATGAGACAAATCCTTCCTGCTCCCCAAATCCCTTTGATGTAGCTAGAGGCAGATGTTGTGATGACACTTCATGTGGGGAGGAGTCACCCTTCGCTGAACATGCTGATGGAGATGAATGGAGTGACTCTTCAGAACATGAGGAGGATACATCGTATCGCTTGTTTAATGGATCAGATTATCAACCTCTAGCTCGCAGGGTAGTGAACACTCTTGGTCTCCAAGCTGCGCCCTCCTCTGCTGCCGCTCCAACTATTAAAGGAGCCAGGGTCCTCAAATCCCCTGCACCCACTGAGCATTACATCCCGGTGCCGGATCCCATCGCTAAACTGGCTGCCGATGAATGGTCTCATCCACTCCAAACTCGCCGCTTCAAGAACCTGGTTGACAAACTTTACTCTCTAGCCCCTGACTTTACCACCAAGCTGGCCGTTCCTGGCATAGACGAGGCAATCGCCAACCTAGTTTCGCGATCTCTTTTGCCTACAGAAGGAAAATCTCAACTCAAGGATGCTACTGAGCGAAAATTGGACTTCGCTCTACGCAAAAATCACGAGGCCACTGCCTGTTGGCATTAGGCCGTACTGCCTAAGGATATTTTCATCAGGTCTGGAAAGTTACAAGCATGTGTTTTGAGAAGCAGTCATATCTGCCATGTCTGGCCTGAGAGAGCAGACTTGAAGGTCAGACAGGTTGTCATGGTAACGGGAGATAACAGCTGGGAAAGTTGTAACAGAGTCTATGTGTTGTTGTCTTCTGAATTATGCCTCTGAGCTGAGAGGCTGTTTTTTGTGTTTATCTATGGAGAGAGATGTACCAGAAGGGGGGTGACTGAAGAATCTCTACATGTATTTACTCTTAAGCCTCTGGCCTTAATGTCTTTCAATAAAGACTCTTAACATGCTCTGAAGAAGTTTCTTGCTCAACTTAACTCCAACGTAATGTATGCTGTTTCACACAACAACGCACACAAGCCAACACTGCCTTCTCCATGCGGGCCTCCGCATCAGCGTCCGTCTTCTCCAGGGCAGCAATGATGTGGCTGGATGATCTTCTAGAGGACCCTAACCCTGATCCTGCTTCTCTTAGAAGGTCACTCATAAAATTGCGCAAGACAGCGGTGTTTGTAGCGGATGCCACTCTGGATGCCACTCAACTGGGGGCACGAGCCATGACGGCTCAGATAGTCGCTCGACGGACCCTCTGGCTTCGCCATTGGCAGGCTGATCCTACGTCCAGAGGGAATCTCTCTAGGGCACCTTACTCCGGATCTTTGCTCTTCGGCGAGGAAGCTCTAAAGGCAGTGCTGGTCGATCCCAAAGACGCTCACAAACCGGTCTTGGCCACTGTCAAGAACATCGACCATAGGCCTTTCAGGCGATTTCCCCCTTTCCGCACTAACCAGCCCTTTCGAAGACCGCAGCCAGGAGGACGAGGCCGCGACTTCAGATCCTATGACTCCAGTACTTTCAGGGGAACCTGGAACCGTCGTTTCCACGGCAGAGGTCAGTACCAAGGGCGCAGAGGTACCTCATCGTCCTCATATAGGGGAGGGTCTCGCCAACACAAACAGTACTAGTGCACTACCTGTGGGTGGCAGACTGCTTATGTTTGGAGACCAGTGGCTGCATCTGACTAAGATCGCCTGGATCAGGGACATTTTCTCCTTTGGCTATGCAATAGAGTTTTGGGCGACCCCACCAGACAAATTCCATCTATCCCCTTGTCCCAGGGCACAGACCAGGCACAGCATCATGCAGACAGCTATACAACACCTCTTGGACATAGCGGCAATAGAGCCAGTCCCCACTACTGAGAGGTCGGAAGGGGTGTACTCCCTCCTATTTGCTGTGCCAAAACGAGATTTATCATGGAGGGCGGTATTGGACCTCAAGTTTGTCAACCATTTTGTAACATATCGCAGGTTCAAAATGGAATCACTCCACTCCATTACGGAGAGTCTGCATGAAGGAGACTTCCTGGCTTCTATCGACCTTAAGGAAGCGTATCTCCATGTGCCCATTTGCATAGCCCACAGAAAGTTTCTTCGGTTTGCTTTTGGCCACCAGCACTTTCAATATAGAGCGATGCCATTCGGCCTCTCCTCTGCTCCAAGAGTGTTTACCAAAGTGCTACTCATCCTAGTGGCTTATCTCCGGACCCAAGGGGTTCATCTCTACCCATATCTGGATGATCTGCTAATACGGGCCAAATCTGAGGAGCTGGCTCATCATCATTTAACGATCACCCTCAATGTTTTGCAGGCCCACGGCTGGCTTGTCAACTTCGACAAAAGCCATCTCCAACCAACCCAACGCCTACTACATCTAGGGGCAATGTTGGACACCCTGCAGGCAATGGTCTTCTTGGCTCCAGATCACATCACTGCCATCACAAGCATTGCAAGGTCCCTGATACAACAAACATCCGCAGACATCATGCTTCTCGCCAGAGCGCTCGGGATGTTCATCTCTACAATCCACATTGTGCCATGGGCTCGAGCCCTCACTTGGCACCTTCAATGGACTCTGTTGCCATTTCAACAGGACATTGCCAGCTCCAACCATCGCAAAGTTCGTTTGAGCCCTGCACTGCGCCTCTCCTTCCGCTGGTGGACCAAGGTTCAACACCTCTCCAGGGGCACGTCGTTCAGAGAACCCCGCAGAACCGTTGTAACCGCAGATGCCAGCCTCATCGGTTGGGGAGCCCACTCAACTCCCAGTACGTTCAAGAGGTTTGGTCCACCGCAGAGCAAACTCAAAGCATCAACTGGCTGGAGCTAAAGGCTGTCCACTTAGCTCTACGTCATTTTCAGTCTCTGTTCCCTTTGGACCATGTGCTCATTCGAACAGACAACATGTGTGTAAAATCACATTTGAACAGACAGGGGGGCACCAGGTCTCGTCCTCTGCAGGACTTAGCCTCCCTCATCTTTGTCTGGGCAGAACAACATCTACAATCCCTGAAAGCAGAACATCTCAGAGGGATTTGGAATGTGATAGCAGACTGGCTCAGCAGACAACAAGTCTTTCCGGGAGAATGGAAACTTCATCCAGACATTTTCCATCGTCTCCAGTGTCGCTTCGGTGCCTTCTCAGTCGACCTGTTTGCTTCCAGTCACAATTGCCAGCTTCCCAGGTACTTTGCCCGATACCTGGACTCAACAGCGGAAGCAGTGGATGCTCTGACGACACCTTGGCCAGACGGTCTCTTGTAAGCCTTTCCTCCCATACCATTGCTAGCCAAAACCTTGAGGAAGGCGCGAACCGAGAGGGCACAGCTGGTTCTGATAGCACCATTTTGGCCACGCCGACCGTGGTTCTCAGATCTTCTGGCAATGTCAATGGTGGATCCTTGGACACTTTCAGTCAGGCCAGACCTCCTATCCCAGGGTCCAGTACTGCACCAGGACCCTACTTGGCTCAATCTAACAGTGTGGCGTTTGAACGGGGACATTTGAGGTCAGCTGGACTGTCTGACGCTGTGATTGATATTATTTTGGCCTCGAGAAGACCATCTACTACTCGTATTTATCAACATACCTGGGTGGCTTTCTCCAAGTGGTGTCAGTCACACCACCATGATCCATCCCAGGCCACTGTGCATCAGGTGCTGCAATTTCTCCACAGCGGCTTTATGATGGGACTTCGACCCAACACTCTATGTCGACATGCGTCCACTCTGTCGTCCATTCTCTCAGTGTCCTCTCCTGGAGATCATATTTCCTCACATCCGTTCATCAAACGTTTTTTGAGGGGAGTCGCCCTACGCTCTCCAGCTGTTGTCCATCGGTTCCCCTCATGGAGTTTGCCGAAGGTTCTGCAGGCTTTGCAACGCCCTCCGTTTGAACCCATCAGGACTGTGCCCCTACGTATGCTGTCCTTCAAGGTCTTGTTTCTGATCGCAATCACATCGGCCAGACGCGTTTCGGAGTTGGGCGCATTGTCTTCTGCTCGACACCTCTGCGTCTTCCATAAGGACTTTGTTGTACTGAAGACTGATCCTTTCTTCCGTCCCAAGGTCGATTCAGTTTTTCATTGCAACCAGGACATTGTTTTGCCTTCCTTTTGCCCGAATCCTATCCATCCTCTCGAGAAGGCTTGGCATTCGTTAGATGTCCGGAGGGCTCTCAAGGCCTACCTGTCTAGGACCCAAGAGATTCGACGAACGGAGTCTCTGTTTGTATCCTTTCATCCAAGGTCTATGGGGCATAAAGTATCCAATTCTACCTTATCCCGTTGGTTAAGGGCATGCATTACTTTAGCATATGAGTCCCTGAAGCTGTCAGTTCCAGCTAGTATAACGGCTCATTCTACCAGGTCAGCTGCCACTTCGGCTGCTTTTGCCACTAATGCTCCTGTTGCCGATATTTGCAGGGCTGCAGTCTGGTCTACCCCACACTCGTTTATAAGGCATTATAAAATTGATCGTTATGCCTCTGCTGACGCATCTTTCGGCAGACGAGTGTTGCAACAGGTTCTTAATGAGGATTAACACGTGGGTGGTCCCTCCCTGTATGGGCTGCTTTGGTACATCCCGCAGTGATGGCCCACCTCCTATGGAAAATCTACCATTGGTCTCACCTGAAAGGTGATTTTCATAGGAGTGGGCCATCACGGCCCTCCCAGTTGGAGGATGACTAGATATTTTCTAATGGGTTACATATTTTTTAATCGGTTACATATTATTGTTACGCTATTATATTTAAATGTAAGAGTGAAGTCAAGACTTTAGTTCTGTTATATTGTTATGTTAGAATCATGTTATTATGCATGTGACTATTGTGTTATTTTCCTGGCGGGCCTGTTGGCCTTGTTCTTGTATTTTTAGATATTTCTTTTCAGACTCGCCACGAATGAACTGGAGAGTGGGAGGGGCCTGACGCCCCTAGTCTTGACTTCAAAAACATTCTTGCCTTCGCACGATAGGTGGAACTATAACCCGCAGTGATGGCCCACTCCTATGAAAATCACCTTTCAGGTGAGACCAATGGTACATTTTGGATCTGGCTTTTGGTTTTCAGATAATGAGACAAGGTATCCAGTTCTTCTCCAAGGATTTATCACATACTTCAATACCACTTGTATCCCATCATTGAATTCCAGCCCATCTTGCCTAGTACAAGACAGACAGAAACTGGAGCTTAATGATCCAAATTTTTACAGCTTGCAAACAACCGTCTAGTAGAATAAATATAAACCAAGGATATATACGAGTCAACAGCTTGGGGGTTGTATATTTTGTTTCAGTCACAAAACTTAGAATTTCTGGTTGCAGAAAGTGGTTGATATGTTACAAAAGTGATCTCCTAGTACATTTTCCTCAAAACAAGAACAACGGAACATTGTGTATGCACACTGCCATTCTAAAGTTATTCAGACTGCTGTGAATTTTACTATTTTCTATCACTTTATATTTTATATTATTTTAGTTTGCACTGCTCTTATCTCCTTAAGAAAGGCATTATTTTGAATGAATAAATAAATAAAATAGCAGCCATTGAATACAGTCTTGAGAAGAAAGAATGCAATCTACTAAAAGCTTACATCTGGAAACCATGCCTCACTCATACCTGCATATTCTGTTGTAGCTATAGTTTTACTGCATCACCTTTTATAATGGTATCCTACATTATACCAAATTTGCATTGTGAGCTTTTTCTGATGAGGTCCAGGCTACAGTCCTGACCCTATGGAAAAGGCCCATTGAAATTCAGTGGGTCTTCTGAATAGACGTGGTTGGGTTTTTGTTATCACTTATGACTTGCGAATCTCGCTGGATTGCATTAAATTAAGTAACTCACTTTATACTTCTATCTTTTTAATTTCAACAGGGAAGGTCTGGCACAATCTTTGACAATTTTCTTATCACAAATGATGAAAAATATGCTGAAGATGCTGGAAATGAAATGTGGGGTGTCACATATGTAAGTAACTTTCACAGAATTAAACATTTGCTGTTTATGCTTGAGTCTCATCACACAGGAGTGGCCACTGCTAGGGGAGTAAGCTGCAGTGATACTGGTGTTGTGAGGCTGGCTTCACAGCAGCACCCCTCCATGCCAGCCACTGCTGTCATCACTGTTAGGTGGACCTTAAGATATCCAGAGCGCACCTTGTTCAGGGCTTTGTATATTAACCCAAGAGCCTTAAACCTGGCCTCGTAGCATGGGGCAGCCAATACAGAGGTTTTAGCAAAGATGTTACATGCTGTCGGCAATCTGCCCCCATGATCAGTCTAGCTGCTGCATTCTGACCAGGCCCAAGGACAGCCGCAAATAGAGCACATTGCAGTAATCTAGTCCTGGGTTTACCAATGCATGGACCACATTAACCTGATCCAGATATGGCTACAACTGACGTACCAGATGAGGGTGGTAAAAGGCACATCTAGCCACAGGTTACTTGGGCCCGTAGTGACAATTTTGTATCCAGAAGTACCAGTAGCTGGTCCTGTATTGCCTTATGAAGCATCTGAGTAGATGAATCCTCCTCTGAATTGACCCATGCACTTTTGCTGCTTACATCATTAGCTCACAGGAGAATTCCTCTAGCAACTCAGTAAGGCTCACAAGGCTTTGTAAGGTAATACAGGGCCAGGAAAATATGGGGTATCTTTGCTGGTCCCAGGCACTCCATCCTCCTCCTCTGGATTTCAGCCTAAAAGACCAAAGGAGAAGTGTCAATCCATGGGGGTAAGTTATAAGCAAGCATAATTTGTGACATTGCACAGTATAATTACTCTTCAGGAAATGTGCCAAGTTCCTTAGAGCCTGACCCTGCACCTATTTACTTGGTACTATTTTTTTGGTGAGTTCAGTGGGTCTTATTCAATTAAGCTATAATCTAGTGCACACTTAACCCAAGACTAAACTGTGTTGAACAGAGTGGGATTTGTTTCTATGTAAATATGTATAGGATTATTAGACTGCATATCATTTAGAGTTTAGTTAACCACAACAAGCACTAACAGGCGTCATAAAATAAATACTGTAAATCACGGTATCTACTGGGCACATGATTTCTTAGACATAAAAGTAGCCAGCATATAACTGTAGAGATGCTGAGGGTTAAATGCATGCTTCCATTATTACAATGTAAGAAACAAATGGACAATAGCCCCAGAAATATTCAGATCTCTTAAAAAACACAGGTTTAGGTATTAAAGGGAGAGCCAGCATGGTGTAGTGGTTAAGGCGTTGGACTACGACTTGGGAGACCAGGTTTTGAATCCCCAAAAAGCCATGAAGCTCACTGGGTGACCTTGGGCCTGTCACTGCCTCTCAGCCTCAGAGGAAGGCAATGGTAAACCCCCTCTGAATATCGCTTACCATGAAAACCCTATTCATAGGGTCTCCAGAAGTCGGAATCTACTTGAAGGCAGTCCATTTCCAAGGTATTAAAGGAAGCTATTTAAATTCAACTGGCCACCTCTGTTGAAACTATGAAGGAGAATTCAAAGAAAACTAAAACTCAAAAATGTGGCTCTTAGGATTACATACAGAAAGCAAATTTTACAAGGTATATATAACTTTAAATAAAAGGAACAAAAATACCTGAGGGATGAGAGGTTTTCAGCTACATCAGGTGTGATTCTTAGGAAGTTTCATAGTGACTTCAGATATTTCTTCTTCAAAACTAATGTTTGGACTTGTCCTCAATTTGAGGTTCTGGAGAAGATCCATTGACTCTTTGCCAAGAAGGAATGGGAGGTAGATTTCATAAACAAATCTCTAATGGAAGCTTATAGAAGTAGATTTCTACATTTCATATTCAGGCTATGACATTTACAACTTTTTAAAAAAGGATTTGAGGTAGAGTATTCTTATAACTTTAAATTTGGTTTTACACAGGGAATACTACTGAATAAATTATTTTCAACATTTATATTAATATTTAACACTGTTTTTCATCCTTGCTTTAAAATTCTTGTTTGAATAAACAGGAGAGAGAATGGAAGAGAAGAGAGCGACAAGATGTAGTGTATAAAAAAATTAATGAAAAGGAGGAACCAAAAGGAAAAGACGACAAGAAAGAAAAGAAGAAAAAAGATCCCAACGTTAAAGATGAGCTCTAATCAACCAAAATCTCTTGCATAGTTACTGTAACTCATGGTGAAAATTTTTCAACTTCTAAATATTGTATTTATTTTCCAAATATGTGTTACTGAAACTCTGAAATGCAGTGGCAATAAAAAGTCCAGACAACAATTTCTATGCTATTAGGTGTGGGTAGTGGTGGTACAAGTAGTACTTTGGTCTCTTATTTTACTCTGGAAGGACATAAGCGTATGTTGTATATACAGAGAGTCATGCAGTGCAGGGATATAGAAAATAAAGTACCACTGGCTCAGTCAGAAGTCATACTGCTTAATATCTTAACTCAGGATTGAACTCAGGCTATATCAGTTTACCACCTCATTTGCAGGTGGGCTGCAGTTTGATCTCTGAATTCCCATGATGCCAGTGGAAGCCAGCTTATCTATGTTTTAAACTTCTTTAAAATTAAGCAAAATAGACAGAAAAGAAGAAGCCCCGCTCTCATGATAAGTCCCTTACACCCCTGCCTTCCCCCAGCAAACAGATTGAATTGCTTTGCCTCATTCCCTCCTTTTGTTTAAGGGTTTGCCCTGACATCTCTCCACCCTCCTTCCCAAAATCAGGCAAATCCTAAAACAAACGGAATCCAGCCCTGCTCTAAACCAGGAATGTAGGGTGGGCTCCTTTTTCCCATTCCTTCATTCATACATTTCCCCTCTCCCATCCATGGGATGCTGTAACTATAATGCAGCATTACTTCTGCATAAAGAAGATAGTGATATCCAGGAGTTGGAAAAATTACTCTTACTCGGCTTCCTTAAACCTGTACCTCACCTCTACTTTATGTGTTTTGGACAGGCTTGGACTTAAACATGAAGGTCTGCGGTTATCAGGTATAGGTTGTGCCTCAATGACTGTCATAAATGTGCATAGTAATTCAGACTTACAATTTACGGAAGAGAATTCATATCCCTTACACACTTGGTGACTCCTGAGCTACTGTGAATAGAATGAATGGAACTAAGTTCACACCACAAATGCATGTGGAAGCATTATGTAGTCATAAGATGCCACACTAAGAGAAGAGACTGTTGCCTGGGTTTCCAACCAGTATCTTTCTGGTATGTACATTTCCACTGCCAATGCACAGCATAAATAGCCAGTGGTGGCAGGTGACTACTGGACCTGGTCTGGTTGCTAGGAGGTCACGGATATGGCCACGTTTTTCTCGTTTCTTCCCCAAGCTCCCTTGCAAAGATACTGTGGACACTTAAGCATTGCAATTGTACAAATACTTAGCATCTAACTAAACTAAACTGAAAAGTGTCTTACCTTGGTTCACAAGGGGTCCCTGCTATCACAATTTCTAGTGTGGATTCATGCCACAATAACCATACATTACCAAGAATTAAGCTGCACTGAATTCCATGGGGATTGCTTGCAAAATATGTACAGGATTGCAGCCTGAATTGTTTAGTCTTAAAAGTGCCACACAGGTCTGTTATCAAGGGACTCCATGCATTTCTAGCCCTAAGGGGAAATGTTATTCCCCTCCCCCAGATTCCCCCCCCCAGAATGTAGATTATGGTGAATGGATATTAAGTGGACTAGGATCTGGGACACCATGGTTGAAATCAACCACTTGGATGTGAAACATGCTATAAGATCTTGGGTCAGTCATTGTTTCCCAGACTAACCTACCTCACAGGGTTGTTGTGAGGATAACATTGGGGAAAGGAGACCCATGAATGCCACCTTGAGCTTGGAGAAAAGGTGGAATGGATGTCAATACTGCTAGATATGGAATTATCAAAATAAAAAGTCACTCTCCAGCCTGTCTGTCCTTAATTTCTAATTGTGGGAGGGGGCATGTCTGGAATAATTAAAATGCCCTGTACCTGCTAGTCCGGTTGCTTCTACCCTCAAGACAAGTCATCCTGGTCCACGCCATGATCAATTCTGGTGCTTCCTACAGTTTTATGAACTTAGGGTTTGCTCAGAAGCACGGGGTGCCAACCCAGACGTTAGAGAAAACTTGGGTCAGTCAAGACCATCAATGGGGGGTCCTTGAAATTGGGAACTGTCACTAAGGCTACGGAGACACTAAGAGTGGAAACCCCAGGACACGTGGAAAGTTTATCATCCTACGTGGCCACTCTGCCTTGCTTCCCAGTGGTATTGGGGATGCCTTGGTTGGTTCAGCACAACCCTGCTATTTTCTGGGATGAAGCTGTGGTCGTATTCATTTTGGACTATTGCCATCAACACTCAGCCACCAAAGGATGCTCCACCCACCATCCTGGCTGGAACTGTGCTGCCAGAGGGAACCATCTTGCCTAGAAAGTATGAGGGATACTAGGATGTCTTTAATAAGAGGGAAGCCAACCAATTGCCCCTCCCAATGACTATGTCATAGGTCTGATGCTGGGGGCGTGTATCCCTTCGGGGTGGATCTATTCCTTGTCGGAACCAGAGTTGGTGGTGCTAAGGGAATTTCTGGACACCAATCTCAAAAGGGAATTTATTCAACCATCTCAGCCTCCTGCTGGGGCTCCTTTGCTATTTGTCAAGAAAAAGAACAGGGAGTCGAGTCCATGTAACAATTATCGGGAGTTGAACAAGATCACCATTCCCAGCAGCTACCCATTGATGCTCATCACCGTGATGCTGGAGCGACTGCAGTAGACAAAATTTATACCAAGTTGGATTTGCAAGGAGCTTACAATCTTGTGAGAATCTAGGAGGATGAATGAAAGACCACTTTTAAGACCCGATATGGACAGTTTGAGTATTTGGTCATGCTGTTCGGGCTTTCAGATAGCCTTGGGGTCTTCCAGAGCTTCATGAATGACATCTTTGGAGACTATCTAGACCGTTTCATGATTGTGTATTTAGATGATATACTTATCTATTCAGACTCGCCAGCTCAGCATGAGAAGCATGTGCGGGCGCTGCTGCAGTGCCTTGGAAGATTTAGCAGCACACTAACAGTAAAATAGAATCAACTCAGTCTATCAAAGGCATGAGAAAAAAAGGTTAGTCTTTACCTGGTGTCAAATGTCAGCAAAGGTGCTTCACAGACCTCACTGGGGAGAGCATTGCACAGACAGGGAGCCACAACTGAAAAGGCCCTGTATTTTTACATGGTACTCCTGAATAGTAATTTTAAATGGTGTTCCCGGTCATGCATTTGTATCAAAATGTTGCCAGGCTCACAGCATCCATTGGTGGCCAAAAAGAAATCCATCATCATCACCACCACATTTATATTCCTCCTTTTCTCATTCCTCAAAATGGTGTACATGGTTCTTCATGTCATCCTCACAACAACCCTGCTAGGCTGCGAGACAATGACTGGCCAAAGATCACCCAGTGAGCTTCATATCTTGGGGAAAAAACAATCTACCTCCCTTCTTCATTCTTAGCAAATTATCCTCTTAATTCCATCAAATTTTAATGCAAGTTAACTGCTACAGGCTTGCCCAACACATTTTAAAAAAATACATATCCTCCCAATCACTCATCCAGTAAAAAGTTGTATACGTTAAAAAAAAATTTTTTTTACAAACAAGAGACCCACCATGTGTCCAGTAAAGCTCACTCACACAAGCAGGAATAAAAAAGAGCAAGGGTGGTCACAAGAACATAAGAAGAGGCATCAGACTGGTAGCCCATGTAGTCCAGCACCCTGTTCTCACAATGGCCAACCAGATGCCTATGGAAATCCCGTAAACAGGACCTGAATGCAACAGCACTCTGCTCTCCTGTGGTTTTCAGTAACTAGTTTTCAGAAGCAAGAGTGGAGGTAGAACATAGCCATCAGTGTTAGCAGCATTACTTTTAGTGTTAGTGTGGCCTTCAAGGAAACAGCTGTAAGCATGCTCATAGCAGCAGACCAGCTAATATATTCTATGGCTGGATTGCAGTGGCAGCTGATTCCCATTGGGACCGGTGGGGCAGAGAGCAAAGAGACCAACATATGAAAAGCCAGAGCCACTGACAGGTGGAACCAGCTGATTCTAGCTTTGTCCCTATCTTCCTTCTTCTCACTTCTACAAGGGCTAAACTGAGGTTAAGGGGGAGGAAGCTGACAGGCAATGCCACCTCCCTGGACTGGTTGTAAGTACGAAGGCAGGTAGGTAGGGACTGGCTGAGGGACTGGCATACTAAGGAGGGCAGGGCAGGGCCCCACTTGCCCTAATAGACTAGTTTCCACTGCTGGGTTGCCACAATAAAAACAGGAGGGAAGGGAAACTTTACAACCAGAACTAAGAGCCAGTAGCGCCAGTAGCTCCAGTAGGATACAAATTATTTGGTTTTTCTGCCTGGAGATAAATGGGTTGGACTTCCTGGCCATAGCAATACTTTTGGATTTAGATTGACTGAATGGTACAAAGAGCTGATGGGCAAGAGAACTGGGGATTGACAGAAATGTATTCTAAAGTCTCTATTAAATTCAAATGGATTATGAAAGGATGTGTTGGACAGGAAATCTTGTGGCTTTGAACTTTTGGGAAAAACTTTTAAAAAATTTGCTTGACATTTCACCTGATTAGGCTATGCCCAGGTTGCCCTAAAAGACCAACCTCCACTTTAAGTAGTAGCTTGACAAACTAAAACCTTCATCACAATCTACCCCTGGTTTGTTGCTCTCAAGGGACAATTCACAGTTATCTGTTTTATCTACAAAATTCTCTCCATTAATATGTTTGATGTAGGTGGGAATGGTCATGACTCATACATACATGTCCAACTCTATACAAGATCCCATGCAATCAGGGTACTCTCTAACAGCACTTCCAACATGAGCAAAAGCAAAAGTAGTGTCCAAGGCCAGTCCAGGAGCCAGGTAACCAGCATACAAAACAAGAGATCAGGCAAGGTCAAGGCAGCTCAACTCCAGTCAAGGGACAGAGCTGATATACAGACATTGTTTCAGCAGCTCTTCCAACCCGGTGACTAGGGTTTGTGAACTGCAGCTGCTGGAACTACACCCTGATCTCAGCTGACTCCTGTCAGCTGTCTTTCTCCAGAGATCTCCTTGAGAGGAGACCTTGTCTGAAGTTGAGCACTTCTCTGGATGAGATGAGTTTCTGTCTGGCATTTCAGACATCACTGCTTTCACGGCCTCGGAACTTGTTTGACCTCACAGTCAGATGCCAAACTCTCCCATGGTGCAGATGGCCCCTGTGATGTTCCTATATATTAGTGTATATATGGTAAGTGCTGGTTGTTTAGAGTATACATGGTAAGTAGTGAAAGAGGAGGGGGAGTGAATGGGCAATAGAATGCTTGATGATTGGCTGAATGTTTAAAATGGTTGACAGTATAAATGAAAAGATGACAGGTAAATCTGGGTGAATGTGAGGTGGTGAATTGTGGAATCTGGGGGGAAGAAGAGAAAGAGTGGATTGCTTGGTGGGGTTTGAGAGAGTTGTTTGTCAGGAGAGAGTGAAGAAGGAGGGAGGTGGAGTTCGGATTAGTATTGAGTAAAACCATATGCTTATGTGCCTTAAGAAGAAATCTTGTTAATCTTGTTAGCTCTGTTATCTGTAATAAATACTTAATTTGGTTTACCAAAGGCCTGATCCTTGGCTGGGGTTTCACAGACCAGAAGGGAGGGTAAGGTAATGACCAAGGCTGAAGGGGAACTGTAACAAATGGTGGCAGCGGTGAAGAGAATAACAATACCAGTATTCAGAGTCTCTGGGAATACTAGTATTGGGACATTACTGGTGGTTGCCTAGCAGGGGGATCTGTTGAGATCTGTGCTAGAGCGGGGAGAGAAATCATAAGAGAGAGCGGTCCGGACTGGTGGAGTCCCTGGTGGTGCCTAGAGACAGGCAGTAACCACGAGCAGGTAGGAACCTGACAGGGAGAGCCAGGGAAGGACGCATCACATGTGGTGTCAGTAGCGGTGTGATACGAACAACAGAGAATCCAGATACGAACCAAAGAGAGTCCCAAAGACATGTGGTGACAAAGGAGACTACGTCACAGGTGTTGGCTGTAGCAGTGAGATACGAATACTAGACAATCCCTAATAGTTGTGTGGCAAACAGAAATAACAAAACAAGATTTCTTGTGAGAGTGACTGGCAAAGAGTGTGTGGCAAAGAGTGAGTGAACTCAAACACCATGGCTGAATACATAAAAATGAAAAGAGAGGAGCTGGTGGAGAAGTGCATAACATTCAATTTACCTCACGAGGGTAAAGGGGTAGATGAATTGAGGGTAGCACTTATAGGATTTGCAACTGCCCAGCAAAAACAACCTGTCAGGGAAGAGACCCCAGAAGGATACTTAAGCAATCCCGCTTATATAGAGTACTTGAGAGAGAAGTTGAGGATGGAAGGTGCAGAGAAGGAAAAACAGAGAGAGTTGGAAGCTGAGAGATTGAGGATGGAGGCTGAGGAAAAAGACAAGCAGAGAGAGTTGGAAGCTGAGAGATTGAGGATGGAGGCTGAGGAAAAAGATAAACAGCGGGAGTTGGAAGCTGAGAGATTGAGGATGGAAGGTGCAGAGAAGGAAAAACAGAGGGAGTTGGAAATTGAGAGAATGAGATTGGGGTTTGAGGAGAGGGAGAAGCAACGAGCATTGGATGCTGAATTACAAGTAGAAAAGTTAAAATTTGATAGAGAGAAATTTCACTCTGAGGAGACAAGGAAAGAGAGAGATGGAGCAAAAATAAAAATTACTCCAAAGGACTTTGCTGTCTATGAGCCTGGTCAAGATCCTCAAATTTACCTCAGCACCTTTGAAAAAGCAGCTCAGTTGTGGGGGCTACCTGAAGATAAATACATGCAGTATTTATCAAACCTGATTAAAGGGGAATTGGCTGAGGTATACCAATATTTCCCCTCAGACAAGCCCGTCACCTATGCTGAATTCAAAGAAGCAGTGTTTAAAAGATTCAGACTGGGGCCTGATTATTTTAGAAAGCTTTTCAGAAATTGCCAGATACAGACAGGGAGGTCTTTTGTGGAACTGGGAGCAAAGTTGATGGATATATTTGGAAAGTGGATGAGTAGTGCCAAAGCTCAGTCAGTGGAAGAGGTGAAAAGCCTCATGATACTGGATCAATTATACCATCAGTTACCACCAGAAATAAGGCTCCTGGTCAAAGACCGTTCCCCTACATCTGTGCAGGAGGCCGCAGAGATGGCGGATCACTTCGCCTCCAATAGAACTGGCTGGGTGGGGAAAACATCAAGAGAGTTTAAACCCAGACCATATAGTGCTGGCAGAAGGGATGTGGTACCACAGCGAGTGAGTCCTCCATTAAAATCTGAAGGGCACAGGACACCCCAGAGTGGATCTGTGTACCCTAAAAGTGAGGAGAAATTATGCTACAAATGTGGTAGACCAGGGCACCTACGTTTTCAATGTGAGGTTGCCAACCCCAGTAGTAATCCTGCTCAGACAAGGGCAGTGAAAACAGAGCCCAAGGCTTTAGAAACAGCGAAAAAGGTTCAGTTTTGCCAGATAAACTGGACAGAAGTAACAGACCTTGATTCAAGTCTGAGAGAGGAAGTGAGTGTACAAGGGGCAAATTATTGGGCATTGCTTGACACTGGTGCCGCTCAGACGTTACTGAGGCCAGATTTAATAAAATCTGAAGAAATATTACCTCAAGAAACAGTGACTATCCAAGGAGTGAGGGGTCAACCAGAAAGTTTGCCTGTGGCCCTGGTGGAAATGACTTGGAGAGGCCGAGAGGGCCGATATAAAGTAGGCATTAATGCCCAGCAACAAGAACCAGTAATACTGGGAAGGGATGTAATGGGCGCCCAAGGAAAGATCTATGTAGTGACCAGACAGCAAATTGGCAGAGAAAAAGAAGCCATATTAAGGGGGGCTGAAACAAACAGGGTGGAATCTGTTAACTAGCCTCAGGTCACCATAGCAACCACTAGCAGGCCTGCTGAAGGAGACAAAATGTATCAAGTGGTCTCTGGGGAAGAAGCAGAGCAATTCAGGGAAGAGCTGCATCAAGATATAAGTCTGAAGCAGATAAAGGAACAAGCTCTGACCCAACAGATTCCTTTCACTGACAAACTGAGGAATCAAGTTGTGTGTGAGAATGGGATTTTATATAGACTGTGGATGCCTGCTGAAAGAAAGGATGAATGTGAACCAGTGAAGCAATTGATAGTACCTAGCAAATACAGAACCAGATTGCTAGAGGTAGCCCACGATGTCCCATGTGCAGGACATCTGGGAATAAAAAAGACCAAGAGGAGATTGGCTGCACATTATTATTGGCCAAATATCTCCAAGGATGTAAAACAACATTGTCTATCTTGTGGAATATGCCAAAAGGTGGGAAAGAGTGGAGTAAAGACCAAGGCACCCTTAAAGCCCCTTCCTATAATTGGACAACCCTTTTATAGAGTGGGAATAGATTTGGTGGGCCCTTTTTCCAAACCCACAAGGCATGGCAAGAAATATCTAGTGGTGGTGGTGGATTTTGCCACCAGGTACCCAGATGCAGAAGCACTGAGATCTGTAGAAGCCCCTGTAGTGGCAGAGGCTTTATTAAAAATCTTTATGAGGCTGGGTTTCCCTCATGAAGTGCTGACAGATCGAGGCAGTGTATTCATGGGAGAAGTGATGCAATGTATGTGGAAATGTTGTGGTCTAAAACATCTAAAGACCACTACTTACCATCCCGCCACTAATGGGCTAACTGAGAGATTCAATGGAGTTTTGAAGGGCATGATAAGAAGCTATGTTCAAGATCACCCACAAGACTGGGATGAACGTTTGGGATGCTTCTTATTTGCATACAGAGAAGTCCCTCAGGAGTCAACAGGCTTCTCACCCTTTGAACTAATGTCTACTAGAAAAGTGAGGGGACCTTTGGAACTGCTAAAAAATTCATGGGAAGGAACTCTGGGAGAGTACAAAACTTCTGTAGTAGATTTTGTATTGGAATTCCGCAATAAATTAACATCAATGATGGAAGTAGTGAAAGAGAATTTGAGTCATGCACAGGAGAAGCAAAGTTACTGGTATGACAAAACAGCCAGAGAACGTGTGTATGATGTGGGAGATATGGTTATGGCGTTCATACCCAGGAAACATGACAAATTACAGGCTAACTGGGAAGGACCATATACCATCAGAGAAAGGCTTGACACAGTGACATATGTAATCACCACAGACCAATTAAACAAAAGCAAAGTGGTTCATGTAAATATGTTAAAGCCTTACCATGCCAGGGATGCAAAGGTGTTGCAAGTTACCTTATTCCCTGAGGGAAGTGGGCCTGAACTTCCAGATTTGGTACAGGAAAGCAAAGACAAAGGAGGGGTAGATCAAGTGGAATGGTCAGAGGAGGTAGAGGAGGAAGTAAAAGAAGAGATTCTGAGAGTTTTGAAAACCTATAGGAATCTCTTTAGCAACAAACCTGGCCGAACCAGTATAGTTATACATTCCATTGATACTGGAGATCATGCCCCAATCAGATCTGTTCCGTACCGTGCGAATGGGAAAGTTTTGAATGAGATCAAAAAGGAGGTGGAAGATATGCTGGAATTAGGAGTGATCAGGGAATCCATCAGTCCCTGGGCCTCAAGTATTGTCCTGGTTCCGAAAAAAGATGGAACGACAAGGTTTTGCATTGATTATCGGCTAATCAATAAAATTACTGTCCCAGATGCGTATCCTATGCCTAGGGTAGACGCTATGTTAGAGTTATTGGGGGCAGCAACCATTATCTCTACACTAGATCTCTGTAAAGGATTTTGGCAAATGGAACTAGACGAGCAATCCAGAGCCAAAACTGCCTTCAGTACACCAGATGGGTTATATGAGTTTGTGACCTTACCCATGGGACTAAGGAACTCACCAAGTTCATTTCAGAGGCTAATCAATACTGTGTTGCGAGGCATGTCAGATTTTGCAGTGGCCTATATCGATGACGTGGCCATTTTTAGCAAGTCGGTGCCTGAGCATGTCCAACACCTGACAACAGTATTGGAGGCCTTAAGAAAAGCAGGCCTCACAATAAAAGCTAAGAAATGCCAGTTTGGACTAAAGGAAGTAATCTATTTAGGACATAAGGTGGGGAGTGGGAAAATCACCCCCTTATGGAGCAAGGTGGAGGCAATACAAGCGTGGCCGATCCCCTTAACCAAAAAACAAGTAAGGGCATTTCTGGGTGTGGCTGGATTTTATAGGAAGTTTGTGAGAAATTTTGGGGAAATAGCAACCCCCTTGCATGAATTGACCAAGAAGAAGTGTTCTGAGCGTGTGGTATGGACGGATGAATGTCAGAAGGCTTTTGATCTGCTGAAGCAAGCCTTGTGCCAAGGACCCATATTAATAGCACCAGACTATGAGAAACCATTCATCGTGGCTACAGATGCGTCGGACTTGGCGCTGGGAGTCGTCTTGCTGCAGGAGAGAGAAGGCACCAGACATCCAGTGGCGTATCTGAGTCGCAAGCTGACGCCGAGGGAGAAAAACTATTCGTCGGTCCAGAAGGAGTGCCTAGCGGTTGTGTGGGGACTGAACAAGTTGCGCCCATACGTGTGGGGACGAAGATTCACAGTGACTACGGATCATCGGGCCTTGTTATGGTTGCAGACTATGAAAAACCATAACACTATGCTGCAGAGGTGGTCCTGGGCCCTACAGGACTATCAAGTGGACTTCCAGTTCATCAAAGGCAAGGACAATGTACTGGCCGATGGACTTTCCAGGCAAGTGGCTGGGACTGCAGTGACGTGACCAGACAGAGGAACAAAGAAAGACATTTTCCCCATAGAGACTTTTATTTGTTAACGCGACGTATAAATCCTGGAACAGGAATAATACTCTGCCGTTGTTTAAGGGGGGGGGAAATGTGATGTTCCTATATATTAGTGTATATATGGTAAGTGCTGGTTGTTTAGAGTATACATGGTAAGTAGTGAAAGAGGAGGGGGAGTGAATGGGCAATAGAATGCTTGATGATTGGCTGAATGTTTAAAATGGCTGACAGTATAAATGAAAAGATGACAGGTAAATCTGGGTGAATGTGAGGTGGTGAATTGTGGAATCTGGGGGGAAGAAGAGAAAGAGTGGATTGCTTGGTGGGGTTTGAGAGAGTTGTTTGTCAGGAGAGAGTGAAGAAGGAGGGAGGTGGAGTTCGGATTAGTATTGAGTAAAACCATATGCTTATGTGCCTTAAGAAGAAATCTTGTTAATCTTGTTAGCTTTGTTATCTGTAATAAATACTTAATTTGGTTTACCAAAGGCCTGATCCTTGGCTGGGGTTTCACAGACCAGAAGGGAGGGTAAGGTAATGACCAAGGCTGAAGGGGAACTGTAACAAATGGTGGCAGCGGTGAAGAGAATAACAATACCAGTATTCAGAGTCTCTGGGAATACTAGTATTGGGACGTTACTGGTGGTTGCCTAGCAGGGGGATCTGTTGAGATCTGTGCTAGAGCGGGGAGAGAAATCATAAGAGAGAGCGGTCCGGACTGGTGGAGTCCCTGGTGGTGCCTAGAGACAGGCAGTAACCACGAGCAGGTAGGAACCTGACAGGGAGAGCCAGGGAAGGACGCATCACAGCCCCTCCTCAGCCTTATCCAAGGATCCTGGCTCCTCAGCTCTAGATTGAGCCTGATTTGAGGCTTGGTGGAATGCCGGGCCTCCAAGTCATCCTCTGATGAGAAATCTTTGGGTTGAGACATGGCAGTACAGGCCAAACAAGTTCATCTCCAGCACCATGGCTTCCCCTAGCATCAGGTGGGTAGACATTTGGAGAGGCATAGCCATAATCTCCAACACTATAATGTTATGCATCTAGTACACTGTTGCAAAGGATACAGTCCTGGAAGACTGTCTTAACATTGCAGAAAGGACAGTGAGGACATTACACACTCATCCGCAATAATTCTTACTTCTAGAAGACAAAATGAGAAGATAATAGGACAGTTAGGTTTCCATACACATGTGAACATGTGGATTATCTAGACTCATGTTTAGCTCCAGAGCTGAGGCTCATTCACAAGATAGAAACTGGCTGCCTTCAAAACTGTCTGTCTGTTTTGAACTCCAGTTCCAGGTTATCTACGAAAAACAGTAAAAGCCTTAGCAGGCTAATCAAAGGAACTATATGTGTTATTTTGTAGCACACATCCGCCTATCTCAGGCAGTGTGAGAAATACACATAATTTGAATTCTGTTCTGGATTTGCTGAGAAGTCATTAACATGCACCCAAGGAGATGTCTGTTATTGCCACTAATCAAATAATTAGCATGAACATCTCAGACATGTTCAGTCATTTAGACATGCAACTGACCAGATATACGACACACATTAATTGGTGAAAACACTTCCATTCTCATAATTAAAATTCTGGTACTTTCATACTCTTCCCTTTGCCCAAACATCATTGCCCTCTAGCGAAGTAACACAGTATTTTTGAATAGTTTTATTTATAAAACAATAGATCATTCATTACAGGAGAAGGTAATACTTCAATGTAACTAAACAGTCTAAGCTTATAAAGAACTTGCCCAGAAGGTGCTAGCCCTTTAATAACAAAATCAGTTAAAAATCAAATCCATTCCAGAAACTCCAGTGCATGTAATTCACACAAAATGGCTTCTTTAAAAGAAAAGCTCACAAATCTAATTGGGACCTAGTAGTGTCTGGTGGCTTAGGGGTCAGGATTCTGTGAGTACTTTCACAGCTGGATGCAATGATATTTAAATCAAACAAAACATTAGAAAACTATCATACTAAAAAGCCCACCATGTCCTGACCCTACACCAAATATAATGGGTATGGAGATTCAATCGTCAGTTACAAATCTCCAAATGTTCTAGATATAGTTTTAAAAGCTAGCATGGTTTAAAACAGGGCTTGGAAGTAATTAGTTACAAGTAACGAATTCATCACTTTTTTGAGGAACATTTTTATTGTAATAGAACTAGGAGTAATTTTATTACTTTTGTGGAGTAATTGTAATGTTTCCAGCATTACAGTAGGGCCCCGCTTTCCGGCGCTTCGCTTCTCGGCGCTTCGCTAATGTGGCGGTTTTGAATTGTATCCATGTTCCATATGTTCGGCGCTTGTTCCGTTTTTGTGGCGGAAAATTGCCAGAATACAGAGAGACACTGAGTGCACAAATTGATGGCGCCCGATGCCCTTCTCGGACTCAGGCTGAGCGCATTGTCAGAGCTTGGAAACATTCCTTTTTTAAACTACAGTTGGGCTGATGGGAGTTGTAGTTCAAAAAAGGAACGTTTCCAAGCTCTGACGATGCGCTCAGCAGCTGAGTCCGAGAAGGGCGTCAGGTGCCATTTTATTGTCGAAGGAGGCAGTGGACAGCAAGCGAGTGAGCAGGTGGGGGGAGGGCAAGGGGGCAATGAACGAGGGAGGCGGTGGAGGGCAAGTGAGTGAGCAGGCGGGGGAGGGGGACGGGGGACGAGCAAGTAAGGTGGCAAAGGGCGAGCAAGCGAGCGAGCAGGCGGGGGAGGGTGAGCGGGTGAGGGGGAATGAGCGAGTGAACCAGCGGAGGGCGAGCAAGCAGGCAGGCAGGGTGGAGGGCAAGCAGGCAGGGGGCAAGCCAGGGAGCCAGCAGAGGGTGAGCAATCAGGCGTGGGCAGGTGAGTAGCTCCCTCCCTGAGATCCACGGCAGGAAGCCTGCAGTGGAAAGGGAGCACTACTCCCCCACCATAACGAGGGTGAGCGAGCAGGGGAGAGGACGATGCTATCAGTTGTAGCACAGGGAGCTGGAGCACAGGGGCTGAGGCTACCCGCACTACAGCTGATCGCACCACAGGCTCCCGCTGAAAAATCAAGGAAAAGTGGAACATCGATCAGCTGTAGCGCAGGGAGCTTCAGGGGCCAAGTGCTGTCAGCTGGAGCTCCCCGCGTTACAGCTGGTTGATGTTGCACTTTTCTGAGGTTTTCGCTTTTCGGCGGGGGTCTGGTCCTTAACCTGCCGTATGAATGGGGCCCTACTGTATTTTTGGGCATTACTTTGGGGGGGGAGCAGGGGAAGTCTTCTGCTCCTCTGATGTGTGGATGAAAATCATGTGCCTCAAACTGGGCTTCTGTGCAGGATCGCTCTTCCCTCGTGCTCTGTGGGTGAGTAGGAGACAATGAGGGAGGAGGTGGAAAGTGAGACAGGGTGGAGTGGAGAAAACAATTGTTTAAAAAAATGGATTGTGGTTGTGAAGAATGAAGTGAAGGGAAAAAGGAGCTAGCGGGCAAGAACATGAATAAAGGAGAAGGAGACAGAAGCAGAATTGAGATAAAGGAGATGAAAGATAGCAATGTGTGTGTGTATACTGTGTTTGCACTTGGCACACACAAAGTGGCCTCCACCACCCTCTCTGGCTACTGTGCTGCATTTGCAGTATTTTAACTTTTTTCTATCTCAGGGGAAAATGTTTGCTTGAGTGAGTGTCCCTTAGTTGGTGGCAGGACAGGGTCTGGGAGGTGGTTAAGTGAGAGAGATTATGCTGGCTGGCTGAGTGGGGTGGTTGCACTTGGTTTGACGTGCAAAGATCTGAGTAGTGGCCTCTACCTCCCTCCCCACCTCCCTTACCAGCGGAGAGACCACCATTGCTATCTTATGGATAAAAAGAATTATTCTACTACCTTTGTAGGTAATGTGTTTATTTTTAATGTTGTTTTAGGCTACTTAGATGTGCAGCAGCCAAGGCCAGCACCTTGTAGGCATTTTTTAAAGTAACTGAAATGTAATTGTAGTGATTATTTTTTCTCAAAGTTACTTCCAGAGCAATTGTAATTGTAACGGTAATTAGTACTTTTGGGTCATGTAATTGTAACTGTAATTTATTATTATTATTAAATTTATTAGTCACCCATCTGGCTGGTTATCCAGCCACTCTGGGCGGCGTACAAAATAAAACATACAAATACATTAAACATTAAAAATCTGTTCAGGTGTGGATATGCCTCAAGGAAGGTGTGGAGAGACGAGTAATTTATTACTTTTTAACAGTAATCTTCCAAGCTCTGGGTTTAAAATAAGCTTTACGTTTTCTTTTGGTGTTTAAAGCCATGTGAGATTAAAACTAGCAACCTCCTTAACATGTGAGCTTGTGTTTTAGCCAGATGTGTAAACAGGGCTCCATTGATTTTTTTCCCCTATTTCTGGATTTTCCATGTTGGAAGCTTGGCAGTGTGCCAGACATGTCCCTGGGTCAAACCTGTGAGAGTGGCTGCTTCTTTATCCATGTGGACATGGGTGTTGTTACCAACATGATCCCAGAATGGTGGGCTGTGGCAGAGTTTCTAGAGGTGCTCTGGCCATGCCTGCCATCTTCTCACAATTTTTATTTTGTGTGTGTGTGTATTTTTCTCCTTCCCCTCTAGGATGCACAACAAAGCAATAATAATACCAAAATACAATTTAAATAACATCCCAGAAGAATATAAAGATCAAATAAAAAACAGATTTGAGGCTTTAAACTTAGTTGATAGAGAACCAGAAGAACTATAGATGGAAGTCAGAGACATTATCAGGAAAGAGTGCAAAAAGACCTCTAGTTAAAAAGGGAGAAAGACCTCAATGGATGACTGAAGAAACTCTTAAAATGGTTGAAGAGAGAAGGAAAGCAAAAACAAAAGGAGATAGAAACATGGTCAGAACCCTAAATGCAACAATACAGCGACTAGTAGGTAGGGACAAAGAGAGCTATTACAATAGTTATTGTATAGAAATAGAAGACAACAAAAAGGGAAGAACAAGAGCCCTATTCCAAAAGATTAGGATCATTAGAGAAATGAAAGGGAAATTTAAACCAAGAGTAGGGATGTTGAATAATCAACAGTGGAACACACTGACTGACCAAGATGAAATAAAAGGAAGATGGAAGCAATACACTGAAGAACTCTATAAAAGAGATCCCAGGATGACAGATTCATTCATGGAGGAACCGTATGATGAAGAACCAGAAATTTTAGAAGGTGAGGTGAAAGTTTTAGAATGTGAGGTGAAAGCTGCTCTTAAAATACTTGGAAGAAACGAATCACCAGCAACAGATGGCATACCAATAGGGTTGCTACAAGTTACTGAGACTGAATCTGTCCAAATTTTGACAAATATTTGTCAACAAATATGGAAAACTAGACAATGGCCCACAGACTGGAAGTGTTCAATATACATCCCAATTACAAAGAAAGGGGATCCCAAGGAATGCAGTAATTATCCAATTATTGCCTTAATATCCCATGCAAGTAAAGTAATGCTCAAGATTCTACAACAAAGGCTCTTACCATATATGGAGCGAGAAATGCCAGACGTCCAAGCTGGATTTAGAAAGGGAAGAGGCACCAGAGATCATATCACAAACATACGTTGGATAATGGAACAGACCAAGGAATTTCAGAAGAAAATCACCCTGTGCTTTATAGATTACAGCAAAGCCTTTAGAAGATCATGAAAAACTATGGAATGCTTTAAAAGAAATGGGGGTGCCACAGCATCTAATTGTCCTGATGCGCAACCTATACTCTGGACAAGAGACTACTGTATGGACAGAATATGGAGAAGCTGATTGGTTCCCCATTGGAAAGGATGTGAGACGGGTGTATTTTGTCACCCTATTTGTTTAATCTATACACAGAACATATCATATGGAAAGCGAATGCTGATGAAAGTTAAAGAGTAAAGCACAAAAGCAGGACTACAGCTGAACGTCAAAAAGACTAAAGTAATGACAACAGAAGATTTATGTAGCTTTAAAGTTGACAATGAGGACATTGAACTTGTCAAAGATTATCAATACCTCAGCACAGTCATTAACCAAAATGGAGACAATAGTCAAGAAATCAGAAGAAGGCTAGGACTGGGGAGGGCAGCTATGAGAGAACTAGAAAAAGTCCTCAAATGCAAAGATGTATCACTGAACACTAAACTCAGGATCATTCAGACCATGGTAGTCCCGATCTCTATGTATGGATGTGAAAGCTGGACAGTGAAAAAAGTGGATAAGAGAAAAATCCACTCATTTGAAATGTGTTGTTGGAGGAGAGCTTTGCGGATACCATGGACTGTGAAAAAGACAAATAACTGGGTGTCAGAACAAATTAAACCAGAACTATCACTTGAAGGTAAAATGTTGAAACTAAGGTTATCATACTTTGGATACATAATGAGAAGACATGATTCACTAGAAAAGATAACTATGCTGGGAAAAACAGGAGTAGAAACAGAGGAAGACTAGACAAGAGATAGATTGATTCCATAAAGGAAGCCACAGACCTGAACTTACAAGATCTGAACAGGGTGGTTCATGACAGATGCTACTGGAGGTCGCTGATTCATAGGGTTGCCATAAGTTGTAATCGACTTGAAGGCACATAACAACAACAGTTTTTCTCCTCCTTTGCCCAGTCTGAAGATGTAGGATTTGGCCTTTGTTCTGCCAGTGTAGCATAGGCATAACTTTGGATCAAGCATAAGGTAAGTATAGGATTGCTTGGCTCATGAACCATTTGTTTCTATTACAATACATCTACAAATGCCTGTGTTCCCCCCCCCCTTCCTGATGGGAGTAACAGCAGGTTTTTTTGGAGGGATGGGAAAATGGGAGGAGGAATGTGTTAAACATCCCCTCTCCTAGCACCGCTGGTCCAATCAAATTCAGAGTCCCTACAACTGCTTGAAAGCAAACACAAAACCATTGGAAGATCTAGTTGGAGGTCTCCTGCGCTGTATGTACTTGTGCTCTAAGAGTGCACATCAGGATAGCTGGTTTCCAACAAATACTTTGGGTCTTTCCTGTACATTGTTCCAACTGTGTTGACAGTGGATGTATGTTGGAAGTGAGTGGTGTCTCTCTGCCCTGCTTGTGTGTGCACCTGTGTAACCTAATTTTAGAGTCTATAGCATTCATTGGGGATCCTTTCCCTTTTCAATATCAGGTCCCTTATTTGAGGGTTGTTTTAAAGTTATATGTGCTGCACTTATAACTTTGTGTTTATATATATAAAAAGCAACCACTTTTAATATAAATACAGTAGTGTGTTTAGAGAGAAAAAGCCATTCTCAACAGAAGGTATAAAATCTTATGCTTGTTGAAGATAAAATAAACAGTCCGTTGTTAGTAGGCTGGCTGTTGCTGATTCTTCAGTAGTATCATTTCATGCTCTATTTCTGTCAGACTACATTACTGAGCACTGTGTGTGAGCAATGGCTAAACCTCCAACAGTTACACATTGCTTGAAGGTCATACGGAATTAATTCAAGTTTGTAAGATTTGTAAGAACATTAAATGGCAACTTTGGGCCTGAATGTATTACCTTCTGCTACTGGGCAACTTCCATTTGTTTCAAAAGAAGTAAGGAATCTGTAGATAAGTTCCGGGCCTACATGCAGACCTATCAAACATTTGCCAGCATTTCACAGATAAAAATAGGGGCACTTTTTGTAACACATGTCTCAAGGCCCTTCTCTGCCTGCTGAATGCTGTATTAATTTGATCTGCACTAGTATGGCCTTTTAATAAATTAAAAGTCAGTTGTCTTATTTTTAAAATTTGCTTTTCAGCCCTTTAAGGCACAGGTGGAGACCCTATGGTTCTCCAGATATTGTCAGGACTACCACTGTCCCAGGCCAGCATCGCCAATGGCCAGGGATGATGGGAGTTGCAGTCTAATAACATCTGGAGTGCCACAGGTTTCCCATTCCTGTTCCAAGGATTTAAAGTTTGGTTACTGTATTTGTATTTTGCATTCAATGTGAGTAATAGAGGTTTCTTTGGGGGATCATTGAAGACAAACTGATTTTTTTAAAACTGGAGCTCCTAATAAAGGACATATGGTTTGGAGCGCCTCATAAGGTATTTTGGAGTGGTGATATTTAAAACCAATGAAGTGATTCAGCTCGCATCTGCACTTTTGAATCAAATAAGAAACAAGGTGAACGACAAATAAGAACTTCTGGACTAAGCCCCGCCCTGCACCTACACATTTGCAACCACAAGCAGCTTCCACTGAACTCAGTGGGTCTTACTCCTAAGTAAATATGCATAGGGTTTTAGGTGTTAAAACGTTTTATACTAGTTCAAGCAAGTATATATAAAAGTTGTTCCAAAACTGCTATCTATATTGAGGCAGGAAGAAAAGAGAACAAATAATATAAAAAAGCTAGGTAAGATATACACACTAAGAGATGAAAGAGTTTCTGTGAGGAAGAACAGCAGTATTTATTTTGAGCTTAAGCAGATCTATTATTGAGAAAAGAAAATTATTTGTGGCTTGCTGTTTGCGCTGTTAGCTATTCTCTCAAACAAAGTCATCTGTAAGACTGCAATTCTAAGCATGCTTACTCGTGTTGAAAACTTTGGGATTTACCCTCGAGTAAACACGGACAGGCCCGCGAGTATGGCAAACCCTCCAACAGGAAAATATTGTCAAATCTACCTCCCATACTCCACTCCACATTTTCGTAGCTGCTGAGCCAACTGAGGCCGATCCGAACCCTTCCTGGCTGGCTGGCTCAGAATCCGGGCCAGAAGATCGTATAGTATTCTGAGGCCGAATTTAGCGGTTGATAGGTGGCTCCGCTCCAGAAGCGTTGTCGGGAGAGATCCGGCGCCGGGTTTCCTGCGTAGCGGACGGGCCTCAGGGCGGGGCCTGGTTGGGGTGGCTCGGGAAGTTGCTGAAGTTGGGCAGAGAGTGAGGGACAGAGCCCGCGAACGTCTGCGTCGTCGGCCGGGCCTTCCTGGGTGTCTTTTTCCTCTCTTTTCTGTCCGGTCGGTGCATAATGGAAGCAGCATGGCCGCTCATCTTTCCTTAACGCAGGTGACTACTTGCTTGTTTGATAAGAGTGAGATGATTAGCTTGGGGAGGCAGGAGGCAGCCAGGGAACCGCGCTGGCCTCCTCTCGCGAGGAGCGGCGGGGGACTCGTCTCCAACTCTCACGTAGCTTCGTAGAGCGTCCTTTGCAGCCGTGTAGCCCTTCTCGCGCCTCCCTTTTAGCCTTCTGCCTCGACTCTGTTTGTCCGCACCAGTACTTCCACTGTCGTAGTCCCTCGCTCGTCTTCCCCGCGTTCAGTGCGTCTATCCCAATTCCTGTTTCTCGATGAGGCTGCAATCCTCTGCAACCGGTTACTGGAGAGTAAGCCCCATTTGAACGTGGTGGGGCTTACTTTTGAGCAGACACTTTTGCAGTGTTTCTTCTCTCTCTCAGGCTCTTTGTATAGCCAGAGATTCTCTTATTTCTATTCCTAACCCCCCCCCCGCTTTCTAGTGCCCTTCCACGTTCTGTTGTTGACCCCAAACTGCCGTCCTTCCTTTGGCGGTCGTTCCCACGGGGACTCCGCGTCTTATTTCACGTGTCTGTTGAAGGGGGCTTTACCTTACAGAAGCTCATCCGGCAGTAAGTGCGCTTGGAAGGCGCCAAGAACTTTACCTATGTTCAATTCTCTCTTGTCAGTCTTCAGCCAGTGTTGTGTAGCTGTTAAAGTGTCAGACTAGGATCCAAGAGACCAGGGTTCAAATCTCCATTCAGCTATGAGGCTGCCTCTTGGTCTAACCTACCTCACAGCGTGGTTCTGAGGATGAAATGGGGAGGGGGAGAACCATGCTTACCACCTTGAGTGCCTTGGAAGAAAGGTGGGATAGAAATGTAATAATGATAATAATCTGTGTGTTATGGCTCCTTGTGAATCATCTTAAAAATCCCACTGTGGGATTTCTTCTTGTTGCACCTACTGTACTGCTTTTTTTTTAGCGTGTTCCCATATGCATATATGCACATGGTCTTTCTCTACACGCATCCTTTCTAACCTAGAACCTGTTCTTTCTTCCTCCTGCTGTGTTATTTTCTCCACTTTGGCTTTGGTAACATGACTTCTGCAAACACATTTATTTTCCTAGGGCTTAGGACAGGCTAGGCCGGGGCTACAATCCTAGTCTGTTAACTGGGAGTAAACCCCATTGAATTCAGTAGGACTTCCTCCTGAGTAGGCATGGCTAGGATTGCACTGCAAGTGCTGTATAAAGTTGTGAATGGATAAACTTGAGACTTAGATCTGTGCTTGTAACTGGTGAATAACCTTTTTTTTCCAGTTTTCTCCAGAGTAGTAGTAAGAATCAACTTTACTATTAGATGCTTTCAGGCATGGGGCTTATTGCGTTCATTTGATGGATTAAAATGGTAATGCTTCTGTCCCAATTTCTAAAATTCCTTTCATACTGCAGTACCTGTTGTGTTAAGGAACAGTAACTTTTTCAGCCGATATACCGGCATTTCACACAAATGTCTTTCACATGGCTGCAATGAACAATGTCTTGTTTTAGTCCCTCACCTATTATACACACGTGCACTGTGGTTCCCCACTGTGTAGGAGGGCTAAGATCTCATCCTGTTGCCATGCATCCCCTCTCCCTTTAGCATCTGACATATATACATATATAGCTTGGGTGAAGTTCTGTTTGTTGCTTTCAAAACTGTCTATCTGTATACCAAAGCAACTCGCATCCAACGAGGATCCAGTCTTCATTCAAGTTTTCCATAATGCACAACAACAACCCAAGGTATGCAATGTTTTTACAAGAGAAAATTACAAAATGCCAACTTACTGTAGAGCATCTTAAAGTATATAGTACCTTAAACATTATCCCACAAGGCCTTGAGATCTATAAACCAATTTCTATTCCAGAAAGTATCCCTTTACGTCTAAATTGGCACATAGAGAAACATCAGCTGAGCATATTCCTTATTTCTACAATTATTAAGCAGAATCTTCTGAAAATCAAGACCTTGAAACAAGCACTACAGCAGGAGTTAATGTTTCAAAGAAACATTCTAACATTACAACTATGAACGCCTCCTGTATCTGCTCCACAAAACACAACAGACAACCTTTATCAATGTCCGTGCCACCAAAAAGAAAAAACTCAAAAGGGATATTCTAAGATATCATCTTCCTCTTATTCCATCCAATCTAAACACAGAGTTCTATTTATAAAGAAATATTGTCATCAGCAAGCTTGGGTGAAGTTCTGTTTGTTGCTTTCAAAACTGTCTATATATATCTATATATAGATAGATATATAAAGTTGTATGGACACAGAGGATTGTGGGGGAAATGCTGCTGCTGCTGCTACCTGCACCTACACTAGCATACCGGTACAATATTCGTCAGGCAAAAAGAAAAAGCACACCTAAAGGGCAGGAACACACTGCATGCTGGGATGCTTGTCACGTGAGCGGCTGCAGCTAGCGAAAAACTCCCATGATTTTCCCTGGATGCCAGTCCATCACATGAGTAGTAGTCTGTTATCTGGTGTCCAAGGACAGGAAATACACTGAAGTTTGCAGGTGTTGCTGGCTTGCAAACCCCAGTTCATTTCCTGTCCTTGTCCAAGATGAGTGGCTCAGTTCTTTCTCCCACTTGATTGATGGTGTGAGTTCTTTAACTTTTCTGTTTTCCTACCTGATTGTTTTATCTTCTTTTTTGCTGGGGGGTGGAAGAATCCCTTCACTTTTTCCTTCCCCTCTGGGCTTCTTTATGGGAAGGTTCCCCCCCCCCCCCGGTTGTCTCACCTCTTTTTGTTAGCCCCTTTTCCTTTTGTTGCAAAACAGTGGCCATTTTTTATCTCTAGCCAGTGGGGGACCTTCCTTTGTTCCTCACCCATGGGCTCCGGCTTGCTTGTTTGTTCTGGCTTGGTGGCGGCCACGTGAATTCCCCACCGTCCTCCAGCTTTTTCCTTCTTTCTTGGGGTATTTTTCATGCAGCGTGAGCGGCCACGCAATCTCCAGACCACTTATCTCGGGGGGCGGTCCCCGCCACCAGCTGCTGCGAACCCTGCCATTTTTCCACCTGGCCATCAGTACCGCTGCCGTGTCGCCGGCTGCTGCTGAATTTTTTCTTCCCACTTAGCCAGCAGTACCTTCACTGCGGGAGGGAGCTTCTCCACAGCTCAAACTGAAGACCCACCCCCCAGCTCGTTGCCAGCTGCTGCTTAACTTTTTTCCCTACCGGTGGTACTGCCACAGCGAGAGGGAACCTCTCCACGGTGTGAGCCGACAGGAGGACTCATTGCCACTGCAGCTAGACCCTCAGCCTCCCACCGTGGCCAGCACTACCCGGCTGGACTAGCGGCGGCATGGGTACTGCGCTTCCTAGTCGAATAACTTACCTGGTCCTGGCTGCAGCTCCATTCGTCCAGCCAGAGAGCCAGTGTTGTCATGTGAGCAGCTGCAGCTAGCACAAAACTCCCATGATTTTCATGGTTCCCAAGCTTGCAAACAGATTTTCTGTTATCATTTATTCCAAAAATTAGTGCAAAACTTGCACTGTATTCCACTAAAATTCCAGAACAAGCTTGCATGTCATGTGAAATACCAAATTTAATGCGCAAATTACCAGATAAGAATTTGTAAGAATAATGGAATAAAATGCGGTGTGAAAGCAGCCATAGGTTAAAGCTGATGTACTCTTAATTCAAAGAGCGTGTTTGTAGAAATAATCCCATGTAATAACTTTCAATGCAGATGACTTAAAATCCTTAGTTTTGGGGATGGGAGATACAAAGTCTTGGTTACTTCCCTTCATGTTAATTGGTCTTGTTTGTATAAACAGGAAGCCCAATAATCATGAGTTATGTAGGTGCTGTGTATTCATCATCTTGCTCATTACTCTCTGTACCTAGTACAGTTCCTGGAATTCTCAATTTATAATATGCTGAAAGAGGAATTAGATGTTGCTGTCTCTGCACTATCTTTAGGGGGGAAATAATAGTTGCTCAACTGAAATCTTGCTATGTTTGCAAATGAATGCTGTAACAAAGTGAAGCTTATGTATTTAAACTATTTATATTCTGCTTCTCATTAAAAGGCACCAAGGTGGTGTACAGTAAACACTTCAGTACAGAACAGCAATTAAAAAAATGAAAGCTTGAGGCTGCGTCCCTTTATAATAACACCTGAACTAAACCAAGAACACAAACTTGGTACAAACCTCACTTGTAGGTCACTTTTGTACATATTTACTTAGAAGTTAGTCTTGGTTGGTTGGTAAATATGTATAGTTCAGATGTCATGGTCATACCTTGGTTTTGCTATTGGGAACTGGAAACCCACTTCAAGTCATTGTTTCTAATTTGGTTTGGAGGTGAACAATAATATCGACTAACCATAGTTTGCCTGACTTGGACATCTCAACAAACTGGCTATTGCAAAACCCAAGAGAAGAGGAAATATCTTAAGACTGGAGCATGTTCCTGACAAAGGGGTGTGGTCATGATATCTATAGTAGGGTCACAGCTATTCAGGAAGGAGTAGAGTTCCACCAAAGGAACTTGATAATTTTGTCAGAGGAGTTCCAGTAACAGTGGCTAGAATGTAGAGTTTAGATGCTGAAATTCCAGCTTGGAATCTTATCTCAGTTCTGAAGCTCCCTAAAGTGAAGATTAACATATAAGTGTGATGAACACTTATATGGTTTGAATGAACACTGTCCTGCAAACAAGTGCCTCTGAATGTCTTGAAAGTGCAATCAAATCACTTACCCTACATTTAGATGTAACGTGTTCACTGCATTCCAAAGTATTTGTTTCCGGGCCAGAGAATATTCGTTAAAACTGTTTTCATCACACTTATATCTGTAAACTCTTCCACAAGTTGGGATGGCACCAGAGGTTTTGCTAGGCAAGTACAGGAGGTTGCATAAAGGCAGCATCTGTGATCAGCTAACATGTAGCTTAGATTAATTGTTTCTAGTAAGGAATGTTGAGCCAGTGCAGATTGTGTCTTAACCATGTTTCCAAGATTGCAAAGGGGCCACAGACTCATACCTTCTCTCTGCTTGAATGAGAATCCCCCTGCCCTGCTTTGGTAGTAGCTTGTGTTATATCAGCATTAGTGGTAACCACAATTAACACTAATGAGGTTTCCTCTAACTGTAAGCAGCCTCAGTTTCTGGTTTGAAATCTTTGTTAAGAGAGAATCCTGATTAAGACTGGCAGGAGAAATTGGAGCTAGAGGAGGGGAGGGGAGTACAGTCTCATAATACCCTGTCTGTGTGATCTGCTATTAAAACTGATGGTTGTTTATTTTTAACTGCTGTTGGTTTTGCTTGTTTTGTTTTTAAGGTTCTACTCTTACCTTTTTTTGTACTGTGTCAATTTTGTGTAAGCTGCCTCATGTATTTCTGTAGAAAGATGATATATATACACATAAATAATATGCTGTCTTTTCAACCAATCAGTTTCTCTCAGCTTAACATACTTGACAGGATTGTTGTGATGTTAATATATCTGGGGGATTTTCCAGCAGAGAAAACTGACAATCCTGTCGAAGCCCTGGTCTAGCTATGGAATGGTGAGATGAAACAGGTGGTTGACATGATTGCTTCAGAGTGTCCTCTCTGGCATTGGTGAGCCTGAGTGGCTCCTTGATATTCTGGGGAGGTTCGGGCTATGAAGCAGGCCAGACGAAGACTAGAGTGCAAGTGACACAAGTCTCACAAGTCTCATCATGAAGCTGACCAAATACTGGTTAGTGCACACAAACATGCCTAGCATGTGGCAGTGCAGGCTGCAACGAAGACTCACTTCGCAGCTTGCATTGCATCCTCCAGTATCTGGCCAGCGGAGTTAATTCAAACAGCTCAGAGGTTACTTACTTCCACTGTGGGGGAGGGGCCTCTGGAGCATTCAACTACCTGCTGTGACCAACAGGCCACACACTTTGAGGATAAAGTCTTTTGACTTTGAAGTGACCCTGACTCTGCTGCTGTTACAGTTTCAGATGAAGTACCCTATGTTGGAGTCAGTGATGTGTTGTGGGATCAGGTTCAGCTTATGCAGCCTCATCTCCAACCACGTGCCCTCCTAACACCTATCCATCCTGGCTTATTAAATCTAGCAGAGTGGGTTTGACTGCTTGGGTCCAGAGTTTGGTTAATACTTCACTGTGTGAGGGGGTGGTCTCTGCAGCCTCAAAGGAGGCAGTGGTGAGGCCACCCCTAAAGAAACCAGCCCCAGATCCCTTGGATTGGAATAACTATTGACCAGCTGCAAATATCCCCTTCTTGGGGAAGGTGGTGGAGAGAGTAGTGGTGGGGCAGCTGCAAGCATTCTTGGATGATACGGATGATCTAGATCAGTTCCAATTTGGGTTCAGGCCTGGCCATGGAACTGAGTTTGTCTTGGTTGCCCTGATGGATGACATCTATAGAGAGCGGGACAGGGGGAGTGTGATCTTGATCCTGCTTCTCAATCTCTGCAGCTTTCAATACCATTGGCCATGGTATCCTCCTGGGCTAGCTCTGTGGAATGGGAATTGGGGGCACAATGCTACGGTGGTTCCAGTCCTACCTACAGGGCCAAGTCTAGAAAGGAGGACTGGGTGATTGTTTTTTGGCCCCCTGGCAATTGTGCATTGGGGTGCTGCAGGGTAACAACACTATTTAATATCTGTTTAAAGCCACTGGGAGCAGTCATTAAGAGTTTTGGGGCAAGGCACCATCAGTATGCTGATAATGCTGAGCTCTACTTCTCCATAACTGTGCAGCCCCTGGTCCTGTGCCTGGATGCAGTGGTGGGATGGATGAAGAAAAATAAGCTGAGCTTGAATCCTGGCAAGACAGAGGCACTGGATGAGTGATCCCTGTGTCCAAGAATTAGTCAATTGCCTACCTTGGTTGGGAGTGTACTCCCCCTGAAGGAGCAGGTACACAGTCCGGGGTTGCTTCTGGATCCAGCTCTGTCACTGGAGGCCCAAGTAGTCTCATACTTTTATCAGCTGTACCTGGTAAGACAACTATGACCGTTCTTGAACCAGGAGAACTTGGCCACAGTAGTTCAGGCATTGGTGACTTCAAGGCTGGATTACTGCAATGCACTCTTTGTGGGGCTTCCCTTGCCCCTGACCTGGAAACTGCAATTAGTGCAGAATGCTGCTATAGGGAGTGAGACCCTATCAGCCTGTAACACCTGTGCTCAGAGCTGGTTGCTGATTTGTTACCGGGCCGAGTTCAAGATGTTGTTATTGGTATAGAAAGCCCTTAACAGCACTTCCGGGAAGGGTGGCTTAGCCTGTGCTGCCTCTGAGTCGAGCTCTCGTCTCAGAAGAAGCTTTTTCAGATCTAAAATCAGTCAGAACGTTCTTTTTGACTGGTAAAGATTTTCTCCCGGGCAGGGAGAAACGTAGAGATTAACCACAAAGCCTGTTTTTGTTGGGAGGACTGGATTTCATTAATTTATGAGAGAAAGTTCAGGCAGCAATGCGGACGGACTTCCATCAAGCTCTTTCTGACTAAGCGACACGTTTATCTTTTCTTCAAAGAAAAACGAAACTTAACAGGCAAGCATCCTTCTTTCTATATATTTTTTTTATTTGGTTTAAATTGTTGCAGCAAAAAAGAGATTTGTCAATGAATCAGCTATAAAGAACATCTGGTGAGTTATAACTCTTCTCTTTTACTCACGAAATTAAGGAGGAAAGAAATCGAAAAAAGCTTATCTTTGTTTTTATTGCAAAAAGCTGGCCTGGAGGTGCATTCTAAAGATACTAATGGAAGAGGGATTTCTATTTCGAGGAGGGGAAAAAATAAATAAATTTGATTTATGAATTTTGGAGTATTATATGTCTGGGACTATTTTTTTTTTGTCTATTTCATTTTGATGAATCTGCTTGTTCACGACGCCACTAACTGTTTGAAGTTGGGAACTAAATTTGTTTCGTTTTCCTGAACATATAAGAGATAAGACACTGATGTCAGCAAGCCTGGAATATTAACCCAATTGTGGCTGAAATAATTTTTTGTTTTTGTGGTTCCAAGAATGGCAACCAGGGAAGTGACTGAGACCATGGAAGAAATTATGTTTCAGAAAATAATGAGTGAGATTGAGATAATGAAACAAACCCTGAGACAGGGTAGACAGGAGATGAAAATTGAATTTAACAAAATGACGCAGGAGTTTAAAGAAATAGGGGATTCTGTGAGAGCGGAGTTTGATGGGATTAGAGATGAGAAAAGAAAAACTAAAGGGAAGATACAAGCCCTGGAGACTGGAACAAATATGGAATTGGAAAAAGATCTGGAGTTTACGGATGTTAGAAATAAAGTTTACTGTTTGGAATTCAACATTGTCTCCGAAGAAATTAATGAAGATATTAGTGATAAAGTTATCAATGTCTTGGATAATTTTCTTGACTGGAATGATGTGATGGGGCTTGACATAGAAAAAATCTATGGAATTAACTACAAATATGTGACAATGGAAAAACTCTTAAGAGATGAGCCAGTGCATTTTGTAAAAAAGAAGAGCAGAGATGTGACTTTACAACAATATTTCAGCAACATATTCAGAATTGATGGCAAGGACATATTTGTGATGGGGGAAATTCCCATCAGACTCTTGTTATATGACTATGGCTATGACAGCAAGATCATCATGGGATACTGATAATGGATGAATGGATACTGAAACCACTGGATTTAACAGGACTATTGAAGATGGAAGATGGAATTAATATTGATAATGGAAGAATGGTTATGGAAATTATTGGACCTAACAGATTTGACGAGATGGATTAATTGATATGTTTATTTGGACTATGGCTATGACAACAAGATTATTATGGGATACTGATAATGGAAGAATGGCTACTGAAATTATTGGACTTAACAGGATTATTGAAGATGGAATTAATATAGATAATGGAAGAATGGCTATTGAAATTATTGGACCTAACAGATTTGAATCAGGTGGATTAAGCGACATGTTTATTTGGAGAAAAATTGAAAGATATATCTCTCAAGGAATTGAAACCTCTTTGACTTTTTGTGGAAAGAATAAAATAATGTTTATGAGATTTGATGATTAATTAAGATAACTACTGGAGGAAAGTGATTTTATAATATAATTTTAGAGACAGGATTGTTATATATTGTAGACCTATAACTGATCTGCGACAAATCGGAAGTCAACATTTTATTTTATTGTTTGTGTTTTGTTTTGTTTTTTGTCTTTGAAAATTTGAATAAAAATTAATGATAAAAAAAAGCCCTTAACAGCTCAGGACAGCTCAAGTACCTACTTGAGCAGTTCGATCTGCAGCGCAGGCATTCTTACATGTGCCACATAAAACTTGGTCTGCACTTGTAAGAAATCTTGCTTTAAGTGTGGCAGCACCTAGTCTTTGGAACTCCCAGCCTATTGACATCAGTCAGGCACCTTTGTTGTATTCCTTTTGGCACCTGCTTGAAACTTTTTGTTAAGGCAAGGCTATCCAGACACATAGATGCTTATCTGTTTTAATTTTTTTAGTTAGTAGCTGTTGTAAATGCTTTTAATTACTTGCTTTTAACTGTTTTATTGATAATTTTAACATTTAGTTTAAACCATTTAGAGGTCCTTACATTCCAGCAGTATATAACTTTTGTGAAATAAATACCCTGAGTTCCTTTGAAGCTTGGATGTTAATGTTAACTTTATGCCAACCAAGGCCATTTCTGCAGAAGTTGGAGCTATCCACAGTGACACATGCCTTGATCACATTAAGATTGGCTATTCAAGCTCCTAACTTGACAATGGGAGTCATAACCCAAGACATCTGGAGGGTACCCTGTTGGGGAAGACTGAACATCTGCAATGTGCTGCATATGTCGTCTCCTTCTGGGGAAGGGCAGGATACAAATTTAATAAATAAAATAGGAGCCTTCTGGAGCTTCAGTTGTTCCAGAACGCAGCAGCTAGGATGCTCATAGGAATATGGCTGTGTGAGCATATTACACCCACTTCTGTGCTGGTTATCAGTATGTTTCTAGACACAATTTAAAGTACTGGTTAATTATCTATGAAGCTCTAAATGAGGGCCTTCTCTCCTCGTCCAGACATGGTTGGATTCTAGGTTAGTTGGAATGCATGAGAAGGGCTTTTCTGCAACTGCCCCTTAGTTGTGGAACTCTGTGTTTTCTTTTCTGTGTTTACTCTTTTCCAGTAGAAGGTTTCTTCTTCCCCCTCCCCTCTCATTTCCAGCACTAGGTTCAGGCTAATATTCCATTAACTTTGGTATTCTAAGCTGACACTGTTCTAGTCATCTGCCATGCTACTTCTTTTATTATTATTTTTTTATTGTAATTGCTTGGGTTTTTTATTGTATTTTGAATATTAGCCACTTAGAGTACTACTTGGTATGTGGAAAGATGGGGTAGAGACATTTGTTGAACCATGTGTGATGTTAGAATTCTCATAATTGCCTATTTTATCTGAACGGAGAGTTGTGCATTTAAACTAAAATTTCAGCTTGTAGTTGTGAATGGCATACCATGGTAATCTGGCCTTGTGACATTTCTGTAGGCAAGTTTTCCAGTACTCTTGTGTGATAAGGATTTTTGAAGTATAATATGAGAACGTAGACCCATTTAATCATTGAGAAACATGGCTTTTTCTGGGTCTATAGAATATATTGACATGTTTCCAACTTTTACTTTGCAACAGGAATGGCAATCAGAAAATTTTTATTCTTCAAGGATTCTAGCAAGTATTTGTATGAAAATGCCAGTAAAACTTGGCATTAGTTGTGGTTGTCATTTTAATGGGATTTGGTCTTGTTAGCACTTAAATGTTATGCAAGTTTCTGTTTGTTCAGTAATACCTCAGTTAACGAAGTAGATGCATTCCTGAACATTACTTCTTTAACATAAACTTTGGTATCAGAGGTAGGAATAACATGGGAAGAATAGGGATAAGTTCCTACACCACAAAGAAGAACATATTTCAGCAAATGTTTTATTCAGAACTAACAATATACGTGTCTGAAATGAAACATCCAGGTCAGGTAAACCTTACATACAGACCACTTGAAGGCTTTTTCCAAAATGCATCCAGGGATGCCTACCTTGCCTTTTTTTCTTTTATCATGTAGTGTCTTGCTATAGCAATCTAAAGCTTTGAGCACAGTTCTCCTCTCCGTACACTTGAGCAGGCAGGCAAAGGGCAGTCGCCACCCCCTCTGTGCTTGGTCTTTTCTCTGCCATCCTCCCCTACACTGGAGCAGACTTGTTTGCAGTAAACAGTGCCTCCAGGACACTTGAAGCACTGTTTACTGTAAAGGCACCTGCACCACCTGGCAAGGAGTGCCATCCCAACCGCACATGAGAGAGTTGCCTGCAGCAGCTGCAATTATATCAGAGTGTGCGCCCCCTAACACCCAAAAATGTGTTAAAAGAAGCTTCTTTCCTGGAGGATTTGTTAACTGAGGTATTACTGTATTCATAACTGTAAAATTTAAATGCATTTTCCCCCAGTATAGATCTATGCTGTACAGGACTTCTGTTCACACAGAGCTTTCCCACCATTTTTATTGTGAATGTGAGACCGTATGCAGGTGTTATATCACACTAAAATAAATTTGGAAGACTACTTCCCTGGAGCTGCTATATCAGGGCAGTTATGCTATGGGACCATTTTCCTGGCAGTAAACAATAAATCTGCAGTAAAAATGAGACTGAAGGCATTTCAGTAATTCTATAGCCTTGAGTTAAGCCTCTTCTAGTTTCAGATGCTTGCATACTTTTTTTATGCTAAGTGTAGAAGCTAAGTGTATTGCAACAAAAGATACTGGCTCTCATCATTTTAACAAATGTGTCTCTGTTGCTTGTTCCTAAAATGAATTGAACATTAGTTAATGTAAAATACCCTTGTAAAGATATAAAAAATTTGGGGTTTTATTAAATTAGATTGCATCCTAATTTTACTAGCAAGTTGGGTGTTCCTTACAATTGGATTACTACAACATCTGGTTAAATCAGCTGACTTTGACATTAATCTCAGTGAAAGTTAAATTCTGTTCTGCAGTAAAGTAACAGGATGTCATTTTAATTTTGCATGTAGAGTGGCTGGCATGCTTGCACTGTAATTGAAAACAGAAGTTATATTGTAAATAATACTGTTACGAAGCATGCAAGAAGCTTTGTAAAACAACAGTCTTTCTAAAACGCTGCATAGCGGTGCATCACTTAACTTCCACTTTACATATAAGGGTATGGAAGAACTTTTCATGGATAGTGTCAGGGCTGTGGAGTCATGGCGTCGGAGTCGGGAGCAATTTTGGGTGGAGTCGGTAGAAAAGTACCGACTCTGACTTCCAAATAAATTTTGATTGACAAGAAGCAATTTTGGGTGGAGTCAGAGTCAGACTGTAGAAAAATAGAGGAGTCGGAGTCGAAGGTTTGGCATACCGACTCCACAGCCCTGGATAGTGTACTGGACATCTTAAATGTAGTCTCTTCTCTCCTCTTTTTTTGTTTGTTCTGGAGTGGGAATTCTCTATACTGTGCCTTATATATAGACTGTGAGTGTGTGTATGCGGTAATACACAAAATGTACTGTTGGTAGAGGTTTCAGCATTTTGAGAATCTCATTTTTCTCTTTACAAGAGATAGCAGAGATGGCTCCTGCCTAATATTAAAAGGGAGGGAGTTCCACAGGGTAGGTGCCGCCACACTAAAGGTCCGTTACCTATATTGTGCAGAATGAACCTCCTGATAAGATGGTATCTGCAGGAGGCCCTCACCTGCAGAGCCCAGTGATCGGCTGGGTATGTAAGGGGTAAGACAGTCTCAGGTATCCTGGTCCCGAGCTGTATAGGGCTTTCTATGCCAAAATTAGAACCTTGAACTTGGCCCAGTAGTAAATGGGCAGCTAGTGCAATTCTTTCAGCAGTGGGGTGACATGTTGGCGATACCCTGCTCCAGTGAGCAGTCTTGCCGCCGCATTTTGCATCAGCTGAAGCTTCCAGACCAGCCTCAAGGGCAGCCCCACATAGAGTGCATTACAGTAATCCAGCCTAGAGGTTATCAGTGTGTGGACAACAGTGGTCAGGCTATCCCAGTCCAGAAACGGCCGCAGCTGTTTCACCAGCCGAAGCTGTTAAAAGGCACTCCTAGCCACTGAGGTCACCTGGGCCTCTAGCGACAAAGATGGATCCAGGAGCACCCCCAAGCTATGGACCTGCTCTTTCAGAGGGAGTACGACCCCGTCCAAAGCAGGCAACTGACCAATTATCCGAACTCAGGAACCACCAACCCACAGCACCTCCGTCTTGCTAGGATTCAGACTCAGTTTACTGGCCCTCATCCAGCCCACCACCGAGTCCAGGCAGCGGTCCAGGGCTTGCACGGCCTCTCCTGATTCAGATGTTACAGAGAAATAGAGCTGGGTATCATCAGCATACTGCTGACACCTCAGTTGAAAATGCAATACAATCAATATTTGTTGAAAACAAAATGCACATGTTCTACCATGATTGTATCTAAGACAGCTTCCAATTATGCAAGGTCTGTGGAGGTGGCTATAGATACTTTTGTTCTTGTTGTCTTGTGTTGCAGAACAGAGGTAAGGCTGATGATCTGTGTATAGCAGTGATGGGGAACCCGAGGTCCTTAGATGTTGTTGGACTCAAACCCCATCATTCTCAGCAGCATGGCCACTGATAGTGTGAGCTGTAGTCTAATAGCACCTGTAGTTCCACAAGATCTCATTTCCTAATTTACAGCACTTCTAAGCTGCTATTCTTTTCACTACTCAAGAGAAATGCTAAACACAACACTGAGCACTTTTGGACTTTGCGTATTTTTTGCTTTTGTATCGTGTTATTGACATATGCACCAACTTGGCTCTTCATGGGTTTTGACAATTAAGTTCTTAATAGAGTTGAAAGGTACAGAATTGACACACTCACATAGATGCGGTATAAGGAGCAGCACTCTTAGAAATATTAAGGAAAATAAATTATTTAAAAGCTCTTGGATTAATAGCAGAGTAGGTGTACGGAGCTCCCAGGCTGGATGAATTTTCCTGTTGTTTTCCAGGGCCTCCCCTACTAGGCCCTACTTTCTCCCAAAGTTCTGTGCTAGATGTAGGAGGGAGAAGGAAGAGCAGCAAATTGCTGGCAAGAGGTGAGAGTGGGGGAAGCAGACTTGATCAGGACCCTAGCACAGGGCTAGAGGGCTTTAACCTTTTCGCCTGCTGTAGTCCTGATTGGCCCCTGCCTGGAAATGGCATTGCCAAAAAAGAGGATCCATTCATTTTAATGGAATGTCCATTGGCAATGCAGATTGCCAGTACAGGGGGCCAGATCTAGACTGGGACCACAGTGAGGAGCAAAATGCTAAAACTCTCCCTTCACTAGCATTCCATATGGGGCTCCCCTTGTCTACAGTTTGCACTGTCAGATTAGGATCCAGTGAAACAAATGGTTTCATTTTTAGTAATGTATATATACACTATGAAACGTTTGTCTGGGTCCTAGAGGTGTGTTTGTGGCCCCACCCATTGCTAGATCACAGCCTCTCAGGTAAAGCAACCCTCAAGTGAATAAAGGTCCCCCACTCCAATATTGAGGGAAACTTACCAAGTAGCCATTCTGCTTTGTTAAAAGCAATTGTTGGGCCAGTAGAAGTATCACTATCCTGTTTCTTTTCTTTTATTTATTATTTATTTATTATCCTCCCAGCAGGAGTTCAGGACAGCAAACAGTTTCTTTTGGAACTGTAGTGCACATCCACACTTTCCAAAGAAGAATTTCATAATTAAAAGAGGAGCTAGAGTTAGCAAGAATGAGTGATTTGACATTTGAATGGAAGAGTCATGTTGAATATTGAGGAACTTCAGCAGTGAGGTCACTAGTTAGTGAAAGATCTTCCCCAGTGCTTTTGAATCCCTCCCTTTTGGGATGAAGAAAGAGTCTGGGCTATTCTGTGCTTCAAAAATTGATAAGATGGTTTTTGTAGCATATGACCTACAAATCCAGATGCTGCTTAACAGGCTGGAAGAACTCTTGTTTAAGGCAAGTCAACAGTTGCCAAGTATGTCTGGGGCTGGGAAGTGAGTGGATTTGGTATTCGTCCTATGCTTGTATTGAGGAGAATGTAGGAATATTGAAATACAATGGTTGATGGCTGATGTCTGTCTATAGAGGAGCTCATTTGGGTGGGAGAACACTGCCTAATAGGGAAAGGAGCATTGGCATGACTTAGTATGGATGTGTGCATGTTGTCCTGATCCACATTGACTTGCAGTGAGTTCAGAGTTATCTGAACAGGCAAGGGAATTGAGCAGACCCTGAAGGACAGTATTCATCTGGATGATGTAGTGGAGAGGGGCTTGTACTTGGCTTTACACTTTAAATTGTGACCAATGTCAACTATGTTCAGGAATTTTTGGAATGGCTGATACAGGTCTAAAGGGACAACTTATATTAAGATAAAGCTGTGTTGTCCCATATACTTGGTGTTTTGAGGGCAGTGGCAGTTTAACTTATCCTTGTGTGGGGGAAAAATCAGTCCTAATTAAAAAAATTTTTGAGGTATGTATTATTTCTTTATTTCTAACTTTCAGAAAAAAATGTATTATAGTATGAGAAATCCTATTCACAATAGGAGAAATCTGATTGTCTTGTTGCCCAGTTTGACTTCTGTCATAAAGTGGATCTCTTGCCAGTGAAAGCAGGAGTTAGAAGACCTTCCAAGCTTTCCACATTATACAGAAAATGTTTTGTGCATCTGTTGTTCAGATGTTAAACTGGAAAGGATTGTTCAACTGATTTGCTGAATGGAGAGACTGCTTTGGAATTTTAAAGTGGTGAAGGTACAGGATGTGAACCAGCATCTGTTTCCTATTCAAGAATAACAATAGGTTTGGCTTAGTAATGTTTTGCTAACAAAATGATGACATTGCTATAATTGGCTAAAGATTTGAAATTATTAATTTCTCTGTTGGGGAAAAGAATGACTTGATGGCTCAACTTCAACAGTGGCTTAGTAAAACTATTTTCCCTCCCCAGTATATGTGGATATTTGATAATATATTGATCCTGGCAACACTTAACAAATTTGAGTGTATGTCAAAGGATTATTATAAAACATAGGTTTGAATTGCTGCATGGACTCAAATTGATGTTCCAAGTGGAGTGAAGGGGAAATTTACATATTACAAGGCTGTAGGATCTTTAAAAAAATCCATTGTACTGCTAGTATTATAATACATCTGCTAACGAATTAGTATTTGCATAAATTGTAGTATGTTACCAGCAGGAAATGCAAGGGGCTAAGAGTTGGCTCATATTTTCTTGAGCACCCTGAAGACTTTTCATGGCTAGTGGAGTTGCTCGAGTTACACTGGGAGCGTGCACAGACTGGCGTGGCTGTTCCAGTGCTACCATCCTATGACTCTGGCAGTGGTTCCCAATATGTTTGTATACAGGCTGCCATAAGATGAAACTGTCCATAAAGTGGGGCATGTGCCAGAGTTGCCTGTGAGGCAAGGAATTTAAAGCAAATCCACACAGCTCAAAGTATCACTTTGTTTGTGACATTAATCTCTGGTGTGTGGGTGAGTATCCAGTTAAAAGGTTCCTGACTTACTTACCTGTGGTCTTCCAAAGACTGTCAGACTTCAACTTCCATAATCCCTGGCCATTGATCATGCTGGCTGGGACTGATCGGAGTTGTAGTCCAACAACTTCTGGAGGGGATGGGTTCCCCAAACCAGTATAAGTGGTTAGACTAATGTTCAAGCTCATCCTAGCTCTACAGTTCTGTGAAATGGAATGAAAAAGGCTAAAGATGGTATCAAGAATGCAGTCAATGAGTTAAAAGTAAAAAAAGTCAATGCGCAAGGCTAGATGGATGTTGGAGCAGGAGTAGCAAGTCTGAGTAGAGTTGAAAGGGTGAAAGAGGTTGCACATCTCTGCAGAGGTATGGGGTTTAGCAGTAGGGGAGTAGCAGTGCTGGTCATTGGAAAAGACATGAAAGGCCTCAGAAGTGGGTTACTGGACTTTTTGGATTATTGGGCAATGACCGTGTTCCATCTTATTGGGAAGCTGACTCCCCTCCCCCTTGTCAATAGTCAAATTTAATTATATAACATACTTTCAATCAACTTAAAATTTGTGATAGTTGAGGTATTGTGTCTCTAACACTGCACTCTATCTCCCTATATTGATGGGATTAGGATCAAAACGGGCACTGAAAAAACTAGAGGGAGGTATTAGTATTCTTTGGTGAATTCTGAGGCTTGCATGAGTACAAAATGAATTCTGTAGAAAACAAAAGGGAGGAAGCATATCCCAACCCCCAAACGTGTCAACTGAGCTTTCTTGCTTTCGTTGAGGGTATAGGAGAGTGAGCGAGCAAACATGCATGCAAAAACTCTTGGCCTTTAACTGAGCAAGAACTGCTCTTTTATTTCAACTACTGTTGCTGTGCAGCCCCCAAGGACCAGGCAGGCAGTGGAGGACCTCTCCTAAGCTGGTGAGAGGGTCAAAGTGGGGAGCTTAGAACCTTGTCAAAAGCCACACACCTGCTCTCCCAAGTGCTAGGCTTGTCATCTGACTTGGGTCTCACAGTATAAGTTCAAATTATTTCCTTGAGGGCTTCAGTTATAGAAATTGTTGGTCTGAGAAATTGGATTCATAACAGGCACTGCAGTACATAGGAAGGGAATTGTGGTGCTTCTGTGCTAGTGACCTTTAGGTAAGTGTGTATACAGACATACTGATTGTCACTGCAATATTCTCCATATCACCACCACTAGTGAGATGTGTCCAGCTTTGTTATGCCTTTATGGGTTCTGCAGGTTTTGCTGAGGCAGTTGTTCATCTGCTAACTGACTGTGCACAGCAGTACTTGGCTGATGGCTTTATTCCTCTTCTCCCCCTCCCCCCTACCTACCTACAATGTTTTAGGAAGTAATTGTGCTAAAAAGAAATGCAGGATTAAATTTCATGCACTTGTTGTTTTTAAAAGCACAATCCATTTGTGCAGGATCGTGAAAGCTGCCAGCTAATCAGTGCTGTGCACATTAGCTCTGCTGCCAAATCAGTTTCCTCTGTGTTGAATCCTACAGGGGAATATGAGCAGAGTCACTATTTTCTGGAAATGTAGTTTCTCCTTTACACTCCCTAAGAGTATAGTTCAAACTGTTAGTAACTGTGTTGTTTCATTTTTATATTCCACCTTTCTGTATCTTTACCTACCCAAGACAATTTACAGCATGTAATAAAATATCAATTAAAATAGCAGAAAGAGTAGGAGCAGATTATATGGCAATCATAATCTGTAATAGACCCCTGCAAAAATGTGCACCAAATGTTGAAGTTTGTGTGTGTTTCAGGCAGATATATATGGACATATCCACATTTGCCTGTTGACCATCTTGGAAAATGGCAGGTACAGAATGGGCATAACTACCCATTAAACATGTACCTTTGTGGCCCTGAAGCAGACATGCTTTAGAATTCTCTGCACAATTGTTTTCGTTCACAGCCAAGACTAGTACAATCCAATCTATTTAGATTACATCAAATTTTACAGTTTAAGGGCACAGCTGTGACATGCTTTAAAATATTGATATAGTGCTTTAAGGCTGAAGTTCTGTGCACCCTTACTTGGGAATAAGCCCCATTGAACACTGTAGAGCTTGCCACTGAGTAAATGCACAGAGGATTGTGTTGCATATCGGGGATAGCATGGCAACATACTTACTATAATTGCAGTCTGAATCTCTTTGACCAAAACTGTTTTGAAGTCTGGAAGTTGCAGAAATTGATCCTTCAGCCTTGGGGCGCCATTGCTCTTGGAGCTCCCATCATCCCCAGACAGCTTAGCTAATGATCAGGGGTGATGGGAGTTGTAGTCCAGTAACATCTGAGGACCAAAGGTTGAAGAACGCTGATCTAGTTCATATCATTACTTCATAGATAGGCAACATTGTGCTAAGACTATTTAGCTTATCTTAGCGCATTAGCTGATCTTGTTTAAAATGCCATGTGTAAAAAGTGCTGTGAGATTTGACAGTTGTTGCTATGCCCTGAAGTTGTGTGCAATGGCTTTCCCAGTATGAAACTATATATAATGGACACTTGCAGCTTTTGAGACTAGCAACATTCTGCATATATAACAATAGTAGTGTGAATCACCAAATCCCACTGACTGAAATTGGGGTTGATGTTCCCAATCGACCAACAAATTGTCCTGTGCAAAATCCATTGAGAGTGAAAAAAACATGAACTAACTAGGTCAAAGAGCATGCTTGTGTGTCTTAATGAAGGGCATGCCTTTTTTACTTGAATTTCATGCCAGGCCAATTATTAATCTAAGGTCTGCATTCAAAGACACTACAATAACCAGATGTTTCAGAATAAGCAGCCAAACTTTAAATGTAGTTACAACAAATTCCAGAGTCTGTTCTATCAAAAATGTCAAATATATTGTGGTGTGAATTTTTATGGACAATGAAGAAGTAAGTTTTATACCTATAATGCCACAGTACATTTGCATGTCGGCTGCAGGTTCTTTCATTATAGATTTAGTGTTTTCTTATGAATGTGAATCTCTTGACACTTCAGACTTTCTAATGTAGTATATATTACACTTCTGTGTAATTACAGATATTCTCAGTTTCTGAATACTTACCTAATGCCACTCTTAATAATTGATATTGTCAGAAAAAGCTAAGGTCTTTTCACTGTTCTGTTATAGTCCTTAAAACTGAGCAATGTTTTTAAAATGTTACTCTTTTTTTCTCCCCCAAAGCTGTCAAGTGCAAATCCTGTGTATGAGAAGTACTATCGACAGGTAAGTATGGTTTATTTCCTGTGCTGATACTTACCTCTAAAAATAAATCCTCATCTTTTAGTAGTTACGGATGGACACATTAAAGAGGAGAATAAAATGAATAATTTCTTCTGGCCTTTAGGTGATAGAATGAAATAATTATTTTGGATGTAAAGCTAATTCTTGGGTGTTTTTTTAACCAACTTTGTAGTACAATGGACTCTGTTTATGACATTCATATTTACTTGTATCATCACAAACCAGCAATTATTGGCCACAGATGACTACTGGAAAAGCTAACTGCTCTATGCCATTTACCTCTTGTACTAGACAGTAATGGATTTATTCTGTTTTAAGAAGAATACAATCTGGTTCATTATAATCACTTCTTGTTGAAATAAACTTGCTATCTTGAACAGCTTCAGTACAAAGTAATCCAATAGCTTCTCAGGGTGTTTCTTTGAATGCATAGTTTAGCTGTACTGAAAGTACTTTATGCCTGTTGCTCTGGACAGTTTTTGAAATGTGACATAATTGCAGTATCTGTTAAGTACAGTAGGGCCCTGCTTTACAGCGATTCGATAATACAGCGGTCTCAATTAGTCGCAATTAGACTAAACCCCCACTCATACGGTGCTTGTTCCGCCTTTATGGTGGTTTTCGGGCATCGCGCCCTATTCTATTCAATGAGTTCCGCTTTACAGCGGGGGTCCGGAACGTAACCCACCGTATTAGTGGGCCCCTACTGTATTAGAAAAGAAAGGCCTGCTTGGGAACCTATAGCATACCTCAGTTTATACATAATTCACTTATAGGCAAAACCCCTTGCGGTTTAAGAACGTACCTATAGCCCACAGATATTTCTATCAAACTTTAAAAAGCAGGGAAATTGGGCAGCTATTATGAATGCACCAGGGTGTCAGCTCTACACTGCATCAGCAGTGTCAGGGGGGACTGAAAATCCCTGGGTCTTTGGCAAGGAAGGAAAGTCCTTAGCCAGCAGTCGGGTTGTAAATCTGCCAGGCCTATCTGAAGCGTACTTGCCGAGTCAGAAGTCCAGAAGCGAGGTCAGTGGAGGTCCGGGATCAATTGCCAAGGAGGTCAGTCAAAGAGATGCTGCAGGGAAACTAGGTCTACACAAAGCCACGCCTGACGTTGGAGTCAGCAACAAGCTGCAGCCAAGGTGTGCCTTATAAAGAGCAGGATGGACAGCAGGTGTGAGCCCTCAGCGTTTGGGCCTTAAGGAGACAGGCCTGCCTCTCTTCTGCCTGACCTTCTGCTGTCTACGTTCTGCAGGTGAGGGGGGAGTATCCTGTTCACTGTCTGTGTCTGGCTGCAGGGCCTCTGCTGTCCCTGGGGTGCTCTGCAGCTGAGGGGCAGAAGGAGCTGGATTCTCAGGAGGCTCCTCCATGTCTCCTGCTGCTCCTGGGTCTGCTGCTGTTACTCCCGAGTCTTCCTCATCTGAGGAGTCCTCTGACGGGGCCATGACACTATCCCCCGCCCCACGACCAACCCTCCGCCTCCCGCCGGGGCCCGGCTTATCTGGGTAGCGCTGGTGGAAGCGCTGGACCAGACGAGGGGCATGCACCTGCGCCGCATCTTCCCATGAACGTTCCTCAGGGCCGTACCCCTGCCAGTCTATGAGGTATTGGAGGCGGCCCCGATGCCTCCGGGAGTCCAGGATCTGTGCCACTTTGAATTCCTCTTCCCTGTTGACTTGTATCGGTGGTGGGGGCCGTGGTTGACTACCCAAGGGGTGAGGCGGGAGAGCGGGAGTCAGCAGTGATCTGTGGAAGACAGGGTGAATGCGGAAGGAGGCAGGGAGTTGGAGCCGGAACGCCACCGGGTTAATTTGCTGGGTGATCCGGAAGGGACCTGCATTCCGAGCCTCCAGCTTGTGAGACGGCCGTTGCGAACGCAGGAATTTGGTCGAGAGCCATACCCGGTCGCCTACCTTCAGCGGCGGGCCTGGTTGGCGGTGGCAGTCAGCAAAGCGCTTATACGTGTCCTTGGCCTGCTCCAGCTGCTCCTTCAGGACTGCCTGCAGGGCTTGCAACTCCTGCAGCATGACATCCGCAGCGGGGACCGGCGACGGGGGTCGCACTGAGGGGAAGAATCGGGGGTGGTAGCCGTAAGAGGCAAAGAACGGGGTCTGGCGCATGGAGGCATGCATGGAGTTATTATACGCGAACTCCGCCAGCGGTAACAGATCCACCCAATTGTCCTGTTGGAAGCAGGTGTAACACCGCAGGTATTGTTCGACGGTGGCGTTGGTACGTTCTGTTTGTCCATCTGATTGAGGGTGGTGGGCGGAGGACAAGTGGATCTGGACGTTCAGGGCCCGAAACAGGGCCTGCCAGAACCGGGCGGTGAACTGGGCTCCTCGGTCAGAGATCAGGTGGTCGGGGAGGCCGTGTAACCGGAAAACCTGGGTCAAGAACAGTTGCGCAGTTTCTGGGGCAGAGGGTAGGCCGGCACAGGGGAGGAAATGGGCCATCTTGGTGAACAGGTCTACGACTACGAGGATGGTGGTCATTCCCCGGGAGGCCGGTAAGTCCGTGATAAAATCCAGGGAGACCGAGCGCCAGGGCCCGGGTGGGTAGGCAGTGGGAGCAGGAGCCCCGGGGGCTTGCCGGGGTGGCTCTTGGCTCGCTGGCAGGTATCACAGGCCGCTACATAGTCCTTGACGTCCGCTTGGACCCGGGGCCACCAGAAACCCGGAGGACCAGGTGGAGGGTTTTATACATTCCAAAATGCCCTGCCGGCTGGCTGTCATGGCAGAGGTGGAGCACCTCTCCCCGCAGAGCTCCCGGGGGAACGTACAACCGGTTCCGGTGATACAAGAGGCCCTGCTGCAAGGAAAAGGGGCTGTCCCGGGCGGGCATCCCTGACTGGAGCTCTCGCTGCTGGGCCAGGGCGTAGGGGTCCTTTTGCTGCTGTTCCTGCACCCGGTCCAGGAGGGGTTGTGGTTGGTGGGTAGCGGCGAAGTTCTCTGGGCGAAGAATTGGGCGAAGGGGGCAATCGACCTGCTCGGCTCGGTATTCTGGCTTGCGAGAGAGCGCGTCTGCTAGGATGTTTCGGCGGCCAGGGAGGTAGGTGACCGTGAACTGGAACCGGGAGAAAAACAGGGACCACCGGATCTGGCGTTGGTTCAGCGGTTGGGCGCTTTGCAGGTGCTCCAGGTTTCGGTGGTCTGTTCGTACCTGGACCGGATGGCGTGCCCCTTCCAGGAGATGACGCCAGGTCTCGAAGGCTACTTTGATGGCCAGTAACTCCTTCTCCCAAATGGTGTAGTTCTGTTCCGAAGCGTTGAGTTTCCGGGAGTGGAACACACAGGGGAGCAGGGACTGCTTGCTCCCCACCGGCTGAAGTAGGACCGCTGCCACTGCCTTATCCGATGCATCGGCCTCCACTATGTAAGGTCGGGTAGGGTCGGGTTGCTGGAGGATGGGTTCAGATGTAAAGGCATGTTGGAGGCGCCGGAAGGCCTGTTGAGCAGCCTCGGTCCAAACAAACTTCTCTTTGCCTCGAAGCAGGTCTGATATGGGCGTGATGAGTTCGGAGAAGTGGGAGATGAACCGGCGGTAATAGTTGGCGAAGCCCAAGAAGCGCTGCACATCTTTGGGGCTTCGCGGAGCTGCCCAGTGGAGGATGGTCTCAATTTTGGCGGGGTCCATCTGGATACCCGAGGGCGAGATCCGATGGCCTAGGAAATCCACGGTCGTGAGGTCAAAGGTGCATTTTTCGAGCTTGGCAAAGAGGCGGTGCTCCCGCAGGCGCGGCAGCACCGCTCGAACGTGCTCCTTATGTTCCGAGGGGTTCCGCGAGTAGATCAGGATGTCATCCAAGTAGATCACCAGGAAGCGGTCTAGGAGGTCCCGGAAAATGTCGTTCATGAAGTGCTGGAAGACGGCAGGGGCGTTGCACAAGCCAAACGGCATCACGGTGTACTCAAAGTGCCCATAACGGGTGCGGAAGGCCGTCTTCCACTCATCGCCCTCCCGCATACGCACCAGGTTGTAGGCCCCTCTCAGGTCTAGTTTGGTGAAAATGCGAGCGCCCTGCAGCCGCTCTAACAGTTCTGGGATCAGGGGCAGAGGGTAGCGATTCCGAACTGTAATCTGGTTGAGGGCGCGGTAATCATTGCACAGCCAGAGTTCCCCACATTTCTTTTTGACAAAGAGGACAGGGGCGGCTGCAGGGGACGTGGAAGGGCGAATGAACCTTCGGCGCAGGTTCTTGTCGAGGAACTCTCTGAGGGCTGCCAGTTTGGGTTCTGACAGGGAATAAAGCCAGCCCACGGGAATCTTGGCTCCGGGGAGCAGATCAATGGGACAGTCATAAGGACGATGGGGCGGCAACTGGTCTGTCTCTTGCTTCCCAAACACATCCGCGAACTCCCGGTACTGTTCCGGTAAGGCCTCGGGCACGGAGCTTGCCTCCTGGGTCATCAGGATGCGCTCCTTCGGCCTCCAGCAGTTGGCTTGGCAATAGGGGGATCCGAGGGTCAGTCGGCCCGTGGACCACTGGATGATGGGCTCATGCCGCTGGAGCCATGCCAGGCCCAGCACGACCGGGAAGTGGGGTGCGGCAGCCAGGTAGAACTGGAGTCTTTCCTCGTGCTCCCCCAGGGCCATGTCAAGCGGCACTGTCTCCTGTACTACAGGGCCCGAGGCGAGAAGCCAGCCATCAATAGTCTCCACCAGGAGGGGGCAGTGAATGGGTTGACTAGGAACCCGGTGGAGCTTGGCAAAGGACACGTCCATAAAATTGCTGGTGGATCCTGAGTCCAGCATGGCGGGTACTTGTAGGGTCCCCCTTCCGGGGACTGTCAGTGCGATCAACACGGTCAGATGCTTGGGCGGTGAGGAACTGAGGTGGCGGGCCCCTTGAACCATGAGGTTGCCCCGGCTCAGGGGCCTGTGAAGGCTGGGGCATGGGCGTTTCCCGAGGCAGGGGCTGTGGGTCGTTTCGCAGAACACTGGGCTGCAAAATGTCCCGGGGCCCCGCAATACAGGCAGAGGCCCTGTTGCCGGCGTCGCAGCTTTTCGGCCGCAGAGACACGTGGCCGAGCCCCTCCCAGCTGCATCGGTTCTGCCGGGGGTGTAGGGTCCTTGCCGACAGGCTCCAAGGGCCCAGCCACTGGGGCTGATGCTCTGTAGACTGGCCGGGGTCAGTTGGCAGCACGCCTGCTTTCCAGCCTCCCGTCAATCTGGAGACACAGGCGTATGAGGGCTTGCAGGGTTCCAGGGCGCTCCACCCTAGCTAGCTCATCCAGGAGCTCATCCGACAGCCCCTCCTGAAACTGGTCCATGAGAGCGGCTTTGTTCCAGCCCAGGTTTTGTTGCAATAGACGAAAGTCTGTTACATATTCCCCCAAGGGGCGTAGGCCTTGCCACAGCCTGCGTATCCGGCGGTTGGCTGTGGCAGATTGGACTGGGTCCTCGAACATAGCCTTTAGTTCTCTGGTGAAGGCGGCTAGGTCGTTGAGCACGGGGCTCCGCTCGAGGAGCAGGGGCGTGGCCCATCTAGCTGCCGCCCCGGTGCAGAGGTTAATCAAGAATCCCACCCGGGTCTTATCATCTGGGAAGGCCTCTGTATGTTTGTTTATATGCTGTATATATGGCTGTATATATAGCTGTTTTTATACGTTTAATTGTTGTATATTTTAGTTGTATTATGTGCTTCAGAGAGAGTTTTATCCATCAGGCGGGGAGACTTGAGGGGGCCCCAATTGCCGTAGTGACGGGCAAAGGAAGGTATGGCGCTGTGAGAAGGACGTGCCAGGTAAGGGGAACGCGGTCCAGACATGTTGTGGCTGTGCCTTGTTCCGGTCCTTCCCACACCCGCAAGGTCGTTGGTAGTCCTATCAGCCAACTCTCAGATCTCCAGTTGCTGTTATTAAATGCCAGATCGGTATATAATAAAACCTCCCTCGTCCACGATTTGATTGTGGATGAGGCAGCCGATCTGGCATGTATAACCGAGACCTGGGTGGGTGAGCAGGGAGGAGTTGGTCTCTCTCAGCTCTGCCCACCGGGGTACCTGGTCCAGCATCATGGTAGATCTGAGGGTCGGGGAGGTGGGGTTGCTGTCGTCTATAAGAGTTCCATCTCACTCACCAAGCACCATGTTCATTCAGTTACTGGCCTGGAGTGTTTACACCTTGTGTTGGGCCAGAGGGACAGGCTGGGAATCCTTTTGGTGTACCGCCCACCTTGCTGCCCAATGGCTTCCCTAACTGAGCTGGCGGAAGTGGTCTCGGATATATTGTTGAGGTCCCCCAGACTAATAGTACTGGGGGATTTCAACATTCATGCCGAGACCACTTTGTCTGGCGCGGCTCAGGACTTCATGGCTTCCATGACAGCCATGGGGCTGTCTCAATATGTTAGTGGTCCAACACATGTATCGGGGCACACTCTAGACCTTGTTTTTGCTACTGAGCATGGGGAAAGTGATCTGGATGTGGGGAGTTTTACAACACTCCCTTTGTCATGGACAGACCACTGCTTGCTGAAGTTTAGACTTTCAGTAACCTCTTCCCTCTGCAAGGGTGGGGGACTTATTAAAATGGTCCGCCCCCGGAGACTAATGGATCCTGAAGGTTTTCAAAGGGCTCTGGGGGATTTTCCGGCTGATAGGACTGGCGCTCCTGCTGAAGCCCTGGTCGCTCTGTGGAATACGGAGATGACCCGGGCTGTAAACACGATCGCTCCTGCACGCCCTCTCCTGTGTAGAGCTCATACAGCTCCATGGTATACTCCGGAGCTGAGAGCGATGAAGCAAGATAGGAGGAAGCTTGAGCGGAAATGGAGACGAACTCCCGACGGATACAATTATGCGCTGGTTAGTGCTTCGACTAAGCTCTATGTAGGAGCAGTGAAGGCAGCTAAAAAACATCATTTTGCTGCCACTATTAAATCATCTCTTTGCCGCCCAGCGGAGCTCTTTCGAGTTGTCCGGGGGCTTCTCCATTCAAATCCTCCGGACAGGGTGGAATCATCGGAGGCCCGCTGTAATCAGTTTGCCGATCACTTCCAGAATAAGATCTCATGTATCCGCCGGGACCTAGACTCTCAAGTTATAGCAGTAGATCCTAGTGAGGTGTCCGGAGCACAGTCTTGTCCTGTTTTGTTGGATGAGCTTCAGTTGGTTCAACTCGAGGACGTGGACAAGGTGCTTGGACAGGTACGTGCAACCACTTCGGTACTGGATCCTTGCCCCTCCTGGCTGATAAAAACTAGCAGGAATGGAACAGGTAGCTGGGCCAAGGAAGTGATAAATGCCTCTTTACGAGAGGGAGTGGTCCCTGGCTGTCTGAAAGAGGCAGTGGTGAGACCACTCCTGAAAAAGCCTTCCTTGGACCCAGACAATTTTAACAGCTACAGGCCAGTGGCGAATGTTCCATTCCTGGGCAAGGTCTTGGAACGGGTGGTTGCTGGCCAGCTCCAGGCGCTATTGGATGAAACTGATTATCTAGATCCATTTCAATCGGGTTTTAGGCCCGGTTTTGGCACTGAGACAGCCTTGGTCGCCCTGTACGATGACCTATGTCGGGAAAGAGACAGAGGGAGTGTAACTCTGTTGATTCTCCTTGATCTCTCAGCGGCTTTTGATACCATCGACCATGGTATCCTTCTGGAGAGGCTCGCGGAGTTGGGAGTTGGAGGTACTGCTTGGCAGTGGTTCCGCTCCTACTTGGCGGGTCGTCTCCAGAAGGTAGTGCTTGGGGAACATTGCTCGACACCGCGGGCTCTCCAATATGGGGTCCCGCAGGGGTCAGTTTTGTCCCCCCTGCTTTTTAATATCTACATGAAGCCGTTGGGAGAGGTCATCAGGAGTTTTGGAGTGCGTTGTCATCAGTATGCTGATGACACGCAGCTCTACTTCTCCTTTTCATCTTCTTCAGGTGAGGCTGTCGATTTGCTGAACCGTTGCCTGGCCTCGACAATGGACTGGATGAGAGTTAACAAACTGAAGCTCAATCCAGACAAGACTGAGATGCTGTTGGTGGACGGGTTCTCTGATCAGATGGTGGATATATACCCTGTCCTGGACGGGGTTACACTCCCCCTAAAGGACCGGGTTCGTAGTCTGGGAGTCTTTTTAGACTCTTCCCTCTCACTTGAGGCTCAAGTAGCCTCGGTGGTTAGGAATGCGTTTTACCAACTTCGGTTGGTAGCCCAGCTACGTCCCTATTTGAGTAAAGAGGACCTTACATCAGTGGTACATGCTCTGGTAACCTCACGTTTGGATTACTGTAATGCGCTTTACGTAGGGCTACCTTTGAAGACAGTTCGGAAGCTACAACTAGTGCAAAATGCGGCGGCCAGATTGCTGACAAGGACCAAGCGGTCCGAGCATATAACACCTGTTCTGGCCAGCTTGCACTGGTTGCCAATATGTTTCCGGGCTAGATTCAAAGTGTTGGTATTAACCTATAAAGCCTTATACGGTGCGGGACCACGATACCTTGCGGAACGCCTCTTCCGATATGAACCGGCCCGTGCACTACGTTCTGCTACGAAGGCCCTCCTCCGGGTTCCAACTCACAGGGAGGCCCGGAGGGTGATGACAAGATCTAGGGCCTTCTCAGTGGTGGCCCCCGAACTATGGAACAGTCTCCCTGAGGAAGTACGCCTGGCGCCGACTCTGCTTTCCTTCCGGCGCCAGGTCAAAACCTTCCTATTCTCTGAAGCATTTTAAGTTACATTGATCTAATTTTAATAATGTTTATTGTATTGTTGATTGTATTTTAATATTATTCTGTTATTCATTGTATTTTTATACTATTTTATGTTCACCGCCCAGAGAGCTATCGCTAGTCGGACGGTATATAAATTTAATAAATAATAATAAATAATAATAAATAAAATAATAATGAAGAGCTGGGCCTGGGCCAAGAAGGCTGAGAGCTGGTCGGAAGCCCCAGTAAATTTCTCTGGGAGAGTCACAGGGCACTTGGCTCTCCCTGTAGGGAGAGGGGGTGGGGCTGCTGCTAGCTGGGTTTGCAAGCCTTGGACAGCCCACAGCAGCTGGTCTACTTGTGAGCGCAGGAGCAAGTTTTCCTGCTGGAGTTGCTCCATGGTCAGCACTTCCCCCACTCCTTTGTTGCCTGCTTTGTTTGGGCTGACTGCAAACTGTCAGCTCTACACTGCCTCAGCAGTGTCAGGGGGGGCTGGAAATCCCTGGGTCTTTGGCAGGGAAGGAAAGTCCTTAGCCAGCAGTCGGGTTGTAAATCTGCCAGGCCTATCCGAAGCGTACTTGCCGAGTCAGAAGTCCAGAAGCGAGGTCAGTGGAGGTCTGGGATCAATTGCCAAGGAGGTCAGTCAAAGAGATGCTGCAGGGAAACTAGGTCTACACAAAGCCACGCCTGATGTTGCAGTCAGCAACAAGCTGCAGCCAAGGTGTGCCTTATAAAGAGCAGGATGGACAGCAGGTGTGAGCCCTCAGCGTTTGGGCCTTAAGGAGACAGGCCTGCCTCTCTTCTGCCTGACCTTCTGCTGTCTACGTTCTGCAGGTGAGGGGGGAGTATCCTGTTCACTGTCTGTGTCTGGCTGCAGGGCCTCTGCTGTCCCTGGGGTGCTCTGCAGCTGAGGGGGAGAAGGAGCTGGATTCTCAGGAGGCTCCTCCATGTCTCCTTCTGAGTCTGCTGCTCCTGGGTCTGCTGCTGTTACTCCTGAGTCGTCCTCATCTGAGGAGTCCTCTGACGGGGCCATGACACAGGGGAGCAGGAGACTGACCTCTTCTCTGAGATATTGGACTGCCCTACAAATTTGTCAAAATACAAACACAATTTGGGTTGGTCTTTCACAGTCCAGTCCACTTCCTGTGTAGCTTGGAAGAATTTGGTAACGTGTCATATGGTGAGTGGTGGCAACACCTGCCATCTCCAAAGATAATTACATTTTTGTATGTTTGTTGGTGGTGTTCTTACTTTGCTTCTTTTCTGTGTTACTACTATTTCTACAGAGAATCTAACCTAGAAAATTATGTTTCTGTATTATTCATCCTAGAAATCCGTGTCAAATTTATTTTTATTAATTTTAAAGCCTTTTTATTGGTCAATGTTGTATGCTGGTGAAGACAGCCTTTTGTGTTTCAAACTGGAGGTTATGCTCTGTTTCTGTTTTGGGTGCATTAACAGTTGAATCTGAAACTGCAGGTTGATGTCAAATCAGACTGAGTACAATATGTTGCTACTTAAGCAATGACTCTAGCTGTTGGAAAAACAAACCTGGCCTGCCCAAGATGCATATTTTCAGCCTGCTATGCTTAAACTACTCCACTTAAGGAAGGGTGGGCATGGTCAAACAAAAACATAGAGTACACCTAGAATTTTGCTTCACCTCCCACTGTTTTATCTTGTACAAACTGAGATACTCCTCATGTCCATTGGAAACTATTCTGCAGAATCGTCAGTGCCATTATTCCACAATTGTTTTTGGAGCTTTCTTTTAGTGTTGCAAAGAGTTGCTGTCATTCACATATTCACAGAAACAGAAGCAAAAGAGAATGATTTACTATAGGAAAATTCACTAAAATTGCAAAGTAAATCAAACATATTTAAAGTAAGTATCTGAACTATATCAACTGTTTTAATATTGTTGCTTCCTCCCTGCTAAAACAAGATCACCGCAGCACATGTCTTGTTTCTGTTATTGGGCTGGTTACAGGTGTTGCCACCACTCACCATATGCTCAGAGGCGTATGTTACTGAATTCTTCCAAGCTCCACAGGAAGTGGATTGGACTGTGAAAGACCAACCCAAATTGTGTTTGCATTTTGTCAAATTTGTAGGACAGTACAATCTCTCAGAGAGAAAGTCAGGTCTCCTGATTCCCTGGTGCATTCATTATAGTTGCCCAATTTCCCTGCTTTTTAAAGTGATAGAAATATTTGTTGGGTATAAGTACATTTTTAAATTGCAAGGCTTTTTGTCTATTTAGTGAATTTTCTGCTTTTTAATCCGGGAGGTAAGAAATGGGATTCTGTGTAAATTAGCTGAGAATAGATTGATCATTTGCATGCTTACTGAGTTCAGTGGGATTTACTTTGCTGCAATTATGCTTAGGATAGGTGAAACTGACCACAGGGGATGGGATGGGGGGGATGGGAGCAGGCAGGAGGGGGAGGAAGAGGGCAGGTTTGATCATTTGCATACTTACTGAGTTCAATGGGATTTACTCCTGTGCAATCATGGCTAGGATAGGTAAAGTAGACCATCAGGGAGGGGGAGGGGAGAGTAGATGGAAGGGGGCAGAGGGAAGCAGAAGGGGGAGGGGGAAGGAAGAGACTGGAAGGGGAAGGGGTGAAGAAAGGGGGAGGGAAGGGGGGAAAGGGAGGGAGGAGGAGGGGAGGGCAGGTTTGATCATTTGCATGCTTGAGTTCAGTGTGATTTACTCCCGTGTAGTCATGTTTAGGATAGGTGAAACTGACCATGGGGGGTGAAGGGTAGGGGAACGGAGGGGGGAAGGAAGGGGCAAGAGGTAGGAGATAGGTGGGAGGAGGAGGGGAGGGCAGGTTTGATCATTTGCATGCTTTTTGAGTTCAGTGGGATTTACTCCTGTGCAATTATGCTTAGGATAGGTGAAACTGACCTGGGGAAGGGGGAGGAGATTGGGTGGGTGGGCACTGGGCAGAGGGGAAGCCCCTTTCCTTTCCAAAAGGAAATCATTGTGAACAGTATCATTCTTTTACATGGTTTCCCCCACCTTTTTATTCTATAGCAGGTACAGCCTCCTACCCAAATTTAAACTAAAGCTGTCCCTGGCCACATCCACAACAGACCTTTATTTCAGTTTATACAGTTATGGTTTCTTCCAAAGAATTCTGCGAAGTGTAGTTAGTGAAGTGTGCTGAGAATTGCTAGGAGATTCCCTGTTCCCCTCACAGACCTTCAATCCGAGCGGCTGACTGTTAAACCATTCTGGCCACTGGAGCTCTGTGAGGGGAATAGGAGTCTTTTCTCAGCACCCTTCAGAAACTACACTTTGCTGCCTTGCATACTGTGGAACCCACAAGACAGCAAAAGTCTGTTTTGATTACACAGACATTACCACAGGGCTAGCGCTCATCTGGATTAGTACTTATTTTGGCAATCCTAGCCATCAGATGCCTACCGTCGGTCTTTGAAAGAATAGCAGTGCCCTCATGCATTTTTACAAAGCTAAATATGACTTAGTTTGTGGATTATGGATTCCCAATTTTCTTTAAGATGGATAGATATTTAACTTGTAACTTAAGTACCTATTAGTTATCTTATATTGATGCAGAATTTAGAGTCATGTACAGGTGGGCTCCGCTTATACGGCAGGTTCCATTGCGGACTGCCGCCGTAAAGCGGAAATCGCCGTAAAGCAGAACGCATTGATGATAATGGGGCGCGTTGCGTGAAAATGACGTCAAAATGGCGTGTGATGTTAAAAAACGCCATAAAAGTGGAACAAGTGCCTTAATGCGGGGACTTTCCCTAATTGAAAGCCGCCGCATTAGCGAAGCGCTGTAAAGCGTGGCCCTACTGTAGTAGTAAATAGGATGTTTATTTCAAATCGAAGTAGAAACTTATTCATCATGGAAGAGTATGGTAAGAATTGCATGGCTTCCTTCTAGCAGAGTCTGGATGACTAAACATTGCCTCCTCCCCACTCTATAAGTTAGACTTCTGTATTTTGCATTTTTCTTTAGGAGTGCGAAATGGGAAACCTTTTAAATTTACTTAAGGCCTTGATCAAATTGATTCCCGTACTCTCTGTAGTTCACAGTATCTTTGGAAAATGTCAGTAGTGATGCACTGGTTGTATGAATTTAGTTTTCAATCATGAAACCACTTGCTTTTTCCAGTGGGACTGATTGCCAGGAATTGGCATCAGGATTGCTGTCAGTCTGGACTTCTGGGAAGGGTGAGGACTTCCGGGAAGGGTGACTTCGCTTGTGCCTGCTTTTGGGACAGGCTCCCGCCTCAAAAGAAGCTTATTCAGATATAAATCAGTCAGAACATTTTTTTTTTTTGACTGATGAAATTTCTCCCGGGCAGGGAGAAACGTAGAGATCAACCTCAAAAGCCTGTTTTTGTTGGGAGGACTGGATTTCATTAATTTATGAGATAAGGTCCGGCCAACAATGCCGGACGGACTTCCTAACAAGCTCTATCTGCTTAAGCGATACGTTTATCTTTTCTTTAAAGAGAGAACGGACTAACAGGCAAGCACCCTTCTTTCTATTATTTTTTTTACTTGGTTTAAATTGTTGCAGCAAAAGGAGATTTGTCAGATTGATCGGCTTTGGACAACTTCTGGGTGAGATATAGCTCTTCTCTGTTATTCACGAAATTAACAGCTTATCTCTGTTTCTGTCGCAAAAAGCTGTCCTGGAAGTGCATTCTAAAGATAATAAACAGAAGAGGGATTTCTATTCCTGATTTCTATTCCGAGGAATATTATATTGTCTGGGACTATTCTCTTTTTGGTCTATTTTATTTTGACGAATCTGCTTCTTCACGACGCCACTAACTGTTCTGATGCTGGGAACTAAATTTGTTTTGCATTCTTGAACATAGAGAGATAAGGCAGGTTGCTCTGTTTATACTGTGATGTCATCAAGCCTGGAATATTAACCCAATTGTTGCTGAAATAAGAAGTGGTTCTTCTTTATTTTTGTTTTGCTTTGTTTTCGTGGTTTTAAAAATGGCAATCAAGAAAGTGGCTGAGAATCTGGAAGTAATTATGTTTCAGAAAATAATGGATGAGATTGAGATAACGAAACAAACCCTGCGACAGGGTAGTAAGGAGCTGAAAATTGAACTGACCAAAATGACGCAGGAGCTTAAAGAAATAGGGGATCCTGTGAGAGAGGAGAATGAGATCAGAGATGAGAAAAGAAAAAATAAAGGGAAGATACAAGCCCTGGAGATTGGAACAAATGTGGAATTGGAAAAAGATCTGGAGTTTATGGATTTTAGAAATAAAATCTACTGTTTGGAATTTAACGTAATCTCTGAAGAAATTAATGAAGATATTAGAGATAAAGTTATCAATGGCTTGGATAATCTTCTGGACTGGAATGATGTGATGGAGCTTGATATAGAGAAAATCTATGGAATTAACTGCAGCCATGTGACAATGGAAAAACTCTTAAGAGATGAGCCAGTGCATTTTGTAAAAAAGAAGAACACAGATGTGACTTTACAACAGTATTTCAGCAACTTATTCAGAATGGATGGCAAGAAAATATTTGGGATAGAGGAAATTCCCATCAGACTCTTATTATATGACTATGGCTACAACAGCAAGATTATTATGGAATACTGATAATGGAAGATTGGACACTGAAATTACTGGACTTAACAGGACTATTGAAGATGGAAGATGGAACTAATAGGGATAATGGAATAATGGCTATTGAAATCATTGGACCTAACAGATTCTGATGAGATGGATTAATCGAAATGTTTATTTGGACTATGGTTATGACAATAAGATTATTATAATTATTAACGAGATGGATTAATTGGCATGTTTATTTGGAGAAAAATTGATAGATATATTTCTTAAAGAATTGAAACCTCTCTTTGACTTTTTGTGGAAAGAATAAAGTAATGTTTATGAGATTTGATGATTAATTAAGATAACTACTGGAGGAAAGTGATTTTATAATATGATTTAAGAGACAGGATTGTTATATATTGTAGACCTATAACTGATTTGATATGTGACAAATGGGAAGTCAACATTTTATTTTTTTTTGTTTAATCATTTTTGTTTTGTTTTGTTTTTTGTCTTTGAATGTTTTATGATTTTGTTTTGTATGTTTTATGAAAATTTGAATAAAAATTATTGTAAAAAAAAAAAAAAAGGATTGCTGTCAGTCTAAAAATGTTCTGGTTGGTATTAAAATGCCACTGAGCAGAACACAAGCTCATCCTGACATAACTAATATTAAAGTGATGCAGTTTCTAGGCAGGCTTGAGCCTGTGCCTCTCTTTAAAAAAAACAAAAACAGCTAAAGTGTTAAATCGATAGATCTGGAGACTATTGCAGACAAGCAGTAGTGATAATCTTCTCTGGCAAACTGCTAAATCTTATGGATGGTTGTTAAAATTATACATAAGCTGCAAATTTATGGAGGATAAGACTATCAATGGCTACTGGGCATGATGTCTGTATACTATTTACACTACCAGACAGAGGTAATATGCCTCTGAATACTAGTGGGAGAATTCTGTTGCAGGATTGGTTGGCTACTGTGGAGACAGGATGTTGGACTAGATGGGCTTTTGGTTTGATCCAGCAGGGCTCTTATCTTGAATCCTTTAAGTACATGTGCCATAAACATGCCATAAACAAATGCATATATCAAAACGCTAGTTAAACAATAAAAGTTACTCTTGCAGATTTATAGATGTGAGTATCTTGTTTGAGCTCCTTTGCTGATATTTTGCTTCATGCTTTGGACAGAGAATGGAGTGGTTAAATCTGGCAGGAGACTCTAGTAGTCAGGCTGTATTTATAAGTGCTGCCTCTTTATTAGAGTGGTAAAATAGCCAAAGTCTCTAGCTGTTTTTATCTTAAAGGCATATTAAATTAGTGGTATTCAAATCCAAAGTTTTCAGTTTGGTTGAGACTATATGAGAGATTCCACTCCATCTTTATACACTAAACTACAAATCTTTTTTTAAAAAAAATTGTAAACTGCCTCTGGTGTTTTAGCAGAAAGGCAATGTATTAGGGAAAGGATGAAAAAAGTAAATAAAAAGCCATAAGGGCATTCTTACCCCTAAGAAAAGAGAAACTGACTTTATATTTCAGTGCAAGTATGTTATTGATTGCCCTGAGACACCCATATTGTGGATCTTTATGTCGAGAAGAGGTTCAGAATAGCCAAGTGATTAATGTAGTATATTGTTAAATTGTAAAATATTAAACAGCAAGCAATGTATTGCACAATAATGTCATTCAATATAATAAAGCAATAGTTATAAGCAGATTATGGCGGTGATACAATTGACAAGTTGGTTTAAAATTGCAGCAAATCAACCCTTGGACAACATCATTTTAAAGTCATGTTTTTGCTTGCTGCTGGGGGCCAGCAAGGAGGAAAACAAGTGTACCTTGATGGGCAGGAGGCTTCTTAGTTGTGGTGCCTCACCCATATAAAGCAGCGACAATTAAGCTATGGGTTGCACAGGAAGTAGCCCACTAATCCCCATGTCTTGTCCCAGGTTGGGTGAATCAGTTGCCCATGTATTTTCACACCCTGTTGATTAAAAACAACAATGACACTAAAAGCAGTTGCAACCAAAAGAGGAGCTTCTGGCTGGTAGCTGTAGGGATCTTGCAAAAGGCAGGAAAGGGGTTACATGGGCTATGGTTGTGTAAGGGTAGTCAGTGTCATGCCTCCAGATGTTGTTAGACTACTACTCGCATCAGCGCCAGTCAGCATGGCCAATGGTCAGGAAGTTGTAGCCCGCAGCATCTGGAGAGTTATCACATTGGCTACTGCAGTGTAGAGTAACGTACATATCACAGATTGGAATGGAGCAAGGCAACACTCTAGCATAAACCCTAGTGGTTTAGAAAGTTCAAAGAAACAGATAAAGGTTTGGTAGGACAGCCTAGCATACAGCTGTTCAAGTAATGGTGTATTTGCTGCTGCTCCTGGCAAGGAAAATGTAGTGCTACACTATCAGCTGCTAGCTGCCTGATGTTGTCCATCTTTTTGACCTTAATAACAGAAATGAGCAAGAAGACTTACAAGTATTATGTTACTATGCTGTTTCACTTGCCAGGAAAACACATTTGCTGTGATAACTGCGTGTCCGTTACTCTCCACTATTGTCCCTTGCTCTTCTAGCACAGCCTTTCCCAACCAGTGTGCCTCCAGATGTTGTTGGACCACAACTCCCATCTTTCCTGACCATTGGCAATGCTGGCTGAGGCTGATGGGAGTTGTGGTCCAACAACATCTGGAGGCACACTGGTTGGGAAAGGCTGTTCTAGCCCATAGGTGGGGCAGTGGAGAGGCCCCCGTGATACTGTACTGTGTTTCCCAGTATAGAGACCATGGAGCATCCTTATGATAAAAATGAGAAAGTGGGCAGGGGCAGTGTGCCAAACCATGAGCTCCTCAGTATTCATCTGCTTTAAAGAGATGCTAAGGCTACAGTATTGGCATTAAATCCTTTTGTAGTTGCCCATAAAGAAACTCACAGCAGTAAGAAATTTATAGTGATGTTGCCTATGCAACATGCCTCTTCAAACATTTGATAATACAGTAGGGCCCCACTCATATGGCAGGTTCTGTTCCAGGCCTCCGCCAAAAAGCAAAAACTGCCGGAAAGTGGGGCCCTACTCAACTGTAGCCCGCAAGCTCCCCGCCCTACAGCTGGAGCTTGTGAGCCTGCACTACAGCTGATTGCACTCTACAGCTAATCAGCTGTAGCACAGGGAGCTCCAGTTGCCACGCTCCAGCTGACAGGGATCAGCTGTAGTGCGGGGAGCTCACATGCTCCAGCTGATCCCTGTCAGCTGGAGCGTGCGATCAGTTGGAGCGTGGGGAGCTCGCGCACTCCAGCTGATCCCTGTCAGCTGGAGCACAGTGGCTGGAGCTCTGCGCGCTATAGTTGATCGCCCCGCTGGGCCGCCGTATTAGCAGAACGCCGAAAAGCAGGGTGCCAACAAGCAGGGGCCTACTGTATAATAAATCCTAGTGGTTCATAAAGTGTCTTTGATTTGGAAGATCTTTTAGTGCACAAGTTGCTACATAACAGACCTTTAGTATCTCTTTTTTTGGCAGGTTGATCCTGGTAACTCTGGAAGGGTGTTGGCTTCTGATGCAGCTGTTTTCCTGAAAAAATCAGGACTGACAGACCTGATACTTGGGAAGGTATTGACTTGGAGGTTAATTGTCCTATCTTGGCTTTGACAAGAATTAAACTGCTGGTTACTAGTGGTACTTTACACCTTTAGCCTCACTTCCTTAAGCATTTCAATCTCTACAGGAGTTACAGAGCAGCCTTTCTTGACAAGTACAAATTTTGATTTTAGGGTTGAATGAAACAAGAATTAGGTATTTTGGGAGCATTCAGTAGTCACAATCCTACCCAGTTAGGTACACTTAAGCCCATTTAATTGAATAGGCACCATCTTGCTCAGCTCTCTGATGGATAGTTGGCAGTATCTCTAGGGAATGTCCCAGCTGCAGCTCCTTGTTGTGTATTTAAACATATGATACTTCAGAATACCTGGTCAATCCATGGTGGAAATGCACTGGTTAGATGTGGAAAGACATCCTTTCCTATAATCTATTAAAGGGTCTCAGTGAGAAACATATTAGTGTGGAGGCTTTTGCTTGAAATGTATGGGTTAAAAGTGATTATACATATTTTGTGTATGGAGGGTGTTTTAACATTTTTATACTTGCTTCAAATTGTTCAGCTATTAGCTTTGCTACAGTTCTAGCTCTTATTTCCCCTTTAGCCAAAACTAAAAACTTAGTGTTAAATTGGAATTCAAACTGTTGCATCGGGGGAAAAAAAGAATAAAGAACACTTTTTGTTGTTATGCCATTAAGATAATGCAGTTAAACTTTTGGGATTATTATTTTTAAAATCTTCTTGATAAAGTGCAGAGAAGATATTTATAGAGGTACTTCAAATGCTTCTTCCATCTAATTGTTTAGGTTTGGGACCTCGCTGATACAGATGGCAGAGGTATCTTAAACAAACAGGTAAAAATGTGTTTTCTTTAAATGAATGAGATCAAGGAATGAGTAAAAACGCATTTTTACAACAGCTTATAGCAGGTTAAAATGCTGAAAGAGACATCTTTCTCTTGTCAATAGTACCGAGCTGAGTCTTGGATCACCACCTCGGTTGTCTTTTCAGCGTCAGCTAAAGGCCTTCCTCTTTCAACATGCCTTTTAAGTAGAGATCTTATCCCAGTCTGCGTCTGCTGGAATTACTTTTTACTTTTTTAAAGTTGTTCTTTAAAATTGTTTTGTTCTAATGTTTTAAAATCTTTTGTTTTTAAGATGTTTTAATGTGCCTGTAGTTTTTTGTTGCCCTGCGCTTCTTTTCGGAGGAAGGGCAGGATATAAATTATATAATTAAATAAATAAATAAAATAAGAAGGGTGGAATATAAATTAATTAAATAAATAAATATTTGGCAAAAGGGAGATAGAGCCAGAAAGGGCACACGTATCCACACACCTTCTGCTCTCTCCGAAGAAAACATGGGGACTCAGTTAAGGATCATATGGATGTAATCCTCTCAATCTCTTAACCATTTTTAGATGATCAAGAATCGGCTATGAGACTATATGCTATTCTTTCACAATTCCTGACAGCCTTAAAACTTAAGTAGAATAAATATAAGCCAGAGTTCCCTCTCTACAAGAGTTCGTCAATCAGTTTCTGGAGCCACAGCACAGACCAGCAAAAAAGGGTGGGAATAATTTGTGCAAGGAGAGGGACTGCAGGATTAGAATGTACAATTCTATGGCTTCCTCCATATCTTTTAATACTTTGTTGTTATGTGCCTTCAAGTCGATTACAACTTATGATGACCCTATGAATTGGCAGCCTCCAATAGCATATATTTTAAACTACCCTGTTCAGATCTTGTAAGTTCAGGTCTGTGGCTTCCTTTATGGAATCAATCCATCTCTTGTCTAGTCTTCCTCTGTTTCTACTCCTGTTTTTCCCAGCATAGTTATCTTTTCTAGTGAATCATGTCTTCTCATTATGTATCCAAAGTATGATAACCTTAGTTTTGTCATTTTAGCTTTTTATTATTATTATTATTTTATTTATATCCCACCCTTCCTCCCAGCAGGAGCCCAGGGCGGCAAACAGAAACACTAAAAACACTTTAAAACATTGTAAAAAGACCTTAAAATACATTAAAACAAAACAAAAACATTTTTTAAAAGCTTTAAAAACATCTTTAAAAACAAAAAAGGGTTAAAAACATTATTAAAGAAAACATATTCAAAGCAGTTCTAACACAGACGCAGACTGGGATAGGTCTCAACTTAAAAGGCTTGTTGAAAGAAGAAAGTCTTCAAAAGGCGCCGAAAAGATAGCAGAGATGGCGCCTACCTAATATTTAAGGGGAGGGAATTCCACAGGGTAGGTGCTGCCACACAAAGTCCATTTCCTATATTGTGCAGAATGAACCTCCTGATAAGATGGTATCTGCAGGAGGCCTTTAGCTTCTAATGATAGTTCTGGTGAACTTTGTTCTGACACCCAATAATTTGTCTTTTTCGCAGTCCATAGTATCTTCAACGCTCTCCTCCAACACCACATTTCAAATGAGTTGATTTTTCTCTTACCCACTTTTTTCACTGTCCAGCTTCCACATCCATACATAGAGATCGGGAATACCGTGGTGTGAATGATCCTGACTTTAGTGTTCAGTGATACATCTTTGCATTTGAGGACCTTTTCTAGTTCTCTCATAGCTGCCCTCCCCAGTCCTAGCCTTCTTCTAATTTCTTGGCTATTGTCTCCATTTTGGTTAATGACTGCACCAAGGTATTGATAATTCTTGACAAGTTCAGTGTCCTCATTGTCATAAAGTTACATAAATCTTCTGTTGTCATTACTTTAGTCTTTTTGACGTTTAGCTGTACTCCTGCTTTTATGCTTTCCTCTTTAACTTTCATCAGCATTCGTTTCAAATCTTTACTGGTTTTTGCTAGTAGTATGGTATCTTCTGCATATCTTCAATTATTAATATTTCTCCCTCCAATTTTCACACCTCCTTCATTTTGGTCCAATAATACTACCAATTGTTTAATCACAGTTAAGTCCACGCTGGTTTATTATGTTAGTTTGGAATGCTAACACTTGGATAGGATCCAAAGTGCTGCTTAGGTGCATCCAAAATATGTAGCTATTTTGTGTGTGCCTACACTCCTCCCCTTCCCTCATTTGCACTTTGCTCCCGAATTTTCCCTGAATCTTAGGAGCAGCTGGCTGGGTAGCATGGTGAGCTTCTGTCAGGAAGTGAATGAACAGCTCAAGTCCCTGCATGAGCTTTTGGGCCCAAGCCTTTGATTATTATGGGGAAGGGCCATAGCTCAGTGGTAAAACATGCATCTGTCTTGCACACAGAAGGTCCCAGGTAGAATCCCTGGCACTTTCAGGTAGGCCTGGGAGAGGGCCCTTTTCTGAAATTCTGCTGCCAAGTCATTGTAGACAATACTGAGCTAGACACACCAATGGTCTGACTCTGTACAAGGCTGCATGCTTTGTTCCTAAGTACTTACTGGTCTGTACTGCAGAGTAAACGGCAGCATGCTGTGCATTGTACAGTTCACAAAATACAATTCACAGGTTCACATTGTATAGTAACACAAAACAGAAGTTCCAGGGCAGTGAATGTCAGGTTTCACATTAGAGAAAAGTTTAAAAAACCACTCCCAGCTTAACTTTTGGGAAATGTGCAGAATTTCTAATGGGATTAGAATGCAAAAGAATGTGTAAACAGACGTAATGTCTTTTAAATTTCATCAGATCTATGTGTGCTCACCAGGGCTGTGGAGTCGGTACGCCAAACCTCCGACTCCAACTCCTCTATTTTTCAAGTGTCTGACTCCACCCAAAATTGCTTCCAAGTCCACAGCCCTGGAAAGGGCTGTAAATGTCTTTTTAAATTGGAAGCTCTCCTAGGAGCATTTTTATCGCTGCCTGAATATGCGCTGATCTGGGCATCACAGCATTTGTCTTCATCTGGGTCCTGTGTCATACACCGACACACAAAATGTTTTCCAGCTTGAGTTATGGTGAAATGCTCAACTACAGCTGACTTCATGGGAAGCTTCTTTGACATTTTGAATTTATATTTTTAAAAATTTGTCAATAAAAATTTATTTTGAAGCCAGAGTCGGTACATTTCTACCGACTCCGACTCCACCCAAAATTGCTTCCGACTCCACAACTCCGACCGACTCCACAGCCCTGGTGCTCACCCCTTCCCCCATTGCTGAATAATATTGCATTTTAAGAATTGTGTTTAGAAAACCATATCAGGTTGCTTGAGGTATCTAAACTTTTATTTAGCAGGCATCTAGAATTCACATCAATGCATGATATACAAGAGGAGTACACTGGAGGTTAAGTTGAAGTTTTTACATGTTTACTTGAAATGTGATGTTTTTTATTTGATATGTTTTCTGAGGTAAAAATAGTTCTATGTTTGATTTCCTTTTCATTCTTTTTAGGAGTTTTTTGTGGCTTTACGACTTGTAGCCTGCGCACAGAATGGATTGGATGTTTCTCTAAGTAGTCTTAACTTGCCTGTTCCTCCACCTAGATTTGTAAGAACTCTTAAATACCTTACCTTGAGTATTTAAGTAAAAGCTGAGCACTGTTATGTAGCTATCAATATACCCTTTAAAAAAATTATCTTGTGCAATTGTATGCACTATGCCTTAATTGTTATCAAGTGATAGGGTGAAAATTTGAGTTGGTCTGTGATAAATTTCTATTCCTCTTTTATTTTATCAATATACTCAAATACAGATGTTGTTTAAAATATTACAAAGTGTGCAGTGTTGGTGATATGTATATTAGGAGTACAATATTGAGCACCTTGGCAGATCTTGCATCCTCAATTAGATTTAGATGCTACAAGATAATTCAATAATAATAATAAATTTTATTTCTGAGTTGCCTATCTGGCCGAGTTAACGGCCACTCTAGGCGACGTACATAATAAAATGATATACAACATATACAATATAAACCAGAATACAATATAAACCAAAACCCCTAATTAATCTAAAACCACCCACATCTTATAACAAAAAAAACTAGTCCGCCCCAAGAGTCCTGTAGGCCTGCCTAAATAGCCAGGTTTTCAAGACTCGGCGGAAACTTGCCAGAGAGGGGGGATGGCGAAGGTCATAGGGTAGGGAATTTCAGAGGGTGGGGGCCACAATCGAAAATGCCCTCTCTCTGGTCCGCATCAGTCTAGCTGTTTTAACTGGTGGGACCGAGAGAAGGTCTTGTGAGGCTGATCTCGTTATGCGGCATATTTGGTGATGCTGGAGGCGCTCCTTCAGATAAACTGGGCCGAAACCGTATAGGGCTTTAAAGGTTAACACCAACACCTTGAATTGGGCCCGGTAAACAACTGGTAACCAGTGTAGATCTTCTAACACCGGAGTGATATGATCACGGCGGCGGCTGTTCTTAATCAAACGTGCCGCCACATTCTGTACCAGCTGTAGTTTCCGGACCGTTTTCAAGGGTAACCCAACGTAGAACCAAATGGTTGGATGACCTGATCTAAATTCTCCTTATTAAGCAAGGTTACAGGTGGGTATTGATCAAGATGAGAAATTGAGGGTTGAAATTTGATTTTTTGGGGGGGGGGGAGTACAAAATTGCTGCTTCCAGTAAGCATTTGCAATATTCATTAACATTATTATATGTATTATATTATTATAATGTATTATTATAATGTAATTATTATTATTATTATTATTATTATTATTATTATTATTATGTATGCTGATCACTGTTGGTCAGTTTCCCAAAAGTCCTAGAGTCCTTTCATTTGACTACATACTGCCTTTGTGGGTAGGTACTTTGAACTCATAGCAGCCTTTAATTATTTTATTTTATTTAGTTTTGGTTGGTGTCATAAGGTATTGTGTATTACTGAAGAATGAGTTCAGCAATAACAACATTTATTCCACTATTCTACTTTAAACAGTCATGGCTTCCTCCAAAGAATCCTTGCAAGTATTGTGAAGGGTGCTGAGAGTTGTTTGGAGACCTCTCACAGAGCTACAATTGTCAGAGTGGTTTAACAATCAGTCCCTCTTCCCAGAGAACTCTGAGAATTGAACCACACTTCCCAGGTTCCTCTGGGGCAAACTATGCCAGTGTGGCAGAAATTCTAAGTGTGGTCCCCAATCTGTTCATGTTGATGCACACAAACTGGAACAGGTTGAGAGAAGAGCAACAAGGATGATGAGGAGAGACTGAAAGAACTGGGCATGTTTAGCCTTGAGAGGACTGAGGGTAAGATATGATAGCACTCTTCAAGAACGTGAAAGGTTGTCACACAGAGGAGGGCCAGGAACTCTTCTTGATCATCCCAGAGTGTAGGACACAGAATAATGGGCTCAATAATGGGAAGCCAGGTTTCAGCTGAACATCAGGGAAAAACTTCAAAACTGTTTTAGCAGTACAACGTTGGAACCAATTAGCTAGGGAGGTGATGAGCTCTCCAACCCTGGAAGCATTCAAGAGGCAGCTGAACAGCAATCTCTTGGATATGCTTTAAGTTGGATTCCTGCATTGAGCAGGAGGTTGGACTCAACGGCCTTACAGGATGCTTCCAACTCTACTGTTTTGTAATTCTGTGACTGTTAAAAGTGGAATAATAGTGGGGAAAATGTACAATGTGAATGTGGCTTTAGTTTGCATTACGATATGTACATACTGTTTTAAGAGAAAGATTATGATGCCATTCTTGTACTCTCACTTTATTATTCATGACAGGAACTAATGATAAATATGAATGACAATTGTCAGTTCAAATAAAGAAAATTCAAATAATTATATTTTTTTTAATTCTCCTTTCCACTAGAATGATTCCACTAGCCCTTTATTATCTGGGGGAGCACCAGCCGATATCCCATGGGCTGTTAAGGTAAGAAAAATATATTGAAACTTAGAATGAAGTGGATGCTTTCAGTGTATCTCAGGTTCTGCCTATTAAGGCTCTATTTAGAGATGATGCCCCCCAAGTCCTCTTTCTTTACATTGTGCTTTTTAAAAACAAAACCTTGTCCCTAACTGGACATACACTTCCTTGAGAAATGAACCTTCCTCTTTCTTGGTGAAAGCTTGGCTTGGTTTGGTGACTAAAAGCATAGCCACCTGATCAATTGTTGGAGTTATATGTGAAGTAATGGATAGATCTGTGTGTGTGTGTGTGTGTGTGTGTCATTTTTTAGCTGCTCTTGAATGTGGTGAAAATAATGTACAGGAGGTCTAAACCAGCCTTTCCCAACCTTTGAGTCCACAGATGTTGCTGGACTATAATTCCCATCATTCCTGACTATTGGCCATGCTGGCTTGGGCTGATGGGAGTTGGTCAATAACATCTGTTTTGTTTTAGCGTGTTGTTTGCTGCCGTGGGCTCCTTCTGGAAGGGCGGGATATAAATTTAATAAAAATAAAAATAAATCTGGGAACCCAAAGGTTGGGGAAGGGTGGTCTAAACCATAGCTGGCACCAGCTACTGCTTAACATGGTAATTAGAAATGGACCTTCCTCTCTGCAAAAACTCTTGTTCATATCTTCCCACTCTGACTACTTCAACCTTTTCTTCTTTTGTCAAGCCTTCTGTTGCTACACCTTGGCTCTTTCATCTTTTAACCAGAGCTCGTAATTCACTTCTTTGTCACTCTCGCCATATGATACTCCTCCCAAATCCCCACAGTAGCTTCTTGCCTGCTCTCAGATCCATCACAATTTTTTTGTCCTTACTGTGAAAAGTCCTATTGTAGCCGTGTCACCTTATTGGCCCCTTCTCATATCCCTATATATACCTGTGACCTTTGCTCTTCCAGATCTATTGACTTTAGTTTTCTAACATTTTCTTGCTGTCTTGGACAACTGTCTTTCCCCCTTGTTGTTCCAAACATGAATCATTTAGCTTACCACAGCAAGGGAAGGTTTGAGGAAAGAAGAGAAGAAGAAGAAAGATCCCTTTCTTCCTCAAAGTTCCAAGTAGTGCTACAAAGCTCCTTTTCCATGATTGTTAGGGACAAGGGCTACATTGGAAGATTTTGTTGCAGGCCTGCAGCTATATCAATGAAAATCTGTGAAGTATTGCATAGAGTTTCCCAGGTATCAAAGTCTTTAGAGGGAGCACCATCCCCTTCTGGCTGACTTGCAATTGAATGGAGCAATGGAAGGAATGTCTCTGCTTTTCAGAGCTATTGAGATTCTGGTAGAAAAATGTTTTTAAGTGAAATGTTTGGGGACAGTTCCTTCGAAAACATCTAAAGAGCAGTATCTGTGGGTTAAAAAAAAGTCGAATAATGCTAAAAATACCTATATTTGCCCTTCAGATTTAAAGCTTGCTCATCTACTTTGTATTCAGGTATTCATATTGAAGTCATCTCATAACAGGCCCCCAGACAACCTTCCCTACTGTCCATTATGTACTCTATTTTTATGCTTCTTCTGCTAAGGCACTTCGCTGCTTCTTTTTTCATACTGACTAGCCTTTCCCAACTAGTGGGTCACCAGATGTTGTTGGACCACAATTCCCATCTTTCCTGACCATTGGCAATGCTGGCTGAGGCTGATGGGAGTTTTGGTCCAACAACATCTGGTGGCCCACTAGTTGGGAAAGGCTGGACTAGTGCATAAATTTTCCACCTATGGCTTATTTTCTTTAATTGCACACTTCTTTCTGGAGCTACAGCTGGTATAGCACAGTGGGGAGGAGAGCCTGGCTGGGAGTCCAGAGTCTGTGAGTTCAAATCCCAGCTCGGGTCTCCTGGGTGTCAAGGGCCAGCTAAAGACCAACCCACAGTGAGTGGGTCAGGGGTTACGTACCCTGCCACCTGTGTGGCCGTGGGCAAGCTACATAGTCCCAAGGAGCCCAGTTGCCCCTCAGCTGGCAGTTGCGGACAAGGAAGGGGCTGGCTTGTGCAGCTGTGGCAAGCTGAGCAGGCCCTAGCCAGCTGGGGAGGACTAGCCTCAGAGGGAGGCAATGGTAAACCCCCTCTGAATACCGCTTACCATGAAATCCCTATTCATTGGGTCTCCATAAATCGGGATCAACTTGAAGGCAGTCCATTTCCCATTTCTGAAGCTAGTCAATTTTTGCCTACATCAATGTTCCTGTTAAATTAAATGCAGCCTCTTTAATATTTCTAAAACTAGGTAGAAGACAAGGCCAAATATGATGCTATCTTTGACAGTCTGAACCCAGTGAATGGATTGTTGTCAGGTGATAAAGTGAAACCTGTTCTGCTAAACTCCAAACTGCCAGTCGATGTCTTGGGAAGGGTAAGAATGGCAGGCTGCTTAGCAAGACGAAATCTCTTTTACCCTGTGGAATTCTATAGGCTAATGCTTCATAACTGGTGGAGTGTCTGACAAGAGACCGCTAAGATGTATCCTAAGGTCCCTGAGGGTGTCTATCTTATGCATGCTTTTCATACATAAGCTTAAAAGAATAAGATCAATAGAAGGAGCAGCTTCTTGTAACCAAACCGTTGCCATTTGGTTACTGATCTACATCATAAGTGAGGGACCTCTGGCCTGCAGGCCAAATTAGGCCTTGTAGGGAGGTCCTAATTCAGCATGGAAGGCAGTTTTCCCCAAACTATGCCCACCTACCCCCACACTTGATGTCATATGTGGGTGTGAAGGAACATTCTTAGAGTGTGCACAAACTGTTCCTTGGCAAGTAAGACTTGCTGTTGGTGCTGATCAGCTCATTCCATTGGCTGGATCTTGTTCTTCACCCCTGATCTACATGCCTCATAGAAAGAGTTCCCTCCTAGGTTTTTTTTTTTAGAGGAGAGTTGCTGCTTGGATGTTGTAACTCTTTCTGATATTTTCTCTCTCAAAATCCTCTGCAGGGAGAAAAGCAGCTTGAAGGACATGGTTTTGAGAGGCAAAAGGTCTAAGACCTTGTTTCCCAGCTCTTGATGGCAGCCTCAAGTGTCTGCTTTTCTTTTTTTAAAAACAACCACCATGTGAGGGAGAGGTCTCATGGAACTCCATATAATGAGCAGTTTGATCCTGAGATGAATAGCACATACTTACTAATATGGACAGCTGGTATGGCACAGTGGGGAGGAGAGCCTGGCTGGGAGTTCAGTCTCTGAGTTCAAATCTCCACTCGTGTCTCCTGGGTGCCAAGGGCCAGCTAAAGATCACCCCCACAGTGAGTGGCTCAGGGGTTACGTACCCTGCCACCTGTGCAGCCATGGGCAAGCTCCATAGTCCCAAGGACCCCAGTTGCCCTCCAGCTGGCAGTTGCAGACAAGGAAGGGCCTGGCTTGTGCAGCTGTGGCAAGCTGAGCAGGCCCTAGCCAGCTGGGGACGACTAGCCTATGATGAGCTTCCACCGGGCCTTGAAGACCTGGCTCTTCAGGCAGGCTTTTGGGGTTGGTTAGATTTTATCTTCATTGTTTTTAGATTTTTAATGCTTACGTATTGTATGCCTATGTTGTACGTCGCCCAGAGTGGCTGGACAGCCAGCCAGATGGGCGACGAATAAATTCAATAAATAAATAATAAATAAATAAAGGAAGGCAATGGTAAACCCCCTCTGAATACTGTTTACCATGAAAACCCTATTCATAGGGTAGCCATAAGTCGGGATCAACTTGAAGGCAGTCCATTTCCATTTTACTGATATGGTTGATAGTGTTGCTTTGCTGCCATTTGAATTGTCAATAAGTATAATTACAGTAAATAGTAAAAAGATGTTAAGGCCATTTCAAAATTCTATTTTTTTTAAAAAAGTAAGTGATAATCTGGTATTAGGGATTAGTCAAGGTCAAGAAATGGCATGATTGGTCTTTTTCATTTTTGAAATCTGAATTGCAAAGATTAGCACTGTTGGTATTTGATTATATGATGAAAGAAGGGTAGAATATTCTATTGCGTCCTGAAGTTATATGTGTGGCTTTGTTGTTTAGGTTTGGGAACTAAGCGACATTGACCATGATGGAATGTTGGATCGGGATGAATTTGCAGTTGTAAGTATATGGTCCTTGTGTTAGAAAACAACTTGCATAGTACTTTCTGCAGGGGCATGTGAATATAGGAACATAAGAAGGTGCCTTATACAGTGCCAGACCATTGGCCTGTCTAGCTTAGTATTGTCCACACTGATTGGTAGCAGCTTTCCAGAGTTTCAAGCAGGAGTTTCTCAGAGCCCTACCTGGAGATGCCAGGGATTGAACCTGAGACCTTCTCCATGCAAAACCTGCAGAATTCGGGTACCTAAACTTAAAAATTAGACTGGTGACTGGCTGTTGGAAGAAAATAGAAACCAGGGTGTCACCACCCCATATTCTTATTGGTGAGAGCCAGTGTGGCGTAGTGGTTAGAGTGTTGGACTGGGACCTGGGAGACCAGGGTTCAAATCTCCACCCAGTCATGAAGCTCACTGGGTGACCTTGGGCCAATCACTGTCTCTCAACCTAACCTACCTCATAGTGTTGTTGTGAGGATAAAATCAGGACAGGGAGAGCCATATTTGTACACCACCTTGAGCTCCTTGGAGGAAAGGCGGGATATAAATTCAGTAATAAAGAGAATAATAAAAATAAATTCCTAGCCCCAGTTAACTTAATTTAAGCCAGTGCTTCCCACAACTCTAGACAGTCTTTCAATGCTACAGTTGTGCTATGGAAAATATGAAGTAGTGGTGATCTAAGAATGGCTGTGATCATATGCAGTCTGTGAGTTCATATGCAGAAGACATTGGGATGGAGAAGAGATCAGAAGAGGTTCTCTCCCCCCCCCGCCACACACATTTATACTGTGCTCTCCTTATTAAAAAAAAAGCTGGGTCCTTATAAGCTGGGTCCTAAATCATGGAATTTTATTTACTTTACAACTGATTTTTTGTGTGTGTGCTGTAGTTCATTGCATGGGTCTAACCATTGTCTAAAATTTTGGGAATTAATGGCACAAAAGTGTGCCCATCCTTTACCTATCTAGCTGATAGGATGCAGTCCAAAGATAGACATGCATCAAAATGTCCTTTGCATTTTTTTTCTTGGTAGTTCACCTTACTTAAATCCTTAAATTGCAGTTTAAACTCAGGTGTAGTATAAAGTAATACTATATGGTCTTGCACCAATTCTCCCCCAATGGGACTTGAGAGTGAGGATTAAGAATACACACCAAAGGCATTTCTTTTTCTTGTTTGCTCTTTTGTAAAACACTGAACCTGTATTTTAAAATTTGTTTTAAATTTGCTTGAGAGGGTTGAACTAATGAAGGGAAACTTTTGCAAACTTTCTGAAGTGCCTTGGTTATCTGAATTCACCATGTGGTATCTCAGAGGTGGTTCAAACCTATTGAGAAAGCTTTCCTGTGTCTTGCTTGACAAAACCTTTCCTCCAAAACACTTGTATAAATGTTGGCTATGATAATTGTGTTCTGTTGTTCCTTTCCAAGTCACGTCAGGAGGCAGTTAAAGGGTCTCACGAATTAATTTCTAAAGATAATGATGGGTTATCTGAAAATTTGACTTTTGTTTTCCACCTAGTTTATGGATAAAATTCCTTCCCATTAATACAAGGCCAACAGAAAGGTGTGTGGTTCTAAGTGTTTTGCTAAAATAGGATATGTCCTGCTTAATTTTGGAAGAGTTCTCTGGAATTTCATGGCTGGAGTTTGTCAAGTTCCTTTTCTGAGGATGGAGGTGAGGGAACTTACATGTCCTGCCTTTTTCTCTCTCTGTGCAAATCAAGGCAGATAATAACATTACCATTAAAGAAGCCAGGAGTACTTGGAGATGAGAGAGGTTTTAGAGTTTTTACCCTTCCAGGTTGCTGCATTGATTGTGTAACTGGAATTGCTTAATAATAAGCTAATGCTCTGTACATCTTTTGTGCATCTTCAAAACTATTGTTCAGGCCATGTTCTTGGTGTACTGTGCTCTTGAGAAGGAACCTGTGCCAATGTCTTTGCCTCCAGCGCTGGTGCCACCTTCTAAAAGAAAAGGTGTCAGTATTCCAGGTGCAGTGCATTTGGTGCCACCCTCAACATCCAGTAAAGATCCCCATCAGACCATACCACCTGTAAGCCTCTTGCCAGCTAAAGCACCATCAACACAGGTATGTTCAGCAATGAGCAGCATTTTGTTTTACTACATTAGCAAGTGTGTAATAGGAGCATGACCTATTTTTGTTTTTGTCCTTAGTGGGTTGTATCCCCTGTAGACAAGATAAAATACCATGAAATCTTTCTGAAAACTGACAAAGACATGGATGGCTTTGTCTCTGGTGTAGAGGCTAGAGAATTATTCTTAAAGACAGGCCTGCCTTCTACTTTACTTGCACAAATCTGGTAAGATTTTTTTTAATGGCTCTTCATGTAAAGAATCCCAGTTTCTTTTTTTTTTTAAAGCTTTGATGAATGGTAACTGTGGTAATCAGTAGAGAGTTAAGTCTTTAGAGTGAATTGCTATTGTGTGCGCACACACAATAGCCTCAAAGTAAATGGGCTACATGAGAATTTAGGGACATATATATATATTTAGTGTCCATCTTTGGTGCCTATATGTTGTTTGCTTTCTTTCCTCTGTGGGAGGTTCTACAAACAGATGGAGCCCTTGCACTTGCAGAGAAATTTCTTAAAGAATTCAGAGATAAAAGAACCTTATACAGACTAAGTCAGCTATCCTAGTATCCAGCCCCTGAAATCTTGGTGGTTTGAATGCCATAGGTTTTTAATAGTAAACTGCCCACTGTTTCCTGTTTCTTTCTATACAAAATAAACTGAGCCATTCTGAAAAAGTAGACGGAGCCAGCCCACCTGTTAAGCCACACTGACACGGTTGCCTCTGGTTGTGGATTGATAAGGTCACCTGCCTACTGCCATTCAGCACTCTAGGAGTGCTGCCACTAGGAAAACAGTTGTCAGTTGGTGCTCCTACCATGCTTTTGATGGTGCTGGGTTGGCCAGGCCTTGCTTTGAGGAAAGGCCCTTCCTCTGAATGAAGCATTCTGAGCAAGGTAGCTGCAGAAAGGCCTGTGCTATGTTGCCATGGCTAAAACTGCTTATGGTAGTAAACTGTTAAAGTGTTTAAGAGTAGTAAACTTTACAGTGTATTTTAACTAGTATTTGCTGTTGCTGTAAGAAAGCAACAGGAGCACAGGCATTGTTTGAGAACACTTCCACAATGCCTCACTCTAGAAGGGCCCTTTGTTTCCTAGAGTCCTTCAATAGTATTGCTGAGACAATCTTGATATACCTGTGCTGCTGCCACTGATGAATCAGCAAAAACAAAAGAATCAGGAGAGGGAGGTCACTGTGTGTGGAGAGGTGCATAGGGCAATAGCTCTGCCTGTACCTCGGGTAGTAGAATGTCTTGTCATAGCCTTGGAAATAGAGTGCAATGTTTATGATGGAATTTCAAAAGAAAAAGTTGTGCTGATTCCTGAACGACTTAACCACTCAGAACTCTACTCATATCTACTAACCCCAGTAACAAGTCTAATTCTGCCTGAAACATTATTGAAATGGATGCATAGACCTTGACAAGTAAGGATGGGTCTTTAAATTGTCTCAGAAGAAACACCAGTTTACACATCTGCATTCAGTATAAAAAATAAGGAAGATGCCACACAACTTTCCTTGCAAAAAGTTCCTTGCTGGGCAAGGTGCATCTAGGAGGTGATAGCCAACCACAGTTCTTTGTCCCCAGCAGCATTTACTCCTATTTGTGATACTGAGATGACTATTATGTATCTGTAAAATTCCTCAAAGTATCAATGCCAGCAGCAAAGTTGCATAATTTTCAAGCTGGAGAGCAAATGTTGGGTACTTGACTTTCTCCCTTTGGCTTTTGCAGGGCTCTCTGTGACACAAAGGACTGTGGGAAGCTTTCCCAGGAACAGTTTGCCTTGGCCTTCCATTTCATCAATCAGAAGCTGACAAAAGGCATTGATCCTCCTCAGGTGCTAACTGCAGATATGATCCCTCCGTCAGAGAGAACCACCTTAGAAAAGGTGACACTTTTGCATATTTTATGAAAAATCAGAAATTTTACACATGAATATTGTAAGATTTCCCTTTTTTCTTGTGTAGCAGACTCTCTGGTTAGTGTGCATAGTGATGTAAACAATGCTGCTGAACTGAGAGACTTGTTCACTGCCTACATCTGTTTTATTGATATACCCACCCCCCAACACACACACATCAATGAAGTAGATACATATGATTTAAACAAACAAAAGGAAGATATGAAGGAATTGGCGGGCAGGGAAGGGATCTGTTTGATCATTGCAGGCAAAAAGATGCTCAGCTTAAGCTAGTGCTGTCATGAACTTATTATTATTGTTATTGCCGCCCTGGGCTCTTAATGGGAGGAAGAGCGGAATATAAATCAAATAAATTGTTGTTGTTGTTGTTGTTAATTAGTCGCTTGATACCCGAAGGTCCCCAAGCGACTTACACAATGTAAGACAGTTACACTTATAGAGGTCCTCATATAGAGTTACAGAGGTGGGCTGATTTGGTATAAAGTTGTATGGGATAAAATTTGGTAAAAATGTGCGGAGCAGTTCCATGTACACAATAGAGGCATACATATGGAAGCGTCTCCAGTGTTGAGCTGAAGGGAAAGGTCTCTTCACATGTTGAAGCTGCTGCATGTACAAGGAACTCCTGGTCAGGAGATGCTGGTACTATCCATGCATAACATCTGTTGCTCATCTTTATAATACTAAATAATGTGTGTTTATGTTGGAGTTGCATGATTTCTAACCTTCTTGTTTTAATGATGACCTATCATAATAACTTAAATTTAAACAGGGTTAAATCTCATGTCATTTTTGATGCTTTATTTTTAAGCTGTATATGCCAAGTAACAAACAAAAAATCACAGTGCTGTCTAATATGTGTTGAAAGTGGGTTGTTGCTGTTTTGCACTAGAACATTTCTTTTTGGTTGTGCTAAACCAAAACAAATTGAACTTCCTGCACAGAAGTGACACTCATGAAGTTCTGCATTTTCTTTGAATTCAGTAATACCAGATTTAATTTTTGCATTATTTCAAAAATCTGCTTTTATTTCTTGCTTTACTAATCTTTTTTGTATGTTTGCTTTCCTTCTATGTCTTTCCTAGTTTGGACTATATTTTCCATTCTGCACCATTCTGCTTTACATCTTTATTATACTGTCAGTTTCTTAAATCTGCCATCTCAAGGTTAGAGATTCTTCACTTTTCCAGTATTGACTGTTTAACAATAAACACCTTTCTCATGTCACATTTTATTTAAAACAGCAGAATGCTGCTTAGTTCTCAAAAGTAGTGCTATTGTCATATAACTCATCATCCTAAGGTCGTTGCTGTACTTGAACATTTATAGAATGATATGCAGTGGTGTGCTTGATTTTGACACCTGTATGAAGGCAATAGTATGAGAATAACTTGTGTTTAAATATTTTTGTACTTATCAATTTGTTGAGGTTGAATTTGCCCAGGTGTAAGATGTAATTACTTATCAGAGTTAAAACAATTGATTTGATCACCAAAGAGTCAATCAAATCCACAGTGTTAACACTGGCGAGTAATTCAGCTTATATGTGGGTACCTTCAGCTTTAAGCAACTGACAATATGAGTTAGCAGTGTAGACGGCAATTATACTTCAGGTTGTTAAGGGAAGAAATGTTTGGGATTGTGGAATATAACAGATAAGGATTCAGCAGTGACATGTCTTGTTTTAGAACAGAACTGTAGTTCTAATACTTGGATTACCTTCTAATCTGGTGTTTTTCCCTGCTAAAACTGTATTATTTTAAGATCTGTTTTTACGATGTTTTAAAGTGTTTTAGTGCTTTGTTTGCTGCCCTGGGCTCCTGCTGGGAGGAAGGGCGGGATACAAATTAAATAAATATATAATAAAATAATAAATATTATAAATTGTGCATTGACACTTGCATTTTCTATTCACAGCTTCATGTAGAAAGGTAAATAGCAGATATTCTTGTATCTGCTGGGTAGTATAGTGAGTTTATAAATGCAACAGTGTGGTCATTATTGCAAGTAAAGACATTTGAACTTTTTTCGAAGATTCTAACATAAATGAGAGAACAGTGATCAAGAAAATCTCATTACCTCCTAATAAGTAAATATGTAAATTATTCTTTACTCTCTTCTGGCAACAACTTTTCTGCTGGGGCATATCCTCCTACCACCGCATGCATATGCAGAGCAGATTGGGCATGTCCTTTTATAGTTCCAGTGCAACTGTTGCACCTTGCTTTGTAGTTAGAACACAGATGCTTACAGGCAATATAGGCTGTCTTTGCCATTTTACCAGGGATTGGATGCCACTTGAGCTATTTGCCCTACTACAAAATGGGCTGCCTGTTCTTTAGGGATCCAGAGCAAACCATATTTCTTTCTTTATCTTGCAGAATATGCTAGGACCAAGTCCTGTAGCAGATTTTTCGGCAATCAAAGAGCTAGATACTTTAAGCAATGAAATAGTTGACCTACAGAGGTAAGTAAAGATAAAATATTTTGTTTGCATTATTTTCATTTAATTGCCAGTAACACAGCTGGAAGGTGAAAGCCCTAAAAATAAAAAGTATCCCCAAATCACTTTGGCATGCAGCTTGGCTTGTTTATGTGAATGAAAGTCTGGTAGGCAGTTCATATGCTCCATGGTTGAGGTTTGGGGCATATTTCCCTGGGCTCACCAAAATCATGAAGTCAGCCTGATTATAGATGCCAGAGATTGAAGATGGATAGAAAGGGAGAAGTATGAAATGATTTGTGAGGTGATGGAATCAAGGGAGCATGCTTAGGTTACAGAAGGGGAAATGAGACAATTGCAGCTGATAGAGGAGAGAATATGGACAGAGAAGTGAGAGAGACAGCTGATGTGGGGCAGACAGGTGGAAATACAAAATAAGGCTTGTGAAACTTCAAGACTGAAAGATGGAGTCAATCAGGTGGAAAAATGGGCAGAGAGGAGGGCTACAGAATGAACTTAATACATCTGTCAGTATTGTCTTTATCCACTTTCAGCTGCAGAGGAACATGTAAGAGGCCCACTCCACCTTATTATGCTTTTAATAGTGCATCTGTCTAAAATCTGTGTAGTATTCAAGACTATTTAAATTTTTGATATTTATAATTTTACCATGTTTATATTGAGGTTTCTGCATACTGACAGACTATGATTAGCGGTAACTCTGCCTATTTTTCATAGACATGATGTTTATCATGTTCCAGACAAATTCTTTCATATGTTCCTTAAACAATAGAGGAAAATTCTGACCTTAGGAAAATTGATATCTGTATTCTTGATTTGGAGGATTATAAAAAAATGTGTAGTGTGCTATCAGTGTTTACACAGTGGTTAAGAGAAGACTTGTATTTGCTTATGACTGGTATTGAAATAACTTAAATGTGTGGCTGTTTTGATAAAACACGTCGTCGTCCCCCTTTTTTTCCCTATTCTTTGCCTCCAGGTTTTCAAGGCACGTTGTCAAAATAGTTTGGCACAGTATTTGTATGGCAATGGCTTCTTACATCCTCTGACCGAGATAGAACCCATGGCCTTGATAATGCTGAAATAATGAAGTTAGTTATGTTGAAAGAAAAACAAAGCAGATGTGATGGCTTGCAAAAGGAACCTGCATTAACTTCAGTGCAGTGTTATGTGAATTTTCTCCCTTTGACTAGGATGCTCCTTCAGTTGACCTCTGCCATTTGATGTATTTCAGTTTCTTCTTGCCTTGACTGATTATGAACACATTCATCTCTTGCGCCATTTATGGATGTTGTCTGTTGGAGGAGAACTCGTTAGTTATAGTGCAGGAAAACTCTGTAGAAACAGAGGCAAATCTGCATATGAGATTTTACTTCACTTTGAATATCACAGCAAGGAAAACTTGTCATTTATTGATCCAGTGGTAGTCTGTGCCAGCTGTTGAATACAGTGGCCTGTACTGATGTTTATCAAGTTTAAGAATATCTTTAAGGATTTGAGAGTATTGTTTTTCAAGCTCTAGTTAGTATCTTCAAATAAATACTTGTCTCTGGAAAATTAAAGACCAAAGCGGAAAGCTGAAATACTAGCATGTTGGGCAACCTCCACATGCTTGCTGGCTTCTTCCCCCCCCCCCCCGTCTCTCAGTATTAATTCCCTGGAATTATGCTTAATGTTGCTAAGCTATGAGGTGGGAGAAATGTCCCAACAAATGATGCAAGTAGTAAGGATTGCTTACAATCATCAAAGCATCACTCTTCATTTGAATGGTCACTGTACACAATACACCAAAGATTAAATATTTGTGGTTCTGTGTTTCATAAAAATAGTAAAGCTCCTGCTTTGATGGATTGTATTAATGAAAGCAGTGATAAGGAGTAAGGTTCTTAGATGAACAAGCCGGATTTAGGAAAGGACACTCTGCACTAGACCATTGCCTCTTTTTAAGCCATCTCGCATCGAAGTACATGAAACCTAGGGGTAATGGATTGTACGTAGCATTTATAGATCTGAAATCTGCTTTTGACACTATCCCTAGAGACCTCCTTTGGAACAAATTAGCACAATCTTCCATAGTTAAAAGATTATTATTTCTAATCTATAATTTACACCAACGTACTTCGTTTCGAGTTCGTTGTGGAAAGGAGAGAGGCTTAACGAATCCAATCCATACTAACCAAGGGGTAAGACAAGGTTGCACCCTAGCCCCCCTTCTTTTCAATTTATTTTTGAATGACCTCAACCCAATGTGCTTATCCAGGGAGTACCACCTCCCAAAAATTGGGAATCAATCCTGCCCTCTCCTCTTATATGCCGACGATGCGGTTCTTTTATCTCTTTCAAAGATCGGACTTAAAAGGTTAATACGCACTTTTATGACCTACTGCACCTCGAACCGTCTAACAATCAACTACCAAAAAAACAAAATTTTAGTTTTTTCAAGACGTCGAAACGTAGGCACTTGGATGGTTAATGGTCAGCAAATTTCCCTAGTTTCTCAATTCAAATACTTGGGTATCATCTTCCATTCAGCTCTGAGCTGGGTCATACATATTAAAGCTGCTGTAGCACTTGCGCGCAACAATGTTAAAAAACTTCTATGCTTTTTTTACTATAAAGGGGGGAGATATTTGCCGGCAGCAATTCAGATATTTCAACTGAAAATCATACCACAATTATTATTCGGTGTGCAAATTTGGGTCTCTGCATTCAATAACTCAGTAGAATCTGTCCTTTCTTCCTTTCTGCGCCAAATTATGGGCTTACCTAGATGCGCTCCGGCAGCGGCCCTCAGGCTAGAAGCTGGCCTGCCATCACTAGCATGCCAAGCGTGGCTGCTTGCCCTAAAATATTGGATCAAAGTTTCCTATGAACCCCCTCTGGGTTATTTAGCTTACATGTGGAATGACACCCATATTTCCTGTTGGAATAACAACATCAGGAATAAGCTTTCCCAGATTGGTCTATCTTTTGACTATCTCTCATCTCAAACCTTCTCCTCGGCCAGAACATCCATCTGTACCCATCTTAATGATATTGATTTCCAAATTGCCAACAACGAGGCTACCAAAACTTGCTCCCCAGTATATTTTAAATTGGATTTCAAATTTCATAAGCAGGCTCCCTACTTAGATTATCTTGAAGTACCCAATCTGCGTCTGGCCTTTACTAGGGCCAGATTTAATTCTCTCAATTCCGCACTTTTGACAGGGAGATATAAGGGGATTTCCCTTGACCGCCGCTTATGCCCCTGCGAATCTGGCAGTATCGAAACCCTTGAACATGTTATATTACTGTGTCCTATGTATAACTATATACGTCATAAACTTTTAAAAAAACCAATGGAAATTGTCTCCTGGATGTCGCCCGATAATAAAATACGTTACCTCATCTCAGGCACCAATAGGGGAATAACAAACGGAATTGCTAAATTCCTGCACGCTGCACAAAGTTTACGCTCTAAAGTTCTTCCTGAGTAATGTATGTATCTTTTCAGCTGCTAAAGATATATCTTTTTTAGTGTTCTTCTTTAACTTTCTTTACTCTTTTGTAATGTTTTATTATGTGACAGGTCACTGACCGTAAAAATAATTTGAATTTGAGTAAGGTTCTTAAAAAGTTAATAACTTGCAAATCTAAACTAATTTTTGGTGGCTTTTAATATGTAACCAGCATCTTATGCAAACATTCAGGACAAGAATTCATAAGACACATTCTGCTACTGTGTTCTGTTACGTGTATATTGACAAAAAGGGGCTGATGAAGGTAACTGTTTTTATTAGACTGAGTGGCTGTTTTTGACAGCTGTTCTCTCCTTTTTTCTTATTTTCCTGTAAAAATGGCACTCTTTTACTACGTTACTTGAATTCAACAATTGTGCATTAAAGATAGTAAGTGATGCAGTCCTTTCCTTGTTCTTGCAATTAACATTGAGATAGTGAGGAAGGGTAGCTTGCTAAGTGCAGTTTCCTAGAAGCAAGCTCCACTTGAAAGAACTGGTCTCTACTTCGTTTAGATTAAGGTGCCTCGCACAGGTGTAAATATTACGTTTTTGAGCATATTTGTCTATTTATTTATTTATTTAAAATATTTCTGTCCCACCCTTCTACCATACAATAGGGCACTCGGGGCAGCTACAATAAAATAGCACACATATATAATAAAATACACAATAAAAACACAAACATTACAGTAAATTAAAATGCATAAAAAACTGTTAAAATACATAAAATGCATTATGCATATGCATATATAAAATGCATTATGCATCCACATACAAACATACATACATGTATATATGTGCATACACATATAAAAGAGTGAGAATGAAAGAACTTAAAAGATAAAAATAAAAGATAAAAAACAGTGTCAGGCTGACCCATCAGTCCCAACCAAAGGCTCTCCGGAACAAAATAGTTTTTACAAGTTTCCGGAAGACCATCAAGGAGGGAGCAAAGTGGGCTTCTTGGGGCAGGGAATTCCAAAGTCTGGGAGCCACAATTGAAAAGGCTCTCTCCCACATGCCTGTCAATCTAACTTCTTTCATTCCAGGCACGCAGAGGAGACCAGAGGCAGATTATCTTAAATCCAGGATAGGAACATATGGACGTAAGCAGTCCCTTAAATACACTGGTCCAAGGCCGTTTAGGGCTTTAAAGGTCAAAACCAGTACTTTGAATTGGGCCCAGAAACAAATTGGGGGCCAGTGGAGTTGATAAAGCACAGGGGTGATATGCTCCCTGCGCCCTGCTCCTGTTAACTTTCTGGCTGCTGCATTTTGGACCAACTATAGTTTCCGAATCATTTTCAAAGGCAGCCCCGCATAGAGTGTGTTACAGTAATCAAGGGTCGATGTCACCAGTGCATGTGTCACCATGGCTAGGTCAGCTGCTTCCAGGAACGGACACAGCTGGTAGACCATTTTGAGATGGCCAAAAGCACCCCTGGCTACTGCATCCACCTGATATTCCAGCAGCAGGGCAGGATCCAGAAGAACTCCCAAACTGCACACCTGCTCTTTTGAGGGGAGTGCAACCCCACCCAGAACAGGTTGCAACCCTATCCCTGGGGCACTTTTTCCCTTGGCCAGCAATACTTCCATCTTGTCTGGATTAAGTTTCAGTTTGTTAGCCCACATCCAGCCCTTCACAGTCTCCAGGCACCGGTTTAGGACGAGCACTCCCACCCTGCCATCACATGGAAGGGAGAGACAGAGTTGAGTGTCATCAGCATATTGATGACATTGTACTCCAAATCTCCTGATGACGTCTTCCAGTGGTTTTATATAAATGTTAAAGAGCATGGGAGACAGGGGGTCAAGCAGTAGTCTCCCAGCACCACTTTCTGGGTCCTGTCCATCAGGTAGGAACGGAGCCACTGTAAAACAGTGCCTCCTAGACCCATCCCAGCAAGACAGCTCAGAAGGATACCATGGTCGATGGTATCAAAGGCCGCTGAGAGGTCCAGTAGCACCAACAGAGATGCACTCCCCCTGTCCGATGCCCGGTGTAGGTCATCAAGCAGGGCAACCTTGGAGGAGTCCAAGTCAATCGGAATGTGAGCAATTGTATCTGCAAAGTGGCTCGCAAACATTTCACAGTGAGCAACTGATGGTTCAGAGTCTGCTGTCGGGTCAGAGCCCAAAAGACCCCGGACCACCCAAAAAAGCATAACTGGGCAGACGCAGTGGTGGCAGAGAAGTGAACTTTTTTCGCTGCCATCACTGCCACATGGTAGGCTCAGATATGAGCTCTAACCAGTGTTCGGTCAAAGACAGATTGAGTTTTTCTCCATTATCGCTCTAGCCGTCATCCCTACCGTTTCATCAGGCCCAAGGTTTGAGTAAACCAAGGTGTAGGTTTTGCATCATAGAGGGTAGTAGTTTTAGTGAGATGGTATTACAGATGCTTATCACTGTTGATCTCTATTAAAGTTGCTTGTGACTCTGTTGTTATATTGGTCTGTATTTAGTTTGTTAGCTGCTTAATGCTCAGTTAGAGGAAGAGTGGTTATAAAACCAACAAATATGTTAAATAGTGATTTCTCTTAATTGGGATTTCAAACAAGGTTTGAAGCTGCCTAGCAAACCTTATTAGCTTTAATAGTGTATCTAGGAAGCTGCCTTATCCAAATCATACTGTTGATCCATGTAGCACAGTATTGGATTGGATTGACATGTAACATTAAACCATGTGGATAATGAGCCAAACCCCTAGACTGGGATCCTTTGAATTTACCTGTAAGCCAAGATACCTGAAAAGTGAAACCAAACTCTGGTGAAGTCTTCCCAGCCATGTGGGAGGAGGAGAGTACTTTGTGCAAGCATGGCACCATGCTTAGGCTTGAGGCATGTCCATGTAACACTGAACCATAGTTTAGTGTTTCATGCAAATGCAGTTGTTATCTACATTGACTAGCAGTGATCCTCCTAGTTTTTAGGCAGGGACGTTTTCCAGCTCTACCTGAAGTTGCCAGGGATGAAATCTGAGACCTTTTGCATGCAAAGTATATGTTTTACCACTGTGTCACTATAACTCATCCACAAAGTATTACAAAATGCTTGCAGGCGAAGAGTGGAAGGAAATTCCCTCAGTGATAGGAGTGTGTGAAGCCAGAATTAAGATCAGTAAGGTTACATTAGCACCTGTCCAAGTAATAGTGCATATGCTGGTTAGCACCATCCTAGCTCCTGCCTGGTCTGCTCTTGCAGCCAGCAAGAGTGTGTGTGGTTTTCTTGCCTGCATCTGTTTGTTTTCCCTGTGAGATAGCTGCCTGCAAGTGAGTGTGTATTTGGGCTGATTTCAGGGTGGGATATTGTTTGACTGCTGGCTGAGGGCATATGGCTGGAGTGTGGGTGTGGTCCAGAGCCTGCTTTGCTATAAGAATAGGATCTGCTGCGGGCAGCGGGGTTGTTCCTGAAGGAAGCTACACCAAAGGGGGTTGCCACTTTGGGAAGGTACCAGGGCAGGGACATCCTCCTCTGTCATTCAAGATACAGAACTGTAGACCAGGCACTGTGGGTGACAGGCCTGTGACCCTCACCCAGGGGAGAGCCTGGGGGAAGGCAAGCTTGATTTGGTGGTGTTCCCTCTGAGTGAGAGACAGGGGGAGGAGTGTTGGAGTGGTACTATAATCTTCCACCTGACAAAGTAGGATGCACCTAGTACTGGCACTTAGTTTATAGTTTGTGGCCCTAATCTCCCAGTTATATATTGTGTCAGTTGATGGTGCTAGGTGTCCTGCCTTTGGTGGCTGAAGTCAAACTCAGATGTGGAGGTGTGCTTTTCTTTAACAGGTTTAACAGAAAATTTTAGTTAAAAATGCTTCATAGATCAGCTTAGAGGTTACACAGGATATTTTATTTATTTATTTATTTATTTTGTTACATTTTTAGACCGCCCTATAGCAATAAGCTCCCAGGGCGGTGTACAGCATAATAAAACAGGTTAAAATACAAGTGGATGTAGATACACAATAAAACATAATTAAAAATTTTCAATTCTAAATTCAAATTTTAAAATTTTTAAAATGCCTGGGCGAAGAGGTAGGTCTTTACCTGGCGCCGAAAAGATAACAAAGAAGGCGCCAGGCGTATCTCATCAGGGAGGGCGTTCCATAGTTCGGGGGCCACCACTGAGAAGGCCCTAGCTCTAGTTATCGTTCTCCGTGCCTCCCTATGCGTTGGGACACGGAGAAGGGCCTTCGACGTCGAGCGCAGCGACCGGGTAGGTACATAGCGGGAGAGGCGTTCCGCCAGGTATTGCGGTCCGATGCCGTTAAGGGCTTTATAGGTAAGAACCAACACTTTGAATCTGGCCCGGAAACATATTGGTAGCCAGTGCAGCTGGGCCAGGACAGGTGTTATATGATCAATTTTTTTTGTCCCAGTAAGAACTCTGGCCGCAGCATTCTGCACCAGCTGAAGTTTCCGAACCGTCTTCAGAGGTAACCCTACGTAGAGTGCATTACAGTAGTCCAATCTAGAGGTTACCAGAGCATGGATAACTGTGGCAAGGTTCTCCCTATCCAGATAGGGTCGTAGTTGGGCTACCAGCCGAAGCTGGTAGAACGCATTCCGTGCCACCGAGGCTACTTGAGCCTCCAGTGACAGGAGCGGATCTAATAAGACCCCCAAACTACGGACCTGCTCCTTTAGGGGGAGTGTAACCCCATCTAGGGCAGGTCGGACATCAACCATCTGGGCAGAGAGCCCCCCCACCAACAGCATCTCAGTCTTGTCAGGATTGAGTCTCAGTTTATTAGGATACTGCAACTTGGCACAGCTACACAGTGCTAAGACATTGTCACAGCAATTGGACATGCCCCCTTACAACCCTTAAGTAAGAAAAGATGGGTTCATCTACTTGCGTCAGGAAAGTGTCACTGAACAGGGGTGCGTGCACGTGAACGCTCCTCTTTAGAGGAACTGGGGAACCCTGAGCCAACTGGTGCAGTTGCCTCCGTGTCCGGGGCAAGGGCAGTGGAGACATGTCTGCAAGATCCTCCTCCTCGGGAGGAGGGGATGGTGGTGGTGGAGGAGGGGATGGGGAAGGAGGGTGAAAGGGCAGCCTCTTGATCAGGCAATGCCTCATCAGTTGCAACTAGAGCTATAGGGACGGAGCTGTCAGTATCAACAGAGCTGGAGCCTTTGGCTTCAATGACCTCTGACTGCACAACACCAGGACCCTCCCCCAAATCCCAGTCTGTCTCCTCCTCATCTTCATCATCACTCCACAGACATTCCATGGGACTCATGACACTAGGATGTGTCTGGGTGGGCAGGTAGCAGGGAGTTGTGAAGATGCTGCCCAAATTTCAGTGGTGGTGAGCAGGGGAAGGTATAGTTGGAGTGGAGGAACTGACCACTATTGGTCTCTGTCTCCCACCTCAGCCATCTCACTCCTCCAGAAGCTACTTGTAGCTTATCTGCTGAGTCCTCTGGTCTAGTGGTGGTGTTATGGATGCCAGGTCAGTCCATAACAAGACTGTACTTAGCATGTATCACCGAGACTTGGATGGGGGAGCTGGGTGGGCCTGACTTAATTCAGCTGTGCCCATCTGGATACTCAGTACAGCACCAGGTTAGACTAGGGGGATGAGGGGGAGTTGATATTGTCTATAGAAGCTCCATCTCCTTCACCAGGAAACCTCTTGATCTTGGGATCTGCACCTGATTTGGGGGCCCGAGAGACAGATGCTGTGGGTCAACCGACCACTCTGTTGCCCAGCAGCATCCCTGACTGAGCTGGCTGAAGTGATCTCTGGTGTGGTGTTGGAGAACCCCAGGACGATAGTTCTGGGTGACTTCAACATCCATGCAGAAACTGCTGTTAGGCTTGCACAGGACTTCATGGTCTCCATGAAAACCATGGGGTTGTCTCAAATGGTCATCAAGCAGCGCATATCCTTGATGTAGTCTTTACCCCAAGTGAAATGAGGGATGGACCGAAGGAAGGAGCTGTGCAATGCATTCCCTTGTCATGATCGGACCATTACTTGGTGAAGTTTGGACCAGTTGTGACAATTCCACCCTCTAAGGGTGGTGGATCTGTTCAGATGGCCCACCCTCGGAGACTGATGGAAACTGATGTGTTCCTGAATGCTTTGGGGGATTTTGCAGTGGTGAAAGCTGATGATCTTGATGAAGCCCTGGTTTCACGATGAAATGGGTGGTTGACATGATTGCTTCCGAGTGTCCTCTCCAGCATTGTGGAGCCCAAGTAGCCCCTTGGTATTCTGTGGTGCTTCGAGCTATTAAGCAAGCCAGATGAAGACTAGAGCACAAGTGGCACAAGTCTCACTCTGAAGCCGACCAAACACTGGTTAATGCACACAATTGTGCCTACAATGTAGCAGTGCAAGCTGCAAAGAAAGCTAATTTCACATTGGGTTGCTGACTTCCACTGTGGGGGAGGGGCCACTGGAGTGTTCAAGGACCTGCTATAGCTAACTGGCTACACACTTTAAGGATAAAGTTGCTCTACTTCGATGTGACCTTGACTCTGATGTTACAGTTTCAGATGAAGTACCCTGTGCTGAAGTTGGTGATGTGTTGTGGGATCAGTTTTAGCTTTTGCAGTCAGATAATATGGACAAGGTGTTGGTGGCTACATATCCAACCATGTGCTTCCTTGATCCCAGTCCATCCTGGCCTAATAAATCTAGCAGAGGGTGTTTGACTGGTTGGGTCCAGAGTGTGGTTAATGCCCACTGCTTGAGGGGGTGGTCCCTGTAACCTTGAAAGAGGCAATGGTAAGACCACTAATAATGAAACCAGCCCTGGACCCCTTGGATTGGAATAATTATCAGCCAGTTGCAAATATCCCCTTCTTGAGGGAGGTGGTGGAGAGAGTAGTGATGGGGCAGCTGCAAGTATTCTTGGATGACACTGATTATTTAATTCCAATCCGGGTTCAGGCCTGCCCACGGGACTGAATGGGCCTTGGCTGCCATGTTGGACCTCTATCTCATCCCCCATGCTATATTTAATATCTATATGAAGCTGCTGGGACCGATCATTAGGCATTTGGGGGCAAAGTGTCATATGCTGATGATGCTCAGCCCTTCTTTGCCATAACATCTGAATCAGGAGTGCCTATGTGGACCCTGGACCGGTGCCTGGAAACAGTGGTGGGATGGATGAAGGAAAATAAGCTGAGCTTGAATCCTGGCAAGATGAAGGCACTCTGGGTAAATGGTTCTCATGTCTGAGCCGTTGATCAATTCCCTGTCCTCAATGGGGTTGCACTCCCCCTGAAAGAGCAGGCATGCAATCTGGGGGTGCCTCTGGATCCAGCTCTGTCACTAGAGGCCCAGGTAGTCTCAGTAGCTAGAAGTGTTTTTTATCAGCTGCGCTTAGTAAGACAACTACGACCCTTCATGGATCAAGAAAGCCTGACCACAGTAGTTGAGGCATTGGTGACTTCAAGATTGGATTATTGCAGTGCTGTTTACGTGGGGCTTCCCTTGCCTTTCACCCGGAAACTACAGATAGTGCAGAATGATGCAGGCAGATTGCTGACAGGAGTGAGACCCTGTCAGCCTATAACATCTCTGCTCAGAGATCTGCACTGGTTGCCGATTTGTTACCAGGCCAAATTCAAGGTGTTACTGTTGGTATATAAAGCCCTTACCAGCTTGGCACCAGTTTACTTGCGGCACCACCTTACCACATATGTGCCCATTTGAACACTTGGATCTGCGGAACAGGGACTATTGCAGGTGCCACATATAATCTGTAGCACACTTGTAAGAAATCATTCTTTTAGTGTGGCAGAACCAACTCTTTGGAACTCCCTGCCTATTGACATCCGGCAAGCACCTTCACTGTATTCTTTTCAGCGCCTGGTTAAAACTTTTTGTTTGGGCAAGCCTATCCAGAGCATAGATGCTTATTTTTTTTTAATTGTCTGTTGCAATTTTTAATTTGTGTTTAAAATGCTTTTAATTACTTTTAACTGATTTATTGATCATTTTAATGTCTTTTATAAACCACTTGCAGGCTTTTTACGATCAAGCAGTATCTAAATTTTAATTAAAAATATGCTAGTATATAAATTTTAATTAAAAATATGCTGGAGAAACTGCATCTCATAATGGTTAATTGGACAGAAGTGTTCCCATATGGATACATGCAGTTAGATCCAAAAGTGCCCTTCTACACTCAAGATGTCTCTCATTCATGGATAGGCTGTTAAAACCTCATTCTGGAACATACTATGAGTGAAATAAAACCATATTCTGAAAAAGCCCACCCGGGACCCATTGGTTTGTGACAACTACCGACCGGTTGCAAATACCCCCTTTTTAGGGAAGGTGATTGAGAGGGTTGTGGCGCAGCAATTGCAAGTACTCTTGGATGAAACAGATTATCTTGACTCATCCCAGTCTGGGTTCAGGCCTGGTTATGGGACTGAATCAGTCTTGGTCGCCCTGATGGATGACCTTTATTGGGAGAAGGACAGGGGGAGTGTGACTCTTTATTCTTAGTTGATCTCTCAGTGACTCTTGATACCATTGACCATGGTATCCTTCTGGGCTGACTTGGTGAGATGGGTATTGGAGGCACTGTTTTAATTTTAATTTTAATTTAATTTTAATTTAAGCTAACTTAATTTTAAGTTTGTTGTAATTGATTTTAGATTGTTTTATTTTTATATGTCCTTGTTGTATCATACTGTGTATTTTATTGTATTTCTTGTGTTCACCGCCCAGAGAGCTATTGCTAGTCAGGCGGTATAAAAATCTAATTAATTAATTAATTAATTAATAAAATTTACAGTGGTTCCAATCCTATGTCCAAGGTCGCTCTCGGAGAATAGCATTGGGTGACGTCTTTCAGCCCCCTGGCAGTTGTGCTGTGGGATGCCGCAGGGTACCACCTTGTCCCCCATGCTGTTTAACATGTATATGAAGTCCTTGGGAGCGGTCATCAGGAGATTTGGAGCGAGGAGTCAGCAGTATGCTGATGATACCCAGCTCTATTTCTCCATAACATCTGAATTGGGAGAAGCCGTGCAAGCCCTGAGCCACTACCTCGACTCGGTGGTGGGCTGGATGAGGGCCAATAAACTGAGTCTGAATCCTAGCAAGACGGAGGCATTGTGGGTTCAGATAATTGGTCAGTTGCCTGCTTTGGATGGGGTTGTACTTCTTCTAAAAGAGCAGGTCTATAGTGTAGAGGTGCTCCTGGATCCATCTTTGTCAGTAGAGGCCCAGGTGACCTCTGTGGCTAGGAGTGCCTTTTACCAGCTTTGGCTGATAAGACAGCTGCGGCCGTTTCTGGACCGGGATAGCCTGACCACTGTTGTCCACACACTGGTAATCTCCAGGCTGGATTACTGTAATGCGCTGTGTGTGGGGCTGCCCTTGAGGTTGGTCTGAAAGCCGCAGCTGGTGCAAAATGCGGTGGCGAGACTGCTCACTGGGACAGGGTATCGCCAACATGTCACCCCACTGCTGAAAGAATTGCACTGGCTGCCCATTTGCTACCGGGCCAAGTTCAAGGTTCTAGTTTTGGTGTACAAAGCCCTATACAGCTTGGGATCAGGATACCTGAAAGACCGTCTTACCCCTTATATACCCAGTCGATCACTGCGCTGTGCAGGTGAGAGGCCTCCTGCAGATACCATCTTATCAGGAGGTCTGTTCTGCACAACATAGGAAAGGGACCTTTAGTGTGGCAGCACCTACCCTGTGGAATTCCCTCCCCTTAAATATAAGGCAGGTGCCATCTCTGTTATCTTTTCGGTGCCTATTGAAGACTTTCCTCTTTCAACGAGCCTTTTAAGTTGAGACCTATCCCAGTGTGCATCTGTGTTGGAATTGCTTTTTAATACTTTTTTTAAACCTTTGTCCCCCCCAAATATGTTTTTGTAAACCTTTTTTTAAGATGTCATTAAAGCAAAAAGAAAAATGTTTTTAAAGTTGTTTTGTTTTAATGTATTTTAAGGTCTTTTTTATCATGTTTTAAAGTGTTTTTAGTGCTTTTGTTTGTCGCCCTGGGCTCCTGCTGGGAGGAACGGCTGGATATAAATCAAATAATAAATAAATACTCCAAGATGATGTTTTTTCTTGCACAAAAGCGTGTGGAAATTTGGGAACACCTATAGAATCTATCCATCATATCACTGCATGAAATGTGCTACTGCTTGTACATATGTGTGTGCAAATTTGCAGTAGCAGCTATTTTCCTCCTCCTTATTGCTCTGCGGATCTAATCCATGATTGGGAATCTGCTGTTTAGCTGCTTCTTGATAAATGTATCTTAGGAGAAAAATGTTCACTCCACTGTTTCTACTTTATGATTTTACATACTGTTTCCAACATACACGCTATTTTTCCCTACAAAATACTAATCAGGTTGCTCAAGGCTTCTCTATCCAATTGTTTATGAATCATATAAGAACAGTTCTGATTCTAGAAGGGTTAAATAGAGGGAAGCTGATGCAATCCCTCCCCCTTTTCACCAGGCAATTGCTCCATAGCAACAGTGAGATCACTGAAGACAGTGTTTCATTGATTCTCTCCCCCCCCCCGTTTCCCCCTCTGCTTTCTCTTGACGCTATTATTTCCACCTACCCATGTCTGGGAGAGTGGAAATTGTATATGTAGAACATTCTTTTTTTTTTTCTTTATAAATAAAGGAACAAAAACTGTCTCCTATAAATTTCACGTTCCGCTATGTATTTAAAAAGAGAGACGGGCTTAGGGGGCTGGATAACTGTACCTGGTGTAGTTGATGTGCTTAAATATTCTTGCATTGTTTGCTGGTCTTCTAGGGAAAAGAATAACGTGGAGCAAGAGCTAAAGGAAAAAGAAGATGTAATCAGACAGAGGACGAGTGAGGTTCAGGTAATTGCAGTGTGAATTTTTGTGGTTTGCTTATGCTTTCAGCAAGGTAATAAATTAGAACTTACTGAAAAATATATCACAGTAAGTGTCCTTAGCAAGAATACTGCAAATATGTACATGTTGATATAAGAATTTTATTGCCTTAGGAATTTTGAATGAGAATGTCATGTTAAATACTTTCAGGAGTGTATTGCTCGAGGAGAGAAGTACTACATAAGGAAAATGTGGCATTTTATTCAGAGTAAGATGTTCTTCTGGTGTGCACTATTAGAATTTTAAGCACTGTGTACCATAACACATTTAGAATTTTGTTTCCTACAGATACAGGCACACATCCATCACTCTAGTGTCTTAGACATAAATGCCATGGAGCTCACTGAGATTACCCAGGCATAAGCGATGACAGAACTGGGTCCTAACCCTTTGAGGAATTATATTATCCAGCTGTAGTGAAAATAAAGCTTTAGAGCAAACGCTGAGTGAAAGCAGCTTGTTCTTAAATTTTAAAAATCTGCCTAATTTAGCTGAGCATTGTCATTTATTAGCAATCTGTTGAGAGTTAAAGTGTTTTCCGATGAAACAAAGTAAGGCTGTGTCTTACATAAAGCAGTTTATTTGTAAGTTTTGCTGGGTAGATGGTGGTGTAATAGGTTTTCATAAGGTAATCAGCAATGCATCTGTTTTTAATCATAGCAAAATAATTCTAATGTGTGACTTCTATATTCATTTCATTAAATGTGAAGCCTGAAATGGGCCAGTTCTTACTATTCTGTAAAACCACATATCTTTAAATAATTTTCATGGTTATTGATACATTTTTTTCTTCATGGCTCCTCTTTAAGTCAGATGATACTGATGTTTTATTAACAGAAGATGAATTGTAGGATTTGGAAGAGGTGATGTGGCTGGAGGTGTTCTTGTGCTATTGAAATAGGGCAAACCCCATCTGATTTTAAGCTAGATATTTGAAGTGGCTATCTTTTAAATTTTTCTCTGTCTGTGTTATGGACTACTGAATTGCTTGATTCTCTAAATTTACCTATGTAGTTTTGCTGATATGAAGACCAAAGCTGCAGTCTTTTCAATATATGTTAGCAAGCCACTTAGGATGGCTTGCTTTTCTCCTGGTGAGGCAGACTTTGGCAGGAAAGTAAATACACGATATATGTGTGTGAGAGCAAGGCTCCTTTATTTCATTATTCCTATTATAAGAATGCTTTGCTTTTGTGAGTGAGAGGTTAATATTTTCAGTTAAGTTGTATGATTAGAGGCAGAAAGTTTTTACTCCCGACTTCGTGTTTTAATATGCATTGACATTTTCAAAGATGAGCCTCCTTGATCAGAAATGTAATAGTTCTGTGTTCTAATTGATTTCATACCAAGAAATCAACACTGAAATTAAAGTACATTAGGAACTGCTGCGAATAGTAATCTCCAGATCACAAAAGGGTGAGGCTGGACATGCCATGAATGGTATTTCAGAAACTTAAAATGAGTTGTGCAAATCACTGCAGTATTTGCAGAAGTGCATTAAATTGAAACAGCATGCTGAGCTGTAATAAAGTAAATATCAAGACTACTAAACTTGAAAGAATTTAATTCAGCATTTAGAAAAGGCATTGATCAGATTGAAAGGTAGCTATTCTATATATGCTGTTTTCACATCTGCAAGTTAACTTCTTACAGAAACTACTGTATCTCATCATCTAATGAGCAAAAATGCATCATGAAACTACTGGTTTATTTCAGATCACGATAAACAGCTTTCTCATGTAAATTTTCCTTGCTGTCTTCATTTTAGATTGGTGGTTTTGATCATTTCAAAGTGCTGTGTTTAAGAAACGTTACAAAATGTAATGACTTTATTTAATCTTGATTGATTGCATTCCTCCATCAATATATTGTGTTGTGTGCATACAGAATAATTTTGTGTAATATTCTCCTTAACCAATCCTACTGTGTCATGTAATACTCCCCCCCCCTTCCATTGCAACTTTGGGTTTGGTTTCCTTATTTTGTACTACTGTACCTCTGGCTTCATAAGAGGGTGCTGGGAGCATGTGACTCTGGGAGGAGGCTAGGCTAATAAATATAGTGTTAAATCATTTAGGGTGCAATCGAACTGCTATTTATGTTGGGCCAAGGTGAGTTGGATATAGCAGATCTCCAGCTGAGTGTCAAACGTGGGGGTTCACAGAGGCAGGCAGCTAATTAACAGATAAGGCCAGACCATAAATCTGCTAGGCAGGAGGAACCAGGGGGCCAGACAGCATGTTTACTGTTTGGGAAGCACAGAAGGAAGAGGCAGAGAAGTCCTTAAGGGAGTCAAAATGTCCAGAAACGAAGAGATCCAATCAGGCAGGGCAGGGTTCAAGGCACGGGTTTAACAGGAGAGCTGGAGTAATGTCTGCAGCAAGGCTTGATGTTGACTCTAGCAAGGAGTCTCCCTTTCCTTCCAGCCCTTTTGTACTCTGCATGCTGGCCCAGGTGCTTCCAATCAGCCTGTGTTCTTGCGAGCTCTCCTGCTTCTTAATCGTGCTGATTGCCTTTGTTGCTGCAATACCTGTTGGTGTCTTCTCTCTGCTGGGGAAGGGGCAGCCTCCTGGTCACTTCCTGATTCTGGCAGGCAGGTTCCCTCAGGGGCTTGTCTCTGGTCTGGTGAAGGGTCATGGGCTGTCGCCCTGCTTGTTCCCTCTCCTGGGTCTGCCGTCTCCCATTCCTCTTCCTCCTCGGATGAGTCCTCTGAGGGGGGCATGACACTGAGCCAGCTGGGTCCTGGCTCAGCTGGGCTATGCTGCCATAATCTCCTCATCCTGGCTCAGCTGGAGGTCTGCTGGGGAAGCTCAGCCTGGTGGAAGGGGAGCTGGCAGAAGGCCTGCAAAAGGGGGCATTCCAGAGGAGGGACCAAGGTGGGGTACTTACCCAGTGTCCAGGTCTTGTTTGGCTCCCTCCCGTGGCCCTCTGTCACGGCAGCTGGTACATTGGGAAAGGGGGTAGCAGAAGGAAACATGTATTTTCTTTCCTTCTCCTGTGCCCTCCCCTCCACAAGGCCTCTGAACAGCAGCTGGATATGGTGGCCCCTTCCGCAAACTCTGCCTCCACCGGTTTCACTCTTGCCAGCCTCCTACAAGTTAGATTGCTCTGCATGTTGCAGTCTTATGCCAAGCATGACCTATAGCTTAACTGTGTCCCAGGAAGGAGGGAATTGTGGCACACTGGTGGAAAAGGGAGCATGAACCAGGAGGTCCTTTGACGGCTCATTCACATAGTGCTGAACTGTGGTTTGACATTACCTCTGATCAGTGTTTTTTTGGTAAAAAAAATTAATGAGGTGCGATACTTGCATCTTGAAAATCAGGGGTGGATGCTAGTATATAATGGCTGCCATGGGCGGCACAAGAAGAAGTGCCAGTACTCCACGCCAGTGAGTACTGTCTCAAAAAAAGACCTGCCTCTGATTAATATGCAGTGCTGCACATACAACATGGTCCAAAGGAAGGTGTCAACTACTAATGCTTGGTTCTACCCAGTGCAAATTCAACGTGAATTTAAGGATTCAATTTTTGAAGGGATTTATTGTAATTCAAAGCAGGTTTTAATAGATCCTTCCATAAAGGTTGTCTCGCTTTACTGATCCACCTTTTTTGAGGGATGGCAGTGCAGAAATAGTACTGAAAGTAAATCCCTTACCTTAACCAGATTTTGCCCATATGGAGCTTCTACCTACTGAACTTCAGTACCCAATAATGCATGAGGCTGCACTGGTATTGGCATTCCTCCAGCCCTTGAAGATACACCTGTTTAGCATTTCCCTGACCACCTGACTTGAATCACCTGCTTTGATTGTTGTTTTAACTGCTTTAACTGTTGTGTTGTTGTAATGGGCTTGTTTAAGGATTAAGGATTTTATAGCATAGTTTTACTGTGTATTTTAATTACAGGTAGTTTTATAACTAATTTTATTCTTGCTTTTTTGTTGTTGCGCTTTGTTTGTGAACCGCCGTGGTATTTCTTCTTGAAATGAAAGGTGGTATATAAATACTACTATTATTATTATTATTACTACTACTACTACTAGGGGGGCTCTGCCCCTCTGTTTGCTTTGCTCACCAGCCCCGCAGCCCCATACACACACACACACACACACACACACCCTAGGCACCCGCAAACACACACAGGATCTCTCTCTCACACTGGGACTCTCACACACAGAGGGAATCGCGCGCACACACATACTCTCACTCACTCACAGAGAGAGAGACTCTAAAACACGCACACTGCCCCGCACTGCTGCTTTGACAAAACAGTGCCACTGTGCAGCTCCACATAGTACACTTAGGCTGCTCATGCCTTGCTCATCCTACACCCAGCCACCCCTCTTGGTTGCCCGCCCCCCCTAGCTATCTTTGCTTCCCTCATGCCCTCGTGTTGCCTGCTACTCTTCCACTGCACCACTCCCCACCCCATGTGAAGCTGTGTGAAAGTACTATATTATTTTTAAGCAGCACCAAGGATGTCATCTAACAATTTTTCTGAACGTATTCCAGTTCTTACTTCATCATGTTTGTCTCTTGGTTCCTTTTCATTTTTTTTTATCCTTTGTTCTGACTGACAGTTCTTTTTGAAAACATGTCTATAAACTTCCCCTCCTGCTTTCCATTTCATTTTCTTGGGTTTTTCCACTGCCTCCTCCCTTTTTCTGTATATATCATAAGGTATAAATCCCCAAACTGCCATACTTTTATGGACATTTTAATTAGAAAGGAAAACATTAAATGCTTTTTTAAACTTTTTTTTAAAAAAATTCCAGGATCTTCAGGATGAAGTAAAAAGGGAGAGCAATAATTTGCAGATGCTCTTGGCTCAGAAGCAGGAAGTGGAGGAAATCCTTAATGGTCTTGATGAGGAGAAAGCCAAGCTGGAAGAGCAGCTTAATACAATCCGGCAGAAATGTGCTGAAGAGGCTGATTTGGTAGGCATTAGTAGGTCACTTGTGGAAACTCCCAAGTTTACTGTAGTTCTTCATTGTAGCAATAGTAGTACATACTTGATATAAAAAAGAGAATCACTGGAATAGGGAAAATGTGGTTGCTTCCACATTATAAAGAACAAATGACTGAAGGTTACTAAAAATTGTTTCAAATTTAAGCCTTAAAGTAAGAGGAAGAGATCTTGCCATGATTGTCACGTGACTCTTTTTGGTATGCTTCCATGGGTCCTATGTCTTTCTAAGAATCTGTGTTGTTGCCATGTTGGGTATACACAATGTAGGTTTCTCAGAGGAGCTATGTTAGAATCTTTTGACAGTTGTTTTTATGGTGTAGGGTTAAGATAAGAAATGCTAATGCTAGCTTAAGTTTGGATGGGCCTAGTCACCAGGTACCTATGCCCAAGGCTAAATAGCCTTTTGTTTCTAAAACATAATGGCATATTTCTACAAAGAAAGAGAAGAACTAAGTATAAAGCTATAGTTTGTTACATTATGGCAGGTAGAGCCAACATAGTGCCTTCCAGATGTTGTTGGGACTTCCATCAGCCTCAGCCAACATGGTCAGGGCTGATGAAAGTTGTGCTGTCCAGTTGCTGTTGGAGCACCACATTAGCGACTCCTGAATTTTGATAAGCTCAGGTGTGGTGAAATTTAATGAGCAGGCTTACAAAGTCACTGTTCAAAAATGTTCCAAATCCTCAGAATCATAGTTTGGATGATCAGGAATGTGCTACATGCTCTCATACTCCATATTCTTCCCTTGATTTCTTGAGGAAGCAATGATTTTCCATTACATCTGAAGGGGACATACTATGGCTTGTTCAAGCAAGGAAAGGTGGAGGAAATCTCAGTGTGCAAAAGGTACAGGAAGCAGTCCACTGAACATTCCTAATTCCCCCACAGACTGGCTTTGCAGAACATTGATTCTGAACTGACCAACGCGGTTGACATAGTAGAGATTGTGCAGTATAGCTTCCTTTTTTTATTTTTTTATACAGTGACACCATGCCTTCATAAGAACAAGTAAACCACCCAGAGATCTTTGGCTATGGGGTGGTATACAAGTGCAATAAATAAATAAATAAAGTGCTCCTTCAGTGGCAAATATCCTGCAATAAAAAGGGTGTCTTAAATTAGCACTATTTGTTAGAATACTGCAGTGAAATTTGTTTCAGGCAGTTAGAATGAAAAAGAATTAATTGAATTGGTCCATAGCCCATATCAAAAAGAAGGCAAAATAAAATACATTCATATCCTACATAAAAGTATACAGAAAACAGGTTTTTGTTTTTACTAAAACAATTAAACAGTAAAGAGTAAAAAAATTAAATGAAATAGGGAATAATACATGTCAAAATGAATTTTTACCCTTAAGTTCAGAATATCCACCACAGTTGCCTGAATACCGTTGAAGCCAGAGGCCTTTAGTGCAAAAGAGACTATCTTCAAAGTCACCTACTGAATAGTTCCTTGTAATAAAAAGCTTCATTTTTCTTTCACTCTTTGATATATCATGTTCTTTAGTAAGGGCTCTGGATAGTATTCTCTAGTATCAGTGAAACTGACATTTAAGAAAATATTGAGGCAAATCCTATAATACTGTTGCAGCAAAGATGCATAATCTGTCCTGGACTGGTACATCCCAAAATCTCCCCAGTTGAACCATCTGTTCCAAATGAAGAAAGTAAAAGCTTTCTGGTATTCCACTTTTGTGGGAAATGATAGGAATTTTTCATATCAATGCTGATGTCTCTTTAATACTTAAAGAGGAAAGGGCAGCTATGTCAGAAATTCTTAGTGTGGTCCCCATGCTGATCATGTTGATGCAGACAAACTGGAACAGGTTCAGAGGAGGGCAACAAGGATGATCAGGGGACTGGAAACAAAGCTATATGAGGAGATACTGAAAGAACTGGTCATGTTTAGCCTTGAGAAGAGAAGACTGAGGGGAGATACAGCATTCTTCAAGTACTGGAAAAGTTGCCACACAGAGGAGGGTCAAGATCTCTTCTCCATCATCCTAGAGTACAGGATATGCAATAATGGGCTGAAGTTATGCTGTCTGACACTGGCGGCATTCAAGAGGCAGCTGGACAGTCATCTGTCAGATATGCTTTAAGTTGGATTCCTGCATTGAGCAGGGGGTTGGACTCGATGATCTTACAGGCTGCTTCCAACTCTATGATTCTCTGTCAGCTCACGCTGCTACTTTTTGTTAAAAGATGTTTCCAGTTAAATCTCCCTGCACTGAGAATCCATACTGCTGCAATATGAAAATGTTTGAAACTAGAAACTACTCAGAGCCAGTTTCATCTGTTCCTAAAGGGAGATCTTACAGAGCCTTTCTTCACCCACTTTAATTATTCTACACAAATAATTAGATATACTTGCATGTTTTTGTTTTTTTTTAATGGAGGGTGGAATTTGTGCAATGTCTAACTATTTCTCTTTCCATTGTACAGATTGCATCACTAAAGGCAGAGATAACTGATCAGGAATCCAAAATCTCAACATGTAAAGATGACTTGAATAAAGCCCAAGAAGAGCTTGGCAGGCTGCAGCAGGAAACAGCAGAGCTAGAGATGTGTGTGGAGGCAGGGAAGTTGGAGCTGGGACCGCTTCAGCAAGATCTTCAGGAGTCGCAACAAGAAATCTCTTCGGTAAGGCCCTCTCTAAAAGAGAACCAATTGTTCCTCATTCCTGCCACAGCTACTGCCTCAAAGAGCGAGAGAAGAGAGCACTACTTGTAGGAAATCATATGTGTGTACATGTTTGGAGGCCCGGCTATAGGGTGCAGCAGCTAAAGCAGCATAGTGTCCTTTGGAATGTCACTCTAACCACCACTCTCTGTGGCTAGAGCCCCCAAGCTTGCAACTACTCCTCCCTCTCCTCATTTTTCATTTAGTATACAGCTTGCAGCATGTGTGGAGAGGTTAGTCCCCATTTACGTTGGATGTGTGTTGGATATCAGGGATTGATATATTAAAAATATGTGGAAAGTTGAGCTTAAGACTGAGAATTCCAGTTGGGTTAAAAGGCTGAGCACTTGATACATGACAGATGAGCAGTGCTATCTCACCATGAATCAGACCTTCCAGAGGTCCAAACCTTCTAGAAGAGGGCAAGTACTCACTTTCCATGATTCATGGAAAGAATGAGAAAAGCCTGTTCCAGAATGGGTGTTTGTATGAGAGAGACAATGCGCATGCATGGTGTAGATCAGGGGTTCCCAAACTGTGGTCCATGAGCATCATTCAGGTAACCCATGGAGTGTCTATAAAAATACAATTAAAAACCATACAGCATTTAGCACAGTGCATTACAATTGCTATAACAAGCAAAAAGAATCATTAAGTGGCCCACCAACACCCTCAGCAATTTTCAAGTGGTCCATGAGGGCAAAGGTTTGGGAACCACTGGTGTAGATCGGTGCTCGTGTAAAAGAGAACAAATGGGGTATGGGTACTTAGGTGTTGGTCCAGCTGTGTCCATCACCAGTATGCAGCCCCTGACCACTTTTCCCTGATCCAGCCAGCAGGCCAGATCCTGATGTCCCCCAACCCCTGCAAGCCACTTTGACAGGTGCCTAGTTTTCCCTACCTTTCACTCAGCTGATGTCACCATGACATCACTGGAACGTGTTCTCCTTTGCTGAATGCAGTTTGATTTCAAACCGTGTGGGCAAAGGAAGCTGTTGTAAATGTTGATCAGCTGAGTGGCACTTACAGCAAGCTCTACTTAGGGCAGGGATCAGCTAAACTACAAAGTTCCCAATCAGCAGCTCTGTGGAACACGCAAGCCTCACTTGCCAAGGAACAATCAGGGGCGTACTATAAAGCTTCCAATTGTTCCTTTGCAGCCTCATCTTTTTACCTGTGGGACAGGTGGGTGTGGTGTAGGGAGCCTCACAGGCCAAATTAGGGCCCTAGTGATTTATAATATAATAAAACATATATAAAAACAGTTAAAACAATTCCATATATAAAAACATTTTTTTAAAAAATGTGTATAAACAGCATATAGATAAAATCATTTCATATTCAATACAGATGTCAACTGGGATAAAGACCTCCATTTAGAAGACTTCCATTTTAAACATAACAGAAAATAAATCTGAAATAACCATCAATAATGTATTAATAGGTCACTTTACAAATATATAATAGTCAAGGCTAGCCAAGCTTCAGAACCTTCAAGTACCTGGAATTGTAGATCTTTTCTTAAGTCTGAGATTGTAGAAGCTAACCATGTTGTTTTGAAGTTTAAACTTGATTAAATGGCTCACTTTAATGAGTGTCAACTTTGTATTGCAACTTTGAATGAAATGAAAGGACCTTATAACAGCAATGGAAATAAGCTGCGATTCTAGAAAGGTCTGCTGCTATGATTAATATGTAAAGGATGAGAGCTTTCTCATAATTAATTTGGTCTGCTTCAGAAATAGAATGTACCTGCTTGTATCCCATAATGTGGATACACCTCACATGTTTATTTCATTGAATGGATACAGCAAAACCCTGATTGGCTATGGCTTTTCACAGCCTATTTTCTCTCTGTGTACATGCAATCAAATAAGAGTACGTATGCCTGTCACATTAAGGGTACAAATTGGGGTGTCTGCTACAATTAAAATAAATGAAACATTCAATTACTTTTTAAGACGTTCTAGCTCTACCCTAGTTGGTAGAGCAGGAAGATACTAGTTCATATCCCTACTTGGCCAGAAAGCTTCTTGAATGGTTTTGGGTCAGTAGCTATGTCTCAGAGTAACCTACCTCACAGGGCGGTTGTGAGGACAAAAGGAGGAAGTTGTTTGGAGGAAGGGTTGAATAAAAATGAAATTAAATTGTATAGCTACTCTCCGCTAAAGAGAGGCTTTGGTGAGACAATAAGGTTGCTGTAACATTATGTATTCCCCTATGAAATATGTTCCCCAATTCACTGGATATACTCCTGTCACATAGTGCTTTCCCTTCTACCACTGGCAGTCACGGTTGCAGTTCGGCTTGTTTAAATAAACCAGGAGAGGGGAACCTGTGATCCTCCTGATGTCATTGGACAGCAACTCGCATTATTGGCCATGTTCGTTGAGACTGATAGAAGTTATACTCCAACAGCATCTGGAGGGCCACAGGTACCCAATCCCTGAAATAAACAATCATTTTAAACTAACCAGACTGGCCTGGATCAAACCTAGTGACAAACTATAGGTAGTTTAAACCAAAAAGCAGATGCTTCCAATGCCCTCCTTGCAATTGCACAGAAAGAGAGGAGTGGAGAGCACTTATGTTGAAGTTCAAGCAGGCTCATTCCTGTCATTTAGGATTGTTTCTAACCTGGCTTAGAACATACTGTTATTGGATCACAATAGTGCGGTAGCTACTTTTTTGCACTGAAGTGCTTAATACTGGAAAATGTACAGAAGAATGCTACCGTCATTGCAGAAATTGAGCTTTGTCAAAACTCGTATCACAGAACAAATTGCCAAGTGATCAGAGCTGCTGCTGGGTGGTGTATATCAAGGGTATATTTATAGTTTAAAGGCCATCCTAATTTTTGTTCAGTTTTTGAGAAGTTGAAATAGTTGAGTGGGAGGCAGAGGAACAGAGGTTTGCAGAAGACATTGGAAGGTTATACAACTGTCTGGCTCACAGCAACCTTTTTCAATGGAGACTAGAATGAAAACTAAATTGTGAAAATAGGCATGTAATAACCTAAATATTTGCCATATATCTTATGGTGTTAAACTGTGCTTTCCTCTTTACAGGTGCAAGTAAAGTTGTTTGAGCTCAAGGAGTTGGAAAACAGCCAGTTTAACTGGGAGGTTCGGCCACAGAGCACACTACTTAATGGGAATGCAGATCATTCTAGCCTTAGCAACAGCAGCAGTGAAACTGCTAACTTTAATGAGAATGCTGAAAGAGAGAATTCAGCAGATTCTGAACAAATAAATCATGAATCTCCTGTGAGTATAGTTCTATAATGGTTCTATTATACAACTAGATACAAAATAAGTAGTCATGCTTGTTTGCACAAATAAACTTGATAAGATTTCTGTTCTAAGAAAGTGAATATTTATTTTGTTGAGATCTATATACAGATTAATAGGATTATTTATTCTTTTCCGCTATGCTGCCCTCAACCAGCCAGTTCACAGAGATTTGTGGGACTGTGCTACTTCAATTGCTTCTCTTGTGTTCACACTATTTAGAGACTCCAAAGTTAAGAATTATATTTGGGGAAGAGGCCACAGTGTATGAGGCCATAGGGTTCCTCCTTCCAAAGCAACTTTTGAGAATCTCCATTCTCTCTAAAGTATGCTTCATTTTTTAGCCCTTAGTTGCAGATGGCAGCCTGTTTGCCTTCACGTTCTCAAGCGTTAAGCACTAGAAGCAGCAAAACTGGTGAAATGCTTAAGTCCATTTTCTTTACAAGTTTGTAACACTTGAGGTCTGCAGCATTAGTTAACATCAAGGATGGAGAACCCGTGGCTATCCATATGTTGCTGGACTTCAGTGCCCATCATCCCTGTTGATTGGCCATGCTGGTTGGGGTTGATGGAAGTTGGAGTCCAGCAACACCTGGAGGGTCACAGGTTCCCCATTCCTGGTCTGTATCTAATTGCAGCATATCAACAAAACAATTAAAGTGTACAAATTTCCTTGGTGCTCTGCCCCAAATAATATGATGCAGCTCTTAGTGATTATTTAATTGCACATTTCTCCTGGTTTTGGAAAATCTAAAGCTATTATTGGGCTGTAACCTGTGTTACTCCTACTTGGTGTAGGCCCACTGAAATCTAAGGACTTAAATTAGTCATGCCCACTAATCTCAGTGCGTCTACTCTGAAGAAGACCAACAATGGATGCAAACAATTACTCTGGTTGTGTCTTACTGCCTTTTTAAGATACAATTCTCAAAAGTTTGAGAAACAATAGTACACTCCCTTATATACAATATGCTTCCCCACTATCTACTTGTAGGGATGGTGTAAGCTGTTGCTTATAAGGTTCACTTCTTAAACTCATTAAATGAGGTAGTGTGAACACCATTGGTACTGTAAGTGAACAAGTGCTAGAGATGCACATATTGTGAATAGTAATTCTGTGAATGAAGTTGCTGTAGAAGCTTGTCAGTATTGGTTCAATTGTAGGTGCATGCAAATTGAAATCATTCCATTTTTGGTATATATCTTCTCTCATTTCAATCTCCAACTTGTATATCACAGTGTAGAGAGAAACTTTATGTGGGAATTTAATTTTTTCTTTCCCCAAAAGGCCAGGAATACTCCAGAAACAACACATGTAGAAGCAGAAGAAGAAACAGAGGTCCTGCCACCAGATGTTACGAAAAAAGTGGGTTTGCACAGCATATTAAAATGCAGCATTACTAATAGTTTTGCATGATTGAATACATTCCTTAATTCTACAGGGATGGGTGTTGGATAAGAACCATTGTGAAGTTATTGGCACTGGCTTGGATCCGGAGTAGCCTTTCCTCAAATGGAAGGGCTCCTTCTGTTTACAGTCTGTCTATCCAGCAATTTTTGCCAACTATTCCTGCAGACTCCTGTGCTATCTCCTATGCTGTTGGGGGGGGGTTGAGGCAGGGGGAATTGGAGAAAATTGTTTCTCCCTTCTCTCCATTTCTCCATCTCACAGTGAGTGGAATAAAGTGGAATTATGCTCATTGGACAGCTGGATCCAACCCATCTTCTAGTGCCTTAATTGATGCTGGTGAACTTTTGTACCTCTCATACTTAGTTCCATATATGTAAAACAGGAATAATGACTGACTTCACCAGGGGTGAAGCCAACACGAGAGGTTAAGATTGGGAATTTCCATGCTTAAGTTTCCTCCTAAAACTCCTAAGCTCTGCCCAAATGCAGTTACTCTGAGTCTTAGTATGGCAAAAAGGGAAACTAACAAAGGAAGTCCCTTACTTTACAGGGGTGGTGGTGGTGATGATGAAAAACTGCCTGAATGGGCTAAAACTCCTCTCTTCCTAACATTCTAGGTATGTGTGGAAGGGGGAGGGGTGACACAAGATAGGAGAAGGGAGTGGAAAAATCTCTTCATACCTTCTAGGAGGTGGCAGAGTTCCAAAGGTAACAAATTCCTATGCAAAATGAGTGCCTGGCCTGTTTACAGAGTGTGAATTCCTTCATTTAGGAACAAAAGGCCTTTCTTAACCCAACAGCAAAAAAGCCCCCTTGAGAAAGAAAGTGGGGGGGGGGAAACCTATGCACCCAACAAGTCTTTTAAAAGTTTGTGGTTTTCTTTATAGCTATAGGGCTTTCTGAGTCAGTCATGCAGGTCCTAATGAGTGTCAATTGCAAGCATGCCTTTACTAGTTCCTACTACAAAAAGACAAGACAAGTTGTGGAGAGTGAGAATTCTGTAATCGCAGAAGAGGAGACAGTGAATCCTGATGACAGAATCCCATCTATATCATCAAGTTTGGAAGCAGCAGGAGATAAATGTGTAGATACTGAGCTCTGTCACTGAGCAAGGACAGTCAATATAGTGACAGTGATAGAGAAGCAGATAGCAGTGTTCAAACCTGGCCAGATTATTCTATAATCTTAGAAGGTTGAATAATCTCAGAAGGGCATGTGGCTGTGACTATCATTAAGGGACCCTGCACTTCAGAATTTGCCACTACACTACTAGACTTCTCAAGAGAGAGTGAGAAGATTTATACAGTTGCACTTATTCTTTCTTGCTAGGGAGATCCATATGATGAAGAATCCCATCCGCTCTCTGATCAGATTGCAGGGTCCAATTTAGACTTCTTTGAGGCTGACCCCTTCGTTGGCAGTAAGTAATCTTTTCTTTCTCTTTGTAGCCATTTTTTGAGAAAGGTGTTTAATGTCACTATACTGGACTACTTTTAGCTTACATGAGCTGAGATATGTAATACAAATTGGGATTCTCTAAAGGTTTGGTTTTCATTCTTAAGATGTTTAGTCAATTTTGGTACTGTTAGCTTAATCTGTTTTAGCAGTTTACAATAAAATATAGAAATGAAACAAAGCAAGCAAATGAGAATAAAAAATAGGACGAACAAGGGAAAAAAACTTCAGTACCTTCTGCTCTTGTATTTTCCAGAATTTAAAATTGCACGTGCACTATTGGTAGAATACTGTGCTCAGTAAGCAGACAACTGTGGCATAAAGAACCTTGCCAGTAGTCACTATGCGGTGATGTCTGTTTTGGATACAATATTTCATACTAAATTTCATGTGAGAAATAACAGTAGCAAAAATATTCTTTTTAAGGGTTAATACTCTTGAATAGCTATTTTGGCTATCTTGTGGTTGAGCTCCTCGAGCTAGAAGGAACCCCAGCTGACAAAGCACCAAGGCGAGTTAAGCAGCAGGGCAAGGAGGCCAGGGCGCACCATTCTGCCCATCCATTCCTTGACCTAAAGAAAACCCAAGCTCTGTAGGTACTCTGTAGTAACTCAAACTAGAAAAACAATTATGCAGATAGGAAGCCAGCATGGGTGTAGAGGCTTTCCATTGTTTTGCACTCTGTCACATGTACGAGTATGTACCTGTTGGACAGAAGTTGTGGGCGTGTCCTCAGTACATTGCGTTCCTAGCTCTCCCTTAAGGCCAAGGTGGCTGACCTGAAAAAGCTGAGAGAGGCAGAGAGGTTGGTGGATAAAGCCTTCGAGGACATTCTAGCTGTGCCCCAATCCCAGGACAAAAGCTCCCTTGCTGTCATTAAGAAAGAGGTCTCAGGAAAGGAGAGTGTCACTCTGAGTAAGAGGAAAACAATCCCTTAGAGGGGACCCATTCCTTGGGATGATCAGCTATCCTCTCATGCTGAGGATACTTCTCCAGAGGGGGGTAGATAGTGCTGGGGAGGAGTCAGTGGTCATGGTGCATGTTGACACCAATGACATAGAGAAATGTAGTTGTGAGGTCCTGGAAGCAAATTTTAAGTTGCTAGGTAGGATACTTCTCCAGAGGGGGGTAGATAGTGCTGGGGAGGAGTCAGTGGTCATGGTGCATGTTGACACCAATGACATAGAGAAATGTAGTTGTGAGGTCCTGGAAGCAAATTTTAAGTTGCTAGGTAGGATGCTGAAAGCCCGGACCTCCAAAGTAGCTTTCTCTAAAATGCTACTGGTTCCAATGCCCACAGCTAGCTAGATAGGTGTAGCTTTGTAGTCTCAGTGCATGGATGAGATGATGGTATCAAGAGAAAGGGTTTAGATTTGTTAGGCACTGGGGAACAGTTTGAGACAAGCCAGGCCTGTACAAAAGGGGTAGGGTCCACTTGAACTAGGATTGAACCACACTGTTGGAACTTAAAATCAAAAAGGTGACAGGGAAGCTTTTAAACTGATTGTGGGGGAAAAGCTGACAGGAGCCAGTGAGGGTCATGTTAGGAACAAATCTCCCCTCTGGGTTGAAGCTGAAAATAATTGATGAAAATTTAAATTGGGGAGGCATAGAACTAAGCATTGTGAGTGCAGGGGCACAAGATAGCTATTCAGAGAGGCCAGAGCACCACAGGCCAAAACACAAGTGCCAAAGCCACTGGAAGAGAGACTATATGCAAGTGTTTATATGCTAATGTTAGAAGTATCAGAGCCAAGATGGAGGAACTGGAGTACTTGGTCTTAGAGGACAGCACTGATATAGTGGGCATAATGGAAACCTGGTGGAAAGAACAGAACCAGCAGGACACAATTATCTCTGGATAAAAATGCTATAATGTTCTTAGCGTGACAACTCTTGATTTGTGAGATGAGATTGTAAGGGCCTCTATATAATATATAGGTGCTTCAACTACCGGGGGGGGGGGCAGGGGAAGCACAGCTAAGACTTTTTTGAAAATAGGGAATTTAGAGCAGAGAAGTAGCAGGGAAGAGAGATCTTTAATACACAATGCCTTTCCATGTCACAGGGTGTAAATAAAGTGTGTGTTCTTGGAGTGGCAGCGGGTATGCCACCCCAGTTATGTCATGTGGTGGAGAGGATAGATATCAGTGTCAGAAAAATCCTTCGTCCTTTTCATGATGCCTCTACTTTGACCTGCTAGTAGGCAACCTTATCTTTCATTTACGAGACTGCATGAGAGTATTGAAGAAGAAAACAAGGTTACACTTAGTTGTAGGAGATGTTTTAGTGATTTGCAGGGACAGAATTCCCCCATATCCTTTGTTGTCAAGCTCATAACATACATACTTGAAAGCTTCTACAGCAGCTGGGTGAAGGAAATAAGAAAGGAAGGAGGAAAGGGAGAGAAAATGTTTAGGTGAGAGGTAGTATATGTTGCACTCTGAAAGAGCTCTGGACCTGTCCATGGTTGGCCTGTGTGTAAGCAGCTCCCTAGGGTGTGAATGCCCAGAACCACTTGGCGCTCTGTCACAGGTAAGTATAACTTAGCTTTCCCCCCTAAACGTCTGTACAGGTAATAGAAAAAGGGTTTGCGTCTAATGTTTCGCTCTTTGAATAGGTGATCCTTTTAAGGATGATCCTTTTGGGAAAATTGGTGAGTTGCGTTTTTATTTTAAAAAATTGATTAGTTCAGAAGTGGGACATTAAAGGACCTTCTTAGGGACTGTTAATGGTATTTGGTAACATTGGAGCCATACATGAGTTTAGCTTTAGTGGGTTTGCCAAACAATAGTTACCTGTGACAAGAATTAATTACATTAGACAGTACAAGGATGCTTGCAGAAAATTTTGCAGTGATCAGTAGGAAATTCTGCAAGGAGTAGTCCCCTTTGGGCACACAAATTTCCTTCCAACAGAAAATGCTTTGTCTATAGAGTGCTTCAGGCCAACTGTGCACTTGCACAGGCACTTATAACAGATAGACACTACTTAAATGACCAATACTATGTGCATATAGTTTCTGTAAGATATATTTTCAACAAGAGAATGCTGAACGTGTCTTCAGTAATTAATATTGACTTGGTTTTGTTTAAGATCCATTTGGTAGTGATCCTTTCAAAGGTTCAGATCCTTTTGCTGCTGACTGTTTTTTCAAGCAATCAGCCACAGATCCTTTCGGAAGTATTGACCCCTTCAGTGCAACCAGCAACAACAGTAATTCTTCGGTAAGTTTGGAAGATGCAGCTGTGTCATAAGCCTGATCCTATGTATATATATTGGGCATTGATACTAAATACCATCATAATAGAGTGAACTTCTCTATCTCCATTGAGATGTGTATTTTAAAGGTCATAGGCTGTTGACAATTGATATCTGCAACTGTATTTTCATTCTTGTATGAGTGGAGTGCTATGCCTAGACAATCTGGCTTCCTTGGTCTTGAATTGGTCTACAAATATTAGAATCTAATAATTGGCTCATATGACACTTTGAAATGGATAAATAGAGGGGTAGTGTAATAAGATTTTTTAAAAAACTTGACACCCATTAGAGTAAAATCTGAATGTTCATATGTTTTTGTGTCTTTTAAAGTATATTCCTTCCAGCCATTATTATTTAAAACTATTCGGAAAGTTGTTTTCAAATCAGTAGTATTAAACCAAATGTTTTATTCGAAGCTGCTAGGATCCAGAAGTACCTATTTAAATCTCAACATCAGAAGACAACAAAACCTCAGACAAATTGCTGGCTAAGCCAAGCAAAGTTCAGCTGAACAAATTTACTGGTACCTACCAATACTTTTTTAAAAACACCCAACACTCTGAAGAAATTACCTGGGCTTTTGCAAAATCAAATGCTAGTTATGTTACATTATGCTGTACATATATCCAGGTAGCTTTAAAAATTGGAACTGGGAGCAACAGTTCTCACTATTCTGTGCATTCATGGAAACTAGACTGTTGGGAGACCGGTGTAATTGTTGAGAGCAAAACTAATGTTTTCTATATTTTTGGCAAATAATTTATTAAGGATGGCCTTAGCATAGGAACTTTTCTAGAAGTCAATAAAGTGACGTAAAGTATGAAAATACTGACTCTGAGGCAAATAGTTGCTTGTCTAATGCTAAGAATCTTGATGGTCTGAAGCAAGCAACCTTAATGGATTTTAAACTTTCAGACAGCAACACTGAAATGTGACGATCCTTTTGCTCCTGGTGGAATTGCTGTTACTGCATCAAGTGATCCAGGTAAGGAATTAGGTATCCCATAAACACATAAACCTAAGCTTTTGTCAGCTGTAAATCTTAATTGTGCATAGACAGTGGTCATAGGTGTATGTATCTCTCCAAGTTTTGAAAAACCCATCATGCTCGATCACATTAAGAATTCAAGATGCTTAATGTAAGATTGGTTCCCCAACCCTTGATGAATAATTAACATTGTAAGCTGGTGTATAATTTGAAAGATGACCTTGCTTAAAAATGTTTTGAACACTTTTAGGGCTGGTGCTGATGTAATATTGTCTTTCTCTTAACTATGGTTAATACTTATTTCTGTAGATATTCTATAGTTAGTTTAACCCAGAATTTGAAGCTGATTTCAAATCCTGAGTACAAGCTCACCTGGTTAACTTGGATTATTGTCAGTGTAGACATAACAAGTAATCATAGGTAAGGTTAGGGGAATTTATGCAACAGAAGAAAAGAGCAGGGGTGAATTGTGTGATGTTGTACTTAGAATTTCATTAATAATGGTTAAGGAATGAGCAATATTCTGTATATCTGCACCAGCTAATAGAGAGTCTCATGTTTATGAAAAGTGAGAATGCCTTCCTTGCCTCTGTTTCTCACTCCCATAAGCAGGTTATTAAAATGTTAATTTGGAATCTTTATGTATTCTGAGGAGTATTCAGATTGTTACTAAAAGAATTAAGTTTGGAAAATTTAAAGAAAGCAAAAGCTGTTGGCTCAGTTTAAGTATTGCACTGGCCTGTGATAAAGGAAACAAGTTTGGCATGATTAACAAACTAGAATCGGAAACAATGACTTCAAGTAGGTTTTTAAGCTGTGGCTACGAAGAAGCTGTGAAGAAATCGCATCAGACTTTGAAGCTCTGGGAAGGAAACTGAAGGATTTTGGGGCCCAGATAGTTTTTTCATCCATCCTTCCAGTACTTAGAAAAGGAGTAGAAAGGGAAAGAAAAATACTCCATGTGAATGAATGGCTACAAAGGTGGTGCCGACGTGAGAGATTTGGATTCTGGGATCATGGGCTATGCTTCCTGGAAGATGGAGTGCTGGCAAGTGATGGGTTGCATCTCACAAGGACTGGGAAGAATATGTTTGGCCACAGCATGGAGAAGTTCATCAGGAGGGCTTTAAACTGAATCCTAAGGGGGAGGGAGACATAAACTTGGTGGTAATGACTGATGAAGGCGTGTGCACAGTAATGGGAACAGAGAGGTCGGCTGTAATAGGGCCCAGTAACAGTCCTCAGAAAAATGTAGTAAGGAAGCCAAGCCACAAATCACATGGTCTTTGATGTCTGTATACTAATGTGCAGAGCATGGGAAACAAGTGGGACAAACTTGAACTCTTAATACAGGAGGGTAATTACGACTTGATAAGCATAACTGAAACTTGGTGGGATGACTTTCATGACTGGCATACAGCAATTGAAGGATACAATTTGTTCAAAAAGAACAGAAGGAATAAAAAGGGAGGTAGAGTCGCGCTATATGTTAAAAATATATATCCCTGCACAGAAATACAGGAAGATGAGCTTGGTAGCTCCACCAAGAGTATCTGGATTAAAATTAATGGGGCAAGTAATAAAAGTAATGTGGCGCTTGGAGTCTACTACCGACCACCCAATCAAGGAGAATATGAGAATGTAGCTTTTGAAAAGCAAATTGCCAACGTGTCAAGGAGGCATGATGTAATAGTAATGGGGGACTTCAACTATCCCTATATCTGTTAGGAGATAAACTCTGCCAAACATGGCACCTCCAAGAAATTTCTGACTTGTGTTGGAGATAACTTTCTCCTACAGAAAGTGGAGGAAGCATCCAGAGGATCAGCTATCCTGGACTTGATTCTAACCAATAGAGATGATTGGTGGATGAAGTGGCAGTTACAGGTACTCTGGGGAAAGTGACCACACCATACTTAAATTCTTGATTTTAACAGAAGCAAAAGCTGAGAGTAGCCATATGTGTACCCTGGACTTCAGGAAAGCTGATTTTAATAAACTCAGGATAATTGTAACTACGGTTCCATGGCAAGCGACCCTAATGAGAAAAGGAGTCGAAGATGGGTGGGAGTTTCTAAAAAAGGAAATTCTAAAAGCACAATGGCAAGCAATTCCAACAAGGAAAAAAAGGGGGAAACAACAGAAGAAGCCAATGTGCTTCACAAAAAGAGATTACCTGAAAATAAAAAAGGACACATACAAAAAGTGGAAAGAAGGCCAGGCCACAAAGGGAAGAGTACAGGCAGGTTTCACAGAATTGCCAGGATGGTGTCAGGAAGGCTAAAGCTGAGAATGAGCTGAGGTTACTGAGGGATGCTAAAAGCAACAAAAAAGCTTCCTTCAGGTACGTCCATCGTAAAAGACAGAGAAAGGAAATTGTGGCACAGCTACTCAGGATGGGAAAATGATAACAGATGACAAAGAAAAGGCAGAAGTGCTCAATTCGTACTTTGGCTCAGTCTTCTCCCAAAAAGGGTCTATTGCCCTCCCAGGAAACATGAAGTAGAAGGGACAGGATTGGAATTTGAGATTGATAGACAAATGGTTAAGGAATACCTAATCACTTTGAACGAGTTCAAATTGGCAGGGTTCTCAGAACCGCTGTCTGCTATCTTTACGAAATCGTGGAGGACTGGTGAAGTGCTGGACGACTGGAGGAGAGCTAATGTTGTCCCTGTCTTCAAAGAGGGCAAGAAGGAGGAACCAGGGAACTACAGACCAGTCAGCCTAACATCAATCCCTGGAAAAACTCTGGAGCAGATTATAAAGCAGTCAGTCTGTAAGCACCTTGAAAACAATACAGTGATTACTAGGAGCCAAAATGGATTTATGAAGAACAGATCCTGCCAAACTAATCTTATCTCATTTTTTGATTGAGTAACCTCCTTTGTAGACTGTGGGAATGCTGTGGACATAATATACCTCAACTTCAGCAAAGCTTTTGACAAAGTGCCCCATGATATTCTGATTAGCAAGCTAGCTAAATGTGTACTGGATGGAACAAATATCAGGTGGATCCACAGTTGGCTCCAGAATTGTACTCAGAGTGCTTATCAATGGTTCCTTCTCAAACTGGGCAGAAGTAACAAGTGGGGTACCACAGGGCTCGGTCCTGGGCCCACTGCTCTTCAACATTTTTATTGACTTGGATGAGGAGGTACAAAGCATGCTTATCAAATTTGCAGATGATACAAAATTGGGGGGCACAGCTAATACCATGGAAGGCAGAAACAAAATTCAAAGGGACCTTGATAGGCTGGAGCATTGGGCTAAAAACAACAGAATGAAATTCATCAGGGATAAATGCAAAGTTCTACACTTAGGAAAAATGCACAGTTATAAGATGGGGATACTTGGCTCAGCAATACAACATGTGAGAAGGATTTTGGAATTGTCGTTGATCACAAGCTGAATATGAGCCAACAGTGCCATTTGGCTGCAAAAAAGGCAAATGCTATATTAGGCTGCATTAACAGAAGTATAGTTTCCAAATCGCATGAAGTATTAGTTCCCCTCTATTCAGCACTGGTTAAGCCTCATCTTGAATACTATGTCTAGTTCTGGTCTCCTCATTTCAAGAAGGAAGAAGACAAACTGGAACAGGTTCAGAGGAGGGCAACAAGGATGATCAGGGGACTGGAAACAAAGTCCTATGAGGAGAGACTGAAAGAACTGGGCATATTTAGCCTGGAGAAGAAGACTGAGGGGAGATATGATAGCACTCTTCAAGTACATGAAAGGTTGTCACACAGAGGAGGGTCAGGATCTCTTCTCGATTGTCCCAGAGTGCAGGACACGGAATAATGGGCTCAAGTTGCAGGAAGCCAGATTTCGACTGGACATCAGGAAAAACTTCCTAACTGTTAGAGCCATACGACAATGGAACCAATTACCTAGAGAGATAGTGGGCTCTCCAACACTGGAGGCATTCAAGAGGCAGCTGGACAGCCATCTGTCAGGAATGCTTTGATTTGGATTCCTGCGTTGAGCAGGGGGTTGGACTTGAAGGCCTTGTAGGCCCCTTCGAACTCTATGATTCTATGATTCTGCTAATTATGACCTCTGGCCTAACATGATATCTGAACTGAAAGCTTCTCTGCATAGCTTTGAGTGTGTGTCTGGAGTTAGGTCAGAGAGACAGAGTGGGTATTCTGTTGGTGTACTGTCCACCCCGCTGCCTAACTGGCTTCCTCCCTGAGCTGGTAGAACTGGCCTTGTCATTGATGTTGGAGTTCCGCAGGCTGGTTGTCCTGGGTGACGTCAACATACACACCGATGCTGGGCTCACAGGTCCACTCAGGACAGGAAGAGGATGATCTGAGGGTGGAGAGGTTCTTAGTGACTCCACTGGCATGGACAGGACCCTACCTGACAAGATTTAGGCTTTGTGCCCCTGGTAACCTGCAGGGATGGAGGGCCAATTAAGATGGTCCACCCTCGGAGACTTAAGGACCCGGATGGTTTCCTAAATGCTCTGGGGGATGTTCCCAGCATGGCTGGCAATACTGCCAAAGCCCTGGATAATCTCTCAAATATGAAGGTGATCTGGGCGGTGGACACTACAGCTCCGAAGCACCCTCTCCCACCGAGGAGGGCTCATAACACACCTTGATTTACTCAAATCTTGGGCCTGATGAAATGGCAGGGACGATGGCTAGAGTGACGATGGAGAAAAGCTTAGTCTGCTTCCTACTGAACACAGGCTAGAGCTCATTTTCGAGCCTATCGTGTGGTGGCGATGGCAACGAAGAAACCTCACTTCTCTGCCAGCAGTGGGTCTGCTCAGTGTTGCCCAGCTATGGTTTTCCAGGTGGGCCAGGGTCTTTTGGGCTCTGGCCCTACACTGGATCTTAAGCCCTCGATTGCTTGCTGTGACGTGTTTCTGAGGCACTTTGCAGATAAAATTGTCCTCATTTGGGCTGACTTGGACTCCTCATTAACAACAGTTGTGTCAGATGTCCCCAAGGTTTCCTCTGACCATTTTTCTATGGATACTTTTCAGTTTGTAAAGCCTGAGGATGTAGACAGGACTCTGAGAGAAATGGGGGCCACTACTTGCTGTCTTGACCCCTGCCCATCCTGGTTAATCAAATCTGCCAGAGTGGGAGTGGCTGGCTGGTTGGCTGGCATATTTAATATCTCATTGTTGAAGGAAGCTGTGATAAGACCTCTGCTGAAGAAGTCTTTATTAGGTCCTGCAGATCTTAACAACAGTCTCTAATTTCCCCATTTTTGGGCAAAGTGATTGAAAAGGTAGTGGCTGCTCAGCTCCAAGTTTTCCTGGATGAATCGGATTATCTAGACCCTTTCTAATCAGGCTTCAGGCCTGGTCATGGGACAGCGACTGCCTGGGTCGCCCTGCTTAATGACCGACTCCAAGCATTAGACAGTGGGAGTGCATCCCTGTTGGTGCTGCTGGACCTCTCGGCGGCTTTTGATACCATCAACCATGGTATCCTTCTGGGCTGTCTAGCTGGGATGGGATTGGGAGGCCTGACTCTATGGTGGCTCTGTTCCTACTTGGCGGAAAGGTCCCAGAAAGTGGTGCTGGGAGCCTACTGCTCTACCCTCTGACTGGTGGTCTACAGGGTTCCATTCTGTCTCCTGTGCTCTTTATAATCTTTTTGAAACCGCTGGGATAGGTCATCCGGAGATTTGGAGTACAATGTCATCAATATGCTGATGACACACAACTCTATCTCTCCCTACGACCTGATTGCAGGGGGGGAATGCTCATTCTAAACCAGTGCCTGGAAGCTGTGAAAGGCTGGATGTGGGCTAACAGACTGAAACTTAATCCAGATAAGATGGAAGTTTTGCTGGTCAAGGGGAAAACTGTGCCAGGAATAGGGCTGCATCCTGTTCTGGATGAGGTCGCACTCCCCTTGAAGGAGCGCGCTTGCAATTTGAGAGTAATCTTGGATCCTGCCCTGCTGCTTGAATATCAGATGGCTGCTATAGCTAGACCAGCTGCACCCATTCCTGGAAGCAGTTCATTTGGCCACAGTGACACATGCATTGGTGGCTTCGAGACTTGATTACTGTAATGCACTCTACATGGGGCTGTCTTTAAAAACTGTTCCAAAATTGCATTTAGTTCGAAATGCAGCAGCCAGAATGTTAACTGGATCATGGCGCAGGGATCAAATCACCCCTGTGCTTTATCGACTCCACTGACTCCCAATTTGTTTCTGGGCCCAATTCAAAGTGTTGGTTCTGACCTTTAAAGCCCTAAATAGCCTTGGACCAGTGTACCTGAGAGACCTGTTACGCCCATATGTGCCTGCCCATGATTTAAGATCAGCTACCTGTGGTCTCTTCTGTGTGCCTGGAATGAAAGATGTCAGACTGGCAGGCATGTAGAAGTGAGCCTTTTCAGCCATGGCCCCCAATCTTTGGAATAACCTATACCAAGAAGCCCTCTCTGCTCCCTCCCTGATGTTTTCCTGAGAACCTTTGGGAGGAACTGAAGGTAGAGCCTGAAACTGATTTTATTTTTCCCCTTCTTAGTTTTACCACTTCAGTCCCTTTTAATATCACTTTCCTACATTTCTCAACTGTATTTTATGTATTTTTATCTATTTTAATGTTTTTAATGTTTATTGTGAGCTGCCCTGTGTGCCCTATTGTAGGATAGAAGGGTGGGATAGAATTTTTGTTTTTTAAAAAATAGAATAATTATAGCCATTTCTGTTTTCTCTGGAGGCTATGTGCTTAGATGGAAATACTGACTGAATAAACAGACTGAAAATGAAAGCAAACACCATTAAACTATTATTTGCCCATGTTTGACAGCTCTAATACACAGTTTGGGTTCTGAGCTACATACTGCACATCCAGTAAGAATCCTGCAAAACTACTTTTTAAACTTCTGCTCTTTAACAATGTGCCTAGTGCTGTATAGAACACAGGCTTACTTTGACCCTTGTCTAGAGAAACACTAAACTTTTTATTTTAAGGTCATATGGAAAGGAATCTAAACATAGGGTGCCAGTATGTGCTGATAGCAATCTTTTCCTCTGTCTCTGCTTAAAAGGTAAAGAAGTGACTTTGACTATGGCTGCAAGGGGAGCCAGCTGGCTATATCCAATGAGAGCTTTTACTTTTGGCACTCTACCTACATAACTAGTGTTACAAGCTAGGCCTTCTGGCCAGTTTCAACTCCCTTAGATTTTAGTACATTCGGTCATCTCTGTTCAGGAAGCACTTGTTCACACAACACTTAATAGAACCATTGAATTAATTTTGATACTGTTGGATAGTTGCTTCCTGTGAGTAGATAGCAGTATTATGGAACTTCCCTTATTACAGTTTACTTCTGGGGGCAAAGAAGAGAATCATGCTGCATCTGTAAAGTTACATAGCTGAACAGTGTGGATCCTTGCTCTGATGCAGCAAGGCAGTTTTTTAAATATCCAAATTCTCTTGCTTGTCTGCCTAATAGATGTCAGTCCTTTGATCTTCAAGATGCAGTGCTTCTCATTGTGACAGACTGGACAAGTGAAGTAAAACTGACATTTTGTAAGACTTACCAAATCTCATGTTTTTTAATTTGAATTTGAACTTTTAAGTTGCTGGCAGACTATGACAAGCTGGCTTAGTATGTCAAGAATAAAAATAACTTGTGCTATCTTCTGGATTTAGTTCCACAAAGTTCTTGGACCACATTGTAGTTTAATTCTATCCTATATTAAGTAAGTTTATGGTGGTGTGGCTATCAGCCCTAAGCAGGTGTTGCCCATATCTAATGTAAGACCCTAAAGATTCAGTACAAAATAGATTCATCTCCTGTCTTGCCTTTTTTGTTTAGTGAACTAACTTTCCACCTCTTCTATGTCTTGCTTATTTTAGCTACAGATCCCTTTGCCTCTCTGTTTGGAAATGAATCTTTTGGAAATGGCTTTGTTGACTTCAGCACATTGTTGAAGGTAATTTGAAATGATTAATGCCTGTGGAAAAAGCGTAAAATTGGTGTAGTAACAGACTCTAGAGGCTCCTGTATATTATGGTACAAAACACAACTTCAGCAGATGCCGAATATAAATCAACAGGTCATGACTTCTTGGATTGATTCCCCATTCTCAGCTGCTGTGAGTCTCATTAGCTCTGAGATTACATGCTTTGTGAGTTGCTGTGAAAGCAATGTAATTAATGAGAAATTACACCAATTGTGAGTATAAGCACTTGCATAGTCTCATTGACTGACTGACTGACTGACTTCCTTTCTTTCTCCTTCCATTCAAAGATTTATATATCCTTTTTAGAATGTTCATTTCTGAAGCTGTTAAATTTGACTTGCTTTTACAGTAGCAAGGTATTCAGCTAAGCAAGTGGGATAGCTGTTGCAAAATTAAAGTTACTACAACCACATGGAAGCCACTTTATACACAGATGGCTTTCTGCATGGAATTGCTCCCACACCATTCGGTTTTTTAAAAAACCATTTAATTTTGTTCCATAAAAACATAACATGAACAATGACAACAAAGAGCAATGGTGTACATATTTTTGCATACATTGCAAATTAGCTGTACCGTATCCATGATAATCATAGTGCTTTTTGTTGTAGAGCAAGTGTTTATTATCAAAAATAGCATTACCTTTCTGGTTTTCTAGCAGTGATCATGCTGTTCTAGAGCAATGAAGCCAGCCTCATCCTTAACTGCTATGAAATTATATAGGTGCAACAGAGCATGGAAAGCCATGTATGTGACTATCTGTGGCTATTGTGACCTTGTAATAAACCTACAAAAGTTACTAGCCAGTAAAAGTGTTTACTAGCCTGCTGCATTTCTATTCTAGGCACAAAGGACTTCCCTGCTACGCCCAGGAGAGGGACAGAGCCATGTCAGCACTTTGAATTGCGATTTTGTTTAGCATTTTAATTTATCTGTTGCTTTGTGGTAGAAAAGAATGAAAGTGGCTTGTAGGGAAGGCATGGCTATGTTGAAAGGAGTTATGCAAACAGGAACTTTTCCTGTTTTTGTTTTTCTTTTTAAGGCAAACAATGAAGATCCCTTCAGTTCATCTACAACAGGCTCTGTCAACAATGTAGTCATAACTAAAAATGTGTTTGAGGAATCTCCAGCCAAAAATGAAGATGTTCCTCCTGCTTTACCTCCTAAAACTGGAACACCTACCAGACCTTGTCCTCCCCCACCTGGTAAGAATCAGCATTTTTTGGTGGTGGTGGTTGGTTTGAAGATGCAATTATGGTTGCAAGAGAGCAAAGAAAGAATAATTCAGCAGCCAATTAATTCCTATATCTATACTTCTACTTTTATACCTCTTACAGTATTTTAAGCAGCTTTTCTTAATTTAGATCATTTTTCTCAGGGTATCATAAACTGGAAGTGAGGCTGTGATTTTAAATTGCCATAACAGTGATATTGTAAAAGCTGGTTCCTGAGTAACAAACTGAATTTGATAAAACAGGCTGGTTTAAACCAGTTTTAAAATGGGTTAAAATAAGCATTCTTTTTTATCTAAATGAAAGGGCTGGCTCTTACCCACACTGAACCCACTTATGGAATGGAAAAATTGGCAAGAATGTGCAGACACAATAAACACTTAAAAACTTCAAAGATTTTACAAATCAGATTAAGTTATGACTACTGGTACTAAGGTTTTTTTGTGGGGTTTTTTGTTATATAATGGGATGGTGTATTCTAAACCCTATTGTACACTGGATAAATATTTCTGCCACACTCATAATCATGCTAAAGTGATTATTTTGATGTAGGAAAAAGGTCTATCAACAAATTGGAGTCTTCGGATTCCTTTAAACTGAATGATCCCTTCCAGCCCTTCCCAGGCTGTGATGGTTCCAAAGAGCAGGAAGCTGACCCATTTGCTCCCACTGGTGTGTGCAAAGAGATGGACACCAGCAATTTTGCTAATTTCAGTGCTGTAAGTAAACAGGATGGGGAGGCATCAAGTTAAACTTTAATGACTTGTTTTTTGTAAAGAACAGTGAACATTTCAGACTTAAAATGAGTGAAATGGGTTTCATATAGTAAAACAACAATGAAGCACATCTTAATGTTAGTAGTGCCTCTCTAAAAAGAGTATATTACTGCTTGCTTCTGGGACAAATGCAACCAGTTACAACATATTCTTAGTTGCACTTTAAAGTAATATTTAACTTCACATGAATAATTGTTGCCTCTGAATGTTTCCTGGTCTATTTACTAAACTGTAAGTGCACATTCTGCTTCAGGGTTTAATGTCTTTATATTAAAGTGCAGTATATCATTTATTCTCAAAGTAAATGTTAATGTCACAGTTAGGCAGTTGGAAAATAAACAGTACAACCTTCACATTATATTCATAGCTACTGTTTGAAATACTTAATCCATTGCAAGACTCATAAATACAAATTGATAGTGTAACAAGGAAATCTTGTCCCTGAGCTCCTTTCTTGGCAATCTGTCACATAGCAAGGCCCTGGCTGCTTTTTCCGTTGTAGCTTTAGTATGAGGAAGGGTGCTGGCCCAGATAGCTGATGCAGCAGCAGGCTTTGCAGACAGGGCATCCCTAATGCCAAGAACAATGGGGGAGAGTGGCAAAGACTCTGACTTGCTCAAGAGGCAGACTTAAGAGAGTGACTAGCCCTAGCTGTAGTCTGTTAGAAAAGGGGAGACTGTAGTGAGGCACCTAGTGGCATAGAGGACTTGGACAAAGCAGAAAATTACCAACTTGGCACATCCCCGGTCCCCTGTCAGTGCTGATATCTACAAAGGAGCGCACAAGTACAATGCCCAATGAAGACAGATAATATATTTCTTTTCCAGGGAGCATGCAGTTAAATTTCATATATTGCAAATAGCAAACCAGAAGCAAAACACCCAAAAACAAAACACTGTAAAAGCTCTCTGGGTCAAATTAATGAGAGCATAACTAAAAATTTGAGCACACTTACCTACTATTTATTTATTATATCCCACCTTTCCTCCAAGGAGCTCAAGGTGGCGTACAAACATGTTTCTCCCCAATTTTATCCTTGCAACCCTGCAAGGTAGGTTAGGCTGAGAGACAGTGACTGACCCAAGGTCATCCAGTGAGCTTCATGGCCAAGCGGGGATTTGAACCCTGGTCTCCCGGGTCCCAGTTTGACATTCTAACCACTATACCACACTGACTGTCAATGTATTTATTTCAGTTTTTATCCTGGTTTTCTGCAACTATGCACTCAAGGAGGAATGGCAAAACATAATACAGCATAATAAAACTATCAAAAATAGATAAAACAAGCAGCTAAAGGCAGACATGGATAAAACCATCTGCTATTAGCAGTGAGCACACATAAATTAACAGGCCAGAGGTCTGACTTAACAAAATCTTCACCTGCCAGCAGAAGGCCACTAGACTGGGGTGAAACAGATCTCTCTAGGAGGAGAGCTCCAGATTCTGGACACGGCCATTGAAAATATAATTTATTGCATCTCCATTAACAAACCTGATGTTGACAGGATGCAGAGAAGGCCCTCACAACAATCTTAATATCCAGGCAGGCTCATATTGGAGAAGGTGGGCCTTCAAACAACCAGGTCCCAAGCTATGTGGATCTTTCAACGTCATAACTAGCATATTGAATTCATCTTGGGAATAAACCAGCAGCCAATGTTCCTCATAGCTGGCTCTGCAGTCAGCAATCTGGCTGCAGCATTCTGGACCATCTGCAGTTTCCAAACACTTTTCAAAGACAGCCCCCATATAGAGCACACTACAATGATCTTGCTGAGATGTAACTCAGACAATTGTCATGATGGCTGAATCTGATATTTTAAGGAGTAAGTAAAGTTGGCACACCAGCCTCAGCTGTGTAAAAGTACTCTTGGCCTCTGCCGGCACCTGAGAAGATGAAGTGTGTTACATGTAATTAATATATTTGTCCTTGGTAAACTGAATCACGTTAAAATCTTACTACTCTGTTAATTGGCAGGTTACAGTGGTGATGGACTTGGGATTTCTTCAGTTGCTCTGTCGCATGGCAGTAATTTGAAATACTTTCTTAGAAGAGCTGGGATGTAAGCTTTAAGGAAGGATTAATAACAAGATGCTCTTGATTATTCCATGATCCTCTTGATTATTTTGTAGGGGTTTCTTTAAGTATAAATTTACTATTCTAAATGTTTGGGTGGTTTTAAATAAACAGTGTATTTTTAAAATAATCTTTCACTTTAATTAACCTGAATACATTTTAAAATAACTGTGTCAAATATCCAATAGCCAAGCTATTTACAGTGGACATTTTAGCAAACTAAATCAGATGCACACTTTCAATTTTCTTTGGGTATTTGTGGCAAATGAAAGTACCCCTTTTCTCCTCTTAATCAAACAAATGAAACAATGAACCAGATAAACCATAGATACAGACCAAGCACCTATTTAAAAACTAAGTGTGGCTAACAATGATTTAAACCAGCTGGAGACAGAAACCTGTTTAAACATTTTATCCTTTGCCTGCTCAATCAGTTAACAAATCTGTGGTTTCTCTATTTTAGTATCCTACTGAAGAAGATATGATTGAATGGGCAAAGAGGGAAAGTGAGAGAGAGGAGAAAGAGCGACTTGCAAGATTGAAGCAACAAGAACAAGAAGATTTAGAACTAGCTATTGCACTCAGTAAATCTGAAATATCAGAAGCATGAAGAATTGCCACAACCATTTGTCCTATTTCCTGGATGTGTAAAGCTAATCAGAAGCTATGTATGCACAGGGAAGTACAAAAGGCTTTAAATTCCTGGAAATGTGATTTTTGAGCAACAATATATTATTTGTATTTTTTTCATATCCGCCAGTCTCATTGGGCTACTCTCTTTTAATACAGCAAAGTTCCATTTACATTTATCTTGAGATTCTTCTGTACTATAAACCATTACACCAAAGTAACTTCTTTTAATGCAAAAAAGACAACTCTGTACTATTTAAAATTAGAATACTAAGGCACAGAAATCCATTTTTTAAGGTCTCGGAAAGCAATTATGTCTCAAACCAAGTTCCTGTCTGTCTTGGACTGATACATGCCTTACTGTATTGAAGATAATAAAAAGTGCAGGTGCATGTAACTACATCAAATGCATTTTATAGCCTTTTGTCCCTTAAAAAAATGAGGGCTTGTTCTAAGTCTTGATTAGTTTTCTTTTCAAAAGCACTATTTTTCCAATTCTTATTATACTGAATTATTTTAGTTTTTCCAGGTAGCCTGGATGGTAAAATAGATTTTCACCTTGTAAGCAAAACTGGCCATGTAGCCAATCAAACTAAAGTTTAAATAATTATATGTAGTTGGCAGACATTAAGGTAACTACACTGTGCTGATAATCCTGTTTTTTTGCTAAAATGTTCACATCTAGTTATCACACGTATTAGGAACCTGTTGTACATTTTAGAGATGATGGAATTTGAGGCTAGGCACATGGAGTGCCTTTATGCCCTTGGTTCTCCTTTTAATGAAGTCTCTGCTGCTTGACTGGATATCGAATAAAAAAAAGTCTAGATTCCAGATGCAATAAGTGTTGCCTGAAACTTTTAACTGCCATTTTCCTGTCCATCAGGTTTTTAAAAATGCAAATTTAGGGTTTTTCCAGGGAGATTAGACTATTTGGCCAAGTTCACTGTCAAGAATTCTGACACTGCACTGCTAATTGAGCCAATTTCTTCTGTGAAATATGCAACTTAAACTGGGAAGCTGACAGCTGAATTTGAAATAGGATAGGACATAACTGCATAAAGACATAGTTTACAACGGTCAGTTACTGTTATGTATAATTTATTGAATACCAACTGATAGTTGCACCTTAAAAATGTCCTTTATAGTAACAGAGTCAGCAATGAATGTTAATGAAAGTAAATTATTGCCTGTTCTGTCTAAAGTTTTCTGTTCTGCAGGATGTTAAACTCATTCTAAATGAATTCTTCTTCCATGCTCAATATGTGCACAGTTAGGCTGCAGCCTTAAAAAAATTGATGCTCCTCCCTCCCAAAAAAAACCCTGTGGTATTTGTGCCTGAAATAAAGAATTTTAAAATGATTTTTTCTTCTGCTGCAAGGGTTGCACAGTTACCACTGTCAGGTTGAAACCTTTCCAGTTGCCTGTGGATGCTGCTGCAAGAGACTTTTGAAGAAGGTAGTTTTTGGTTCTGAAAAAACTTTTGCACTAGGAAATGAGTATTTCAAAACATGTGCTCAAAAAAGTAACTTAGCAAAACCTCTTGCAAGTATTATTCATAATTTATCTACCCAAACTTTGTATTAACATTAATCGTGCATATTGTATGTTTAACTGGACTACATAGATTTTTCTTTTTTGTTAAATGTATACTTTGTGGACCAATACAATATCTGTGTGTATATATTATACATATAAATATATATATATATACAAGCTTTCTTGTATAGGACTTAAAGTTCTGAATCACTTGATGTTACATTTCATGTTACTGACTGATTACAGAACTTTTACTCGAAGGCTTCTAAATAAACTACTGCTGTGTCAGCTTAAATGGCATTACTGTTAAAGTTTTAAAAGGCTTTTAATAACTTGTTCAGGTGGGGTTAGCCTCTATTTATAGACTTTTGTTTAAAAATTCTAAATAGCTTGTAATTATGAATAAAACAGTTTAAGTATATTAAGATGGGCCCATCTGGTTTTTTTACTTATAGCAAACAGTACAGTGTGGCTAAGTACTCCAGTATGGATTTACGATCTTCTTTTGGTGGTGCATCCAAACTGAACAGTGAAGATTCTATGTTCTCTCACAAATATATTAAGAGCACAGGTGTATTATGTTATGAAGAAAGCAGTTTTATAATTTTTATGTGTATCGTTCAAAGAAAAAAGGTAGAACAAATAAATCAGCCCCTCCCTAAAAGGATGAAGACAGCTTGAAGGCCCCACAACACACTGTGAAATGTTGGTCAACTGAGATGTAACAGGAATAGGGTTTCAGTTCATGTTCTTTTGCAAGGGGTTGGCAAAGCTATCCAATGATGGCCTGTACTGTTTCCTATAATCGGGGGGGGGGGAATAATTCCATGTAGCCAGAATATTACTTTAAGACAGCATTACCTTTATTTTAGGCTTCATCCTTGGCTTAGGGTAGGTACGCACCATACAGGGATTTTTAAAGTATACCTTTTGATGTAGCAGTGGCCCTTCTTGCTTGGTTAAGGTTTGTTTAGTCATCCTTGTGATTGTCCAGCTATTCTGGATCTTTCCCCCTCCCCCCCCCAACATGTTCTTTAAGTTAGGGGCGGGCAAGCTTTCAAGCCTGCAGGATCCACCATTCAGAGCCGGGTGCAGCATAATAATAATCGTAAATTTCTTAATTGCTTTATATTCAAGGAATCTGTGTACAGAAAATATAACTCCGATACTATCTGACATAATTTCAAAACATTGTGCAAAGTAAAGTTCCAATACCATACAAAAGAATAATAAACCATATACAAAATACAAATCAATACCAAAAAAGAGAAGAAAAAAAGTCAGATCAATATCCAATATAAAATGGGATATAATATAAAGGAATCTCAAAAACATACAAATAGTTGCTAAGGTAGGTAGACATACTAAGAATGAAGGAACAGGGTGCTTGTGAGCACATGCTCACCCAGGAATTTAATCAGTATCAGAACCAAGCTCATAAGACCTTTCTGAGAAAAATCAACTCCTGGTTGTCCCTCAAATGTGTTTCACAGCAACTTAAATTATTTTGGTGGGTGGGAAAGAGCCTTTTAGTTGCTATTGCAAGTCAGAAACTCTTGGTAGTCTACAGCAAATCACCCAGAGATGGGCCTTCCATCCACATATGTTCTCAAATACAAATGTACCTTTTGCTACCAAAGTTAATTCAAGTTGTTACAGCTTCACAATTGTATCAGGAAGTCTTCACATCTCGAAAACAAGGCATCTTGAGTCCTAGGTTAGTACATTATTATTTAGTCATTTTGATATGGTCTAGCAAACTGGTCCTTAGTCTTTTTTGGGTCAAGGAATCTCTTTGAGAATCTGGTGAAAGCTATGTATCCCCTTCCCAGAAAAATGTGCATACACACACTTGCACATAATTTATTTGATTGCATTGGAAATTGATTTTTTGCACTCAGTTCATACACTCCCTGAAGCCTGCCCATGGATCCCAGATTAAGAACCCCTAGTCTAGCATTAAACATTGGGCATCACTCAACTAATGTGTCCCATCAGTGTAAGAATTTCCAATTATGCAACAAAACTCCCATTCTCCTCCTTCCACATGCCACAATAGGTTCAGGGGGGAGGGGCACATTAAACCACCTAGAGTCTATCCCACTTCCCACCAAAGAATGCCAACCTCCAGTTGCCTTCTGCCTATGCTCTTTTACTGACTATGCATTACTGCATGAGGTCTTGCTCTGAGAGATCCTTGGAAGCCCATTCACTTCACGGGGGCCCCCTGTGGCCCTCAAGCCACCCTGAGATTCTATGATTGATGGCCCTATTTAAGGCAGAGAGCTCTTGTGGCTCAGCCTGGCAGCCACTACCACTTTAATTTGCCTTCCTGTAGGCTGTGAGGAGGCACAGCAAACTCAGCCTACCTTGTGGATCTACTTAGCAGTAATGGGGAATTTTTAGATACAAACAGTAAGCAAAATATATTCTTTTAGAAAACTATAGGGTTTATAATGTTACATTCATTCATTCAATGGCCATCACTTGTGACCGAGTAAGATTGTCTTCCAGGATAAGGTCTTTAACGGTGGGTCCATAAGTGACTGTGGAGGCCAATTCTGGATCCACACAGCCTCCCACAGTGAGGACATAGGTTTCCAGATGGAAGATGGTCATGATGAGGATTTGCTTGACGTGCCTTCCGCTTAGCTCGTTTGTCCCTTTCACCCTATACTCGTGCTTCTTCAAAGTTCACAACACCTTTGATAATGGCCGGCCTCCAATTGGGACGCTCATGGGTCAAAGCTTCCCAGTTCTCGATGCTCATGTTACATTTTTAGATTAGCTTTAAGAACATCTTTAAACCTCTTTTGCTGTCCACTGATACTCCGTTTTCCATCAAGTTGGGAGTAAAGTATCTGCTTTGGAAGACTGTTATCAGGCATTCGAACAACATGGCCGGTCCAACAGAGTTGATGTTGGAGGATCATTGTTTCAACCCTGGTAGTCTTTGCTTCTTCCAATACGCTAACATTAGTGTAATGTTACAATAGTATAGCAGGCCAGCTAAAAATCCTCTCCTTGGTACAGTACTGACATCTCTGCCTGTTACGTAGATGTATCCATGGCATGCTAGGTACAGACTGGCTCAAGAGGATAAGGGGAACAGAACACTGGTACAGGACATCTCTGTGCCCTCCAAGGCCTGAGAAGGATTAGCACTGGAATGTATTAGCTCATAGTAGAAATGTGCTGGTATGAAACTTGCTGAATATTACCTGTTTGGCTAGAAAATAATGTAGACAGTGTAACATCTATGTAATGCTTATGTGTAGCTTCCTGATTGGGATATGCTAATGTCTTTGTTCTGGAATGTATAAAAAACACAGGCGAGCTGTGCTGTGTTGCAGCGCTGCACCACACTCAAGGGAGACTGACCGTGCGCATGTAACCAATAAAGGCCTATCTTTGCTGCAAGCCTGTGTCTTCAATTTCCTCAAGGACCCCCAGTCCAACAGATCCCAAACTTCCCTGTCAGCAGCGCCTCTCCTCTTCTTCTGCCAGCTCTCAGCATGCCTGGGGCTTCTGTCCATTGCTCTTCCCTGTCTCTCTGAGGAGTCCCATCCACCGATAAGCCACGCACTTCCTTTCCCGCCTAGGCAGTAGACTCTTAATCCACTTCAACCTTTGCTGTGTCTCTTGAGACACAACCAGCTTGACCCTCGAGTGAAGGGAGTTGACCCTTGAGTGAAGCCAGCTGTGCTGCTGTGAGGGCTAAGCGATGGATCCTGCCAAAACGCTCTTGCCTGCTCAGCTCCAGTGGCTGCCCAACGACTTGCATCTGCGGACACAGAAGAAGACAGAAGTCTGCAGCTGCCTACCTGGGTGACTGAAATCTGCTCCAGAGGGTTGGGGGCAGTGGAGGCCCCTCACTAAATGCAAATGGGACACTGCCTGCCTGCCCACCTTCCCCTCCCCACCCCACCCCACCCCACCCCACCAAACTGTAATCCAGTCCTATTATTGTACCCTTGCAGTCATATTCAATACATCACCTCACATTTAAAGGCACTTTCAACATTTCTGTACTTCTCCTATACTGGCCAATCATCTTTGGACAGTACAGCCAATCACAATTGGTCCCACCTGTCTCCCAGTATAAAATCTAAAGAAAAAAAATCCAGTAGGAATAGCATAGAGAGAGCAGGGGACTTTGAATCTCCATTTTGATTTTATTTCCCTTGGAATAAACTCAGGAGTCACTCAGAAATGCATTGAAAAGATCCATAGCATTATTGCAGGACTGTGAGGAGCCTCCCCAACCAATCAGATGCATGCATTTGCAAGCCACTTTTTGCTCTTCTCTGAGGTGGTTATATTTCCCTCCTTTTTGCAAACACCTGGTTAAAACAGCAAGAACAATCCTTTTTTTCCTTTTCTGTGGCTAGACAGCTTATACTAATATTTGAAATCAGCAATATATCTGTATGAGTTAATTGTTCATCTTCTGGGTTCATCACAGATATATATATATACTAAGATGAAGAGTGGCGGCAAACTACCCTAAAAAAAATATTTGGCTGGGGCGGAGAGGGAGAGGAAATTCCTGATGGCAAAGTGCCCCCCAAAATGTTTCTTCATGGAGCGGACTGGGCCTTATTTATTTTTAAAGTATCTGAAAAATCCATATGGGCTTATGCAAGATAATTAACTTCCATTAGGAATAAGAGCAAGAACATTATAGTTATTTTATTTTAATTAAAATAAAAAGCTTAGCAGTACTTTTCGAGCCCAGAACTGTATCTTTCATGATGGAGGTGGGGTGGAGAAGAGAGCTGGAGAGTAGCTGATAACACAGACATCCTGGCATTGGTAATCCAGTTAGCAGGGCGGGTGCGGGGTTGTTGCACACTTTCAGCCCCAATTTTTCTTTGAGTGGGGAGGTAGAACAGTGTCTTGACCTGCGTAAATGTGGTTGATCAAAAGGAATAAATTTTGAGTTAAACAAATCCCTGCTTTTATTAAACTTAAATATACTTTGCGTTAATGTCTGTGTGCCTGCACCAGTGGAATACCAGAGGAACTTGTTGCTTCTGTATTTAGAATTGATCATATGATGTGAAAGACTCCTCTTTTTTTAACATTTTGGCTTCTTATTTCCCCACCACCACCATTTCTTTTTCTCAGCATCAGGAGACTACAGTTTACAGGTTTGGGTTTAAAAAAAAAACTCTGGAGATCTTTAGCCCATGACTTTTATTCATGATACTTAAATACAGTGCTCCAGGTTAAAAAGGTTCTTTCTGTGTGCCCAAGAATATGCCAGGCATAGCTTAAATAAAATAATATTCCTGAATGTTTTCTCCATAGGAGTGATACAGTCTCACATGTGTAATAGTTAACTAAACTGAGGAGGTATGATACAGCTGTGGTTGCAAATACAATCCGTTTAATTTTACTTAAGTGATTATAGAATTGAACCTTAGTCTTCCAAATTCTAGTCTAACTTTACATTTATACAATTACAGATGTTCATTTAAAATATTGTTAATTTAAAAATATATTATCAAGTTGCCCAAATGTCTTTCCTCCCTGAAACAACTCTACCCATTTCCCCTTCCTCATGCTAGAACTGTCTTCTGGAAGGCCTCCATTTGACCATCACAATTATTTCATTTAAGTTCCTCTTCAAACCTCATCTTTTCTGGGAACCCTTTCAATCACTCCCCTTTGTTCCTAGGCTGAATGATAACTAAGCAAAAGTATTGCATATTGTTCCCTTGTCTCTATCCCCCCTGTCTTCTATTGTTTCCCTAAGTTTATTTTAGCTTGGCAATCTCTTGTGGTAGGGACCTTTCAAACTGTTAAGTGCCATGCACATAGTGACTCAACACTTCATGCATCCTGATGAAATGGGCTGTAATCCATGAAAGCTTGTGTCTTCAAAGAATGGTGATGCATTTATTGCATTCATAGTTTGGCTTCCTGTCCCAGCATTCTCCTGTCCAGGCACTGAACAGATCAAGACCTCCTGCATCATGTACTTTCAGACCATCTAGTTTATACTGTGAGAAATTAATGCACACATTTGAAGCTGATCCAGCAGGGCAGTTCTTGGGTTCAGTGAAGTACCAAGGTAAGAAATAGGTTCCAGGCATATAAAAGGCAGTATTTCTTCCCACAAAGTGTAATTAATTTATATAACCCACTATCATAAAATGCAGTGAAAGTGACTTGCTTAGACAGCTTCTAAAAGAAAACACAATTGATAATTCAATGGAACCTCCGTGTTCAGAGCTAACATGCCTCCAGTTAGCAGATGCTGGGAAAGGACAATGGGCGTTGACTGTTATCTTCATTGCCTCCTCATTAGCATCTCTGACACGTCTCTTGAGCTGCTGCTGGAAATGGCTGGATAAAATAATAGATTTTTTGTTTGATCCAACAAGGCTTGTAGCAATACTGGGACATTAAACATTCTATGGGGGACTGAACCACTTGTACAATTGTACCAATTATGTTAATGATGCCCCCTTTAGGATGCACACCTTAATGTGGTGAAGGGGTTTGAGAGTGCTGAAGAAGCTGAGAGTAATGCCGTCAGGAGTCTAGAGACAAAGGACAAGTACGAGTAGCGCTGTGACTAACAACACAGCTGGGTCAAAGCCGAAAGGAAGCCCAGAGGCTGATGCGCACAGATGCGAAAGGAGAGTCCGGAGTTGTACAATGCACACATAGGAACATGGAATGTGAGAAGCATGAACCACGGAAAGTTAGAAATTGTCACGCAAGAAATGGAACGTATCAGCATTACAATACTTGGCGTGAGTGAATTAAAATGGACAGGAATGGGACATTTTAAATCAGGCAACTACAAAATATTTTATGCAGGAAATGAGAAATCAAGAAGAAACAGGGTTGCTTTAATATTGAGAAGTGATGTAGCAAAAGCAATTAGGAGCTACAACACAAGGTCTGAGCAAGTGATATCAATGAGATTAAATGGGAAAACTATTAACATAACCATCATCCAAGTTTACACTCCAACTGCAAACGCAGAAGAAGAAGAATTGGAGAGATTTTACACAGAAGTACAGGAGGAAGTTGATCACACACCCAAACAAGATGTTCTGATAATCAGGGGGGACTGGAATGCAAAAGTAGGGAACAGAGAAGAACTAGGAATTGTGGGGAAATGGGGCTTAGGAGATAGAAATGAAGCAGGAGAAATTGAATTCTGTGAAGCCAATAATTTGTTTATTGCAAATACATTTTTTGAGCAACCAAAAAGACGACTGTAAACGTGGACATCACCAGATGGTCAATATAGGAATCAAATTGATTATATAATTGGCAACAGAAGATGGAGAAGTTCCATACTTTCTGCAAAAACAAGACCAGGAGCAGCCTGCGGTACAGATCATGGACTGGTCGTATTGAAAATCAGAGTAAAGCTAAAGAAGAACAACAAAGCAATCATAAGGCCAAAATACAATTTAAACAACATCCCAGAAGAATATAAAGATCAAATAAGCAACAAATTTGAGGCTTTAAACTTAGTTGACAGAGAACCAGAAGAACTATGGATTGAAGTCAGAGACATTATCAGGGAAGAATGCAAAAAGACAATACCTCTAGTTAAAAAGAGAGAAAGATAAGACCTCAATGGATGACTGAAGAAATGCTTAAAATGGTTAAAGAGAGAAGGAAAGCAAAAGCAAAAGGAGATAGAAAAATGGTCAGAACCCTAAATGCAACAATATAGCGACTAGTACGTAGAGACAAAGAAAACTATTACAATAGTTATTGTATAGAAATAGGAGAGGACAACAAAAAGGGAAGAACAAGAGCCCTATTCCAAAAGATTAGAGAAATGAAAGGGAAATTTAAGCCAAGAGTAGGGATGTTGAATAATCAACAGGGAAACACACTGACTGACAGAGATGAAATAAAAGGAAGATGGAAGCAATACACTGAAGAACTCTATAAAAGTGATGCAAAGATGACAGATTCATTCATGGAGGAACCATAGGATGAAGAACCAGAAATTTTAGAATGCGAGGTGAAAGCTGCTCTTAAAATACTTGGAAGACACAAATCACCGGGAACAGATGGCATACCAATAGAGTTGATACAAGCTACGGAGACTGAATCTGTCCAAATGTTGACAAACATTTGTCAAGAAATATGGAAAACTAAACAATGGCCCACAGACTGGAAACGTTCAATATACATCCCAATTCCAAAGAAAGGGGATCCCAGGGAATGCAGTAATTATTGAACGATTGCCTTAATATCCCGTGCAAGTAAAGTAATGCTCAAGATTCTACAACAAAGGCTCTTACCATATATGGAGCAAGAAATGTCAGACGTCCAAGCTGGATTTAGAAAGGGAAGAGGCACCACAGAGCATATCGCAAACATACGTGGGATAATGGAACAGACCAAGGAACTTCAGAAGAAAATCACCCTCTGCTTTACAGATTACAGAAAAGCCTTTGACTGTGTAGATCATGAAAAACCATGGAATGCTTTAAAAGAAATGGGGGTGCCACAGCATCTGATTGTCCTGATGTGCAACCTATACTCTGCATAAGAGGCTACTGTAAGGACAAAATATGGAGAAACCAATTGATTCCCAATTGGAAGAGGTGTGAGACAGGGATGTATTTTATCATCCTATTTGTTTATTCTGTACGCACAACATATCATAAGGAAAGCGGGATTGGACCAAGATGAAGGAGATGTGAAAACTGGAGGAAGAAATATCAATAATTTAAAATATGCAGACTATACCATACTATTAGCAGAAACCAGTAATGATTTGAAATGAATGCTGTTGAAAGTTAAAGAGGAAAGCACAAAAGCCAGGACTACAGCTCAATGTCAAAAAGACTAAAGTAATGACAACAGAAGATTTATGTAACTAAAGTTGACAATGAGGACATTGAACTAGTCAAGGATTATCAATACCTTGGCACAGTCATTAACCAAAATGGAGACAATAGTCAAGATATCAGAAGAAGGCTAGGACTGGGGAGGGCAGCTGTGAGAGAACTAGAAAAGGTCCTCAAATGCAAAGATGTATCATTGAACACCAAAGTCAGGATCATTCAGACCATGGTATTCCCAATTTCTATGTATGGATGTGAAAGTTGGACAGTGAAAAAAGTGGGTAAGAGAAAAATCAACTCATTTGAAATGTGGTGTTGGAGGAGAGCTTTGCGGATGCAATGGGATGTGAAAAAGACAAAAAAATTGGTGTTAGAACAAATTAAACCAGAACTATCACTAGAAGCTAAAATGATGAAACTAAAATTATCCTACTTTGGACACATCATGAGAAGACCTGATTCACTAGAAAATACCATAATGCTGGGAAAAACAGAAGGGAGTAGAAAAAGAGGAAGGCCAAACAAGAGATGGATTGATTCCATAAAGGAAGCCACAGACCTGAACTTACAAGATCTGAACAGGGTGGTTCATCACAGATGCTCTTGGAGGTCACTGATTCATAGGGTCGCCATAAGTCGTAAACAACTTGAAGGCACATGACAACAACAACATGTTAATGATGTCAGTCCCTTTTCAGACTAGTGTAACCACAGTGTATTGTTTTCATGGTCACATATTGGTGGCTGTGTAAATGGGGCCTTATGTAGGGCCTACGTTGCATTTAGGCTTCCCCCTCCCTGTTCATTACTGGGACAAATTTTGTTCAGATCCCTCACTAGTCAATTAAAAGTTCTTCACATAGTGGGATCAGTCCAAGCACTGTGCAATTAGGCTGTGTGGTTTAAAATTACAAATGCAGTGTAATTCTGAAAGATGGTTCTGAAATAAGGCACTTGATTGTTGTTGCTAACCATCTCCCTAAGGCCTCCTTCACACATTATGGCTTATGGGCACATAAACAAACTGTGCTTGTGGGATTTTGTTGTTCTGGCCACTTATCATACAAATGCTGAGAGCTGGCACTGACAGCATTTTGATGCCATCCTATAATAAGTTGGCTAGCCTTTAAGGTGCCACTAGCTTCTAATTAACAGCAACTAACATTATTTAAATCCTTATCCCACCCATCCCATCCCATCCCACCTGTGCTCTCCAGATGTTCTTATACTCCAACTCCTCCCAGCCCCATCCAGCATTGCCAATGGTCAGGGTGATGGAAGCTGGAGTCCAGCAACCTCTGGATTGCCACAGTTTCCAGCCCTGCTCTAAAGAGTTCAGAGAGATGCACATGGTTCTCTGTCTCTTCCTTTTCATTTCTACAGCAATCCTGTGAGGTAGGTTAGACTGAGAAAGGGTGACTTGCCAAAGGTCATGGCTAAATGAGGATTTGAACCTGGGTCTCCCTGATTTTAGTCCTATACTCCAACCCAGTCGTCATCAACCTGGTGCCTTCTAAGTGGTTTGGGCTACAGGTCCCATCAGTCATGCTGATGGGAGCTGGGAGTCCAAAACGCCTGGAAGGCAACAGGTTGACAAAATCTGCTCTAACCACTAGTCCACATTGACTTTTATGTGCATCCTTGGCAGCAAATACATGTTTACTGAGAAGTAGTCCTCAACATATTCAGTAAAGGACTTTAGGACAGCGGCAACTTTTATTGGGTGAGAGCTAACAAAGTGTCTTCCTGATTATATCTCCCCTGGGACGGGGGGGGGTTGGTCAAAGGATCAAAAAAAGCATTTTTGAGAAACGATGGGAGCTTTACAAGCAGTTTGTGATATTTATGTTATTTATTTATAAAAGTATTTATATACCATCCTCTTGCAAACCACCAGAGTAGTGTACAATGGTCTGGTAAAAAAAATTAAAAAAAAATAAAACCCTACAACCTTTCAAGGTTTCCTAAAGTAACTCTTTGGATTCTTCCCCATAGGCTGGCCATCTCTGAGTTGTTTGACAAAAAATTTTCTTCTTCTTCTTCACCTCTTTGCCTTCCCACTCTTTCTTGTAATTTAATAATCATAGTTTCATCCATCCTACTCATGGTTTCCTGCTTTTGCCACCACCATCATGTATTCAGTTAATTGGTTCCTTTTCATGCCTGATGTCAACTAATACTTTCCTCCTGAAAGCTCTTTTTTATTATAGTTGCCCGTCTCTGAATATGTTTATCACTAAAAATCACTAATAGCACAATCCTATGCATGCATATTCAGCAGGCAGGACCACTGAATTTAGTAGGACCTACTGCCATAGAAGTGTGAAAGCAGCCTCAAATTAGCAGTTGTCACTAACAAAGAAAGTTGGACAGGGAGGATAATTGGTTGGGGGTTTTTTTGTACTAGCCTGATGAAGAGTTCTGGAGGACGTAAAAGGTTACACACTACTTTATGTCATTTTTGTTGGCCTATGAAAGTATTGCTCTTTCCTTTTTGCACCCATACAGCTGGAATTCAGATAATGGTATCTATAGTGGCATTGGTGGAAAGATACTGGAGGAAACAGAAGTAATTAAAACTGGTGTATGGACCAGAAACGTCAACATGCAAAGAGGAGGGGGACTGGGTAGAACAGTATTAGTCTTATCCACCATGATGTCATACCGTCAATAATAGAGTTGGTGCAGCATAATGAACAGGAGCATCCGCTGTAATTGACCGACAGCTCTGTGTTCAAATCTCAGCTCTGCAATGAGCAAAGCTGTTCCACGGACTTCAATTATGATTAATGGCTACTTTACAGAGTTACTGTCAGATTTGTTAACGCGTGTGAAGCATGCTGAGAATTTGGGGGAGGAGAAAGTTTGGAGCTTGGAGCTTGTCCTCCTTTCCCAGTTCTCGGAATTCTCTGCCCGTCTTATGACAGCCCCAGACCACCAGTAACTTATCCCTCCATGCAGAATGGGCACTTCCTGCCATCTTTTCTTTTCCAAATCGTACATCACCAGTGTCCTCTCCCGCTTTCTGTCCTGGTTAGCTAACGGATGAGCTGGATCTACAATTGCTGGATCTGCAACGCCCCCTGCAAAACGCGAGACGGGGAGGACAGTCCTCCTGCCAAACTAGCCTCGCTTGGCGAAATTAAGCTTGGAAAACCCCGACAATGCCTGCTAGGGCTTCGGTTTTCTTCTTCTTCAGCCGGCCCGACCTGAAAAGTTCCCTTGGTCTGAGTTTACCCACCCCCTTGACCAGACGCGAGGAGCTGCGAGTCGCTGTCGGGCTGCTTTTCTTTATCACGCCGGAATGGCGAATACACGGAGCCCCTTTGAGACCTTGCAGGTGGCCAGCGCTGCTCTGAGTGGCTTCCTCCTCGGACTGAGAAGCGAACAGTGGCTGGTAACCAGCAGGATTGGCTCCACCACGAAAGCAAAAGGAGGAGGAGGAGGAGGAGGAGGAGCCGCCGCCGCCGCCACCGCCCCCCCCCCAGCCCCGCGGGAACCTTACCCTAAAGACTTCATTTTCCGGGCATTATGAGAGCCGCTGGCTTTCGAGCTGGAGGGAAGGTGGAGGGCTGACCTCACTTTGCTGCTTAGGGAGAACCTTTGGAAACGAGCCCGGAGCTGAAAGCCTTCCCTCCTCATGGATGCGCAAAGTATTCGGAGGCGAAGCAGTAAGAAAAAGGCACCCAGGTACTCTCGGAGTGGGGCGTGGTGGGGAAGGAGATGGATCGTGTTCTCGGTCTAAGACTCATGGGGAGGTTGCCGCGCTCGTGGTTTTTAGCAGTTGCCTGGCAGGCAGGAAGTCAACCGGTGAAGCTGTTCCTGGCATGATCACCTGCTGAACGTTTGCATGGCTGACCCTTGTAGCTGGTGAAACGATAGATACGATTGTGGTGTGGTTTGGGTGCGTTTCCCATCCCCCTGTCCTGATTGTAAGCAGAATTGACACTTTTGTAGAAAAGTGTGGTATTAAATGTAAAAGTCGCAACCCTGGAGCTAAATTGAAATCATCACTCGCCCCAATGGGCTAGCTCATTGGTTCCCAATTTTTTTCTTCCACAGACCACTTTAAAATAGCTGAGGGTCTTGGAAAACCACTTAATTATTTTTCTACTTGTTGTAGCAACCATAATACACTGTGCTAGATGCTGCATGTCTTTTAATTCTATTTTTACAGACAGGCTGTGGACCACCTAAATGAAGCTTACAGACCACTGGTGGTCCACGGGCCACAGTTTGGGAAACCCTGGGCTAGCTAATAAGAAGGTAGCTGGTTTCTGTCCTGAGGTGGTTTTCCTGGGGCTGTAACTAGTATGAAGAGATTCCTTAGGCCAACTCCTCTCAGCACCAGCCAGAATGATCAGTGGTTAGACCTGATGGGAGAAGTACTCCAATAATATCTGGAGGTCTTCTGGCATCTCATAAGCCCCCTGAAGGCCATAGCTCATGATAGAGCTCATCTTTCTGAGTGGAAAAAGTCCCAGCATCAGTCCCTGGTCTCTTTAAGTAGGGCTGGAAAAGACTCCTGTCTACAGCTCTGGAGAGCCGCTGCTGGTCATTGTCAGCTGTACTGAGCTAGATGGTTCAATGGTCTGACTTGATATAAGGCAGCTTCTTGTGTTTCTGAGGCAGTTGTGTATATGTTGAGAAATGGTAGGTGAAGAGGATGCAGTATGTGTATCAGCTAAGGTGGCGGGAGCTATAGACAGTGCTTCATCTGTTAATGTTAAGTGGAGACAGGGATCTCCTGCCAGCCTGCAAATGCTGCAGGCAAGTAGGATTCCTGATCTCCCTGCTGTGTGTGTGTGTTGAGGGGGGCAGGGTTTCTAGAAAGTGTAAAATGCTCCCAGCCTCTTCAAATTTTCTATGTTTAATGTGCAAGCTCAATCAGTCAATATACCAGTTTCATTGTGCTTTTTAATTTTTTAAAATGCTCTCACCTCTCATATGTTACTCCTCTTGCATTATGAAAACCAAGGTGGCATGCGTGTGGTTTCCAGGCCATCACCCATCCATCCAGACCCAGAGGTACTTAGCTTCAACAAGGGTGACAGGCTCATGTACCTTCAGACCACTTCCTGGGACCATAACATCCAAATTAAAATACTAAATTAAAAATCTGAGAAGAGTTCAAATTATAAATTGGTTCCTGCCCCTACGGGTTTGTAGGAAGTAAATTACTCAATAGATGAAAAGGGAGTTGATAGTTATTAACAATTTTGTAAAGAGCATGCCAAGTGATTATAATATTTCCAGTCTTTTAGCTTCTCTGCCCTTACAATTGTGCTAGTAGGCAGCAAAAGATGCTACAGGTGGGGCTCTAAAACTAAGGGATATTGCCTTGTTCCAGGCAACTCCAGGAATAATAAACCTACTGAACTACACCGGTTCTTTCACCATCATTATTATATAACCACTAGAGTGGCTGTATGCTATTGCCAGCATGGATTTTTCACATTCTGCAATGTTAAATGGAAAATACCACCCCATGCCATTTTGCTGCTTCCCATAAGGTCATTTCAAAATAAACCTTACAAAACATATAGCCTTGAACTCAGAAATGCTTGCTTAACAATCTTCTACGTTTTTGTGGCGATACACAAAACACTCAGAGAGAATCGAGAGTTCAAAGTATAAAACAAGAGGGGGGAAATCCAGACCCCTGTTGGACTTTTTTCTCAGTGGTCTCATAATCTGTTGAAATTAATTAAAAATCAGCCATGTTCACAGAGTACCTGTAATCCTGTTACTGACCTTGCCCCATACTCTGACCTTCATCTTCTGCAGTTTAAAAGTTTAAAAAAATGGCTGGCTGATTTTTAATTAATTTAAGAAATGTATCACTGAAGCCTATCGTAACTAGGGTTGCCAGGGCCTGAGACTGATCCTGTTGGACTGTATGAGGTTCAACTCCAACTTGGTGGGTTGAGGCTGCATGGGGTTAATTAGGGTAGCTAGAGAGCTAGACCTCTTGCTGGTTGAGGCTATACCTATCCCTTTGATCCTCTGCCGTCTCTCCCCTTCCTGCTAGGCTGATAAGCAAAGGAATGTTGATCCCAGTTCCTTCTCGCCTTTCTCAGTGTTCTCTTTCTCTCGAGAGGGGAGCAGACATCTTCTCTTTGTCTCTCCTCTCAACCAGGATGAGGGCGAGTACTGGGACCAGTGCTCGTTTCTCCAGCGTAGCTAGTTAAGCTAGATATAAAACTCTTTCCTATCAAGCATGTACTTCCAGAATAAAATAGTTGTTTCTTATTTTAAAGCTTAAAGTGTCTGTCTGACTAATTTGCAGGGAAGGTAGAATCTTAGCAAAGATTCAAACACACACACAATAAGCTCGCTCAATACTCCATGTTCCGCAGTGCTACACAACTCTGCTACGCATCTCAATAGAGAATTCCGACAGATCCTGTATCTTCAAGAGAAGAGAAGGTCAGCCAAGTGCAGATGTTCTTGCAACTCTGTAATGGGAAAAACCACAAGGTGGAATTATCCCTCCTCCCTCCACAACTTCGAAAGATACAGAAGACCTCTTGGAGGCCGGGCCTGGCAACCAAGAGGTCTTCTGTATCTTTAAAAGTTGTGGAGGGGGGAGGGACAATTCCACCTTGTGGTTTTTCCCATTACAGAGTTGCAAGTACAACTGCACTTGGCTGACTTTATCTTCTCCTAAAGAGACAGGATCAGTCTCAGGCCAAGAACCTGGCAACCCTAATCATAACGTCAGGCATGCTCAGTAAGAACCAACCATCAGTGTCCTAAAATCCAGACTCACAGCTGTTTGGCTTGTCTAATCAGGGGGCCACACCCGTGCCAGACCTTTATTTTACTTTAGACAGTCATGGCTTCCCCCAAAGAATCCTGGGAAGTGTAGTTTGTGAAGGATGCTGAGAGTTGTTAGGAGACTCCTGTGCCCCTTACAGAGCTTCAGTGGCCGGAGTGGTTTAACAGCCAGCCCCTCTTCTGGGGATTGTAGCTCTGGGAGGGGAAAAGGGCATACTCACAGCAACCCTTCACAAACTGTACTTCGCAGGATTCTTTGGGGGAAGTCAGGACAGTCTAAAGTGAAATAAAGGCCTGGTGTGGATGTGGCCAGGGACAGCTTTGGTTTAAATTTGTGTGGGAGACTACATGTGCCTGCTGTAGAATAAAAAGATGGAGGAAACCTTGAAAACAATGATATTCTTCACAATGTCTTCCTTTTGGAAATGAAAGGGACTTTCCCTCTACCCAGCACCCACCCATCCAATCTCTTCCCCCTCCCTCCCCTTCCTCTTCCCTTTCCCTTCCCGTTCTCTTCCCCTTCCTCCCCTTCAGTCAGTTTCATCTATCCTAAGCATGATTGTACAGCAGTAAATCCCACTGAACTCAAAAAGCATGCAAATGATTAAACCTCTCCCCCTTCTCCTCCCCCTCCCCCTCCCCCATGGTCAGTTTTACCTATCCTAAGCATGATTGCATGGCAGTAAATCCCATTGAACACATGCAAATGATCAGACCTGCCTTTCCCCTCCCCCTCTCTCCTCTCCTCCCCTTTTCCTCCTCCCCTGCCCACTCCAGAGGCACATGTTACCAAATTCTTCCAAGCTACACAGCAAGTGGATTGGACTGTGAAAGACCAACCCAAATTGTGTTTACATTTTGACAAATTTGTAGGGCAGTACAATATCTCAGAGAGGAGGCCAGGTCTTCTGCTCCCCTGGTGCGTTCACTATAGCTGCCCAATTTCCTTGCTTTTTAAAGTTTGATAGAAATATCTGTTGGCTATAGGTACATTCTTAAGCCCCAAGGTTTGTTTTCCCTATTCGTGAATAGAAATCAAAGGCTGCTTACCTGTGACCAAGTACAGCTAATACTATGTTACATCACCTATATTCTATAATCACCAAAAAAGCAGAAACAAGTCAGGTCTGCCATCCCAAAGGTGACCACTGAAAGAACTTGGCATTAAAAGCAGCCATCAGATTGATCTAGTAAGTGAGTCACGGTACATATGATAGAAGAAGGTGACATGCATATGCATCTTAGGCCAAGTTGATATGAAGGGAAAACTTTCACCTCTCCAATATAAAATGTTCTCAGGTCTTCTGTCCAGTTATTTGGTATTGCATCTTTAATTGTAACTGTTTTAGGCAGAGAGATGGTAAGAGCTGCAAACAGGTGGGGTGGGGTGGGATTGCTATGAAAGCTGAAGAATGTTTTGTTATTTGTTGTTGAAGAAAGTTTATTTGAGGAAAGGAGAGAAGCCTTTCTAAGCCGCCCTGGGCTCCTGCTGGGAGGAAGGGCGGGATATAAATCAAATAAATAAAATAAGCAGTCCACAACAGTGGTGTGCCAGATTAATTGAATAATTGAGCAGGAAGGGATTCTGTAGGCCACCTAGTGCAGTTCCCTGTCTGATGCTAGAAACCTGGAGTTAGAGCATATCCAACAGATGACTGTCTAGTCTTTGCTTGAAGACCTCCAGGGAGGGAGTGCTTACTGCCCTTTTAAGTAACTGGTTCCATTGTGAAACTGCTCACACCATCAAGTTGTTTCTCCTAATGTTCAACTGAAATCTGACCTCGTGTAACTTAAATCCATTAGATTTAGTCTTGATTTCAGGGGTGGCAGAGAACAAGTAGTTGCTTTCTTCTATGTGACAGCTCTTTAGGTATTTGAAGAGTGCGATCTTATTTCCCCAGCTAACAGAGAAATAGCCAAGTGTTCTGTTCAGGTGTGCTGCAAGGGAGCTGCTAGTATGTCATGAAAACTCATGCTCAGTTAGTTAAAGACCCTTGTGAGCCTAAAGGTGAAAACTTCCACTGCCTCTTTGTGAATGCTTTACTGTTGAGGCCTGGACTTCTTTCAGTCAGTCTCCACTGGTGCTAGGTAATTTTGCTACTTCTCTGCATGATCTAGGAAGACTAGATCATGCAATCCTTCCCAATGCAGAGATGTGGCAGAATTACCCTCCCCACAGAGGAGGATGCATCTCTGCACAAACCTGAACTCTGAGCTGGCCTCTTCTGAATCAGGCATGACTTGTGCAGGAATGTAAGAGATCAGCTTCTCTGAGGTGGGTTATTTGTTCTTTTAAAAAAAGCTTTTTGGAAGCAAGGTGAAGCCTTCCTTCGGTTTTAACTCCGAAGTCATAGAGGTTTGGGTACCAATGTGCTGACTTCTGAAAGGGATGGATTTTTATCTTCATATTGCAGTCTCTGCCCTTTTTGCTACTGCTGGACTCATCTTGGCACACCTCTCTAGTTCCCATGCCATCTTGTAACTTAAGGCTGCGTTCCTGTGTATAGTTTGCGAGAATAAATCCCAATGTATGTTTTATGAATTAATTCTGACTACACCGGCAGTGATTAGTGCTGTAAACCTAAGTAAGTGTAATTGAAAATTATAATTATAATTAAATGTATTTATATACCACATTTTCCACAAATACACATGTGCTCAAAGCGGTTCACACAAATAGTCCAAATGCAATAGAACAACACAATAAAAAGTATAATCACTACATTAAGAAAATATATATATATTCATAAAAGCATAAATGAGCATAAAGCTCAACAACAAAAAATATTTGAAAACTAACCCCCAAGCTGATACAAAAATCTCTTCCATCCCCTAAACCCCCATAGCTCAACCCAAAGGGCCAGAAAGTCTTCTGAAAGAAGCTGTGTTTGAAGGCTTCCAGGGCTGGAGGGTGGGGCAAGGCAGGTGGAAATAGCCCTCTCCTGATGACAAACCAAGTCTCTCTCTGCTCAAATAATACATATTTCTCCTCCTTTGCCCCTGTTTCTGCTTTCTTCCCCTTATTGTCCTCCCTAGGTCAGATTTTTGGGCTATAAACTGTACTTTGTAAAGGACCATTTTCACCAATGGCAGTACATAAATAAACATTAAATAAAACAAATAGTAAAACTATTCATGTATTGGTAGTTGAATAATAAAAGTTATAAAACTGCATTGAATGTCAACCTTGATTGCCAAAATTTACTGAACATTCAGTGAATGAGAAATTAGTAAGTCGGTAGAAAGAATGTGGAAGAGGAAGATTAATCTTGTCTGCCTCTCAGAGTGGAAAAGTTGGTAGGTCTCCAAACTGATTTTCCTTGTCCTATAGTCTTCATACTACTTCATATTACTCGCTTTCAAAATCTGTTGATATTATTTGCTCTCATGCAGTTCTAGGGAAGTTTTATTTCTCTTATGATATTTAGAAACTTGTTACTGACTGGTAACTTGTATAAATTTGTTCTCATTTTGATGACTTATAATCTCAGGTCAGCATTTGTAACAATCATTTAAAATGATATAGAACAATGATTTATCTGTAAAATGATTGATATATTTAGAAAACAACCATGATCCAACATGGGCACAGTTAAGCCTACTGATTTCATTCAAAATTCTCATAATACTCTTTTAAAACTTTTTAAATAAGCCTTGAATATCACAGCTTCTAATTTTCCATATAAAATAGGAAGGACATATGCCTTGCAAGGGTAGCTGACATGGTGTCCTCCAGACCTTTTGGACTTCAACTCTCATCATCACCATGCAGCATGGAAAATGGTCAGGAATTATGGGAGATATAATTCTACTATATCTAGAGGGCACAGGTTTCCGTCCCTGCTTTAAACCAAACTCGGATTTTAAGCTTTTTGAAATTATACCTGTTTGTTTTACAGTTGCATGTTTCATTATGCCAATATGGAGTGAGAGCAATATACCAGGATCAAGATATTCAACCTCACAATTAAACAATTTTTAAAATGTGTTTTAGATATCGATCAAGTTAATATCTCTGGTGCTAACACATCACTGACAGTGCTTAATGATCGAGACAATGGTGGTGAAAGTAATACTTTTATGCCTGTCTAATATACTAGAACTCAATAATCTCTGCCAGTATGACACTCTTAGGTGGGAGATGTGTATTCCCCATTCTATGCTGTGAAACAAAAGCAGAGTTAGGCCTAGTCAAGCAATGAACAAATTTCTCCTTGCTTCTGTCCACCTGTTGCTAGGTAAGAAGCTGCAAGCTAAACTTCAACCCATTCTTACAATCTGAATATTTCCTTTCCATTTCTACCCCTCTCCCAAAACCCACTGACCTTCAAGTGAATACTGTAGAGTGTTCAAGGAGACTGGGATAAGGTTCTACTTAAAAGGCTTGTTGAAAGAGGAAGGTCTTCAGCAGGTGCCACAAAGACAAAAGGTGGGTGCCACAAGACTAAATGTCCGTATCCTATGTTGTGCGGAACGGACCTCCAGAACACTGCCGTAAGAAACCTATGTCACCATAAACTCTTGAGAAGCTCTTGAGAATGGCTGCCGACCTCCTGAAGGGTAGGATAGTGGGAACATTTTATAAATACTGTAGCTCCGGCATTTGCTGTACCTTCTATAGTCTTCCAGGTACATACAGATACACTTCAGAGAAAGGAAGGGTTTGGGTATAGACCGAAGAAGTCTTAAGAGCATTGGGATCCTGCTGAAACTGCAGGGACCCAAGCACTACATTGCAGATGATATAGATTTCTAAAGGAACTAGAATTTAGGTGTTTCTGGATTGTAACTCTTAAGAAACAGTAAACATGTGACTAACTTTGGTGATGGGTAGACTTTAGATTGGATGGTAGTTCCCCTCCTCCCCCCCATTTTGATTGACCCCACAGTGTCCACCTCCTGATCATGGACTCTGGTATGTTCAGTGCAAACCACCAAACTCTTGCTATATGAAACTGGTTACTAACTTGTCAGTGGAAAACACTTTTCACATACTTAACAGGCATTCTTTTTAAATGTTTACTTCAAATATGTTCAGGGTCATGCTTTTCTATGTGAGGGGATTCAGGGAACTGCTAGGAACATTGTTCCATCCTTCTCCCTTTCCCTACAAACCCTGTTTCTGAAACAAGTAAGCCCCAGAACATCGCCTCCCTCCCAAAAACTCGATGTGTTTATGCAAGTGAGGGGAGGGGTGAGCTTGCCTAGGCTGGATTTGCTGCCAGTTTCCTACAAAGCGCAGCAGGAGATGTAGACCTATTAAATGTTAAACAGGCCTTAGTAAAGGACAGGATATGCCAGAACTGATTCTCTCTTTATTTGTTATTGAATTATTTATACGTTTTTAAATTGGCTAAAAAGACAGGCATTTAAAAAAAAAGTTGTGAAGGACGACTGTTACATTTTCTTTCTCGTTTTTGGCAGTCATGAAATAGCTGCTCGTAGTAGATTATTGTTGAGTTTGCTCTGCTTTCATAAAGTCTGCAGAGTGTTGAGAGGGGCTGTCTCCAATAGGCCAAAAGCTGTCTGGCACTTGGATGGCAGAGAAAGGGTTTGGGCACAATGCTGTATGAAGAAAGGCCTTTAATTTAACTTTTAAAACAGGGATCATTCTTTCTTCAGCACTGTAACTAAGAGTTTTCTCTTTTTGAATCAATATAATCAATATATTATAATTGAATATAATCAATTATAAATGTGATCCAACAAATGGGGTTAAGTATTGTTGGATTGTCTTTTAGAAGTCTTTTTTTTATTGGCTTGTAGCAGCCTACTCAAAATATTTTTCCATATTAAATATTCTGTTATTTGGACCTCTTGTCCTAGATCTTTCTCTCTTTTGTCTTGTAAAGCTGGACTGCTGATCATTTTAAATTTAATAGAAACAAAAAAAGCTGGCCTATCATCAAACCTATAATGTAGTTAAATGTAATTAATATTTTCTCCTTAAAAAGAAATAGCTTTTCTTGCTGCCCTGAACAAATTCTTCCCTGCTCCTGTGTCTTTCTGCATGCTGTTCTGCCTAACAGCAGCACATTAAATGATCAAATGTTGTCCAGAAAACTCTTCTCTTTTTAAAAATCTTTAATATCTGTTGCTTCTTACTTCCTCTGCTTTATAGTTCTGTCATCTGTGGCCTGGGCAGCTGATGGTCAGATGGCTCTCTGCTGTGTCTCTTGGAATGCTAGGGACACTGTTCAACCAACAAGCTGCTTTATGCACTTCTCCCAAAAGTGGTGGCATTGGTTCACATTCCAGGATATTTGGAAAGCTGAGGCAGCTACCTTGTTTGCCTCTATGGTTGGGTAAGCCCTGTTCAAAGTCTCGTGGCTGTATAATTTGCCTGTCTTCACTACTTCAGAATGTGTGAATAGGATTGTTTGTATGAATGTTGCACATATCTGAGTACTAAGAGTACAATCGACATTATTTCCTACTGCAAACAGATACTTATTACCTTGACTAAAAATTTGTGCCCGGTTTGTTACACTTGAGATTGACTTCAGCAAAATTACTTTCTGTTTATTACTTTGAGACATTCCTTATAACTCAGTGTTTAGGAAACTGTGATCCTTCAGATATTGGTGGGTTCCAGCTTCCATCATCCTGGGACTGATGAGCTGGAATCCAACAACATATGGAAGACCACAGGTTCCTATAAGAACTGGATGTTCTGTGACACAGAGAGCCACTCTATCCACTCTAGTGGATAGAGTGTTGGATCTGGACCAGTGAGATCCAAATGTAATTCCCCACTCTCATGAAGCTTACTAGATGACCTCGGGCACTCGTTCTATCTCAGCCTACCCTACCTCACAGGGTTATTGTGAGGATACAGGTTTTTTTGGAGGGGAGAAGAGAGAGACTCTGCTACACAATCCTGAACTTCTTGGACAAAGGGCAGGATAAAAATGTAAGACATTTCCCGGCAACTGTGTTGTGTGGCATCCCTTCATTAGTGAGCACTTAATGTGTTTAAACCAGTCATATACTGGGCTACCTATAGGAATTGTCACGTCAAAATTTTGCTTGAGTTAAGATCCCTAACTTAGATCTGGCCTCTATTTTGTTCTCTTAACCTGTTGTACCCAATTTTTCACCAATGTGTGGGTTGGAAAAAGAATAAACTTGTCTGCCAGCTGCAAGTCCTTTAAACCCGTAACCCAATATGACAGCAGTTGTCAAAATTAATGTGCTGAACAAATCCATCCTCTGTTGCAGCCCACTCATGATGTTGCAATAGCCTGTAGGAACAAAACCCTGAAATGATGTTAGAGAAGTCTTTTAAACAGTCAGTGGACTGCATAATCCTCTCATGGCAATTTCTGTTGGGAAGAAGCACAGTAATTTCCATTTGAAAGAGGAATAAATTTTGACAGGAAATAAAGTTTGTTATTCGAAAAGTATCTTGCAAATCAGTTAAGAGTGTAATTGGGATAGCTGGGAAATTAAAAAATGAGATAAATACTACTTTGCATGCCAAATGGTACAATAACTGATAGGTTTGCTAGCTGTTTAATAGTTTTTCCATAATCATCATTGTGCTTAGGACTTAAGAAATACACTAAGGCTTCAGTCCAGTACACACTTACCTGGGAGTAAGTCCCATTGAACCCAATGGAACCTACAGAGGTTGCCAACCTTTTTTGGACCAGTGGGCACATTTCTAATGTTGAGAGAGTGTTGTGGGTGCCAGTCACATGGCTGCCAGGGGTGGGGCTGTAACACAACATGGCTGCCATGAGAGGGACAATGTGGCTGTCATGATAGCAGCTTGGCATAACACAAAATTAGAGAGATGATAGTCATTGCTGTTCCTCTTCGCCGCTACTTGGTCAACCTCATGTGTACTGTCGGAAGTCAGCTATATCATGCTGGTCCTGATTGTGGTGATGTAGCTGTTAAAGGCACAAGAACCTTGTTTTACCCAATGCCAACCCTAAACCAAAACCTATGCTAGGTACGCCACAGCATATCAGTCCAATCCTGAAGGTACTACACTGGCTGCCGGTCACCTTCCAGGCCAATTCAATATGCTGACATTTGTCTATAAAACCCTAACAGGCCCAGATTTCTATCAAGTAATACTTTCCTAATACCTGCCAACTTTTTTGCAGTGGGCAAAAAAGTGTTGCAAGACAGGACATTTGAGGTGATGGTGCCACATTTATGGAACTTGTTCCTGACTGAGATATAACAATCCTTCATGTTACCTGTTTTAAGACAAAGGCCTTTGGAATCTGTTGGGAGTTGAGATTTAGTGTTGCTGTTTTTAGAATAGATATATGATTTTGCTTTGTTAGATGTATTTTATATTGTTTGTACTCAGGGCCGGTTCTAAAGGGTGGCCAGGTTGGGCACCGGCACGAGGGCCCGGAGCTACAGGAGCCCCTGAGGGGCCCTCCGCTCCCCTTCTGCAATCCGTGCCCCCCCACGCCCCCCACTTAACTGTCAGCCGGCTTCTTAGCATTGCCGTTAATGAAGATGGCGGCCGCAGCTTCCCTAAGGTACTGAAGCTGCTGCTGCCATCTTAGTTGATGGCAGAGATGTGCGCGTGTGTGCCATCAACAAAGATGGCGGTGGAGGCTTCATTCCCCTTAGGGAAACCGCGGCTGCCATCTTCATTAAGGGCAATGGTAAAGACTAGACAAGTAGGGGGCCGTGGGGGGGCGTGCGGGCACACACCCACACACCCACCGGGGGGCCAGGGCAAGCTGATGCCCAAGGGCCCCCACATGCCTGGAGCCAGCCCTGTTTGTACTGTATGTTGTGTTGTAAGCTGCCCCGAGATCCGATCTGGAGGAAGGGCAGGGTATATACTCTGAAATAAAGCAGTCAAATAAATACTTGATGCTGTGGTGAAAATTATCAATGGCCAAATGTTAATAGCTGTTTTTCTGAGTTATCAGCTGCTATAGTAGTTGAAAGAAGGACCTGTGTTCATGTTTGAAATTCCAAAAAAGTGAGACAGTCAGAACTTGCAAAAATAATTTTCTGATACATTTGGTGTGAATGTGACCATATCAGTGAAATAATTTTAGAAGTGAACAAGCAAAGTTTGGTTACAAATGGAGAGATGCTGTTGTTTGCATTTTATTATTTCAAGATAACCTTTCAGCATACAGAATGCTTTGTAGTTTTTAGCTCACTCAGCTGCTGGAGGGAAGCGAGTCCTGCTGGTGCACTGCAGGGGTTGCTGCTTCTGTCTACTAATGTCTTAATTTAATGATGAAATTATGCTGATAGCATTTTAGGGCCCACTGCTTTTGGATCAGGTACTGCCAAGAGAGGACAGAAAGATAATGAAATTACATGGGGAGCATGAGAAATATGGAAAAGCAAACAGTGATCCTGAAAAAATGAACAGTTTAAGATAGGTTGTTCGTGATACCCTGGTATGAGAGCACATGAGACTCATCGCTGTGCTTATGTCACAATCGTAAGATATATTGTAGGGACAGTGGGGAACACAATGACAAAACCAGGGCCTATACCCTCAAATGTAGGAGACTGTGTCTAAGCCGACTCATAGTGTTGAGTTCACTTTTGGTTGGCTTTCGCAAGTGAACCTGGAGTTTTATCCGTAATTATTCACTCCAGTTCACATTCCCATTTGTACCCTTTAAACTCATGTTGCACAAATCAGCTGGAGTCCATAATTTCTACCACTCTTGAAAACTTTATGTGAAACAAATGACAATTAGCAGTATGCTCTCCAATGGCACATAAACTGCAGCCTGCTCCCCTGCCTGGCAGGTGCCCATTTTAGGGTTTCCAGATCTGACTCCCAAGAATCATTGCTGGTTTCATTTTACATATGGGAAGCTAAAGTCTGAGAATGTGTGACTTATCCAAGACCTCTCTGAAAAGCTGTGGGTGATCAAGGATTTGAACTCTGATTTTTTTCTTGGGCTAAGCCCAAAGCCTTGCCCATAGTGTGACCTGCCCTCTACAAGAAAATGCATATCACAAGTCTGGTTAAACAAAAATGAGTACTATAGATTAGCTCCACCTAGCTAGGGATATAGGAGAGATGTATTTATGGTCTGTGTTTCACTTCATGCCTTGCCTGTGTTCTTGGAGGAAAGCTGGATACAAAGGGCAGATGGAGCTGAGCCACTTGGGTTTCCATCATAATTCTTCCTACTTTAACCCATAGCAGCTAACGCCATAGAATCATTGCTTTGTACTGCCAGACTGCTACAAGCTATATTGGGGGAGGGGCTATATATTGTCAGACCTCTGTCCATATTGGGGAGCTGCATACCAACAGTCCCCCCCTCACCTTTGTCACAGCACTCACCACAACATGGCAATGAATTTGAAGTGCATTGACCTTCCTGGCACTACATGTTGCTGCTGCAACAGCAAGGGGGATATTTTTATTGTATATGTCATAACAAACAACATAAATACAACAGAGATACAGTAGCAAAACATTAGCAATAGCAAATTTGTGTACTGCCTACAAACAAATTGTCAGAAGTCGTTAAAGTATGAGAAAGAAAGCATAACTAATTAAGGTGCACCTCTCCAAAGAGAAACATGAGATACTGGAGGGCCCACTCCTTGATTCTTGTAAACAAAACTGAGAAACGGAAGCCATATTGTAGCAAAGTGATCCCTCTTGGATGTGCCTCCCATGCATGCTGCGTTAGTCACTCTGAAAGTGCAATTGAGCAGACCATGGTCAACCACCCAGAGTGGGAGAGACCATCTTTTCATTTCCAATACAGCACCATTTCTATGTGTGCTGCTGCCAGCAGCACCAGCAGCAGCTCTCTAAAGTGTACCTCTGGATTACGATTGCTTTCAAATGACAGAAGAGCAAGAGTTGGATCGGAGTCAAGAGACTGACCTGTGATTTCTGATAATGTGGAGAACACATGAGCCCGAAACCTTTTAACTGAGGCGCATTCTTACCACATATGAATAAGGGAGCCCCTTTCTCCTCAGTCTCTCTGACATCTGAGATCGCTTTGCTTCCCAAACTATTGGCTCAAAAGAGATTAAAGCTGAATCTCTGAGACTCTCTAAACACTTTTTAAAAATGGCCAGTCTATGAATTAAGAATTGTGAGAAGAGGTTGTGGTGATTGCTTTTGACTTGTCTGCGTTCTCTTTCTGTGTGACTCTGTTGCTTGAAACTGCTGGTTGTGCCCAAGGTAACAATGTCAAAAGACCCCAGGGACATATTGGAAGGGTAAGGATAAGAATATGGATATTTTCATTTGTCTCTCCTGCAAAGCCAATATATATGTTTGGTAGAGAATACTAGGCAAACTGTGCAACCTCTGAAGCAGGTATATATAAAGGGTTTTTTTTGTTGTAAGTTTTAGTAGCTTAAAACTTTATTTCACATTTTCTGTATAATATAAAAATGGTGGACTAGTGCTGCTCTTAATTCTTTTCCTTAATTAAACAGTGCTCAGCTTCTGACAGCCTATTACAGAAGATGTGTAATGCATTTAGTGCAGTTCTGTCCCCCACCCCTTCAGACAGAACTTGATATGGCTCAGAGATCTGAATTGTGCTTAGAAATGTCACTCTAAAGCTTTTGTTTTGTTTTTTCCCTGTTTTAAAGACGTTGTTCTGTATTTGAAGTTTTTATCTTTTGTAAAATGGCCCGGCATTGATCAGATACAGTACACAGAAAGGTACATTACCAAGTCAGACCTTGCTCCATCTAGCTTAGTGCTGGCATTGACTCTGGGATCTTCTGCACGCAAAGCTGGTGCTCTGCCATTGAGCTAAGGCCCTTCCCCATAAGTTAATTATGTTTCATGTTAATTGCACTTAAAAATAATCCTACAGATAAACATTAATTTCTTGCTATATGTTTGAAGAGGTTATTTAATGTTGAAGAGGTTATTTAATGTGATGAGAGCAGGCTAGGGGCGGACTGATTAAAACAAAGTGAGCCAAGATTTGTTTGTAGCTTGCAGTTGTGGTTTGTTAGAAGAGAAATGAACCCACAAGCTCTGGGTTGCATGTAAAAGCCAGCCAGCCTCTGGTTTGTTTCCTCTGTATGGGAAAGGGAGAAGCACAGTGCACTTTAATTTTAAACAGTTGAATTTAAAATTTTAACTATGGTTTGAAAGTGACGTGTAAACCAGGCCCATCTGTGAAACTGCCTCTCATGGGATGTTCACAGTGCTTGCTTCTTTATTAGCTTTTAGATTCCAGACCAGCCTGATGTTGCTATTGGTTCTTATCAGGTGTTTTTAAATTTTGGTATGTGTTTTTACATGATTTTATGTTGTGTTTAGTTTTAGCTGTTTTGGAGACTTAGTTGAAAAGTAGATTATAAATAAAGGTGGTCAAGCAACAGTTGTCTGGACAAAACCAGTCTTGAACTTGGGACTTTGGCATTAGGAGCAATTCTTACTGAATGATTCTAAGATGGAGACAAGACTTACAGGAGATTCTCTGAAGAGAACCCCTACTTTGAAGGATATATATTTTTGCTGATCCTGGATCCTTGATAATCGTGTTACCCTTGTGACTCTTCTGCTCTCTCAAGCCCTTTGGATTGTGTCTCTTCACTATTTGCATTCCCACTGCATTTCCTTCTGTCTTTCCAGTCTCCCTCCTCTATCTTCCTGGTACAAGATTCTGACTCTTATACCCATGGATTTTCAGGCATTTTCCTTTGGTTTGTACTCTAGGGCCAGCTCTTAGCTCCTTGGGGGAGGGGCGTGAACTCATTCTTTTGCCATGACTGCCTTTTCTTATACATAACAGGGGCTCAGTAAAGAGCCTGATTCATATCTGTCTGTGGCCCAGTAATGACAACTGGTTGAGAAGATGCCCCAGTAATCTTGGCAGAAATACATAACATTTTATGCCCTGTATGTACAGGATTGGCATCAAATGTACACCGTTGAATACCTGCCAAGGCCCAAATTCTAGCTGGGAACCCATTGTCATCCACTAGAGCCCCTGGCCCTGCTCCCCTTCTCCTTTCTGTCACTTCCTGTTCACTTTTCTCTCTGTGGGTATAAGCAATGACAAGGGAGAGAGAGGGGAGCATTCTTTTGTATAGCATTACACAAAATGGCTGCCGTGGAGGCATGGCAAAATGGCTGCCACATGTAAAAGAGCAGCAAAAACAGGACCACAAAATGGTGCAGACATGTTCCCCCCCATAAGCATCAGTAGGGAAAAGGGAACCTCCACCTCCACATCTGTGCTTGCTCACAGACAGAAGCTCTTTGCATCTCTCCTCTGTTCAGCTCAGATGGAAGAAAGGGCATGAAATGTGGGCATGTTTTAAGGGGCATGTTCAAGGTAGGAGAGGCTAAGCCAGTGAAAACAGGAACGGCATACAGTCTCCTGTGTACTGTGGATTTTTGAGGGGATATTTACTGAGACCTTTTGTGGGCACCAGAGGAGGTACTGGTGGGTATGCTGTGCCTGCAGGTGCCACATCAGTGACACCTGTTTAAAAGAATCAGAGGTTGGGCAGACTGAGTGAGTCTTTCAACTTGGTGTATGGTTGAGAGCATTTGAGAATGGAATGTTGGGATGTCAGCTTAAAAACTGTCTCTCTCCCCATCCTTCCCGCAGCTGGAACAGCACTACAGTATTCCATTTCCAGGCCAACTGGAGGTCTAAACAGGAGCACTCACAGGGTGTGAGGATACTCTGGTGCATTTTGTTGCTGGTCCCACTTGTAGATGCATGAGTGAAAAATGATACACCTGCCCTAAGGGTGCAATCCTATGCATGCTTACCTGGGAGTAAGATCTATTGAACTCAATCTTACTTCTGAGTAGACATGTATAAGATTGCACTGTAAGAAAACTGTGCCAATGGTTAACCTACTGACCTTGAGAGGAGGGACTTTTCTTTTGCATGTTACATCAGAAGTAGAGAAGTTAGCATTAACGTCTTTCTCTTTTCCAGATCATCTACACAGGACTTGAATGCTGCCCTCAGTGAATGTATGGCAGCTGTGGATCTTTTTCTAAATAACAAGTTCCAAGATGCCCTTGTTTCTCTACAAGCTAAGTAAGCTAGTTTGTTCTTTTCCTAGTTATTGTTACTGTATGTACTGAATGGAAGAAGATAACTTTTTCCAAGCTATGGTGCTAAAGTCAATTAACTTCTTACAACTGTCTATTTAAAAACAACAACTAAAGCCTCTTTTCAAAGGAACATAGGAATCTGATTTTGGATCTCAAAGAATAATTTTAAATTCTGAAATGAATAGTAATTGAATAAACCCCAAATATTACTGCTTAGTTTCTGATTTAAAAAGCTTGTAATTTAGTTCCAGACATGTTGATGTTGTATCCAACCAGGAATGCAACGTACCACCAGCCTAGGTGATTATTCATATGATTACATGTTTGTCACTCAAGCATGATAGTTGTAAAGTACTCCCACAATTGACTAGTATCTATGCAAAAGTAAACTGTGTTTAAAGATCCTTTGAAATCCCTTGGTTCACATGACACAGTGAACCAAACTATGGCTTGCAGGGGCTGTTGCGTTAATTTTAAAAATTGTTGTTTCTTGCAGTCTGAAAAGAGATGTATCTCCTCTGATGTTATGACAATGTCATGTAGATGCCTTATAAAAAGTGAATAAATACAGCATGAAATTATTCTCCAAAAAAAAATTTATTCTAAACATCTAGTGTGGAAGAACCCATGGTTGGTAACCTCCTTTAATTAGAGCAGCTAGGAAAAACATGTTTCCCCTTTGTCAGATTTGGTGAGATGGCTACTTCTGTAAAGGGAAAAATACTTGTTTTTAGGTGACTGGGATCAATTGCAAGTCATTGATTGCACGTTGCAGTACTCTTGCAATGCTGGTATGCTGTTGACTTTTTCTAACTAAACGATGAGTGATTCTGATTTTAATATGCAACTGCTGCTTCAAGGTGACCAGGGCTTTCCCTCCTAAATTATGCTTAGTTGCTATGAATAACTTTACTGAGAAAGGCATAATTGAACATTATTGTTCGATGTTATCTAGCTTTTTATCTCTCTCTCCTTCCCCCTTACCCTCTTTGCTTAACGTCCAGCCTGATGAGTTCTGGGGAACACCAGTGCTTGTACACTATTTTGTGACAATTTGGTTGACCTAATAAATATATGGTCCTACTTTGGATTTTGGAATTTTACTTTTGCTTTTTGTCTCACCACAAATTGGAGAGGGAAAGGAAAGTTTCTCCTCAGAGAGCTAATATTTTTGGAACTGGAAACTCAAATAAGGCTTAGATTCTGGTCCAGCCCAATATTCATTCATTCATTGACTGCATTGTGTATAGTAGCCATGGAAAATTAGTGGCACCCTTTTTGTGTTTTGAGATCATCTAATCTCGTTGTATTGAAATTGTTCTAGGCAGGGATCTGATAGGGAAATTACATAGATGACTGAAATAGATACAAGTAGCTATTTGCATGATTGTGGGGCAACAATAATATCTAGTACTATTTAGCTCTTGTTTTGCTGTTTTCCATTTGTATTGCTGGTATGCACTTCCTCACTTGTACTAAATTTCCTGTTGTGGCTGCATTCAGAATGGAATACGATACACTCAATATGTATGAATAAAGAGGTGCCTTTTATCAAATCAGAATGTTGCTACATTTAGCAGAGCCAGCCATAGCCTTTTGGCTAAGCTCTGGACATCTGATTTCTTTCTAGCAGCAGCAGCAGCAGCAGCAGGGGGCGGGGCGGAGGTAGATAGAGAAGGAAACAGCAGCTCCAAGATGCGAATACATATATGGTGCTAACCTGGAAGGGGTGGGACATGCAAACTGAGAATTCTCTTAAACTGTATCCATTCTTCTTGGATACTCTGTGCAAACTAGAAATGGAAATACTGTTAGAGCAGTGGGTCCTCTGCTGGTCTTGAGGTCTTGGCAAGTGCTCAACCTTGTCACCTTTTGTCCATCCTTAATCTAACATGAGGACAACATTGTACCTGGGCAACATGCAACACTTATGCCCGACTACTAAACAGTGGCCTTTCTTCCTTTTGTGCACGACCTATTGATTTACCTGTATTTACATCCTGCTTTTCCCTGAAGACTCAGGCAATGGTTAAATGTACAGTGGGAAGACATTTTGAAAACAACAACCTGGGTTATCACTGTTTTCGTTAAACTACTGTGGAAATTGGCATTTATTTAAACCTTTCAAATTCTTTAAATATAGAAAACGTATGTGTGGGGGTGGGGACAACCTGCAAAAGTGATGGGAGCCCCAGCCTGCATTTATAAATGTTGCTCTGTTTTACAGTTTATTGAAGATGGTTTAGATCATTGCTTGGATGAGGCACTGTTGAATTGGTTTAATGAGATGCTTTGATAGCCTTGTACCTTATATGTGAAGTTATTTCTCATTGCAAAACTACCTTAACTTGGAGAGCCAGTCATCCCCTTTTTTGTCTTCTAATACAGAGCGATGGTCCCAGAGAGTCTAATGGAGAAACAGAGAGCTTAATTTAACTGCAAATGAGCTTTATTATTGACACATGCCTTGTGTCGAGGGAATGGTGGTAGAACTGGGGCAGGCGTATAATAATATACAATATTTTCTTTGAGAGACATCTGTTCCTCCTCATTGACTTTCAATGTCCTGTGAATCTAAATGGGTTTTCATGGTCTATAAACACGCACTCTTCCCTTCTCCTAGTGGAAAACACTTACTGTCTTACATGATCTGACAGAAGGCGAGAATTTATCTTTGATGCTACTGCAGCTCTTATGCTAAGTACCGTTGTTGTAAAGCCACCGAAATAACTGTTGACACACTAGCTTTGTTTCAAAAGCAATTAAGCAAAAGTACCAGCAATATGTTTAGGTTGGTGATTGTTATTTAGTTTGTGTGGTGGTGTCAATAAGACTGCATCCTTGTGGGGAAGGAAAGGAGCTGTGCCAGGAGCTCCCTGGTGAGTTATGAAGAAAGCTATTACCATATTGTATAAAATTAGCAGGTCTCTTTTCTTTGACAAAATTGTCCCATGTGCCAAAATGTTACCGCTCCAGATACCACCTTACCTATGAGGAAACAAAGTGTCTTAAATTATGATGTTATAGGATTGTGGGATTGGGATGGATAATTTCTGTGGGTTCCCTTCAGACCTGTAATCCTGTATTTGGAAGTTGGGATCTGCAGTAGAAATAATCTGCTGTAATGACCAAGCCAGTGTCTCTGTTAGGTTAATGGGTCTATCAAGTAACCCCATTAACATGTGTAAGGATTTAGCCAAGAAAAGATGTATTGCCATAGCAATGAGGGTAGCCCTCCCCCTTTTCACCTGGCTGGGGCAGGAGGTAGATTGTATGTTAATCTGAGGTGAAGCTGGAAAGACATACAGAGGCTCACCTCGCACTCTGTGCTGAACCCTGAGCCATGGTTTTGGGGACTCCCCTGGAATCCTAATGGGGAAACAAGATCTGTTGGAATGTTAATGCTGTGAGCCCCTCCATGTTGCACATGTTGCTCCAGGTTACAACATGTAAACAGCATGTTAATGCTGTGAGCCCCTCCACAACTCAGGTTGTGTATGTATATTTGTCAATAAGCCATATATCATAAAGACACCACAGTCTTTGCTGACCTTTATTCCAAGGGAACCAAACCCTGGATAAGCACAGGAACCAGTGGAAGTCTCACACCGCTTGGAGACTGAGATGCGCACAACAATACTATTTATAACCATAAGCTGCAAAAAAGAAAAAAATAAACATATTCAGGCTTCAAGGAGCAAGCTGAATGAGTGTAGAGGGCTTGGTGAAAATTATGGAGTGGCTTCTGATATCATTGGCAATCTTACTCCATTTCAACATTTTTGTCCTTGCAGAGCCTCTGTGGCTTTTGAAAGCTGCATGACATGTGGTGGTGGTGATTGGGTCAGTACAGCTTTTTCCATCTTTAGATTTCCAGGCAGAGTATGGCTGCAGTATTTACATTTCAGACTGTGTGTATTTAAGTCCACATACTGTAGATTAAATGTGGCCTCTGGTTATTAGGCTTCTGAAATTCTGATTTCTTTGTTTTGATATGAACTGGAATAAAAAGCTGCAGTTCCTGGTGGTTTTGAAGGTAACTGATGTGAGTGCCTGCCAGTGCTGACTGAGAACATCATTGCTAGCTTTTTGTTGAAAGACCAAGGCTATAACACACAATGTCATTTTGAAGTTTTTTATCTTACCTTTGTAAATTGAATTGGGAGGTTGCATCTGTGCATTATGTGATGCCTGTCTTGAATGCAAGAACAAGAAAGTATGATGATATTTGTTGGCCTTTTGTGTTTGTCATTAAACTCTATAGAAAATGCTTAAGAAATATATACGATGTAGGAGCAACACAGGAATACAAATGATGGAAACAAAGAAAGAAAGAAAATAAGGCTTTTATCTCGCTCAAAGGTCATTGTAAACCAGGGTTTCCCAAACCTCTGAGTGCACTGACCCCTTCATGAGTTTCTAAAGTTGATGTTGACTCCAACCCAAGTTCTTAGGTATATAAATGAAATAAATTCAAGAAATACCAATATATAATAATCAATCATCATCACTAGGAATCATAAAATGTAAAAAATAAGGAAGTAGAACAAGAGAAAATAATAATGCTACCTGTATACAATTGTTTTAGCATCAAAGCAGCATTGTCTGAGATTACTGTTATATTGTGAAATCATCTTATTAAATACAAAGGTTTTTCAATGGCAAAGAAGGTGCACTCAGTATATATCAATGCCCTTTATTTCTCAGGCTCATAGCTACTAACTAAACTTTTTGCACTGCACCTCATAAACTTCTTTTCCATCCCACATCTTTACTCACTCCTTGCACAGTCTCATGGACCTCAGGTGATCAGTATTGACCACTTTGGGAAACTCTGCTGTAAACTGTAAGAACAGATTAGAGAAGATGTAAAGTTCATGGCTTCTCTACCACTGAGAACACAGTTTGTTTATTGCCCTGTGGCATGTAACACACCAATTATCTGTACAAATATGTTACAGAAGTCCATCCATTAAATGGTTGTATTTATAAGTAAGCTGATTTTATAGTGCCATAAATGTGAGATGGGAAGACTTGCAGCTACAAGGGAAATTATCTTATGGAATGACTGTGATTATCTCTAGTTTAATGTATAAATAAAATCTATTTGAGTCACACAAATCCCTCTCTTCTCTTCCTGTGCAGATTGCTCCCCACAGAATATTTTCTGTAGTTTATCTAGCGTAATTAAAGGTTGAGTAATAGCTCTTCCTTTCCTTACTTTGGAGACTGTCATTTAATTAACGGCTTACCCCACTATTGGCTTCTACATTGAATGAGGCTTTGCAGACTGCAAGGTCTCCAGCCTGACAAACTGTTGTTTTAATGGTAAGGAGTGGAATAGGGAAGAGATGAGACGTGCCTGTTTGTCTTGGCATAAATTGGAGGAGCTACATCTTCTGGATTTGAATTTGCTTGAAGAAGATGCCTGATTGGAGAAAAGAAGATCCATAAATAAGAGAGGATATATGGACAGGAGATAGCAGTAACAGTCAAAACCAAAGGGTTCCCCATAGGACCATTCAAGATGTATCAGAGGAAAGAAAACAGACTGGAGTGAGCATATGCTGTCTGACTGGTAACCCAGTCTCTGTTGCTTTCTCCTCCTAATTTTTCTCAGTTCTCAAAGTGGTACAAATATCTAGGTGACCATATACCAGTGCAGTCAATTGTGCAAACCTTGCAAGTTATTTAATGACCTAGGAGCATAATAGATGAGCCATTCCTGAAAAACATTCCTTAGGCTAGTCTTCTTGAGTCAGTACCATCATCCACACATGGTGAAATATTGGGGAGGGGGGTAAGAAACCCCATAGGAGTGGATGAAAAAAGGAGATCATGCTGTAAGCATTGCAAACCAAATCTAACAAAAATATAACCAGGAAATCCTGCAGATCAGACACAACCTTAGTACAATTTAAGCCTGGTTTCCTCAGTACTTCCGAGGTAAGCACACGTTACAGTAACGGATCTTCATATTGCAGATTCCATTTTTTGTGCCAAGATTTTTACTGAAGGAGTTAGCCTTTCAGCGTGTGTCACAGAATGTGTAGACACAGCTGTTTTCTTTTCAAACATATTACAAGGAACCAAGACTATGTACCACCATGGTGCCTCTAAAAAGCACTTCTATAACATCTTGGCCCTCGTTATATCTCTCCCTCTCTGATTCCTTTGATCCTTATAGGATTGTTGGATTGAAATTTAAGAAGCAGGACACAGCAATACTGTGGTGCCTATTCTGTGCTAATAAGAGGAGCTGTTGTGTTGTGAATGGCACTGTGAAGTTCAAGAACAAGGTTCAGTCCTTTAAGGGGAGAGCAACCTCTAGTCTGTGGACTGAATGTGGCCCTTAGACTTCTCTGTCCAGCCATCAAGATTCTCCCTAGGCCATGCCCATCATGTCTTGCTCTGCAACCTGCTTGAATGCTTTTGCTTAGCTGGAATGCATCTTTGAACTGTGGTGATAACTCTTGCGTGCCTGAATGGATATGTGTGCATGGAAACCTAGCTTTTGCCTGGCTGGAATGTACCCTACTATACAACGAGAAGGGTCACATCTGTTGCTCTGCCCCTTTTGTCTCTGTCTCTGCCCATTACTGTCATCTGTTCCATAGAAGGTTGCCCAAGAGAGAACATGGCCATCAACCTGAAAGGTTTTCCAACCCTGCTTTTAAAATAAGGGTCATCCTGCTATTCTAGGTACTGCTGCTTCTAACTCCCCCCTTTTCCCCAAAATTGGTCTTCTGACTTCAATGCCATCTTTCTTATTTTCATTCCTTTTATTTCTTATTGTGCCTTCTATGTGTATCTCCCCGACTTCTTTCCCACAGAACAAACGACAGTATGTATCATGCATTGACTTATGCCACCATATTGGAAATGCAAGCCATGATGACCTTTGACTCTCGGGACATACTGAATGCTGGAAATACAATGAAAGAAGCTCAAGCCATATGTCAGAAGTAAGCAGAGAAAACTATTCTAGACAACCAATGTGATTCCACAGAGAAGCATAGGATAACTTTTACAGTTTTACAATAGAATGGAGAAACATGCTTTAGGGGGGGAAATTACACCAATGATTTTTGGTGGTGATTCTGCCACTAAGTGTTGCATTGACAGTTGGATTCTACCATGTGTAAATACAATCATAGCCATTCAGATTGCTGCATCTTGTTTAAAGTCAAAAGGTGTAATTTTACATGCATTACCATCTATATATGGCCACATATAAACCATTTGGGAAATTTTTATTCATTGTCATGCGGCCAAAATGTCAATTGTGACACTATTAGCGATGGGGGAGAAATTCAGTTCAGTTCTCATTTAAAGCTGCATCTATCAAATTTGCACTTTCTGGAACAATATGAGAATGAAAACTTATCCAAATTTTGAAGTGCAGTTTTTCACCCCAAAATATTTACAAAAACATACATATTAGGGGAATGTGTGCATAAAGATGAATATATTAGTGAAAACATACAAAAATGCATTATATTAGGAAACATTGCTTGTAAAAATATGTACATTAATCAAAACCTGCAAGCAAATATGTGTTAAGAGAAATTTGCTCTAAAATGCTGAAGAATTTGCATTAATATTTTTTTGTAAAGTTTGCAAATTGCTGCACAAATGTGGAGATCTGCATTTAAGACTGGAAAAATGAGAAACTGAGAGAATATCAACAGATGCTTCCATCCCTAGACACTACATATGTTACAGAGTAACACTGTTTCCAGCACAGATTAATGTCTTTGTCAGAAAATGTGTGAAGTGACCATAAAGGCATTATGCCCTAAGCCTTGTTAGTCAGCATTTTAACACTTCAGAATTTGCTGGCACAATTTACTGTACTATAGTAATGTAAAAGACAATTGAAAATAGTATATGAAATCTTTTAATTATACCTACAGCCCTTCTAATTCACTTTGATCATAAACACATAATATTCTGCTTAATTTTACATAGCATTTTACAGAGTAATAAATTAAAAATCCAAAGGAGAAGAGAAGCACTGAAAACAAAATGGCAAAGGTTCTGGAGCATGTGTGCAAATGCAGTTTGGAAGTTCTTAGGCTCCATTCCTATGTATATTTACACCTGGAGTGAGTAAAATCCCACTGTAACACAGTGGGACTTGCTTTTGAGAAAACATGCATAGGACTTCATTGATCAGCTTAGTTTTTGTAGGGCATGATGACTAAAGAGTTTAGCAAACATGTTCTGAATTTCCATCCTATCTCATTTTTATGTAGGTTTCGGAAGAAATCCACTGTAGCAGATTCCTTCAGCAACTTAGTGCACAGACACAATCAATTAACTGAAGGTAAAAAATAAACAGAAAAAAGCATTCTTTCCTATTCCTTTAGAGATAGCAATAAATTTATTTACAGCAGCAAAAATAATCATGGCTAAAAACTGCAAAAGAACTGTGCCTTCCTTTATAGAATGGACTGAGAAAATATGGTCTATTGTGGTAATGATTAGATTTACATATTATAAGGAATTACAAGTTAATCAACCAGACAGATTTATTGAAAAATGGTCTTTATTTTTGATATTTAAAAAAAACAAGTGTCAAGATAATTTACAACCAGATGTTGCTTGTAATTTATTGTAAATTTACGTAGGACCATTGTTGTGACATTGTTCCTTTTCGTGGTGGATCCTTTCTTGTCCACTTAATATTTGTTTCCTTTTTTCTCCCAAAGAGGAAATTCATGCAGAAATTTGCTATGCTGAATGCTTGCTTCAGAGAGCTGCTCTTACATTCCTACAGGTAAGGCTATTTGTTTTTGGAACACTGTGGTGAAAACAGCCACATGCAAGGACTCCATTTATTACAGTAAGGCCTTGGTCATTGAGACCACAGTGCATAGGGAGGGGGGATTTAAGCCTTTCCTCCTCAGTTGTGATTTTGACGAGAATCTTTCTTCTTCCCTTCCCCAGTGAAGCTATGCCATTATGCATTTTGCATAACATGTCATTTGATCTACCGTGAGACAGTAAGCAAGTTTGATTAGGACGTCAGGGTGCTTCCAGTTCATACTATGGGGATAAATACATTATTCTGTAATTGAGTGGAAGAGTACTGCAGCTGGTACAATATTCTTGATATTTCTATTATTATTTTCAGCCTAGTGGCCCTTTTTTCAGATGTAGACAATGGGTAGAGAGTAATAACTAAAGCTTTCTGATTCTCAGAATCTCATATTGTCCAATATAAGAGAGAGGAAGGGCTGGATACCTCAGTAAAGCTCAACATTAGCACTGATGTGTACAGCTTGATTTGCTGGCTTGGGCTTTCCCCCCTCCATTTTATTTTACACACATGGGCAACTAGTCATAAATTAAAGGGAGTTCCATGTTTTAGTTATCAGGATTTTTGTAAGTGGGTTAGCTTAATGGAGAGGACTATTTTTTAAAAAAGAAAATCCCACTTAACCTCTTTTTTTAAAGGCGTCTTTGAATCTTGAGGCTTCCTGTCACTCTTTGTAAGATAATGTTGTGGTGGGGAGCAGAGTGAGACACATGTTGGAGCTATGGAACAGATACTGCACAAATACTATGTGAAATGCCTGATCAAAACTATCAGATGTTTCTTATGAAATAATAACTTTGGCATCTTTGTTTTCTGTTTCATTTTTGTACTTTTGGGAAAGATAACTACTGGTCCCACATCTTTTTATTAATAATTAAAACAAAACTGATATCCTTTACTACAAAACAAAAACAGCTCTAAGTGAGACCACATGATTGTTCTGTGCAGCAGCATCCTGGGTAACTCATATGCTTGACAAATATGACTAGGATAGCAGGATTTAAAATTGTTAAGGACTATCTCCCTTAATTGCCTCCACCCTGCCCCATTCTTTGCATTTGCAGCAAAGTGGGTTTTTTTAAAGAGTACAAGAGCAAGTAATGTATGGCCTATGAGCCGCATTCAACCCATCAGGGTAGTGTTCCTAGACCATGCTACAGGGTCTCCTTTGTTTCTCAATATTCTCCCTTTTCCAGGCTTGAAGAGTAGAATGTTGGAATGAATCTCCAGTTAACCAAATTTGTCCCATAGTGACATGGGCCCCAAGGAGAATGTTTGACAAGTGTGGATGAAGAGTGGGGTACAGATCTTGGGGAGCGGGTTGCCAGCACAGAGGAAAGGTCTTCAGAAGCAGCTGGGCTTGCTAGTAGAATTACTGAGAACAGCCCAGAACCCCTCTTCCTTTTACCTGAGCTGTCTAGTGATGAATTTGACCTGGCACCCAGCCCAAATTTAGTGATGGAACAGTTAAAACTCAATGAAGATCTAAAAGAGCAAAGTGAAAGCAGGCAGTCTGAGTCACTTTCCCCAGGGTCAATGAGATTAGATGAGCAATGGCTTCAGAATATGCTTTCATCTCCTAGAAGGGGTTTTTGCCTTAAAGCAAAATCAAGAAAGACTTAGAATTAACCCATAGGAGCCAATCCTCACCTCTCTTTGATATAAAGCTTTAGTGATGCTTGTTTAACTCTGTTGCATTAACTCCTTGCTGTCGCCACAATGCCTTGTTCCTGAGATAAGCCTAGACTGTTTGGTATCCTGAGAGATGTCCCAGTATTCTGATTCATGCCTACAGTGTAATGCTGTGTTCCTGTACCAGTTTCCTGAATAAAGCTTCACACAGCAAAATCCAGTCTTAAGAGTCCTGAGTCTGCTTCTTTGGTTGGGAGACAGGACACATAGGCAGCATGCTGCTACTTCCTCCTGGAAAAGAGGACAACATAACTTTCAATTCTTGTTGCTGTTTCACTCAGTTATGGGCAGTGGCAGAGTGGAATCCACTCTGGGTTTTAGTCTGAACTTTCAAGGAGCTGTCCAAGGTGCTTTAGCACTGGTTATAGGGATGTTCCATTCCAAACAAGGGATATGTTGAAAATGTAACTTTTTATTGTTGGAAACCTCTTCAGAACTTGGCAGTGTACATAGATTGCTATACTTATGTGCAGCTCTAAGGACCAAAGTAGATGAGACAGAATTAATCAGCAGTTTAGTGGCTTTTAAAAAGTGAACTGTAGATGCAGGGCCCCTGTTCAGACTGGGGCCACAAAAAATTAAAGCCGCCCCCCCACCCATCACACCAGGCTCCTCAGCTGTGTAAGCCCCTCCCCACACCTTCAGTTTCACTTCCAAAAGCTATGTACACAACTGCTGATCATATGAATGGTGTCTTCTCTAGTTTGGTTCTAGCATTACTGTCCTGGAGTTGGTTTTCCCTTTCCTTTTTCTCCAGAGTTCCCCACCGTACATTTAATGTGGTTGCTCCTAAAGGGCCAGTAACAGTCAATGAAGGTGAGTCTTAAAGCAGAATCTAATTTGAGATGGAGATTGTTGCTGGGTCCTAGCCAAACTCAACAATTACAGGGATGGCCTGTTTGCAATTTACAAAGTTCAGTTCAGCTGAACACTGTTCCAGATACCTGCTTTTCTCTAAGGATTCTGATGCCTTGGCAGATGTTCAGTGTGCTGGCTTGGCTTGCTGGATGCCTGCAAGGCAGACCTAAGCAGGTTGGTCCCCATTCTAATTGTCAGTTGTCCAAACTTAGACAGAGATCAGCATAAAAGAGCAGCAGCTTTTATACAAAGTCACTGATAGCAGGTTCTTCTCTGATTAAATACTTCCTGTTTCTCTTTCTGGTTTGCCACTGTCATCTCTGGGGAAATCTGCATCTGAAAGTGTCCTAGTTAGCCTTCTCTTTCAGTTTAGTCCTGAGTAGGGGAATGTCCAAGGCTGTAGTGTTAGTCCGTTAATGTGTGCCTGTATATTCCTTCTGCCACTTCCAGTTGCTATTTTGCAGGTGGGATTCAGTCGCACATCAGCAAATTCAGGTTTTAGAGATAAAGTGGATTTAGCACTTTTGTACAAAATACCTTGCTTCCTCAGAAGTTTGCAATAAAGACTCTTTGCAATAAGGAAAGTGATGAGAAAATGCACTAGAAAGTGTAGGATAACAATTACTGAGCATTCATCCTGATTTGTTGGAACAAAGTTTGAGGATGTTTTTATGATGTCTGCTGTTTACAGAGTTTGTGTGGAGTGTGCAGACTCCAGAAACAGTGGACATCATAAACCTTCTGCAAACTTTGTGCAACTCAAGATAAATGCTCATAAACAAGTTGTGTGGGAGCAACCCATGATGGTGAATCTTGTTAGCAAAGGGAATACTTCATGGAAAATTTCAGTGTCAAGGGATAATCTGATTTACAATTACTATTATTATATTTAATATATCCATGGAACTTCCAGATCTTTGATGGTTGTGTTAACAAACTACAAAGCTGACAAAATCAAAATTTTGAAGCTGGGTTCTTCTAAAATTTGTAGTAAATATGTATGTCTTAGAAAAAGACTGAGCGCTTCAGAATTTCCCAGTCTAAATTTTGTAACTGTTTAACTTTCTGTCATTGCCCCCAAAAGCAAGAGGATTTTCATTTACTTACATGCTGCAATACATAATATATTGTATTTTCCTTAGGATGAAAACATGGTTAGCTTTATCAAAGGCAGCATCAAAGTCAGAAACAGCTATCAAACATACAGGTATGTAGCATTTTAACAGATGTTTTCTTACAATGGAAAACAATTCTGTTCCAGCCATTCATGAAAAGCAAATGTTCTTGCTTATTATGTTTAGTGTTTTCCAGTGCTTCTGCTTCACTCTGGCCTAAATTAATTTTGGTTGATATTTATTTATTACATTTAATGTATTTATATACTGCCTTTGTAGGGTAAAAGCCCAAACAAGGCAGCCTCAGCAGTTTCTAATAAATACAATACCTGAAACTAAAAATAAAATCAGCAAACTAGCAATTAAAACAACAGTTAGCATAAAGACAAGTAAAGCCATCAATAAAAAGCTGAATGGAATAATTTTTTAAAAAAATGCATTTCCAAATCACCAATGGGGTGGCCAGGTACACCTCCCCAGGGAAGAGAATTCCAAAGATGTGAGCTAGCTCTACTACTACCTCTGTAGTATGGGTATGAAGTCAATGGTATAAAGCAGTAGCCATTATTGTCATGTATTTGGAAGTTTTAGATCATGATTGCCTTTATACATTTATTACATTCTGTTTTTTGATGGGATCTTTCCCTCTGTAGGGAGCTGGAGAGTGTAATAAATTCTCCCAACTATGTTAAAGGAGAAAATCATCCCCATTTTGAAGGTGGCGTAAAGCTGGGAGTTGGAGCATTTAATCTGGTACGTATCACAGTTTCTCTAGACATTGTGCCGGCTGGGTGTGATTAGAGTTGTAGTATAACATCATCTGGAGGGCACCAGGTTGGCCAATATTGCTTTGTATTTGACTGTTCAAGACACTATTTGAAGTTGGCATCTGTTGGATAAGAATTGGCTTCATGTGAAAGCTGCTGAAAATGTGACTCTGTGGTGTAGCTCCATGCAGTGGTTGTAACATTTTATGAGCTGTTTGCTTGCATGTAGATCATCCACTGCTCTGGCTACCAATAAGCTACCGAGCCAATTTTAACATTTGTATGTTGATTTTCAAAGCTCTAAACAACTTGGAACCAAGTTGTTACCTTAGGGATTGCTGCCTGCCATATCTTCCCTGCTGGCCACTGAAGTAAGCAAGCAAGACACTCCTGGTTGTGCTGCTACCTGCAGCAGAAGGGCAGTAGCTCAGTGATAGAACATCTGCTTTGCATCCAGAAGTTTCCAGGTTCAATCACTAGCATCTCCCAGCCACAGACCCCAGTCTGAAACCCTGGAGAGCTGCTTTGGTCAGTGTAAAAGATACTGATGTAGATGGACCAGTGGTCTGCCTCTGTATAAGGCAGCTTCTGGGGAGAGCCCTCTCTCTGGAACCAACTCCCCTTTTGCATTGTGACAGGCACAAACAATGAACATATTTGGGTGTTTGCTTTATTCCCCAAGCCTTTTCTTTCAGTTTGTTCTTAATTTTGTTGTCGTAGTTAAAATATTTAAAATAATCTCATGTAGGGCTGGTGTAGAAACCCTCCACGTTATGAGAACAATCCATTTGTCCTATGACTCTTGAACATTATGTCTGTTTTGTAGTGCCATCACCATGTGAGAGCACTTCCAAAAGCTTCCACAGAGCAGCCAATGTACAGTAGGTACTTCATTCAGTATAGGAAACTTAACAAATTTTGTTGGAAGATTCAGGACAGACAAAAGGAAGTACTTCTGTACTGAGCGCATAGTTAAACTATGGAATTTGCTTCCACAAGATGCAGTAATGGCCACTAGCTTGGATGGCTTTAAAAGAAGATTAGACAAATTCATGGAGGACAGGGCTATCAATGGCTACTAGACGTGATGGCTGTGCTCTGCCACCCTAGTCAGAGGCAGCATGCTCTGAAAACCAGTTTCCAGAAGCCTCAGGAGGGGAGAGTGTTCTTGCACTCGGGTCCTGCTTGCGGGCTTCCCCCAGGCACCTGGTTGGCCACTGTGAGAACAGGATGCTGGACTAGATGGGCCACTGGCCTGATCCAGCAGGCTCTTCTTATATTCTTATGAGAGACATACTGGAAACTCATCAGACCTCACCAAAATTTCCTGCCTATTTTTCATCTGTGTAAGTTGCATCACAAAAAACTGTTTAGGCTATAATGTTTAAAATCACAAGCACTTCAGAAAATGAATTAAACGATGTGAACGCAGTGAATACCTCAGAAGAGAAATGTATGAAACCTAACAAAATGCTTGAAGCTGAAGCTTACCAGGTTTGCAAGAGCTGTATTTGTCTTGCTGGAAATGCTGAGATTATTCTATTGTAGGTAGCTTGTCACTTGCCAGAAATCACCATGTTATAAGGGCAGCATTACGTATTCAAGAGCTTCTGTGTAGATGAATTTTTTTTTGATTTTGCAGTTTTTATTCAAAGGAAGGTTCTTTCCATTATGAACCTAATTTTAGATTTTATATCAGTGTCTGCTTGGGAACCCCTTCTGGGATTCTTAGGGCCTGACTACATGTTATCTTAATGGTGTGATTAGCAATCAAATTGTGAGCTTTTAAAAATGTCAGTCCTGGGTACTTGATGGGCAGGATTGTTATTGGCACCACAGTAGCAAATAGGAAAGATTTAAGTCTTCCCTCCACAGTAACACCCCTTACCCCTGTGTTAGAAATTGGTGCTGACGGGAGATCCTACAATATACAGAAGCAACTTCTGCATGTTAGGTATGACCATACCTAGATATGGAACTGGTTTAGCTTTGTTTAGATTTTTGCGGCGTAAAATGGTGGCGTAGGAGGACGCTACATCAGGAGCTCCATAGCTTATTTTAAAGTGTTGATTTTTACACCCATCAACAACAATACTCATTTTAACAATTGCCGCCTCTAAATGAGATAACTTTTAGCTCTCTTTGCTGGCCGGAAGATTGCTCAAAACAGCGTTTTATTCTACTCTTACGTTCCGTCTAGGCATTTTGGCCTGACTTAAGCCGCTTGTAGAGCTACAACAAACAATTTTGTGCACACTCCTTCCGCCGCCTGCTCCTTACCTTTGCTAAGAGCCCTCCTGTCCCGCCTTCATTTTTCCTGCTCGAGCCCTTCGGAGAGATGGAGAAAGGGAAGAGAACACGAGGAGCTGCTGCCACCGACAACGCCGTTTACCGTGGCCATCTGGGATGCACAGAACGGGTGAATACCAGCCCTGCAGGGTCCCATCCCAGCTCGTACCGCTTCGGCGGCGGCCCCACCGACGCTTTCCACCTGTGCTTCCCATCGCGGTCCTCCAGCCTTGGCGGCCTTGGGGCACCTTCGGCTTGGGCGGAGGAGCCGGCTGGCTGGGGGCGTGGAGTGGTGGGCCCGGGCCGCGGCTCAGGTGCGGCACCACCGCCCGCATCGCAGGTTTCATTCTCCTGCAGCCCTTAGGGCCTCGCCCGCGGTGGAAGAGCAGGGAAGGGCCGCAGTACCATCAGCGCAGCACAGTACGCCCTCCGCCGGCCGCTTCGGAGGAGGAGCGGGACACGGGAGAAGGACAACAAGGCGCTTCGGCCTCGATGAGAAAGAGGAGCTATTGGGCGTGTCGGGAAGGCAGCGATGAGTGGAGATAGCGCTGCTGTGTAGACCAGGAGAGAGCCGTTGTGGAGGCTCGGGAGCAGCAGGAGACGAGAGGCCCACCGGCTGCAAGCGAGCCAACCCCACCTCATGGAGCAAGAGAGGCTGCTCTTGCTAGATTCGCAGCTCAGGCCCAACTTGAGATCTGCGATTGGGAGCTGCAACTGAACTTGTAGCATCCTGCCGCATGCCACCTGCACCTCCAATTGCCCTACGCTGTGGATAAGGACAGCGACTGGGCTGCGTTTAACATCTTTAACATCTTTAAAAAGCAGCAGAGTTTGCTGGACTTGGGGCATTTTGGTGTTGTTTTAAGGGTGGGGGGCCTGCCTGATTGGCGGACAAGGAGTGGGGCATGTGCAGACCGGAGGGGGGTACCGTGGGGAGGGTGGGGAGCCATGATATTAAAAAGCTAGGCGGCAGATCCTGGAGAGGTGCGGGTTGCAGGCCACATCAGTTGAGGGGAACAAGGGATAGATGCATAATATCCATCCCCTGTTCCGGGCCTGTCCAAAACCAGAAGATAACTGGGGGACGCAGGACTCCATCCGACCTCCAACTGCTGTTGTGTAACGCCAGGTCTGTGGCGCAAAAGACAACGCTCATCCATGATATGATCCTGGATGAGGGCGCAGACCTGGTATGTATTATGGAGTGACTATAATCAAGACAAGTCTAATGGAACCTTAACAAATACTTGAGGTAAAACTAAAGAATTAAGGTTGATATAGTTATGGAAATACTCTGTGTAAATTTAATAAAACACATAAAAAATACAATGAAAAAGAATATAAAAGATATAGTATACAAAAATCAAACATTGACAAACATAATACTGTAATCTTCAAAAATGTGTAACAAAGACAATATACATCATAAAAAATGTTTCTGGTATGTACAAATTTTGTTCAGATGGTCCATTTCTTTTATGAAGAAAAGAGAAATGTGTTTTTTGTTAGAAAAGTCCAGCCAGACGCGTTTCGACAATGATGTCTTTTTCAATGGCTACTGATATGACTTCAACAAAAATTAAATATAATACGATATCCAAGGAAATATGAAGACTAGTACCAAGTTACAGTGTCTAAAGAAGTGAATATCATATTTCCTTGGATATCGTATTATATTTAATTTTTGTTGAAGTCATATCAGTAATTTCCTTGGATATCGTAATATATTCAATTTTTGCTGAAAGTCATATTAGTAGTCATTGAAAAAGACATCATTGTTGAAATGTGTCTGGCTGGACTTTTCTAACAAAAAAGATATTTCTCTTTTCTTCATAAAAGAAATGGACCATCTGAACAAAATTTGTACATACCAGAAACATTCTTTATGATATATATTGTCTTTGTTACACATTTTTGAAGATTACAGTATTATGTTTGTCAATGTTTGATTTTTGTATACTATATGTATTATGGAGACCTGGCTGGATGAGGCCTCAGCTCCTACGCTTGAGGCCATGTGCCCAGCTGGTTTCCAATACGCACAGCAGCCAAGGGTGGGTAGGCGGGGAGTGGGAGTGGCAGTCATCTATCGGGGGTCCTTGGTTTTCACCAGACCCCCTCTCCATGAGACCAAGTTTGTTGACTGCATGTACTGGAGGTTGGGCCCAAAGGGCAGTTTAGGGATTCTACTTGTGTACCGCCCACCCCGCTGCACAGCAGACTCCCTGACCGAGGTGCTTGAGGTGATCGCAGGTGTACAGATGCTCTCCCCCAACCTATTGGTTTTGGGAGACTTCAACGTGCACGCTGAGACCGTCCTCACTGGAGCCCCTCGGGATTTCATGGAAACCATGACTTCCTGGGAAATGCACCTTAGTAATACAGGGCCCACCCATGTAGCCGGTCATGCTCTTGACCTTGTGTTTGTCTCGGGAGGGGAGGGAAGTGCTCTGAAAATGAGGGCGGTTTTTTCTAACCCCGTGTCATGGTCAGATCACTATCTGGTGAATATAGACCTCTCAATGCCACACACCCTCCGTAGGGGACAAGGACCTATTAGGATGGTCCGCCCCAGACGCCTGATGGATCCTGTAGGATTCCTGAATGCGCTGGGGGATTTGGAGCCTTGGTGGATGATATGAGGAGGGCGTTGGATAGGAGAGAATACACCTTCCTTGTCCTCCTGGATCTCTCAGCAGCTTTCGATACCGTCGACCACGGTATCCTTTTGGATCGCCTGGAGGGATTAGGAATGGGGGCACTGTTTTACGGTGGCTCCGTTCCTATCTTTCAGACAGGCATCAATGGGTGGCATTGGGGGATGAGGTTTCAGACCCTTGGCCTCTCAATTGTGGAGTGCCACAGGGTTCTATCCTCTCCCCCATGCTATTCAACATCTATGTAAAGCCGCTGGGGGCCATCATCAGGAGATTTGGGCTGCAGTGTCACCAATATGCGGATGACACTCAGCTCTATCTCTCGTTTAAGTCCTCACCAGAGTTGGCTGTGGATACCGTGTCCAAGTGCCTGGAATCCGTAAGTGGATGGATGGGAAGGAATAGGCTGAAGCTAAACCCCGATAAGACCGAGGTGTTGCTCGTGGGAGATAAGAGAAGGTTGGGAGATATAGACCTGGTGTTCAATGGGGTAAGATTACCCCTGAAGGACCAGGTCCGCCGCCTTGGGGTCGTTCTTGACTCCCAGCTGTCCATGGAGGCTCAGGTTTCGGCAGTGAGCCAGGCAGCTTGGTATCAACTCCATCTGATACGGAGGCTGCAACCCTACCTTCCTGCCCATCTTCTCCCACGGGTGATACATGTCCTGGTCTCCTCTCGCCTAGACTACTGTAATGCGCTGTACGTGGGGTTGCCCTTGAAAATGGTCCGGAAATTACAGCTGATACAGAATGCGGTGGCACGTTTGATTAAGAACAGCCGTCGCCGGGATCGTATCACGCCGGTGCTAGTAGATCTACACTGGTTACCAGTTGTTTACCGGGCCCAATTCAAGGTGTTGGTGTTGACCTTTAAAGCCCTATACGATTTCGGCCCAGTTTATCTGAAGGAGCGCCTCCAGCATCACCAATTATGCTGCCTGACAAGATCAGCCACACAAGACCTTCTCTTGGTCCCACCAGCTAAAACAGCTAGGTTGGTGCGGACCAGAGAGAGGGCATTTTCGATTGTGGCCCCCACCCTCTGGAATTCCTTTCCTTTTGACCTTCGCCATGCCCCCTCCTTGATAGGTTTCCGCCGAGCCTTGAAGACCTGGCTGTTCAGGCAGGCCTACGGGATTGCTGGGGTGGGTTAGTTTTTAACGTTGTTGCTTAAATGTATGAGGGGTGATTAGTTTAATTATTGAGTGTGGTTGTATTGGTTTTATATTGTATTTTTATTTTATTATGTTGATGAACGTCGCCTAGAGTGGCCGTTAATTCGGCCAGATAGGCGACTCACAAATAAATTTTATTATTATTATTATTATTATTATTATTACTCCTTTATTTGTAAAAGATTTTCTATGAGATGTTGAAAATGAGAAAAATATATGTCTATATAGCATTTACTTCACATGGCTTTTCTTTGGTTTTTATTTCTATAGGCATTATCTCTGTTACCAACAAGAATTGTACGATTACTGGAGTTTGTTGGGTTTTCTGGAAATAAGGCAAGTTTTTTTTACTAAAAAATATTGATATTAAGAATGATTATTTTCTTGATATTTCCTTTCACATCAAATTTTACTTTAAAATAATTGATATTAATATCAATATTTTTTGTAAGAGAAAAAGGGGTAGGTAAAAGTAGTAGAGCAGACAGAACAAACTCGAATCGATACCAGCCTGTTAGGTCAATGGAATGTTCTTGAACTGGTAACAGATCCCATCTCTACTCAGAGTAGACACATTGAAATTAATGAACCTAAGTTAATCATGTCTATTAACTTCAGCGGGTCTACTCTAAATGGGACTAGCATGAAATATCACTCAGTGTTTTAATCTGCTACCATCTAGTTGCTAAAGGCCTCTACTATACAGTAGAAGAAACCCTGTATTTTAGAAATAAATTTAACCTACCTATTAATGCACATGTGGCTCAATCCACCTTTTCTACCCAGAGTCTCCTGTTCTTGCAGTGCGTTGTCTTCTGTTGATGATAAATAAGAACTACTATTTTAATGTAAGCAAATGCTCTGGCTTCTTCCTGACTAATGTAACTAATAAATTCCTGGATAACGGAATAATAGTTTGCTAAACCATTAGTGATTATGGATAAATCATGAGACTAGAAAGACTGCATTATGACTTCACTATTTAAGATTTATAATTAAGAAATTATAAATGTGGCTGATGTTTTCTTATTAACTCAGTTCTATTTGCTTTGCTTAATGAAGATCAGAAATGGGCTCAGGGAATTCCCCAGTACGCCCACTGAAAATTGTGATCACTGTCCTTTTCTTCTTTGTATTCCGCACATTGTGTGTTTCAGGAATCCTGAATGGAAGAATCCATTTAGGAGGAATGATTGATTCAGGACATTAATTCGAATGTAGGTTTTATTTTCAAAGTAGGTTATGATTCAAGGTAGACTTAGATAGCTTGAGCCAAGCTACATCAGGCTTCGTGTTGCCTCTTGGCTCTTTGTACATAATGGAGGGAAGAATTAAGCATTCCTTATCTGCATCTTTTACAGATTGCAATAGGAGTTTCAGTCAACTGGAGGGCTGGACCCCTTTGCTTTTCCAGCCTTCAGTAAACTGGAGGGCTGGAAAAGCAGCCCCTTTGTTCAGCCTAAAGAAATGGCCTTCATTATAGATTAATGGGAGCTGTGTAGGTTTGGAGATCAGCCCTCCTATGCTATTGGTGGAGCAAGTAATGAGGGCAGATGCTGGGGTAATGAGGTGATGGGGGAGTTCAGTAATGTAGATGCTGAGTGGGACAAACCTGGGAAGAAGGTGGCTAGAGTAAGGAGAGGGAAAGGTAAGGCAAGAAAGGAGTAGTGGGAATATGAAGTAATGCAGTCTGCCCACAAACGCCTCTGCCCTTCCTGCGAAAGTCATGAGAGTTCAGTGTATGTGCAATTTTATAATAATTAATTGCAATTGCATGCCTGTTGCAGAGAAACTGCAGTATCTTGTGCCCTCTGTGTGACCAAATTTTGCTATTTTGTGAAAGAGACTACTGATAACTTCATTGGGAGGTATGGCAACTTACACCGATATTGTTCTCTTGTGTTAGGTAGGAAAGCCCATTTGACTCTCTGATGCAGATACTTGATATGCTGGGAGATGCTAATCTGCCCTCCTTAGTTACATTGGAACAATTAAAGCGGACCATACGGGTAATTAATTGTCAACCATTTATCTGTCTGTGATGCAGGAACATGGTCTGCGGCAGCTACAAGAGGGCGCCTCAGTGTACAGCTTTAGGTCCGTGTTGTGTACTATGCTACTACTGTGTTATCATACCTTCATGACTTTTGTGCTAGGTAGGATTCACTTTCTTCTTCTTCTAAATGTGACCTTTCATACATCCAAATGACATGGGGACGTGAAGGAGTTATGTTCCTGCTTATGAATTTGTGCAAAATAACTTTGAAATTCTTCGTGTGTGGCTTAATTCTTCACAAATTTGATTTTCTTCAGGAACTTGGTTCCTTAATATGGATACGATATATGCCTAGCTCATCCCAACATTCCGTTTAAAATGTATTAGCACTTTCTGAACCAGGCTAATCCCAGTGATTTAATAGAAATTTAATATAATTTATACATTCAAGCATTTGGTAAGGGGTTTGCTGTTCCTTAGCCTGAGCATTCTCCTTTCCCTATAAGAAAGGTCCTACCATAACTTCTTTATATATGACTTCTGTATATATATATAGTTCTTTACTCTCTCTCTTTCCCGTCTGAACAAGTAGCATGCTACATAACACTGCTTGAGCAAAGGAAATAGGATCCCCCAACTTCTCTTTAACTTTTTTAAAAAATCTGAGCACTGTTCCTCCTGGTCACTGAGATCAGATGGCTCAAGGCCTTGCTGCAGACCTGCAGCTTAAAGGAGGTTGAGGTTTCTGTTTCTAGGAGTATGACTCTTCCAGTCTGTACCTCCAGTATTACATAATTCACTCCCCAGTGAAACCTACAAATGGTCAACATTGTTTACCTTTAGGAGACTCATTAAAACAATCTTGAGACTGTTTAGGATCCATTCAGTATTGATTATAATGATTCTCTTGTAATCAATTTCTTTTAATATCTTTGTGACACAATTATATTAGAGCTTAATTAATGCTTATATCTGACCTTAAGATAAAGTGAAGGAAGGGATGCTATTTTATTGGGTCAGCATATGCTTGTGTGCAATTTTCTAAATGTCAGAACACATCCTTCAAGAACAGAAGCTGGTCCAAAGGAGTGGCTTGGCATCTGTGTTTGTCTCTAAAATAAATAAGCCTGCTTGTTTCCATGAGTTCAACCAAATCAGACTGACTAAATTGAAAGTACTTCTGTCCCAGTCTCACACTCAATGTAAATAAAGTCTGGGCCACTGTCAATTTCTAATTTTTTGTTGTCCCAATTAATTTAGGGACAGGAAAAGGAAATGTTGAAGAAGCAGAGAAACTTCTTAAGCCTTACTTGGCTCGATACCCAAAAGTAAGATGTATCTTAAATTGCATATGTGCACATGTGTAATACTCACTATAAAAAGATGATCAAATGTGTATTAAAATTGTTGCCAATGTTTTCTGTTGGATTTATTATAGGGAGCCATATTCCTGTTTTTTGCAGGAAGAATAGAAACAATAAGAGGCAATATTGATGGGGTAAGTAAGCTGTTTTTACCCTTCCAATACCATCTTTGGGGTTTAAGAAATCTTCTGCTTTATGATTATGCCACATGATGAGAGATCTAGTTGATGGTGGCAGAATCACTTAATCAGTCAATTAACACTTTCCTATGCCATGCAGCATTACAGAAATTGTGCTAAAGTTCCTTCAGTCTAGTCACTACAGGGATCAGATGGTCACATGGTATCAACTGATCTGCTTTTTCCAGTAACACTGCTATGAGTAGAACGGTAAGACTGTTTGCTATGATACTTTCCACGTGTACCTGACCACATATTAAGGTAGGAATGGGAACATTTTTGGGCCAATGGGTCAGATCCTTGTCCCCCCACCTGAATTGGTGAGCAGGGCCACCTGTCAAGCATCTGATGTCATGAAGATGTCAGGTTAATGAACAGTGGGTGTTAATTGGTGGATCTAATCAAGGCCCATGCACACCATACCAAATTCTGGCCTGCATCAGCCTTCATTGGATCCTTTCAATCCTGGTTCAATTTGCTCAGTAGCAACCCAGTGGAATAAGGAAGACTGCAGAAAAACCACAAACTCAATACTGTAACTTAAACGAATACACTGGTTTATTGTTGTACAAAGCTTAATGATATTATAAGTTAATGAACTGATAGAAAATAAAACAAGGATAATGCCTGGAATTAAAGCAAGTTAAACTAACTGGGTGGTTTATAACAGATGCTGTTGAAGGTCGCTGATTCATAGGGGTGCCATAAGTCATAATCAACTTGAAGGCATATAACAACAACAAAGTAATGGAAATATGAACCAGTAATATTAGAATTCCAATTAAAGATAGCATTATAAAAGCAAACATTCGAGATAAATTTTCCACTTAACTTCCTCCAGCTCTTACATATTGGCTCTAGGTTCCCTAGAATATTAGATTAAAAAAAGTCATAGTTACCTGTGAGTGAACCAGCCAGAAGCTTTCAGGTGTTCAAAGCACATGAAAGCAGAGGAGAGCAAACAGCAGCAAAAAAGAAGGGAAAGTAATCCAAAGGCAATTCTCCCTCCACAAAAAAGATCTAACTAACCCAAAATTTGAATACACCTTTTATAAGTTGTTTTTGTCTAAAGAGAAAAATTTAGAAAGTCAATTTCACAGCAAAATGGTGGTCTTTATATCATTTATGGCAGAAGATGATGCTAGACAAGTCCCATCTCCCTTTAAAGTGTTTTGAACTATATAATGGTTGAATGAAAGGAGGGAATGTACCAACAGAGCCTCTTTCTGGAGAGAGGTTTTATGTTTTTTTTGGGGGGGGGAAGGATGAGGGGCTTGTGAGGTGGGGGGAAGGGAAAGTATTGGAAGAAGGTTGTCCAATGTATGTGTTGCTGGTTAACTTTTGAAAATGAATAAACTTTTTTTAAAAAAGAAATTTATTTATTTATTATTTAATTTGTATCCCGCCCTTCCTCCCAGCAGGAGCCCAGGGCGGCAAACAAAGCACTAAAAACTCTTTAAAACATCCTAAAAACAGATCTTAAAATACATTAAAACAAAGCAGCGTTAAAAACATTAAAAAAAAACAACTTTAAAAAAGAGTTGAAAACATCATTAAAAAACATATTAAGCAATTCTAACACAGAAATGCATCTTTTTTTATTTGGGATTTGGGGGTTGAGATGGATGGTTTTTATGAATCCCTTTTTCAGCCTCTGATTTGGGATCTGCAAAGGAAGAAATCTCTACTGGTCAGACTAGTTCCATTCATAAGTTAATGGATTCAGCCAAGTCTGTCAAGTGCCCTCATTAACATATGTAAGGATCCTCCAGGAGAGCAATATGGGCCCTAAGAACACTTTCAGGAGAGAGGCCTCCCCCACAACAAGGAAGTAGTTTGTGTGTTTGTGTTAGTGTTTGTCTGTTTTCAGCTCCCAGCCTTTCTTCAGACTAAGAGGCTTGCTTGCTTTCTGTGTCTGAACCCCCAAAGCTATGGGCTGTGATCAGTGGTGTGCTGGAGCCGGCTTGCACCGGCTCGCAAGAGCAGATTGTTAAATCTTCAGGAATTTTGCGAGCCGGTTTTTGAACTCCCTGCTCTCCAGCTGATCTTGTCGGAGCAGGGGAAGATCAGCTGTACCATGCGATCAGACCCCCGTGCTCCAGCTGATTGCGCCAGAGGAGGGGAAGATCAGCTGTAGTGTGTTACAGCTGATCTTCTTATCTTCTGGCACAATCAGACTCCAGCTCTCCACCTGATCGTGCTGGAGGAGTAACTAGAGAAATAGAAGTAGTAACTAGAGAAATAAGGCTGATCTGGTGTGACTTATTCTTGATAAATCCATGCTGATGTTCAGGTAGTTGAAATCACCATTACTATTATGTTTAAGTTTTTATAACTGTTTTAGAATGCATTATCCATGTCTTCTGGTTGGCTGTGTGATCTAAAACAACAACACTTTTGTTTCTCTCTCCTATTCCCATCCAGAGACTTTCACAGGGCTTCTGCTTTGGCGCATTTCCATGCAGGGTGTATACATTATTTATATATAATGCCACTTCTCCCCTTTTCTTTTGGGTTGATTCATTGCTATAATCCATTCACAACTCTAATTTATTATTTTATTTATTCAATGTATATCCTGTCCTTCCTTCCAGAATGAGCCCAGGGTGGCAAACAAGTGATGAAACACAAACAAAAAATCTATAAGTCCTCTTTAGCTTACCGATCAGACTGCAAAATGATACCGATCAGACTGCATTTACCTCCCTGTACTAGAAGTTCATCCTATCGGTTTTCCATATGCCATGTATATAGCCATCAGTGACATGTATGTTGCATCTTCCCAGTTCCCTTCTATATTTATCTGCAAATTACTGGGTACCACCTCCACTCTCCTGCTTTCTCCTTTATCTGAAAGATTTTTTTAAAAAAGATACAGTATATGCCTAATTAGTGATCCAATGAAAAGATCCTCTGTGTGCATAAAGATATGCCTAAGTCTAAGATTGTACTCTCTAAATGGATGGGTAGCACAGCTAAATTTGAGAGTGGGAGAGGAAAGCCTTGATTCAATTCCCCCCAAACAGGTGGCTAGTAGTATCAAAGCTGTCCATATTAGGAAACATGCATGCTGACACATATCAAAGTTCATATTGTGATTGCTAGATGTTAGAGAAGCCTTACACAAATTGAGAGCCACAAAGCTAAATGAAACTCACCAGCCGTGAGTGGCAGCCACCAGGGTGCACAAGATCTCCTGGGTTTGTTGCCTGCCTGGCAGGCTGTCTTGGGAGATTGTGAAGCACCTAGAAGACTGGATGCCCTGATAAATTTGTGAATATTTTGCAACTCCTTCGTGACAATATGACAGCAACAATTTTGGACAACAATGGCTTTCAGAGCAATCCATTCAGAGTCGGATCAGGTGTAAAACGGGTGCATCATTGCTCCCACCTTATTTGCTATCTTCATTGCTATGATTCTACACCTTATTGAGGGGAAACTTCCTACTGGTGTGGAAATCATATATCAAACAGATGGAAAGCTTTTTAATCTCAGTAGGCTGAAAGCAAAAAGTAAGGTAACGTCAACCTCTGTCGTAGAACTTCAATATGCCGATGATAATGTAGTCTCTTCACATTCAGAGAAAGAACTTCAAACTATCCTAAATGTCTTTGCAGAAGCATATGGAAAGCTTGGGCTCTCACTTAATATTAAAAAAACCCAAAGTGCTTCATCAACAGGTGCGAACTAGTCCCTCTGTAGCACCGTCAATCCAGCTTAATGGTGTGATGTTGGAGAACGTTGATCATTTCCTCTATCTCGGCAGCCATCTCTCTGTAAAAGCTGACATCAATGCTGAAATTCAGCATCATCTGAGCTCTGCGAGTGCGCAATCTCCCGAATGAAGTGTAGAGTGTTCGAGGATCGGGATATTCGCAGGGAGACCAAAATGATCTTCTCCTCTTGTGGCGCAGACTCCCGCACTCCACCTGATCACGCTGGAGGAGGGGAAGATCAGCTGTAGTGTGCTACAGCTGATCTCGGGGGCCATCAGACCCCCGCACTCCACCCTTGGTGCCATTCAAAAATAACTTCTGACTTTTTGCTAGGTCATTTGGCAGAATCTAACACTCCCTCAGTTTCCCATCTCTAGTCTCCATAAAGATGGAGCATCTCAAAGAAGCAGTGGAAATTAGAAAGCCTAATTGCTTGGCTGCCTAGGAGAGAAGCGGTTTTTGAGAGTGGTGACTACAACTGTGGTTGCTTTGTATGTGTGTTGCTCGGGATAATTGTCCTCTGTTGTCAGATCTTCTCTGCTTGCTTGTTGTGACACACAAGGAGGAACAGAACAACATGATATGCTTAATTATTTTCTGGTAGGCCAAGTTCCTTTAGGGAAAGAAGAGTAAGAAGAAGCCACGACAAAACTTATCAATTGGAGGAGTTTATTCTAGAAGAAAACATGGAACATGAATCATTCTGCTGTGGCACATCATACCAGAGTCATAGCTGCCAAGACAGGATTCCTGTTTACAGATAAATATATGAGGCTGAAATCTAGATTACACAAGCCTCAGTACATTACAATGGACTTTGTTTTCTTCCTGACCCCAGAGAGACTAAAAAAACCCTACATAGCTGTTAATATGTCTACGTCTCTGGGCTCCAAGTGCCAATGCAAGAGGCCAATTAGTGTAAATTACAAGAGGGATACTAGTCCATAGAGATCTAGGACCACGATTTGCAGTAGCTCATTCCTCAAATGATAAAGATCTTGAATCTAATGGGAACATTTCTGAATCTCTGATAAGCTGAATCAAAAATGGTATTTGAACATGCAAAGGCTTTTTTAGGCTTCCAGTGACATAAGGGCCTTATCCCCAGAAGGTTTAAGCAACATATCTCAAAGTTGGGCTCCTGCTGGGAGGAAGGGTGGGATATAAATCAAATAATAAATAAAGTCTAAACCACATGGAAATCCCTAATTCATCAAATCCAGCACTCCATAAACCATAGATGCACCATCTATTCCCTGAGCTTTCCTCACCTGAACTTCATGGATTTTGGATTTCCAAATTACTTGATCTCACATTTCTGAAATGAAACCAATGCATCAGGAATTCTCCATTTTTCCATTGTGAATATTTCTTATTTTTTGTATATTGTGCATATTCATAGCTTGCCATAGCTTTCTGTTCTTTCATGTGTCTTTCATCCTATATTATATGCATTAATAAAACACTGTAATAAAACAAAATAAAGGCAGACTTGATCTTATATGATACAACCACATTTGTGTGTGTATGGCTCTTTACCAATGTGCAGGAATGCATGTGTGCATCAATAAAACAATGCTCAAAAGGAAACTAGATGTATTCAACATTCAGTTCATTTTTTTCTCCGCTTTTGCAGTGTATCAGTGCATTATGCATTGGTAATGTAGGACCATAGGAAGCTGCCTTATACTGAGTCAGACCATTGGCCATCTACCTCATTATGGTCTACACTGATTGGCAGCAGCTCTCCAGGATTTCAGAGAGTGAGTCTTTCCTAGCCCTACCTAGAGATGTTGGGAATTGAACCTGGGACCTTCTACATGCAAAACAGATGCTCAGTCACTGAGCTATGACCCTTTCCCAGCCTAGACTAGGTGGAACTAACTTGTTATGGCATCAGGTTATGTGCACCACAGTACCAGACATATCTAAGAAACATGTTGCTTACCTGCCCTCCTCTATAAGATCCCAGGACGGGTTGCCATAATATAATCCTATAACTAAAAGCAAGCAAAATAGTTTATCCAGTTTTTAAATCAAGTAAATCAATTCCAGACAAGTTTTTGTGGACTACAGTCCATTTCCTCTGATGCATGTCATCAAATGGGCTGCAGTTTATGAAAGCTTATGCCATGATATATTTGTCCACCTTCAAGGTGCCACAAGGCTCTTTGCTGTTTTTACTTAAGCAGACTAAAATAGGTAGAAAGGCCATAAGGTCAAATTGTGTGTGCATGTACTGAGTTAAAGAGCAGTACTTATGTAATAGAATCTGGAATACAAACGAAAGACGTGGTGGAACTGAAGTTATGTGTGGTATTGTATGCATATGTATATTCTGATACATGTGCTCATGTTCTATTTGCGGGCTTCCCAGGGTGTCTGGTTGCCCTACTGGACTAGATTGCTGGACTAAATTTGCCTGTGGTGACATCCAACAGGGCTTTTCTTATGCTCATTTAAAGCAATAATGGCTTAACATTTTCAGTCTGAGGGCAGCGTTCTAGGTTGGCCAGCCTTCTGAGGGCTGCCTGCCTGTGGTGATCATGGCCAAAGTTTCCACTCAGCATTTGCTCTCATGTGCATGCACTGCAATTGCGCAGCATATACCACACACACTCTCCACTCATGCAGTCTCTTCCCTGCACTCAAGTATTCACAGTCTCTGTCTCGCTCAAAGAGAGGGGGAGGGGATCATCCTTAAGACTTCATGAGAGATTTTCTGTTATTGGTATGGAGACAGGGGTTATCAGGGGGAGAACACTTCCTCACACTTCCAGCATGCATCTATGCCAAGGTAGGTGAGAGCCGGTTGCTAAACATTTACCAGCACACCACTGGCTGTGATGGACTGTTAATGCTGTGATTCTCTCCATCTTAAGCTCAGGTTGTGTATAAGTGTAAATAAACCATATCTTGTAAAAACATCACAGTCTCCGCTGACGTTCATTCCAAGGAAACCAACCCCTGTGTAAAGTGCAGGAACCCCTGGAAATCTCTCACCGCTTAGAGACTGGGGTGGGCACAACAATATTAATTAGCAAACTGGACCCTCAAGTTTGAATTATCCAATAAATTTACATTAATTTCAGTGAATATGGATGAACCCCCATTATACATATATGTAGACTATGAATTACCATAATCTGCCTGAGAGGGGAACAAAGGAGAGTAACAGAGACCCCTGCATCAGTAATTTTACACACAGGCACCTTTGACCAGTTCAACACTGCACTGGCCTGCAAAATTATGTTGTGCATTCATTTCTGTTTTGTGTTCACACAGCTGTGTACTACAGCTCCTTATTGGGTTGCTAAGGTTTCACATTCTTCTGGCTGGCAGCAGTGACAATGCATTCAGAAATCCAAGCAGCTTATACACAAAAATGGCATAGACAGGGTCAAAGTGTCATCCATCTTGCTTCATCTTGGCTGCTCTGCTCTGTGCATTCACTTTCCATAACTGCCACGTGCGGACCTAGCAAGGACCGGATTAACAGTGGGCAGTCCCACTCACCTGAGCCACGGAGCTGGGGGAAGTCTGCTTTGCCAGCATATTCCCGGGGGGGGGGATGCACTGCCGAAGCAGACCCCTGCAGCATTGAACCCTGCCTCCACCCATCAGCTGACATCACCCAGTGTGTAGGTGTGTGTGGAGGGAAATAGCTTCGCAGGTTAACTTGGACCCCCTGGCATGCCAAGATTGGCCCATGGGCCAGAGGTTCCCCACTCCTGTATTAATGTAATATTCAGAGACCCTTCTCCACCTGCAACCTCATCTATGGAGGAGATGACCTTCAGCTGTGGTGCCCTAGCCCTGGACTGCCTTCCCAGGGAAGCTCATCCATTGTGGAGTCTGATGTGTTTTCATCATTGGGCAAAGACCTTTTTATTTGCCTAGGCATTTTTTATCCTTTGAACCTTCTGATTTTAGCTGTTACAACTTTTGCTGCTCTGCTGTTTCTCTGTCTCTGTCTCTCTCTGTTATGTTTTGAGGTTTTAAAAAAATGTTAGTATTTTCATTTGTACGTAGGCCCCTCTGAACTTTAAAAGTGGGATATAAATACTTAAACAACTGGAACATCCATGATTATTAGCTTCAAAGGTGAAACTACTACTACTACTAAACTGTGAATTAATTGGCACTTGGTTTGAGAGCCAGTATGGTGTAATAATTAGTGTGTGGCTAAGGCTTGGGAGATCTAGCTTCAAATCCCTCCTTAGCCATGGAGCTCACAGTGATTTTGGGCTAATCTTGTCTTGCTCAGCCTAACCTACCTGACAGGGTTGATGAGGGGTTAAAGGGAGTGGGGAGAGGCAGAGTTATATCTGCCCCCTTGGAGGAAGGGCAGGATAAAAATCCAACAAAATAAAGAATATTTCTAAGCAAAGTTACTGATGACCTGTGCTACACTCTCTTCCTCTTTCCACAGAGATAGAAATGGTCTTAGTATGTAATTGACATAGTAGCAGTGGTGCATGGCTTCTGAACCTCTTTTTTCTTTTTGTGGCCTAAATGTGTGTTTGGCAAGGATATTTTACACTTGCACTGATTTTTTTTTTTTAAGTGAGGGTTGTAGTCATGTGAGGGTTTCTCTTGCTTTTCCAGGCCATCAGAAGGTTTGAAGAGTGTTGTGAAAACCAGCAGCATTGGAAGGAGTTCCATCACATGTGCTACTGGGAGCTCATGTGGTGCTTCACCTACAAACGTCAGTGGAAGGTGGCATACTTCTATGCAGACCTGCTGAGCAAAGAGAACACCTGGTCAAAAGTGAGTAAAATGAAGATGTATAGATGAGCCCATCTGTGAAGGAAAGATAACTTATGATGCCATTTTGATCAAACAATTTTCAAATAGACTTATTCCAAATGGCATTTTCAAATACCATTGAAAGACTGCTGAAAATATAAAACAAAAATACAATAGTGCAATTACTAGATGGGTGACCAATGTCAAGAGTCCCAAAGCTTTTACCATACAGTAGCTGACACTTTCTCCATTTAATCAAGATCAAGTGCCATTTTCTGTTCCAAAGAGCCAGAATTCTTAAGAAGCCAGGAGAAGCCTATAGGTTTGCTCTTTTCTCTTACACACTTGCTGAATAGCTTAGTATGAAAAGAAGCCATTTCTGGTGGCTCACTTCCACTGTGTCCCTGATTGCAATCTTTTAAATTTTCCACAGAGAAGTTATTGGTTTCCATTAACATCTGTGTGAGAAAGTAAAGGGCCTTGTGATGGACAGTGTTTCCATTTCTAAAGATTGGGTCAACTTAGACTTGGACACGTTATCTTTTCTAATACCCCAAATCCCTCACCTCCCTGTTTCAAGAAGCTTGTTTTGATAATAAATGTGTGTTCAATTTCCTGTGTAGGAATCCTGTCTCACTCAGATAGCAAGATGTGTGTTCTTGTGTCATCTAGAAAAAAGGTTCATACTTGAATGAGTTTTGAAATCCTTGTGTGCTTGTGCTTACTTGTCAATAATTGGGTAGTTTGTCCTCTGCCCGACTTGCTAAAAGCTTTTGTTTGTTAATCCCGATGGGATACACTTTCAGTCCAGCTAAAATGTTTTGTAGCAGAACCAACTGCTACTCTGGCAGGAGAGATATTCCAGTTGGCTGAGGGGTAAATGTTCTGCGTCTCTTTTGTTCTGACTTCTGTGTGTCTTCATTTTGAAGTGGCTTGAATTAAATTATTAGTTAAAACCATATAAGTTTAGGCTCCTTCTGACTGTAAGATCTTGAGCCAGGCAGTGTAGGAATCTTGCATTATTATTCACTAATTGGCAAAAAACCTTGCGGTTTAAGAACATACCTATAGCCCACAGCTATTCTATCAAACTTTAAAAAGCAGGGAAATTGGGCGGCTATAGTGAATGCACCAGGGGAGCAGGATACCTGACCTCCTCTCTGAGGTGTTGTACTGCCCTACAAATTTATCAAAATGCAAACACAATTTGGGTTGGTGTTTCACAGTCCAATCCACTTCCTGTGTAGCTTGGAATAATATGGTAACATGTGCCTCTGAGCATATGGTGAGTGGTGGCAACACCTGCAATCAGCCCAAATAATAGAAAGAAGACATGTGGTGTGCTGATCTTGTTTTAGTAGGGAGGAAGCAACATTATTAAGACAGTTGACACAGTGGGGCACGCCACCTGAATACTTGGAATATATTAGCCCTGTTGAGGTGTTATAGAAATTGGGAAAGTCCATTCATGAGGGGTTGGGGCTGTGGAGATGAGCATGCTAGGTCAGTTTCCCATTGCGAGTTGAAAGGTGATTGTTAGAAACAGGGAGCCTCTTATTTGCAGAGGCTTCCCCACATAATTGGAATGCTGGAAAGTCAGGTTTCTACATTGCTCTGAGACCTTAGGAAACAGGAGCAGAGGAAGCTGCCTTATACCAAGTCAGCCCATTGGTCCATCTAATTCAGTATTGTCTACACTGACTGGCAGCAGCTGTCCAGGATTTCAGATAGGGAGCATTCCCAGCCCTGTCTGGAGATGTTAGAGATTGGACATGGGACTTTCTGCATGCAAAGCAGATGGTCTACCACTGAGCTATGGCCCTTCCTAAATGTGTAGAAGGTGGCTTCTTGTTTCCAACAGTCACCTTTCAACTTGTGGAAAATAATGGAGACATAGATGGTCCTAGTTTGCTCATTCCCCTCTTCACATGTTGAATTTAACAGTTTCTATAAAGTGGGTCTAGACCTTTCCCAACCTTTGGGTCCCCAAATGTTGTTGGACTACAACTCCCATCAGCCCCAACCAGCATGGCCAATGGTCAGGAATGATGGGAATTGCAGTTCAGCAACATCTGGTGATCCAAATGTTGGAAAAGGCTGCTAGAGTTTTTCATTATAGGGGATTTTAAAGGCATTCTTCAGAAGCTTATTGAAAACAGGTGAAGTAATGGCATCTGTTGATGGTTTGACTCCTTGGAGATTGTCTAGGTTCAATCACAGCAGGAGTTAAAGGAACAACTCTGCATCAGTTGCAGAGCTGCAACTAGGAATATTATTGCAATGGGGCAGAATGTGGCTCCTGTCCCAAACAGTGGGGCACCCTCCATCTCAAGAGTGTCACTTGAGAGGAGAGGGAGACATTTACCTTTTTTGGGGAGAAACGTTAATACAACTTCCTGCCATAGTCACCTACATTTTTACTTATGTGCAATAAAAGGGTAGAAGTTGCATCACTCTTTTTTCATGGACCTTTATATTGGAAACTGTGGTCAGTTTATCCTTTGGTAATTACAGTTACAGTAAGGAAGTGATTGTCAGCCTTTTTGGACCAGAGGGCACATTTCAAATTTTGAGAGAGTGCTGGGGGCATCAGTCACAAAATGGCTGTCATGGGTGGGTGGCATAACAAAATTAGAGAGCAGTCATGGTGAAGAGTTTCCCATAATTGTATTTCCATACAAGAAAAGATTTGACCTATTGAATTTCTGCCTGCCATACAGCTGTTAAAGACACAAGAACCCTATTGTCCCCTAATGCCAATCCTAAACCAAAAACTAGGCTGCCATCCTGTAACCACTTACTTGGACGTAAGCCCCATAAAAGACAAAAACTTAATTCTGAGTAGACATGTGTACCATTGTACTGTAAGTTAACTATACAGTGAAGTCCCTGGTCTTTAGCTCCTAAGCATGCCTAAATTTCTTTGCAAAGTTTTCACATTTGCCTTTTGGGGAGGGGAGGGGGATTCTTTAACATTCACCCACACATATTGTATGGCAGTATTTGCAGAAAATAGATTCTAGGGGCTACCTGATCTCAGACAAACCAAGCACAGGAAAGATGCTTCCTGGTTACTAGAGAAAAAGGAAGGGCAAACTATGGAAATTCCAAGAACTGGGGGGAAGGAACAGAAGCAGGAAAAGTACACAAAAAGGGAGGTTAAAACAGCAGCCCCTTAGGTCCTGAGAGATTCCTATTGCCTGGTGTTCAATCACAGCTCTGACTTCACTCATTGACTGGTAACACTGATAGGCAGGAGCAGCCAGGCTTATTTCACATAAATCACTTAGAAGGGTACCTGCACATTTTGCTCCATAACTTTCTTTCTAGAAGAGCTAGAGACTTATTTTAAAAAATGAAAGCTCCGACTCTGGGCTACCTGCTGAGGGCACCACTGAAGGCCTTTGTGGATGTCATGGCACCTGTGGGCAACAGGTTGGCGACTCCTGCAGTAAGGCTTCACTCTTACAGTAATGGTAACCTTGAGTCTGAACTGTACCATTTTAGACTGCAAGTGAGTGCTCATATGCCTAAGTGCTTCTCCATACCAAAAAAATTGCCCACAAAAAGAAATTCCTCAGTTTTCTTTATAGAGTTGGGCTTTTTAAAATGTTTGTATGGAACAGCATTCAATCATGTATCTCCATCTTCACGCTCATATGATACAGCCAAACACAGATTTACCACATTCACTGAGGACACAGCCTAAGAATAGCCTGCTTGTGGGATGACATTGCAAAAGACAATGCTTTTGAACAAGGTTTCCAGCATGATGGTAGCTTTTTTGAGCCTGAAAAACAGTATTAATCAGCAGAAATCATGCCATCCTTAGGAATAAACAAAGGTCATTTGGCAGAAATAGAAATGGCTGCAGCCATGTATCTGCGATTTAGAATATATGTTCTCTCTGTGTGTGTATGCACACACGCACGCACGCACACATATATATTGAATGCACATAGCAACTATATATATATATTGATTTTTTTTCAAAATAACAAAACAGTAAACCAACAGCTTGGTCAGCATGTTCACTTCCTACCAACACATTACAGAAGTCAAACATCCATCTCTCCAATTCAGTCAAAACATTTATTTATTTATTAAATTTATTTATTTATTTATTTATTTATTAAATTTATTAGTCACCCATCTGGCTGGTTGTCCAGCCACTCTGGGCGACGTACAAGATAAAAAACAATACATTAAAACGTTAAAATTTAAAACCGTAACAGTAAAAACCTAACCCACCCCAAAAGCCTGCCTGAAGAGCCAGGTCTTCAAGGCCCGGCAGAAGCTCATCATAGAAGGGGCATGGCGGAGATCATTTGGGAGAGAGTTCCACAGGGTGGGGGCCACTATTGAAAAAGCCCTCTCTCTAGTCCTCACCAGTCTAGCTGTTTTAACCGGTGGGATCAAGAGAAGGTCTTCTGAGGCTGATCTTGTTGAGCGGCATCCCTGACAATGCTGGAGGCGCTCCTTCAGATAGACTGGGCTAAAACCGTGTAGGGTTTTAAAGGTCAAAACCAACACCTTGAATTGGGCCCGGTAAACAACCGGTAGCCAGTGCAACTCCTTCAGCACTGGAGTGATGTGATCTTGCCGGCGGCTGCCTTTAATCAGACGAGCCGCCGCATTCTGTACCAGTTGCAGCTTCTGGACCGTTTTCAAGGGTAACCCCACGTAGAGCGCATTACAGTAGTCTAGGCGAGAGGTGACCAGGGCATGTACCACTGGTGGGAGCAGATGGTTGGGAAGGTAGGGGCGCAGCCTCCATATCAGATGGAGGTGATACAGCGCCGCCCGGCTCACAGCCGAGACTTGAGCCTCCATGGACAGCTGGGAGTCAAGAATGACCCCCAGGCTGTGGACCTGGTCTTTCAGGGGCAATCGTACCCCATTGAGCACCAGGTCCACATCCCCCAGCCTTCCCTTGTCTCCCACAAACAGTACCTCGGTTTTGTCAGGGTTCAGCTTCAGCTTATTCCTTCCCATCCAGCCACTCACCGACTCCAGGCACTTGGACAGGGTTTCTACAGCCAACCTCGGTGAAGATTTAAATGAGAGATAGAGCTGCGTGTCATCCGCATACTGATGACATTGCAACCCAAATCTCCTGATGATTGCCCCCAGCGGCTTTATATAGATGTTGAACAGCATTGGGGAGAGGATGGAACCCTGTGGCACCCCACAAGTGAGAGGCCAAGGATCCGAGACCTCATCCTCCAATGCCACTCTTTGGTACCTACCAGAGAGGAAGGAATGGAACCACTGCAATACAGTGCCCCCCATGCCTAACCTCTTCAGGCGGTCCAGGAGGATAACGTGGTCAACGGTATCAAAAGCCACTGAGAGATCAAGGAGGACAAGGAAGGTGCATTCGCCCCTATCCCACGCCCTCCTCATATCATCTACCAAGGCGACCAAGGCTGTTTCAGTCCCATGTCCAGGCCTGAAGCCCGATTGAAATGGATCCAGATAATCCGCTTCCTCCAAACATTCCTCCAAAATGACTTTTGAGAGCCTGGTAGCTGACAATCTGACTCTCAGCCATTAATATATGTGAAAAAGGGGGACCAGATCTCCAGAAACATGTCCTCCATCCCTTGTCCCCTTTCTCTCTGGGCCTGATGCATTAAATGTTCAGGGAGTGCCAAACCTGTGTGAACCAGGCAGCTAGAGTACATCCCTCAGGGATGTTTTCAGTGCCACGCAGTTTCCAGATGCGCTGCCCCGAGTAAATGTATAACCAGCTCCTGGTAGTGCAACTGCAGTTCCCCTGGAATAGACAGCAATGCTTGTAACGGGTTCGGGGGCAATCCCTGACCTGTTGCAGCTGAGACGACCTCAAATACCTCCATTCAAAAATTCTGTATAATAGGACACTCCCATGTGCAAATACATACCTCATGTATAACACCCCTCCAACACATGGGCGACATCTCTACATGCATATGGTGCAGTCTCACCAGGTTAAATACCATCTGTTCATCAAACTGAGCATGGTTTCCTGAACTTTGACTGAAGTGCATCTCAGTGGTAAACACTCCCACATACTATTCCAGCCCCTACTGATATCTGAACCCCTAGAACATCTTCCCAAGCTGCTTTCAGTGGCGAGTCTTATGCACCTCTGAAATAAGTCAATTGTATAGCCTTGATAATAGACCCTTCCTCTCCCCCTTTGGGTTCAAACAGTGGTGCTCAATTATTGTAAAGAAACATGTCCCTATCCCTAATTGCAACAACTTCTTTGCCAAATCTGGAGCAAGAATATACAGTAGAGCCTCACTCATACGGTGGGTTACGTTCTGGACCCCCGCTGAAAAGCAGAACTCATTGAATAGGATGATGCGCGACGCCTGAAAACCGCTGTAAAAGCGGAACAAGCACTGTGTGAGTGCTTTAGTCTAATTGCATCTAATTGAGACCGCCGCATTAGCGAAACACCGTAAAGTGAAGCGTCGTAAAGTGGGGCCCTACTGTATGTTCTAAATAATTTTACTCCAGGTACTGCAAGGCTGCATCCCTTAAAAGTAACACCATGCTGATGTAGAAGATGACGTGAATATAACTTAAGGATTCTTAATTATGCATCATTTTCATTTTAGGCTACATACGTATATATGAAAGCAGCCTATCTCTGTATGTTTGGACCAGAGGATTATAAGCCCTTTGGGGATGATGAAGTTGCACTATTTAGGTAAGATTTTCCAAGTCTTCACAATGCATATCCCTGGAAGAGAATATTAGTAATGAAAGAAGTGCCTTCTGTGTTTTGCCCAACTCTATACCTAAATTGTAACTTTGTACATTCCTCCATACTTAATACTAAGTTGTATTTTAATTTTTGTTTAAAAAGATCTAGTGGAATCATTCCACAACATTACTTGATTATTGTTTTCATTCTACTACTTGAGGCTAGGTGACAAATGTGAGTGGAGCAACACATGCAAAAATTAACTTTTCTATCTGTTATGTGCCTTCAAGTCGATTACGACTATGGTGACCCTATGAATCAGTGACCTCCAATAGCATCTGTCACGAACCACCCTGTTCAGATCTTGTAAGTTCAGGTCTGTGGCTTCCTTTATGGAATCAATCCATCTCTTGTTTGGCCTTCCTCTTTTTCTACTCCCTTCTGTTTTCCCCAGCATTATTGTCTTTTCTAGTGACTCGTCTTCTCATGATGTGTCCAAAGTTTCATCATTTTAGCTTCTAGTGATAGTTCTAGTTTAATTTGTTCTAACACCCAATTATTTTTCTTTTTTGCAGTCCATGCTATGCACAAGGCTCTCCTCCAACACCAGATTTTGAATGAGTTGATTTTTCTCTTATCTGCTTTTTTCACTGTCCAACTTTCACATCCATACATAGAAATCGGGACTACCATGGTCTGAATGATCTTGACTTTAGTGTTCAGTGATACATCTTTGCATTTGAGGACCTTTTCTAGTTCTCTCATAGCTGCCCTCCCTAGTTCTAGCCTTCTTCTGATTTCTCCACTGTTGTCTCCATTTTGGTTAATGACTGTGCCAAGGTATTGATAATCCTTGACAAGTTCAGTGTCCTCGTTGTCAACTTTAAAGCTACATAAATCTTCTGTTGTCATTACTTTAGCCTTTTTGACTTTCAGCTGTAGTCCTGCTTTTGTGCTTTCCTCTTTAACTTTCATCAGCATTCGTTTCAAATCATTACTGGTTTCTGCTAGTAGTGTGGTATCGTCTGCATATCTTAAATTATTGATATTTCTCCCTCCAGTATTCACACCTCCTTCATCTTGGTCCAATCCTGCTTTCTGGATGATAAAATACACCCCTGTTTCACACCCTTTCCGATTGGGAACCAGTCGGGTTCTCCATATTCTGTCCTTATAGTAGCCTCTTGTGCAGAGTATAGGTTGCGCATCAGGACAATCAGATGCTGTGGCACCCCCATTTCTTTTAAAGCATTCCATAGTTTTTCATGATCTACACAGTCAAAGGCTTTGCTGTAATCTACAAAGCACAGGGAGGGTTTCTTCTGAAATTCCTTGATCCATTCCATTATCCAACGATATGATCTCTGGTGCCTCTTCCCTTTCTAAATCCAGCTTGGACGTCTGGCATTTCTCGCTCCATATATGGTAAGAGCCTTTGTTGTAGAATCTTGAGCATTACTTTACTTGCACGGGATATTAAGGCAATGGTTTGATAATTACTGCATTTCCTGGGATCTCCTTTCTTTGGAATTGGGATGTATATTGAACTCTTCCAGTCTGTGGGCCATATTTCTTGACAAATTTTTGTCAAAATTTGGACAGATTCAGTCTCAGTAACTTGTAGCAACTCTATTGGTATGCCATCTGTTCCTGGTGATTTGTTTCTTCCAAGTATTTTAAGAGGAACTTTCACCTCACATTCTAAAATTTCTGGTTCTTCATCATATGGTTCCTCCTTGAATGAATCTGTCATCCCTGCATCTCTTTTGTAGAGTTCTTCAGTGTATCGCTTCCATCTTCCTTTTATTTCATCTTGGTCAGTCAATGTGTTTCCCTGTTGATTATTCAACATCCCTACTCTTGGCTTAAACTTCCCTTTAATTACTCTAATCTTTTGGAATAGGGCTCTTGTTCTTCCCTTTTTGTTGTCCTCTTCTATTTCTTTACAATAACTGTTGTAATAGTTCTTTGTCCCTACGTACTAGTCGCTGTATTATTGCATTCATGGTTCTGACTGTGTTTCTGTCTTCTTTTGCTTTTGCTTTCCTTCTGTCTTTAATAATTTTAAGAGTTTTGTCATTGAGGTCTTTCTTTTTAACTAGAGGTATTGTCTTTTTGCATTCTTCCCTGATAATGTCTCTGACTTCAATCCATAGTTCTTCTGATTCTCTGTTAACTAAGTTTAAAGCCTCAAATCTGTTCCTTATTTGATCTTTATATTCTTCTGGGATGTTAATTAAATTGTATTTTGGCATTATGATTGCTTTGTTCTTCTTTAGCTTTACTCTGATTTTTGATATGACCAGTTCATGATCTGTACCACAGTCTGCTCCTTGTCTTGTTTTTGCAGAAAGTATGGAACTTCTGTTGCCAATTATATAATCAATTTGATTCCTATATTGACCATCTGGTGATGTCCACGTTTACAGTCATCTTTTTGGTTGCTCAAAAAATGTTTTTGCATGAAACAAATTATTGGCTTCACAGAATTCAATAAGTGTTTATCCTGCTTCATTTCTATCTCCTAATCCCCATTTCCCCACAATTCCTAGTTCTTCTCTGTTCCCTGCTTTTGCATTCCAGTCCCCCATGTTTATCAGCACATCTTGTTTTGGTGTGAGATCAATTTCTTCCTGTACTTCTGCGTAGAATCTCTCCAATTCCTCTTCTTCTGTGTTTGCCGTTGGAGCGTAGACTTGGATGATGGTTATGTTAATAGGTTTCCTGTTTAATCTCATTGATATAACTCACTCAGACCTTGCATTATAGCTCTTAATTGTTTTTGTTACGTCACTTCTCACTATTGAAGCAACCCTGTTTCTTCTTAATTTCTCATTTCCTGCATAAAATACTTTGTAGTTGCCTGACTGAGAATGTCCCATTCCCATCCATTTTAATTCACTCACGTCAAGTATTGTAATGTTGATACGTTCCATTTCTTGCTTGACAATTTCTAACTTTCCCTGGTTCTTGCTTCTCACATTCCACATTCCTATTGTGTGTGTTGTACAACTCTGGACTCTCCTTTCACATCTGTGTGCATCAGCCTCTGGGCTTCCTTTCGGCTTTGACCCAGCTGCGTCGTTAGTCACAGCACTACTCATACTTGTCCTTTGTTCATCCCCAGTAACTCATCAAGTGCCTTCTCACCTGGGGGTCTCATCTTCTAGCACTATCTTGTGTTGCATTTTGGATAGTCTATTCACAGGGTTTTCATGGTAAGAGGTATTCAGAGGTGGTTTTCCATTGCCTTCCTCTGAGTTTGGATGCATCTTAGTCTGGTGTCTCAGCTCTGACCCTTCCACCTTGGGTGCCCCTGTGAGGAGTCTAGCCTCTTTGTCTAGACTCCTGATGGCATTGCTCTCAGCTTCTTCAACACTCTCAAACCCCCTTGCCACGTTAAGGTGTGCATCCTAGAGGGGGAACTTTTCTATAGTTGGCTATATTTTAGCTACACAAAAGCCAGTGGTTTCTACACCTGACTCTCGCTCCTTCCTCCAACCAGGCAAGCAAGAGGCATTATCACAGTTTCAAGGATACATGCAACCAGACTCAAGCACTTGAGGAAGGCATGGAGCAGGTCTGGAGGAGGTGCAGTCTGTGTAGAAGCCTGGAGGGCTGCATTGGGCAATGGACCAAAGATACCACACACTGTGATATTGCCTCCTGCTTGCCTGGTTGGAGGATGGAGCAAGAGTGGGGTGTAGAAACCACTGGCTTTTGTGCCCTTGCTATGGGGAAGGGCTGTAGCTCAGTGGTAGAGCATCTGCTTTGCAGGCAAAAGGTCCCAGGTTCAATCCCCGGCATATGCAGGTAGAGTTGTGAGCAAACCCTGCCTGAAATCCTGGAGAGCCACTGCTAGCCACTGTAGACAATATTGAGCTAGACCAGCGTTTCCCAACTAGTGGGCCACCAGATGTTGTTGGACCATGTGACGCCCTTCCCTGGCTCTCCCTGTCAGGTTCCTACCTGCTCGTGGTTACTGCCTGTCTCTAGGCACCACCAGGGACTCCACCAGTCCGGACTGTCCTTTTATATGGTTTCTCTCCCCGCTCTAGCACAGATCTCAACAGATCCCCCTGCTAGGCAGCACCACCAGTCACGTCCTATAACCAGTAGTCCCAGAGACTCTGCCTGAGTCTCTCTATCTGGTTACCTCTGTGACTGAGTGCTAAAGCTGTCCCAATCCCTTTGATTTACTCAGACTGCTTGTGGTTTTATTCTACCCTTCCCTGCTGCCACCATTTGTTATCCTTCAGCCTTGGTATTTACCTTACCCTCCCTTCTGGTCTGTGAAACCCCAGCCAAGGATCAGGCCTTTGGTAAACCAAAAGTATTTATGTATATAACAGAGATAACAAGATTTCTTTAAAAGGCACTTAAGCATATGGTTACATCTATTCCTGAGGTACTGGTCTTAGTATTAATCCGAACTCCACCCACTCCTCTCAAAACCCACCAAAACAACCCTCTCAAGTCCACCAACGTCCACCAACGTCCACTTCACATCCACCCAGATTTACCTGACATTCTGCCTTTTATACTGTCAGCCATTTTAAACACTCAGCCAATCATCCAGCATTCTACTGCCCATTCACTCCCCCTCCTCTTTCACTCCACTTACCATGTATCTTCTAAACAAACAGCACTTACCCTATTTACACTAATACAGGATCATCACAGACCACAATTCCCATCTTTCCTGACCATTGGCAATGCTGGCTGAGGCTGATGGGAGTTGTGGTCCAACAACATCTGGTGGTCCACTAGTTGGGAAAGGCTGTGCTAGACGAACCAATGGTCTGACTCAGTATAAAGCAGCTTCCTATGTTCCCATGCCCCTTGTCTTGCTACTGCTTATTCTCCGCTGTTTACATAATTGGTCACAATAATGATAACAGGGACAAGACACAGGGTGATAATCTGAGTTAGAGCTCTTCTCCAACACCGTCAGCTAGACAGCTTCCTCCTTCTCTTTGCCCGTTTTCTGACATCTGCTAATATCCGTGTTTCTGCCTCTTGGTCCTTTTCAAGAACTGCAGAGCCTGCATCCTCTGCAGCAGACTATCATTCACTGATCAGACCTGGCAGATTTGGTGTTGTAATTTGTTTGTTTTTTCATTTATTGTCTTAATGGGCCAAGCTCCCCATCCTTGAGGTTCAATGAGTGCTTGTGTGGCCTTTCTGTCCTGCTTCTGATTGCATAACTTGATGTGGTCCCACCTCTACACACTTGGATCTCCTGGAATGTTCTGATGGGCTCGTGGGTTTTTTTTCTGATCTTGGGCCCTTTGCTGCTTTATTTTAGTGGCAGCCATAATAGAAGCTTCTCATTTTGGATGGGCTGATTGTGCATAGAGTAGAGATGGGACACGCACCTCTCCTCGCAAAACCATGAATCATATTTTTCTTCAAATTAAAATTTTGTAATGATCAGTTTCTTTCAAACTTGCCTTCTAAATCTGGTACTGAGAATTCCTAAGCTCTGTATAGGAGGAATACAGCATTCGGGTCTTCCTTCCTTCCTTCCTTCCTTCCCTCCTTCCTTCCTTCCTTCCTTCCTTCCTTCCTTCCTTCCTTCCTTCCTCCCTTCCTTCTCCAGCTCATTGGTGAGTTATAGTAAATCCCTTATTCATGTTCTCTTGCCAATAATCTTGCAAAGTAAGGGTGGGCTGTGAGAGAACCATTTCCCCACCCAATAAGTATCATAGCTAAGGAAGCAGGGACTTCGCTATCCAACCCAACCCTCAATAGTCTGTTTACTGTACTACTTTCAGAGTCTGCCAGCATCTGGAGTGGAAGTTGGTCATCTTTAGAATGGAGCCTGCTGTTCGACAATGCATATGGGAAAATATACGAAGAGGGATAGTTTTCAAATCTGCTTTTGAGTTCAGATGATTACAGTGTGTTATAGAGAAAACAATTTAAATTTTGTATGTTCATTTTTTCTCCTCCAGGGCTGTGCCTAGTTTGAAACTGAAAATAGCAGGAAAGTCCCTCCCTACAGAAAAGTTTGCAATTCGGAAATCTCGCCGATACCTGTCCCCAAGTCCCGTTCCACTTCCTGTGCCTGTTTTGGTAAGTTGAAGAGGCTTCCCACACCCATTCATTGCTTAGAGGTGCCCATATTTGCATAGAAACTTTCCTGAAATCTCTCTCTGAAATTAAATGGCCACGAGAAGCTTGAAATGTTCCTATCATAGCAAGTGATGCAGATACCGTATGTGCACCCTTTATTGTGTACACTCTGCTGTATCACAAAGGTGGGTGGATCATGTGGACAAGAATATATGCATATAGGGATGTATGAGCCAATTGCTTCACACATTGTAAATGGGATGTGGTGGGCTGGGGTTGCAAAGAAAAAAAAGCACGAGATCAGGGCTTGCTTCAACACCCAAGCATGTATGGAGTCTACAAATCAAGCCGGTGGGCAAACCACTCTAGCTGTTTACATCTGTGCCAGATTTATTTTATGTGTTTTGTTTATGATTACATTTAAAGCCCACCTTTCCTCGTGGAGCTGAAGATGGCATACAAAGATGGTTTTCCCCCTTCTGATTTTATCCTCACAGCAACCCAGTGAAGTAGGTTAATCTGAGAGACAGTGACTGGCCCAAGGTCACCCAGTGAGCTTCATGGTTGAGCAGGGATTTGAACCCTGGTCTTCCAGTACGACACTCTAACCACTACACCACACTGTCCTTTCTGTCTAGTGTATGTAGACACAGTGTAAATGGAAAAAAGATGCCACTGGGTAAAGTGAGGCAACACGTAACGTATGTAAGTCTGTATACTTTAAAAGTACTTTAAATCTTTTACTGGGCCTTGTATACTTTGTGTCTTTGGGGCAAATACACTTTCTTCTTTCCATTTTTATTCTTTTCATACATTTATGTATCTGGCAATGGAAAAAAACCCTAGCTGCGCCTCCATCCACTGATTATGGCCACTGGGAACAAATCACACTTACATTTCACCTCTTTCAGATGAAAGAGTTAGTACAATCTGATATTGAAACTTGTGGCTCTTGTAAGCCTCCTTTTTCTGCTGAACTTGCATTACAAAGGCAGCAGATGGCGCTGATTAACAATTCTCTCCACTAAGGTACTGGAATTGGCATTAAGTTATTTATAGCAGTCTGTTAATAGTTAATTGCACTTGGCCTACTTGGTTTAGATGGAAAGGTCCTTACTGTGTGAAGCTTTTTATCTGAAGTATGGAGGAAAATGTATTTTGTACTATGATTTTTATTTTCAAATACCTGCTTGAGTAATCTTGACAAAAACACAGTTTCGCCATTCAGTTACAGAATTGTGAAGCACAATAAATAAAGCTGATGCACATGGTGCTGCTTCTTCAGTTGAATGGGATTCTAATCTGTCAAGACAAAAAGAAAATTAATGTGTAGAGTGGCTTAACAAAGAGAATAAGCAGCTAAGAGGAAGACATAGTATAGGATAAAATGCCTTGATTTTTGTTTGTCCAAGGACTCTAAACCCTTGCAAGTTTTTAGCCATTACATAGTTTATCCATCAGGATGGGTGTTTAGAGTAGAGAGTGGAATACTTTCTTCTCAGCATATCTCAGTATATCTCAATATATCTCAGCATAACTGAGGATGCCGTTATCTATTTTCCCTGAGAACAAAGGAACTCAGCTAGGCTGGATGGGCAGGCTGAACACTGTGTGCAGGAAAAAATAAGGTCTGAAATCTTGCAAAAAGTGTTGTAACTGGCTGGTTCAGCAGAATATACAATTTTCACTGATAACTGCAGTCATCATGCATACCATTATAACATCCTGATAGTTCTAGAAGGAGTGGTAAAATATATTTCAGATGTTATCTAATGTGCAAGAATTTATGCTGGCCATTTGAACAAGAAGTGTTGCCTTTGTAATCTTTACAACAATCCTGAAAGGCAGAGCAATATTATCCCTCTATTGCAAACAGAGAGTTGGTGGATTGATATAGTGGCTTGCCTAAATATCACATGGTGGTGTGCTTGAGGTGTGCTTGAGATTTAAATGATAGACTTTCTGGTTCATAATTTATTCCAAGGATGACCAACCTAGAGTCCAACAACATCTGGAGGACTAAAATTTCTATCAGTCCTGCTCAGCATGTCCAATGGTCAGGGATTAAGGGAGTTGTAGTCCACATCATCTAGAAGGAATCATGCTGCTACCCCTGCTTTCACTTAGTTGTTACACTCCTCTTTTGAATTTTAAATGGCAAATCATTTGAGCTTCATTTCAGTCTTTCTGCTCAGATTGACAATAGGGAATTGAGCTAGCTAACAGGGTTACATTTATTTGGGTTATGGATTGAGAAAGACATATGTAAAAGCTTCACCTTTCAGCTACTATAGTCCTGCTTCCCCTGCCCCTGCTGTCTCCATTTCTCTATTGATTCACTGTTTCCAAGGTCCAAGAGTTGTGAATCTATAGGCCATGTATACACATTTTATTTATTTTATTTATTAAGCTTCTATCCTGCCCTTCCTCCCAGAAGGAGCCCAGGGCAACAAACAAGGGACAAAACACCAAAAAATATATTAAAACATCTCAAAAACAAAACATCTTAAAAGCATATCTTTAAAAAATCTTTAAAATGTCTTAAAAGCAATTCCAACACAGACACAGACTTGGATAAGGTCTCTGTTTAAAAGGCTTGTTGAAAGAGGAATCTCTTCAGAAAAGATAACAGAGACAGCACCTGTCTAATATTTAAGGGGAAGGAATTCCAAAGGGTAGATGCCACAACACTAAAGGTCTGCTTCCTATATTGTGTGGAATGGACCTCCTGATAAGATGGCATCTGCAAAAGGCCTTCACCTGCAGAATGTAGTGATTGACTGGGTACATAAGGGGTAAGATACTGTTTCAGGTATCCTGCGCTCAAGCTGTATAGGGTTTTATATGCCAAAATCAGCACCTTGAACTTGGCCTGGCAGCTAATGGGCAGTCATATATTAACAGCAGTCATGTTGGAGAAGGATCAGTTCAGGACTGCCGTGCTGGGGGAATGATGTAAAATAACACGCGCGAACATCCGAGTTGCTATTTGTCTTGCAGGAGTGAAGCTTACAGATATAATATGGGTAGAAGTGTTTCCTATGGGGGAAATATTATCTTAAAGGAGGGTGATCTTAATTATGCAAAATGGCATAAGAAAAGCTGTTAAATTCTTTCCCCAGTGCTGTGATCCAAATTCAATACCGCCCCCTGTTGCCACAACTGGTATTTTTTAAAAAGGGAAATACTATCACAAATCTCTTGAGTTATGCCCAATTTCACTCAAACATTGCTTTTCAGAGGCACATAGTTTAAAATAGGCTGTACTATGTAAACAAATGTTTGTGTGCCTTTTTGAAAAGTCTATGTTTAGACAGAAATGGCTGCAACAGCTGATTTTAAAATGAATCCACGTGGTAGTGGCAGCTGTCATCCTTTCCCCTCTCTCTGTGAACTTCTATCCCATCTCTGCCATAGGCTTCTCCTCCTCGTTAGGTCCTGAACTCCACTCCATCCCACCTCACCTGCTGCACCTCTTAGATTGGCACTTCTGTCCGTGCTTCCTGAGTTCAGCTCACCTGCACTTACCACCTCCTTTTCCTTGAAAAACATCCTTTTTGAATGACCACAAGTGCAAGTCATTATTTAAATCTGTCCCTGAAACCAAAGAGGCTAGTCATGTAACTGTTAACCTAGTTCCAAGCCTCTCTTGAGATTCTAAGGATGTGAGCGCACTAGTCACCTACAACAAAGTGTTTCCATTGGCTACACCTGGAGGCAGAATGGGTTGATCTGCCAATCAGCTGTGAAATTTCTTTGAAGCAATTTTTTTTAAAAACCTCAAGCTGATCTCACCAGGCTTTACAGCAAAAAGGAGGTTGACTAGCGTCGTGTGCCCCTGTTCTCAGACAAGAGAGATGGAGACGCACTGGAACCGACAGAACAGTAAGGGTGTCTCTACCCTAACATAGAATTGAATCCCTTAATTGCAACAGGTAACCTGCAAACTAGATTTTTACATGCCAGTTTGAATATTTGGAGGAGAGCTTTTTGTGCTGCTTTTCTGAAGACACTGGCTACAGTTTTCTGACCCTGAACTTTGCCAGTTTGACTAACTAAGCAGTTATGCTTGTGGCCGTTTTTAACTTGATCTGAGGTGATGTTCATATGAGAAGTGGCCGCTGTCTTCACTACAGCCTGTGATCCTTTCTTGTGCTAGAAAACAATGGAGGTGGAGGAGCACAGAATGGTGCATCTAATTTAAGTACTGCTGTTGCACAGTTGTTTTCGGTCTTGCACTGTATTTTCTGCTTGCTGTCGTGCCTGTTCTTTTTCAGTAAGCTATTTCATTTTTTTTTAAACCCTCATTAGATGGATTTGTACTATTTTACCTTTTCATCTAGACATCTTGCTATAATTTTAGGTGCTTCACATTCCCAATCCTCAGCTACTTTATGGTCCAGGAGACTGGCTAGTTACTACAAAGCCCCACCATCACCCTATAAAGCAGTGCTTCGCAGCCTTTATGAGTACAGGACCCTCAAAAAAAGCTCAAACAAGTTTGTGACCCCTTCCCCCGCTAATTGTAATTTTAGTCTCTGTTAATTGAAAAAATGGTGCGTGGCAAAATCACATCTCCAAATATCCCTTTCCATAAAAATCTCCCTGCAGACAGGGAGGTGTTGCTTTCTTTTCTTAATGCAAAGGTCCAATGAAATTGGCATCCCCCTCCCCCCCGACAGTCTGAAGATGTATAGTCCTTTCTCCCAACACCAGAGGGTGACAGTGTTGGACTAAGATCCAGGTTCAAATCCCCACCCAGCCATGACGCCCACTGGGTGACCTTGAACCAGACACATTCTCTCAGCCTATCTCACAGGGTCTGTGTAAGGATAAAATGGAAAGGGGGGGAACCATGTGCACCTCCTTGAGCAACTTAGAGGAAAGGTGGGATATAAATGCAATAATAATTAATTAAATAAATAATTTCAGTTGCAGTATGTGGACCCCAGCTTCAGCCAACCTGCTGAGCTTTTTAATAATAATAATAATAATAATAATAATAAAAATAATAAAAAGAAGCAGCAATGTGGTAGTGGTGGGGATGCTACATTGTGAAGACAAAAGAGTGGATAGATTGCGGAGGAGGATTAGTGCTTTTAGGCCTTGGGATAATAATCAGAACTGATGACTTGGTTAGTGTGCGCTTGGGGAATGAGAGCAGAGCAGAAGACAGATCAGCCCATGCACACACACAAACACATCTGCCCCTCCTGCCAGTATCTGCAAGCGTGCATGCATTCAGGCACATGGGAGGGGGGAAGCCCTCCACTGCCACAGCATCTTGGAGAGAGAGATTGGGGGGGTGTAGGTGGAAGAAAAGGGGGACACTGGCACACACATTTAGCCTCAGAGATAGGGGGTGAGCAAGTCCTAAGCTTCGTCACTGCTCCTTGGCTCTGTCTGTGCCAAGGTGAGATCTGGGCAGCCTTAATAAAACAAATAAGAATAATTTTTAAAAGGAGATGGCAGCAAAATAGGAGCCAAGAAAGGCAGGCAGGCTGGCTGGCTGCCAAGAAGGAAGGGGGAGTGCAGCCTCTCCTTGCAGTCTTGCTGCTTTTGCTTCACGAAAAGCTCTCTCCTCTCATTCTGAGCAAGAGCGTCATCAGCAGCGAGGAGACCGGAGTACGAGGAGACAGGAGTCAGTGATAGTAATCCTCTCTTCTTCCTGGCTGCTCCACCCTCAGCCACCCTCTGCGTCTGCCAATTTTTTTTTGAGGGCAGATGTGAGGCGTCCTTCCCTGGCTCTCACTGTCAGGTTCCTACCTGCTCGTGGTTACTGCCTGTCTCTAGGCACCACCAGGGACTCCACCAGTCCGGACCGCTCTCTCTTATGATTTCTCTCCCCGCTCTAGCACAGATCTCAACAGATCCCCCTGCTAGGCAACCACCAGTAACGTCCAAATACTAGTATTCCCAGAGACTCTGAATACTGGTATTGTTATTCTCTTCACTGCTGCCACCATTTGTTACAGTTCCCCTTCAGCCTTGGTCATTACCTTACCCTCCCTTCTGGTCTGTGAAACCCCAGCCAAGGATCAGGCCTTTGGTAAACCAAATTAAGTATTTATTACAGATAACAAAGCTAACAAGATTAACAAGATTTCTTCTTAAGGCACATAAGCATATGGTTTTACTCAATACTAATCCGAACTCCACCTCCCTCCTGGTAAACAACTCTCTAAACCCCACCAAGCAATCCACTCTTTCTCTTCTCCCCCCTGATCCCACAATTCACCACCTCACATTCACCCAGATTTACCTGTCATCCTTTCATTTATACTGTCAGCCATTTTAAACATTCAGCCAATCATCAAGCATTCTATTGCCCATTCACTCCCCCTCCTCTTTCACTACTTACCATGTATACTCTAAACAACCAGCACTTACCATATATACACTAATATATAGGAACATCACATTTCCCCCCCCCTTAAACAACTGCAGAGTATTATTCCTGTTCCAGGATTTATACGTCGCGTTAACAAATAAAAGTCTCTATGGGGGAAATGTCTTTCTTTGTTCCTCTGTCTGGTCACGTCACTGCAGTCCCAGCCACTTGCCTGGAAAGTCCATCGGCCAGTACATTGTCCTTGCCTTTGATGAACTGGAAGTCCACTTGATAGTCCTGTAGGGCCCAGGACTACCTCTGCAGCATAGTGTTATGGTTTTTCATAGTCTGCAACCATAACAAGGCCCGATGATCCATAGTCACTGTGAATCTTCGTCCCCACATGTATGGGCGCAACTTGTTCAGTCCCCACACGACCGCTAGGCACTCCTTCTGGACCGATGAATAGTTTTTCTCCCTCGGCGTCAGCTTGCGACTCAGATACGCCACTGGATGTCTGGTGCCTTCTTTCTCCTGCAGCAAGACGACTCCCAGCGCCAGGTCTGACGCATCTGTAGCCACGATGAATGGTTTCTCATAGTCTGGTGCTATTAATATGGGTCCTTGGCACAAGGCTTGCTTCAGTAGATCAAAAGCCTTCTGACATTCATCCGTCCATACCACACGCTCAGAACACTTCTTCTTTGTTAATTCATGCAAGGGGGTTGCTATTTCCCCAAAATTTCTCACAAACTTCCTATAAAAACCAGCCACACCCAGAAATGCCCTTACTTGTTTTTTGGTTAAGGGGATCGGCCACGCTTGTATTGCCTCCACCTTGCTCCATAAGGGGGTGATTTTCCCACTCCCCACCTTATGTCCTAAATAGATTACTTCCTTTAGTCCAAACTGGCATTTCTTAGCTTTTATTGTGAGGCCTGCTTTTCTTAAGGCCTCCAATACTGTTGTCAGGTGTTGGACATGCTCAGGCACCGACTTGCTAAAAATGGCCACGTCATCGATATAGGCCACTGCAAAATCTGACATGCCTCGCAACACAGTATTGATTAGCCTCTGAAATGAACTTGGTGAGTTCCTTAGTCCCATGGGTAAGGTCACAAACTCATATAACCCATCTGGTGTACTGAAGGCAGTTTTGGCTCTGGATTGCTCGTCTAGTTCCATTTGCCAAAATCCTTTACAGAGATCTAGTGTAGAGATAATGGTTGCTGCCCCCAATAACTCTAACATTGCGTCTACCCTAGGCATAGGATACGCATCTGGGACAGTAGTTTTATTGATTAGCCGATAATCAATGCAAAACCTTGTCATTCCATCTTTTTTCGGAACCAGGACAATACTTGAGGCCCAGGGACTGATGGATTCCCTGATCACTCCTAATTCCAGCATCTCTTCCACCTCCTTTTTGATCTCATTCAAAACTTTCCCATTCACACGGTACGGAACAGATCTGATTGGGGCATGATCTCCAGTATCAATGGAATGTATAACTATACTGGTTCGGCCAGGTTTGTTGCTAAAGAGATTCCTATAGGTTTTCAAAACTCTCAGAATCTCCTCCTTCACCTCCTCTGACCATTCCACTTGATCTACCCCTCCTTTGTCTTTGGTTTCCTGTACCAAATCTGGAAGTTCAGGCCCACTTCCCTCAGGGAATAAGGTAACTTGCAACACCTTTGCATCCCTGGCATGGTAAGGCTTTAACATATTTACATGAACCACTTTGCTTTTGTTTAATTGGTCTGTGGTGATTACATATGTCACTGTGTCAAGCCTTTCTCTGATGGTATATGGTCCTTCCCAGTTAGCCTGTAATTTGTCATGTTTCCTGGGTATGAACGCCATAACCATATCTCCCACATCAAACACACGTTCCCTGGCTGTTCTGTCATACCAGTAACTTTGCTTCTGCTGAGCTTGACTGAGATTCTCTTTCACCACTTCCATCATTTGTTTCACTGGTTCACATTCATCCTTTCTCTCAGCGGGCATCCACAGTCTATATAAAATCCCATTCTCACACACAACTTGATTCCTCAGTTTGTCAGTGAAAGGAATCTGTTGGGTCAGCGCTTGTTCCTTTATCTGCTTCAGACTTATATCTTTATGCAGCTCTTCCCTGAATTGATCTGCTTCTTCCCCAGAGACCACTTGATACAGTTTGTCTTCTTCAGCAGGCCTGCTAGTGGTTGCTATGGTGACCTGAGGCTGGTTAACAGATTCCACCCTGTTTGTTTCAGCCCCCCTTAATATGGCTTCTTTTTCTCTGCCAATTTGCTGTCTGGTCACTACATAGATCTTTCCTTGGGCGCCCATTACATCCCTTCCCAGTATTACTGGTTCTTGTAGCTAGGCATTAATGCCTACTTTATATCGGCCCTCTCGGCCTCTCCAAGTCATTTCCACCAGGGCCACAGGCAAACTTTCTGGTTGACCCCTCACTCCTTGGATAGTCACAGTTTCCTGAGGTAATATTACCTCAGATTTTATTAAATCTGGCCTCAGTAATGTCTGAGCAGCACCAGTATCAAGCAATGCCCAATAATTTGCCCCTTGTACTCTCACTTCCTCTCTCAGACTTGAATCAAGGTCTGTTACTTCTGTCCAGTTTATCTGGCAAAACTGAACCTTTTTCGCTGTTTCTAAAGCCTTGGGCTCTGTTTTCACTGCCCTTGTCTGAGCAGGATTACTAATGGGGTTGGCAACCTCACATTGAAAACGTAGGTGCCCTGGTCTACCACATTTGTAGCATAATTTCTCCTCACTTTTAGGGTACACAGATCCACTCTGGGGTGTCCTGTGCCCTTCAGATTTTAATGGAGGACTCACTCGCTGTGGTACCACATCCCTTCTGCCAGCACTATATGGTCTGGGTTTAAACTCTCTTGATGTTTTCCCCACCCAGCCAGTTCTATTGGAGGTGAAGTGATCCACCATCTCTGCGGCCTCCTGCACAGATGTAGGGGAACGGTCTTTGACCAGGAGCCTTATTTCTGGTGGTAACTGATGGTATAATTGATCCAGTATCATGAGGCTTTTCACCTCTTCCACTGACTGAGCTTTGGCACTACTCATCCACTTTCCAAATATATCCATCAACTTTGCTCCCAGTTCCACAAAAGACCTCCCTGTCTGTATCTGGCAATTTCTGAAAAGCTTTCTAAAATAATCAGGCCCCAGTCTGAATCTTTTAAACACTGCTTCTTTGAATTCAGCATAGGTGACGGGCTTGTCTGAGGGGAAATATTGGTATACCTCAGCCAATTCCCCTTTAATCAGGTTTGATAAATACTGCATGTATTTATCTTCAGGTAGCCCCCACAACTGAGCTGCTTTTTCAAAGGTGCTGAGGTAAATTTGAGGATCTTGACCAGGCTCATAGACAGCAAAGTCCTTTGGAGTAATTTTTATTTTTGCTCCATCTCTCTCTTTCCTTGTCTCCTCAGAGTGAAATTTCTCTCTATCAAATTTTAACTTTTCTACTTGTAATTCAGCATCCAATGCTCGTTGCTTCTCCCTCTCCTCAAACCCCAATCTCATTCTCTCAATTTCCAACTCCCTCTGTTTTTCCTTCTCTGCACCTTCCATCCTCAATCTCTCAGCTTCCAACTCCCGCTGTTTATCTTTTTCCTCAGCCTCCATCCTCAATCTCTCAGCTTCCAACTCTCTCTGCTTGTCTTTTTCCTCAGCCTCCATCCTCAATCTCTCAGCTTCCAACTCTCTCTGTTTTTCCTTCTCTGCACCTGCCATCCTCAGCTTCTCTCTCAAGTACTCTATATAAGCGGGATTGCTTAAATATCCTTCTGGGGTCTCTTCCCTGACAGGTTGTTTTTGCTGGGCAGTTGCAAATCCTATAAGTGCTACCCTCAATTCATCTACCCCTTTACCCTCGTGAGGTAAATTGAATGTTATGCACTTCTCCACCAGCTCCTCTCTTTTCATTTTTATGTATTCAGCCATGGTGTTTGAGTTCACTCACTCTTTGCCACTCACTCTTTGCCAGTCACTCTCACAAGAAATCTTGTTTTGTTATTTCTGTTTGCCACACAACTATTAGGGATTGTCTAGTATTCGTATCTCACTGCTACAGCCAACACCTGTGACGTAGTCTCCTTTGTCACCACGTGTCTTTGGGACTCTCTTTGGTTCATATCTGGATTCTCTGTTGTTCGTATCCCACCGCTACTGACACCACATGTGAGGCGTCCTTCCCTGGCTCTCCCTGTCAGGTTCCTACCTGCTCGTGGTTACTGCCTGTCTCTAGGCACCACCAGGGACTCCACCAGTCCGGACCGCTCTCTCTTATGATTTCTGTCCCCGCTCTAGCACAGATCTCAACAGATCCCCCTGCTAGGCAACCACCAGTAACGTCCCAATACTAGTATTCCCAGAGACTCTGAATACTGGTATTGTTATTCTCTTCACCGCTGCCACCATTTGTTACAGTTCCCCTTCAGCCTTGGTCATTACCTTACCCTCCCTTCTGGTCTGTGAAACCCCAGCCAAGGATCAGGCCTTTGGTAAACCAAATTAAGTATTTATTACAGATAACAAAGCTAACAAGATTAACAAGATTTCTTCTTAAGGCACATAAGCATATGGTTTTACTCAATACTAATCCGAACTCCACCTCCCTCCTGGTAAACAACTCTCTAAACCCCACCAAGCAATCCACTCTTTCTCTTCTCCCCCCTGATTCCACAATTCACCACCTCACATTCACCCAGATTTACCTGTCATCCTTTCATTTATACTGTCAGCCATTTTAAACATTCAGCCAATCATCAAGCATTCTATTGCCCATTCACTCCCCCTCCTCTTTCACTACTTACCATGTATACTCTAAACAACCAGCACTTACCATATATACACTAATATATAGGAACATCACAGCAGACACCTGCCCTTGGTACGCCTGAAAGATGCTCTGCCACTTCAGCAAAAGTCCTCCTCTTTTATTTGTTGTGAGGGGGAGGTGTAGTCTACAGCGGCAGTGGGGAAGCAGACAGCATCCAGGGAATGAAGACTTTAAAAAATCATTTCTTTACTGTTCATGCCCCCCCCGGATTACCTTGTCCCCCCAGGGGCCATGGCCCCCAGGTTGGGAATCACTGCTATAAAGCTTAATGCATAAAACATAGCCAAAAGATATATGTGGGAGCACTTGCACAAATTCAGCCTTTATTTAGGAGTAAGAAGTTAGTAAATGCACCAACATTATTTCAAGGCCATCAAGAGTTGAAATTAAATGTGACAAAAGTGTTAATGGGGCATCAGCCATTGTCCTTCAGTTCCAGTGTGTTAACTAAGTACTAGAAGTGTTGTAGAGCAAATGTCCTTGAATCAGCCTTTCAGTTTGTTATATTAATCAGGATGAGACCGAGGATAAAACAGAGCTTCTTTATTTAATAATTCTTAAACAGTAAAACATCTGAGCTTGTTCTGTGCTAGGCTTCACCCAGCACATACAACACTCACTAACTTCAGTAACTGAATCAGTCTAGCTCCCCCTAGGGTGTGTAATACCCTCTAGAGAAAGTTGTCTTTCTTTGCTGTGCATCTAACTGAGACACATTGCACTACATTTCCCTTTCTTTGAGTTCTAACTTATTTTGTGGGGTTTTTTCTATCAGCAAACATTGTGTAGAATAACATGTAGTCTCTATCACGTTCTGGTTTTCGAATTACTCTTCCTCTGGATGTCCCTCTCTTCGGACTCTCAAGAGATAGGCTGTCTTTGGCAGGTGATGCTTGCTCACAAGAATTTGTCAGTTCTTTGTTCTCAGTCTTTTGAGATTGTTCTGGCAACAAATTCTGCTCTTCTGGTATTTCTGCCTCTGAATTCTCACTTTGTTGTGAAATTGGTTGTGGTTTGGGAACCAGCTATAAATGTCTCCTGTTCCTTCGGAATGTTCCATTGTTGGTAGTAACAACATAAGATCTTGGAGTTTGACTTTGGCTCGGGACTGTTGCTGGTTCAGACCATCCTTTCTGGTTGTCCAGTTTCAGTCTTACTTGTGAACCAGGTTGTAAATTTGGAAGTGTCTTCACTCCATAACATCTGTCATAGTAATATTTGTAGTTTCTTTTAGCCTTGTTGTCTGTGACATGGACTTTTCCCAAATCAGGCCACTTAGGATACAAATTTGCTTCTAAGGTTGGAATTGGTGTTCTTACTTGTCTTCCCATTATCAGTTGTGCAGGACTGCACTTCGTTGCATTGGTAGGTGTTGCTCTGTAGCTTAGCAGTGCTAGGATCTTCCTGACATAAGATTCACTTTGCTGTTTATACTGCTCTCTCTGCTTCCCCATTGGCTTGTGGGTAATGGGGACCGGCTGTAATGTGACAAAAGTCGTATTTCTTTGTGAACAAAGTAAATATTTATTTATTTATTTATTTATTGTATTTGTATACCGTCCCATAGCCGAAGCTCTCTGGGCGGTTTACAGTAACTAAAAACATTAAAAACAAATATACAAATTTAAAACACATCTTTTAAAAACAATTTAAAACGCAATTTAAAAATTTCAAACAATTTAAAAACAATTTAAAAACATTTCTTCCCCTGCAAATTGCGGTCCATTATCTGTTACTAGTTCATTTGGGCATCCCCATCTGGCAAATATATTCTTCAGAGAAATTATAATGGTAGAGCTTGTTGAACCAGCATGTATGCACTCTCTATGTATCTGGAGAAATAGTCTATTGCGATGAAGTATTTTTGTCCTTGTAACTGACAGTTGTCTGCTCCCACTCTCTGCCATGGTCTATCTGGCAATGGAGTGGTAATGAGTGGTTCCTTCCGTTGTGAAGGTTTATTTGTCTGGCAAAACTCACAACTTGCTATTATTGCCTTGAGGTCTTGCCCTATTTGTGGCCACCAAACAGCCATTCTTGCATGTTCTCTACACTTAGTGATTCCTTGATGACTTTCATGGAGTTTTCCCAACATTTCCTGTTGCATTGTAACAGGAATGACAATTCTATCACCAAATAGGACTGTTCTTTCCAACTCTGTAAGGCTTCCCTTTTCTGCAAAGAAAGGTCAAAGGTTAGTTGTCATTTCAGACATGTACCATGGCCAACCAGTTCTGACAAATTTCAGCACCGTTGAAAGGTCTGGGTCAGTGCTGGTAGCTGCTTGAATGCATTGAAGGAGTGTGGTAGAAGCTCGTAGAAGATTTACATAGACTTTTATTTCCTCAACTAACTGGGTTGTTTCAGGATCTGGAGTTTCCAGTGGATTTCTTGACAGCGTGTCTGCTACAAGAGTCTTGCCTTGTCTGTATGCTGCTTGAGGATTGTACCTCATCATGCGTAAAAAGAGTCACTGACATTGTATTGGTACTTGATCCAGGTCTTCTCAATTTATCAGCTGTACCAAGTGTTTATGGTCTGTACAGAGTGTAAATGATTCTAGCCCATAGAGATATTTTGATATTTTTTCCAAGCCCAAACAGCAGTTAGACATTCCTTTTCTATCTGAGCGTATCGGGTCTCAGCTTCTGTTAGCGTTCTTGAGCAATAGGCCACTGGTTTCAACTCTCCATCATGATTTTGGAGTAGTACTCCTCCCACGCCATAACTGCTGGCATCAGCACTCACTATGGTCTGCCGGTTAACTTCATAGTAAGCAAGTACTGGAGCCTCTGTTAAGAGTTTTTTCACTGTTGAGAAAGCCTTTTCTTGGCTTGGACCCTAGCACCATGTTCTGTCTGCTTTCAAAAGTGTATTTAATTGGTGTAGTTTCTCTGCCAAATTTGGCAGGAAGCCTCCTAAATAATGTACCATGCCCCAAAATCTTTTCAGTCCTGTAATGGAGTCTGGAGGTTTGATTGTGGAAATGCCTTCTACTTTCTTAGGATCTGGACTCACACCATGCTCATTTATGCAGTGTCCAAGATATGTAAGGTCTTTCTGGCATAAGATGCATTTGCTGTTGTTGAGTCTTAACTCTGCTGCCTTTACTGTTGCTAAGACTTTGGCCAATCTTTCATCATGTTCTGCCATTGTTGCACCATAAACCAACACATCGTCCATGAACACTGAAATGCCTTCCAAGTGTTGTAACAGCTCCGACATTTCTCTCTGAAACAGCTCAGGTGCACTTGAAATTCTAATCTCTTGAAGAAGTATCTCCCAAACAGAGTGATGAATGTAGTCAATTTAGCAGTGTCGGCAGCTAGGTGGATCTGCCAGAATCCACTTGTAGCATCAAGCAATGAAAATATGTGGGCACCAGCTAACTGTGGCAGGATATCATCCATGGTAGGAAGAATGTACTTTTCCCACTTGACAGCTTTATTTAGTTGTTTTAGATCCACACATATGTGTACTGTTCCATCCTTTTTTGGTACTGGAACCATTGGCGCACACCAATCAGTAGGTTCTGTGATAGGTTCTATGACTCCACAGCAAAACATTCTGTCCCATTCTGCCTTTAGTTTGGGTAGCAGTGGAACTGATATTGTTCTGACAGTGTGAATAGCATAACGTACAGCCCCTTGTTTGAACCTTATCTGTACTGTTGGTGTCTTCAAAGTTCCAACTGTGTCAGGAATGTCTGTGGAAAGCTCATCTAGACATTGCACCACAGTTTCACTCACCATTCTAGCGCAGCACACAGTGGCAAAAGACTTATCTTTTTACATTTGTGACATTCTGCAGCCTTTGCAGGACAGAGTGCTCTTTATGTGTGCCCTTTCCCACACCTTGTGCATCTAGGGGCTTTTATTTGAGTGTTAGATGTTTGGCTGTATTTTTGTTTCTGGTATTTTGGAGTTTGCAGTTTCCATTTCTGCAGGGGGTTCTTGGCTATCTCTTGCAGCCCTTTTAAAGCACCCTGGTCTTGGACCTGACCTTTTATAAGCTCCGAGTTTCTTATTATCTCCACAGCCCTGTCCAAAGTGAGATTGGGTTCCATCTGCAGCTTCTGGGATAGGTCTATATCCAAAATTCCCACTACCAATCGGTCTCTGAGCATTTCACTCCTGGTGTCCCCAAATGCACATTCATAAGCTTTCTCATGCAGCCATTCTATGTAGGCCTCTGCAGATTCCCCTGGTCTCTGATGTCTCTGGTGAAAACATGCCCTCTCATGAATGAGATTTTTCTTTGGCACAAAATATTCATCAAATTTCCCCAGAACTAGGAGATAGCCATCCTGGTCCTCTGCAGCAGCAAACTCAAATGATTTAAATATCTACTCTGCTTGCTGGCCCATGGCATAAATCAAGAAGCATACCTGAATTTCTTCCTTCAGTTTTGTAGCAATGTGGTATCTGGAAAACCTCTGCTTCCAATCTGGCCATGCTGCAGGCCTGGTAAAATCAAAGGCCTCTGGTGGCGAAAACTTTGCCATTGCTTTCCTTTGTTTTGTTTTCAGTTGTCCCAGGAGCTCTGCTAGTCTGGATACACTAAGACAGCCTTTCCCAACTAGTGGGCCACCAGATGTTGTTGGACTACAAACCCCATCTTTCCTGACCATTGGCAATGCTGGCTGAGGCTGATGGGAGTTGTGGTCCAACAACATTTGGTGGCCCACTAGTTGGGAAAGGCTGCACTATGAGGATTTCTTAACTTCTGACACCATCTTATATTGATCAGGATGAGACCAAGGATAAAATAGAGCTTCTTTTTTTTAATAATTCTTAAACAGTAAAACATCTGAGTTTGTTCTGTGCTAGGCCTCACCCAGCACACACAACACTGACTAACTTCAGTAACTAAATCAGTCTATCTCTGCCTAGAGTGTGTAATACTCTCTAGAGAAAGTTAACTCTTTCTTTGCTGTGCATCTAACTTAAAGACACATTTCACTGCACAGTTGGCTCCATTTTAACAGCAGCTGTCATAGAGTGTGTAATTACATTTTGCATAGTTGACCTTGGCTAGCAAAGGGACAAACTAGATGCTGGTATTTAGGTCTTTCTGATTCTTACTATTAATATTAATCAGAGCCAACATGTTGCTTCCTAATGGAACTATCTGTTTGTTAGTAAGGATTATTGTCCTTTACTGAGTTTACATATCAATATCACTAAAAATGTCCTGTCACTTGTCTGTTTTTTCCTTTGGCTGAGCTGTTATGAAACTGAATGTTCATGAACATTCTACCTAATCAGAGTGAATGAGTTGGCAAATTGTTATCTGGTCAACCTGAAGATTCCATAACATACTGAAATATTCCATTTTGGAAACTTGGCTAAGAACTAGGACTAGGGAGAGGGGAGAAGCAGTCTGGGCAGAATAGAAAGAAGGCCTGGGAGTTAGGGTGGCTGAAGAAGAAATGAGGCCATGGAATGAGGAGCAGAAACCTGACAAAAGGATTGGTAGAGGAAATGGAAACCTGAGAGAGATATAGGAAAAAACAATGAGAAGGGGGATCTCTAGGACCTAGGGGCAAGATAAGACTCTGATGAGAAGGAGAGACAAATGGCAGTGCTGATTTACCTGGGAAGGTGAGCAGACCTTTGAAGTCCATGGCTGCAGGGAACAGATTAGCCAGGGAGCTAAAAATGCCTTGATTTGAGGGAATTATGAGTAGGGAAGGTATGCAGTTGAAGAAAGGAGGAGAAGCAGCTAATTTTAAAATGGACCTTGGGAAAAATGAGCAGGGGCATGCTGGTGTAAGAGAGTGGGCAGGCAACAGTCTTGCAGTGCCTTAAAGACAGCCAGATAAATGATGTGGCCTTTTAAAAGGTGCTACATGATTTTGTATTGCATTGTATTTTGTATTTTGTGGTAACAGACTAATACCCTTCTGGAATATTTGAACTAAAGCAGTTAATACTTTTGGCTGAAGATCTCTAGTCTCCAGTAACTAAATCTCTCTACCGCTGTAACAACATGCTCTGCTCTCTGATCACTTTTAGGAAATGATGTATGTCTGGAATGGCTATGCAGTGATTGGGAAGTGTCCTGACCTGACTGAAGGAATGCTGAAGTCTTTGGCAGATGCAGAAGCAGCTCTGGACAGGAGCCCAGGTAACACATGTCTAATTTCAGAGGGTGCAGCCCATTAGAGAGATTGTGGTTGTCTGTGGAGTTCTAGGAAGTTAAATGTATTAACCCATTTGTATTTAGTCAGCAATTTATTTAGTCAGTGAGTTGATTATAAAGATGGTAGCAGTATTTTTACTGTTGCTTAGTCCTATTTTTTTCAATTATTTCAATTACTTTTTTCAATTACTTTTAATTACTCCTTCATTAAATTATTTGTGCTAATTTGAAGAAAATACTAATCACTTTCAGGAATATGTTTGCAACTATTTATTTTTAGACTTAAGTGTAAGTTTGGGAAGTTTGCCTTTCCTGATGCAAATGGACTGTCTTCAGTCACATCACTGTGTTGGGAGAGGCTGGCTGTCCTGTTAAGGTTACACTGGTGTCTCTGTATGTGTGGGGAAAAAGGAAACGGGAAACGTGACACTGGCAGCAGAGGGGCAGAAGGCTTGCAAACAGGATACAAGGGCAGAAATTAATGTCTCAAGCAAAGCTCTTTTCTCTTTTTTTGCTGAAGAATGTTTGTTTTGTCTTAGGCTTCTTTACTGTAGTGCATATTTTTGGCTGCTGTCTTCTAATTCTTATTGACACTTGCATTCTAATTTGGCCAGTGTGTTTTTTAGCTCAGATATTTCTTTCAGACATGCATACACTTCAGTCATTGAAACCATGCAATCAGGTATGCCTCCTTCCATTTTACAGCTGAAACAATCCTGCCTCTTTGCCATTTACCTCTCATTCCCTTTTTTGTCTTTACACATTACAAAGGGTTGTATCCAACAAAGTCATACTCTAATAGACCCATTGAAATCAATTCTTAAGTTAGTTGTGTTGATTCCTTTCAATGGGTCTCGGTATAACTTAGATACAAGTCAAAGGTTCTTCATGTGACTATTCTTTACAGTGTATCCGATTCCCAGTACGTACATACTGAACTATGTATAGCAAAAGAAAAAAGTGCATTTGTCACATGGCCCTTCCCGCAATTTCTTACAAGGAAATGCTCTCTGTGTAGGAAGTTTTGTACCATATGAAACGGTCATTGCTCTCAAGGGTAATTGGAGTAAAAGAGCCACAGCACAATACTCTGCAAGCAAGCATGTAAGGCAACAAGAACTGTGTACAGCCATGTTAGGTCAGACTTAGGAATCTGATGCCCAACTGGATATTTGGTGCAGACAGGAACGGCCACTATCTTGGCAGGCTCTGTTTTTGGAGATACCTGTCAGCAACTTTCCTTTTTTTGTTTGCCTGACTCAACATTTTTACCTCTTCTCTCTCTAGAGCTCATTTTGGCTTAACATTGTTTAGCTTTTATGTGGAACTACTTGGGTCAAGCATACTTCCATTTCCTTTTTTTTTTAAGAACCTCCTTAGTTTTTCTCCTGTAGGCATTTATGTATCATGACCTTTTATCTAAAGAGAGGGTGAGATAGCCAGAGGCAACAGCCTTTAGTCTCTTTAGGCTGTTTTCACACATGGGGCTGATTGCATTAACGGACTAAAAAGGTGGCACTTCTGTCCCAATTTCTAAAATTCCTTTCACACTGCAGTATCTGTTACATTAAGGAACCGTGGCTTTTTCAGCTGATATACCAGCATTTCACACAACTGTCTTTCACACAGCTGCAATGAATGTCCTGGTTTTGTCCCTTAACCATTATACACATGCACACTGTTCTCCACTGTGTAGGAGGTCTAAGATCTTGTGCCGTCGCCATGCAAGCCCCCTCCCTTTAGGATCTGACTTTTAAAATTATTTTAGTTGCATTGACACAGGGGTGTGTGCGGAAAATGTTGCTGCTATTTGCTCCTATGCTGGAACATCAGTACAATTTTTGTCAGGCAAAAAAACCCCACACGTGCCTAAAGGGCGGGAACACACTGCATGCTGGGATGCCTGTCACATGAGCCGCTGCAGCTAGGGACAACTCCCGCAATCTTCCAGGTTCCCAGCCTTGAAAACAGATTATTGTTAGTATTATTTATCATGAAAATTTGTGCTAAACTTCCACTATATTCCACTAGAATTCCAGAACTAGCTTGTAGGTTGTGTGAAAGGTCAAATATAATGTGCAAATTACCAGGTAAGAAATCATCAGAATAATGGAATAAAGTGCAGTGTGAAAGCAGCCTATGTCATTTCAGTTCAGTAACAAAATTCTCCGTCAAGTTTAAAACCTATGTTACTTTGGATCCCTACAACCCGTGCCAGTTTCCCCATAATTGGTGACCAGAGGCAGTGGAAACAAAAAACAAAATGGTGATTTATGATAATATTGTATAAGTACGTGATTAATGTCACTGAATGTTCTCAGTTCACATACCGTTTCCCCCCCATCTATTATTTATTTATTTTCAACTTATGTTGTGCTAAACCTCAGTTGTGCTAGTCAATCCACTAAGCTTATCTTGGGGACCATTGTGGAGAAACCTCAATATACTTTGCAAAGCTATAAAGTAAAGGTAAAGGTGTCCCTGCACTTACAGTGCGAGTTGTTTCCGACTCTTAGGGTGACGTCTTGCGACATTTACCAGGCAGACCATATATATGGGGTGGGATTGCCAGTTCCTTCCCCGGCCTTTCTTTCCCCCCCAGCATATGCCGGGTACTCATTTTACCGAGCACGGATGGATGGAAGGCTGAGTGGACCTCGACCCATTTTACCGGAGATTCGACTTCCTCCTTCCATTGGAATCGAACTCCAGCCGTGAGCAGAGCTTCAGTAGGATGGTTACTACTTCAACTATGGTGGTATTTGATATATGGCGTAAGGCAGCCTTTGCCAACCTGGTACCCTCCACCAGGACTTTTGTTTTGGACTACAACTTCTATTAACCTCAGCCAGCTCGTTGTGGTTTAAAACATCTGGAGGGCACCAGGTTGGAAAAGGCTGCTATAGGATGGATCTGTTTGTGTGAAGTGATTTTAGACAACAAATAACACTTGACAACCTCAGATTGGATATGATCTACTGTGGTGGGATTTTTTTCCCCTTGTCAAAGTAAAAATATGTCCCTCTACAAAATTGCCTCAGCTTAGCTTGTTACTTTGTTTTTCAGCTACAGATCTGCTCGTTGATGATCAGTGTGTGATCAAGTTATTAAAAGGGTTGTGCTTGAAATACCTCGGCAAAATTCCAGAAGCAGAAGACCACTTTCTTTACATTCACTTAAAGTAAGTGACCTAGCTAGAGAAGATGGTAGCATACTCAGCCAGTAATAACTACATCACATTATCAAAGCTTTTGATCATTTTTCATTGTAAAGTAACTCCACAGAAATGTTTTAATGTTTTCAAGTTTAGTTCAACATAATTTCAGGGTTGTTAATGGACAACCATGTAATTATATAGATTGTGATAAGAGAACACCTGTGGGTATGTTCCCTTAAATGTAATGGTGCATCTTGTTTGGCCTCCATCTCAACTGGGAAAAAGTGCAGTACATGACTGTATCCCACTATGTGCCTAAGTTTTGAACTGGCACCTCTGAAGGTTCAGGATGCAACAGAAAGTGGCAGGTCAGGTTATGCCTCCTAAAACCAGAAATTAAGTGGCACAGTGCAACCCAGTGCTGATAGTGCTCTTCACCCTAGATCAGGGGCAGGCAGTGATTGGTAGAACAGCTCCGGTGTGTGTATGTATGTGTTTGTTTGTCTATATCTGCCACATGAGTGAGTGTTTTGGCTACTTTGGCCGACCACTGGCATGCAGCCCTCATTGGGTTGGGCAACCCTCCGTGCAGCCTCAGGCCAAAAACGGTTAGCCACCCCTACCCAACACGAACAAAGGCATATCCATCACACCACAAATTCTGCCAGGTACATAGTTCAGTGGTGTACTGGAGCACAGAAACTATATAGCTAACGCCTGCACCTTGGTGTAGTTTTCATGAATAGCAAGTAGCATATACTTGTGGATTATATGCAGATAGTTACATCTCATATATATAACTACAGTGGAGGCCACTTTTATAATTTGCTTCCTTAATCAGCATATCTGATGAACATCATGTTGTTTAATGCCAGTAGAGTATTGGCTATGCAGAGGAGAGGTGATGTGGTTGGTGCCGAAAAGACTTGGAATCTGTAGATGTAGATTTTGCTTATAAGCTGGGGCTGAAAATGTAGAAATCCATTTGCGTTTCTGGAGCCCCATTTATATGGCCTGGTCATGGTCGATATTTTCAAAGAGGAAATGAACATTGGAATAGGTGACTTGCACATGCCTTCCACTACCCCCTTGCTGTAATAGAACCTAACATTCAAACTAGGGTACACTACATTATTTGTACACAGAATCTCCTTTACTCTGCAGTTCTGTCCCCAGATGGTAAGACCACAGCAATGCTAGATACAGATAAACATGGGACACTCTGATTTAATGTTATAGTCCTTGATGTGCTAAAGGAGCTGTAGCTGGGGGCCTCTGTGTTGACTTTCTTTTGGAAAATGAAATGCCTGGCTGGCACATGAAGGCTCCATGTGTAGATGCTGTATATATTATGTTCAAGTGAGGATTCAGGAGCTTGAGTGATATTGTGCAAGAATGATCATGGGATGTACTTCTGTACAAAACATGTAGATTATTTAACAGCCTAGGATACATAACAATGTGAATTAATTTGTGTCCACACCAAATGGCTTTACTATTTGATTGTGCATAGAGTTGCTACTCTTCATTACCCTAATCTTCATTAATTCCATATTTGCCATTTCTTAAAGTGAAAAGAAGATCAAGTATGATCATTACTTAATTCCAAACGCCCTCCTTGAACTTGCTTTATTATACCTGGACCAAGACAGAAGAGAAGATGCTGTAAAGTTCCTGGAGAGAGTGAAGTAAGCCTATTCAGTTGCTTGATTCAAACATATTTGATAGAGCAGCAAGACGGAAGCGATGATGGTGCAAACATTTGAAGCTGGGGAACTTGGTTATGCAAGCTCTCCTGCCCATATTTGTTAGAGCATCCCTAATTTGAGGTTGGCAAGGCCCTTCAAGCTTGCTAGCCCCAAAAAAGGATGTTTTCCCTTGGAAAAGGGGGAGAGGAGAATGTTGGGAAGAACTGGATTGGTCACGTGTTCAAGTCAAATGCTCAAATTGCATTGCAAAAGTGTGTGGAGAGCATAGCATGTTGGTATTAAACAGTGCCTTTGAAGATTTTATCTGAAATGTGCTGAGTCTAATTATATCTTTTGTACCTAGAGATTTTCCCTTCATTTACTTGACCAAAGTAGCCGTTTCAGAGAACTTTTGAGTTACTCTGATTTACCTTGTGAATTAGGATGAATTAGGATGAAAACTGATAGAATTGCCACAAACATTGGTGTGTCTGTGCTTTGCTTTAAGGCTAACAGTATTTGGATGTTGGCCTCTTCTAGTTTACTTAAAAGTATGAAAGGAAAACTTGGAGTTCATCTACATTTTATATGGTATGTCTGAATTGCACAAGTGATGTATTTGTTCTTCTGAGGGACTGTCTTCCTGTACCTTCTACAACTAGCTTTGTCAGGAATATTTTGGATTCTGCCCACACTGCAACCTTGTGCATATTTATGTGGTAGTTGAGCCTACAATGTTTGCTGGGCCCAGGTTCCTGGTAAGTGTGTTTTAGGATTGAAGCCAGAGTAGCCTGGTAATAACAGAACCTGCCAGTTATCCTGCTGTAATCTTAAACACACACTTCCTAGGGAGCTAAAACCCTTTTACCCAGTGGATAAGAACAGAACCAGCACAAGCAAGCTCCTATCTATGCATTTGTCTCACCTTTAAAGAGGAACAAAGTTTCTTAATGAATGTAATCCTTTAGAGTAGGACAGGCCACACCTTCAGAAGATTTCCTAATTTATCTAGTAAGCATCTGAGGTAATTAGAAAATGCACAAATGTTTTTCCTTTTTTTTAATAGAGGAGTAAGAATGTTTTCTTCATGGCTTAAGAGGTTACAGGACCACAATATGACTGAAACAATTGGATTGTATGTGGTGCTTTTTGTCTTAATTGAATGTGTTATTGCTTTGAGTATGTTTACTCTGTTCGTGCTACAGTACAGACAGCATAGCCATTATTGATTCACTTTCCTTTAATAAAATCCAAAACATCATAAATAATGTAAAAATGAAAATGTGGATTATATAGCCACAAGAGTGCCTGTATACTATACGCTGTAGTCAGCACGGATTTTTCACATTCCGCAATGTTAAATTGAAAATACCCCCCATGCCATTCTGATGCTTCCCATAAGCCCATTTCAAAACAAAACCTTACAAAACTTGAACTCAGAAACGCTTGTTTAACAACCCTCCAAATTTTCATGGTGATACACAAAATAGAGAGAATCAAGAGTTCAAAGTTTAAAAACAGAGGGGAAAAACCAGACCCCTTTTGGACCTTTTTCTGTCAGAGTTCTCATAATCTGTTGAAATTAATTAAAAATCAGCCATGTTCACAGAGTATCTGTAATCCTATTACTGACCTTGCCTCATACTCTGACCTTCATCTTCTGCAGTTTAAAGTTAAAAAAAGGCCTGGCTGATTTTTAATTAATTTAAGAAATTTAGCATTGGAGTAAATGATAAGCCCAGGCATGCTCAGTAAGAACCAACTGTCAGTGTTCTAAAAGCCAGACTTCCAGCTGCCGGGCTTGCCTAATCCATACCCACACCATACCCACACCAGACCTGTATTTCACTTGTCATGGCTTTCCTCAAAGAATCCTGTGAAGTGTAGTTTGTGAAGGGTGCTGAGAGGAGACTCCTATTCCCCTGATAGAGCTCCAGTGGCCAGAATGGTTTAACAGTCAGCTGCTCCGATTGAAGCTCTGTGAGGGGAACAGGGGTCTTCTAGCAACTCTCAGCACCCTTCACTAACTACATCCCAGGATATTTTGGGAGAAGCCATGACTGTCTAAACTGAAATAAAGGTCTGGTGTGGATATGGCCAGGGACAGCTTTGGTTTAAATTTGGATGGGAGGCTATAGTGCCTGCTGGAGAATAAAAACGTGGGGGAAACCCTGAAAAAGAATGATACTGTTCACAATGTTTTCCTTTTAGAAAGGAAAGGGGCTTCCCCTTTGCCCAGTGCCCACCCATCCAATCTCCTCCCATCCCCCATCCCCTTTTCCCCCTCCCCTTCCTGCCCTGCTCTTCCCCTCCCTGCCCCGCCCCCAGGTCAGTTTCACCTATCGTAAGCATGATTGCACAGGAGTAAATCCCACTGAACTCAAAAAGCATGCAAATGATCAAGCCTGCCCTCTCCTCTTCCTCCCTCCTATCCCCACCCTCTTGCCCCTCCCATCCCCCTTCCTTCACTCCTCCCTTCCCCTTCCCATCCCCTTCCCATCCCCTCCTTCTCCCTTCTCCTCCTTCCCCTCCCTTCCGCCCTCCCACCCATCATGGTCAGTTTTACCTATCCTAGGACTACGACCTAGGAGACCAGGGTTCAAATCACCACACAGCCGTGACGTTCACTGGGTGACCTTGGGCCAGTCACTGCGTCTTAGCCTCAGAAGAAGGTAATGGTAAACCACCTCTGAATACCGCTTACCATGAAAACCCTATTCATAAGGTCGCCTTGTCGGAATCGACTTGAAGGCAGTCCATTTCATTTTCAAGCATGATTGCATGGGAGTAAATCCCATTGAACTCAATAAGCATGCAAATGATCAAACCTGCCCTCCCCTCCTCCTCCTTCCCATCATCCCCTTTTGCCACTTCCCTCCCCCTTTCTTCACCCCTCTCCCCTCCCCTTCCAATCCCCTCTTTCCCTCTCCCCCTCTTTCCCTCTCCCCCTCCTTCTGCTCCCCTCTCCCCCTTCTTCCCTCTATTCTCCCCTCCCCCTCCTCCTCCCCCATGGTCAGTTTTACCTATCCTAGTCATGATTGCACGGGAGTAAATCCCACTGAACTCAATAAGCATGCAAATGATCAGACCTGCCTTTCCCCTCCTTTCCCTCTCCTCTCCCTTCCTCCTCCCTTCCTCCTCTCCTCCCCTCTTCCTTCTTCCTCCTCCCATCTCCCTCCTCCCCTTCCCATCCCCTGTTGTCTGTTTCACCTATCCTCATGATTGCATGGGAGTAAATCCCACTGAATTTAATAAGCATGCAAATGATGAATCCATTCTCAGCAAACTTGCACAGGATCCCATTTCTTACCTCCCGGATTAAAAAGCAGAGAAATTCACTAATAGGAAAAAACCTCTCTGAGATATTGTATTACCCTACACATTTGTCAAAATGCAAACACCATTTGGATTGGTCTTTCACAGTCCAATCCACTTCCTGTGCAGCTTGGAATAAATTGGTAACATGTGCCTCTGAGCATAATATGGTGAGTGGTGGCAACACCTGCCATCTTCAAAGATGGAGAATTACATTTTTGTATGTTCATTGGTGTTCTTACTCTGCTTCTTTTCTGTGTTGCTACTATTTCTACAGAGAATCTAACCTAGAAAATTATTTCTCTCATTAGTCATCCTAGAAATCTGTGTCAATTTTGTTATGTCCCTTCAAGTCGATTACGACTTATGGTGACCCTATGAATCAGTGGCCTCCAAGAGCATCTGTCGTTAACTGCCCTGTTCAGATCTTGTAAGTTCAGGTCTGTGGTTTCCTTTATGGAATCAGTCCATCTCTTGTTTGGCCTTCCTCTTTTTCTATTCTCTTCTGTTTTTCCCAGCATTATTGTCTTTTCTAGTGAATCATGTCTTCTCTTGATGTGTCCAAAGTAGGATAACTTCAGTTACATCATTTAAGCTTCTAGTGACAGCTCTGGTTTAATTTGTTCTAACATCCAATTATTTGTCTTTTTTGCAGTCCACTGTATGCGCAAAGCTCTCCTCCAACACCACATTTCAAATGAGTTGAATTTTCTCTTATCCGCTTTTTTCACTGTTCAACTCACATCCATACACAGAGATCAGGAATACATGGTCTGAATGATCCTGACTTTGGTGTTCAGTGACACATCTTTGCATTTGAGGACCTTTTCTAGTTCTCTCATAGCTGCCCTCCCCAGTCCTAGCCTTTTTCTGATTTCTTTATTGTCTTCATTTTGGTTAATGACTGTGCCGAGGTATTGATAATCCTTGACAAGTTCAATGTCCTCATTGTCAACTTTAAAGTTACATAAATATTCTGTTGTCATTACTTTATAGTCTTTTTGACGTTCAGCTGTAGTCCTGCTTTTGTGCTTTCCTCTTTAACTTTCATCAGCATTCATTTCAAATCATTACTGGTTTCTGCTAGTAGTATGGTATCATCTGCATATCTTAAATTATTGATATTTCTCCCTCCAATTTTCACACCTCCTTCAGCTTGGTCCAATCCCGCTTTCCGTATGATATGTTCTGCGTATAGATTAAACAAATAAGTGATAAAATACACCCGCCTCACACCCATTCTGATTGGGAACCAATCGGTTTCTCCATATTCTGTCCATACAGTAGCCTCTTGTGCAGAGTATAGGTTGCGCATCAGGACAATCAGATGCTGTGGCACCCCCATTTCTTTTAAAGCATTCCATGGTTTTTCATGACCTACACAGTCAAAGGCTTTGCTGTAATCTATAAAGCACAGGGTGATTTTCTTCTGAAGTTCCTTGCTCTGTTCCATTATCCAATGTATGTATGCGATATTTTCTCTGGTACCTCTTTCCTTTCTAAATCCAGCTTGGATATCTGGCATTTCTCGCTCCATATATGGTAGGAGCCTGTGTTGTAGAATCTTGGGCATTACTTTACTTGCATGGGTATTAAGGCAATAGTTCGATAATTACTGCATTCCCTGGGATCCCCTTTCTTTGGAATTCGGATATATATTGAACGCTTCCAGTCTGTGGGCCATTGTTTAGTTTTTCACGTTTCTTGACAAATTTTTGTTAACATTTGGACAGATTCAGTCTCAGTAGCTTGTAGCAACTCTATTGGTATGCCATCTGTTCCTGGTGATTTGTGTCTTCCAAGTATTTTAAGAGCAGCTTTCACCTCACATTCTAAAATTTCTGGTTCATATGGTTCCTCCGTGAATGAATCTGTCATCCTGTCATCTCTTTTAAAGAGTTCTTCAGTGTATTGCTTCCATCTTCCTTTTATTTCATCTCTGTCAGTCAATGTGTTCCCCTGTTGATTATTCAGCATTCCTAGTCGTGGTTTAAATTTCCCTTTCATTTCTCTAATCTTTTGGAATAGGGCTCTTGTTCTTCCCTTTTTGTTGTCCTCTTCCATTTCTTTACAATAACTGTTGTAATAGTTCTCTTTGTCCCTACGTACTAGTCGCTGTATTGTTGCATTTAGGGTTCTGACTGTGTTTCTATCACCTTTTGCTTTTGCTTTCCTTCTCTCTTTAACCATTTTTGGAGTTTCTTCAGTCATCCATTTATTTATTTATTTTATTAAATTTCTATACCGCCCCATAGCCGAAGCTCTCTGGGCGGTGTACAAACTAAAACTTCCATCTACAATTAAAACACATATTTAAACAATTTTAAAACTACATCCAAACTGAGGTCTTTCTCTCTTTTTAGGTAGAGGTATTGTCTTTTTGCATCCTTCCCTGATAATGTCTCTTGCTTCACTCCATAGTTCTTCTGGTTCTCTGTCAACTAAGTTTAAAACCTCAAATCTGTTCCTTATTTGATCTTTATATTCTTCTGGGATGTTATTTAAATTTTATTTTGGCATTATGATTGCTTTGTTCTTCTTTAGCTTTACTCTGATTTTCGATACGACCAGCTCATGATCTGTACCGCAGTCTGCTCCTGGTCTTGTTTTTGCCGAAAGTATGGAATTTCTACATCTTCTGTTGCCAATTATATAATCAATTTGATTCCTATACTGACCATCTGGTGATGTCCACGTGTACAGTCGTCTTTTTGGTTGCTCAAAAAATGTGTTTGGAAGAAAGAAATTATTGGCTTCACATAATTCAATAAGTCTTTCTCCTGCTTCATTTCTGTCTCCTAAGCCCCATTTCCCCCCACAATTCCTAGTTCTTCTCTGTTCCCTACTTTTGCATTCCAGTGCCCCATATTATCAGAACATCTTGTTTGGGTGTGTGATCAACTTCCTCCTGTACTTCTGCGTAACATCTCTCAAATTCTTCTTCTTCTGCGTTTGCTGTTGGAGCGTAGACTTGGATGATGGTTATGTTAATAGGTTTCCTGTTTAATCTCATTGATATAACTCACTCAGACCTTGTGTTGTAGCTCCTAATTGCTTTTGCTACATCACTTCTCACTATTAAAGCAACCCCGTTTCTTCTTAATTTCTCATTTCCTGCATAAAATATTTTGTAGTTGCCTGATTGAAAATGTCCCATTCCCGTTCATTTTAATTTACTCACGCCAAGTATTGTAATGTTGATACGTTCCATTTCTTGCTTGACAATTTCTAACTTTCCCTGGTTCATGCTTCTCACATTCCATGTTCCTATTGTGTGTGTCGTACAACTCCAGACTCTCCTTTCGCATCTGTGCAGATCAGCCTCTGTGCTTCCTTTAGGCTTTGACCCAGTGGCATCATTAGTCACAGCGCTACTCGTACTTGTCCTTTTTTTCTTCCCCAGTAGCTCGGTGAGTGCAGGCTGACCTGTGGAGTCTCATCTTCCAGCACTATCTTGTGTTGCATTTTGGATACTCTGTTCATTGGGTTTTTGTGGTAAGAGGTATTCAGAGGTGGTTTACCATTGCCTTCCTCTGGGTTTGGATGCATCTTAGTCTGGTGTCTCAGCTTTGACCATCCCGCCTTGGGTGCCCCTGCTAGGAATCTAGCCTCTTTGTCTAAACTCCTGATGGCTTTGCTCCCAACTTCTTCAACACTCTCAAAGTCCCTCACCACGTTAAGGTGTGCATCCTAAAGGGGGGTGTCAATTTTATTTTTATTAATTTCAAAGCCTTTTTATTGGTCAATGTCATATGATGGTGAAGACAGCCTTTTGTGTTTCAAACTGGAGATTATGCTCTATTTCTATTTTGGGCACATTAACAGTTGAATCTGAAGCTGCAGTTTGATGTCAAATCAGACTGATTACAATATGTTGCTACTTAAGCAATGACTAGCTGTTGGAAGAAAACAAACTTGGCCTGCCCAAGATGCATGTTTTCAGCCTGATATGCTTAAACTACTTAACTTAAGGGAAGGTGGGCATAGTCAAATAAAAACATAGAGCACACCTAGATTTTTGCTAGAATATATTTTACCTCCCACTGATTTGTCTTGTGCAAACTGAGACACTCCTCATGTCCATTGGAAACTATTCTGCAGAACAGTCAGTGCCATTATTCCACAATTATTTTTGGAGCTTTTTTTTAGTGTTGCAAAGTGTTGCTATACTTCACATATTCACAAAAACAGAAGCAAAAAAATGATTTACTATAGGAAACTTCACTAAAATTGCAAAGTAAAGTAAACATATTTAAAGTGAGTATCTGAACTATGTCAACTGTTTAAATATTTTCGCTTCCTCCCTGCTAAAACAAGATCAGCACAGCACATGCCTTTCTGTTATTTGGGCTGATTGCAGGTGTTGCCACCACTCACCACATGCTCAGAAGCACATGTTACCAAATTCTTCCAAGCTACACAGGAAGTGTATTGGACTGTGAAAGACCAACCCAAATGGTGTTTGCATTTTGACAAATGTGTAGGGCAGTACAATATCTCAGAGAGGAGGTCAGGTCTCCTGCTCCTCTGGTGCATTCACTATAGCTGCCCAATTTCCCTGCTTTTTAAAATCTGATAGAAATATCTGTGGGCTATAGGTACATTCTTAAACTGCAAAGGTTTTTGCCTATTAGTGAATCCTTTTCTGGGTTGTATCCACTGATGACTTTGCATTAGCAGGAAGCACTTTCTGCTCAGAATGCCTCACTGCCTCACATGGTACAGAAACATTTTCTGTAGGAAAGGAAGAGGGTAGGGCAGCTAGAGGCCTGTGCTTTGTAATGCAGCCTCCTCCAGAAACTCTTCAGAAAAAGGCCCAGGCCTGGTAATTTATTATTATTATTATTATTATTTATTAAATTTATACCCCGCCTTATGGCCAAAAGGCCCTCAAGGCGGCTTACAAAAACACAAATATAACACATCATAATGCATCAATACAATAATGCGATTCTCAAAATTAAATAACAAATAACATTATTAAAAGAAAAGAAAAAACATTAAATGTATCACAATAAGAGAACCAAACACTTTATAAAAAGTCCTAGATAAAAATCTTCAATTTCCCAGCAAATAAGTAGCATTTTTATTTTTAACATATAAATATACACAGTATATAAGTAGCCAAACAATAATAATAAACAAGAAACTAATGAGAACACCTCAATAAATGTACAATTAAACAATCCCCACACACTTCACAACAGTGTTTAACAAAAATATGCTGTAGTCCAAACTTACTTGGCTTGGGTGCTGGGGTTTTTACTATTGCCGGCGCCTTTTCTTCCTCACTCTCAGATGAGCTGCTGCTGCTGCTTTCAGCGTTTGCTGCCTTCTTTGCAGGATTTAGGGGGAAACAACTAGAAAGTATGTGTTTTTGCTATTTTATTATTATTATTTGTTCTTATGTAGTTTGCCTGTTCTTTGCTTTTTTTTGGTGGGAAATACTTTGCCTCCTTTTGTTTTGACCATTTTTGTTTGAGTCTGTGTTCAGGTGTTGCTGCCCCACTTTTTTAGTCCTTTTGTGGGTGCTGCTTTTTTGTTTTTGCCCATTTTTATTTATTGCTTTGTGGGCTGCTTTGTCTGCTTTTTGGGTTTTGTTGGGGAGTGTTTTATCTATTTGTTTTTTTGGGGTAGTGTCTGAGCATCATCAGTTTGTTGCTGTGAAGTGGTTATTTTGTGGTGCCCATGACATTTTCTCCGTTTTCTAAATGTGCCCTGGGGCCAAAAAGGTTAAGAACCTCTGACCTCTCTTGTAGGACTCTTGCAAGGATGAAGTGGGATAATCCCTGTGTATGTATGCCACTGAGCGCCTTGAAGGTCCCTGGGACAAAGTATGTGCTTTGCACAAAGATTCAGTCCATAGCATTAAAAGAAATCTTGTGTTGCAAGGCTGATAAAGACCTCTGCCTGAAATCCTGGTGAGCTGCAGCCAGTCAGGACAAGCAATATTTGGCTTGTTAGAGCAGTAGTCTGAATTATGGAATAAGGTACTTTGTATGTTGATAGGACCTCTTGTGTTCTTTGATAATAATTTACAATGGTATTTGGAATTTCTTGTTTTTGTACTCATGTACTGTCTGGGTTTATTTTGTATTGGGTGGGGGAAGGATGTTTTAGATTTGTTTACTTACTTTGCTCTAACCATGAAAGAACCACACAAGGTTGCCTTCATAAATACAATTTTTAAAAGGGGCGGGTCTGGACTTCAGGATTACAGTTTTGGGGGGGGTTGTATTATGGACACTTAACTATTAATATAGGCTTGAAGTTTTGTTTTGTGGGTGGATGGGTGGATTCAGATGTTAAGCATACATTTTCCAGGGAAATGCCAGGCATTGGAACTACAAAGAGCTGTATTGTTCTATTGTCTGTGTCCCTCTTTCAGAGAAGCAATGAAGGGATTTGTGAATTAAGTTTACTTTCTCTCTTTCTCTTCTGCCCCTTTTAAAAATTGTTCTGTTAAACATTGCAATATAATGATAATGGGAAAGTGCTGTAGGTATGTGCCTATCAAAATATATCTCTTGTCTTGTTTTAGGCAAAATTATAAGAATTATTCCATGGAAACAAGAACACACTTCAGAATTCAAGCTGCTTTGCACCAAGCCAAATCTTCTCCAGAAAATGGTATTCATTCTGTAGAAGCTGAGGTTTCATAATTTTGCCTTATTTTTAAGAGATCTTGTTTGGTATACAAACTTTCACAACAGGACATTACTGGCAATACTTTAAGATGGTTTGTACTGTCAAGTTTAGCACTGTCAATCTATTTAATTTAAAAATACTGAGGAATTAACACTAAAAACTAGCATTTCTTCCCCCCAGGCTGTTTATATTTACAAATGTGACTTTATTTGGTATAAGCTTTTTTTTTAAGTTTACATATTTGTTAAGTTGGCAAAGAATATTAAATCTACCAATCTATGAAATCTCGAGTTGTTCACGATACCTGGCTCACATTTGGTTATGAATGTAAATTTTATGTTTACACGGACAATAATTTTTTAAAAGACTATTTTTATGAGGTAACCATTTTCCTGTTTTAGTGATGGAACAGCCAAATGATAATAATTGATTTGGTTTTAATGAGACAGTGTACTGGTTTTTTCAGTTTCTCTCTTGTAAAATCTTTTAGTTTGGTAATATTCAAGCTGCCAACAAATTACTAATGTAGACAAAATTCAGCTACATCATGTTGGTGCCTGCTAGTTTGGGGCAGATATCAGTGTTACAATAGCCAAACCATTGTTAATAAACCCGAACCTCCCTTTCTGAAGCAAAAGCCATGTTTAGATTGTGTGAAAAGAATGGGAGTGTTTGAAGTTTGTTTTCCTTGTTTTTGCTGAGCAGTACACACTTAATCTGATCCCTCCCCCCCCCAAAGTGGCATATGACTTAGATCAGGGATAGTCAACGTGGTGCCTTCCAACGATTGTATTCTAGTTCTCATCAGCCTCAGCCAGTACGGTGAGGAATGATAGCAGTTGTAGTCCAGCAACATCTGGGCACCAAGTTGGTTATTGCTGATTAATATTAAACCATAGGCATTGTGAACATTGATAAACTATTTTACAGAGCCAGATATTTTGAACTAGAGCATGACCAGTATGGATTAGCTACTGCATTTTGGAGAGTGTTACATGTGCAGTCCTTCATCCTTATCTAACTGCTGGAACTATGAGTGTAGCCCTGTTAGAAATTTAGAGAGCACCAGCTGTTTGGCAGATGGCTGGATTCACTTTTCCCTTCTTATCAAAATAGCTGATTGGCTGTTTCATTGGCATGACTGTTGCTCTTCTGAAAGGATTACACCCATGTACGAGCCACTTTACAGTGCTAGTGCAGAGTAGGATTGGTGCCTAGCTGTTGTAGGAAGTCGCCTATTTCCTGGAACAGAGTTAGAAGCTACCTTGCAAAAACGAAGTTCCCTCTGTAGATATAAGGTGGGAGAGATTTCACACATTCCATTGTGCTGCAAAGGGATAATTTGTTACTGCTAATCTGTCACCTGCAGGGCGCCTTTTGGAGTATGGCAAATAGATCTGTGCCATTTCAAATTTCACCTTTCTCATGACTCATGCGACTTTTTCCAGTGGAAAACTAATGTATACCAGAGAACCCTTTCCCTCAATAGGAAAAATTAGCCATTCCTCAGTACAATATACTAAAGACTGTTTATCTTGGGTGCAGAATATATGTATAGTGCAACTATAAAACGCAGAAGATCAGCTAGCTATTTGTTGCATTTTGGCTGTAATATTAAACAGTGTTTTTCCACTCAATGTATGTAGCATCTTTCCTCAATCTTTCTGCACCTTTTTTCCAAAATACCCTTACTGAATGGACTTCCAGCATCCAAGGCCTGTTTGTAATCAATGGGAATTACAGCTTGACATAGACAGCCAAATTTACAAGTAAATCCTAGTTCAGTGGAATTTCCTTATTAGGGATGTTTAAGATGGTAAGCTTTTTAAAAAACTGACCAGTTTATTTCCATTGCAGTTATGGACTGTATTCAACATAGCACTGAGAACGTTCTGTCAGCACATGGATGTGTCCTTGCATAGCAGAACGTTCTGCGTAGCAGAACATTATCTCCCTCTCCTCTCCTCCCCCTGCATGCCCCCTAAGTCTGTTCTTGGAGTTCCCAAAACCTTCCTGAGCACATTTGGGGACAGTGCAGGGGGAGGGGGGCATCCTGTTCTGCTAGTGCCAGTATTTTGTTGAATACCACCCATTGTTTTTTAATGGACTTTACAGGAAAGTAATTTTGCAAACTATGCCTATTCAAGAAAGACAGGTAAACTTGATTGGGCCATTGAAATGGATGAAGATTGTGCAGGAGGTATGCTTGATAACTCTTTATACCGTAAAATACACAATAAGACCATAGTCATCCATGATTTGATCGTGGATGAAGGTGCTGATTTGGTGCGCATTACTGAGACCTCGGAGGAGTTGATCTGACCCAGCTTTGCCCACCTGGATACTTGGTGCAACACGAGCACAGGCTGCAGGGACGGTGGGAGAGGAGTTGCTGTGGTCTACAGAACTTCCATCTCTGTCACCAGGAAACCACTCTGTCTTGGAGCTGGCTGTGAGAGCCTGGACCTGGTGTCAGGCCAAGGAAACAGTAAGCTAGGGTTGCTGCTGGTCTACCGTTCACCCTCCTGCCCGGCAGCTTCTCTGACTGAGATGGCGGAGCCCATCTTGGCTGTGGTACTGGAGCAGCCCAGAACAATAGTCCTGGGTGATTTCAATGTCCATGCTGAGGCTGCCTCTAGTGTTCCAGCTAGGGACTTCATCGCCTCCGTGACGACCATGGGGCTGTCTCAAGTTGTCACCGGCCCGATGCATAGGGCAGGGCACACCCTCGACTTGATTTTTGCTCCAGATGGAGGAAGGGGTGGTCTGGAGATAGGGGTTGTGAATGTCACCCCCTTGTCATGGTCAGACCACTTCCTGGTGAAGTTTAGACTTATGGCTTCGATCCTCACCTGCAGGAGTGGTCACAGATTAAGATGGTCTGCCCGTGGAGACTAATGGAATCCACAGGATTCCTGAATGCCCTGGGGGAGTTCCCAGTAGATAGAGCAGGTGACCCTGTTGAAGCCCTTGTCACGCTGTAGAACAGCGAGGCGCTTTGGGCTCTTGACATGGTTACCCCTGAGTGCCCTCTTCAGCATTGTGGAACCTGGTTTGCACCTTGGTATACCAGTGAGCTAAGGGCAATGAAACAGGCTGGACGATGGCTAGAGTGCAAGTGGTGAAAGATGTGCTGTGAGGCTGATCGGGCACAAGTAAAACACCATAACCATGCCTACTGTATGGTGGTGAGGGTGGCAAAGAAGGCCCACTTCTGTGCCTCCATCGCATCCTCAAGTAGCCGTCCAGTGGAGCTTTTCCGTATTGTCAGGGGTCTGTTGACATCAACTGCAGGAAATGGGAGTCTTAGACCCTTCAGAGGCCCACTGCGAATTGTTTGCAAGGCATTTTGAGGGTAAAGTTGCTCACCTCCATAGCAGTCTTGATGCCCCATCCACATCTACTGTAGTCCCCAATGAGGTGTTCAGTGCAACGTCTTATGCAATATCTCGGGAACAGTTTCAGTTGATGTGGCCTGATGACGTAGACAAGGTGCTTGCAATGATGCTGCCAGCAACGTATCCTTTAGACCCTTGCCCTTCTTGGCTTATTAAAGCTTGCCGAGGAGGTTTGACCAAGTGGATCTAGGTGTGGTCAATGCATCATTGCAGGAGGGAGTGGTTCCAGCGGTCCTGAAAGAAGCGGTGATTGGACTGCTCCTGAAAAAGCCCACCCTGGACCCATTGGTCTGCAACAACTACCGCTGGGTTGCAAATACCCCCCTTTTGGGGAAGGTGATTGAGGGTTGTGGCACAGCAATTGCAAGTACTCTTGGATGAAATAGATTATCTTGACTCATTCCAGTCTGGGTTCAGGCCTGGTTATCGGACTGAATCAACCTTGGTCACTCTGATGGATGACTTGTATCGGGAGAAGGACAGGGGGAGCATGACCCTGTTACTATTACTGGATCTCTCAGCGGCTTTTGATACCATTGACCATGGTATCCTTCTGGGCCAACTTGGTGAGATGGGTATCGGAGGCACTGTTTTCCAGTGGTTCCTATCCTATTTCCAGGGTCATTTTCAGAGAATAGCATTGGGTGATTGTCTTTCGGCCCCCTGGCAGTTGTGCTGTGGGGTGCCGCAGGGTACCATCTTGTCCCCCATGCTGTTTAACATCTATATGAAGCCCTTGGGAGTAGTCATCAGGAGATTGGGGCGAGGTATCAGCAGTATGCTGACGATACCTAGCTCTATTTCTCTGTAACATCTGAATCAGGAGAGGCTGTGCAAGCCCTGGACCGCTGCCTGGACTCAGTGGTGGGTTGGTTGAGGGCGAATAAACTGAATCCTAGCAAGACAGAGGCGCTGTGTGTTAGTGGTTCCTGAGTTCAGATAATTGGTCAGTTGCCCTCTTTGGATAGGGTTGTACTTCCTCTGAAAGAGCAGGTCCATAGTCTGGGGGTGCTCCTAGATCCATCTTTGTCACTAGAGGCCCAGGTGACCTCAGTGGCTAGGAGTGCCTTTTACCAGCTTTGGTTGGTAAGACAGCTGTGGCCGTTTCTGGACTGGGATAGCCTGACCATTGTTGTCCATGCAGTAGTAATCTCCAGGCTGGATTACTGTAATGTGCTCTATGTGCGGCTGCCCTTGAGGTTGGTCTGGAAGTTGCAGCTGGTGCCAAATGCTGCAGCGAGACTGCTCACTGGGGCAGGGTATCACCAACATGTCATCTTGCTGCTGAAATAATTGCACTGGCTGCCCATTGCTACCAGGCCAAGTTCAAGGTTCTAGTTTTGGCGTACAATCCCTGTACAGCTTGGGACCAGGATACCTGAAAGACCATCTTATCCCCTTATATACCCAGTCGATCACTGCGCTCTGCAGGTGAGGGCCTCCTGCAGATACCATCTTATCACGAGGTCTGTTCTGCACAACATAAGAAAAGGGTCTTTAGTGTGGTGGCACCTACCCTGTGGAATTCCCTACCCTTAAATATTAGGTGCCATCGGTTATCTTTTCGGCACCTATTGAAGACCTTCCTCTTTCAACAAGCCTTTTAAGTTGAGTCCTTATCCCAGTCTGCTTCTGCATTGGAATTGCTTTTTAATATACTTTTAAACTTTTTTTAAAAAAAAGTTTAACCTTTTTTTTAAAAAAAGCCTTCAAAGCTTTTTAAAAAAGTCTTTAAAGTTGTTTTATTTTAATGTATTTTAATGTCTGTTTTTATGATGTTTCAAAGTGTTTTTAGTGCTTTTGTTTGCTGCCCTGGGCTCCTGCTGGGAGGAAGGGTGGGATATAAATCAAATAGTAAATAAATAAATAATAAACGTTAGTCTTAAATATGTACAGTTATACCTCAGTTAACAAATCCTCAGGAAAGAAGATCCTTTTAACAACTTTTTTTTTAGGTGCGTGGGGGGGCACACACTCTGGCATAGTCAGAATGTGGCTCGTCTACCGGACTGTGACTGCTGCAGGCAGCTTTTTCATGTGTGGCTGGAATGGCACTTCTTGCCAGGTGCCTCATGTATCTCTGCAGTAAACAGTGCTTCAGATGCTGCAGATGCATCTGCCTGAGTGTAGGGGAGGATGGCACAGAGAGACACCAAGCACAGGGCAGTGGTGGTGGTGCCTTCCCCTTGCTTGCCTAGTCGAATTTACAGAGTGGAGAATTGTGCTCAAAGCTTTAGATTGCTATAAGCAAGATGCTATATGATAAAAGAAAAAAGGCAAGGTAAGCATTCGTGGATGCCTTTTGGAAGAAGCCTTCAAGTGGTCTGTATGCAAGGCTTACCTGACCTGGATGTTTCATTTCAGACATTAGTATTGTTAGTTTTAAATAAAAGGTTATCTGAAATATGTTAAACTGCTCTTCTTTTTTGTGGTGTAGGAACCTATCCCTATCCTTTCCATGTTATTCCTACCTCTGGTACCAAAGCTTCTGTTAAAGAACTAATGTCCTAGAACGCATATACTTCTTTAACTGAGGTATTACTGTATTTGTTCATGTTATGAAGATATGAGGGTTTAAAATCAATTCGTTTAAACTTAGTTTGGTGTTTGAGTCAAAGGCCGCAATGCGATACAACAAAAGCACAAATCTATATGCTTAAGAGCACTTAATTGTGTGTTTAGTATGTCTCTTGTAATCTTAGCCCTTTTATAAACATTTTAATAAATAGCTTAATTAAAAGTAGTAAATTCGTAAGTGGTAAAATGAAGTTGCAAAAAGCACCTTTAAAACCCTGCAAAGTTACTACTCACTTTCTCGAAGCATTCCCTCCAATCTGTCTCTTGGGAAAAAATCTTGGAACAAACAACAATGAACACGAAAAAGGTGTTTAAAAAATTGTTCATTTGCCATTTAACAATCCAAAGGTAAAAGAAGAAAAGACTGGCTATAATACTCGACAACACAGACATCAACATATATGGAGAGCAACACATGGAATGATAAGGTAGTATGGTTTTCTACTTAAAATATTGCACAACTTCATATTTATTTCTCAGATTTACTTCCTGTAATTAAGAATAGCTGAATTAAAAAGGCAAAAATTGGAAAAGGTTTGCTGTAGAAATGTAAATAAACCCAAGGCTATACACTGCTAACTGCTTTCTTCAATTAGTGCACCATTTACGCTGGTATAATCTGGCTTCTGTGGCACTATTTTGGAGGACTGCAGCTTCTCATCCCAAGTCAGCAATCTTTTGCAGGTATGTTGATTCCTATGCGCACGCAGAAGGTCCTCCCAGCTTCTCTGTTTTCAGTTATAGGGACAGCTCTGAGCATTCTCTAATCTACCCTGTTCACAAAAATGAACAGGGAAGGTTGCTTGCACAGGTGTTATGTGTACACCACTATGCACAATGGGGCATTTGAATGGAAATAATATACAGTGTCTTGTAAAGCATCTTCTGCAAGGTAGTGGAGATTTTTGCATTCTGCCAATTTTATAGAAATTATTTAACATGTAATGGCTCTAAACTATAGGCGTACAACCTTCAGTGCAGTATTTTGTTCAAATACAGTTTCTCAGAATCATGTAGTCAAAACAATCAAACAGTCCTTGTTGATAACTAGAACCTGCATCTCATGCTATACTAAGACTTTTCAATGTATAAGCTTTTAAGTCAAAAGTATAAAGTCACATTAAAGAACATTTCAAGAGGACAAACCTCCACATGCTAAGTGGATAATTTTTTTACAGCTACCCTCTTTGCAAGACTGCCTCTGTCAAGCACATAGCGATTTTTTTTCTAGTCTCAAATGTAAATACTTGGAACAGCCCTTGCCACCTGTAGATCACTAACTTGATCAGTTCTATGTAATTCTTTGCCAAATACGAATTTTGCATTTTTGTACAAAACATAATATATACATTTTAATATCTGCTGATAGACCGCTATGCCAGCCAACAGAATACCAAAGACATACTTAATACAGAGTCCAAGACACAGTATGGCCTTGAGAATCTACGAATTACAAGAATGAGAGATGCAGTATCCTTTTTATATGATCCAAGATGAATCTTTTTGAAGGAAGGCAACCAGAACAAATTGTGTGTTTGGGATAATCTTTATTTTGCCTTCATCTTTACTCATGCTCTGTTTTAGCTTGGTAAGGGTTAAGATCAATTTTAGTATTTTAATTCTGCAATCTATTTAGAAAGGAAACAATGAAAGAAAAAGCTAGGAAGGCAAACACTGACTTGTGTTCTGATTTTTTTAAAATATCCTTACATTAAAATATCTCATATAGAAAAGAGTGCATCTCAGGTTTGCTTACAAGCTAGGAGATCTTCTCAAAGTCCACATAATCCTAACTGCAAACAAAATACAGCACTTTTATAATAGGTTATAAATAAACTGGTTTTCAAGCATAGAGCCAGCCCCAAAATAATACACTATTTTAGAAGACCTAAGGCAAAATGGATTCCATTTCCAATGAATAAAAAAACTGTGCAAACAAGCGTAAAACTATTTTGTGCCAGTGTTATAAAATGTAGCTTTTTTTTGTAAATAGAGCATCGACCCAAATACCAGGAACTTGTGAAGCAACCTGAACAAAAAAATGCAATTTTCTTTAGGACAAAGGATATTCCAGCATCCCTTTCTCCTTTTTAGCAAGAGTATGTATGAGCTCACTCACTCACATATATGCACCGGTAGTACTCTTGTCATTCATGTCAAAGATGCCTGAGCAAGAAACTTCCTGGTGGGTTGTGTCCACACAATTTAATTTGTAATTTCCACTATTATTTACACAGTTCCTCTGAATGGGTGTGCTTAACAGGCTTTTCTTAAGGAGCAACTATTTTTAAGCATGGGAGGTCAAGGCTTTACATAAAAATAACTTCCTACTTTTTCTATATTCTATAAATGTGTTTCTTCCTCCCTCCCTCTGTCAGTACTTGCAGCTATTCAGGATTTTTTTGTTCTTAAAATTATTAAGAATTGAGCTTTTATTGTGCATGATTTTGTTTCCTAATCCCTGGTTCTTTGGGTAGATGACAAAGGATCAAACCCCATTAAATTGGATGGTTTCCTTGACAGGTCAGGAGAGAAGCTCTGGCTCAGTTAGTTTCGTAGGAGGACAACAGTGCCGCATCCACTGGCTCCATGCAGGAAGGACATGTGAAAGATCTCATCAACCAGTCATCTATACAGTCCAGGTGGTAAATATGCATGCATGGCAGGAATCTGATAGGGTCCCCGTAAACAAAGTCCATCATACAGATCACACATCTAGAAAGGAAAAGGAAACAAGATGGAGAAAATCTGAACTCAATTGAAATATTAACCTGTCCAACTGTCATGAAAGCATGAGAAGAAATTCTTGTTGCTGAACTCACTCTCTAATACTAGTTTTGCCAAAAACTTACTAACTTTTAAATCTTAGATGTGGAACTACAGACTTCAATGCAGCTATCACTCTGAATCTAATTTATTAAGGCTGCAGTTCTATGCCCACTAATGTGGGAGGAAGCCCCTCTGAAATACAGGGACTTATGAATGAGTCAACATGCACAGTATTGTGCTGTAAAACAATTTAGATAATGAAGACAGTGATTATACCAGACTTGAAGATTGCTCTTGTTTTATATTAGACACTAGTTTCACGTAATTTTGAATATTCTCTGGTTTTATTATTTAAGCTGCTTATAAATTACTGAGTTTGCTGTTATCACCTAGTGTTGGAAACTTTATGTAAATAAACAGAATTTATACTTTTAAAATAAAAGGGAATAGCCATGAGCATTTCCTTTCCCAGAAGCCATTGGTGTAACCTGAAGTAAGTTGGCAGAGGCTAATCCATTTCAGTCTGCAAAACCTCTGCAGGACTCTAAGACTGTTATAGCTGCAAACTTGAAACTTGATGGCAGTTTTACTCAGCATCATGAAGATTTAGAACTCAAAAGCTCAATTACTATTTTGTGGTCTTTTGGTTGGTCTGAATAAAAGTCCTACATTCAATCCCCTCCCCATGGATGAAAGTTTGTTATGACTCCTTTGTAGTTTTCTGGATTTGCTTTCTGTGGTAATACTTTAAAGTTGTAAGCTGCTTTGAGACATGTAGGAAAGCAAAATATAAATCAAATTCAGGCTGGAGAATTTTACAGCATGTTTTTTTCTTATAAGTGTATTTGCTTTGCAGTGCCATTATGGAAATCATCATACTATTAGTAGAACTGAGCTATGAAGGTGTGAAGGAGACATGTGGAGGGAAACTGCTTGCTGCCGTATGTATGTTGGTAGCAGAGGGAGGTCTTCCTGGACACAAATTTACCAGTACATTGGTTGCAGCTCTTGATATGACCTTCTCTATAGGCCACCTTCAAAGATCAGCAGGCAATATTGGAACTGCTAGTTAAGAGTATCCACCTACTAAAGGAAGAAATAAATCTGTATTTTTGCAACCAGGGAGGGCAATACCTGTGTACAAGCCAGTTTCTTAATTAAGAATTATACAAACAAAAATGATGCCATGGATCACAACTTCCAGTAGCTGGTCCTTCACCACTCAGCAGTGACAGCTGAGTACCACCTGCCACCTAGTTCGCTAGCAGCCAGTGACCCTTCTAAAATCAGCAGGGCAAACAACTTTCTCTGGATTGGAGCCACTATCTTGGGTCCAGGCTTTCCATAAGCCTAAAGCTGCTCACCCAACAGAAGTCCTTATTGCATTCTGCCTCCTAAGACTTAGGGGACCCTCTGGTAGTGTGAGATGGGGCACAGAGTGCTGTGGTGTGAAAGCATATCAGTGAAAATTGGGAAGAAGCATTGTGCTCCAAATGTGCAAGTCAACAACAAATATTATGACATGTTTCATAATGGGCAAAATGGAAGATTTTTTTTAAATGATACTGACATCTTCTGCAATACCTCTTTATTAAATTTGTTTAAAGAGTGATTGTATGTACAGTCTTAGGTAATACCCCAAATGTACTATGTAGAGATCTTGAGAGAACAGCTCCTAATAGGTTGCTGAAATTTGAATATACCTTCAGCATGTGGCCACTAGTGGGAACAGGTACTCATATCATCTGTGTGGCTGGAATCGAGATGGATGGCTTGTGCCTCAGATGTGGAGCAAACAGAAGGAGGGAGTGATGTTAGAGGCCACCCACTGAAACATGATCTTGCATGTGACAAGAAATGCACTAACAAACATCCATGACAGTAGTGACTGCAGAAAGGGATTATTTTTACTTATATGATCTTCCGTGATAAGGAGATATCCAGATTAAATGTGTTTAAAAAAAGTCTGGGCTGGGATTTTGATGACAATGTCATGTGGAGTATGTTTTTAAAAAAACTAGCATGCATGTGAGGGGATTTGAGAGTATTGAAGAAGCTGAGAGCAATGCCATCAGGAGTCTAGACCAAGAGGCTAGACTCCTAGCAGGGGCACCCAAGGTGGAATGGTCAAAGCTGAGACACCAGACAAAGAGGCATCTGGACTCAGAGGAAGGCAATGGTAAACCACCTCTGAATACCTTTTACCGTGAAAACCCTATGAATAGATACTATTGGAGCATGCATGAGCAGCACTAATTCTGCTATAAACTCCGGTGTGGAACCAGCCTATTGCAACAAGGTTTTGAAAAGGATGAGAACAAGCACCTTCTCAACAGTGGCACCTTGGTGATATGGACAGTTACATCTTTGAGCTTCCATCACCGCCTCAAGACATTCTTATTCACCAAGGTCTATGGTGGACCATTTTAGCTTTCTCTGATCTATGGGATGTTTATGCTGTCCTATTTTGTGAAGTTTTCTGATGTTTTAAAGTGTCTGCTGTTTTGTTTTTACATATCATTATCTAATATCTTATGACTTTTTTGGTAATGACAATTTTTCTGATGAAAAGCAATATATAAATATAAAAATACTGGTATATAAATATATGACATAAATAAAATAAATAATTTAAGTGAAGTTGCCATAAAAAGTGTAATTTTTTACAACTTACTCTCTGATCTTTTTCTCAGAACCATCTCTTCCTGGATCATAGACTCCTTTCGGCAGGTGCTGTATAAGGCCTATTCGTTGCGCTATCCTAATTTGTTCCTCTTCTGTAAGTTGTGTTGCGAGGCGAGTCTGGCTAGGAGTTGGATGGTAAACTGGAACTGGAATCTGTTCCTAAATTAAAGGGGTGAAAATAAAATTAACATAGCAAATGCATTTGTTTTCAAGTTCATGGCAAAAATGAATTCCATAGTACATGGAAATTTAAATATATTTCTTTCTGGTGGAAGATTTGTACAATTATTTTATTTTTTTATATATTTATACCGCTATTTTATTATATTGATGTTTAAAAACATGAAAGCAATTTACAAGTTTTAAAAACAACTAGATAGTAAAAACAATAAAAATACAATAAAAACAAAGGCCACTTTGCTTGCATTTTTATAGCTTAATTATAAATAAGCCTAGAACAAACAACAACGCCAGGTTTGCTGGGAAGCTGGCATGGATTTATTTTAAGGTGTTCTCTGCATAGACTATTTAATTTTTGTTTCCAATAGTTCTCTATGGATTAGTTAAAACAGATGCATACACATGACATGAGAACTGACAAATTAATGCCTGCAGGTTTTGGCTAATTGATGGACATGTTGCATGCCAACACAGAGAAATTTATGTATTTTAACTCTTAACTGATGAAGACAAAAGCACACCAATGTCATCTACTGTTTAAAGCAAGCAATAACTTGAGGTTGCAAAGTCATTTCATAGAAATGAAATGTTAATTGGGTAACAGACAACGCAAACATTTGCAGTTCTGGAGTTTTTTTCAGCACTCTTGTGGCAGTAGAACTAAGATTATTTAGTTCGAAAAATACCACATACAAATTTTAAAAGGATAAGTGAAAACCTCTATAAAATTCTTGGAAAGACACTGAGGTCTAGGTATTAAGATTTAAAGCTTTGCATTTATTTTGAAGAGAGTTTGGGAAAACACCATTCAGCATTCATACTGATGCCTCAAAACACATCTTCCTTTTTGCAAGATGTGAGTGCAGCTGGGTCACCTGCAAGTCTCTTGGCTCAGGTGCACCATGTTAACATTCACATTTTGAGACCAAGTGGCATTTGCACCATCACATCAATGTAGCTATGCCCCATTTCAGTGCTAAGACACAACAGGAATTTAGAACTACAGCAGATATACTAAGGAAAGAGCTGCACATAGGTGAAGATAAAATGCATCCTGTGCAATTAGTATTTTTACCTAATTCACTGTGGGTTGCATTTTTTGTTTTCCTCCAGTCAAACCTTATATGTATGTACACTGAATAATTGGTTAATCACTAATATCAATCATAATCTGTCTGAATGCACTGTCTTAAGAGCTCACATATAAAACTCAGCATCGTCTATATGGAACAGTCAACCCCTTGGCATAGTTCCTGTAAAATACTCTCCTTTGAGTGTGTGTTTTCATGGGTATGCTTTATATAAAATACAAGTTACCACAAAGTCTACTGATACAGCTTTTTAAAGACCAATTACTAATGAGCTGCCCTCCCAGTTTTATTTATTCTCCCCCCCCCAAAAAAGGGGGGGAAGCCTAGGAACAGATGGATACATGAGAGATGCCAGATGGAGATCAGTTAATCTACAGCAGAAGATGTTTACAGGCAATAAAATGGTGACTTCCCCATTTTGCTTTTGCTTACGCCCTTCATTTCTGGATAAGTCTCTCTTCCTTAACCATGATCTGTTGCCAAGATTTGTCCTACGATTATAGATTGTTGTTAAGGAGGAGACTTTATCCATGATCTTGAGTGAATGGGTATTAAATGACAAATGTGGATTCAATGTAAGCAAGTACAAAGTTAAACATAATAGTGCAACATTTTTTCCTAATTTCACACTTATGCTAATAGGGTCTGAGCTGGCACTGATTGAGTGTAAGAGATCTTTGTGTCATAGGGGATAGTTTGATGAAAATGCTGAACCAATATGTGGCAGCTGTGAAAAAAGTGAATTCCCAATGTGGGAGAATACTTTGCCCTCCTGTCCTGCGTGTGTGCTCCCCATAGCCAACTGTTTGACAAATGGGAAAATACGATGCTGGACCACATGAGCTTTTGGTCTAACCCAGCAGGGCTCTTATGTTTTTTGTTTGGCTCTGAAGGCTCTCCAGCAAGACTGAGGAACTCCCATCAGCCTCAGCCAGCATGATAATTAACAATGATTTTGTAATACAGTACTCTGAAAACAGGTCAAATAGTAGCTTGGAAACTACTAATTCCTGGATAAAGACAACCGGAATATTACTTAACTCAACACAGTAAATTAATAAAATGTTCACTCAACATAGTCTTTTTTAATAAACAAAAGAGAAGTATTTAAATTGCTGTTCAAAGTGTTCTTGATAGTAAGTAAAACCAAAACAATCTCGTCAATAGCCATTTCCATGTCTTTAAAAAGCAGCATTTTATTTAATATTTACCATTACAGTTAATACGTTTGGTTAGGATGACATACAGAAATACTGCCCAAAACTGAATGGAAATTATACGCAAGAAAACACACGTTTCAGAAGCAAATTTGTTATCAACAGTTTTCTCAGACTAATATTAAAACCTGCTGTGTCACAAATACTTGCTTAAAATTGGATATATTGATTGTCAGTCTATTACAAACAATAGCACAATCCAACAGAGACTTAGATATGCTCAAAACCTATCTGCTCAAGGATACCACTCTGTGCTAGATTCTGGCCAATTATTCTGCGGATGTTGCAGATGATTAGAATCTGAGGCTTCCATATTACAGAAAAGAATTGTGGAATTATTCATTCTATTTGATTACTCATATAAGACATCTATAAGCCTGAACCCTTGCATGCAATAGCCAAAATTGCAAAGAAGCTTATGCCATCAAAATTTAGACAAAAGTACCGAAAGGTCCAGACCACCACAAAAAAGGTGACAAATTGAAGAAGCAAGACAGACATAGCAAGGGCCTTATACTGAAACCTGGAAACAAAGCAGAAGGGTTTTTCCCCTGAAACTCATCAGTTGGGGTCTGATGCAGAGGCTAGGTATATAGAAGAGCAAGAAGGTTTCCATTGCCAGCATAGGAACAAAGCATAAGACTGAACAGTGAACTTTATAACAATTGAAGGGTGGTTATTTTTCTTACCCCTGCTTTTTTACAATTAAAAACATCTATAGTAATTATAAAACATTGTCCTTGGCATGAAAATGGAAATGGACTGCCTCCAAGTCAATCTTGACTTATAGCTACCCTATGAATAGGGTGTTTATGGTAAGCGGTATTCAGAGGGGTTTACCATTGCCTCCCTCTGAGGCTAGTCCTCCCCAGCTGGCTAGAGCCTGCTCAGCTTGCCACAGCTGCACAAGTCAGCCCCTTCCTTGTCTGCAACTGCCAGCTGGGGGGCAACTGAGCTCCTTGGGACTATGTAGCTTGCCCATGGCTGCACAGGTGGCAGGGCAACTGAGCCACTCACTGTGGGGGTGATCTTTAGCTGGCCCCTGACACCCAGGAGACACGAGCGGGAGTTTGAACTCACAGACTCTGGACTCCCAGCCAGGCTCTCCTCCCCACTGTGCTATACCAGCTGTTGTCCTTGGCATATTGATACACAATATTATACAAAAATAAAAGCAAATACAAATTTTGATAAAAAGAGGTATTTTACCTTCTCTTGTTTACACAAACCTAGTTCCTTAGTGTGGCTGCTGTCTACTATAAATAAAAGCCTGTGTAATTTGAGAGCTTTTTTCTAACAATTCCATTTCTATGAGCACAATCCTGACCGGATGTTGAGCATTGGGTAGGGTTAGGAAGGTGGTGAGTGGTTTTGTGCTCATGAGCTTCCCACAGATATTTAGCCATCCATCCTCTAGGATCCCTCCTCTATCTCCTTTAACCCTGCTCTAGGATGCACACTCTAATGTGGTGAGGGGGGTTGAGAGTGTTGAAGAAGCTGAGAACAAGGCCATTAGGAGTCTAGACCAAGAGGCTAGACTCCTAGCAGTAATGGGGAATTTTATATATCCATACATATATGATCATAGCTATTAAGAACGTATATATTTCATAATCATAAGGAGTTAAGCATAGGCTTGTAGGCCTATTAAGACCTGAGATTCAGGCTCACAGAGCACCCTAAATTTCCATAGGCCTCGATCAGATCTGTAAGCAAAACCTGTTGCAACAGCAGCGGTCACAGGGACCTTCTGTTTCTTTGCCAAGACTTGGCCAATGCATGACTGACAGATATTGATTAACCAATTGTTTGGAATCAAGGAGCGTTTAATCTGTGAGAAAAGTTGTGATTGATGTAATAAGTAGAATCACTAATATTTGATTCTTGAGTAAAGCAATAATGCCCTCTAGAGGAAAAGTCTGTAATAAGTATTAAATGTTTAATGAAGAGAAATAGTGAGATTTAATAATGATTTTAAAATAACCCAGTGTGTTATATTTATAACTTTATAAGTGTGTTTTCATTAAGAAAAGGGTACTCTGGGGTGGCCTTCCTCCTCTATGAGGCTGAATGATACTAGCTTGCCAGAGTCATCCAGTCTTTTCCTGAGTCTGTGCGGTTTTAAAATGAAGCTCAGTGTATGTAAATATAATCCCCTCTCTTGGGCTATGTATTTTATAAATAAGGAAATGGGATTTCTGAGAAAGTATAAGGACATAAGAACCCCTATGGCAAAGGAATAGAACTGGGGGTGCTCATAGATTCCCAAATACCCTAAGTTGAGGCAAACTCTGGGAAGCTAAAGGTCTACCTTTTTGCTTCAAGCCTGTGTCCTCAAATATTTTTTTAAAGATCCCAATGGACAAAAATTCTCCATCAGCAGGGGCACCCAAGGCGGAATGGTCAAAGTTGAGACACCAGACTAAGATGCATCTAGACTAAGATGAAGGCAATGGTAACCCACCTCTGAATACCTCTTACCATGAAAACCCTATGAATAGAGTATCCAAAATGCAACATGAGATAATGCTAGAAATGAGATCCCCAGGTCAGATGTCACTCAGTGAGCTACTAGGGAAGAAAAATGGACAAGTAGTGCTTTGACTAATGACACCACTGGGTCAAAGCTGAAAGGAAGCCCAGAGACTGATGCGGAAGGAGAGTCTGGAGTTGTACAAAGTACACAATAGGAACATGGAATGTGAGAAGCATGAACCAGGGAAAGTTAGAAATTGTCAAGCAAGAAATGGAACACATCAACATTATAATATTTGGCATGGGTGAATTAAAATGGATGGGAATGGGACACTTTCAACCAGGCAACTACAAAATATTTTATGCAGGAAATGAGAAATTAAGAAGAAACGGGGTTGCTTTAATAGTGAGAAGTGATGTAGCAAAAGCAATTAGGAGCTATAATGCAAGGTCTCAGTTAGTTATATCAATGAGATTTAATGGGAAACCTATTAACATAACCATCATCCAAGTCTATGCTTCAATGGCAAACACAGAAGAAGAGGAATTTGAGAGATTTTACACAGAAGTACAGGAAGAAATTGATCACACACTAAAACAAGCTGTTCTGATAATCAGGAGGGACTGGAATGCAAAAGTAGGGAAGAACTAGGAATTGTGGGGAAATGGGGCTTAGAAGATACAAATGAAGCAGGAGAAACACTTATTAAATTCTGTGAAGCCAATAATTTCTTTCTTGCAAACACATTTTTTGAGCAACCAAAAAGACGACTGTACACGTGGACATCACCAGATGGTCAATATAGGAATCAAATTGATTATATGATTGGCAACAGAAGGTGGAGAAGTTCCATACTTTCTGCAAAAACAAGACCAGGAGCAGACTGTGGTACAGATCATGAACTGGTCATATAAAAAATCAGAGTAAAGCTAAAGAAGAACAAAGCAATCATAATGCCAAAATACAATTTAAATAACATCCCAGAAGAATATAAAGATCAAATAAGGAACAGATTTGAGGCTTTAAACTTAGTTAATAGAGAACCAGAAGAACTATGGATTGAAGTCAGAGACATTATTAAGGAAGAATGCAAAAAGACAATACCTCTAGTTAAAAAAAGAGAAAGACCTCAATGGATGACTGAAGAAACTCCAAAAATGGTTAAAGAGAAAATGAAAGCAAAAGCAAAAGGAGATAGAAACACCATCAGAACCCTAACTGCAATAATACAGCAGCTAGCAGGTAGGGACAAAGAGAACTATTACAATAGTTATTGCATAGAAATAGAAGAGGACAACAAAAAAGGGAGAACAAGAGCCCTCTTCCAAAAGATTAGAGAAATGAAAGGGAAATTTAAACCAAAAGTAGGGATGTTGAATAATCAACAGGAGAACACACTGACTGACCAAGATAAAATAAAAGGAAGATGGAAGCAATACACTGAAGAATTATATAAAAGAGATGCAGGGATGACAGATTCATTCATGGAGGAACCATATGATGAAGAAATTTTAGAATGTGAGGTGAAAGCTGCTCTAAAAATACTTGGAAGAAACAAATCACCGGGAACAGATGACATACCAATAGAGTTGCTACTAGCTACTGAGACTGAATCTGTCCAAAATTTGACAAATAGTTGTCACCAAATATGGAAAACAAAACAATGGCCCACAGACTAGAAGCGTTCAATATATATCCCAATTCCAAAGAAAGCGGATCCCAGGGAATGCAGTAATTATTGAGCTATTGCCTTAATATCCCAGGCAAATACAATAATGCTCAAGATTCTCTTGCCATGTGTGGAGCGAGAAATGTCAGATGTCCAAGCTGGATTTAGAAAAGGAAGAGGTACCAGAGATCATATCGCAAACATACATCACCCTGTGCTTTATAGATTACAGCAAAGCCTTTGACTGTGTAGATCATGAAAAACTATGGAATGCTTTAAAAGAAATGGGGTGCCACAGCATCTGATTGTCCTGATGTGCAACCTATACTCTGGACAAGAGACTACTGTAAGGACAGAATATGGAGAAACTGGTTGGTTCCCAATTGGAAAGGGTGTGAGACGGGTGTATTTTATCACTCAGAAAGTGGGACTGGACCAAGATGGAGGTGTGAAAATTGGAGGGAGAAATATCAATAATTTAAGATACGCAGACGATACCATATTACTAGCAGAAACCAGTAATGATTTGAAACAAATGCTCATCAAAGTTAAAGAGGAAAGCACAAAAGCAGGACCATAGCTGAATGTCAAAACTAAAGCAATGACAACAGAAAGTTTATGTAACTTTAATGTTGACAATTAGGACATTGAACTAAACAATGGTCCACAGACTGGAAGCGTTCAATATATATCCCAATTCCAAAGAAAGGGGATCCCAGGGAATGCAGTAATTATTGAACTATTGCCTTAATATCCCATGCAAGTAAAGTAATGCTCAAGATTCTACAGCAAAGGCTCCTACCATATATGGAGCGAGAAATGCCAGACGTCCAAGCTGGATTTAGAAAGGGAAGAGGTACCAGAGATCATATCGCAAACATACATTGGATAATGGAACAGAGCAAGGAACTTCAGAAGAAAATCACCCTGTGCTTTATAGATTACAGCAAAGCCTTTGACTGTGTAGGTCATGAAAAACCATGGAATGCTTTAAAAGAAATGGGGGTGCCACAGCATCTGATTGTCCTGATGCACAACCTATACTCTGCACAAGAGGCTACTGTATGGACAGAATATGGAGAAACCGATTGGTTCCCAATCAGAATGGGTGTGAGGCGGGTGTATTTTATCACTTATTTGTTTAATCTATATGCAGAACATATCATACGGAAAGCGGGATTGGACCAAGCTGAAGGAGGTGTGAAAACTGGAGGGAGAAATATCAATAATTTAAGATATGCAGACGATACCATACTACTAGCAGAAACCAGTAATGATTTGAAATGAATGCTGATGAAAGTTAAAGAGGAAAGCACAAAAGCAGGACTACAGCTGAACGTCAAAAAGACTATAAAGTAATGACAACAGAAGATTGATGTAACTTTAAAGTTGACAATGAGGACATTGAACTTGTCAAGGATTATCAATACCTCGGCACAGTCATTAACCAAAATGGAGACAATAAAGAAATCACAAGAAGGCTAGGACTGGGGAGGGCAGCTATGAGAGAACTAGAAAAGGTCCTCAAATGCAAAGATGTATCGCTGAACACTAAAGTCAGGATCATTCAGACCATGGTATTCCTAATCTCTATGTATGGATGTGGAAACTAGACAGTGAAAAAAGTGGGTAAGAGAAAAATCAACTCATTTGAAATGTGGTGTTGGAGAGCTTTGCTGATACCATGGACCACAAAAAAGACAAATAATTGGATGTTAGAACAAATTAAACCAGAACTATTACTAGAAGCTAAAATGATGAAACTGACGTTTGGACACATGAGGAGAAGACATGATTCACTAGAAAAGACTATAATGCTGGGAAAAACGGAAGGGAGTAGAAAAAGAAGGCCAAAGAAGAGATGCCACAGACCTGAACTTACAAGATCTGAACAGGATGGTTTATAGATGCTGTTGGAGGTCGCTGATTCATAGGGTCGCCATAACTCGTAATGGAAGACACATACCAGCAACAACATGGTGGAAACAGAATGTTGGACTAGATGGCCTTTGGTATGATCCAGCCAGGCTCTTCTTATGTTCTTACATTAGGAGATACCTTTAATTGGACTGTGTAATGAACTAGTTAAACATTGTTTTGTTTATGGAATTTGTTATGCTATCTTTTGTAAAAGCAGAGATCGGGGAACCTTTTTTTAGTCCCAGGGCACATCCCTTGGTGCATGAAGCTAGAGGCAAAAATCAGTGGAGTAACGGATACAACTCTTACCTTTACATGGTAGGCTACATTCTAGCCAAGCAAAAGTTAGACTTCAAGTAGACGCACTAATATCAATGGGCTTAGGTTAGTCATGATTAACTTCAGTCCATTAATTTTAGTAGATCTATTTTAGCCTTCCCCCACCTGGTGCCCTATAGATGTTGCTGGACTCTTGAATCCCATTAGCCATGCTGCATGGGTCTAATGGGAGTTGTAGTGCAAAACATCTGCAGCGCAGCATGTTGGAAAAGGCTGGTCTATTCTGAGTATGACTTAATCAGATACCAACTCAAGGTTTCTACAGAGACACACACTTTTCCATCCTCCATTTAGGAAAGCAAAAGGCATCATTACAGGCACTGATCACAAGTGTGGAGAGGGCAGTACCAAAGAAGAATCTCAAGAACCACCTTGAGCAGCCTAGAAAGCTACAAATGACCCACAAGTCTCAGGTTCCCCACCCTGGTCTACAGATTTCTTATAAGAGTAATACAATAAAAACATTATCTTCAAATAATAATAAACCACCCAGAAAATCAAGAAGATAAACCATTAGAAAACAGGACAGACTACCTGGCATTTAAAAATAACGATATTGGCACCTGGCAAATATGTTTAGGAAGGTCCATAATTTAGGTACCATCAAACAAAGGCCCCCATCTGGTTGCCATCTGAGTGACCTCAGAAGGCTGAGGTACACAAGAGATGAGCCTCCAACATATTTCCCCCATGAAGCAGACATAACAACTTCACTTACTCCTTCAGTGCTCTGTTTTGAACTCTTAACCTTAACTCTCTGTGAGAGAGTTACAGGTGCCACTATTGGCCAGGCCAGATCATGCATCCCTATCTTCTGTACCCCACAAAGCAAAGAGATGTGCAAGAGGTAGTCTCCTACTGGATTCATGCAAGGTCATGTACTAAAATATCAAGCTGCACAGAAATTTCTATGTGGATAGTTGCCTGTCTCATCTGGAAAAATGTATACAATATTCTATGTGAAGAGTGAGTGGTACATCTGATACACGAGCAGTAGCAACCAACTCCACATACAAAATAAATTTGGGGAACTCCTCTGGATTTTAATGTATATATCTGATTTTCTTTTTAAAGGACCCCCCCCACTAGGCCCTTCTACTGGAGTACACAGAGAGCTATAAATACAAACTTAGATCAATAAAAGCTGGTTCTAGTCCCATTGGAATTGCAGCAAACAGGAGGGTTAGAAACTTTTTTAAACCTGAGAACTAATTTCCTAGTAATCTGATAGATGTACAGGATATTGTGGTGAGAAGTAAAACATGTTTGAGGCACAGCCAAATATAAACTAGTGTGCCCAATAATAGCTCTACCCATTTTATCATAATAAATGTGCAACAGCATGCACAATGTCATTTAATTAGATGTTTCAGGGGAATCCACATTAAATTGTTCCACCTTATTGTTCCCCAATGACTCACTATATGTATCTAAATTCTAATTCTAAAGCTCCCAGTAAGGGTGGATGGATTGTCATTGGATACTGTGGCCCTGGGTCTCCACGGTTGGGGGGGTGTTCCAGTTGGAGACCTCCCTGTTACAGCAATAGAGAACTCTGCTGAGGATATAAAGGGGGCACATTAGATACAATGGGACTTGCCTCCAAGTGAACATGCATAGGAATACACTGCATATTTATAATAGAGGAATAAAACATGGCTGTGATTCTTTCCATGACTAAACTCAATCTTGTGTGAAAATAATAAAGTCTACTGTCTATGGTAAACTTCATTAAATTCCTGTATTTCAATATAAATTGCCCCAGTGTGGCAAAACAATGGGGCTGGAATCTTGATTATCCCATACACGCAATGAAAATGCTGGAACCTGGCAAATAGGAAGTCAAGAGGAAAAATAATAATTTTAATGATGTAAAGAGCTCCTTGTTACACGCTACTGATTTTTACACTTCAATTATTGCACAGCATGCCCCCCTCATTCCAGGATAATGTCCTAGGGTGTATTTGAGCCAGATGAGTTTTCACCCTTGGTTGCTGATCAGTGCTGCTCTTCACTTGGGTCCTGTCCCTCCCAGGTGTGATAAGTTTTATTTTATATGGCAAAAGTCCCATATTAGGCCTCATTGGAAAGCACATGCAGCAGCATAGTTTGATCCAAATCTACGAGATGCTCCACATGGACAATCCCAGCTTGTACCTATTTAATGAGCTACAAGCTTTTGTGAGAATAAAAAAAAAGTCAGGAAATGGAGTGCAAACCATGATGGGTTCACAGGATGTGGTGTGGTGTATCAGAAGCAATTGCATAAGCAGAAGTGCTGGTCTGAATACATCCTCAGAAAATTGTTTTGTTTTGATGTAGACGAACAGAAGGGCCTTATACAGAATTCATAATTATCAACATCTTCTATTAATGCATGAGGTTATGAGTTTCACTGTAGAGAAAATGTTGATAATTCTAAGTACTGCAAATTTGCATGTTGAAAAAAGCAGAAAGGTTGCATAGCCTGGTCTGTTCCAACAAAGTGAAAGCACTTGCCTTCAGGAAGCTCAAAAATAATTCATTTCAAAGGAGGGAATGAATGAAGTTGATGTGATGTAATACTCTCTGTCTCTGTCTCTCTCTCTCTCACACACACACACAAACACATCCCAGTAGCCTTTCTTACGGAGGAATCTTCATGTTTCCACCTGGTTTGCATATAAATTGCAGATTTATAGAGATTGCTTTGTGGTCTGAGGAAACCACTCTTGTTACAACAGCCTTACCTGGGCAATACAAAATATTCTGCAGAGAAGCCAAATTAAACATTGGCTAGCAGGGCCTGCTTTAGCATGAAGCCAACGGCATACAGTGGCACCTTAGAGGGTGGCAACATTTTACCCAATAGAGGAAAAAAGTATTTCCTGCCTTAATACTTTATTTACTATTGCTGCCTGCTTGCTTTTTTCTCCGTCTTCCCTCAGTCAATGCCTCTGTTACTTCAGACACAAGAGAACAAGCCAAATCAAACAGTGAGACACAGCCTCAGGCCTGATTCATGTGTTACAACCTTGCAGAGTGGTAACTATGGGAAATGACGCCAGAAGATCATTGCACATGGAAAGCTACTTATGTGAAGAATTGGGGTTATTCTGACATTGTTAAAATGGGCCAAACTATGTAAAAAATTGCTTCACACAAACAGCTTCCTAAATTAAGTAGAATGGCACCCAAACTATTCCAATGTTTTGATGGATACTACTATACTGTAAAAGTATGCCTCCGATAACAAGCAGGGAAGATTCTCTGCAACACAGGAACTGTTGCAATTACTCTGTATGCAGTATATCAGAGGGACATTACTTCCTTGACAGTTAGATTTAATCATCAGCTTTCAGTTTTACAGAACTGTATCTGAAACCTCTGTTACACACACAAAAAATTCCTCTCGTCTACCGGCCATAAAATCTATCTTCCAAATAAACATAGTCTAGGGCAGGGATTGCTAACCTGTGGCTCTCCATATGTTGTTGGACTACAGTTTCCATCATTCCTGACTACTGGCTGGGGCTGATGGGAGTTTATTTTATTTATTATTTATTTTATTATTTAATTTGTATCCCGCCCTTCCTCCCAGCAGGAGCCCAGGGCGGCAAACAAAGCGTTAAAAACACTTTCAAACATCATAAAAACAGATCTTAAAATACATTAAAACAAAACAGTGTTAAAAACATTTTTAAAAAGTAACTTTAAAAAAGGGTTAAAAACATTATTAAAAATATATTAAGCAATTCTAACAGACGCAGTCCAACAACATCTGGAGGGTCACTTGTTATATACCCCTAATCTAGAGACTCTAGAAGTGAATGAGGCACATCTTGCCTTTAAAAAGATTTAAGATTTATGCTTGGTCATAAACAGGGGTTAAAATGTTGCTGGGTTAAAATCACTGTCCCACCCAGTAATGGGAGGGGGCTCAGCAATACAGAAGCAAGAGATTTTTAAAGCTTATTTTGACTCAAATTTGTGCAGTTTTGGTGGGGCTTGTTTTTTTAGGGGGTGATTCCCTTCCCCCTCCTTAAAAGCATGCTTCTGCTTTTTCACTGTGGTTTAATATATATTGTATTTTTCTGTTCTCTAAGTGGTCTCACCACTTTTATTGTTTCTACAAACTCAACAACCAGTAGAATTTATTTCAGCTTATTTGGATGGATCTGGAGATGCACAATATATATAGCAGCACAAATTTAAGGTAAGAAATGGATGAAATGAACAAACCCATCTCTTACATCACAGCAGCTCAAGATCAATCCGTGTTGCAGACAGGAATTCTTGGAGAATACAGCAGAGGAAACAGCTCATAATATCTCTGTGTGTCCCCTAACAGATGGTAGTTTAGAAATCTTATCATTTGTATTCCCTACAAATTTAACATGAGAATTATTTTTGTTGGATTAGCACATATACCATTGCTGTACTTGATCCACACAAATATTTGATATTTACAGATTGCATATCTCCATGCTGGTTGGCCATATACTCACTTAACCTTAGCTAGCAGATGGGCATTTCTGGGAGATTAATGTCTATTTGCATAAACAGGGAGTCATGATTGAGGGCCCACATTTAGGGAGGGACCTTAGCTCAAATGACACAGCACAAAACTTGCAAGGTACCAGGTTCAGCCTCTGTCACATCCAGCTGAAATGTTCAGGTAGGAAATGACAAGAGGGACCCCTCCCTGGGACCCTCAACAACTGCAGCCAGTCAGGGTAGACAATGATGATTCACTGGATAAATATTCTTACTTGATATAAGGCAGTTTTCATGCCCTAAGCATCCCCTCAGCATCAAACCAGTTCAAGTACTTCCATCATTTCTTGGGATTAACCACAGTCTAATCTTCCCACTGTAAGAGTTGCCGTCTGACATGTGAGCCTATGGGTTATTTTGCTGTTTCTTGTTTAAAATTAGATCACTCAACTCCTGATCAAGATGAAGATGGGAATTACTCAGATGTTTGCATTTAGGCCCAGATTTCCAAGTCCTTTGCTGCTTAAACTGGTCAGGTATCCTGTCAGACTTTTTTAGATGCAGCACTACATGCACAAACTGGAATGAGCCTTAGGCTTGCACGCTTCCTCCTCTGCCTCTCTCTCTTTTACCATGGCCACATGGAAGAGATCAGAAGCTGTCATTTCTACTTTTAAACTAACCAGTGTTCCTTGTTATGCCCATATTTAGGGGAACTCTAGTTAAACAGAACGGTTTATTATCCCAATTTTTAAAATTAACTGAGTTTCCTGAGTTAAATTCAGAATTCTGGTTATTTTAAAACCAAGAGCAGATGCTTTTGATCTTCTTGCAGCCCTACCAGAGGCTGCACCACCAAGGGAGGAGGAGTCAAGGGGAAACATGCAAGCCGGAGGCTCATGCCAGCTCATGCACATGATGCTTAACCAAACTTTAGTCACTGGCATGAGCCCCAGGAAAGTTAGAATATGGCCTTGACCCGAAAAAGGTTCTCTCTTCCGCTTTAGCATTATATCCAAATTGGACCATTTTCTCTTTTTTCAAAACATGTCGCCCATAGCATAACAGTTCAGTTTTCCTCCACACATTTCAATGAAGTCCACTTTACAGCTTATTGCAACATCCATTACCTTTGAATGAAACTACATGTGATGTTTTGCATCTATTTGGGGGGGGTGTTCCCCCATGCAAATTGCATCCTCTATGGCAGTGTTCAACTTTGGGTCCCTAGGTGTTTCTGGACTACAATTCCTATCACCTCAGCCATCTTAACCAATGGTCAAGGATGGTGGGAGTTGTAATCCAGTAACATCTGGGGACCCAAGGTTGAAGAACAATGCTCGATGGGGCTGAAGGATAATGGGATCTGAACATGTGTGGAGGGAGAATTTAATCCTTTCTTGTAGTCCTGAGGAAGACCGCTCTTCTGAAGGTACTTGCTTCAGGGATGCTTTGGGAGAAATCAAGAAATTTTCCTCTGGGCTGCCATAGAGGAGGAAAAGCTTACATTTCCCCATCTCATTAATTAGACTCCACAGTTGATGTACTCTGCATTTTTTAAAAGAACATGCAGGCTAGATGCAAAGATGCATACAATGTCACATAAAGTTTGGCTCTTAAGTGTTTTTGCATTTGCCATCTGTTTTACTCCATTTTTAGTGGGCTGGAATGAATTCAATGCAATCAATTAATGTTTTGGGGTAAATGGGATCTGTTCTGTGTAGCCCCAGCATGCAACCAACTTCATCCATTTTGTCTTGTCTGGCCATTGATCCTCACAGAATGGATGGTGTCTTGTTTGCTATCGCTGAGTGGGCTTCATGAAATCAAAGAAGAATTTTGTTAATAAGGAACCAAAGCAGAGTCAGCAGATGCAAAAGAGGGCAGAGTTTTTGTACCTTTAAAAGTGGTCACGCAAGCTACACCTAATGAAATTCCCTTTTTTACATAACAAAGATGCAGGAGCCCTATCCTCTTTTCCCCTAGTACAAAAGTATGAAACGTTGGATCATAAAGACTTACATATATTTATCTCAACTTGCAATAATATCCTTAATACATAGATGAGGGAAGTGGGCACTCCAATTACGCAACATAACTTACAATAAATAGGTTTTTAAAACAATAAAGAGCTGGACAGCAAAAGCAAATGGTTTCTGGTAGTTGTCCACCTGTTTATTGTAAAAAAACCCAAACTATTTGTACTTCCTTTGTTGACTGAAATGTGTTTACACAGATGTATCTAATACAGAAGTGATGCACTATATTCCTTTTTGTGATAACCAAAAGCTTGTCCCTGCAAACAGTGACAGTGCATTTTCAGTTCCCAGGGATCAAATCCAAGAGTGATCTCATTCAGGATACATATTTGCACTAAGAGAAATAGATGTTCACTCAGGGGTTTGATAATATAAGTTTTTTTTTAAGCTTCGAGAAATGATGTGCTGCTATTTATTTTAAAAGCTTTTAAATATACAGAGATCATCCATGTTCAAGGAAACATTTTGTTAGCTGCCAGGAAACAAGTGTAATATAGTTAAGAACATGAACTGTGAAATTCCTGGCTCTAACATCAGATTGTCTTCAACTTCTGAGTTCTCAGAGGTATTAGGCAAGGCCCATCTATAATATCACCCAATTTGTAATATAGCAATAATAGTTCCAGCCTTCCTTACAATGCTGTTGTAAGTAATATTAGGGTACTGTATGGCAATTGTTTTGAGCACTTAGGGGGGAAAGCAGTATGCTGTATGCAAAGGGTTGAGTATCCTTGTTTATTATTATTATTATCATCATCATCATCACCACCTGCTCTTTATCAGCAGGTCCCAGGGTGGGTTGTAGCAGTTTAAACTTCAATATTAAAAACAATTAAAAAAATTACAATCACAGGAATAGTGTGGGTACTGAAAACATAGGTATCTGTGTCAAAGGCCAGGGTAAAGAGGAGTGTATTTAGCATTTGCCAAAAACTGTACAGAGAAGGTGCCAGATGGACCTTTGTGGGGAGGGAATTCCACAACTTAGGGTCTGTCACAGAGAATGCCCTCTCCTGAAGAACCATTCCCCAAACTTCTGAGGATGGTGGAACTACCAAGAAGGCCCCCTTTGCTGATCTTACCATCCAAGAGAGTCTGTAGGGAAGAAGGAGGTCTCTTAGATATTTGGGACCTAAGTCGTTCAGGGCTTTAAATACTAGCATAAGCACCTTAAATTGGGCCTGGAAATGAACTGGCAACTAATGCATCTGTTTTAGAACAGGGGTTATACAAGTTCTAAAAGCAACCAATGCCAACAATCTGGCCACTGCATTTTGGACCAGTTAAAAGTTTTTGTCTTCCAGGCAGCCCCACATACAGCACATTGAAATTATCCAGTCTGGAAGTTACCAGAGCATGGAGTACTGTGGCCAAGTTATCTGTGTCCAAAAGGAGCCGTAGCTGGTGAATCAGCCAGAACTGGAAATAGGCACTGTTTGCCACTGAGGTCACCTGGGCCTCAAGTGACAATGTTGGATCCAGGAGTACCCCCCACGCTACAAACTTGCTGCTTCCAGGGGACTGCAACCCCATCCAGAACAGGCCATCTTCCCATGTCCTGTGTTCAAGAACCTAGAATTCATAACACCTCTGTCTTTTCAGGATTCAGTTTCAGTTTATTGGCCTACATCCATTTATTTAGCGTATAAGCAATGTACTATGAATTGGCTGGATAAGGACTGATCTTTAGCTTCACTATACAGGTTATAAATAAATACAGAATTCACTCCAAACTGTAGGCTTTGACCAAACACAAGTACTGCTGGTGTTTTTGAAGGGGTAGAAGAATGGCTGCTTGTGATCTGACACTAGTTTAAAACCAGACAGTTTTGAATTCAGAAAGTTAAGTCTTAATTGCCAGCTAGCAAGAAATATAAGCCATTTTTTACAAATACAAAAAAATGTTATATAGACAAATTTGAGAAAAGTTCATATAAGCACAACTTTTCTTTCATATCAGGCATGCTGGGTTTTTAGATTGCTGTAGACTGGATAAAGAACGTGCTTTTTATATTAAAATGCCTACATTTCTAAAGTGTCTTAACACAGCAGAGATCAAATTATGGTTGCTACTGTTATTTTAAGAAGTGAACAAAAACTTATCATGAGACTATTTTATTACTAGATGGTATCTTTCTAGGTGTATTATCCGTGACAAAAGAATGAAGAAACTGTCATAACATCCTGAAAAATAATATAAATGCGGCTATAGTTGACAGAATTCAAATTCTACATGCTTGACTACCTCAACAATGCATTTAAATACACTTAAGCAGACACAGTATTCTAATAAAAGTACCAGTGAAATGAAACCGTTGAGATTGGTTTTTGGAGCATGATGGTGTAACAAAACAATAATTTTTTATTATCAAAACCATAAGGCATGATGCACATAGGAAAGCGACTGCAGTGCTAAATATCACAACCCAAATCTTCTGATTCCCAGTCATGCTGCACTACGAAAACATCTTTGCCAAAGCACTGACTGCAGTTATATCTAAAGGAAACGTAAAACAACTGAAGCTTATTGTTCATGCTGGTCCAGCCAGGTAATGCTGTGTGTTCCTGGTTAGATCCTCGGGATATTGTATAATTCTTCTCATAGATCAGTTGGAAAAATGCAGGTAACTCAGAATTCAGCTACCCAATGCAGCCCTGCAGAATGATTTATCATTTCACTTAGATTCATGAAAGCAGACGGGAATCAAAAAATGATAAAACTCCGTTTCCACAGCACTGCAGAATCATTCATACGTCAGACCATTGCTCTTCAACTGGCAGGTTGTGGCCTGATCCAAAGTGGGTCGCATCAGCAGTACCACCACCATACAAATATATGGCAAAAAAAATAAGAAATGGCTCCCCAAATGCATGTTTGGTTAAAGCTGAGTCTGAAAAGGCTGAAGACTATTGCATTAGACCACAGATCAACACACACAATGCTACCACACCTACCAACCACATACCTGTGATTTTCATTTATTAACTCCAATTATGTTTATAAATGAGGGCTCTTATTCTGATTCAACAAAAATGCAAGAGTCACTTCCTATTAGGGTTGCCATGTGTCCAGTTTTTGCCCCAAGACTCTGGTTTTTGGAGGTCCTCCCCAGGTTTCTGGGTGACTCAGCTTAATCTCCAGACTCTTAGCTTTCATTTTTTTAAAAAAAATTAAGTTTCTAGGTGGTCTTGTTCAAAAGATATAAACCAAAATGTCAGCCATCCCTCCCCCACAACTTCTGTTAACACCGGCTGCTCTAAAACCCTTTCAGGTTTTTAGCCAATAAGCAAAGTCAAGGTTGTGATTGACAAGATTTGTTGACCCTCCAGACAATACCTTAAACCCACATAGGATGGCAGGAAACCAATACTTATTTTTTTTTAAAAAATGTTCTGGCAATAAACTATTATATGGGTTATATGTATTTGTACACATTCAGTGTGTGTGTATATGGAATATTTGAAACAACCCTGTGAAGTAGGGTTGGAAACCAATGTAGCTCACAACAAGAAATAGAGCTATTTAAAATCCAGTCACCATAAAACAAGTATAAAACAGTTGCAGAACAGCTTAAAGTGGCATGATTCTGAATTTTGGATTGGGTGAGTGAACTTCCTTATCACTGAATTGCGGTCCTGTCCATGCTTCTCTGTTTTGAGTAAGTCCCATTGAATACATTGGGACTTGCTTCTAAGTAAACATGCACATAATTGCACTGTAAGTGTCTTTACAGGTTGTGTAAATAATAAACATCTTTGACATGCTTATATAAATATTTCTTCATATTATGTCTTGATATGTATCTGATTTCACACTAAGGTTGCAAATTATTATTTACAAATTATTATTAGTGTGCCCTTCTTCCTTGGGGTGCTCATGATCCACCTCTGTTGTTTTCACCCTAAGCAGCGGATTAGGCTGAGATGGTGCATAGCCCATGGTCACCCAATAAACTTTGTAGCTTATTTCCATTTTAAAATGTAATTAAAATAATTTATATGTAGGCAAAGTTCATGAAGTAATGCAGATCCATATAATACATTTAAAGCACATCCAACTTGCATTTAAAGTGCATGTCTTCCCCCAAAGAATCCTGGAAAGTGTAGTTTCCCCCTCACAGTTATAGTTCCCACCACCCTTAACAAACTACAGTTCCCAGGATTCTGTGGTGTGATTCATGTGCTTCAAATATATGTTGAATGTGCTTTAAATGCATGGTGTGGATCTGCCCTAGTATGCTGTGCATTCATTAGTGAACTGAAAAGAACAATTTTAAAAGTTACATTTTTAAACAGGGCTGCAGCTCAGTGGTAGGGCACATGCTTTGCACGCAAAGGTCCACAATTCAATATCTGGAAAAGACTATTGCCTAGAATCCTGGAGAGCCAATGCTAGTCCATCAGTACTGGGCTAGATGATACCAAATGTCCTGACTTGGCATAAAAGAGGAAACAGACCCAGGGGCCAAAGTGACTCCAAAATTTAATTATGTATTTTATTTACAACATTTATATACCACTTTATTGTAAAACAACCCTCAAAGCGATTTATAGTAAGAATTAAAACAAAATTATTGGCAAAAACAGTTAAAGATAGGTGTTTAAAAACATTCAAAATAATAAAACCAACAATGAGTTAAAAACAGATAAAAAACAATAGATTCTACATGCCTGGATAGGCTTGCCTAAACAAAAATGTTTTTAGCAGGTGCCAAAATGAGTACAATGAAGGTGCCTGCCTAATGTCAATCAACAGGGAATTCTAAAGCATAGGTACTGCCACACTAATGGATTGGTTTCTTACAAGAGCAGAACAAGTACTATGTGGAACCTGTAACATGGAAAGCACAACTTGAACTTGGCTTGGTAGCAAATCAACAACCAGTGTAGATTTCAGAGCAGAGGTATTATGTGCTGATAGGGTCTGTCATATCAGCAATCGTGCCACAGCATTCTGCACTAACTGCAGCCCCCGGGTGAGTTTGTGCTGCACAGTGATTTCTGTGACCTTGGCTGACTGGCTGCCAGGATTTTTTAGTTTTGGTTTTTGGTTAGGAATCCTGACTGGTTGTGGGATGCTGAGTTTTCTGCCTTACCTATAGGAATATTGTTGTGGTTGGTATGGTATTGCATTTAGGAAACCATCACTGTCTTTTGTTTTTCTTTTTCTATTTGCATTTCATTTACCTCTGACCTTACTTCCTTATATCCATAGAAACAACAACAGGGGTTCCATGTGGTCAGCTCAACCCCTTAAACCCACTGATGATGCACCTTGTTATTTGCATGATGGTTTGTTTCTTGCCCAATAATGCAAAAAGAGAATTCATGTACTGGGAAGTGTGGCTTCAATGCCTGTTGTTCCCAAGCTACTGCCTGTGAAGGTAGACCAAACCATGTGTGTTTTCTCCCAGAGTAGGCAGGAAAGAGTAGAGAATCTTAACTCTTACTCATTTCTCAAACCTCTCACTGCAGTGAAGGGTCAAGTCTGTAAAGATGTTTGGAACAGCCATGTTAAAAGGCAAGCAGGGCATTCCAGGCAGGAGGTTGCCAGCCCTGCTTTGTTATAGATATTGTTGCAGAGGGTCCCTAGCCAAGCCTTACCAACAGCACAATCCTTCTGGTGACTGGCCTGGCCTGAGGGCACTTAAACCCTTCCTGCCAGAAGCAAGTAGGCTAGATTAAATGTTCCTTACTCAGGCTCTCTAACCAGGTAAGGAGTAATCCCATCATTTCAGCTGGACCTGGAAACACCCTCATTAGATTTCTATCTTAATTTCCAATCAGATATTTTTTGCGGGTTAAGTGGTATGCTCCAAGCAACTATGGTTGATGCTTAATGTGTCATGCTTAATGACATCACTAGGGCTTGCCCCTATGACACCACTAAGGCACACTGCCTATGACATCACTAGGGCATGCTCCTAAAATCTCAGGGTTTGGGATGCTTCTGACCTGGCAACCCTACTTCCTATTTTTTTTCACATATGGGTTGACTGTCAAAAATCACTTCTGCAACTCTTGTATACTGTATACATAGACTGTATGCAGACAGATCCAGAAAGTCTCAAAAGAAATCCAGAGTTATCCAGTTCTCAAAACAAACATACCCAGAGATATGGAAGTAACTTGAGCAAGTCATCTCATACCTGCAATAAGTAACATGAGAGAAAGCTGTAAGTTGCAACTGCCACCATATGCAACATCAGCTTGGAGGCAGAAGCAAAGTGTCAGGCCATGTTTCAGACGCAGTATTTGACAAGATCTAAATAGGTCACTGCAATGAAAGATGAAAATGCATTTCAATTAATAACTCATAGCATTAAAACCCAAATGTAGGACAATATATCAATACTGCTATGCTGGCTAGTCAGGCCTAGCACAGGTGTGATGCTGGTTCCCTGAAAACCACAGCTTGCATATTGAAAATCGACCTTAGGAACATTCACAATCGACTCCTCCCCATGGCAAATTCCTGCCTCCCCCATCCCCTGGTGGTTTTACATTTGCACCAACTGATCCAGAGAGATGCAAGAGGGAGCTATCTGCGTGAGGATGTGACTCTTGTTCTTTTTTGTAAACAGCAGTAGCATCCGGCAGTGCATTGTACATAGCACTCTTTATATCTCTTTACATTCCTTTGTGCTCATAAAATGTTGGCAGGGAGCTACTCATTAAGGCTAGCCAATATAGTGACCTTTTGTATGTGTATAAAAAGAGCTAGGTTATCCTGGTTATGAGAGCTATACCACATATTTCAAACGATGCTTTTATATTAAAGCTGCTAGAGTATGAACGCAATGGGGCTATTAATCACAAACCAAAAACTAGTTCATCTAATTTATGTATTTTTTAGTTATAAAAACGTTGCCCTGCCCTTCATCCCTTAGGAGCACAGGGCAGCTCACAATAATGAAATATGCAACATAAAATCTTTAAAACACACAATCGTAAAAATTATTTAAATTATTTAAAAGAGCAGCAAAAAACAACTAAACAGACCATAGGGTGCTTAACACTGGCTCTATTGTCAATCACTATCTAAAGGCCTGAATAAACAAAACAAGTAAATAAATTGTTGCTAGTTTTATTTTGGATATTTATCTATTTAACTCATCTATATACCACTGAAATTACCATTTCTAAGTGGTGTATATAAAAACAAATCATACAGAAAATAATACAATAAACATTTATTATAAAACTGAACACTACCTTAAAATGCCTGCTGAAACAAGAAAGTAATGCACCTGAAATTCAATAACAATATAGCAGTAGAATTAGGAAATTTTTGGCTCTAGTCTTATCATCCCCCCTCCCCAATTTAGGAGGTAATGTGTATTACTTCAAAAAGTGAAGTAATGTGAAGCTTGCCCTGATGCATTTGTGGCTTTCCTGCTCATTCTCCTGAGTGGGACCCTGGACTTCTGCCCTGACGGTACAACTGTGTGGATCCACTTACCCCACAGTAATCCTATAGTTCCAACATGACTCTGACAGATGTAGTTTGGCAACTAGAGTCTTCACCAGCTATCTTGCCCAGGCATTTTGGCACGGTACAAGTCTGTAATTTGGCAGCTATCATTTAAGATAGCTTAAATAGAAGAGTGATTGAGAATAGCTGTTCTGTATTAAACTACAAGGAGAATGTAGTTAGCCAGGTTATAATTGCTCCATGAAAGCTGGAGTTCAGCCCATACATCTTGTTGAAACATATTAAGAGTATTTTAGAAGTTCAGTTAAACAACAGCATACTGCTTCTGCTGTAATTCATTGTCCCGATATAACTTTCCCCCCTAAACAAAAAGAAGACATTATGATAGAATAGCTATGTAGTCTATGGTTTCTTAAACCAATTCAGTATTAATGTGGATTAATAAGCCCTACATGGAATATTCATGTAAAATAAAAGCATTAATAACCTTTGTTTTTACCTCATTTTACCATAGGCATATCAGGACACTAGAGCTTTAAAACAGGATGCAGTCTTATTATAGGATAGGAATACTGGAAATATTTTCAAATTGAAGGGCAGCATATAAATCCATAGAATAAATAAAACATGTTTGAGGTGAGGGTCAGAATGCTAAACTGTTTTTTTTTTAATTAAAAAGACTCTAAATGGTACCGTTTCCTTAATCCTTGACCTATGAGACTATGGGAAATAGGGAAGAGTATGACACCAAATAAATTTCTTGAAGTACTTGGGCACCTCTTAAAAAAATTATGACAAAGACAATGAAATCTGAAGAGCCCACCAATCAAATTAAAATCAGAACATTTGGTTTAGTTCCTTTCTTTGAAAAGAGTGGAGTGGCAATTATATAGAATAGGTTTTATGCACACACAGCCTTCAGGGACTGAATGAAGATAAAGGCAGTGTGCAAACCTGGCACATGGACGGTCTCTGCATGCACAGAGGTTGCTGCATTCCACCTTCCATGCACAAATACAGTTGAACTAGAGACTCAAAATTAAGCATTGTTTCACATACAGCTGTATTTTCGCTAGAACAGAAATACATTTTAAATTAGTATATATCATTTGCTGAACAATTACATGGATTCAAATTTTGTAAGTGAAATATCAAAACTGATTCATTTTAAAAACACAATGTGCCCTAAGCATTTTGAAAACAAAATAAGACAAAACAGCTCCTACTCCCCCATCCAAGCCTCACCTTTTCCAGCATTCCACTATTTGTCAAACGCTATATTTTTGGAAACAAACCTACAATGTGATAAATGACAATCTTGAGAAGAGAAAGTAACACAGCAGAGTCCCAAATATGCTGCGAAGAGTAATTCCTATATTAAGCAAAGATGGCCAACATGACTCCACTATTTCCTTCCTTTATTGTGTCATAATTCTTACACCTTTCCTGTGGAACTCCACCTTCAAGAAAAAAATAGACTTTAACAGGGATCTTTCACCGCTGCTACATTACTCTGAAAATTGTTAATAGATAAGGGCAATTTTATATAAGGCTCTGAAACTTCCTTTTAAGAACAGGCCCAAACCCTTATTTTCAGCTGGTAAGAGAGAGAGGACTTTATGTATAAAAATAAAGGGTCCAATCAAATTCACTGGAATGTGACTTTTCCCATTACTAAGCCATGAAGTTATTGAGCTAGAACAGCAGAAATTGAACTTTTATGACATCAGAACGCTTTGAACTGAATTAAATAGGGCTTATTACCAGCAGGGCCAGGGCCAGGCATGACTGGGCCTTTGGGTGCCAGCCTGCCCTGGGCCTCCTGCTCCCAGCCCCCCAACTGTGCAGGACCACTCCACCTACCTCTTCTCTCTTTCTGTGAATGCCCTGCGCATTGGGCGTGCAGGTTGCTGCCATCGGCTTCTCTAAGGGGCTGATACTCCCGCCGCCATCTTCACTGATGGCATGCATGTGCGCTAAGCTGCATGTATGCACATGCCTGCCATTAATCAAGATGGCGGTAGGGGCATTAGCCCCTTAGAGAAACCTCTGCTGCCATATTGGTTGATGGCAGTTACGTGCACAGGGCATTCACAAAAGGGAGGAGAGGTAGATGGAGTGGGTGGGTGCCACAGGTCCATGGGGTCTGTAGGGGTGGGAGCTGGGAGCTCCGTCTCTGCAATCTGTGGCAGGGTCGGGAGTTGACCCTGCCGAGGATCGCAGAAGGGGAGTGCTACCCCCACACCCTAAGGAGGGGCCCTTCAGAGGCCGCTCTGGGCTGCAGGGGCCCTCAGCCAGGGCCCAACCTGGCCACCCTGTGGCGCTGGCCCTGATTTCCAGGAAAGTGGATACTGGACTGTAGTCAAAATGATGTAATCCATTCACGTGTGTACTGCAGTAAGAGTTAAAACTAAAGTCTAGCTGCTGCACCATCCACAGCACAACCTGATAAAATCATATCATGTTACTTGGGTAGAAAAATGTGCTTCCACAAGCAAAACAATATTATTCTCCCAGGCTAGAATGTCTATTACAATTAGAAGCAAAGATTGGTATACAGTTGCACTAGTATAATGAGCATCCTACTGGATAGTATGTGTGACATCACTAGTGATGAAAGACACACTACACAGCAGCACCATATTGCCATATGAGAAGAATGTTCTCCTACAGCATCACACAAAGGAATGACGTCTCATGTAAATCTTTCAAATAAATAGCAACACTTGCAAGGATACCTCATTTTGGTAACCTTTCCTCTTTTTAGCTTTTTCTATTTATTTATTTCAAGGTTTTTGTCTTCCACAATATATATTAGAGCAGTGGCTCCCAACCTGGGGGCCATGACCCCCAAGGGGGCCGTGAACTAAACCAAGGGGGCCATGAACAGTAAAGAAAAGAATTATTTATTAATTTTTTTAAAAAAATCTTCACTCCCTGAATGCTGTCTGCTCCCCACTGCCGCTGAAGATAACATCTCCCCCTTGCTCCAAATGAGAGGGAAGACTTTTGCTGAAGTGCCAGAGCATCTTTCAGGCGTGCCCGAGGGCAGGTGTCTGCCTATAAAACAGATGGCAGACGCCGAAGTAGACTGAGGATGGAGCTACCAGGAAGAAGAGGGGATTAGTATCGCCATCTCCTGTCTCCTCACACTACAGCTGCTGATGACACTCTTGCGCAGAACGAGAGGAGAGGCTATTCGTGAAGCAAAAAGAAGCAAGGCTACAAGGAAAACTGCTTTCCCCCTTCCTTTCTGACAGCAGGTCTGCCTGCCTTTCTTGGCTCCTGCTTTGCTGCCACCTCCTTTTAAAAATTATTATTTGCGAGGCCGCCCAGACAGAGCCAAGGAGGAGTGAGAATGACCAGGAGTTGCTCGCACCCCCCATCTCTGAGGCTAAGTGTGTGTGTGAGCGCCCCCCCTTTCTTCCACCTACACTCAGTCCCTCCCAATCTCTCTCTCCAAGATGCTGTGGCAGTTGAGGGCTTCCCCCCTCCCACATGCCTCAATGCATGCACGCCTGCAGATGCTTGCAGGAGGGGCAGGTGTGTTTATGTGCGTGCGTGCACTGATCTTTCTTCTGTTCCGCTCTCATTCCCCAAATGCATGCTAACTAAGTTATCAGTTCTGATGATCATTCCAAGGCCTAAAAGCACTAACCGCCTAACTTACTCCATCCACCCTATTGTCTGCAGTGCACAATCTAGCATCCCCATAACCACCACATTGCTGTTTCTTTAAAAAAAAAAAAAAAAGCTCAGCAGCTCAACACTGTCACCCACTGGTGTTGGGAGACAGGACTTTACATCTTCAAACTGTATGTGTAGGTGGGGAGGGGGATACCAAATTGTTTGGACCCTTGCATTAAGAAAAGAAAGCAACACCTCCCTGCAGATAGAAGATTAGCACATCAGGGAGTTTCTAATGCAATTCATGATTCTGGGTTTCTGTCTGCAGGGAGCTTTTAATGGAAAGGGACATATGGAGATGTGATTTTGCCACATACCATCTGAAGGAGTACACGCCATTTCTACCACTTCAGAACTGAACATAAGAACAAAATCACAGTAGAAAACTTAAGAAAGTCTGAAGAAGGAGGCTCAGCAAATGTAGGATGAATCAGGAAAAGGCAAAACTGAAAATCAAAAGTGCTAGGAAGTCATAAAGAGGGAAGATAGGTACAGAGGTGAAAGCACTGACCCCCCCTCCTCAGAGTATCTACCCTTTTGTCTTCACAATCTAGCATCTCCACCACTACCACATTGCTGCTTCTTGATGATGATTTTTAAAAAGCTCAGCAGGTTGGCCGAGGCTGGGGTCCACATACTGCATCTGAAATGTATTTATTTATTTATTGTAGCATTTATATCCCACCTTTTCTCTAAGTTGCTCAAGATGATGCATATGGTTCCCCCCCTTTCCATTTTATCCTCCTATCAACCCTGGAGAAAAGGTCAGGCTGACAGACTGTGCCTGGTCCAAGGTCACCCACTGTGCTTCATGGCTGGGTGGGGATTTGAACCTGGATCTTAGTCCAACACTGTCACGCACTGGTGTTGGGAGAAAGGACTGTACATCTTCAGACTGTCAGGGGGGGGGGAATACCAGTTTCATTGGACCTTTGCATTAAGAAAAGAAAGCAACACCTCCCTGTCTGCAGGGAGCTTTTTATGGAAAGGTTTATTTGGAGATGTGATTTTGCCATGTACCATTTTTTCAATTAAATTACAATTAGCGTGAGGGGGGGGTTCAGAAATTTTTTTGAGCTTACAAAGGGGGTCCCATAATCATAAAGGTTGGGAATCATTGTATTAGAGGACAAAAAGCTGTGACAAGTTCCCTTCTCAAGCCCCCACCCCCGACTTCTCACTTGGGGACGAGACATTGTGCTACTGGGGGTGGATCACAATTAGTGCTTGTAAAACACAAACACACAAAAATTGGTTAAAACAACAAACTTTGAAGCTGTACTCAAAAGCAGTGACTTTAATATGATTCCCCCCAGCCAATACAGTATTACTGATGCTTTTATTACTGTTTTAATGATATTTTTATTGTTTTTTTAAAAAAATTATGCTTTTGTATGCTGTGAGCTGCCTTGATGTACTCTATAAAATTGTGGCCTATAAATATTTTAATAAATAAATAATATGTATTAGAGGAGGGTCTTGCCAGCAAATTAAGCTTGCAAGTCCAACCTGGACATGGATATAGCACCAAAATGGTATCTGCAGGAGGCCCTCATCTGCAGAGTGCAGTGATCAGCTGGGTATATAAGGGGTATGACAATCTTTCAAGTATCCTGTATAGGGCTTTGTACACCAAAACCAGAACCTTGAACTTAGCCCAGTAGAAGCTAAGATATTCACTATGTTACTGGATTTAAAAATAGTTATAATGGAATGTTGTAGTTATAAAGGAAAAGTATTTAAAGACTCAAATTAAAACATGCAATATGAATTCAACTTTCAGATATACACCAAAATCAAAGTGGTTGCAGCAGCATCAAAAACAACAACAAAACAGATTTCTCTGTTGCTCACAGCGTTTTCAAGCATAGTTCTAACAATGGATTCAGCCTCTTTGCCATGACTGAGAGCTATTTCACACAGCAGTTCGTATACACTGGCATTGCTTGTGGCATTTATGAAAGTGGGAAGGATAAATGCACATCCCCAATTGCTTGGTGACACATCCTAGTAAGCTGTAGTGGTCTTGGCTTCCAGGCGCAGGTCCACAGGTGTACCTGAGCCATCACATAGTGTGATGTGGCCCTAATTATGGCCAACAGAGGGAGCAGCAAGAAACTAATCAGAAAGTGTGCCGAACACTAACATGCTTGACCACAGCAGATCATGTGACAAAGCATGATATTTATATGACCTTACAGGCCAGGCATGCTTCTTTGATTTAAACAGAGGAATTCAGCTTTCTGCTGCTTGCTGCTATACACTTCCCTTTCTCAGCCATTCCCAATACCCATATCATCTCCAATGACTCAGTAGGAACATGACAAAATGTTATTACAGTGATGTCACAGGATATCTTTTATTTTGACAGCTAGTATACAAGCTAGCTCATTTCATCACTACCTCATATGTCCAAACTTCCTCCCAACATTTAGTGTGACTGTGGAGGAGTTCCTTTCCTGATTCCTTCCAAACCCTTAATTTCCCCAAGTCTATGTAACCCCCTTACACAGAAGTTTGCCACTAGGGATGGTATGACATATAAGATGTGTAACATTTGTGGACATATATGCTGTCAATCATTACTACAAATTAAGAAAAAATGTAATGGGAAATAAGGGCAAAATAAAATAGTAGCAGATAATATTCTTTCCTGCTTCACCTCCCTTCTGTTCCCTTAGGGCAAGGGTTGCCAACCTTTTTGGACCAGAGGGCACATTTCAAATTTTGAGAGTTCTGGGTCACCAGTCACAAAATGGCTACTACAGGGGCATGGCATAACACAAAATTAGACAGTAGTCTTAGTAAAGCTTTCCCCATACATTTCTTTACTAGAAAAGACTTGGCCTGTTCAATTTCTCTCTGCTGCACAGCTGTTAAAGGCACAAGAACCATTTATTTATTTATTTATTGGATTTCTTAGTCGCCCATCTGGCTGGCTAACCAGTCGCCATGCTTTTCCACAATGCTAACCCTAAACCTAGGCTGCTATCCTGTACACACTTCCCTAGAAGTAAGCCCAATTAAATACAACAAAACTTACTTCTGAGTATTATACAGCCACGAGAGTGGCTGTATACTATAGCCAGCAGGGATTTTTCACATTCCGCAATGTTAAATGGAAAATACCCCCCATGCCATTCTGATGCTTCCCATACGCTCATTTCAAAACAAAACCTTACATAACTTATAGTCCTAACTCAGAAACGCTTGCTTAACAACCCTGTCAATTTTCATGGCAATACATAAAACAGTCAGAGAGAATAGACAGTTCAAAGAGTAAAAAGAGAGAGAAAAACCTCAGAACCCTTTTAGACTTTTTTCTCTGAAAGTTCTCATAATCTGGTGAAATTCATTAAAAATCAGCCATGTTCACAGAGTACCTGCAATCCTAATACTGACGTTGCCCATACTCTGACCTTCATCTTCTGCAGTTTAAAAGTTTAAAAAATGCCTGGCTGATTTTTAATTAATTTAAGAAATTTTGGCTGGGACCCAATGATAACGCGGAGCATGCTCAGTAAGAACCAACTGTCAGAGTTCTAAAAGCCTCACAGCTGCTGGGCTTGCCTAATCAGGGGGCCACACCCACACCAGACTTTGATTTCATGTGAGACAGTCATGGCTTCCCTCAAAGAATCCTGGGAAGTGTAGTTTGTGAAGGGTGCTAAGAGACTCCTATTCCCCTGAGGGAATGGTTTAACAGTCAGCCACTCTGATTGAAGGTCTGTGAGGGGAACAGGGTGTCTCCTAGCAACTCTCCGCACCCTTCACTAACTACACTTCCAAGGATTCTTTGAGAGAAGCCATGACTGTCCAAAGTGAAATAAAGGCCTGGTGTAGATGTGGCCAGGGAAAGCTTTGGTTTAAATTTGGGTCGGAGGCTACATGTGTCTGCTGTAGAATAAAAAGGTGGGGGAAAGCCTGAAAAAGAATGATTCTGTTTACAATGTTTTCCTTTTGGAAAGGAAAGGGGCTTCCCTTCTGCTCAGTGCCCACCCACTCAATCTCCTCCCCTCCCACTCCCTGCCCCTTCCTTGGGTCAGTGTTGGACTACGACCTGGGAGATCAGGGTTCGAATCCCCACACAGCCATGAAGCTGACTGGGTGACCTTGGGCCAGTCACTGCCTCAGCCTCAGAGGAAGGCAATGGTGAAATCACCTCTGGATACCGTTTACCATGAAAACCCTATTCAAAGGGTCGCAATAGGTGGGGATTGACTTGAAGGCAGTCCATTTTCATTTTCAAACATGACTGCATAGAAATAAATCCCACTGAACTCAAAAAATATGCAAACGATCAAACCCACCTTCCCTTTTCCTTCCTCCTATCCCCTCCTCTTCCCCCTTCCCTTTCCCCCTCCTCCCCTTCCTCCTCTCCATGGTCAGTTTTACCTATCTTAAACATGATTGCACAGAAGTAAATACCATTGAACTCTATAAGCATGCAAATGATCAAACCTGCCCTTCCCCTCCACTTTCCTTTGCCCCCCTCCAATATGCTCCTTCCCACTCCCCCCACTCCTCCCCCCCCCATGGTCAGTGTTTCCAATCCTAACCAAGATTGCAGGGGAGTAAATCCCATTGAACTCAATAAGCATGCAAAGGATCCATCCATTCTCAGCAAACTTGCACAGGATCCCATTTCTTACCTCCCGGATTAAAAAGCAGGGAAATTCACTAATAGGCAAAAACCCTTGCAGTTTAAGAACATACCTATAGCCCACAGCTATTCTATCAAACTTTAAAAAGCAGGGAAATTGGGCAGCTATAGTAAAATGCACCAGGGGAGCAGGAGACCTGAACTCCTCTCTGAGATATTGTACTGCCCTACAAATTGGTCAAAATGCAAACACCATTTGGGTTGGTCTTTCACAGTCCAATCCACTTCCTCTGTAGCTTGGAAGAATTTGGTAACATGTGCCTCTGAGCATATGGTGAGTGGTGGCAACACCTGCAATCAGCCCAAATAATAGAAAGAAGACATGTGCTGTGCTGATCTTGTTTTAGCAGGGAGGAAGCAACATTATTAAGACAGTTGATATAGTTCAGATGGTCACTGTGAATATGTCTGATTTCCTTTGCAATTTTAGTGAAGTTTCCTATAGGAAATCATTTTCTTTTGTTTCTATTTCTGTGAATATGTGAAGTACAGCAACTCTTTGCAAAATTTATACTAAAAAAACTCCAAATATAATTGTGGAATAATGGCACTTACTTCTGCAGAATAGTCTCCAGTGGACCTCAGGAGTGTCTCAATTTGCACGAGATAAAACAGTGGTAGGTGAAATATATTCTAGCAAAATGCTAGGTGTGCTCTATGTTTTTAATTGACTGTGCCCACCTTGCCTTAAATGAAGTGGTTTAAACATAGCAGGCTGAAAATATGCCTCCTCTTTTTTCCAACAGCTAGAGTCATTGCTGAAGTAGCAACATACTGGAATCAGTCTGATTTTTCATCAAACTGCAGGTCCAAATTCCACTGTTAATGCACCCAAAATAGAAATAGAACATAACCTCCAATTTGAAACACAAAAGGCTGTCTTCACCATCATATGACACTGACCAATAAAAAGGCTTTGAAATTAATAAAAATAAATTTGACACAGATTTCTGGGATGAATAATGAGGGAAATAAATTTTTCTAGTGTAGATTCTCTGTAGAAACATTAATAACACAGGAAAGAAGCAAAGTAAGAAGAACACCAGCAAACATACAAATATATAATTCTCTATCTTTGGAGATGGCAAGTGTTGCCACCACTCACCATATGCTCAGAGGCACATGTTACCAAATTCTTCCAAGCTACAGAGGAAGTGGATTGGATTGTGAAAGACCAACCCAAATGGTGTTTGCATTTTGACCAATTTGTAGGGCAGTACAATATCTCAGAGAGGAGTTCAGGTCTCCTACTCCCCTGGTGCATTCACTATAGCTGCCCAATTTCCCTGCTTTTTAAAGTTTGATGGAATAGCTGTGGGCTATAGGTATGTTCTTAAACAGCAAGGTTTTTTGCCTATTAGTGAATACATATATACAATTGTACTATAAGTTACCTATATAGTGAATTCTTAATGAGTCCCTGGAGACACGCCTAAGCACCTTTGCAAAAGTTTCACATTTTGCATTTGCTATTTGGGAAGAAGAATTTTTAACACCCACCTGCACTTATTTAGTAGTATTTGCAGAAAATAACTTCTAGGGGCTACCTGATCTCAGGCAAACTGACCACAGGAAAGATGTGTCTTGGTTGCTTGGGGAAAAAGGACAAATAATAGAAATTCCAAGGACTAGAAAAAAAGACAGAAGCAGAAAAGTGCACTAAAAGGGAAAGGAAAACAGTAGCTCTTTAGGATCCCAGGGATTCCTGTTGCCTGGTGTTCAAACAATGCACTCATCAATCACAGCTCTGACTTCACTTAATTGGCTAAAAACACTGACAGGTGGGTACAGCCAGACTGACTCAATTCATAGAAATCTCTAAGAAGGGTACCTGCACATTTTGCTCCATAACTTACTTTCTAAAAGGGCTAGAGACTTACTTGTTTAAAAATAATGAAAGCTCAGAGTCTGGGCCACCTTCCAGAGGTGCCACTGAAGATCTTTGCAAGCACCATGGCACCCATGAACACTGGGTTGGTGACCCCCACCTTAGGGTATACAAGTACTTAGCATGTTACATCCTATATATTCAATGTAGTACTGGGAAAAAACATTCTACTTTATATTTTACACTTGATTATTATGAACTATAACTTACCATCATTATACAGTGTCACCCAGCTTGACTTACTTCTGTTGATGTCATGCCCATGAGTAGCTGGGATTATTTCTGTGTTATATTTTCATAGAGTTAGCTGTTACTAATTTTACCAGTACAAGAGTAATTAAGTGATCGCAATAAGACAGCCAATGTGATGAAATGCAGCAAACTGGGGCCTTAGACCAAATATTCACTGTTCTGCAGCAGTTGTGTGTAGCAAAATGCAGATGACAGAGCTTAGCACACAAAAAGTACCCAATAGATTAATGTTAATATTCATTAAAAGCAAAATCAGAAATATGTAATCCATCCTAGGAAGCACCACCTTCTACAGTCCTAGTAAGCACATATAGGTAAGATGGTAGGAACTCTGTGTGTGTGATTGATATCTATCTCTCTATAAATGTAAGCCATCATGATGTCACACAGCATGATGTTGGGGGCAGGGCACAGTGGCAAAGATGGCTGACTGGGCAAGCTTCATGATTATGATGGCAGCAGCAGCCTTGGAGGATGCCTGGGCTGGCAGCAGTAGCTGCCTTGACAAGAAGCTGGTGGCGGCAGCGGCAGCGGCAGCAGCAGCCTTGGCAGGAGGCTGGTGATGGCAGTGGCAGCAGCTGAACAGCCAAGGTAAGACGGTTGGGTTGCACTGGAGAGTGTGATGCCTGGGAGGGATAGCAAGCAAGCAAGCAACTATGCAGGTGGGCTGCACAGCAGTGGCGCAACAGTCAAGGCAAACAGGTTGGGGTGGGGAGCAGGGCTGTGGAGTCAGAGTCGTGGAGTCGGACGCAATTTTGGGTGGAGTAGGAAGAAATGTACCGACTCCAACTTCAAAATAAAATTAATATTTTAATATTAATGTTAATTTATTAATATTAATATACATTTGCCATTTGTGAAGGAGTCGGAGTCAGACAGCAGAAAAATAGAGGAGTTGGAGAGTAGAAAAATAGAGAGTCAGAGTCAAAGGTTTGACATACTGACTCCACAGCCCTGGTGGGGAGTATGGGTGTCTGGGAGATGGCAGTGGTAAGGGGGAGGCAGAGATTGCATGGCAGTTCATGAGTGCCTGTGTGTTGATGTGTAATTCCCTGTGTGTGTTTGGGAGTGCCTACGGGATGTTTGGGGGAGCCTGGTGTGTGTGTTTGGGAACACCCGGGGGATGTTTGGAGGTGCCTGGTGTGTATGTCTCCCTGTGTGTGTGCACGTGTGCATGCCCACAATAGTCCCTCTGTGTGTGTGTTTGGGGGTGGGGGATTGGAGAGTGAAGCGAGGGGGGCTCTGCCCCCCTACTGTTTGAGCGCCTGCTTAATTTATACTATGGTTTTTAATTGTGGTGCTCCAATTCTTGGGCTGAAATTCTAAATTCACTTAAGAAGTAAGTCCCATTGAATATAGTGAAACTCACTTCTGAGTAAACATGTATAGAATTCTCCTGTAAATATATTCTGCAATGACATCATAATGCTATCTATGACATTGCACTTTGGCCATCTCTAGGTGACTTACAACATACCCAAATTTATAACAAGAATCACAGATAAACACACACACAATCCACACCTATTTACCAGTGCACCGAACCTACAATCACTACATAAAAAGAGAGTTGCATGTATTGCTGTGCTTGCACTGTCTTAATTGAGCTCTAAAAACAGAGTGTAGGTATTATTTTAAATAACAGATTTTTTAAGTCTTACAATCCACACCGTAAAACTTACTTTGGATAAGCAGTGTGTTCTGAAATATGCTGGTGTGAAGATTACTTGTTTTAATATTGTGGAGTTAGACAGGTGTAACAAAGTTCAAGAATGTTCCATGCCTGGCAAATTATTTCTGAAAATGGCTATTTACATCTTCAAGCATGTGCTAAGGTGTAAACTGCTGTTCAAAGCTTTGCAGTGTTCTTGCCTTACAGTACAGTCCTATGTATGTCTACTCACAAGTTGTTTCATTGAGTTTAATGGCACTTACTCTGTAGTAAATTTGTTAAGACTGCAGCCTTCTAACTTACTCTCTAATGCTTGTTTATCTAGAAGTTCCACTGAGTTCAATGAGATGTGCTCCTAAATAATTGCAGTTGCACAGAGTTATCCTATTCAAGTTTATTCAGATGACCCACAGAGTTAAATGAAATTTAATTCCAAGTAACTGTGCACAGGAATTGCAGCCTTACAGTTCAGTACTTGGTGGGCAGGGGAAGTCTCTCTGTTTTCAGTGGAGTTAACTCCCTAAAAGTGTGCAAAGTAACAAACTTACCAGGGAATAAATATTACTGGTCGCTGTGGGGACTTACTTCTGAGTAAACATGGGCAGGATTATGATAGTGGTGTATCATCTGCAGCATCTCACCATTCTTTCCTTCTTCTGAATAGTTTTTAAAAATCCATTATCACTAACATATAATTATCATATAAAACGTGTAGATGACTGATATGTTAAATACTTCCTGTAATTTTTGTAAGCTATGAATGATTTGAATATCTTGAATGACTTTTACATCCTGACTTTAAATATATGTAAGGAAGTCCTTGTAATATTAAAGTTGTGATCCTGATCAGTGTGCATGACAGATTCATGCATGCAACAAACGACAACCCCCTGCCTTTTTAAAAATAAATGGAAAAAAAACCAGATAAACAATCTCTTGTACATGTAGATGTAACTTCATGGGACTACAGCTTGTGTTTTTAGGACCAGAATTCTACCACCCTACATTAAAAGATACTACATTAAAAGTGTACTATACATACTTCCTTGAATTGGAAATATATTTCATTTAACTCAATGAGACAAACTTCTGGGTAAATGGCCTGATCTGCAACAAAATATGGTTTAATGGGAACATGCAGTGTGTTGACACACACTGCTGAAAAGTTCTCACTCAGTTACTTCCGCACTCCTGCTGTGTGGCCATGAACCAAGCCACAATTTGGCTTGCTGTGATGTCCAAACCTGGGCTTATGGTTTGTTTCTCTCCAAACAAACCATGACCCTTAACCAAAATATGTTTTTGGCTTACTGCTGATTATTTGTTTGGGGGAAACAAACCACAAGCCTAGGTTCAGACATCACAAGTAGCCAGACTCTGACTTTTTACCCAGTGGCACAGCAACAGCCACAGAAGGAGAGGAGCAAAGAGATAACTTTTGAGCAGAGTGCATCAGCACGCTGCTTGTTCACATTAAACCACAGTTTGTTTTTAAACTATGATTTAATGAGACATGTGAACTGGGCCTATGTTTAAGATGAGGGTGCAAGTCATCATTCAAGACTGATAGCTCACTATCTCATATCCTCTAAAAATAAGCAAGTGTTGAGGAAAAAAGTAAGACCTCCTTCATCCTAAATAAAATATAGAAGTATAATTGCTTAGAATCTAAGCAATCTAAGCCTTATATCTTCAGAATATACTTATTTTGTTTATTACTGTTCTAGTACCAATGAATAAATCTAGATTAATACACTGTTACAAATAAATTAATGAGATAAATTGTAGTTCACGCCTAACAAAAACAGGGCTTTTTCTAGTTATAACTGAATGCAAATACAGATTATAATATCTTCTCCTACTTCATACATTTTAATATCAGCAAAATGTTCATTAATATCCTTAATTTTAAAAGTTGCAAATTCATACATTTTTATGAGAGAGTACAAGGGGAAGAGAATAAGAGAAACAACAAGGGGGAAAACCTGTCACTTCCTATGCCTGATGTCAATCACAACTGGAGGAAATAAGATCTATTCCCATAAGAAAGTTCTAAATTAATGACTGAAATTCTTGAGTTTATAAATAACAAAAGACAGAATAAACAAATCAAGATAAAAGATACAGTGCGTGTGTGTAGTCTCTGGTTTAACAAGGTAATGAGAAAACACCAGACAGTGATGTCACCACATGAAGAAACAAAGGAAGCTGCACAAGCTGAAAAACTAGAACCCCTATTGTGGCCCAAATTTCTGAAATCATCACTTTAAAATTCCATAATTAAATTATCAGGCCCACAAAAACAGTGCAATCAATTAGGTACAATCCTAAATATGCTTATATGGAGGTATTCTTCGCTGAAATCAAGAACGCCCTCCAAGTAGAAATGGTTAGACTCTATTTTCAATCAATCTGAGATGCAGTTCTGTTTTATGTGTGTGGGCCTGTCTGTGTGTTATATTTTGCCCAGTATTCCAAATTCACTTGTGAAAGGTGTTTTTCTATACTTCTGCCTTTTAAAAAGGAAGCTCCGTGTATTAAAAACAAAAACACAGTTGGATTTTCAACACTGAAAAACAAACAAGAGAGGCAGAGAAGAAACAAAGAAAGTCTCCCCCAGCAGGCTGAAAGCAAGAGGTTCAGTTTCGATAGAGGATTGGCCAGTTGTCAGATTTCAAACCTCAGGAGAAAAATAAGCACTAATGGGAGGGGAGAGGTCCCTAATTTCTGACCCTTAACTCATGAAGTAAAAGGATTTTGGTTAATATCCATTCCAAGCCGTTAAATAAGTGACCGAAGTCAAGAATGAGGGACTTTCATTTTACTAAATAAATAAACAAACAAACAAAACCAAAAACAAATGGGAATGTACATCCACACAAATGTTAATAAATTAAGCAAGACATGAAGTTTCCCCCCAAGCCGGCCCAGTTGTCTTTTTGCAGTCCCCCTGTCCACCTTTTTAAACACCCCTCCGTTTGTCTCTCTGACACACTGCCGTTCTCATGACCACCAGCAGCAGCTCGCCTTTCTCTCGATCCTATTCTCCCCTTCCCCTTGTTCTCTGGTTTCCCCTCCCTTCCCGTATCCCACTCTCCCCCGCTCCTCCGGTACCTGATATGGCGGCGGCGGCTCCTGATCCGGCTCAGTCGCATCCCCATAGCTGGCCCTGTCCGACTGGGACTCGTGAAGCAGGGAAATATCATCCGAGGTGGGGGATTTCAGGCAATTCCCCATCTTCCCCAAAGGGAAGTGGGGTGTCTCCTCTTCCTCCTCCTTAGAGACACAATGGCAGCCACGGGCGACAGCGACGGCTCTCCTCCGGCTTCCCCTCAGAAGCAGGAGCCCAGCTCAGGAAGCTCATGCCAATCTCCTACCCTACATTAAGCAGCTCAGCCCCTAGTCGGCTTGCCCCAGGGACCCACTGCCTGCCTCTCTTTCTCTTCCCCTCCGAATGCCCCACACTCGCAGTTCTGGCGGAGAAATGGCAGCAGGAGGGAGGGAAAGAAAGAGGTCTTAGCCCTCCGCCGCCATCAGGGCCCCGGCTAGGGGCTTGTTTAGACCTCTGGCGGGGAATGGCAAGGGGGAGGTGACGTCCAGGTACACACACACACAGCCCGTCTCCTCCCTTATCCCAAGCGCTGTTCTTCTTCCTGGTCACCAGCCTTCTGCGCACTGAGCTTTCTCAGACAGGCCTCTCGTTCTCTAGCTCCGCCTTTCTTCCCTCCTTCATTTTGCTCTGGGGCCAGCCCTGGAGACAGGCCCGACTTCTCTCACTGTATGCCTATCCCCCACCTTCCCTTCCAGGACCTACGGTTTTGTTTCTTTAAATCAGCTTATCTTCGCTGTACTAAAGGAAGCATTTTGTCGTGATATTCCTCCTATATAAAGGTCGCGTCAGATTACATGTTTAATTTAAAAAGGAGGGCCCCAGCAGAACTGTAACTCTTTTTTTAATTTATTTTTTGAAGGGGTGACGTTGCATCTCCTAAAATAAGAAGCCTCTGACAACATTTCTCTTTAAACCCGTTGTTTTAATTAAGTGCAACAGTAGGGCACTTAACGTGCAGCCCGGCCCTATGCATATTTTCTCAGAAGTACCAGAGACTTTCTTCCAGATAAATAAAAGATCACAGCACTAAGATCATGTGTTGGTTACTTCCCCATTGTACTAGTTATTTCTTCAACAATGTTGTTTGGTGGGGTTGATATTCTAATCCAGGTTGGTGATGGTGAGTACAAAACCCAAGAGGTGATAATTATTTTGCATCAGCTAATGGGAAGTAAATAGACGACGCTGAAGTTGGTTCCTAGTTCCCAGTTCCCAGTTCCTTATTTGTGTGAAATTTCAGTCACTAACAAAGAAGAAAAGTTGACAGCTACAGCAACGTCAAGCCAAATTTAAAATGCCCCTGAACCCCAAAATAAATAATGGGGTACCCTGTATGATATATCGCTGTAATCAGGAGACTCTCGCTGTCAAGACCGACAATAAATTTATACAATCAAAATCATCAGGATTCCGATATTATCATAAATACATAATGATGTCATAAAATCATAAATCATAAGTAACTGGGGGTACACACCCCAAAATATGCTCTGGGCCAGGACAAATCATACAACCCTGGAAAGGGGAGGGTGTCCCCTACAAGATGCCACTGCGTCCCGCCCGGCCCAGAGCCTCTACAGGGCACCAGGCACTCACGAGGGCATCTATGCAAAATCAAACTGGACAAAAACATGCAGAAAAAAATAAGTAACTGGGGGTACACGCCGCAAAATCTGCTCTGGGCCAGGACAAATCATATACTCCAGGAAAGGGGAGGGTGTCCCCTACCAGATGCCACTGCGTCCCACCCAGCCCAGAGCTTCTGCTGGGCACCAGACACTCACGAGGGCATCTATGCAAAATCAAACTGGACAAAAACACGCAGAAAAAAATAAGTGCCTGGGGGTACACACCCCAAACTCTGCTCTGGGCCAGGACAAATCATATACTCCAGGAAAGGGGAGGGTGTCCCCTACCAGATGCCACTGCGTCCCGCCTGGCCCAGAGCCTCTACTGGGCACCAGGCACTCACGAGGGCATCTATGCAAAATCAAACTGGACAAAAACTTACAGGAAAAAATAAGTAACTGGGGGTACACGCCCCAAAATCTGCTCTGGGCCAGGACAAATCTTATACCCCCGGAAAGTGGAGGGTGTCCCCTACGAGATGCCACTGAGTCCCGTCCGGCCCAGAGCTTCTGCTGGGCACCAGACACTCACGAGGGCATCTATGCAAAATCGAACTGGACAAAAACATGCAGGAAAAAATAAGTAACTGGGGGTACACGCCCCAAAACCTGCTCTGGGCCAGGACAAATCGTATACCCCCGGAAAGGGGAGGGTGTCCCCTACAAGATTCCACTGCATCCCGCCTGGCCCAGAGCCTCTGCTGGGTGCAGGGCACATGGGAGGGCATCTATGCAAAATGGAACTGGACAAAAACTTACAGGAAAAAATAAGTAACTGGGGGTACACGCCCCCAAATCTGCTCTGGGCCAGGACAAATCATATACCCCCGGAAAGGGGAGGGTGTCCCCTACGAGATGCCACTGAGTCCCGTCCGGCCCAGAGCTTCTGCTGGGCACCAGACACTCACGAGGGCATCTATGCAAAATCGAACTGGACAAAAACATGCAGGAAAAAATAAGTAACTGGGGGTACACGCCCCAAAATCTGCTCTGGGCCAGGACAAATCATATACCCCAGGAAAGGGACGGGTGTCCCCTACAAGATTCCACTGCGTCCCGTCCGGCCCAGAGTCTCTGCTGGGCGAAGGGCACGTGGGAGGGCATCTATCCAAAAACAAAGCAGACAAAAACATACAGGAAAAAATAAGTACCTGGGGGTACACACCCCAAAATCTGCTCTGGGCTAGGACAAATCATATATCCCAGGAAAGGGGAGGGTGTCCCCTACGAGATTCCACTGCGTCCCGCCGGCCCAGAGCTTCTGCTGGGTGCAGGGCACATTGGAGGGAATCTATGCAAAATCGAGCTGGACAAAAACATACAGGAAAAAATAAGTAACTGGGGGTACACACCCCAAAATCTGCTCTGGATCAGGACAAATCGTATATCCCCAGAAAGGGGAGGGTGTCCCCTACGAGATGCCACTGCGTCCCGCCTGGCCCAGAGCCTCTGCTAGGTGCAGGGCACATGGGAGGGCGTCTATCCAAAATCAAACTGGACAAAAACTTACAGGAAAAAATAAGTAACTGAGGGTACACGCCCCAAAATCTGCTCTGGGCCAGGACATATCATATACCCCCGGAAATGGGAGGGTGTCCCCTACGAGATGCCACTGAGTCCTGTCCGGCCCACAGCTTCTGCTGGGCACCAGACACTCACGAGGGCATCTATGCAAAATCAAACTGGACAAAAACTTACAGAAAAAAATAAGTACCTGGGGGTATACACCCCAAACTCTGCTCTGGGCCAGGACAAATCATACACCCCAGGAAAGAGGAGGGTGTCCCCTACGAGATGCCACTGTGTCCCGCCTGGCCCAGAGCCTCTGCTGGGCGCATGGCACATGGCAGGGCATCTATCCAAAATTAAAGCATACACGGAAAAAATAAGTAACTGGGGGTACACGCCCCAAAATCTGCTCTGGGCCAGGACAAATCATATACCCCCGGAAAGGGGAGGGTGTCCCCTACGAGATGCCACTGCGTCCCGCCTGGCCCAGAGGTTCCGCTGGGCGCAAGGTACATGAGAGGGCATCTATCCAAAACCAAAGGAGACAAAAACATACAGGAAAAAATAAGTAACTGGGGGTACACACCCCAAAATCTGCTCTGGGCCAGGACAAATCATACACTCCAGGAAAGGGGAGGGTGTCCTCTATAACATTCCAGTTTGTCCTGCTTAGCCCAGAGGTTGTGGAGGCCGCAGGGCGTGTATGATGGCATGTACTCACAACTAAAATGGACAAAAACATTCTCTACAAGAATCCATGGCTTCCTGACTTGCCCAGAATTTCTTGTGTGCAGAAGGAGTGGATCTGAGCAACTATACACATCCAAATGTTTAAATTAGGTAGGGGAAAAAAGGATCTGGTGGTGCCCACCCCAAAACTTTATTTGAAGTATTATATATGATTCATTCATTCATTTCATTCATTCATTCATTGGCGATCACTCGTGGCCGAGTAAGACTGTAAGGTCTTTAGCGGTGGGTCCATAAGTGACTGTAGAGGCCAATTCTGGATCCACACAGCCTCCCACAGTGAGGACATAGGTTTCCAGATGGAAGATGGTCACGATGAGGATTTGCTTGGCGTGCCTTCCGCTTAGCTCGCTTGTCCCTTTTGCCCTCTACTCGTGCTTCTTCAAAGTCCATAGCACCTTTGATAATGGCCGACCTCCATTTGGGACGTTCATGGGCCAAGGCTTCCCAGTTCTTAATGCATGTTACATCTTTTAAGATTAGCTTTGATAACATCTTTAAACCTCTTTTGCTGTCCACTGATATTCCTTTTTCCATCCTTAAGTTGGGAGCAAAGTACCTGCTTTGGAAGACAGCGATCAGGCATTCGAACCACATGGCTGGTCCAGCGAAGTTGGGGTTGAAGGATCATTGCTTCAACACTGGTGGTCTTTGCTTCTTCCAATACGCTAACATTAGTCCGCCTATCTTCCCAAGTAATTTGCAGAATTTTCTGGAGGCAGCGTTGGTGGAATCTTTCAAGAAGTTGGGAGTGGCGTTTATAGATGGTCCATGTTTCACAGGCGTACGGTAAGGTCAGTAGTACAATGGCTTTGTAAATAAGCATTTTGGTCTCCCTGCGAATATCCCAATCCTCATACACTCTATGTTTCATTCGGGAGAATGCGGCACTTGCAGAACTCAGATGATGCTGAATTTCAGCATCGATGTCAGCTTTTACAGAGAGATGGCTGCCAAGACAAGAAAATTGATCGACATTCTCCAGCATTGCACCATTAAACTGGATTGACGGTGCTACAGAGGAATTGGTTCGCACTTGCTGATGAAGCACTTTGGGTTTTTTTATGTTAAGCGAGAGGCCAAGCTTTTCATATGCTTCTGCAAAGACATTTAGGATAGTTTGAAGATCTTCCTCTGAATGTGTGGAGACTACATTATCATCGGCATATTGAAGTTCTATGACAGAGGTTGTAATTACCTTACTCTTTGCTTTCAGCCTACTGAGATTAAAAAGCTTTCCATCTGTTCGATATGTGATTTCCACGACAGTGGGAAGTTTCCCCTCAACAAGGTGTAGAATCATGGCGATAAAAATAGCAAATAAGGTCCGAGCAATGACACATCCCTGTTTGACGCCTGATCCCACTTTGAATGGATCACTTTGAGAGCCACTGTTATCCAAAATTGTTGCCCTCGTGTCGTCATGGAGGAGTCGCAAAACATTCACAAATTTATCAGGGCATCCAATTTTCAGAAGGATGGTCCAGAGGGCAGTTCGATTTACAGTATCAAAGGCCTTAGTCAGATCAATAAATGCCATATACAGAGGTCGGTTTTGCTCCCTGCATTTTTCTTGAAGCTGTTGTGCAGTGAAGATCATGTCCACTGTCCACCTGGAAGGTTGGAAACCATTTTGGGATTCAGGGAGAATGTCTTCTGAAATAGGTAGGAGGCAATTTGCAAGGATCCTTGCAAGGATTTGACCTGCGGTAGCAAGAAGAGAGATACCTCGGTAGTTCCCACAATCTGTTCTATCACCCTTCTTGAAAAGAGTGATAATTATGGCATCCCTAAAGTCTTCCGGGATCTCCTCCCTCATCCAGATTTTTTCGATGAGCTTATTAAGTTGTTGTGTAAGTTCAGGCCCACCTTTTTTAAAGACTTCAGCAGGAATCCCATCAGGTCCACTAGCTTTGTTATTTTTCATTTGATTAATGGCTTTACTGACTTCATCCAGATTAGGGGATACTGCAAACTCATCTCTAATTTGTTGTTGCGGGATTTGCAAAAAGACCTCATCAGCCACAATAGAGTTACGATTAAGGAGATCGTGGTAATGCTCTTTCCAATGCAGTGCAATAGACTCTTTGTCCTTTAGAAGTTTGGTACCATCTATTGAATGTAAGGGATTTGTACCATAATTTGTTGGTCCGTAGATGGCCTTTGTGGCATTAAAAAAGCCCCGTGCATCATGAGCATCTGCAAAATGTTGGATTTCTTGAGCTTTCTTTATCCACTGGGCGTTCTTCTCTAGTTCTTCTTTGGACCTCAGCCTTTGCACTAGCACAGATTTTTTTTCTTAGCAGCACAGTTAATATCTTTTTGCCATATCTGGAAGGCTTTCCTTTTCTTGTCAATGATATGTTCAATCTCACTATCATTCTCATCAAACCAGTCCTGATGTTTCTTAGTTTGGTATCCAATAGTTTGTTCACATGCTGCAATAATGGATGTCTTCAGTTTAATCCAGTGTTCCTCGACATTTTCAGGGAGTTCCGTCAGTAGATGTTTCTTGAGAGTTGTTTGAAAGCAAGCTCGCTTAATAGGATCTTGAAGGGCATGGGTGTTCATTTTATGCCTTGGTTTTGTTCCTTGGAGCCTACGTTGAGGAACAATATTAATGGCCATAGTGGATTGAATTAATCGGTGATCTGTCCAGCAGTCATCGGCGCTCATCATGGCCCTGGTGAGGAGTACATCACGACGATCTCTGGCACGGACAATTATGTAATCCAGGAGATGCCAGTGCTTCGACCGAGGGTGCTTCCATGATGCTTTAAATTTATATTTCTGTCAAAAGAGTGTGTTTGTGATAACAAGATTATGCTCTGAACATTAACTCAGAAGTAGAGTTCCATTCAGGTTGCTATTGCCAACTCCTTCTTTCCCAAAGATTTCTGGCCATAAATCAAAATCACACCCAACTCTTGCATTGAAATCGCCCAGGAGGATAATTTTGTCCTCCTTAGGTATCTCTGATAAGATGGTGTCCAGCTGGGTATAAAAATTTTCCTTGATGTTTCATCAGCATCTAATGTTGGTGCATAAGCACTTACAATAGTTGCCTGCTGGTTTTTGGCAAGTTTTAATTAGAGAGTTGAGAGTTGTTCATTAATGCCAGTAGGAACTTCTGACAAGAGCTTCACAAGATCATTTTTAATAGCAAAGCCTACTCCATGTATTCGTCGTTCTTGTTCAGGCAGTACTTTCCAGAAGAAGGTGTAACCTCCTTTTTCTTCCTTCAATTGTCCCTCTCCTGCTCTTCGAGTTTCTTGGAGTGCTGCTATGTCAATACCCAAACATCTCAAATCCCTCTCAATGATGGTAGTTCTGCGTTCAGGACATTCACTATTTGTATTGTCCAGCAATGTCCGTATATTCCACGTTCCAAAGTTCATTTGTCTTTTGCGACTGCTAAGTGGTGCCCCCACTGGACGTGGTAATACAGTCAGGGAGAGAGATGAGGCAGACTATATTTAGGGCACCTTTTCTAGCACCTTCCCCATAAGTGGTCAGCAGAGTGGATCCTGAATTGGAATGCTCAGTCATGGATACAGCTGCCGAACAACTCAACTGCCTCGGTCCTTGAGCCAGGACTACTGAGTCTGTATCCACTGCCCATGTGCCGGTCCATGACTAGCGGCTTCCGGATTTCACAGTCCTGCCCCCGTTGCTATCCGCCAATCGCCATGTGACTTTTGGTTTGGTTTGGTTGGAAGACGCCTGTGCGTGAATTTGTTTTATGTGGGGAGATCAGTGCACGACAATCAACACACAATCTTGATAGAAAAAGGCTTTGATCCAATGGCATGGATACCACGTTGACTGGAAGTCTTTTATCTGCTGCAGCCTTCATCCGCCTTCACAGCCGTTGTAACATACACATTGTTATCCTCCGCTTGTTCTGCCGTTGAGGACTTTCTTTGATTGTTCTTTGTCTGGTTCCTCTCCCTTGACCTTACCGCCATGGATGACCCCGCTGGGAGTACATGACTCCCGACGGCATCACTCACAGGTTTCATTGGAACACGCAAGCCCACTCACCACTGCAAGGTGACGATCCATACACATATTCATACAGGACAGGGTCCTCTACAAGATGGCATTGGTTCCAACCCAGGTCAGAGTTTTTTGTTCAGTTATAGCTCAGACAAGGTCATTTATCATTTCTGATTTTAGAGTGTTTTGAACTGTATTTAATTATGCATTTTATAACTTTTGTGATCCGCCTGAAACGTTTTAGTTAACTGCAGGGAATAAATCTAAACAACACCAACAACATTAATTTATGTATCAGAAGAATAGCCAAAATCTATAGGAAACATTATAAGAAACTTGGATGCCCATTCCAAATTATGATTTGGGGCACCACGAATCATAGTTCCACACATCAGGGATACTGTCTTCTATTAGATGTCATCCATGCATAGTTTAGAGTCTCATCTATGAAATTACATCTTTATGCTTCTTGAGTGAATCGTTGTCTGGTGATCCGGCCAAGTTTCCATCTGCCATGGCACCAGATAACATAGAGTCATACTGTGAGAAGAATTGTTGTGCATTTGATTTATTATATCTCTAAATAAATTATTACACATATATATTATATTTCTCCAACAGGTAAGAACCAAGTATACAAATGAACATATAAACAAGTGCAGACTTAATTTAAAAAACAAATAAGGAAGTCACATTTATCAGAACTGGTAAAACGGTAAAAAACATTTTGCTTAGAAATATATTAGAACATTTTTGCAGTTTACAAAATCAACACCATTTCACATGGGCTGGAATTAAACAATTTCACCCATTCGAAATAATCTCCTGGTTTTCAAACATCTCTGAAATAGTAGTAGATTTAGAAGAGGACCTTCTAAACTGCACATTGCACATCATCATTATTGTTTGGTCCTTTATAGCCTGGTTGCTACAATATGACTTGGAGTACTATTTTTCTTTGTGAAGTCTTGGAACAACTCATTTGTTGCACAAACATCACCACATTTGCCCAGGGTGGCAAAAAAGTGATACCCCCCCAAGTCTTTTAAAAACATCTTAAAAACAAAAGATCTTTACAAAATCAAATACAAAACATTGAAAAACACCTTTTGAAAATTACAAAACATTGTTGAAAACATCTTGAATATAATTCCAATACAGATGCACACTGGGACAAGGTCTCTCCTTAAAAGGGTTGTTGAAAGATGGGATTTTCTTATGTTTAATTTTTGTATCGGTCTACCCTCTTACTCACCTTGTTACAGCTCAAATATTATTATTTCAAAAAGCCATTGGTATTGGCGACAGAAGGAAACGTGGCAGGTTAAACAACAATGATTTCTTGAAGATGTAATTTCATAATTGACACTCAAAAGCATTCATGGATGGCATCTCAGAGAAGACACTCTTCCAGGTGCAATGTAGTATGTTTTATGGTGCCCCAACCCATCTTTTGTGATGGGCACCTCATTTCCTTATTCTTTTCCTGTACATATTTGCTATATTTTCTAATACATATATGCCCTTGTCTGTGCCATACAGACACAAGAAATTCTGAATTGGGTGGGAACCCTCTCCAGAATGCATGGGTGTATGACCTGCAGTGCCCAAAGCATGTCTGATGGTAGAATCCCACAGTTCCTTATGTATTTTCTACATAGCTTGATTATTGTTGTTGTGCATAGATGTCGATACCTGTTCCATATGACCACAAACCATGCCAGGCAGGATGCAGTGGCATCTCGCGGAGGACGCTATTCACTTTGCTCAAGTGAATGATTTTTCATAGCCCACAGAAGATTTTGTAGTGGTCACCACAAATTATTATTTATTTATTTATTTATAGAATTTATTAGTCGCCCATCTGGCTGGCTGTCCAGCCACTCTGGGCGACATACAACATAGGTATATAATACCTAGACATTGAAAATCTAAAAACAATGAAGATAAAATCTAGCCCACCCCAAAAGCCTGCCTGAAGAGCCCGGTTTTCAAGGCCCAGCGGAAGCTCATCACAGAAGGGACATGGCGGAGATCATTTGGGAGGGAGTTCCACAGGGTGGGGGCCACAATTGAAAAAGCCCTCTCTCTCATTCTCACCAGTTTGGCTGTTTTGACTGATGGGATGGAGAGAAGGTCTTTTGAGGCTGATCTTGTTAGGCGGCATAGCTGATGTTGCTGGAGGCGCTCCTTTAGATAGACTGGGCCGAAACCGTATAGGGTTTTAAAGGTCAAAACTAACACCTTGAATTGGGCCTGGTAAGCAATTGGTAACCAGTGCAGCTCTTTTAGCACTGGAGTGATATGATCTCACCAGCAGCTGCCTTTAATCAGGCGCGCCGCCCCGTTCTGTACCAGTTTTGCCATATTTACTCTTCATTATTTTAGCTGGGAAAGACATGCATGTCATAGAGTACACGATCTTTTTTCCTGGGGTATATGATTTGTCCTGGCCCAGAGCGGTTTTTGGGGCATGTACCCCCAGTTACTTATTTTTTCCTGTATGTTTTTGTCTGCTTCGGTTTTGGATAGATGCCCTCCCATGTGCCCTGCACCCAGCAGAGGCTCTGGGCCAGGTGGGACGCAGTGGCATCTCGTAGGGGACACCCTCCCCTTTCCTGGGGTATATGATTTGTCCTGGCCCAGAGCAGATTTTGGGGCGTGTACCCCCAGTTACTTATTTTTTCCTGTAAGCTTTTGTCCAGTTTGAATTTGGATAGATGCCCTCCCATGTGCCCTGCACCCAGCAGAGGCTCTGGGCCAGGCGGGACGCAGTGGAATCTTGTAGGGGACACCCTCCCCTTTCTGGGGGTATATGATTTGTCCTGGTCCAGAGCAGATTTGGGGGCGTGTACCCCCAGTTACTTATTTTTTCCTGCATGTTTTTGTCCAGTTCAATTTTGCATAGATGCCCTCGTGAGTGTCTGGTGCCCAGCAGAAGCTCTGGGCCAGGCGGGATGCAGTGGTATCCCGTAGGGGACACCCTCCCCTTTCCGGGGGTATATGATTTGTCCTGGCCCAGAGCAGATTTGGGGGCGTGTACCCCCAGTTACTTATTTTTTCCTGTAAGTTTTTGTCCAGTTCCATTTTGCATAGATGCCCTCCCATGTGCCCTGCACCCAGCAGAGGCTCTGGGCCAGGTGGGACACAGTGGCATCTCGTAGGGGACACCCTCCCCTTTCCTGGGGTATATGATTTGTCCTGGCCCAGAGCAGATTTTGGGGTGTGTATCCCCAGTTACTTATGATTTATGATTTTATGACATCATTATGTATTTATGATAATATAGGAATCCTGATGATTTTGATTGTATAAATTTATTGTCAGTCTTGACGGCGAGAGTCTCCTGATTACAGCGATATATCATACAGGGTACCCCATTATTTATTTTAGGGTTCAGGGGCATTTTAAATTTGGCTTGACGTTGCTGTAGCTGTCAACTTTTCTTCTTTGTTAGTGACTGAAATTTCACACAAATAAGGAACTGGGAACTGGGAATTAGGAACCAACTTCAGCGTCGTAGTAAATAGATCCTCCGTGGCGCAGAGTGGTAAGCAGTGGTAACGCAGCCAAAGCTCTGCTCACGGAGTTCGATTCCAAAGAAAGGAGGAAGTTGAATCTCCGGTAAAAGGGGTCGAGGTCCACTCAGCCTTCCATCCATCTGTGGCCGGTAAAATGAGTACCCAGCATATGCTGGGGGGTAAAGAAAGGCCAGGGACGGAACTGGCAATCCCACCCCATATATATGGTCTGCCTGGTAAATGTCGCAAGATGTCACCCTAAGAGTAGCACTACAAGTGCAGGGACACCTTTACCTTTTTTTTAATGGGAAGTAAAAAAGTGTTAACATAATGGGTTTTTTTTAAAGCCACCAAAAATTAGTCCTCAGCTTTGTTCATATAAAAACTGCCTAATTTCTTTTTCATTTCTGTTTTCCACCAACCAAGGATCCTGTCTGTGGCTTAAGACTGGAGATAGATCTAGGTAACAGTTGCATATATTTTCAAATATTGGGGTGGGATCAACCACTGTATATTTCTAGTTCCCAGCAGGCCTGTGTGCAACCTGAAACATGCATGGCACCTAGTAGAGCTTAAGGTCACTTCTAGACACCTCTTTAATGAGCATCAGCCTGGGTTATTTGTGGGGAGTTTGGGTCAGGCAAGTGTTACCCACTTTTCAGTGCATTTTCCTCATTTTCCTTACTGCAAAGTCAGATCTTTTGGGGAAGTGAGTTTGTTTCACAAGAGCCCCAAATAAGCTGTAATTGCGCAGGCCAAAATTGCCAGGATGTAATCGAATCTGAAAACAGTGACAGTAAACACCTGAAGTTGAATGTTTGCTACCTCCTGCCACATCACGGTTTGAACATCAACCATAATTTTTTCTTTTCCCACACCTTCATCAGGTTCTATTTACCATCTACTCTGGTGAAGAATTATGGAGAACCTGAAAGTGTGCACATTATTTTGTAAAATTTTGCTTGGCCTAATAAAATTATTGGCCTAAAGTGGATTTTGGAATTTTTAACCCTATGTAACTTTCTCCATTAGAATTTCAAAGTCATTGCACACACAACCTTCATAATGTCAAATTCTTCAAGAAAATAAATGGATGTACCCGATATGGTCTCCCTCTTGCTTAGAAGGATACTTGAGTGGTGGTGCTGATTGTGATGGCCAGCCTTCTGAGCCCTGCCCCCCAAAAACTTGATTTGAAAGTATTAGCTGCAGTCTGAAACCCCTGAAACCAGAGTACCTGTTTTGTGTGTTTCCTATCATGAAATTTGATTGAATTGTGTCAGGATTTACATGTAGCAGCATCAAATGATTATGTTCATATGGAAAAATAAGGACAGAAGCAAAAGGCTAATCTGACCACCAACAGATATAAAACATTGTGTGTGTGTGTGTGTGTGGGAATCTTATTGCCTGCAATGTTTTATAGGAATCAAAGAGTAGAATTTTAATTTCAGGCTTTGGACTGTAGCGGAGTGGGACTCCTAAGCCCCTGATGCTGAGCAGTGACAAAAGTCAAGGGAAAGGACCTGTTCATTTATTAGAGATCACAGAGTGAAGGGAGACCACCATGCTGTGAGTCATTATTGTTAGTTTGCGGCCAAGATGGTTGTTAGGGCTGTTGTGGATTGTCCTGTTCACCCGTTACATCAGCCCTATAAACTCCAAGAAAGAACAGCCCACCCTGCAAGAGGCTTGGCAGGCCCCCATATGGCACAGATCCCCAAACCAGCTGTACACATGCAATTTATTCTCTCTATGTGTGAGGGCAAGATTTTTGTTTTCCATCTGATAACTTCAAAAGACCATGCTACTGCACTGTGCAAGACTTCGCACCACAAGTAGATGGATTGCAACATGGTAGAGTTAAGGAGGAGCATCATCACTAACCACAATCCTATCAATGGCAATAGGATCTCACTCTTCTTTCCCTTGTGTTAATTTAACGTTGTGGTCACAAAACAAAAGTATTAATTGAAGCATAAGAGTAATTGCCAAACTTCAAAGAGTTTCACAGTGTAGGAGCTTGTGAAAAGTCTATGTAATAAACAGCACAGCTAAAGATGGCACTGTACAGCACCCAGATGTCTGTGGTTCCTCAAGGGAAAAAGACAAAAAACAGGGAGAAGGGAAGCACTGAACCAACAGCAAAAATCAAGTTCTACAACCCGCAGCAGTTGTTTTGCTGTACCAGTAGTGCTGCACATAAGCTGATGTACCATCATAACTAAGACAGTGATCCATGAGCCAGAGTGCCACTGGTTCAAATCTTATGACCTCAGCGGTAGCCTTTAACTTGTTAGGTGGCTTTAAGCAAGCTACTATTCTCTCACCATATATGCAATATGGCAATGCTAAATTGGCCTCCTTTGAAAGGCTGTTGTAAAGATTATTGTGATAATTTATGTGAAGTGCTATAAACAGCTTCAATGGTCAAAGTAATTCTCATAAATGCTACATACAATTATTAGATACTCCTACTAAAAACTGTATATTTCAGTCATAAACATGCTCTGTTGAATAACATTCCTGCTGAGAAAAAAAGAAATTTGTTCCACTGAGGTTTTGAAATTGAATATATGCCACTATAAACCAATTTGACCATTCACATCTACATCTGTCTTGATGTGAGAAGGGAAAATTCAGATTCTGTCTATGGAATACAGAAAGCTGCCTTATACCAAGTCAGACCATTGGTCCATCTAGCTCAGTATTGTCTGGCAATGACTCCAGAACGTCGCACAGGGCTCCCTCCCAGCCCTATCTGGAGATGCCAAGATTGAACCTGGGACCTTCTGCATGCAAAGCACATGCTCCACCACTGAGCTACATCCCCTTCCCTACATGTTATCCATAACAAATCCTGAATACAGAAAGACCTGTCATCTCCCGCCCAAATTAAAATGACTGCAAATATGTTTAGTCAGTTTTAATTTCTGAGAAATTATTCAGAGTTTATGTTGCCTAGTATATATACATTTTTAAAACTTCTTTAGACACATTCCTACTATTCAGTGGCTTTTCTGTCACAAAACACAGCTTGTCATTTTTCATGTTTCACGTAAGTATATTCAAATAATTTGTTATTTGGGGGGAAATAGTAATCAACATTTGTGAGAACAGTTAAAAATTTTCAACAAGTCATGCAAAGACTGATCATGGATTTTGCACTGTATAAATATTGGCCAATGTCTGGTCTGCATGCAATACTTTACTAGAGGAGTGTCCTATGATATCATTGTCAAATTTTGACTTTGAAATTGTCAGTGTCTGGTCTGCATGTGATGAACTTATGATATCATTCTCAGATTTTGACTTTGAAATTGTTGGTTTCTTTAGTTGTGCTGACACATCATTAGAGGTACTCTGTTCATGGTTATCATATAAACAATGGTCTGGCTGGACTGCATGCAATACTTTACTAGAGGAAGACCTTATGATATCATTGTCAGATTTTGACATTGTTGTTTTCTTTAGTTGTGGTGACACATCATCAGAGGTACTCTGTTTGTGGTTATCACATAAACAGTGGTCTGGCTGCTGTGGAACATGAACCAGTTCTTTTTCTTTTGGGGTAGTGCTAGGCAGATTTGAGAAGCCATTTTCCATGATAATTTCATCTGATAGGGAAAGTTGTGAAGAGGAAATATCACATATATCAAAGAGTGATTGTATGCTCTCACTGGACCAAGATGGAAACACGAACGCTCTGGATCTTACAGTCAAACCTTCATGTGACATTTTTGAACTGCCTTCTGTATCAGAGCTGCAATATATTTCTTTTATAGTAACAAATTCCTCTTTGGAACAAGTTTTGGTAGCTGCAACAAAAAGGTTGGCATTCTTCATTAGAAGTGCATGATTTAAATTTGTAACCATATATTAAATGTATATTAAATAAAGTAGGTTGAATCCAGATATCTGTCTGAGGAAAGGGGTGAGCAGAAGCTGCCTTTCCCACCCCCTCCTTTCCCTGGCAGCCCCCAAACCCCCCTTAAAAAGGCTCCCTCAAGTGTTGGGGGATCCTGATAAATGGAGAGGGCTCTGGCACGATGGAATAGGGAGATAGTAAAAGTCAGGCAGAAGCACCTTCTGTGAATGGGAGTGCCACTTAATGATTTTCCCCTTTACCGTAGTCACACCCCGGCCAATTCAATTCAGCAGAGTGTTCCCCCTCCCCAATCCTCAGGGAAGTCTTTTTAGGAGCCTGTTAGGGAGATGGCAAACTGTCTGAAACAATTTTAGTTGATGCAGGCATACAATTTCAAAAAGTCTGCTACATGTGCTGTTTTTCCTATAACGTAACTAATTATTATTTATTTTGTTTATTCATAGAATCATTTGTATCTCACATCTTCAACCCTAAAAAGGGCCCTCGCAGAGACTAAGAAAACATACAAAAGCATCAAAAGACATAAAAACATATTAAAACAGTAAAGAATAAAACAACAAAAAATTTACATAATTCTTCAACAATATACCAGCAAAAACTAAAGTGACAAGACTATAATAGGCATTGGTCTAACTGGTGAGTCATGATTCAGAACTGCAAATGCATCCCAAACTTTGGTAAGTTGCACTAGTGGTAGCACCACAATTTTATTATGTTTGTTAGGGAAAATAGAATGGGATGAATAAAAGTAGCAGAAAGAGGTCACAGAAGAGAAAGCCACATAGGATAAAATGTTAAAAGCAGGTTCTACATTGCAAGTTGGGGTTAACAGTAGATGTGTTGAAGACTGTCTCATGATTATGGCCAGCTTTTCAAGAACTAGAAAAAAAGACAAGCAAGAAAAGTGCACTAAAAAGGAAGTGAAACAGCAGTTTTTTGGGACTCCAGAGATTCCTATTGCCTGGTGTCTAAACAACTCACTTACCAATTACAGCTCTGACTTTGCTAATTGGCTAATAACAGTGACAGGCTGGCTGATTTCACATAAAACACTTAAAAGGGCACCTGCACGTATTGCTCCATAACTTTCTTTCTAGGAGGGCTAGAGGCTTTTTTTTAAAAAGTGAAAGCTCAGATGCTGGGCTATCTGCTGGGGTTCCCACTGACAGCCTTTGTGGGTGCCATAGAACACGCAGGCAATAAATTGGCAACCCCTGATTGAAACCATACTTTCATAACAAATGCAGATCTGAAACCATGGTTTGATCCTGGCTTTTTCTCACTAATCACAAACAAATCACAGTTATTCAAGTTTGGAAGCCATAGATAACTGGTTTGTTTAAAATCAGAGTAAAAGCTGTGAATCTCCTTGTAGACATGAAACAGCAGAGAAGGGAATATGTGAGCCTGAGTTTTTCTGCAACTTGTTTAGATAATGCAAAACCATGGCTTTTCCTGCTAGATCAGAACTGAGCCATGCTTTGCATGGATAACATCAATAAAAATACCAATATCTATGCTGAAAGTTTTTCATGCCAAATCAGGGAAATTCTGTACTGAACTAATAAATTGTGTTCCAAATTACCAGGTAATAGCATGTGAATTACAAAGCATATACATTTATCCAGGTCCTTATACATTGCCTGATACTACAAACTTGTGAATATTTTGTGAAATTTCTACAAACAGGTTGTAACTGTAAAAGAAATTGCATGATCCGCTCCTAATGGCTCACTCTATTTTTTCATGGGAGAGAGTGGTATTTTATTTCTTTGTGCACCTAATTTTTTTTCTTTGAAGAGATCAAGATTGGCTGCTCCTCATAGTTTATATATAATAGTATCTGCGTAAGAGCCCCTTCTTGTGGACAGACACTGCCATTTAAAAAATGCTAATGTGACCTTCACAGTTAGTAATTAACAATACAGAGATGCACAAATTCTTTGTATGAGTGAACACAGTGTACTGGAGTATTATATCATTCTTTGGTTCCTAGTGTGAGCATAATGTACTCTTGCTTGCAAAGGGGAGGGGGACTCCTTGATTTCCACAACATGCCCCCTGCCCCAGCACTATGCTACACTGAATGCTGTTCTGGAAGTCTGTTGACTCTCAGTATTGACTTTCAATGGCAGGGGTTCTCAAACTGCAGTCTGTGGACCACCAGTGGTCCATGAGCTTCATTCAGTTGGTCTATGGATTTTTAGTTAAAGATGGAAGAGAGCACTGTGACGCCCTTCCCTGGCTCTCCCTGTCAGGTTCCTACCTGCTCGTGGCTACTGCCTTTCACTAGGCACCACCAGGGACTCTACCAGTCCGGACTGTCCTTTTTTATGGTTTCTCTCTCCGCTCTAGCACAGATCTCAATAGATCCCCCTGCTAGGCAGCACCACCAGTCACGTTCTACAACCAATGTTCCCAGAGACCTTGCCTGAGTCTCTCTATCTGGTTACATTCGTGACTGCGTGCCTATGCTGTTCCCAACCCCCTTGTATCAATGCAGATAACTCATAACTCGGGGTTGCTCTGGATACTTATAATGTTATCTTCTCCTCTTCACCGCTGCCACCATTTGTTACTGTTTCCCTTCAGCCTTGGTCATTACCTTACCCTCCCTTCTGGTCTGTGAAACCCCAGCCAAGGATCAGGCCTTCGGTAAACCAAAATAGTATTTATTAAATAACATTAATAACAAGATAACTTTGATAATGATCTACAAGCTTATGGTTTCATCTATTACTGTGATATTTGACTTATTACTAATCCGAACTCCACCTCCCTCTTTCTCCACACTCTCCTGACATATACCAACTCACACCCACCTCCAAACTCCACCAAAACAACCCACTCACGTCCCCCCAGATTCAACTGTCATCCTTCCATTTATACTCTCAGCCATCCAAACACTCAGCCAATCATCCAGCATTCTACTGCTCATTTACTCCCCCCTCCTCTTTCATTCCACTTACCACATATCTTATATACAAACAGCACTTACAATATATACATTAATACAGGAACATCACATTCGTCCCCCCCTTAAAAATAACGGCAAAGTATTATTCCTGCTCTAGGATTCATACGTCGCGTTAACAATAAAACCAAGTCTATGGGGAAAATGTCTTTTTTGCTCCTACGTCTGCGTCACGTCACTGCAGTCCCAGCCACTTGCCTTGAAAGTCCATCGGCCAATACATTGTCCTTGCCTTTGATGAACTTGAAGTCCACCTGATAGTCTTGTAGAGTCCAGGACCACCTCTGCAGCATAGTGTTATGGTTTTTCATAGTCTGTAACCATAACAAGGCCCGATGATCCGTCGTCACCGTAAATCTTCGTCCCCACACGTATGGGCGCAACTTGCTCAGTCCCCACACGACTGCTAGGCACTCCTTTTGGACCGACGAATAATTCTTCTCCCTCGATGTTAGCTTGCGGCTAAGATACGCCACCGGATGTCTGGTGCCTCCTCTCTCCTGCAGCAAGATGACTCCCAGCGCGAGGTCCGACGCATCCGTAGACACGATGAATGGTTGCTCATAGTCTGGTGCTATTAATATAGGTCCTTGGCACAAGGCTTGCTTCAAAAAATCAAAAGCCTTTTGACATTCATCCGTCCATACCACACGTTCAGCACACTTTTTCTTTGTCAGCTCATGCAAGGGGGTCGCTATTTCCCCAAATTTTTTCACAAACTTTCGGTAGAATCCAGCCACACCTAAAAATGCCCTAACTTGTTTTTTAGTTAAGGGGATAGGCCACGATTGTATTGCCTCCACCTTGCTCCATAAGGGGGTTATTTTCCCACTCCCCACCTTATGTCCTAAATAGATGACCTCATTCAATCCAAACTGGCATTTCTTAGCTTTTATTGTTAGCCCTGCTTTTCTTAATGCCTCTAATACTGTGGTAATTACATACGTCACTGTGTCAAGCTTTTCTCTTATGGTATATGGTCCCTCCCAGTTAGCCTGTAATTTATCATGTTTCCTGGGTATGAATGCCATAACCATATCTCCCACATCATACACACGTTCCCTGGCTGTTCTGTCATACCAGTAACTTTGCTTCTCCTGAGCTTGACTCAAATTCTTTTGTACAGCTTCCATCATCGATGTTAATTTGCTGCAGAAGTCTAATACAAAATCAACTACAGATGTTTTGTACTCTCCCAGGGTTCCTTCCCATGAATTTTTTAACAGTTCCAAGGGTCCCCTCACTTTTCTAGTGAACATCAGTTCAAAGGGTGAGAAGCCTGTTGACTCCTGAGGGACTTCTCTGTACGCGAATAAGAAGCACCCCAAACGTTCATCCCAGTCATGTGGGTGATCTTGAACATAACTTCTTATCATGCCCTTCAGAACCCCATTAAATCTCTCAGTCAATCCATTAGTGGCTGGATGGTAAGTGGTTGTCTTTAAATGTTTTAGACCACAACACTTCCACATACATTGCATCACTTCTCCCATGAATACACTGCCTTGATCCGTCAGCACTTCATGAGGGAAACCCAGCCTCATAAAGATTTTTAATAAAGCCTCTGCCACTACAGGGGCTTCTACGGATCTTAATGCTTCCGCGTCTGGGTACCTGGTGGCAAAATCCACCACCACCAATAGATATTTCTTGCCATGCCTTGTGGGTTTGGAAAAAGGGCCCATCAAATCTATTCCCACTCTATAAAAGGGTTGTCCAATTATAGGAAGGGGCTTTAAGGGTGCCTTAGTCTTTACTCCACTTTTTCCCACCTTTTGGCATATACCACAAGATAGACAATGTTGTTTTACATCTTTGGAGATATTTGGCCAATAATAGTGTGCAGCCAATCTCCTCTTGGTCTTTTTTATTCCCAGATGTCCTGCACATGGGACATCGTGGGCTACCTCTAGCAATCTGGTTCTGTATTTGCTAGGTACTATCAATTGCTTCACTGGTTCACATTCATCCTTTCTCTCAGCAAGCATCCACAGTCTATATAAAATCCCATTCTCACACACAATTTGATTCCTCAGTTTGTCAGTGAAAGGAATCTGTTGGGTCAGGGCTTGCTCCTTTATTTGCCTCAAATTTGTATCCTTATTCAGTTCTTCCCTGAACTGCTCTGCCTCTTCCCCAGAGACCATTTGATACAGTTTGTCTCCTTCAGCAGGCCTGCCAAGGGTTGCTATGGTGACCTTAGGCTTGATCACAGGTTGCACCCTGTTTTCTTCAGCCTCTGTTAACATGGCTTTTGTCTCTCTGCCAAGCTGTCGTCTGGTCACCACATATATTTTTCCTTGTGCCCCCATTACATCTCTTCCCAGTATCACTGGCTCTTGTTGCTGGGCATTAATGCATACTTTATAATTTCCCTCTTTGCCTCTCCACTGCATTTTCACTAGGGCCATGGGTAAGTTTTCTGGTTCACCCCTCACTCCTTGGATGGTCACCGTTTCCTGAGGTAATATTTCCTCAGATTTTATTAAATCCGGCCTCAGTAACATCTGAGCGGCACCAGTATCAAGCAATGCCCAATAATTTGCCCCCTGAACACACACTTCCTCTCTTAGACTCGTATCAAAGTCTTTTAGTTCGGTCCAGTTTATCTGGCAGAACTGAACCTTTTTTGTTTCCAGCTCTTTTGGTTCTGTTTTTACTGCCCTTCCCTGAGCAGGATTACTAATGGGGTTGGCAACCCCACATTGAAAACGTAGGTGCCCCGGTCTACCACATTTATAGCATAATTTCTCCTCCATTTTAGGGTACACAGATCCACTCTGGGGTGTCCTGGGCCCTTCAGATTTTACTGGAGGACTCACTCGCTGTGGTACCACATCCTTTCTGCCGCCATTATATGGTCTGGGTTTAAACTCTCTTGATGTTTTCCCCACCCAGCCAGTTCTATTGGAGGCAAAGTGATCCGCCATCTCTGCGGCCTCCTGCACCGATGTAGGGGAACGGTCTTTGACAAGGAGCCTTATTTCTGGTGGTAACTGATGGAATAATTGATCCAGTATCACGAGGCTTTTCACCTCTTCCACTGACTGAGCTTTGGCACTACTCATCCACTTTCCAAATATATCCATCAACTTTGCTCCCAGTTCAACAAAAGACCTCCCTGCTTGGATCTGACAGTTTCGGAATAACTTCCTAAAGTAGTCAGGTCCCAGTCTGAATCTTTTGTATACTGCCTCTTTAAACTCGGCATATGTGACGGGCCTGTCTGAGGGGAAATATTGGTATACCTCTGCCAATTCCCCTTTGATCAGGTCTGATAAATATTGCATATATTTATCCTCCGGTAGCCCCCACATTTGAGCTGCCTTTTCAAAGGTGCTGAGGTAAATCTGTGGATCTTGTCCAGGCTCAAACACTACAAAATCTTTCGGTGTAACTTTTATTTTTGTTTCATTTCTGTCCTTTCTTGTTTCATCAGAATGAAACTTCTCTCTTTCAAACTTTAACTTTTCCACCTGTAATTCAGCATCCACTCTCATTCTCTCAAATTCCAACTCCCGCTGTTTTTCCTTCTCATCAGCCTCCCTCCTCAATCTCTCAGTTTCCAACTCCCTCTGCTTGTCTTTTTCCTCAGCCTCCCTCCTCAATCTCTGTTTCCAACTCCCTCTGTTTGTCTTTCTCCTCAGCCTCCAACCCTCAACTTCTCTCTCAAATACTCTATATAAGCGGGATTGCTTAAGTATCCTTCTGGGGTCTCTTCCCTGACAGGTTGTTTTTGCTGGACAGTTGTAAATCCTATTAGTGCTACCCTCAATTCATCTACCCCTTTACCCTCGTGAGGTAAATTGAATGTTATGCACTTCTCCACCAGCTCCTCTCTTTTCATTTTTATATATTCAGCCATGGTGTTTGAGTTCACTCACTCTTTGCCACACACTCTTTGCCAGTCACTCTCACAAGTAATCTTTATTTGTTATTTCTGTTTGCCACACCACTGTTAGGGACTCTCTTTTGTCCGTATCCGGACTCTCTTTTGTTCGTATCCCACCGCTACAGCCACCACCTGTGACGCCCTTCCCTGGCTCTCCCTGTCAGGTTCCTACCTGCTTGTGGCTACTGCCTTTCACTAGGCACCACCAGGGACTCCACCAGTCCGGACTGTCCTTTTTTATGGTTTCTCTCTCCGCTCTAGCACAGATCTCAATAGATACCCCTGCTAGGCAGCACCACCAGTCACGTTCTACAACCAATGTTCCCAGAGACCTTGCCTGAGTCTCTCTATCCGGTTACATTTGTGATTGCGTGCCTATGCTGTTCCCAACCCCCTTGTATCAATGCAGATAACTCATAACTCGGGGTTGCTCTGGATACTTATAATGTTATCTTCTCCTCTTCACCGCTGCCACCATTTGTTACTGTTTCCCTTCAGCCTTGGTCATTACCTTACCCTCCCTTCTGGTCTGTGAAACCCCAGCCAAGGATCAGGCCTTCGGTAAACCAAAATAGTATTTATTAAATAACATTAATAACAAGATAACTTTGATAATGATCTACAAGCTTATGGTTTCATCTATTACTGTGATATTTGACTTATTACTAATCCGAACTCCACTTCCCTCTTTCTCCACACTCTCCTGACATACACCAACTCATACCCACCTCCAAACTCCACCAAAACAACCCACTCACGTCCCCCCAGATTCAACTGTCATCCTTCCATTTATACTCTCAGCCATCCAAACACTCAGCCAATCATCCAGCATTCTACTACTCATTTACTCCCCCCTCCTCTTTCATTCCACTTACCACATATCTTCTATACAAACAGCACTTACCATATATACATTAATACAGGAACATCACAAGCACATCCATCATACTCCTACTGGGAGGAAGGGCCATATATAAATCTACTGAATAAATCAATGAATGAATAAATATTAAATATTCATATTAATTTTAATTGTATTTTATTTCTTATTTTATATTTTACGGTATTACAGTTTGAATTCTAGAAAATACAACAAAATGCAATACATGAGACATAAAAGAAGCAATAAAAATACAGTTAAAAATCATACAGCATATAGCACAGCACACTGCTATTGCTACAACAGGTAGAAAAATCATTAAGTGGTCTGCTAAGGCCCTGAGCACCTTTCAAGTGGTCCACAGGGGATAAGGTTTGGGAACCACTGTTCTGGGACAAAAGGAGTGCAAAGGAAAGAACAGGAAGAAACTGGAAAACCCAATTTTGCAGGCTCAACTCTGCCCATGGTTCTTAGGATCCAAACCATACTGTCTGTGCGTTAAGATATTTTTAGGAAAGGTGTCTCCATACAAAAGCCTGGGTTCTCCAATATAAATGCTGCAAAATACAATATAAGGTTCTTAAAGATAGGAAAGTTTGAAAGGCTGTCTTTTAAAAAAGGGTTCTGGGGCAGGATAACGGGCACCTCAGGCCCTGTAGACAGAGATAGAGTAAATATTAGTAAATTCACAGTATAAAGAGAGGACAATCTATGGAAATGCAGAAACTGAAAAAAATATATAGGCAATTTACATTTGAATGAAAATCTTCTAAGGGCTATTCCTGCAGCAGCAAAGAATACTGCAAAAGAACAAAGCTATGGGTATTCTCCAAAAGTTTGTTCATACAGTTAGTTCCATATGCATTTTAAAACAGCTCTTAATTGGGAACAAATCAGTCATTCTTCCGCTTTCTAACCTGAGAAGCATCCTCAGTCTATCAGATCTCTGAATTAACTGGGTAAAATTGCTTTATCCTTAACTTTACCTTGGCAACGCTTGATCCTTTAGAGTCCAAATAACCTGGTGTGATTTCAAAACAACATCGCCAGCCAAGTGTGAGGGGCTCCGTGACTGGTTTCCAGATCCAGCAACAGAAACCATAAAAGCAGTTGTAGGCACTGGGTGCAATGATGTGAACTATGTGTAGTTCCTGATCCTATGGAGATAGCTTAAGAACATAAGAATATAAGAAGAGCCTGCTGGATGAGGCCAGTGGCCCATCTAGTCCAGCATCCTGTTCTCACAGTGGCCAACCAGGTGCCTGGGGGAAGCCCGCAAGCAGGACCCGAGTGCAAGAACACTCTCCCCTCCTGAGGCTTCTGGAAACTGGTTTTCAGAAGCATGCTGCCTCTGACTAGGGTGGCACAGCACAGCCATCATGGCTAGTAGCCATTGATAGCCCCGTCCTCCATGAATTTGTCTAATCTTCTTTTAAAGCCATCCAAGCTGGTGGCCATTACTGTATCTTGTGGGAGCAAATTCCATAGTTTAACTATGTGCTGAGTAAAGAAGTACTTCCTTTTGTCTGTCCTGAATCTTCCAACATTCAGCTTCTTTGAATGTCCACGAGTTCTAGTATTATGAGAAAGGAAGAACTTTTCTCTATCCACTTTCTCAATGCCATGCATAATTTTATACACTTCTATCATGTCTCCTCTGACCCGCCTTTTCTCTAAACTAAAAAGCCCCAAATGCTGCAACCTTTCCTCGTAAGGGAGTTGCTCCATCCCCTTGATCATTCTGGTTGCCCTCTTCTGAACCTTTTCCAACTCTATAATATCCTTTTTGAGATGAGGCGACCAGAACTGTACACAGTATTCCAAATGCGGCCGCACCATAGATTTATACAATGGCATTATGATATCGGCTGTTTTATTTTCAATACCTTTCCTAATTATCACTAGCATGGAATTTGCCTTTTTCACAGCTGCCGCACACTGGGTCGACATTTTCATCGTGCTGTCCACTACAACCCCGAGGTCTCTCTCCTGGTCGGTCACCGCCAGTTCAGACCCCATGAGCGTATATGTGAAATTCAGATTTTTTGCTCCAATATGCATAATTTTACACTTGTTTATATTGAATTGCATTTGCCATTTTTCCACCCATTCACTCAGTTTGGAGAGGTCTTTTTGGAGCTCTTCGCAATCCCTTTTTGTTTTAACAACCCTGAACAATTTAGTGTCGTCAGCAAACTTGGCCACTTCACTGCTCACTCCTAATTCTAGGTCATTAATGAACAAGTTGAAAAGTACAGGTCCCAATACCGATCCTTGAGGGACTCCACTTTCTACAGCCCTCCATTGGGAGAACTGTCTGTTTATTCCTACTCTCTGCTTTCTGCTTCTTAACCAATTCCTTATCCACAAGAGGACCTCTCCTCTTATTCCATGACTGCTAAGCTTCCTCAGAAGTCTTTGGTGAGGTACCTTGTCAAACACTTTTTGAAAGTCTAAGTACACTATGTCCACTGGATCACCTCTATCTATATGCTTGTTGACACTCTCAAAGAATTCTAGTAGGTTACTAAGACAGGACTTTCCCTTGCAGAAGCCATGCTGGCTCTGCTTCAGCAAGGCTTGTTCTTCTATGTGCTTAGTTAATCTAGCTTTAATAATACTTTCTACCAGTTTCCCAGGGACAGAAGTTAAGCTAACTGGCCTGTAATTTCCGGGATCCCCTCTGGATCCCTTTTTGAAGATTGAAGCTTACACCCAAGTCAGCTCACATGCATGCTCAATCAAGGCAAAAATATATCCAACATGGTTTGATGAAATTTTATCTCATTCATCAGTTTGTTTACATTTATATCCTGCCTTGGAGACCTTCACTCTTGACAAATTATAGTATGTATAAGTATATCACATTTAGTAAGCCTTTTTAACAAAATGTTTGTCTACTTCTAATTTTTCCTAATACAAAAATAGACATCTGATAGTAGCATGTGTGCCTTTTATTTATTACCTCAATCCAGTTAAAGACATACATCCTATATTTTGTTATGCTTAGATTAATTGAGATATGCCCGAGATGTTTAGTTGGATATATAATTGCTTTATCTTTTAAGGTCTAGTTATACTGAATGTTCACCCCATCCCTTAATTCTAAGCTTGTGTAATTGCATTTTACACAACATTTACTTCACTTTATTTTGCAAGAGATGTCAGTAATATAACGTTTTTGCAGATAGCATTCTTAGGAAAAATTGTAATACCTGTAGCCAATGCTGTCTGATTCTTGCTTGATTCCTGTCAGACATAAACCAAAAAAGTATTATCAAAACATCAACATTATTATATTCAAATGTGATATATAATAAAGTACTTCAGTCAGTCAATTTTATTGCATAGCCATAGGCCGTCCGCATCACATAAACATAAACAACACCTACAGACAGGAGTTTCAAACGTAGTTCAGTGGAATTTAACGGAACACGTGATGCCATCTAGCCCCAGTTTTTCTATGTCCCCCACCCCAGCTCCATCATATCCCACAGAGCCGAGAAGGGTTAACACTATCTCCCCCAGTGCTTGGCTAAGGATGAGGTTCTTGGAGGAGGTAGAATTGGGCTCTCTAGAATAAAGTACTTTAAACTAAGAATATTGCTAATGCTCTGGTTGCCAAGTGTGGCTTGCTTGGTTTGGTTTAGGTTGCTTGGTGTACAGCTGGCTTGTAACAACTCAAGAAGCTGCTGTATTGGCTTTCCTATGAATGTGTCCCTGTATTTCATCCAGCTTCAGTCCCTGTTCTGCTGGGACTCATCCCTGATACTCAGAGCTTGGAAGTAATTTGTTACAAGTAACAAATTTCTTGTAATTCATTACTTTTCTGGGAACCAGTGGGTAATTCCTTTACATTTTGATTGTAATAGAATTAGAAGTAATTTTATTACTTTTGTGGAGTAATTGTAATGTTTCCAGCATTACTTTTGGGCATTACTTTGGGGGGGGGGAAGCAGGGGAAGTCTTCTGCTCCTCTGATTTGTGGATGAAAATCATGTGCCTCAACCTGGGCTTCTGTGCAGCGTCGCTCTTCCTTTGTGCTCTTTGGGTGTTTAGGAGGTGACGAGGAAGGAGGTGGAGAGTGAGACAGGGTGGAGTGGAGAAAACAATTGTTTAAAAAATGGACTCTGGTGGAGAAGAATGGAGTGGAGGGAGAAAAGAGCTGGAGGGCAAGAACGTGGATAAAGGAGGAGGAGGAGGAGGCAGCAGCAGAATGAAGATAAAGAACTGTGGAGGTGAAAGATGACGTGTGTGTGTGTGTGCATTATGTTTGCACTTGGCACACAAAGTGGCATCCACCATCCTCTCTGGCTACTTTGCTGCATTTGCAGTATTTTAATTTTTTTGCATCTCAGGGGAAAATGTTTGCTTGGGTGAGTGTCCCTTAGTTGGTGGCAGGACAGGGTCTGGGAGATGGTTAAGTGAGAAAGATTATGCTTGCTGGCTGAGTGGGGAGGGGTTGCACTTGGTTTGACATGCAAAGATCTGAGCTGTGGCCTCTGCCTCCCTCCCCAACTCCCTTAGCAGTGAAGGGACCACCATTGCTATCTTATGGATAAAAAGAATTATTCTGTTACCTCTGTATGTGAGTGTTTATTTTTAATGTTGTTTTAGGCTACTTAGATGTGCAGCAGCCAAGGCCAGCACCTTGTAGGCGTTTTTTTTAAAAAGTACCTGAAATGTAATTGTAGTGATTACTTTTGAGAAAAAGTAATCAGTTACTTTAAGAGCCATTGTAATTGTAACAGTAATTACTACTTTTTTGGACCATGTAATTGTAACTGTAATTTATTACTTTTTAAAAGTAATCTTCCAAGCTCTGCTGATACTTCAGCTCCCATGTAGTATGGCTCAGAGCTGCCATCCACACAAAGAAAAGACCTCCCTGAACTAGTGCAAATGTATTTAGGATTGAGGTACTCATTTGGTCTCAAAATATTATTGCTCTAAAAATGCTACAAATGTTAGGGGTTTATTTTCCATTATTATATAAATAATTATATTTTACCTGTGGTTGTCCAAAATTATAATTCTGTGAAAGAGAAATAGGTGTGTAACACTGAGAACCCATGGGTTTACACAGAGCTTGGAAAAGTTACTTTTTTAAACTACAACTCCCATCAGCCCCAGCCAACATGGCCACTGGATTGGGCTGATGGGAGTTGTAGTTCAAAAAAGTAACTTTTCCAAGCTCTGCTTAAGATGGCTTGGCTTTCGTGCAAAGCCACTGGCTCCTCCTCAAGTCTGTTGAATCTCGTGCTTCTGCCTCCGGCGCTTACGGGGCAACGAGGGCTGGCTCTCACCTTCCCCTCTGAGAGTGGTGGGTGGTCTGCTTGCTCGGCCATGGGAACCTGCGGGGCATCATTTCTTTTTGGATTCTCCACCTTTCAACACAGCGTCAAGAAACAGACCAAGTTGCCTGAAATGCATTTTAATATATAAATATTATTACATATGCAGGAAATTAAGGTTCCCTTTGAGATAAATTATGGTTCTAGAGAACTAAGTTTAAACACTAAAATTAAATCGTTTTTAAAAAATGTTTTGCTGATATATATCAGGGGTGGGGAACCTAAAGGCTGGGGCTGAATGTGGCCCTTTAGGCTTCTCTACCTGGCCTTCAAACCTCTCCCCAGGCCCCTTCCACTCTCCAAAGGCTACACCACTCACTGACTGCTTCACATCTTTTTTGCCTGGCTAGAATGTGCCCTTGAACTCTTATAATAGCTCTTGCTTTTCTGGACAGAGGATATAAAGAGGTATGTAAGCATGTAGAAACCATACATATGTAAAATGTATATCTGGAATGTGGCCCTCAGGATGAAAAAGGTTCCCCTTCCTGGTATATTTGGATGAAAATACTTGGTGAATGGGATTAATATACTGGTCAAAAACAAGCAGAGACTGTACAATAGACATTCCTTTAAAATTATTATTGTAAAAATGAAATAGTGATGAATAAGTGTACAATAATCAAGATAATTTATTAAGGAACAATTCTGGAATTCTGTTGTTGAATTTACAGGATTCCATATTTTGAGCTGCATTTAGAAGTAAAATAATTTATATATATATATAATATATATATATAAAAGTAGGACTTCAGTGGGACACACCTCTATGTAAGGTGTTTAGTTTCAAAGTGCTAATCCTCTTGTCATAGTACCATGAGACAAAAGCAACATGTAATGAAATCAGTGGAGTTACTGATGTGCAAACTATTTAAAATGTTTTTATTCCACTTTTAATTAAAAAATCACAAAGTGATCCATTCTTTGGAGGGCCCTGTAAATACAGCACTTCTGGTGATAGCCATGGCTGGCAGCCTCACGGCCTGGGAGTTTATTCTGACCGCCAATCAACAGCTGGGCAGCAGGTGGGCAGTACCCTTGCATCCACTTGGGAACTTTTGCAGCTCCATGAAAGGCCCTTTCTCTAGCAGCTGCTCACTGCACCTTGTTTGGCGGAGGTACCCAGACAAGGGCCTCAAAAAATGTTCTTAAGGTGCAAGTAGCTGTATGTGGAGGCAGTGGTTCTTTTGGTAACTTGGCCCCAAGCTCTTTGGGGCATCAAAGGTTAATATCAGCAGTTTTAGATGGCCCTAGAAATATTCTGGAAGCCAGTGCAGATGGCAAAGGACAGGTGTAATATGATTGTACCAGACAATCACAGTAAACAATCCTGCTAAACTATTTCCAGGGTAGGGGTGTGTGAGACCTAGGGAAGGATTGACTGAGTATTGCACCTTTTACATCTCTGTGAACTGGGTAAGTTTTATTACTGATTGACTGAAAGATCTGAAAGGCACTTAAAAGGGTGCCTTTTCAGTGATGGCACCTTGGTTGTAGATTGCCCACCCCAGAGAAGTTTGTTTGGTATCTACAGTTTTTATTTTCCCAGGCTTTCCAATCTTAAAATATTTTTATCACCTTCCAGATCTTTTAGATTTTTTAGCATTTATTAATCTGTTAAATGTGTGTGTGTCTTGCACTGTGGATGTTATCCTCTGCCACTGTTTTTATTCTAAGTGCCATGTTTATGGTATATCATTGTTTTCAATGTTTATCCCCAAATAAAATTTCATTATTAAGCAGTATCTAAGTATTGCAAACAAACAAATTACCCTAGCACCCAGGGAAAGAGTTCGATTAGCTTCAAAGGGGGCATACACAGGACAGGCACTGAACTCTACACATGCCCACCACTTACTTCCATGCAGCCCCTCTCCCCAAGCACTTTTCATTCATCCGGCAGAGGCCATATTTGCTTAGCTGAGGAAAAAAGTTCTTGGTGAGAGGTTTCTATTGCAGTCACAGGAACTGCTGTTGCTGTGTCTATCTACAGCCTGATTCACATAGAAAAGAAAGGCGCATGGTGCTGATGTTGTGATGCAATCTACTTCAAAATACTTAAACGTTTTCTAGGGCTTCATTGCTCTCCAACAGACCAAATAATCATATAATTTAAATCACATTTCATCCAAAAAAATTGTTTATCCAAGCCATTTCAGTGTCATTTATTACCAAAAAAATGAGTTTAGGATCAGACTGTAGAGTGACTTAAACTGACTAAACTGGGTTACATATTAAATATCTTACAAATAATCATTCATCACAGTCAAATTTAAAAGACACTGTTCTGAGTATTTTTAACAAGAAGAAATATAGTAAATAGTAAAATCTTTAAGCCTACCTCCTTTTATAGTAGAGGTAACCTGCTGCTACTGCCAAAATAAACAGAGCTATTCCAAAAATAGTAGCACCTGCTATAAGGGCAGAGGTTAAACATCTCAAAAAATCTAAACAGAAAAATATTTTGAAAGTTAATATTAAAGTATTATGTATCCAGCATTTGTTTTATAAGAACTAGTGATTTTTTCACAGTTCTTCAGGTACCTATGAGATCCTCAGAATCATACTTCTTCAGTCACAAACCAGACAAACTTTTTGGCCCTAAGGTAGCTAGATGCTACAGCAGCAGATGCATGTTAATGAATGCAGGTCTCCTACACAGCTGTAAAGCAGAGTGAAGTAGGGTAATTTAAAGTGGGTGGGAGATGGGTGCTAAACTCTTTCCCCTACCATCACTTCTGACCACTACAATCCCTCTGCACTCTGAGGCATAATACCTCTGACAGTGGAGGCAGAACACAAATTGGGTAACCATCCATATAAGTGGCCATTACTATATCATGCGAGATTGCTCTTTTCATCTTCTCCAAAGCCAAGGCAGCCAGAACCATCACTTTGGTATGGGGGAAGGGCAACACCACTGAGCTACTTCGTGTGAGGATTTTAAGAGCCACCAAGCCATCCCTGTCTGGCAAGAACAGTCCTGATTTTCTGACCCAGGATGCATTAAAGTTCCTGGATTTGGTTAGCAGGAGAGTTCAGGTGCTTCTGGGGAGAGGTTGCTTTTTGCCCCACTGCTATGACCAAGACAGCCAGAACCTGAGCAGACATCATGTGTAGGGTAGGGGAGTCTATTCCTTGTTATAGGGTGGAAGATCTATATCTGGAAGCCTGCCCTTGCTGGGACTGTAAACAACTGTATTTACCCAGCTTTGTATGCCACCTTGCACTATCTAAACTGCTTTGAGAACTGAAAAGTATATAAATATTCTATTTTTTAAAGCACTTCTGATTGCAGTGTGATGCATAACAAGACCTCTCCCAAAGGTCTCAAGGGGCAAGTAGGGTCATGTGGGAGCATGTTCTTTTGAATACAATCGTTTGGATTCTAACTTTTTTTCCATGATAGGAGCACACTTTATGGACCAGAACTTTACCAAATCATTCTGTCTGCAGTTCCTGTACCGCCAAAACATCCACTCCAGGGAGTTTTAATACCCCTGGGAATGGGGGGGGGCTGGAGGGGGAGAATCGATTTAGGATCCAAGTCAATGATTCATTATGTTAAAACCAATAATTCATAGTTTATTTGTGCTATCAGTTTGGTTCATCAGGATGGAATCAATACTGAAGCACGCTGAACTGGCAATCCTTATGCTGGTTGGCATGGAGAATGAACAATTTCTAGATTGTGAACCCAGTTACTAGCCATTTTAGACTGGGCACCATATATTTAAAGCACTCCACAAAGAATCTTGGGAACTGTAGTTTGTTGCTAGGAATTGTAGCTCTATAAGGGGTAAACTACAGTTTCTAGGATTCAAGGGGGGTGCTTTAAATGTAAGGTGTGTACACAGCTTTCATGCTTGTGGAAGCAAAAGAAATATAGAAATAGTCTGTGCATATACAGCAAAACATACACTTCTAAGAAGCCTTTGCTTACTTTTTCAGAAAAGGCAAAATAATCATGAGGCCTTTTTCTCAGTCATTCACAACTTTGGTATTACTTCCACAAAGTTTAAGTATAAAGTAAACATTGTTATTGATTGATTGATTGATTGATTGATTGATTGCACTTGTATACTGCCCCATAGCCGAAGCTCTCTGGGCGGTTTACAGCAATCAAAAACATTAAAACAAATATACAATTTAAAACACATATTTTAAAAACAATTTAAAACACAATTTTAAAATTTAAAACAATATAAAAACAATTTAAAACACATGCTAAAATGCCTGGGAGAAGAGGAAAGTCTTGACCTGGCACCGAAAAGATAACAGTGTTGACGCCAGGCACACCTCGTCAGGAAAATCATTCCATAATTTGAGGGCCACCACTGAGAAGGCCCTCTCCGTTGTTGCCACCCTCCGAGCTTCCCTTGGAGTAGGCACCCGGAGGAGGGCCTTTGATCTTGACCGTAGTATACGGGTGGGTTCGTATCCGGAGAGGCGTTCCATCAGGTATTGTGGTCCCAAGCCGTGTAAGGCTTTATAGGTCAAAACCAGCACCTTGAATTGAGCTCAGAAACATACAGGCAGCTAATGCAAGCCGGCCAGAATCGGTTTTATATGTTCGGACCGTCTGGTCCCTGTTACCAATCTGGCTGCTGTATTTTGCACAAGTGCAGTTTCTGAACCGTCTTCAAAGGCAGCCCCACACAGAGTGCATTGCAGTAATCTAACTTGGAGGTTATCAGAGCATGGACAACTGAGGCCAGGTTATCCCTGTCCAGATAGGGATGTAGTTGGGCCACCAACCGAAGTTGGTAGAAGGCACTCCATTCCACCGAGGCTACCTGAGCCTCAAGTGACAGAGATGGTTCTAGGAGAACCCCCAAGCTACGAACCTGCTCCTTCAGGGGGAGTGCAACCCCATCCAGAACAGTTTGGACATCCACCATCAGGTCAGAAGAACCACCCACTAGCAGCATCTCAGTCTTGTCTGGATTGAGCCTCAGTTTATTAGCCCTCATCCAGTCCATTGTCGCAGCCAGGCACCAGTTCAGCACATTGACAGCCTCACCTGAAGAAGATGAAAAGGAGAAACAGAGCTGCTTGTCATCAGCATACTGATGGCAACGCACTCCAAAGCTCCGGATGACCGCACCCAATGGTTTCACGTAGATGTTGAACAGCATGGGGGACAGAACTGACCCCTGCAGAACCCCATACTGGAGAGTCCAGGGTGCCGAGCAATGTTCCCCAAGCACCACCTTCAAGAGGCGACCTGCCAAGTAGGAGTGGAACCACTGCAATGCAGTACCTCCCACTCCCAACTTAGCTAGTCTCCCCAGAAGGATACCATGGTCGATGGTATCGAAAGCCACTGAGAGATCAAGGAGAATCAACAGAGTCACACTCCCCAACTCCCTTTGTCTCTCTCCCGACAAAGGTCATCATACAGGGCGACCAAGGCTGTTTCTGTGCCAAAACCAGGCCTGAAACCCGACTGAAATGGATCCAGATAATCGGTCTCATCCAAGAGTGTCTGGAGCTGGCCTGTTAGTAGGATTGTCACTTGATTAAAGAAATCTTAGTTGATTAATCAAGTTAGTTCTAACTGATTAATCAGTCAGTTAAATCGGCATAGACTTGCATATGATTAAAAATTCATTTTGAAGAAAAAAGCATGTTTTCTTAGTTTTTTTTAGAAGATGGATCCATTTGTTGGAGCAGGCACCATCTCAGAAGAGGTTTTTCCTCCTGTGTAAGAAAATGGAAATAGATTGCCTTCAAGTCGATTCCGACTTATGGTGACCCTATGAATAGGGTTTTCATGGTAAGCACTATTCAGAGGGGGGTTACCATTGCCTTCCTCTGAGGCTGAGAGGCAGTGACTGGCCCAAGGTCACCCAGTGAGCTTCATGGCTGTGTGGGGATTCAAACCCTGGTCTCCCAGGTCATAGTCCAACACCTTAATCACTACATCACACTGGCTCCTTCTATGTAAGAGTGACGAGGAAATTACCCTTCTACAATGGTGTCTGTCATGTTTAGTTTGGTATAAGTACGCATATTAAAAATGATTTAAAATTTTATTACTCAGATGCTTTTTTTAAAATCTGAAAATATTTTTAATATATGAACCTTAACTGAGGAGTGGGAAACCTGTGACCCTCCAACTCCCAACAGCCCCAGCCAGTATGATTAATGGTCAGCAATGAAGGGAGTTGTAGTCCAATAACATCTGGGAACCTACAGGTTCCTAACCCCTCAGCGAACTAATCAATTAAATATTGTTGCTTCAATTCTTCAAAAACAATAGTTTCTAAAAATGTATAATTTATAGCATAAACAGCAGCAGCATAAACCTACCTAGAGATACTGGTACAGTTTTTTCTTTTGCTGATTGTTTGGTTCTTTCAACAACTGATGGACCTTTAAAAACTTGTTTAGAGAGGCATAACAAAATTGGTAAACTCTCTTCTGTATCAAGATGCATTCTTACCATGAATGTTTTTAGAGTCGAAATTCTAAATGTCTTTTGAGCAACACTAACATATTTCTTTTTTATTCTCTCTGAGGGTTGCATGAGATGTTTCACCATTTTTGTCATGTAGACTGATGACTTTGCTTCATCCATTTCTGAAGGAAATAATTTACTGTTCACACCCACAGCAATCTTAATGGTTGGAAAGGCAGGATTTAGTAAGGAAGGCTGCACATAGTAAACTGTTGATAAAACTTCTATTCTGGTTTCTCCAGATTTATTTTCTTTAGCTCTGAGCAACCTAGCAAGTTTTATTAATTTTTTGTATCTGTACGTTTCTATTTGAAATGCAGACTCGTGTTTTTGCTGAAAGATAAACAATACAGTGTTATGTGCTGATAATATTTTCTGTATGCTGGCACTATTTGTTTGGTAAGTAAATAAATGCATAAATGGAAACTTACGATTTTCATTCATTGACTGTTTAGTTATTGTTTTCTGTTTTTGCAACTTGATCTTTCCTCTGACAGGAAAGCTTGTTCCCTGCTGAACACTTTTAGAGAACTGGCCATATTTCTTAAATCCCACATATTGGCCTCTCCTTTCCACATTTAATACTTTCCCAGCAGTGGTCATTCTGTATTGATCTTTATTATAAATATTTGGGTTCTCTTCAGGAAAGTCCCTTTCTGTGACAGAAGCTAATATTCTACCACTTTTATTCTTACATTTTTTTCTTTTGTAGTTTCCCAGTTTCAGTATACACTCTTCCTCTTGGTACATGTGGTTTTACTAACCTTAAAACGACAAAACTTTCTAAACCTTCTTTGTTTTTTTGGAAACATGCTTCTTCAACTTTTAACATATGTGTCTGATGAGCTATATAGCCAAATGGTGGCCTAGTTCCTTTGGATATGTGTCTATTTTCAAAATACGTTGTTTGCAATCACCCAGTTTTTTTAGTTTCGGATTTCTTTCTAACACCATTCAATATACCGTGCCAATTCACGATTACTTCATAAACTTCACATTTTCTGCTGTTCTTCAGAATGTTCTTAGGTATGTGTCTTAAATAATTTTTTCTCCTCAAAATTAGTTCACTTTTTCCTAGATGCTTTCCTGGAATTTGTACACTTATACTTTCACCTGTAATTAGATATGGATTTCTTGTATAAAAGATTACATATTTTCTCAAGGTTTTGTGCCGATGGTTCCTGTCAGCATTTTTCCTATATGTTTTTAAATTTGTTCTGAAGCCACTGTAATTTCTGCTGCCCCTTTTCTGTTTTGACTCATCTAAGATCACATTTACTGATGTTTTGTATGAACAATTTTTAATGGCTGGTACTGATATTAGTTGATACTCTAGTACATGTCCTGCAACAAAAGCAAACAGTACACATTGGTTTAATTAAAATACTTTAAGTTGCACTAAGTGCTAGTTATTGTAAGATCAAAGCACAATCATAAGACTAAGTTTTTTGGCACACAGTTCTTTGGGATGGGGCTTATCAACAACTCCCTAAGTGCAATGATACAAAACATTACAATATGGGAGAATTTCAGAAATTTACAGTGGCATTACATTACACCATCCCAAATGCTTAGACTAAGATTATTATAAATATAAAAGCCACATGATGGCTTCTGTCTCTCTGTCACACATCACAATCTTGCTTTGCACAGAGTTACATTGCCTAAACTGAGAGAGTATCTCCAACAAGCTGCAGTTTTATAAGCCATATAAAGAAGGGAACTTTTCCTCTCATCATCCCTTTCATCAGCAAGACCAGTAACCCCTAGCAGTGTGTGGGGTGGGGTGGAGCTATGCTACTGACCCCGGCATCACTGCTACTTCAGGAAAAGGCCATAGCTCATTGGTAGAGCATATGCTTTGCATGTAAAAAGTGCCAGGGTCAATCCCCGGCATCTTTAGGTAGGGCTGAGAGAGTTCCCTGACCAAAGTCCTGGAGAGTTGCTGCCAGTCAGTGTGTACAATACTGAGCTACATGGACCATGGCAGCTTCCTATGTTCCTATGCTTACTTGGTTGGGGATGGGGAAGTAGGTAGGCAGTGTGATTACACATGTAGGACTGGCACCACCAGTCCGCCACTCCCACTGGTGCAACATGTGGCCCTGACCTCATCACCACCCAGCCCCAGCCCCACCCAGGTAACCAGCAGTGACACCAGTGTTGGGAGCATGGCTCTACCCCATCACACATGCCACTACTAGCCAGTTACACTCGAGTCTTGGCCATGGGAAGATGAGCTTTATTCTGTCAAGGGTCACATTCCTTGAGGGATAACCTATAGAGGGCCACATGCTAGTGACTGGCAAAGTCAGAGCCAATGATGGGTAGAACCAGAGACAAAAGTGTTCTGGATTAACTAATCCGGAATAAAGACCATCCTGCTCAAATCTTCACCTTTCAGATTAAAATTCCCAACCCTATGCTGATATACTCAGGAGTAAGCCTGGCTGGATAGAGCTACTCTCAGATAGGTATGCAGAGGATTTTTTTAGTAAACAGACCAATACAGCTACTGTTCCAGAAAGCAAGTGAAAATAATTCCTTTTTGACTTTAGCATGTACACACAACATACACACGTCAGAAGCCTACCAATTTGCTCTCAGGCAGCTGGACAAAGCCTTATTTTCCTCAAACCATGGAACCAGGAAATGTTTCCTAACAGAAGGAGGACTCTTAAACTGGAGAGCTTGCTTTTCAAGCATCTAACAAAACAATCCTATCCATGTCTGCTAAGTAGTAAGTCCTATTGTATTCAGTAAAGTTTACTGCTATGTAAGTAAGGTTAGGATTGCAGCCTTAGGCAGCTGGGGTAGCCTGCAGGCCTCCAGATGTTTCTGGACTCCAACTCCCATCAGCCCCAGCCAATCATAGCCAATGATCAGGGATGATGGGAATTGTCATCCAACAACATCTGGAGGGCCATAGGTTAGCCACTAAGGGAAAGTTACAATAAACTACATTTCTAATCAGCAATCACAACAGAATGTAAAAGCTATCCAACTCAACGGGAAGTCCTGCCTATAAGGAGAGTGGAAACTGCCTATCAATTCCCTAATTGGTGGGAAATAGATAAAAGGGATAAACATTCTAGCAATTTAATCTAGATATCTTTGAAATATCTTGCTATGGTTATTTTTTTTCTTGTTTGCTAAATTCAGATTTGACCTTGTATCTATGTGAATTCCATGATAGGATTGGGAGTGTTCTTTCCATTGTGTTTGCTAGAGTAAACGGTCAGTATGAATCTAATCTATTATGATTGTTGTCAAGTCCAAAATATTGTTATAGGATTGTATATGTGTGGGGTTAGTCAGGATGACATCTGTGAGTCTCTTACAAACCTGTAATCCTGTATCTGGACATCTGGAGTCTACAGTAGAAGATACCTGCTGTACAGTGGAGTAGCGTCATATACACATTTCACTTACGCAAATTCAACTATACATGCTTGACAAAAAAATTGTATTACTAAGGGGCCATTACTCTCTGATGAAAATCCATGCCACCTGCACCCATAAATCCCTCTCAGCTGATTGGAGAGAGAAGTCTGTTAGTGCCATGGAACCAAAGCTCAAGGGATGTTAGATTCTGGCTAGCTCTAAGTCAGAACAGGAAGTAGAATGGAGATTCCTTACATGAACCTGGAATTTATTCTTGCACTTTCCGGCCAGTTCAGTCTAGTCTACCGAAAGGGATTTATGGGTGCAGGGGACATGGATTTCCATCAGACAATAATGGCCCTTTAGTCAGTAATACCACTGTACATGGGTAATTTTGACTATACATTATTTTCACCTTATGAGCTGACTGTAGGACATAACTCTGCATAAGATGCTACTCTACTGTAATGACCAAGACAGTATCTTTGTTTGGTTAATGGATCTGTCAAGTGCCTTCATGAACATGTGTAAGGATTTGGCCAGGAGTACAATGTATTGCCATAGGAACAAGGATATCACTCCCCAGTCACTTGGCTGGGGCAGGAGGTAGATGGGGTGCTAGTCTGAGGTGAAGCTGGAAAGACAAGAGAGGGTTGCCTCACTTTCTGTGCTGAAACCGAAGCTATGGATTTGGGCACTCCCCTAGAAACCTAATGGGGAAGCAAGATCTGTTGGACAGTTAATGCTGACAGCTTGTCCATCTTCCGCTCAGGTTATATATGTGTGTAAATAAACCATATATCATAAAGATGCCACAGTCTCTATTTACTTTCATTCCAAGGAAGCCAAACCTGGGTAAGCACAAGAACCCTTGGAAGTCTCACACTGCTTAGAGACGGGTGCGTGCAATAAAATTAAGTTCCCTTAAATTCTCAGCTTTTAAAGTCATGCTTGTGGCTTCAGAGACCTGACTCAAGATCTGTTTATAATGTTGAGGAGTAGCAGCACCTATTAAACTGGGAGAGAGGATTGAAACCAATATATCCCCCTGCCATGTTTATTTAACAGCTTGAAGGGAGGGGGCTAAAACGTGACACTTTACCAAGTAAATCCTACTCATGACTTCAAGCCCATGCCACTATGCCTTCCAACATTTCCTTCTGAATTCCAGAGGCAGGGAAGGAAGGAGCCATCTAGTTTCAGTTCACAAACCCCTTTCCTCACTGATCCTATGGTGTCCTCACCTGGCCACACTTCCCAAAGGACAAGTAGATAGCCCATTATGGAAGACCCCATGACTGGCATCAGAACCAGTAATGTGACCATAAGGGCTCCAGTGCTTAGCATGGCTTCTTCCCATGTACAGATATCTCCCTGGTGGTGTAGAGATAGAGCTGTTGTAAAATGGTATGTTCCACTGTCAGCCCTGCTATTATTGTTGGAATGGAACAGTCTGTGGGTGGGAGCTGACAGTTGAAAACAGTTGGGGACTGGAGCTGTTATAGTTATGTTGTGTTTGGCTCAAAAGAAGTAAGTGTGTCATCTTACATAAGATGGTTTAGTGCTGCTATTTACCACCATGAAGTGAGCAACCTTTTATAGAGCTTTTATCACACTGATCAGGTAGGGAGCTTCAACAGTTCCCACTTGTGTTTGAATTCTTCAGGCTATAACAATGAGTGATAGAAAGATGGACACTGATAGGATGGAAAATCTCCATATGGAAATACAGGGGCAACTGTGTCAACTCCAGTGCATTCCCCTTCTTTGTGAGTACCTGTGAATCTGTGGAGGAGAGAAGCAGCAGGCAGGGAAAAATTAACTGGCATTACTCAGTACCTCAATAGCATAAATGTTGATTGGGCAAAAAGATCAGGGACTGCAGTCTAAACTTTAGACTGCAGTCCTAACCCCACTTACCTTAAGCCCTATTGAATTCACTTCATTACTTCTGAGGAGATATGGTTAGGATTGCACTTGAAGAGACAAAGTAGAAGTAATGGAAAGATATGCCAACGATAGTAGCAGCTAAGCAAACCTTTCCTGTTGAGGAGAGAATTTAAGTTGGCTGAACAGCTTGAAGTTCTGAGTAAAAAGGAAGGACTGGATTTTTCTTGCCTGGTGAATCAGATTGGAGCAAGAGTTTGATGGAGTTATTCATAAATGGAAACAGTGAAAGCAGGAATTAAAGCAATAACTGTCAAACTAGTTTGAGAAGCCAGGTGGAAGGGAATCACACAATGACCCTGCCTAAATTAAGAAGGAATCTAAGAGCTTATTATCAAGGGAAGAGTGCCACAGGGATGCAAGTTATCTTGTCTAATGCTTCTCAGGGAATTAGAGAAAATGTTCAAGATTTCTTGTTGCAAGCCATGAAGGAAGGTTCCACTTTAAAATGTGATCCCTTTTTGGCATAAAACACTATTCATTTTCTACAGGACTTCAGATTGACTTTGTTCACACACTGATGTTGCCTTACTTGCAAGATGATTCATTTGCTGATGATTTTCTGCTGGAGAGATTCAGTATTGTTTCTGGTTAAGAAAGAGAGAAACAGTGGAATACATCCATGAGAGTGCAAGGAAAAGTTGGTGAGCTCCATGCACTGACACAAGTGTCTGCTGATGGTGCTTCAAGGACTCCTGAAGTGATGAGCACCACAAAGAAAGCACAGATATGTGGATTCAGTTTAATGGAAGAGATTGGAAAAATTAAGATGAGTCTTGCCAAAGTGAAAGAACTGAGGGTGGAGATTGCTGCTATCAAGGAAACCTGGATGGAAATGAGGCCAACTCAATCCAAGAAGCAAGGAAGTAAGAAAGAGATGTTTGCAACCATTGTTTCTGGTGTGGGAGTGGGAAGCACTACCACGCAGGATATTGTTCAGCCCAAGAAAGTCAAGCAGCTGCTGGCCAGGTAAACCACAATTGGTTACCAGAATGACCCATGAATGTCAAAGGTCTCATGCACAAACAGCATGCATGAACAGACACATGAAACATCTGCTAATCAAGACATTATGAAACTAAACTTCAATCAACAATTTGGGGAAAATATTTTTATATCAGTACTCATGTAAAAGTAAAGGTAAAGGTGTCCCCGCACTTGTAGTGCGAGTCGTTTCCCACAGGGTGACGTCTTGCGACATTTACCAGGCAGACCATATATATGGGGTGGGATTGCCAGTTCCATCCCCGGCCTTTCTTTACCCCCCAGCATATGCCGGGTACTCATTTTACCGACCACGGATGGATGGGAGGCTGAGTGGACCTCAATCCCTTTTACCGGAGATTCGACTTCCTCCTTTCGTTGGAATTGAACTCCGGCCATGAGCAGAGCTTCGGCTGCATTACTGCCGCTTACCACTCTGCACCACGGAGGATCTCATGAGTGTATGATAAGTCATTTGACACCTGTACAATATGTTAACTAAGATAGTGGGGAACATCTGTAAGGTTTGGTGCTTCTTAAATAATGTGGTTGTGAAGGCCTTATGGGACACTGGGGCACAAGTGGCAAGATAATCAGCAGTGGTGTGGGGGAGGGGACTAAGTAGCAGCAGTATCTTCCTAGCAGTTGCAGTATTCCTGGGGCAGAGTGGCAGCAAGGTTGGTGGAGCTCCAGGTTGGTGGTGGCAGCCCCACAGATTCATGTACATTATTGTTTTAATTGTAAAACTAATTGTACTTTGAAAACCACACATCTGAAAAATTAATACAACCAAACTGTAGTTGAATATCAAAATCTATTAACAGCATTCAGAGTTTAGTGCAAAGGAAAAGTATTCATGCAGGAAAAATACCACCAACCCAACAGGAAACCCAATAGTCATTGAAGAAAAGCCAATACAAATACCCCCAAAGTCCCAGCCACTCCAACAGCAAGCAGTAATTAATTGTGATCCTGCTATATTGACATAGGCTACTTCCCCAGCAATTCCTTGGATTTCATACCAGCCTAGTTTTTTTAATAAATGGGTAAATCCTGTGCCGCTCTAAGGAGGGCTGAACACTGCCATGAATAGAACATAGTGATGAGTAGTACCATGGACTGGTATAGGTATATACAAGATTTTCCACAGGTATGTAAAAATATAGATTTTGTCTATATATCTTGCCATATAAGGCCTGGTGCAACACAAGAAGAAGCAAAGAGGTCCACTGGAGATAAGACAGAAGTTGACAGTCCTTATTTCTTAGACCACAATAAGTAATGAAATTACTGTTGTGTAGGTCTTCTGGGAAAGGTCTTGGTGAAAATTGTTACATATAGGTACCCAAATGTCACTTTCACTTTTGTAATGTAGAATTAGCATGCTTGTATACTGTTGGCAGAGATTGTATAGTTTTTCCAATTTTTATCATCCCGTATATAAACAGGAGTACATGGCTTCAGGATCAGGAGTTCAAATAAGGCTGTCTAACATAGCCTCATTGTACAGCCCTGTTACTTTAGTACTGAATACTAGGAGCTGCCGCCCCTGCTTGCTCTGCTCACCAACCCCACATACACTCCACCCTACAGTACCCCTAAGGCCTCCCTCACCTTCTCTTCCAGGTGCCCCCTAGCCATCCCTCCATATCCTCTGTCATGCTGCCCCCTACCGCTCCCCCTGCCTGGTGCCCCTAACCATCCCCACAACCCCTCACGAACCCCACACCAACCCCACCACACTGGTCGCCAAAGCTCTCCCTCTCCCACTCCAAGTGTCTCCAAACCTCCTCCACCTCCCACAGGTCGCTAAACTTCCCCCTCCAAGTGTCTCCAAACATCCTCCCTCTCCCTCCAAGGGTCTCCAAAACTACCCCTCACAGGTCTCCAAAGCTCCCCCTCTCCCTCCAAGGGTCTCCAAACCTACCCCCCTCTCTGCAGGTGTCCAAACCTGCCCCCTCCCCCTCCAAGGGTCTCCAGACCTACCCCCACCCCACACAGGTCTCCAAACCTCCCCCTCCCTCTCTAAGCATCTCCAAACCTCCCAATCCCCCTCCATGGCTCTCCAAACCTCCCCCCACCCCTACAGCTCTCCAAACCTCCCCCCTGGCTCTCCAAGTCTCCCCCTCCCTCTTCAAGGGTCTCCAAACCTTTCCTCCACCCTCTACAAGGGCTTCCTAAATCTCTCCCCCCCTGCCCCCAAGGGCCTCCAAACCTCTCCCCCACTGCCTCCACAGGCCTACAAACTTCCCTCCTCTCCCTCCATGGGTCTCCAAACCTCCCCCCAACTTCTTACTTACCTTGTGGCCTTGCGGCTGCTGCTCACTAACTCTCTCACTTGTCCACTAGGCCCTGGCTAGGCCCCCCTGTCGCTCTTCTCGTCATTGTCGCTGCTGCCTCCTCCTCCTCTTCGCACTATCATGGCCAAGGTTTGCCTCTCCTTGCCCTCCTCACCTGTAAGTGTCATGCTACGGGTGAATGCTTACAAAAATATAATATAGTCAGATAATATAATATACAATATTATTTTTGAATCAATTTAAAAATACCAGCTGCATAGTGGTGATTATTTTAACTGGCTTCTACCAGTTTTACAAATTAGCTTTTTTATTGTCCACAAGGTGGTGCTCTGTCAAACAAATTAATAAAACAGAAGATTTGGTTAATAGAAGGGTGATATCTTCTCTAGATAAATGGTAATGAGTTTTATTTCTCATAGACAAAATTAATGTTTAATATTAAATTGACCTTTTAATAGTTGGCACATTCCTGATTATAATTAAAAGTATACAAAGCCGTAAATGGTTCAGGACCTAAGTACTTAAAGGAGTGCCTCCTTCACGTCCATGCTTTGAGACTGTAATCCCACCAATGGGATCCACTGCAACAGACATCCCTAGGAGCCAATCAGCATGAAAGGGAAGGCTGTAGGTTAGCTACTGAGAAGAGTCTTCTCAATGTCTGACTTGCCTTCTTTGTGCTGATTGGCTCCAATCAGCACAAAAGAACAAGGACTCTTCTCCATGACTAACACACTTCCTCTTCATGTTAATACATACATAGGGATGCGGCTGGGACCCTGCTCCCAAAAAGTAACAGGTCTATGACCCCCCCGTGACCCTGGACAACTACACCACTGGTTCTTAGACATAAACATATTTTTAAAGAACTATGTATTAATGATTAAATAGCACTTGGAATGATGACGTTGTTGTTTGATTTCTGTTTGACCATAGGCTCAAGATGACAAATGATTTTAAAAGTTTACATTTTTAAAATGCATAAACATGGAGTTCAAATCCTGTGAAAAGAAAACGAAAATGACTGTACTCATCACCAATCACTAAAATACCTCCTTAAATATACATTCTGAAAAAAAATCCTGGCCTAAGCTTTGTCATGTCATCAAATACAAAGAAGTTCCAGGCTGGGAAACAGCTGCTGAGAACTCATCCCTGCAGCCAATTACAAGAAGTCCATTCTCTGTTGAACATCAAGATTGCAGTGAAATGTATGGAAAGATGCTTGTTAAGTAGTATAGGTACCAAATAATTCCAGTCTGTATAATTCAGCACCTTATTGCTTCTAAGAGAATTCCCAAGAGACCTTATTACAATGACTGTGGCTGGATTTACCAGACTCTTCCCTACTGTCAATAATTTCATTGGATAGCACTTTGCAGTCGCAGTGCAAGAATGATTTATTTGCTGCTGCCATGTCATAGTCACCAAAAATGAACCTACCCATTCATGTACATCTTTGGCCAAAGTCCAACTCCTGTGTGCCCTTGCCATCAGAGTTGAGGCATGAGGAAAAGAGTCTGTTTGGTTATTGCACCTAAACTCTGAAACTGTCTTCCTTGAGAAGGTCATTTATCCCCTTCACTCCTTGCCTTCTTTCATATTGAGAAGGCATTTGAAAGTGGAGTGAATTCATTACAGCTGGATATATATGGATATGCCTTTAAAAAAAGTATAACAAAGTTTTTAGCTTTTTAAAATTTTGTTTTATTATCTGATATTTTACTGTCTGGGATTATTTTTCTAACCACCTTAGATATTTGTATAGTGAAATAATGTTTTAATAAACATGATATGTACAGTATATAACCCTTTTTTCTGGTGCTCATAGATCTTCCCATAATTCTTGCAATAACCCTATAATTTATTATTATAGAAAATTTCTTAATTTTATATTCATAGAATCCCAAAGTGATGTACAATATGGAAATCAAATACATTAGAACAGAATTTCAAAACAATGTGCAAAGTAGAGGTCCAGTAACAAAATAATATCAAAACCATGTACAAAATAAAAATATAAAACAGAAGAGTATTGTTATTCCCATGTTATATATTTGTGCTGAAGAGGTAGAGAGTTTAGGAGGTTGCCTGAGTACACAACTCTTATGTGATGCCTATAGTCATGTGTCTTCAACAGATCATTTTCAAACACCTACAGAGCAGGGGTATGAGAGACAATTTCAAGTAGGGAAAAACAGCTTAGGAGGAAGCTGGTGATACCTTCCACTATCTACCCCTTTTTTTCTGCAACCCCCTCCCCAGTCACATTTCTCCCAGCAGGGTTTATTTCTGATCTCAGAGACTAACTGGGAAAAAGCAGCTGCATGATATCAATACATGCAAGACCCCTATCATCACTCCATCCACCCCCACCAAATCCTATTCTACTGCTGCTGAAGTTAATTTCCCTAATAACTCTGCAGTTGAGAAAATGTGGTGAGGGGAAGATTCCCCTAAGGAATTGCTGAAAGTCACTTACCACTGTGGTTTGCTTTCTCTATTATTATAATCACCAACATTTGTTAGTTGCTTTATACAAAAAAGTCTCACAGCAACTTAACAGCAAAATAAATTACAAACAGATTAAATCAATTAAATGTCAAATTTAAAACAACGTACTATACAAAATTGCTAAGAACGCTCAATACCATAAGAAGGACAAGTCATATCCCACCCCACTAAAAAAGTACCAAAGTAGGGGCTGATTTAACCACCAAAAGCCTGGGTAAATAAAAGTGTCTTAGGGTGCAATCCAACTCACATTTCTGCTAGGCTGGGGGGAGTTGGATACAATGGCCCCCCAGCTGAGCCACGGCACCTCCAGGCCCCTGCGGGCACCACTGGAGCTCTACCAGTGATGGCCAAGTCCTCCTTGGAATGGTGCCCCAGGTCCCAAACCCCATGTTAATTCCGCCAGTAACAGACCTGTGCAGTAAAAAAAATTACAGTGGTGGCCTATGAGGACCACTGGGGAACAGTAGGCCTGTTCTTGGGAGCCAGCTCTTCTTGTCCAGCTCCCATGCACAGCTTCCGACAGAGCTTGTGTTCAGCTGGGCCAGTGTCTCCCAAGCAGCCAGTGGATGTCTTGTGGAAACAGCAGAACTTTGCACTGGTTCCTCTGCTGGCTTCCCATCATTTGGATTGCTCTGCCCCCCTGGCACCTAAAAACTGACAATGATGGTGCCAGGTGTGTTTCCCTGGGGAAAGGATTCTACAAATGGAGCCACCACTGAAAATGCCTATTCTTGTGTAGCCAGCAGCAGCAGCTCTCTTGGATAAGGCACATGGAAAAGGACTTTGGATAAAGACTGTAGGATCTGGGCTAGTTCATATGGGGAAAGGTGATCCTTGAAGCATTGGGGTCCTGATCTGCATAAGGCATTATAGGTCATTATAGCACTTTGAACTGAGCCCAGAAACTAATTGGTAGCCAATGCAGCTGGGTCAGAATCAGTATTATATCAGCATTATATCAGCATATTATTTATATGCTCAGAACTTCTGGTCTTAGTTGGTAATCTAAGTGCTGGATTCTGCACTAGCTGTAGTTTTTGAACATGCCAAATATAACACATTACAACAATTAACCTAGAGGATACCACAGCATATTCAACTGAAACTAGGTTATCCCTGTCTATATAAGCTGGGACACCAGTTGAAGGTAGTGGAAAGTGGAGACTTGGCCAGCCAGTGAACCTAATGGTGGTGTAGTTGTTAGCCTCTGGTAACCACAGGAATTTTAAGGCTTCGATTGGTGATCAAATTGGACAAATAGTGAAAGCAATGGTATAAATGGTGAGGGGCTGCAAAGAGAAATTAGTGGACAGCAAGCAAAGATTCCACAGCTGGATGGTGAGGAGGTAATTGGTACAGGTTCCCCTGAGCTGTCAGACGAAGAGGTCAAGATGGTGCAGGGCAGGTCAAAATAATTGAAAGGTATGAAACTGGCACTCTAGATGAAATGGCTGAAATTGATGAATGAGTTCTCAAAGTGAGACATGCTCTTATGGCAGACTGGAAAGCAGCCTTTAGAGGCTAAGCTAGAGGCTGTATCTACAAACATCATGGATATTGTGAAAATGGCAAATGAAGCCATGACTTTGGGCCTGGGCAATCAATCAGGGCTAGAACACCTCAAAATGGTGGCAAACGACATAGAACTTACACACTAAGCACAGTCACATTGGGAGTACAGAAAAACATTCTGCTTTAGGGGATCCCAGACAAAGAGGAAGGGGGGGACATAGCGTCTGTTCTTGTAGAATGGCTCAACGGTCTACAACTTGGGATGCCTGTAACCCCTGCTGACATTGAAAGGGCACACAGAGTGGCGTGTCCAAGGGCTTGTTCTGATGGTGCACTTTGTAATATAGTTGTACTGTTTGAGCACTACTGCACAATAAGGCTGTGTTCAAAGTTCCCCGAAACTTTGGAGAGTTAAAGTATAATGAGACTAGCATTGAAGTATTCTAGGACATGTGTCCCGAGACACTTAGAAGGCCTTGCTTCTTTCGATCTTACACAGCTACATTGAAAGAGGTGGGATTCTTCCACTGTTTGGGATTCCAGTGTAAGCTGGTTGTGCAGTTTAGAGATTAATTCCTTAAAGCAGGTGATGATAGACAAGCAGAACGTGTCCTATAAGAATGAGGTATTCAGCCTCCAGATATGATTAGACAGCAGCAGGAGGGGACCCAAAGGTGAAGGAAGCAATCAGTGGTCCCAGAAGAAAGGGTGGAAAGATTAAAAAAGAAAAAGAAAAAAGGAGCAGCCCGGCTGGTGTAATTACTTACTAAGGCAGGTCCCAGTGACTTCATAGCACTGATTGCCATTGTTTGTTGTTTTACATATTCATAACATCTCCCCATGGTTGGGGACACTTAATACATAGAAAGTCACTCACCTACCACTGATCTCCAATATGATCAGAGACAAAGCTACATGAAGCCTCGCAAAGCCCAGTCTAATGTTGGGTGCCTTCATTTTAGGATTTTTCTAACCACTTATGTTAGGTTATGGGATTGTTTACCCCTATCTGTTATTCAGTTACAAGGAGAGCAACTCATTTGTACACACACACCCCGGAGCAACTGGATCCTGAAGCCAAAACCTGCTACCCCATTAGATTGCCTCATGACCACTAACACAGCAAACCTGATGGTCATTTCTATGAATGTGAAAGGGCTTGGCAATAAAATTAAAAGAGCTTGAGTACAGGTGGCATTACAGAGATGACACTGAGACATCATATTACTTCAAGAAACACATCAAAGGCAGGAACCCATACATCACCTATTGAAAAGAACCTGGACTGGCAAACAATTTATGTACTAGACATATCCAAATTGAGGGTAGTCACTATCCTCATCACATAGAAGTGCCCATTGTTGATTGAGGACACATCAGTTGATGTTTACAGCAAATTCCTTTATGCTGTAGGCTGATTGGGGGAAGGTCACAACATCACGCTAGGATTGATCTACACACCCAACATTGATTAATGTCACTTTCTTCAAAAGGCATTATCAGCTCTCCAGTGCTTTAAAAGTGGTTCTGTTCTTATTGGTGGGGACATTAAAAATGTAAATGTACTGCCTTCAAGTCAATTCTGACTTATGGCGACCCTATGAATAGGGTTTTCATGAGGCTGAGAGGCAGTGACTGGCCCAAGGTCACCCAGTAAGCTTCATGGCTATTTGGGGATTCGAACCCTGGTCTCCCAAGTTGGACAGGAGTGGGCGTAAGTAAGATGTTTCTTCCCAGGGATGAGAAATAGCTGACTTACTGACAGGCAGTGATCTGATAGATGTTGGAGGGAGAGACACTCCACTTCTCAAGAGTATACATACTTTTCTCATAGTCATACTCCAGAATCAATTACCTGTTTTCTTAAATGCTCACTCAACAAAATGGGATTAGGGCACAAGTTCTCCATTTGATAAACCAGCTGTACTCAGTGTCAGCAGCATCACTTCCATACAAATGGAGTTGATTCCCTTGCCATCTCTTTGAAAAGGGGCACTCAGCAAGGATGCCCCCTGTCATCCCTATTATTTGCTCTTGTAATCAAAGTACTAGCCTTGAAGATCAGGACCCATGATGCGATCACAGAGGTAACTGTCAGAGGGCATGAGCACAAGATAAATTTATTTGCTGATGACATGCTGCTGATGCTGAGTAGACAAAAGGAGGCTTTAAATCCACTGGAGACTTTACAGAAATTTCATGAGATAGCGGGGCTAGAGATTGTTCTCAGTCAGCTGTGCTGCCTCTCAGTCTATCTAACCCAGACAGGGACTGGCTATACACTGCTTCTGGGTTTGCGCCCTGTGATGGTGGCTTCAGTTATCTAGGGGTTATTATTACTAAAGTTCTTGGCCAACTATGGAAAAGGAATTATAGACACTTTTACAGCTCAAAACGAACAGAATTTCTAAGCTGGTGACATCTGAATCTAAGATGGCTGGGCCATGTCACAGCTGTGAAGACGTCCATATTGCCAAAGTTTTTATATTTGTTTCAGACCCTTCCCATTTCTACTTCAGACCATTGGTTTACTATGTTGTGTTATGGTTTATTTCTATGCTGTCTTTTGACCAAAAACATCCCCAAGTTAGCTCACAAATAATACACACAAATACAAAATAGAAATAAGAAATGAACAATACAATTTACAAACATTTAAGAGAACAGAATCTTAACATTTTTAAAAAGCAACAATAACAACTAAAAGCCATATATATTCATTTGTCTGGTAAAGAGCAGTCCCCAGAATGATGTCAGAAAGAGCAGGGATGAGGGGGCAAGGTAGGTGGAAAAGCTTGCTCCTTTATGGTCCAAGCACAGTCTCATGCCTGCAGCAATCCATGTGGGGGTGTTCTTCTAGAGGAGCACCCAGACCTGCCCAGCCCAAGTAATGAGTGTGATGCACTGCCTGTAGATGGAGAGCAGTATGACAACCCTGTTCCATTCAATTGTCATCAAGCTCATGTAGGACATCTTCTGGCCAACGCAATCTGAAGCAGTAGCCCAGTTCATTTTGGACCACTGCCACCATTTCCCCCAAGGTTCAGGCTACTACTGACTTGTTACTAATGCCTTTGCCTTATTCCCCAACCACCTCTCCTTTTTCATAATTGCCTACATGACTTGCTGCTTGCTTTCACAGGCTTACATCTTAAATTTGTAATCAATAAAGTTTGAACATTTATCAGAATGTGTGTTTTCATTGACTGAGTGGTTGTAGAATTTGGGGAGAAGCTGTGGGTTGGTTATAGCAGCTGTTTCGTTTCCTTACATGAATCTATGTTGAGATGGTGCTCCTATAGTTCAGCTGGATCAGGGTGTTTTTCCTAGGCAAGAATGAACTCATCTAATTTCATCCTGATCTCAAGTTAGGTTTCCTTCTATCATCATCAGAACTACATCAGGCTCTGAAGTACGTCTCATCTGGATGGTGGGGGCAGAGAGTTTACCTTTGAGATTGTATATATCAAGGGTACGTGTTGGTGCACGGTTAACATATGCTTTTATCCTGGTCCATTCCCCCTCCTTCTCTCTGCAAACCTATACACTGGGCTGGCAGTTCCCTTCAACCCTAAAAAGGAATGTTGGAAGGGTTTTGGAAAATACAGAGTTGAATTTTGTGTAGAAATACAGTTCTACCCTGATGGAAAGCAGGGAAGTGGCGGTGACAAATGCGGCTGTGGATCTTGTATTGAAAAAAACTTCCACTCTAGTGAGGTGCAAGGAAGAAGTTAATGAGCTTCTTGGCTGGAGAGGACACATAAGTTTCCTTTAATGGGGGAAGGGAAGGAATCTGGTATGGCATGGCCATTGCCAAGAGCAGCTGAAGAGCTCCAAGATTTCCCACCTCATTTGTGCAGGTGACCAATACTATGGGGGATGATAATGCATTGCAGCAATGTCAGTACTGGGGCACCACAAAGGTGTGAGGAGTGAGGTGAATGAGGAAGAAACCAAATTCTGATGTAACATGCCATGGTTGGTTTGATTGTCTGAGGGATAACTTGAGTTTTTAACCATGATGTTTTTACCAAATTATGGCTTAGTACTATGCACAAATGTGGCCAATGTCTTCTCAGGGTCCTTGCACGCTAGGTATTTACTGCTAAGTAGCCATGCTTTATTTACTCAATTTTTACTGACAATCTCCATAACAGCATTGTTGTTCTTCTGTGTTTTCCATGTCTTCTGTCTTGTTCAAACTATAGAAAACCTGACTTTTATGGAAAGAATGGAACAATGGCAGAATCTCCACTAGTCCAGTTTGCCTTAGGCTTCCCCATCCAATATGTTTACTATGTATGCGTCTATATCTCCACACTATTACCTTTTCAGTGTGTGCCATTTTAGCCACATTTTTAAAAATCTATTATTTTATCTTTACTTTTTAATCTTTTTTAAAAAAATAGGAGCAATAGTATGAAATTAAAAGAACTTTAGCACAAATTTTAAAAAATATTAAAAATACACACAGTCTTTCCAGTCAACACAATTTTATCAACACATTAATCCCTCCCTTTTCACTTGTATTGTTTTATTCTACTTTTTAACACTGCAGTAATTGCATAATAGTACTGAAATTCAAAGAACACTTTAGCTCTTTAAAATGATTTATAAAAAATCATCTAAAAATGGCATATTGTGTTGAATTGTTTTTGCACTTACACAGCTGTGTCCCGTCTTCTGGTGTGGATGGAATGTAGTAGGATGTACACACACAAAAAGTGCTATACCCCAATGTGTGGAAAGTAAATTGCAATTCTTCATGTACATCACAATGAAAAAATAATAATAGGGCAGCACTAGGAGCCATCAGTCGAGAAGCACCCACAGTCTCTATGACTGTAGAATGTTTTTTAAACTCCAGTTTTGAAAATTAATAATTATTTGTGTTAACATTAACTATTAACTGTTTAGTTTATATTTCTCTATTTTTCAGAATAGCTAAGTTCCATGGTTAGTGTTTTGTACAGAGCAAAAACTTCAAGTATACATGCACATTGCTAACCGGAAGGAATTTAGAGCTATAGCGGCATCCTGCAGGATGTGTATATTTCATTCTGATACATGATGATTTATAGAGGACCACACTTTCAGCTATATGTTCTGGTAATTGTGGTATGATTACTGGTGCTATGTCTAAACACAGGAAATAAGTACAAGTATATTGGTAGATATAACATCTATTTCCCACTTGTAAAGTGTTTTTTAAAAACAACAACAACCAAACGCTTGAATATGTACATAATGCCGCCCTGGGCTCCTGCTGGGAGGAAGGGCAGGATATAAATCAAATAAAAATAAACAAACAAATAAAATAATATTACAACTAAAATTAATGGATTATAACTTCCAAAAGCAATCACTTGCACACAAAAAATTGGAAGAGGTATACAAAACAAAGTAAAACAAAACAAAATTAATGGGGTGGCAGGCTGAGTCCCCAGATGTTGTTGCATTACAACTCCCATGATTCCTTGACAAGCGGCTAAGCTGACTGGGGATGATGGGAGTTGTAGTCCAAGAACACCTGGGGACCCAGAGTTGAAGAACAGTGACTTATGGTAATATTAACCTTGATTTCCAGACTGAGGGCAAACTGCCTTTTACAGTAGAAATACATGAATACATATTTATTTCTTTGAGTGTTGCAAACAGTAGGGGCAGGGGCAGGAGGAATCTGGATTGGGCCTGTGAGGGGTCAGCCATTTCCCCTTGTACTTGCATCCTCCTTATCCCAGAAATAAAGCCCTCCAGATTTCCCTTAGTAACTGATCCCATATGTTGATGCTGCAGGTGCTGTATGGAAGTCAAGAATGAGAAATGTTCAACTACTTGCCGCCATCCATGTGCTGCCTCTTTAGTGGATTCATGGTCAGAACTCACATGTATTGGCAGAATGCAATCCTTAAAACAAATAGACTCTCAGAAGCTATCTTGGCTGAAGAAGTATAAAGGCAGTAATTTCAGAGGCAGTAATTGTTGGTACAGACTCTGCTCTGGGATAAGCTGGTCTTAAGTCAGTATTGCTATTCGTTTCCTGCTACCCTTGTGAAAGGGGATTCCTCTTATAGCCATTTCATCCTTATGGGACTGTCTGTTACCTGTCTCATAGGACTCAGTGTTGTATGGATTGACATAATAACAACATTAATTTTTAGCATTTTTGAACCATAAACATGGGTATTAGTGTTTGCTCATGGAATGTAAATGGATTGGGGACAGCGATTAAACAAAGGAGGATTTGGGTATGCTGAAAAAGGAGAATGTAGATATAATTTTGCCCCCCCGGCAGAATCTATCCCAGTGATAAATGGTACATAGGGAGTGTGGCACTTGGCTCCAGGTACTTTCAAATCCAGAGGAGTAAGCATTTGGGTTTTGCATCACCTTCAGTTTATAGTGCTGGGAGTTTTCAAGGAACCTAAATGTTGTTATTTATTTCTTAAAGGCCAATTACATGGCTTGATGGTTACCTTGAGCTCCATTTATTGTCCAAACACAGGACAGGAAAACTTTTTATGAAATATATTGCAAACATTGCAGGGGTTCCAAGAAGGGGAGCAGATAATGGGTAGGGACTTGAATTGGGCCCTTGATCCAAAGGTGGATAGGAAGGGTATCCAGAAAACTAGCATTTATAATCCTGGAGATTTATAAAAATTATTACAAGATAATAATTTGGTGCACTTGTAGCACCTGTTGAACACTACAGAAGTAGACTTTTCCTTTTTCTCCAGTCACCATGAGTCTTAGTCCAGGAACAATTACATATTATGTAGCAACACTCTCTCTAGCAGCATCAGGAGCTCACTCATGGGGCATACATTAATTTCTGACCATAGTCCAGTATTTACTGAGTTGTAATTTCACCATGATACCAAGAAACAACCCACTTCGTGACTAAACTCTATACTGATGCAACATAAAGAAGTATTAGATATACTGAGACTTAAGACAGAGGAATTCTTTGTTATTGAGAACCCTAATCAGTATGCAACATCATTATTAAGGGATACATTGAAAGTGGTCATCAGAGAATTAATCAGCAAATATAGCTACCTGAAAAAAGAGAGAGACAGAATCAGAAACCAATTATTAGTGGAAATTTCCATCCTGGAGGCAAAACAGAAAAGGAGGTGGCACTAGAATTTATGGTGAACTTTCTGGAGGTGAGGAGCATTTCAACTTCATCACAGTATCTAAACCAAAAATATTATGTATTGAATGGTAAAAAGTCAAGAATTCTGGTCCAAAAACTAAAGAAAAGGAGAATTAGGAATGGGATGGTCTCACTGAAAGTGCATAAGAAGGAGAGGAGTTTTGATGCACAAGTAATAAAGGAGAAATTTAAGGATCTCTATAAAATTCTATATACTGCAGAGGAGGTGGACTCAGAAAAAAATCATATTATTTAAGTTCTAAAGATTTAAAGGGTTTGACCATAGACCAGAAACAGCACTTAATTGCTCCCATCATAGAGGATGAACTGGCTAAAATGATTAAATGCACTAAACCTTTGAAGCACCCTGACACAGATGGCCTTAATGGTATCTTTTATAAGAAACTTGCTGATGTCCTTTCTCCTACTTTATTGCACTTGTTTAATGAGCTTCTGGGTGGCATCCATTAAGATGATGGTGTTACCCAGATTTCTTTCCCCCACCCCCAAGTCCTACCAATACACATCCCACTGCATCCATTACATTTATGGCAAAAGCTTCTTGTTCCCTTTGTTTGCCAGATAGAGAAATTCAGTTTTGTCTAGGTGTGCTGACCTAGGGGGCTTAAGATTGCCTCATCCTCAGTGGTACCATGATGCAGCGCATCTTCACAATGTAGTTAAAATGTCCCATGACAATGGGGAATGTATTTGGTTACCAATGGAACATGATAGTAAAGACCACTGCAGGTTATCATCCATTCCTTTTTTGGTACATCAAGCTCCAGTACTGAGGGGAATTAATAATCCATTTGGAGCTGCTGATCTCGGGGTCTGAAAAACTTGGATCCCAAGATTAGTATCTCCAATGTCTCCTCTGATCGCCTTTGTATTTCACCCAATATGTATGAGTTCATATGGATACTTGGCATTCCAAAACTAGAACTTAGTTGACTTGAATTGGATGCGAGATTTATACAATAGATGAGACCCCCAGGTCAGAAGGCACTCACCGAGCTACTGGGGAAGAACAAAGGACAAGTACAAGTAGCACTGTGACTAATGATGCAGCTGGGTCAAAGCCGAATGGAAGTCCAGAGACTGATGCGCACAGATGCAAAAGGAGAGTCTGGAGTTGTACGACGCACACAATAGGAACATGGAATGTGAGAAGCATGAACCAGGGAAAGTTAGAAATTGTCAAGCAAGAAATGGAACGCATCAACATTACAATACTTGGCATGAGTGAATTAAAATGGACGGGAATGGGACACTTTCAACCAGGAAACTACAAAATATTTTATGCAGGAAATGAGAAATCAAGAAGAAACAGGGTTGCTCTAATAGTGAGAAGTGATGTAGCAAAAGCGATTAGGAGCTACAATGCAAGGTCTGAGCGAATGATATCAATGAGATTAAATGGGAAACCTATTAACATAACCATTATCCACGTCTATGCTCCAACAGCAAACGCAGAAGAAGAAGAATTGGAGAGATTTTACGCAGAAGTACAGGAGGAAGTTGATCATACACCAAAACAAGATGTTCTGATAATCATGGGGGACTGGAATGCAAAATGTACATAGACTGTGGTACAGATCATGAACTGGTCATATCAAAGATCAGAGTAAAGCTAAAGAAGAACAAAGCAATCATAATGCCAAAATACAATTTAAATAACATCCCAGAAGAATATAAAGATCAAATAAGGAACAGATTTGAGGCTTTAAACTTAGTTAATAGAGAACCAGAAGAACTATGGATTGAAGTCAGAGATATTATTAGGGAAGAATGCAAAAAGACAATACCTCTAGTTAAAAAAAGAGAAAGACCTCAATGGATGACTGAAGAAACTCCAAAAATGGTTAAAGAGAAAATGAAAGCAAAAGCAAAAGGAGATAGAAACACCATCAGAACCCTAACTGCAATAATACAGCAGCTAGCATGTAGGGACAAAGAGAACTATTACAATAGTTATTGCATAGAAATAGGACAACAAAAAAGGGAGAACAAGAGCCCTCTTCCAAAAGATTAGAGAAATGAAAGGGAAATTTAAACCAAAAGTAGGGATGTTGAATAATCAACAGGGGAACACACTGACTGACCGAGATGAAATAAAAGGAAGATGGAAGCAATACACTGAAGAACTTTATAAAAGAGATGCAAGGATGACAGTTTCATTCAAGGAGGAGCCATATGATGAGAAACCAGAAATTTTAGAATGCGAGGTAAAACCTGCTCTTAAAATACTTGGAAGAAACAAAGCACCAGGAACAGATAGCATAGCAATAGAGTTGCTACTAGCTACTGAGACTGAATTTGTCCAAATGTTGACAAACATTTGTCAAGAAATATGGAAAACTAAACAATGGCCCACAGACTAGAAGAGTTCAATATACATCCCAATTCCAAAGAAAGGGGACCCCAGGGAATGTGGTAATTATCGAACTATTGCCTTAATATCCCATGCAAGTAAAGTAATTCTCAAGATTCTACAACAAAGGCTCTTGCCATATACGGAGTGAGAAATGCCAGATGTCCAAGCTGGATTTAGAAAGGAAAGAGGTACCAGAGATCATATCGCAAACATACACTGGATAATGGAACGGAGCAAGGAATTTCAGAAGGAAATCATCCTGTGCTTTATAGATTACAGCAAAGCCTTTGACTGTGTAGATCATGAAGAAGTATGGAATGCTTTACAAGAAATGGGGGTGCCACAGCATCTGATTGTCCTGATGCGCAACCTATACTCTGCACAAGAGGCTACTGTAAGGACAGAATATGGAGAAACCGATTGGTTCCCGATAGAAAAGGGTGTGAGACAGGGGTGTATTTTATCACCCTATTTATTTAATCTGTACAAAGAATATATCATAAGGAAAGCGGGATTGGACCAAGATGAAGGAGGTGTGAAAATTGGAGGGAGAAATATCAATAATTTAAAATATGCAGACGATACCATACTACTAGCAGAAACCAGTAATGATTTGAAATAAATGCTGATGAAAGTTAAAGAGGAAAGCACAAAAGCAGGACTACAGCTGAACGTCAAGAAGACTAAAGTAATGACAACAGAAGATTTATGTAACTTTAATGTTGACAATGAGGACATTGAACTTGTCAAGGATTATCAATACCTCGGCACAGTCATTAACCAAAATGGAGACAATAAAGAAATCAGGAGAAGGCTAGGACTGGGGAGGGCAGCTATGAGAGAACTAGAAAAGGTCCTCAAATGCAAAGATGTATCACTGAACACCAAAGTCAGGATCATTCAGACCATGGTATTCCCAATCTCTATGTATAGATGTGAAAGTTGGACAGTGAAAAATGCAGATAAGAGAAAAATCAACTCATTTGAAATGTGGTGCTGGAGGAGAGCTTTGAGGATACCATGGACTGCGAAAAAGGCAAATAATTGGGTGTTAGAACAAATTAAACCAGAGCTGTCACTAGAAGCTAAAATGATGAGACTGAGGTTATCCTACTTTGGACACATCATGAGAAGACATGATTCACTAGAATAATGCTGAGAAAAACAGAAGGGATTAGAAAAAGAGGAAGGCCAAACAAGAGATGGATTGGTTCCATAAAGGAAGCCACAGACCTGAACTTACAAGATCTGAACAGGGTGGTTCATGACAGATGCTCTTGGAGGTCACTGATTCATAGGGTCGCCAACACTGTTATCTTTGCGGCGCCAGGTCAAGACTTTCCTCTTCTCCCAGGCATTTTAGCATGTGTTTTTAAATTGTGTTGGGTTTTTCTAAAAAGTGTTTTTAAATCTGTATATTTGTATATTTGTTTTTAATGTTTTTAATTGTTGTAAACCGCCCAGAGAGCTTCGGCTATGGGGCGGTATACAAATGTAAATAATAATAATAATAATAAAGCAGAATCGACTTGAAGGCACATAACAACAACAACAACAAGGACTCGATGGCTTTTGTTACATTAAGTAATTCATTTTATCACTAACACCTCAGTTAAAGCCCATGCCACGTGCTTACTCATCTCGTTTGAAAGTTTGATTAAGAAGTTGCTATATATAAAAGTATTTGTAATGCTCAAACAGGTACTTTAAACACCCTGAAACAACTATGGGAAGTGGACTTCAGCATAGAAATGGAATTGGTGGACTGGCAAAATATGTGGGCCAAAAAACCTTTACTATCAGGATCGGCAAAAATCCAGGAAAATACTATTAAAATCTTACACCAGGGGTACTTAACACTGCAGAAACTCAACCGAATTAACTCACAAGCCTCACACCCTCTATTGGAAAGGACATGGTGTTTCATATATGGTGGGATTGTACTGCCATTGCTCCATTTTGGGGTTGCTATATTTAAAGAAATGTTTAATAATACAACACTGTTGGTTGTACACCTCAGTTAGCCCTGTTAATCTTTAATGAAACACAAAAGGATTTACTACATAAAGAACTGATTACTTTCCTCTTGGTGGTGGCAAGACAAGTGTTCACACAAAACTAGAAGGACTTGGACAATATTAATTTATGTAGCTGAGAGAAAAGTACGGACTGTTGACTTAATGTAAAAACTGACCAAACAAATTAAGGCTTTGAATGGTCAAAGTAGTGATGATGATTTTCTGGAAATTTTGTGTCCATTTATTTCTTTTATAGGTGAATGCAGTCAGGGCTGGCATTCCCTGTTGTCACATGGATAATTTTGGGTTGGAATTGTTGCGTGAATATAAGGTCTATACCCATCTTAAGGGGGAGGAGGGAGGCTGGGAGGGAACAGGGGGTTAGAAAGTATATTGGTTATGCTTTTTGGGGGGTGTATGTGTGGCTTCTTGTTTTTACTTGTTCCTGTACAAACTTTAAAAATCAATAAAAACATTTTTAAAAATCTCCTGTTTTCTGGCCAATCAGCTCTCTGAACCATTCAACCAATCTCAATCCAAAAGGATTGCTATAGCCAGGAGGTCCCTCCATCTGTCTCCAGGTGGAAAAACCATATGATAGTATTTTTTTTTAAATTACCAGTGCTACTTGTTTATTTGCCCCAGTTGTGCAGTTTTCCATTCTCTCCTGTTGTCATTATCCCTCTTGTTGTCAGTATCTAAGCTTTTCAGGAGCTGTTCTGAGCATGTTCAGAGCTGTTTCCTTCAAGGCCACACTTTGAAGCAGGCTCTTCGTCAGCAGGCAGGAGTGGTTGTCAGTTTGAGCAGCTTGGGTTTTTTATATATTATTAGCATTTGTTAACAGAGATATATATAAAGTGGACAGTGTAAATATCTTTATATAATAACATTTGTCTACTTTTTACTTTTAAAACTTTGCATTTATTTTTGTGAATGGGCTGGGGATATATTGGGGGGATTGGTAGAACAAATTGTGGGCTGTAATCTGTGCCCCTACATTTGATGGACTGTTGGGAGATGGGGAAAGCTGCTGAAAGTGAGTTATTTTCCAATTCCCACACATGCCCATCCTCCATGTGCTTGATAGTTGTCCTCCTCTTCTGCAAGTGTGTTTGCTCCCAAAAGCTTTTGGATAGTTTGGAGCTGAAGGTTGCAGTAAGTCTCCACTCTCCTAATGACCCACCCACTTTTTATTCCTAAAGTCCACAAGATACTTTACCTTGCAATTTTTTGGGAGAAAACCAGAACAATTTGAACACATCCCTGTGACCTCTCATTGGCCACACCCCCGTGACCTCTTAGCAGCCCGACCAGGTCTAGTAGGCACCAACCACCACTGGTGGCAGCATAGTAGAAACACATTGGCAGAGCCAATCCAGGACTCCTGCTGATGCCTTTGCACTGCTCTTATTTTGCAGCTGCTTCCCCCTTCCCTCTCTCTATCCTGGTACTGAAACCACCAGGATGGCCTCTAACTTGTGAATGCAGAGGATCAAGGGTTCTCATGGTATCCCGTTTGCTCTGTGGTTATTCAGATTCCTTATATGTCAGACATTGTGCAAACCTAAGCAGGCATGTTTACCAACAGCAGTTGGCTGAATAGGCGAGCTAATAGTTGGAGACCTCTCCCAAGAATTCTTGGGACTTGGGAAATATCAGGAAAATAAATGAATGTTCAACAGTGGAGTAGCTTTACAACATTTATTTCTTAAACAACACTTAACATTTTACAGAAATACATATAGTGGACCTTAACCAATAAGTCAGAATCAAATCAGTTACACTGCAATATGTATGAAGGCTATCCTCTAGTTTTGTAGTACCTGTATCAGTACCTCTAATTCTTATCCAGAAAGAAAATAAATAATTATCTCACCCAGTGTGGGAGTCAAACCTCGGACAAATGCTGCATCTACAGCATCTTCAACCAGGCTTAGAAGCACTAGTAAATGACATTGTGTTCTTTGCATATTTATAGCCTTATCAGGCAGGTGTCAACTGCTGCATGCTACATGGGTTACACATTGCATAATCTCGGACAGACACCAATCCTGCATGCTCCATGGGGTTGCACATTGTGTAACCTCGGAGAAACACCAATCTGGCTGCATTCCAAGTAAGACCTCAAAGGTAACTTGACAGGCTACTTTTACACGGTTGGCTTCATTCCCAGCTCTCTTATCTTTGTTTACTACCAATTTGGCAGACTGCCTGGAACTCAACCTCAGACCAAGGAACAGAGGGGGAGAAAAGCACAAGGTTTTTATTCTAGGTGTTTTAACACTAGACAGCATTATAATAATCCCTATATAATAGTATTCTTACCAATGAGGGCTTGTGGGGGTAAAATATCATAAAGAAAATGGAAGCAGAGATCAGGTGAGTGGTAGAGCCACACCACACCATCAAAACTAAGTCATATTCACAGTAGATCCATTTAAATTAATGGACTTTATATTTTATTGCTTTACTGTTTAACTATTTATTATAACTGACCAGTTTTACTTATTTTGTGACCACTTGGTGGTGAAAAGCAATACATAAATGTCAGAGCTTGGAAAAGTTACTTTTTAAAACTACAACTCCCATCAGCCCCAGCCACCACAGCCACTGGATTGGGCTGATGGGAGTTGTAGTTCAAAAAGTAAATTTTCCAAGCTATGATAAACGTTGAAAATAAATAAAACAAATGTAACATGCATCCACCATCCTGTTCTGAGATAACATGTCATGTTGCCAGCTGTCATTTCACTTTATCACAGTTACTCAATGGTTCAACAACCCATGTTGGTTGGTTGGACCGCCTTCAAGTCGATTCTGACTTATGGTGACCCTATGAATAAGGTTTTCATGGTAAGCAGTATTCAGAGGTGGTTTACCATTGCCTTCCTCTGAGGCTGAGAGACAGTGACTGGCCCAAGGTCACAACCCATAGGAGTCTGATAATAAAGCTGCAAAATTGTAAATATCAATATAATGGATGAGAATATTCTTTGTATGAAAATTGCATCTCAGTAGATGTGTATGTATACATCATTGAATTTTTGTTGTGGCCTACATCCACTATAGAAATAAAACTGAATTATAATAATTATTGAAAAGCTGAGAAGCAGTTTCTGTCCTTCACAAATATTGCTTAATTTTAGCCATATTATGAAAACACAGGAATGGTATTTCTAAGGTTACTACCAGATTACCAAATCATTATCAATCCTTTAAACCTAAATATTCTTGTTTTGTTTATTCTCAGCAGAACTATTCGTTACTAATGTGGCACTAACTATACTAATGGTCATTGAAATGTGTGATAATCTTCACTAATATGGTACTGAATTTCTGATGCCAATCAAATGGCAAACTGTACTGACAACAGGTAATGGCAAGCTCATTGTTGTATATTTTATGCTAATTGTCTCATCTGTAAAAAAAATGGCATCAGATAAATCCCACAGGCCTGTTAGTTTTGGATACAGACCCAAGTGGGTTATTGATTTATGGCTCTTGACAGTTTCTGGTTAAGTGAATCAGTTTGATGCTAGACTCACCATGGATAGTGCTCACCCTTATCCATAGGCCTCAGAGAAAGAATAAAAAACTGGGGAGATATTATCAGTGGGATGGGAAGGAATTCCCCCCCTTTTGCTACACACTGTTACATAGAAACAAGGTCCAGTGAGCTCTCACATAAAATAAATCCTACAAAGGGGGCTTATGTATTTTGTAGACTGTTTCCTCATGTCCTGTAGAAGCCTGCTCACTTCTTAAGATTTACAAGGGAGGCATTTCTCCTCTGTGTCCTCCTCATGTTGAGGGATGCACTATCAGTTGGAATGCAAAATTTATTTATTTATTTGTTTATTTATTGCACTTGTATACCGCCCCATAGCCAAAGTTCTCTGGGCGGTTTACAGCAATCAAAAATATTAAAACAAATATACAATTTAAAACACATATTTTAAAAACAATTTAAAACACAATTTTAAAATTTAAAACAATATAAAAACAATTTAAAACACATGCTAAAATGCCTGGGAGAAGAGGAAAGTCTTGACCTGGCGCCGAAAAGATAACAGTGTTGGTGCCAGGCATACCTTGTCAGGGAAACGAGGTTCTTTTCTGACCTGCCAAGGACCGTCTGGTTGGCCCTCTCTCTCTTGACTTTCTGTCAACTAATTCAAGCATTTCTGTTCTGTCAGGCTTTTGGCCTGCCATCGTCAAGAGTTTTTAGTGGACTATTCTCCTGCCTGAGATATTTTTATCCTCAGCCCTTTTCTCTGTTTTAGTAGTTTATTCCTTGGGGTGGTTTTTTTATTTTATTTTAATATCTTGTAAGCTGCCCTAACTATTGTTACTACAATACAGTGAAAGGTATAAATGATCAACAACATAGACCAGATGTTCAAGACAGCAGTAGGGATGCAACTTTTAAGTAAGTTACTGACTTTGTTTCTGTAGCATCTTCACAGTGCTGGTTAGGCTTGCTGAACTTTACAGTAGCTATGAAATATCCTTAAGGGTTCAACTGTCTACAGCTGCAATAAAAACATCCCAGTCTTGACAATATTTTTGTGCTGAAGATTGTATAAAAGGACACAGTGCTGATCTTTATGTTTCTCAAACAAGTACTCTCACCAAAGGCACTAGGGCCAAACACAACTGTCTTAGATCTGCTTGTGTGTGTGTGTGTGTGTGTGTGTATGGAACTGGCCTGGATATCTATTTCTTTTAATATTTTTATTAATTTTCAAAAACACAGCCAAAAAATACAAACCACAGAAAAAAGGAATCCCCTCGATGAATGCCATCTACAATATTCAAGACAAGTGTACGTAAAAGATTATCCATAAAACAAAGGTGTCACACCACAAAGTTCCATGAATAGTGGGTGCCCTGTATCCATGTTGTCATGCAGCAGCATATTCTATAAACTTAACCCAAACAGAATAAAAAGTGTCTATGTGTTATGCAACTTCTGTTATCAGATAGCATAGGTTTCCATAAGGGCTAGGTCCCAAAGTTCCTGAAACCAGAGTTCCATCAAGTCCACCTGTAGAGTTCTCCAGAAGTGTGCAATAGTCAGTCAAACAACAGTCATAATCCATGTAATTAGGCATTGTAAATGAGATCCTGAGCTTCATCATCATATACAGAAAGCAAAATCATTCTTGGATCCTGATGGATAGATTGTCCTGTTATTAATTCAGTCTCCAGAAAGACTTCTTTCCAAAACTGTCAAACCCCAGGGCAAGTCCACCACATATGATATAGGGAGTCATTCTCTCCATAGTCTCTCCAACAAGGAGATGCATTTGTTTTTGCTATTCTGCTTAACAATGTGGGATGCATGTACTGTTCATGTAATGTTTTTAGGGCATTTCCCCAGATCCTAGCTGACATGGAACAGAGGGGGCCTTTGGTCAGTTGTTGTTCCAAAGTCCCATACCCCTCATGCCTTAAGGGTCACTAAAGTTTTAACAGAATATCCCAAGAGAATACCATATATTCTAGACAGAACAACTTTATCTAAAGATCCATAGTATAAATTAAGCTCTCAAATTGAGTCATGCAAGTGCAAGCTTGGTGGGTATCTATTTTTATCTTCCATTGTGGTTGAAAATGTTTAACCACTTTAAATAATTTTCATTTCAATAATGCGTTCTGTTTTTAAGATACAAGGAAAACTGTTAGCAGTCTGCTTTTCAAAATATGCTCATTTTGATTTCTTCACATGAAAAGACAGTATTCTATAACAGTCTTTTATGTACTTTTATGAGTGTATGTCACAAATATAGTTATTGCACACCCAGGTGAAATACAAACAATCTGCCCTATGGCTCTAGAGCCTTTGCCTTTCTATTGCTTTTTATTGTTTTTGTCCTGGATTCCCGAGTAGATTTCTTCATCTCACACAATTGCCAAAGAGAATAAAATTGTGTCCTTCAGATTATACAATCCATGCAGACTGTGTGAAATCCTAATACTTAGACTTTCCTCTAGCTTGTACAACATTAGTGGTTTAATAAGCAACTACACTGGTGTCTCAGTTGAAGAAGAAATAGTTATTTATGCTTCAAGGAAGGGGAAAGGGCATATTGTATACAGCACTTGCTATATTAACCTCCAGAGTATTTTTTTAAACGGCATTGTATAGGTTTTTTAAAAAAAAGAAAATATGGCCCAAAGGTTAGAAATGAATTTATACTCTAAGTAGATAAATGCATGTAGAACAAAATATATTGGGTTATTAGAAAAGAAAATATATCTGGAGTAATGTTACATGTACTTGTACTCAAACCAGAGGCCAAAAAGTCAACTCTTTTCCTCTTGTTAAACTAAGTAACAAAAAACTTCAAGATTACCTTTCTGAATTAACATCCAAGATGATACACAAACAATTGCTATCACTAAAATAATATACATTAATTAATCAATACAATCACTAAGTTCACAATCCTATACACACTTGCTTAGGGAAAAGACACTTTTAATTCAGTAGGATTTATTGGGTAAATGTACATAGCATTTCAGCTTCAGTCATTAAAATCTGTCAACAGAATAAATTAAAAACAAAACACAGCAGCAGTAATTTAATAAAAAGCCTTCAAATGCTTGGCAGAATAGATATGATTTTACAGAATTCTAAATGACAGCAAAGAAGTTGCCTGGTGAGGTTTCCTGGAGAGGGCATTCATTCCAGACCAGTAATACCACAACTGAATCAGCTCTACTACAAGCTCCCACAAAATGAATTTCTCTCTCAAAAAAAGTCAGAGCCTGTCCTGAAGTTCTCAGTTGTTAAGGCAGCTGAAATCTAAGTTATTCCCTAAGGGAGGGGTGGAGAACATTTGACCCTCCAGATGTTATTGGACAACAACTTCCATTACTCCTTCTCATCGGCCATGGTGGCTGGGTCTCTTGGGAGGTAGAGTCCTACAACATCTGGAGGACCAGAAGTTCCCCATCCCTGTGGTAAGGTATGCTGGATCCAGTCTGTCTGATATATATGACACTGGCCTACAAATGTCATTTCAAGCTTTGTAAGTAAACACCAGCCCTTTGAATTGTGTCCAGCTGTCAATCAACTTAGCAAACTAAAGTCATAGTTGGCAATACTGGTCCATTAGGAAACTGTTGTGAAGGAATTTCATACCCAGATGTGATATAATTATATCTTACAGCACAATCCTATGCATGTCTAATCAGAAAAAGTCCCATTGGTTTAGTGTGGCTTACTTCCAGGTAAGTGGGTATAGCCTTCATTTTTCTATGCATTTGATCAAAAAGGTTCAAACAAAATATAAAATGTCCTTTCTTACTTTGTACTACTACACTCTCTTTGTATTTTTCTACAATGGGAACATAGTTGCTCTATATTATAAAGTGATTGCAATGTTGGTTCAAAGGTAAAAGAAGATAGCATTTTAGAGAAGGTGTTCTTTTCCCCAAAAAAGATTTTCAAGTTGGCTTCTGCTGATATTTAGCAGTTATTGGAACATATTGCTGCATGAGTTACAAATATTGTGTTATATCTGGCTAAGTCATATTCAGAGCAGACCCAGTAAAATCAATTTATTTAAACTAGGCAATGAGCTAATGACTTAGGCTGCAATCCAATATACACTTACCTGGGAGTAATCCCCATTGAACCCAAAGAAGCTTACTTCTGAGTAGACATGTATTGGACTGCAGCATTAGCCAGATACCATCCTTTGTGAAAAGCAAGCTTTAACTGGGAACAAATTGAATGCCACTTCTCTATAGGCCTTAAGGAAATTAATGAGGGTGGTACCTACATACAAGTTGGTGGAATGGGCTCGTAGTATACAAACACGGCTTCCAATAAGTCTTTATTCAGTTTAAATATATCAGTTAGGTTTAGGGACTACTATAGAGCAGAACGAGAGCCAGTGTGGTGTAGTGGTTAAGGTGTTGGACTATGACCCGGGAGACCAGGGTTCGAATCCCCACCCAGCCACAAAGCTCACTGGGTGACTTTGGGCCAGTCACTGCCCCTCAGCCTCAGAGGAAGGCAATGATAAACCCCCTCTGAATAGTGCTTACCATGAAAACCCTATTCATAGGGTCGCCATAAGTCGGAATCGACTTGAAGGCAGTCCATTCCCATTCCCATAGAGCAGAACAGTTTTTGCAAGCATTGTACCAAAAACCCAGATAGGATTAAACGTCTAGACATCTGAGTAGGAAAGATGCTGAATGTGGCTTATATAAACTTCTTCAAAATATTTAGTGAGATATCAGTCATCCAGATTGACAGAATGTTGACTCACGCCACATCTCTCCTCCCCATTGAGTCTTATTCCACCATCACTATTTCCTGTTACAGTGATATAAAAAGTAGAGTGTAATTGGCACTGAAAGTTGTAGGCAGTCTTCAAACTTGTGTAATGCAAAAGACAGACAATATATGACCAATTGCTACACAGGCCTATTGGTAACAAAAGCTAAAAAAAACATTGTGGTTTGCCAAATGACTTGAAGTTTCTTTTCACACTTAAGGCTGCAATCCTATGCATACTTACTTGGAAGTAAATTCCACTGAAATCACTGGGATTTACTTCTGAGTAAATATAATAGGATTGCATGATAAGACTCACTTTTTTTTAGACCATAACAACATATCTTTAAAAATGAGTAGCTTCTTGCCTTGTACTATTTAAAAAAACAAAACTCTATTTGAAATTTATGGAGATCCCCACTCAGAAATAAAGTCTAAAAAACAATTTATTAAACAACAATGCTCCTCTGCTCTTAACTTTACAGGAAGTTGGTTGCTCAGCCCTGCAGAGGCTGCATACCGAAACTCATATGTATTCCATTGCTTTTTGAAGGCCAGTATTTCTTAGTAGTGTTTTGAGAGACATATGCTTAATAGTTTGCTTTCTAAAATGTTTAAATGTTTTTTCTTTTCTTTTTTGTCACAGTAAACACTTTGAGAGATTTTTACTTTGAACAGCAAAGTGTTGTTATTCTGTTATCTTAATATTGTACATTTCTTTATTATGCAGTAGCTAATAATTGCAAATCCTGTGTATACAAAGAATAGGCTACTTTAAATCTATGGAAAGTTTGACCTCAAGGGCATAGAAACTGTTCACTCATTGTTTTTACTGTATATACTATTAGCCCATTCTGTCACATTGTGAGAATGACATCATCTTCATTGCTGCTAATAGCAGGTACTGGGTAAATTAAGAGGTTTCTGCTTTGCCGGATTTGTTAATAGTTTGCTTCTCATATTAACAGTATATTTCTAGTTCCACCACTTTCAGCTATTATTTCTGTCTAATCATATGTAGGAAAAGCTTGTAATCAGAAGAAGAGTTGCTGAGATTCTTCACCCTCCCCCATTGTGCATTCTGTTGCAAAGATCTACACTTCCAGGCATGTTGCCAGGGAGCGCAAGCACTGAAGGATGAGTGCAATTGTCAGCACTTGCCTCTGCAAAAGAGGGTGGGATTTGAATGACGAGGATGGGTCTGGGGCAGAGGGGACTAGGTCTGTATCCTCTCAATGGCTGAGCAGTAGCATACCCTGAAGGTCTCTCCCTGAATCTGTTTACTTGAGGCACAATAAATTTCCAAATTCTTGGTGGCTTTGGTAGAGCTCTGCATTAAAAAGTAAGCAGAATCAAGCTCATTAAGTGGGGGTATTTATAAAATGATGCATGAATTATGACATAAAGCAACTTGACAGCAGTGGAAAGATACTGCACTCCAGAGGCCCAATACTTGAAATACTATATGGACAGCTTAGAGTCATGTTTACCCTAATTTAATGTGGCATCCAAAAATTACATTCAAAGAATGTTATTTCAGGTTGCCTAGTCAAAAAATGTCAAGATAGGAAATGCCAATTTTATGGTTACCCATAAAAGACTTAGTCTGACTTACTGGTGAAGCTTTAACCTGAGTGAAGTTTCGAAACTCTGAGAAAACCCAGTTAAAACTAAAAGTCAGTCTTAGTCTATAGTGCCAGATCTAAAAATCATAATGGGACTGGTGCTAAGTTATTATTTATGCCAATACATTTTTTCATGGAAATCACTTTTCAAGATCTTAAACTTCAGCTGCAATTCCATCAACATGCTTTGTTTTTCCCCCTAATATTTAATTCAGTGCTGAACCTTAACTGCTATATTAGCAGCACCTTGGCAACTTTTATTTTTTTCCCCACGTAATTGCGCAATAAGGTATGGTTTAAGATTTCTTATCTAAAATGCTGTTAAATAATTTCACACAGGTGTTGCATCCTACTGCTGTCAAAGGAAAGACAATGCTCTAGTCCAGTAATTTAATTTTATAATGACAAGATTCTGGAAAGGGCCTCAATAAGCAGCTTCTTTCTTTTTAAGCAGGAGGTTTACTTTATAGAGTCTAATTGAAAATGGGTGTGAGAGAGTATGTGTGTATATCAATGTAGCAATGATGTTCCTTTAGCAGCAAACTGAAGAAAACCTATACACCAGGCTGAAAAAAAATCCACGCACTTTAAAACATAAAAATATAGTTTTGTTTCCTCTTTCCTGAGCATTAAGACACACTGGGCAACTAGAGTCGGTTTCCATCAGAAGAAACAGAGCAAAAACCACACAGTATATTTACAAAATAGTTTATTCATAGATTTGCAAATTATAAATATTTGATGAAAAGGTAGCAATAAGCACCAATATCACTAAGGCAGAAGACTGGCCCATCTTAGCTACTGGCCTACATAGTTACTCTTAAACTTGCTTTCTGAAAATCATGTAACCTCAGCCTTACATGCCAAAATGGCAGAAAGGAAAGTTAATTTGAATTGCTTTCTGCCACACAGAACTGTGAAAGACTTCACGTGAAAGTTTTATTTGCAACCTATTTGGCATGGCCATAATACAATTTAAGATAAGTTTTTAATTAATGTGTGAATGCTCCCTAGAATTTACATGTGTGCACTGAAAAGAAAAATGACATTTTGATACAAAACTGAAAACTAGGATTTAGGCATTACTCCTCTCTAATTAAGTAATATAATGAGAGCAAGAAGGAAAACTCCTAAGCTAAATAAGGGACAAATGTTACACGATAGTATGTACACTGACCCAAATTCAGATATGTTTGTTTGAAACAAGGCATTGCAGGCAACTAGAACTGTACAGAAAAAAATGCATGCAGTGGCAGACATTGAACGTGGCTGCATGAAGGGATGGATGGGAATGCATGCCATAATCTATCATGTGCTTCAGAGGGTGCCAGAATACATTGAATGGAGCACATTGGGCATGTTCAGATGCCCAGTGGATTCACTGGCCCATTTGTGCAGGCAGGAATGACAACTAGGGCAAAGCAGTTTCCCCTACCATGTTTTCAGGCAACATGTCTTTCTCAAGAGCACCTGTATTCTTTTTAGTATCATTTGTATTATGAGCGACAAGATATGATGTTTATAATGCACTGCTTTTTTGCAATTTAATGCTGAATATATATAAGAGGAGGCATTTGAACCTCGCTGTGACTCTCCTCACCTCTGTGCCCAGCCATCACCCCACACAAAAATGCCACCAATGATGGCATTGTTTTGTTTGTCCATGTATACTGGCCACTTCTGTGAGGATATTTGGCCACATTATAAATCATAAACATAATTAACAATCTATGCACAACTATGGAACAGTATTGTTTACAATTTTTTTCTCTGTACCTGTGACTGTGAGCGTGCATTTGTGTGTGAAGATAAGACTTAATTCATCTGATGAAGTGTTTTTAGTCCATAAAAACTTATGTCACAATAGATATGTTAGACGTTAAGGTGCCCTAAGACTCTTTTTAGTCCAACAGTAAGAACACTAATGTTCTCATAGACGGCAACATAGTAGTACAGAGCTATATTGGCTCCTGTGAATGGCATCAATTTTCATTCAAACTGTGAAAAAATAATTACTTTCCAAAATGGATTGACATATTATACCTTATGACAGCACTATTTTTTCTCATGCAAGACCTATAAGCATACTATAATGAAAAGTTATTGCTTTTTGACTAACCTAAGGGATACAATTTAAATAAAATGAGATGGGTTAATTATCTGCCATCTAATTTACTCTAAGCACTGCCCTGCTCCCAAAATATCTGATATCACACACAAGCAGGAGGAGACTGAGTTCTGCTACATTTAATGGAACTTGATTCTAAGAGCAAGTATGCTAAGAACTACAGCCTAAATTAGTTCATAGTACCCCCCTCAAAAATACTGTACACCTTAATCTATGTTGTAACAAATATCAAACAGTAAAGACAGGTTTCAGAATGTTGTATACTATACCTAAAATATTATAGGAATCTGAATCTCAAATACATACTATGCCCCCTTGTTACTGCTTTGGTTGTTGCCAGGATAAAGATATGAATAAGTAGAACTGAGAAATCCATCAAGTGGAAATTCTATTAAACTGTTTTTGATTAAATTAGGCTTTTGCCAACCAACTTTTTCTCCCTATTTGGAGAGCTGTTTAAAAATGGACTGTATGGAATACTGAGATTTTAATTAATAACTCTGCTTTTCCTCCCTTAACCACTGGAAACTTTTAAAACATCTTGCATTCCTTGTTCAACAGCATCCCAACATAGAAATAACAACTGATATATGAATATATTGCCAAGATGCACTCTCCATTATAATCCTGGATTAAAAATGTCACCAGGCAAAACTGATGCTGTATCATCTTTGTACTAGCACACATGTTAGAGAAAATGACCTTGGCAAGGACATATATTGGGCCTAAATGCTATGTTAATGCCATTTAGTATGAGAGTGAATCAGAAACCTATAATGCAAGACTTGAAATGGTGTTCCAAAGCTCCAGTAAAATGGCTGTTACTTGAGTATGATAACTGTTATTGTTCTGAGTTTTAGAAACAGGGGATAAGAACATTTGAATTATATATTACACTATATTGCTGTCTGAACTCTAAAAAGAACCTGCCTGCAAGGTTGTGAAACTTGCCATCTTAAAGGCACAGCTTTTGTCTGTACAGTTGTTCCAATATGTGCAGTAGAACTACAGATTTCCTTAACACAAGCCAACATGCTCAGATACTGACCTTTAATACTGACGTTTCTCCTCCCATGCATGAATCCGTTAGCTGAAAATCCTTATGACGATAAAACAGTTAATTCTGAAGACTGAGTTATGTCTCCCTGCCACTGTATTTATGTTACATGAATGATGGATATCTTTATTGTTCATATTATAGTAAGAACTATAATATAGTAAATAAGAAGAGAAAGAACACCAGTGCTGTGCTATAGAACCCCCAACCCTGTTAATTAAATCTAACATTTTAGAAATAGAAAAATCCAAACCCCAGAGTTCTTTTCTTGGTAAAAATGAAATTTAACTAGGAGCACTGAATTAACCAGTTAAGCTTTCAGGTTACTTCTCTGTTCCAATATGGTTGATTAGCAGGAACAAAGAAACAGAATGAAAAGATAGGCTGACGTGAATGGGTACAATCTCTTTCCAGCAGTTTATATTCTTTATGGTTTGAATATTGTCCCCAGAGTTAAACGTTTTGCAATATTATGTTGGTTAGTGCCTAACAAAGATAGGCACTTTATTATTAAGATGAAGAATAGCTGTTATTACTGCAGGTTTTCTTAGGACCTACCCTTAGATTTACAGATTTTTGGGAAGATTCCAGTTCCAAAGCCATTAAGGGGTAGGAAACCATGTGCATTTAATGATTTCCTGATTTTTAACACTGTTCTTCACTTTAAATGTTGATGCAACAATGAAAGCTTAGGGTGATATTAGACAGCCAAAACTGAGCTCCTAAACAATTTTCTATATATTCAGGTAATTAAAAGTGCAAAGCCTTGCAATCTTCTTTATACTTGCTTAGTAAACATGGCTTGACATGGGATCCCTCAGATTTTCAGCTAGCTTCCTTTCTTTTCAGCGCTGGATTTGGCTCATAGCATCTGAACATTGTCTTCTTGGGATGATGACCATGATAATATAATACATTTCATATGGAATATTAAAGGAGAGGGTTGCCCTCTTTCCATTAACTTGTTTAATACTGAGAGCAGAATGTGACATAAACTGGTTAACTTAATTTCCAGAGTTGTTTGGTGTGTCCCCCCCCCCCCGATTTGATTCCATAATATATCACATGTAATCAAATCAGTATTATTTGTAGGTCAATTTAAAAAAAAAAAAAAAAAGAGTAAGTAACTTTAAAATAACCAAAATCAGAAGAATATACCTCATTTGCTGGAAACCTGACGACAAAGCTGTTTTCTTTTTCTCTCCCTGGGATAAACCCGCCTGGATTGAAGACAGGCTGCTGCTGCTGCCGCCTGGCATCTCTTTGACAGTTGGCTTAGCTTTCCCAAGAGGAAGAGGAGCAACTCCAACTGCTCCGAAGTGCGCAAATGCACACCGCCTTTTCCCCTCTGGCATCTTCACTAAGGGAAACGGCGGAGGGAAGGAGTTTCTTCTTCAGAATTTCCGGCATCTTTGGCCTGGCGTGGAGCGAGGGCGGGAGGGCGCGCGCTCGCGTGTGTGGGAAGCAGTTGCCGATCCTGCGTGGCAGGTTACAAAGGCGACGGACCCGGGAGCTCCTTGTGCAGGAAGGTGGAAGTGGACTGAGGGGTGGCGTGGGGGCTGCTGCCTCAGCGGCCGCTCTCGCTCCTGCCTCGCCTTCCCCTGAGAAGGGACTGCAGCTCACGCCGGGCGAGGCGGAGGGGAGAAAGTCCGCCGCCCCCCTGCAGAACAGAAGGGCAAAGCCTGCGGAGGAAACCAAATAAATAAAACCAGACTGTTGGTGAAGGCGCGGAAATTTAAAAATGTTTGGACAGGAAGAGAAGGGGAAAAGAAACCGTAAAGGGGAGGGACGGGGGAAAACTAACGGTCCTGAAGCTGCCTCTTCCCTCCCCCTTAGCCGCTTGGCTTCTAGGCACCGGTCCCGGTCCCTCAGCCCAGCGGATTCCCTCGAAGAGAGACGAGGAGGAGAGCTGAGCTGAAGTAAAGGACGCACGGCGGGTGCGGAGGCCCTGTGAAGAGCCCCGACATTTTGAGCGCCTTGCCTCTGGGCCAGATTTGCTCCTGGCTCTTGGGAAAGAAGCGGGCCTTAGATGGGGGGAGGGGATCATATATATGCACAAACAGGTTTATCTGCAGGTCAGAAAACAAAACACAGGCTTCAGGAGCACAAATATAACTCGGGCAACAGTTGGCTGTTATTGGCGGCTCCTTCCTCCGCCATACCTGCGACGAGGGGCAGCAGGCTCTGCCTGGTGGAGCCGCTAAAATTACGCATGTCTCCGCTGCCAATGGGGAGCATCTATCATTTGCCAAGTACAGGCGAGGCGAGGCGGCGGCGGCGGCGGCGGCGGGGAGGGGGATGGATTTCTTCAAAAGCTTGGAAATTGTACATCTTCAGTTTTATACTTGAACAGCATGCCATTGGCAAGCCTGCCAGGAATCTGGACATGAACTTTATATGCCCATCACCCGGCACAGTTATGCGCTCTTAAAACCTATGTGCAATCCATGGGTCCGAAGGGCTATGTGTGCTGAGTGTGCATTGGATTGTTGCCCCTGTTTGGCAAGGGTGCTGGGTTTATTTGAAAGCGTCTGGTACTGAGATCCTGACCCCATTTACCCTCCTGTAGAAGGAAGTCCCACGGAACGGAAATCTGTTGGTCCTGTTTCCAGACAATCTTTCTTCCTGATGGTACTCTTTCAAGAAAGTCAGTTTAATGTAAACTCTTGTTAGTTACTTTCAAAGTGCAGGGGTTATCTTGTAGCGGACGCACAGTACAGTACACACGCATCTCCTCCCAGCGCCTCACAATCAAATGTAAGTTTCTTTATCCCCATCTATATTAGGTTGTTCATTAAACATTAACCCCGAGATGTATGGATCTGTGTTTTTATTGGAGTGCAGTGCAGCTAGCAGAATGTGTTGGATATTTGGTTTCAGGTATCAGCGCACTAAAATAAGCACCTCTTGAACTACAATCCCAGCCTTACTCTGATGGAGAGTGCTAGTCAAAAGAATGAGGTTTACTTGCAAAGTATTGCTTCAGCTTGCTTATCTGGTGAGAAGTCGGATTGAAATAATGGTGCTAACGGTCTTGATGATCGATGCCATTCACTCTTCGGCAGTGCCCTTGGTTCATACCATAAGGCTGCAATCATGTGCATACTTATCTTGGAGTATGCGTAACTGAACTCAAGAGGACTTACTTCTGAGTAGTCGTTCAAAGAATTGTGCTGTAAAGCCCCTTGTAAACCTTCATTTGTTTCTGTAATGTTTTATTTACTACTACTACTACTACTACTACTGCTACTGCTACTACTGTATTAACACATTTTTATACCACGACAGTCACGTCGGTCTGTCCTCCTCCTCCTTTGCCCATTAGAGAATGGCTGCTAGATTAGCACATGTGAATTTACCCTTACAAGCAAAAGCATTTATTATACGAAGTCTCAGCAAATAATGGCGTCGTTTTCCCCCTTTCCCAAATAATAATTTAACAAATTACATCTACATTCTTTGCTTTTTGGTTGACAGTATTTAGGGCAGTCTTTATTGGCTAAAAATAATGCTGAAACTTTGGGGTTTTATTACTTGTTTAAAAATGAGTGTTCCTGTTCTTCTGGCCTTACAGCCAGGGAGCCGTAAAACTCATTTCTGAAACCACAATGAGTTCATAATGTTTATTTTGTGTGAACAATCCAAAGCAAAGACAATTTGACTATATGCGTGTGTGTGTTGGTTTTGAACCCGTTAGCCAACTCCTGTCACCTGTTAAAGGCCTGCCACTATCTATATCACCTTCGAATATAATAGTTTAGCTTCTTGGATAACAAAGACAAACCTTTAAAGTGCATAAATCGGGTAGAACTGCAAGTTTATCCTACCAGAAATAACAAAATTCAGATTTTTGATCAAATTGCAAATTCTTTTCTAGTCCAGGGTTAGTATTTGCTTTCTGGTTTCCTTTTTAGTGGCCACACTTTGGTTTCACTAGGGGAAAAAGGACAATTTAGAAAGGGATACGATTGGGTTAAATCCTGGATTGCTGTAAAGGTCACTGTTTTTATTAGCAGTGGAACTCTCTGTTTTTTAAACTGACCCTTCTGAAACCTCGGTTCAGTGAAGGAGAAGCTTGTACAGTTCAGAAGGGAAACCCATTTTAAAACTTCTAAACTCTTTTTTCAATGAAGGGACTTACCAGTCAAGCCACATTTTACATTTTTGCAGGCAGGGAAAGCAACCCTTTGAATTGGCTATGTTGCCCTCTTGAAAGTAACAGCCCAAAATCTTAAATTAAAACACCGCCATACTTTTCTACGTTTGTGATCTTCACGTTTTTCAGCGTGTTCCCTCCTTCACAGGGCCATACACCGCATCCTGTGAGAATGTCTTATTTATTTATTTATTGGTGGGCTAGCTTGAGAACAAAAACAAACACGCTCCAACTTTGCTATACATTGAGGTTTTTAATCAGGAAACCTAGCAGTATGAGAGGTGAGAGCATTTTAAATGATAAAACAAGTGATAGGTTTGTAGTTTATTCCTATGCCAAGTATATAAGTTTTTAACATCCCTCCCTTGTTTTCTACTAGAAAGCTTAAAAAACACCAGAACTAAAACTGTCAATTTTAATTCACTTTCTTTCTTTCTCTTTTTCTTTTAAAAGACTTTTACATCCTTCTATTTAGTATACCGCCGTTTAGGGTGATTCATTAATTCTGTAAAAACAGTGTTTGACTGAAGTTGCCAAATCTTAACCCATAACAAGACAGTCCTCCGGATTCATTCTATTAGAACACACGGAACTTCCTGCTCCTGCAGTAAAATGGTGTTGTACTAATTAGCAGGTTTATGAACCAAACCAGATCTATTCTTGGGGCACTCCCTAAAAGGCAGTAGACATAGGCTATTCTTACAAATTAATCTCCATATTGCAAGGACAGTTTTCCAAACTGGTGTATTTGCACTAATATCATTTTATGAAAAGCAAATTGGAAAAAAACTTCTTCATGTGTCCAAGTATCCCCGCATTTGTGAAATGTAGCACTGACTAAAGGGATGGTTACAAACCATTCTGTCAAAAACAAATATTCTTATTTTTTTCTGAGCAAAGTCTGAATCTTCAGCATTAAAACAAAGCCAAGCACAAACACAGCCTGCCTCCCCCTCCCGCCAACACAGACACACTTTAACCCACTAAACCAGCCTTTCTCAACCTTTGGGTCCCCGGATGTTGCTGGACTACAACTCCCAGCAGCCCAAGCCACCATGGCCAGTGGTCAGGAATGATGGGAACTGTAGTCCAGCAACATCTGGGGACCCAAAGGTTCGGAAAGGCTGCACCTCGTCCCGAAACACATTTACTTGGAAGTAAGGCCTATTGACTTCAACACAACTTTATTCGAATTAAGGCTACAGTCCCTCTCTAAATCAGTATTTGGCCCTATTGAACTCAGTGGGACTTACTTCTGAGTAGATACATATAGGATTGCGCTGTAAGTTGTTTAGAGCAGCAGCCAGAATAACAAGAAAAAATTTAAAAAATCATGAAATAGCTTCAGCAAATGTTCTGTACGTTTTCGTTAGTGTCACCATCCAGCTAAGTATCAAAATATTCCTTTTAGACACATCCAAAGCCCCCCCCCGCCCTCTTTCTTCCCCTTCGGGCACAAAGCCCTTTCACATCATGGTTCACACTCCTTCATGTGGTGTTTCATATTATTTTAACCTTTGTTGAGCAAGACAATTTTCAGGGGAGGGGAGGGGGGAGAAATCACAGTAAGCATTTTAAGATTTTTTTTTTTAAGGGAAAGTCATCCGCAAACACAAAGGAGGTCCTTATAAAGTTGAGTTTGGGGTTTTTGTTGTTTTGTTTTTAAGTGAAGGGCGGAGTGAGCATGAACAAGCCGAGTAAAAAGCATTAAAAGAAAAAGGCGACCGACCATCCTGCTGTTTCTTTTCCCGCCTTTGAGAAAAGCTGCTACTGGCCTGATGTTTTTTTCTTCAGGGGAAGAGCAAGAAAAAAAACACCCCCAAGTCTGCACAGGAAAGAGACCTACACGATTTACTGGTGTGCGTTGAGTAAGATGAAGACAGAAGTTAAAAGGGGGAGGGATAGCAGGAACATGCGGACAGAGGTCCTCTCTCTCTCTCTCTCTTGGAGTCCGAGCTAGCGAGGTGGGGGGGCTTCAGTCCCCGCTGACGGCCCCCTCCCTCCGCCTGCTGTTGCCGCCGCCCTCGAGCAGTTTGGCGACGGCGTTCCTCTTGTAGAGGTTGGCGAGGTCGTGGGCGGTGGCTCCCTTCTTGTTGCGATGCTCCACCCGGCTCGCCGTGCGCTCCAGCAGAAAGGCCACGACGGGCAGGTGGCCCTCTTGAGCGGCCAAGTGCAAAGGCAGGTTGCCCTCGTCATCCTCTACGTTGACGTCCGCCTGGAACTCCAGCAAAGTCTGCAGGGTGTCCAGGAAGCCGGCGCGGGCGGCGTCGTGCAAGACAGCGAAGCCGGTGCGGTCTTTCAGATCAGGGTCCGCGCCTCGCAGGAGCAGCCGCCGGGCGATCTCCGGATTCCCCAACTTCATCACCTGAAGGGTGGGGAAGGGAGAGAGAAACCACACTACTGAGTGGGGTTCACACGTTACGCGCGCATACCCATAACGCCCCGAGGCCTCCTTACCTCCGGGAGCCTTTCGTTGATTTGGATTAGAAAGCCCACCCTATCGATTTGTATTTAATTGGGCATATAGTCCGCCGCAATCCAAGGGCTCCCGGCGAATCTCATTCTTCTCCATCCCTGGCCACTTTGAATAGAGGCGTCTTACATTTTAATGGAACTGCTTCCAAGAGGATGGCACCAGCTGTTGTCTACTACCTTTCTTGAGCTTCTCTCACTGCCCAGTCCTTAGCGTCAGCCTCCATTCCTAGGCATGCCTCTTCCTGCTGCTGCTACTGCTTTCAACAGCGGGGAAAGCGGACGAGGCTCAAATCTTTTCCAGGCAGGTGATGCAGAAGCTCCACCTGCCCAGTCCCTGAATTCCTATTCTGGAAGGGGGGAATAAAACAAAGGTGGGCACGCAGTGGGGAAAACATTACAAATGCGATGGGAAATTTCCCTTCCTGTTCCGGCTCCTGAGGTTCCGACACTAAGCACTCTGGACCCTGGGAAGGGCGAGGGAGGGGCAGTCCGCTGAGAGAGAGTACAACAAACGGCCAGCACCGGGACCCACTGAAATCACCTAGGTGCGTGCGTGTGTACCTTTAGTGACAACATGCTTACATAATCTCACACTGGATCCTGTCTCAGTGCGGAGGGCTGGACATTCAGGAAACCTCAGTCTGTTTTTCTGCCAAAATGATTCATCTCAGCCCATGCACGCTGGAAAAGAGGTCCAACCGAAATTCAGGGGGTTTCTACTTCACTTCTAAACGCGTTTACTTGGAAATTAATCCGAGAAATCAAGGGGGAATGAAAAATTTAAAAATCCCATCTTAAATGTTTTGTCCTCATGATGTGTGCCTATTTAGTAGTTTGCTTATTTTAATTTAAAAAAATTGGGAGTCACTTATGCATTAAATAGTTCCACTTTTTTTTCTTGTTAACAACCTTCAAGTGGGATTTAGACATATCAAAACAGATGACATCCTAAACCAAGGGCACATAGCAGGTTGAGTGAATACCTTGAACTAAACTGACTTGTTGGTAGAAATGCAAGCTTTGGAACGCTTACTTGGGGGGGGGGGAACTAACAAATAGGATCAGGCCCCCAAGGGAACTGTGACAGACTAAGTAAGGCAAAGGAGAAAACTCTAGGAAACATGGAAGTCAGTTCCAATGATGAGAGAGTTGGAGGAGCGTTAAAAACAATGCAGTGTTGCTCCTGTGTTGGCAGAGAACTGTAACATCGTGTTAAGTCTATATTTTAGACTAACTCGTTTATTGAAAAGAAGGAGACAGTATTTGAATAATTGGGTATAGTGGGTGTGTTTTCCCCTCTGCCATACCTGTGGCCAGCCCACTCTGATGCAGAATCTTTACTCAGAAGAGTATTCTACTGAATTCAGTTAGTCTTAATTTCAAGTAAGTGTGCATAGGATCACAATCTTAGTTTCATTTGGTAATAACTGTAAGAATGCAAATGAACACACATTCTGGTTCTTTCTAATAAATGAGGAGGGGCCAGCATCTTTCTCAAATTCTTATGTTTGGTCTGAATGGAAAGTTTTTTTTAAAAAACTGTTGGCTTTCCTAAAGGTCCTTTTCCCCTATTTCTGTGTAAACACTCTGTCACCAAAAACATGGCTCTTAAGATTCAGCACCGTCCCTGCTGTTTCCTGTTAAGGCAAACTAACTTGATAGTACAATTTTATAAAACTGTAATAGGGCACCTGCATAATATTTTTAGTACAGGAGCAGGACTGCCTAGTTCAGAGACCCTCGGGCATTCTGAATCCTCCTTGTGACTTGAAAGAATGCAGTCAGTTCTTTTGTAATATCACACATTGAAGGTTATGTTTCGGTCAAGTTCGTTGCTTTTCGGAACAGCCAGTTTTGAAGCATGATATGTTCCTTATTTGCTTTCAATAGTTTTTTACAGCTGTAGTCTACCCACTCTCCTTGAAAGGAACATATTTATGCCTTTTATACCTATATCTATGCCTTATAAAATTTTCTGTTGCAAGGAATTTTGTCTTCTACTTTTAGCAAAAACAAGGGGAGCTATTACAGTAAACAAAACTGGAAAGAGGTATAAAAATAAGAAGTATGCCAAGACTTCCTTGGGATGGGTGGGGATGTGAGAGTCAGAATGTACAACAGGAGTTAGTGTGAAATGGCACCTAGAAAGAGGGGAGTTGACTTTATTGCTTTGTTGTACATCACCTACCTTCGCTCCTACAGATCTGGGCTGCAAATGACCAGGAGCACTGCAAAGTCTAATAGTATGGTTGTTAAGCATTTTTGACAGAACCAACACATACTCCTTAAGCTTTTAAGCTCTCACCCAGCATGGCCTTATGAAACCTTGTACAATTTCAGGTAAGCAAGGAAAGCAGGATCAGGTACCTAAAGGATGGAGGGTAAGAGGATGAAAGTACATGATATAAAACACGAGAAAAGTTGGACTTAAGATACCATTTCAAATGTGAATGTTGCTGATGTGGTGTTGTTTCAAACAAGGGAAGGAAACAGATAGGAAAGAAAAGGCCTATAATGGTAAACCTGACCTTGGACAAATCTAAACAAGAGGGAGAGAAAGGCCTGCTTTAAAACACCTGATTCAAAAAGCAGAAGGTGGGGGAGGGGGAGAGAAAAGTTCAGAGCAAATAATAATAGCAAAAAGCTGTTTGAATCAGCCAGAAGACAGAAGATAAAGCATGTTTTCACTTTCTTTGGTATAATAAAGGGTAAGCAATATTGAGGACTCTGTTGACTTTCTTGAGTTCTATCATCCACCCACTAGATTTCTCTGGATCATGCATACTGAAAACAAGCAGTCAGCCTCTTCTAAGTTTAGCCTTTATTCCAGATGGATGTGTGTGTGGGTGCGTGTTTGGTATTGTGGCTCAAATAATAATTTATAATGAAACTGCAATAAAAAGTGGGTAGTGGAAAACATATGCCAGCAGCCAAGAGAGTTCCCTGCCCCGTCTCTGCCTAAAAATGTACCCTTGTAAATCATGAAATTGTTGTGGTGTATGCAATCAATCCTGTTGTTTCTGCTCTTGGAAGAGAAATTGGAGCCCCATTTTGGAGGCAGAAACCTACACATCCCCTCCACCTTATTCAACAACCTCTCCTCCTTGTCAGCCTTTCCTATTTATAGGGGGAAGAAGAGGTAGAACAACCTAGAAGAATTTATAGGAATTTATAGTTGGCAGAAGAGCCTAGAAGACCTCTGGGCATGAACATCCCTCCCAGAAAGGGAAATAATTTTAGGATTATTGAACTGAATTAGAAGTGGGAAGAAGACAGCAGGCATGCAAGGCTATTATATATTAAATTACATTTATATTATATTATATATTATAAGAGCTGATTTTTTTTAAAAAGCACAAAAGTGGGCTTCTGTCTTTCTCTCACTTTTGAGCCTCCACCCTATGGCAACATTGTGGAAAGTGGATCACCTTTCTGCAGTTTAAAGTATAGTTTTTCTTTGGGAAACCAAATCAGTAGTCCCAACTGCACCATTGATCCGCTGCCTGGCACGCAAAAACAGTCGAAGGCTTTCACCTGCATATTTACATCTCCTGAGTGACTGTATCTCTCTTCCCCCCCCCTTTTTTTCTTTTTTGCCCCTTGCATTGTAACACTTTCAGCACCGTTATACGATGTTCTTAAAAGAAAACATCTTTCAGCGGGTCCAGGAGTTTAGTAGCTGGAAGGGCTCCAGTTGCCGCCTGTAAATCTAAACACTGGAAATACGTGTACACAACGATGATACCTACGGCAAGGAAATCCTCGCCGCGAAGCGATCCACCACCACATACTAAAAAGAATAAGGATGGGGAAATAATGAGGGCATTGTCTTTTTGTCGAAGATTCAGATCGCCCAACTGTTGTAATGTACATCTTAGTTATGCAGTGGTGATAGTAGGAGGTGGGGGCAATGCTCACCGCGGAGAGAGAGAGGAGAGTAAAGCTTCCACCAGTCAGAGACCACCCCCGCTTTTAGAAACCTACACATATAATCGGGATTTCAAAAAATAGAAGGGAGGTGTTTACCGACCTGCTCTGAAACACGACCTAGCCCGGATGGTTTCTTTCCCTCCCCCTCCCCCCTCCCCGCCACTTGCTTCCCTGCCCCAGAAAATAGGTTTGTTTTTTTATATTAAAAAATCGAATTAACGTGTAGACGAGTTGATACAGAGAGATTAAAAAAGCATTATTGACCAGTTTTACTTAAAGTACGTCACTTTAGGGAGTTGGAGCCGCTATAGTTATAAAATATGGCAACCAACTCGCTTTTTAAAAAATGCTGATTTTTTCCTCCCCTCTTAAAAACGGTTCGCGTCCCCGTCCAACCAGTTCACCTAGTGGCGAAAGATTGCCTCTGTCCGTCTGGATACCAACCTGCAGCGCAGTCCTCCCAAATCCATTTTGTGCATTGACGTTTACATTATTTTCCAACAAATTAGTAACTTGCGCTAGGTCCCCTCTGGCAGCTGCGGACGCCAACTCATTCGCAAAAGGTTCGGCCATTCCTTAGGACGAGTGACGATCGGCAACGAGCAGATGGCTTGGGCTTGCAATTTTTTTATTACTGTTATTACGATTATGATTTTAACCGGGCATGGCATCGGAAACTGACAGAAGGAGTGGGGATGTTAATCTTCTGGAGCAGACCTTGTAGTAAATACTCGTAAAAAAACCCCTTGCCAAAAGCCCGCCCCTTGAGTTCACACGTGATGCACACTGCTGCAGCTCCGCTTGAAAAGCAGATCTCTGCACCTCTAACACGCACAACGCTCCCCCCACCTCGCGGAGGACCTTGGCCAGTGGAAAATAAATTGATATGTACCCTACAGCTAGTATATTTATGCGCCCAGAGAAACATGGACACGCTAAGTAAAACGCGTCAGAAGAGGCGGAGGTGAAGAACAAGGTGGGGGCAGAGAAAGAGAGCGAGCGAACGAGCGGTGGAGATGGGAGTGGGGAACGACCCACCGGTATTTCCAGCGGAGACATCCGAGATGCTGTGCGCGGTCCTTTTCCTGAAAGAGCTTCCATTCATAATCTTGAAGGAGTCGCGGAGGCCACAGAAAGCCCCCTGGACCTGACTTTATTCCAAGCAGCGGTAGCGAGAGGGTTAACCACAGCCGGCGGCAGCTCAGCTGCCAACCCCCTCCCCGCCAATAGTTAATGGAAGAGCAGGAGTCCCCGGCCAAGGGCGAAAGGTGGTCTGCGGACCCGTCGATGGCATGCTCCGGGCTGAGCTCCGTGGTCAGCAACATAGCCCGCCAGCCTGTGCACAGTCACACCCACACCCACGGACTCGTCGCTGCCTTCGGCAGTGCGGTATCGTCTTCGCGGCCACTGCAGTGTCTGTTTCCTCTGGGGTCGCTTAGCTCCTGGATCGCCCCCTTTTGCAGTCTTCATTAAGTGGGCTGCAGGGAGTGAGAGAAAAAGAACGAGGGCGGCAGAAGTTGGTACGCTTGCGGGGCGGCAGCACTTCTTTGACAGGAGCCCTGAGCAGTCCCTACCTCGCTGGAAGGCGGCAAAGAGACTGAGGCGGCTCTTTGCAAAGCTGCCTGCCAGGGCCGCTCTCCTCGCGGCAGCCGAGCCCAGTTTTGTTGCAACAAGTCTCCTTGAGCCGACCTCGCGGGGGCCAGCTCTGTGGAATTCTTTGCTGGTAGCAGCTGAGGAAGCCGGTTCCTCCTTCTCCCGCCGGTTCCCCGTTCTCAGTCTGCTTTCCTCCTCCTCCTCCTCTCCCCCCCCATCAGCTTTTTTTGAAAAGGAAAAACATTTGAGCGCTCTTTGACTTGAAACACCCGCCCACATTTTAACGGCAGAGATTTAAGGAGGCGCCACGGAGTTGCCGGCAAAAGCAGGAAGGCCTGGGCAGGAGGACCAGCCCAGGCGAGGTTGCCTCCTCATTGCCTCTTTTCCGATGAGCTGACGGTCAGCTCAGGGCCTGGAGCCGCCGGTCGTTCAATAGGCCTTCTCGTCGCCGTCCTCCCCCCACTCTGCCAACTGCCGGGCCCTGTCCTTACAGAGGGCCTGCGGAGATATGGAATGGTAATATGAGCCTTTGCCCACACTTGTAAGAAAATTGCGCCCCCCCGACAGTCTTATGCCCTCCCCTTATTTGCTGCTTTTCTACTATATCTGCCTTTCGCACTGATTGTCTTCCCCTCCCCCGCCCTCCTCCCAATCCACTGTCATCTTCTGGGCACCCTATATGATTTTGACGTCACTGAAGAGCTCCGCCCGCTTGATATAAGCCAAGCCAAGAAGATGCACGGCACGCTTTACTCTCTCGCGAATTAAGCTTGCACATATTTTTTGCCAGATCAGCAGAGAGAAGAATAAAGGAGGCGGGCCAAAAGTTAAGGCTACGTGTAGTGACTGTGCCCTCCGCGCCACAGTCATCTCCCACCCCCCCGCGAAATAGCTAAACGCTCCTCGAAGCTCCCTCCTCTCTCTCTCCTACCGCCCGAGAACTGTGACATCAGACCGGTAGAAAGGTAGCTAAAGGAGGCGATCTGCAGGTTTTCGCTCGCTGGGTCTCCGTTACTAAGGAGACGGCCCAGACAAGGTCACGCTGAAGGGTCAATGTCAGATTGCTCTGACTGTAGCAAACGAAAAACCTTTACTTCTCTCCCCCTCTCCCGCTAAGCTTGTGTCTGCTGCTGCAGCTTGGAAACAAATGGAAAGCAATATTGCCACAGCATTGCTACTTATTGCCAAGGTAGAAATGAGGAGACGCACCCTTGTGTACAAGACAGAAGAAATAAGGGGAAAGTGATTTAGGCACAGAGATGCCAATTTTATAGGTGTAGTTAAATATACTCTAATCAATTCTGAGATGTTGGAGTTGCATCAAACTTAAGTGAGGGATAGAATCCAAGACTGAATTGGATATGTCTTTTAGAAATTAATCTAAACATTCTGAAATGCTGGAACTGCACCAAACTTGAGTGAGCAATAGAACTCAAGAATGAATTCCAAACAGATTGTCTTCTCTGAAAGGTAGATTGGCTCAGAAGTGCTAAATAAACCTAAATCATGGATCCCTAACGTTTTTGGGCCTGGGGGAAAATTTGGAAGCCTAAGAATCTGTCACAGGCATCCCATTTCCCAGAAGAAAAACTGGCAATGCTCAGAACCCCCTTTCAACAATAGCCAACACATCAGCAAACACCAGAAAACAAATAAAGCACAGACAAAAGAAGGAGACAACCCCCCAAAACAGGCAAATCATCCACCAAGCACCCCAAATAAAAAACCTCAAGCAAAACATCGCCCAACCAAACAAAAGAAAGCAGACAACCCCCACCAACAAACAAATCAGCCCAAACACCCCCATACGGGGCCCAGAGGTCTGAGGAATGGGAGATAAGATGACAGGTTGGCTTCCAGTCAGCCCAGCCCCACCTATGGCAAAAAAGGGGCCACATAGGGAGTGGCAGAGTCCTTGGCAGTTACCAAGAGGGCTGTCTAAGGATACTGTAATGCCCACAGGCACCACATTGGGGACTCCAGACCTTAATTGTATCTAGTTTGTGTCAGTAAAAATAAACTCGGTGAATAATATGTAAGACTAGATTAAATGTAACACTCAATATATGCTCAGAGACATTTTCTTTATTATTATTAACATGTTCTAGAGCTGAACCTCAACATCACAACAGGTTCAGGGTCTGAACCCTAGTGACTTCTGCACAAACTTTTCTCATGCAAGGAAAACTACCAACATGCAATTTTTTGTTGTCTCTATTAAGTCATTTGTCATCCCACCCCATTCTTTGTCTTGGTAGATGGGCTAGGTGGGTGGATCAAAGACCTAAGAGGGGAGACAAGACTCTTAATACACTAGTACTAAACACATTTATATATAGGTAAATATCATTGATTGTAAGGGAGTCTACTTCCATTTCAGAAGCTTAGAATTGCAGTTTGAGCTTATACGGCCCACAGTACACTTACTCAAAAGCAAATTTGTAAATCATTGGGATTTACATCTGAATGGATGTCTTTGTCTTTACAGTTAAACCTGAATTGTGGGAAGGACAAACAAGAGGAATCAAGATGGAATCTACTTAATTTCACAGAATTTGAAAGTAGACACAGACTCCTGTTCTTGGTTAATCTCTTTACATGACAAATTACATCTGCTGAAATTCCCTCTTTTTAATTTTTAAAAAATGATTAAATTTCAGTAATAAAGTATAAAGTAACACTGAAATTCCCTCTTCTACACACAGTCGCAAGGTCCCTTTATGATGGTCACAGCCACACCTCTTCCCCTCCCCCCTTTTTGCTGCTGGGTTCAGAATGAGGTCCTTGTTAATGCTTTTTCCCAACAACTTTTAAATGTGAAGTTACTGTCTTTTGCATCTGGGTTCCCTAGCTTTCAGATCTGCACAACTACCTTTTCCAGTTCTTGGTGTTTTTTTCTTCTTCGCTGTTCTTTTAGTGAACTAACTGTGGATCAAATAGGTAAAACTGTATTTTCAAAATATGGGATATACTGAAATTGCTGTCCAAAAACAACCTGGAGACTTCCTTAGTTTCATTAATTGTTATATGGAGCATCGATAATGAGCACCATCTTTCAAGGCAGAATTGTGATGTGTAAATCCCAAAAAAGTATACTATGGTACAATTTGTCAAGTAGACTAAGGTCAAATTGTGAGCCATCTAGTGATTCAAATTCAGTGCCTTCATTAGAAAACCAAAAGTTAGACTTGTAACTATGTTACCCTTTCATTAAGGCCAAAGACTCCTTGTTAAATGATAGTGTTACTTTCTTAGAGAGGTTTTCCTTAAAATGAATACCAAGGTATTTAAATTCCTTGCATTGCTCAATCTGGTGACCTTCAATAAACCATCGAGAAGCAGAGTGTTTCTTTCCAAATACCATCACTTTTGTTTTGACATAATTGATATTTAACTTTTCTTTTATGCAATAGTCACTAAGCTAAGACAACAGGCTTCTTAGGCCTATTTGAGTAATTGATAATAAAATCATGTCATCAGCGTACAAAAGAATGGAAATCTTTCTTGTCCCAGTTGAAGGAGGAAAGAATTCTGAACCAGATAACTTAAGGACTGTATCATTTAAATATAAATTAAACAGTAATGGGGCCAAAAGGCACCCTTGTTTTACACCTTTGTTAGTGGCAATAGGTTCAGTTAAAGAACCAGAAATCCTAACACTCTCTAGCAAATGTGTTAGTATAGAGTTCTTTAATCAAGAACAAGAAACATTTATCGATAGCAGTGCCAGCCAATTTAAGCCACAACTGGTTTCTATCAATCAAATCAAATCACAGCAAGGTCTACAAAGGTGACGTAGAGGTGTTTGGTGGGGTCTGCAATGGCCTGCTGCACTAAAACCATGAAGAGTTAAGCAATAATCAATAGTACTTTGGCCTTTTCTGAAGCCAGCCTGTTCAGTGTGAATGATATGATTAGAAGTTTCCCAGTCCTCTAACTTGATTAAGAGAAATTTGCTGTATAATTTAGAATCTATGTCCAAAAGGCTGGTAGTTGTTAGGATCCCTTCTATTGCCCTTCTTATAAATGGGGAAAATAATGCTCTATTTCCAACCAGCTGGAAATATACCTGAGTTATTAATTTGAGTAAACACTTTAGCCAATAAAAAAATGGAAATGAATTGTCTTCAAGTCGATCCCAACTTACAGCGATCCTATGAATAGGGTATACATGGTAAGCGGTATTCAGAGGTGGTTTACCATTGCCTTCCTCTGAGGCAGTGACTGGCCCAAGTGAGCTTCATGGCTATGTGGAGATTCGAACCCTGGTCTCCCAGGTCGTAGTCCAGCACCTTAACCACTACACCACACTGGCTCTCAACTTAGCCAATAAAGGGGCCCACCAATCTGAGGAATACTTGTATATTTCAGGTGGCATCATGTCTTCACCTGGGGCCTTGCCAGGCTTGAGAGATGTAATAAGATTCTTTATCTCAAATTCAGAGACAGAAGTCCACTGGGGCAGATTAGATGCTGCAAAGGAGATGGGAGGACTCAATACCATATCAGTAGTCCCATAAAGCATACTTAAGTGAGTGTACCATTCACTTGCGTGGATTTCCCTGACTAATACAGGTTTAATGGCACTCATACCAAAGGAAACAATGTCCCAGAACTGGGACTCCTTTTCCAGCACTTCCAGGCCTAATTGTTGTCATTATGATTTGGCATACTTTTCTCTCTCTTTTTGTTTTAAAAGTGCCTTATAAGATGACCTCAGAGACACTAAATATTCAGGGGAAATATCAGCTCTATTTCTAGCAGCCTGGCACAAATAATTCATAAGTATTTTCCTGGCAGGTCTGCCTTCATGGTCAAACCATCTATTAGTTGTTGGTCTATTAAAATTAGGCTGTTTATTACGAACCAACATAGGTTTAAGATTTTGTGTAATCAGTTGGTAAGCTTGTAATGCATCTGAATTAGAAGCCAAGATATCTTGAGAGAAATATGATAGTGTTACTTGGTTTGTCTAAAAGCAATGGGTTGAATCCAATTCTGGCTCTGTGCAAGCTTAATTGACTTCCACTCATGCAACAGGACTTCACCTTCCACAGCCTTATGTGCACCTTCAAGATTTGCTCCAAACGGTTGGGAGACCTTCTGGAGCAGATTTTGGAATTGCAGGGGGCTGAAGAGTGAGAAGAGAAGAAGGTGAAGTTCCGTTGCACTAGTGGGAGTTTGGTTGTAAACAGTGGATTCCACCCAGTGATTGGTAATCAAAACATTGGTTCTCCGAGGAGCACACCAAGTTGCTTGCAATTAGTGATATTTTATATCAAGTCCATGGAACATGTCTGTCAGTTGCAATCCATGATGTTTACTATCCTGCTGAAAGGGCTGGATACACAAATGTAGATTAGTTTGTAGCAGCTAAGAGGACTTCTTAGGACAGAGCATGAGCCAACTTAAGTCCTTTTGGTGCACCCTCTTGTCTTGCATCCTACTGCACTCCCTTTTTTGCATTAGGCTAGGACTGGGGAGGGCAGCTAAGAGAGAACTAGAAAAACTCCTCAAATGCAAAGATGTATCACTGAACACTGAAGTCAGGAAAGTTCAGACCATGGTATTCCTGATCTCTATGCATGGATGTGAAAGTTGAACAGTAAAAAAAGCGGGTAATAGAAAAATCAGCTCATTTTAAATGTGGTGGTGGAGGAGAGCCTTGTGCATAGACTGCAAAAAAGACAAATAATTGGGTGTTAGAATAAATTAAACCGAACTATCACTAGAAGCTAAAATGATGAAACTGAGGTAATCATACTTTGGACACATAATGAGAAGACATGATTCACTAGAAAAGACAATAATGCTGGGAAAAACAGAAGGGAGTAGAAAAAGAGGAAGGCCAAACAAGAGATGGATTGATTCCATAAAGGAAGCCACAGACCTGAAATTACAAGATCTGAACAGGGAGGTTTATAACAGATGCTATTGGAGGTTGCCAATTTATAGGGTCACCATAAGTCATAACTGACTTGAAGGCATATAACAATACTGTAGCAATGCTGGTCCTGTGATGTCAACATACACTGTTGTGCTGCTGTGGTGTTATGGTTCAGCTGGCCCCACCACTGAAATGTCACAAGAAATGTTAGTTGTGTCTGAGCCTGCTTCTGAGATAGGTCGTGTTCAGAGTGGTATGGCTTTAGGTGGTTGTGTCCAATTTATTGTGCTTGGTTGGCTGCTGCAAGAGCCATAGGATTGTGCCATAAATTGAGAAGCACAGGGAACCAAACTAGCATTTATATTTCCCCTTTTAAAGCTTTGGTTTCGGGTGCAATTAGAGGATTCAGGTCAAGCCAGCTTGATTACTTGTGCAAATTTGGTTTAAGCCAGCATACTTAATCTGAAGCAAAATATCATAGTTCTAATCAGAATGAACATACTGTTAGGGACCAGTTAGGGAGAACTGCTGTTGGGGTGGTGTGGGAGTTGGAGACAATGTTGCAGAGAGTGGGAGAGTTTTTTGCCACTTGCTTCACTAACAAAGTGTTGAGGGATATACTTGAAAATGGAGCTGTGTGTACAGGATATGGTTTGTTAAGTAGAACTGGAGTGCCACTGTCTTCTTTCCTAGCCTTGTCTGGGAACAGGCAGCATTTCACTTCTTTCTCAGTGGGCTGGTGTTGATGAGGAAGGGACCTAAGGCAAGCTGTCACATACGGTATGCATCTTGTTCCCCTCCCCCCTTACTCTAGTGGACTAATCTCTTTCCATCTCATTATAGAGGGACTGACCTCTCTGGTAGCACCCTGATGTCTATTAGTTATTTGTAGTCATGTTTTATAATGAAAACAAGATGATGCTTGATTTTAACAATATTTTTCACATTTAATTTGAAAAAAAATGTTGAACCTTTCTTAACTAGTGACCCAAGTACTTTTTTTTTTTTTGCTTAGCTTCAGGTCAGGTTCAGTAAGGTGGTTCAAATTATGGTTCAAGTTTGGTTCTCATTAGAATAAAAATACCAACATTCTGTTTCCACTTTGATGGTACTTCAACTCCCTGTAGAAATGTGGAATATGCCCACATAGAAACCTCATGTACTCCTAAGGTTGATTTACACAGGCAACTATATTAATAATATCACAGCTGAACAAGTGAACTGCAACTATTGGGTTTAGAGTAATAGCAGATGTCCCATAATAGCCTTTCCGCACTTGCAAGTAATCATTGGATTTTGCAATCACTGAATGATGCACATGTGAACTCACTCTTAGTTTGGGACTTTAATGTGTGGGAAATAGTACCTGGAATTATATTCAGGGTTTCTGCATTGACACACTCTTTTCCTTGTGTGGACTGAGTTACCTCTGCATTAGGGCTGCCAGGTTCATGCCTGAGACTGATCCTGTATCTTTAGGAGAAGAGAAAGTCAGCCAAGTGCAGGTGTGCTTGCAACCCTATAATGGGAAAAACCACAAGGTGGAATTCTCCCTTCCCTCTGCACAACTTTTAAAGATACAGAAGACCTCTTGGTTGCCAGGCCCAGCCTCCAAGAGGTCTTCTGTATCTTTAAAAGTTGAGGGGGGAGGGAGAATTCCACCTTGTGGTTTTTCCCATTACGGGGTTACAAGAACACCTGCACTTGGCTGACTTTCTCTTCTCCTAAAGATACAGGATCAGTCTCAGGCCAAGAACCCGGCAACTCTACTCTGCATAGCCAGAGACTGCTGATTCCTGCTGTACAGACAACCGGAGGGCTGAACATGGGCTGCAGAGGATGCCATGTAGCTTATCAGGTATGTTGGATAAGGCCCCCTCTATTTGGCCATGTCCCTCTAATCATACTCCTACATGCTATTTTACCTATTTATGATTATTCTTTCTTTTATTTCTTCTGCTTCCCGGGCAGAGGGTGTGATGTGCCTTGTAACAGAGGAAGGGGGAGGTACTAGGGGTTTCCATCTCAGCTGTGATGGGCAGAGGAAAGTATGCTGTTGGAGCGCAGAGGAGTGAGGTTCAGAGAAGGAGCATTAGATACATTAAGGTGATCCCTCCTTCTGGCCAGTCCTCCAGTCAGCAGAATTTAGGGTTAGAAGTCTATCTCCCCCTTGGTCTGGAAATGCTGTTATTCAATGCCAGGTTGGTCCAAAATAAGTCATTAATCATCCACAATTCGATCACGCATGAGGGACCAACCCAGCATGAATTACTGAGACCTGGGTGGATGACTGGGGTGTGTGTGTCTAGTACTCACCCAGCTTTGTCCCCCCACCCCAGGTACTCAGTGTAGCACCAGTCCAGGCCAATGAGGCAGGAGTGAGGAGTTGTCATCTATAAAGATCCCATCTCACATGCTAGATGGTCATTCTACTCTGTGATTGGGGGATTGTTCCTGGTGTTGGGCCTGAGAGACAGAACAGGGATGCTGCTAGTATACTGCCCACCCTGCTGCCCAGCAGCCTCCCTGACTGAACTGGTGGAGGTTGTCCTAGATATGGTGTTGGAGGCTCCCTCCACTGTGGTGTTAGGAGAATTCAGCATTCATGCTGAGGTCACCTAGGGTGTGCTAGCTTGGGACATCATGGTCTCCATGAGAACCATGGCACTGTCTCAATGCATCATGAGCCCAACACATGTGGCTGGACATACCCTCAACTTGTGTTTTTTTTTTGTCACAGAGTAGGCTGGTGGGAATCTGTTGATGGACGGGGATTTGTGGTAAGTATGTTTTGGACATAACTCTCTGGTGAGATTTGGAGTGGCAGCAGCAGAAGGAAGTGAGTGGAAGGGAGGCAGACAGGTGAGATAGGGAGAGGAAAGGTACAGAATTTAACACCAGCCCTCCACTCCCTTGCAGAAGCAGCTGCCTCCAAGAGGCTGTTGTTTTGGGGAGACATTCAACATCAGCCTAGGCCCCACTGAGGCTGTATTGCATCTGTCTGAGTGGCTGCAGCTGCCCAGGGCACTCCCCAAACCAGCAGACCTGGGGAGGGGGATGATATAAACCAAGACTGCTAGGGACAGTGGGTGATGCTGCTGGCAGGAGCAACCCCAGAGTGGGACTGCCATCCCTATGGTGGTAGGTATGGAAAATATGGTGGTGGGTGAAGTTATGGGGGGGAGGACTAGTTACATCAAAGCTCTTGCCTCCTCTGCTTTGCCTGCTGTGTTTCAGAATTTGGGAATACTGGTCAGCTGACCCCCTGGACTTGTGGTGTTGTTAAATTCCAGGTCTGCCTAAAATAAAACATCTGTATCATCCACAATTTTATTATAGATGAGGGAGTAGACTTGGTACTGTATGTTTAACTGAGACCAGGGCAGATGAGCTTTGTGGCCCAGTGCTAACCCAGTTGTGCCTGCCTGGATGCTCAGTGCAGCACCATTCCAGGTCAGAGAGGGGGAGCTGCAGTCATCCATAAAAATTCCATCTCCCTCATCACAAAACCAATCTGCACTATGTCTGGGTTTGAGGGATTGTTTGTAGTGTTGGGCCAGAGAGACAGAACGGGGATGTTGTGAGGGTACTGCCCACTCCGCTGCGCTTCAACCTCCCTAACTGAGCTGGTGGAGATAATCTCAGATGTGGTGTTGGAGAACTCTTTCATGGTGCTGTTGGGGGACTTGATTAATGTAAATGTACTGCCTTCAAGTTGATTCTGACTTATGGTGACCCTATAAATAGGGTTTTCATGAGGCTGAGAGGCAGTGACTGGCTCAAGGTCACCCAATGAGTTTCATGGCTGTGTGGGGATTCAAACCCTGGTCTCCCAGGTCGTAGTCCAACACCTTAACCACTACACCACACTGGCTCTCTGGGACTTAATTATCCACATTGAAACTGACTGAAACGGGCCAGCTCAGGACTTCATGGCCTCCATAACAACTATGGGGCTGTCTCAGTACATCAGTGGCTCAACACATGTGGTTGGGCATACCCTTGACCTATTCTTTGCCACAGAGCGGATTAGCAATACTCTGCTGAGTGGAGGCATCATTGTGAGTCCATTGTCATGGATGGACCATTCCCTTGTAAGGTTTGGGCTGAATGTAGCTACTCCACTCTGCAAGGGTGGGGGACTCACTGAGATGGTCCGCCCTCAGAGACTTATGGAATCTGATGGATTCCTGAAAGCTGTAGTGGATTTTCTGGCTCACATGGCTGGTGCTCCTGTCAGTGTTCTTCTCTCTCTGTGGAATGGTGAGATGCATAGAGCCATTGACATGGTCGCTCCTACGTGCTCCCATCACCCCTATGAAGCACATGAGTCACCTTGGTACTCCAGTGATCTGCGTGGAATGAAACAGGAGGTCAATGACTAGAAGGCAAATGGTGTAAATCTCAGTATGAACCTGACTGAAATGGGTAAAATTGCACCATTTTGCCTACCATGTGGTAGTGGGGGTGGTGAAGAAAGCTTACTCTCTGCCATTGTTGTGTCTTCAAGTAGCAGAGCTTTTCCGAGTGGTTAATGGGCTTTTGTCATCTGAGCAAGGGACTATTTCACTTGACACCCTTGGAGGTCTGCTATAACAACTTTGGGAGGCATGTTAGGGACAAGATTGCTCAGATTTGGACAGAGTTGGATGCCACACACAGAGCAAGTCCAACGGAGGCTACTCTATCCGTACTGGGTCAGTTTCAATTATTGCGGCCTGGGATGAAGAAGTGTAACCAACCGCCTTCCCCCTTGTCCCTAGCCCAACTTGGGTTCTTAGAGCTAGCCTTAAGGGGTTGATTGGGTGGGCCCAGGGAGTGATTAGTGGTTCACTCGAGGAGGGGGAGGTACCATCTGCCATGAAGGAGGCAGTGGTGCGCCCCCTTCTTAAGAAGACCTCCCTGGAACCAGAAGTGTTAAGTAACTATTGCTCAGTGGCAAATATCTTCTTTTTAGGCAAGGTGCTCGAGAAGGTGGCTGTGGTCCAGCTTCAATCATGCTTGGAGGAAATTTATTACTTGGATCTCTTCCATTCTGGCTTCAGGCTTGGCCATGGCACTGAAACTGCCTTGGTTGCCCTGCTTGATGACATCTGTTGGGAGAGTGATAAGGGGAATGTGACCCTGCTCATTCTCCTTGATATCGCACAGGCTTTTGATACTGTTGACCACAGTATCCTTTGGGAGCATCTCATTGAGGGTGGGGGTTGCAGGCACTGTGCTTTAGTGGTTCCATTCATACTTCCAGAGACAATTCCAAAAAGTAGTTATGGGAGGCTACTGTTTGGCACCATGGGAACTGTCTCATGATGTTTTGCAGAGTTCCATGTTGTCCCCCATGCTATTTAACATCTATATGTAGTGGCTGGGAACTGTCATCAGGAGATTTGGAGTGAGGTGTCATCAATATGCAGCTGACACCCAACTTGGTCTGTCTGAATCCAGAGAGGCACTTGAGGTGGTGGACTGGTGCTTGGGGTGACGATGGGCTAGATGTGGGCTAATAATTGACGCTGAATAATGAAAAGACAGAGGTGTTATGTGTCCAGAGTTTTCATGTCTGGGAGGTGGCCTGTTCTGGATGGGGTTGCTTTCCCAATGAAGGAACAGGTTTGCAGCTTGAGGGGATTCCTGGATCCATCATTGTCATTGGAGGGTCAGGTGGCCTTAGTGACTAGGACCGCCTTTTTCTAGCTCTGGCTGGTTCGCCACCTTCGGCCCTTTTTGGACAGATATGACTTCGTTACAGTTCTACATGCTCTGGTAACTTCCAGACTGGATTATTGGAATGTGCTATCTGCTTGGGGAAGATGAAAATTTAGACTGGTCCAAAATGCTGCAGCAATGACTGGTTGGGGTTTTCTTTAGAACTCATATAGCCTGTTTTAAAATAGCTGTATAAGTTGCCACTTCATTTTCGGGCCCAATTCAAGGTGCTCACTTTAGTGTTTAAAGCCCTAAATGACTTAGATCGCAAATATCGGAAAGACTGCCTCCTTCCCTATGAAATGGAAAGGGACTGCCTTCAAGTCGATCCTGACTTATGGCGACCCTATGAATAGGGTTTTCATGGTAAATGGTATTCAGAGGGGGTTTACCATTGCCTTTTTCTGAGGCTGAGAGGCAGTGACTGGCCCAAGATCACCCAGTGAGCTTCATGGCTGTGTGGGGATTTGAACCCTGGTCTCCCAGGTCATAGTCCAACATCTTAGCCACTACACCACACTGGGTTTCCCTCCTTCCCTATAGACCCTCTCAAGAGGACCCTTTTGGTGCTTCCACCACCTTCAAAAGCTCAGGGGTGGTGGTGACTCAGGAGAAGGCATTCTCTATGACAGCCCCTAAGTTGTGGAACTCCCTGCACACAGAGGTGTGTCTGGCAACTTCTCTGTACAGTTTTCAGTGAATGCTGAAGATGCACTTCTTTACACTGGCTGTTGACACCTGTGATGTATATTTTTAGGGCCCACCCTATTTTTCCGTTATGTGGTTTTACATGGTTTTTAACTGTTTTTAATTATGTATTTTAAAACTGTTGTGACTTGCCCTGGGACCTTTGGGTAAAGAGTAGGCAATAAACTTTACTACTACTACTACTATGGAGGAGGAGGAGGAGGGGGAGGAGGAGGAGGAGGAGGGTGGGGATCCATTCAGCTGGGTTACTCTTGGAGAATTGTGTGATCTGAGGTATTCTTGAATGCTCTTGTGTGTTTTCTGGTTGACATGGCTGGTGCTCCTGTTGAGGCTTTGGAACTATGAAAAGGGCAGAGCCATTAACACAATCACTCATAAGTGGCCTTGCCAATATGGTGAAGACTATGGGAAATGAAGCAGGAAGATTGATGGTGCACAAGTGGTGGAAATTCTAATGTGAATCCAGACACTGGTGAATAAATTATTGTGCTTACCATGTGGCAGTAGTGGTACTGGTAAAGAGGAGGTACTTCACCACTATCACATCCTCTAGTAGCTCGCCAGCAAAACTTTTCTGAGTGGTGAATGGACTTAAAACATCTAGTTGGAAGGAGGTAATGGTATCTACAAAGCCTGCTGTGACAAACTTGCTCAGATTTGCAAAGGATTGGATGCCACAGTTACAGCGAGTCCTGAGGAAGAGTCCAGAGCACTGTCTGGTCAAGTTATCTTGGGTCAGTTTCAATTGTTGTGGCCTAAGGACATGGACAAGCTGCATGAAGGAGTTCAGTCACTCATGTGTCTTCTTGCCCGTCATGGCTTATAGAACTAGCTGAAGGGGTGTGGCTAGGCAGGTCCAGGGAATGGTGAATGCCTTGTTGTGGGAGGGGCCACTGATCCTTGAGGAGGCAGTGGTGTATCCCCTTCTCAAGATCACCTCCCTGAGCTCAGAAGTGTTGAACAACTATTGCTCAGTCACCAATACCCCCTTTTTGGGAAAAGGGGAGAGGGTGGTGCTGATCCAATTACAGGCACGCTTGGAGGAAGTGGATAATCTGGACCTCTTTCAATCCAACTTCAGGCCTGGAAATGTCATTGAAACTGTCTTGGTCATGCTGGTTGATGATCTTTGTCAGGAGAGAGAAGTTCAACCTTGCTGGTTTCCTTTAACCTCCAAGCAGCTTTTGATACTGCTGATCACAATATCTCCCTGGAGTGGCTCCATGGGTTAGGCATTTGGGGCACTGTATTACAGTGGTTCCATTCCTATATCCAAAGCCAATTTCAGAAATTAGCAATGGGGGGGGCTAGTGCTTAGTGCCTTGGGAGCACATTCGTGGGCTTTCTCAGGGGTTAATCCTTTCCCTCATGTTCTTTAACATCTATAGGAAGGCACTGGCAGATGTCATCAGGGGATCTGAAGTGAGCAGCCATCAGTATGCTGATAACACCCAGCTTTATCTCTCCATTCCATCTGAATGAGGAGAGGCAGTACAGGTGCTTAACTGTTGCCTGGGGGTGGTAATGGGCTGGATGTGGACCAATAAACAAACTGAATTCAGACAAGACAAAAGTACTGTGTGTTGCAGGTTCTCAAGTCTGGGAGACAGTTCTGGATGGGGTTGTGCTCCCTAGAAAGAACAGATATACTACTTGGGGGGTACTCCTTGTTGCTTGAGGCCCAGGTGTATAGAAGTGACTATTTCCAGCTCTGGCTGGTTTGCTAGCTACAGCCCTTCCTAAAAAAGGATATCTTGGCCAGCGATCCATGCTCTAATAACTTCTAGATTGGACTATTACAATGAACTCTCTGTGGGGCTGCCCTTGAAGATGGTTCAGTGGGTACATCATATACTGATATTGAAAGTTCTGCACTGGTGGCCAGTTTGTTACTGAGTCCGATTTAAGATGTTAACATTGACATATAAAGCCCCAAACAACTTGGGCTCAGTAGGAGTGCCTCCTCTCACATCAACCTACCCAAGTGTTAAGATCAGCAGTGGAGAGCCTTTTGGAACAGCCACCACCCTCTGTGGTTTGAAGGGTGCTGCCACATGAGGGCCTTCTCTGTGGTAGCCCCCAGGTTGAAGAATGACTTCTCATTTGAGCTGCATCTTGGGCCATTACTGTATGTTTTTCAATGAATGGTCAAGATGCAGCTCTTTACCCAGGTTTTTGGTTGAGTGGATGTTTTCCCTTCTCCTGTGCTGCAGTTTTGTTTATTTTGTCATAATTTTTGTCAAAATTTTATTATTTTTATTATTATTATTATATTGGTTGTTTTATGGTTTTGTTGTAAGTTGCACTTATTTTAATTGTGACATTTTTATAACCTGTTCTGGGACCATTTGTTGAAGGGTGGGCTATGAGTACAAATCATAAATAAATAAAATATAAATATAATAAAAACAGCACCAAACACTGTCTAGTATTAAAACTACTAGAAACCTCTATAGAAACACATGCAGTTCAATACTGAACATGATTATTCATCCCGTTGACATCTCATTGTGTACAACAGACTTTACTGCTTAGTAAGTGCGCGAAAGACTATAGCCTTACTGACCAAACCTATGTATGTTTACTCAGAAATAAGCCACTGTCAGTTCATTGGGACTTACTTCTGAAGAAATATGCACGGGGTCAAGCTGTTAACACTTAAATGTTCTTTCACTGACCTGACTTTACTTCTTGACATACCACCTCTACTCAACATTTATTGAGCACCTTGATGTACTAGGCAATCCCCAGCAGCTAGGGATTGTACTAAACACACAAGTAATATGATCTTTGCATAGAAGATTTAACAGCAGTGGTGGGAAACTTATGATCATCCAGATGTAGTTGAACTCCAACTCCCAGTGACCCAGCCAGCATGACCAATGGTCAGGGATGATGGGAGATATAGCCCAACAACATTAGGAGGGCCATATTCCCTATTCCTGGCTTACAGATTTGTCCTGGGGTTCATGATGACACCACAGGGATGGGATGAGACCATTGGGCAGAGTTGGGTGAGGGTCATGAAAAGCAGCAAACTATTATATTTCTTCTTCTTCACAACTTCTAGGGAAAGGTGCTTGTAGGATTTTCTGCCTCAGGTGTCAGAATAACTTGGACAACCTTCAGTACTATACACCTTCACTTTGTGTGTGTGGGAGGTGGGATTTGCTCTTCCATCTCAGACAGCGATGAGCCTTGGGTGAGAGGTTAGGGACTGGCAGTGAATAGTGAAAAAATAACCTAAAATTAACCTAAAACCACCCCCTGCACTTGAAGGGCAAATAATAATTTATCCTTTACTTTCTGGAAAATCATTATTTTTAAAAAGAACTGTTTGTTTTCACTGTAAACAAAGACTTCATGTGATTTACATAATATGCATTTACCTCATTTCATTTCATATGTATTTGAAAACAGTTCAGTTCATTTATATGTCTTAAAATGGCCACAAGCCTTCTTCTAGTGTTGCCTGTAGGAGCTATAGCTAACTCTCACCCACCACTGATGTCTGTGGATATTGCAACATTGTTGACAATGCAACAGTTTTAAAGTCTGACAGGAACAGAACAGCTTTCACCCAATTTTCAAAACTTGATTTTCAACTTTTTTTGTTTTTGTTTTAAATAGTTGCTTTGTAACAATGTGTGGGTGGACTTGCTTGCAGCTAAGTATATGCCCTGTTTGGCATAAAACTGCAGGTTGTGCGTATTAGAGAGTATGCTTAAAGCCAAATTCTGATGAAGGGTACTACAAATATGCAGAACACTCTGGGCAATAGCTGTATCATCTGTCAATTCTAATAAAGCTCACTCGAAGTGTGTAACAGAAACTTATATCAAGAATTACCATTGCCCTTCAGTTATCCTTTTTGAAATTGGATCCTTCAGGACCTTCTTATGCTCTGATCCATGTTCCCGGGTCCCTCCTTGTGGAGAAAAGAAATTGCTGAGCATATATACATAACCAGTTTACCAGAATGCAATCCTGTACCCACTTAGTGGGAAATAAGCCCCATTAAACTCAATGGAGCTTACTTCTAACTAGATATGAGCAAGATTGCACTGTTAACCTTGAATTGCCTTCTCTGTTTTTAGTTTTCAGCCCTGTCATATGTCTCTGCTATTCAGCAGGAAGCATATGGATTCTGGATGGGTTTGTATACATCTCTTGATAAAAGCATCAAGAAGTCATTAAAATGCCAGACACAAATCTAAACTTCTTGCAGCATTTTGTCTTTCCTGCAACAGTCAGAATCAGCTTGTGACTGTTTGTTTTTGACCTTGGGGGCTTTTGTGTCACCATAGATTACATAGAAGATTGGCCAAGGCAGACAGGATTAATGATACTACCTAAAGAAGCAGACTAGTTATATACATACATAATTTTGATCTCTTCACTTGCTCTTACAAGCACCCTTCTACTTCAAAACACAGGAGACCCAAGGATTTACAAAAGAATTTTAGAGAAATGTAAGTTACTGCAGCAGAGGGACTCTTAAGTCCAGTTTCACATGTGATGCTAAAAAGCACTTTGAATCTCCCTCCCACTAGGTCCACCTTGTGTGAATTATGTTTATGCAGGACAGAGACGAGAAATCAAAAGTATGCTCTAGCCAATGAAAGTTTACAGACACATTAGACCAATTTTAGAACAAGTAAATATATATATTGCAATCCTATATATGTCTTCTCAGAAGTAAGTCTCCTTGAATTTAATGGGTCTTTCTCCCAGGTAAATCGGTTGTAGTGTTAATGTCCTTAATGAAGATCACTACAGGCATGTACTGGACATTTGGGCAACAGACATATCAAACATATATATCTTTTAAGGTGACTTCCAATGAAAGGAAGACACATCATTCAGTGGTAGAGCATCTGCTTTGCACGCAGAAAGTCCCATGTTCAATCCCTGGCATCTCCAGGTGGGATTGGAAATGTCCCATCTGAAACACTGGAGAGCTGCTGCCAGTAAGCGCAGACAATGCTGAGCTAAATGAAGCAATGGTCTGACTTTGTATAAGGCATCTTGCTATGTTCCCAAGAGCTCTGGGGAATAGAACTTTTGTCCGCGATTTCCTCCAGTCATCATTATCATCTCCTTCTGTGTTCCTCCTCCATAAAGAAGTGTTTGTTTAGGACAAAATCATGGATCATCATGTCAGTGGCTTTAAGGTGAAGGTATGAATCAGGGTATTGCTACACTGACCTTTCACATTCAGTTATTTGTAGTTCCAAACAGCTGCTTCAAATGTTTTACCTCCCACATAAAGGCTGTAAAAATGCTTCTATGGGATGTGGCCATAATATCTGTTGGAATGTATGAGGTTCAACTCCAACTTGGTGGGTTGAGGCTGCATGGGGTTAATTAGGGTAGCTAGAGAGCTAGACCTCTTGCTGGTTGAGGCTATCCCTATCCCTTTGATCCTCTGCCGTCTCTCCCCTTCCTGCTAGGCTGATAAGCAAAGGAATGTTGATCCCAGTTCCTTCTCGCCTTTCTCAGTGTTCTCTTTCTCTCGAGAGGGGAGCAGACATCTTCTCTTTGTCTCTCCTCTCAACCAGGATGAGGGCGAGTACTGGGACCAGTGCTCGTTTCTCCAGCATAGCTAGTTAAGCTAGATATAAAACTCTTTCCTATCAAGCATGTACTTCCAGAATAAAATAGTTGTTTCTTATTTTAAAGCTTAAAGTGTCTGTCTGACTAATTTGCAGGGAAGGTAGAATCTTAGCAAAGATTCAAACACACACACACTAAGCTCGCTCAATACTCTCTGTTCTGCAGCGCTATGCAACTCTGCTACGCATCTCAATAGAGAAATTCGAACAGGTTATGGACCCAGCCATGCAAATGGAGATTTGAGCAATTAAAGGAGCTATTGTGTTTGAATCAAGGAAGCTATTAGAGACCTTCAGAGTTTTAGTCAATGAAGAGTTGAGGCTTTTACTTCAGGATGGCCAGCATGACGGAGCTCTCCAGAGACTGGAACCCGGAGGATAGAAACTGTGGGAATTTCGCATGCTAAAACATCTAAAGCAACAGAAGCTGTTAGACGTTACTGCAGGATCAGAACCAAGAGAGGTGCTTCTCAGGAGGAACAAAGAATTCGGACTGAGGATGAAACGGTACAAGACCTCATCACTAAATGTGTGAGTAATGCGCAGATTCCTTTGATTATGAATAGTAAAAATGCCAGAGAGATGTGGAAAACTCTTGAATCCCATCATAATCCAAAAAGCCAGGGACATCTGATTGCAATGTTAAGAAGTCTTATTAATCTGCAAATGAGGGATAGTTCTTTTGAGGAACATCTTACTAAATTTATGGTGTTAATCCAAGGGATAGAAGAGGCGGGAATGCAGCTGGACCAAAATGTACAGGTTGCAGTATTTCTGGACTCTCTTCCAAAATATATGGAGACTTTCGTACTTATAATGCAACAACAAAACAAAACTCTAAACGAGATTATTTCTGAAGTTAGAGTGCAGTTCTTTCAGAAGAACAAGGAAAAAACTGATGCAAGAGAAGACGGAGTCTCCTCTTTCTTAAGTAAACAAACCGGCCAAGCTTCTAGCGGACAGCCAGTCAGATGCAGATTTCAGGAACAAAGGGAATCCAAAGGTGTGAAAGCCAAGCGTTGCTATCTATGCAATTCATTTTTTTTCAATTAATTTTTATTCAAATTTTCAAAACCAAAACAATACAAAAAGAAAAAACACAAATTAATAACTAATACAATAAAAAAAGAAAAAAAACCCTATTGACTTCCGATTTGTCGTAGTTCAGCTATAAGTCTATAATATATAACAAGCCTGTCTCTTAATAGATTATAAAATCACTTTCCTCCAGCGGTTATCTTAGTTGGTATCAAATCTCATTAACATCATATCATTTTATTCTTCCACAAAAAGTCAAAGAGAAGCTTCCAATCCTTGAGATATATGTCCATCAATTTTTTTCTAGATAGACATGTCAATTAATCCAACTCATCAAGTCTACTAAGTCCAGTAATTTCAAATCGCTCTTCTTCCATTATCCGTGTTGGTTCCATCTTCCATCTTCCATCTTTACGCACCCAATAATCTTGCTGTCATAGTCATATAATAAGAGTCTAATAGGAATTTCCTTTATCACAGATATTTCCTTGCCATCAATTCCGAACGTATCACTGAAGTATTGTTGCAAAGCCGCATCTCTGTTCCTCTTTTTTACAGAATACACTAGCACATCTCTTGAAGGTTTTTCCATTGACACAAAACAGGGATTAATTCTGTAAACTTTCTCCATTTCAAGTTCCATCAAATCCTTCCAGTCCAAGAATTTTTTCGAACCGATAATATCTTTATCTCCAATCTCTTCATCAATTCCTTCAGGGACAGCGCTGAGTTCCAAACCGTAATATTTGTCTCCAGGATCCATCACAACCAGGAAATCCAAATCTTTTTCCAAGTCCATATTTAATCCAATCTCCATAGTTTGAACCTTGCCTTTAATTTTTCTTTCATCCTTTTTTGGTTTTCCAGATCTATCTTTATTCTCCTTTCTCATAGAATCCTGAATTTCTTTCAGCTCCTGTCTCATTTCGCAAAAATCAATTTTCAACGCTTGTCTGTTATTTCTCAGTTCTTGTTTTGTTAGCTTAATCCCATTCATTATTTTCTGAAACATATCTAAAGTCCCTTCTTGTACATCCATGGTCTCAACCATCTTCTTAATTGTCATTCTTAAAACCAAAGGAACAAAACTCCTTCAATTTTCAATGTCCCAAGCAAAGAACAGTTTATTTCTTTATCCAGTTACAAAGGAGTTAATCTTTCAAACCAACTGACATCACACTCTAGACAGCACGGACTTCCTTATCTCTTATATGTCCAGAAGTGCAAAAACAGCTTTAGTTCACAGCATCCAAATAACTAGTAGCAGAAAGAATGAGCAGATTCGTCAAAAAAAAAGAAAGAAAGAAAAAAGTAGACCGGAAAAAATAGTCCCAGACATATATTACTCAAAAGTCTTATAAATAAAAAAAATTTAATTCTCTTCCAATCAGAAACCCCTCATCCGTTTGTAATCTTTATAATGCTGATTTCCATGCCAGCTTTTTGCAATAAAAAAAAAAGATAGGCTATTTTTATTTTCTTCCCCTTAGTTCCGTGAATAAAAGAGAAGGTTATGACTCACCCAGGGTCTCTTAATTGCTGGTTCTTTGACAAATCTCTTTAGCTGTATAGATAACAAAATAATGAGCGTAGACAGGAGAATGCTTACCTGTTAATCCGTTTTTCTTTAAAGAAAAAAAACGGCTCACTTAATCAGCTGAGCTAGCTAGAAATCCTAGCTCCGTCCGAGCTGCTGGAAGACCTTCTTTCACAGACAATTCTAATGAATTCCAGTCTCCAACAAACACAACAAAGCTGTGTGGGAAATCTCTACGTTTCTTCTTTATCCGGAAGAAATTATCCCCAGTCAAAAAGCCCTTCTGACTGGTTTTAAAACTGAAAAAGTTTCATCCAAGACGGGAGCCCATCTCAGAGGCAGCACAGGCGGAGCGATCCTCCTGGGAAGTCCGCTATCTATGCAATTCAGAAAAACAACTTAAAGACCAATATGACAAGAAAGGGAAGCCTGAAAGAAATAAAGAATTTAAAGGGACAGAAAAGAAAAGTGCAAAGGGCTTTCAAGTAACCCATGTTGAAAAATATTACAATAAAAATAAATTTTATGTAGATTCGGGGGCAAGCGCTCATCTAATAAATGAAAAAAAAACTGTTTGAAGATTTAACCCCATATGAAGGCACAGTTAAATTGGCTGACTCGAGAGTCCTGCCCATAAAGGCGCGGAGAGATGCTAAGCTGTTTTGCCAGACTCCAAGCAGCACTGAGGAAATTTATCTCAGGAATACACTCTGGACCCCAGGAATCTCAAACAATTTAATTTCTGTTAATGAAGCTACAAACAATGGGTGCTCTGTGTTATTTGAACAAGATTCCTGCACAATTTCTAGAGATGGTGAAATTTTATGCACAGCTACCAAAAAAAAGGCATGTATGAAGTGGATCAGGAAAGTCCACAAGCTAATGTTGTGAAAGAATGCTGTAACAAGTCTTGTTTACATTTATGGCATCGGAGATTAGGGCATAGAGACATTGCAAAGATAAATACCCTTCAAAATAATAATTTAGTAAGAGGCATGAAAGTTGAACCCTGCCAAGAAAAAGGGAGATGTACTTGCTGTGTTAAAGCAAAAGGGACCCGACCCAGTTTTCCTGAGCAGAGTGAAAGGAAGACTAAGCGCCCCCTAGAGTTGATTCACAGCGACATTTGTGAAATGCCAATCACTTCAACTGGTGGAAACAAATATATTGTCAGCTTTATTGATGATTCACTGTGATATATATGTTGAAGGAGAAGGGGCAAATGCTTCAGAAACTCAAAGAATATCTGGCAATGGTGACCACTAAATTTCAGAGAAAACCACAGATTCTACATTCTGACAACGGGGGAGAGTACATGTCACATGCTACCCAGCAGTTTCTGCTTGAAAATGGGATTGAGCATCAAACCACTGTACCCCACAACCCAGAACAGAACGGAGTCTCAGAGAGAAAATTCAGAACCCTTATTGAGATGGTGAGATTCATGTTAGAAGATGCCAATCTCCCACAAAAGCAATGGGGAGAGGCAGTGTATACTGCCACCTATCTACAAAATCGTTTGCCAACAAAGGTGAATGGCAACAAGACTCCATACGAATTATGGTATGGGTGCATACCCAGTTTGGCTCATATAAAGGTGTTTGGATCAAAAGTGTATGGTCACATTCCACACCAGGAGAACCAAATTGGACAACACTACAAAGGAAGGAATCTTTGTTGGATATTCTTCAAAACAAAAGGGATACAGAATCCTAAATCCCAAAACAGAAAAGATTGCAATCCAAAGAGCTGTCTACTTTGATGAAGGTCATGGTGCATTCCAACCAGAAGGGGCACCATTCCAAGACCACAACAGTGAAGAAGATGAAGTAGAAATACCATTCAGTACTACAGATTACAGCAACATGCCAGCACTGGAGGACAGTGAGGAAACAGAGCAAGAAGGGGAACCTGCACAGCCAGAAGGGGCAGCAGAGAGTCCTGTACCAAGACGCTCTAACCCCACCAACGGAGGTGTATCTCCACTGAGACTGTCCTACCTGGCAAGAGCTGATGAACTTCCAGAGCCTAAGACCTGGAAAGATATTGAAGCCTTGCCCAAAGCTGAAGCTGAGAGGTGGAGGCAGCCAGCCAAGCAAGAGCTGGAAGCTCTACACAAGAACAAAACTTGGACACTTACCAAGCTTCCTCAAGGAAGGAAAGCTGTAGGTTGCAAGTGGGTATTCAAGAAAAAGGCAGATGCTGAAGGGAACATTGAGAGACACAAGGCAAGACTAGTGGCCAAAGGATACTTTCAAAAGTATGGACAAGACTACTATGAAACTTTTGCTCCTGTAGTCAAACATACAACAATCAGAACTCTCCCAAGTGTTGCTGCTAACAAGAAAATGCAGGTGGAACACATGGATATAAAAACAGCGTTCTAGAATGGGGAAATAGAAGAGGAAATCTACATGCAACAACAACCAGGTTTTGAAATACAAGGAAAGGAAACCCTAGTATGCAAACTGCAAAAGAGCATCTATGGACTGAAACAAGCTGCAAGAGCATGGAATGACAAACTGAACCAAATGCTCTTGAGACAAGGCTATAAAAGAGGTGAAGCAGACCAATGCCTATATAGCAGATTCAAGAACAACAAATGGACTTTTATTTTGATTTATGTAGATGATTTGCTACAGGCTTATGAGAATCCACAAGACAAGCAAGAGTTAGTAAATAATCTAAGCAAGGAAGTTGAAGTGAAATGTCTAGGCAACATCATGTACTACCTTGGAATACAAATTGAAAGAGAGGACGATGGATCCTTTCTTCTAAACCAAAAACAAAAGATTCAAGACCTACTTGAGAGTCTAGGAGTGAAGGATGACATCCAGCACCTACACCAATGGAAGTAGGATACTTGAAACCAGACCAGAACAATCAACCCTGGGAAGACAATGAAAGGTACAGACAAACTATAGGGAAACTCCTATACATCAGAACAATAACCAGACCAGATGTGGCGGCACTAGTGGGATACCTTTGCAGAAAAACCAGCTTGCCAAACAAGAAAGACTGGGAAGCAGTCAAGAGAGTGGCAAGATATCTGAAAGGCACTGCAAACTTAAAACTAAAGCTATCAGCTACTCGAGATCCTAAACTTCTAAGATATGCTGATGCTGACTGGGATGGAGACACCAAAGATCGTAAGTCAACCAGTGGAAACTTGTTCTACTATGGGCAGTCACTTATCTGTTGGACAAGTCGAAAGCAAGAGACTGTAGCACACTCATCTACTGCTGAATACGTATCAGCTGATGAGGCACAGAAGGAAATGCTGTGGCTACGCAAGCTTCTACGAGACTTGGGCGTATCTGAACCAGAGCCTATCAGAATACTTGAGGACAATCAAGCCTGCATAAGACTCGCAGAATCGGAAGGGCAAAGTTCTTGCATGAAGCACATTGATGTGAAGTTCCACTACCTCAAGGATATAAGGGAGAAAAGACTTCTAGAGATGACCTACTGTCCAACAGAAGAGATGACAGCTGATGCTTTGACCAAACCACTGGGCAAAGTCCGACACCAGAAGCTACGAGACAAGATGCACCTTGTAGAATGAACCAAGTTCTCGTTGAGAAGGGGTGTTGGAATGTATGAGGTTCAACTCCAACTTGGTGGGTTGAGGCTGCATGGGGTTAATAAGGGTAGCTAGAGAGCTAGACCTCTTGCTGGTTGAGGCTATCCCTATCCCTTTGATCCTCTGCTGTCTCTCCCCTTCCTGGTAGGCTGATAAGCAACAGGATGTTTGATCCCAGTTCCTTCCCGCCTCTCTCTGTGTTCTCTTTCTCTCGAGAGGGGAGCAGACATCTTCTCTTTGTCTCTCCTCTCAACCAGGATGAGGGCCAGCACTGGGACCAGTGCAGGCTGCTCCAGCAAAGCCAGTTAGTTAGATATAGAACTCTTTCCTATCAAACATGTACTTCTAGAATAAAATAGTTGTTTCTTATTTTAAAGCTTAAAGTGTCTGTCTGACTAATTTGCAGGGAAGGTAGAATCTTAGCAAAGATTCAAACACACACACACTAAGCTTGCTCAATACTCTCTGTTCCGCAGCGCTACGCAACTCTGCTACGCATCTCAATAGAGAAATTCCGACAATATCTGTGTGCCATTTATCATGTCGTTTACCACAATTGCGTGGAGAATACCCATGCGAGCATCACATGTTGCTGTTGGTAGCTGTGCAGGCATAAAGCAATTCCACATAACTGGGCTGTAAATAGTGTGGAACAACTGTGGTTGCTTGTATTCAGAGCTGTGGTGTGGAATTATGTTTCTCTGGCCTCAACACAGGCAGTACAATGACCCCAAGAGAACTTCTGTATTTTTAAGAACAGCATAGGAGAAGTCTTACCTGGTAGATCTTTTCTCATCAGTGTTGCAGTGATATGAGAAACTGCATCTGGTGAAATTTTTACTTCTATGTGAATCTAAAGTCCCAGGAACTCTCTCTGAGTCTGAGCCTCACAGTCTTAATTACTTACTTTAGCTGGGTAATGTAGGGTGGTAGTCAGTGCTTGTTCTACTCATAGTAGACCCATTGAAATTAATACACATAAATAACTTAGGTTCATTAGTTTAAATGGGCCTACTCTGAGTAGAACACAGCTGAATATACCACATTGAGTGATCCTGTTTTGTTTTTCTGTGGCTATACATATATGCACCTACATTTAGACCTCAGGACTATGGCAATCAGAAGCAAAGCAGGAAGGCACATTACAATGAAACATAGAAAGCTGCCTTATATGGAGTCAGACCATTAGTCCTTCCAGTTCACTATTGTCTATGCTGATTGGCAATGGCTCTCCAGTGTTTTACACGGGAGCCTCTCTGAGCCCTATCTGAGGATGACAGGTACTGAACCTGGGACCTCTTACATGCAGGACCCTGGGAGGCCCTGTTGGTCATGCTGCTACTCGGTGTTGCCTGGTTGACCAGTCACAGGGCATTTTCAGTTGTGATTATCCATCTGTGGAATGCCCTCCCTGGTGAGATTCATTTGTCCCCCTCTTTATTGACTTTCAGAAGGGATCTGAAAACATTCCTGTTTACCTAGGCATTTGGTGGCTGAAAGTGTCTGTTCCTGGCAACCGTGAAAAACTTGACTCTATTGCTGTGAGAGTATGCTATTGCTTTATATATTTTAGTATGTTCTTAAAATAATACAATTAAAAATAAAATAACATATTAACACTGATGTGTTTGCTGCCCTTGGCTCCTTTGGAAGGATATTAACTAACAAAGTGTGTGTTCTACCACTGAGATACAATCCTTCCCCACAAGGGTGCAATCTTATTCACATCTATTCCATAGTAAGCCCCATTAAGTTCAATGGGACTTAGTTCCAGAAAAGTGTGTATATGCCTACATCTCCTATGTGTTTCCTCCCACAGAACTTCAAATGTTTAGATGAATTATCAGAAAGAGGTACATTGTTTAGATGTCAAGCAATGCAACAACAAAGATTGTGCTGTTTGCTCTGGTGAGTCATTGCTAGATCCTAGTTATATCTTAACAGTGCATGCATTAATATAATAGCCATGTAAACAAAATATGGAGAGGCTGTGACTTTGTTATGCTTGACAGGTTCAGCTTGATAGGCAGGTAAATCCAAGCCTCACCGATAGCTGTCAGGAAACAGGTGTGAAATAATGAGATGCTTTCATCATCAGTATTCAAAAGATGAGTTGTCATTTAGCAATGAATCAAAGGAGCTGCAATTGAAAACTGTGGGTAGTATAATCTGAATTGGTATATACTGCCATACTCATGCATATATATCCCACTGTTCTCTGTGAAGTAAACCAGCAAGTAATTTGTTTAAAATGGCTTGTGGCCATAAAGCTCTTAAAGAGGAGCATAATTATTTTTGCATGTTAGTGAGATTTTTGATGCAATCAATAAATAAGTCAAGCCATATGTATAAGGAATCCAGATCAAGTGATACAATTCACATTTATTTAAATGTTTATAGATAGCAAAGAAATTTACTTCTACATTCATGCATTTAGGATTGGGGTTCAAAGCTATGTTAGCACAATGATGAAAAAGCAAGTTCCACAGAAATCAACAGGTCTTGATTCTTGTGACTAAATCCCCCCCCCCCATCACTGAGGTGGGGAAAGGATGGGGAGGAGAGAGTTGTTTCACAGGTGCTTTTCTCATTGCAGTGGCAAGCTATGTTCCCTCTAGTGGATACTTCATGGAGATATATATACTGCAAGGAGGGTCATTGTGCAATGCCACTGAAGATAAAATGGAGAAGCCCATCTATACAAGCAGCAAATATGGATATACCACAGGAGCCACTGAAGTTTAGTGCAGTAAGCCTATGGCTCCAACCATCTATGCAACTTATTTCTGAGTAAACCTGCATCAAATCTCATAGTAAGCCTGGGTACTGGAACCAGTAGTACAGTACACACCAAGACCTAATTCCTTTATACATTCCACAAATGAGACCTGGTATTCAAAATACATTGTGGGCTTGGTTCAAATTAAGCCCTTCATCATGTCTACTTTTCCTATTCCTTTATCTCTCACAGGTATTAAAGTCTAATATTAAAGCTAGGTTATATTGATTCACCTCCTAAGAACTGTCACAATAATAGTCTTTAGTGCTGCCATTAATTAATTAATACACGCAACTGTCCAAAACACACTCCTGAGTTGGGAAAATCAGGAATTTAGTACTATCAAGGCTGCCAGATCAAACCTTCAGAATTAAAATGCTATATTTTCTTTAACTCTGGTACTGACTAGAAATACAGTGCTAGAAGTAGAATAAATATAAACAATGGATACAGCTGGTCTTAAAAACAGAATATGGAGAAACCGATTGGTTCTGAATTGGAAAGGGTGTGAGACGGGTGTATTTCATCACCCTATCTGTTTAATCGGTACGCAGAACATATACAGAAAGTGGGATTGGACCAAGATGAAGGAGGTGTGAAAACTGGAGGGAGAAATATCAATAATTTAAGATATGCCGACGATACCATACTACTAGCAGAATCCAGTAAAGATTTGAAATGAATGCTGATGAAAGTTAAAGAAGAAAGCACAAAAACAGGACTACAGCTGAACGTCAAGAAGACTAAAGTAATGACAGAGGATTTATGTAGCTTTAAAGTTGACAATGAGGACACTGAACTTGTCAAGGATTATCAATACCTCGGCACAGTCATTAACCAAAATGGAGACAATAGTCAAGAAATCGGAAGAAGGCTAGGACTGGGGAGGGCAGCTATGAGAGAACTAGAAAAGGTCCTCAAATGCAAAGATGTATCACTGAACACTAAAGTCAGGATCATTCAGACCATGGTATTCCCGATCTCTATGTATGGATGTAGAAAGTTGGACAGTGAAAAAAGTGGATAAGAGAAAAATCCACTCATTTGAAATGTGGTGGTGGAGGAGAGCTTTTTGGATACCATGGACTGCGAAAAAGACAAATAATTGGGTGGATACACAAATGTAGATTAGTTTGTAGCAGCTAAGAGGACTTCTTAGGACAGAGCATGAGCCAACTTAAGTCCTTTTGGTGCACCCTCTTGTCTTGCATCCTACTGCACTCCCTTTTTTGCATTAGGCTAGGACTGGGGAGGGCAGCTAAGAGAGAACTAGAAAAACTCCTCAAATGCAAAGATGTATCACTGAACACTGAAGTCAGGATAGTTCAGACCATGGTATTCCTGATCTCTATGCATGGATGTGAAAGTTTAACAGTAAAAAAAGCGGGTAATAGAAAAATCAGCTCATTTTAAATGTGGTGGTGGAGGAGAGCCTAGTGCATAGACTGCGAAAAAGACAAATAATTGGGTGTTAGAACAAATTAAACCAGAACTGTCACTAGAAGCTAAAATGATGAAACTGAGGTTAACACACTTTGGACACATCATGAGAAGACATGATTCACTAGAAAAGACAATAATGCTGGGAAAAACAGAAGGGAGTAGAAAAAGAGGAAGACCAAACAGATGGATTGATTCTGTAAAGGAAGCCACAGACCTGAACTTACAGGATCTGAACAGAGTGGTTTATGACAGATGCTACTGGAGGTCACTGATTCATAGGGTCGCCATATGTCGTAATCAACTTGAAGGCACATAACAACAAACAGCTGGTCTTGATCCTGTAGCTTCATCCTTTGTTGTTTAGCTAAGCTTATTTAGCACCCCTCCTCAAACTTTAAAAAACTAAATCTTATGATGGTACTCACCTCTGAATCTTATGTGCAGACTCTGTATCCACTCACTTTCACCACCACTAAAGTGCACTAAAGTGTACTGATTCCAACTCAGCTGTTGAGAGGTAGTAGTCAAGCAAAGAAGCAGGCAGGCTGTTGATTTGGGATCATGAATTCATTGTATAGTGGACAAGTTGCTGCCTCACTAGTCTTAGTTTCCATGGGAATAATAATGGTCAACTTCATAAAGTTTATGGTGAGACTACCTGCCTTTTCATTGCAACGTGACTGTTAAAAAGTCCTCTAGTGTTAGTGCTTCATAATTGCTGCATTGTAATCTTATGGATATCTCAATATGAATTTAAATCATGAGTTGACAATGGCACACATTCACTAATACACAATACATGCGGATCCATTCTTAAATTCTGGAGGGATATGGATATCCACCACTGTGTGAAGATAGGTGTGGCTAGAATTATGTTTGGTAGTGGTAGTACAGCTAAATTAATATTGAACCCATTTACAAGAATAGCTTGAGATAGCTTTTTACCACCAGTGGACTACAAAACAACAGCCACATTTTCAGCTAGGGTTGCCACCTTTTTCAGATAGGAGCTGTTGTTCCTTTAACAGCTACAAAACATGCAAATATTCAACAGATAAAATTTCCATTAGTTTCATTGCCAGGAAAAACATCACCTATTGAATTCCTGCCCATCATACAGGCTAGGTGCAGGAACTCTGATAACAAGTAACCCTATAAATCCAACCTGAGAGTAAGAATTTATAAATTTGATTTAACAAAACAAACAACATTGCTAAAATTCCCCAAAGCGGCAATCCTTCCTACTTGGAGATAATCCCCACTGAATTTAAAGCCCAAATATAGGCACATTTACTCGAAAGTAAGTTTCAAGAATAGTGTTTAGGAATACGATTGCAGCCTTCACTTACTTCCGAGAAACACATATAGACTCGGGCAGTACCAGTTTCTGTCGTATTCTAGAATTCTTCGTCTTTCCTAAACTCCCTCTGCTGAACAGGGCCTATAACACCGTGGCATAGGACACAGAAATACATTTGCACAGAGCAAGTGAATTTACGACAGTTTCCTTAAAAGCACATCACAACCCCTCCTCTCTATGATTGCGGTTCGACATTCACTAGCAGTTCTTTGTCGAAGCCACCTTTGCAGCTCCTCCATCGCCCCTTCCCATCTATAAGAAAGAAAGAAAGAGAGGCGGCGATGGACTATCCGCGTTAGTCTTCTCTGTCTCTGCACCATTTTAGGCCGGGTCCTAGATACGGTGAAAAGGACGTCCCCAAAACAATCTGATCTCCTCCTTGCAATACTTATTCTATTACTCTTACACAACCAGCGACTGCCCTCCTCCCCCACCTTTGCAAGCATTTGACAGAAGGACGAGTCACGTGGCGGCCGGAAAGCGTCTCTTTGCGACCTCAATGACAGGCAAAATGTGCGACAGCCGCTTGCAAGGCAGGGAGGAAGCTGCTGTAGAGCCTCCTCTCCTTTTTTAAAGGAAGGGCTGACTGCTGCCTTGCACCCTTCAGATTCGAAGTCGTTCTTTCCCCTCTCTCTAATAGCTGGGGCAGTGGATCCTAGAAGAGGGAATATATTTGGGGAGCAGCTCTGCGGGACTGGCTGAGTTTGGAGTTTTAGATGAGATCTTAGTCTCCTTTCTCTTTCCTCTCCCCCCCCCTCAACCCCAACTCCCTTGAGCCCAGTTCTCGCCAGCAGCAACCTCCAGGTGCACAGTTCAGACAGGAGGAGGGGACACTACCGGCTGCAATGGCGTCCAACATGGATAGAGAAATGATTCTGGCTGATTTTCAGGTAAATTTCAAATTCCACCACCTCCACCACTGCCATATTATAATCACAATCTCTCTCTTTTAATGGGTTCCCTTTCTCCCTGTTTCTCTGCTTTCTGTGCTTTTGTGGGAAGAGTTTAGCTCGGAAATTGTCAGTCATGCTTTCAAACAGTAGTGGAATAACAGGAACAACAACAATCTTGAAGCTGTTTATTCTTTGAATCCAGTTTTCAGTAATCCAAGGGATATGAATAATAATAATAACAATAATAGTAACTCCCTGCTCCACTTATAAACAAGGCATTTTTCTCTGTTCTTTACAAAGAAAAATCGCCTCAGACAAGTACATATGTCTCTGTTTTTTCACTTTATTTTTTATTTAAGTTTGTATCCTTATGTCCCTGATTAATTCTGACCATCCCTGAAAGCTTTTAGTAATAAATTGCAATGGGCAGGAAATAAGATGCTAACATTCCATGGGTCCATACCTGTTTCATATTGGGATATGAGAGGAAAGATGTTAAGGAATGGGGCAGGGGTAGAAAAGGCATCTGGAATATGAAAGTACACTAATGCACTTCCCACTGAAATGAATTTTTAAAACATCATGGGATGTATCTTTGATTCAAAGAGATATTTAGTACTTCTTTTAAGAGGTTGATTTTATCCACTGAGTATTGTTTTGTGATATTTTGATACATGATCCTCATAATTTCAGTTAATAAGGTATTCTCCTCACTTATTTCCTTTCTGAGGAAATTTGCCAACATGAACTTGTACTGAGTCCATAAGATACAATCCAAAACTGAAATATGTATATAATTAGAAAAAAACTGTATTCGCTTGCATCATGCTTGTCCATAGGTATTGGGTTCCTATACAGGTACCATGTATTTATATAATACTGAAGGATGTACATGGTGAACACAGTTGTAAGGACTTCTAAATACTCCCAGGCTAAGGCTAAGGCTAAAACCTGGTATCTTATTAAAAGTGTGCCTCTAGTAATTAAAAAAAAAAGTATTTTCACTTTTGTTTTTCTGCACATGTTTCTAAAAACAATAGTCAAGAAATATTTTATTTTTTCATAAAAAGTTGAATGGGTACATATTCAATGTGTAATATTACATATCTCATTGCAGTACGAAAAATGTAAATACTTAAATGAAAATCTAATTTTATGATTGGCATCTTAATACTAAATAAATTTACTAGCATCATTATCATCAGAAGGGCTTTTAAAGAAGATGAGTGAAATCTATTACACATAAATATATGACAAGGCTGCTGTCTTAGGCACCCATACTTGCATGTAAGCCCCATTGAATCTACTTCTAAGTAAGCCTGCATCAAATTAGACTGCATGTCCCATTGAAACTGCTTAGGATCAGAAGCCACTCAGACACACATATATACTTAAACATTTTAAACAAAAACTCAATGGAAATGGCTTTTTAATGTTAAGAAACCATTATTACATTAATAAAATAACTATTTGTGTAAGATAATACGCAAGTTCAGTTTTCATATTCACATCATATTAAAAGGTTCTACTATAATAACTTTTGTAGGGTCAGAAAGTTGCTAATTATATTGGGAAATCTTCAGTTTCACTCACTGATATTCCTTGTTCTGCCTGAGCAGGGGAATTCTGATCTTGCTCTACCAACTTGGTCCTGAGCTTCTGATTCAAGTTAACTTTTGAGGTATATTTTAATAAAAATGTATTTGAATGACTGCTTGTGGAGACATTGTCTGCAAGGAATTTAAAACTCTAGTTAAATGTGTTGACAAGCTGTAAAGAGAAATGTTTTATAAATTGACAAACAGGCCTACCTATATTTCATTTTAGTTCTTCAGTTGGTAAAACTCGAGCATTGTTGAGTGAGCTGCAATCCTCCTTAACGTATGCATTGTATTTTTGGGTCAGAGCTACTGTAGTGTAGGAAGTTTAAAACTTCTTTCCCCTGCTGTAACTCTGATTTTGTCAGATATTTACATGTGATTTTAGATCAACAATGATGGCTCAGAATTGCCTTAGGTATAGTTCTGAGTTCATAACTTGCTGAGATTAATAGCAGTTTATTATTTAGAATTATTTCATAATATTTTATTCATTTTTAATTGCTTAAATAACTATTTTGTGTAATATTGTTGCAGATACATTTTACTAATTCTCAGAACTGATTTGGACTGATAGGTCATCAGTCCTATTTTTGCAGAATGTGAAACTACAAAGTAATAACTTTCCCAAGGTCATCTAGACTTCAGCCCTAAATAACTCAATTACAGCGTAGTCCAGCTCATATTTACACTGGGCTGAAGGGAGTTGGATCTGGTGGACCCCGGCTGAGCTGGAAGGGTCTTGGCTTTGCCTGGCTACACTGGCAGAATCCCCTCCGCCATGGCAGAGCTGGGACCCTGCTGGCTCAATCCAGTCAAAGGGGTGCTGGCAGAAACTGGTGTAAGGCCTGAAAAAGGGGTGTTCCGGGGGGGTGTTGGAAGAGAGGCTGAGGGACTTATGCAGCATCCATCTTCTGTTCAGAGCGCTCCTGCGGGTCCCAATCCGGGCTAAAATTACGCCGAGACAAAGGTTGGTCTGAGAAAATAATTCTAATGCAAGTCAATGGGAAGTGCTTACTGACCAGTAGGGGTATTCATGAGAGCTGCCTTTTTCTTTTTCGTTTGTGTGTGCAGCTGCTGGCGGAGCTGATGTTCCGCTGGTCCGGCAGTTTCCTACCAGCTCCTCTTCTGCTGGAACCCATTCCACTGGCTTTCCATGAATTGGATTGCTCTGTTATTTTCGTGTAAGCTCCATTGACTTCTAAGTTTGTTTAACTAGGACTGCAGCCTTCTTGAATCTATCAACCTATGCATACTTACCTGGGAGTAATTCCCTTTAATTCAGTGGGACTTACTTCTGAGTAGACATGTGTAACTGTGCTCCAAGTGACCTAAAGTGGGAGCTGAATTCAGGTCTTGGTACATTATTCTACAAGCTGACTACAGCAGGGCTTGATCTTATGCCTTGGATGTTATTTTGATGTGTGTTTAAATTGCTGTATTTGTACATATGTAAATTGAGATTTAAGTGCTGTATCTTGCACTTGTTTTGTTCTACAACTTCTAGGATTAGCATGTGACTTCTTTTGCCATGTGCTACAAAAAAATCTCAGCATTCCTATATCTGTTCTTGACTGAACAAGGAATGTGCTGAGTTAATGCTGTGGCTGTCATTTGTAAATAGTGTGCACAACTGAAATACATTTTTGCTGTTTCATGTCCTTTGTGCAAACTGCTATTTTCACAGTGCAAACCTATTTAGACGCAGTGCATGTTTCCTTAGAAGCCCCACTGAGCTATGTCTGATAATCTCAAATTGTCTTGTTAATATTTTTCCACCTATACAAGCTTTTATTTATAGACAAGTGTTTTTTTAAATATTGTAAAGTATCTCAGATATGGAACTACTTGAATAGAGTAGCCTAACTATGCATAGCATGCAAATGTGACCAGGAACAATTCAAGATGGAAAACCTCTTTCCCACACGAATGCAGCCAATATGAAAAAAATATTAAAAAACACAACTAAATACTTTCTTTTTCAGAACGATCAGTGAAATGATGTTACATTATATGGATGTGAATTCTAAATTTGTCCTCTAAAACATTATTTTCTTTGGTTGCATCACAACTGTCTACACACTATTTCTAAACCCAAATAATAGAACTATTAGTGGTTTATTTTCAACTTTTTAATTTTGCTTATTTGCAATATGGTAAAAATACATGTTTAGATAATTTTAAGGTGCAGAAGCCTACAGCTCTATCTCTAGCAATGAGTGTACTTAAAATTGTACTTTGGTATATTTATGAATAAACATTTACATTTTATTCAAACAGTACCATTTTATATGTTAACTTGTTCTGTTAGTCTGCAGTATCATATGCACTTACCTGGGAATAAGTCACATTTGAACTCAGTGGGACTGACGTCTGAGTAGGTATGGACAGGATTACGCTGTAAAGAGCCTAAATTTGATAAGTCAGTTTTTGATATATTTCCTCTTACCGCTGAAATTCTATCCCACTGACTTTATCTGAAGAGTTTTAAATACATATGTAACTCTCCACTGATATCAATAGGATTTAAAAGTGGATTACTTTGGCTTGTTCATGCCATTCATCTCTGAAGATTACTATGGGATTTAGCTTTCATCGGAGATGTGGTTCCAAAAGGATTTCTTTTGTTTAACGCCATAACTGGCAGATTTGGGAATTTGGAAAAAGAAGCAAGATCTGGGCCAGCTTTCTTATGACTAGCAGGCTTGATAAAACTGTATTCTGAGATACAATCTTTATTTGTCCTCCTATTTGAGAGCAGAATATGCTTTCCTTGGGTTCCATCTGCACATACATAGATTCCTAGGTTGGTTATGTTTTGGTTTTGCCAACCAGTGTTGTTTGGTTTGGGTTGGTCACCTGAGTCATATCCTTAAGCACATGACCTGTTAAATCTGAATAGCAGACTGGAATGATCACTGGTGTAATTGCTTCACTACAGTCAATGACCAGTTGGGAATTGTGTTAGTGCAAGATCATCCTGTGCCTCTGTGTTTCTGCTTAAGACCACTCTATGTGGGACTGCCCTTGAAGATGACTTGGAAACTTCAACTGGTCCAAAATGCAGCAGCCAGATTATTGGCTGGGGTTCCTTTTAGAAGGTGCTCATGTCAGTGTTTACAGCCTTAAACGATTCAGAGACCATCTCCTTTCCTATAGACCCCTTTGGGTGTTAAGATCAGCAGATGGGGCCTTCTTGGTAGTTCTGCCACTCTCAGAAGTTTGGGGGAAGGCAGCCTGGGAGAGAGCTTTCTCTGTGGCAGTCCCTAAGCTGTGGAATTCATTCCCTACAGAGGTGCATCTGGCACCTTTGCTATACAGTTTTCAGCAAATGCTAAAGACGCACCTCTTTACCCTGGCCTTCGGCTCCTGAGAGGTACAGTATGTTTTCAGAACTCACCCTATTATTGTGACCGAAATGTGTTTAAATTCTTCTTAGTATTGTATTTCAGAATTTGTAACCAACCCTGGGACCTATTGGCGAAGGGCACGCAATAAATATTATTATTATTACCTGAGATACTTGATAATTCCTCTTACAGCTACCTGACATGTTGGAAATTGACAAATGGATTAATTTCCTCCAACCTGCTACCATGTTCATTCAATTCCATTACTTCTTTTGGTATGAGGAATGATCCACAAAGAGATACAGTCCTGTGAAAGTGTTCAGTAAATCAGTAACACGTCACTTTCAGAATGGATGACAAACATTTTTTGTAATTCAGTGACACTTTGACATGGGTGTCTGCTTTACATGGCGAATATAAAAATAAAGACTTGGGTGAAGTTATATTAAGGTAGATTACTAATCCAGTAATGTTTTACTTATAGCACTTTTGCAAATGATTGGTATTGCTGTCATCTGTTTTTATAGCATGTTCTGAGTGTGTACTGCCCCTACAGCTGTGTACCTTCAAAGGGTATAGGTCTGGCCTGGCATAAGAGGTGCTTGCTACAGCATTGTCGTAATCCATGGCATGATGATAGCAACTTGTGTTTGTTTAAAGATATAGTTGCTGGTGCTGACCTGGAGTGAAGCTGAGCAGTGTTTTGGTAAGAGAGTCTGGGAGGCTCCTATTCAGCACTTCCTTTGGAGTAGCAGGTCAGGGAGTTCAGCTGAGATCAAAGGAAAGGGTTGTTTTGCTTCTCCCTAGTTACTGTAAGTGGTTTCCTGGTTTGTTGTTTGTCCCACCTGCATCCCTCTTTTTGCTCCTAAACTGCACTTTTTGTAGGGGAGTTCTTGAAATGCTTAGGTGATCTGCAGCTTTGTGGAACCTCACATTAAAAAACAAAACAAAAACCCATGCTATCTAAAAATGGCACCTTCACAAGTCACTGTAACAACACCAAATTTCAGTAGTTTATTTTCTGGATATGATAAATTCTCTATACAAAATTGAATTTTGTTACTGTAAAACAGGGGTAGGAAATATTTTCCAGCCTGAGGTCCGCATTCCCTTATGAGCAACCTTCGAAGGGCTGCATGCGAGTGGTGGGTGGGTCCAGAGGCAAAAGTGGACAGAACAACAGATGTGACTTTTACCTTTGTACAATAGGCTATGTTTTGGCCATGCAAATGTCGGAGGCTTTTACACGCATGCATACCCCCTCATCCATCCAATCAAGCAAGTGGCATTGTCATAGTTCAAGGACACATTTTAGCCAGGCAAAAACATTCTTGTGTGTGTGTGTGTGCGCGCGCGTGCGTATCCATGTGTGTATGTGTAGAAGGGCCAGAGAGGGTGTGGCTTGGAGAGAGAGGATGTGGTGTGAGGAGGGGCATGTGATTAATGGGGAGTATTGAGGGCAGGATAGAAAGGCCAGGAGGTTTTCCACCTCTGCTGTAAAAAAAATTTTGATTACCTCTGACAGTTGTCTGTGAGTGCCTGCTATGGAGAATTCAATGACTCTGCAGGAATAGTAGATGTATTTTTATTGTTGTGAAAAGAACATTAGGGAGTTTACTTCTGCCCCTCTGTCACAGGGCATCTTGTATTCATCTTAATTTATTACATGTCGTACCTTCACATCTGGTGTGGTGCACTTTGGTTGTCTTTTCCTCATGTTAAATCACAGCCTTTAAAACCTTTCTTATGTCAAGTGACATAAGAGACTAATATTCACTTGGTTGGTGGCATCTCCAGCACCCATATAGGTGGAGAGTATTCTTGTGAGCCAGGCTATGATAGCTGCAGTTCTGCCCATATTTTATGTGACAAAATGCAGTGACATTATTATGCCACACACCATGAGAACACTTTGATTAGAAAGTATACAAATCCTTTTTAAAAATGCTAATTTTGATTAAGGAAGTACGGAGGTTACTGCACTTGAAAAGGACCCATTTCTCCAACGTTATTGTTGTTATTAGAATCTATTACCCACCCTTCACCCAGAGGTCCCAGGGTGGGTTACAACTATTTTAAAATACATAATTAAAACAGTTTAAAAAAACCTATACAACTCCCATTGGTGAGGACTAGTACTCCCTTATATCATTTATTAGGAATTAATCTCCAACCAAATACTATACCCTACAATCAGAGCTTGGAAAAGTTACTTTCTTGAACTACAACTCCCATCAGCCCAATCCAGTGGCCATGTTGGCTAGGGCTGATGGGAGTTGTAGTTCAAAAAAGTAACTTTTCCGAGCTCTGCCTACAATAACAGCAGATTGAATGACAAGGTGACATCCAGTCTTTTCCCTTGCCCAGGAAGAGCAGGTTAAATGTAAATGAGAATTCAGTGCTCTCTCATTTCCTTGCCCAGGCAAATGGGATGTCAAAACACCAAGGATCACTTCATGCAATTTTCTAATTCCTTTAAAAAATACATTCTTTTTATTTGTTTTTATTTTAAAAGAAAACCTTGCATTGAACCATAATATACAAAAGTATCATTCCATTTGATGTTGTTATATGCCTTCAACTCGATTACAACTTATGGCGACCCTATGACTCTTTTTTGAATATATTCATAGGGTTTTCATGGTAAGAGGTATTTGGAGGTGGTTTACCATTGCCTTCCTCTAAGCCTACCACACCCGGTATTCCCAGGCGGTCTCCCATCCAAGTACTAGCCAGGCCAGACCCTGCTAAGCTTCTGAGATCAGACGAGATCAGGCATGTTCAGGGTAGTATGGCTGTAGGCGTTCCTCCCACAAATATACCCAAATAATATTCAATACTAATTCCTTGATGCTCTGGAAACTGCCTCCTCTTCTGTGATTTTCAACAGAAACCACAGAGCATTGTGAATACAATGTTAAGAAAAATGCTTTCAGTCCCAAACGTACAATGGGAAGGGGGAGATCTCATTATGCTACCTAGATTGCTTAGGTCCCCTGCATGTTGGAGGGAGAGTAATGTATTACCCTCCCTCCATCCCAGAAAAATTGTTATCTACCTTGTCCATTGAGAAGGTTTAATGTCATGGAAACTTCAGCTACTACCCTCAGTCTCAAAATATCACTGGTAGGCCAATCTGTTCTCACTGATTACACTTGGGAGGGCTGCTCTACACTGTTGTAGTTTATTCCATTGTGATATCTAGAGCTGTTATTTGAATTCCCTGTCAAATTTTTCATTGGGAAAGACCTACAACTGTAGGGGCATCTCAAAGTAATTAAATACTAGTGTGAACAGAGCCTCAGATAGAAACTTTCAGAGGTATAGTTGTAGGATTTTTTAAAAATGAAGCAACTGGTTTGAATACATTTTAAGAGTGCCCCCTGAATAACAGACACACTAATTCAAAGCAATTCTGCTTCTTTATAAAATATTTTCCCCTTGCTGTTACAAAGGGGACAAGCATATGGAGAGCATCAGTTCAGCATGGCCTTTGGTTTTTATTTAATCAACTTCTGTTTCTTCTTATTTTCTAATGGAAAAGTTGCAGTTGGGAGTTATAAGAATTCCATTGCAAACAGGAGTATAAATACCAAGTATAAGTGGCACCGTTAAATACGGTTTCATGAAGATTTGTTGCTAATGGAGAGCGACTGAAGAGTAATGAACATATGTTTCTTTGCCAACACACTTCTGAATGCTATTCAGCAGCAGAAATATAAGTTGTTGCTGGCCTTCACCAATGCAGGAGGAGCAGGTGGTGGGGAAGCGTGATGGGCGCTTTTCACTTCAGATTGTATTCAGGATGTAAGCCTGTGCATATATACCTGAGAGAAAGCCCCACTGACTGCAGTGGGACTTTCTTCTGAGTAAGCATGCATAGAATTGCCCTGTCAGTGTAATTTAGATTTTTCTTCCTATGTTCTCCTCTGAGCTAAGGAGAGTGACCCAGTTCAGTATTCTGCATGGGCTCCATAAATGCCCATAATGGGTCAGAGGAACTGTGAAAAAATGTTCGAGAAATCTTAATCCGATGTTATCTTGATGTCCCTTCCAATAGGTTAAAGAGGCCCAGTTTGTTCAGCGCTATTTTCCTCATAGAAGGAACAGATATTTTCTGTTTTGTTTCTTGATATTTGTTTTATATTGAATTTGCTTTTTATTTTGAGTACCTAGTGTGGAAAGGTGGGGCATACAGCTAATAAAAGAATGGTGGGGATACTTCTAGCTGCAGATGACAAGAACGGAACCTGGGACCTAGTATAAGGCAGCTCCTGTGTTACTTCCTGAGTCAGACCATTGGTCTATCTAGCTCAGTATGGTCTACATTGACTGACAGTGGTTCTGTCTGCATAGCAGATGCTTTACCATTCAGCGATGTCGCTTTTCAAGACCTTCTGCTTGTAAAGCCGACAATCGAGATATAGCTCCTTGCATGTCAGTTGCTTTTCTTACAATCTGCATCCCATCCTTTTAACCAGGAAGGAAATGTAACAGTTGTGGTTAATAATATGCATAGGTCCGAGTTCAGTGAACATTTGGTGACAAATGCGTCAGATACTCTTTGGGTAGTCTATAAAATGGGAACAGTAATTTTCCTGTGAAATATTATTGTCTGAAGGGATAGGTTTCAAGATGGCAAAGAAGGTAGATGTGTAAGGCATGAGCTCCTTGCTGTATACACAAAAATCATATGTCTGAATGAATGACAAGGGATTGTAAATTGTGCATATAGAAGGTGCTGTGTAGATATTTATTTATTATTTGATTTATATCCTGCCCTTCCTCCCAGCAGAAGTCCAGGGTGGCAAACAGAAGCACTAAAAACATTTTAAAACATCATAAAAACAGACCTTAAAATACATTAAAACAAAACAACTTTAAAAACATTTTTTAAAAAAAGCTTTCAAAACATCTTTTAAAAAAGGGTTAAAAACATTATTAAAAAACATATTAACAAGCAATTCTAACACAAGTGCAGACTGGGATAGGTCTCAACTTAAAAGTCTTGTTGAAATATTTGATAATAGTCAGTCATACTAGGCTAGCCCAGTGAACTTTACCATTATTCATTTATAAGCAAGGTGAGTAGCAAGCAGCTGCCTATTTTTCTTTGCCATTTTGCACTAGAATCTAGTTGTTTGTGAGTAGTTAATGTTTAAGTTTCAGATGTCATTAAATGGTTCCTGATATAAATAGCTGTGTCCTGGCTTTATGTGGTGATACCTTAATTTTTAAAGAATTAATATTTGTTGGGAGACTTCTTCAGCTGAACCCTTTTCCTTCCTCATTTTAGGCTTGTACTGGTATAGAAAATATTGATGAAGCTATCACCTTACTTGAACAAAATAACTGGGATTTAGTGGTAAGTACTTATTTTTTCTGTCTTTCATGATTATCATGTTCAGTCCAGTAGCAGGCGGTGTGGAGCTATGCCACTTACCTGACTTCTTCTGCTGAGTCACTGCTGCATATTGGGATAGAGGGGGAAGGACGAGGTTGGCGTGGTGCAAATGCACTGGCAGAGCCGATTGAGTGCTCCTGCTTGGTGCGTTTGGACTGTGCCGACCTCGCCCCACCCCCTCTCTGTCCTAGTATGTAGCAGCGACTCAGCTAGAGGGAGGTCAGGTAAGCAGTGAAGCCCCACCATGCCATCTGCTACTGCTTCTGTCTAAGGGAGTATAATCTTGATAGCCTTTTCAAAACAGCATTTAAATAGTACTATAAAATAACATGCGGTAGGGGTAAGCTTTGGAGCATCCACGCTCTGCTATGCTACTTTTAGGATTAGTGGCAGAAACTTCAAGATTCAAACTGCAGAAACATGAATCCATTTCCTGGCTTCTGTTCATGTAGATTGAGGGTAAGAGATGCTGAGGGAGCTTAATGATGGTACAATTTGTTTCCTACTGACTGATGAGGTCAGATCACTAAGGAGTGGGTCGTGTAGGGACTGTTCTGTGTTCTACCTTGGCAATTGACAGCAATGGAACCACTAGGCCCCAGCAGAAAGGTTTTAGTAGGAAAGAGGGTAAATCCAGGAAAAATGGCAGGAATTCCATTGTGCCTAGTCAGAAAGTGAAAACTAGCATTTCAAAAGATCAACCTGTTCCTTTTAGTGTAGTGTAATATGCCATCCCACTTGCAAAGCCCTCTTTTGTAGGATGTGATAGGGAGCATTTCTTCAGGGAGGGGGACAAATACTACATATTTCTGAGCTGTGGGGGCTTACTGGGATGAGCTGGTAGCATTCCCCCCATTTCCTTTTTTAAAAAACATGGTTTGGCTGGTATAAGCAGCAGTAGCTGCTTGTTCCACAGAATGGGCAGGCACATTGAAAACCCTGCTCTGAGTTACTGTGGAGTGGGTTTCTGCTATTTTTGGGACTTGAAGGAGAAACTCTCCTACAGAACACAGTGACTTGGATATATATGAGAAAAGGTGGTCTCTTGAGTAATCTGATCCTGAGCTATATAGGGACCTTATGTGTTAGTACGAAAACCTTAAACTTGGTGTGGTAGGAGATTGTCAGCCAGTGCCAATTCCATAGACAAGGTAGTAGCTTGCCCTCACAAGCAACCTAGCTGCTGTTTTCTGCACTAGCTGAAGCCTCCAGACCATCCTCAAGGGTAGCCCTGCATAGAATGCATTGCAGTAATCCAACCTTGAGGTTACCGATGCATGATGGACAGACATCTGTGGTCAAGCTGTCCTTCTTGGGTAAAGGCTGTAGCTGTCTGACCAACCAAGGTGGGTAAAAGGCACTCATAGCCACCAAGGACACTTGCACCCTCTAGTGACAGAGCTGGATCTAGGATCACCCTCAGATTATGCACTTGTTCCTCCAGTGCAACCACATCCAGGGCAGGCAACTTCCTGGACCTGGGACCCATTCGCTCACAGAGCCCCCTTCTTGCCAGGATTCAGTTTATTAGCCCATCTCTAGCCCATCCAGGGTCTTATCAGCCACTCCTGATTCAAGTTTACAGAGAAAGAGTTGGGTACCATCAGTGTACTGATGGCACCTCACTCCAGATCTCCTAACGACAACTCCCAATGGCTTCATGTAGATTTTTAATAGCACTGGAAACAATGTAATGCTCTGCAGTACCCCATAGCTCAAGGGCTGGGGGCTCACCCAATGCTACCTTCTGGAACCATCCCTGGAGATAAAAGAAGAACCATTGCAAAAAAAGTCCCCCTAATAAGTTCCAAGAGGACACTATGGTCCAATGGTATCAAAAGGTAATGAGAGATTGAGCAGGAGCAGCAAGGTCTCCCCCTATCCCTCTGCTGATAAAGGTTTTCCATCAGGGCAACCAAGGCTGATTCAAGTCCTGAATCCAGGTTTGAACCCAGACTAGAATGGGACTAGATAATTAGTTTTCTCCAAGAATGCCTGCAACTGTGCCACCATGACCATCTTGAGTAACTTGCCAAAATATTTGTGACCTGGTGGTAGTTGTTAAATAACATTCAGTCCAGGGTGTTGTTTTTTCCCCCCAAGACTGGTTATACTACTCCCTCCTTCAAGGCAGCAGGGCACCGTCCCCTTGTGCAAAGACTAATTCACCACATCCTGGACCCACCCAGTCATCCCCCCCCTCTAGCATTTATCAGTCATGAAGGGTAAAGGTGAAGAGGGCATTTTGTTAGGTGCATACTCAGGATGTAGCATTATTCCAGAGGCATTGTTGGGTGGAGATGGAAGTCTCCATGTTCACATACTTCTTTCTAAAAATACACAATTTAACTGTAGGCATCAGTATTGTTTTCTGATTTTGATGCTCTGTTCTTGATAGAATGCCATGACTTGTGTTTCTTGTATTGAATTACACCATGCTTTTGTAGTAGTCTGAGGGCTGTTGTGTAAGTGACAATATACAAGAGTGTGAATTTCCAGGAGATTGTATTATTTAACCCCCAAATAAGTGGGTGTGCTATGGGATGGAGGGGAAGGGAAGCTTAAGCTGAGTTGTTTAAAATCCTGTAATAAAAGTGTCTCTGAACCCAGGGCCAATCCCACAGCTACTTACTGGCAGTACATAACTCCACCAAGTGCAGTCTGGAATCTGGGGATTCACAAAATATACAAACCTCTTGGTCCTTAAGAACAATTACTGGCATGGTTGTGTTCAGTATTGAATAGATTATTGTTAAGACCAGTTTTTTCAGGCACATAGTGAAGGATGATGTGTTTGGCAAGTGCATGAGTAAACATGAGTTTATTTATTTATTTATTATTTGATTTATATCCCGCCCTTCCTCCCAGCAGTTTAACAAAGCACTGTTTCTCATAAGATAGACCTAGGGTTTTGAGAGGGTCAGTAAGCATTGTAACAATCTGTTTTCTACTGCAGTCAAATTTTCAGCAATTTATATGCAAAATTCCTTGCCAAAGCTCCTCAAAATTAGATTATCATACCAATAAAGGGAAGATGTTTTCTTGGGTAAGTGGAAGGTTAAAAGTTGGGAAATGCAGAGTGGGTCTAATACATCACACATTACAATTGGCAGCATGAAGGTAATGGCCAACTGGTCTGGATCTGTTTTCTTTAAACTTTTTATTGAAAAGCTGGAAATGTATCAAAACATACAAATGTGCAGTAAAAATATATGAAATTAAAGAGTGAAGGGTTTTATCCAGACTAAGTTACTGAATTTCTTTTCTACTGAAAACAATGAGAGACATGATTTAACTTCCCACTGATTTTAATGAGAGCTAAGTTCAGCTAGCTTTTTGTTGGATCCAGGCTAAGGACAGTATCCAGTGAAATAGTTCCATTAGCACAAGGATTTCCACTTGCACAATTGAACTTCCCCTCTCACTGCACCCTCTTCTAAGAGGGTTGCTGGAACTCCCAGAACAGATTTAGGGGGCACACAGGAAGTTCTATCACACAGCTAGAACTACATTGTTGGATAATGCCCTGTTTTTATAAGAACAAGATTTGTGACCATCGCAGCACTCATGTAAAAAATAAATAAAATCATGCTACCATTTTCCATCCAAGTATGAATTTTCTTTTGTTTCTGATAACTTTTGCACTTCTCCCCCTGAGAATTGCTGGGTGAGCTATTTAATTTTTTCTCTCAATAACTAATTTTGTGGTATTTCCTCCACAGTAGAGCCAGGATGTCTTTAACTAGTTCAGTGTTTTTCAAACTGTGGGCCAGGCCAGCAGAGAGCCCCACACTGCAGCCTGCCCAGCACCTCCTTGCCCACACATCCTGCTTCCAACTGCTGCACCAGCAACTCTCCACATGTACAGTGCATAGGCATGCGTGGGAGCAAGCGTTGGTTAGAGAGTGATCCTGTAGTGTGCAAAGCTGGAGAAACAGAAGGAAAGATGAAATGGACAGCAGGTGGCTTGAGTGTGACGGAGAGGGAAAAGGGGTGGTCAGACTGAGGGAGAGGGAATAAGGCACCCAGGGGTGCTGCTCCTCCTTCTGGCCTCTCCCCTTCACATACTCATACCTTCTCACCCCAGTCCTCCTCCTGATCCAAGAGGCCTCTCTTAGCTGACTCAAGACGACAGCTGCCTTCTCCACTTCAGAAGAACAACCTGGCATTGGACAACTGCCAGGAACTGGACAGCCACTGTGTGTATCTGCATGTCCATTCTGAGTGGGTAGGAAAGAGAAGGTGGAATTAAATGAGGAGGTTAGGGGATCAGAGAAGGAAGAGCCTTGGGCAAGAGGGTGCATTGCAGGGAAGCAGAAAGAGATAAAAAGTTAATATTTTTTAATTATAATAACAAAAATAATAATGAACTGGAAATAGAGTAAGAGGATGAGAGGAAAGCTGTTACAGGAAAAAGTAAACTTGATAGATTGGAGCAGGGATGAAGAATTTATACCCCCTCTATAAATTACAGTTTAAGTGTGAAAGGAGGAGGGGAGATGAAATGAGACGAGATGGAGAGGCATATAAAATAAAAAAGCCATTTCAACTTAGAGATTCTGGATCAGCAAATTCTAAAATGGGAGGCCTCCCCATGATAACTCCAGATCTAAAGTCAGAACTTGAGGAAATCTGAACTATAGAACCCTGTGCCATAATGATATTGCAGTGACAAATAATGTATCAATTTCTGAAGAGGGATTAGATATCAATAAAAAAATCAGTAGATGCCAGCTGTTCATGCCAAACTCCACCTCCATCTATTTGCATTTTGTGTCTGTATTTGCCCGTACAACTGCCATTTTGTGACTGGTGGGGCTTAGTCATTTTCAGTCCCCTCAAATGTGCCCGGAGCGAGAAAGTTTGATAATCCTTTATCTATTTCTTAATTCCACCCTAGCATTTAAGATGTATGCTTGTTGGCTTGGTTACTTCCAGACTGAGAAATATTTAATACTGTTGGCCCACTTCATCCTGTAAACTGGCTTACTTTATTTGTAGAAAGGACTATGTTTTGCCTCCAAAAGAGCTGCACAGTTTAAAGACATTTTTAGTTGTGCAGTTCATCCACTATAAGGTATCACCTAAATAATTTTCACTCTGTGCTTTAGTGTGTAGAGTAATTTTGGGGGGAAAGATATTGCCATCTTCATAAGTGACAGTTTTCCTTTTGGTATTTGGTTATACCAGTCCACTGAGGTTAATGAAAATTGTGGTAATGCTAATACTTGATGATCAAAATAGTGAGGCAGCTAGTAAAATGTAGTGAACTTGATACCCTTTTTACTTGCTTTCTGTTTTTATGGGCTTTAGCAAACAATGACTGCTGTGTTTTCGAACTCATTTCTGAAACCATGAGGGCTTGATACTTCAGAAAAAAGCAGAGATTCTCATTATTTTTTCAAAAAAAGCAACAGAATACACAAAAGGTATCTCCAGGGCCTCAGTAGCCTGGAGGTCACATGATGACCACTTTTCATCTTTACTGTTCTTGTTTTCACTATGTTTAGCTCTGAAAGAAAAGCAAATACCACTTCATATAAATGTGAGTTTAGCCTCCATCTACTCATTTGTAAACAGCATCCTTTCATTGTCGAAACTCTCCCAAGTGGTTATGATTATCTTAATTTTAAGGGTACATTTTAAAACTTGGCGCTTGCTATTTGCTGAAATGTCTGCTTTACTGCTATTTAACTTCTTTATCCTTTCTGCTGGCAGTGGTTCAAGCAACTGTGTATTTGCAGTCGGTGGTTTTGCACACCTGTAAATGTGATGGCTTGCAGCTCCTTCTGTATGTTATTTCTGAGGATCAGAAGACATAAGCTGCTCTGTGCCTTGTTTTCATAATACTTCAGTTTCATAGCTTGAATAATTTTATGGATAACCTAATAATATTCATTTCTTTTGAAAATAGAAAAATGGAGAGGACTCTTCTTGGAAGGTAGCACTTTAGGGAGGTTAGATAAATCATGTATATAAAGGAGGCACTGTTTAAAATTTTCTTTTTTCTTTTTTGAAAAAGAAGAAGAAAACCCAAATTCATAGGATTGAAAATCCACATAGGAAAATGGAAACTTTAATTTAATTTTTTTATTGGTTAGCACTCCTAGGAACAATTTGACCATGTATCTTTAAAGGACTTCAGTGCATTCTTCAGAGTTTCAATTTCAAATCTTAATTTTATCTGTCATCTGGATAACCCCTTCACTCAGATTTGTATAACTATTTGATCTTTTAGGCTAGAAAATTTGAAGCAGATTGGTTGTGGTGCTGCTACCATGATTTCCTTCTGTACTATAAGCATTCCTCCACCCTTGTGGAGTCTACCAGTTCAGTGCATCATGGAAGTGTGTTCTGAAGTCTGGCATTTCTGAGGGGCTTGACCTACCAGGCATCTTAAGGATACTCATCCTGATTCAGTGAGAGAGACCTACATGTGGAAGCAGACTTCTAATTCTGCAGCAGATATGGTTGCAGATGCAAATGTACAGCACACATTTCAGCTTCATCCAGGTCCAGTTTAACTTGTCTGAGGTGATGTTTTGATGTGAAACATTTATATTCTACCTTTGCTTCAAGGACCTCAAAATGAAGTACATGGTTATCTCCCTCACAATGTTATCCTCACAACATCCTTGTGAGATAGGTTGGGCTGAGTGATGGTGACTGGCCCAAGGTCACCCAGTGTGCTTCATGGCTGAGTGGGGATTTGAACCCTGGTCTCTCAGGTCCAGCACACCAACCACTACACTGCACTGGCTCTTGGCGCTTTGAAAATGAGTATTCCCACATCAAGCCACTAATTGGTGAACACGACTAGAGCTGGACTGGTACAGGAAAACTGCATTTCTTCTTGTTGGGTGCTGTGAAAGATTGTCATAATGGCAAGACTTCTTGAAAGGGGGAAAATCCTGATCTGTAGGTTTTGGTATCCATCCACAGATAGGTCCTGGATAATATCAAAAAGTTCTTTGGTGGGTCTCTGTCTAAAATGCCAACAATGCCCTTGGGGAATCATTTCCATAGGCCATAAAAACGAGTGTTTCTTGACCACATTAGCCCTAACGTCGTCGTCCCCCCAGTCTTGGTGGAAAAGGAATGTTTATCTCATTGGCAACATGGCCACTTTTTATTCGTAACTTTATGGCTCTCCTTGGATGGTTTAGGTGGCCTTTTAAAGCAGTTTATAGACAAACTGATAAGCGTGTGAGCCCTTTTTGAAAAAGTTGTAGTCATTAAATTTTAACAATTTAAACTGTTGCCATATGTTACTGATTAAGCATTGTTGTTGACAAGATTGCTAAATGAAAAAGCATCATTTTTATAAACATTCTGAATGAAATATAAAGCTGTTCAAGGATGTATATGCTACTCCTACCTCTACACCTGTATTTTTTGGGGAAAGATGCACTGAAGATTCTTAAAAGCAAAATGTGATGCATCATTATGACTTTGATTTGTAATAGATCTGCTCAAAATGTTGGAACTTGGGAAGGGTAAGGTAGCTGAATGAAAATGTAACTATAAATGACGGGTTTAAAACATGATAAATTCAGTGTAATACGAATATGTAAACTGTGCTGAGGAACGCAGAGATACCCAAATCTGGATCATGGGAGTTCTGTTTTATGCATGCTATTAAGATATAAGTACAATTTTTTAAAAAAAATACATACTTCATATTTTGAGGAGTCAAGAAAACCATAGAAGAAATTTTAGCAAACTGAAAGCAGTTAATCATATTGAAAGAGGCAAGATGTGTACTTCTTGCTAACCATAAGAATTTTAGTGTGCTGTGACAGGCTTGTGCACATTGTGTGATGTCATGCAACTTTAGAATCTAGTATGGTTAGTGAGGAATTCAACAACCAGATGGTATTTGTTTTATTAAAAGCAAAAAAAAAAAAAGCAAGTTGCTAGTCCTTACAGCTGTTAATATAGGTTTTCCAGGATATAGGCTGTTTTGCAAAGTTCATAAGCCAGCAAGGAATTCTCACTCCAGAGGTTGATGCCCCCACCGCCAGTTTGGGCAAGGGCAGGTGTGTGTGGGCAGCACACTGGTGCACTGACATAGCCATGCTGCCAGGGGCAGCCAGGGCTATTTTGGCCTGTGCTGCCTGCACCTCCTCCATCTTATATCCCTGATTCTGCATCAGTTGGTTAATAGGTTAATCTGGCTGTGTGTACTATTTTTATAGCTGAATTTGGTCACTTTTGACATTTTGCATTGATTATCCTGACAGATTAATTCAGTCAATATGGCAAGAAAGTGCGGGAGGGGGGAAAACTGGTAAGGACAGCTAGGTGACACCCTTAGGCACCTTTGGGGGTGACAGGAGGCTCCCGAGGCCTGCAGCTCAGGGCTACAGGGCCAGGAGCAGGATATGGGCAGCCTTTGGGGCCAGCTTGCCTCATCTGAGCTCCTACTGGGAGGAAGGGTAGGATATAAATTTAATAAATAACGGGAATAAATAATAAATCTTCCTGGAGCTTTGGGACCTCGAGGGGTGGTGACATAGGAAGGCCTCCCTACGAACCTTCTGGGTATAGCGGGGGCTGGGGTGGGCAAATGGCTTGCTGCTGCCCCAGCAGGGGTCGGTCGCCCTAATAGCTGCACACAGGCTTGGCCTAAGTTGCATACACCGCTCCCGCACTTATAACTCCCTCTTCAGGTTTACATCAGGTTTTGTTTCAGTGTTAAGATTTTAATGAAGTGGCCCCTTAGTTCAACCCAAACACTGGTGTCCATGTCTCATTTCAACCCTCTGCTGCAAAGTTTAAGTAGGATTTCCAGAGGATGAATTTCCTGCATAACACTTTGCCCTCCCCAAAAGCAGAATGAATGATGCAAGTTCACAAATATACCCGCTTTTCTTAATTTCTGGAATTGAAGCAGCAGGGCTCTTATATATTTGTGTAGTCACATGCTTGAATCAAATGGAGTTCTTCCACTTTGTAAGGCTCTTGCACTTGTGCATGGTAGCTCTTTGTTTTTTCCTGCTGCAGCCTCACTGAAGACCATTCCAGAGGCTCCCTCTGTTGTTTTTGGGGTGCAAAAGAGGATGTGGTACAGCCCTAGAAGTCTGCTTGCAGTTCTTAAAAGGCTCAAGCAGCAGAACTTGCCATAGATCTTTAACATTCTTTTTAATAGAGTAATTGGATCCATTCATACTTGCATGACTGCTCTGGTCATCCAGCTGCCAATTAACAGGTTTTCCACAGGAAGAGTTGGAGAATAATTCAGACTGGCCCTAGGGTTTAGTTATCCGTTCTTGCTTCGGACCTGGTTGTTTGAAATGTGTGTGATCTTTTTTGGGGTGTGTTTTGTTTTTAGTGTTACAAGGAAAGAAGAAGGGCAAACATGATTCCCTATATTTTGGACAGGCCCACAAACAAGAGAACACATTATTGGGCCACAAAGAAGTCCAATTTCAGTATATATCGGTTTGTGAAGTTTTGGAGTGCTACCATGTAGAACTTGCAAGGTAAAACCATAAGTTTTGATGTCCTCATAAAGCACTTCATAATAAGGTCCATCAAGTTTTATGTGAGGTATGGACTGTCTCCTGTCTTTATATAGAATGGCTTATGGCTTGGCTAGCTGTTTAAATATACTCTGGCAATGATGCGGGGTTGTTTGTCATTTAAAAGGAAGCCCAGACAACTCTTCTCTGCTTTTTGCATTTTCAAAATTCAGTTCAAAATTGGTGCCTTAATTACCATTCTATAGGATTTATTGGAAAATTTGCCAGATCAGAACTGACCCATGTGGTCAACCACTGGGAAACTTACAAGAATGCTGTGAACATAAGCGCCTTCCCCTGTTTGCATCAGAAGTTGGTATGCAGGGGTGGGGGGATATACTAACTCTGAACATGGGGTAATGGATACTGCCCCATTAGAGCTAATGGCCCATTACCCCACAAACCTAAGTTTGCCTTCAGCCAACTCTTATCCCCTCTCTCCACCTACCTTCTTGCTTACAACCAGTCCAGGGAGTGGCACTGCCTGTCAGTTTCCTCCTTCTTCTCCTCAACCTCAGTGTTGCTTTTGCAGAACTCAGCAGGGAAGGGGATGGGACAAAACTAGAAGGAGTTGGCTCTGCCTGTCATTGGCTCTGGCTCCACTTAGTGTTGGGCATCCAGCTTTCCACCGTACTAGTTCCAATGGGCACCACTGACATGGGGGGGGGAGCATTTCACAATCATGGCTGTCATAATTGTATCACTGTTGTTCCCATAGTTTTTTCTAACAAAGCTTCTGTGACTGTTCGTTTGTTTCCAGCTTTGATAGAAGATATTTCACTTGCTTCCCCCACTCCTTTATCAAAGGCACAAGCATTTTACCAGAAAAAGATGTGTGGTGGTTTTCCTCAGTCAGAATCTGGAGGCAATGATCTACTTGACCAGTAGCATGAAAAAGAGCTCTATGCAGCAAATGCAGCTCTGGGTAATGGTTAGGGGACTCTGCCAGATGCCTTAGTATTACTTGTCTGATCTGGCATAGAGGATCAAAATGCCTTTCCAGTTTTCTTTTTTGTTTTGTTTGAATCTCTAGCTTTTTTTTGCTTTTGCAAGGTGTGCTTCGGAAAATGTAATGAAAATCAGAGTGCTGGCAGCATGTTTTTTGTCACCTCACTTCTTTCTTGCCTTTAAATTGCATGTGCCATTAATATGTGGCCTACAATATACAGTACTAGAACAGAGGTAGGAGTTTGGTTAGGTTTGGTGTCAATGTTATGAAAGTAATGTAAGCAGCATGTGCAACCTTATCTAAATGGTAGTTGAAATTTCATTACTGCAGTAATGAGCTCTTTCGACTTCTATTATCCTTGCACAGCTGCCAACAAGAAATGCAGAGTCATCAAGTGAGCAGCAAGGCTAATCAATGTCAATTTCTTTTTATGAAGAAGCTACTCTATTTCTTGTAATAGAGAGTTCTTTGTATTCATAGCCCACACAAAAGGCAGCACCTGAGAGTACAGAAATGCTTGGCAGTCTCTAACTAATATTTCCCCCCACTCTCATTTAGTGTTTCTCATCATAAATTCATATTCTCGATGTTCTAGGCTTAAACATCGGCTATGAAGCTTTTGATACATATGCATACGCAAATATAAAATAGTTTAAAATGTTTAATATTAAAATTAGACTTTATTTAAAATGCTGCCCCAAATCAGAAACTAAATAATTATTGGGGAATGCTTGGCTGCTTAAAAGAAAATAATTGATTGACATAAATACCTTTTGGAATGTAGCACTTTTACATGCACACAGTGGCTCAGTTGTCACGTAACACTAAGCCAAACCATCGCTTAGCACAAACAAGCAGTTGTGTGGGTTCCTGGAGCCATGATTGCAGCCACAGTACTCCTCCGCAGTCCTGCTGCTGCTGAATTACCCAGGGCTAAGCCATGGTTTGGCCTAGCATTGCATCTGAAGCCGGGCTTGTGGTTTATCTTGTTCCACCCAAACTGTGAGCAGTAAACTAAGAACAAACTCTGAGTGTTGTGTGTGAACCAGATCTATGAAAGTTTTGCTTAAATCCTTTTGGTTTTTTTTTTTGGCTGTCTGTAAGTTTATAACTCTCTTTTGTCAAAGTTTTTAGGCTATGACAACAAAAACATATGATACAATTATGTGGAAATACATGAGCTGACATGTATAGGATTGCATTGTTAGTTCTTGAGATAGGAGTGTTGCAGTGTGGAGGCACTGCACATTAGATCCCATAAAGTTACTGGAATTTTGCAAGAGCACTTAGCATCTAGGTGTAAGGTAGAGGCTACGTTACTATGAATGAAGTCAACATTACTATGTTGAAATCAGTGGGACAATTCCAAATAAACCTAGTAAAGATTAGGCTGTAAATTTAAAAAGCTTCTTCAGGAGTAAAAATCTGTGACATGGCACTCAAGTAGTTCACAAATTGTATGTTTTAATGAAGACAAGTCCCAGAACTGTCTCCATGGTGGCCATTCCACCTACTCATAAATTTGTTTGTTTTTCCATTCATTCTATTCCCTCCTCATCCCTTTTACATTGAAAGCCTGCAGACACGGACTGTCTTCATAATTTTCGTACAGCTTCTAGAAAAAATTAGGAATAATAATAATTAGAAAAAGGATGTTGGAACATACTAGTTAATATCCAGTGGTGTCAGGCTGTGAGTAGAATGGGGTTCCGCTTGTGTAGTGGGAATTATTATTATTATTAAATATTATTATTAAATTTATATCCTGCCCTTCCTCCCAGAAGGACTACCATTTCTTTTCCTCTCCACTGCAGCCTCTCATGTGACCCTCAAATCAGTTGGGGGGCTCTCATTGCAAATTTGTGGGCCATGGAGGTTGCAGAGGAGAGGAAGGAGAATTCTGTCCCCCCACAACATTGGATAACGTTCACTTTGTTGTGATGTGTGCTTTATTCTGAAAACATTAAATATTTATTAGAATTTCTTAAAAGACTTGTCTTTTTACGTAGAAAAGGATCCTGAAATATGTGGCACAAACTGTTGCATTTCAAAACTCAGCCATTGCTTTAGTTTTGAATGGGGAAAACATTGCTGTTTTAACTGTGTAACAAACAAAGTTTGTGTGACTCTGCATTTGCAGTTGGAAAGACTTTGATGTTTTAAGCCTTGAAGTATGAGGAAAGCTAACAGTAATATATAAATTGCTGACTTGACTTTTTTTGGTTGCTCTGGGCTGCCAGTGATGATGATGGGAAAGGTTTGCTTTTCTCCACTTGTTTGGGAAGCACAGTTGGGCATTATTTCCCAGAGCTTGGAAAAGTTACTTTTTTGAACTACAACTCCCATCAGCCCCAGCCAGTGGCCATGCTGGCTGGGGTGATGGGAGTTGTAGTTTAAAAAAGTAACTTTTCCAAGCTCTGTTATTTCCTAAGGATCATTACCAGTGTTTTTTTTAACATATTAAATTGAGGCCAGCTGTCCCTTTAGTGAGTTTATCTCTAGTGAAGTACCAATACCATAACATTTGTTTGGTGTGCGTCTAATAGAGCAGGAAGGAATCTAGAACATATCCTCTAATGTTTCACAAATGAAAAAAGAAAAGTACAGTGGAAGCTCGTTATAACGCATCTCACTGTACCACAGATTCAGATATAGGACAGGTTTGACCATGTCCCCAAGTAAAATACTTTATACCCTATTTTTCTGTTTGTTATACCTCTTTTTTCCTCTCTGTGCTCCTTGTCCCTGGTGAGTCCACCTTCCCCTGGCTCTTTGAGTCTTTTCCCCCCGTCAGCATTCTTTTAAAAATTCTCTTTCTTGACATCCCCCTCCTTCCCACCTTTTTCCTTCCTGGTGGTTTTTTCCTCAGGGACACTTATCTCTTGAACCTTCTTCAAGTTCTTTCATTACTCTCTGTGGAGCTTTATTTTTATTTTTGTTAACTTGTTTTTCCCTCTCTTCCTGCTCTTTTCCTCAGCTGCAGTGGTGGTAGTGTTTTGCCTCTCTAGGAACCAGTACTCACTGCTTTGACCCGTTCAGTGCAATTTTCACTATAACATGGAAGTCTTATAATGCAAGTGTCCCCTGACCCCCGCCTTATAATGAGCTTTCACTGTGTGTCTAACAGATCAAAAGACCACTGCTTGAAACCCCACACCCCCACAATATTGCACATTGCAGAAGGATCTGCTCTGCCTACTGTATGCCAAATTCATTTATTCTGCAATAGTCCTGTCCTCCACAGGTTTAATATTTGATAGGATGTTTGGAGGAAGCTAAATCCTGATGAACGTTCTCTTAACTTACAGCCCCCATAGCAGGGTTGATACAAATAAATGATTTTTTAAAATTATATCTATCTATATATCTATATCTATAAACATAATTGTGATTAACCAAACAGAGGTTTTTATTATATTAACAAAACGTTTCAGCTTCTGCCTTCATCAGCTGCTAACATAGAAAATCATATATATATATAAATTTAAATTGACTTTCAAAATTTTCTTAAAATAATTACTAAAAAAGAGTCAAAGATATCATGAATACTAATTATACAGTTTCTAATTATATTATAATTATATTCTTTGAATATGTTAATAGCAGTTTATGGAGATTGGAGATAACCTGATCAGTCTTATTCTGCAGGTGGTGTACATGAAGTGCTTGATCTCTCTCTCTCTCGGCCTTGTCTCTCTCTAAGTGCAAAGATAGAGAAGGTCAATGAATAGAGAAGTTGGGGAGATGGAGTAGATCTGAACAAGGAGGAGACCACTGAAGTGATAATCCTGCTCTTAATGGCAGTAGCCTCTTCTGCAGATGCAGAGAGAATTTTTCTTCCTTTAGACTAATTCATTCTAAATTGAGAAATAAACTGGGAACTGAAAAAGCAGGAAAGCTTGCATTTCTATTCCAGACAATGAACAAAGAAGGGAAAGATGATGATGAAGAAGACTGAGTTAACTGTACTACCCAAAATTTTAAGTTTCTCATGTTGAAACTTGGTTGAAATTGCCTAAATTTTATTTTTTAAAGAACTTTAAATTTATCTAAAGACTCATTCAAAAATCCATGTGCAGAAAATTGACCAGAAGAATAAAAAATCTTATTAGTACAATGTAAAAGCCTATTTGGTGTTGGTGATTCTGGCACATCATGACAAAAATATAGTGGTTAATTGAACAGTTGGAGCTTGTTCATCTCCTGAATGACTTCACAAGTTCATTCTGCTTTAGTACTAAAGTGACCAAATTATCTCCCGCCTTTTTTGATGAAAATTAATCTGAAAACTGATCAGAATAATTGCTTTGTATGTACTTACCTTCTAATGTGGGGCTTCCATGTGGAGCTGCCCTTGAGGTTGGTCCGGAAGCTGCAGCTGGTGCAAAATGCGGTGGCGAGACTGCTCACTGTGGCAGGGTATCGCCAAAATACAGGAGATCACTGGGCTCCTGCTGGGAGGAAGGGCAGGATATAAATCAAATAATAAATAAATAAATAAACATGTCACCCTGCTGCTGAAAGAATTGCACTGGCTGCCCATTTGCTACTGGGCCAAGTTCAAGGTTCTAGGTTTGGCGTACAAAGCCCTGTTCAGCTTGGGACCAGGATACCTGAAAGACCGTCTTATCCCTTATATACCCAGTCAATCACTGCGCTCTGTGGGTGGAGGCCTCCTGCAGATACCATCTTATCAGGGGGTCTGTTCTGCACAACATTAGAGTTGCTTTTTAATATGTTTTAAAACCTTTTTTTTTTTTAAAAAAATGTTTTTAACCTTTTTTTAGATGTCTTGAAATCTTTTTTTAAATGTTTTTAAATGTTTTGTTTTAATGTATTTTAGTCTATTTTTATTATGTTTTAAAGTGTTTTTAGTGCTTTTGTTTGCCGCCCTGGACTACTGCTGGAAGGGTGGGATATAAATAAAATAATAAATAAATAAATAAAATAAAATAAAATAAAATAATGAAACCTCTGTTTCTGAATATGTATTAAGGTTATTTTAAACAATAATGTACTTCTACTAAAGAATGATGAATAAATAGAATCTTCCTCACTAGTGATTTAAACTGTGTTTTAAATAATTAAAATTCAGTCCTTCAGATAAGCGATTTAAATCAATTTGATTTAAATCAAATCAACTCTGCTCCATAGGCAAAAATAGTGATTTACCAGACAGAGGAACTAGGAAATAGGGAAGACTTGACACTTATGATGTAGGTTGGCTTCCAGTGATTATTTGAAAGTCTTGACCGCTAGTTTATCTTTTTAACTCAAATGTATCACTGGTAACTGCTGCTGAAGAAGGGAAAAGTTAGCAGCCAAGATCTTAATTGCCTAATGGAGTCATTTGAAAAGATGTTTTATGTTCTGTTGGGAATCAAACTATGTACCTTCAGTGGCTCGGCACGGAAAATAGTATTGTGTTTTTACAGCTGAACTTAATAAACCTTAGCGTTATTAATCTAAGCTGCTACTGTTGGGAGTGCCCCATCTTTTGCAGTAAGTATGTGATTATTTTAGGGCCATTCCATGTATTTTGCATAAACATCTCTTTTTAAAAACAAACCATATTTGATGGCAGTTAAATATTAAGCTCAGCTCTTGGAAGTTAATATTAAACCTAGCAAGAGCTGCTTAAACTTGACTCTAAATTTTTATTTTAGGAAAGAGGTCAGGCGGCCAGGGAAGGGTGTGCTGAGGGTGGGTTTCTAAGATGTGAATAGAAAAACAAGAGAATGACTGAAGTAACTTGTCTGTGTATTATAAAAATATAATGTGTGCGTCTAGTTCATGCAGTTGGCGAAAGGGAAAGCAGGCACATGCTTCTTATATTTAGTATTGATATGGTGCTTTTCCTGAGTGATCAAAGATATATATATATTTTAGTAAATTCTCATAACATACCTATATGGTAGTCCAGTATTATTATCCCCATGTATTACAGTTGTGGTGGGGGAGACATTCTGTACTGGCAGATCTCCTTGTATAGGGAGCCCTGCTACCGCAGACTGATACTAGCCCAAGCAGGCTGATTATAGGCTGGGCAGTGTTGGTCAGTCTTTCCCATGCTGATATCCTCCAGGTATTGATGGACTCCATCATTCCTGACCATTTAGGCTGATGGGAACTGTAATCCAAAACATATGGAGGGCACCAGGTTGGGAAAGGATGCTCTAGGCAGTCTAGCTGCTTGGGGAGTTTCTAAGTCCTAACACCAAGGACACTTCCTTTCAGTCCAGCTCTAGCAATATGATCTCTGTCACTTGAGGCTCAGGTAGCCTTGGTGGCATGGAGTGCCTTCTACCAACTTCGGTTGGTGGCCCAGCTACGCCCCTATCTGGACAGGTATAACCTGGCTTCAGTTGTCCATGCTCTGATAACCTCCAAGTTAGATTACTGCAATGCACTCTGTGTGGGGCTGCCTTTGAAGACGGTTCAGAAACTGCACTTGTGCAAAATACAGCAGCCAGATTGGTAACAGGCACCAAACGGTTCGAACATATAAAACTGATTCTGGCCGGCTTGCATTAGCTGCCTGTATGTTTCCGAGCTCGATTCAAAGTACTAGTTTTAACCTATAAAGCCTTACACAGCTTGGGACTACAATACCTGGTGGAACACCTCTCCCGACACAAACCCACCCATACACTACGCTCAACATCAAAGGGGGATATAATAATAATAATAATACATCTGGTTATTAGGACCAGATGGTGAAGTGACTTGCTAGGTGAAACCAAGAACAATCATGATGTGGTGATAAAATGGGGAGGTGCTTTCCCACCTTTACTGCTAAGCACTGGGAGGTAGCTGTTGTGGCATGTTTGTACTGCAGCCAGCTCTATATAAGAGCATAACCACTAAGAGGATAGGTGTCCTGGTGCAGGCTGCTGACATCAGCTAGGGTGACCATCCACTTGGATCCCCCTCCCCACCATCTTTTGTCATACTTTGGTCCCTGGTGGTTTTGCCTAATTAACAGCTCTCAGTTGTTGCCACTGTTGGTTAACCTTCTTTATGTCCTTTTTTCTTGGTCTCTTTTCACTTTAAAAAGAAACTCAAACAAAGAAAAATGTGATGCCTCTGCTGTGACCCACCTTAGGCCCAATGTTGCACACACAAGAGATGAAACTATTGAGCTGGTACCATTGTGTAAGTCCTGCCATATGTCTATAGTTCATAATTCACTAAAAGGCAAAAAACCATTGCAGTTTAAGAACATACCTATAGCCAACAGATATTTCTATGAAACTTTAAAAATCAGGGAAATTGGGCAGCTATAGTGAATGCACCAGAGGAGCAGGAGACCTGACCTCCTCTCTGAGATATTGTACTGCCCTACAAATCTGTAAAAATGCAAGCACGATTTGGGTTGGTCTTTTACAGTCCAATCCACTTGCTGTGTAGCTTGGAAGAACTGGTAATGTGTGTCCCCTGATTAGCCAAGCCAAACAGCTGCCTTTTAGAACACTAACAGTTGATTCTTACTGAGCATGCCTGCACTATCATAGACTCCAATGTTAAATTTCTTAAATTAATTAAAAATTAGCCATGCATTTTTTAACTTTTAAACTGCAGAAGATGAAGGTCAGAGTATGGGGCAAGGTCAGTAATAGGATGACAGGTACTCTGTGAACATGGCTGATTTTTAATTAATTTCAACAAGTTATGAGACCATTGACAGAAAAAAATCCAACAGTAGTCTGGATTTTTTCTCTTGTTTTGCACTTTGAACTCTTGATTCTCCCTAAGTGTTTTGTGTATCACCATGAAAACTTAAGAGGGTTGTTTAGGGAAGCTTTTCTGAGTTCAGGACTATAAGATTTTATAAGATTTTGTTTTGAAATGAGCTTCTGGGAAGCATCAGAATGGCATAGGGGGTATTTTCAATTTAACATGGCGGAATGCGAAAAATCCATGCTGGCTATAGTGCACAGTCACTCTCATGGCAGTATAATAATTTGCTATAAATTTTAGCATCTTTGCAATTGGTGGAACCAGCACTATTTCTCCTGTATTTTAGGGTGCAGCTTGATTCATATACATCTGAAATAAGATTTTGGTAATCTTGTAACATATATCTATACAGTTATTAACCAGTCAGTTCTATATAAACAAGCTTTCTCACTTAACTTTATGAATAGACTAAAATACTGTATATTCTTTTTTTTTTTTGCAGGCAGCTATAAATGGTGTTATACCCCAGGAAAATGGGATTTTACAAAGGTAGGTGGAGAACTTCCTCACAGCAGCATATGGGACAAACTATTTCTTCTGTTGGTGAGCTGGTATTAGCACCCATGATTCCTATAGCTTGCTTTAAAATGTTAAAGGTTTGTATTCAACTAAGTCCTACTCAGAGTAGACCCATTGAAATCAATGAAACCAAGAGTTAATCATGTCAATTAACTTCAGTGGGTTTACTCTGAGTAGGACTGTCACCCAAAGTTTATTAGTTGGAAAAACTCTAAGAAATAGTATCTTGAGTTTTCCTTTTCCTTTTTAATTGCTTTTCTTTTTGTTCCTGCCTTTTATCTTGCAACCCTGAGGGCAGGGACTGCCTTACCGACACTTGTAAGCCACTCGGGGAGCCTTTTGGGCTGAAGAGCAAAATAAATAAATGACGAAATAGCCTTTTCTCATATCATCCAAATTTAATGCTTTCATTTAAGTCATAAAGAGATTAATGTCTTAAGTAATTTATATAGATATAAATTCAGATTAAGTGCATCTTTCAATCTTAGAAGTTCCTTTGCCTGCCCTAGCCATACTTTGCATGTCAAATAATGTGCTGAGGTCAAGATCTTTTATCTCCAGAGACTCCTCAAGTGAAACTACTGGTTCTCATTAATTCCTTAAATCAAAATTTGTCTGTGTACATTAAATCTTAAAGTATTCAAGGCCCAGCACTGATCCGCAACATTTCCCCCCAGTTTTTTTTTTTGCTATTTCCAATCTGCTTGTAATAGCTAACGAAATTGCTAATGCTGTTGGCAGTCTTTCTACCGATAGTCTCTTGGGCTTTCTATTTAAATTTAAATTAGGCTGATTATCACCTGTGAATTCTGCCTCTTGCCTCAGGTTACTGTGGTGCTGACCAAAGGTGTTAAAGGTGATTGTTATCACCTCATTGAGATAGAACTTCAAAGGAATACACATTGCAGCACTTCAGCTGTTTATGTTAATAACAATGTCAAATTAGCTGCGGATTTGTTTTTTAAAAAAGCTGGTGTCGCTGACAGTTGCAACCATGAGTCAAACTCGATCCGAAGACATACAGGATTTATGGATTCTGACAGAATTCGGTAACAAATCTGAAAATGCTGAAATTCGCCCCCATCTCTAACAGTAATGCATGTTAACTGCTCAAAGCAGCAACAATGAACAACACAATCCACCTATTGAGCTTGAAGTGATATCATCATTATACAGTGCCTTGCAAAAGTAATCAGCCCCCTGACCAGTGCTTTCACATTACTGAATTACAAATGGTATATTGTAATTTCATTCTGTATGATATTTTATTTTGAAACACTGAAACTCAAAACCAATTATTGTAAGGTGACATTGGTTTTATGTTGGGAAATGTTTGTAAGAAAAAAATGAAACAAGTTGCTTGCATAAGTATTCAACCCCCACACATTAATATTTGGTGGAGCCACCTTTTTTTGCAATAACAGCTTTAAGTCTTTTGGGGTAGGTATGTACCAGCTTTGCACACAGTGTTGGAGAGATTTTGGCCCATTCTTCTTGGCAGATTTGCTCCAGGTGGTTCAGGTTGGTTGGACGTTGTTTGTGGACTGCAATTTTCAAGGAGTGCCACAGATTCTCAGTGGGATTGAGATCAGGGCTTTGACTGGGTCACATTCACCTTTTTCTTCTTGAGCCACTCCAATGTTGCTTTGGCCTTGTGCTTGGGATCATTGTCCTGCTGAAAAGCAAATGTCCTCTCAAGCTTCAGGTTTTTAGTAGACTGAAGCAGGTTCTCTTGCAGTATTTCCCTGTATTTTGCTCCATCCATTCTTCCTTCTGTTTTAACAAGATGCCTAGTCCTTGCTGATGAGAAGCACCCCCACAGCATGATGCTGCCACCACCATACTTCACTGTAGGGATGGTGTATCTTGAGGCATGGCAAGTGTTAGGTTTGCGCCACCCATAGCACTTTGAGTTTTGGCCAGAAAGCTCTATCTTGGTCTCATCTGACCACAAAACCTTTTCCCACATCGCAGCTGGGGCACTCTCATGCTTTCTGGCAAACTCCAGACATGCTTTTAGATGGTACTTTTTAAATAACGGCTTCTTTCTTGCCACCCTCCCATATAGGCCAGTGTTATGCAGAGCTCTTGATATGGTTGACGGGTGCAGCATTACTCCACTTCCAGCCACTGAACTCTGTAGCTCGTTCAAAGTGATTGTTGGCCTCTCTGTGGCTTCTCTCACAAGTCTCCTTGTTTGAGCACTGAGTTTTGAGGTGCAGCCTTTTGTTGACAGTGCCTGGGTGGTTTAATGCAGCTTCCACTTCCTGGTTATTGATCCAACTGTGCACACTGGGATATCCAAACACCTGGATATTAGTTTGTACCCTTTTCCGCATCTATGCATTTATATTACATTATCTCTCACTTCTGTAGAATGCTCTTTGGTCTTCATTTTCCTTCAGATCCACAGCCTGACCAATGATCCTTTAACAGTGGGGTTTTTATCCTGACAATGTGACAACAACTTTAATGGTTCACAGGTGGAGGCCAATGGTAAGGTAATTGTGCCCCCGATAGGGTAATTTCTTTCATCAGTGTAAACTGGGAGCTTCCACAGCATGGGTTGAATACTTATGCAAGCAACTTGTTTCAGTTTTTTAAGTTTCTTATAAACATTTCCCAACATAAAACCAATGTCACCTTACAATAATTGTTTTTGAGTTTTAGTGTTTCAAAATAAAATATCATACAGAACAAAATTACAATGTACCATTTGTAATTCAGTAATATGAGAGCATTGGTCAGGGGTCCGAGTAGTTTTGCAAGTCACTGTATGCGTAAACCCAGATTTTAAGCCGCATTCCCCATCTACTTGTTCTTCAGATGTAGCTGGATTACAATTCCATCAGCCCCAGGCAGCGTGGCTAAGGTCAGGGAGTATGGTCATTGGAGTCCAGCAACATATGGGGGGGTAAGAGGATGGAAAAGACTGACCTAAATGACTGTACATATTGGTCTCATTTTTGCAACAGCCTCTTCTTTTCCCCCCACCACCATACCCACAAAAAAACTCTCCTGAAAGTTGACATTGAGTGTGGCATGACTCTGAGAAGCTTGCAGCTGGAAGAAAAAACAGGCAGAAGCACCTTTGGCGTGAACACTAGGCTGTTTAGCTGTTTTGGCTTAACAGAGGATGAGAGCATCTATTTGCTAGGGCATGGTGAAGCAGCTCTTACACTTGAAATACTGCCCTCCATGATGCAGTTGCTGAACCACTCTAGCCCTAATGTTGTACAATAGATTGACCATTTCTTTTTTTAAAAAATGAATCCATCACTTTATAGCTCAACTTATGAAATCCCTTTGCCCTGATCTAGCAGAACAATCTGTAAACTGGAAGGGAAACAATCTGTATGTGAATCACCTTTTGCATGTTGGGTGTGCAAAAGGTGCTGCGTGGAGGGAAACAACCCCCTGCTTACAGAATTGGGGCTGCCTGTGCTGTGCTCTTGCATTGTGAAACCCAGCTGAATGGATGGGTCACTATGGTTTGGAGCTAAAGGGGACTGATCCCTTTCCCTCTCCTGCTCAGCTGTGAAACCTAACAGCACCGGCCCTCTGTTTGGCAAAGAAGATGTTCTCATACAGTAATGCTCCTGCAGCCCACTTGAGCACACACAAATCTCTGAATTAGGGCCAATATATTTTTGCATGGAAATATATACACCTAAACACAGCACATCCATTGTTCATCATGGCTTTGAAACTGCCAGTGGCTTCAGAGTTGAGAATTGCTCTTTGTTCTCTTTGATTAGCAAGAAGGAAAAGAGGCCTCTGTATAAAAAAGACTCATAGTGCTCTATTTGTTTGTTGACTCCCCCTCCCCACTGCAACACACATACAATTTGGGATGCAGAATGATGGGAATTACCCTACCAGACCGTTGCGATGGCAAATGGTCTTAAGGCTGAAGCAGTACAGATGTGTAAGTAACTGCTCACAGCACAGTTCAAGTTAGCAGCAACTCAGTTTGATAACATTTTGTTTCCATTTTGCACTGAGGCTTTGGGAAACATACGAAAGGTCAGCATGAACTTCCTTTCTTTAAAAAAATAGACATGAGAAGGGACAAAATTTAAACTGCCAGTTTATACATGTACAGCTTCTTAATTCGGACATCATGGCTTAGTCATAACTATAACTACTTACACTTTCCACTGAAATGTTGCCTATTTAAAATGCTCTGCCACTTTTGTGGCAATGCACATAGTATTTGTTTTACAACTAAAAATAGAAGGAAAAGGTAATAGAACACTCTGTTTTGGCATTACTACTAAAATAACTACTGCCCAATCCCTAAATGCTTGCTTAAATAAAAACACTTTGTATTGATCCGCTCAGTAGTTGTTGGTTTGTTAATTTTTTTACATGCTTTCAAGGGAAGGGATTCCAAAGCTGAGGAAAATGAATATGTCCTTTTGTCTCTTTCCCCCTTAGCAAGAGCTGAATCGAAGACTTGCTTTCACACAGAGAGAGATCACAATAGGACAAAGTGAAGGAGGCAGTTCTTAATATATGATAGGCCTATTTTATTTAGGGCTTCACAGAACTGAATTGTGTTTAGAGAGAAAACAGGAGGTCAGTGCAGTCCCCAGAGCACTGGTCTAATATGCTTCTGGTGACCCTTGCAGAGTAGATTGCCGTATTCCATATTGGCTGCAGTCTGTTGACAGTCTTTAGCATTAGATACTGTGAGTGAGCGTAACGTGTTCACTCTAGTTTTTGAGCCTGCTAAATGGGACCTGTGCATCCTTATTAATATTCCCTAATATATTTCAACTCCATTGGTAATTAATGTAGAAAAGTAATATATTATATGTTTACACTAATATGTACAAGCCCGGATGAAGCTGCAAGGTCTGGGACAGCACATCAAAATAACCAATGGTTTTATTTGCGTGTAAGAATAAGCCAGGTTTTCTGACTTACTGTGGCTTAGCATGAATGATGCTGCTGGTGCATGCTGCCCAGTTGCTGCTGCTTTATTATGCCTGAACCAGAGATTATGGTTTATTGCTACTTAACAAGCCATGATCCATAGGCCAACGACAAACCATGGTTTAAGATTGGCTAGCACTCATGGCTTATTAGGGAGCAACAAACCATAATACCTGGTTCAGATATAATGGGAAGGCAGGGCTCCCTTGTCTGCATATGCCACTTGTGCCCAGGGAAGAAGGAAAGTGGGAGTGATGAGCAGTGTGCCTGTCCATACTCAATTGCAGTGTCAGAAATTGCAGTTTGGTTTCAGCCTTTATCACTAGAGTTTGTTGAATTGCTCATGGGCAGTCTGGGCGAGAGGAATTGCAATGATTTTAGAAGCTTGCCATTTTGCAATATTGTGTATTTCATAAGCATTCAGACTTAATATTTTAAAATGGCTGAAAAAAGAATGGTCAATCAAGTGAGTGCTAGTTGTAAAAGTTAATTTCTCACCTCTTTTATAGCTGAAATGGTAGTTTTGAAAAAAATTACAGCATTATTAAGTCTAAAGGCATTCAGACTTAGAAAAGAGAGGCCAAATCCTGACAACTATTAAAACTATTTCTGGATGCCAGAGAAGTTCATTTGAAGCATTTCATTTTGTGTCTCATAACCCCTAGAATCAAAATGTCTCCAATGGGAGCAACATGCTTGCTTCCTGTAGTTTAGCTTCTGCAACATTCCTAATATTAATCCCAAATTCTGTTCATAGAACCAGAATAAGTTCTTTTAAAAAACTGCCTGCCTGCCTTTTTTTGAAATTCAATTATGTACATTTCCCTCCCTCCCCAGTGAATACAGTGGAGAGACTTCACAAGGGCCAGCTTATGGTCCTGCTAGTCATCCTTCCTCCTCATTGTCAGCACCTTCCTCGTCTTCTGCATTTCGCCATGTAGTGCCATCCAGACAAATAGTGGAAAGACAACCTCGAATGCTTGACTTCAGGGTTGAGTACAGAGATCGAAATGTGGATGTAGTCCTCGAAGACAGTTCTACAGTTGGTAAGAAAATGGTTGTAGAAAGAGACTGACACATTTAAAATGAATGTATATCTAATTACAGTACAAGTTTTTTTCTTTGAACAGCTGCTAGGGAGGAGAGGGGGCATTCGAAAGCACCACTTGTAAAGCTAGTGATTCTATACCTGCTTGAGTGGAGTGGGAGGGAAATGGGGCCAGTTCTTTAAATTTATTGAGTGAATAAGTCTGCAGGGAAACAGAACATAATTTTTCATGCCACGCAACAGTGTCAGGGGCTAGGAACACTGATAATCTCACAAAAGATTAACAGTGTAAGGTGTCTTGGCTCGGATGGTGTTTGCATGTAAGAGGTGCAAGACCATTTAAAAATTCTGCCATCATTGTATGGCCTCCTTGGAGCCTTTATTTATTTGAAAAATATGGTAATCTTTTCGTTCTGCCTTAAAACATAACATTGGCTCTTTGGTACTTCCATAAGTCTCAAAGATACTAAGCAGCACTAGTATCAGTTTGACCATTGGCAAATTTACTCTTTCCTTAAGTCACTTTGTAAAAATTAGGAACAAAGGGGGATTACAAAATAATGCTCTTATGACTTGAGAATATAATTAGAGACAGCCATACTTTACATAACCCCCTTCCCAAAAATTTTTGTAAGAGGAGGATATAACTGTTTTTGTTTTCTTTGTTTGGAACATTGTTCAATGGTCTCTGACCACTGAAGTAGCTTACAAATTTCCTTTTTAAAACAGGTTTTCAGATGATGATGATGATGATGATGATTGAACAATTATAAATGCACCTACAATTTTCTAAGCACTGTACATATATTCCAGTCCTTGTCCTCAAACTAATGGGCACAATACAAAAGGAAAAAGGAATAGGGAGGGAAGAGGAAATACAGCAATGAAGCAGCTTCTTCACTGGGCAAGGCCAGGTTGGTCTCCTCCTTGGTATACTGTTCCTGGAAGGCAGGGGGTGCAGCCCTCCAGCGGCCTTTGGTGCCCTGGCTGATAGCAGAGACCAGAGTGTGCTTTCCTTTGGTGCTGCAGTTTAGATATGCTTTTGAAAAACTACATGCATATTGCATACAGTATTTATTCCAAATCAGCTAAGGGAAACACTTTCCTCTTCAACTTTAAATAATACATGGTCAGAGAGTGACATCTAGTGGCATGTTATAATTATGTGCTAAGCATGTACTTTGTTAGTCACTCTCTTTTTGCCCTCCCCAAATCTTCCCCCTTTAACGTGCTCAATTCTCTACTGGGTTGTGCCTCATTTAGTTGCTTGAATTTTGACAGAGCATGAGTTCACTATCTCTTCATCTGCTTTTGCAGGTGACCAAACACCATGCAATATATGTGGCTCTCATTTGAACTGAATTAGGATTGTAATCAAGGGTAGAGACCCACTTGCAGTTATGCTGGATTCTGTGTGTATGCTCCACTCTGTATTGTGAGTATGGGGACACATAACATCAGTCAAACTCTGCCCATTTTTACTCCAAAGTCAGGGATTTTAGAGATTGGATGTGTTTTTCCTCTAAGCCAGTTTCACACAGACTTCAAAACTGTTTGGCTAGAGGTGAGAGGCGAGCAGCTTCCTTCAGACACTGAGGAAAGAAGAAGGCAGGAGAAAAGAGGCTAGGGCTGGAGGCACCTTACACTTTCCCCACAGCTCCCGCCAAGCAGGTAGGGGCAGGGGGAACTGTGGGAGCCACGTTGCCAGCACACAGCAAGGAGTGTGGAGGCTTCTGTGTGTGTATGTGTGTGGGGGAATGACAGCTCCTTTCAGACATGTCCTCTCTTGGAGGCTCCTGTTTGCCTTCTGTTTCCCTCAGAGGCTCCAAAATCATCTGCCACAGCTGCCACCTTTTTTACTGTAAAACCTTTGGAGATGAGAGCACCGAGTTGCAAGCTATACAGCAAGAAAGCGTTACTCTTCTCCCTTCACTTAAAAGCGAGATCCAGGGAAATCCAGAAATGACACAGGCGAGTGACTACGAAGGGAGGGGAGATAGAGAGAGAAGCCAGCTGTCTTACTGATTTCAAAACTGTTTGGTCATCGCTACCCTGCTTTGTCCCACTGGTGTGTACATGGAATCAATAGATAAAAAATGAATCAAACAGTAAAGATGTGTACCGCCTGGAGCAGGTTCGCTTCAAACTGCACCCAGACTAAACAGTCTTGTTGCTTTTTAAAGACACTAGTGTGCGTGCAGCCTTAGGCTGCAAGATTTAATAAATCCTTGAGAAACACTTTGATAAGACTAAAAAGGTGCCCTTGATTAATGAGACAGAAGATGTTTAAATTGTTGTAAGAATTTTTAATACAAGTCCTTACTTTAAGAAAGAATGCAGATGGCAAGATCTGTCTGAAGAGGCGTTCACACCTGAAAGAGTCATTCACTCCTGTGTGTGTAAGAGAGGCAAATGCCTCTTCTAATGTGGTGTTTGCTGCAACATATGCAGCTATCATCTGAAAACAAAGGGCTGGATCCAGAAAACAACCACAGAAAGGATGGGCGGAAGGTGATTTTACCACCTCTTCCTCTCCACTGAGCCCCCTGAAAAGCCTCCTCAGAAGGTTGAGGGTCCCTACTCAGTGAGATGGGATGGCCTAGCTTGAGATGCAGAGGGAACGGGGAATCCCTGAAAATCACATGGCTTCACCTTCTGATTGTTGGGGACCCCCCCTCCAGCGCCCTGTTTCACAGTTCTTCCCACTGACCTTCAGGAGAGACTTTTTAGGAGGCTGCCAGGAGGAGCAGAGGGCAAGGAAGTCATATTTCGACCAAGTCCATAGACCTTTCTCAGGATTCAATATATTTATTTATTATTTATTTATTTAATTACATTTCTAGACCGCCCTATAGCAGAAAGCTCTCAGGGCGGTGTACAACAAATAAAATCACAATTAAAATATGAGCAAGTGTGGAAAAAAAAATATATAGTACAATTATAAAACATTAATAAAATTGCCATTGAGATTTATAAATTAAGATCATATTAAGTTTAGAATGTTAAATTAAAATATTTAAAAATTTACAAAATTTAAAAAGCCTGGGCGAAAAGGTAAGTTTTTACCTGGCGCCGAAAAGATAACAGAGAAGGCACCAGGCGTATCTCGTCTGGGAGGGCATTCCATAGTTCGGGGGCCACCACCGAGAAGGCCCTAGATCTAGTTGTTGATCTCCGGGCCTCTTTATGGGTTGGGACCCGGAGAAGGGCCTTCGACGTCGAGCGTAGTGAACGGGTAGGTACATAGCGAGAGAGGCGCTCCATCAGGTATTGCGGTCCAATGCCGTTTACGGCTTTATAGGTAAGAACCAACACTTTGAATCTGGCCCGGAAACATATTGGTAGCCAGTGCAGCTGCGCCAGGACAGGTGTTATATGGTCAAATTTCTTTGTCCCAGTGAGAACTCTGGCCGCAGCATTTTGCACTAGCTGAAGTTTCCGAACCGTCTTCATAGGTAGCCCCACGTAGAGTGCATTACAGTAGTCCAATCTAGAGGTTACCATAGCATGGATAACTGAGGCAAGATGCTCCTTGCTCAGATAGGGTCGTAGTTGGGCTACCAGCCGGAAAGTGTGCTCCCCCAACTCCTGGGAGGAAGGGAGTTTCCTTGTGTGTGGAAAGGTTATGAAGATTGAATCAGCCAGTCAACCAAGATATTGTTAGAAGTCTTCAGACTTCTAATTCTAAATACATATTGGCAAAAATCTTGCAGCATCTTGCAGAGCATAAAAAAGCAACATGACGTTTATTTATTATTTATTTATTAAATTTTTTAGTCACCCATCTGGCTGGTTCTCCAGCCACTCTGGGCGACGCACAACATAAAACATACAATTCACATTAAAACCTTAAAATTCCAACAGTAACACTAAAACCTAACCCACCCCAAAGGCCTGCCTGAAGAGCCAGGTTTTCAAGGTCTGGCGGAAACTCGTTATGGAGGGGGCATGGCAGATGTCATTTGGGAGGGAATTCCATAGAGTGGATGCCATGATTGAAAAAGCCCTCTCCCTAGTTCTCACCATTCTAGCTGATTTAACTGGTGGGACGGAGAGGAGGTCTTTTGAGGTTGATCTTGTTGGGCAGCAACATTCATGATGCTGGAGGCGCTCCTTCAGATAGACTGGGCCGAAACCGTGCAGGGTTTTAAAGGTCAAAACTAACACCTTGAATTGGGCCCAGAAAGCAACTGGTAACCAGTGCAACTCCTTCAGCACTGGAGTAATGTGGTCTCGGTGGCGGCTACCCTTAATCAGGCGAGCCGCCGCATTCTGTACCAGTTGCAGCTTCTGGACTGTTTTAAAGGGTAACCCCACGTAGAGTGCATTACAGTAGTCTAGGCGAGAGGAGACCAGGGCATGTACCACCAATGGGAGCAGATGGTTTGGAATGTTCTCTGATAGACATATTTAGTTAAATCTAGAGGAGAGATACAAGTTTGTATAGATGTTGCTGGTTAAAAAGAAACCTGGATTTGTGAAGACATAAGAACAAAAGGTCAGCACACTGAATCACAATAGTTTCTGTGCTGGATCCACATAGCATAGAACTTAAAGAAAGACCATTAAAGAATTGTCAATTTTTTCAAAATGAGAAGTAGTAATGATTACATAGGACATTGTAAGTCATTTGCAGAGGCTTCTGAGATTTTATAGGTCTTCCCTTTTCTTCTCCAAAAGCATGGTGGGAGCACCTTTCTGCTTCTCCTACCTTGGATGTTATGTTTGAATACAGTGTATGTGCATAAAATCCAGCACAGACGCCCAAGTCACACACTATATTACTCTTTGGGGGAGAGGGGTGACTTTGTGATTGGGCCTTTATGTGTTGATTTTTATTAATGTACATCCTATTTTTAAACATTACAGTGTACGCAAGGATGTGAGAAACGCGATAAGTGGAGCCAGTGTGCTCAATGGGCAGAGGAGGAAAGCATAGTATCTCCTCCCACTGTACATAGGGAGAAAGGGTTGTATCCAATGCCGCGCTGAGTTAAAGCTACTTAGCACTATACTTGTTCTCATAGCGAAATGTTTTGCACCAGTAGAATATTGTTGTGCAAGAGGTGGCAGGTAACTTTGTTGCACAATAGATTGTGTAATCTGATGTGCAGCAAGTTTGCACAACTGTTGCATTGGATTCCTTTGTTTAAAAAACCTCACCTATCCTCTAGAGTAAGTGCCCTTGTGCTAGCAGACAGGGAAAGTTAGATACAGCCCCAAGTATGGGAGGATGCCATCCAAACTAGGCCACCACTTTGTTATGATATATTGCCAAGCTAATATTTAAGACTGTATATTCTGTGTATTACCTGTTTTGATTATTTTTAGAATATTGTTGCAGATGGCAGCATTTGGTTCAAAAGCTGAATTTCACAGAAGGATGGAGATGTTGGTGTTGAATTACACGCACATTTACATTTTATTTACCTGGAGAATCCTTGCTATTTATTCCCTTCCACAGTCTAAAGTTATCCGTTATAATCTTTTTTTCTTTTATAGAAATAAATAACAATACCTATAACTCTGTGGTGGCTCTTGGAAATGCTTCTGGTACAGAGAACAGACTATGTAAAGCCAAAGAAAACTTCTTTTGGATAAAAACAACCAGTCTTCATCTTGCTTTATTACAACATATATACACAAACTAATATGATTTAAAAAGATGTGGAGAAAAAAATCAGAGTTTGCTCACACCTGTTAAATGTCACTGTAAATTCCCTTTATTGCTAACCTGTGTTATTGCATTATAACACAGAATGTTCTGAACATCTGTGCTTTGCTGTGCACAAGGCCAGTTACATGGAAGCAAACCTGCATTTACCATCAGGTGTACACTCCAGCAGGCCACTCACATAACCTTAATGAGTGTGACTTGGTGGTACACATTTACAAATAAGTATGTCACATTTACACTTAACTGTATTGCTTAAAATTATTTTCCAGTGTTAGTGCTGTTGCATAAAATGTCCGCTAGGTGGAGATATACTACACCACCAATGAATGAAGATATAATTTTCATTGTCAGGGGCTTGTATGACACCTATCTAATGCCATAAGGCTAATATATTTTCTACATTAATTGTGAAATGTTTGGTTTTTTTGGACAATGTTTAGTGTAATTCTGTCCAGTGGGACAATCGCTTACTTATAGGGCATTATCAAGCAAAAAACAAGCCTGTCTTGTGAATGCTTGGAATCAAAACAATAACTTGGAATCAAAAAAGAAATACAAAGACAGTTAAGGAGCCTGTTATTTTCCTCATAATAGGCGTGGGGAACCATTTTCAGCTGACACATGCATCTCTCCACCCTGTCCCCTATCCAGGCAAACAAGAGGCATTATCACATGCCTCATGTTAAACACACATTCCAGCCAAGCAAAAGACTTTGGGGAGGGCATGGAGAATGTACCATTGGTCTCACCTGAAAGGTGATTTTCATAGGAAGGGGCCATCACTGTGGGAAATAGTTCCACCTATCGTGCGAAGGCAAGAATGTTTTTGAAGTCAAGACTAGGGACGTCATGCCCCTCCCACTCTCCAGTTCATTCGTAGCGAGTCTAAAAGAGATATCTAAAAATACAAGAACAAGGCCAACAGGCCCGCCAGGAAAATAACATAATAGTCACATGCATAACAACATGACTCTAACATAACTTCATAACATAACAGAACTAAAAGTCTTGACTTCACTCTTACATTTAAATATAATATGGAAACAATAACATGTAACCCATTGATAAAATCGCTAGTCATCCTCCAACTGGGAGGGTCGTGATGGCCCCTTCCTATGAAAATCACCTTTCAGGTGAGACCAATGGTACATTTTCCATAGGAAGTGGGCCATCACTGTGGGATGTACCAAAGCAACCCATATAGGGAGGGACCACCCACATGTTAATCCTTATTAAGAACCTGTTGCAACACTCGTCTGCCAAAAGAAGCATCAGCAGAGGCATAACGATCAATTTTATAATGACTTATAAACGAGTGTGGGGAAGACCAGACTGCGGCCCTACAAATATCGGCAACAGGAGCATTAGTAGCAAAAGCAGCCGAAGTGGCAGCTGACCTAGTAGAATGAGCTGTTATACTAGCAGGAACTGGCAGCTTCAGGGACTCATATGCTAAGGTAATGCATGCCCTTAACCAACGGGATAAGGTAGGATTGGATACTTTATGCCCCATAGACCCTGGATGAAAGGATACAAACAGAGACTCCGTTCGTCGAATCTCTTGGGTCCTAGACAGATAGGTCTTGAGAGCCCTCCGGACATCCAACGAATGCCAAGCCTTCTCGAGAGGATGGGTAGGATTCGGGCAAAAGGAAGGCAAAACAATGTCCTGGTTGCAATGAAAAACTGAATCGACCTTGGGACGAAAGGAAGGGTCAGTCTTCAGCACAACAGAGTCCTTATGGAAGACGCAGAGGTGTCTAGCAGAAGACAATGCGCCCAACTCCGAAACGCGTCTGGCAGATGTGATTGCGATCAGAAACAGGACCTTGAAGGACAGTATACGTAGGGGCACAGTCCTGATGGGTTCAAACGGAGGGCGTTGCAAAGCCTGCAGAACTTTCGGCAAACTCCATGAGGGGAACCGATGGACAACAGCCGGAGAGCGTAGGGCGACTCCCCTCAAAAAACGTTTGATGAACGGATGTGAGGAGATATGATCTCCAGGAGAGGACACTGAGAGAATGGATGACAGAGTAGACGCATGTCGACGTAGAGTGTTGGGTCGAAGTCCCATCATAAAGCCACTGTGGAGAAATTGGAGCACCTGGTGCACATTGGCCTGGGATGGATCGTGGTGGTGGGACTGACACCACTTGGAGAAAGCCACCCAGGTATGTTGATAAATGCGAGTGGTAGATGGTCTTCTCGAGGCCAAAATAATATCAATCACAGCGTCAGACAGTCCAGCTGACCTCAAGTGTCTCCGTTCAAACGCCACGCTGTTAGATTGAGCCAAGTAGGGTCCTGGTGCAGTACTGGGCCCTGGGATAGGAGGTCTGGCGTTACTGGAAGTGTCCAAGGATCCATCATTGACATTGCCAGAAGATCTGAGAACCACGGTCGGCGTGGCCAAAATGGTGCTATCAGAACCAGCTGTGCCCTTTCGGTTCGCGCCTTCCTCAAGGTTTTGGCTAACAATGGTATGGGAGGAAAGGCGTACAATAGACTGTCTGGCCACGGTGTTGTCAGAGCATCCACTGCTTCTGCTGTTGAGTCCAGGTATCGAGCAAAGTACCTTGGAAGCTGGCAATTGTGACTGGAAGCAAACAGGTCGACTGAGAGGGCGCCGAACCGACACTGGAGACGATGGAAAATGGCTGGATGAAGTTTCCATTCTCCTGGGAAGACCTGTTGTCTGCTGAGCCAGTCTGCTGTCACATTCCAAATCCCTCTGAGGTGCTCTGCTTTCAGGGATTGTAGATGTTGTTCTGCCCAGACAAAGATGAGGGAGGCTAAGTCCTGCAGAGGACGAGACCTGGTGCCCCCCTGTCTGTTCAAATGTGATTTTACACACGTGTTGTCTGTTCGAATGAGCACATGATGCAAAGGGATCAGAGATTGAAAATGACATAGAGCCAAGTGGACAGCCTTTAGTTCCAGCCAGTTGATGCTTCGAGATTGCTCTGCGTTGGGCCAAACCCCTTGAATGTACTGGGAGTTGCAGTGGGCTCCCCAACCTATGAGGCTGGCGTCTGTGGTCACGATGGTTCTGCGGGGTTCTCTGAACGACGTGCCCTTGGAGAGGTGTTGAACCTTGGTCCACCAGCGGAAGGAGAGGCGCAGAGCGGGGCTCAAACGAACTTTGCGATGGTTGGAGCTGGCAATGTCTTTTTGAAAAGGCAACAGAGTCCACTGAAGGGGCCGAGTGTGAGCCCGAGCCCAGGGCACAATGTGGATTGTGGAGATAAACATCCCGAGCGCTCTGGCGAGAAGCATGACGTCTGCGGATGTTTGTTGCATCAGGGACCTTGCGATGCTTGTGATGGCAGTGATGCGATCTGGAGCCAGGAAGACCATTGCCTGCAGGGTGTCCAACATTGCCCCAAGATGTAGTAGGCGTTGGGTTGGCTGGAGATGGCTTTTGTCGAAGTTGACAAGCCAGCCGTAGGTCTGCAAAACATTGAGGGTGATCATTAAATGATGATGAGCCAGCTCTTCAGATTTGGCCCGTATGAGCAGATCATCCAAATATGGGTAGATATGAACCCCTTGGGTCCGAAGGTAAGCCACTAGGATGAGTAGCACCTTGGAAAATACTCTTGGAGCAGAGGAGAGGCCAAAAGGCATCGCTCTATATTGAAAATGTTGGTGGCCAAAAGCAAACCGAAGAAACTTTCTGTGGGCTATGCAAATGGGTACATGGAGATACGCTTCCTTAAGGTCGATAGAAGCCAGGAAGTCTCCTTCATGCAGACTCTCGGTAATGGAATGGAGAGATTCCATTTTAAACTTGCGGTATGTTACAAAACGGTTGACAAACTTGAGATCCAATACCGCCCTCCAAGATAAATCTCGTTTTGGCACAGCAAATAGGAGGGAGTACACCCCTTCCGATCTCTCAGTTGTGGGAACTGGCTCTATTGCCGCTATGTGCAAGAGGTGATGTATAGCTGTCTGCATGATGTTGTGCCTGGCTGGTGCCCTTGGGCAAGGAGACGGGTGGAATCTGTCTGATGGGGTTGCCCAGAACTCTATGGTATAGCCATAAGTGAAGAGGTCCCTGATCCAGGAGACCTTAGTAAGGCGCAGCCATCGATCTCCAAAATTAAGTAATCTGCCACCTATGGGGATGGCGTTAATACTACTTGTGTAGGCGAGGACCTCCCCTATATGAGGACGATGAGTTGCCCCTGCGCCCTTGGTACTGACCTCTGCCCTGGAAGCGTCGGTTCCAGGAACCCCTGAATGCGTTGGAATCATAGGGTCTGAAATCGCGGCCTCGTCCTCCTGGCCGCGTTCCTCGAAAAGGCTGGTTAGAACGAAAGGAGGGAAATCGCCTGAAGGGCCTGTGGTCGATGTTCTTGACTGTGGCTAGAACCGGTTTATGGGCGTCTTTTGGATCAACCAGAACTGCCTTTAGAGCTTCCTCGCCGAAGAGTAGAGATCCGGAGTAAGGGGCCTTGGACAGGTTCAATCTGGCCGCTGAATCAGCTTGCCAGTGGCGAAGCCAGAGGGTACGACGAGTGACTATTTGAGTCGTCATGGCTCGTGCCCCTAATTGGGTGGCATCCAAAGTGGCATCGGCCACAAAAGCTGCTGTCTTACGTAATTTCAATAGTGCTCTTTTGAAGGCGACAGGATCAGGGTTATCATCCTCTAGAAGGTCATCCAGCCACATCATAGATGCTCTGGAGAAGATGGAGGCTGAGGCGGAGGCACGCATGGCTAGGGCAGTGGCCTCGTGGTTCTTGCGGAGGGCGAAGTCTATTCGACGTTCAGTAGTATCTTTTAGGTGGGATTCCCCTTCCCTGGGCAAGATAGATCGTGAAACGAGGCGAGCGATCGGTTCATCTATGCCAGGGACCTCTAACTTGGTGGCGAAGTCTGGGGCTAGGGCGTAAAGTCTGTCAGCCATGTTCTTGAAGCGTCGAGCTTTGAGCGGGTGGGCCCATTCATCGGAAGCTAATTTGGCAATTGGGTCCGGCACCGGGATGTAGTGTTCAGTAGGTGCAGGGGATTTGAGGACCTTGGCCCCTTTGAGAGTTGGAGCGGACGAAGTTGAGGGCGCAGTCTGGAGACCAAGGGTATGAAGTACCCTACGTGCGAGCGGTTGGTAATCTGAACAAGCGATACGATGTATCCTCCTCATGATCTGAATAGTCGCTCCAGTCGTCTCCTTCAACATGGTCAGTGAAAGTTAACTCCTCCGCATATGAGGCTTCGTCCGTACATCTGCCTCTGGCTACATCGAAGGGATCTGGCGAGCAGGAAGGATGAGCAGCATGGAACGCGCGTTGGTCCATGTTGAGTGGGGGTATGGCAGGAACCTGTGGTAGTGACTGCATTTGTGTGAAATAAGCCAGCATGGCTTGGAGTTGGGAGAGGAAATCAGGAGACAGCTGCAGACCAGATGTGTGAGATGTATGTGCCTGGTGGGCTGTTGGAACAGATGTCTGAGGCGGTAAGCCAGAGGTAGGTTCGTTAGGCGAACCGTGAGGGGGAAAGCCAACAAACTCTTCCTCGTCAGAGGCAGTAGCAGGAGAATGGAAAATATCACTTATGTGTGTCTGTGCTGTGGTGGTTGTTGGCACAGAGACATAACGAGGACGCTTTGGTTTACTATGGCTGGAAAGATGTTTTGTCTTAGCCAGTGCTTTGGCATGTCTGGTCTTAGACGTGTTAGTATGTTGTGGCTTGGCTGATTGTGGCATGTCTGGCTGATCTGGCACCATGTGTGTTGATGGTGACATGCCTGGCTGTTCTGCCATCTTATATGAACCTGGGTGCAGTACACTGCCACGGAGGGGGCAGAATGTAAAGACCCGAACTGGCACAGCGTACTACCACGGAGGGGGTAGGATACACTGGCAGATGGCGAATGCACTGCCACAGAGGGGGCAGAATGCACAGAGGTATCCGCGTTAATATAATATAGGCTGTTTTAGAGTTGGCACACTCAGATTAGTGCTGTGGGCTGGGTTTTTGGCTTGTTCACGGCCCCATAGGGGGCAGGATATGTAATGTAAATCAGATTTAATACAAGTCAGCCACTGATATTAAAGTTCCAGCCTTGATAATGTAATCCAGCCACTAGGATTAAAACTCCAGCCTTGATAATGTAATCCAGCCACTAGGATTAAAGCTCCAGCCTTGATAATACAATCCAGCCCACTAGGATTGGAGCTCCAGCCTTAATAATACAATTCAGCCACTATGATTACAGCCACAGTAAAAATGTGTGTAAATCAGCCTTGTGTAAGTTTGTCAGCAGCACATATACACAAACATACAGATAGATAGCCTGCAGGGGAGGTATCCGAAGCTAAATAGATGGGAACAAAAAAGGCGGGAATTTTGAATTTCAAAAAATGGCGCCCGGAAAAAAAAAAAAAAAACGGGCGGGAAAAAATGATCAAAACGGGGCTGAGGGAGAAGGAGCAATGGCGGCCGTCGCAAGCGAACTGGGGGAAGGGCTGGCCAGCACGGACTCGCCGAAAGCCGCAGTAGCGGTTAGAAAAAACTCTGGAAGAGCAGGTAGAGGAACACACGGCAGCCGCCGCAGAGAGAGCCGCCGTCGCGGTCTGTAAAGCCCTTCGCAGTGGGATTTAAGCCACGTAGCGAGGGCGATCTGCGGTAAGGTAGTAACGGCGGGAGCCGCAGCTGCAAGCTCCCGCAGAGATCGGATCAGCCGCAGCCGCGGCAACGATCGGGGGGGGGAGGGAGAGGGATTCCCCTTCCCTCACAAGCGATCAAAAGCGATCTTAAAAAAAAAAAGAACCGCAGCCGTGGTCACCGAGGGAGCCCCCTGGCTACGGGGGGGGGGGGCTTGAAACTGCAAAAATAAAGAGAGCCGCAGCCGCGGTCTCAGAGGGAGCACCCCAATCAAAGGAATAAAAGAAATTAAATAGCCCTGAGGAAAGGGGGAAGAGAGCCGCAGCCGCGGTCTCTGAGGGGATCCTCAGTAGGCTAGACACAAAAAACAAAAAAAAGGTTTTGAAGAGAAAAAGAGAAACAAATACGAGACTTAGCTAAATGCTACGTGAAATTCCAATCTTGTTCGTACGAAGGCAAGAATGAACTGGAGAGTGGGAGGGGCATGACGTCCCTAGTCTTGACTTCAAAAACATTCTTGCCTTCGCACGATAGGTGGAACTATTTCCCACAGTGATGGCCCACTTCCTATGGAAAATGGCCAGTGAAGGGTGTGGCATACAGAAAGGGGTGTGGTCTAAGGAGAGTTCAGAGGACTGGCTAGAGAGACCCGAAGGGCTGCATTTGGCCCTTGGGCCTGAGGTTCTTCACCCCTCCTTGATAAGATGATAAACAAGTGATCATGTTTGATCTTAATTTTTTCAAATTTTAAGCAGATGCTTAAGCAGTACTTGTGAATTGATCCTAGATCAAACCAAAGTACTGGTTGAAATATTAAAATGTAATAGAAATTAAAGGGTTGCATGCAAGTTATACATCCCATACAATGGAAACAATGCATTTTGTGTTAGTCATTGCTATTTGAGTTCACAAATCTATCTTTTCTGACATTGGAAAAATAAATAATTTAAAGCAAATATTTGTGGCACAAATCTGATAGTATTTTTAGTATACATTTTAATATATTTTTTCATATTTTTCATATTTGATAGTATTATTTCAATGTTTTAGAATTTATTCTAAATCAGGAATTCCCAAATGGTGGTCCGTGGACCACCGATGGTCCATGAGCTTCATGGAGCTGGTCCGTGACATGTCTGAAAAATTACTATTAAAAGTTAGCTCAGCATAATTGTTACAATAGGCAAAAAAATGTTAAATGGTCTGCCAGCACCCTCAGTAATTTTCAAGTGGTCTGTGGGGGGGAAAAGTTTGGAAACCACTGTCCTAAATAGTATTGTCACATTTCAGAGTTTGTCTTGTGGTATTTTATATGGATTATATGGATTGAGAGTATGTGTATGTTTCCTTTGGATTTGTTTCTTTACTCAAGAATTTGATAATATGTTAATGTTGAAACTGTAGCAACAGTATGGATTGTTTGGGCTTTTTGAACCTAAAACCATTTCATTTTGCCAATGTTTTGTAAAGATAAATGCAGAAAAATATAAATATTGACAATATTTTTCTCTTGCAGGAGAGATCAAACACATTTTAGAAAATGAACTTCAGATTCCCACATCAAAAATGTTGCTAAAAGGCTGGAAAACTGGAGACGTAGATGATACTGTAAGTTCCTGTATTTGTTAAAGGATCTTCTGCCATGCAAGGCTTCCTGCCACTTGATGCTAACGTGTAGATGACCTTTGATGTGATGACATGACTGTATGTAGCCTTTCCCAACCCAGTACCCTCCAGACCTTTTGGACCACAATCCCCATCAACCCCAGCCAGTGTGCCCATTCGTACAAGGCAATGCATCTGATTTCCCCCCCTCCATTTCCACCACTCATTCCATAGCAATCTATTATGTCGCCTGATGGTTGGGAGCCCCTCCAGAGCAGTGTGGGATTTGACATGAAGGGCTGCAGTAGACAGTGAAAATTGGGTGCTTTTCCACATGTGAATGGAAGCACTCCCTATTAGCAGAAAGCCACTATTGGATACAATCCTGGGACATTTTTGAATTAGCTGAAAGAAGGTGTATGGTATGACCTTTGGGACACTTGTGTGCAGCTATGACTTCTTATTGGATACCTGACAACCTGATCTCTCAGCTGAAGAAAATAAAACTGATTGGGAAATGTGGGACAGTGAAATGCAGGGAAAACATTTTCCTTTCCCCCAAGCAGAAAGGCAAAAGACGTTTTAGATGGTGAAGGACACTTTCTACTTTTATTGGCTCTGTCCAGCTGTATGCCTAGCTCAGTATATGTTATCACCTACATAGAAGCTTTGACTTCTCCAGTAACTCATGCTGAATTTAAATAGGACTTATTTCTGAGTTAAGTGTGCAGGACTGCAACCACAGTTCTGTGATAAGTGCTACAAAAAACCCATTAACGTTGTAGTATAGGGAAGGACTGCAGCTCAGTGGTAGAGCACATGGTTTGCATGTAGAAGGCCAAAGGTGCAATCCCTGACATCTCCAAGTATGGTTGAAAAAAGAGTCCTGTCTGAATACCTTGAGAGTAGCTACTAATCAGAGTAGACCAAGGATGGAGAATCTGTGACCTGCCAGATATTGCTAGCCAACTCCCATCAGCCACAGCCAGCATGGCCAATGGTCAGAGATTGATGGTAGCTGTAATCTAACAAAATCTGGAGGGGCACAGGTTCTCCATCTCTGGTATAGACAACACTGAACTAGATAGTATAAGGCAGCTTCCTAAGCAGTAGCCGTCCTTCTTCTCAGTGAGAAAACACTGGAGCGTCTCGCTTTTGTGCTCATGTAAATTATCTAAAGGCTTAATAATATCACAACCTCTAAACTGTTCTTGCTATCAGAAGTGCAGGGTCCCTTCATGATAGTCACAACCACACACCCCTTTTTTTTGCTGCTGGGTTGAGAATGAGATCCGTATTAATGCCTTCTCCCACAACAACAGAAGACAATAAGCATGAAAGCTGACTATGTCAGCTCCTCAAAAGAGTCTTCTCAGCAGCTGGCTCACCTGCTTTCACTCTGATTAGTTCCAGTCTGCAGGAAAGGACAAGGAAACATGTTAGAAGACACTTCTCAGTGACTAACACATAACCCTTTCCTGCTGATTGACTTGCAGGATGCTGGAGACATTGGGACCCTGCTCCCCAAAACGTAAGGGGTCTAAGACCCTCCAAGACCCTGGACAACTACACTCCTCCTTACTGTGTTGAAGGACAGAATGAACTTTGTACATAAGTCAACAGAATTACAGTTGTCATCTGTTTTCGTGTGATATGCCTAAACCTAACATGTGAAACCTAAATTGGATAGAGCAGATTTAACTCTACTATTCTATGATTCTTGTGAACCTTAGGCCTGCAGGCTGCACCTAACCTTCCAAAGCTCTTTTCCAATGCTCTCCCCTCCTACACCAGAGCAACCAGTCTGTGAGTAATTTGCTCCACTGCAACAATGCAAAGCTGGGCATGCTGTGAAGAAAGCTTTGAACAGGGATGCCTTCTCTAGTCCATAGATAAAGGTGTATTAATGGTCAAGCTCTTTTGGAAAAATGGGATAATTACTTTTTCAAAATGCAGAAATTTTGCACTTCAGTGAAATTTGGACACAGAAAATATGTTAAACTCTACTTTGTACTCTAGTAAGACTGTAAAGAAGCAGTCTTCAGATCATCAGAGAGATCAAAATATGCCAGGGTGAAAGAAGAAGGTTTGCCAGTGTAGCATATATTACAGGACTAGGACCTGGGAGACCAAAGTTCAAATCCCTACTCTGCCGTGAAACTCACTGGGTGACCTTGGGCCAGTCACACACTCTCAGCCTAACTTACCTCATAGGATTGTTGTGAGGATAAAATGGGGGGGGAGGAGGAAGATGGGATATAAATATGATAATAAAGACTTCTAACTGTATTACTGCAGTGAAACATATTTAGGGCCAAACTAGATGTGACGCTGAACACATCATAGGCAACTATGAACCTACCCGCACACTGCGCTCAACATCGAAGGCCCTCCTCCGGGTGCCTACTCAGAAAGAAGCCCGGAAGGTGACAACAAGAAAAAGGGCCTTCTCAGTGGTGGCCCCCGAACTATGGAATGTTCTTCCTGATGAGATACGCCTGGCGCCAACATTATTATCTTTTCGGCGTCAGATAAAAACCTTCCTCTTCTCCCAGGCATTTTCAGCATTTTAGTAGTATTTAATATGCATTTTAGTGTGTGTTTAATTATGTTTTAATTCTTGATATTTTAACTTATTTTTAAACTGCTTAATATGAGGTTTTAATTGTATGTCAGAGATAGAGCTCTAGCTCTATCTCTCGTTTAAATCCTCACCAGAGTTGGCTGTGGAAACCTTGTCCAATTGCTTGGAGTCCGTAAGTGGATGGATGGGAGAGAACAGGCTGAGGCTGAACCCCGACAAGACCGAGGTGTTACTGGTGGGGGATAAGGGAAGGTTGGGAAACTTTGACCTGGTGCTTAATGGGGTGAGACTGCCCCTAAAGGACCAGGTCCGCAGCCTGGGGGTCATTTTGGACTCTCAACTGTCCATGGAGCCCCAGGTAGCTGCAGTAAGTCGGGCAGCCTGGTACCAACTTCATCTGGTACAGAGGCTGCGACCCTACCTTCCTATACATCTGCTTCCACGAGTGATACATGCCCTGGTCTCCTCTCGATTAGACTACTGTAATGCGCTCTACGTGGGGTTACCCTTGAAGACGGTCCAGAAATTGCAGCTGGTATAGAATGCGGCGGCACGCTTAATAAAGCAAAGCCGTCACCGGGATCATGTCACCCCAGTGTTCATGGAGCTACACTGGTTGCCAGTTGTATACCGGGCCCAATTCAAGGTGTTGGTATTAACCTTTAAATCCCTAAACGGTTTCGGCCCAGTTTATCTGAAGGAACGCCTCCAGTATCACGAAATATGCCGCCAAACAAGATCGGCCTCACAAGACCTTCTCTCGGTCCCACCGGTGAAAACAGCTAGGCTGGTGCGGACCAGAGAGAGGGCCTTCTCGGTCGTGGCCCCCACCCTCTGGAACTTGCTTCCTTTTGACCTTCGACATGCCTCCTCCCTGATGGCTTTTCGTCGAGCCTTAAAGACCTTGTTATTCAGGCAGGCCTATGGGATTTCTGGGGTGGGTTAGGCTATTACTAACAGGTGGTTTACTGTTGTATGAATATGTTTTAAATTGTGTTTTATATTGTGTAAGTCGCCCAGAGTGTCTGTTAAGTCAGACAGATGGGCGACTAACAAATAAATTATTATTATTATTATTATTATTATTATTTTACCTGTTGTAAACCGCCCAGAGAGCTTCGGCTATGGGGCGGTATATAAATTGAATAAATAAATAAATAAATAAACTACTGGCACCAACTGGAACTTCCTTTCCAGGCTAATAGCAGCTGGGAGGGGGGCAATTTTTCCTTAGGATTGCAACGACGGAGAAAAGGATAAATCTCTTCTGTCATACCATAGTGCTGATATCCCCCACCTGCCACTACGCTTGGCATTTGTTATGAATTTTTTTAAAAAACACAGATGTGATTGCTAATGATGTGTTTAGTGTAATGTCTAATTTGACCCTTTGAGATGAGGTCACCTGATACAAAATGTTTCTAATTTCTAATTGTAACTTTTCCCCCCTATAGACTGTTCTAAAAACTCTACACTTGCCAAAAAACAATAGCCTCTATGTCCTAACGCCTGATTTGCCACCACCTTCCTCTTCAAGTCTGCCTGGGTAAGATACAATAAAGAAATACATTTGAGTGTCATGTAAGAACATGCCATATGAGGAATGTACATTAACAGTGTTGTTGCAAAATCATATTTAGATTTCTGTTCCTTTTCTTTTTAAATTTCTCGACTTCTCATTTCTGCCCATTATAAACATTTATGTGTAGGCAGGGTAATAAATACTAGAAATGAGAAGTTTTCTGCTTGCTTGCTTCAAAGGAGAATTATTAACTGGTGATTAAACGCTTGCTCTAACTAGATGTTGTCTTCAAACTATGCCATTTTCACAATTTTAAATTTCATTATGGTCTTCCAGACTACTTTTTCAAGACTCTGTTGGTGCAATGAAAGCATTTACTGCTTTGAGTTTTTAAACTATGCCTACCACATATTTAGACTAGAGATATAGTGGGATACCTGCAAATTGCTTACGCGTTTGTGGCCAGGGAGAGATGGATGATACAGTTCAATATATATTATATTATTCTATGCGTAACTCCCCTAGGGATAATATTTTGAAGAAGACTTCTTGTTTTACAGTAGGAAGAAAATCTGTTACTTATTGGTTGATAGGAATAAATATATATTTCACAAAAGGTTTCTGTTTACCCTAGCAGTCCAATGGATCGGGGGGGTATCACATATAATGGGGTTCAATGTACTGGGGATCACCTATGCGAAAATGTATCTCTTAGTTTATGTTGAAATTGATTATGATTTTTTGATTACCAGTGCTATTGGCAGGTACATTTGACTGATTGGGCTGCATAGTATAAAAATGATTGATAGTTTTAATACTTGCCTGGAAACGTGAAATTGTAGTTCAGATTTATAAAATTAAGTGGAAAGATATAAAAGTGGAAATTGGCTGGATAGGCAGATAATAGTTTTGTTTCCTTTTGTGTAACAAATTATTTTTAGTAATGAATTAAAGTGGTAGAGGTTATAATCTCTCCAGATTATAAATCTTGTGTTTAGTAAAGATGTTCAGGTTATAGGTTCTAATCGTGAATACTATGCATCATTTAAAAAAAAATAGCAATAGCGGTTCTTGTGTGATATCTAAATGTATGCATTAATGGTACAAAAATATGTCCTAGAACAGATTACAGCACAATCCTATGTGTATCTACTCAGAATTAAGGCCTATTGCATTCAACTGGATTTACTCCAATGTATGTTTATAGCTTTAGGCTTCAAGTCCAATTGAAATCAATGGTGCTTATGTCTGAATAGATATGTATGAGACTGAGCTCCACAAGTTTTAGTTTTTATTTCAGACTTTTTAATGAGACGGTTTAGAAAATCTTAGTTTACAAATGTAGGTTAAAGTAAACAACTCATTTTCTATACTAGCCAGATTTTCTGACCGATTGCTGTTTGTGATTAATCTGCCATTGTCTACTGCATTAGCTACAACAAACATTACATTTACATACTGATCTCATATTTTGTTTTAGTGTAAATAAACTGTAATTATAGTAAATTTGGATGTCTATTGACACAAACGTATAAATCTGTATGCTTGCAATAGAAATGTTGATTATTATGTGTCATGATATTTTGTTAAAATTTAGATGTTTGGAAGGAAAAATGAATAGATATGATGAATAATGGATATTTTTGTTCTGAAATTCATGAAGAGCCTTTGTATAGCTGAACTAAAATAAAAGAAGTGGCAAACCATTGCTTTAATCAAGCAGATTTTAAAAATATTGTTTTATTTTCAGATACAAATTTATCTACTAAAGAACTAAAATATTTAATTTCAGATTGTTATTAGATGCTATTCCCAACCACTGAAATTGCTGGGAATTTCCAATATGTATATCAGGAACGCTTAGAGCTATAAAATAAATACCTAAATATGAAACCCTTGAAAATATAATTCTAATACAAAGCCAAGCTATATGTTATACTTTTATTCTAGTTTCCTCATAATTATTGCCATTCAGAAAAATCCCCTTTTATACAGTGAAAACTGTGAGAGAATATAGCTGAATCAAAATATAGTTATATCACATAGGGTCGGCTAACCTGTGGACCTCCTAGATGTTGTTGGGGCTCTAACTCTCATCAGCCTCCCAATGGCAAGGGATGATGGAAGTTATGAGTCCAGCAACATCTGGAGGGATAAAGGTAAACTAATTTAGACATTATATAACCATGATCAATTAAAGTTTGACTTACTGCTTATTCTTTGATTTTTATCAGCAATTGGAGCAAAATAAATTGGCTTTTTTAGGCTGCAGTCCTATATCCACTTTTCAGGAATAAGCCCCACTGATACTTCTGAGTATGTATGCATAGCATTGATTAGTGACTTACAGCACAACCTGCATTGCCTAGTAATGCAGTTCTTAGCAAGGGCCAGTTTGTCACAGAATGGGTGACGTATTGCAGAAGCAGTGGAACAGGGACTGAGTCACATGCAAAAAAAGACCTCTGTACAGAAGGCTAAAGCTCTACTTCAAGGATGGGGAACCTGTGGCTCTCTAGATGTTGTTGGGCTCCAACCTCCATCAGCTCCAGATGGCATGGCCAACCCTCAGGGATGATGGGAACTGTAGTCCAGCAGCATCTGGAGGGCCACAGATTGCCCACCTCTACTATGCAACCCTGTGCATGCCCACTCAATCTGCCTAGATATCTTGAATCATGCATAACAGCAATACATTTGTATCTAGAAATAAAAAAAACCCAGTGATTCTGTGAGACAGAAAAGAGAACTCCAGCCAAAACTGGATATTGGGCCTGGCTGATTTGCAAAAATGGTTGAAAGACATGCAACCTCATGGGAAGAGGAAGAAAGTGGACATGGGTGGTGGTGGGGAACAATGTGTTGGTCTTACTCCTTTTTTTTTCCAATTAATTTTTATTCAAATTTTCAAAACCAAAACAATACAAAAAGAAAAAACACAAATTAATAACTAATACAATAAAAAAAGAAAAAAAACCCTATTGACTTCCGATTTGTCGTAGTTCAGCTATAAGTCTATAATATATAACAAGCCTGTCTCTTAATAGATTATAAAATCACTTTCCTCCAGCGGTTATCTTAGTTGGTATCAAATCTCATTAACATCATATCATTTTATTCTTCCACAAAAAGTCAAAGAGAAGCTTCCAATCCTTGAGATATATGTCCATCAATTTTTTTCTAGATAGACATGTCAATTAATCCAACTCATCAAGTCTACTAAGTCCAGTAATTTCAAATCGCTCTTCTTCCATTATCCGTGTTGGTTCCAACTTCCATCTTCCATCTTCCATCTTTACGCACCCAATAATCTTGCTGTCATAGTCATATAATAAGAGTCTAATAGGAATTTCCTTTATCACAGATATTTCCTTGCCATCAATTCCGAACGTATCACTGAAGTATTGTTGCAAAGCCGCATCTCTGTTCCTCTTTTTTACAGAATACACTAGCACATCTCTTGAAGGTTTTTCCATTGACACAAAACAGGGATTAATTCTGTAAACTTTCTCCATTTCAAGTTCCATCAAATCCTTCCAGTCCAAGAATTTTTTCGAACCGATAATATCTTTATCTCCAATCTCTTCATCAATTCCTTCAGGGACAGCGCTGAGTTCCAAACCGTAATATTTGTCTCCAGGATCCATCACAACCAGGAAATCCAAATCTTTTTCCAAGTCCATATTTAATCCAATCTCCATAGTTTGAACCTTGCCTTTAATTTTTCTTACATCCTTTTTTGGTTTTCCAGATCTGTCTTTATTCTCCTTTCTCATAGAATCCTGAATTTCTTTCAGCTCCTGTCTCATTTCGCAAAAATCAATTTTCAACGCTTGTCTGTTATTTCTCAGTTCTTGTTTTGTTAGCTTAATCCCATTCATTATTTTCTGAAACATATCTAAATATAAAGTTCCTTCTTGTACATCCATGGTCTCAACCATCTTCTTAATTGTCATTCTTAAAACCAAAGGAACAAAACTCCTTCAATTTTCAATGTCCCAAGCAAAGAACAGTTTATTTCTTTATCCAGTTACAAAGGAGTTAATCTTTCAAACCAACTGACGTCACACTCTAGACAGCACGGACTTCCTTATTTCTTATATGTCCAGAAGTGCAAAAACAGCTTTAGTTCACAGCATCCAAATAACTAGTAGCAGAAAGAATGAGCAGATTCATCAAAAAAAAGAGAAGAAAAAAGTAGACCGGAAAAAATAGTCCCAGACATATATTACTCAAAAGTCTTATAAATCAAAATGTGTTGGTCTTACTCCTGAGGCATCAGATTAAAATTAATAGTGAATGTAATTCATACCTTGATTCTCCAACAAAATAACAATTGATTCTCCAACAAAATAAAATAACACTATCAAGCAAACAATTATCAGAATATATTATTACAGAAACAGAAACAGTAACAGAGCGCCACAGTGTCCATTCAATGGCCATAGGTTGTCCTGCAGAATTAGGTTTAGCCCCTCTTTGAAAAGTTGCAAGACCAGAGTAGCTTAAAGACCCCATGGGGAGATCATTTCACAGCCTCAGATGAATTGCAGTAAAGGCCCTGTCCCTTGCTATGTATAACCTCACCTCACAAAGTAAGTACTTAAGAAACAGACAGCATGCCCCAGAACGTAGTGTCCACTCTTAGATATGTGGAATCCCAAGCTGTGAATGTTCTGGCTATCCTCTTCCAAATTGGAATCAGGATTGCTGATGTGTTTTTCTCTGTTTTACCTCTAATGTGAAACATGTGAGCAGTACATATGTTAGACTACAAGTCACATAGATCTTTGGGTGTCTTCAAGGCACTGCTAGGTATGGCTACTCAAGTGAAGAAGTCGCAACAATTTGGCATGCTTCCAAGAACCTATTAAGTAGGATCAGGGCAGGCACACTACTTGAGTGGGAACTGTCTCTTGGACCAGAACTGGGCAAGCAACCGGGTACTCTTATGTGTAGCCTTGGGAGTGGGTTTGATCTGTTTGTGCCTGTGCAGGTGGCAGTGCATCCTTGATGACGAAGGCAGAGATGCCTTGGCTAGTTCACTCCTGGGATCCCCCTCTAAGCCTTCCTACTGTTCCACAGACACATCTGTGAGAGGAGGTGGGTTGGGAAGCTGTTCAGGAGGTAGTGAACACTCAGGAGACAGAGTGGCTGGGTGTCATCTGGCAATTCCACTTCATCTGCGGCAGCCCACTGAGATTTTCTCCAGCATCATCAGCCCCCCCTGAAGACCACTAGGCCCTTCCCTTGGACCCCATCCTCCTCCTCTTCAGAGCCAAGATTTCTCCATGGGGCTCATGACATTGAAGGACTTTAAAAAGACGAATGAGCACCTTGAATTGCATCCAGAAGATAATTGGTAGGGAGTGCAGTTCCTGCAGCACCTATCTTCTAGGGTCTTATCCAAAGTTGCGGTCCCATCAGCACAAGGATTTCTGTTTGTGCAATGGGACTTTTGCTCAAGTCCCGTTGCTCAAGTGGAAATCCTTCTGCTGATGGGGCACATAAGTAAGGTACTGCCCTAAGAATCTACCAAGAGGTGGGCAGTAGCAATTTGCACTAGCTGAACCAAACTCAATGTGATGTTAATTGTGTGAATGCAGTCTGCATGCATGTTTTTTGGTAAGTAAATTGCAGCTGCAGGAAAGCCTGAGCAACCTTGAGACCATGGTGAAGAGGAGTGAAACTTATTTGGTTGTGTCCAATGCTGTCTGTGCACATTCAGTATTGACTTCACAATTCTTGCCTCTGCAGCCCTCTGTGCACTCTCAAGATGTGCTCTGGAAAACTGCACTGTCCTCTGGAAGGACAGTGAAATGCTTACACTACATTGGATTCCACCTTTCTCTCCCTGCCAAAGAGGAGAAAGTTCACATCTCTGTCTGGTCTTGACAAAAGTCTCCTCTCTGAACCCTGTTGCATTTCAAGAGAAGCTTCTCATTGCTGCCAGCTTCAGATGGAATATTTTTGTCAGGATAGTGGCAAGGAGAGAAACTCCCTGTCCCAGTCCTCAAGGTCCCAAAGCTGCTGAGGCTTTCTCATGGCTATTTACATTAATTGCTTTTGCACAATTAATGTCATGTCTAGTTGGGCCCTGTGCCTAGCTTTTCCAAAAGTCATGTGGGTTGTGCTTAGTTATGTGAGAAGCCGATGCTGGATGTTGAGTACTTCTTAGAAAGTGGTTGCATGTGAATAAAGAGATGTTTACAGCTTTAGATTTTTTTGATATTTTGTAGAATTAATCTAGCATGGTCTCAAGCCCTTCGGACTAAGGGAGGTAACAAATCTAAATGGGTGTTTATACCATATTTCAGAATCAAACTCTGGATATGTAATCGAGCAAACCTAAGGGTCCCCATGTAGAGATATGTGTAGCTAGCAGTGCGGTGTGCAGACGTGTCTTGGAGTACCTACATACCAAACTGATGCTTGAGAGTGTTGGCTTGTAAAGAGAAGGAGGGGGAGAAAAGGCACTTGGCTTCCTGAAATGGAAGGAATAAATAAATAAATAATTCAGGTACCTACTTTGTTAACAGATGGTTCTCATTTTACCATATAAGTAGCAACCATATTTCCAGTGTCATGTACCTTGCTTCCAATACAGCGATGGGAACTGTGCACATCAAACCAAGATGTAGAGAACTAGTGCTGAGAACTCTTCATGCAGCCTCTTTGCAAGTGTAGCTTTATTATTCATAAGGAGATGCACTTGTATGCACATTTGCCGCCCTGGGCTTCTACTAAATCTAATAAACAAATACTAAATAAATAATAAATAAATGTAAAAGGAGGTTTCCATAAGATTCACCTATGCTGGGTATTATCAAAATTAGTGTCAAAATACTTTAGTATTCTCATAGGAAGGAATTGCTTAGGGAAAAAATGGGAATTTCACAGAAAGTTGTTGTTATGTGTCTTCAAGTTGATTATGACTTATGGCGACCGTATGAATTGGCGACCTCCAGTAGCATCTGTTATAAACAATCCTGTTCAGATCTTGTAATTTCAGGTCTGTGGTTTCCTTTATGGAATCAATCCATCTCTTGTTTGGTCTTCCTCTTTTTCTACTCCCTTCTGTTTTCCCCAGCATTATTGTCTTTTCTAGTGAATCATGTCTTCTCATGATGTGTCCAAACTATGATAACCTCAGTTTCATCATTTTAGCTTCTAATTATAGTTCTGGTTTAGTTTGTTCTAACACCTGATTATTTGTATTTTTTGCAGTCCATGGTATCCTCAAAGCTCTCCTCCAACACCACATTTCAAATGAGTTGATTTTTCTCTTATCCACTTTTTTCACTGTCCAACTTCCACATCCATACATAGAAATTGGGAATACCATGGTCTGAATGATCCTGACGCTAGAGTTCAGTGATACATCTTTGCATTTGAGGACCTTTTCTAGTTCTTTCATAACTGCTCTTGCCAGTCCTAGCCTTCTTCTAATTTCTTGACTATTGTCTCCATTTTGGTTAATGACTGTGCCAAGGTCTTGATAATCCTTGACAAGTTCAATGTCCTCATTGTCAACTTTAAAGTTACCATAAATCTTCTGTTGTCATTACTTTAGTCTTCTTGATATTCAGCTGCAGTCCTGCTTTTGTGCTTTCCTCTTTAACTTTCATCAGCATTCATTTCAAATTATTACTGGTTTCTGCTAGTAGTATGGTATCATCTGCATATCTTAAATTAGGTATTAGGTACTAAATAATAGTACACAGAAAGTACTTCCTAATTTATAATTGTGCACAAGAAATCTATTCTATTAGTATGTGCATGTTCTCCCTTCTTCCTTGTCCTTTGGGAGCTATAAGCATGCAGAATAAATATTTTATTCTAAAATTTTCTCTAAATATTTAAACCAAATGTTTAGTGCAAGCTAGTCAAGAAGTGGATCTTGATTTTTTGCCACTCTGAAAACATTTTAATAGGCAGTTTTATTATCAGAGTGAAATCAGTGATGCTCACTATGCCTTCATTATGCAAGGTACTTCCTCTAATGCTGAGTTCTCACTTGAACAAATTACAGTATAATCTAATTTGTCCTCTAACCAGTTTAATACATGTTGATTTAATTAATTAAAGCAGGACCAATTATTGTCTTGCTTTACACCACCAGAGATCCTGTTGAAGTTGAGGAGTTTATCATGGTGAACTTCAAATACAAATTGTTGGCTGAACTTCTGTATACTACACTTTTCTATCCCATAATTTAGTGTTAGAAAATGTGCCAATTTCCTCTCAGGCTCTTGCTGCTCTTCTCCTTTTCCTCCTCCTCCAGCATGGCCGCAAGAAGGAGATCAGAAGTTTTTACTTCTGTTTTAGATTAACTGCAGTTTAGTGTGTCATCCAAAACTGTAAACTGTGATTAATCTTTACTATGGTTAATGGGAACAAGTCATCTTCAGAAACTATAGCTTGAAGTTGGCTTGTTTTTATTAACCATAATTAAGATTAAGCACAATTTGTCTGGGTCCAGAAGATATGGCAAGCTGCAGTTAAACTGAAAGAACCAAATAAAGAAGCAAGATCCTCATTGTGGCCATGCTGGGGGAGGGGGAAGAGTATGTGAACCTGGTGGAAGGCTAGGTTCATTCTTGTAATTCTAAACTATGACTTACTGTTGCATCCAAACCAGCTCACCAGTTTTGATACTGGCTGTGTTTGGATGAATGCTACACCATGTACTGCTAAGCTATTATAGTAACTATGGTTAACCAAATGTAACTTGTGCAAGGTTTGTTTAGGAGAAACGACCATGAGCCCTGGTTTGGACATAGCTTCACTAAGGGAGGAATAAAGCAGGAGCAGTTGGACTGTGTGTGTGAGCACACAGCTCATGCATCATCATCATCATGGTTTATTTGTATGCTGCCTTTCCATAGTAATCTATGCTCAGGGCGGCTCACAACATGAAAAAAGTTACGTAATTTACTATTAAAAAACAAAATTCAAATAGTCCAAAAATACGTGAAAGAAAACTTCTTAAGAAACATACGATAAATTGAAACACCATTATAATCCATAATGTCCAACAATAAAATACAAAAACATAATCCCAATAACTGCAAAGATAACTACTTCCAGAATTAAATGTTGGGCCAAACAGAAGCTCCTAACCGACACCCCACCGTCAAGATGGTCTCTGGCATCTTCAGGCAGTACCAGCTTTTATAGCCGCAGTCAGTCACGGCCCCACCCTCCCAGGCCAGGTGGAAAGAAGCCAGCAAGCAGGGAGAGGGACTTGCAGTCGAGGTGGTCTCAAAACTAATTTGCGTAAGACAATTTACTTAACCATAGTTAATGGCTTAATATTATGTCCAGTAGCAGCTGGTGAGGTGGCATGGGAGGGCTCATTGCTCTTTTGGACATGGTGAGTTGTTGTTGGGAGCAGGGGAGCTTGGCTTTGTATAGCAGTAGGATCGTCTGATTGGCTCCACTGTTGCACCGCACCATGCTGAGCTTCCTGTGCCCCAACTATCCCCTTCTTCCTCTCAGTCAGTGGCAGCAACCCGCCATGTTCAGATGCCAGGAGAGCAATGGAGCCCTGGCCGCTACTGATTATGTCAAAATACAACCATTAATTCTAGTTCAAAAGCATGTTAAAACACATTCCGATTTGTCTCATTTTCATGAGGCAGAATTTTCTAATGAGCATGAAACAAGCAAGTAATTTGTTCTTTATCCATTATTTCCCTTTTTTATCTACTATTTCAATAATATCCACAGGCAAAGTAAGAGTTTCTGCATGCTTGAGGAAGCCCCAGTCATGCAGAAAGTTATTGCTTGTTAATTCTGAAAAAAAGAAGTGGGGAGGGCACCAAACAACCAGGTGAGGACTGAGCATGCCTGTTGGTCTCTTGGAGTCATAGACTGAGGACAACTGTGCCAATTTTATTTACATTTAATTTTATTTACTTACATTTATATTCCACTGTTCAAAAAAGTTTTGAAAGCAGCTGACAGTTATAAAATAAATTCAGAACACATAATCACATTAGGAACAAATGCTGCCTTATACTTTGACCACTGGTCCATCTAGTTCAGCATTGTCAAGACAGATTGGCAGTGGCTCTCCAGAGTTTTAGTCTGGGTTCTCTCCCAGCCCCATGTGGAGATGTTAGGGACTGAATCCGGGACCTTCTGCATGCAGAGCAGATGCTCTATTACTGAACAACAGCCAGCAGAACATTATCAGCAGTGGTGGATGTTACAACCACTTAAATGTCATGTCAGTCTGATTAAAACAAATTATCACCAACCTATGAAAATAATAATAAAAAGTTTAATCTGGTACCAAAAGGATAACAAAAATGGTGCCACATGAGCCTCTAGGGAGGCTATTCCAAAGGTGGACACCACCATCAAAAAGCCCTATCTTTGGTCATAACCCAACCTACCTCAGAAGATTGAGGGCGGGGTGTGTGTGTAAAAAAGTTATCTAAATTCTTGGATGACCTCACTCAGTGGTTTTATGTAAATGTAAAAAGAGCCTGGGAAACAAAAAAGAGTTCTGTACATCTGCCATGGGACAAATCAACAGCCCGCCTCCCAGCACCACCTTTTAGTGTGGGGAAAAAAAAGAAACAAGTAGGGTTGAGAAAGGTTGGCTTGCTTGAACTCCTAAAGGTTTGTGGCATCTTTATATATTATTGTATAGTAGTCTCACAGTATGTACTCCTTGGGACTCTTAATTCTTCAGGATGCTATCGGCTTTTATGAGCTCCCCATCTCCGAAGGGGTGGGAAGATTTATTAAGATCAGAGATGTTTTTAATATCATTTCTGATATGAACCTCTGCTCCCCCCAATTTGGTGTGAATATATTATTGTTCTGTAATACATTTTTCAATTATTAAAAGTAATTGGAAACCCCTGAAAAAATATTCTTTGAACATTTTATCTTTGCAATACTGATCAATATAATACAATATGATGTGCTCACCAGCATTTATGGCCTGATCCTGAATGTTGCAATCTTGGATTCCATTGATGGAGAGCCGCTTTTCCTCATTCTCAAGTGCTTTGTATTGCAAAAAAGGGGCATTCCCCTTTAGTACTATGAATAAGGAAACTGAGCTAAGGCAAGCATCAGATACCTGTTGAAAACTTTTTTTTTGCAAACCTATCCAGACACATGATTTTATTGCCTATATTTGTTTAAAAAGTTTTATGTGTTTTGTCTTTGCTTTTAATGATGATGGGTTTCTGTTTTTATTGATGATGGTTTTGTCTAGTTTTAATTGGTTTGGTTTACGGACTATAGTTGTATTTTATCATTTTATTTTGTACACAACTCAGATAATTCTTTAATCAAGCAGTTTATACATGTTCTAAATATATAAATTAAGCACTGATAGTCCATCCCCTCTGCATTTGGGTCTAGGTTTCAGAAGCTAGTACAGGTTCTGGTCCAGATTAACCATGGGAAGACTGCATTGGAAAGGGAGAAGGAGAATATGTTGAGGTTAAAGAGGATGTAGTAGTAAAGATAAGGAGAGGCTAATATATATATATTTGGATTATGGTATCTTCCAAGACAGCTCTTGCTCTGTTCAATAAAATTATAAGCCTTTGAAAAAGCCTGAAAACAAAAATTACTTTTTTCCTGAACCTTTTCAGCCTGTTTTGGTAAACAGCAACAATAACAAACAATAACTATGCAAATAGGGATGGAATTTGGTCATTTGACACTAGGTGAGATTTACTAGTAAAAGCCAGAATTCTTAACACTTCCCACTGACATCATATAAAGCTTACTTCGGCAGTAATCACAAACATCTATCAAGTTAACTGAAAATTCTGGTCATGCATGTCCATCTGCATGCATACACACATACACATACACACACACACCCCTATAAACACCTCAGGTATATGTTGTTGTAAGCTAGCATCAGAGTATATTAAGACTATACATTGCCTTAGATACAACTGGCAAAAAGGGATGTTTAAAAGCTAGAAATAAAACAAATGTTTTATATATACCTACATTTATTTTACATAAAGTTTCTGTATATGTGTTTGTAATCAGGCTTTTATTTTGAGGATGTAGTTTAAAGACTCAATTTCAGTGAATAAGTCTGTTTCATATAGCTGAACATTGTGGCTATAGCAGTTGGCTCAGTGTTTTGAAAATTCTGAAGAGTTAAAATGTAGCCTTAGACATTTCAATCACCTTAAGAGAGAAGGAGTTAACAGGTTAGCCCCCTTGGTCATTCGCCACATGCTTCCTTGCCTTTAGGAGCAAAAAAGAAAGCGATGATAACATTGTGCCTGGACTTGTCTCTGCAGAGTTTAGGGTACTCCTGGGGTTTTTGCAGCTAAATGTGAAGCAAGCTAGAACATGCTCACTCCTGATTTTCTTGTTTTTCTTTCAACCCTTTCAGTGCCCTGCAGGAATCATTAAATCAAAACTTCATGCTGATCATCACCCATCGAGAAGTCCAGCGGGAGTACAACCTCAACTTCTCAGGAAGCAGTACCATTCAGGAGGTGAGTTCTGTCTCACAGCTGAAGAATAAATGTAGCTCATTATAACTAATGTCAGCTTTGTTAAAGAGGGCTTATGTATTCAGGCTGCAGACTTCCTTTCGTGTTTCGTTATTAAGTTTTTAGCTTTTAATTAACTGGATAATGAAAGATTACTGTAGGTACATCAGATGGTGTGACCTACATATAAATTTGCATTAATTCTAGCCCAAAGCAGTAGTGTGTTTGGTACCATGTTGCATTTTAGTAGCAAAATGCATTACCAGAGTTGTCTAGTTAGGCTTCCCCCACCCTGACCCCACTTTCTTTCTTGATCCTATACCACTGCGTGTTCATATATACTACCTGTGTCAAACACTCTGCTGTTGTCTTGTCTTGACTATAGATAGAATGGCAGAGAAGTGGTATCATTTAAAAAAATTATATCACTGTTTTTCTGTAAAATAGCCAGCAAAGGGTGATGTTGCAAAGAACAGTCCCTTGATGATCTATCCTTGAAAGACAGATGTACTTCTTAAAATAGTCATTGCCCTCAAACGTTGAAATCCTTGTCCATTCCATAACCCTGTTTTATATCAAAATAAAATAACCAGCTTTCCTGCTTTTTCTTTTTAGTTAATCATAACCCATTTGTAATACATTATCATATCCAATCCAAGTCTTTCTCTTGAATATTTTCTTATGATATTAAGCAAAACACGTTTGGTCAAATGTAAACAGTGGCTTGTATCCAGACAGGCCTCTGTGTGTGCGCAAAGTGATCTGTGCTTTGATGGCCATTTTTTCCCTTCTAGTAGCAGCTTCTCACACCTTGTGGGGTGCTGCTTTAGAGGGCCCCCTTCCTTGAGGGGGTGCTTTGGTGTTTTCACTGAATGGGGCTTTGGTGCTTCCACTGAAATAAAGACTCCTATGTATACACAGACCTCCATGCGTGATGCTTTGGATGTTAGCTTTTTTTCACAATTTCTTACTTTGAATTAATTTTAGCACCTGTGCTCATAATACTAAAAACAAATCTATACTGTTTCATCATCAACCTTTTGACTCAGCAACTTGAATAATGCAGGCAAGTTAATATTGCTTGTGGATGAGTGTTAATCTGTGTCACAGTGCCATTTTGTAATTTAAATAGGATTAATATTTGTTTTTTAGCTATATTTGGAAGCTAGAAAGCTACAAATGAATAATCCAATTGCTTTTTAATGGTCTTGAAGAACCCTAAGACATCATATTATACGTCTAAATGCTTGCATCTTATTGCATTGCTTCCAATAAATTATAGCAGCTGCATTTAATGAAGTTACAAATGCAGAGCTCCTTTACAAATAAATTTAGGATTCCAATGAAGAACCAAGTCCCCAAACAATAATTGGAATAGATATGCTGACAAACGTAACATTATCTGCCATTCTTAAATTCAAAATGAAATTGTTCAGCATAAAGTGGCGTCTCTATGCTGAAATCCCAAAATCTACTATCTTCAAATAATCTCATTAATTTCAGAAGAATGTGTGATGAGTGCATGAGTTTAAGGATTGGGTTCTGGATCTGACTTGACGACTGCATTTTATTTGACACCAATGAGGATTTGCACATTAGTTGCAGAATGCCTCACTGAATAAAGTAGTATTTCTATAGATAGAGGTTTTTCCCATAAGAAGGCAAGTGAAGGTTGGGAGTTAATTGCTGTGCTGCAGAAAATAGAACCAACATGCTCAGAATGATGCTCCTCTTGTGGAAAATACACCCTATCCTAGTGCAACATGTTAAACTGCTTTCAATACTGAAGTATCTCAAAAAACAGTTTGTGTAGTGGAATGAAGCAGGCTGCTTTTAAAATGAAAAAAAAGAGAACATCTTGGTTGTATGCAAAAACAGCTCTAAACTATAGGCTTTTATTTTGTATTTCAGCTCAAAAATGTGAATTAACACCTTCAGCATTAGCTATTAAACTGAATTGTCTTCTATGAAAGGAAATGTTAATCATTTAAAACATGTTGATCTGAAGTTACTGGTAAATTAGACATTTCCTCTCTTTTTTGAGAAATTACTAGTTTATATGTACTCTGTTTTTCTTCGGTAGCAATTGAACATGCACAAGTTGCAGTTGTCAACCACCAGAGGGCAGGAAGGACTATTCAATTATTCTCTAAAAATGCCTTCCAGTGTTTTCAAATTAGCTTCCTGTATATTAACAAAAAGGGGTATAATGGCTGAGTTATTGTTTGATTTACAGATAATTGGCATATTGCATGAAGGAGACTTAATTTCACCCTTTAAAATTAAACAGGGAGATTTAAAAAGACATAAAATATTCATTAATATTCAGTGATTATAAAGCGGTGGCATATATTTATTTTACGTTTATTACTGTTTCGATGGGAAAATACTGCAAATATTTCAGAAATCGAGTTGGCCATACTGACAAGTTGAAATGTTTAAGCAGTGTTAATGCAATCTGCTCACACCTGATATTCTATGCAGAAAAATTCAAAATGTCTACATCAATTATTAAAGGAAATACTTAAAATTCTAGAAATGTTCAGGCCTCAACACAACTGTTGGATGCAACTGTCTCTCCAGACCCAGTTGCCTGGATTATTTAGCTGTATTTTAATGTTGAAATAACTCGCAAGTAATAAATTATTATTTATTTTTCCAAACAAACTAGTGTCATCAATATTTTTGTAGTGAGCTAATGATAAGCCTGTTAGGATAGTAGACATGAATTTACATTCCTCCTCTGGTTTCAAGCTTTTTGATTTCCTTTCGGAATGTACATTGAAGAGCTATTAAGAAACAGATGGATTTAAATTGAAATCCTGGTAAGAGAGTCAATAAAAAAATTAAGAAACATTTGCATGGGAGTTTTTTCTGCCCCCAGTTTGGTGCCATAGTTCTACAGAAGGGGTCTGTTTTTAAAAGCAAGTATGATACAAGGTAAAACTATGGTAACATTCTGCACTGGCAGACTGCTTATACAGGTCTGGAATTCAGGTATGAGACCAGCCTAGGCTGGAAACAGAAGTGTATGTTGACGAAAGGTCTTTGTGCATTCCCACCATGTAGATACAGTCTAAGAATATAGATGGGATAGAAAAGCACGTGGGAGGGGGGGTCCTCTACCCTTTCTTCTCCCCTCCCCCAATTTCAGAATGGCAAGACTTGGAGTGTAGTGCATTAAGTTGTGTTATACCTCTCCCTCCTTTATTTATTTATTTATTTATTGTACTTATATACCGCCCCATAGCCGAAGCTCTCTCGGCGGTTTACAGTAACTAAAAACATTAAAACAAATACAATTTAAAACATCTTTTAAAAACAATTTAAAACACAATTAAAAAATTTAAAACAATATAATACAATAAGATTCAATTAGCAGTTCAGGGTGCTGTAATGAAACATTTAATGCAGGATCTCTAGATGTTTTTGTACATTTTTCTAAATCTGGGGACATAGAAAGCTGCCTTATACAGTGAAACCATTGGTCCACCTAGGTCAGTATTGTCTATACTGACTGGCAGCAGCTCTCCAGGGTTTCAGGCAGAAAGCATTCCCAGCCTTTCCTGGAGATGCTGGGGATTGAACCCGGGACCTTCTGCTTGCAAAGCAGATGCTCTGCTTCTGAGCTATGAGTAAGAGGGTTATAATTTTGGAAGCAATGGTTTCATATATGGCCTATATTGCAAATTAATGTGTCACAGGTTTCAGATCTCTTTTGGTACTTGTGAAACAGTGCCAGTAACTAAGTCCTGAACAGACAGAGCAGTGGTTCCCAGCCTTTATGGGTACGGGACCCCCTTTGTAACCTAAAAAATAGTTGTAATTTTAGTCTCTGTTAATTGAAAAAAATACATAATGAAGTGTTAAATAATGTTTTATTCATCACAAAAACAAAGATGATGATGATGATATTTATTACCTGCCCTTCACCAGAATGCCCCAGAGCAGGTTATAGCAATATAAATAACTTTTAACAATGTTGAAGGAAACGAAAGGAAGGAGATAAAAGTAAACCAGAGTGATGAACAGAGTCAGGGCATTTGGACTTTGGTTCTAAGTGCCTCATCATCAGCACTTGGCTCAGGAAGTTCCATATGACAACAACAACAATAATATGTCTAATGGACAGAATGTCAACAGGTGAAATTTTTCCCATAATTGTATTTCCATACCAGAAAAGGATTAATTTAATTTCTGTTTAATTTCTGCCTGTCATACAGCTGTTTTTATTTATTTATTTATTTATTTGATTTATATCCCACACTTCCTCCCAGCCCTCCTCTCCCCCAATGCCAACCCTAAACCATGCACAAGAGTAAAAACAACAAAATTTGGGCAACTTAACATCTCTTAAAATATTTAAAAATATAATGAACATATGCAACTGTATAAACATACATTCAAAGCCTTGATAAACAGCAACAGAAATATACTGAGCATGTGCAATTTGACATTTTTAAATCTTACTTTACCCATCATTTTTTTGCTCACTTACTGCCTTGGGTCAGTCACTAACGCTCAGCCTAGCGTACTTCATATGGCTGCTGCTCCCCTGAATTCTATAGGACTTACTTCTGAGTAGACCTGGTTAGGATTACAGCCTAAATCCTTGTATTATAGACATAATTTTTTACTTCCTTTAACCAGTAAAGCCCCATCCCCCCCTCTGCAAAAGTAGTACAGTTTCAAAGCTTCAACAGAATCTTAGTCTGGTCTGATTACTGCAATGTGATTTACCTGGAAGTAAGCCCCATTAAATATGAAGATATTTACTTCTGAGTAAACTTGTAGTTCAATGTATACATGTCAACTATACAGTGAATTTTTAATGAGTGCCCAGGTGTGTATTCGTGGAGGGACACTCCGGGACAATGTCCCATCACTTTTTTGGCAGACAGATCCCCCCTCTGTCTCTACAGCCAGAGCCAATCAGTTTGATTGATCTTCCTTCACTGCCACTGACAAAAGGGGGGGGAGCCGCTGGAGCTTAAATTAGCCCAGCTGGCCCCTTCTCTTGATGCACTCGTGTGAGTGCTGCTCAGCTCTCTGTGTGGTGGGAACTGACTGTACTGGCTGCGTGCACATGCAGTGCAGGCTTGCAAGTTGGTGGTGCACAGACCAGCCATTAATTAATTTTTTAAATTAATAAATAATTATTCTCTTGAGTCTTTGCGATCCCCCTCAGATGACTTCATGACCCCCTTGGGATAGAGTGTAAAGATAGAGTATCAAGGACAATCTTGTATCTTTGAAAATGTCAGGTTAGCTTAAACAATTTTAGAATGATGCAATGCTGTAGTTTTGTAACATAAATTAAAACATTTATGAAATGGAAGCAGAGATGGAAGCTTTTTTAATTTTGATTTAAACTGTGAAAGATTTCTCAGAGAGTAAAATAATACCTTTGCAGCCTAATTTTAAGACTTGCAACCTGATAGATAAATAATTTAGGGTTAGGCATATAAACTGCAACAGCACCTGTTACTGTTGCAGTAGTGCATAAGCAGTCTCATCCCTCTCTTCATCCCTTGTATAAAGCACAAGATAATACCTGCATCAATGCTATGTGGGAGAATATAGGATTGGGCACAAATATAAGCATCATAGATAGATATATTGGTACAGCTGTTTGGGAGTAGATCAGAATACTTTGAATCACTGTAAATCAATGTGTAGGAGTTACTGAGAATTATACATTTTCTTATAATAATAAATATTATGACACAAAGTTGTGATTTTCAGCGTACTTTGCCTTCAGAAGCTCCTGACAGTGAACCTATCTTGTTGGTGGTGATTTGTTTTTTAAATTACAAATATGCATACTGATATTATAATTGGATTCCTCTAAAACTGAATTATTTGTTTTACATGAATATCTCTCATTGACTTTTTGGAGTTGTTAAAACAACAGAAAGAAGGCAGGATCCAAATTCAAAGCAACAATGCCTAAAAGCATATCTTAAAACAGAAGGTCTGATTTATAACAAATTGGAACATCTTTTACTTTGTCAAGTTCTTTGGCCTTTGAATAGTAAAAGAAGGGGAAACAATTGTAAATAAATTATTTGAATTCATTAAAGACTGCTTCAGCATGTGATTGTCAGCTGCTTTTAAAAACTAATAATATGAGCTGCAATTTGGCTAGATAATCTGAAACAAAGGAAACATATACCAATGCAAAGCATGTACCTCAATTGAAGTAGGGATGCCATTTTTTAAAAAAAGAAATAACAAAGGAAGTTGGTCTCATGGGAGCTAGAGGGCTAGATACCCGCAAAATGTCAAACTTGAAGGAGGATAAGTTCTCTGTAGCAGCTGGCCCAAATCTAGGACAGAGCATAGAAAAGGGAAAGTCCTCAGAGGAACCATTGTAAGTCAGGTCACAGGAATTGCATCAGGGTCAGCTTCAAGTGTAAATATAAGAGGAAGGGCTGTAGTACAGGTTATCCTCTCTATTTGTTGCCCCTGTGTAGTGCAGGTATTTGCCATTCTTGGAGCTCTTTTCAAGCTGCTCCAAGGAGAATTGATAGGATAAGACAGCCAAGTGTGCAGAGCAGAAAATATCCGCTTCTCTGGATCATTACCTTTTTTTTTGGTTGTAACACTAAGGCACCCTCGTACTTGCTGGAGTTTAGCAATTAGGGAGGAGTTTTTTAGACTAGGGGTGGCCAACACGGTGCCCTTCAGATGTTGGACTACAAGCCCCCCCAACCAACATGGCCAGTGGTCAGGGATGATAAGAACTGTAGTGCAGCAACATCTGAAAGGCATCACGCTGGATATTGCTGATCTACTTTGCCTTTAAGAATATAAGGTAGGAAAGGTCCTGCTGGATCAGACCAAAGGCCCATTTAGTCAAGCATCCTGTTCTTACAGTACAGGATGCCTATGGGAAGCCAACAAGCAGGAACTGAGCACAACAGCCCTCTCCCCAGTTGTGTTCCCCAGCAACTGGTATTCAGAGTATATCACCTCCAATATTGGTGGTAGCACACAGCTGTCATGGCTGGTGGGTATTGATAGTTGTATTCTCCATGATTTTTTCTAAACACCTTTTGAAGCCATTTAAGTTGGGTAGCAAATTCCACAGTTTGTTTATGCACTGTGTGAAAAAGTACTTTCTTGTGTCAGTCTTATACATATCCACCTTCTCCATACAATGCAAACTTTTATACCTTTCTGTCATGCTCTCTTAATTACCATTTTCTAACCCCATATGATGATGATGTTTTTGTTGTTGTTATTGTTATTTATTAAATTTCTATCCCTCCCTTCCTGAAGGAGCCTTGTGTGGCAAACAAGGAAAAAACACACTAAAACATCTTAAAACATCTTTTTTAAAGAAAATCTTAAACATCTTAAAAAGCATTCCAGCATAGACACAGATTGGGATAAAGTCTTTACTTAAAAGGCTTGTTGAATGAGGAAGGTCTTCAGTATGCACTGAAACGATAACAGAGATGGCGTCTGTCTAATATTTAAGGGGAGGGAATTCCAAAGGACTTCCTGATAAGATGGTATCTGCAGGAGGCTTTCACCTGCAGAGCACAGTGATCAACTGGGTATATAAGGGATAAGATGATCTTTCAGGCATCCTGGACCCAAGCTGTATAAGGTTTTGTACACCAAAACCAGCACCTTGAATTTAGCCCAGTTACTGTCAGTTCAGACCCTATTCGCGGTATATGTGAAGCTAGGATTTTTTGCCCCTATGTGCATCACTTTACTTTTGCTTATATTGAATTGCATTTGCCATTTTAATACCCATTCACCCAGTTCAGAAAGATCCTTTTAGAACTCTTCACAATCCTCTTTTGTTTTTACTACTCTGAACAATTTGATGTCATCAGCAAACTTGGCCATCTCACTACTATCCTCCGGATCATTTATGAATAAGGTGAAAAGCACAGGTCCAATACAGATCCTTGGGGAGCCCCACTTGTTACATCCCTTTGTTGTGAGAATTGTCCATTTATTCCTATTTTATGCTTCCTGTTTTTTAACCAATTACTGTACCTTTGGAATAGCAGGACTAATAGGCCCGTTTTGTACCTTCTCATAGTGCATTTGAAGGTCATCCTGGCCTCCTCACCAAAGGATGAGGGGGAGTTATTTAAAAAGCAATGATTCAGACTGAGCTGGGGTTGCAGCTTTTGTTTCAGATTGTTTCCTCAAGCTGCTTTCCCAAGTTGGTTAGAACTTAGAGCTGATGGGGAACATGGCCTGGAGAGGATGATGCGTCAGGGTTACAACCAAAAGAATACCCCACCTTACACCATGTCAGCCTAGTTCTTACACCAGAGACCTTCTACTTCATTGTCAGTGGCTTAGAGTTTGGGGTGTAGGAGATTGGTTCTGAAAGCTATGCCTTTAACAAGGTAAGAGAGGGACAAGTTCATGACAATGTCATTGTCAGAACTGCCTGACAATGCCAATCCATAAAATACTGGGGGATGTTTTTCCTGTTCCAGCCAGTTGTGTAAGTCTATGGATCAGCAAACTAGGATCAGGATCTTTACACGGTTAGGAACAGTTACTTTGTAGTGGTGGCCTGAGGCTGTATGACAGGAATGAGTTTGAAGAATGACAGGAAACATCACCTCTTCACTGTAATTCAGTATCTGCTTGACAACAGGGCAACCAAACCTATCTTGAATTAACAGAGGTACTCTAGGGTCTTCATATTTGAAATAATACCTTGAAGCTGGGATGTGTGAGTGAAGAGTCTGATGAAGCATTTCCAGATGATGATACTTCATTGTGGTGGGAAAAAAATGGAGTGCCTTCAAGTCTATCCCAACTTATGGCTACCCTATGAATAGGGTTTTCATGGTAAGCGGTATTCAGAGGGGGTTTACTATTGCCTCTCTCTGAGGCTGGTCCTCCCCAGCTGGCTAGGGCATGCTCAGTTTGCCACAACAGCACAAGCCAGCCTCTTTCTTGTCCGCAACTGCCAGCTGGGGGGCAACTGGGCTCCTTGGGACTATGTAGCTTGCCCATGGCTGCACAGGTGTCATTGTGGTAGCCATCAGAAATTAGATTACTTGCTTCTGTCTGTCTGAAGAATACCTTCTCATTCTGATTCTGTTCATTGTTGGGGGGGGGTGTATGATCACAGGCACTTCTAGAACAAGGCGCAAGTGTTTACCTGGCCATCAGCATTCAGGATAACAAGAAAGACAGTGTTGCCTTAATAGCTCATTTTTCGTTACAACTGTAACAACCATTATTACTTCACCAACATCCTGGTCAAATCCTTTTGATAAAGCAGGGTAGAAAACGTGTTCAGGTTTCTCGTATCTGTTTCAAAAAACATGAATTTGTAGCTAAAGAAAGAACTACCTGATGATGTCAATCCTTAAAATACTGGGAGATGTTTGTCCTGTTCTAGCCAGCTATGTAAGTCTATGGATCACTAAACTAGGATCAGGATCTTGACATGGTTAGGAACAGTTACTTTGTAGTGGTGACCCTGAGGCTGTAGGACAGGAATGGGAAACCTTTTGTGACCCTCTAGATGTAGCTGGACTACAATTCATTTCATCCCTTACTGTTAGCTATGCTTGCTGGGGCTGATGAGTTAGAGCCCAACATCTGGAGGACCATAGTTTCCCTATCCCAACAGTAGAAAGACTTCCCTGAGACATGAGGTTGTTGCAAAACATTCCTGGTTTCTCTGGCTTTTAACCTGTCCAGTTATACCAGAGCTGGGGATGCTGCTGAACTCCAACACCCATCAGCTGCAGCAAGTGTGGCCGATAGCCAGGGATGATAGGAGCGGGTCCAGAAGAGGGCGACGAGGATGATAGCCGGTATGGAGAACAAGTCTTATGAGGAAAGGTTGAAGGAACTTGGCATGTTCAGTCTGGTGAAGAGAAGGCTGAGGGGTGACATGATTGCACTCTTTAAGTACCTGAAGGGCTGTCACACAGAGGAGGGTACAGATTTGTTCTCTGCTGCCCCAGAGGGTAGGACTAGGTCTAATGGTTTTAAGTTGCAGGAGCGTAGATTCAGATTGGACATTAGAAGGAACTTCTTGACAGTAAGGGCAGTTCGGCAATGGAACCGACTGCCTAGGGAGGTGGTGGGATCCCCTTCACTGGATGTCTTCAAGCAGAGGCTGGACAGCTATCTGCGGGAGATGCTCTAGCTGTGGATTTCCTGCTGTGAGCAGGGGGTTGGACTCGATGGCCTACAAGGCCCCTTCCAACTCTATGATTCTATGATTCTATGAGCTGTAGTTCAGCAACATCTGGAGGGCCAAAGGTTCCCCACACCTGAGTTAGGCTGATCTTAGCACACACACAGGTCAGGGAGGAGGCATTCCTTCAGATATTTTGGGCCCAAGCTGTTTAGGGCTTTATATGTCACCGTTAATATTTGCTGCATTCTGCACTAGTTGCAACTTTGAAACATTCTTCAAGGGCAGCCCCACATAGAGTACATTACAATAGTTTGATATGGAAGTTTCTGGAGCTTGGATCTCTGTGGCCAAGCTATCTTAAGTGTTTTTTATCTACTGTAAACTACTTTTGAGCTTGTGGGGAAGTAGCCTATCAATGTTTTAAGCAAAGTGAGCAGAACTCAGTCCACAACATGTTAGGTCAGGTTCAGGCTCTGCAGGACTAAAAGTGCTCCCAGGGATACCAGACATTGTTCTAACAAAGTCCAAAGCTCACTTGAGCCTCTATATCCTGAAGCAAAGTTTGCCAGATCCATGTTCCTCAGTAGGGAATTGAGAAAGGGTATCACTATGGCACTACTGGGTTGTACCTTCTTCCAAATGGACCGTGAGAAGAGTGAATTGGTTAGGGCGATGGACAGAGACTCCTTTTAAAAAGATTAGAGCTTCTGCAATCAGTCTGATAAGTTTTCCTTCTTAGAGATATCTTCTAGGTCCAGCAGATGCAGGGGCTAGGAGAGCTTGAGTGCAGGTTCAAGGTCATTTAGAGGAAGACTTGCTATTAAGAGAACCTGGGGACTGGATCTTAAGAGCAGCATTTGACATGGTACAGCACAGGATGGTCAACAACAGAGAATCAACAAATTGTTGAAGTGCATAAGGAGATTGGTCTAGGGGGCAGGGGAATGGTGATGTCATGCCATATGCACCTTGTTCATGTTTGATGCCAGATCATTCAAATGAGGCTACTTCCATACCAATAGGAGATGCTCATACCAACAGGAGATGCTATTTTTATAGATATAGATCTATAGATTGTTGACTCCAGCCTCTGGTTAGGAAGTTCATTGTGGAAGTTGGTGGCACAAGAACACGTAGCCAAAGACCAGAGGCTTAAAGAAGCATTATTCCACTCAGGATTTGTGCTATCAGTTGGCCCTTTAGAACTTCCAGATAGGGTGTGGTGATGGCATTTCTTTATTCATATTTCAACAACACCTTGACAATGCTCTGCATCAACTATCAGAATAGAATAATTTTCACTGTATTAGGTTACTGGTGAGCTAATTAATTAGGTGGAGGAGCACCTATGTGGAACATGGAACTCTGTCATAGATTAGCTGAGCTGGTAGAACTAAAGTGGACCTTCTCTGTTGGGTATTTGCCAGATACTGAATTTATCAATCTGGTGAGGGATTTGTTTGAAGTACAAGAAAATCACCATGTAGAGGAGTTCAGGTGTCAGTGTTTATCAATGACAAAGTGGCCAAGGAGTCTTCTGTGCACATTTCCACTTATACTACTAAAATCAGAGGATCAACAGAAAGAAATAATCCTGATAGCTTCAACTGTTTGGGATTGTTATTATTGTTTATTACATTTGTATACTGCCCCATAGCCGAAGCTCTCTGGGTGGTTTACAACAATTAAAAACATTAAAAACAAATATACAAATTTAAAAACACTTAAAAAAAACAATTTGGGGGAGATTCCTGCCTGGCCAGCTCTGCACCTTGAACACAAGCCCATCTGTCCGTTCAAGAACATGAAGGACAGTCTAGCAGCAAAAGTGGGTAGCTCTCTTCCCTCCACCCTCAAAGGAAGCACTCTTCCTCGTCCATTTCATCCAGAGGCTGAAGGGATAACTGTATCCCATGGATCTCTTGAACTTGCCTACAAAGATGTCTTTATTTCTTGTAATCCTAACATTAACAAGGAGGGTTTTGATGTTGGATATATTTGGTTGTATCCAATGTGGCGCTAAGTAACTATTCTGTCAGTGCAAGGATATCCGCTTGTGCAACAGAACTCCCCGCCTCCTCGCCCCATGTGCATTCCATGCCCTACCCAAATGGAGGGGAGAGTGTTCTTGCACTCGGGTCCTGCTTGCGGGCTTCCCCCAGGCACCTGGTTGGCCACTGTGAGAACAGGGTGCTGGACTAGATGGGCCACTGGCCTGATCCAGCAGGCTCTTCTTATGTTCTTATGTACTTATCTGCTCTGGAGAGTTGGGGGAACATATTTGTCTTCAAGTTCTAAGCTTTGCATTTCTCACAGGTTGGAATGGCTCACTGGGGGAAGGTAGATTCAAATAAATCTGTCACCATGTAGAAGAAGAGTTTCAGGTTTATCTCTAAAACTTGCCCAGGAAGATGTGGCTCAGTGGACTAAGCATGATGACCTTGCATGGAATGAGCACTGGAGTTGTGTTCATATTCTGTGGATTGTGATGCTGAGAAGGATTGTTGTATGGGGGGGAGATGCCATAGTATATTCCCCTTCCAATGATACAGTAAAAGTTAATTAGCAATTTATAAGTTAAAATGAAACATCAGTTAATGAAGGTTCTCTATAGTTTGCACAGGAGGGAGTAGCAGTAGTGATATTAGAAACTGTTCACTTTGGGGCAACAGCTTCCATAGCTGCCTTCTTCAGATTGATATCATCTGCCCAAGATACATAGACTTGGCTCAGGGCCGGCTCCAGGAATGCTGGGGCCCTTGGGCATCAGGCTGCCCCGGGCCCCTCTTCTCCCCTTCTGCGATCCGCGGCATGAGCCGCACCACAGATCGCAAGACAGGAGCTTCTGAGCCACCCGCCATCCCCCCCTTCACCTACCTTTCTCTGCTGTTCGCGCAGGGTTGCCATCAATAAAGATGGCGGCCGAGGTTTCGGTAAGGGACTGAAGCCTCTGCCGCCATCTTGGTTGATGGTACGCAGCGCACGCATTGCTGCCAACCAAGATGGTGGCAGAGGCTTCAGTCCCTTATTGAAACCTCGGCCGCCATCTTTATTGATGGCAACCCTGTGCACGCAGCCGCAAACAACTGTAAAGAAAGGTAGGTGAACCAGGGGAATGGTGGGCGGCTCGGAAGCTCCTCCTGTCCTGCGGAAGGGGAGCAGAGGGCCCCCCAGGGGCCCCTCAGGAGCTCCTGTAGCTGCGGGGCCCTCGGGCCAGTGCCCCACCTGGCCGCCCCTTCGAACCGGCCCTGACTTGGCTATATTAGATTTTGTACTCAAGTATCCCTATGTTGTGGGATTGAAAGGTTTTCATCACCCAATGCACTTTTCAAGAACAGGGTGCTGCACAGGAGGATGTTTCCATAGGAACGTTTAGTTATTTGGGAATGTGTAAAAGTAATGTACATAGAGCAAAATAACAGAATACTTGGCATTTATCTTTTGAAGTTCAAAGAGCTTCATATGCATTTTTTTTTATAATCTTTGAGCAATCCTGTAAATTGGTCAGTCTGGGATAAGTGTGGGTGCCTGTAAGCATGTATAATCTAGTTTACTTTTACCCAACCTATTGAACTCACAGTTGGGGTGACAAGATGGCAAGTGTTTCTCCCACATATTCTGTGCATGTTTATGGATGAATGAAGACTGTGTGCAAGTGTGTTTGAACATGACTCAGCCAAAAATCCTGGTTTAATACAGCGATAGAATAATAAACCATGATTTAAAATTGGCTTAATATTCTGGCTTGTTTGGAAGCCATTGACCACAGTTCTGGGTTCTTGTATAATGGAACACTATGGTTATGTGCCAAATCAGGGCTTGTTTTGCGAAGGGAGGAGTGAAGTGGCAGGAAGGAGACTTCATGTGGGTGCATGCTCTTGTACATTTCTTGGATTATTAAGCTAGGGTTTTTGTTTTGTTATTATATGACCATTGTGAATAAAGAACTGGGGGTCAGTAGAAATTCTGGATTAACTGGGTATTATGTTGTGTATCATGCTCATAGACAAAGTAACTTTTTTATTATTCAGCCACCAGCCTACCAGCCACTTATCTGCCATTATGGATCTAACAGTTTTACATGATACCATAGACTCTATGAGATATTGTGGGGTGGAAGAGGGACGATGCAATAATTTGAGGCTTATGAAAAACTCCTTATGTTTTAAAGTGGTATTGGGAAGGTTCCATGAGCTACACTACCAAAAATAGGGACCATAAGCGCATTGCTTGTGATGCAGAGAGCTTCATGTGCATATTCAAATCAGTTCTGCATATGCTTGGTTTTTTGTTTTTTTGTTTTGCAAATTTCCCTTTTAGGGGCAGCCCCTCATGTCTAAAAGAATGCTGCTCTAAATAGTCTCCCAACTATCAGGGAATGGTAGCTGTAGTAGGAAGGTGTTGCCTGAAAAGCCCCTGTGCATACATGGAAGAAATCTTATAGTTTTCTTGGATCCCTGCCATTGACTGTAACTGCTGTAGATCAAAGATCAATTTCATTGGGATTGTTGATCTGAACTATGATGGGATGTCAGTATAAAATAGCTCTAGCAAATAACATTCAGCAGTAGAAATGCTTTGTTTTGGTTTGTAAAATTACATAGGATCTTGACTATTTTTAATGTTCTTTTGCTCTATCTGCACTCTTTTATATTTACTGTGTGCTGTCATGCAATGCTAATTTGACTGCTCTTAGTGCTTAGATACTGACTAGCTGCCAGTATTTATTTTGCTGGTCTTGCTTTTTATTTGCTTCCTTTCTTAATGGATGAGTCCCAAAAATTGGATCGACACAAAATTATATATATACTATAGGCCGAACTCATCCATTAAAAATGTAGATGTTAACAATAAAACAATCAATGTACTGAAAAACAGACCTAATCTGCACACAAATTAATCGGAAGAATGTTTGGTATTTCTGTCACCTTCCTACCCCTGTCCTGCTTTGAGACCTTAAACAAGCACATACAACTTCTGGGTAAGGGAAAATGATACCATTTAATAGCAAAGGCTACAGACCAGCGCTAAATACACACACACACGTACACACAGAGCCAGCCAGCCAGCGCTGCATGTGCATGCTCCAATAAGATACCTGTATACTACCATTGAGGAGGGAGGAAAGAACATACAGGACTTAGTCCTTGCATGCCGAGCAGCTGATTAGCACTATTTATAGTATCTAAAGGAACTACATATATATGGTTCCTGCTGCTGAATCCCACAGGGAACTGCATTAGCCTGGTTTGTGTCCATTTCCCATCCAGTTTGGGATCCACATGCAAAGGGTTGCTTCCACAATATATGATTGCGACCCCACCCCTCAAAATTAGGGCATATAACTATATAGACAAATTAGAATCATTTTAAATAGTTGTGTTAAATAATTACATAGTATGATACTGATAAAATGAATGAAATGAAGTAAGATGTAGTTTGATTTGTTTGTGTGTCACGCACGCACTTACATACTTCCTTCTTTACTAATAATGTTAATATGTAAATACTCTTGTCTCTTAACGTTAATGGTATACTTGTGTTTTCAAGTGTTTCAGTCTTTTTTGTTTACCAGTCATAAGTCTTTGTGTTCCATGACTGGTATCTAAAAACAAAGGGAAATTTTTGAGTTTTTGATTTTTTTTTCTTTGAACAGTAGACCCACATTCCAGTGCTGCTATACCCCAAATTGATTCTAGAAGTTCCTTAGTTTCCAAAGCAGGTCACCATTTCACATGGGGAGTTGCTCTTCAAAACAGACAAGTGTCAATTGGGATAGGCAATTGGATAGACAATTGGGCTTTTGAAACTCCCTTTACAATTGTTTAATTCTGGCCCTTAGTTGTACCCTTTGGATGAAACATTGGTTTTTAATGAAAAATTATTTTAAAACAGGTAAATAATTTTTTTTAAAAACTGAACTTGTAAAACAATCTTTTTGGGGAAAGAAAAGAGTTGTAGGATGGTTTTGAGTTATTTATTATGCCCAGGTCACTTAATACCCAAGGCACACATTTTCAGTACCCCTAACTGTACTCTTGAAACGCAATATGAGGATTAGTGAATCGTTACAACATAGAAACTTGTCCTTTTAAAATATCCATTAAATTCATAACCGCAAGGATAAAGCCTACGAGTGTGGCCCTCAGTCATCTTACTCTGCAGCAACTGCATGTGAAACAGAATATATTAGTAAATGTATTCTGTAGACCAGTTGCACATTGCACAGCAGGTAAGAAAAAAGACCTTGTAGGTAAATGACAAGTTAAAATAGACCCACTGTGTGTACCTGTTTGGATGGGACAATTCTGAGACGCTTAGAATATACTAATGAATTGATGTAATTTGGTGTGTTAAAGATATTTATAGGCATATCTATGTTGCCGTGATTCCTAATGGATGTTTTTAATGCATAACTGAAACAATGAAGCTAATATGATGAAAGGCATTTTTAAAAATTCACCACTAATTATTAAATATAGCATTGTATTGCTAGAACATATTTCATAACCTGCAATTTGTGTTGTAAACTACTTTGAAAGGCGTAGCTTTTAAACAAACCATTTTCAGTTATCAGAAACTAATAAACCAAGACATATTTATATGCAAGAAAAGGCAGAGAGTAAATAATTGCACTGGTGACCAATACTGTAATAATCCTGTTTTACAATATGCACTTGACAGGTTGTAATAGTGCTAATTGAAGAGACTAATTCACACTTGCTTCATTCTATTCAAAGGCAAAATCAGCAGCTTGTTTTGCTTTTGACCAGATGGTCCTGATGAACACCTACTGTGCACTTTAAGTGCTTTACTAGAATTACAAAGGCTGGGGGGCTGTGTCCAACTCAGAATGATTTGAGTAGAGAGGGGGGGAAACCTCTTCGGTGCTCAATGGATTTGGTGCAACTAAATTAATTCTAGTGGGCCCATTACACATTGAGCCCCTTTTCAAAGTCCTGAGCCTCCTCGTTTGTTCTGTAGCAACGAGAAAGTGAAAGGCAGATTACTGCAAACAGAAATAAAAAAAAGTACTCTGAAAGGGAGAAAAGGGGCCTTGAAGCCTTTTCATATCATTTTGGGTTTTTCAAGTGCGTTATTTTTGGGGAGGGTGGATGTCTGAAAAGCCAATTGGAGTTTTTTTTGTTTTAAAGTGCGCTATTTAAGTACCATGAATATAAAAGCAAGAGCAACAGTTGACTGAGTTTACTGTGGTAAAGCTTTGTGTCCCAAGGATGAATCAAATTCATTATAGTCGGCTCTTTGTATTTTAATATGAATGTGAGCTTAGTTTCACAAGACTGTGTCTGTTTAGGATCATTATAATTTAATATTTTCTGTTTGTAAAGTTAGCACTGTAGAGGTCTGAAATCCCAAACAGAAGCTAGATTTATTATTATTATTAATATATTTTTTAAAAAACTTACTTTGAAGTACCCAGAGAGTTTAACACTCAAAAGGATGCTAATTTCCAAAGAAAAGAGAGGCTTTTTCCAATTGCATTGAAGCAGAGATTATTATAACTAATTAGAAGTCACACATCTGTTAGTCTTTGGTTTGTGAACACTTGTGTATCGGTCTCATGTATGTGTATGTGGAGAGAGTTATATATGTTTGTATATATAGTGTACATAGTGAGAGAGAGATGCATAAAACTGCCTGTTTTTCTTGGCCATTTATATATAAATATGGATGCAAAAGGTAGAATTTGGGTTATGTATTTAATGTTGCAAATATATAATGTAAGTTGCCTTTGGACATACCAAGAAATTCAATCTTAAGTCACAGGGTTGATGTGTTGTTTTTTTAAATGGCAATTCAGTCTTCAAGATTTCTAAATTGGGCCCCAGGTTTGCTAATCACTTTACATAGAACCGTAATTAAAAGTGTAAGCCAGTATTGTGATTAGTCACAAACTTTTGAAATGTTCTTTATTGCAAGCCTGCTAGTATAATGCTCGCTACTGAAAAGGTGTTTGTGAGAAATGCTTTAAAAAAAGTATGCAGTGCAATTCACAAATATAGAAGACAGTCACATTTGCTACAATTATGCCATTTTCTTTCTAAATGAATGTGTCCTCAGATGAAATATATATAAAGATATAAACTTGAAATCTAAGTTTCTGAGATACATTTTATAATATAAGAGTAATATTTTCATTAGTTACTGAAATTTGGTAAATACATAGATGCCTTGAATTACCACCACCACCACCACCAAAACCCTGTGTGCATCTCATCCTAAATAAAATAATAATTTCTCAACTTGACTGTTTCAGTATGTTTTAAAGTTTCTCCCTGTAAAACAGACAGAATATATTGAGGTGGGGGAGAGAAGATAGGAGATGAAAGGGGTTATTTCTTGATGTACAATTAAATTCCAAGGGGGAAAAGCCTTATCTCTCTCCCCTCTCCACTCTGTAATACTGGTATCTTTTATGCCATTTTAGGTAACAATGATTAGCCTTATTAATCTGGTCATTTTTCACCTTGCCTTTTAAAAGTAGATTTGAGAAGAAGATAACTTTGTACCATCAAACAATCCAATTATATTGATAAGTAAGAAGGTGCTAATGAACTGTTAACTCTGGCAAAAGTTTTCTGTAAACTTGAGTTAAAAATAATCACTAGTTTGAAAGTATTCATTAAGAGATATTTCAAATTGCTTTAAAAGTTAGTGTGTGTGTACCGTGTGTGTATAGAGATAGAGAGATTGAGAGAGAGAATAAATATATGCATACAAATAATAACAAACCAATGCAGAAACAATATAGTTAGGATGAAAGTGAAAGGAATATTCTGCAGGGTAGTGAGGCCCTGGATTTTTTTTCCATACTGGGAACCAGTTTAAGTCTCCTGATCTTACAACATACTCTTTCTTTACTAGATGTGCATAATACCGGAATTGTTTCATACAATGCACACTGCTGAATATGTGATATATTAAAATGCCATGACCTAATGTGGCAATTCACAGGTGAGAAGTGCTTCAGTGTGGTTCTACCAGTCAAAGTCAGTCTGCAAAGTATCACCATAATATTGTTATAGCTGCACCGTAATATTTTCTAATCTGAAGAGAAAAATCTACATTTAAAAAAAAGTCATTTATTTAAGGCATGAATGCTGCCTTGGTTTAAGTTGTAAATCTAAAATGGTGTTAGAATGTCCTAATTATATCTAGACAAATCAAGATTTGCTTTTATATGCAAGAAAAAAATGTCCTAAAAACTCTTTGTATCAAAGTTTTTCATTTGTCAACATATAAAAATCATGGGTGTAAATTAAACCACCATGAAGCTCATTTAAAGGGTAATGTAGCCTCATAATCACCCATGATAAATCCCTGTTACTGTTTTCAAAGCTCTCAGCAAACATTTGCAATAAGTGGCCAAATTTATGCCTTGCTTTGTGGTTGTTGCGTGACCAGACAGAGTGGTACAGGATTGTTTTAAGATTTTTACAGCTGCAAGGGAAAAGCATCTGTTCTTAGAAAATCCGGCATTGTTTAATTTTGACACTGACTCTTCCATGCTGTTTGTACCAGGGTCTGGATTAGATGCCGCCAAGATGAAATTTGTTTTAAGTTGCTCCCAAATGCAGCTGTCACCATATATGGCCTGGTAGATAAAGCAAAAACGCTACAGCTAAAACAAGCATCTTTGTTCTGGGTCATCACAGTAGAAGAGCTAAGAGGAGGAATGCTAATATTGCAACTCACAAATAGCTAGAGCATTAGTCTTAAATCAGTGGGGGAGGGTATAATAATAATTTTCGTATAATTTGTGATAATAAGGTTGTGAACTTAACACTTGCTATAATCGATGTCCTCAAGAAAAGGAACAAATTGATTTTTCATACTGGTACACCTTTGCTTAGATCACTGCAAAGCCCAAGTAGTATTAACAGCAACATGTAAAACACATGCACTTAATTGTAGAACTGAGTAATTTACAGCAATCTTTTGATGTCTTTTATCATTCTAACAAAAGGTTCCAGTTTTGTAAACAATAATAATAATGAAAGAATATTTTAATTTCCTATGTTCTTCCAGAATTATATGAATTTCTGTCCAGCTGGTGCAAAGTAATTGATACAAAGCCAATATGTGTCTGCCTGCATTACAAAATGTTTAATTTGCTAATGAATTGAGACTCTTTCATCATACATGAAAGTTTCTGCTGTGATAAAACATCTCTAACAATGTATATTGAGGACATTAAAAAAATTGTATTTAACAATAGATATACCTTTTTTTAATATGCCCATTTTGGGGGTGGGGGATGCTCCATCAATCCCAATCATAGATATATACAAAGCAGTCAAATTTAAAGCTACAGTTCATTTATATTGGTGTATTTAAGGCCTATTGTACCAGGAAGAAGTAGTACAATCTGTTTTGAGTTCTGCATCTTCAGTGTGATTGGTCAAGTGGTGTAGTGGACATAAGGTTGGGCTTTGATTTGAGAGCGGGGATAAGGTTCAAATCTTTTCTCTGCCTCAAAGTTCTCTGACCGATCTTGAGCCAGTCACTATCTCACTGCCTAACCTTTTTCATAGGGTTGTTCTCATAGGGTATCAGCTGATATTCACAGCCTGGAATTCTTCTGAAGAAGGATGGGCCACAAATGCAACAAACATTCGTATGTAGTTTATGTACTGGAAGATATGTCTTGTGTAAGATCCTGAATCATAAAACTATAAAGCTTTATTTGTTTAGATTCATATCTCCATGGCTCTGAGGGACTTATTTTCTGTAATTTTACCCTTCAAAAAAGGGAACAAAAAGGAACAAAGAAATAGCTTTGCCCCTGGAGTCTACTAACAGTGATCATTGCTCATAAGTAGCTACCAACAATTCAGCTGTAGTTTGTTTTATCTCTCTGAGACAGGGGTGAAACACTCCTAGGAGCAATTAATCTGATTAATATATGGAGTCAGTCTCCCTCCCTCTTGTCCATGTAACTGCAGAACATCTAGCAATTGTGACAGAGTTCAAATACATCAAATACTTAGACGTTGCAACCGCTGTTTGAAAGGTGTTGCAGGATGACAGGAGACAACAAATACAATTATTTAACTGTTTTTAAATAACCAGGTTGAAACTTGTCTTTCCACATAAAGATACTCAAGAAAGTTAACTCTGTCTGTCTAATCTATCTAATCTAATCTATCTAGTCACCAAAAAAGTCACTATCTAGTCACTAAAAAAAAAAGTTAAACAAGATAGCTGATAAAATACAAGCCAAGTAAGTTAAACACTTGTCAGAATAGTGATGCAGCTTCAAAAGGAAGAGAATTCAACTAGGAAGGCAAGACTAGACAGTTCTCCCAGGGCAGGGAGTTTCACAGTCTGAGGCTGTGGGCATGCTAGTCACTTCAAAAGCCGAGAGAATGGATTTTCTGGCTGCGTTTTGAAGTGACTCTGCCCTTGGCCTCCCTTCCCCGCTGCTGACTTCAGATCTTTCAGGACCGCCCACAACAAAGTGTTGGGTTAATCACTGTTTCTGCCTGAGCCTACAGCAAAGTGTTTCCATTGGCCACACCTGAAGGGGCAACAGGTTGATCTACCAATCAGTTGCACAATCTGTCTGAAGCTGAATTTTTAAAGAATGCACTTCAGCTAATCCAACCAGGTTTTAGAGTAAAAAGGGGCAGAGTTTGACTAGCATTGTGTGCCCACATTTTCAGAAAACAGAGGTGGAGACACACTGGGACCAGCACAACACTGTGTCTCCACCCTGAATATAGATAGCCACTATGAAAACCCTTTCAGATGCTGCTGTCAGACATACCTCAGACAGGTGGGACATGCAGAAGGGCCTCTCCAGCTGATCTTAGAGGACAGGCAAGAGACAGTCCTTCAAGTATCTGGCACCTAAACCATTACAGCACTAAAGGGATGTTAGGTCCAAACCCAACACGCAAGTCGCCCTGTCAACCCCAACTCGCTTATTACACCCGGGAAGAGTGCGGAGTTGAGTGCAAATGAACCCACTATCAGAGATCAAGTAACACGAGACAAAAACCTTTGCAAAGGGGACCCAATACTTACAAGCCGAAGCAGGCCAGCATGGGAACCTCGTTTATTGGTGTCCAAGGGTTTATATAGGCTTACCCCGAAGTTTACAATATCGGGTTCACGTCATAAAATACAAAAGAAGCAATTTCTAACTGTTATAGCTTTGGGGCATATGTAAGGAGGTAAGGGGGTACAGGGGGAAGGACAAAAGAGGAAACATCAAGACTATCTCTCAGACTCTATGTCTGCATACTTCGCATGTCCTTGAGATAAGCACTATGCAACAACAGACAAAGGCAACTATTGAGGGGAGGCCCAGCTGCAACCGGGCGCCCCCTAAACTGGAGACAGACATGATATTACTTTGCTTACATATCAAAGGAGTATTGCAAGTCAAGGTTTGTGGGACATTGGAAAGCATTTGACATTTCTATGCAAGGAGCATTTGTAACAATAAGCAAGGCCATAAGCATAAATGTGATACAGAAATGCATAGTAGGGAAGTTTCCAGCTTAAACCGGCTTTTATTATGCAAGCCACTGGAATGTAGGTAAGGGTCAGGTCACCAGGAAATAAACCGACATTTTATATCAAAAGTCAAATAAAGGCCACTTTGGTTCTATTTCCCGTGAAGCCCAAGCTGGTTTAGGTAGGACAAGTGAACTATAGTTTTACAAGCACTGGGGGTTTCACTTTATCCCTAACAGTCCCCCCTTTCAGCCCTGAGAGACTAACTAGTCTCTCAGGTAGCTGTATTACCTTCCTTGGGTTGCCAAATCGGTCTCAAAGCCATTTCCATGTAAGTCGGTTGCGGTTTTCGGGAAAGGGACAGTATGAGCTTGCCCAAACAGACCGAGGCCAATTGCATCAAATTAGGAATGCATTGCAAACAACAGCAAACAGAAATTAACAAAGCAAGTACCATAACAATGTAAAATAAAATTTTGTGCCAGTCAGGCCATGCAGAAAACCAGTCAGAAAACCCAGAGAGCAAAGAGAAATTCCCAATGCGCTCTACCTCATGATAAATATTACTGATATCATTAATGTGTTTAATGACGTCAGCTTTGCTGTCCGTAATATGGGTACAACATTCGCTCCCTATTAACGAACAGATCCCCCCGTGAGAGCTCAATAAAAAGTCCAAGGCGAGCCGATTTTGCAAAACTACAGTTCTAATTTGTCCTTGTTCATTTGTAAGGTCTGAAAAGGAAATGGCCGAATCATTCATAAAACGTTCAAAGGCTTGAGAAAGTTCTATGAGTTCCTGGTATGTTTTAGCTGTGCCATACATCGGAAAAAACCCTCTCAGCACTGCCTCCCCTGTGCCTCTCTTGTTACGGCGGTGCAGAGTGGGCAGAGTGGGGGAAACCCGAAGCCCTGGCACCACCCTTCCTAAAGTACAGGTCCAAGAGCCTGATGCTGGTAGTTTCCTTACCGCTGAGTGTCCACAAAGCCACCAGAGTCCAGCTGGGGTTTGGTGGTCCACTAAGTCCGTGAGGAAAGGCACCAGATGATGGTCTGCAAAAGTCAGCCGCAACAAATGCTGCCAGATGGATAACCAAGTTAAGCCCTCTGCTCTGTGTGTCCCATTTAAAAATGTCCAATTACCCGGGTTTGTAGAGTAAATCAAGCCATCACACATCATCCCTCCCGTCGGCTGGCTTCCGCTGCCTACACAGACTGATCTGGCGATGGGCCCGCATAGAACCAGCCCCCCTTCTAGTTCCTGTGAGCTGGAATGTGAAGCAAAGGAAAGATATTCTTTTAACGGCAAAGGGACCCCAGTCAAGGGGACTCCAGCCTGTCCATGTGGTGGTGTGTGTGCACAGACATAACAAGTGCCCTTCTTAGGAGCTGTCTCTTCCATTAAGGCAACAAACGTATTTCCGTCCCACCCATCGCCTATTTTAGTATTTCTTTGTTTAAACCCACCTAATGTCTTTATGTTATGTGTAGCCTGTGTTACCTGCTTCTGTACGGGTTTCTGAGCGCTCAGTTTATCATTCAGCCACGCATAGCAAGATGGTATACCGATACCCACACAAAACTTCTGTTTTTCTGTTGTCCTGAGCTGAAAAGTAATTCTATTATCTTGTATCTGAAAAGTAAGCATGTTATACTCTGCTCTTATGGACTTTACATCCACATTAGGGGGACAACCATAGTTAGGCATAGGGCAATATTGTTTGCGCCGAAGTGCGAGTCTGATGGGCCATTCAATTTCCACACGGATACAATGTACTACCCAGCTGCCTGTATAATTGTGTTGCAATATAACAGCCGCTTTATGACATAACTGTCCCGCAATGTCGGCCTTCACCATCCCTTCCTTTATCTGGTCCACATCATACAGGAAGGGATCTGGACAGTCCTGGGTTTTCGGAATTGTTTGTCCAAAATCTTTCAGATAATAATAGTCATTGTCACTGCATATTTTCACATTTGGGGGGCAACATAAGGGCCAGGCATGGTGAATCAAAACACCCGCAACCCACAAATAGGCAGACATCCTCCATTCGTGTCGGAGCATTCCTGCGTTGCTGTTTACTCGATGTCTGCGTCTTGGAAAGGGAGTTGAGCCGCCTGCCACTGACCGGTTTCTTCGTTCCTCTGCAAACGTATTTTGGGGACCTGGGGAGGTGGAGGTGCCGCTACCACAGCAGGCTTTACGTGGGAATGATGTATCCACGACTTCCGTCCTTCCAGGAAGATGGCTGCTTGTGTAGTTAAAAGGACTTGATGTGGTCCTGTAAATCTTGGCTGCAAAGAATCGCCCCTCACAAATTTCTTTGCCCAAAGTCCCCAGGACAGTATGGATGCACCTGGTCCTCAAGGGGCACCGTCTTGGTGGATCCGGCAGCTTTCCACAGTTCACGGAGTCTATTCTGCAGAGAAAGATACTGGGATACAGTTATGTGATCCCCCCCCAATAGTGAAACATCCACATTTGGCAAGCTCCCCCCTTTTGTGGGAGGCCTGCCATACATTAATTCAAATGGCGAGAGCCCTAAGGCTCGGGTAGGGCGGGTGCGCAAATGGAAAAGAATGAGAGGGAGTACCTGAGGCCACCTTAAACCTGTTTCCTGAGTATACTTAGCCAATGCAGCCTTAATTTCCCGGTTCTGTCTCTCCGTCGCCCCGGACGATTGTGGATGATAAACAGTGTGGAATAGATGTTTGATTCCCAAACCTTCTTCAACTGTAAAATGTCCTGTAAAATGTGTTCCTTGGTCTGAGTCTATTACCTCTGGAACCCCGAACCGCGGTATTATTTCTTTCAGTAGCAATTTGGCCACCGTTGTGGCGGTGGCATTTGTGGTTGGGAATGCCTCTATCCATGCTGTTAAAGGACATACCATGACCAAAAGATGTTTCTTTCCTTCTGCTTTAGGGAGATCAACAAAGTCAATTTGAAGATGTAAAAATGGTGCAGCCGGTACGGGTCTGCCCCCTTGCGGGGCCCTGTTTGGTAAAGCTGGGCCGTTTGCTTGGCAAATGTGACATGCTTTCACTATTGCACCACATACTGGTTGAATTCCGGGAGCATACCAGAAGCGTGTGATCGAGTCCACTAGCGGATGTTTACCATAGTGACCCCCGTGGTCGTGGAACCATTTCACTGCTGTGTGGTACAAAGCTCTGGGAAGGCATGCTCGACCGTCAGGCATAGTCCATAACTGCTGTTTCAAGATCGCTCCTAGCTCGGTCCATCGCTTCAGTTCCTGCGGGGGTATTGAAACAGATACAGGCGGGACAAAAGCAGTGGTTGCCAGCGCCAAAGTCGGAATACTTATAGGAAGCAATGCCGCTTGGCGCGCTGTTTGATCTGCCAGGGCGTTTCCTAGTGTCACAGGATCTTGCTCCTTGGTGTGTGCTTTACAATGCACCACTGCTAGCTGTAAAGGTTCAATAATAGTTTGTAACAACTTTTGTACAAGTTCCAGATGTTGGATTGGTTTGCCCCCCGCAGTAGTAAACCCCCTGTACTTCAACAAATGGATATGACAATGTATGACCCCAAAAGCATACCTGCTATCTGTGAAGATGGTCACCTTTTTACCTGCCGACAACTGGCATGCTCTGGCTAAAGCGTAGATCTCTGCCGCTTGTGCCCCCCATCGTCCTGGGAGCGCCGCTGCCTCTATTACTTCCCATTGTGTTGTGATTGCAAACCCCGTGTATCTTACCCCATCCTGGTAGTAAGAACTGCTGTCAGTGAAGAGAACGACATCCGAGTCCGGTAGCGGTTCATCAGACAGGTCCGGTCTGATCTGCAAGGTGGATTGCAAAACTTGTACGCAGTCATGGTCCGGGAAAGGCGGAGGCAACTCAGGCAGGAGGGTGGCTGGGTTTAATGGCCCGCAACGTTCAAACCACACATTAGGATCCTCCAGCAGCTCTGCTTCCAGCTGTTGTTGTCTCTGTGCTGAAAACACTTGCGTGGTACCTTTTTGCAATAAAGCTGAAAGTGCATGCAATGTCCAGACAGTAGTGGAATGACCGAGGGTCAATCCCTTTACCTTGGTCAAGAGTAAAGCCGCCGCTGTCAGCGTGCGTGTACATGTGGGAGTCCCGCGAGCCACATTGTCAATTTGCTGTGAATAAAATGCCACCGGAAAGTGACTGGGACCATACAGTTGTGTCAGAACTCCGCTAGCCATCCCCGATCTTTCATGGACAAACAAATGAAAGGGTTTACCATAATTTGGCGGTTTCAGAGACATAGACGTGGCCACACTTTGTTTTAGTAATTCAAACGCCTTTTCATTGTCCCAGCTCCATTGTATCAAATCAGGAGCTTTACTTGCAGTAAGCGCGTGTAGCGGTTTGCTCAATTCTCCACAGGATGGCAGCCAGGGTCTGCAAAACCCAATCAGTCCCAGGAACCCTCTTAACTGTCTCTTTGTCTTTGGGAGCGGACAATTCTGTATGGTGGAAACGCGCCCGGGATCCATTTGTTGCCCCTCTGGCGTTAAAATGAACCCCAAATATTTAACTTTCTCTGATAGCCACTGAATTTTCTTCGGGTCGATTTTATGATCCCTTGAATGCAAGTATAGTAGGAAAGCCTTACCGTCTTCTCGCAGCGCCCCCTGGTGTCCGTTCGCAATCAAGATGTCATCAACGTACAAAACAAGAACTGAACCCCCTTTTGGGGTGAACCCCTCGAGGTTGTCCCGTAGACACTGGCTAAACACCCCGGGACTATCGCAGTATCCCTGAGGAATTCGGGTCCAAACGAAAGAGCGCTGGTCCCATTCGAACCCGAACAAATGCTGCGAATCTGGGTGGAGAGGGATGCTGAAAAAGGTATTTTTTAGATCAATGACAGTAAACCACTTCGCGTCCCATGGAATCTGACTGATGATTGTCACCGGGTCTGGAACAACAGTGTGTAAAGGGATCACATACCTGTTTACCGCCCTTAAGTCTTGACAAAATCTCCACCGGACTGGATCTCCGGGTTTCTTTGGGGGTTTCTTTATAGGTAGAATAGGCGTGTTGCAGGGGGTTCGCTGCGGCCGGATGACTCCTTTTGCGATAAAACCTTCAATTATGGGGCGTATGCCTTCTCTTGCTTCTAATGACAAAGGATACTGGGCAACATTTGGTGGCGGGAGGAATGGCTTTACCTGAATTCTGACAGGGCTTACCGATCGCGACAATCCCACATCCGTATCCTCTGTGCCCCACAAGTCGGGTGGCAAGTCAACGAGATCTTCTGGTAAGCTGTGACCTATATGTTTGTGTTTAACTGTGTTCCCCACAGGCACCCCCAATACACTCATCAACAAACCCACCCCGTCAGGGGTGCAGGTTAAGGTAGCCTCCAGTTTACATAACATATCACGGCCCATTAAAGAAATAGGGCATGAAGCAGAATAAAGAAAATCATGGTTAAACATTTTATCATTGTATTTTACTTGCAATGGTAACGTTATGCACATTGGTGTGGGGTTTCCGTCTACCCCCATTGTCATTTTCACTTCTTTACTTAACCAACTATCGGATGCAACATTTATCAGGGAGTATGTGGCTCCAGTATCCACCAGAAAAGTCACCATTTGCCCCTGCACGTTTAAGGACAGTCTGGGTTCTTGGATTGGGAGAGAGAGAGAGAGAAAGAAACCTGCCAGAGACATAAGATTCATTAGCCCCGCTCCCAGCCCCTCCCTATCCACATTTAGTCATTGCTGGTTCACTGGGCATCCGCCGTACTGGTCCCATGAAGCCACTGTCTGTTGAGCGGCAGGTGGAGGTGGGGGCGGAAAATCTACGTTCGTGCCTGTAAAATCTGGGTAAGAAGGGTTGTTAGGGGTGTACTGCGCGTTCCCTGTCCTCCACGGACAGTCTTTCTTGAAATGAGAATAATCACCACATTGAAAACAAGCCCTATCTCCCTGCCACGAATGCCTCATCTGTCCCCTTCCTCTCTGGTCTCCGGCTCTCGGCCCCCTGGGAAAACCTCTTCCCCTGCCTCGAAATCCTCTATTTGGTGGCTGGCCTCTTATTGCAAGAGCCAGCATTTCAAAATCCTCCTTCTTCTCCTTCTTTCTACTTTTCTCCTTGTCTTTGTCCCACACAAAATCCGCTACTTCCAAAATCACAGTCACAGCCTCCCCCCCCCATCCGGGTCTGAAATTCAGAAAATAATCCCTCACCGCTGGCTGCGCTTGATGAACAAAATTGGCAATGAGGGTCGGATGGTCCAGCACGTTTTCTGGGTTCAGATTGGTATAACTACGTGCTCCCTTCAACAAGCGCGACCAGAATTTTCTGGGAGGTTCGCTGGCTTCTTGTTTGATCGCCATGAATTTAGCTTGGTTGGGGGGTTTCTGTGACATTCGCTCCAAGTGTGTCAAAATCCTATCCCTATCGGTCTGCAGCTGGGCGCGGCGAGGCTGCGTCCAGTCTCCCGCTGCCCAAGCTGCAGCCGTTTGCGCTCGGTCCGACCAAGCTCTATTTGTTGCCGCCTCCGCAGCCCAAGCAGTCTCCATTGTCCACAACCTGCTACGTTCTTCACCTGTCAGTACCCTTCTTAACAAATGCTCCACATCCGAGTACGTCGGATTGTGGCTTTCAAACAACCTGCCTAACAGTTCTCTAATTCTCCTTGGCTGTTCCCCGAAAGTTCCAGCCATTCTACTCCATTCTTTTAAGTCCCATTCCAACCAACTCTTTAGTTCAACCACCTCAGTACGCTGGATACCCCCGTGGCCATCCACGTATGGCTGATCATGTACAAGCAAAGGCATCTCCAACGCTTCTGCCTCTTTTCTTTTCTTTTCCTTTTTTCGCTTGCGCGTGTCCATGCCCCCTGAGGCCCCCTTCTCTTTCCCCTTTTCATCTGTCTCATCGTCTGACACAAATGAAAAGGCCCCTTCCTCCAGATTGGGATCTCCGCCCCCGGGAGCTGGGAGCGGATCCGGAGCAGAGGGTATTATAGAACGATTCAAGACCGTTCTTTTGCTTGACGTGTCGTCATTAAAATAATGAGGAGGGGGTTCCTCAATGGACAAAGTTCTCACTGCCATCAAAGTGAGACTATCCCATTTTTGCGACCCTATTTTCCATAGGAGCCAAAATTCCAATTGATCTGGGTGGGTATCCCCAATCCGTCTCCGCACTCCCAGTAGCGGAGCGGTTTCAAAGGACCCACCCCTCGGCCACCGTTCACCCGGCACCGACACTGCAGCCATCCGCGGCCACTCCTCCTCACAGAGCTCTATCATCTTTTTCTTTTTCAGGCCTCTCCTTCGCACAGGCAATTCCTCCTCTTGCCACAGCATACACATGATTCCCAAAGGGCTGTCCTTTACCGGCACACTCCCTTTATTTCCCATGACGTCTGATAACGGGTTTTTCCTCAACTGTGCTTTATCCCCAAAGTGTCAAAGCCGCCCGCTTTTATTGATAACCGAGAAAATTCTCTCGTGGCGCCTGTTATCAAATTAAGGGGTGCAATGGCAAAAAGGGGGTCCGCACAAGGGATCCCGGATGAGCCCCCAATTGTTAGGTCCAAACCCAACACGCAAGTCGCCCTGTCAACCCCAACTCGCTTATTACACCCGGGAAGAGTGCGGAGTTGAGTGCAAATGAACCCACTATCAGAGATCAAGTAACACGAGACAAAAACCTTTGCAAAGGGGACCCAATACTTACAAGCTGAAGCAGGCCAGCATGGGAACCTCGTTTATTGGTGTCCAGGGGTTTATATAGGCTTACCCCGAAGTTTACAATATCGGGTTCACGTCATAAAATACAAAAGAAGCAATTTCTAACTGTTATAGCTTTGGGGCATATGTAAGGAGGTAAGGGGGTACAGGGGGAAGGACAAAAGAGGAAACATCAAGACTATCTCTCAGACTCTATGTCTGCATACTTCGCATGTCCTTGAGATAAGCACTATGCAACAACAGACAAAGGCAACTATTGAGGGGAGGCCCAGCTGCAACTGGGCGCCCCCTAAACTGGAGACAGACATGATATTACTTTGCTTACATATCAAAGGAGTATTGCAAGTCAAGGTTTGTGGGACATTGGAAAGCATTTGACATTTCTATGCAAGGAGCATTTGTAACAATAAGCAAGGCCATAAGCATAAATGTGATACAGAAATGCATAGTAGGGAAGTTTCCAGCTTAAACCGGCTTTTATTATGCAAGCCACTGGAATGTAGGTAAGGGTCAGGTCACCAGGAAATAAACCGACATTTTATATCAAAAGTCAAATAAAGGCCACTTTGGTTCTATTTCCCGTGAAGCCCAAGCTGGTTTAGGTTGGACAAGTGAACTATAGTTTTACAAGCACTGGGGGTTTCAATTTATCCCTAACAGGGAGAAACTTGTGTTGAGTAGTTTACAAATGCATTATGGCCTTAGATCAAGGAGCACTCTCTTGGAGAGATAGCAAAGGTCTGCTGCCCTCATCAAAGGTAATATGCAGCAGCTGCATCCGAAAGAAAGTGATGGAGGTAACAGGAACGCAGTGGGTTACTGAAACAAATATTAACATTGAATGAGAAAGATGTACAGCTGTTGTAGTCCTTCTGACAGCTTATTATACATTTTGTGAGATCCATGTCAACAGTTGTTAAAAAGCATAAAGAGTGGACTTTTGGGGGGGGCAGTGGTGAATAGCATGTGAGAATATTTTTATAGCGCATAAAAATATTGAAGGTTGCAAACCTGAACGAAGAGACAGTGATATTAAAAGGATTGATTGCCCCAAGCACAGTGGGGTTTGGCATTCTATCAGAAATAGAACAGTGCTCACACCAACGCCTGCTTCCTCCCACGCTGATGTTATTTACAGTTGATGCTAAGAGCCAAACTAGCCAAGATGCTGGGAGCCACACAGCCAGCCTCTTAACATTTTCCCCTTTGAAATGCGGGGGTGGGATGGGGGAGGGTTACATATCTAAGAGCACTGGTGTGTGTGTGTGTGTGTGTATGCACCAATTGTTAACTCTTTGGATGGTTTACAATCAACATTGCCCTACCCAGTTACTTTCCTGGGAATTTTACCCTGCACATGGGAAAATAGCTGGGGAGCACTCTGGTTGGAAAGGATTAAGCATCACTTTCCCTTGCTGCTCCAATCAGATTCTCTCACAGCCACTATTCCTCCCCACCACAAACACAAAGCATTTCTGAAAGAAAACAGTTATCTAGGGACTGATAACATGTCTCCCAGCCTCTCAGGTATTTTGGGCCCAGTTGTGTTGCCTCTTCATACTTTTCCATGGATAAAATAGATTTGCTTATTTTGTTGCCAAAAGATGGCAGTAGTGAGAAAAATCTCCTTCAGGCCTGTGTTTTTATTCACACTTCTATTCCTTTCGAAAATACTTCTTGAACCATTGATGTGTACTCTCAGAGCCATAGCATCACTATTGGGACTACAACTAGATGCTCTAGAAAGAATCCATAACGTTATATGTATCTATTCATGTACTGTGGCATAACAATGTGGCAACTATAATGCAAATAGTTAGCAGTACACAAATGATATACAAACTATAAATTTGGTTTTTAGAAAAGTTGATGCAAATTATGTATATATGCTCCTATCCAGTTGGATATAAAGTTTATCAAAGGAATAATTTGCAGGGACCATAGAGGGGAGGGGCAGTAGCTCACAGTTAGAGCACATGGTCTGGATGCAGAAAAGCACAGGTCTAATCCATGTCATCTCTAATTAAAAGGGTTAGGTGGTAGGTGATGAGAAAGACCTCACTGCCAATCAGAGCAGACAGTACTGGGCTAGATGAATAAATAGTCTGACCTGGTATAAGGCGTTTTCCTATGTTCTTAACAAGCAAATGTGCCACATTTTAAAATGTGTAAAATTTATAAGCACATACTGTGATAAATTACCACAAATTACTGTGTGCTAAAAATGGGGGAGGAGTCCTTTTATTTGCATTTGTTCTGTGCTAATAGCATGCTTAGAAAAGTTCATAATAAATTATACTGTATTTTGCAATACGCAGTGGCATTAAATAAATGGGAAACTTAGTTAAAAACAGTGATGAATATAAAATAACATAATGGTACTGATATACTTTTTTATGGAGTTGCCTTTTTGTTTCTAGCAGCAGTTTAGCAGATGACAAAGGATGAAGGGTGGAACTGACCTATTATTATTACTTACTATATTTATTAGTAACTTTTTTCCAAACTGAAAACTCAAAACATCTTACAACATTAAAAACAGATATGGACTTCCGGGAAGGGTGACTTAGCCTGTGCCTGCTTTTGAGACGGGCTCCTGCCTCAAAAGAAGCTTATTCAGATATATCAGTCAGTTTTTTCTTTTTTTTTTGACTGATTAAACTTCTCCCGGGTAGGGAGAAACGAAGAGATTAACCTCAAAGCCTATTTTTGTTGGGACGACCAGATCTCATTAATTTATGGGACGAGGTCCAGCCGACGAAGGTGGGACGGATTTTCAACAGCAAGCTCTATCTGTTAAAGCGAACGTTCATCTTATCTTCTAAGAGAGAACGCACTAACAGGCAAGCACCCTTCTTTCTATATTTTTCTTTTACTTGACTTAAATTGTTGCTGTTTAAAAGAGATTTGCCAGATTGATCGGTTTTTGACATCTCACTGGGGAGCCATAACTTCTCTCTGCTACGCACTAATTAATAGCTTATCTCTGTTTTTGTTGCAAAAAGCTGTCCTGGATTTGCATTCTAAAGATATACACAGAAGAGGGATTTCTATTCCAGATTTTTATTTTGAAAAATATTATACTGTTTTGAGACTACTCTCTTTTTGGTCTATTTTATTTTGACGAATCTGTTTCTTGACGATTGCCATTAATTGTTCCGTTCCTGGGAACTGCATTTTGTTTACTTAACTATGGAGAGATAAGGCTGTCTGCTCTGTTTATACTGTGATGTCACCAAGTTTGGAGTATTAACCCAATTGTTGCTGAAATAAGAAGTGGTTTTCCTATATTTTTCTTTTAAAATGGCAATTAAGAAAGTGGCTGAGAATCTGGAAATAACTATGTTTCAGAAAATAATGGATGAGATTGAGATAATGAAAATTGAATTGAGTAAAATGAAGCAGGAGATTAAAGATATAAGGGTCCCTGTGAGAGAGGTGACCCTGGAAGGGGTCCCTGTGAGAGAGGAGACCCCGGAGATTGGAACAGGGGTCCCTGTGAGAGAGGTGACCCTGGAGACTGGAACAGGGGTCCCTGTGAGAGAGGAGATCCCGGAGATTGGAACAAACGTGGAACAGGAACAAGATTTGGAGTCTATGGACTTTAGAAATAAAATCTATTGTTTGGAACTCAATGTTATCTCTGAAGAAATTAATGAAGATTCTAGAGATAAAGTTATCAATGGCATGGATAATCTTCTGGACTGGAATGATGTGATGGAGCCCAATATAGAGAAAATCTATGGAATTAACTGCAGCCATGTGACAATGGAAAAACTTTTAAGAGATGACCCAGTGTATTTTGAAAAAAAGAACAGAGATATGATTTTACAGCAGTATTTCAGCAACCTATTCAGAATGGATGGCAAGAAAATATTTGGGATAGAGGTAATTCCCATCAGACTCTTACTATATGACTATGGCTTTGACAGCAAGATTATTATGGAATACTGATAATGGAAGATTGGATATTGAAATTACTGGACTTAACAAGACTACTGAAGATGGAAGACGGAAAATGGAACTAATAGAGATAATAGAACAATGGCTACTGAAATTACTGAACCTAACAGATTCTGATGTGATGGATTAATTGAAATGTTTATTTTGACTATGGTTATGACAATAAGATTATCATAATTAGTAATGAGATGGATTAATCGATATGCTTATCTGGAAAAAAAAATTGATAGATATATTTCTTAAAGAATTGAAACCTCTCTTTGACTTTTTGTGGAAAGAATAAAGTAATGTATATGAGATTTGATGATTAAGTAAGATAACTACTGGAGGAAAGTGATTTTATAATATGACTTAAGAGACAGGATTGTTATATATTATAGACTTATAACTGATTTGATCTTTGACAAATGGGAAGTCAATATTTTACTCTTTATTTTTTATTTTTGTTTTTTTTTTCTTTTTTTCTTTTTGTTTAACTATTTTTGATTTTGTTTTTTGTCTTTGAATGTTTTATGATTTTGTCTTGTATGTTTTATGAAAATCTGAATAAAAATTATTGAAAAAAAAAAAAAACATTAAAAACAGATATAAAATCAAGAATAAAATCATTCTAAAATACTCAGACTATATAAAAGCAAAATCCAACTTCTGCCTACCTGACTAAAAACAAACAGAAAATGAACCTGGGCTCTGAATACCTGAAGAAATGCCTCCTGACATATATTATAGCTGTCTGTTGAGATCAACAGAGGAACACTGGCATCTGGTGCCCGTTGGGACTGATAGGGTGTAGGGCAGGATGGCTCATGGTATGCAGAGCCAATGGTAGGCTAAGCCAATTAATTCTGGTACTATCTCCTTCCTCCCTTAAAATAACACTAAGTGCTGCAAACTGAATTGATTCACAATTAACATCAAACTGAAATCTTGGTTCAGTAGGCATTCATGCTATTGTATTTGATTCTCTGCTGGGAGAAAAAGTGTGGCTTCCCTTCAGTGCCATCACTATCCTCCAGCTAGCCTGCCTTCTCTCACCCTGGAATAAGGACCTCAGTCATAGAGTGATGTCATGGGGATGTTTACAGATCATATAGCTGTGTGATCCAGACCAGTCCCTCATATGAGCACAGAGAGAGGGATGCCTCTAGAGTTGTTTTCTAGAACTTGGCATGTTGGTGACCTGCTGAGACATCTGCGATTGGAGTGATTGTTTACCTTCCCCTACATGCTGCCTGTCCTGAGCTCTAAAGTAGGTATAAATTGGATGTCTGCCAGACTGTAATGCAGCAAAAGGGAGGATCTTTGCCAGGGTCCAAGTCAGGGGGAGAAAAAGGCACACAGTGTGGGAATCAAGGAGAGCTGGGAACTAAGACTATTACCATAAGGGGGGAAGTGAAATTATTTTTATAAAAGATAATGCTTAAGTGTATTCATGCAAAACCTTGTCCTTTAGTATGGCAGGGATGGAGAACCTGTAGCCCTTTAGATATTGCTGGGCTGCAGCTCCCATCATTCCTGACCATTGGCCATGTTGACTGGGGTTGAAGGTAGTTGGAGTCCAAGAACATCTGGAGGGCCACACTGAAGGCTCTTACAGTATTGGAATTTAGACGCCTGCTTAAAACTTACTTGTTCACCCATGCTTTCCCTGAAATGTGATTCAGTTATGTTGATGTACTAATCTGATCTATTGTTTAATTATGTATTCTGTATTCTGTTATGATATATTGCCACCCTGAGCTCCTACTGGGAAGAAGGGTTGGACACAAATAAATAAATATTTGTGTTATCAATGTCGTTTTATTTGTAGGTTTTTTTGTTGGGTTTATGTTGTTCACTGTCATGATATTTCTTTTAATGTTGCTGGTGTAGAAAATTTTGCAAATAAATAAAATAAAACAAGCAGTTTTGGAGCATCATCAAGAAGCAGCAGTCTGAATCCTTCTGACACAGGGTTTCCTCCAGAACAGAATTTTCTAGATCTGAGAGTTGGATTTTGGGCTTGGTAATATTCTTTTATTAGGAATGGTCTCTGAATCCTTTTTCTAGGTTCCCTGCTGTCTACTGGGGGTGTTAGATTTCTCTAGTTTCCACTGCTAAGCAAGAGTGTCTCCAAATACAGGAAAGACATTTTCATCTTCTCTCTCTCTTTCTTTCTCTCAAAAGGTAAGGGCTTTACAGGACATGTGACAGGGCTTTCTCCTGTTCTCTGCACTTCTCTTTTTAGAAATATAGTTCACCATCCTGTTTCATACAGTGACCACAGATGTGCCTATGGGAAGCCCACAAATGAGACATTAGGACAATAGCTCTTTCCCATTTTTGTTCTCAGCAACTGATATTCAGAGGCATATTGCCATCATGATTAGCAGCTATTGGTCGCCTTATTCTCCATTAAATTTTCTAACCCCCTTTTAAAGCCATGTAAGTTGGTGGCCATCACCACATCTTGAGGTAACAAATTCCAATTACGTATCATGAGAATAAGTATTTCCTTTTTGTTTGTCCTTTAATGGATGACCCTGAGTTCTATTAACCAATAAGGGACCTGTTCCAATTCTTCTAATAATTTTGGTTGCCCTTTTTCTGCACCTTTTCCAGCTGTACACCTTGGTCTCATTCGCACATCATAGTAAAGCATAGTAGATTGGATTGTGAAAGACCAACCCAAATTGTGTTTCCATTTTTCCAAATTTGTAGGGCCGTGCAATATATCAGAGAGGAGGTCTGGTCTCCTGCTGTAGCTGACCAATTTCCCTGCTTTTTAAAGTTTGATAGAAATATCTGTTGGCTATAGGTACGTTCTTAAACCACAAGGTTTTTTTTCACTGTTTCTCTGCTTTTTAATTTGAGAGATAAGAAGTGGAATGCTGTGCAGGTTTGCAGAGAATGGATTGATCATTGGCATGCTTGAGTTCAATGGGATTTACTCCCCTGCAATCATTCTTAGGATAGGTGAAACTGACCATGGTGGAAGGGAGGAGGAGGGGAGAGGGGGAGGGCAGGCTTGATCCTTTTCATGCTTATTGAGTTCAGTGGGATTTATTTCTGTGCAGTCATGCTTAGGATAGGTGAACCTAGTCATGGGGGGGAGGAAGTTGAGGTGAAAGGGGGGAGGAGCCATCAGCAGCCAAACCTTTGATGCTGATGAGGTGTGGAGAAGGGTCTCTCCCAATTACTTGTGTAGATGGGCAGCTTTGGGTGGGAAATCCTTTTTAAGTATCCATGTCTTAGGCCATATAGAGCTTTAAAGGAGGAATTTGAGATGGTCCCAAAAGTGGATTGGAAGCTAGTACAGTTGCTATGGCAATAGTTAAGTGCTTCAGAAAACTGGCCCTGGATGCAAATATTAGGATGCAAGTATACCCTGCTGCACAGATGTATGTGTATCTGTATGAAAAGTAAAAAAAAAGGGGGGGGTTGAAACTGGAGTGCAAATATTACCTATTGCCAAGTGGAAATAGTGGGGAGAAACTCTTCCACAGTGGTTGCAGTTAATCTAGAGGTTGTCCTTGGGGCTAGGACACTTCAGGTCAATTAGGTTTTTCTATTAAAAATTCTTGGGAGTCAGATGCTGTTGCCTTTTGATGACAAGATGCCTGTTGACAAGAAAAGTTTCAAGTTTAAAGACCATCTGAGCCGTTATATCCCACCTCAGCCATTGAGATCATCCGGTGGAGCCCTGTTAGTTGTCCCCTGTGTTAGAGAGGCCTGACTGGTCTCAACCAGAAGTTGGGCATTTAATGTCACCAGTCCCAGCTGTGGAACACTCTTCCAGCAGAGATTTGGCAAGCATCCTCACTTTTGACTTTCAGCTATCTCTTGAAGACTTTTGTGTGTGTGTGCAAACAGGCCTATGTAGCTGTTTAAAGTGCCCTTTGAGTAGCCAATCATTTTAATGATTGTTTCATATTGCTTTTAAATGTTTTTGTTTTACACCACCCTGTTTTTTGCAAGAGGGTGGTACATAAATATGTGAATGAATGAATAATTGTCCAAATCAGAGAATACAAGACTTAAGAGCTGAACCAGGTTCTGGACTTTTAGCCTTATACTGGTGACCAGGGGCTCACTGAATCTGAGATTGGTAGGAAGCTGATGAACGAGATCCCTCATCACCAGGCCTGTAGAACCAGAGCCAGGACTCCCACAGATACTTTTCCCTTGGGTCTGTGAAGTGAGTGCCTCACCAGTACCACACAATGCACCAGGTGGGAGTCCATGGAGTAAAGGAGAAGTGGTTGTCTTCAAGCCAGAGTGTCCGTCCTTTAAGAATCTGCAGTGTCCAACTAAGGGGGCAAAGCATAGGAAAAGGAGATAGTGGCTCAAGAGACCACAGTTCACCTCCAGCCCTTATTGGATGAAGTTTGCTCACTTGGAGCTCTCCATGGTGCTGGAACACCTGCCCTGCCTTTCTGTTTCTTGTGGGTTCCTATTCAGGTCCATAACAGGACAAGCAGGAACTACTTCTAACAACGAAGATAAGCAATATATATATGGAGTTAAGAGTTCCAGGAGTATAAAAAAGTATAAAAACTTAGATGGCAGGGAATTCAGAAACACTAGGGAAGGATGTACGAAAAGGAGCCACGCTAACTAGAAGTGGAACAACCTAAGTTGACCAGAGAGCAGGTTCAGGAAGGCCAGGTTCAGGAAGGCCTGAATTGAACAGGGTAGAGTTAAATACTGAAGTTGAAATTAAACACTCTTATAGGTTAGGTTACTTGAAAGGGGAGGTGGTGCTGGTTCTATATCAGAGAGAAGACTGGGTAACTGGAGTATAGTGGGATTAAGTTTTTGTACCATGGGTGATGAATCTAAAAGCTTGTGGGATGCAAAGGGGTTCTGTGTGCATAATTTGGGTGAAAGCAACCTTGATGGGTGCTTTATTGGTGATCAACTACATAAAATGTGTTTTTTGGTGGTTTGCAGTGCCAGGCATGGAGTGTCCTCTGACAGGGCTCTGCATCAGTTAGATAAGGATATACTTTGAGTGGATTTATTAAATTAGGGACTAGGTAGCAAGGAAGGCATTTGCATGTTTAGAGGTCTCAATCTACCCTGTATAATTTTTGAGAATCCTTTCTATTGAGTAATGTAGGTAGAAATTAGCAAATTCACATTATGACTTTCTTGCCCTGTATACATAAGCTTTTGTTTTTGTACTTTCCTAGGCAACCTAGAGATATTTCACATGAAATAGGAATTATTGTAAAATGTGATATGTATGTGCATGTGCATATGCACGCACATGTACATACATCTCTACACACACATACACACACAGTTGAAATGGATGTATACACTATGGTGTGTGTTGATATGCAAGAAAATTCACACGCTCCTCTTTCATGATCAAGAAGTGCATTCCAAATATTTCCATTGACCTTAACAGTTTTTTTCTCTCTTCATTTAGACTATGATTCTAAGCACATGCACTTGCAAATAAATTCACCTGAATTTCATTTTCATCCCCTAAATAAATCTATTTGGGTTTGGAGTACCAAAATTTATTTGAAAGTAATTCTTAATTTCAGTGACATTTTCCCCAGGAGAAGTTCACACTAGGTTGTGCCATAAGACTGCAGCAAAACAAAATAAATTCTCCTTTTACTGAAGCTCTTCATTAGGCTTACCCAAATTTACGATCATTTAGATTAATATATTTATTTATTGACATAAATTCCTAGCTGTTGGAAGGTATTTCTTTTTGTAGTTCTTGTTCTGTGTATCCTAATGTATATCTTCTACTTAACACCATTTTCTATGGACTGACTCTGACTCTGGATCCAGTACAGTGTGGATAGAAAAGTACAGAGTGATTTTATTTTCAGTGCTTAAAATCCTGCTTCTCTGTATTTGAAGTGTTGTGTTTAATGCTGTATCTGCTGGTCTTATGTATGGAATTTCATTGTTCAGGACTGTGGGAGTGCAGAATTCCTCTATAACATAGAATACCAGTGTCCATAGTACCCTCAAAGCCACTGACTCCCCACTGTCACCGATCTTCCAGCTTCTTCAGTCTTTCTGTGTGGAGCTAATTGGTTCTCCAGGCTTCTATTGCCCCCCGTGCTCATGTCACTGGCTGTTTTTCTCTGTTGATGCACTCCATGTATCAGTGTGTGTGCAGCATTACGAACGTCATGTAGAGGACTTCAGAACACATTCATAATATTTGTATGACTATAGTTTTTATTGCATACCAGTCTTTTGTAATGGCTTTTGTGACCTAATGTTTGCCTGAGAGAGCCTCCATGCACCAGATGGCTGTGTTAGTTCTCAATCACCTTCCACCCGCACCAATTGTGCCCCTTTGGCAAGGATAGATTTGTGTACTGCACTCATGACTGCTCAGCCATTGTGAACTAGGCCACTCTTGTGTGCTTACGCAATTTTGTTGATGCAATTATGCCTTATGCTGGCATAGTACAAGCTTAATAGTAACAGCTGCTTCAAAGCCATTCTTTTTTCTTTTCTTTTTCTTAACTCTTTAATATATTTTTAAAACATTGAATACAAAATTGAATACTGTGACAGTATGAAATTTAAATGATGTATATCTGACAGGAAAAAAGAATGGGTGGAAAGGATTGATAGAGTAAAGGGGCAAACCACAAGTTAAAGGAATATGAAAAATACAAAGACCAACAGAGCCACACATATAGAAAAAAATACAGTAATTTCATATTAAGAAAATAGGCTAAAGATATTTTAAAGGCACCAAATGAACAAATATTTTGCCTTGTTTTTTTTGGGGGGGGGTCAGAGTCCTGTCTGAACCACAAAGAGAAACCAACATTCCATTTATGCTTTAGATTTTTAGAAAAAAAGATTGCCTGTGGAGATCAGTATTTGTGCAGTGATCTTCTCCATTATTGTAGTGTCCCAAATCCTAGCAAATCTGCCACATATCGAAAGTTAATCCTGTTGATTTTCATTGTGCACCTATTTGGGACTTGGCAGCAAATCAAAGAAAAAAATGATGTCTCTGAATGGTCTTGGAATATTGATAGTTAAAATAATTTAATGAATGGATCAAGTGCTTCGGTACTGGATCCTTGCCCCTCTTGGCTAATTAAAACTAGCAAGGAAGGAACAGTTGGCTGGGGCAAGGAAGTGATTAATGCCTCTTTACGAGAGGGAGTGGTCCCTGGCTGTCTGAAAGAGGCGGCAGTGAGACCACTCCTGAAAAAACCTTCCTTGGACCCAGAGGATGTCAGCAGCTACAGACCAGTAGCCAATGTTCCGTTCCTGGGCAAGATCCTGGAATGTGTGGTTGCTGACCAGCTCCAGGCGCTATTGGATGAAACCGATTATCTAGATCCATTTCAATCGGGGTTCAGGCCTGGTTTTGGCACTGAGACTGCCTTGGTTGCCCTGTTTGATGACCTATGTCGGGAGAGAGACAGAGGGAGTGTAACTCTGTTGATTCTCCTTGACCTCTCAGCGGCTTTTGATACCATCGACCATGGTATCCTTCTGGAGAGGCTTGCGGAATTGGGAGTTGGAGGCACTGCTTGGCAGTGGTTCCGCTCCTACTTAGCGGGTCGTCTCCAGAAGATAGTGCTTGGGGAACATTGCTCGACACCGTGGGTTCTCCAATTTGGGGTCCCGCAGGGTTTGGTTCTGTCTCCCATGCTTTTTAACATTTATATGAAGCCGCTGGGGGCGGTCATCAGGAGTTTTGGAGTGCGTTGTCATCAGTATGCTGATGACACGCAGCTCTACTTCTCCTTTACATCTTCTTCAGGTGAGGCAGTCGACGTGCTGAACCGTTGCCTGGCTGCGACAATGGACTGGATGAGAACTAACAAACTGAGACTCAATCCTGACAAGACTGAGATGCTGTTGGTGGATGGTTTCTCTGATCGGATGGTGGATATATACCCTGTCCTGGATGGGGTTACACTCCCCCTAAAGGAACAGGTGCGTAGTCTGGGAGTCATCTTAGACTCTTCCCTCACACTTGAGGCTCATGTAGCCTCGGTGGCCCAGAATGCGTTCTACCAACTTCGGTTGGTAGCCCAGCTACGTCCCTATCTGAGTAAGGAGGACCTCTCATCAGTGGTACATGCTATGGTAACCTCGCGTCTGGACTACTGCAATGCGCTTTACGTAGGGCTACCTTTGAAGACGATTCGGAAGCTACAGCTAGTGCAAAATGCGGCGGCCAGACTGCTAACAAGAACTAAGCGGTCTGAGCATATAACACCTGTGCTAGCCCGTTTGCACTGGCTTCCAATATGCTTCCGGGCCAGATTCAAAGTGTTTGTACTTACCTATAAAGCCTTATACGGCGTGGGACCACGATATCTGTCGGAACGCCTCTCCCGATATGAACCGGCCCGTACACTACGGTCTACTACGAAGGCCCTCCTCCGGGTTCCGACTCATAGGGAAGCCCGGAGAGTGGTGACAAGATCTAGGGCCTTCTCAGTGGTGGCCCCCGAACTATGGAATGGTCTTTCCAAGGAGGTGCGCCTGGCGCCGACACTATCATATTTTCGGCGCCAGGTTAAAACCTTTCTCTTCTCTGAGGCATTTTAATTCCTGTTAATTCTAAATTATTATATTTTGATTTTAGACTGTACAGTTTTGTGTTATTTTTATTGTATTTTTAATGTTCACCGCCCAGAGAGCTGTTGCTAGTCGGGCGGTATATAAGCTTAATTAAATAAATAAATAAATAAATAAGTGGAATTGTGTATCCTGTAATAATGCAAGTGTAAGTTTTGGTGTTGACCAAAAACTTTGAATCTCAGGAGAAGCTCACCTCTGAAGGGAAAAACAGATATTTCAATACCCACATTTCCCCTGCAATCTTACATATACTTACCTGGGTGTAAGTGCTATTGAATATAATGGAATTTACTTCTGCGTAAGCATGCATAGAATTGTGCCTGAGACTGGCTGGCATGAGGTACCATCTGCCCAACAACTTAAACAATTGTCTTCTAATATTAGCACATAAAGATTTCAGTAGGGTAGAGGACCAAATAGCAGACTATATATTATTTTTCTGGCAATTCAAATCTGTTTCTTGTGCCTTCATATAAGATATTTCAAATCCAAGTGACTGATACAGAAACAAAATGGCTTCTTTAAAAACTATTACTATTTAATAAGTTATTTTTAATCAATGACACTGCACCCATAGGGGTTCTTGTTGTTTGCCGTTTTAATCAACTTGCTAGAAGCAAAAGGTTGCATCTGAAAATGTTCAAACTGTAGGATTCTAGAGTTCTTTGTATTATGTTGAGTGTTGGCTTTGTAACCTATGTTGTCAATTTAACAAAAAAGAATCTGAGAAAGTGAGCAAAAAAAAAAAAGGATGTGATATAAACAGAGAAACAGAAAAAGTAGATTGAGCAATTTTACATTTCCATTTATCCCAGACCGATAGAGTAGCATAAAAGCATTTCATCATTGGGAAGTTCTAGAACCAGAGTAAATCCAAATTATTTTTCCAAACTCATATCATCAATATGTGATGCCTCTATATTCATCTAACTGTAGCTTACTAGATGTTCTGCAAAGTAAAGAATATTTTTTAATTTATATCTATGCATTGCTTTTTCTTTCATGAGGCAAATCATTTGTTTTTGGAAGACTAGGATGCACACCTTAACATGGTGAGGGAGGTTGAGAGTGTCGAAGAAGATAAAAGCAATGCTGTCAGGAGTCTAGACCAAGAGGCTAGACTCCTAGCAGGGGCACCCAAGGCGGAATGGTCAAAGATGAGACACCAGACTAAGATGCATCCAGACTTAGAGGAAGGCAATGGTAGAGCACCTCTGAATACCTCTTACCATGAAAACCCTATGAATAGACTATACAAAATGCAACACAAGATAGTGCTAGAAGATGAGACCCCCAGTTCAGAAGGCACTCAGCAAGCTACTGGGGAAGAACATGTCAGCTCTACAGTGCGTCAGCAGTGCCGGTGGGGGGCTGGAAATTCCTGGGTGGTTGGCAGGGAAGCAAAGTCCTTAGCCGGCAGTCTGGTCATAAATCTGCCAGGTCTAGGAGGAGGGGAGCTGATAAGGGCCAGGCTTGTCCGAAGCGTACTTGCCGAGTCAGGAGTCCAGAAGTGAGGTCAGTAGAGGTCCGGGATCAAGTGCCAAGGGGTCAGTCCGAAAGAGGGTGCCAGGAAACTAGGAATACACGAAGCCACGCCTGACGTTGCAGTCAGCAACAAGCTGCAGCCAAGGTGTGCCTTATAAAGAGCAAGGTTGACAGCAGGTGTGAGTCCTCAGCGTTTGGGCCTTAAGGAGACAGGCCTGCCTCTCTTCTGCCTGACCTTCTGCTGTCTACGTTCTGCAGGTGAGGGGGGAGTATCCTGTTCACTGTCTGTGTCTGGCTGCAGGGCCTCTGCTGTATCTGGGGTGCTCTGCAGCTGAGGGGGAGAAGGAGCTGGATTCTCAGGAGGCTCCTCCATGTCTCCTTCTGAGTCTGCTGCTCCTGGGTCTGCTGCTGTTACTCCCGAGTCGTCCTCATCTGAGGAGTCCTCTGACGGGGCCATGACAGAACATTGGACAAGTAGTGCTGTGACTGATGCAGCTGGATCAAAGCCGAAAGGAAGCCCAGAGGCTGAGGTGCACAGATGCGAAAGGAGAGTCCAGCATTGTACAACATACACAATAGGAACATACAATGTGAGAAGATTGAACCCAGATGTATACCCAATGACACAAAATTTGTATACCCAATGATACAAAATGGGGGGCACAGCTAATACCGTGGAAGACAGAAACAAAATTCAAAGGGACCTTGATAGACTGGAGCATGGGGCTGAAATCAACAGAATGAAATTCAACAGGGATAAATGCAAAGTTCTACACCTAAGAAAAAGAAACCAAACGCACAGTTATAAGATAGGGGATACGTGGTTCAGCAATATGACATGTGAGAAAGATCTTGGAATTGTTGTTGATCACAAGCTGAATATGAACAGTGCAATGTGGCTGCAAAAAAGGCAAATGCTATTTTAGGCTGCATTAACAGAAGTATAGTTTCCAAATTACGTGAAGTATAGTGCCCCTCTATTCAGCACTGGTTAGGCCTCATCTTGAGTACTGCATCCAGTTCTGCTTTCCGCACTTCAAGAAGTATGCAGACAAACTGGAAGAGTTTCAGAAGAGGGCAGCAAGGATGATCAGGGGACTAGAAACAAAGCCCTATGAGGAGAGATTGAAAGAACTGGGCATGTTTAGCCTGGAGAAGAGAAGACTGAGGGGAGATATGATAGCACTCTTCAAGTTCATAAAAGGTTGTCACACAGAGGAGGACTGGGATCTCTTCTCGATCGTCCCAGAGTGCAGGACATGGAATAATGGGCTCAAGTTGCAGGAAGCCAGATTTTGACTGAACATCAGAAAAAACTTCCTAACTGTTAGAGCCATATGACAGTGGAACCAATTACCTAGAGAGGTAGTGGGCTCTCCGACACTGGGGGCATTCAAGAGGCAGCTAGACAGCCATGTCAGGAATGCTTTGATTTGGATTCCTGCATTGAGCAGGGGGTTGGACTCGATGGCCTTATAGGCTCCTTCCAACTCTACTGTTCTATGATTCTATGAGGGAAAGTTAGAAATTGTCAAGCAAGAAATGGAATGTATCAACATTACAATACTTGGTGTGAGTGAATTAAAATGGACGGGAAGGGGACATTTTCAATCAGGCAACTACAAAATATTTTATGCAGGAAATGAGAAATTAAGAAGAAACAGTGTTGCTTTAATAGTGAGAAGTGATGTAGCAAAAGCAATTAGGAGCTATAATGCAAGGTCTCAGTTAGTTATATCAATGAGATTTAATGGGAAACCTATTAACATAACCGTAACCCAAGTTTACGTTCCAACGGCAAATGCAGAAGAAGAGGAATTGGAAAGAATTTACACAGAAGTACAGGAAGAAATTGACCACACACCAAAACACGATGTGCTGATAATCATGGAGGACTGGAATGGACAGGTAGGGAATAGAAAAGAACTAGGAATTGTAGGGAAATGGATCTTAGGAGATAGAAATGAAGCAGAAGAAAGACTTACTGGATTCTGTAAAGCCAATTAACTGTTTCTTGCAAACACATTTTTTGAACAACCAAAAAGACGACTGTACACGTGGACATCACCAAATGGTCAATATAGGAATCAAATTGATTATATAATTGGTAGCAGAAAATGGAGAAATTCCATACTTTCTGCAAAAACAAGACCAGGAGCAGACTGCAGTACAGATCATGAACTGGTAATATCGAAAATCAGGGTAAAGCTAAAGAAGAAGAACAAAGCAATCATAATGCCAAAATACAATTTAAATATCATCCCAGAAGAATATAAAGATCAAATAAGGAACAGATTTGAGGCTTTAAACTTAGTTGACAGAGAACGAGAAGAACTATGGATTGAAGTCAGAGAAATTATCAGGGAAGAATGCAAAAAGACAATACCTCTAGTTAAAAAGAGAGAAAGGCCTCAATGGATGACTGAATAAACTCTTCAGACGAGAAGTGCCAGATGTCCAAGCTGGATTTAGAAAGGGAAGAGATACCAGAGATCATATCGCAAACATACGTTAGACAATGGAACACATCAGGGAATTTCAGAAGAAAATTACCCTGTGCTTTATAGATTATAGCAAAGCCTTTGATTGTGTAGATAATGAAAAACTATGGAATGCTTTAAAAGAAATGGGGGTGCCACAGCATCTGATTGTTCTGATGTACAACCTATACTCTATATGGAGAAACCGATTGGTTCCCCATCAGAAAGGGTGAGAGACAGGGGTGTATTTTATCACCCTATTTGTTTAATCTATATACAGAACATATCATACGGAAAGTGGGATTGGACCAAGATGAGGAGGTGTGAAAATTGGAGGGAGAAATATCAATAATTTGTTATGCTTATGATACCATACTACTAGCAGAAACCAGTAATGATTTGAAACGAATGCTGATGAAAATTAAAGAGAATGCAGAAAAGCAGGCCTACAGCTGAACATCAAGAAGACTAAAGTAATGACAACAGAAGATTTATGTAACTTTTGTCATGAAGCGCACTGGGTGACCTTGGGCCAGTCACTGACTCTCAGCCTTAGAGGAAGGCAATGGTAAACCACCTCTGAATACCACTTACCACGAAAACCCTATTCATAGGGTCGCCATAAGTCGGAATCAACTTGAAGGCAGTACATTTACATTTAAAGATGACAATGAGGACATTGAACTTGTCAAGGATTATCAATACCTTGGCACAGTCATTAACCAAAATGGAGACAATAGTCAAGAAATTAGAAGAAGCCCAGGACTGGGGAGGGCAGCTATGAGAGAACCCGGAAAGGTCCTTTAATGCAAAGATGTATCATTGAACACTAAAGTCAGGATCATTCAGACCATGGTATTCCCAATCTCTATGTATGGATGTGAAAGTTGGACAGTGAAAAAAGCGGATAAGAGAAAAATCAGCTCATTTAAAATGTGGTGTTGGAGGAGAGGTTTGTGCATGCCATGGACCTCAAAAAAGACAAATAATCAGAACAAATTAAACCAGAACTATCACTAGAAGTTAAATGATAAAAACTGAGGTTATCATATTTTGGACACATCATGAGAAGATCTGATTCACTAGAAAAGACCATAATGCTGGGAAAAACAGAAGGGAGTAGAAAAAGAGGAAGACCCAATGAGATGGATTGATTCCATAAAGGAACCCACAGACCTGAACTTACAAGATCTGAACAGTGTGGTTTATAACAGATGCTATTGAAGATCGCTGATTCATAGGGTTGCCATAAGTCGAAATCGACTTGAAGGCATATAACAACAACAAACCCAATGGAAAGAGTAAACTGTCCAAGAGTACACAGTAAAGAATTATATTTGGATAACTTTTATACTGGCTGATCCCTCCATTTCATACAACTGAAATTTTGTGTTTAGTTATTTGATTTCCTTAGGTTTTGTATAAATGAGAGATAAGTAGAGCCTTCTTAGAACTGGGTAAATTCAAATCACTGTCCCATTAAAAATAATAGGTAAGCATAGGATTGTGCTGCAATGTGTTTAAAAGTTTGGTCTGTATCCAGACTAAGGCTTAGAACATAAGAAGATCCCTGCGGGATCAGGCCAATGGTTCATCTAGTTGAGCATCCTGTTGTTAGAATGGCCAATTAGATGACTGTGGGAAGCCCACAAGAAGGACCTGAGCATAAGAGCACTCTGTGGTTTCAGCAACTGGTATTCAGAAGCATACTGCTTCTGACAGTGAGGGTAGCTAGTAGCCATTGATAGCCTTGTCCTCCATGAATTTGTCTCATCCTCTTTTAAAACCATCCAATTTAGTGACCACCGCTGCTTCTTGTGGTTGTGCATTCCGTAGTTATATGTTGTGTGAAGAAGTCCAACAGCCAGCTTCATTGGATTTCCTGAGTTCTAGTGTTACGAGAGGAGAAAAACGTTTCTTTCTCCACTTTCTCCACACCATACATAATTTATGCATCTCTATCATGTCTTCTCTTTCTTGCCTTTTCTCTAAATTAAAAAGTCCCAAATGTTGTATGCTTTCCTCATAAGGGACTTGCTCCATCCCCTGATTGGGGCTGCAGTTCTATGGCCCTTGGAAAGACATCTCAAGGACCATTGGAGAGAGAGCTCTGAACTGAAAGGGAGATCTGATGTTGGATTCCACCACCATCACTTCTGTGGCTCTCTTAACCAAAAACAGCCAGAAAGGTGGCATATTGGAAGCGGTTCAGATATGTGGTGGGGGAAAATCAGGGGAAGGCATGGATCCAGAGGATACAGTGCCTTCTTAGATCCTGGACACACTGCCAAACCCAAGAGAAATTTATACCAGCTCAGTGCAAAAGCTGTCTCCCAGGCTACTCAATAAACCAGTTTTAAGAACATAAGAACATAAGAAGAGCCTGATAGATCAGGCCAGTGGCCCATCTAGTCCAGCATCCTGTTCTCACAGTGGCCAACCAGGTGCCTGGGGGAAGCCCGCAAGCAGGACCCGAGTGCAAGAACACTCTCCCCTCCTGAGGTTTCCGGCAACTGGTTTTCAGAAGCATGCTGCCTCTGACTAGGGTGGCAGAGCACAGCCATCACGGCTAGTAGCCATTGATAGCCCTGTCCTCCATGAATTTGTCTAATATTCTTTTAAAGCCATCCAAGCTGGTGGCCATTACTGCATCTTGTGGGAGCAAATTCCATAGTTTAACTATGCGCTGAGTAAAGAAGTACTTCCTTTTGTCTGTCCTGAATCTTCCAACATTCAGCTTCTTTGAATGTCCACGAGTTCTAGTATTATGAGAGAGGGAGAAGAACTTTTCTCTATCCGCTTTCTCAATGCCATGCATAATTTTATACACTTCTGTCATGTCTCCTCTGACCCGCCTTTTCTCTAAACTAAAAAGCCCCAGACTTCCGGGAAGGGTGACTTAGCCTGTGCCTGCTTTTGAGACGGGCTCCTGCCTCAAAAGAAGCTTATTCAGATATATCAGTCAGATTTTTTTTTTTTTTGACTGATTAAACTTCTCCCGGGTAGGGAGAAACGAAGAGATTAACCTCAAAGCCTATTTTTGTTGGGACGACCAGATCTCATTAATTTATGGGACGAGGTCCAGCCGACGAAGGTGGGACGGATTTTCAACAACAAGCTCTATCTGATAAAGCGAACGTTCATCTTATCTTCTAAGAGAGAACGCACTAACAGGCAAGCACCCTTCTTTCTATATTTTTCTTTTACTTGACTTAAATTGTTGCTGTTTAAAAGAGATTTGCCAGATTGATCGGTTTTTGACATCTCACTGGGGAGCCATAACTTCTCTCTGCTACTCACTAATTAATAGCTTATCTCTGTTTTTGTTGCAAAAAGCTGTCCTGGATTTGCATTCTAAAGATATACACAGAAGAGGGATTTCTATTCCAGATTTTTATTTTGAAGAATATTATATTGTCTGAGACTACTCTCTTTTTGGTCTATTTTATTTTGACGAATCTGTTTCCTGACGACCGCCATTAATTGTTTCGATCCTGGGAACTGCATTTTGTTTACTTAAGCATGGAGAGATAAGGCTGTCTGCTCTGTTTATACTGTGATGTCACCAAGTTTGGAGTATTAACCCAATTGTTGCTGAAATAAGAAGTGGTTTTCCTATATTTTTCTTTTAAAATGGCAATTAAGAAAGTGGCTGAGAATCTGGAAATAACTATGCTTCAGAAAATAATGGATGAGATTGAGATAACGAAACAAAACCTGCGACAGGGTTGTAAGGAGCTGAAAATTGAATTGAGTAAAATGAAGCAGGAGATTAAAGATATAGGGGTCCCTGTGAGAGAGGTGACCCTGGAAGGGGTCCCTGTGAGAGAGGAGACCCCGGAGATTGGAACAAACGTGGAACAGGAAAAAGATTTGGAGTCTATGGACTTTAGAAACAAAATCTATTGTTTGGAGACACAGGAGATTAAAGACATAGGGGTCCTTGTGAGAGAGGAGACCCTGGAGACTGGAACAGGGGTCCCTGTGAGAGAGGAGACCCTGGAGACTGGAACAGGGGTCCCTGTGAGAGAGGAGATCCCGGAGATTGGAACAAACGTGGAACAGGAACAAGATTTGGAGTCTATGGACTTTAGAAATAAAATCTATTGTTTGGAACTCAATGTTATCTCTGAAGAAATTAATGAAGATTCTAGAGATAAAGTTATCAATGGCATGGATAATCTTCTGGACTGGATTGATGTGATGGAGCCCAATATAGAGAAAATCTATGGAATTAACTGCAGCCATGTGACAATGGAAAAACTTTCAAGAGATGACCCAGTGTATTTTGAAAAAAAGAACAGAGATATGATTTTACAGCAGTATTTCAGCAACCTATTCAGAATGGATGGCAAGAAAATATTTGGGATAGAGGTAATTCCCATCAGACTCTTACTATATGACTATGGCTTTGACAGCAAGATTATTATGGAATACTGATAATGGAAGATTGGATACTGAAATTACTGGACTTAACAAGACTACTGAAGATGGAAGATGGAAAATGGAACTAATAGGGATAATAGAACAATGGCTACTGAAATTACTGAACCTAACAGATTCTGATGTGATGGATTAATTGAAATGTTTATTTTGACTATGGTTATGACAATAAGATTATCATAATTAGTAATGAGATGGATTAATCGATATGCTTATCTGGAAAAAAAATTGATAGATATATTTCTTAAAGAATTGAAACCTCTCTTTGACTTTTTGTGGAAAGAATAAAGTAATGTTTATGAGATTTGATGATTAAGTAAGATAACTACTGGAGGAAAGTGATTTTATAATATGACTTAAGAGACAGGATTGTTATATATTATAGACTTATAACTGATTTGATCTTTGACAAATGGGAAGTCAATATTTTACTCTTTAATTTTTATTTTTGTTTTTTTTTCTTTTTTTTTTTTTGTTTAACTATTTTTGATTTTGTTTTTTGTCTTTGAATGTTTTATGATTTCGTCTTGTATGTTTTATGAAAATCTGAATAAAAATTATTGAAAAAAAAAAATAAACTAAAAAGCCCCAAATGCTTTGAAACCTAATGAAGTTCTTAGAGCAGCTAGTGATATTGCATGATGGAGCACATGTTTGCTACACTTTTTCAAATTTTAAAACACAAAACTGAACATAAATCATCCTCTATTTTTTTTAAAACTTAAATTTTCTCATTAAATTGACATCTTGATTTGATACAATAGGATATGGATGAGCAAGCTTTGGATGTGATGGACCACTGTTGAGAAAATCTGTAACAACATGTGAAATATATTGTCAATGCCTTTGTCAAAGACAAAGTTCGGGTCACTATAGAATATGGGATGTTGTGGGGTTTTATTTTGGTTCTTAAAAACAGTGTTGGATTTTACTAAATAAGAATTTGCTTTATTAATAAAACAGCCCAGGGTATTTTTTATGTGCAAGCCTTCATAGTTAAAGATATACAACAGCAATTCTTTGGTTGTATAGCACAACATAGCTCAGAGCTGAGATTAGAGAAACCCTGTAGAGTGGGTAATACTTGAGGGCATCTACAACTAGAAAAGTATGTGAATTTAGGCATGGGAGGAAGGAAGGATCTGCTTTAAATTTAGTGTAGGGTCACTGAATCTTAATGATAGATTAAATAGGGGACATGGAATAATGAATAGCGGTATGCAATGTGTAGCACTAATACTAGAAGTCTGTGCTTTGCAGTGGTTATTTAATGTCTTTTCCCATATGGTTCTGAATAGAGCAGGTTATGGCAGGGATGAGCAAAGGAATAGCTTTGTTAGTGAATAGTTTAAATAGAAGTTATTTTAAAAAAGAATTCATTGTATGAATATAGTAAGACAGCTTGTTAGTAGCTTAATAGGACAATGTAAGAATACTTAATACCACAGACTTCAGTGTTCATTATGAAGCATATTTATAATTAGATGCAATCTGTATGAGAATGTGTTGTGGAGTTGAATGCTTTACTCTTACAGTATATGATACTAGTAGTTATATTTCTGAAAACAAAAGAGACCTTTTGATTTAAGTTTATTTTTATCTTGTTCAGAATTGTGCTAAATTTTAGTTATCTTGTGGAAGTTAAGGATCTGATAAAAGCAATATTAATCATTTTAGCAGATGTGAAATTTAGAAGAGAAAAGGTATCATTGAAATATTGGTCAGCAATTACTTCGTGTGTGTATGAGTGGTGCCTGCTAATGGTGTGCATAAGCATTGTGTTTGTATATGATTTTTGCATGTGACTAGTTTGTGTGGTGGTGTGATTGCGTGAGAGGGTGATGGTAATGGATACTCTGAAGCAATTGCACACAACCTACCCCCCATATTTTGAATTACTGTGGATCTCTACTTTTAGATGCTATTTGTCAACCTACTAACTTAATATTACTATTACAACTATCATACCATATTAGATTCAAAACCTAAATTTTGATGGGAAGTCTCTATTAATATCCGTGAATGTTTATCTGGGATTTTTCTAAATAACAGAATGAAACTCCTGCTCAGAATGTTCTGCTCTGCCATTCTTCTTTACTACTATATTTACTATGTTAACTTTAAAGATGACAATGAGGACATTGAACTTGTCAAGGATCAGTACCTTGGCACAATCATTAACCAAAATGGAGACAATAGTCAAGAAATTAGAAGGCTAGGATTGGGGAGGGCAGCTATGAGAAAACTAAAAAAGGCCCTCAAATACAAAGGTGTATCATTGAACACTAAAGTCAGGATCATTCAGACCATGGTATTCCCAATCTCTATGTATGGATATGAAAGTTGGACAGTGAAAAAAGCGGATAAGAGAAAAATCAACTCATTTGAAATATGGAGAGCTTTGCACATACCATGGACCGCGAAAAAGACAAATAATTGGATGTTAGAACAAACTAAACCAGAACTATCATTAGAAGCTAAACTGATGAAACTGCGGTTATCATAGTTTGGACACATAATGAGAAGACATGATTCACTAGAAAAGACCATAATGCTGGGAAAAACAGAAGGGAGTAGAAAAAGAGGAAGACCCAACAAGAGATGGATTGATTCCATAAAGGAAGCCACAGACCTCAACTTACAAGATCTGAATGGGGTGGTTTATAACAGATGCTATTGGAGGTTGCTGATTCATAGGGTTGCGATAAGTTGAAATTGACTTGATGGCACATAACAAATTAGTATTGTAAGGCAGGAGTTTTTGAAATGTGCTGCCTTTGCCAGCATATCTATGTTTACCTATAAAGTATGACATCTCATTTTGTAATGTAAAATCAATTAGATGGGTGTTGAAACTATTCAGAGACATTTTGATGCTATGATAATATGCCAGTCCTGAGATCAGTGCAGTATCCTTAATATTCACTATTTTTGTCCAGGTTTTGGGGGAAAGCTTCCATGCCTGTTAAAGGGGAGTTTTTAAAATTTCTTTTAGGTTTTTCTTAAATAAGGTTTCACATTCTTTTCACTTGTCAAACCCCAGGGATTCAGATTATCCAACAACTCTTGTGTTACCAGTACTGCAGCCAAATAAACAGAGTTTGAAAGCCCATAGACAAAGGAACACACGCTGCAGGCTTACACCAAACTCTTGGCCCATACTTTGTCAAGCTGGAAAATGTCACCATATGTGCTAAAGTATCTGGCCTTCCAAACTCATGATAAACAGCTAAGTGCCTTCAAACATGTTCATCCACTGTCAACATTAAGAAATGTGCAGTTTATTCTCATTTACATTCTAGCAAAGCATTCTGCTGCACCCACTGAGTTACTGGTTGCTCTACAAGATTTGAGAATAGTATTGTAGAGAACAAGCACAGGTTATGGGAGTGGCTGTATACTATAGCCAGCATGGATTTTTCGCATTCCACAATGTTAAATTGAAAATACCCCCCTTGCCATACTGCTGCTTCCTATAAGGTCATTTCAAAACAAAACCTCACAAAACGTATAGTCCTGAATTCAGCAATGCCTGTTTAACAACCCTCTAAATTTTCATGGTGATACACAAAGCAGTCAGACACAATTGAGAGCTCAGTGTAAAAAGAGAGAAAAAATACAGACCCCTGATGGACCTTTTTCTGCCAGAGTTCTCCTACTTTGTTGAAATTAATTAAAATTAGCCATGTTCGCAGAGTACCTGTAATCCTATTACTGACCTTGCCCCATATTCTGACCTTTGTCTTCTGCAGTTTAAAAGTTTAAAAAGTGCCAGGCTGATTTTTCATTAATTTAAGAAATTTAGCATTGAAGTCAATGGTACGTGTGGGCATGCTCAGTAAGAACCAACTGTTAGTGTTCTAAAAGCCAGACTCACAGCTGCTGGGCTTGGCTAATCGGGGCACACCCACAGCGGACATTTATTTCACTTTAGACAGTCATGGTTTCCCCCAAAGAATCCTGGGAAATGTAGTTTGTGAAGGGTGCTGAGAGGTGTTAGGAGACTCCTATTCCCCTGGTCAGAGTGGTTTAATAGGCAGCTGCTCTAATTGAAGCTCTGTGAGGGGAACTAGCATGTGTGCTAGCAACTCTTAGCACCCTTCACTAACTACACTTCCCAGAATTCTTTGGGGGAAGCCATGACTGTCAAAAGTGAAATAAAGGTCTGGTGTAGATGTGGCCAGTGACAGCTTTGGTGTAAATTTGAGTGGGAGACTGCATGTGTGAAGTTTGTATTCTATGATATTCTTACACTGAAAGTATTAAAAATCCTGGTTCGGCCTATCAGACATCTTTATTTTTAGAAATATTGAGGTCATGAGCAAAAAACCTTGCAGGGATCAAGAATGTTGAAATTTTTTAAAAAGAGTTGTCTTAGTATTTGTATTTAGCTGCTGGGTCTAAGTGTCTCCCCATTTTTAGTGGGGATTTCTCCTACCACTTTCTTTGAGATATCAGGGACTGGCACAACTAGAGCAAGAAAACTGAATGAAGTTGTAGCCAACAAAAAAACTCATTGGAATGACTGCAGACCAAACTATATGTGGTTTGGGAGATCTGCATGATATCTGTATGTGTCCCCTTGCAGGCCAAATAGCAGCTTGGGATAATTTCATTTGGGAAGGCAGTGCAGTGAGGAAAGGTTAAGCCCCCTTCCCATTATTGTAGTCCAGATCTAGTTCCCTGCCTCCTTCTCTTGCTTTTACGTTAAAGAGAGGGAAAACAAAATAGGCTAGTTTGGCCTTAAGTATGAGAGCCAGTGTGGTGTAGTGGTTAGAGTGTTGGACTATGACATGGGAGACTAGGGTTTGAATCCCCACACAGCCATGAAGCTCACTGGGTGACTTTGGGCCAGTCATTGCCTCTCAGCCCCAGAGGAAGGCAATGGTAAACCACCTCTGAATACCGCTTACCATGAACACTCTATTCACAGGCTCACCATAAGTTGGAATTGACTTGAAGGCAGTCCAGCTGAGATATGCTCACTTTTAAAGTCTGGCCATCTCATCGTACTATAATTAAGGCTGGTGGCCTGTAACCTCCAACTGAATTGCACCAAAAACAGTTTTTAGTGATATCGTGAATGACTGGCATAGAACAGTTGGTCATGGAACCAATGAGAGGGGAGGTGATTGGAATTAATCTTAAGTGGCTCCCAAGATCTACTGCAAAATTGTTGAACCAATTGGAACAGTGATCATAGTCCTATTTGTCTATGGACAATTGCCAAGAAAGTCCAACACAATCACTGTTGACTTCAAAAGAGGACATGTCCTAAAAATGAAGGGATTGATTAAAAGGAAGTTGAATGAGAAAACCAAGAGGGTCGTGTCTGCTCAGAAGGCTTAGAGGTTATTCAAAACTACCCGTCCACAACAGAAGCTAAACTATGATACATACTGCAGATCAAGAAAGGTAGCACCAAGGCTAAGAGAGTGCCTGTGGTTAATGTGGTTAATGAGTAAAGGAAGCTGTTAAGAGGCCAAAAAGGCTTCCTTCAGAAGTTTTGTGCAAATGAGAACAAAAAGAAAGGGAAATTGACAAAAGAAATACAAGCAGAAAATAAGGGATGGGGAGAAAAAAGAGAGAAGAGAATTTAAGACACATTTCACTTGAAACTTTAAAACCAACAATAACAAATAACTTAAATACATTAGATGCAAGAAACCAGCTAGGGAAATGGATGAGAAGTCAAACGTGCTCACGGAGGAAAAGAAGATTGCAGAGAACCTGAATGGACAGTTCTCACAATGGAGAGATGTAACAAGTAGGATTTTCAAAGGACCTATATTGGGACTTGCACTTTTAAACTTGTTCATAAATATTAGCAAGCAGTGAGGTGTCAAAGTTTCAGATGATGCCACATTGTTTAGAGTGGGAAAACAAAAAAGGATTGAGAAGAGCTCCAGAAGTATCTCTCCAGTCTGGGTTATTGGGCATTAAATTGGCAGGTGTGATTCAACCGAAACAAGTGTAAATTCATTCACCTTGGAGCAAAAATCCCAGCTTTACATATATGCTAATAAGGTCTGAATTGGTGGTGAGATCTTGAAGTTACAGTGGATAGCTTGCTAAAGATGTTGCCCTAGTGTGTGGCAGCTGTGAAAAAGCTGTGACCAATGTTAGTAATCATTAGGAAAAGGACTGAAAAGAAAATTACCAATATCATGCTATTATACAAATCTATGTATGGTGAGACTGCACTTGGAGTTCTGTGTACAGTTCTGATCCCCACACTTGAAAAAGAACTGGAAATGGTGCAGAAAAAGGGAATCAAAAGTATCAAGGGTGTGGAGGTACTCCCCTATGAAGATACATTACAACATATGGGGCAGGGTTTTAGTTTTTAAAAAAGTTATGCATGATGTGAAGAAAGTGAAGTTTTTCTCCCTCATAATTCTAGAACCCATGGGCATCAAATGAAGCTGGATGTTGGAAGGTTCAGGACAGACAAAAGAAAGATGATGAAATTTGTTACCACAAGATGTAGCCACCAGACTCGGATGGGTTTAAAAGGGATGACAAAGTAATGGAAGATAACACTATCAATAAATACTAGCCATAATAGCTGTGGGCTACATTCAGTCTAAGACAGCCTTTCCCGACTAGTGGGCCACCAGATGTTGTTGGACCACAACTCCCATCAGCCTCAGCCAGCATTGCCAATCGTCAGGAAAGATGGGAATTGTGGTCCAACAACATCTGGTGGCCCACTAGTTGGGAAAGGCTGGTCTAAGAGGTGGTATACTTCTGAATACCAGTTGCTGTGAAATGTGAGTGGGGAGAGTGCTGCTGTACTCATGCCCTGCTTGCAGGATTTCCACTGGCATCTCTTTGGTCTGGACTAGACTGACTTTTAATCTGATCCAGCAGAGTTCTTCTTATGAGAGGAAAATGGTTTAGAGAGAAAGTCAGAGCACAAAAAGGAGAAAGAAAACTGGGGGAGGAAGAGATGGAGAGATCTAGATAAGACAATTTAAAAATCAAAGTTAAGATAAAAGATATGACAACATTATAAAAGATAATTTGAGTACCATAGTACATATGAGGTTGAACTGGGTCCTTGACCTGGAAAAGCTGATGAAAAAAAATCTTGCAGCAACTTGTGGTCTCAAGTCTGACTGACATACTCCAGTGTATTAGGCTTCAATCCTGTAAATCCCAATGAACTTTATGGGGCTTACTTCTGAGTAGACATGCACAGGATTGCACTGCAAAGTACCTTTTCTTTTTCCTACACTGTCCTTTTAAACTTTGAAAATGCAACCCTAATCATGTTTACTCAGTGTGTTCAGTGGTATGTACTCTCTAGTAAATGAGTTTATGATTTCAGCCTTAGGCCGTATCTTGACTAACCTGAGTAAAGCGGCATTACACATGCACATAATCTCTCTCTCTCTCTCTCAGAGAATCATTGGAACCCACCTACTCTGTAATACAATCATGCGTAAATGACCCCTCACCACTCCATTTGTCTGTTGTATTGATCTGTTTGTTTTCCAATGCTGCTGCAGGTGCCCTTGAACAACAAGTCTGCTAGGGGCAGGGCATGTGATATTTGAAAGACAGAGACATCTAGTTATACATCACATTGCAAACCTTGATATTCCATTGATGATAATCTTAAAATAATGCCACATTTATAAAACAGATAAAGCTGCTCAGCAATTAGCTTGATTTTGTTCTTAATTGCCTTACTTGATAGAACTTGGATTTCTTGCTCGTGTATCTTCCTACATCCTATCATAAGAAGCAGGTATTTGGTAGTATAATAATAATAATAGATTATGATATTAATTTCTTCTTTTGATGTTCCAGATTTTGCAGTTTTCTGCAAAGTTTGTGTAATACTTTGTGAAACAATTAATTTAGACTGGATATTTTTATCCATATTTTCCCAAATGAAGTTTTCTAAACAACTTACTAGCTTCTTGTACCAGAAAGTTTTTGTGAAACAAACTTTTGGTTTGAATGGCAAATAAAAATTGAATAAATAAATTTGAATAAATAAAATTGCAACCATTGAAGATTTACACTTGCAATTTCAAGGTGTATAACTTTGGAGAATATAATTTCAGTTGAAATATACTCAAAGTAAGAGGTTACAGACTGCAGAGATGTAGACTGAAAAAAGAAAAAAAAAGACATTACTTCTTGAAAATATAAGATCTGTTCAGAATATACATGGCACATGGTGCAGTATTCAAACCTGACTCCCGTTGAAATCCCAGCATTCAGAATCATGATGTTAGCAATGATCAATGATCTCATCAGGTGTAAAAACCAAAAAGGCACTAAGAGAATGGGAGTACCTTGAAGACATGATTCATTAGAAAAGATAATAATGCTAGGAAAAACAGAAGGGAGTAGAAAAAGAGGAAGGCCAAACAAGAGATGGATTGATTCCATAAAGGAAGCCACAGACCCTGAACTTACAAGATCTGAACAGGGTGGTTCATGACAGATGCTCTTGGAGGTCGCTGATTCATAGGATCGCCATAAGTTGTAGTCGACTTGGAGGCACATAACAACAACAACATGTTATCAGCTTCTGAGTAAGGATGTTTTATTTTATCATGCTAGAGTCTAGGGTAACCAACACAACCTCCAAATGTGTGGACTACAACTCCAAAAGCCACAACTAGCATGATCAGGGCTGACAGGAGTTGTGGTGAGCAAATTCTTCCACAGTGCATTGTTATAGATGGTAAAAACTATTCAACTGTTGAAAATTATTCAAGTTGCAACCTTTCTCGGTCTCTTTCTAAGGCCTAAATATAGCAACAGCACCCAACAACAATAGCTTGCAGAGCTGGAGTTGGAGGGCCCCTCCTTAGGGTGGGTTGGTGGGTAGCGCTCCTTTCTGCGATCTGCGGCAGCGTTGGCTTCCGACCCTGCCGCGGATCGCAATAGGGAACTCCAAGACACCCCCCTACTGCCACACAGGCCCACGATGCCCGCGAGCATGTCCCACATTACTTTCCCTTGATGTAAATGCTGGTTGCACTGCAGGTGCAAGCCTGCCATCAACCAAGATGGCAGCCGAGGTTTCCATAAGGGGCTGATGCCCCTGCCGCCATCTTGTTTGATGGCAGGGATACATGCGCATAGCACACGTGTGCCATCAACCAAGATAGCGGCAGAGGCATCCCTTAGGGAAGCCTCGGCTGCCATCTTGGTTGATGTAAATGTAAATGTAAATTTAATTTTTAGGTCGCCTATCTGGCCGAAGCCACTCTAGGCGACGTACATATCAAATTTCAATAAAATACAATAAAATACAATATAGTCATGCACAGCACAGGCAGCATTCACCAAGGGAAAGTTAGGTAAGTGGAGCGTGTGTGTGGGTGCTGGGGCCCAGGGCAGGCTGGTGCCCAAGGGCCCCAGCATGCCTGGCAACGGCCCTGATGGCTTGGATCCTAAGTTTCACTCTGTGAACAGAAAGAACTTCTGTTTACAGTCAGAGAATTCTGCACACTGAAGGGGTCCTTCTGGGAGGAGAGCAAGAGCCTATTATCTATACCAATTTCTCTGGACCTGGTACAACTGGTAGTATGCCCCCCCCAAGGTCTTTCCTGTTTTGAAAGATTAGAGTATCCGTATCCTTTAACTTCTTTAGGTCATTTTGTTTACAACCCTTTTGTTTCCTGGCTGCCTGATTTGTATTTATAGCCAAACATGGCATACATATTAATCATGCAAGTTGTAGAGACTGTTTCCTGTTCATATGATCTAGTGTCATTTCTTCTGTGTACATTGGAGACTAGCAGAGTAACTCTTTTATATTTTGGGAGATGTGTATCCTGTTGGCTCACTGTCCTTGATTGTTACAGTGGTTGTCTCTTCTTCTACTAGTTGGCTGTCACACCCAGCTGGGTCCTCTAGCCTATGCACAGTAAATTTCAGCAAGTATAAAGAATTCTGGGACTTAGGAAAACATGCCACATAGATCAGTGGCCCGGTTCCACCCTACTGGGAGGAAGGGCAGGATGATGATGATGATGATGATGATGATGATAAATAAATAAATAAATAAAATTTTATTTGTTAGTCGCCTATCTATCCGAATTAACGGACACTCTAGGTGACGTACAATGGTATAAAATACAGTATACAAATCAAAAACCACAATCATCAATTAATCTAAAACCATCCTTCAATTAATACAACATAAAAACTAATCCACCCCAGAAATCCTATAGGCCTGCCTGAATAGCCAGGTCTTTAAGGCTCGACGAAAACCTGTCAGGGAGGAGGCATGTCGGAGGTCAAAAGGAAGTGAGTTCCAGAGGGTGGGGGCCAATGCCAAACTTAGCCCGAATGAGCAAACATGTGGTCTCCTGGAGAGACAATCACAGCAGCTTTGTTCCTCCTTGGTCATTTTGCTCCTGAGCTAAGCTTAGCATGTTATCATAACCCAGACTCATGGCTTAGCTCAGCCTTTACCAACCTTTGGGTCCCCAGACGTTGTTGGACTGTAATTCCCATCAGCCCCAGCCAGCATGGCCAATAGTCACGAATGATGGGAATTGTAGTCCAGCAACATCTGGGAACTCAAAGGTTGGGAAAGGCTGATTTAGCTTTCTCCTAACCACAAGCTGAAACCAAAGTTTGTCTTATGTTTTACAGCTTTATCTGGGAGAGCTAAACCATGATACCAGGTTTGGACAACATGCTAAGCATGGCTTTGCTCCTCTTCCTTTTTGCTACTGAGCTAAGTGGTTGGGAACCCCTCTCCGAGAGCCCATACATTTGTTTGTTCACACTAAGTTTGGCTTAGTGTTAGTGTGAACTGGGCCACTGATCTATGAGCTGTGCGCTCTCATATCTTTATAACTCCAGCGGAAATTTAGTTTGTGCTAAGCCATGGCGTCTTTCTCTTAAAGTAGAAGTCCTGTAGTTTTTCTACACAAGCTCTCTCCCTCTCCCTCAGTATTTTAGTGCTCTAATGCTGCTTATGATTGGCTCCCGAGAATCTCTCAAGATCTTAAAATATCTTGACACCGCATATAGAAACAGGCAATAGGTTTTCATAAACTCCTTCAGGCATGATCTACATTAGAGAAGAGAAAACTGTAGTCCTCCAGATGTTGGTGAACTCCAATACTAATGCTAGAAGCCTCCAAGCCAAGATAAGTGAACTGGAGTTCTTGGTCTTGGAGGACAGCACTGATATAGTGGGCATAATGGAAACCTGGCGGAATGGAGAGAACCAGTGGGACATGGTTATCTCTGGATATAAACTCTATAGGAAAGACAGGGAAGGACATCCTTGAGGTAATGTCGCTCTGTGTGTCAAAGAGGGCACTGAGTCCTGTAAGCTAGAAATCCGAAAAGGGGCAGACTCCTCCACGAAATTGTTGTGGGTGGTGATACTGTGTCTCAGGAGTAATTTAGTACTGTGGACGTGCTATCATCCTTTGATCAAAATGCTCAGGGAGATCCTGAGATGAAGAATGAAATCAAGGAAGTATCCAAAAGAGCAAATGTTGTAGTAATGGGTGACTTAAACGACCCTTACATAGACTGGCTACATATGTGTTCCAGTCATAACAAAGAGGCACAATTTCTAGATACCTTAAATGACTGTGCCCTAGAATAGTTGGCCATGGAACCAACCAGAAGTGTGGCACCAAGAGCCTGGCGCGAGATGTCAGTGTTGTCAAACCAATTGGGAGCAGTGACCACAGTGCTATTAAATTAAACATACATACAAATGGCAAAGTGCCAAGAAAATCCAGCACAGTCACTTTTGGCTTCAAAAGAGGACATTTCCCAAAAATGAGGGGATTAGTAAAAAGGAAGTTGAAAGGCAAAGTCTCTGCTGCTGCGCTGCCGCACCTCCCAGCTGATCGCGATCGCGCCTCCCAGCTGATTTGCAGTGGCGCAGTCGCGTCTATTTCCACCCCCACGCGCTAAAGCCTCTGCTGCTGCATTGCGTTTCTGGAGAAATACAGGCATATGGAGCATGTACGTTATAGAGAGGCAACGTTAAGTGAAGCGACATTAAGCGGGGTATGCCTGTATAGTTCTTTGAGAGTGTGTCAACAAGCATATAGATAGAGGTGATCCAGTTGACACAGTATACTTTCAAAAAGCTTTTGACAAGGTACCTACCAAGAATTCCTGAGTAAGCTTAGCTGTCATGGAATAAGAGGAGCAGTCCTCTTGTGGATTAGGAATTGGTTAAGTATCAGGAAGCAGATAATAGTAATAAATTGACAGTTCTCTCAGTGGAGGGATGTAGAAAGTGAAGTCCTCCATGATTTGGTATTGGGACCTGTGCTTTTTAATTTGTTCATAAACAAACTAGAGTTAGTGGTGAGCAGTGAGGTGGTGAGGTTTGCTGATGACACTAAATTATTCAGGGTCATTAAAACAAAAAGAGATTGTAATGAGCTGCTCCAGGTGAGTAAAGGACCTCTCCAAACTGATTGAATGGGTGGTAAAATGGCAAATGCAATTTAATGTGAGAAAGTGTCAAGTGATGCATGTTGGGGCAAAAAATCTTAATTTCACATATACGCTCATGGGGTCTGAACTGGTAATGATTGACCAGGAAGGTGTTGACCAAGTGTGTGGCAGCTGTGAAAATGGTAAATTCCATGCTAGGGATCATTAGGAAAGGTATTGAAAATAAAACTGCCAATATAATGCCATTATACAAATCTGTGGTGTGACCGCATTTGAAATACTGTGTACAGTTCTGGTCACATCACCTCAATAAGGATATTGCAGAGTTGGAAAAGGTTCAAAAAAGGGCAACCAAGATTATCAAGGGGATGGTGTGACTCCCTTATGATGAAAGGTTGCAGCATTTGAGGCTTTTTAGTTTAAAGAAAAGGCAAGTAAGAGATGACATGACAGGTATTTATAAAATGATGCATGGCATGGAGAGAGTGGAGAAAGAGGTTTTTCTGTGTCTCTCATAGCACTAGAATTTGTGGACATCCAATGAAGTTGAATGCTGGAAGATTCAGGACAGATAAAAGACAGCATTTCTTCACTCAGCACATAGTTAAGCTGTGGAACTCGCTCCCAGAGGAGGCTAACTTGGATAGCTTTAAAAGAGGATTAGACAAATTCATGAAGAATAAGGGTATCAAATGTTACTAGTCATGATGGTTATGCCCTGCCTCCATAGTTGCAGGCAGTATACTTCTGAATACCAGCTGCTGGAAACCACAGGAGGGGAGAGTGCTCTTGTGCTCAGGTCCTGTTGGTGGATTTCCCACAGGCATCTGGTTGGCCACTGTGAGAACAGGATGCTGGACTAGATGGGCCATTAGTCAGATCCAGCAGGCTCTTCTTACGTTCTTATTCCTATCACCCCTGAGCCTTGACTATGTAAGCTGGGGCTGATGAGAGTACAGCAACATCAGAAGGGCTACAGATTCTCCATCCCTGATCTACAGTTAGTCTCATTTTTCTCTCTTATGGTAATGAGTTTGCAGCCCACGTTGGCTCTCCCCTTGGATTCCCCAGTCCAGCTAAAGTCTCTCTCCTCTTTCCCCCTGGTTGCTTGGGACCTGTCTGCATAGCAACATATGGGCATCACATTCATTATACGTAAAAAAAATGTTTCCAACACAGATCATATTATATAAATACATTTTAAACTGTGTTTATGGACAGATTTTTAAACGATTATATCATTGGTGCATCACTGGGAGAGCAAACTTCTTTTTTTTAACTTACTGTGGTTAGAGAAAGGACTGACTTTGGCATCTTTTCAGAACCCATTTGTGAATATAGTCTCAGCAGTTTGTTTAACCAAACATAACCCTAATACATTTTACACGGTACCTCCCAGCTGAGGCCGGTCTCTAACAGCTAGTGTATTCTGCAATGAGTTGCTCAACAGATGTCATTCTGGTTGAATAATGAGGCAGAATACTTGTGCGTTGGCTAACGTTGCTCGAACTTTGATCACTTTTGTTCAGCACATCAGTCTGGCATTGTGCTTTATACCAACATAACACTATAACCAGAGCATGCCTTTCAGGCTTAGAATAGCAAAGGAATGTTATTGAAATCAGTGCAGTTACAGATGAGTGAATGGAAAAAGGAGAATACTGTTTATTTCATAATGCTGTGGTGTTGTACTTTGGAATTAGAAAGGAATGTAAGGAATCCAACTCCAGATTATAGTTATTTATACTTCACAGGCTTGGGGGAAGGGAGGCTTTTCCTTTATTCATCTGGCTGTTTTAGTATGTATGTAATGTGAGAAACTAAAATATTAAATTCTGATTAAATATTCATAATTATTGAAATAAAGGGTGATAGTCCATGCTGGTCCTACTCACAGTAGACCCATTGAAGTCAATAGCTATAACTACCTTAGTTTCATTTATTTGATGGGTCTACTCTGAATACAACCCTATATACATTTTTATCTATATGATGAAATATTTAAGATGCATATAGATGCCACTTTATGGAGATCTTTAGACTAAAGATACTAAACATGTTTAGTTACTCTCTGTTGTTAAATTTTTTAGATACTTTCTGTCCTGCTTCGGCGTTGGCTTATGTTTTATCGTGTCAGGATCTCTTGAGACTGATTTGGTAGCAAAAATAACAATAAGTGGATGATGTGCATTCTCAAATGGCATTGACTTCACAGTGTGGAAAGGCTTAGCAAAAGTTATTGATGATGACACCCCTCCCACTGCAGCCCCCTGAGCTACAACCTGCTCCTGAGGGATCCTCTGGAAGTGTGTGGAAAATGGTGTGGGGAGCTGCAGTGGGAGGGGTGTATCTGAAAATTGGGGAGGGTACTTTTCATGAATAGAAGTGCCTTTCTGCTTGTACTAGGCACTTTGAATCCATGCCAATATCTTTTAAAGTAATCTATCTAGAAGGTGGCAGTCCAGCTCAGAGCTTGGAAGACTACTTTAAAAAAGTAATAAATTACAGTTACAATTACATGGCTCAAAAATCTAGTAATTACCGTTACAATTACAATTGCTCTTAAAGTAACTGATTACTTTACTTTTTCTCAAAGGTAATCACTACAATTAAATTTCAATTGCTTTTTTAAAAAAATGCCTACAAGGTGCTAGCCTTGGCTGCTGTAGTCTAAAACAACATTAAAAATAAACACACACATACAGAGGTAGTAGAATAATTCTTTTTATCCATAAGATAGCAATGGTGATCTCTCTGCTGGTAAGGGAGGTGGGGAGGGAGGTAGAGGCCACTGCTCAGATCTTTGCACGTCAAACCAAGTGCAACCACCCCACTCAGCCAGCCAGCATAATCTCTCTCACTTAACCACCTCCCAGACCCTGCCCTGCCACCAACTAAGGGACACTCACCCAAGCAAACATTTTCCCCTGAGAAGCAGAAAGTTAAAATACTGCAAATGCAGCACAGTAGCCAGAGAGGGTGGTGGAGGCCACTTTCTGTGCCACACACACACACGCACGTTGTCATCTTTCACTTCCACAGTTCTTTATCTCCATTCTGCTGCTGCCTCGTTCTCCTCCTTTCACCATCAATTTTTTTAAACAATTGTTTTCTCCACTCCATCCCGTCTCACTCTCCACCTCCTCCCTTGTCGCCTCCTACCCACCCACAGAGCATGATGGAAGAGCAACACTGCACAGAAGCCCAGTTTGAGGCACCTGATTTTCATCCACAAATCAGAGGAGCAGAAGACTTCCCTTGCTCCCCTCCCAAGTAATGTCCAAAAGTAACGCTGGAAACATTACAATTACTCCTCAAAAGTAATAAAATTACTCCTAGTTCTATTACAATCAAAATGTAAAGGAGTTACCCGCTCTTTCCTCAAAAAAGTAATGAATTACAAGTAATTCAATACTTGTAACAAGTTACTTCCAAGCTCTGGTCCAGCTGGCTTGGATATAGGTACCTTGAAGTAGGGTCTCAGGTCCCATTAGATGTCTCAGTGGTTGTTATGAGCAAATTATCATTTCTCATCTTTTACAAAAGTAAAACAGTAAAATCTGAAACGCTGAAGAAGATTGTTGTGAGGCTCAATGAAATAATCATTTGCACATTTTAAATGACTGTATAAAGGATAAATAGTTATAAAAACAGTAGTTTGTTTAAACAATTTTGGGTTGTTTTTGTAGGTTAAGCGAAATGTCTATGACCTGACTAGCATCCCTGTTCGTCATCAGCTGTGGGAAGGCTGGCCTGCTTCTGCTACAGATGATTCAGTAAGTCACAATTTACCACATTTTCTAGTATGCATTGTGTTTTGCTTTCAAACTCTATGGAAAACACTTATTGCATTTTTACAGTACTCCTGGGTAGGTAAATTCAATATTTCATACTTAACTGCTCGACTGTTCCAGTAAAACACTGAAGCATTTATTTAATAACTGGTTTTGAATAGGTGAATTGAAATGACTAGTTATACATCAGAGCACAGTCTAGGATTCCTACTCTCTGCTTTGGAGGGAGCTAGAATAGGCAGTGCCCATACACTGTGTGGCTTACAAGTTTCAGTGTGCCAAGTAAATGAACAAGAGAAAAAGCCTCAGTGAAGAAATGTCTTCACAGACACAGATAACAGATTACATGCCTAGCTAAGATACGGGATGTGGCATATATGACTAAATTAACCAATGTAAGTGTGGTGTAGTGGTTAAAATGGTGGACTATGACCTGAGAGACCAGGGTTCTAATCCCCACATAGCCATGAAGCTCACTGGGTGACTTTGGGCAAGTCACTGCCTCTCAGCCTCAGAGGGAGGCAATGGTAAACCCCCTCTAAATACTGCTGACCATGAAAACCCTATTTATAGGGTTGCCATAAGTCGGGATTGACTTGAAGGCAGTCCATTTCCATTTCAAGAGAAGGAAGGCAAAGATATAAGGTTTGTTGAAAAACGGAGTTTGTTTATTGGAAAAACACAGTACAAAATAACCCATATTCCATGCTTGGGGAAGTTTGAGATAAAAGAATCAAACGTATAATAGCTAAAATCATTTTTGCTACTCTTTTCTTTTTAGTAAAATAGGAGGGGCCTTATTGGTGGATTGAAGATGTATAATACACTGACCTTATGCTATATAAGTTTCATAATGATATTTTGATGTAATTTAATTCACTCTGTAGATGATTATATTATATTCTTTTATAAGTTTCAAAAATATATTTATAATTGTGGTACATTTTAACTTTTCAACTGTTTTGTCTAGTGACTATTTGATTATTACAATGTATTGTTTATTTTAAAAAAGGTACCAGCTTATCCGCCTTGTCATATGATTAAGGGGAAAAAAAGTGTCTTGAACTTGGGATTAACTATGGTTTTAACAAAATTTGGGATCAATTTTTTTTGAAGGTGACAGACCAGTGGGACCACCTGCATTGTGACCCCTGTTCAGGAACAACATCCTAATTCAAAGAAACTTTGAGCACATGCTTAAGTACTACCAGAAATGTTTAAGGCTGCACTTCTATGCATACTTTTCTCTAGTTCATTTGCCAAGATTTAAGAGTCAGTTTGTGATATGAAGGGAATAGGACCTCCTGAATTTGCTAAAAATAAAATAAAAATAGAAGATTTATTATATGTGTGCTTGTCAGAGAGTCCACTGTCAAAAGGCTCTTAGAATTAGGACCATAATTCACATTTTAATCTCACAATAACTTCTACAGTGGTGGTGATTTCTTTTGCAACCTTTTGGGAAATGCATTCTCTCCCTTCATTAATTTTTTTGTGTTAGATTCTGAAATCAAAGAATGGCTGCCCATTGCTGCCCATTTGGCAGAACAGTGCTTCACTGATATTTTCAGAGAAAGTAGCTAGTCTTTGCGTTGGAAGCAGAACTGAAGCTTTAAATATATAAAAAAATAGATAAGGTTAATTGCAACCTCTGAAATATATTGATGTGTTGTCATCTGTTGCTGTTTGAGTTTAGGCCAGAAAGGATTTGAAAACCCATGATTTCTAATGCAAATGCCAGCAGCTGTTTGGAAAACATCCAGCTCAACAAAAATGAGTCACCTCCTTGCAGGATAGGATGTCCAGCTTGTATGAAATGCACAAATCTGTTTTTAAACTCTCTTTTAACAAGTGACAATGTTGCAGGTGATTTTTTTCTTTTCAAGTTTAATGAAACTGGTGATTGTTAAGTTATCTGCTTTTCAAGCAGACGAGTCCAGAAAGCTCCCATCTTGAAACTACTGCAGCTGAGGCCTGTCAGCTGTGTAAACACTTCTGAATGTGTTACTCCCAAAAATATAATTAATTTCTATCTGAAATTAGAGCCTCCAACTTAATATTTATGAAGATTTAACATTAGCAATAACAGAATGCTTCTCCCTCCTTTGCCATTTATAGACAATTCACTCATAAAGTTTATATCTTATATGCAGCTCTCCAGTGTCTGCGTCAGTTCCCCCCTTCTTTTTTTAAAAAATTCCCTCTCTTAGTAATAACTAAATTTTTGAAATATTTCTCTGTGGTACCACACAACAGCAGAGATTTGACTTCTAACAAAGAGTTAAAGGACTTGATGAGAATACTTTTCATTTACATTTTATGCACCATAAGAAATACTTTGTAATACCACAGGAGGTTTTTTCAATGCAGTTCTCGTTAACCTTTGCCTTAGCAAACAGGACAACTAAATAGATTTCCAATAATTAGATTCCTATGTAATCAAGTCTCCTATAAACCTGATAAGCTTCAGTCTTCTGTGTTACCAAAAATGCATCAAAGTCAAGAGCCTTTTTAAAGGCACTGTTACTGCACTTCCATCTAGAGAAATGGCATGTTCTTCATTTGTCATTTTAGGCTAATGACATATGGGATACTGTATGAGATGTCAATAACTCTTTCAAACCTTTTTTTTTTTGGTATCAGTATCTAAAACTTGTACCAGTCAGGGAATGTTTTCATGCTGTATAGTATCAGTTTGTCAGAAACAAGGGGGTTGAAAGATAGCTAAAATGCCACTTTACACTTTAAGAATGACATTTTCCCCCAGCATCTGCAGAGTAGGAATGATGCCAGCACTGGGAATTTATAATTGCTTCATCTAATTAAAACACAATGTATGATTTCCACTTCCTCAGTTTTCAGATGCTCTTCTTCAGGCGAAACCCCCCCCCCCCGATGGGTGTTAAAAAAGATTTCACTTGCCATGATCTTTCTTTCTGTTGTTTGCCATTACCAGTTAATACGGCCTATAAATTAGGGAGAAAGGCATTCTGGACTTGGTGGCCGAGAGATTACCTGATCCATGGCTACACTTTGCCATGGTGGAGACAGGCTGTTTAAAGTTAGAAAAACTAAGTTTAGGCAGAATGGTAATAGTGGAGGGGGCAGTGGAGAGACGACCAGCTAATGTGGTGGCAAAAGAAGGTAAGAGAGGAGAAGAATGATGAATGGGAGATGGGGGAACAGGATGGTGGAGCTGTTGCCTAGAGGAGAAGGGGAGCAGTGGCAGAGCTGCAGTCCACCTTAGGTGGCACAATCCCTTGCACCACCCTACGTGTTAACATACAGAAACGTATGAAAATAAGGATTTCCAACACTTCACCCCTACAGATGAGTTGAAGGGACTATTGGAATAATTTCAGTCCAAGTGAATTCAGAATGCATTGGTAAAGCACAAGTTAAACATTACAGATGCATTCAGAAATACACAGAGATTTTCTTGTTGACATAAAAACACTCTTGAGTCCTATCCCTTCCTTCATCACAAGACTTGTTCTTGGGTAGTATCACCTACACTGGACAATATTACATCTTATTAAGGGTACAGAGACCTTCTTCCATGGGAGAAAGGAAAATAAAGAAAGGCAGGCAAGGGAGGACAAAGGATTTATTTTACTTATTGATTACATTTATGCCCCTTCTTTCTTTCATGATAAAACTCAGGTTGGAGGCAGGACCTCAGAAGATGAGCCACAAACAAGCAACAGTACAGGGGTGGCAAGAGAGAGGGCTAGAACCAGAGCTTGGAAAAGTTACTTTTTTGAACTACAACTCCCATCAGCCCCAGCCAGCATGGCCACTGGATTGGGCTGATGGGAGTTGTAGTTCAAAAAAGTAACTTTTCCAAGCTCTGGCTAGAACAGACCTGTAAGTGCTGTACAGTTTTTTTGCTGGCATGATCACTCTGTGCCATATATGTATATGTGTGGGTGTATGATCTGCCTCATCTTAACCTCTCCCATCTGGCAGATCAGGTGTTTTGGAAGATGCAATCCCACATATGTGCAAGTCAAAAATATGGGTCTACATGGGAAATAGTCTCAGAATAGCCATTCAGAGGAAAGCAACTCTGTTTCCGTTTCAATCTTTAAGATCTCCTAGTCCCATTATTTTAATGTGGACTTTGCACCTAATGCACAGCTGGGGAGTTTAACAATGTGTAGTACTAGTAGCAGTTGTTTCATATGGGAAGAGCTGACATTTGCTTTTCTGAGGATAAATTCTCATACATGATCTCTTTGTCAAATTGCAAATGCAAAAAAAGTGTTTTCTAAATTTCAGAATGAATCCCTGTGTCCTTTCTTTGTATGACCCAACTTTTCATTTACATGGTATAGATATATCTTGTCTTTCTTCAGTGTTGTTCAGTTTATCATTTATAAAGCACCTAAATTGTATTAAGTGTTGTATACATAGTTAAAAGAAGCAAGCCAGTCTCCAGCTGCAGGCTTACAGTCTAAAACATTGCAGTTCAACCAGTGCTGAAGTGAGGACGTCTTTTCTCTCCCCCCTCTTTCCTTTTTACAAATCAAGTTTCTAGTCTTTATGAAAAGAAAGTAAATTTCTGATGATATCTCCAGAAGCCAAAGGATTGGCAATGATCAGGGGTGATGCAGAATTTCAATTAATTATACTTTTTGGGTGCTAATTGTATATTGCTTTATCCCAGGTTTCTCTTGGAGAAAGGCTTGGGAACCAAAGGACGATTCCTTCTTTCTCCAATGGAAGGGTTCCAAACAAGCCCTGCCCTCCAGGCAGAAGAATCAGTTTGATTACTATATGGTTCTGTGTTACAGGAGCATTGTTATGAGTACAAGTTCTTAGTTTGCACACATATAGGCAGGATACTTGGAGTGCACTGTATATTGGCTCAAGGACAATCATGAGAATTGTGTAACACAGAATTGGCGGTTAGACTATATTTCACAATTAGCTATCACTACTTGGTGTAAGTAATCTTTAGGATTGCTGCTTTTGTAAAAGTCTAGATTTGTTTTGTTCAAAGGACAATATAATCTGTTACATGTAATATACTCTCAAAATATTTTTTTAATGTATTGGATCCTGAACACTGCATTCAGAAGGAAGTCCATGAAAGAGAAATGTTCAGTCTCCTCTTCCAACTGCATCCTCCAAAAAGCCTCTTTGGAGGGTTAGGGAACTTCCTAAGAAGCATGGGATGGGATGTGGGGGCTTCTGTTTGAAGGGAAATTGGCCATAATTGGGCAAAGGCATCTTGGATATAAAACTGTCTTACACTGAGTCAGACCATTGGCTCATTGAGCTTGGTATTGTCTGTGTTGACTGGTAGTGGCTCTCCAGGTTTTTGGCTGCAGTTTTCCCCTGCCCTACAGGAGATGGCAGGAATTGAATCTCTTGGCATGTAAAACACAAGTGGCCCAAAGCCTCTCTGGAGAGTCAGCAGACCTGAATGGTGTAGGATAGGGCATGGAGCTAATGGGGGTGGGGAGAACTGAGTGATTCATAGGAAGCTGGCTTATACCAAGTCAGACCATTGGTCCACCTAGCTCAATATTTTCGACAATGGCTGGTAAGCCGCTCTGCACAGTTTCAGGCAAGAGACTTTCTCAGCACTATCTGGAGATACCAGGGATTAAATCTGGTACCTTTTGCATGCAAAAAATGTGCTCTGCCTCTGAGGTACAGCCCATTCCCATATTCCTCCCCGGCAACCCATGCATCACATCCCACACTGTTCAAGTGGTTTCTTGCCTTTCTGGAGAGGTATTTTGAGGGATACAGGAGACTGCAGTGGGGAAGAAGACATGGGAAAGTTCCCTTTCACAAGTTTACTTCTCATGATTTTCAGGATACAACCCACTGTGCTGTGGGCCATGTTTCAGGATTCGTTCAGGCAAATTTGAGGAAGGACTTATCCAGAGATACTATGAGACCTGTTATAAATGTCGGTTAGATTATTCAAAGATGAGTGAAGCTTTCCATTTCCTATATTTGATT